>NC_064630.1:54115000-56615000 GCF_023864275.1 Schistocerca cancellata
TCATCTCTCTTAACTGTCTGTCTTTTATCTCGCCATACACTGTTTCAGTCTCTTGATCATCTGCGGAGCTAGATGGCATATAAACTGTGGTAGGTGTCGGCTTTGTATCTGAGTTGACTACGATAATGCGTTCACTATGCTGTTTATAATAGCGTCGTCATCTGTCCGGCAGTCCTATTCCTCCTGCCACCGATCTTCACTAGTTATTATACCTAATTTCTACATATCCATTTCCCTTTTTAAGTTTCCTAATCTTCCAGCCTGATTAAGGGATCCAACATTCCACGCTCCGATCCGCCGAACGCCAGTTTTGTTTCTCCTGGCGACGACATCTTCCTGATTAGTCTCCGCCCGAAGATCCGAATGAGTGACTATTTTACCTCCGGAATATTTTACCTAAGAGGGCGCCACCATCATTTAACCATACAGTAGAGATGCATACCCTCGGGGAAAATTATGGCTGTAGTTTCCCTCTACTTTCAGCCATTCGCAGTACCAGCACAGTTAAGGCTGTTTTGCTTGATGTTACAAGGCCAGATCAGTCATTAATCTAGACTGTTTCCCCTGCAATTACTGAAATGGCTGCTGCCCGTATTCAGGAACCACATGTTCGTCTGACCTCTCAACAGATACCCCTCCGCTGTGGTTGCATCTACGGTACGGCTATGTGTATCGCTGAGGCACGCAAGCCTCCCCACCGATGGCAAGTTGCATGTTGGCGCTCGTCGCGTTATCTTCGGCTAGGGGTCGTTTATCTGTTCTGACGCTTCGCCACGCGAGCTGTTTGTAGTCTTGTGTCAATACGTGCCCTCCATTGCTGGTAACATAATGGCGTCGATCCAGCTGGAGAAGCTATACCCAGTTAGTTCAAGAAGATTCCAGACTGGACTCATAAAAAAAAGAACGTCGAGATTGTTTTTTTTTTTTTAACTTTAGGTGTTGTGCACAGTTTCGCCCCACTTGAGTACAGCACAATCATGTGAAACTGACATAGAAGTCCTTCTTAGAGATGTTGTTCAACTGGCGCGTCCCATTCGCACCTACTTTGGCCCTGGCGAAACATGAGAGATGGAGTCTGCACTTTGTTAATTTGTGGTAGGTTTGTATTGGTGATGATTTCTTCCAGAAAAGAACTGTCCTCGTTGTCCTATTTAATCAAGTTGCGGCAGGTGTCTATGCGTCGTTTTTTCAAAATGTTTCAAATGGCTCTAAGCACTATGGGACTTAACATCTGAGGTCATCAGTCCCCTAGACTTAGAACTACTTAAACCTAACTGACCTAAGGACATCACACACATCCATGCCCGAGGAAGGATTCGAACCTGCGACCGTAGCAGCCGCGTGGCTCCGGACTGAAGTGCCTAGAACCGGATTTTTTTTCTGCATTTTGTTCGTTATTGGTCGTTGTGTTTCGTCGTTGCGGACGTCACATGAATGACATTCGGTCAAGTTCGTTTTTTGATCCTTCCACTCAGTTTTTTACTACAGGGACCAGCCAGCTCTCTGACCGAACACGCTGATCTACCATGCTGGCAAAACATAGCAGGAAATTTTATAAACAGAGTGCCATTTTACACAGCTGAGATGGACGATGATGTTTGGTTAGTGGGGCGTTCAACTGCGCGGTTATCAGTGTTTGTGCAAATTCCCAACCTTTGCTCAGTCCAGTCTCGCCACTTACATGAATGATGATGAAAAGATGAGGACAACACAAACGCCCAGTCGTCTCGAGGCAGGTGAAAATCCCTGGCCCCTCGGGGAATCGAACCCGGGACCCCGTGCTCGGGAAGCGAGAACGCGAACGCGAGACCACGAGCTGCGGACAGAACCGCTCGACGACAGCGGCCGGCCGTCGATTTTTGTTTGAGAGTAACTGTGTGCAGAACAAACGTTGCACACACGTCTCTCTTCTTCGAAACATACTGGAGAATGTCTTGCTTTACATATGTTCAGTTCGTTGCTCCATTACAATTAGTGACACAACAGTGTTGACACACAACAGATGCCCGTCCGCTACGTAACACTGTCTGCTCACAAACCACTGATCGAATGCATATCCATTGTTTAGACTCGTTCGTTGAAGTTGCCGTCATAACTGCTGCGCTGATGTCACTGATACGCCCCTAATAAAATCAGTATTGAAACGTTTCAACGGACGGTGTATTTGACAAAAATAAATGGCCATCCATTAGTCGACATTAATGTGAGATGTGAGCAACCATCGCCTGTGTGAGAACTGAAACCCTAGTGGAGGCACTTTCAATGACATGCCTGAATGTCTGTGAAGGAATGGCAGCCCGTTCTCTCTCAAGCGCCGAAACCAGAAAATGTAGTGAGGTTGTATGTTGGTGTCTGGAGCGAGCGTTATAACTCTTCGCAAAGGATCATACAATGAAGGCTTTCACGACCGGATGTTTCAGCTACCGAAAATTCTTCCGGGTTGTATGGCCGTGGTCCATGCAACTCTTCTATCCCTGACGGAACTCTTCTATCCCTGCCGTTTCGTCCAAATCTACGCTGGACATCTTCGGAGGTGCTCCTGGTTGTGCCGAGTCTTGCCGGCTGACGAGTCGGGCGTCGAAGAACGGCCTAAGTACCGCGGAAATAGGGCGTGGTCTGGATTTCGCGTGATAGCAGAGATAAACATTGTCAAGGATAAAATATAACTATCGATCATACTACATCAAAGATAAAGGCTTCTCATCAATTCAGTAGTGTCACTGTCGATATATCGCTGAGTTTCATGGGTTCTTCTTTTCTGTTAAAATTACCCCCACGTTTATATATTTCGAGCGCTTCTCTGTATAGACGTGGGTAATAGTTCATCTTACTACATAAAACTTCAGTTTCCGAAAATGTCACTACGTGATTACCCGATTGAAGAGCATGTTCCGCCACGGCTCACTTGTCTGTTTTGCCTAGTCGGCAAAGACTTTTATGTTCCTTCAACCATGTATTAACACTTCTCTTTGTAGATCCCAAAGTTGTTCTATTGGATTCAGATCGGGATTCTGGACAGGCCAGTCGATTTCAGGGATGTTGTTGTCCACAAACCATTGCCTCAGAGATGCTTCTTTATGACAGGGTGCACTGTCATGCCGATAGAAACAGTCAATGTGTCCGAAATACTCCCCCTACTGTGTGCAGTACTCAATGCTGTAGAATGTATTGATGTCCTTTCGCATTCTGCGTTTTCTTGAGTGCAATAAGGGGACCACACCCTAACCACGGAAAAACCCCCATATCGTAGCTCCACGTCCTCATATTTCACTGTTGGCAATACACATGATGGCGTTCAGCGTACTCCAAGCATCCGTCAAACCCAAAATGTTCCATTGCCACAGCGTGATTCATCCATCCAGATCACTCGTGCAAGTCCTCCTCTGTCCAATGCCGTCGCTACTTAACACCAAATCAAGTGCTGCTTATCACTGACTACAGAAATGTGTGGCTTACTAGGATCTGCTTGACTACTGTGCCTCATACCTACCCACTGTCATCGTGCTAGCTGGACTGCTGGGAACAATTTGGAATCCACGAGTGATTCCTGCCGCTGGTTTCGTGTGAATTTTTACAACCACACTCCATAATGCTCGAGGTTCCCTGTCCGTCAGCACATCACCCCTGCCTGGTCTCGGTTTAGCTGCGGGTGTTCCACAGGTTTTTCCATATCGCAGTCATATCAGCAGCAGTCAACTTGGACAAGCTTAGAGGGATTGAAATGTCGCTGATGGTTTTTTGGCTTAGGTGATATACACTGACTAGTCCACTTACCAAGTCACTGAGTTTTCCTCACTGACTTATTCTGTTGTTACTTCTTCCCCTCTGGCAACACGGTATTTTTCGCCTCCTTTTAACCTGCCCTCGTGGCATCTAGTGGTCAATTCTTCGGTACTCTTGGGTGTCTGGATACGTTTGAACAGAAAACTTCTAACATACCACCTACAGCGACAGGTTCCTCTCTACATTGCCAGCGGTAATGGTTGGTGGACCTTGACTATGCTAGCCACTCGTGCTGGTGAAACGTCAGAAAAAGCAATAAACGGCTGTCGGTCGAAGATGCAAGAGCAAAACGTCATCTTTAAATTGTGGCCACCAAATAAAAATAAGCATTTACATTACACCTCGCCCCTTAAAACATTCCTTTACCTTCTACCCGAAATATCGCTGACAAGGTGTTTGAACAGGAAAACAAAGTTTCAAACACTTATGGCGAGCTACAGTTATATGCTTGACGAAGAACCGAATGAGGAAGCTAGAATTTTGAATGCAGCAGTATCGAACCTCTCACCTGTGTTTGTCTTCAGAACGTCAAAACGTTTACATCTAAAAATGTTTGTTCCAGTGCCTTCAAACTTCAAATGGTTCAGATGACTCGGAGCACTATGAGACTTAACATCTGAGGTCATCAGTCCCCCAGAACTTAGAACTACTTAAACCTAACTAACCTAAGGATATCACACACATCCAAGCCCGAGGCAGGATTCGAACCTGCGACCGTAGCGGTCTTGCGGTTCCAGACTGCAGCGCCTTTAACCGCACGGCCACTTTGGCCGGCCGTGGAGCACAAATGGAAAAAAAAAAACATCGTTCAATACGCCTTAGACAAGTACGTTCCGAGCAAGGTCTTAAGGACTGGAAAAGACCCACGGTGCTTTTAATAGCCATGTTAGAAAACTGCTACAGAAACAAAGAGAGTTCTATCACAGATACAAGAGAAGTCAAAACCTAGATGACAAAGAGAAGCTGAATGAAGCGAGAATGAACGTAAGAAGGGTAATGAGAGAAGCATTCAATGACTTTGAAAGCAAACTTTTGTCAACCGTTCTGAGTAAAAATCCTAAGAGGTTTTGGTCTTAAGTAAAATCAGAAAGCTGTTGGAAATTCTCTGTTTATTAGCTCAGTGACCAAACTGGCACCGAAACGGAAGATAACAGAGAGAAGACCAAAATACTGAATTCTGTGTTCAGAAACTGTGTCACAGCGGAGAGTCGTAACACGGTCCCTACTTTCAATCGTCGTACGAGCGTCGAAATGGCGGATACTGAGATAAACGATTGCGGAGTGGAAAAGGAAGTACAATCGCTTAGTAGTCGAAAGGTATCAGGACCGTATCAGACACCTACAGGATTCTACAAAGATCAGTTTATCGTAGGTCGCTGGAGCAGCGAAGGGTACCCAACGATGGGAAAAGCACACATCCATGCCCGAGGCAGGATTCGAACCTGCGACTGTAGCGGTCGCCCGGTTCCAGACTGAAGCGCCTAGAGCCGCTCGGCCCCACCGGCCGGCGTTCAAACTTCATTAGATATACACTATGTGATCAAAAGTATCCGGACACCACCAAAAACATACGTTTTTCATACTAGGTGCATTGTGCTGCCACCTACTGCCAGGTACCCCAGATCAGCGACCTCAGTAGTCATTAGAGATCATGAGAGAGCAGAATGGGGTGCTCTGCGGAACTCATGGACTTCGAAAGTGATCGGGTGATTGGGTCTCACTTGTGTCATATGTTTGTATGCGAGATTTCCACACTCCTAAACTCCTTGGTCCACTGCTCCCGATGTGATAGTAAAGCGGAAACGTGAAGGGACACGTACAGCACAAAAGTGTACACGCCGACCTCGTCTGTTGACTGACAGAGACCGCCGACAATTGAAGAGACTCGTAATGTGTAATAGGCAGACATGTATCAAGATAATCGCACAGGAATTCCACACTGCAGCAGGATCCACTGCAAGTACTATGATAGGTGGGAAGTGACAAAAACTAGGATTTCATGGTCGAGCGGCTGCTCATAAGCCACACATCACGCCGGTAAATGCCAAACTACGCCACGCTTGGTGTAAGAAGCGTCAACATTGGACTATTGAGCAGTGGAAAAATGTTGTGTGGAGTGACGAATCACTGTACACAATGTGGCGATCCGATGGCAGTGTGTGGGTATGGCGAACGCCCGGTGAACTTCATCTGCCAGCGTGTGTAGTGCCAACAGTAAAATTCGGAGGCGGTGGTGTTACGGTGTGGTCGTGTTTTTCATGGAGGTGGCTTGCACCCTTTGTTGTTTCGCGTGGCACTATCACAGCACAGACCTACACTGGTGTTTTAAGCATCTTCTTGCTTCCCACTGTTGAAGGTCAATTCGCGGACGGCAACTGCACTTTCCAGCACGTGTTTGAACTTACGCCTGCGAGAGTGGAAACTGTCAGCAAGGCTAAAGGTTGGCAAACATCATACTGAATTCCAGCATTACCGTTGGAGGGCGCCACCAACTTATAAGTCATTTTCAGCCAGGTGTCCGGATACTTTTGATCACATAATGCAAATTTTTCATTTGTACCTGACCTGTAGAGACGCTCACAGAAATAGGATTCGCCGGCCGGTGTGGCCGTGCGGTTCTAGACGCTTCAGTCTGGAACCGCGTGACCGCTACGGTCGCAGGTTCGAATCCTGCCTCGGGCATGGATGTGTGTAATGTCCTTAGGTTAGTTAGGTTTAAGTAGTTCTAAGTTCTAGGGGACTGATGACCACAGATGTTGAGTCCCATAGTGCTCAGAGCCATTTGAACCATTTGAAGAAATAGGATTCGTTAACCGTCTGAAGAGGTTTATAATTTCGTCCATGCATTCGCACTTACAGAAATGCGGAACATTTGACCACTGACACACTATTTCCAGACATCTTACTATAGCAATTCGTGCCGAAAGTGAAGCTTTTCTTGTTAATTTTAAGTTCACCACAGCTTCTAAATAACGTATTTTTATAGTACCCAAGTTCTATTACGAAATCCATTATGTACTGCACTTAAGTTTCAGAAACATGTATTTCAGCATGGTGGCTGTTCGGTTGGGCCTGTGACTTAGAAAGACATCTTCCATCGCATTGGATCATGTCTCTCAGACCGTTGCAAAAATCTAACGTTGGATTTTGGTGACGCTCACATTTGAAACGCTACATCTATATCTGCATACATTCTCGACAGGTTTCGTATGGTGCATGGCGGAAAGTACCTTGTAGTAATAGTACCCAAGTTCTATTACGAAATCCATTATGTACTGCACTTAAGTTTCAGAAACGTGTATTTCAGCATGGTGGCTGTTCGGTTGGGCCTGTGACTTAGAAAGACATCTTCCATCGCATTGGATCATGTCTCTCAGACCGTTGCAAAAATCTAACGTTGGATTTTGGTGACGCTCACATTTGAAACGCTACATCTATATCTGCATACATTCTCGACAGGTTTCGTATGGTGCATGGCGGAAAGTACCTTGTAGTAATAGTACCCAAGTTCTATTACGAAATCCATTATGTACTGCACTTAAGTTTCAGAAACGTGTATTTCAGCATGGTGGCTGTTCGGTTGGGCCTGTGACTTAGAAAGACATCTTCCATCGCATTGGATCATGTCTCTCAGACCGTTGCAAAAATCTAACGTTGGATTTTGGTGACGCTCACATTTGAAACGCTACATCTATATCTGCATACATTCTCGACAGGTTTCGTATGGTGCATGGCGGAAAGTACCTTGTAGTAATAGTACCCAAGTTCTATTACGAAATCCATTATGTACTGCACTTAAGTTTCAGAAACATGTATTTCAGCATGGTGGCTGTTCGGTTGGGCCTGTGACTTAGAAAGACATCTTCCATCGCATTGGATCATGTCTCTCAGACCGTTGCAAAAATCTAACGTTGGATTTTGGTGACGCTCACATTTGAAACGCTACATCTATATCTGCATACATTCTCGACAGGTTTCGTATGGTGCATGGCGGAAAGTACCTTGTAGTAATAGTAGATGTTTCCTTTTCTTTTCCATTCGCAAACAGAGAGAGTGAAAAACGACTATCTATGTGCCTAATTTCCTTATCTTCGTAGTCAATACAGGTATACTTAGTCCGCAGTAGAATCGTCCGAGTTAGCCTCATATGCCGGTTCTATAAATTTTCTCAGTAATGTTTCCCGTAAAGAACGTCGTCTTCCCTCCAGGGATTCCAATCTCACTTCACGAAGCATCTCTGCAATACTCCCTCGTTGGCCGAACCTACCGATAACAAAACTGGCGGTTCGCCTCTGAATTGCTTCGATGTCTTCAATTAATCCGGCCTGACGGGGATCCCAAACACTCGATCAGTATTCAAGAATGAATCGCACAAGTGCTTTATATGGAGCTCCTTTATGGATGAGCTACAGTTCCCTACAAACGTCCCAATAAGGCGATGTCGACCGTTCACCTTCCCTACTACTACCGCTACGTTTTCGTTCCACGTCATACCGCTTTCAAACGTTACGCCTAGATATTTAGTCGACATGACTTTGTCAGGCAGCGCACCACTAATGGTGTACTCTGACGTTATGGGTTGCTTTCCTACTCCTTTGCAATAACTTACATTTTTCCACATATAGAGCAAGCTGCGATTCATCACACCAAACAGAAATTTTACCTAAAGTCGTCTCGTATCTCCCTACAATCACGCGACAAGGACGCCTTCCTGTACATGACGGCGTCATTTGCAAGCAGGACTGCTGCTCATTCTGTCCGTCAGATCATTAGTTATTCACCGGATAAGAGCGGTTCTGTCACACTTCCCCGTGGCACTCCTGAGTATACCTTTGTCTCTGGAAAACACTCGCCGTCGAAAACAACGTACTGGGTTCTCTTCGCGACCCTCAAGTATAAGGGAATCTGCCGGCCGTGGTGGCCTAGCGGTTATAGGCGCTACAGTCTGGAACCGCGAGACCGCTACGGTCGCAGGTTCGAATCCTGCCTCGGGCATGGATGTGTGTGATGTCCTTAGGTTAGTTAGGTTTAAGTAGTTCTAAGTTCTAGGGGACTGATGACATCAGAAGTTAAGTCCCATAGTGCTCGGAGCCATTTGATTTTTATAAGGGAATCTATTCCAAATGCTCGGACCTTCTTTAACAGTCTGCAGTGGGGCACCATTTCAAAAGCTTTCCGGAAATGCCCCGGATCTTAAAATTCCATATCATGATGTTACCAAACTAGGGCTGCTTCAAGTCCATGTTCACATTCCGAGTGGCGTTTAAAAACTCTTAGAAACACTTACGTTGTGTATTAGTGATGAAGCAACGATGAAGATGCCGCAGCAAACTGAAGATTTGTGTCAGCTGGTGTGACTCTCTCGTGTGACGGTTTTCAGAGAGTAATGCTCATTACCATGAAAGAATTATGTTTCGAATCATCATCCGCTATACAGTTTCAGTAAATCACAAATTATTAATGCAACAGGTACTCTTCCTAGAACGTTAAGGACACGTTGTTGGCTAGATATTAAACCTTAAAGTTCCATTCAGACAAATGCTTCGAAATTTTGCACCAGTCCAATGTTTCATAATGCAGCTGTATTCTGCTTAGAAAATTAAACATATCTTAAACTTAGCGAATAGTTATACCACAGTACTTGTGATTCAGACAGTGATTGGGAATCCTGTACACAGAAAGAGACAATTGTCCACGCCCATTACAACTTTTCCTTTTTATCATCTCATACAAGAAGGAAAGGACTCTTCACCTCTGTGAAACATCTGAACATCACAGTACCTTGAGAGAAATAGCGCAATAATATATACCGCTGCCTTGGCTTTCTCTCATTTGTGAACTGCCTAACCTTGCCAGTTATCTAAGGTTGCGTGAAGCACCAATCATAGCTGCTCGCTAAGTAGTAGTAGTTGTTGTTGCTGTTGTTGTGGTCCTCAATCCGAAGACTGGTTTGATGCAGCTTTCCACACTGCTCAATCCTGTGCAAGCCTCTTCATCTCCGAATAACTACTGCAACCTACATCCTTCTGAACCTGTTTAGTGTATTCATCTCTTGGCCTCCCCCTCTGATTTTTATCCCCCACATTAAGTGTCTCGTTTCCTTATCTAATTCCCCCACAATCACTTAATTCTGCTACATTCCATTATGCTTCTCTTGCATTTGCAAACCTCATCGGCAAACCTCAAAGTTTATATTTCTTCTCTTTGAACTTCATTTCCTACTGAAAGTTTTTCTTTCATTCCCTTTACTGCTTGTTCATTGTACGGAATTTGAATAACATCGATGACAGGCTACAGCCCTGTCTCACTCTCTTCTCAACCACTGCTTCTCTTTCACGTTCGTTGGCTCTTGTAACTGCCGTCTCGTTTCTGTACAAGTCGTATATAGCCTTTCGACCCCTGTATTTTACCCCTCGTACCTTCAGAATTTCAAAGAGGGTTTTCCAGTCAACACTGCCAAAAGCTTTCTCAAACTCTAATAAATAAGATATTAGTCACATACAAACCGTTCAGTTACATACGTCTTTTAATTTTTCGTTAAAATTTTAATTCCAAATATAAGGCAAGGCAAATGAATATCAAACTGTTGCAGAGTGATGAGGAAAAGGCGACATGTAGGCAAAAATTGTTTTATTAATAATTTTAGAGAAATGTTTTTCGTGTTCACGTCTAAGAGTGTCAGAGCTGCTAAGCAGCTTCGCGTTCTGGGGATTGCAGTCGCTGGGAAACTTGTGTGAAAGTGCTGGAGACACTCAAAAGTTGTTCAGGTGCCACGACAGCCACAACCCTCCTTATTGACGAAAAGAAGGAACACAGTTTTAAAATTGTAATTTTCAGTCATCACGTTGTATTCGTTCGAGACTGATGTGTTTACATTCGCGCCAGGTGAGGTCTGTTGCAGTTGTCACTAATATTTTTGAAGACCGTTGGGAATTTTAATAGAATGAGTCGCATTTATTTATTATTATTCAAGTAGAATGCAGATATATGCGTTATTCCAAATTTTTATTTTAAGGGCATTAGGTCGTGGCCAGAGCGTACTTCTCTGTTTACTACACTCCTGGAAATTGAAATAACAACACCGTGAATTCATTGTCCCAGGAAGGGGAATCTTTATTGACATATTCCTGGGGTCAGATACATCACATGATCACACTGACAGAACCACAGGCACATAGACACAGGCAACAGAGCATGCACAATGTCGGCACTAGTACAGTGTATATCCACCTTTCGCAGCAATGCAGGCTGCTATTCTCCCATGGAGACGATCGTAGAGATGCTGGATGTAGTCCTGTGGAACGGCTTGCCATGCCATTTCCACCTGGCGCCTCAGTTGGACCAGCGTTCGTGCTGGACGTGCAGACCGTGTGAGACGACGCTTCATCCAGTCCCAAACATGCTCAATGGGGGACAGATCTGGAGATCTTGCTAGCCAGGGTAGTTGACGTACACCTTCTAGGGCACGTTGGGTGGCACGGGATACATGCGGACGTGCATTGTCCTGTTGGAACAGCAAGTTCCCTTGCCGGTCTAGGAATGGTAGAACGATGGGTTCGATGACGGTTTGGATGTACCGTGCACTATTCAGTGTCCCCTCGACGATCACCAGTGGTGTACGGCCAGTGTAGGAGATCGCTCCCCACACCATGATGCCGGGTGTTGGCCCTGTGTGCCTCGGTCGTATGCAGTCCTGATTGTGGCGCTCACCTGCACGGCGCCAAACACGCATACGACCATCATTGGCACCAAGGCAGAAGCGACTCTCATCGCTGAAGACGACACGTCTCCATTCGTCCCTCCATTCACGCCTGTCGCGACACCACTGGAGGCGGGCTGCACGATGTTGGGGCGTGAGTGGAAGACGGCCTAACGGTGTGCGGGACCGTAGCCCAGCTTCATGGAGACGGTTGCGAATGGTCCTCGCCGATACCCCAGGAGCAACAGTGTCCCTAATTTGCTGGGAAGTGGCGGTGCGGTCCCCTACGGCACTGCGTAGGATCCTACGGTCTTGGCGTGCATCCGTGCGTCGCTGCGGTCCGGTCCCAGGTCGACGGGCACGTGCACCTTCCGCCGACCACTGGCGACAACATCGATGTACTGTGGAGACCTCACGCCCCACGTGTTGAGCAATTCGGCGGTACGTCTACCCGGCCTCCCGCATGCCCACTATACGCCCTCGCTCAAAGTCCGTCAACTGCACATACGGTTCACGTCCACGCTGTCGCGGCATGCTACCAGTGTTAAAGACTGCGATGGAGCTCCGTATGCCACGGCAAACTGGCTGACACTGACGGCGGTGGTGCACAAATGCTGCGCAGCTAGCGCCATTCGACGGCCAACACCGCGGTTCCTGGTGTGTCCGGTGTGCCGTGCGTGTGATCATTGCTTGTACAGCCCTCTCGCAGTGTCCGGAGCAAGTATGGTGGGTCTGACACACCGGTGTCAATGTGTTCTTTTTTCCATTTCCAGGAGTGTATTTCGGCTTCCAACGCTGGAAACATCATCAAAGGCCATAACGACCAAGAAAGCAGTTAAGATCACCAGTAATTTCAGCAAGCCAAACTATTTACACGTATCCACGCAACCGACCGTTGCATAGATCCTATATAAAGTCCAGCTTGCTGAGCTTATTTGAGACTGTAACACCTTTGGGTCTTCGTCATAGTCTCAGATGATGTTTCCAGCATTGGAAGACGAAACGTTAGACAGAGAATTACGCATTGGACCACAGCCTAGTCCCCATGAAACAAAGATCGCCAATATATATTGTAGTTTTAATTCAGGCAGCAATGATTAAAATTCACATAGTAAACAGAAATGAAAAATTCTGATTTTTTGTTCCAGTAATTTAGTCACTGTGCAATATTTTTTAATTTGTGTAAAGCTGGGCTAAATATTTACTCTTCGACTAATCCTTTGGTATTATGTGGTTTGTTAGCGGCGCCCGTAAAGGTGGAAAATTATAGAATGCAGACGGATGCTAATTCTAGACTCCCACACGTGGTTCTTATACTGGTAACTTAAATATCTACTTTAGGCCCTTTGAATCGGCGTTCCACCGGAGACAAACTAGTGTAACTTATATTCTCACTGAGCTTTAGAGCACGCGATTTGAGGACACCAATAACATTTAATGAAATTGAAACCTCATTTCAGTTTTCAGATAAGGAACAATCACAGACTTAAAGTAGTAGAAACGTCAAGCAGTCAACCTTAGTCATCTTAGTCCCACTTAGTCATCTGAATTTTACCGTCGCTTTGGGCCATCGTAAATGATAATAGCTTAAAAGACTGTGCGTTAGTCAACGAGCCGAAAGTGCTCCAAAATTTTTGTTATAATTTTTCTTTCTTGCCTTTCTCTCACGAATTAGTGAACTGCTTTTGGAGCAGTTTCTGTAAGAAATTTACTGACCCCAATCTGATACAAGGTGGAGAAAGAGCATACATGCATCAGCATGAGAGATTTGAACAAAATAACCATTCCAGACACACGTGTACTCTCAAGAATAGAAGAAACATTGGACCATTTAGGCAACTGCCAATGCTCTCATCGCCAGACATGAGTTCTGACTGTCATCAAATAAATACCTATCGTCCTGGCAGACCACGAGAAAACAGCACTTGTAGTAGCGTCAGGTCTCCATGAGTATCTGAGTATGCCCCTATGATTACGAAATGCTCCAGCAGCATTCCAGTGATAAGCAAATCTATTGTTGGGGGCACGACGCCACTGCGTTTAGTATCATATCAGCATCCTGAGGAAGTCTGAAATTTTCAGGAAGAGAAGATTTAAATGTTTACGATCATCTTCTTAGTATGAATGACAACAAACAGAGCAAATGAATTCTTCCTCTTGTGTATCAATAAAAGTAAAGAGTAATTGGCTGCGTGTAACTCAAAGAGATCAAGAAACTGACTTCACAGCTGACGTGGTGTAGGATAAAGGTGCTTGCTGAACACTTGGCAAGAACCATCAACTTGCAGACAAACCGATTAATTGGACTCAACAGATCCCGGACAGAAGAACGTAAGAGAAGTTTCAGCGAGAACATGAACAGATTTAGAGAGAGGAAGAAAGCAAATTTCCACAGCGCTCCTGCTGGGAGTAACGAGCTAAAAAGTTAAAAAAGGAAGACATTCTAACTGATCACATACGACGATATTCACTTACTTCAACTTACTATAATACATGTAATTATTAGAGCCGATAGCAGAATTACTGCTCTAACAGTCGGCGTACTCGTTGTTATCAAGACGTATCAAATAACTTGACTATCGTTCTGCGTATACAACTTCTAAGAGTTAACACTTGTTGCAGACAACGGAAGTATGGTACAGGGAATCCTCTGCCTTATCCAGACGTTGGCCTGTTTTTTTAAAAGCATTTTTTCATTATTTTTTTCACGTCCGATGCCGTGACAAGAGATACCTCGACAGAACAAAGACCAACAGGCGGTCATCGACCCACCGTTTTCGGCGCTCACGTGAGAAACGCAGAGACACTGGCACACAGAACGACTTCCTTTGTTCCGGTAGCTGAGGCTATAAAACAATTTCGAACTTTTTTTTTTCTTTTGGAGAAACATCTCGACAGAGTACCCTGAGAATCTTGCCAAATGCGTACCTTGTAGTTAAGTAAACTGACTAACATGAAAAAAAATGCAACTGTTACACGTTAGAGGATATTGGAAATGGGAAGTATTTAGTGACGCATTACAAACGTTATACAAAAAATAGTCCAGTTCGGTTTGTTGTAAACGTTCCTTGATTTAATCGCCGAGATGTGGCGTCAATCTTAATTCCTAATGAAGTCCATGAATATAGAACTTCTGTATTTATTGGTAAAACGTGAGTTTCTCAAGACGTATACAGTATTCAAATAACTGACGTCTTCAACGACCGCTGATATTTCGACAGGTGCACACTTTGTCATTTTCAAGGGACAAATGGAAAAAGGAAGTGCTGTGCAAATGGATTTAAAATTTTGCTATGCAGAGTTTCACTTTCGTAACTTCCGATGACGGTCATGTTTGGTTGTGTTTGTGTCTTGAAAATGCGCATGTGGAAATATCGGGGATTTTCGAAGGTGTCACGATGCTCCATTCCCGGAAGTTATATAAACAGTGCGTATTCCTGATTATCAGCTGCTGTTGGTGAAGGAACGGCGTTAATTTCTCATTGTGACCTCTAGCAATAAGACTACTCGGATTTTATAAGCAGCGTTAAGAAAGGTGGGAAGATATTTTTGCATAGCAGGAGTGAGAGGAAAGAAGTTGTAGAGTCCAGAATGAGATTTTCACTCTGCAGCGGAGTGTGCGCTGATATGAAACTTCCTGGCAGATTAAAACAGTGTGCCCGACCGAGACTCGAACTCGGGACCTTTGCCTTTCGCGGGCAAGTGCTCTACCAACTGAGCTACCAAAGCACGACTCACGTCCGGTACTCACAGCTTTACTTCTCCCAGTACCTCGTCTCCTACCTTCCAAACTTTACAGAAGCTCTCCTGCGGATCTTGCAGAACTAGCACTCCTGAAAGAAAGGATATTGCGGAGACATGGCTTAGCCACAGCCTGGGAGATGTTTCGAGAATGAGATTTTCACTCTGCAGGAGAGCTTCTGTGAAGTTTGGAAGGTAGGAGACGAGGTACTGGCAGAAGTAAAGCTGTGAGTACCGGACGTGAGTCGTGCTTTGGTAGCTCAGTTGGTAGAGCACTTGCCCGCGAAAGGCAAAGGTCCCGAGTTCGAGTCTCGGTCGGGCACACAGTTTTAATCTGCCGGGAAGTTTCAAGTTGTAGAGTATCTGAGAATAGTCAGTATCGAATATTTAGTGATGAGGAGGAAGAAGTGGAGCATAAATGGAAAAAATTCAAAAGCATCGTTCAATATGCCACCCTAGGGGTGGGAGGGACCCACCGTGGTTTAATAGCTGTGTTAGAAAACTGCTACGCAAACAAAGAGAGCCTCATCTGAGATTCGAGACAAGTCAAAACGTAGCTGACAAACGGAAATTGAACGAAGCGAAAAATGAGCGTAAGGAGAGCAATAAAAGAAGCGTTCAATGATTCTGAAAGCAAAATTTCGTCAACCGACCTGACTAAAAAACGACAGAGAATTTGATATTATGTAAAATCAGTAATCGAAATAATGTGTTCATTCATTCAGTGAGTCTACTGGCACCGGAACGGAAGATAAAAAAGAGGAGACCGAAATACTGAATTTGATCTTCCTTTGTATCACCGCGGAAGACCGGAACACTGTCTCACCTTTCGATCACCATACGAACATCGAAATACTAGGTACTGAGATACCCGATCGCGGAACAGAAAAGCAATTACAACTGCTTAATAGCGGATTGTACGAAGATTAAGCGAAAGAACTTGTACTGCGTCACCCTACAGGAACGACTATTCTCGTAGGAATAACTGAAGTGTCGGCAGACGTGCCAACACTGTTTTGTTGGAGGAGACAGAAATGCACTCTATAAGCTCACGCAGGCTGGCGTGAGGTCTGAAACAGGATACGTAATGAATGCTATAAAGAAAAGTACGTAGCTTCGGGAATACTTAACTTTAATCCACATTTGTACAACATTGCTCTTGATGATACAGAAGTATTATAGCAATTGAATACGGCGCCTTGCTAGGTCGTAGCAAGTGTAGCTGAAGGCTATGCTAACTATCGTCTCGGCAAATGAGAGCGTAGTTGTCAGTGAACCATGGCTAGCAACGTCGGCTGTACAACTGGGGCGAGTGCTAGTACGTCTCTCTAGACCTGCCGTGTGGCGGCGCTCGGTCTGCAATTACTGACAGTGGCGACACGCGGGTCCGTCGTATACTAACGGACCGCGGCCGATTTAAAAGCTACCACCTAGCAAGTGTGGTGTCTGGCGGTGACACCACAATAACAAAACAAGTACACACTACATAGGCACCGTGCCACGTAAGAGGAGAGCAGCAGAAGCCTTAGTTTCTCTCAGTTGTACTCAAGAACCAGAACACAAGACCGCTATGTTATATCGTGGAAGTGCGTCACTCGTACTCCACAGGTAAGACTACGCCTAAGATAACCGGCGGGTCTAAACTTCTGTACTGGAAATATCGTCTGTCCAGATTGTAATCTCCTCCTCATTCCTAATTCCACCTATTACCCACAGTAAGCAAAGTCTTTTATGAAAAATTTGAGGCAAGCGAACATTACAATAAACTTCCTAGATTACTAAGCTTTGCATGATGAGTTGTCTCCAGTTATTCTCGTCTAGGGGTCTGACTTTTGAAGTTGATATTCTCACATTTTCGTCGTCACGATTAAATTGAACTTAATAAATTTGAAGATTGTTGTTGCAGAATTTCTGCTTTCACGCAAATATATTTTGTCACATTTTAGTGTGTCATACAGTCTTCTGATTTTTCCAGTTAACAAATCCGAAATTACATTGTTCGCACAAAATACAAAAATACGTCAGATCACATCAGAGGCATGCTTACGACTCACACACACTGCGGAGAACATATTCCGAAGAGTTTACAATTTTTCTTAAGAACTGAATCTCTACTAGTTTCTGCTATACTATTAATTTCGATTATTATTTCAGAAATGAGTCCATAAATTAAGATAGTAACGAGTACTGTGTTGCGTAATTAATAATATAAATTTTAAGAGTGCCAATAGCTCGTAATTTGAAATGTTTCCAAAAAATTAATATTAACTGCACATTCAAAACTAGTACTTATCGATTATAACATCGAGAGTAAATATTTTAGCCGGCCGGAGTGGCCGAGCCGTTCTAGGCGCTACAGTCTAGAATCGCGCGACCGCTACGGCCGCAAGTTCGAATCCTGCCCCGGGCATGGATGTGTGTGATGTCCTTAGGTTAGTTAGTTTTAAGTAGTTCTAAGTTCTAGGGGACTGATAACCTCAGAAGTTAACTCCCGTAGTGCTCAGAGCCATTTTGAAGTAAACATTTTATAACAAAATATTTTTTCATAAATTTTAGCTTGAAATACAACATACTGTGTATAAAATTATATGTAAGTTTTCAGAAAAGCAACTGATATAATGCTGACTTGTCCAAAATTTGAAAATAATACTGGTGTCGACACCTACTGTTGAGGAAAAGTAATGCTAGAGGAGGATGTCCCGTTACAAGATCACAACGTAGATACTTTTACTTGGATGATGTTGTTCTCTTTATACAGCCCACACTACGTACCACAGCGAAGATTTTGCGCACTACAGAATTGCCAAAAACACCTAACAGCCCTTGAAAGCCCAACAGTACCGACCGGCCGCCGTGTCATCTTCAGCCCTGACAAGGAGAGATCCCCAGCGGTGTGATGGACTTTTTGAAACTATCTGTAGCTGATGTAGGTTAAGATTCCATGTATCACACACTGCAGCCATTCACCGTAGTGAGTCCTCGTTTCCGAGTTATTGACGAAAAAAATTCACAATTTTGTGTGACACTCAATAGTTACATAATATAGTCTGCTTGCGTGGTATAATGGATACGCTAAGAGTATCACATGCAGGGAGCCGTGGATTCGAATCTCGTCATGTGACGCGATGTAGGTAGTTTCAAAATCTCGATCACACCGCTGGGGACCTCTCGTTGTGAGGGGACACCATATGAAATCCTTATCGGAATGAATTTGATCATCATTTTTATTTAATTAACTGATTTAAACGTAATTTTTTAATTCTATTCCTTTGTCACATAATTTAAATTATAATATCAAGTTCTTCTTTTGCTCTCATTTTTCTTTCTGCACTTGATAGCTTTGTTCATGTGTTTTATAATATCAAGTTCTTCATTTTCTCTCATTTTTCTTTCTGCACTTGATATCTTTGTTCATGTGTTTTAATTATTTTCATGTGTTCGTTTCGATTTGATTTGTTTTATTTTGTCACCCTGTTTTTTGGTCCAGATTATTGCGTGCATGATATCTATTTCCCAATCTGCTTGGATTTCGTTTTTCTTATGTACCTCTCTTTCATTAAAATTTGCATCTGCATTATTTTGTCCATAGTGCAATAGGTATTTAGGTTATGCTTTAAATGTTTGTATGGCGATTACCGTGCAAAAACAAATTGCACAACTGGTAGCAAAAACACATTTTTCACACAATTCCACAAATATAAATAGATTACTTCGGCGTCTGTTTTTTAACTGATATATCGGAATTTTCAAATAGTTGACTATTATAAAAGAGAAACATAAATTAATATTCATAAAAATTCCGATTGGAAAAAGAATGATTCAAAGAAAGAAATGAAACAAATAAGAAAGTTCATACGGTGATTAAAATGACGTGCAGAGGAACAGATATAAAAAATTACGTTTAAACCAATGAACTGAATAAAAGTAATGACCGAAGTAGTTTCGGTTAATTGGAAAAGTGAAAGAAAATTAGTGCAGCTGACAAGATTGGAGTCCACACCCTATCCGTTACACCATGCAAGCAGACTATATTATGCATTTCTTTTGATGCTACTGCGTATTACACAAAATTTTGACTTTTTTCGTCAGTCACTCGGAAACGAGGGCCTACCAGGGTGAATGGCTACAGTATGAGATACCTAGGCTCTTAACCTACATACCGATTAGATAATTTCAAAATGTCAATCGCACCGCTGGGGACCTTGTAACCTCCCCCTCCCTTATCGACCTTAATGACAGTGAAAAATTAAACCACGTGTACCTAATGGAAATTTGGGAAAAGCAATCGTCACCGAATTCAATTTGTAGGTAAAGAGGGAGGAAAGGGTTACATCTAAATGAAAGGAAAAATGCAAATGAAACTGGTGGAAATTAATTTTGAAAAGGGGTAAAGTTAATAAAGAAAGTAAATGTGCGGCCGTTACGTTAACAATTAACTAGCGGTCATTAGATATTTGAGATTTGGGGGAAATTACGGTCGCCAGTCCTAAGGACAATTACTATAGTAACTGAAAAAGAAAGGTTATTACACATATAATTAGCACTAGAAGCGTGGCAAGTGAAGATTGACACGTGTAGTGTGAAAACTGAAAGTTTGTCAGAAGTAATAAATTTCGCTACACTCTGACTTAATTTAGCAAAAGAATTAATAAAACCGGAAAATCGAAATTTAATTTAGTGACTGAAGTTAATAGTGAGCTTTCTTTCTGAAGCACATCGAAATTCAGTAAAATACGGTTAGTCTTGGACTACCTCAACAATCATTTCAAAAGCTACTTGAATCTACGCAATTTAGAAATAAGAGATTTAACTTTGAACTTGAATTAAATGATTCTGAACAATTAACAATAGTAAAATTTAGTACGTACCAAGCTGAGCTGCAGTCACAGGTAAGCTAAAATACGGTAACAAAACTCGCACTCTTAATTTGTGCTTGTGCAATCTAAATACTGTAGCCAGCTATGAATACCTTAACTGAACTTTGAAATTAAAGCAGTGAAATAAAATGATGCTGGCGTTTGAATCTCAACGACACTCGGGTTCATTCCGGAAAAGGAAGGGACCCTGCTTGGTAATGCAACTGGGACAATGAGCAACAAAGGTTCATGCTAAGTTGCTGTAATTTTGCGAGGCAAATGGAACAATTTTAAAAGTTTGAAAAGCTGAGGTCTGCCATACAGTTCTAAAACTTTACGTGCTTCCAGTCTTCCTTGTTGGTTGATTGAAGGTTTGAAGCCGTCGATCGAGGAGGTGGCGACAGTCACTCATTGTCGGCCGTCGCTGTTGCAGAAGCTGGATGTTGGCGCGCCTTCTTCTCGACACGGTCACCAGACGAAACGGGCTCTTGATGTGCGCCAGCTTCCCGTCCGCGACACCATGTCAGAAACTATCATCGCAAGTCGAGCGCAATTACATGCTGCCAAATCTCGAAAGCGCGGCAACTCGCTACTCCAGCCAGACTCCCCTCTTCCCGCGCTCCACGCGACAGAGTTAACCCTACCAAAGATCCTAAACACTTTGGTTCTCCACACGACCTATCGATGTATTCGTTCGATAGCATAGTTTTCCCTAGGCCAGACCCAGCGTATAAATACAAATAATATTCACAAAACAAACCAACATAAATGCTTAAATATATATATATATATACAAACAGTAAAACAATTACAATACATAAAGAGACAGAAATGTCACATCTTCAGGTGACAAAATAAGGAAAAAAATTTGCAGTGCAATAGATGGAAATAGGAGGATATGCATTTCCGGCGTTACAACCTCTCCTTGTGAGCCGTCACCAGATACAGAGGGGCATGTGGCCAGCACACTTCTCTCCAGGCCGGAGCCGCTACTTCTCAGTCAAGTAGCTCCTCAGTTGCCCTCATAAGGGCTGAGCACACCCCGCCTGCCAACAGCACTCAGCAGACCCTGATGCTGGAATTATTATCTACCGTAAAATACCTAGGACTAATTACCAGAGTGATCTTACGTGGAATGTCCACATAAGGGAACTAGCACGAAAAGCAGGTGCCAGACTGACATACATAGGAAGAATTGTAAGGAATTGTAAGTCATGCACGAAGCGCGTGGCTTGTAAGGCGCTTGTTCGACCGGTTCTTGAGTACTGTTTATTAGTCTGGGATCCTTACCACGTAGAACTTGATACACTCCTGGAAATTGAAATAAGAACACCGTCAATTCATTGTCCCAGGAAGGGGAAACTTTATTGACACATTCCTGGGGTCAGATACATCACATGATCACACTGACAGAACCACAGGCACATAGACACAGGCAACAGAGCATGCACAATGTCGGCACTAGTACAGTGTATATCCACCTTTCGCAGCAATGCAGGCTGCTATTCTCCCATTCTCCCCTCGACGATCACCAGTGGTGTACGGCCAGTGTAGGAGATCGCTCCCCACACCATGATGCCGGGTGTTGGCCCTGTGTGCCTCGGTCGTATGCAGTCCTGATTGTGGCGCTCACCTGCACGGCGCCAAACACGCATAGAGATGCTGGATGTAGTCCTGTGGAATGGCTTGCCATGCCATTTCCACCTGGCGCCTCAGTTGGACCAGCGTTCGTGCTGGACGTGCAGACCGCGTGAGACGACGCTTCATCCAGTCCCAAACATGCTCAATGGGGGACAGATCCGGAGATCTTGCTGGTCAGGGTAGTTGACTTACACCTTCTAGAGCACGTTGGGTGGCACGGGATACATGCGGACGTGCATTGTCCTGTTGGAACAGCAAGTTCCCTTGCCGGTCTAGGAATGGTAGAACGATGGGTTCGATGAAGGTTTGGATGTACCGTGCACTATTCAGTGTCCCCTCGACGATCACCAGTGGTGTACGGCCAGTGTAGGAGATCGCTCCCCACACCATGATGCCGGGTGTTGGCCCTGTATGCCTCGGTCGTATGCAGTCCTGATTGTGGCGCTCACCTGCACGGCGCCAAACACGCATACGACCATCATTGGCACCAAGGCAGAAGCGACTCTCATCGCTGAAGACGACACGTCTCCATTCGTCCCTCCATTCGCGCCTGTCGCGACACCACTGGAGGCGGGCTGCACGATGTTGGGGCGTGAGCGGAAGACGGCCTAACGGTGTGCGGGACCGTAGCCCAGCTTCATGGAGACGGTTGCGAATGGTCCTCGCCGATACCCCGGGAGCAACAGTGTCCCTAATTTGCTGAGAAGTGGCGGTGCGGTCCCCTACGGCACTGCGTAGGATCCTACGGTCTTGGCGTGCATCCGTGCGTCGCTGCGGTCCGGTCCCAGGTCGACGGGCACGTGCACCTTCCGCCGACCACTGGCGACAACATCGATGTACTGTGGAGACCTCACGCCCCACGTGTTGAGCAATTCGGCGGTACGTCCACCCGGCCTCCCGCATGCCCACTATACGCCCTCGCTCAAAGTCCGTCAACTGCACATACGGTTCACGTCCACGCTGTCGCGGCATGCTACCAGTGTTAAAGACTGTGATGGAGCTCCGTATGCCACGGCAAACTGGCTGACACTGACGGCGGCGTTGCACAAATGCTGCGCAGCTAGCGCCATTCGACGGCCAACACCGCGGTTCCTGGTGTGTCCGCTGTGCTGTGCGTGTGATCATTGCTTGTACAGCCCTCTCGCAGTGTCCGGAGCAAGTATGGTGGGTCTGACACACCGGTGTCAATGTGTTCTTTTTTCCATTTCCAGGAGTGTAGAATAGAAAGAGAAGATCCAACCAAGAGCTGCGCTGTTCGTCAAGGGTTCCTTTATTCGACGACAGAGCGTTACGCAGATTCTCAACAAACTGTGTTGATGGATGTTACAAGAGATGCGCTGCGTATCGCGGAGAGTTTTACCGCTGAAATTTAGTGAGAGCACTTTCTGGGAAGAGTCGGGCAACATATTACTTCCTCCCACATACATCCAATGTTATGACCACGACGAGAAGGTTTGAGAAATTAAAGCCAATACATAGACTTAACCGACAATCATACTTCCCACGCGCCATTCGAAAATGCAACTGTGTAACAGAGACCAGTTTGTGTACCCAAAGTAGTTTCCGTTACACTCCATGAGGTGGCTTGCGGAGTAGGATGTAGCATAAAACAGGTTCCATAATTCTAGAGCAAACTGACGCCAACAATATAGGCCTATAATTCTATGCATCTGTCGTAGTGCTCTTTTTGACAACACGAATGACCTGTGCTTTTCCCATCGTTGGGTACCCTTCGCTGCTCCAGCGACCTACGATAAACTGATCTTTGTAGAATCCTGTAGGTGTCTGATACGGTCCTGATACCTTTCGACTACTAAGCGATTGTACTTCCTTTTCCACTCCGCAATCGTTTATCTCAGTATCCGCCATTTCGACGCTCGTACGACGATTGAAAGTAGGGACCGTGTTACGACTCTCCGCTGTGACACAGTTTCTGAACACAGAATTCAGTATTTTGGTCTTCTCTCTGTTATCTTCCGTTTCGGTGCCAGTTTGGTCACTGAGCTAATAAACAGAGAATTTCCAACAGCTTTCTGATTTTACTTAAGACCAAAACCTCTTAGGATTTTTACTCAGAACGGTTGACAAAAGTTTGCTTTCAAAGTCATTGAATGCTTCTCTCATTACCCTTCTTACGTTCATTCTCGCTTCATTCAGCTTCTCTTTGTCATCTAGGTTTTGACTTCTCTTGTATCTGTGATAGAACTCTCTTTGTTTCTGTAGCAGTTTTCTGACATGGCTATTAAAAGCACCGTGGGTCTTTTCCAGTCCTTAAGACCTTGCTCGGAACGTACTTGTCTAAGGCGTATTGAACGATGTTTTTTTTTTTCCATTTGTGCTCCACGGCCGGCCAAAGTGGCCGTGCGGTTAAAGGCGCTGCAGTCTGGAACCGCAAGACCGCTACGGTCGCAGGTTCGAATCCTGCCTCGGGCATGGATGTTTGTGATGTCATTAGGTTAGTTAGGTTTAACTAGTTCTAAGTTCTAGGGGACTAATGACCTCAGCAGTTGAGTCCCATAGTGCTCAGAGCCATTTTTTTTGTGCTCCACGTCTTTGTGCTCTTCACTGAATATTTGGTGCTGACTACTCAGATATTCAGCGATTTGTATCCCGTCGCTATTGCTACGGAAAATTTTCTACCTACCTTCCTCAACATTCTCTGTAAAACCTGTTCTTATAGCATTAGAGGAGGTATGCCACTGTCTTCTTCCGTCGTTTGAACTAAAGTGCCCAGCCAATTGCAACGGGACCTACAGTTTAATGTGAATTCCCAACCACGGTGCGACACAGCCTTTTTCACAGCAACAAAAAGAATGTACAGTTAAATATTTTTTTTCTGTACTGACTTGAAAACTGCACAGCACGTTTTCAGTTCACGTTTCTCAGTGTTTTGACATCGAAATCATATTTTACTTTCGCTACTTAGAATAATATATTTTGTTTGTTTACTTGACTTAATAAGAGTGTTTGAAATTAGTTAAAGGAAGTATAATGGTCTAGTTAACTATAAATACCAGACGTATGTCATTCACTTTAAAATTAATTTTAAAGTCATTATTGTCCCTCACTTGCTATATATCATGTAGAATAAATTTTTTTGGCACAAGTAACACTGAACACTTCACAGCATAAGCGCACTGTATTATAACTTGATTAAATTCTGTAGTCTCCATTGTTTGCAATGATATATTAGAATGATAAATGACAGTTATGTACTAAACTTTAGTTATGGTCGTGTACGCTGCAACGCCAGGTTTATCAGTTATAGAAAACCACTGGTATTTTGCAAAACTGGAAAATTTTTGTTTGCAGCGATTTTGTTTCGAACACATCGTATATGTTGGTAACAGCGCTGGTTTCCAGCATCTGTAAATGGTCACATTTCCTCCTGTTTATTTTGGCTTTATGAAAGTTTTTTGCATCATTGTTACAGACATTTGTGTGTGTGTGTGTGTGTGTGTAGATATTCTTTGTGTACGATAAATACTAACAATGCTACGCATCATGAAATTCCATAAAATAAAATTCAGGGGTAACTAGTTTAGAAACAAAGCAGTCCACACTATTGAGAGGTCCATACTACTGAGAGGAGGCCTACGTATCTGTACTCCCGCACAGCTCACCGCCTGATAATTCAAATATTAATTTTAACTAACAACGTTGTTTGTAGTAGTTTAGTTATTGTTGATGTGGGCATTTTGTCTGCTTTGAACCATAAAGGATGTAGTGAAATGTAAAAACAGTGCGATGGTGTAGGATGCCTAAAAGTAACTGAATCACAAAGTAGGAAGAGGGTTTAGCTTCCAAATCAGTCGTTCTGTGCAGATCCTGAAATACCTCTACCTCGAAATTGATTTCGAAATTTGGGACGGATGAGGCCTCTTTCAGAGTTATTAAGGACTGGTTATTGGACAGACCGTATCTCTGAATGAGGTTAGAAATGAATAATCTGCCTACTGATGTGCAGCCTAACCGGCGACTATGACCTAAAAAAGCAGTTTTTCTGGAGTCGTTGCCAAAAATATTGGATGTGTACGAGGAGGTACTAAGCACAATTGAGGACACAAGAAGTTTGTGGCACAACTCGACCAAGAAAATGGAGCTGTTGATAGGACACATTCTGAGATTTCAAGAGATCACCAGTTATCACTGGAGGAAAGTGTGTGGAGAGGGGGGGAGGGGGGGGGGGAGAGGGAGCGTAAAAATCGTAGAGGGAGACAAAGAGACGAATAAGGTAAGCTAATTCAGGAGGATCTATGTTGCAGTGGTTATTCGAAGATGAAGAGCCCTGAACAGTATAGAGTACCTTGAAAAGCTCAATCAAACAAGTCTTCTAACTGAAGTATATACAGACAGTAAAAAGTAACCTGCTATTTGATGGAAGTGAAAACAAAAAACTCGGGGATGGTGTAACTTCATCAAAACATGTTTTGAGAAAAAGCAAAACAAGTAAGTTTGGTTACGGCGCCACTTAACCTAAAAAAAGTTACATGAGCGTAGTGGTGACTTTGCTAAAACTTTCAAATAATGGGACATCACGTTGTTTGTTAGCTGATGTCTCAAAAAAGCGGTGTCGCACATTCCGCATAAATAGATAAAGAGTAATTCAATTGAGCAAAGGAACATTTTAAATAAGTAGAAAATGGCTCTGAGCACTATGGGACTTAACAGCTGTGGTCATCAGTCCCCTAGAACTTAGAACTACTTAAACCTAACTAACCTAAGGACATCACACACATCCATGCCCGAGGCAGGATTCGAACCTGCGACCGTAGCAGTCCCGCGGTTCCGGACTGCGCGCCTAGAACCGCGAGACCACCGCGGCCGGCTTAAATAAGTAGAAAATTATATTGGTTCCATATAGAAAGTGAGATGACATAAGTTCCGGGGATTCTGCAAACAAAACTCAAGACTGTTAATTAAAGGAGCTATTATTTGTAGATGCTCATTTTCAAGCTTCGACTGCAAGTTTTTTATGCCAGTGAAAAAGGAAGTTTTTATTTCTGGACGCTGTTTGCTTCTCCGAAGTGCTGAGCGTAAGATCGTCTGCTACCAAGTAAATAAAATTCCATCTTTGGCACAACGTCCTTTATAAATAACGTTCCCACTTTCGGTTTAATGAACCTGTGCTTCCATGCAAGTGCAAGTAAGTAAAGTTCAAACTAATAACATAAGAGTAAAATTTTTTTCAAAAAAATTAAAATTACTTTAAGCGGATAATTACAGCTGTAGGCAAAGGATAAACTACCAATCTATGTTTTGAAATCAGTAAATTTTTTTCGTAAAAATTGAAATTACTTTAATGCGGATAATTACAGCTACAGACAAAGGATAAGCTACCAACCTCCATTTTGAGATTACTCCCTGAGATAGGTAGTATTTAGGAAGGAAATTTAGGCCTCATGTTTAAATAGCACAGTTTAACGTTTATTTCTAATGTACGGTAGCAGTTGATCCGATTACATGTTCAAGTTTATTACTTAATGTCTGCATGATGCTTTTCGCACGCGGTAGCTTTCATAATTATATCTTGTAATTGATTGTTGTTTTACAATATCTGCAAAAACATCCAGGAATCCATTAGTGGTGTCCACCCTCTGTCTTTTTATGGCTTGATTTCTGCTGGGGACTTTTTCAGTAATGTTTCTGAATGTCTGTGGAGGAATGTCAGCCGTTCTTCTTCAAGACGCGAAACCAGAGAAGGTAATGATGTAGGAAGCTGTGATCTGGAGAGAAGTCAACTTTCTGACTCATCCCAAAAGTGCTTTGATTGGATTCAGACAAGAATTCTCGAAAGGCCAGTCCATTTCAGGAATGTTATTCTCCACACACCATTTCGTCATAGATGTTGCTTTATGACGGGGCGAAATTTTGTTAATATTTCGGATGTCACGCGCAAAAGTAAAGCTTCAGAAGCGTCTGAGTAATAGCGGGCAACATCTCTGCCACAGAGGTTGCGCTGTGAGAAACTGTTAGTAGAATCTTTGCTTGTGAGTGGAGTTCAGTCTTGGAGAGAGAGAGAGGGAGAGAGAGAGAGAGAGAGAGTATTAGTCGAGTTGTATCTTGTGTTGGAGTAAGATATATTTAGGCCGTGCTGTGTGCCGGCAACAATTTTCTTATTTTTTTCATTTATAGAGAGATATTTTGTAAATTCATGCAGAAGACGTCAAAAGGTACTGTAATAGCGCATTTGCCGAGACATCCAAATGTAGTAATTCATTTGGTCGGCGATTTAGAATTAGAGATTTTTATGATAACTTAACAACGTGTGATTTACTGGTTTTTTCTTCAAAGATGGATAGCATATGTGTTTTGTAAGAAAGTAAAGAGAATTTGTACAGGTTTTTCCACTATTAATATAAGTGAATTTTTAATAGTTTAAGTGTTAAAATATTTTGTGTTGGTGATGTAAAGTTTTATTAACACAGCTATTTTATTGTTATCCATTAATCAGGATTCGATTCTTTGTTTCAAGTTTCATACACATAATTGTGCTTGACGAGTTTCTCAATAATAGAATTTTATTTCACAATGATCCTTGCAGTAATGAGAAGTGTTAGCACAGAAGCTTTGTGGATTCTTCATAGTTTAAATCATGCATTGCACATTGCATTGCTATTAGCTTGAATTTTTATTTTTTTGGTAGCGTAGGAGCAGCAGCCGCGGTAGTGTGGAGAAAGTAGGATCACAGCATTTATTCCTTGTGCAAACAGGTAGGCCATTTATAATTTGCGTGTGATACTATTAACATTTCAGCAGTGACGTACTTTCCAGACAGGGCATTTTTGGTAGTTATTTATGTTTCATATTTTCCTCGCAGTCAGATTGCTTCTGCTATTGCTAACGGGAGAGTTTTTCTCAAATTTAATAGAACAGACTGTGCCCTTGCCGTGAGCGTTGCAGTACACAGTTTAATGTTGCATTCCTGATTAACTTTCGCATTGCTGATCACTTTTCAAGAATTACGAGATTATTTACGAACTTAAATACGAGCTTAACTGTTTCTCTGATTACGAGTTCAAATTCACGTTACCACACAGACAAAATACCAGTAAATATAACCATACATTAGCATATAACAAAAACTTGAAACGTCCTCTTAGAAAAAATTGCACATGACTGTGCTTAAACTGACACACAGTATTTTTAGCGCAACGCAATCTGACTTTCAAAAATCCTTACAAAATAATGGCCCTGACTAACATTAATCTATACCTTTCGCAAATCACTTACCTCACCAAAAATCTTCGTTAGTCGAACTACTGCAATACAGCGAGCGCCACTACTGCCAGCTAAATAAAAGATCCAAACTACGGAAGCATTAACTGCTGATAGGCATAGTTAGCAAAAGAAAGATTTTTATAGTAACAAACAATGTATTTACCTTAATAGTCATCAAAAGTCATAATATATATAGCAGTTCATGACATCCAGTCTTACAAATTTCAATATTCCGCCATTTCTCTCCCCACATCCACCACTGCTGGTGGCCCACCTCCAACTGCGCAACGCTACGCGCAGTTAACATCCAGCTGCCCAACACTACAATAGCAGACAACAATGCAAACTAGCCACAGTCTGCACACAGCACAGCCAGTGATTTTCATACAGAGCGCTACGTGGCATTACCAATAAAAAAACCTAAACAGCCTACTTACAAACTAATTAGCCATTTTCAGCATCCTTCCGCACTTGGCGTTTTCATAAGCTCCGTAATTAACTGTTGGCATCACATATGATGGCAGGCAACGTTTTCTAAGCATTCGACTCATCTAACTTCCATTGGATCGGCACAGGGTGTATCGAGATTCATCTGATTCAACATTACAGGTCATTGGTTTCAGTCATTCACTCTCTAGTGGCTTCGCCCTTTACACCACTTGGAGTGTTGCTTAGTTCTGATTATAAGAACATGTGATTTATGAGGAGCTGCTCGGCCGTAGTATTCCAGTCTTCTTAACTCCCTGAGCTCAGTCTTCGTGTTGAGTAGGCTGCTGGTAGCACTTTGTAGCTGACTACTCACTTCTTCTACCCATTTCATGCGATTTTTTTTTACATTCACCTTCCGAAATGTTTTTGTCCGTCAGTAAAAGAAGCTTTCCTGTTCTTGGTTTAGCTATGGTTGATTCTCCGCGGTTCCACTTCACAGTCAGATCACCAGCAGTTGACTTGGGCGGCTTTCGATGGATTGAAATGTACCCGAAGTATTTGTTGGTCGTATGACTTCCAGTGGTCAGTCCTTGTTCGAAGACAGTCAGCTCTCCTGGCAAACCCTTACTTCTGTTACTATTTCTCTAATGACGACACAGTACCGCCCGTCTCCTTTTGTACGGACGGTTCGCCTCCCGTGACATCTAGTGGTCAGCAACGCAGTACACAGGGGTCTCCAGATAAATCTGACCGAATCGCAAAGGTTAAGGTGGCTGAAGGTTTAACTGGCACAGTTAATAGCTCTCAGCTGTGACGCGGCCCAGGTAAAGGCGGAGAGACTGGTACTTTATTACCATATGCCCACAGGCGTCCACGTTAAATTGACTTATATTTGTAGCAAAAATATTTTGCTCGTATGGTGTTTTCTGTTTTATACCTGAGGATGAACGACTGATGCTCGAAACTGGCAGCATTGTTAATAAAGCACGTTGTTCCGAAGGTGGAATCTTATACGAGGTGCATTCAAGTTCTAAGGCCTCCGATTTTTTTTCTAATTAACTACTCACCCGAAATCGATGAAACTGGCGTTACTTCTCGACGTAATCGCCCTGCAGACGTTCACATTTTTCACAACGCTGACGCCATGATTCCATGGCAGCGGCGAAGGCTTCTTTAGGAGTCTGTTTTGACCACTGGAAAATCGCTGAGGCAATAGCAGCACGGCTGGTGAATGTGCGGCCACGGAGAGTGTCTTTCATTGTTGGAAAAAGCCAAAAGTCACTAGGAGCCAGGTCAGGTGAGTAGGGAGCATGAGGGATCATTTCAAAGTTGTTGTTACGAAGAAACTGTTGCGTAACGTTAGTTCGATGTGCGGGTGCGTTGTCTTGGTGAAACAGCACACGCGCAGCCCTTCCCGGACGTTTTTGTTGCAGTGCAGGAAGGAATTTGTTCTTCAAAACATTTTCGTAGGATGTATCTGTTACCATAGTGCCCTTTGGAACGCAATGGGTAAGGATTACGCCCTCGCTGTCCCAGAACATGGACACCATCATTTTTTCAGCACTGGCGGTTACCCGAAATTTTTTTGGTGGCGGTGAATCTGTGTGCTTCCATTGAGATGACTGGCGCTTTGTTTCTGGATTGAAAAATGGCATCCACGTCTCATCCATTGTCACAACCGACGAAAAGAAAGTCCCATTCATGCTGTCGTTGCACGTCAACATTGCTTGGCAACATGCCACACGGGCAGCCGTGTGGTCGTCAACAGCATTCGTGGCACCCACCTGGATGACACTTTTCGCATTTTCAGGTCGTCATGCAGGATTGCGTGCACAGAACCCACAGAAATACCAACTCTGGAGGTGATCTGTTCAACAGTCATTCGGCGATCCCCCAAAACAATTCTCTCCACTTTCTCGATCATGTCGTGAGACCGGCTTGTGCGAGCCCGAGGTTGTTTCGGTTTGTTGTCACACGATGTTCTGCCTTCATTAAACTGTCGCACCCACGAACGCACTTTCGACACATCCATAACTCCATCACCACATGTCTCCTTTAACTGTCAATGAATTTCGATTGGTTTCACACCACGCAAATTCAGAAAACGAATGATTGCACGCTGTTCAAGTAAGGAAAACGTCGCCATTTTAAGTATTTAAAACAGTTCTCATTCTCGCCGCTGGTGGTAAAATTCCATCTGCAGTACTGTGCTGCCATCTCTGGGACGTATTGACAATGAACGCGGCCTCATTTTAAAACAATGCGCATGTTTCTATCTCTTTCCAGTCCGGAGAAAAAAAATCGGAGGCCTTAGAACTTGAATGCACCTCGTATATCAGATGACTGATAATCTTAAACTGTATAAAACTGTTGTGCATAAACACAGGCAGTTCTCAACAAAGTGCCTTTCGCGCACTGCACTTAAAATACCTCGTTACCCGCAAAACACTGGTGTGAAAAGATGGGACATGGTTCATAGGATGTGTTTTCACCATGGACTGCTCTGTAACGTGCTTCGACGCTGGTCACCTGACTGGGTAATGGAGTGCTTGTGGCAGGGACTTCCATTCCACCATCAGCGCGGCACAAAACACTACTGGATAGTCGTAAGTGCGTATTAACGTACTGCAGCACGTTTCCTCAGCGTATCCCACACGTGTTCGATGGGATTTAAGTCGGGGGAACGCGCACGCCAGTCCATTCGCCGAATATCCTCTCGTCCCATAAGCTCCTCCACAACGTTTCTGGGTGCATTACGTGATTCCACCTCTCCACATGAGGATTCGTCGAGCATTGTCAAACGTCAGATTCTAAACTGAATTTGCTGAGTTAGCCCTTCTTCTCACTATAATCTCTCGTGTGTCCCACGGACAAAAAACCGTGCGCAGTTCTTGGAAAAAGGCACCGGCGACCCTCGTCTATAAGAAGGGTAATGGAAGTGATCCACAGAACTACCGTCCATTATCCTTGACATCGATTTGTTGTAGTATCTTAGAACACATTCTGATTTCAAACATAATGAGCTATCTTGAACAAATGACCTTCTGAATGCCAACCAGCGTGGTTTTCGGAAACATCGATCATGTCAAATCCAGCTCACACCTTTCTCGCTTGACATACTGAAAGTTTTGGATCAAGGCAACCAATTAGATGCAGTGTTTATTGATTTCCGAAAAGCATTTCACTCAGTACCGTACCTAAGGTTACTGTCGAAAGTACGATCATATAGGGTATCAAAGAAAATTGTGACTGGCTTGGGCAGTTTTTGGTAGGGAGGACACCGCATGCTGCCTTGGATGGAGAGTCATCTTCAGATGTAGAAGTAACTTCGGGTGCGTTCCAGGGAAGTGTGTTGGGACCTTTGCTGTTCATGTTGTATATTAATGACCTTGCAGATAACATTAACAGTAAAATCAGGCATTTTGCAGATGATACAGTTATCTATAACGACGTACTATCTGAGAGAAGATCCATAAGTATTCATTCAGATCTTGATAATATTTAAACGTGGTGCAGCGATCGGAAACTTTCTGTAAATGTTCAGAAATGTAAAACTGCGCACTTCACAAATAGAAAGAGCGAAGTATCGTGTAACCATAATATCAATGAGTCACTGCTGCACTCGGTCAACTCATACAGATACCTGGGTGTAACACTTCGTAGGGATACGAAATGGAACGATCACAGAGGTTCAGTCGTGGATAAAGCAGGTGGTAGACTTCGGTTTATTGGTGGAATACTGGAGAAGTGCAGTCAGTCTACAAGAGAGAGTACTTACAAATCAGTCGTGCGATCCATCCTAGGTGGATAGGGCTAACGGGGGATATTGAACGTAGAGAGAAGGGCAGCACGAGCGTCACACGTTTATCTGAGCCATGGGAGAATGTCACTTAGATACTGAAGGAACTGGAACGGCAGAGTCTTGAATACAGACGTAAAGTATCCCGAGAAAGTCTATTAACAAATTTCAAGAACCGGCTTTAAATGATTACTGTATGGGTATATTTCAACCACCTACGTACCACACAACCAGGAATTGTGAGGATAAGATTAGAATTTTTATTCATTCTTCATTACCAGATGGGCATTCTGTTAGTACAATCGTGAATGGCCTTTAAGACCATGATGCACAAATTTTAACACTAAAAGGCTTTTGTACCCAAACCAATGTCATATTTAATTACAAACTATGTAGGAAAGTTAATCCAAGAACAATAGAAAGTTTTTTAAACCTTGTCGAGGAACAAGAGTGCCAGGATGTTTATAGTTCCGATAACATAGATGGTATATACAATGCTTTCCTTAACACATTTCTCATTGCCTTTGAGAGTTGCTTTCCGTTATAACGTTCTAAACGGGGTACTAACAGTAATAGGCAGCCCGGGTGGCTGACTAGTGGGATAAGGATATCATGTAGAACAAAGCAGTATGTTAGAAGTAGTCACAATCAAGCTACAGTAGCCCATCACAAACAGTACTGTAAAGTGCTTAAAAATGTTATTAGGAAGGCTAACAGTTTGTGGTATGCAAATAGAATAGCTAATTCACAGGATAAAATTGAAACCATATGACAAACTGCCTATTGGCTTCTGTACATATAGTCTGCGGCCGCGAGCTCGCCTCCAGTTCACCACCGGCAATGGAGGGTGAAGCTTTGACAATGCCAGCCACTCGTGCTGGCGAAACGTCAGAAAAATCATTAGATGAACGTCGGCCGAAGAACCCGAGACAGAAGCCAATAGGCAATTTGTCAAGAAGTGGCCACGAAAGCCTTAACAATTTTGAAACCATATGGTCGGTCGTGAAGGAGGGGTCTGGAGAGCAGACATGGTCGATGATATAAAGTCAGTTCGTAGTAAAAAATATTTATGTTACTGATAAATCAGATATATGTATAGTATTTAACAATCTTTTTCTGAGCATTGTTGGTGAATTAAATAAAAATTTAGTTTCTACAGGAAATCATCTAACTTTCTTGGCAAATGCTTTCGAGATTGATGTCTGAAATACTCCTCTGTGATACAGACAAGAGGGAGATTGAGTCAGTAATTAAATCACTGAAGACTAAGGTTCTCATGGTTATGATGGAGTGTCTATCAGAATATTAAAGTACTGTGCTGCACATGTTAGCCTTGTGTTTAGGCATATTTGTGATTTTTACTTTAGGAATGGTCAGTTTCCTGAGCGATTAAGGTACTCAGTGGTAAAGCGCTTCATAAAGAGGGAGCAAGGGATAATTTAGATAATTTTAGACCGCTTTCTGTGCCATCAGTATTTGCAAAAGTTATTCAAAAGGCTGTGTATGTAAGGATAATTAATCATTTTATATCAGACTATTTGCTATCGAATGTACAGTTCGGCTTTAGAAGTCGTTTAACAACTGAAAACCCTATATTCTCTTTTCTCTGTGAGGCGCTGGATGGGCTAAACAAAAAGTTTCGAACGCTTGGAGTATTTTTTGATTTAACTAGGGCATTTGATTGTATTGATCACAAAATATTGCTCCAGAAGTTGGACCATTACGGAATATGGCGAGAAACTCACAATTGGTTCACCTCTTACTTTAGCAACAGGCAGAAAATGGTCATTATTCACAATGTTGATAAGGGCTGTGATGTGGGGTCTGAGTGGGGTACTGTCAAGGGGGGGGGGGGGGCGCCCCAGGGATCAGTGTTGTGGCCACTCCTGTTCCTTATTTATATGCATTATTATGGGTAACTCTGAAATATTTATGTTTCCTGATGACACTAGCTTCGTAGTGAAGGATGTTGTGTGCACCACTGGCTAGGTTTCAAATAGTGCAGTACATCACCTAAGTTCACGGCTTGTAGAAAATAAAACTAACGCTAAAACACAGTAAGTCTTAATTTTTACAGTTTCTAACACACAGTTCAACAAAACCTGACGTTTTAATTTTACGTGAAAAGCCCACGTTCAGGATCTTGTTCAAAGACTTAATACTACCATTTTTAATATTCGAACGGTATCAGAAGTGAGTGATCGTTCGACACGAAAATTAGTCTACTTTGCTTATTTTCAGTCGCTTATGTCGCATGGTAGTATATTTTGGGGTAACTCTTACCATTCTAAAAGGATATTTTTGGCTCAGCGGGCAATAAATTGTGTAAGTTCACGAACTCTTGTCGACCCCTGTTCACAAGTCTGGGTATTTTGACACTGGCCTCACAATATATATATTCCTTACTGTCATTTCTTGTTAACAATATTAGCTTATTCCCAAGAATAAGCAGCTTTCACTCATTTAATACTCGGCAGAAATCAAACCTGCATTTGGATCGGACTTCCTTAACTCTTGTGCAAAAAGGTGTGCAGTATACTGCTGCATCCATTTTTAATAAGCTACCACTCGAATTTAAAAATCTTATCAGTAATCCAGGCGCTTTCAAATCAAAACTGGAGATTTTCCTCATGGGTCACTCCTTCTATTGTGTCGAGGAGTTCCTTCAAACATTAAGCTGATTCTTATTGTATTTTTGATTGCGTTTACTTAAGCTTATGGACTGACTTTTTTCGGGGTCATGAACATTTATTTTTATCAGTTATTACTTTTATGTTGTAATTTAATGTACTGACGCGTTCCATGACCTCGGAGATTTTCTCCTCAATTTGGTCCTACGTAACTTGACGTGTAAATAAATAAATAAATAAAATAATTACTGCACGCTCAGAGTCATTCAAATAATCATTCTTCCCGCGCTCCAGACGAGAATGGAACAAAATGGTTCAAATGGCTCTGAGCAATATGGGACTTAACATCTGAGGTCATCAGTCCCCTAGAACTTAGACCTACTTAACCTTAACTAACCTAAGGACATCACACACATCCATGCCCGAAGCAGGATTCGAACCTGCGACCGTAGCGGTCGGGCGGATCCAGACTGAAGCGCCTAGAACCGCTCGGCCACACCGGCTGGCTTGAACGGAACAGAAGGAAACCCTAATAACTGGTATAACGTGACGCACCCTCGGCCGTGTACCTCACCGTGGTTTGCAGCGAATAGAAGTAGATGTAGAGAGAACTCTTTGATGGTCCAGGTGTTATGGTGTGGAGGCATGATCTTCGATGGGCGTACTGACCTCCAAATCTTTGAACACGGTACACTTACTGACCGGTCAACAATATTGTCACGCTGTACTACTTCACCCTGAGCGTCTTTTTAGGTGTGCATTCGGCCCTCATTTCATTTGTATGGATGACAAAGAGCGACCGCTGACAACAATGCAAGAGGAGGTGCTCTTCAAACGCGAAGATATTCGGTGAATGGAGAGGCCTGCCGTTGGCCCCGACTTAAATCCTTTCGAACACGAGTGCGAGGTGTTGATAAGAGCCGCTGCAGCACGTCCGTATGACCAAAACAGACCAGCAGTGGTCGACCGCTCTGGTGGAGCAATGGAACGCCCTACCACAAGAACTTATCAACCGTGTGGCCAGCATGGGAGCGGAGAATGGTTTGCCATCCGTGGTGATCACACATTTATTTATTTATTTATTTATTGTTCCGTGGGACCAAATTAAGGAGAAGTCTCCATGGTCATGGAACGAGTCAATACATGAAATTATAACACGATATTAGAAACAGATAAAATGAAATATAAAAAATACATATTCAGGTGACAAGTCGTAAGTTTAAATGATGAAAATCAACAATGTAACACTGGAATTTGCTTAATTTTTTAGCTCTTCCAGGAGCTCCTCGACAGAATAGAAGGAGTGAGCCATGAGGAAACTCTTCAGTTTAGTCTTAAAAGAGTTTGGGCTACTGCTAAGATTTTTGAGTTCTTGTGGTAGCTTATTGAAAATGGATGCAGCAGAATACTATACTCCTTTCTGCACAAGAGTCAAGGAAGTGCATTCTACATGCAGATTTGATTTCTGCCTAGTATTAACTGAGTGAAAGCTGCTAACTCTTGGGAATAGGCTAATATTGCTAACAACAAACGACATTAAAGAAAATATATACTGTGAGGGCAATGTCAGAATTCCTAGATTTTTGAATAGGGGTCGACAAGAGGTTCTCGAACTTACACCACATATAGCTCGAACAGCCCGTTTTTGAGCCAAAAATACCCTTTTTGAATCAGAAGAATTACCCCAAAAAATAATACCATACGACATAAGCGTATGGAAATATGCGAAGTAGACTACTTTTCGTGTTGAAGTGTCACTTATTTCAGATACTGTTCTAATGGTAAATAAAGCAGCATTTAGCTTCTGAACAAGATCCTGGACATGGGCTTTCCACAACAGCTTACTATCTATCCGAACGCCTAGGAATTTGAACTGTTCCGTCTCGCTTATAATATGCCCATTCCGTCTGATCAAAATATCGGTTCGTGTTGAATTGTGAGTTAGAAACTGTAAAAACTGAGTCTTACTGTGATTTAGCATCAAATTATTTTCCACAAGCCACAAACTTATTTCATGAACTACATTATTTGTTACTGTTTCAATATTACAAACAAGATCCTTCACTATCAAGCTGGTGTCATCAGCAAACAGAAATATTTTTGAATCACCTGTAATACTAGAAAGCATATCATTTATATAAATAAGAAACAGCAGTGGCCCCAGCACCGACCCTTGGGGAACGCCCCACTTAACAGTGCCCCATTGGGACAGAACATCACTACCACTCTCAATATTGCGGAGAATTACCCTCTGCTTTCTGTTCTTAAAGTAAGAGGCGAACCAATTGTAAGCTACTCCCCTTACTCCATAATAGTCCAACTTCTGCAGTAATATTTTGTGGTCAACACAGTCAAAAGCCTTCGTTAAATCAAAGAAAACACCTAGCGTTCGCAACCTTTTATTTAATCCGTCCAAAACCTCACAGAGAAAAGAGAATATAGCATTTTCAGTTGTTAAACCATTTCTAAAACCAAACTGAACATTTGACAGCAAATTATGTGAATTTAAATGCTCCAGTAACCTTGTATATACAACCTTCTCGATAACTTTAGCAAAGACGGATGGCATAGAAATAGGTCTAAAATTGTCAACATTATCAATGTCTCCCTTTTTATAAAGTGGCTTCACTACCGAGTACTTTAATCGGTCAGGAAACCGACCACTCCTAAAGGAAAAGTTTCAGATATGGCTGAGAACTGGGCTAACATACATAGAACAATACTTCAGTATTCTGCTAGATACCCCGTCAACTGAGAACCGCATCCCGCCTTTTGTAATGCCCTGGGGATCACCATTAACCGCGTTGACTTAAGTGTGTTATTATTGTCTTTGAATAAAAATGTCATATCTGTTCGTCTCGTTGGGTGTTTCTTTCAGTTACCTTCTGTACTATATCGTATCAGTTCTTTCTGTGTATGCCCCAAATTTCATCGAACTATGTTACTTGTCAGCGACACGTCATACGATAAATATTTTCGTCGTTAAGCTTTGCGCACCACTGTACTCATTTGCAATCATTTACACAGCAAAATATATATATATATTGCACAGAAGATCAGACAACAGAAAATGAAGAGAGCATATGGTATGACACATGAAATATACAATAAAAAATGCATCTCCTCGAACACAAAAATCAGACACTACTGCGCAGTAATTAAGCCAGCAGCACTATATGCTAGTGAAACGCTCACACTCCACACAAAATGTGACTTAGAAAAAATACTAAAAGAAGAACGCAAAATTATGAGAAAGATTTTAGGTCCAAAATTAACAGAAGAAGGATACCGAATACAATCAAGAAGAACCACAGAAACTATATCAAACCTGGCAGCAGACATAAGAAGGCGAAGATTAAAATTTTATGGACATATCACTAGACTTCCCCCCACACGACTCACCAACAGAATTCTCACTTACATAGAAAAAGTCAAATTAACAACACCATGGATTAGCCAAGTAAAATTAGATTTACAAAAAGCAAATATTGAACTTAAAGATGTCAAAGATAGAAAAACTTTTAGAAATAAGGTGGAAAAGTGGATTGTATTGTAGGAGAAGGAAGCACTAAAGAGACCAGGAACAAAATGGACAGAAGAAAGAAAAAGAAAACATGGAGAACGAATGAAAGAAGTATGGAAGAAACGACGTCAGAAAGCTTTGCGTGATCCTTATGGGTCCATTCGCGATAAGTAAGTAAGTATATATACTATTTATTATTTTCTTAATATTTGTTGCTTTCTACACTATTTGCATTCGATTTGAATTCACAAAGCTCCATTCTCATACAGATAATGTCATAGATGTACAGCACGTCTCTAATTATATCATCTAAACAAGAGGCAGATCAACCATCCAACAAACAGTTATGAAAGCTCTTCATTTGACAGTCACAACTAAAACCTCGGCAAAACGGAATATTTTTCGGTTTTATTCTCCGCCGAGAAGAAACAAGTTCTCCCATAGTTCCACCAGCGCTACGCTGCAAATTATTTGCACACGCAAGACACAAGCCCCTGATGCCGACGATAACGAAATGGCGGCACGGAAACTTAAAAGGACCATATATTTTCGTGGTGTCACTGTCGACAATTATAACCAAGTGACACGGACTTATGACTTCCTACGAGATGGGAATCTGCTTCCGGTTTATTAATTGTTCCAGTTTTAAGAGCTTCCTTATCTGTGCACGAATCCTCCGAAACGCGGTACCCTTTTGACTTACTAGCTATAAAAATAATTAAATGCTTCGTAAAACCTGCGGTCTCTTCATGTGAAACCAGTTTGCACAAAACCGTATCAGTGAGAGGAAGACATATAAAAAATTGCATTACGAGATTTAAATCGTAAAGGCACTGTAAGAAGCTCAGTATCACAGGCAAGTTTAAAATACTTACCACTACGAAGCGGAAATGATATATTGCAATATCAAACGATGAGTTATAAAGCAAGTACATGAATCTCTCTGAGATTACTTTGTAAAAGTATTTTTATGTGAAGTGCAAGTGATTTAAGCGATGTGTTCAAACAAACGTGGGTGAACGAACGCCGGAAATCGGCCAACTAGAGCATGCAGACTAGTGAACACATCTACAGGACTACACATATGGGGTGAAACGCTGGAAATCGCCACTGAAGATGCTTCACAGATGAAAGAAGCGAAACCGTATGGCAATAAATAAACTGCTTTCAATTAGTTGCATAGACGGAACACACTTCCATGTATTTTAATAACTTGCAATGACCTACACACAAATGACAGCCAATATTACGTCGTGTAGAAAGTGCAGGAGAAGGAAGAGCAACAAAAGGAGCTAGAAAAACAACATCGGTAATCTGAAACGTGCATCTAACATTACGTAAGGTTACAGAGCAGTTTAACTGTATTATATACCAACTCCACATTAACACAGAGTCGTACACATTTTGATTGCAGGTTAATCAGTTTGGAGCGACACACATTGGGCCATTTGTGTAACTGATACAAACAGTGCAATTTAAAATTTTGAAGTGCCAATCTACAGTCCCAGTACCTTATGCGTAGTAATTGAAGAAGCACTTAGTTCAATTGGTATGTACGATAGAATGTATGTTATGACTATTACCGAATGGCGAATCACTAATTACTTAACCGAGTCTAGCTACTGCCCAGTATATCAAACATTGCACCAGACGAATGAGATATCGTAGGCTGAACTGCGGTTGCTAGACTGTTAACAGCGAACCAACATCTGGAAGGTTAATGGAACGAACATCTCGCAAATTAAGCATTTGTTAGCATTTTGGCTGTATGAACTCAACTGAACTGCGGAGGTTGGACTATTAACAGTAAACCAACATATGTAATACTAATGGATTAACCGCGCGGAGTGGCCGTAAGGTTAGAGAGGCCATGTCACGAATCACGCGCCCCCCCCCCCCCCCTCCCCCGCCGGAGGTTCGAGTCCTCCCTCGGGCATGGGTGTGTCTTGTTGTTCTTAGCATAGGATAGTTTAAGTAGTGTATAAGTCCAGGGCCCGATGACCTCAGCAGTTTTGTCCCATAGGAACTCACACACACACACACACATACACACTAATGGAATGATCGTCTCGTAAATTAAGCATTTGTTTGTACTTGGTCTGCGGGAAATCCGAAAACAGCTGGGCTAGCCGACTAAACTGGATCTGACAGAGGTATCGTTCACCGGAAAAATGAGATACGGGCCACTGACAGACTGGAGAGTCTTAAGCTCAGATGGCGGTAGCCAGTTAGTTAAAGATTCGTGCTTCCGTTGTTCTTATGTCGGAACATTCTAACATGCATGAATATTCTGCTAAAAATAGCAGAGGATTTTCTCATACCGAAGACATTCTATGGCTGGAACTGTGTTTTCATGATTCGTTTGTGCTGTGCTACCCGTTGTACACTCTGACTCAGCTTCATTACATGCTAGAGATAACTTACTGAGTTTTCTTTTGCTTATAATTGTCAGTGCCCTGGTGTCGAATACTAAGGCAAAGTGCTCAGTATTTATTTTGTTATGTTGGTGTTTCACCACGAATTGTACCTTGTGGATTCGCCGACAACTGAGCAATGTAGTTAAGAGATTGGACTTGTATTTCAGACGACTGGCCTTCAAATTCCCACCCAGCCTTCCAAATTTTGATTCTCCGTGGTTTCCCTAAAACGGCTGAGCCGAACGTCTAGGAACTAACAGCGAAATTCTTTCTATCCTTAACCGACCTTTAGTTCCGTTCGACGGAACGTCAAGCAAATATCTTAGTTGTTTTATACCGACTGATAAGATCGGTGGTGGGTAGAATTCCTCTTTACTATTTCACATTTTACTATATGAAGACGGTATCAGTTCCTTTGGACGTGTCCGAAGGAACAGGAACCATCTTCATATACAGGGTGAGTCACCTAACGTTACCGCTGGATATATTTCGTAAACCACATCAAATACTGACGAATCGATTCCACAGACCGAACGTGAGGAGAGGGGCTAGTGTAATTGGTTAATACAAACCATAAAAAAATGCACCGAAGTATGATTTATAACACAAACCTACGTTTTTTTTAAATGGAACCCCGTTAGTTTTGTTAGCACATCTGAACATTAAAACAAATACGTAATCAGTGCCGTTTGTTGCATTGTAAAATGTTAATTACATCCGGAGATATTGTAACCTAATGTTGACGCTTGAGTACCACTCCTCCGCTGTTCGATCATGTGTATCGGAGAGCACCGAATTACGTAGGGATCCAAAGGGAACGGTGATGGACCTTAGATACAGAAGAGACTGGAACAGCACATTACGTCCACATGCTAACACCTTTTTATTGGTCTTTTTCACTGACGCACATGTACATTACCATGAGGGGTGAGGTAAACGTACACACGTGGTTTCCGTTTTCAATTACGAAGTGGAATAGAGTGTGTCCCACTGGAAAAGCGTCTACGTATGTGGTATCAGCATGTGGTGCACCTGCACATTCCGCAATTAACACTAGGCTGACCCTTGACAGGATGTTCGACGGGCGTTTCATAGGACGTGGAGGACGCATAAATTGGCCAGTCCGTTCTCCTGATCTTACACCTCTGGACTTCTTTCTGTGGGGTACGTTAAAGGAGAATGTGTACCGTGATGTGCCTACAACCACAGAGGATATGAAACAATGTATTGTGGCAGCCTGCGGCGACATTACACCAGATGTACTGCGGCGTGTACGACATTCATTACGCGAGAGAAGGCAATTGTGTGCAGCAAATGATGGCCACCACATTGAACATCTATTGGCCTGACATGTCGGGACACAGTCTATTCCACTCCGTAATTGAAAACGGAAACCACGTGTGTACGTGTACCTCACCCCTCATGGTAATGTACATGTGCGTCAGTGAAAAAGACCAATAAAAGGGTGTTAGCATGTGGACGTAATGTGCTGTTCCAGTCTCTTCTGTACCTAAGGTCCATCACCGTTCCCTTTGGATCCCTACGTAATTCGGTGCTCTCCGATACACATGATCGAACAGCGGAGGAGTGGTACTCAAGCGTCAACATTAGGTTACAATATCTCCGGATGTAATTAACATTTTACAATGCAACAAACGGCACTGATTACGTATTTGTTTATATTTTCAGATGTGCTAACAAAACTAACGGGGTTCCATTTAAAAAAAAACGTAGGTTTGTGTTAAAAAACATACTTCCGTGCATTTTTTATGGTTTGTATTAACCAATTACACTAGCCCCTCTCCTCACGTTCGGTCTGTGGAATCGATTCGTCAGTATTTGATGTGGTTTACGAAATATATCCAGCGGTAACGTTAGGTGACTCACCCTGTAGATAAGGCTTACCGGCCAACGATCTTCTTCAGCGCGGATGCACTCACATTGCCCGAACTCTTGTGGGAATCGGTAGATTAACTGCCGCAAATAATGTGTGTAGTGCGCAGGGGCACTGCAGATATAGTGTGTGGACAGTAAGTTGGAAGTGTGACTCTTACGGGGATCGTGTCACAGATAAGTCCCTGCAGTCGCACTATCCTCCGTGTCCTCGGTGGCTCAGTAGGACAGAGTGTTTGCCATGTGAGCAGGACATCCCGTGTTCGAGTCCCGGCCAGAGCACACATTTTCAACTGTCCCCGTTGATATTTATCAACGTCTGTAAGCAGTTAATGGTCTGGATTTCATCGTAATTTCATTTACATTTTACTAGTCTTACGTCATTCGTCATCATCATTTAAGACTGATTATGCTTTTCAGCGTTCAATCTGGAGCATAGCCCCCCTTATACAGTTCCTCCATGATGCCCTATTCAGTGCTGACATTGGTGCCTCTTCTGATGTTAAACCTATTACTTCAAAATCATTCTTAACCGAATCCAGGTACCTTCTCCTCGGTCTGCTGAATCCATGAGTCTCTTGGGTAACCTTGCTTCTCCCATGCGTGTAACATGACCCCACCATCTAAGCCTGTTCGCCCTGACTGCTACATCTATAGAGTTCATTCCCAGTTTTTCTTTGATTTCCTCATTGTGGACACCCTCCTGCCATTGTTCCCATCTACTAGTACCTGCAATCATCCTGGCTACTTTCATATCCGTAACCTCAACCTTGTTGATAAGGTAACCTGAATCCACCCAGCTTTCGCTCCCATACAACAAAGTTGGTCGAAAGATTGAACGGTGCACAGATAACTTAGTCTTGGTACTGACTTCCTTCTTGCAGAAGAGAGTAGATCGTAGCTGAGCGCTCACTGCATTAGCTTTGCTACACCTAGCTTCCAGTTCTTTCACTAATTTGCCATCCTGTGAGAATATGCATCCTAAGTACTTGAAACCGTCCACCTGTTCTAACTTTGTTCCTCCTATTTGGCACTCAACCGGTTTATATTTCTTTCCCACTGACATTACTTTCGTTTTGGAGATGCTAATCTTCATACCATAGTCCTTACATTTCAGATCTAGCTCTGAAATATTACTTTGCAAACTTTCAATCGAATCTGCCATCACAACTAAGTCATCCGCATATGCAAGACTGCTTATTTTGTGTTCACATATCTTAATCTCACCCTGCCAGTCTATTGTTTTCAACATATGATCCATAAATAATATGAACAACAGTGGAGACAAGTTGCAGCCTTGTCTTACCCCTGAAACTACTCTGAACCATGAACTCAATTTACCGTCAACTCTAACTGCTGCGTCATTCGTGATTCTAATAAATTTATATGCAGTCTCGGCAATATTGTTAAAAATGTGTATTCATCAAAATAAAAATTATAAGTAGAAATCATAAGAAATGAAAGAATGGCGAGTTACAGCAAGTAAAGTTTATTTTGTCTGCAGCAAAAACTGGATGGGCGGTAACATAAAGTGGGGCTATAAAGTACAGTACAAGATTCATCATACACAACAAAGGCAATACATGACTGGTACGAAAACATAATTACGTATTGCGGTCTTCAGTTCGAAGACTAGTTTGATGCAGCTCTCCACAGTGGCCTACCCTGTGCATGCCACTGAGTTTCTGAAGTGCTACTTTAACCTACATGACTGCTTACTGCTATCCAGCTTTGGCCTTCTATATTCTTTATACACCCCAACCTTCTTTCCCTTCGTTACCAAACTAATTATTCCTATAAAACGCTCTCTTCTACTAGTCAAGTTTTGCAAGTAACGTTTGAGGAGTTCTCCCATGAACACAGCCGATGTTATAGGAAATACCTACGATTAGCTGCATTATTACTTGAGGGGCTGAGAATATAAGTGGCACAAGTGATATTTCGCATCAGAATGAGTTAAGTGCTCATTTGGTAAGCTAAGGTGCAGCTCTCTTCAGAGTAACTTACGTACAAGTAGTTCCAGGAGAGTCCTGCAACTGTAATGATAAACTACAAGCTCTAAGACAATGACTGGTCTGCATGTAGAGTACAACTACACTGAAGCGCCTGAGAAACTGGTAAAGTCATGCGTATCCAAAAAACAGAGATATGTAAACAGGCCGAATAGGGCGCTACGGTCGATAATGCCTATATAAGATAACAACTGTCTGGCTCAGTTGTTAGATCGGTTACTGCTGTGACAATGGCAGGTTATCAAGATTTAAGTGAGTTTGAACGTGGTGTTATAGTCGGCGCACGAGCGATGGGACACAGCATCCCCGAAGTAGCGATGAAGAGGGGGTTTTGCCGTACAACCATTTCACGAGTGTACCGTGAATATCAGGAATCAGGCAAAACATCAAATCCCCTACATCGCTGCGTCGGAAAAATGATCCTGCAAGAACGGGACCAACGACGACTGAAGGGAATCATTCAATGTGACGGAAGTGCAGCCCTTACTCAAATTGCTGCAGATTTCAGTGTTCGACCATCAACAAGTGTCAGCGTGCGACCCATTCAACGAAACATCATCGATATGGACTTTCGGATCAAAAGGCCCACTCGTGTACCCTCGATGACTGCACGACACAAAGCTTTACGCCTCTACTGGGCCCGTCAACACCGACATTGGTCTGTTGATGAGTGGAAACATGTTGCCTGGTCGAACGAGTTTCAAATTATATCGAGCGGATGATATACGTGTACGGGTATGGAGACAACGCCATGAGTCAAAGCTGGTGGAGGCTCTGTGACGGTGTGTGGCGCGTGCAGTTGGAGTGATATTGCACCCCTGGTACGTCTAGATACGACTCTGACAGATAAAACGTACGTAAGCATCTCGTCTGATCACCTGCATCCATTTATGTCCATTGTGCATTCCGACGGACTAGGGCTATTTCAGCGGGATAATGCGACTCCCGCCCGCATCTCGTGGTCGTGCGGTAGCGTTCTCGCTTCCCACGCCCGGGTTCCAGGGTTCGATTCCCGGCGGGGTCAGGGATTTTCTCTGCCTCGTGATGGCTGGGTGTTGTGTGCTGTCCTTAGGTTAGTTAGGTTTAAGTAGTTCTAAGTTCTAGGGGACTGATGACCATAGATGTTAAGTCCCATAGTGCTCAGAGCCATTTGAACCATTTGAACAATGCTACTCCCCAAACGTCCAGAATTGCTACAAAGTGGCTCCAGGAACACTCTTCTGAGTTTAAACACTTCCGCTGACCACCAAACTCCCCAGACATGGTCGGTTGGTTGGTGGGAGGGGACCATCGGATAAGGGAAGGATGAGGAAGGAAGTCGGTCGTGCCCTTTCAAATGGTTCAAATGGCTCTGAGCACTATGGGACTCAACTGCTGTGGTCATAAGTCCCCTAGAACTTAGAACTACTTAAACCTAACTAACCTAAGGACAGCACACAACACCCAGCCATCACGAGGCAGAGAAAATCCCTGACCCCGCCGGGAATCGAACCCGGGAACCCGGGCGTGGGAAGCGAGAACGCTACCGCACGACCACGAGATGCGCGTGCCCTTTCAAAGGAACCATCCCGGCATTTACCTGAAACAATTTAGGAAAATCACGGAAAACCTAAATCAGGATGGCTGGACGCGGATTTGAACAATTGTCCTTCCGAAAACGAGTCCCGGGTGTGCTAACCAATGCGACACCACGCTCGTTCCCTAGACATGAACATTATTGAACATTTCTGGGATGCCTTGCAACCTGCTGTTCAGAAGAAATCTCCAACCGCTCCTACTCTTACGGATTTATGGGCAGCACTGCAGGATTCACGATGTCAATTCCCACCAGCACTACTTCAGACATTAGTCGAGTCCGTGCCACGTCATGTTGTGGCACTTCTGTGTGTTCGCGGGAGTCCTACACGTTGCTAGGCAGGTGTACTAGTTTCTTCGGCTCTTCAGTGTATCTTGAAAAGCTGATACGTTAATGTAAAATAAATGTACCGCAGGGAGTGAGTCACAGCAAACAGATCCACGCTAAGCAAATTTCGGAACAACTGACTAGTGAAAGGTCTCATATCACTGCATGCAGTGACAACTGCAGTATTCAAAACCATATCGCCATATTTTTAAATACTTGTTGTACACCTTGAAGAAAGAGCAGTGTACTCACACAATAGTTCCTTGAACGTGGCCATAATTGTGTGGCATGCGATCAAGATTTTGGTCTCATTCAGAAAACAAATAAACACTTGAACTGCGTCCAGAATGAGATTTTCACTCTGCAGCGGAGTATGCGCTGATATCAAATTTCCTGGCAGATTAAAACTGTGTGCCGGACCGAGCCTCTAACTCGGGACCTTTGCCTCTCGCGGGCAAGTGCTCTACCACCTGAGCTACCCAAGCACGTCTCATGCCCAGTCCTCACAGCACTACTTCTGCCAGTATCTCGTCTCCTATCTTCCAAACTTTACAGAAGCTCTCCTGCGAAACATGCAGAACTAGCACTCCTGAAAGAAAGGATATTGCGGAGACATGGCTTAGCCACAGCCTGGGGGATGTTTCCAGCATGAGATTTTCACTCTGCAGCGGAGTGTGCGCTGATATGAAACTTCCTGACAGATGAAAACTGTGTACCAGTCCGAGACTCGAATTCGGGACCTTCGAATTTAGCGGGCAAGTGCTCTGCCAATCTGCCAGGAAGTTTCATATCAGCGCACATTCCGCTGCAGAGTGAAAATCTTATTCTGGAAACATCCCCCAGGCTGTGACTAAGCCAAGTCTCGGCAATATCCTTTCTTTCTGCAAGGTTCGAAGGAGAGCTTCTGTACAGTTTGGAAGGTAGGAGAGGAGGTACTAGCAGAAGTAAAGCCGTGAGGACGGGGCGTGAGTCGTGCATGGGTAGCTCAGGTGGTAGAGCACTTGCCCGCGAAAGACAAAGGTACCGAGTTCGAGTCTCGGTCCGGCACACAGTTTTAATCTGCCAAGAAGTTTTACTTGAACTACTTATTTGTTCCCCGAGACTGGATGGAAGCAGTGAAGAAGAAATTCGGCAGAAAGATTTCTGTACTAGACATAAAAACGGAAAAAAGTTTTCAATTAGAGCCATGGATATCATAGCAAACGACAAAGTTCCCATAGATCCTGAATTAAACAAACTGCAGCCGAGGAGTAGTTGGCAGGTCCCAATAAGCAAAGAAAAACCTCCAACAATGGAGTTCAAATCGTCACTAAACCGTGACCATGAGATTATACTTACATAAAATGTTTTCAGCTGTGAAGTGAAAGCTGTATAAAGAGTGTTTGAGAAACCAAACAAACGTGTGGTTCCTGAAGAGATGCAGCAACCTTTTCAGTAGTAGCAGGGGCGTCTGGATGATTGACTGATCTGGCCTCGTAACACTTAAAAAAAGGCCTTGCTGTGCTGGTACTGCGAACGGCTGAAAGCAAGAGGAAACTACAGCCGTAATTTTATTTTTCCGGAGGGCATGCAGCTTTACTGTATGGTTAAATGATGATGGCGTCCTCTTGGGTAAAATATTCCGGAGTTAAAATAGTCCCCCATTCGGATCTCTGGGGGGGAACTACTCCGGAGAACGTAGTTATCACGAGAAACAAAACTGGGATACCAAGGGTGGGAGAGTGGCATGTCAGATCTCTTAATGGGGCAGGTAGGTTAGAAAATTTCAAAAGGAAAATGGATAGGTCAAAGTTAGATATAGTGAGGATTAGTGATGTTCGGTGAAAGGAGGAACAAGACTTCTGGTCAGGTGAACACAGAGTTATAAAAACAAAATCAAATAAGAGTAATGCAGGAACAGGTTTAATAATGAATAAAAAAGTAGGAACGCGGATAAGCTACTACGAACAGCATAGTGAACGCATTATATTAGCCAAGATAGACACGAAGCCCACGCCTGCGGGACTGGAATTCGATAATAGGAAAAGGAAGAGAAGTAAAAGTTGTAGGTGAGTATGGACTGGGGTAAGGAATGAAAGAGGAAGCCGTCTGGTAGAATTTTGCACAGAGCATAGCTTAATCATAGCTGACACTTGGTTTAAGAATCATGAAAGAAGATTGTATACGTAGAAGAGGCCATGAGGCACTGGAATGTTTCAGATACATTGTATAATAGTAAGACAGAGTTTTAGGGACCAGGTTTTAAATTGTAAGACATTTCCAGGGGCAGATGTGGACTCTGACCACAATCTATTGGTTATGAACTGTAGATTAAAACTGATGAAACTGCAAAAAGGTGGGAATTTAAGGAGATGGGACCTGGATAAACTGAAAGAAACAGAGGCTGTGGAGACTGTCGGAGAGAGCATTAGGGATCGACTGACAACAAAAGGGGAAAAAAAATACAGTAGAATAAGAATGGGTGACTTTGAGAGAGGAAATAGAGAAGGCAGCAGAGGATCATGTAGGTAAAAAGATGACGGCTGGTAGAAATCCTTGGGAAACAAAGGACATACTGAATTTAATTGATAAAAGGAGAAAATATAAAAATGGAATAAATACAGCAGGTTAAAAGGAATACAAACATTCCAAAAATGAGATCGTCAGGAAGTGCAAAATGGCCATGCAGGGATGGCTAGGGGGTAAGGATGTAGAAACATATATCACAAGGCATAAGATAGAGATTGCCTATAGGAAAATTAAAGAGATCTTTGGAGAAAAGAGAACCACCAGTATGAATATCAAGAGCTCAGATACAAAACCAGTCCTAAGCAAAGAATGGAAAGCCGACGGTGAAAGGAATATATAGAGGGTCTACAAATGGGCGCTTTACTTGAGGGCAATGTTAGGGAAATGAAAGACGACGCAAATGAAGATGAAATGGCAATACGATACTGCTTGAAGAATTTTACAGAGCACTCAAAGACCTAAGTCGAAACAAGGCCCTGAGAGTAGACAACATTGCCTTAGAAATACTGACAGCCTTGGGAGAGCCAGCCTTGACAAAGCTCTTCCTTCTAGTGAGCAGGTTGTATGAGACAGGCGAAATACCCTCAGACTTCAAGAAGAATATAATAACACCAATCCAAAGAAAGTAGGTGTTGACAGGGTAAAAATTACCGAACTATCGGTTTAATAACTCATGATTGCAAACTACTAACATGAATTCTATACAGCCGAATGGAAAAACTGGTAGAAACAGACCCCGGCGAAGATCAGTTTCGATTCTGTAGAACCGTTCCGTTGGAACACGCGAAGCCATATTGATCTTACCACTTATCTTAGAAGATAGGTTAAGGAAAGGCAAACTTACGTTTATAGCATTTGTAGACTTAGAGAAAGCTTTTGACAATGTTGACTGGAATACTCTGTTTCAAATTCTGAAGGTGGCAGGGGTAAAATACAGAGAGTGAAAGGCTATTCACAATTTGTACAGAAAGCAGATGGCAGTTATAAGAGTCGAGGGACATGAAAGGGAAGCAGTGGTTGGGAAGGGAGTGAGACAGGGTTGTAGCCTCTCCCCTACGCTATTAAATCTGTATATTGAGCAAGCAGTAAAGGAAAGAAAAGAAAAATTCGAAGTAGGTATTAAAATCCATGGAGAAGAAAAAAAACTTTGAGGTTTGCCGACGACATTGAAATTCTGTCAGAGACAGCAAAGGACCTGGAGGAGCAGTTGAACGGATTCGACAGTGTCTTGGAAGGAGGATATAAGATGAACATCAACAAAAGCAAAACGAGGATAATGGAATTTAGTCGAATTAAATCAGGTGATGCTGAGGGAATTACATTAGTACAGTTAATGAGACACTTAAAGTAGTAGGTCAGTTTTGCTATTTGGGGAGCAAAATAACTGATGATGGTCGTAGCAGAGAGGATATAATATGAAGACTGGCTATGGCAAGGTAAGCGTTTCTGGAGAAGAGAAATTTGTTAACATCGTGTATATATTTAAGAGTCGGGAAGTCCTTTCTGAAAGTGTTTGTATGAAGTGTAGCCACATATGGAAGTGAAACATGACCGATAGATAGACTAGACAAGAAGAGAATAGAAGCTTTCGACAAGTGGTGCTACAGAAGAATGTCGAAGATTAGATGGGTAGATCATGTAACTAATGAGGAAGTACTGAATAGAATTGGGGAGAACGTGAATTTGTAACACACCTTGGCTAAAAGAAGGGATCTGTTGGTAGGACACGTTCTGAGGCATCAAGGGATCACCAGTTTAGTATTGGAGGGCAGCGTGGAGGGTAAAAATCGTAGAGGCAGAACGAGAGATGAATTCACTAAGCAGGTTCAGAAGGTTGTAGGTTGCATTAGTTACTCGGAGATGAAGAGTCTCGCACAGGATAGAGTAGTATGGAGAGCTGCAGAAAACCAATCTTCGGACTGCAGACCACAATAATAACAACAACAACTACATTTTGCCTGTACAGGAACGATAACTGTGAACGTTTGTACCTCGGAAACGGATAAAAGTATAAAGAAAATTTTCAAGTTTGTTCGAGTGTATTTATATATTCAACTCTGGAACAGTATGACTTTTGAAGTACTGAATTGAACTTGAATTTAAATACCTTGTTGTCTGGGAGACGTTTTGTATTACTGGCCAAATTGTCAAATACCTTTTTGGCCGTATGTCTGATCCTTTTCTGATAGCACGACAACTTTAGTATTCAGTACCGAAGGTCTTTTCTTCTAGTGTTGTTGCTATGCATATCAGCATCTCAAATCTTCATCTGCTGAGTGCCAGACATAAGGTGTGACAAAACGTTTGTATTAATGGGAACTGATAAATAATTCACATATAACTCGCTAAATGATATGACACTGGAGTAATCGAAGAAGGAAGTCGTCGGAATCCCTTGCAAAAGAATGGAAAAGTTCGATGTCAGATATTACCCTAGAGTACTAAGGCTGGAATATATCGGTTAAATAAACGAGGATGATGAGATAGAATTATACGGAGGAGACAAAATCTGAACAAATTCGAGAACTGGTAACTCTGCAAAAAGAAAACAGAAAGTCATTTCCAACATCATTAATTAGTACAATTCAGTTTCAGTTGTATCTGCCCCTTCGCTCCATCCACCCTCCTCCCCCAGTTTCCAAGATACGGCCCATCCATTCGAGATATTTTTGGTTATGGCACCCATTTGCGCCTTCGACAATTATGGTGTGATACTACATCATTATATAAGTCAAATAACGTGTCAAAAATTCTGAACCGCGCAACGTAAGTGGTAAAATCAAGAGGTTAAAATATATGAACATAAATATAATCAAACAGTCATCGATTCCTGTCACTTAAATTCACAGTGTAACGCATGAAAGTATATACTGGGAACTGGATAACGGCGAAGTAATAAAATTGTCTTCGGTTGCGGTGAACTTCTGCTAAATGAAAAGCAGGATGACGATATGTGATAATGTTAAGAAAATAGATTATAGTTAAATAAGTTTTAATGTTATCCATTGTTACTTATAAGTGGATATATATTCGTATAATAAGAACCTTCAGCCATAACGAGTTTATTTTTTTTTTGCTACAAAAATGCAGCTAAGCCATTATTAGTTTATATGAAAAAACAAACGGTATCAATTTCTGATTGAAGACTACTTTTACACATGCACTTCTCAGTTAAATAACTTGTGTTATTTGTCAGTTTTGGCTTCAGTGGCTACGTAATGGAAACGAAAAACAGGAGAACTAGAAATAGGCGTTATGATATATCTCTGTCAGCGGGGAGAAATGTTAGTGTTTTGCTTGGCGTCCTTAGACTAAATGCAAGACTAATTAGGTTTTACTTGTCAGTTTCTTTGCTGTAATTAAAGTATTTATCTACGAACTGCAGCTGCCAATTATTTCTACAACGCCAGAGCATGTTATACATGTCTGAGAACATACGTAATTTACGACCAAGGACTCTCGTCTACTTAACGACAGCCGACGGCGCCTTACATTTACCTAGAAGATCTTTCCTACTCGCCGAATCATCATCCAGAAATAAGTTTACTTGAAATGACCTGTCAGTTTACAGGTTTTCACTGTATTTCTAACCGTATTATGAAGCTCAAATCTTACTTGGATCAGCAGTCAAAGAACCAATCGTATTGCACATGAAACCAGTGTACAATAATGCGAAGTTGTGGGTACATGGAGAGGAATTCTGTCTTATACATGACATTCTTTTATACTTTTGTTGTTCCGCAAACAATTTTCAGCACCTTATGTACTATCTTCAGTGAGATTATTTGTTTATTTTCTTTTTGATAAATTATTCTTACATGTGAACCTCCTGTGTCGTTTTAGTACAATTTTTTTTGCTTTAAAGTATTTCCACGTACAAAGGAGCGATTATTAGATGTCATCTATTTTCCTTTGTGTCATTGAGTGGAGGCGTTATACGAATATGTTGTTCATTCACACTGCACTTAAAGATTTAGATCTAGGATAATAAACTGGGGAGGTACGCGGTCACATACTTGTTCACATACGTCACGTAACACTATTATCTGTATATGTAGATAGCTCTAAATCTCCCATGCACTCTACTGCTTGTCATCTGCAAAAGAAACGCTTTCTATTTACCTGTTCTTCGTTCATTGCAGATTGAGAATCGCTATAAACCGCGCTATTTAGCGAATTATTTTTAGTTTTTTATGTCGTGCTCTTGCTTCCTTTGTTTATTAAGTATCAAAGCAATTATTTGTGTTGCTGCTGTCATTTCTTGCTGTTACACTTTATGTAATTTATCATCTAAGAACAATGTTTCTGCAGTCATTTCATGTGTTTTTCCTTGCTGTGTGATGTTCATTTGTTTCGTTTGTGTGAGGAGCACCATGCGATTTCGAGTGTTGTTGACGTTTGAGATTTTCAGCTCGTGCGTGTGTTGATGTTCGAGACGTTGAAAGGTGGCTACACTGAGCCACAGCGCCAGAAATCGCGCCAGAGAGTATTGTTCCGCCGCCTCCACTGGCAGTGATTATTGAGACGTAGCGGCAAGCAGTTCTTGCCGAGAAGTTGTGGTGGACACTGCTTGTAGCTGAAGTCAGAGTGAGATGCGGTAGTGGAGAGTGTTGTTCCATGTTTTATGCAGTGGTTTGATGGGAGAGATGATGATGTTCTAATGGAGATATTGTAATGGTCAGAGTGCATTTCGTCAATATATATGGAGGTATTTTCTTTTATTCTTTCAGTGACCTGAATAATGTGTCATTACAGGTTCAGTGAACAAAGCATCTGGCGTGTGTTCTTGTATTAGAGTGTAATTTTGGTTTTCTTGAACAATTATAGTATTTCTAATTTTCTTTTATCACGTCAGTATAATTGGTATTTAAAAATTCTTGTCTTGTTGAAGAAGAACCGTGCCAGATGTGCGTTGAGTCATACTTCCACATACAGAACAGCTACAATTGAGCTTTGTTGGTTTCGTAGGTTTTATAGTTGCTGGGGACTTAATTAATTAATTGTATTAACTGAAATTTTCATTTCATTCTTTGTGGTTGTTACATGCAGTCAGATTGCGTACTAAAACTAGTCAGGGCCAGCCGTTTACGAGACTTGCGTAATCGGACATACAGCTACTAAAAATATTTGCATTTATATTTATTATAATTGAGCCCCCATGCACGTGGCGACCGCTGCTTCGGATCGTCCCTTGGAATTCTTCTGATTGCAAAAATAGTAGACAGTAGTATTGTTGTAGTAATCTGTAGTTCAGTAATTGTAGTCTATTTTGCATGTGTAGATTGGTGATTGTCATTCTTCTATTGTTCGTTAATCGTGTTTGAAGGAAGCATTTCGTGTGATTGATATTGTTGGTGATAAAGTGTCATTGTGTGCAATTTTCATATAGTGACGAGTTTTGTATATTTTGTAAATGATTACGCGATCAATGAAAAAGGCAAAAATGATGAATTGTGAGAATAACGAAATTGTTAACATGGCGAACTCGCCAACACAGGAGAACAGTGTGATGGATAATGAAGTGGAAAACAATGTAATAAGTCGGGAAAATAGTCCGGAACCATTTCAAAATTTTTCTCAATCAGAAAATTCACAGAACCCGAGATTAACGACAGAAGATTCTGGAATAGTATCGAACACAGATGGCCTTATGGCTATGCAGAAGGAAGTTAGTTTTGTGGGAAATGTTAGGGGCGAAAAGAATTTCGAACAACTTAACACGGAGCAGTTGATGAGTGCAATATTAAATTTGGGATCTCGGTTAGAATCACAAATAGGAACAATTAAAACAGATATGGGAACTTTGCGATCTGAATTAAAAACAGAGATAGGGACAATTAAAACAGAAATGGGAACAATGGAAACACGGTTAGACTCACTTCGATCACAGTTAGGATCTGAATTAAAAACAGAGATGGGAACTTTGGAAACACGGTTAGACTCACGAATAGGGACATGTTTCAAAAATATGAAAGATGAATTAAAGAAAGAAATCAGAGAAGAAGTACAACCGATTTTGAATGCTCACAATAATAGATTAGTTGCAGTAGAGATTAGACAAATGGAACAGGATAGAGAACAGGAAGAAAGAGATCGCGTGATAGTACAGAAATTTTCAGAGTTAAATTTACAACGTGCAAAAGATAAGGAAGAAATATTTGAGAGAATCGAGGAATCCGTACCAAATGACAGAATAAATAATCTAACACAACAATATGAACAGTTAACTACCAAATGTGTCAATACTGAAACCCGAGTCGCGACACTCACGGAAGACGCAAATAAACAGAAAGAACAAATAGGTGATTTATCGGAAAGAGTTGAGGAGATTTCAGATAAATTGACAAATCTTAGTTTAAATGGGGACAGAGATTCAGATGATACAGCACCATTGCCATTTGCAGAAACCGAAGAGTACCAGAACATAAATAAGCATGTTGAAAATCAGGGAAAAATTAATGAACGCGTTAAAAGGGAAGTCGAGGCACTACGACAGCAAGTCAAACAAATTGAAAGCAAAATCGTAGGAAAAGATAGCAGAAGAAATTTAGAATCACAGGTAGCAGAGGGGTTTGAAGAAAGTAATTTGTTTCGTGTACGGGATGCAACAAGAGAGCGCCAGGCGCGTGAATTTAACAATAATCGTCATTGTGACTGGGACAGACGCGGTAGGTCTTTGTCGCCACGAGGCGAAAACTTTGACCATAAACACTTTTTGACTGTTCGGAAATTTAAGATCTTCCGCAATTCTAAGAATGACATACATCCATGTTCATGGCTAGCTCAATTTCTGTACGCACTTCCGCTAAATTTGCCATTAAGTCACAAACTAGAATTTATGTGCGGCTATTAATGTCCTCAGGGGATTCACTACTCTAAGTGAATATGTGCCGTAGCGAGCATAGGGCCCCGAGCTGTAGTGGTGCTATTTCTCTTTTAGTTTTCTGTACCGCTGCCTACTCTTTCACTATTCTTTGCATCTGTCAAAAACAACTCTTCTACTATCAATCTATCTAGAGAGTAGATAAACAATAACCGGATATGACTGTTTTACCCAAAAGTGACTTTGGAATTTACCGTTTGGACTTACTATATTTTCTGCAGCATTCATTCGCAGCTTAAATGAAATTTTACCTGTTTATCTTCGTGACAATATTACTTCTTATGTCGACGACATTCTTATTGCTAAACATTCTTGGAGTGAGCACAACAAAATTTTGGATTCATTGTTACGTATCTTTGCAAGAGTTGGCATTACAATGAACTTAGAAAAATCTGAATTTGGTCGTTCTCAGGTGAAATTTCTCGGTCACATTATTTCTACAGAAGGTATTCTTCCTGATCCAGAAATACTTGACGCTATTCGTAATTATGCTGTTCCTACCACAAAACGTGATGTTCGTAGTTTCCTTGGTGTCTGTAAATTTCTTAGACGCTTTGTTAGATTGGACAATTTGGCCACACCTCGTTTTTGCGATCTATCTGGAAAGTTCTTTTTAAACGAAAATCGGTCGACAACTCTGTTTGGTTAGTTTGTATTCCTGATGAGTGGGTTAATAAGCTGATTTGGTATACGCATTTCAGTTATGCACACTTTGGTCCCAGAAAATGCTTTCATAAATTACGAGAAAATTGCTACTTCAATAATATGGAAAAACGTATTCGATTTGTTCTTGCCAAATGCAAATTATGTCAAAAGGCTAAGCCGCCAACAGTATCTCACAGAGCACCGTTGTTTCCTATCATTCCAGCGAAATTAAAGGACATGGCTGCAGTTGATTTGTTCGGTCCAGTGGCTCGATCTACTAATGGTTTTGCGTACATTTTCGTAGCAGTGGAGTTGACATCAAAATATGTGTGTTTTACACCGTTACGCAAAGCAACAGCTCGTTCAGTATCTAATGCTTTCATCAAACATTTTCTTAAATAAGTGGGTCATGTTGATAAGGTTATATCAGATAATGGATCACAGTTTCGTTCTAAAATTTGGGTTCGTACTCTACGGCGTCGTAAAATTAAACCAATCTTCATTTCACTTTTTCACCCTCAATCTAACGCTTCAGAGAGATGGGTGAAGGAAATCAATAAATTGTGTCGTCTTTATTGTCATCAGAATCACAGAACTTGGGATCAGTATCTTCATATTTTTCAAAACATTCTGAATGAACTTCCTAACGACTCAACTTCTTTACCACCTATACTGATATTAAAAAACAAAGCACCAACAAATCGCATTTCTGAAATCGTTCCTTTTCCGCCTACACGGAAACTGCGGCATTCTGAAGTTGTCAACCTGGCTCTACAAAATATTGCATCTGCGGCTGCTAGAAGAGAGAAATCAGCTAAGCGTCCTGGTCGTTTAAAAATCTTGTCAGTTGGTCAGAAGGTGTTAATTAAGGCTCATCGTTTGTCTCACAAAGGAAAAGGCTTGTGTCGGAAATTTTTTCTGCTTTATAACGGTCCATATAGAATTCGCAAAATTATTCATGATAACACTGTCGAAGTAGAAACTCTGAAATCACGACGCTCTAAGGGAATACATTATATATCTAACGTTAAAATTTTTGTGGAATGATATACTTTTGAAAAATTTTTGTAGAAAGACATACTTTTGAGAAACTAACAGTTGTATGTAAACACACGGAGAGTACAAGGATACCGCGCTGTGTTTTGGCGGCGGCATATACTCAAAGCAACAGTCAAGTCTGCGCGCCGCACAAGGCAGTCGTTGACCGCAAACAATCACTTCCTACGTCACGCGCCTACAGCTGATCGAGCGCTCAGTGCGAATGCACTGACAGCCGTAAATAAATACACAGTCTAATTTCTCCGACTAAATTCAGTATAAAGCTATAGTGACTTGATGAATTCTGTTATTAACATTCAGTATTTTTCAGGATACGGTTCTATAAAATATTTAAGAACTTCAGGTAAATTCTGTGCGTGTCCGACGTTAAGACGACTTGCTGTCGAGAAAATTTCAGGAAAAATGTCATTTCGAAGAAGAAAGTAATAAACTAAAAAGGTAATTATTAATTGAGTTTATTTTTCAGGTAACATATTTCCACTTAGGTACGTACTTTAGACGTAATTTGCTGCTCGCGATTACGTGATTCATACTTTGTGCTAATTACATGTCAATGAAATTACTTGTGAAGCGATGTGCTTGTGTACGTTAACTGATTTTGACTATGATTATTAATGAACTGGATTGTTACTTGTGTATATTATGCATCGCTTGGCTGCACTGCTTTTTCACTGATGTCATATTTTTAATTATGTGCCTGCTGTGCCTATTTATTTAAATTATAATTGTCACCTGATTAATTGTGCTGATGTGGTTAGGTATGTAAGTTATACTTTGTGATTTATCTGCTTGCGCCTTCATGTTTATTTATTAAGATTACATATGAACATTTATTTGCTTACGGTTATACGATGCTGATGACCTGTATATTACATAAGATATGTTTGCTGCTATGCGTATGGATTGCATATTTATACATTTCTGTTTGTTGTCACAACTACTCTTTAATTTTGTATATAGATATGCTGTTGTACTGTATATGAACATAGAGTTTAGGTTACACTATGGTATTAGTTACAGATTGTTTGCTCGGCAGAGCCTCGTTGTAAGATTTGTGCTGCATCCACTTGTTGACATTCTGTTCTCTACTGGTATATTTACTCGCTATTGCTTGTTTTGCTTACGCTCAGTGCTTTATATTTTTAAGATAAGAAAATAAACTGCTATAATTCGACGAATGACGTTAGTACAAGAAACTTCATAGAAGTCACATGAGCTGGAGGTTTTATGAAAGCTGTATAAATGTATGCCAATAGGAAGGAATCTAACGACCTGACATACCAACACAGTTATTACACTGCATTTTTCGTGAGCAATTGAAATAGGTTCAAATGGTTCAAATGGCTCTGAGCACTATGGGACTCAACTGCTGTGGTCATAAGTCCCCTAGAACTTAGAACTACTTAAACCTAACTAACCTAAGGACAGCACACAACACCCAGCCATCACGAGGCAGAGAAAATCCCTGACCCCGCCGGGAATCGAACCCGGGAACCCGGGCGTGGGAAGCGAGAACGCTACCGCACGACCACGAGATGCGGGCCAATTGAAATAGGAAGTGACACTTGACACAAGAAATACTCCACATGTTTGCTTCTGTTTGCCATAATTCTTGAAGTGGTGTACACACTGTGAAATATTAGGATCATTCACACTCCGTAATCGTACTTAATTACTGAGAGTTATTCGAACTAAGTCTGTTAGAGGTCATGTATGCATTCTTTGTTTATAATTCATAATGAGTAGAAGATTTTGGTCAGATGGATTACACAGAGGTTGTGTGTTGACAGTGTGTCTTCGGATTGTATGGGATGAGGAGGTTTGCATTAGGAATTTATCTGTACTCGATCGAGGAGACTGACTAGAGGAAAGAGTTGTTATGGAAGTGAAATGATATTGGCAATAAGGTTTATATGTATCGACGTATTGAAGAGGTATTATGGAGGTATTGAGATTATATGAAGTTGATTGGAGTTATGGTGTATAAGAGGTAAAATAAGTGAGGTGCATATTTTTTTTTTTGTTGTTGGTCTATATGGAACAAGGAGGATGAATATAGCAGACTAGAACACTAAAATGGAAGGAAGATTGTCTACACACACTTTGTTAAATCACTAAGCAGTATGTACTTTTTTTTTGGAGAGAGGAAGTTGCATATCTTGGCACACTGACAGTTGTTGAGCAACCGTACATTTTGATCTGGCTTGGCAAACATTGGTCTTGACATGATGACTATGACGTTGACTTAACTATTATTGACTGTTATACATTGCTGTCACTACTACTTGATACACATGATGAACATGAAATTTTGACAGAAGTGGATTCACACAGTTAACACTATTCAATTACACAGTAGTACTTAATGTGGATGAAAGATGAGTGAGTGTGTTTTGTGTGTTTTCCTTTCCTAATCCTACCCACCTATCTCCTAAATATTATTTTATTTGTTTGTAGTGGCTTGCACTGACACCCATAAATATTACAGGTTTACTGATGTTTGTGTATTTGTAATAGTAATATGACAATTATCTGATATCATTTGTGTGTTTGTTATGATTTGTATGTTTAGTGTAAGAGCATTGTAAAAGCATTTGTATGTGCATTCAAACTATTGTTCATGCTTGAACTGTCTGATTAGTGATAGTAAATATTATGGACTGTTACTTGTACTTTTTCTACATGATTGGTGCCACTAGGACATGTTTAATTTGTGCTGAGGAACAGTGTGATCAGTGATAGTTGTTTAATGTCATTTGTCGGTGTCTGCACCTACTCAACAATGCTGGGTGCCACTGATGAACTGCTTCAACTGAGAAATGTGACTTGTTGCTGTGTGTACCTCTTCAACATTGCTGAGTAGCACAGATGGAACTGCTTCTACTGAAATGATGTTACTTCTTGCTGTCTGCACCTACTCAACATTGCTGGGTGCCACTGATGGACTGATTCTACTGAAATGATGTCACCTGTTGGAGTCTGAACCTACTCCACAATGCTGGGTGCCACTGATGAACTGCTTCTACTGAAATGATGTCACCTGTTGGAGTCTGCACCTACTCAACATTACTGGGTGCCACTGATGGACTGCTTCTACTGAAATGATGTCACCTGTTGGAGTCTGCACCTGTTCCACAATGCTGGGTGCCACTGATGGACTGCTTCTACTGAAATGATGTCACCTGTTGGAGTCTGAACCTACTCCACAATGCTGGGTGCCACTGATGAACTGCTTCTACTGAAATGATGTCACCTGTTGGAGTCTGCACCTACTCAACATTACTGGGTGCCACTGATGAACTGCTTCAACTGAGAAATGTGACTTGTTGCTGTGTGTACCTCTTCAACATTGCTGAGTAGCACAGATGGAACTGCTTCTACTGAAATGATGTTACTTCTTGCTGTCTGCACCTACTCAACATTGCTGGGTGCCACTGATGGACTGATTCTACTGAAATGATGTCACCTGTTGGAGTCTGAACCTACTCCACAATGCTGGGTGCCACTGATGAACTGCTTCTACTGAAATGATGTCACCTGTTGGAGTCTGCACCTACTCAACATTACTGGGTGCCACTGATGGACTGCTTCTACTGAAATGATGTCACCTGTTGGAGTCTGCACCTGTTCCACAATGCTGGGTACCACTGATGGACTGCTTCTACTGAAATGATGTCACCTGTTGGAGTCTGCACCTGTTCCACAATGCTGGGTGCCACTGATGGACTGCTTCTACTGAAATGATGTCACCTGATGGTGTCTGCACCTACTCAACATTGCTGGGTGCTACTGCTGGAACTGTCAACCACTTGTTATGAAAACATTTTATGTGAATATTTGTATAAACTGATTTTTTGTGTATTACTGTTTGTGAAAAGTTATAAGACTCTTACCTGCTCATATTCGTCATTGCTGACGCTATCGATTGAATTGTTTAACCACATGATATTTGTGTAAACTATTATGTAAAGTCATATGTATGAAAGAATTTGTATTCCTTACTGTATTTTATATATTAGGCTATTGTAAGGTCAGTGCAAAGCCAAAATTTTATCTAGTTATATGATACTTACGTATTAATATTATCTTTTATTTTTGTCTGTATTTTTTTTTGACGAATTTGGTGGTATTTTCACCACCAATGCTGGCAAAAATACCATCAAATTCTAGCCCGTGGAGGAAGGGCATATGAAAGGTGGCTACACTGAGCCACAGCGCCAGAAATCGCGCCAGAGTGTATTGTTCCGCCGCCTCCACTGGCAGTGATTATTGAGACGTAGCGGCAAGCAGTTCTTGCCGAGAAGTTGTGGTGGACACTGCTTGTAGCTGAAGTCAGAGTGAGATGCGGTAGTGGAGAGTGTTGTTCCATGTTTTATGCAGTGGTTTGATGGGAGAGATGATGATGTTCTAATGGAGATATTGTAATGGTCAGAGTGCATTTCGTCAATATATATGGAGGTATTTTCTTTTATTCTTTCAGTGACCTGAATAATGAGTCATTACAGGTTCAGTCAACAAAGCATCTGGCGTGTGTTCTTGTATTAGAGTGTAATTTTGGTTTTCTTGAACAATTATAGTATTTCTAATTTTCTTTTATCACGTCAGTGTAATTGGTATTTAAAAATTCTTGTCTTGTTGAAGAAGAACCGTGCCAGATGTGCGTTGAGTCATACTTCCACATACAGAACAGCTACAATTGAGCTTTGTTGGTTTCGTAGGTTTTATAGTTGCTGGGGACTTAATTAATTAATTGTATTAACTGAAATTTTCATTTCATTCTTTGTGGTTGTTACATGCAGTCAGATTGCGTACTAAAACTAGTCAGGGCCAGCCGTTTACGAGACTTGCGTAATCGGACATACAGCTACTAACAATATTTGCATTCATATTTATTATAATTGTGCCCCCATGCAACGTTTGGCTTTGTGTGTGTGTGTGACAGAGAGAGAGGGGGGGGGGGGGAGACAAGGAGTGAGAAACAGAGGGAGAGAAAGCGAGAGAGGGGAATACAGTGAGCTGTATGGCGGATGTGTCTGAGAACTCAATTTCGGAAGGTAACGATATTCTGTTTTGCGTTTGAGAGTGGGATTATTCATACAGTTCTTCTATTGTGGCAAATAGTGTTTTATTGCATAACAATGGGGATTCATTTGGTACTCTCTTTCCTTGGAATATTGGTTTTTGGATGTGATATTTCTCTTCTATCGTTAATTTTAGCTACAGGCTGCCGCTACTTTATAATGCTCTGTGCAAAATGTTTTAGTTTGTACTTCTTCTCTGCAGTCATGTCTGTTCATCGGGTTTCCGCCCTGGGTGCAAATGATGTTCGTTGGGCTCTCTATCTTCAGGCGCATTAAATATTTTCCTGATCCAGGTGTATTTTGACGTGAACCGTAACAAAAACTTGGAGCGTACTCCCAAAATAGTTTACAAATTCACGAAACCGTAGTGACAGATTCACTGAAGGTACAGCATTTAGGTGGCAACGTTTTTTTTTTTCCTTTTATTTCGTATCCACTCTCCAGAGAGAAGAGTATTTCAAACATTAAAACATCGCACACACGGTTTCATTTTTCATTCTACCTGACTAAAACAACACAGGTTTCGACAAAATATTACAAACATCTCAGTTGTTTTGTCTGAGAATCTATAATATACTGATGCAGTGTCTGGTGCCTTCCGTCTGCCCTTTACATTTCGTGTTTTGTTTGTGCGTAATAATACTTCTTAATTTGATTTCGCTTACTGATTATTGGTGTGTAGTAGAATACTAATGTAACACATAGGCTATTAAATACACTGTTGACAACATTTTTTCGATTGCATCACTTTTACATTTGAACAGAGTGTTTGTTTGTTTCGACGGACATGACCGCGTTATACACTGGAACAGTTTTTCACATTTGGGAAAACCATACTTTTCGCAGTAATTTTTGTAATTTCATAAAATGGCTGCTACACACATTAACTGAGTGGTATCATTCATAAACGGAATAAGAAAATATATTGTTGTTGTTGTTGCTGTTGTTGTCGTTGTGGTCTCCAGTGCGAAGACTGGTTTGATGCCAACTCTCCACACTATTGTATCCTGTACGAGCCTCTCCATCTCCGAATAACTTCTGCAACCTGTATCCTACTGAATCTGCTTAGTGTATTCATCTCTTGGTCTCCCTCTACGATTTTGATTCCCCGCACTTCCCTCCAGTACTAAAGTGGTGTTTGCTTGATGTCTCAGAATGTGTCTTACCAACCGATCCCTTCTTCTAGTCAGCCTGAGCCACAAATTTCTTTTCTCCACAATTCAGTTCAGTTCCTCCTCATTACTTACATGATCCACCCATATAGTCTTCAGCATTCCTCCATAGCACCACATTTCAAAAGTTTCTATTCTCTTCTTGTCTAAACTTTTTATCATCCATATTTTACTTCCGTACATGACTACACTCTATACAGATACCTTCAGGTAAAACTTCTTAACGTTTAGAGCTGTATTCGATGTTAACAAATTTCACTTCTTGAGAAATGCTGCTCCTTCCATTGCAAGCATGCATTTTATATCCTCCCTACTTCGACCATCATCAGTTATTTAGCTGCCCAAATAGCAAATCCCATCTACTGCTTTAAGTGTCTCGTTTCCTAATCTCATTCCCTCAGCAGCACCTAATTTGACTACATTGCAGTTTTCTTTTATTATTATTATTATTATATTCATCTTCTATCATCCTTTCAATACACTGTCCATTACGTTCAATTGCTCTTCCAACTCCTTTGCTGTCTCTGACAGAATTACAATGTCATCGGCATTATTTCTTCTTCCTGAACTTTTGTTCCTACTCCAAATTTCTCTTTAGTTCTCTTTACTGCTTGCTCGATGTACAGATCGAATAACATCAGGGATAGGCTACAACCCTATCTCAGTCGCTTCTCAAACACAGCTTCCCTTTCACGGCCCTCAACTCTTATAACTGTCATCTGGTTTACAACTTTTACCCTTTCACTCACCATATTTTGCCCCGCTGCCTTCAAAATTTCGAAGAGAGTAGTTCAGCCTGCATTGCCAAAAGGTTTCTCTAAGTCTACAAATACTATAAATGTAGGTTTGCCTTTCCTTAACCTGTCTGCTAAGAGAAGTTGTAGGGTCTGTATTGCCCAGAATGTTCCTACATTTCTCCAGAATCGAAACTGATCTCCCGAGATCGGCTTCTATATTTTTTTCTATTCCTCTGTAAAGAACTCGTGTTAGTATTTTGCTGATAGTTCGGTAATTTTCTACAGCTGTCGGCAACTGCTTTCTTTCGAACTGGGATCATGTAATAAATATATGAAACTTCTATTACAGGACTGGCAGGAAGCCGAAGTCTGCAAAGTGTAACAGAGTACAAAAGTCTCCCCTACTGCTTAACTCCAGAGAGAGTATGCTGCGGGAAATACTAAGCAATATACTACTTCGTCTCGTAAACGTCTCCAGAGACTATCATGGTGAGGAATCAGAGCTGAAACGCAGGCTTACGGCAATCGTTTATTACTCGCATCATGCGCAAACAAAACAAAAAGGGAGAAACCGATAGTGCTACACGAAACTCCATACACCTCACTCCAGAAGCTGACTTTGAGTGCAGATGTACTCGTATAAGGAAATATTGGATATTGCTTCATGTCGAAAAATAATCTGACTTCAATATTATCTACACTCCTGGAAATTGAAATAAGAACACCGTGAATTCATTGTCCCAGGAAGGGGAAACTTTATTGACCCATTCCTGGGGTCAGATACATCACATGATCACACTGACAGAACCACAGGCACATAGACACAGGCAACAGAGCATGCACAATGTCGGCACTAGTACAGTGTATATCCACCTTTCGCAGCAATGCAGGCTGCTATTCTCCCATGGAGACGATCGTAGAGATGCTGGATGTAGTCCTGTGGAACGGCTTGCCATGCCATTTCCACCTGGCGCCTCAGTTGGACCAGCGTTCGTGCTGGACGTGCAGACCGCGTGAGACGACGCTTCATCCAGTCCCAAACATGCTCAATGGGGGACAGATCCGGAGATCTTGCTGGCCAGGGTAGTTGACTTACACCTTCTACAGCACGTTGGGTGGCACGGGATACATGCGGACGTGCATTGTCCTGTTGGAACAGCAAGTTCCCTTGCCGGTCTAGGAATGGTAGAACGATGGGTTCGATGACGGTTTGGATGTACCGTGCACTATTCAGTGTCCCCTCGACGATCACCAGTGGTGTACGGCCAGTGTAGGAGATCGCTCCCCACACCATGAAGCCGGGTGTTGGCCCTGTGTGCCTCGGTCGTATACAGTCCTGATTGTGGCGCTCACCTGCACGGCGCCAAACACGCATACGACCATCATTGGCACCAAGGCAGAAGCGACTCTCATCGCTGAAGACGACACGTCTCCATTCGTCCCTCCATTCACGCCTGTCGCGACACCACTGGAGGCGGGCTGCACGATGTTGGGGCGTGAGCGGTAGACGGCCTAACGGTGTGCGGGACCGTAGCCCAGCTTCATGGAGACGGTTGCGAATGGTCCTCGCCGATACCCCAGGAGCAACAGTGTCCCTAATTTGCTGGCAAGTGGCGGTGCGGTCCCCTACGGCACTGCGTAGGATCCTACGGTCTTGGCGTGCATCCGTGCGTCGCTGCGGTCCGGTCCCAGGTCGACGGGCACGTGCACCTTCCGCCGACCACTGGCGACAACATCGATGTACTGTGGAGACCTCACACCCCACGTGTTGAGCAATTCGGCGGTACGTCCACCCGGCCTCCCGCATGCCCACTATACGCCCTCGCTCAAAGTCCGTCAACTGCACATACGGTTCACGTCCACGCTGTCGCGGCATGCTACCAGTGTTAAAGACGGCGATGGAGCTCCGTATGCCACGGCAAACTGGCTGACACTGACGGCGGCGGTGCACAAATGCTGCGCAGCTAGCGCCATTCGACGGCCAACACCGCGGTTCCTGGTGTGTCCGCTGTGCCGTGCGTGTGATCATTGCTTGTACAGCCCTCTCGCAGTGTCCGGAGCAAGTATGGTGGGTCTGACACACCGGTGTCAATGTGTTCTTTTTTCCATTTCCAGGAGTGTAGTTATTTTGCCTCTATGAGAAGATTGGATTAAAGGACGTGTAGCCTTCGCCGAAATCTCTCACGGAAAGGGGTCAATTTCCTTGTTAGGGATAGCGTAAAACCTCAGTAACTACCATTTGTGTTCGATCGTCAAGTTTTTAGACAGCAACTCCGGCATACTGCGACTACGCAGCTGTCTACGTTACTTTGTCCAGCACGCTTTAGCTCAGTCTTCTCCTCGCCAAGCCACAACATGGAAGTGTTGACCTAATCGTCAGGCAGAGACTTCATACTGTGGGACTGTGTCCGTTGCGTTTGCACACCTTTTGGCCGCTACTGAGTTTAAGAACAGATAAAGACCTGTGACACGTATTTCTGTCTCCCTCGTCAGTTGTTGAAGCAATGATCCTGGAGTGTTTCGTGACTGCCGCCACGGAACTTTATGCTGCGATGTCGTATTTGCTTTTGTTACCCAACACACAAACTCCAGACATCACCCTTTAGCGTATTTGGATCGCCAACTGCTAGGAATTTCTCATTCAATAATCTCATGTGGAATAATGTTCTCGGATAACACGTCTTTGAGAAAGCAAGTCTTCATTGCTCATAAACGTGTTGTAATAATAATAGGCCTATGTGGCGATCACCCGCGATAATCTTGTAGTCTTCTGTTTATGGAGTCGGACATTCTGACTACTGCTCCACAGTGTATTTACTCTCTTACCAAATCTGTCGTGAATAAACTATTGCAGTCCAACTCAGTGTGCGATTTGCAGGGGGGGATGGGGGGGATTTCCCCCCCTCTGCATCAGACCATCCCCTCCTCTGGTTTTAGTTTATGCATCCCAACCTGGGATGTTTATTTCCCACGCACTGGAGTAAAACTTTACATATAATTTAAATTTGCGGAGCCGAACACTGAAAGTTTTTAATACAGTCTTACTATTAATATGTTTGGTTATTAATTCTGAAGAAGTGTTATGTAGTAGGTAAGCATTTCCAAATATTTAGAACTAAATGACAAGACGACGCACGCCACTTTTCCGTAGCATGCCACAATGTTGCAAGACGTCTCTCCAGCGTAAACGAGGCTTTAGAGCCGGGTCTGTATTGTATGGTGGATGTGATGTGTTGCGTACGAAACTAAAACCTGCAATCAGATCCAAACGTCGTGGAAAACTGTGAAGAGGTGTCATCCTGCAGCAAGATAACGCTCGCCCGCATTCTGCCAAACGGACAGCCGACGCAATAAAGGAGTTGAGATTCGAGGTGCTGGAACATCCACCATACAGTCCAGACCTGGCTCCAAGCGATTTTCACATGTTTGGACCCTTAACGGAAGCACTACAGGGAAGAAGATTTGAAAGTGATGAAGACGTCATTGCTGCGGTGCAAAATTGGTTACAGATGCTACCGATAAACGTATTTTCTGATGAAATAAAAAAAAAGCTCGTAAAACGTCGGGAAAACTGCATTGAAGTCGAGGGATATTACGTAGAAAAATAACACATGTTTCAGTTTTCTGTCATCAGAATAAGTACAACTTTTCACAAATGTACCTTTACTTTTTGAATTCCCCTCGTATACCTGTATGTAGATGATTTTGTAAATAAGCTTTACCTATAATGTACTTTTAAAGATATGACAAGGGATGGCTTTTCTGATAGTGCATACGCGTGAATAGTGAGTTTCGGCATTAACATCTATTTATAAATAACTGTTTAACCATGGGTAACGCCACGGTCCAAGCTAGTAACATATATAATTATACTAACCCCCTAGGACATCCCCCCCCCACCCCCACTGGTAAAAGCACAAATCGCACACTGGTCCAACTTCAACAATGATGAACATAATCACGATACTAGAAGGAAAAATTACATTCATTACTCCATATTACGTTGTCTCTAGCGTAAAAAGGGGTTCACAACGGTGAAACAAAAATTTTTGGTAACTTACCCAGTGAAATAAAATGTCTGACAGTCAGCAAACTAAAATTTGAAAACAAACTGAGAAAGTTTTTCCTTGACAACTCCTTTGGTTCAGTAGAAAAATATCTGTTATTGTAATGTGTTAAAGGTGGTGGATAGACATTAGTAATTCACATCTGTTTATTTAATAATAATAATAATAATAATAATAATAATAAAAGAACTTACAAATGTTCCACTTGTAGTCATATTTATAAATTAATGTGCAATGGGAATGCAAAGTGACTAGTTCCATGTCTTATGGTCTATCATGCAAATTATCTATGTGACATGGAACAATCTAACTAACTTAGTAACTAAATACCGATTCCTAGGCTAAATATTTGCCTCCACGATACAAATGTGTGTCTTGACAGTTTGTTAGTCAAATGTTCCATTGATATCTTTGTACCATAAATTGTAATTACGTCGGAAGAGTAAATTTACAGAATATTAACGTAATTCATGGTTAAATATATCTGGATGCTTATAAAATTGTTCACGTAACGGACAAAAATATTTGGTGTATTAAAACATGTAAGTATACAACACTTCCACACTAGATGAGCTACAGGTTTTCTACAGAACAGAAACTATTGCCCTGAAGGAAGTTGTGGGTGTAATTTTCTATAATATGGGCACCTTTCCAGTATGAACTGTGTGAAGGGTGTCAGTTTCTGCTTATGACTGCAGAGCCTTCTATTCTGCTATTGAAATATCGGTATTTCGCCATTTTCAAGAACCAGGCAATGATGCAGCAACAATATATACACTTGCAGGGTTGTGCCCCACTTTGTAGCAATGAAGGCAGTGGTTGTCATCACTGACACAAGTAAAATAATGCCAAAAATTAGTGGTTTTCACATGGAGGCTTTCCCATTCATAGAAAATGACGCCATTTAAAATTTTCAGATATCTTTCAAATTCAGCTTTGCTATCTGTCTGGTAATTAATACCATTCAGTAAGTGATAAAGGACTTGGGTAGACAATTACTCGCCCCTTTCGAAGTCAGTATAAAAATACACTGCCAAAAAAAATTAGTAACCGGGAAAAACGACATCGACTTTGATCGGATGACAGTACATGACACCTGGAGGATGGAACGTACTGATAATGGCTTCAACATCGACTGCCAACAGATGATGTAAGTAGTGGGACAAAGAGACAGCAGGCGCACTTTATTAGTGCGAGTTGCCTACATCAGGGGCAGGTATGTACACAGGGACAAACCTATTGTTCTCCTTTGACTGACATGTCATTAACCTATTGTTCTCCCTTGATTGACAGGTCCTTAACCTTTTGTTCTGCTAAAAGAATCCTTCCTTTTGATTGACAGGCACTTAATCTATTGTTTCCCCACTCACCCCCGTCCCCCTTAGGAAACTTCCCTCATGGCAGCTACAGGCACACTTTTAGGTTTGAGTTATTGGATATCCCCTCTCACTCTTCTCAATTTGATTGACTACTTAATTAAATTTATTAGTTAATTAACCTCTCCCCATTTGGTAAACCCCCTCCCCTCCCCCCTCCCTTCCCTGAGATTGGTGGCAAAAAGATCCAGTTGATCTGTCATTTGGAGGGAATTCGATTGTAGTGTATGCAATACTGTTTATGTAATTCAGACAACGTATGGGATATTGTTTAGTTATTTATAACAGTGTATGGAACATTATTTATTTATTTAGTTATAGAATTTGTCCAGAAATCAATTCTGTATATGGAATATTGTTTAAACAATCTAGATAATATGTGGAATATTGTTTATATAAACAATTTAGTATATTCAAGGCAGTGTATGGAATATAGTTTATATATTTATTTAAACAATTTTTCTGGAAATCGATCACTACCCCTACTACCCCTCACTTGCCTCCTGCGCCCCCTTCCCTCTCCCCCTCCCCTCATCTAATTCGAAAATGGCGGCTCTGCATTGGAGAGGAAGGGTCTCACAAATTGGAAATTCAAGGATACATTGTTTTTTATATAAAAAACAGTTTGTGGGGGTTGAATTTCTCATGATCATCATTCTCTGCTGTTTGGAAAGATAAAGGTCTTGTGAGAAGTAATTAAATCGATCACATTTCTTTTTTTATTCAGATTGTGCAAGGAATACTGTTATGAAACACACATGTAGTTACACAGTTAAAAATGTTTCGATCGTGAAGCACACACCGCCCGCCGTCCCCTGTCCCCTGGGCCTCACAGGATGCCACCACACATGTTCCCAGGAGTCATAATGCACAGGCGGCAACTGCGAAGTGAGGATGCAGCCATCAGCTGTCGGACCACGTGCAGGTATCAGTTCAGGTCCTGGAAGGATGAGGCAGCGGCATCCCTTTCATACATGACACCTGGGAAATACCTGTAGAAATACGTGTTCACCTAGGCACCGTCGCTGGTGCAATGACGCATTGCTGAGAGAGATGTCTGCATAGTGGATAACCCTCAGCAAGATGTCTGCATAGTGGCTCACTCTCGCAGGTTCTCAATGTTATACTGACGTCACATGTATATGTACATAAGAGCCAGCCGGCCGAAGTGGCCGTGTGGTTAAAGGCGCTGCAGTCTGGAACCGCAAGACCGCTACGGTCGCAGGTTCGAATCCTCCCTCGGGCATGGATGTTTGTGATGTCCTTAGGTTAGTTAGGTTTAACTAGTTCTAAGTTCTAGGGGACTAATGACCTCAGCAGTTGAGTCCCATAGTGCTCAGAGCCATTTGAACCATTTGAGCCATAAGAGCCAAGTCTTCCTCTCGGAAATACGAGGCGTGTTTTTTAAGTAAGTACTGTTTTGAAATTAAAATAAGACGTGCTAAGATATCTCAATAATTTTATTTTTACATGAAAGCCTGTACCTTAATCTACTGTTCTACATAATTACCGTCATTATTGAGGCACTTGTCATAACGTTGTACCAGTTTTTGAATACCCTCCTCATAGAAGTATGCCACCTGACTTGTTAATCACTGCATCACCACTGTTTTGACTTCGTCAACGTCTTGAAGACACTGACCGCCCAGGTGTTTCTTCAAGTGCAGGAATAGATGGTAGTCACTGGGCGCAAGATCTGGGCTGTATGGAGGATGATCTAGAGTTTCCCATCGAAAAGATGTGATGAGATCTTTGGTCTGATTCGCCACATGGGGACGGGCATTGTCTTGCAGCGAAACGATGCTTTTGCTCAACTTGCCACCTCTTTTGTTCTGAATTGGACAGCACAGATTCTGCAATGTATTACAATGAGCTGCTGCATTGATTGTCTCATTACGAGGCAGAAATTCCACAAGCAATACTCCTTTTCTGTCCCAAAAAACTGTGCACATGATTTCTGGGCAGAAACTGTTTGCTTAAACTTCTTATTTCTGGGTGAATCTGAATGCTGCCATTCCATGGACTGTTGCTTTGATTCTGGTGTGACGTTGGCCACCCACGTTTCATCGCCCATAAAAATTTGGCTTAAGAAATCATCACCATCATTGTGGTACCACTCAAGGAAAGTCAATGCACTGTATAAACGATTGGTTTTGTGCACATCCGTTAACATTTTCGGTACCCAACGTGCACACAATTTTCAGTAATTCAAGTGCACGGTTACAATGCCATACAAAACACTACGAGAAACATCAGGAAAGTCATCCCACAAGGAGGAAATCGTAAAACGTCTGTTTTCTTTCTCACCTTATTGCCCACTTCCTGCACCAAACTTTCGTAGACGACCAGAGAACGCACACTCCGTTGTTCATCATGCACATTTGTGCGGCCATATTTAAATGCTCTCACCCACTTTCTTACCATTCCGTCACACATAATGTTTTCTCTGTAAACTGCACAGATCTCACTATGAATATCGATCGCTTTGAAGCCCTTAGCACTAAGAAATCTTATAACAGCCCGTACTTCACAGTTGGCGAGACTCACGATTATTGGAGGCATCTTAAACACTCAGTACACAACGTAAACGAGGAAGAATCAGACTGTAATGGCGTCAGTGCGTAGACAACAGATGTAGGTACCCAGTGCGCATGCGCAACACGCCGACCACAGCGCTGCGGTCGCGGTGTGGCAAACCGGTACTTACTTAAAAAACACGCCTCATAGTAAAGTTCTGCATAAATAGTTAACCGGCTTTTTTGTCGTAGCTTTCGTGACGTCTTAGCTTGTCTGAATGTAAATTCTGGTCCTAACACGACCTGTTCACAAAAATAGCCCAGAATGACATTGACTGCATTCTTCCTCGCGATCCTAATGGGACAAGCCGTCCATTACTTATCAGTCCCTTCCCGGAATTCGTAAAGTTCTGCAGAAATAATTAACAGTCGCTTTTGTAGGAGATTTCTTGATGTCTCAGCTTGTCGGCATGGAAATTCTTGACCTAACAGGATCTGTTTACGAAAATAACCCAGAATAACACCGAATGCATTCTTCCTGGTGGTCCTAACGCAACATCACGTGTTCCCTTCCTGGAAATCTTGACGTCCTGCTTTCAACGTACGTCTCAGGAACGGTAAACATTCTCACTGCTAGAAGCCCTCATCATGTCAATATGCGCTCGCGAAAATACCGTTAATCATAAAAGCATTCTTGTTGTTTGGAAAGAGAGCACAGTCTAAGCACAGACGGGAAAATCGGAACAATTATGCAAACCGAATTCAAAGCACTGTCCTACAGAAGAGAAAAATGTCTGGAATTTTCGGTGTCCTACAGCTACAGGTCTGGAGATGTCCTAATGCCACAGTGGCGGATGAGTGACAGCATCCCCGTTAGAGATGGATGGTCTGCTTCAACTTATCTTTGAACACTTTCCTTCTCAGAACTTTCTGTAGATACCTTGCCTCCATCTTGTTCGAATCAGTTCGTAGAGGCCCGTATGACCCAGTATGAAGGACGTCTTGTGAATGAATGGAGCATTCTGATTGGGTCATACTGAATGTACCCTCCAAATTACTGATGCTGCCAGTGTGGAAGCGTGGACCACCTTTTTTTTCTGCAGAAGAGACTTTCAAAGGCAAAAAACTAGTTTGTACAGATTGCTATATTTCACTGACAGTTAAACCCCGCGAAGTGGTCTACGCATCATCAAATACATCCCACGTACTCACTGTGTCGCTGTGCAGCGCAGACACAGGAAACTGCCGCCATAACCGCGACCCATGACTCCAGCTGCAGAAACACATGTCAGCCACAGACAGGCCAGCCGGCCAAGGACGACCCCCACAACCCAGAAGGACTTGACTGGTAGCAGTTCGACAGCTATCAATACCCCCAGCGCAAACACTCCTCGTATTGAATATTCCCAAATTTCGGCAGAGTATACACGCAACACACGCTGTCCCGAAGGCAACTCGGTATTAGTTCACTATTCGCGCACCCACGGGTAGCCACGAGCCAAACTGTCATAAGCCAGAAGCTTCGTCGGACTATGAACTGGTGTACAAAGGATGGGTAAGCCCCATCTCGGAACATAGGCATCCGCTGAGATGCTACTTCCGGCCCCGACCTGCTTGCTTGCTGCTACGCTTTCTATGGCCATCTCCGGACTCACAAGAATATTGGTAACTAGACACATATTTATCAGTGTAACTGAAATTAAATATTAGGATTGATCCCACAGTCTGACAGCGAGCAGCGTACTGGATATGTCTCCTCATTACGACCGTGGTTCTGGGACGAATCTCAGTATCTATAGTGCACATAACTTTCCATGTAACAAAAAATATCTTTCATTCCCCTTATGACTATCGATGTGCTGAATCTATACCTCCTTCACGACAGGACACGCGGTAGCGGCCAACAGACACTCGCACATATTCCTCGAAGACTGTTGTACAAAGGCTGGGTCTGTTCCCCTCAGCACAAAGGCGTCACTGTTTCCGGCCTTGACCTATTTGCTTGCGTGCTTGCTTTCTGCACCCATCTCCAGACTCTGGGATTACTAGAACACATGTATTTTCGCATCATCTGCCAGAATATTATACCATTTACGCGATACTTCTCGATATCAAGCACATAGCAGTATGCTACCGATCACTCGCCCTACATATTTCTGAAGTTACAGACTGGAAATTATTTCTCTAAAAACCCGAAACTTTTGCGAGTTGGAGCATTCTGTATACTATTGAGTAACTAGAAACTTGTCCCATCTTCGAAGCCCTTTACATGAAAACTCGAAAAAAATGGAAGAAACTGATATTTCCACTCGCGAATACCGATGTCAGTGATGTAACAGATTCGAAATCATCCCTATAATTTACTAAGTCACCTAAGTGGTTCTCATTTCTAGAGAATCTGCAGTCATGTCTTCTGCCAGTCTTTCGCCTGCTAGATGCACACACAACAATCGATGTTCTCGCAACCAAATAAAGCTGTGAAATGTGTAGAAGCAGTCAACCAGGCAATTTACAAGGGAGGCAATAATGGTCCAGCGAAAACGTATGTCTACATTGAATTTTCTCAAATTTCCTTGAGATCACGAGATCTACCCATCACATATCAAGTATTAGTTAGCTATTCGGCTGTCTAAAGGACGACTCGGTTAAGTCAGCTACATTGCTGCACCCCAACAGGCCCCTCCATTCAGACAGCTCCTATCGCTAGCCAGCAACGTGAATCATTCCCGCCGCAGGGCACCAGCACAGACAGAATCATCCTAGGAGACCGGCCACATATACTATACTTACAGTTAAATACACTCCTGGAAATTGAAATAAGATTACCGTGAATTCATTGTCCCAGGAAGGGGAAACTTTATTCACACATTCCTGGGGTCAGATACATCACATGATCACACTGACAGAACCACAGGCACATAGACACAGGCAACAGAGCATCCACAATGTCGGCACTAGTACAGAGTATATCCACCTTTCGCAGCAATGCAGGCTGCTATTCTCCCATGGAGACGATCGTAGAGATGCTGGATGTAGTCCTGTTTAACGGCTTGCCATGCCATTTCCACCTGGCGCCTCAGTTGGACCAGCGTTCGTGCTGGACGTGCAGACCGCGTGAGACGACGCTTCATCCAGTCCCAAACATGCTTAATGGAGGACAGATCCGGAGATCTTGCTGGCCAGGGTAGTTGACTTACACCTTCTAGAGCACGTTGGGTGGCACGGGATACATGCGGACGTGCATTGTCCTGTTGGAACAGCAAGTTCCCTTGCCGGTCCAGGAATGGTAGAACGATGGGTTCGATGACGGTTTGGATGTACCGTGCACTATTCAGTGTCCCCTCGACGATCACCAGTGGTGTACGGCCAGTGTAGGAGATCGCTCCCCACACCATGATGCCGGGTGTTGGCCCTGTGTGCCTCGGTCGTATGCAGTCCTGATTGTGGCGCTCACCTGCACGGCGCCAAACACGCATACGACCATCATTGACACCAAGGCAGAAGCGACTCTCATCGCTGAAGACGACACGTCTCCATTCGTCCCTCCATTCACGCCTGCCGCGACACCACTGGAGGCGGGCTGCACGGTGTTGGAGCGTGAGCGGAAGACGCCCTAACGGTGTGCGGGACCGTAGCCCAGCTTCATGGAGACGGTTGCGAATGGTCCTCGCCGATACCCCAGGAGCAACAGTGTCCCTAATTTGCTGGGAAGTGGCGGTGCGGTCCCCTACGGCACTGCGTAGGATCCTACGGTCTTGGCGTGCATCCGTGCGTCGCTGCGGTCCGGTCCCAGGTCGACGGGCACGTGCACCTTCCGCCGACCACTGGCGACAACATCGATGTACTGTGGAGACCTCACGCCCCACGTGTTGAGCAATTCCGCGGTACGTCCACCCGGCCTCCCGCATGCCCACTATACGCCCTCGCTCAAAGTCCGTCAACTGTACATACGGTTCACGTCCACGCTGTCGCGGCATGCTACCAGTGTTAAAGACTGCGATGGAGCTCCGTATGCCACGGCAAACTGGCTGACACTGACGGCGGCGGTGCACAAATGCTGCGCAGCTAGCGCCATTCGACGGCCAACACCGCGGTTCCTGGTGTGTCCGCTGTGCCGTGCGTGTGATCATTGCTTGTACAGCCCTCTCGCAGTGTCCGGAGCAAGTATGGTGGGTCTGACACACCAGTGTCAATGTGTTCTTTTTTCCATTTCCAGGAGTGTATTATGATAGCAGTCTCAATTGGACGACATTTGACAATTAGTGTAGTATTGGCAGTACATCGTGCAGTGGCTCTGGAAATAGAAATATCTGTATCATTCTTGTGACTCGACATGCTTTCTCCTTTGCTATCACAGTATTCCACATGAAATCCATACCTCCCTTATGGCTGGACGTAGTCATCCCCCTTGCCCATGTCGAAACACACACACACATACTCTATAAGTCTCATGCTCAAGGCAAACCTATCATGCATCCCGTACTACTAAGCATAATACTGTGACAGTAACTGATTGCGTGCCTTATGAAATAATAAAGGCCGAAAATCAGCGATGGGTGGAGATGTCTCATAAGTGTTTCTTGCGAATGGTACCACTGTCTCTTGGAAAAAGAGGCATAATCGTCTTACAAATCGCCAGTGTTAAAAAACACGATCGCAACAGCTACTGTATGTTAGTGTCACACAAGCGGTCTTGGTTCTACAGGTGCATAAAAGTATCCGTGTTTAAAGCTATAAATCGAGGTATGGCATTACCTCTGAATGAAGTGGTTTTTTCCAGACAAATACCGCGACACTGAATACAGACGGTGATCGCCAGTATGTATATTATCAGACCAACAGTGCGGTTACACGTCACCGACGGTGCACCCTCGTAATAAAATTACTGAATTTAGAAAGTTATTTGGCTAAGGAACATGGTATAAAACTGGTATTTGCAACTCCCTCATGCCGCCACTAAATATTTCTCCAGTATTTGTAACGCATTCTGTCTCGATACCATGTCTGAGGTTCTGAAATATATCCATTGGATTATAGGCAAAGGTTGATTGAGAAGCATCACAAACAGTAGATGGTGTGCTGATTGAGGTCGTAAGAAATGAACACTAGCTACTCAGATCGCTTGTACTACGCTTTCAGTAGAAATGATGTCTACGATTTGGAATCAAGTATTTCCATTCAGCCACATGCCTGCATTGTATCTGAAGGAGAATGATTACAGCCACTAGTGAATCATATTTCTGGCACTCTCATATCACGAAACGAGTCACCTTTTTCGAACCTGTCTGCGAAAGTAAAATTTTAGATAGTCCCTACACCTCTTGCACCTGCTGCCATTTCTGCAGATTTGTGCACGTGATAGTTGTAATTTAAGTCAGAACTGAGTAGAAGTCGGAGAAAGCTATATCCACCACCATCAGCCACCCTTGTAGAAACAGGCTAAGCTGAGTTAGTGTGACTCAACTGTGGTTTGTCCATTCGATGGAAATAGGAAGATTTTGTCATAGCTCCACCAACTGTGCACAAGACAGTACAGGAACTGGTAGAAGAACGAGGATTTTGCTACTGAATTGTGGTGTTTCTCCAAACTACACACAGATACTGCAGACTGAAGTTTATTCGCATCCCTTAGGGCCCATTCGCTTTTATCACCCCAACATGCTATCACCCTTATTCTGTACCATCCAACAGAGAAAATAACTAATTATGAAAGCTCCACTAACTTCATCCAATAAAGAACTCGATAAGATTTTTACTGCATTACCCTCCTCCAATATATCGTAAACAAATACCGCAAGCATGCTGGCACTGAACACATGTGGGTACAGTATTAAATATGCAGGTATGGATCCACTGCACAGACCAGTTTCAGGTTTCGTCACCTGTACTGTAGGAGGACGACTGTTTTCCACAGACTTTACTGTAAGTCAAATCAGATGCTCCCCGTGACCCTGTGTCTTTGTTTGAGACTTTAGTGTTGCGGAATAGTAAAGAGTTGGGAACGTGGAATATTGTCAAAGTTTCGTTGCCTATGCCGAGAGCCAGAGGCAGTAGGTTAGCCAAGAGGTAGGAGGATTGCACATATATCGGAATGTGTCGCCACGCAGGAGCAATGGCCTGGTTACACACAGCAGGCAAGAGAGAATTGCTTAGCACGCGGGTTTGTGTTAGACGGAGACTTTCGTAGAGTGCAAGACAGAGGTATAGCGTCATCTATGCTGCATTTCACAACTTCGCGTAAGTCTGTCGTAACAACACGTAACTCTGTCGCAATAACACTTAAGGGGCGAGTACGACAGATGAATCAGCAGCATAAGTGGAACGAATGCGGTCATTACAAACGAGCATGACGTCAGGACGTCGCTCGTACTTCTTTTAAATACGCCAGCTTGGATAGCAACAAGACACTCGCAGTTAGACTTGCAGTTAGGTGTGTACTGGGTCGCTGCGTAGCGCTCAGCTCGGTGATCGACATGTTAATCTTTATTAAGGAGATGTTGTAGTAAGGGCGGCCCATCCAGCAGCAGACGTGAGGGGACAGTACCAGCTCTGGTCCTCTCTGCTGCCGCTGTCAGTCATCAACCCAGGATTAGCAGACATCGCGGCAGACTCGCTCGCCGCCAATGCTGACCACATCAGTGAGCCTTCGTCGAGATCGTGCGGGGCCTAGGCCCTGTGCATCCGCCGTCACAACCGGGTGAGCCGACGACGCTGGAGGACTGCAGCCCGTTCCGCCCGTCCGCCGCGGACGAGCCACCAGGAGGAGCAGGGAAGAAGACGGGATGGGATATAGTACACTCCGCACTACGAGAACGTCTCTCGTGCCGACAGCGCCGGGATTCCAACCCGGAGCCACTTGCTGTCCGCTGCCGAGCCGCTGTCCGCCAGCCGGACGCCGCCAGCCATGCCCGCCCAAAGTAAGGACATTCCTCCGCTACGTCACAGCACGCGGCGCTGCGCTAGCAAGACTGCGCGGTCCGGATCTGGTGTCATCGCTACGATTTAGCGAGGACTCGGGGAAGGTCGTTGATATCACCAAGCCACATTGCACTCGGCAGGAATAAAGTTGTTATCAATTAATAATGTTTCTTTGGCGTTCCTGACGCTTCTACAGCAATTTCCAAGCATCCTGACAACTGGAGAGGTCACCGCTCGGCCATTCAGTCCACTGTAGGCGACCGGGACCACCGGGGTGCCTACAAAACATTGCTTCTTTTTTCTATTTTTACACGCCTTGTACAGTGCCATACATTTTGATTTTCTGCTACAACTTCAAGGTCTGTGTCAGGTTATAAACTGACATTAACACATTCTGATCCATTGCTTCTCGCAGAAAATTAGACGTTGCATGGTGTAAATCATGTCGTTATTGCTGCTACCATAACATACCACACACACACACACACACACAGGATGATTTTAAATGAAAGACATTTACAACATAAGGAAGAGTTTGGCGCTGTTGTGAAATGTTTCCAAAAAGCAGTCCTCTACATTTAAACTTATCTGTCACAGTGACAGAATAGCTGATGGCTCTGCGTTCCATTTCGATGGAGTCCCCATACTGCAGTCACGTATGTGATCACAGTTTCGGTACTATACACCCCCAGAAGGTGTTGCCCTTCCACCAAACTCTTTCTCCGCCTCAAACAAACGATGTCAGTCAATTATCAACAGTGTACCAGCGGGCAGATGGGATGGGAAAGACACTGTCGATGTACTGTAATAATGAGCATCACAGATCATAGTGTGAACAATTTTAGCAATTTTACAGTAATTTCAACACCGACCAATGATGTGACAACATGTTTCTCATTTTCAGTATCAGAACTAAACCGCCCATTCTCTACTTTGCGAGTATCATTGTGAATGTAGATAGATGACTGAACAGTACATTCATTAATTCATTGTTAATTCTTGAACATATACATCATCAAAGTACATCAGACAGCGCATACTTCTAGCTCCTCGAGCGTAGTGCGTAATTTACAATCTATCTCTATGCATATGGGAGTCACAGAGGATTCTCGAAGTCTTAGGATAAAATTGGAGACTGAAAGCCCGCCTCGCACTGTCTTCGACCAACTTGCCCTGCAGCACCGTTTTAATCTTCAGCTGACCAGAAGTAGACCGCTACATTCCGGATCTCGTGAATGAATGGACCTTGGCGAGTCCTCGCCCATCCAAGTGCACAAGATTTCTTCAGATGCGCCCATGTTGAGGAGGTTAGCACCCGTTATCGGTGTATAGTAACAGATTTGAAAGTGTTGAAGTAGCAGACGATTAAGAAGAACAAGAAACAGGTGGGTTTTATGCATGATGGAGCTCCATACTAATGGATTTGGAAGTATGTTACGTAAATCAACTACGCTATCAATTTAAACTATTGTTCTAGTGTGTGGGATCAGTACCCGGAGGGTATGGGGAAGAGAGAATATAAACACACACACTCAAAAGACTACACAGATCTGCACTAAAACAGGCTACAATGTTAGATCGCTCCAGTTTCCGACATATCAGTCATGCGAGTGCCACGCTATTAAAATACCACTGTAAGAAAAAATATTTACAGCGCATGACATATATCTTTCTTGCAGGTTTCTCTATGATAAATTAAGATAACAAACTGTAATTTGAAACAAACTATATGCTTAAAACCGTGGTTCTGTGTGATACATGCACAATATAGCACACCAGACATGTATACTGTCTACTGTTCACATTCGACCACGGTTCAGAAATCATATTTGCCCTCATCAGTCCTATATAAAATGATCGTTAATAATGGGGAATACCTCTTACAAGGAAAAAGATCAATACATAGCAGTGCCATCCGACATGTGACACTAAACATGCCACCACTGACTCTATAAACAGCACATCTGCCAAGCAGATGTATACAAGGTGCTCAGAGCCATTTGAGCCAAACAACTGTCGCCAACCATGTCGTCCTCTATAATGGCCCACTTCTGAGGTCATCAGTCCCATAGAACTTCGAACTACTTAAACCTAACTCACCTAAGGACATCACACACATCGATGCCGGAGGCAGGATTCGAACCTGCGACCGATGCGGTCGCGCGGATACAGACTGTAGTGCCTAGAACCGCTCGGCCATCCCTGCCGGCTCATGTCGTCCTCTAGACGACCGAATAGCGAACTAACGCTTAGTATCGGTTGGATAGCTTTTGTGATCGCATGGAGATTTGAGAAGTTTCGATATGGACGTGTGTTTGCACTGGACCATTATTCCTTCCCATGTAAATTGTCTAGCTGACTGCTTCTACACATTTCACAGCTTTATTTGGTTGAGAGAACATCGACTGTGGTGCGTGCATCTAGCAGCTGAAAGACAGGCAGAAGACACGATTGCAGATTCTCTAGAGATGAGAAACACCTTAGTTGACTTTGTAAATTATAGAGATGATTTCGAATCTGTTACATCACCGACATCGGTATTTCCGAGTAGAAACATCAGTTTCCTCAATTTTTTCCAATTTTTCATGTAAAACTCTTCGAAGACGGGATAATTTTCTAGTTACTCAATGGTATACAGCATGCTCCACCTATCTAAAGTTTCGGGTTTCTAGAGAAATAATTTCCAGTCTATAACTTGAGAAATATCTTGGATGAGTGATCGGTAGCATACTGCTATGTGCTTGATATCGAGAAGTATAGCGTAAATAGTATAATATTCTGACAAACCATGTGAAAATATGAGAGGTATCCACAAAGTACATTAAGTTTTGGAACTGAAAATAAATAAAGTATTGCAATTTTTTTTTTTTGTTATATACAGATGAAAGCCACACCTAAATACTACTTTTCTACATAGTTGCCATTTAAATTAAGGCACTTATCGTAGCGATGGACGAGCTTGGAAATTCCTTCGTCGTAAATTCGGCCGCCTGCACCTCCAGCCACGTGGTTACCTCTTCTTGAAGCTGTGCGTCGTCATCAAAACGCTGCATAGCCAACCACTTCTTCATTGCTGGGAATAAGTGGAAGTCGCTCGGTGCCAGGTCGGGACTGTACGGCGGATGAGGAAACAACTCCCACTTTAAAGATTCGAGAACTTCACGAGTGGCATTTGCCGTGTGGGCCCGGGCGTTGTCGTGAATCAGCAAGATCTTTGAGCCCAACTTTCCCCTGTGCTTGTTTTTTATTGCTCTTCTGAGGTTGTGTAGAGTTTGGCAATACCTTTGAGAGTTTATTGTAGTGCCTCTTTCCAGGAAATCCACAAAAATCCTTTTCTGTCCCAAAGGAGGTAACCACGTGGTTGAAGGCGCAGTTGGCCGAATTTTACGACGAAGGAATTTCCAAGCTCGTCCATCGCTACTATAAGTGCCTTAATTTAAATGGCAACTATGTAGAAAAATAGTATTTAAGTGCGGCTTTCATCTGTATATTATAAAAAAAATTTCCAATACTTTATTTATTTTTAATTCTAAAACGAAATGTACTTTGTGGATAGCCCTCGTGCATGTGTTCTTGCAATCCCAGAGTCTGAAGATGGTGCAGAAAACAAGCAAGCAAGCAAACAGATCAGGGCCTGAAACAGTGACGCCTTTGTGCCGAGGAGAACCGACCCAGCCGCTGTACAACTGTCTTCGCGGTATATGCGCGAGTGTCTGGTGGCCGGTACTGTGTGTCCTGTCGTGAGGGAGGTATAGATTCAGCACGTCGATAGTCGTAAGGAGAATGAAAATTTTTTATGTGGAAAATATGTGCACTATACATACTGAGATTCGTCCCAAAACCACGGTCGTAAAGAGGAGACATATCCAGTACATTGCTCGCTGTCAGATTGTGGCAGCAATCCTAATATTTAACAGCAGCAACACTGATAAATATGTGTCTGGTTCCCAATATTCTTGTGAGTCCGGAGATGGCCATAGAAACAGTAGCAGCTAGCAAGCAGTTCTGAGATGGGGCTTGCCCATCCTTTGTACTCCAGTTCAGAGAGTCTGAGAAAGCTTCTGGCAGATGACGATTTGGTCCGTGGCTCCCCCAGGGCGGGTGAATAGTGAATTCAGTTGCCTTCGGGACCGCGTGTGTTGCGTGTATACTCTGCGGAAATTTGAGAAGATTCAATACGACGAGTGTTTGCGCTGGGAGTATTGATAGATGTCAAACTACTTTCACTCAAGTCCTCCTGGGGTATGGGACTGCTGCACGCCCGGCTTGCCTCTCTCTGGCTGACATGCTCTTTCGCATCTTCGGTCATGGGCCACGTTTACGTCGGCAGTTTTCTCTGTCGGCGCTGCGCAGTGGCACAGTGAATACGTGGGATGTATCTCATGATCTGTAGACCACTTCGCGGGGTTTAAATGTCAGTGCAATATGGCAAACTGTACAAAGTAGTTTTTTTTGCCACTGAAAGTCTCGTCTGCAGAAAAAAGATTCGGGAAATGCTTCCACACTGGCTGCATCAGTAATTTGGAGGGTAAATTCAGTAAGGTCCAATCCGAATGCTCCATTCATTCACAAGACATCTTTCATACTGGGTCATAGGGGCCTCTACAAACTGATTCGAACAAGATGGAGGCAAGGTATCTACAGAAAGTTCTGAGAAGGAAAGTGTTCAAAGATAAGTTGAATCAGACCATCCATCTCTGACGGGGATGCCGTCACTCACCCTCCACTGTGGCATTAGGACATCTCCAGACCAGTAGCTGTAGGACACCGAAAATTCCAGACATTTTTCTCTTCTGTAGGACAGTGCTTTGAATTCGGTTTGCGTAATTGTTCCGATTTTCCCGTCTGTGCTTAGACTGTGCTCTTTTTCCAAACAACAAGAATGCTTTTATGATTAACGGTATTTTCGCGAGCGTGCATTGACATGATGAGGGCTTTTAGCAGTGAGAATGTTTACCGTTCCTGAGACGTACGTTGAAAGCAGGACGTCACGATTTCCAGGAGGGGAACACGTGATGTTGCGTTAGGATCATCAGGAAGAATGCATTCGGTGTTATTCTGGGTTATTTTCGTAAACATGTCCTGTTAGGGCAAGAATTTCCATGGAGACAAGCTGAGACATTGCGAAAGCTTCTACAAAACAGACTGTTAACTATTTCTGCAGGACTTCAAGAATTCCAGGAAGGGACAAATAAGTAGTGGACGGGCTGTCCCATTAGTATCGAGAGGAAGAATGCAGTCATTGTTGTTGCCGGCCGCGGTGGCCGTGCGGTTCTGGCGTTGCAGTCCGGAACCGCGGGCCTGCTACGGTCGCAGTTTTGAATCCTGCCTCGGGCATGGGTGTGTGTGATGTCCTTAGGTTAGTTAGGTTTAAGTAGTTCTAAGTTCTAGGGGACTTATGGCCTAAGATGTTGAATCCCATAGTGCTCAGAGACATTTGAACCATTTTTTTGCAGTCATTGTTGTTCTAGGCTATTTTCGTTAACAGGTTCTGTTAGGACCAGAATTTCCATGCAGACAAGCTGTGCTTCCCTAGTCCTGGGAGCATGTGCGGTAGCATCCTGTGAGGTCCAGTGGACAGGGGTGAGCAAGAGAAATCCAACACCCCCACAACTGTTTTTTTTTTTTTTTGTAAAAAACAATAGACCCTTGACTTTCCCCTTCGTGAGATCCTTTTTCTCCACCGCATAGTCGCCAATTTCCGGGTCTAGGAGGGGAAAGGGAGAGGGGAGGGGGCAGTGTTGGCAGGTGAGAGGTTGGTGGATGTGGTGATCGGTTTCCTGAAAAATAGTTTAAATAAATAAGTGAGGTATCTTCCATACTCTGCCTTGAACCCTCTAAATTGTTTTATTAAACAATATTCCACAGATTATCTAAATTGTTCAAACAATATTCCATACACAGCAATTGTTTTCATCACAAATTCTTTAACTAAATAAATAAACTATATTCCATACACCGCCATAAATAACTAAACAATATTCTGCACATTGTCTAAATTGTTTAAACAATATTCCATACACTGCAATCGAATTCCCTCCAAATAATGGATCCACTAGGTCCCTTTCCTGCCAATTTCCAGCAGGAAGGGTGTGAGGATAGGGGGTTTACCAGATGGGAAGAGGTTAATTAACTGATCAATTTAATTAAGTAGTCAATAAAATTGATAGGAGGGAGAGGGGCTATCCAATGACTCAGACCTGAAATTGTACCTGTAGCAGCGATGGGGGAGGTTTCCTGAGGGGGGAGGGGTGTGGGAGGGGTTGGGGAACAATAGATTAAGTGCTTGTCAATCAAAAGGAAAGATCCTTTTAGCAGAACAAAATGTTAAAGACCTGTCAGTCAGGGAGAACAATAGGTTAATGACATGTCAGTCAAAGGAGAAGAAAGGTTTGCCACAGAGTGCTTACCTGCCCCTGATGTAGGCAACTCTCACTAATAAAATGCCTTGCACTCTCTTTGTCCCACTACTGACATAGCGGCACACCTACCAGAATGACACCTGTGTCTACCTTTTAATAGGGAATACTCACAACCGAAAGTCTCAGTGTGCTGCAAACACTGGAAAGAAGTAGTCAATCAAGCCACAGAGATGCACTCATGCTTTCTGAGCCATCTGAGTGATTTCGAAAGGTGTCAAATTGTGGCCTTGTGAGTGGTATGATGGTCCTTTTGGAGAACTGTGTGAGCTGTCCAGCGGCGCTGATATCAGTGGTCACATAAATGTTCTCACACGTGTAGAGGAGGTTCTGGACGTTCATGCGCCACAGATGCCAGCCAGGGTCGTCATATTGGGAGGTCAGCAGTGGCAGATCGTACAGGTACCACAGCACAGGTAAGAGAGCTTGTAAGCCCAGATGTGTCACGACAAACTGTCGTGAACCAGTCATTAGCGGTGGGACTGCGAGCATGCACACCTCTAGCCCGTATTTCACTCATGCCACATCGACGTGTATGGCTTGACTGGTGCCGTCAGAGGATCAGGGGAATAGTGGGCTGCGATCTTCAACGATGAAAGCCAATTGTGCCTGTACGTATGTGATCGTCATTTGTGCATACAACGTACAACTGTTGAGTGCTGTCTCATAGTGTGCATTTATCCAAGAAACACTAGCCCCACCCTTGGCCTTACAGTCTGGCGTGCGATAAACTACAACTCTCATACACCTTCGGTGTTTCTGGAGGGAACGATAACCAGTGCTCAGTATGTGCAGAATAATAGACCAATTCTTGCAAAAGGGAGTAATGTGATGTTCCAACATGATAGTGCTCGCCCACACACTTCCTGTGAAAATCAGTGTCCTCTGCAAGACATGCAGCAACTTACCTGTGCAGCACGCTCTCCAGACTTGTCAACAATCGAGCATGTATCACATAGGATACTATGAGAAGTGACTCGTGAGACTCTTCAGCCACCAACTCTTACACAGCTACGTGAACAGATCGAGCAGGCGTGGCATGGCGTACCCCAGGACAGTGTTCGCCATTTATACGGTCGACTGGACGACTGTATGCCAACATCAGCGCCTCATTGCAGCCTGTAGAGGCTACACCACGTACTATGGGTGTTGTAGTATGGGTCGATACTTGGTACATCACAATACCTTGTACAATTGATCTGTAAATGTAGTCATTTCTACACTCCTGGAAATTGAAATAAGAACACCGTGAATTCATTGTCCCAGGAAGGGGAAACTTTATTGACACGTTCCTGGGGTCAGATACATCACATGATCACACTGACAGAACCACAGGCACATAGACACAGGCAACAGAGCATGCACAATGTCGGCACTAGTACAGTGTATATCCACCTTTCGCAGCAATGCAGGCTGCTATTCTCCCATGGAGACGATCGTAGAGATGCTGGATGTAGTCCTGTGGAACGGCTTGCCATGCCATTTCCACCTGGCGCCTCAGTTGGACCAGCGTTCGTGCTGGACGTGCAGACCGCGTGAGACGACGCTTCATCCAGTCCCAAACATGCTCAATGGGGGACAGATCCGGAGATCTTGCTGGCCAGGGTAGTTGACTTACACCTTCTAGAGCACGTTGGGTGGCACGGGATACATGCGGACGTGCATTGTCCTGTTGGAACAGCAAGTTCCCTTGCCGGTCTAGGAATGGTAGAACGATGGGTTCGATGACGGTTTGGATGTACCGTGCACTATTCAGTGTCCCCTCGACGATCACCAGCGGTGTACGGCCAGTGTAGGAGATTGCTTCCCACACCATGATGCCGGGTGTTGGCCCTGTGTGCCTCGGTCGTATGCAGTCCTGATTGTGGCGCTCACCTGCACGGCGCCAAACACGCATACGACCCTCATTGGCACCAAGGCAGAAGCGACTCTCATCGCTGAAGACGACACGTCTCCATTCGTCCCTCCATTCACGCCTGTCGCGACACCACTGGAGGCGGGCTGCACGATGTTGGGGCGTGAGCGGAAGACGGCCTAACGGTGTGCGGGACCGTAGCCCAGCTTCATGGAGACGGTTGCGAATGGTCCTCGCCGATACCCCAGGAGCAACAGTGTCCCTAATTTGCTGGGAAGTGGCGGTGCGGTCCCCTACGGCACTGCGTAGGATCCTACGGTCTTGGCGTGCATCCGTGCGTCGCTGCGGTCCGGTCCCAGGTCGACGGGCACGTGCACCTTCCGCCGACCACTGGCGACAACATCGATGTACTGTGGAGACCTCACGCCCCACGTGTTGAGCAATTCGGCGGTACGTCCACCCGGCCTCCCGCATGCCCACTATACGCCCTCGCTCAAAGTCCGTCAACTGCACATACGGTTCACTGGAAATGGAAAAAATAACACATTGACACCGGTGTGTCAGACCCACCATACTTGCTCCGGACACTGCGAGAGGGCTGTACAAGCAATGATCACACGCACGGCACAGCGGACACACCAGGAACCGCGGTGTTGGCCGTCGAAGCTAGCTGCGCAGCATTTGTGCACCGCCGCCGTCAGTGTCAGCCAGTTTGCCGTGGCATACGGAGCTCCATCGCAGTCTTTAACACTGGTAGCATGCCGCGACAGCGTGGACGTGAACCGTATGTGCAGTTGACGGACTTTGAGCGAGGGCGTATAGTGGGCATGCGGGAGGCCGGGTGGACGTACCGCCGAATTGCTCAACGCGTGGGGCGTGAGGTCTCCACAGTACATCGATGTTGTCGCCAGTGGTCGGCGGAAGGTGCACGTGCCCGTCGACCTGGGACCGGACCGCAGCGACGCACGGATGCACGCCAAGACCGTAGGATCCTACGCAGTGCCGTAGGGGACCGCACCGCCACTTCCCAGCAAATTAGGGACACTGTTGCTCCTGGGGTATCGGCGAGGACCATTCGCAACCGTCTCCATGAAGCTGGGCTACGGTCCCGCACACCGTTAGGCCGTCTTCCGCTCACGCCCCAACATCGTGCAGCCCGCCTCCAGTGGTGTCGCGACAGGCGTGAATGGAGGGACGAATGGAGACGTGTCGTCTTCAGCGACGAGAGTCGCTTCTGCCTTGGTGCCAATGATGGTCGTATGCGTGTTTGGCGCCGTGCAGGTGAGCGCCACAATCAGGACTGCATACGACCGAGGCACACAGGGCCAACACCCGGCATCATGGTGTGGGGAGCGATCTCCTACACTGGCCGTACACCACTGGTGATCGTCGAGGGGACACTGAATAGTGCACGGTACATGCAAACAGTCATCGAACCCATCGTTCTACCATTCCTAGACCGGCAAGGGAACTTGCTGTTCCAACAGGACAATGCACGTCCGCATGTATCCCGTGCCACCCAACGTGCTGTAGAAGGTGTAAGTCAACTACCCTGGCCAGCAAGATCTCCGGATCTGTCCCCCATTGAGCATGTTTGGGACTGGATGAAGCGTCGTCTCACGCGGTCTGCACGTCCAGCACGAACGCTGGTCCAACTGAGGCGCCAGGTGGAAATGGCATGGCAAGCCGTTCCACAGGACTACATCCAGCATCTCTACGATCGTCTCCATGGGAGAATAGCAGCCTGCATTGCTGCGAAAGGTGGATATACACTGTACTAGTGCCGACATTGTGCATGCTCTGTTGCCTGTGTCTATGTGCCTGTGGTTCTGTCAGTGTGATCATGTGATGTATCTGACCCCAGGAATGTGTCAATAAAGTTTCCCCTTCCTGGGACAATGAATTCACGGTGTTCTTATTTCAATTTCCAGGAGTGTACAATGATGTCTATAGTACGGTGGCGTACATGCAAAGCGAATGTTAGAGAAATTATCGCTTGAGCTACTTTACAAGGTATTAATATTATTTGCAAGGTTAGTTACCGATGAATCGCAGTGTCGGACCTGCTCTAACGGATGGTGAGGAACTAACGATCGTCGTCCACTTGAATTTCTAGTGTACGGCCGAGAGCCAGTGATCATTGGCTACTTTGCGAACTTCAAAAGCTGTTCCACAACAGCTAATTTACACAGTACGACAATTAAAACCTTTCACTACCTTGCGCTGCCACCGACCAGCTTCTACCTCATCGATAGCCTCCATTACGTAGATTCTGGCTAATAATTTTTCTTAACCACTTTTACTCAGGAAACTGAGTATTATAACCGAAACAGTCACAGCTGCTTCACCATATGATTAATACTACATTTCCAAGTCACGATTCCGGATTTTGGTGTCTATATGAGTGTGATGGTCTTTCCATTTTCCTAGCTGTACTGAGCGATCGTAGTCGAAGCTGTCCTGGTGAGAACACCCGCACCAGATACGCCAGGGTACCTTCATTGGTTCTCTAAATTTTGTGGCAAGAGTACTTTCCTATTAAGCTTTGAAAATAGAATGCTATTGTGGCAGTAATCGTCCGTATTTCTCCCACCGTACTCCATTCTGGACCGTGAGCATATATCGATCTGAATGCTCCGTAGTTTTTCTAATTTTTCCCTCGTTTTTATTGTGCAAAGTATGTTGTTGTTGTTGTTGTTGTTGTTGTGGTCTGCAGTCAAAAGACTGGTCTGATACAGGTCTCCATGCTACTCTATATGGACAAGCTTCTTCACCTCCAAGTAACTACTGCAACCGCCGTCCTGTGAATCTGCTTTCTGTACTCACGTATTGCCTTCCCTTTACGCTTTTTACCCACCATGCTTCCCATCAATACTAAACTGGTGATCCACTGATGCCTCAGAACGTGTCCTATCAATAGATATCTCCTTCTCTTCAAGTTATGCCACAAATTCCCCTTCTCCTCAGATCTATTCAGTACCTCATCATTGTTTACGTGATCTACCCATCTATTCTTCAGCATTCTTCCGTAGCATCACATTTCGAAAGCTATCCTCTTCTTGTCTACACTGTTTATCGTCCATGTTTCACATCAATACATGGCTACACTCCATAAAATTACCTTCAGAAAAAGACTTTCTGACACTTAAATCTATACTCGATGTTAACAAATTTCTCTTCTTCAGAAATGATTTCCTTGCCATCAACACCAGTTTACATTTTATATCCTCTTTACTTCGACCATCACCAGTTATCTAGCCGGCCGTGGTGGCCGAGCGGTTCTAGGCGCTTTAGTCCGGAACCGCGCGACTGCTACGGTCGCGGGTTCGAATCCTGCCTCGGGCATGGATGTTTGTGATGTCTTGAGGTTAGTTAGGTTTAATTAGTGCAAAGTTCTAGGGGATTGATGACCTCAGATGTGAAGTCCCATAGTGATCCGAGCCATTTGAACCATTTTAACCAGTTATCTTGCTGCCCAAAAAACAAAACTCATCTAATACTTTAATTGTCTCAGTTCCTGATCTAATTCCCTCAGCATCACCTGATTTAATTCGACTGCATCCCATTATGCTTGTTTTGCTTTTGTTGATGTTCATTTTATATCCTCCTTTCAAGACACTGTCCATTCTGGTCAGCTGCTCTTCAAGTCATTTGCTGTGTATGACAGAATTACCGTGTCACCGGCAAACCTCATTTTATTTCTTCTCCCTGGATTTTAGGTCACTGTCCTCTTCCGCATGGAGCTAAAACATTAGAACAGAATCATCTATTTTGTTCTCATGTGTGCTTCAATCATTGAAACCTACACTGGCAAAGATCTTTTACCTCCACCTTCAAGTGGGTGTACCTCACTTGGACCGCATTTCCAGCCATATGTCCACGACATTTTTTGCTTCGTATTCTCCTCATTTAGCTAAGTACCCCCTGTGTGCTCAACGGGGTGAAGTGACTTACAGTCGATCCCGTACCGAAATAATTTCGGGTCTTTTCGTCCGTTTTCGTAAATTGCACTACATTTATTTTGCGTTTACCGTCAGTTGAAATTCATTTCACCGAGCCACAACCATTTGCCAGTCTTCCTGGACTTAGTAACAATTTTCTAACGATGTGATTTTCGCGTACGAACATGTGAAGATATTGCTCATTATGATTTTTTTCTTCTGGCCTTTTTTTTTGGTCATTGACTCTATTCGTATATCTTTCTTGGTCTAAAATATTTTTTTTGTTTTATTCTATAGCAGGAATTGTAACCATTTTTTACTTTATTAATATTGCTACACGAATCACTTTTTAAATGAATATTCAAAAATGTCAATGTATGTTTGAGCTTCTTTGCAATTCTTTTGTAAAATGCGCTGTGTAAAACTAAATGTAAGTTGCAGCACTGTTTTAACACAGTCTGCCGGCCGGGGTGGCCGAGCGGTCCTAGGCGCAGGTTCGAGTGCTGTCTAGGGGATGAGCGTATGTGATGTCCTTAGGTTAGTTAGGTTTAAGTAGTTCTAAGTTCTAGGGGACTGATGGCCTCATCAGTTAAGTCCCATAGTGCTCAGAGCCATTTGAACCATTTTGTAACACAGTCTAATAGTCACAGTCACAACATTCTCTGGTGTGAAAGTTGTTACCATTCGACAGCTGGAAGGACGCTAGCGCTCCAAGCGGTGAGAAACCAGACAGAGACATTCATCGTGAGGATAATCTTTGTTTTTAATTATTCGGCCCCGGTAGCTGAGTGGACGCCGGCACGGTATCTCAGCGTGCTCTGTCGGAGGGTTAGCTGCCCTCTGTAATCAAAAAACTGAGTTAATCGATCAACAACGAACTTAAACGGATGTCTTACGACGTCCGCCCCGAGCAGATGCAACGAACAAAATGAGATTAAAAAAAAAAAAAGTAGTGGTCAGCGTGACGGAATGTCAATCCTAAGGTCCCAGGTTCGATTCCCGGCTGGGTCGGAGATTTTCTCCAGTCATGGACTGGGTGTTGTGTTGTACTAATCATCATCATTTCATCCTCATCGACGCGCAGGTCGCCGAAGTGGCGTCAACTTGAAAGACTTGCACCTGGCTAATGGTCTACCCGATGGGAGGCCCAAGCCACACGACATTTCATTTCATTTTCACTTAATTAACGGAATAGTTGTTAAATTTTTGCGTTCCATGCGGTTGTAAGCTACCAAGTGATACGAATTATCGTGAAATACACGTAAAAATGGCCAAATCACACTGTTTCAGTGACATAAGCTACAACTCATTCATGAAGAAATACTTTCGAATTCGTCTATATTTGCAGCTTATACCGCTGAAGGCAAGAGAATCCAGACACGTGTAGCATATATTTCTTTTGTTGTCTGTTGTTATTATCTTAGGTACTTACCTTGAGATTTAAGAAAATATATATGAAATCTAATTATTCGCTCTTTCTTACATTTTACTTGACTTTCTAATACAGGAATATTTTTGTAAATGTAATTACTTTTGCTTCAAAAGCGGATGTGTTGAATATTCTTATCGTTTGTGGGTCAGATTTAGCAATAATTGTGGAACAGATTTTTCCTGTATTTGGAAACAGATGTATGGCTTTTGATGATTTATTATCACGTCTGTATGGTTTTCGCTTGAGCTACAGTTGTGATGGCTTATCTGATACGTTAAATAATGTATTTACTACATTTCATATACATGTCCAACGCTCCACGTTCACTGATCTGGTTGAAAGTGTAGCGAACAGAACTGTGCTTTCTTGGATAGATGTACGAAGTCTTTCTGTAAAAGGAGAGGTCTTCTAGTGTCTACTAACAACATTTTGTTATTATAGGAAAACGACATTATTCAGTAAATGTCTGTACGAGGTGCATTCAAGTTCTAAGGCCTCCAATTTTTTTTTCTCCGGACTGGAAAGAGATAGAAACATGCGCATTGTTTTAAAATGAGGCCGCGTTCATTGTCAATACGTCCCAGAGATGGCAGCACCATACGGCAGACGGAATTTTACCGCCGGCGGCGAGAATGAGAACTGTTTTAAATACCTAAAATGGCGACATTTTCCTTACTTGAACAGCGTGCAATCATTCGTTTTCTGAATTTGCGTGGTGTGAAAGCAATTTAAATTCATCGACAGCTGAAGGAGACATGTGGTGATGGAGTTATGGATGTGTCGAAAGTGCGTTCTTGGGTGCGACAGTTTAATGAAGGCAGAACATCGTGTGCCAACAAACCGAAACAACCTCTGGCTCGCACAAACCGGTCTGACGACATGATCGAGAAAGTGGAGAGAATTGTTTTGGGGGATCGCCGAATGACTGTTGAACAGATCGCCTCCATAGTTGGCATTTATGTGGGTTCTGTGCACACAATCCTGCATGACGACCTGAAAATGCGAAAAGTGTCATCCAGGTGGGTGCCACGAATGCTGACGGACGACCACACGACTGCCCGTGTGGCATGTTGCCAAACAATGTTGACGCACAACGACACCATGAATGGAACTTTCTTTTCGTTGGTTGTGACAATGGATGAGACGTGGATGCCATTTTTCAATCCAGAAACAAAGCGCCAGTCAGCTCAATGGAAGCAAACAGATTCACCGCCACCAAAAATATTTCGGGTAACCGCCAGTGCTGAGAAAATGATGGTGTCCATGTCCTGGGACAGCGAGGGCGTAATCCTTACCCATTGCGTTCCAAAGGGCACTACGGTAACAGGTGCATCCTACGAAAATGTTTTGAAGAACAAATTCGTTCCTGCACTGCAACAAAAACGTCCAGGAAGGGCTGCGCGTGTGCTGTTTCACCAAGACAACGCACCCGCACATCGAGCTAACGTTACGCAACAGTTTCTTCGTGATAACAACTTTGAAGTGATTCCTCATGCTCCCTACTCACCTGACCTGGCTCCTAGTGACTTTTGGCTTTTTCCAAAAATGAAAGACACTCTCCGTGGCTGCTATTGCCTCAGCGATTTTCCAGTGGTCAAAACAGATTCCTAAAGAAGCCTTCTCCGCTGCCATGGAATCATGGCGTCAGCGTTGTGAAAAATGTGTACGTCTGCAGGGCGATTACCTCGAGAAGTAACGCCAGTTTCATCGATTTCGGGTGAGTAGTTAATTAGAACAAAAATCGGAGGCCTTAGAACTTGAATGCACCTCGTAGGTTAGAAGAGAATCGAAAATAGCCCAGCACCGTTTCGAATCCCCCAAGATTCTTAGGAAACTAAAAGAGAACAAATGGGGTGTAATTTTTCAATTAGTGTCGACTTTTTGGCACGACATAGACTCCCTATTGTACAAACTATGATGGAAATCAGTGTAAACGTTACTATTCGCACTCGTCCGATATCGTGACCAGAAGTGTCGCTTGCTGCCCGCATGGGGTGCTGCTATCGCAGGGGTAACAATAACGAGACAGTGTGTCCAACTGTTACGTTAGGACCAGTGGTTTCCTGCCTTTCTAGACATTTGCTCCTGAGTGCAATCAGACACTAGCTAGTAACCCTCCTCCTCCCCCCTCCCTCCCCCCCCCCCGCCGACAGTTTGTTTCCCACTCCTCCCCCACATTATCACCAAAATTAACACTAAATTGATGAAAGATGAATGATACTTAGTTCTTTTGTGTGTGTGTGTGTGTGTGTGTGTGTGTGTGTGTGTGTGTATGTGTGTGTGTGTGCGTGTGTTTCTTGGGGGGGGGGGGGATTCGTGACGCATCGCAAGTACTACCCACGATTCTGTCTCAGATAAGAAAGCTAACTATCCACAGTGAGGGTAGACACAAGTTACAAAACATACTTCCTCTGCATTACTCCTTTCCATTGCGGCACTTCCTTGACGTGCACACTACAACTGCATTTAAAATTAACCTAGTTAAAATCTGTGCACTGTACTTACTGTTCGTAAATCACTTGATTGTTGCACTCCTTACTTCTGAAATGGCGGAACCTGAAAGACATCACGCTGTTAATGCTTTGTTTCTCACGACAGCCACTAATAGTTACAGTAATAATAATAACAATACAGCACTATATGGTAATGGAAGAGGATGTAGATGAAGATGAAATGGGAGATACGATACTGCGTGAAGAGTTTGACAGAGCACGGAAAGACCTTAGTCGAAACAAGGCCACGGGAGTAGACAACATTCCATTAGAACTACTCACAGCCTTGGGAGAGCCAGTCCTGACAAAACTCTACCATCTGGTGAGCAAGATGTATGAGACAGACGAAATACCCTCAGATTTCTAGAAGAATATAATAATTCCAATCCCAAAGAAAGCAAGTGTTGACAGATGTGAAAATTACCGAACTATCAATTTAGTAAGTCACAGCTACAAAATACTAACTCGTATTCTTTACAGACGAATGGAAAAACTGGTAGAAGCGGACCTTGGGGAAGATCAGTTTGGATTCCGTAGAAATATTGGAACACGCGAGGCAATACTGACCTTACGACTCACCTTAGAAGAAAGATTAAGGAAAGGCAAACCTACGTTCCTAGCATTTGTACACTTAGAGAAAGTTTTTGACTATATTGACTGGAATACTCTCTTTCAAATTCTGAAGGTGGCAGGGGTAAAATACAGGGTGCGAAAGGCTATTTACAATTTGTACAGAAACCAGATGGCAATTATAAGAATCGAGGGGCATGAATGGGAAGCAGTGGTTGGGAAGGGAGTGAGACAGGGTTGTAGCCTCTCCCCGATGTTATTCAATCGGTATATTGAGCAAGCAGTAAAGAAAACAAAAGAAAAATTCGGAGTAGGTATTAAAATCCATGGAGAAGAAATAAAAACTTTGAGGTTCGCCGATGACATTGTAATTCTGTCAGAGGCAGCAAAGGACTTGGAAGAGCAGTTGAACGGAATGGACAGTGTCTTGAAAGGAGGATATAAGATGAACATCAACAAAAGCAAAAGGAGGATAATGGAATGTAGTCGAATTAAGTCTGGTGATGCTGAGGGAATTAGGTTAGGAAATGAGACACTTAAAGTAGTAAAGGAATTTTGCTATTTGGGGAGCAAACTAACTGATGATGGTCAAAGTAGAGAGGATATAAAATGTAGATTGGCAATGGCATGGAAAGCGTTTCTGAAGCAGAGAAATGTGTTAACATCGAGTATAGATTTAAGTATCAGGAAGTCGTTTCTGAAAGTATTTGTATGGAGTGTAGCCATGTATGGAAGTGAAACGTGGACAATAAATAGTTTGGACAAGAAGAGAATAGAAGCTTTCGAAATGTGGTGCTACAGAAGAATGCTGAAGATTAGATGGGTAGATCACATAACTAATGAGGAGATATTGTATAGGATTGGGGAGAAGAGGAGTTTGTGGCACAACTTGACTAGAAGGAGGGATCGGCTGGTTGGACATGTTCTGAGGCATCAAGGGATCACCAATTTAGTACTGGAGGGCAGTGTGGAGGGTAAAAATCGTAGAGGGAGACCAAGAGATGAATACACTAAACAGATTCGGAAGGATGTAGGTTGCAGTAGGTACTGGGAGATGAAGAAGTTTGCGCAGGATAGAGTAGCATGGAAAGCTGCATCAAACCAGTCTCTGGACTGAAGAGCACAACAACAACAACAACAGTCGCCCTAATGTAGTTACTGCTGTGTCGTAGTGTCAATTAATTCATTTATCTGTTTCGAAGCGAGTAATGAAGCAATTTCTAGACTACTACAGGCACAATCTACAAGCTGGAAAAGATATTTTCTTGAGATATTTAGCATTTGGTACAAATATGTCTCCCTTTTATCATCAGCGATGTACGGGACAAAGGACAACTGTGTGTGTAGTGAGTGGGCTATGTGAGGAACCTGTAACCTCCACAGCATTAATGCTACTAATTGAGAAAAAGTAATTATTGATAACTTATGTAGTCAGTAATAGAGTCTTACAAAATTGTGATGATACCGGTAGTAATGATCGTTTGAAAATAATTTATTTTCATGACAGAAAGAGATTCGAATCGTTTAATTTTTACCCCTCAGATAATTTCATTTTACCCCTCGTTAGGTCATTACGCTCAGATTGGCAACCACTGTAGTTACACTGTGGTTGTATGAACTGTGATGCGAAAAAGATATCGGTAGTCAGCAGTCGATTACTGGGACTCAGTGGCGTGGACGCGCGTGTTTGTTGTGTATTCGTGCTAGACGGAAGAAACGCATGAAAATTTATGGACACGTTCTTATGTTTCCGTCCTGATTTAAACTGAATTTCAACGAGGACGTTATGAAACAATGCGTTAAAATGTGAATGCTGTGAGCTTCATTGAGTACTATAAACAACAATGACAATGCTTACGCGAATGGACTGTGATTGTCGTGGTTCGGACCGGACTGTTTACATGTAACTGACTTGCACGACCTGTTGTACTTCGAACTCTTTATATTTTGTGTTTTAAAACTCTATACAGGACGCTGATTACGTAGTCGTGAGTGTAACAGACGTCATTGACGAGCACATACGTACTCGGATGTACACAACAACAACTACATCGAACCAGGCTGTGACAAAGAGAATTATACGCTGAATAATATTACCACCAGGAGAATTATTTTCTAAGCCATGTCATTTTCATGACTGATTGAGCTACATTCATTACATCATCGGCACTAACGAGCTGCCGTCGACGTCACAAAGCAACGACCACGCAATCAGATTAAGTTGCAACGGTGAACGCTCTCTCTCTGTAAAGTCTTAACGCAATTTTGTGTAGTTTGAAATGTAATTTCTTTTTCTTTTCTGAGGAACCTTTCCCTGTATTTGCTTTCCTGAGAAATAAATGTAGTTTCAGTGAAATTTGTTTTCGTTTTGTGTTGACGTTGTTGATTCAACTATTAAGACTGTGAAGTGTGTTTTCATTTTGTGGTGACGTTGTTGATTCCACTATTAAGAGAAATCATTACAATTTGTTGCTTCCATTTTTCTGTTTATTTTATTGTAGCCCTTACTGCATGTCTTTTGAAAGGTTGTGGGCTTACATTGTGAACAGTGATTTATCAAGTGAACTGACATACTCTCATGCGATATCTGCGAGCCCGTGTAAATTGTAGCGTCCGCCATCAAATTTCGAACACTGGCCGCCGACCAATCACACCTAGGGGTTCTTACGCTATTGGTGCAAGGTACGCTATAGGTGGGAATTTTAAATCTGACCGCTACGTAAACTGTGTTTAAGTTCGTTAGGACGTCATATTACGGCGTGCTCATGACCTGTTGGGAGCTTATTTGGCTCTTACGGTTGTAACCTAACAAAATTACAGCCATCGTTAACTATTTATGAATTTATTTACATAATTTTTCGTGTTTTATGTTCATTTGGTGATTGTTACAAAGCTCTGGCGTGATTACTTTCGATAACTTTATAAGAAAAACGGGTTCATTCTTGGCCAAAATAACTCAATGTATTTCATTGCGAATAATAACAGTCGCTTCACACATCCTTCACCTGCACCGGGCTCGTAGTTTGCTTTCTAACGATGTGTCTCGTTTAGGAAAGAAGTAATGTGTTCTGTTTGCTAGAAAGTATTCTGCCAGGTCGCACACGTGTTAATACGTTCCGCAATTACATGTTTTGATCACTGAGCGACAATGTAGAATCGCATCGTAGACTCCCCAGAGGTCGAACCTAATGAAGTTAAACAGTAAGCGTTGTTCATATTGGGTAATAACTTCACAGGACAGATCATTAGATAACGGGAGTGAAATGGTCTGTGACTAGTTTGTTCAGGTTTCAGGACCCACAGTTGTCAAAGTCAATGTGACGCTAGGCAGCGATTTGATGTTTTCGCATATTAGTATCTCATTAACTTTTCCGCTTGCCAACAATGGCGCTTTACCTTGATGTAGGAAATAGTGCGAATTGAAGGCATATGAAGTAAGATACCTGGTTAGGATCCAAAAATACTCCGAAACGTATTTGAAAAACAAGTAGTGAAGTTAGTGTTGGCATTTCGGGTCGTGGTTGATTCAGCACTTCAAATCTAACTTACATGATATCGAGTACATATAGCAGTAGATAACTCGATAAGGTCTCATGCCAATGGCGCGCATTAACAAAACACATTAAAAGAAGTGAAATATCCAGACAGAACTGTTTTAAGACTTGTCGTTAAGATTCAGCTTAACAGTGTTTACGATTTACGATAAAATGCTCTGAGTGATTCTCCGGTTACAGCACCCGAAAAATCACCTACAAAAATTCCCCTAAGTGAAATGACGTATGGAATAAAGTTGGCCGTTTATTGGCTAGGTTGTTAAAGAGTGAGGATTCTGGCCTCCTGCTGCGATAATGGACTGATACAGCAAAAGTTTTGAGTAGCTCGCCACTGATGTGTGTATTTTTGGCGGAGTGATGTCAGTGAACAGGCAGAGCGTCTGTAATAACAGTAGAACCTCTGAGGGACATTAAAACTCGTCCAGCAATGCTTTCACTGCCACCAGGCAGTAAAAGAAAACTATAAAACTGTTATGTTCTGGAGCAGAACGCATTCTCTGTAGGACCTGAGTGGTAGTCGATCAAGCACAGTCGATGGACTTCCAGCAGTATTGTTGTTGCGACGCCGATATCCCGTCATGACTTGAAATACGAAGGATGGTGTGCAGTGCGTGCTGATCGAGAAGTTATAATACGACAACTCTGTGCATGATCATACATTTTCTACGTGTTTTGCGAAGTTTGTTTTATTAATTGTCCTGAATATTATTCTTGTAAATATGTTGTTAAGTTACAAATGCTAATTGTTATTTAAGAAAGAGAATATGCATGGAATATTAATATTTTGTAAGTAGTCAGGAAAAACGTATTGGCAAATAAATTGTAAATGCATTATCTTGGGCGTGCGAGCGCGTCAAAAAAAAAAGTAGCATTTCGGAGTCGCGAGGAGACAATTTGTGTCGTTGGTTGTATGTATTCGCCGGTGTGGCTAAGCGAAAGGGCGGAGATAAAAAGTCTGTTTCCGAAACGCGGAGCAGTGAAAAATAACATGGTTGGTTTCGCGGATGTTTAATATGGGGAAACTGTGGCATTTATTGGGCACAGTACAAATGCAGCAAGAGTAATTCACATAACGTCAAGAGTACTGTGGGGCATTGTTATTGGCTATGGTATGGCAGGAAGATCAACATGTGCCCTATTTTACCTCTAAATTAAGCCACTCGACAAACCAACGGCATCATAAAGTTAAGTAAGAGCGAGACTTTTTATAAACAGATGAGTAACAGGCTGACCAGCGTATTTGGATTTTTTTTCGTTTAAATAAGATTGTTTTCGTGCATATTGTCACGTAAATAACTTTCCTAAGTCATCATCCAAGTAGTAACCATCCTGTCCTTTTGTCTGAATCGAGATAATCAGAAAATTAACTGAAAATGAACATTAATTTATTAGATTATCAATTTTTACAACTTTGGACAATTACGTAACAATAAAATCTTTGGCTGTAGTATGAATAATTTCAGAAATAGAATGATGCAAAAGCCAGTATTAATTCAACTGCTAAAAACTGAGTACCTTTCATAATGAAAAATTGGTAGTAAAACTTGACGTAACTTGGACACTGAATTTCATTGTCAAAGTACAGTTCTAATTTATAGCTTGTGGCATAATTTATAACTTTTATTACAAAGAACTGCTAGGTAAATGACAGTCCTTACCAGTGAGTAAATTCAAACAATCTTTCTGCAGGCTACAATTACGACAGTCATCATTACGGTGTGTAACGTAACAAAAAGTTTCTGCCCACAGCGAGTAAACAATCTGATTTTAACTGATATTTGAAAATTAATGTAATGTATTGTTGTGATGGCCTTCAGTCCTGAGACTGGTTTGATGCAGCTCCCCATGCTACTCTATCCTGTGCAAGCTTCTTCATCCCCCAGTACCTACTGCAACCTACATCCTTCTGAATTTGCTTAGTGTATTCATCTCTTGGTCTCCCTCTACGATTTTTACCCTCCACACTGCCCTTCAATACTAATTTGGTGATCCCTTGATGCCTCAACATATGTCCTACCAACCAATCCCTTCTTCTAGTCAAGTTGTGCCACAAACTCTTCTCCCCAACTCTATTCAATACCTCCTCATTAGTTATGAGATCTACCCATTTAATCTTCAGCATTCTTCTGTAGCACCACATTTCGAGATCTTCTATTCTCTTCTTGTCCAAACTATTTATCGTCCATGTTTCACTTTCATACATGGCTATTCTCCAAACAAATACTTTCAGAAATGACTTCCTGACACTTAAATCTATACTCGATGTTAACAAATTTCTCTTCTTCAGAAACGCTTTCTTGCCATCGCCAGTCTACATTTTATATCCTCTCTACTTCGACCATCATCAGTTATTTTGCTCCCCAAATAGCGAAACTCCTTTACTACTTTAAGTGTCTCATTTCCTAATATAATTCCCTCAGCATCACCAGACTTAATTCGACTACATTCCATTATCCTCGTTTTGCTTTTGTTGATGTTCATCTTATACCCTCCTTTCAAGATATCCACTCCATTCAACTGCTCTTCCAAGTCCTTTGCTGTCTCTGACAGAATTACAATGTCATCGGCGAATCTCAAAGTTTTTATTTCTTTTCCATGGATTTTAATACCTACTCCGAATTTTTCTTATGTTTCCTTTACTGCTTGCTCAATATACAGATTGAATGACATCGGGGAGAGACTACAACCCTTTCTCACTCCCTTCCAAACCACTGCTTCCCTTTCATGTCTCTCGACTCTTATAACTGCCATCTGGTTTCTGTGCAAATTGTAAATAGCCTTTCGCTCCCTGTATTTTACCCCTGCCACCTTCAGAATTTGAAAGAGCGTATTCCAGTCAACATTGTCAAAAGCTTTCTCCAAGTCTACAAATGCTAGAAACGTAGGTTTGCGTTTTCTTAATCTAGCTTCTAAGATACGTCGTAGGGTCAGTATTTCCGCACGTGTTCCAACATTTCTACGGAATCCAAACTGATCTTCGCCGAGGTCGGCTTCTACTAGTTTTTCCATTCGTCTGTAAAGAATCCGCGTTAGTATTTTGCAGCCGTGACTTATTAAACTGATAGTTCGGTAACTTTCACATTTGTCAACACCTGCTTTCTTTGGGATTGGAATTATTATATTCTTCTAGAAGTCTGAGGGTATTTCGCCTGTTTCATACATCTTGCTCACCAGATGGTAGAGTTTCGTCGTTGCATGTATTTGTTATTTGTTTATTATCTGACTATGCAAATAACTATTCTCACGTAAGATTGCTTACGAGTGTAAGGTTCAGTTTCAGTTTAATTATTCTTGTTCCAATGAGGAACTGGCGACCGTTGATTCTTTTCCTTAATGAAAACTTTGAAAACATTTTTTCCGAACTCTTCACTAACTACTGTTATTTAAAAACTAGTTTTTGTATTTAAGATATATAGTGTTAACCGAACTTTGTTTCTTTTCTCCAGTGCTAAAGTATATAGCTTCATCTACTTCTCTCGGTTTTGCATTATCCTTCGGAGTAGATGCCTTTTCCCCACAAATAGGGGCTTCAGCTACTCGGTCATATACGAGTACAAAAACCTAATTAACCAGAGAGGTAGGAGCGGTATAGGGTGACCAAATACTGTGGACGACATGCGTCACTTCATCTCCTCGAGTATTAGAGAAATGTGTATGTATTGTTACAAGTTTTCGATGATAATGAACACTTAAAGTTTTTAGCAGTCCATTAGAGATATAATACTAATTATGATTGCCTCCAGAGGAATTCAGTGCAAAATGGTTCAAGTGGCTCTGAGCACTGTGGAACTTAATTTCTGAGGTCATCAGTCCCCTAAAACTTAGAACTAGTTAAACCTAACTAACCTAAGGACATCACACACATCCATGCCCGAGGCAGGATTCTAACCTGCCACCGTAACGGTCGCGCGGTTCCAGACTATAGCGCCTAGAACCGCTCGGCCACTCCGGCCGGCAAATTCAGTGAAGTTATGTCTAACGCTAACTGATGCATCATTAAATTCTGTTCAGCAATGTTTGAAATTCTGTGGGATACAAAAATACGTTTAATTTTTTTTTTAAATGCCGAAATGATTCGAAAAGAAACAACAAACTCAAGCTTCAATTTCAATACTTCATTGATGGTCTTGCGCTCTTCAAGTAGTTGTCGGCATGAGGGTTCAGATGCATTAAAGACATTGTCTAACAAAAGAATAAGTTGCTATCACGTTTCCCTACTTCGCTTATTACAGTGAAAGTCCTAACATGGATAACAAGTGTTACAGCAGGTGACTGGAACATTTCCTAGCTCAGACATACCAAGATATAGCTGAGGAAGTCACTGTCTCAGGAAAGACTTAGTAATCACTAAAGTCGCTGACTCTAAAGGAGGAATTTCATGAAAGCTTGGCACTGTTGAGCGTGACTGACGAGTTAGCGAAGTGCAAATGGAGAGTAGTGAGTTTGTAATTTAGTGGATGTAGTACCAGTCTTTTACCAAGTGAAATAAATGACAGATAATACTGCTCTGGCTCGCTAGGTATCGAATACGGAACCTTTGGGTCGGCAACGATTTTTTAATCACTAATCTGTCGAGCCACACCAAATTGTTTAAAATTCACTGACGGGTCTCGGGATCAGTATTCGGTAACACTTTCAACAATCTTGATGCTGTAAAATAGTTCTCGGATAGCGCCATAGTTTGAACAGTGGATCGTTCGAACTATGATACTGGTTGAGCAGTGAGCAGTTATGCAGCCAGATATGGCAAATTTAGGCGCAAGACTCCTTCTTAGGAAGTCTTCTTTTTTTTGTGCATTTCAGAGTTTAGTGCAGGTCTTCAAGTCCTTTGTTGTGTTAAGAAGTATTTTGTGGAAACATTAATTCCAAAGAAACAGCATATGGCTAGATCACGTACCAACGCCCCCCCCCCGCCCCTTTTCTAACTATAACCAAAGCGCAAGGATAAATACACGTGGAAACAATTAGTGAAATGACCCTGTAAATGTACACACACTACATAATTTAATTTAATTATGAAATAATTAATTTCCTTAGTAGTCGTTAATCAGTATGGGTGGTTCAAATATGGTTCAAATGTCTCTGAGCACTATGCGACTTAACTTCTGAGGTCATCAGTCGCCTGGAACTTAGAACTAATTAAACCTAACTAACCTAAGGACATCACACACATCTATGCCCGAGGTAGGACTCGAACCTGCGACCGTAGCGGTCGCTCGGTTGCAGACCGTAGCGCCTAGAACCGCACGGCCACTCCGGCCGGCAGTATGGGTGAAAATGGCAGTTATTAACCGACTACTGATTAACAGTTTGAGTATAACAAAGTGATTTATTGAGCTAAGGACATGGAAAAATATGCTGCATATTAAAATAAATCCTCCTAGTAGTAAAACAATGATTGGAATATTGAATAAGAATTTGGCCACATACTTGAAGGTGCTCCTACTCTCAAATGATGAGAAGAGTGATCTGATCAGCCATTTGAGTCGACACATTAAATGTTACATCCCGACTATCTAACAGTATGACGATCGGTAGCGAAGACTCTAGATTTAAAAAAAAGAGAGAGAGAGAGAGAGAGAGAAAGCTGGTCCAAATGGCTCTGAGCACTATGGGACTTAACATCGTCATCAGTCCCCTAGAACTAAGAACTACTTAAGCCTAACTAACCTAAGGACATCACCCTCATCCATGCCCGAGACAGGATTCGAACCTGCGAACGTAGCGGTCGCGCGGTTCCAGACTGAAGCGCCTAGAACCGCTCGGCCACACCGGCCGGCAAAAAAAGAAGAAAGAAAGAAAAGGTGTTATTGGGACATCGCAAACACTTCTTTCTGAGGGCTTTTACGAAGTCCTTACGATGCCCCAGCTGCCAAGATTTTTTCCCACAAACGCCATCAGCAGTAGGACGTCGGCAAACAGCAGACTGGTGGTAGCAGTCGATGAGATCTGCGCCTCCCATTCTTCTAATATGCTCCGTCCGCGAGCAAACACCCGACACGAATTACTTCTGTCCATGTGACGGAGACGGTGCGCTTGCTAGCTCACGACAAAGCGTCTCCACGAGGAGACACAGAGAAAAAAGACTAACACGAAATCTTGCACCACGGCTAGATGCAGAGTGCCCTCTCTAATATGCACAGAGCTAGGACTTTCCAAGTTGAGCCATTCGCGACCCCCACCGCTGTTGAAAGTTCCCAATCAATGGCGGCCTCTGGAACATGTGTCAATAGTAAGATTCAAGGAGCAGTGGAAACTTCCAGTAAACTAGTGAGCAACATATACCCGTCCAATGGGGTCTTGTCCTGCCAATTGCAGGAGGCTCTCTGATGTCATCGTGCATCACAGGCAGCTGCCCAGTCGATTTCGTGCATCTACATTTTCACTGGAATATAGTCCACCAAAAGTTCATCGGATTGCCGGTGCCAGTGAGTCGCACCCAGGAGGTCATCGAGCGTCCACTTCTGGGAAGATCAGAACACATTACTCGCTGGTGGCAACAGTCGAAGTAGACCGAGCCAGCAGACTGTCATTAAGCGATTACACTGGCACTAGGCCATCACCTTCATAGTCGCTTCACCGTGTGTTCAGTAGAGATGGGCAAAACTGTTCTTTTCAGCGATTGGATCAGAACTGTTCACTCCCTGAAATGAACTAGGTCTTTTTCATGACTCACCACTCATTCACAATAGAAAATAAATGGAAGGCACATTGCCCTTTAAACTTGGTTTATTCCAGTACTATACCTGTATTTTGATCTTATTTTATCCTATTTTGAAGTAACACAGATAATGAGTAAGAATTTTGTATTGTTTATTGAAATTTCCACGATATGACGAAGTTTTTGATTATTGATTTATTTTGCACTATCGTGGTTTTTTGGGTGATTGGAAAATGTTGTAAATTGAGATTTACATTAACAATATATTTGGCTATAATGTATTAAAATTTCATTAACCTCGTACAAATACATCGCAAGCCATATATTTTTAAAGTGAACGTTTCCTTCCGAAGACGCCTAAAATCGCAAAATCCGTACCAGAATAAGAAAAAAAATATATAAATTTGACTGTAAGACTAAAGTGCTGCATAAAGCCTTACGCAGAATAAAACAAGGAAAATATTGGTGTATCACATTTTGCAATATGTTTATCGGTTTGCTCGTAATTAAAGCGTAAATTCGAGTGTCCATAATAAAAATCCTATAGTAAGAGGAGTCGTCAGGAACCTAATCTGATCAGTTTAAACAAATAGAAATAAAATAAAAACAAATGATGTATACATAACATAATAATGTAATATACATAGCGGTATTACTACAAAGAACAATATCCAGTAGAGACGAACTCTGATGCAGAGGCGCTGAGTCGAGCAGGTCGAGCCACGAGCTGTATTACTGCATGAGCTAAGACCGCAGAGACCAGAGTGACACCTGAATTGCTTTGCTCAACGCTCTGGCTAGAGTCGAGAACGGTGGGGTGAGCGTTGAGCGGGCGAATTCCGAGGGTGGGGGGAGCGGTGAATGGCCACCAGTCACCCGCTCCGAGATAAATCGTCCGTTCTCTTGCGAGCAGGTGTTGCAAGTAGTTCTTATGTTCTCCGCTAGGAGGCTCTCTGTCCTGTTGCTCGCATCAACTGCCCAGAGGGCAGGACGTGCGACTGAAACAATCGCCGACAGAGTGCGATGCTAAGTTAAGCTGCGCCAGACACTGCACGCGGCAGAGGACGCACAGAGACGGCACGGCATATGTCAAACACAAAATCCAATGGGGCACTGCACAATGCAGGCAGGCAAGGTAGAAGCAGGGCAGAGGCCGGCGCCGGCTGCGTTGCGTGGCGTGCACTGTGCTCTGACCAGCAGAGGCTCCGCTGATATGCTCCATCTCTCTCTCTCTCTCTGCCATGGGAAACGTTTGGAGCTACCGTTCATTTTTTCTGAATCACTGATTGTTCACTCCATTGAAAGATTCAACTCTATGAATCAGTTCAGGAGCGGATCCCCCATCTCTAGTGTTCAGAAGGCCGCAATGCAACTCTGGTCGCATGTGCAGGGGGACGGGCCAGTCGCTATTGCTTCGCTAAAGAATTCGCAGGAAGACCACCCGAGAGTCAGTCCACCTCTACCTTCACTGCCCCCACCGTCCAGGTATTCAGGCTCCGCCGTAGATCACCCAAATGAAGACAACAGTACACAAAGAAATCGCGCAGAGTCCTACACCAAGGATGATTAGGTTTCTCCGTACTCACTGCATCACCCAGAATGAACTTATTTGGCTTTCTCACACAGAAACATAATATAAAAGATGATAAAATAGGCAAAAATCAGAGGGGACAGGCAAGAGAAGATACGTCACCTCTCATAACCCTTCGTCATTTTAGATCTTTTTTGTTAGCGGCTGACTCACTTAGTCGTAGGTTTTCTTCCAAAAATGCATAGAGACAGAAGTGATGACACTTTCTGCAGGACCTGACCATCATTTTGCACGACAATGCCCAAGCACGTACAGTGCAATCGGTTACTGATTTGTTTGACTGATGGGGCTGCTAAATGCTATACCACGTACTGCACTCTCCTGACTTAAGCCCTCGTGAGTTCAACTCGGTTTCTAAATTGAAGGAATCACATCACAGCATTCGGTTCAGAACGGCTACAAGTTCGTCGGGCAATAGACCGCGCCGCTCCAAGTATCAACACAACTGGCACTGTGAAGAATATCCTGCGATTTCCACATCGCTGGCAACCGTTACGCACAATGCTGGTGACGACTTTGAAGGTCGGTAAAATTTTGAAACACATATCTGTTTTGTACGAGCTTTAAATAAATAGTTGCCACTATTTAAGTTCCCACCCTCGCATATACGTATATAGAAATCTCACATAATCAGTTCAAATGTTGAGGAATATGGATTTCAGTCTAATTGTGTTGTTAACAGCAAAATAAGACTTACGTGTGTATGTGCCCTACTCTGATAAGACAAATATTAAAAACTATGAAGAGAACAGGAGTATATTATACATTACAAGTATTTATTAAATCGAGAGTTTGGGGATTCATAGTCTTCACATTCGGAAGGCTAAGTATGGTTCTTGACCGAGGTCATATCTAGACAGAGCTGTTAATCATCACACATGAGAAATGGGCTTCTTCATCAGAGATTGTTGAGTGGATGTTGTTTGCATGCACGAGCGTGACTGCGTTTGGTCAGTCATATTTGACTAGAAGCAAGGGCCACCATTCCGACATTCCTCAGAACTCAGAGCAAGCAGCTGCAACGACGAGCACCTCGAGGCGTTGTTGGAGCAGATTCCAGTCCGATATGTGCACACTCCATTGCTTAGTTCTAGCTGTCCTCCACTCACTCACTGCCAGTCTTGCTTTGCTTCAGAAGACCAAAGAAGAGGTAACTCTTCTGTCCAATATATAACACATAATCAATAGAAAAAAATTTGCTCTTCCTAACCTACTAATAATTGGTTATTACATAAGCTGTACATTCATACCTGGCAAAATATTTCCCACACAGTTCCAATGTCGCAAATCGTCACAAAAACAAAAGCAAAAATATGGTGTGGTGCAGAAACCATGCGCATTAATCACTGAAGTGTGATATCGTAAAAAAAAACACACATTTGATCCAAAACACTGAAATAGCTAAACAGAAACTACAGCAAATACCATAATTAATATATTTACGCAGCTGTCTGTAACTAAAGTGGAATCTAAAAAAATTGAGATTTTCTGAAGTTGTGAATATTTAAATCAAATGAAAAAATTATTATTCGATCGCTGACAACCTCAAGAAAGGTCCTGACATGTTTACCATATTATGTGGTGTCTGGAGGATTAAGAGGTGTTTTGTGGATACTTTAATTCTAAATAATCTGCATGTGGCACTATCTAGCACTCAATCCTCCCTTTCTAATCAGACGATAACTGTAACACAAAGATAAATACACGTGGAAACAATTTCTGAAGTGACACTGTGAATGATAGCTACAAAGAATTACACACAAGTAATAATTTAATTACTCTATGAAGTAATTAATTTCCTTAGTAGTCATTAATCAATATGGGAGGAAATGACACTAATTAATTGACTACTAAATGACAAGCAGTTTAAGTATAACAAAATGATCCACAAGTTAAGGGCCAGCCGCGGTGGTCGAGCGGTTCTAGGCGCTCCAGTCCAGAACCGCACGACTGCTACGGTCGCAGGTTCGAATCCAGCCTTGGGCATGGATGTGTGTGATGTCGTTAGGTTAGTTAGGTTTAAGTAGTTCTAAGTTCTGGGGGACTGATGACCTCAAATGTTAAGTCCCATAGTGCTTAGAGCCATAAGTTAAGTGCGTGGAAAATCATACCATATATTACAGTAAGCCTCATATAAGGGGAACAATGATTGTAATATTGAGTAAGAAGTCGGCCATGTGTTTGAAGGAGCTCCCACTCTCACGTAACGAGAAGATTGATCTGATCAACCATTCACGGGAAATTCGCACATTAAATCCTACACCGCGACTCTCTAACAGCATGGCAGTGTGCAGTGAGAACTCAAAAAAAAAAAAAAAAAAAAAAAAAGGAAAATTAGAGTGTACTGACAACACCAACATCACACGCTGCTGAGGGATTCAGTGCAAAAACTTTTAAAACATCTCTACAGTGCTGGAATAGCCAAGATACTTTACCACAAACGTCTCCAACGGTACGAAGTCGGCATACAGCAGACAGGTAGTGCGCCGCCGACTCTTCTAATCTGCATGAAAATACCAGTCACGAATCATGTCTGTCCGTTTGACCGAGACAGTGCACTTGCTAGCTCGCCACGAAGCGTCTCCAGGAGGAAACACAGAGAAGAATGCCTGACTCTAAATGTTGCACCCGGACAGTACAAGGGCTACTCCCAGAGTGTCCTTTCTACTGCGCACCGTTAACCCACATTCCAAGTTCATCCCTTCGTGATTCCCACCACTGTTGAAAGTTCCCAGTCGACGGTGGCCACAGAAACATGTGCCAGTATAATTCCACTAAACTGGCGTGCGACACAGGCCCATCCAATGGGGGTCTTCGCCTGCCAATTTCAGGACGAGGCTCTGTGACGCCACATAGCGTCATCATGAGCTGTCCAGTCGATTTCCCACATCTAAGCTGGTGCGGGAAAGTGGTCCCGCCCACATAAGACCGAAAGTTCATCGAACTGCTGGCGCCAGATGGTCGCACCCAGCGGGTCGTCTATCATCTGCTTCTGGGAAGATTGGAATACCTTACTCGCTGGTGGCAACGGTCAAGTTAGACCGAGACGGCCAACTGTCGTAAAGCGACTACACTGGCGGTGGGCCGTCGTCTTCCCAGTTGCTTCACAGTGCATACAATATACCGGAATGCAACTCTGATCGCGCAGATCATGAAGAATCCTCTGTAAGGCTGCCCAAGAGTCAGTACGCCTCTACCTTCACTAGCCACCGCACGTATCATGGCTCTGCTGTAAATCACCCAAATGGTGCCTGACAGTAAGGCCCTTATTACACTAGACCACCTGCGGCGCTGCTCGTAATTGGGAATAGATAGTTATTAGACTAGGGCAGCCATTGGCGCTGCCAGAAGCTGGCTGCCTTGCCCCGCCACCACGTCAGCCGCCACTGGTGGTGGGAAGTCTTGGCGAGGCGTCGTGTCAAACGGAGCCTGTTGCACTGGGTCGCCAGGTGGCGCAGCCAGTTCTGCCCCCACCATTCGGTTTGGCCACCACGTCGTCAGTTCGCTGTGCACTAGTGACCAGGGAACATGTCGGACAACAGCTATACATACATGCTCCTCCTAGCATTTTTAATGAAAAGGAAAAGGCGAAGGGAAAGGAAGATGCATGTAGACCCTATGCTATCGTTAAGAGAATCTAAAGGGTTGTATTATACTCTTTTTGATGAACTGTGTTTGGACGACAACAAGTGTTTTTAATTACCTACGAATGTCTAAATCGTCTTTATTTGAGTTATTGTCGTTAAGGAAGGCTGATATTACCGGGAAACAAACGAAAATGAGAATGTGTGTCTCACCAGAAGAAAAACTCGTAGTCACTGTCAGGTAAGTAAACCGATAAATTGTATTGAAAGTTATTATTATTTTTTTTTTTTTTGCTTTAGGATATATTAATTACTTTTGAAAATGACTAACATTTAAAAAAATATTAACATTTAGTTCAATATCTTTATCCAATTATGTCAAAAGGAAATTGATTCAAAGTGTAACTAAATGTAGAACATTAATAAGAACATTTATTTTCAAAAAGAACAGTGATAAGAACATTTATTTCTAAAAGTTTAACACATTGTATGTGTTGAATATGCTACATATTGAAGAGGAAAGGTTCACTCATTTCACTATCAGAAAATTCATTTCATGTGACTGAAGTATCTGCACATGGCGGAGGTTGCAGGGGCACATTTGCATTTGGGTGTTGTTGAAACTGAAAGTGGAAAAATTGATCCTGTGGTTGTTGACCCACTAGTCCTGGCTGAGACATTGTTTTTTTGTTGCATAGGATGTTGTTCCATCGGCCGTTGAGGCATGCACTGTATTTGCTTAGGCTGTAGTTATATACGATACTGTAGCACTGATGGTGCTCGCTGAGGAGTGAAGCGTCCAGTATAACTCATTCGCTGCCATCCTTGCTGTACAGGCTTTTGGGCAGCAGCGACGAGAGAAATCGTGTCTGTCCGGAGTTTCAATTTGTTTTCAGCAGTTACTTTATGAATCTCAGTTGACACAGAGAGGAGAAACAGCTTTTCCTCGTCAGTTTCATCGAAAGTGCGAGATTTCTCTTCCGATGCAATCATTTTTTAGAACTTCAATTAGCTCAACGTCGTTGCTGGTTCCTTTTTTAGATTTGTGCTGGAGATCCTAATGTAAGTCCATTATCAAACGAAATAGAAGTTTCATTCTCTTCTTCATTGACAATGTTATCTTCGTCCAAGTTTGTTGTATATTTTTTTCACCACAGTTTCCAGAAAACGTAGATGTTCAAAATAGGTGTACTGCTTTTTCCTCGTTGCAGCTGAAACACTTTTTACACCCTTTACCCGAGGGAGTTCTTTCCTGTAACATGAGGGGATGGATTTCCACTTCTTTTGAATGAGTGTCACTGGAAAAAAGTACATTAGTAGGTGAGACAGAGAATGGTCGCTAAGTGCTGTCATTCTCAAATATTGGCTGAATAATTTGGGATATTTTCGTACAGTGCCATCTCATTGTTAATGACGTCATATCTCCTCAACAATTTGTCGTGTTTCTCTTTTTTCGGCTACGAACATTCGCTAGCGTATGGAGAACAACTCACCAAAATGTCTTCACAATCGTATGAACGATTTTGGAACGCATAGAGGACAAACATATATATATATATATATATATATATATATATATATATATATATATATATATATTGTAAGTCGGCTGTTTAGGTTCTTATATTGGTAACGCCACGTAGCGCTCTGTATGAAAATCACTGGCTGTGCTGTGTGCAGTCTGTGGCTAGTTTGCATTGTAGTCTGCCATTGTAGTGTTTGGCAGCTGGATGTTAACAGCGCGTAGCATTGCACAGTTGGAGGTGAGCCGCCAGCAGTGGTGGATGTGGGGAAGTGAGATGGTCGATTTTTGAGAATGGATAATCTGGAGGTGTGTCCATCAGAAACAGCACATTTGTAAGAATGGATGTCATGAACTGCTATATATATTATGACTATTAAGGTATTTGTTCTCTATTGAAATCTTTCATTTGCTAACTATGCCTATCTGTAGTTAGTGCCTTCCGTAGTTTGAAACTTTTATTTAGCTGGCAGTAGCAGCGCTCGCTGTATTGCAGTAGTTCGAGTTTTGTGAGGTAAGTGATTTGTGAAATGTATATTTAGTTGTAACTTTTGTGGTATAGCTACAATGAGACAGTCTTTTCCATAGCACAACAATACATTACATTATAGTACTTTCTTGATCACGGTAAGGTACGTAATAACTACGATATCTATACGCATAGCATTTCGCTTTTGTTTTTTTTTAACAGGTAAGTACATTGACTTCCAAGGCACTTTGCTTACAGATGCTTAATTACGACACTTGGCACATTTTTTACCCTTAGGTAATGACAGAGATTATCTTACAGCAAGACCCACTACAGTACACGTATTTGAGTGATTAATTTTGTTCCTAAAACATTTATCTTTTAAAGATTTTTGAATTACAAGCAAAGTTTTCCGTGACACATTTCATTCCATTGTTGTAATCTGTAACACCTGATGGTATAATTACATTAATCCTCAGGGGGGTACACGCTTACTTTGTGTACCACGTGTTTGGCAAGCACAAGGAGCCCTAGCTAATATGGTATTTGCTTATACAACTTTACATGTCGGTACCATATTTCTGTAACACAGAATTACACAGATATCTGATTATTTGACAGAGAAGCAATCATTTTTTTCCCTACATCAGTGACACATGTTTACGTAATTGCACATTTGGATAACTTCACAGTTATGAAATTGTATTTTGTCTGTAGTATGTGAACTGTTCATATTTTTTCGGAACCATTGTGATACTATGAGAGCTTTGAATGATGTATCTGGTATGGGATCATGATTTTTAAAGTTCGTTTGAGGTAGATGACACTATTGAAATGAGCAGAGAATTTTTTTTAGGTTTTGAAATTATTGGAGGAAGCTATGACGATTTTGAGAATTGACTGAGATGTTATGATATTATTACGACGACGATGTGTATTATGCTATTGAGGTATGTTTATGATCAATAAGATGATGCTACCATATATGAGGAATTTGATTATGATATGTATTTATTGTGATGAAATACTGAAGAAGTGTCGACAAATATGTATATGTGTAATAAGATAAGCAATAATAGGTAGTGGTTAGGGACTCTGGTTTGTGAAAAAGGATGTTGGAAACCAAGAATCGTACTTTAAAGAGTTATGAAATGTGTGTATATGTGGGAATGTATCACAATGTCGGTGAAAATTTTTTGGACACTGTTATATTTATAGGATTTTGTTTCTACACATTTGTAACGCAAATTCTCGACCTGTGAAATTTTTTTATGTGAGACTGTCACTGCTGTCGTAAATATTTTAGTAAGAAAGTTAAGTGACGGTCACGTAATGCGTCGTGGACCCCCAGCTGTGCCACCTGCCTGGAGAAAAAGCCATTAGGTGGAGAAAAAAAAGAGAGACCATTAACCTCGCTATTGACATTCCTTTGTAGAAAGCATCGCAAGTACGACACGCTCATTACTTGGAAACGTATGATTATATTGTGGAGTGCATACTTTGTGATACTTACTGAAATGCTTATAAACTGATGGGAAATATTCTTACATCTGCACACCTGATTATGACAAGTGTCTTTCTACGAGAGTTGAGAGAATTTCTACTAACTTATGAAATGCCACATGACTATTGAATGATATTTTTATGCTTCGCTTTAGATAGTTGCTTATTTCATTTGATATCTGGTTTCCAGCTGTGTTACAACATTGGTTTTATAAAATAAAATTAAATACATTTGCTAAAGTGAAAAATTTCTGTCAACAGATCTGTTAAATAATAATTTTATGATCCACATTCTTCAAAAAAGGAGCACTCAGTTAGGAAAGAACAATAAGAAGGGACTAGTAACAGTAACTGCATACATAATTTTCTTTTCAACTACATGGTAATATATATATATATATATATATATATATATATATATATATATATATATATATATATATATATATATATATATTTTGCAATAAGTTGTTGTGGTGCACCACTTTAATTACATAGACATTAAGATGTGAATAGACGTTTCCCTTATCTGCATTGTTGTCTTTAGTGTACTAGCTTTTCTGCTTGTGGGTTTGTCATGTTTAGATATAAGTTATTACATTTACTGCTGCTTGCTTTGCCAATTTCCATTTTTTGTCATTGCTGTTTGTGTTAATTGTTTTGTGCTGCTGCATTGCCTCGTCCCTTAGTTTATGCATCTGAGCTCAGTAGATTTAAGTTAGCTTAAGAGGGGGTAGACTATATAAGAAACTAACTATGATGAATTGGAAGAAATGCATTGAGAAGCTATAAGAAAATGGTTTGGCCAAAAAAGTGGTGTACAGTGGAGAAAAACTATTTTTGAAAGAGGATGTGAACAGAATACAGAAAGCAGGCTTAGATAGGCTTTTTTGGGAATAATGATGAACGAAGGGAGATCTCCATGCAAAATACTGCAGTAAAACAAACCCTGTCCTTTCCTTTTGTGTTATCCCTCTATGTGTTTGTGTACCCTTGTGTATTTGTGTTTTTCCTATCTTTATGTGCTTAGCTGATGAGAGCTATGTTGTAGAATTTTTCTATTACTATGTTATTTTCTTTGTAAAGATGTATAGACATGATTTATTCTGTTTTGTTTTAATGCTCATGTGTGAAGTTGATGTTTCAAAAGTTATTCTGATCTTTTATGTATTTACTTATGTCATAATTCCTGTAACACTGATGTATATGTTTATTTCTATTCTTTTGTAAAGCCACTATTACTACAAATGTTATCTGTATTGTTATGTTCTTTAAAGATGTATTTTGTACCTTTGTTATTGTATTCTTATGTTATAAAATTGTAATTGACATCAGTTCATCAAATTAAGTAACTTGTAAGTTACATTTCACTCCACACGTTTCTGTTGGTCATAGTATATGGACAATATGTGAGAAGTAGGTACTGATAGTGTTTGCACGTGTGTTAATAATTCAGCAAGGGATTGGTTGACAGCATTGCTGGTTCTCAGGACAAAAAAAAACCTTTGTTAGTGCACAAGTGGTGGTTTATGGACTTGCTATATTCTCCGCAAGACTTTTCGATGGTGATTGTGCACCTGCACAGTCGCAACAGATGGCTGCTGGCCGTCTTTACATGGACTACAGTGGGTCTACACCTTTGATGATTCACCAGTACCATTATTTCTACAAGGACTGCAGTGGGTCTGCACCTCTGGTGGCCCACCAATACCATAATCTCTACCAGGACTAGTGGGTCTACTCTGTGATGACCTACCTACCAATATTCTTGAAAACTTCGACTGACTCTGCTGTGGGTTTGCTCTGTTGTGGCCCATTACCTGTCTGCATGTCAAGAGTCAGCACTGTCTTTCCGTCAGAAGAACAACACTACTTCTTCAAGACTGATGGAAATCCACTACTTCCGTGTGCATTTTCTTTTACCACTCAGACTTTGAGAAAAACACTGCTATTTTACTGTGATGAAAGATCAGGACTGTCTTTATAGACTGTGAGAAAATTTTAGCTTTCGACCAACATTGTATCAATAAGTGTGTGCCTTTGATTTCTTTGTTGTTGTTATTATGAAAATTTTTTTCAGATCTGTATTGGCCACTGCCCAAAACAATTTGTAAAATTTTTTGTGGGGAGCATGGGGGCTATGTAAGTAGGCTGTTTAGGTTCTTATATTGGTAACGACACGTAGCGCTCTGTGTGAAAATCACTGGCTGTGCTGTGTGCAGTCTGTGGCTGGTTTGCATTTTTGTCTGCCATTGTAGTGTTGGGCAGCTGGATGTTAACAGCGCGTAGCGTTGCGCAGTTGGAGGCCAGCCGCCAGGAGTGGTGGATGTGGAGAAGTGAGATGGCCGATTTTTGAGAAAGGATAATCTGGAAGTGTGTCCATCAGAAACAGTACATTTGTAATAATGGATGTCATGAACTGCTATATATATTATGACTATTAAGGTAAATACATGGTTTGTTCTCTATTAAAATCTTTCATTTGCTAACTATGCCCATCAGTAGTTAGTGCCTTCCGTAGTTTGAATCTTTTATTTAGCTGGCAGTAGTAGCGCTCGCTGTATTGCAGTAGTTCGAGTAACGAAGATTTTTGTGAGATAAGTGATTTGTGAAACGTATAGGTTAATTTAGTCAGCGCCATTCTCTTGTAGTGATTACTGAAAGTCAGATTGCGTTGCGCTAAAAAAATATTGTGTGTCAGTTTAAGCATAGTCATGTATAATTTTTCTAAGGGGACGTTTCATAAATATGTGTGTGTGTGTGTGTGTGTGTGTGTGTGTGTGTGTTAAAGTGACTGAAATGCTTTTTTAATTTTGTTTCAGATATCTGGCAACGGGAACTCCGATCCGAGATCTACATTACCAGTACAGAATAAGTCAGCCTACAATCTCAGTGTTTCTAAGACAGACTTTAGATGACATCTGGAGAAACGCTAGACGAGAATGGTTTCCTTACCTCACCACAGATTTTTGGCTTAAGACAGCTGCTGGTTTTTGCGAACAAACCAACTTCCCACACTGCATTGGAGCCATTGGCGGAAAACATATACGAGTGATGAAGCCAACTGGGGGTGGTATTATAATTACGAAAACTTTTTCTCAGTCGTGCTACTCGCTATGTGTGATGCCAACCACGAGTTCATTTTCGTGGATGTGGGTGCATGTGGCAGGTTTGCTGATTCCATGATATTTAAGGACAGTGTTGATGAGAGCTCCTTAAATATTCCAGAAGCTCTATTTTCTTTTCAGGGTTTCGATGAGCCAATGACGTTTGTGATTGTTGGGGATGAAGGTTTCGGTTTGACAAGAAAGCTACTTAGACCTTGTGGAGGTAAATGTCTGAGAGTAAAAAGACGTGTATAAAACTACCGACTTAGCAGAGCACGAAGGAATGTAGAGTGTACGTTTGGAGCCTTGGCCAATACCTGGAGAATTTTCCATCGACCATTGAATGTTGACCTTCGTATGGGTGAATGCATAATGCAAAGTTGCTGTGTTTTACATAACTTTGTCAGAGAACGTGATGGTTTCAAAGTTGAAGATACCTTGTCAGTCGAAGGTTTATATGAATGGAGTGAAAACCGTCGTCCGTCAAAAAAAAAAAAAAAAAGACTCAGAGACGGGTTTTGTGATTATTTTGTCAGTGAACCGGAAGCTGTACCTAGGCAAATGGACAGAATCTAGACAACTAGAGAAACGAACTCAATGGCACGACTGCTGAAGCGAGAACATGTACCTACTATTTATCATGATTACCGTTTAGTGGATATAGTCTGGTTGATGTTTTAACAGCCATGTGAATATTGGAAAAAAATAAATAAACAGCAGCTATTTTAAAAATTCATAACATTCTGATTTATTTGTTTATTTATTTATTTGCTATTGTAGAGAAAAACGCAGGATATCCTCCCAAGCATGATGAAGGATAAAGTTATGATTTGAAGAAGTAGAAGTACCAGCATTCATTTTTGTCTGTAGTAATAATGATAAGATTATTCTTGCGAGGATTTACGAATAAATACAGGGCTATTAGAAATGATTGAAGCGATTTCATAAATTCACTGTAGCTCCATTGATTGACATATGGTCACGACACACTACAGACACGTAGAAAAACTCATAAAGTTTTGTTCGGCTGAAGCCGCACTTCAGGTTTCTGCCGCCAGAGCGCTCGAGAGCGCAGTGAGACAAAATGGCGACAGGAGCCGAGAAAGCGTATGTCGTGCTTGAAATGCACTCACATCAGTCAGTCATAACAGTGCAACGACACTTCAGGACGAAGTTCAACAAAGATCCGCTAACTCCATTCGGCGATGGTATGTGCAGTTTAAAGCTTCTGGATGCCTCTGTAAGCGGAAATCAACGGGTCGGCCTGCAGGGAGCGAAGAAACGGTTGAACACGTGTATCTGGACATGCTGGAAAATGGGCTCATGCCACAACTGGAGACCGACAGCGCCGACTTCATCTTTCAACAGGATGGTGCTCCACTGCACTTCCATCATGATGTTCGGCATTTCTTAAACAGGAGATTGGAAAACCGATGGATCCGTCGTGGTGGAGATCATGATCAACAATTCATGTCATGGCCTCCAAGCTCTCCCGACTTAACCCCATGCGATTTCTTTCTGTGGGGTTATGTGAAAGATTCAGTGTTTAAACCTCCTCTACCAAGAAAAGTGCCAGAACTGCGAGCTCGCATCAACGATGCTTTCAAACTCATTGATGGGGACATGCTGCGCCGAGTGTGGGAGGAACTTGATTATCGGCTTGATGTCTGCCGAATCACTAAAGGGGGACATATCGAACATTTGTGAATGCCTAAAAAAACTTTTTTGAGTTTTTGTATGTGTGTGCAAAGCATTGTGAAAATATCTCAAATAATAAAGTTATTGTAGAGCTGTGAAATCGCTTCAATCATTTGTAATAACCCTGTATAATGCTTAAATACTTACAAAGGTTATTCGTCTCAACCAAGGACCGCTGCTCAAAAGCCGTTAGGAGTGAACAAATAATTTAATTCGAAGCATTTAGTTTTAACTGCTTATTACTGTAAGCTTCAGAACTGGTGTCCCAAATTGCTGGCTGTTGTCCAACTGCATAAATGAAATCTTCGGTATTAACTTGTGTGTCCAATAACTTCTGGCATTCTTTCAGTGCTTCTTCCAGCTTAATGTTTTTCCCTTTTGTCGTGTCTGCACTTTCACTCCTTTCCACAGTGACGCTGTGCAGTTCACTAGACGTACTGAAGCAAATGAAACAGGGTGCAGAGAAGCGTGCGAGGAAAACACACTGCTCGACTAGCAAGAACTGCCGAACTACCGTAGCCTGAACAACAAGTGGTTGTTGCACCACCGGTGGTGCAGTTGGCTGCGGCCCAGTGTAGCAAGGCCCTAATGTACGGAGTCCCACACCAAGGATGAGTACTCAGTACTCTCAATACTCACTGCATTACCTGGGAAGAACTTATTAGGCCTTCTCCCATAGGAAAGTAACAAAATGATGATATAGATGGCAAAAATGAGAGGAGGCAGGTTAGAAAAGGCATGTCACCCCTCAAGGCCATTATACAACACTGGATGTACATTTTTTTTTTTTTTTCAGTAGTGTGACTGGCAGGTTTGGCATTTATATTCTTACCAGGTCTCAAATACAAACGACATTGAGTGCCTGTCATTGTGTCTCTTTTTTACGTAACAACATAAAATTCACGTGATGGTATAATGCGACACTGCGCTATTTTATGTACAGTTGATCAGGTATTATCTTGTATGTATGCCGTTTGATATTCTTTAAACGCAGGGTTTCAGCTATTTGTCATCTGCATCAAATGCACTGCAAATCAGAACATAATCAATTGTCTTTCAAAAAATGGCTCTGAGCACTATGGGACTTCACATCTGTGGTCATCAGTCCCCTAGAACTTAGAACTACTTAAACCTAACTAACCAAAGGACATCACACGCATCCATGCCCGAGGCAGGATTCGAACCTGCGACCGTAGCAGTCGCGCGGTTCCGTACTGAGCGCCTAGAACCGCTAGACCACCGCGGCCGGCAACTTTCTTTCAAATGAGGAGTCAAGTTCCTTTCTGAAACCAGTTGTCCGCGAAGCATAGCATCTCATTTCATTCTGTCATTTTCGATGGATTATTGTCTCATTTTTATTCACAGAAAACGTACTCTTAGCAGGGGATTGGGTGTAAAATAAGTTAATGCTGTACATTATGTGTATTTATAATTGTAGATGTGAACTCGTAGAATAGCCTAACCTTTTGTATCGTTTTCTTTAGAAACCACGGGGTCTGAGGTTGGGGAGCGGGGCTTGTTAGTATGCTTTTTCTCGCAGAAGTAGTTTCTGAAAAAGAAATGTAAATATAAAATGCATGTACATATCTATGTATGTTCCTCATCTCCTCCTAAACCACTGGATGCGTTTCAACTAAACTTGTTACACATATCCCTTACTGTCAGGCAACAGTCGGTTTTGGGGTAATAACCACATACCTATCATAATTCATGAGATATGATGTCACAAAAATTGAGATTCGTAAAAAACTGCTGTATCAGGCATGACATTTAAATTTATTTGTTCTTTTCTACTAACTCTGTTCGTAACACATTTTGCAGACAGCATCCACATATGCTGTTGAATGTACCTACAAAATTATGTCACTGTATGACACATCGATCAAGAGCTACGATGTCATAAACACTGGGATGTGTGAAATACGGCGCCATCATGCATGATATCTAAATGTATTTCTTCTTTGCTACTAACTCTAATAGCAACATTTTTCGTAGATAGTGTTGTGGATTGGCAAGAGAGCCAACCCACTATGAGAGGAAGCCGAAAGGCACGCGTTTTAGCTCACGCAGGCTGGTGTGAGGTCTGGAACAGGTGAAGGAAATTAGACTAGCAATAAAGGACGTAGCTGCTGGAATACTTAACTTTAATCCATAAATGGTGAACATCGCTCTTGACGGTACATGTTTTACAGCATCAATAGTAACTGGTAATGGCGCCTTGCTAGGTCGTAGCAAATGACGTAGCTGAAGGCTATGCTAACTATCGTCTCGGGAAATGAAAGCGTATTTTGTCAGTGAACCATCGCTAGCAAAGTCGGCTGTACAACTGGGGCGAGTGCTAGGAAGTGTCTCTAGACCTGCCGTGTTGCGGCGCTCGGTCTGCAATCACTGATAGTGGCGACACGCGGGTCCGACGTATACTAAAGGACCGCGGCCGATTTAAAGGCTATCACCTAGCAAGTGTGGTGTCTGGCGGTGACACCACAGAAATTATCTTGCGATTTTTCTCAATAACGCTTGAGAATTACGCCCTACTGCTTACACATTTTGTTGTCCTAATGGAGTACTATGAGTGTACGAAGTTTGCAGTAAATCCGCGTTCCAAACGTCGTGGCCAACCCTTGTAAGTTTGAAAACAAGCGGGAAGGATGTTCCTACACACACTGTAAGACTATCACGCATGCAGAATGAAAACTGTATTTTTACAAAAATAGTGTGCATTTCTTTTGGAGTGACCCTCGTATTTAGTAAGCAATGGAAAAATCCCTGATGGTTTAATAGACGGAATATTAGTTTTATGCGCAGCGAAAGAGTGACAACCAGAAGAGCTACATGTGCCGGTAATGAGGAGAGTAGTCGGGAGAGACATTTGCGGAAGGCAGTTAGGGGCAAGAGTGGACTTTGCCCGCAGACAGCGACTGCATGCCAACTGAGGCGAGGCGCTGGTCCCGTGCGACCTTTCCTGCCCGCCTGCCCGCGCCGGCTCGCGCTTCCTGTTGAGGAGGCCCCGCCGCCGCCTCCGCCAGAACAATCGGCCGCATTAGCATAACAAAACCGCGGCTGCGCGCCGCGCCGCCGTAATGACGTATCTGTAGCAGCCAGCCAGCCGCCGAGCTCATTGTTCAGCCGACTCTAGCCGGCGTCTCAGTGCGCAGGCGCACGTCCTGTGCGAGAGCGGGCTGCACTTCTGCCGCCTGCGCATGCGCCGTGCTCTTCTCGGCGCAACCGCCTCCCGTGATGAATTGCTTCCCTGCCGGGTTTGCATGTTGCTCTTACTCTCTTCCTTGCTGATACATTTATAATGTGAGTTATGTGCCAGGGTGCAAGGATCACTGAAAGCTTATATCGTAATTTAGATGCTGCGCAAGAATATCACTCGCTACAGCGTTTCGAACAAGGCAACAACTGTTGTTTTTTCGTTTCCGCCCCGTTACAGAGTAGCCACCAGACAGTTACGACGTGGAAATACTATCCGTTTACTGAGAGTTAAGGCTTCCGGAACTCATCAATTGCTGAAACTGCTTTAGAAACAGAAAAGTGGGATGAATGGCAAAAAAGAAAAGAATGAGTTAATCAGAATAGCATAAAGTCAATATGAAACAGGAAAAATACAAAAATGGCTTTTTCACACTGCTGTGAAACTGACTTTTATTGTAGTAGCTGACAACCCGGCGTTGCCAAGGTAGTCATTATGGCAATTTTCTATTAGACGCCGGCCAGTGTGGCCACGCGGTTAAAGGCGCTTCAGTCTGGAACCGCGCGACTGCTACAGTCGCAGGTTCGAATCCCGCCTCGGGCATGGATGTGTGTGATGTCCTTAGGTTAGTTAGGTTTAAGTAGTTCTAAGTTCTAGGGGACTCATGACCTCAGATGTTAAGTCCCATAGTGCTCAGAGCCATTTGAACCATTTTCTATTAGACATGAAAACAAGAAATGAGCTGTTTTTCTAGCACAGCATACCACTGAAAATAATTCCTTTACATGTATTCATGAGAATGTGTAGGTGTATGTGGATACTATCTGTGGTGTCACCGCCAGACACCACACTTGCTAGGTGATAGCCTTTAAATCGGCCGCGGTCCGTTAGTATACGTCGGACCCGCGTGTCGCCACTATCAGTGATTGCAGACCGAGCGCCGCCACACGGCAGGTCTAGAGACACGTCCTAGCACTCGCCCCAGTTGTACAGCCGACTTTGCTAGCGATGGTTCACTGACAAAATTACGCTCTCATTTGCCGAGACGATAGTTAGCATAGCCTTCAGCTACGTCATTTGCTACGACCTAGCAAGGCGCCATTGCCAGTTACTATTGAGATTATGAATAATGTACCATCAAGAGCGATGTTCACCATTTATGGATTAAAGTTAAGTATTCTAGCAGCTACATACGTTTTTTGCTAAAGTCTAATTTCCTTATCCTGTTCCAGACCTCACGCCAGCCTGCGTGAGCTAAAACCCGTGCCTTTCGGCTTCCTCTCATACCGGTGTTGGCTCTCCTGCCAACCCACAACAATTTCGATCGTCAAATATATACACATGTGCGTGGCCGTTATTACCATGAAGCGCCGGCAGCCGAGTTACAGAGCAAAATGTTTTTGCCGGCACGGTAGCTCAGCGTGTTCGGTCAGAGGATTAACTGCCCTCTGTAATTAAAAAAAAAAAAACTGAGTTAATGTATCAACGATGAACTTCAACAAGTCTCATAGAACGGCCGTCCCGAACAAATACAACGATCAATATCGAACAAAACGAGATTTTTTTTAAAAAAAAAGTGGTTAGCGTTCAAGCCCCTTAATCGATGGGTCGCTGGATCGAGTCCCGCTCGTCAGTTTTTTTTTTTTTTTAATTTCTAACACAGTCATTTACTATGCTATTTATATTACAGTTGTTGTAATGGGAAAAATACGTGTAATCGGATGAGCTTTTCTTAAATTTACAATGTTATTTGACAGTCTACAAATATTATACTCATAACAACCGATTAGTAAACGGCCAAACGCATAAAGCGATAAGGAAAATGTATGCTTGTCCGTGATTTGAGAAATCCCTTATACCTGGAAGGAGCCCGAAACGACTTGTTACCTCCAAGTTTTGACCGGCACAGACGGCTTTCGAAAGCTGTACAATTAATCGTCGCTTTCGACATTACGATTACAAGTTTCGGGATGGTATTTTTCGTAAAAACGTGAAAAACAAAGTTAAACGGCACCAGCTGCATTGAATAAATGCTATGTTTCCGCACACGCAAGGTGTTTTGAGGTTCTCCGTGGAAAAACAAACCTCGTTAACATTTTCAAAAACCTCTCCTTCAGCCGATAATTTGGAAGCAAACCATGGATAACGCAGCATTTCCTTAAATATCGGTGCTGATAATTGGTCATTCAGTATCGAGTGTATTTTAATAGCGTCTTTACCAGAAGCAATTTCTCGTTCTCTTTCGATTAAATACGAACAATTTTGAAGACACGGACAAGCATACATTTTCAGCATCACTTTATCCTTTTGGTCTTTTACTAGTCGGTAGTTATGAATATTAGATTATTTGTGATGATACAAATTTGTTGACTGCTAAATAACATTGTAAATTTAATAAAAGCTCATCCGACTACACGAATTTTTCCCAGTACAACAACTGTAATATAAATAGTAAAAGAAAATGACTGTGTTATACAAAAAAAGCTGACGAGCGGGACTCGATCCAGCGACCCAGCGATAAAGGGGCTTGAACGCTAACCACTGTTTTTTTTTTAATCTCGATTTGTTCGATATTGATCGTTGTATTTGTTCAGGGAGGACGTCGTAGGACATCCGTTTAAGTTATTTGTTGATTGATTAACTCAGTTCATTTTATTACAGAGGGAAGCTAACCCTCTGACGAAACACACTGAGCTGCCGTGCCGGCAACCACTCGGCTGCCCTATTGCGCATACGCCCTACTGCACATTTTGTTGTCCTAATGGAGTACTAGGAGCATACGACGTTTGCAGTAAATCCGCGTTCCAAACGCCGTGGCCTTCCCTTGTTAGTTCAACCTGTTCCCGTGAGTGGCGCCGGCACAGCATGTCTTCAAGGTGGCTGCTACACTTGATGTTCGTCAGAAGCAACGTGCTTTCATAGAACTCCTGTGCTGTGAAAACGAGACAGTGGGAAACATCCACAAGAGGTTGGAAAAGGTGTATGCAGATGCTGCTATCGATCGCAGTACAGTTAGTCGGTGGGAAAGCAGGTTACGTGATGAAAGCGGGCACGACAATATTGAGGACTGTCCTCGCAGCGGCAGGCCTCGTTCTGCACACAGTCCAGACAATGTGCAGAGAGTTGACGAATTGGTGACTGCTGACAGACGCATCACAGTGAACGAATTGTCACGCTACGTTGGGATAGGGGAAGGAAGTGTTTGCAGAATACTGAAAGTGTTGGCGTTAAAAAAGGTTTGTGCCAGGTGGGTTCCCAGGATGTTGACAGTGGCTCACAAAGAAACAAGAAAAACGGTATGCAGCGAACTTTCGGAGCAGTACGACAATGGTGGAGATGAATTTATTGGAAGAATTGTGACAGGTGATGAAATACGGCTCCATCATTTTCCACCAGAGACGAAGAGGCAATCAATGGAGTGGCATCATGCAAATTCACCCAAGAAAAAAAAAATTCAAAACCACACCTTCTGCTGGAAAAGTTATGGCTACGGTGTTTTTCGATTCCGAAGGACTCTTGCTTGTGGACATCATGCCAAGTCGAACCATCACAAATTCTGATGCATATGTGACGACACTGAAGATACTTCAAGCTCGACTGAGTCGTGTTCGACCACATCGGCAAAAGCAGGATGTTTTGCTGTTGCACGACAATGCACGGCCACATGCCAGTCAAAAAACCATGGAATCGATCACAAAACTCGGATGGACAACACTGAAACGCCCGCCTTACAGTCTGGACCACGCTCCATGTGACTAACATCTCTTTGGGAAACTGAAAGACGGTCTCCGTGGAACAAGGTTTGAAGATGATGACTCCCTCGTGCACGCTGCCAAACAGTGGCTCCAACAGCTTGGTCCAGAATTTTACCGTGCGGGTGTACAGGCGCTGGTTCCAAGATGGCGTAAGGCAATTGAGAGGAATGGAAATTATGTGGAGAAATGTAAATATTGTTCCTAAAGGATGTATCTACACACTGTAAAACTTACAAACATGTAGAGTAAAAGATGGATTTTTAAAAAATAGTGTGCTTTTCTTTTGGAGTGACCCTCGTAGGATGGAGCCCTCCACGCCCACAACGGAATGATGGCCAACACAAAAGGTCTACAGCCATCTCTGCATATTGGTTATTTTTCACGAAGTGAAGTCTCGCACGATGTTCGTACTGCCATGTTTACGCTCGTCTGGGAATAGATTGGGTGGAAAGTTGAACGAAGGGTAGCGGTTTGAAAGACAGAGGAAGAAAAGCGTCAAGGCAACAGCAAGGGAAACAAAAACCTCTGCGATAGGTGGGTCGGGTTGTAAGAGCAGTAGCTGTCTTCTTGCTGCTTGCGAGAGGTCACGCAATGGTAGGTTTTGTTAGTAGTGGGTATCATGAAGGCGGGTACCTCCGACGGTGTGGGGCGATGTTACTCGGCGTCTGCAGCTGGGTGTGGGTGTTGGCTTCTCCTCCAGCATCAGCATGCTTGTAACAGTTGGGTTCATGATCGATTAGTGTCCGATAGGTCATGTACCGGATTGACAGTGTAGGGTAGTGTTAGAGGTTTGTTTGTGCGTTAATGTGCGAGCTTGTCGGCTTCCCTGCTGTAACCTGTTGTTCGGTTGTGATACCAGCTGGCGTATACAGTCAGTGTTGCTGATTTCCGTGGGCTTACGGATGACGTGGCTTGTGAGTGTATGTTAGCTCGCCATAGGTGGTTATGCCCTAGCTAGCAGTTCTTTCGCCGCTTATGCTTCCACCTATGGTTGCGATCAAAGTTTCCCAGAGTATACAGGGTGTTACAAAAAGGTAAAACTTGCAGGAAACATTCCTCACACACAAATAAAGAAAAGATATTATGTGGACATGTGTCCGGAAACGCTTAATTTGCATGTTAGAGCTCATTTTAGTTTCGTCAGTATGTACTGTACTTCCTCGATTCATAGCCAGTTGGCCCAATTGAAGGAAGGTAATGTTGACTTCGGTGCTTGTGTTGACATGCGACTCATTGCTCTACAGTACTAGCATCAAGCACAACAGTACGTAGCATCAACAGGTTAGTGTTCATCACGAACGTGCTTTTTGCAGTCAGTGCAATGTTTACAAATGCGGAGTTGGCAGATGCCCATTTTATGTATGGATTAGCACGGGGCAATAGCCGTGGCGCGGTACGTTTGTATCGAGTCAGATTTCCAGGACGGAGGTGTCCCGACAGGAAAACGTTCGAAGGAATTGATCGGCGTCTTATGGACCACGGAACATTCCAGCCTACGACTCGCGACTGGGGAAGACCTAGAACGACGAGGACACCTGTAATGGACGAGGCAATTCTTCGTGCAGTTGACGATGACCCTAATGTCAGCGTCAGAGAAGTTGCTGCTGTACAAGGTAACGTTGACCACGTCATTGTATGGAGACTGCTACGGGAGAACAAGTTGTTTCCCTACCATGTACAGCGTGTGCAGGCACTATCACCAGCTGATTGGCCTCCATGGGTACACCTCTGCGAATGGTTCATCCAACGATGTGTCAATCCTCATTTCAGTGCAAATGTTCTCTTTACGGATGAGGCTTCATTCCAACGTGATCAAATTGTAAATTTTCACAATCAACATGTGTGGGCTGACGAGAATCCGCACGCAATTGTGCAATCACGTCATCAACACAGATTTTCTGTGAACGTTTGGGCAGGCATTGTTGGTGATGTCTTGATTGGGCCTCATGTTGTTCCTCCTACGCTCAATGAAGCACGTTATCATGATTTCAAATGGTTCAAATGGCTCTGAGCACTATGGGACTCAACTGCTGAGGTCATTAGTCCCCTAGAACTTAGAACTAGTTAAACCTAACTAACCTAAGGACATCACAAACATCCATGCCCGAGGCAGGATTCGAACCTGCGACCGTAGCAGTCTTGCGGTTCCAGACTGCAGCGCCTTTAACCGCACGGCCACTGCGGCCGGCTATCATGATTTCATACGGGATACTGTACCTGTGCTGCTAGAACATGTGCCTTTACAAGTACGACACATGTGGTTCATGCACGATGGACCTCCTGCACATTTCAGTCCAAGTGTTCGTACGCTTCTCAACAACAGATTCGGTGACCGATGGATTGGTAGAGGCGGACCAATTCCATGGCCTCCACGCTCTCCTGACCTCAACCCTCTTGTCTTTCATTTATGGGGGCATTTGAAAGCTCTTGTCTACGCAACCCCGGTACCAAATGTAGAGACTCTTCGTGCTCGTATTGCGGACGGCTGTGATACATACAATACGCCATTCTCCAGGGCTGCATCAGCGCATCAGGGATTCCATGCGACGGAGGGTGGATGCGTGTATCCTCGGTAACGGAGGACATTTTGAACATTTCCTGTAACAAAGTGTTTGAAGTCACGCTGGTACGTTCTGTTGCTGTGTGTTTCCATTCCATGATTAATGTGATTTGAAGAGAAGTAATAAAATGAGCTCTAACATGGAAAGTAAGCGTTACCGGACACATGTCCACATAACATATTTTCTTTCTTTGTGTGTGAGGAATGTTTCCTGAAAGTTTGGCCGTACCTTTTTGTAACACCCTGTAGATAAAAGGACTACTCGAGTGTCTCGAGTAAAGTCGTGTGGCGTATTTTTCGAATACTTCCTTGAGGGTTTCGAGGCAGTATTCATTGTGAAGCGTGTGTCGCATTGTTAATGAGGCGTAGCACTTTGTTCTGTATGATCTGGAGGTGCCGCAGGCGCGTAGGAGCTGGATATCCCCAGACGGGAGCTGCGTACGTCATCAGGGGTCTCATCACTGTCATGTATGTGGACCTCGACGTCATGGGGCTATCACCCTATCGTGCTCTAGCCCACACCAAATATTAAGCTTCGTCCTATCAAGCATTTGTTCATGTCTATTGTGTGGATTTTAGGACCCCCAAATCCTCTTGTTGTGGCTATTGCACAAGTCGAGAAACGTGGAACGTTGCTACATCCGAACACAGGCACCTAAGTCGGCCATCTTGAAACACACGAATGCATGTACCAGAAGACGATCATTTGGCCGCAATGCTCGGACCATTTTAACGTCGCACGCAGAAAGGCGTAACCGCTAAAGAAACACTTTATGGACAGCTGATCCTGCTTCCTGCAGTTCGCGTGATGCACGGTGAATTGACCTCTGTAAGGAGCGCTGAAGTGCAGTTTGCACTCTGTCAACACGTGCCTGAGACGTAGGGAGAACACCACTTCGAGGAACGTCTTTGACACTTCCTGTCTCTCTGAAGGCTTTAAATCATCTCGTGGCACTTGCTTTTGCTGGTGGCGTTTTCCTATACAGGAGTCGGTAATTCCGCAGTACCACTGTCACAGATTTGGGTTCTGCCGTACCATATGACGATATGACGCACTGCACCTTCTCCTGGTCTGTCACCATTTTGATACACTCCGAGTTAAATCTATAACAAAGAACAAACGCTAACCGTTTTAAAGTAAATCACGATTCTCTATTTCTAATTTTTCCCAAGTTATGATCTTTTGAAATAAGTGCGGTATTTTCTAGACACCCTATACTTTTGCATATACACGAGTTTCGAAAGTTACGTGTTTGAGGAGGGGGAAAGAGGGGGCACTTATTCCTCTCCCCCTCTCCCATTAAGGAATTTGGCGTACTGAGTTTTGGTTCAAATACTGAATGGATAACCATAAATTCTCTGTTATACGAAGGTGAGTCAAATGAAAACCTTAAATTTGTAATAACAAATCGAAAATTCGCGCCGTTATCCTGCAAGTTGGTAAGCGTGCGACAAACAGCATGCAGAATGGCCTGTAGGTGGCAGCATAGTGCAGATGCACACATACCGTCGCAGTATCAGTATAAAGATGGCCGCCCCACTTGCGACTTGCACCAGGGAAGAACAGCGCTCTGTTATTCGGTTTTTGCGTACTGAACGTGTGAAACCTATTCAAATTCGACGACGAATGAAGGTTCAATACAGTGATGCATGTTTGTCACAGCAACAAGTGTACGAATGGAGTAAGAAGTTCGCAAATGTTGTGACTTCAGTGGAAGAAGCTCCTCGTCCATGTCAGGCACAACGATTTGTGACTCCAGAGAACATTGCAGCAGCTGAAGCCATAGTGAAGGAAAACCGCCGAGTGACACTGAATGACATTGCAGCATGTTTACAGATTAGTCATGGGTCAGCACACCACATTGTGCACGATGTGCTCCAGTTTTACAAAATGTCTGCAAGATGGGTGCCACGGCAGCTGACTCCTTAAATGAGAGAACGGCGTTTACAGTAGTTGTGAAGTTGTGAAGAACTTCCTCGGCGCGTTGAACGAGAAGGTGATGGCTTGCAAGAATCGTTACTGGGCCGAAACCTGGGTTCACTCCCACCAACCGGAAACGAAGACAGCGAGCAAGAAATGGCACCATTCCTCATCACCAAGTGATTTAGATATGTTTGGACCACTCAAAGACACAATGGGAGGAAAGAAGTTCCGTTCTGATGAAGAGGTACGCCACGCGGTGCATGAGTGGTTGCGCGGACTAAAAAAGAATTTTTTTCTAAAGGAATTTATGCACTTTGTAAGCGCTGGAGGACTTGCACAGAGCGTGGGGGAGATTATGTTGAAAGTGATACAGCTTTGTACCACTTCTGCACAATAAATAATTTTTAAAAAAAATGTTTAAGGTTTTCATTTGACTCACCCTCGTGTAATAAGTTTTTGTGTAACGTAATAAATTTTGTTTTGTAGCATAGAACGTCTCGAAACTGAACAAGTCAGTGATATACGAGGGCAGTTCAATAAGTAATGCAACACAATTTTTTTCTCGGCCAATTTTGGTTGAAAAAACCGGAAATGTCTTGTGGAATATTTTCAAACATTCCCGCTTCGTCTCGTATAGTTTCATTGACTTCCGACAGGTGGCAGCGCTGTACGGAGCTGTTAAAATGGCGTCTGTAACGGATGTGCGTTGCAAACAACGGGCAGTGATCGAGTTTCTTTTGGCGGAAAACCAGGGCATCTCAGATATTCATAGGCGCTTGCAGAATGTCTACGGTGATCTGGCAGTGGACAAAAGCACGGTGAGTCGTTGGGCAAAGCGTGTGTCATCATCGCCGCAAGGTCAAGCAAGACTGTCTGATCTCCCGCGTACGGGCCGGCCGTGCACAGCTGTGACTCCTGGAATGGCGGAGCGTGCGAACACACTCGTTCGAGATGATCGACGGATCACCATCAAACAACTCAGTGCTCAACTTGACATCTCTGTTGGTAGTGCTGTCACAATTGTTCACCAGTTGGGATATTCAAAGGTTTGTTCCCGCTGGGTCCCTCGTTGTCTAACCGAACACCATAAAGTGCAAAGGAGAACCATCTGTGCGGAATTGCTTGCTTGTCATGTGGCTGAGGGTGACAATTTCTTGTCAAAGATTGTTACAGGCGATGAAACATGGGTTCATCACTTCGAACCTGAAACAAAACGGCAATCAATGGAGTGGCGCCACACCCACTCCCCTACCAAGAAAAAGTTTAAAGCCATACCCTCAGCCGGTAAAGTCACGGTTACAGTCTTCTGGGACGCTGAAGGGGTTATTCTGTTCGATGTCCTTCCCCATGGTCAAACGATCAACTCTGAAGTGTATTGTGCTACTCTTCAGAAATTGAAGAAACGATTTCAGCGTGTTCGTAGGCACAAAAATCTGAACGAACTTTTCCTTCTTCATGACAATGCAAGACCTCACACAAGTCTTCGCACCTGAGAGGAGCTCACAAAACGTCAGTGGACTGTTCTTCCTCATGCACCCTACAGCCCCGATCTCGCACCGTCGGATTTCCATATGTTTGGCCCAATGAAGGACGCAATCCGTGGGAGGCACTACGCAGATGATGAAGAAGTTATTGATGCAGTACGACGTTGGCTCTGAGATCGACCAGTGGAACGGTACCGTGCAGGCATACAGGCCCTCATTTCAAGGTGGCGTAAGGCCGTAGCATTGAATGGAGATTACGTTGAAAAATAGTGTTGTGTAGCTAAAAGATTGGGGAATAACCTGGTGTATTTCAATGCTGAATAAAACAACCCCTGTTTCAGAAAAAAAATGTGTTGCATTACTTGTTGAACTGCCCTCGTAAAAAATTGGTAATTTCAGATTCTTCCCTCCGTTGGCCGCTTTCTCCCCGCCGTGGTTGCCTCAGCCCCTGCAGTCGCCCTCGTCTGGCTCGCAGAAGGAGATGCCGCTGGCCTCTCTGATATTTAATTACTGCACATTGTTGAAGGGAAAATAAATGTATTGTATTTGATGGACGAGGTGTTTTGAGGTATTGTACATGAGTTAGTCTACGTTCTTTTGCGGATCTTTGAAGTTTGTCTTCATCTGCAGAGCTGTTAACTGTAATCAAAGACACACATTTTATTGCAGCAGAAAGTTCCTGTATGTTGTGTCTGATTATTTCTGATGATTATACTAAAGCTGATTCACAAGAATTTAATATGTACGACGAGTGAAAGAACTGCTTCGCACTTCAAATATTTAACCATAAAAAGGTCTTAAGTTCATTAGCATATGCATGTGATTAATTTATTTCACGTACAGTGTGCACATGATTGGCGAAATAATTTTGTACTACTTAAACAGTTTTGACCAGCGATTGGAAGTGAGCCGTCCCATACATACAATTCCACGTGTTTACATTTGTAAGTAGGCTGTTTATGTTTTCTTATTGGCAACGTTACGTAGCGCTCTATATGAAAATCACTGGCTGTGCTGTGTGCAGTCTGTGGCTGGTTTGCAGTGTTGTCTGCCATTGTAGTGTTGGGCAGCGGCAGCTGGATGTGAACAGCGCGTAGCGTTGCGCAGTTGGAGGTGAGCCGCCAGCAGTGGTGGATGTGGGGAGAGAGATGGCGGAGTTTTGAAATTTGTTGTACTGGATATTATGAACTGCCTTGTATATTATGGTTTTTCAACACTATTAAGGTAAATACAATGTTTGTTCTCTATTAAAATCTTTCATTTGCTAACTATGCCTACTAGTAGTTAGTGCCTTCCGTAGTTTGAATCTTTTATTTAGCTGGCAGTAGTGGCGCTCGCTGTATTGCAGTAGTTCGAGTAACGGAGATTTTTGGTGAGGTAAGTGATTTGTGAAAGGTATAGATTAATGTTAGTCAGGGCCATTCCTTTGTAGGGATATCTGAAAGTCAGATTGCGTTGCGCTAAAAAAATATTGTGTGTCAGTTTAAGCACAGTCATGTATAAATTTTTCTAAGGGGACGTTTCACATTGACGAAGATACATGCAGAGCCAATAATCGACAGGACAGGAGCACCAGACTTAACGCAGTTCATTGCTTTGAAGCCGGCGCCGCCATGTTTGCAGCCTCTACACATCAGCAAAATTCTGTTTACAGTTGCTTCTTGTTCTTAAGTTCTGTAGTATCCACGCAGTAGTTGTTTTATATAGTAAATATAGCCGTCCTCAGTAACACAGCGTAAGGAAAGCATTTTAAGAAGTTTTTCTTGTCTTAAAGGCATATATGATCTGGTAACACGACGCATTAGGCCTTCTTAGTGAACTTTATTTTTACTCGTTTCGAATAACGGGTAAGCGAAATATGTGATGTGGAAAGGCTGTTTTCGTAATCCGAAACTACTGTTCCGTCTGTGTCGTCTTCCCGAAAAAGCTACGAATATATTTACAATATTTCCCTCTCACAGCGTTCAACCAGAGTGCTCTTCGTGTTGTACTGATAGGAAATCTAAACCCAAATTACAGGAAAGAGCCACTGTAGTAAAAATAACTAGTGCAACTAAAATTCATGTGTATAAAAGAAAAAAAAATGGTTCAAATGGCTCTGAGCACTATGGGACTCAACATCGTAGGTCATCAGTCCCCTAGAACTTAGAACTACTTAAACCTAACTAACCTAAGGACATCACACACATCCATGCCCGAGGCAGGATTTGAACCTGCGACCGTAGTAGTCCCGCGGTGCCGGACTGCAGCGCCAGAACCGCTAGACCACCGCGGCCGGCTGTATAAAACAAAATATCGCTTGAATGAGTCGTCTAACAATTGAAATGATTCAATTCGCTTTAGACTATAATCAGAGCAAATAGTACACCTGTAAATGATGCAAGCTGGCAAATTTTTTTTTCATCAACACGCCTCCGCTAGACCCTAACGCCAGTACTACTCGCATGGAGGTTGTGCGTCATGACAACTTCGCTTATTATACCTCCATAGAAATATGATACGATCTGTGGAATATCATGGGTGTTGCAAGAGAATCACAGAACGTCTCCAAAGTTCCAAAAAAAAAGGCAATGTTACGAAAATAACATTTTAATGACGAGATGTTTTCTTGTCCCATTAGTTTAATCCTACGAGACTAAAAAGACTCTGTGATGAAGGAGGGAGAGAATTGGTCGAAAATATTGCTGTACGGAGCGGGTAGGGAAAAATATCCCTAGTGATCCGGTCCCATTGCATTCGCCCGCTAATTGATACTGTATTGCGCTGGGACCTGATGCCGAGCTAGAGCTTTAACATTACATTCTAATCGTCAATGGGCGGCTTCTGCTGCACTTGGCGTAGCTGAAAAAATCTGTGGGCTCTCTTCCTCGTAATCAATAAGAGTAGGGACGATGTTATTCGGAATTAGCTTGATGTCTCTTGAGCGTGACAAATTATTTACCCATCGTGTTTATATCCACATACACACCGATATGTAGAAGAAAGGGAGTCCATCTCGTTGAAACATGGTAATTACCCTGTTACAGCAGAAAAATAGGCTTGGAATCCGAAACATAGGTCGTGTGGCCACAAATGTTTGTGAAACATAGACAGTCGTAAATTTCCGTGCCAGTTAATTTTTAAAGTAGTGACTCGATTCCAGCGTGGCTCCACTTATCTAGCAGATGTATGTGAAACACTTCCACAACCATAGGCACAACTTTTTGGCTATCAAAGGACTATGAAAATGGCATGCGAAAGGGTAAGGTCCGTTTTATGTGGGTGAACGAGATAATCTAGGTTTGTCAGAGATTTATACCTCGTTCTTGAAAGCTGATGAAAATAAAATTCTGTAACAAATTTAACGACAGCATCTGGCCACAGTAAAAAGAATCCAACGGAACTTGAACGCCAGTTTCTTTACATGGATATAAGGCGGGTCCGCCTCTTTACGATAGAAACACTGTTTAGAGGCATCGAAGTGGATTGCATCTGCTGGTAGTTTTAGGTCTGTTATTTGTTCGACATAAAACAGGTTGTTCTCATTGATTTACTAGATAAGAGTAAAATTTTAACTGACAAATACTCAGGAAGTATTTTGGCACAACTACCTGACTAAAAAAAATGAAATACCCCTTGTACGAGGTGCGACAATAAAGTAGTCAGACTGATTTTCTTTGCAAGATGTGGCAACGCTGCAGGCTTGCGTAGGCACAGTATCTTTGACCTTGGTCTATAAGCTGCTTCTAGTCCAAGTGACACATCGATGTAACTGCTCAGTCGTGAGTTGTGCTGTAATATGTCAACACGTGTTTGTGTCTCTCATCACAGAAATGGAACTGCATAATATTGCGGAACGGTATGCCATTTCTTTTTGTGTTAAATTTGGTGAAAACGCGACGACGACTACCGGTAAGCTTCAGAAGGCTTTGGGAGAGGAGGTTATGTCAAGACTCAAGTTTTTCATTGGCATAAAATGTTTAGTGAAGGCAGAACGAATGTTGAAGATGAAGACTGCAGTGGACGACCATCAACTTCACAGACGGATGTCAGCTTGGCCAGGCTGCATGAACTCATACGATCTAATCGAAGATTATCTGTGAAAATGATTGCAGAAGAACTGAACATCAATCGAGAAACGGTTCATCTAATAATAACTGAAGATCTTGGTATGAGAAAGATTTGTGCAAAAATGGTCCCCAAAAATCTCACACCACAACAGCGAGAAACACGGAAAAATGTGATAGCTGATCTGTTAGAGTAAACGGAAATCAATCCAGAATTGTTGAGCCGTGTTATAACTGGTGAAAGTTGGTTTTCTCAGTACAATACAGAGACAAAACGCCAAAGTTGGCAATGGTGCTCAAAGGTATCGCCCAGAACGAAAAAAGCTCGCATGTCAAAGTGAAAAGTGAAATGCATGCTTGTGTGCTTCTTTGATTCCAAGGGAATTGTTCACAAAGAGTGGGTGTCTCCTAGACAAACAGTTAACCAATATTACTACAAAGAAATTTTAGAAACACTTCGTAAAAGAGTTCTTCGTGTCTGTGCCAACATTGCTGATAACTGGATTCTGCATCACGATAATGCGCCATCCCATTCCGCTCTGTCAGTACAGCAATTTTTAACCTCAAAACAAATTTCAATACAACTACAGCCACTTTATTCACCAGATATCGCTCCGTGCGACATTTTTCTATTTCCAAGAGTCAAAACGGCGGTCAAGGGACACCATTTTCAAATAATACATGATGTCCAAAAAGCTGTGACGAGCGTCTTTGAGGAGTTCCAGAAATGTTACTCTCAATTTCAGAAGCGCTGGGAAAAGTGTGTGCAATCAGAAGGGAACTACTTTGAAGGAGATAACACTAAACTTGACGGTAAGCAACATTTTTTTCACATCAGTCTCATTACTTTATTGTCGCACCTCGTATATGCAAAAAATTATCTTTTTTAATTGAAATGCTGTAGTTTAAAGAATTTCTTCAAAATTTCTACATCTACAGCTACATATAAATTCTGAAAACCACTGTGGACTGAATAGCAGCGGGCACTTTTCATTGTGCCATTTATAAGGACATCCTCTCATTGCATTTGTGTGTGGGTTACAGGAACCATGATTTCTTAAATGCCTCTGAGAGCATCAGTCTAATCTCACTTTTAGAGCGACAGGGTGGCGGCTGAAAAGTGTTCCTACATTCTTCCCACAATCCTGGTTCTTGAAACTATAAGGGCCGACCATGAAGTTTCCGTTAGAAGGTCGTACAGTCCAGAATCGGTGTTCCAATCAGGCAAAAGAGCCATGAGCACTGAACCAATCATACCACCAACACAGTAGGTTGAAGATACCCGTTGGTAAAGCATGGTGTCCTACTGCATGAAGAAGTCCGTAACTGCCTGCTGCACATCCTTGTCTGACATTAATCGTCGACCCTTCAAGGGCTTAGGGACAGATTGCGTGATAATCGTGTGAAAAGTGGTCAGCCCTATAGGGCGGGTGCTCGAGTGCCGCCCACTTGAGGCTCGTCTCCCAGACTGACCCGCGCCTGGTGTCGAACCACGACCAGCACGGAACTTGCCGCACCACGTGGTTTCCGACAGACATGCTGCTCCATATGCACTCTTCATTCTCCAATGGATGTCTACCAGTACCTGTCCTTCGGCCGCCAAGAAAAGAGTAACAGCGCGATGGTCCTATTTGGACGCATTTGGTGATAACGTCGTCATAGTTCACGTTTCCTCATTTACCACACGCACGTCGGAAAAAAACGAATGCCACATTAATATCCCGCGTCCACTCATCCTGATTTAGGTTTTCCGTGATTTCGCTAAATCGCTCCAGGTAAGTGCCGGGATGGTTCCTTTGAAAGGGCACGGCCGTCTTCCTTCCCCGTCCTTCCCTAATCCAATGAGACCGATGACCTAGCTGCTTCATCTCTTCCCCCAAAACAACCCAACCCAACCCAACCACATTAATACCTCGCCTACAAGGTCATATGCCCGCATCGGAGCAGCAACGTCCTCAAACGGAAGTTTTGAGATCGACCTTTGTATTTAAGTGGGTTTGTGCAGAATAGCTGGGGCCTGTCTTCAAAAGTCTGCAGTGGGGAAGGTTTTTCAGCATCCCTGCAACGCGCTCCCATGGTTCAAAGAACCCGACAATACGTGGTGCCCTTCTTTGTATACCTTCAACATCGCTTAATGGTCCTATTTGGTACCGATCACACACAAAATTGAGCAAAATTTGTAGGATACGTCGCACGAATATTTTGGAAGCAATATGCTTTGTAGACCGCCAATCGCTATTTCCCAGCATCCCACCAATGAATCGAAATATGACACCTACATTATGTACGACGAAATGTATTGATCATTCCACTTCGTATCCCTAGAAATTTTTATTTCTTGGTTTTTGTATCAGTTTGTGGCTGAGAATCGATTAGATTCCAGGAAAGAGGTTACGTCTGTGGTAGACAGATAAGTTAGATAAGTTGCTCACTACCAGAATGGTACTAAAGGTAGCTTGCCTGTGAACATCTGGAAAAATACTAACAATTTTCATAAAATTTACACGGCTCTAACCAAGTAACATGAACTCTTAGTAGGATGCAAATTATAGAACACTCAGAGTGTACTTAGCTGAACATCTTGATATACAATTAATCACATTAGTTTTCATACTGATTTTATTACAGTTTTATGTGAAGATTAGTAAATGACATTTTTTACATGCCAGTCCACACTTAGAATCTATTCACTGACTAACTATCTTACTTAGACGCCTGAAACTATAAATACACAATAATAACATGCCTGACTGAAAAGTAGACTACAATCATGTCACTTCAGTCCCAAGTTTTTAATCCAGCCGGCCGGTGTGGCCGTGCGGTTAAAGGCGCTTCAGTCTGGAACCGCCTGACCGCTACGGTCGCAGGTTCGAATCCTGCCTCGGGCATGGATGTGTGTGTTGTACTTAGGTTAGTTAGGTTTAATTAGTTCTAAGTTCTAGGCGACTGATTACCTGAGAAGTTAAGTCGCATAGTGCTCAGAGCCATTTTTTTTAATCCAGAAATATTTACCTCTGATAATCAAAATTAAGGTTAGTTCTTCATAATTAGTCACTGTGTATTTAGCTTCCTTTTAGTAGTATGTTAGTGTCTGTAGTCTACTTTCCTTTGGATAGCTCTGTGAATTATCACAAAAATATTCAGACCTCTAGCTCAAACTGATTTCTAGCGCATGAAATAAACATGTCAGATAATTTTATTCTGGGGAATGCTATTCTTCTTGATTTACATGTTCCGCGTCTTCTTTCTTCCTTTTCTTGTTCTTCTTTTGTTATTCTGGTGGCTTTTGTTGCTTCAAGGAAATTTTCATCTTTGGCTACTCTCAAGGAAACAGTTGCCACCAATGATTGTTTCATATTGAGCCCAGAATACATCCATAGAAACGCCCGCTAACTGCTCTCTAAATAAAACAAATTACAGGCATAATAACTAACGAGAATGACAAAATAGCAACAATTCAAACTACAGAAAAGTGTATAAGGAAACGATACACGAATACCAAAGATATACAGGGAAAACATAACAGCATCGCAAAGCGTATCTTCTAACAGGCTTGCCACAACAATCGACGTGTGCAAGCAGCGGATCTTTAAGCTGGCTTTTAAACAACTTCCCGATGTCCAATTCTATTCTTTTAACTACTCTTTTGTTCAGAAAACTCTAAATATCGGTGTAAGAAGAAAAACAGAAAAATCATCTTTTGAAGCGGATTCACAAGCAAGTGAACTTAAGGAATGGAATCTACTCACTGTTTCAGATATAGCACTGATTTAAAAAAGGAAACACCGGGAAGAGTGCTTCTTCGAAGTAAGAACCACAATCAGTGCTAGGCGATGAAACTTTTGTTACTTTACCCTGGTGTAGGGAGATAGCAGAAGAAATAGGAGCTTGCAGACAAAAAAAAATGCGCGAAGTGTTCTCGTTTCAAAGAAGAGGAACTTGATAACAGGAAGTAAACGGACAATGTCGCCATTGAAGACCAGTGTAGGCTTAAAGTAGCTGGGAAACAAAAGGGGCGCGACCGATTGTGATGCAGATGCGACACCATGCATGGCGGGCGGTGTTCATTAGGAGGCCGGGATGCGATTAAAAACGCATTAGCCGGCCGCGAGCAGCTAATTGACGCTGCGATCGCAGCAGGGGGGCTTCTGCTGCCAGGCGTCAAGAGTTCCGCATCCGCAGTTCCTGTCTGTCAGCCACACCTGTCACTCCGATGGTCAGGGCGATAACACTCGTCTCAGAATGTTTTCCTCCTTCAGCCGTAACTCCATACGACCCTCTTGTAAGCAACTGCCAAAACTTCCATTCCAAATAACGTGTTACCAAAATATTACAAAGGAGGGAGGAGCTTGTGCCCCTAAGAGGAACATCACATCCTCATTAAGTACTTCGATGATTTGGAAAGGTCACCAGACTGAGTTACTACCCACAGCTGCCCTTGACGGGAGCAGAGCGGTCTGTTGCCTTTTTTTTTTCAGCAAAAAACCTCAGCAGGCTGAAAGTGGGGCACGGGAATAACTCCTGGGAAAACTTGGACTGGGATTTCCGGCTCTGTCATTCTCCTAGTAAAGGAGGGGAACCTCCCAAAACCTTTGTCGGAACTGGGGAAATTGGACCTATTTTTAAGTTCTTTTTTGGACGACGTTGTTTATTGTCGTGGACAAAGAACAATAATTTGTGACAGTGTATTTGTATGTTGCTCAACACATTCTATATTTGATCGTAAAGGCAGTGACTAAATTAGGAGGGGGTGGGGTCTGACACAAGCAGATCAGAAAAAAGACAAACCTAACTCCCCTGCTAGTAAGAAGCTATAATCCTACAACACACTAAATTACCTTGGTTTCGGTATGTTTCACATCTTCTTTGGTATTTACTTTTTTATTTGCTGCCATTTATAAATGACCTGCCACCTTGTTACTAAAAAATGGTTCAAATGGCTCTGAGCACTATGGGACTTAACATCTGAGGTCATCAGTCCCCTAGAACTTAGAACTACTTAAACCTAACTAACCTAAGGACATCACACACATCCATGCCCGAGGCAGGATTCGAACCTGCGACTGTAGCGGTCGCGCGGTTCCATACTGAAGCGCCTAGAACCGCTCGGCCACATTGGCCGGCCCTTGTTACTAAGACAGCTCGTAGTTTCACAGCACAAAGATGTACATGTACAGCTTTAAGACATACTTTAAATTCGGAAAAAAAATTCTAAAATAAACAAGATTTTAGCATTTATTATAAACCACAACCATATTTTTAGGAAGAATATAAACAGAAGATACGCAAAATGCAAGGGGAAGAATGAGCTTTTCTTTTGTAAAGCCCAAGTCTCACATTCGCTGCACAGTCTAAGAAGCAGGAAAAATATAAATTACTAAATGTATCAATTTACTGAACGAAAATGGCCAGCTGAGTGATAGGGCCAACGCCTGATCTGGTGAAAATTTTGTTTTAATTTTTTTTAGGGCCAGAGTGGTGGTGGCTAATAGTCTCCATTTTTTGTAGGTTCCTTTATAATCAGGAGAGTGGGGGGAAAAAAGAAACAAGGTTAGCATTGCAGTCTGTGGTGCAGAAACGCCCGGGTTAGATTCCCAGTACCTCCTTGACGTTTTTCTTTGACAACGAGGGTAATGGGTGCACTCAGCGTCATGATGTCAACTAAGGAGGAACTTGACCAAGTAATAACGGCTCCACAGGAAGTCTGCTAAACGGCCGGGAGAGCGGTGTGATGGCCGCATGCCCCTCCACACAGCATCTGCATGATGTTGCAATGCAAAGGATGACACGGCGGCCGGTAGACGTCCCTTGGGCCTTCACGACCTGGCGAGCAGCTCGTTATTGACTGCAGTACGCTCGTATCTAAACAAATGACTCAAAAACAAAAGAGGAATTGGGATACACATACTTCAGCCCCCCTAATAACACCTGCCTGTGATAGTACTTCCACGTGAAACTTCTGCGTAACTGCGGAGCAACTGGTCATGAGTAAGGCCATTTACTATGGAATGCAGACGTTTTGACTGAGATATGCAGATTATTGCATGGGAATTATCTGCAACGAAGACTTATATGGGAAAACGTAAGAAATGAGTGTAAAATGTAGGAAGAGAACTGGAATGATAGACAACATTACAAATGGGCGAACATACAAATAGATGAAGGATGATGCTCACAACAAGACATGACAGAGAGTCTCTACTTTAAATCAGTCAGTAAGACACACTAAAGAAGGAAAGAAAGAAAGAAAGAAAGAAAGAACAGACATTTAATCTGAGTTTGATGCGGACTTCAAGACGTTATGCAGAAATTACAAAATGCTGAATTCGACTAGCAGACTAACAAACACGTTATCTATATATTGGAGACGATCACACAAGCAATAAAAAATGACGTATACGTCCAGGTGCTATGTAGAAAAGGACATCATGGATTTCTGCGTGATTAAAAAGGTGACCACGTTCCAGACAACAGCATTACTGAAGGAGAATTTCCTCATACTGATGTCATTCATAAGATCGAGAAAGTTGCTTACCGTTACTGGAACAGTGAATGGCATGTATCTCAGCAGTAAGAGGGCAGACACCTAGAGGTCATTCAACAGTAAATCTCTCGCCGACCGCGGTCCGACTATGTGGAGCTCAGTAAACGTCATGTGACGGTCATCATTCGTAAGAGACTGCAGTACAGATTTTACCTCGCACACCTACATCGATTATAAGTTTCTGGACGCTCTGATCCACATTAAACTGACGTGGCCAATCTGACTCATGCAATATGTGAGTTAACGAGCATTTCGCTCTCATTTAAGTATACGGCCAAAAGAGACAGCCTTCCAGGCATTGCGCAACGAATCCTGTCATCCAGGACCGTGTGCCACAAAGAGCGCAGATTCGCCACGAGATGGGGAAATTCACTGGCATCTACTGTGCTGAACGAGGCCAGGCTGATCAAGCCTAAGCACTGTAGTGTGCGAGCTAGACAGACGGGAACCTGCATCATAGGGAAACGCTGTAGGAACTGTTTGTGCCCAGGGAGGCGTGGCAGTGTTGAATATGGCGGACCTAAGATTGGCCATAAAGAGAAACATTTATGAAAACTGTTTAATTCTGTAGTAATTCACGGAATGGAGCCACAGTAATTTAATCTACCATCTTTCTTAAATTTTTAAGGTGATCGCAATAAAACTTAATATTGATCATATCTATAATAGTTTAGGATTTACTGTTAAAGTGAAATTAACAAGTTTTAAAACAAAGATCTGAATGCTAAAATCTGAATGCTTTGGTCGATCTTAACGATCGACATTTCATATAGAAGCGCATCATTAAAATGACAAACGCGTTAAATATCAACTATGTAACTTCATTTGTTTAAAAGATATACTAAATTTAAATTATCAGTATTTTCAGTTAGGCATCAGATTATCATTTCCTCCACACAAAACACACTGAACAACGATAGCATGACACCTTATTGAATCATTAGGTAATAGAATATTTATTGAAAAGTTTAGTGCATAATAGTTACTTTTGTTCTTTATTTATTTATCAGAAAGCATCTTGGTGCAAGGCTACTGGCAGTCACATTCAAAGCTAAGAAGGAAATTGTAATGGTTTCATGTAAAAGAATTTAATGTTTATTATGTAATGGATATTATTCTCACTTTATTCAGATTGTGAAAGTGGTCAAGCTATGATTATTTAAATACACTCCTGGAAATGGAAAAAAGAACACATTGACACCGGTGTGTCAGACCCACCATACTTGCTCCGGACACAGCGAGAGGGCTGTACAAGCAATGATCACACGCACGGCACAGCGGACACACCAGGAACCGCGGTGTTGGCCGTCGAATGGCGCTAGCTGCACAGCATTTGTGCACCGCCGCCGTCAGTGTCAGCCAGTTTGCCGTGGCATACGGAGCTGCATCGCAGTCTTTAACACTGGTAGCATGCCGCGACAGCGTGGACGTGAACCGTATGTGCAGTTGACGGACTTTGACCGAGGGCGTATAGTGGGCATGCGGGAGGCCGGGTGGACGTACCGCCGAATTGCTCAACACGTGGGGCGTGAGGTCTCTACAGTACATCGATGTTGTCGCCAGTGGTCGGCGGAAGGTGCACGTGCCCGTCGACCTGGGACCGGACCGCAGCGACGCACGGATGCACGCCAAGACCGTATGATCCTACGCAGTGCCGTAGGGGACCGCACCGCCACTTCCCAGCAAATTAGGGACACTGTTGCTCCTGGGGTATCGGCGAGGACCATTCGCAACCGTCTCCATGAAGCTGGGCACACCGTTAGGCCGTCTTCCGCTCACGCCCCAACATCGTGCAGCCCGCCTCCAGTGGTGTCGCGACAGGCGTGAATGGAGGGACGAATGGAGACGTGTCGTCTTCAGCGATGAGAGTCGCTTCTGCCTTGGTGCCAATGATGGTCGTATGCGTGTTTGGCGCCGTGCAGGTGAGCGCCACAATCAGGACTGCATACGACCGAGGCACACAGGGCCAACACCCGGCATCATGGTGTGGGGAGCGATCTCCTACACTGGCCGTACACCACTGGTGATCGTCGAGGGGACACTGAATAGTGCACGGTACATCCAAACCGTCATTGAACCCATCGTTCTACCATTCCTAGACCGGCAAGGGAACTTGCTGTTCCAACAGGACAATGCACGTCCGCATGTATCCCGTGCCACCCAACGTGCTCTAGAAGGTGTAAGTCAACTACCCTGGCCAGCAAGATCTCCGGATCTGTCCCCCATTGAGCATGTTTGGGACTGGATGAAGCGTCGTCTCACGCGGTCTGCACGTCCAGCACGAACGCTGGTCCAACTGAGGCGCCAGGTGGAAATGGCATGGCAAGCCGTTCCACAGGACTACACCCAGCATCTCTACGATCGTCTCCATGGGAGAATAGCAGCCTGCATTGCTGCGAAAGGTGGATATAGACTGTACTAGTGCCGACATTGTGCATGCTCTGTTGCCTGTGTCTATGTGCCTGTGGTTCTGTCAGTGTGATCATGTGATGTATCTGACCCCAGGAATGTGTCAATAAAGTTTCCCCTTCCTGGGACAATGAATTCACGGTGTTCTTATTTCAATTTCCAGGAGTGTATGTTAAAATGTAAAGTAATGTAGAATAAGCTGTACCCAATCAGACGGACGGCTTCAGGGAAGGGAACTGCCCTAGTCAGCTGAGGGACGATGTTTGGCACACATGAAATGCGGTCGGGAGGGGGGGGGGGCATAGGGAGAGTGCTGGTGGAGACGCGAAAGCGGACGGTCAGTCTTTAGGCAACCATGAAGCAAAACGACGACAACAACCTCCTCATCGCACCCCCCCCCCCTCAGATTTACTTATAAGTTGGCACAGTGGATAGGCCTTGAAAAACTGAACACAGGAAGAAGTTGTGTGGAACTTTGAAAAAATAAGCAAAATATGCAAACTGAGTAGTCCATGTGCAAGATAGGCAACATCAAGGAGAACATGAGCTCAGGAGCGCCGTGGTCCCGTGGTTAGCGTGAGCAGCCACCGAACGAGAGGTCCTTATTTCAAGTCTTCCGTCGAGTGAAAATTTTACTTTCTTTACTTTCGCAAAGTTATGATCTGTCCGTTGGTTGATTGACGTCTCTGTTCACTGTAATAAGTTTAGTGTTTTTGTGTTTTGCGACCGCACCGCAAAACCGTGCGATTAGTAGACGAATGGACGTGCCTTTCCAATGGAAACCGAAAACATTTGATCGCAAGATCATAGGTCAACCAATCCCTCCACAGGAAAACACGTCTGATATATTCTATACGACACTGGTGACGGCATGTGCGTCACATGACAGGAATATGTTGTCGACCCACCTAACTTGTACACTTGGCGAATGGGTAAAAAGATTCTTCTACCTTGCCCGATTTAGGATTCTTGTGGATATGATAAACACTCCCAAAAAAGTGATGAAAAAGAATGGTTCAAATGGCTCTGAGCACTATGGGACTTAACTTCTGTGGTCATCAGTCCCCTAGAACTTAGAACTACTTAAACCTAACGAACCTAAGGACATCACACACATCCATGCCCGAGGCAGGATTCGAACCTGCGACCGTAGCAGTCCCGCGGTTCCAGACTGCGAGCCTAGAACCACTTTTTTTTTTCTTTTACTTTTTAGCGTTGGACCCTATCACCCATACTACCCCCAAAACCTATCTAGCCTAAAAACAAAAACAAAGCTAGTTCCACCGCCACTTTCATCCTAAAGCTAACAAGATAACTAGGACGGCCGTTCGCCACCACTTCAGGTTCCGCCAACGAACAAAAATTAAATATGCCTCTGAACTTTGTGTAAAAAAAATAAAATAAAAGGAAAAGGAAAGGGTATAATTTTTTATTATATTTTATTTGTTGTTCATTTTGTTCTTATTTTGTTCTTGTGTATTTATTTGGATACGAACGCAGGTCTCCTGCCCACTTTTTTTAATCTTTTTTTATTTATATAGATATCAATGTGCGAACAATCATAGTTAATCAAGCCTGGAAAACTAAAACAGAATGAAGACGCTATCGAAGATATGAAACATAAATAACATGAAAAGAAAGCTACCACGTCGTAGTGAGGCTTCCCAGCGACTGCGCCCACTGATAAGGATTGTTCAATATATGCTCGTTTGCAGTTCGTTCTGACCTCATCTGCCACTGCCTGGAACATTCCAGCTGCACGGCGGGCTGTGAAAGGCACTCCATAGGTAGTTCGCAAAGCACTGTCGATATCTGGTATGCCCGGAAATAGCATGATGTCTTTCTTGCAAATAGAGCCAGAAGTCAAGGAAATTCTTGTGTCCGTCACGACAGAGGTAATGGACTGCATGTCCACGTATCCAGGTGACAGAGTTGGTTCGAGTCTTGGGGTAAAATGTTTCATCCGGAAACAATAACGTGCGTGCAGATATATGCTCCGGCCTAACTCGCAAGAGATAAGCCAGCATCTGCCGCACTAGGTGCCAAACCGGTTCCGCCTCTCCACAGCTGAGGGGGTGCTCGTCAGAATCTACTGCATTACAACCCACACAATTGGGAGATTCTGCCATGTGGATATTGTAGAGACGTTCTTGCGTCACCAGCTTCCCGTTAACGACTACGTACCATTGGGAAACAACATCGGAATCAAGCATGGCGTCGTGTACAGTCTTCCACACCACGCGCCACCGTACGTCAGGATATTTTAGTTCGACCACATTAAGGGGGCGGCGTTGCAGCATGTCATGATAGAGGTGTCGAGTTGTGGCCATTTGTGGTGTCGTGAGCGCGACACTGCAATAACTTTGTCCTAAATAGAAACGTGCTATATAAAAGAGGGGCGCTGGGATATCCTGCAGTGGCACCGGCGCTCTTAGTGAAGCAGGTCGTAGCGCCGTCAGAAGCAGACTTGTGAGGCTCGTAGGACAACGGCGCAGCAGACATAAATGTGAGCTAACATAGAGGGCAATGGCCCTATCATGGACGTTAACTAGGCCGAGACCACCTTTTTCCTTTGGGAGGGTAAGAGATACGTATCTGATCTTCAGTAACATACCAGCGGTGACGAAGTATCCCAGCGCTGCCATAATGCTACGAGCCAAGGGCTTCGGAATGGGTAGCGTTTGGGCGACATGCGGTATGCGGGACGCAAGGTATACATTGGCATAATACGCCCGCTGAACGATGTTGAGGGATCGCAAGCGCTGATTTGCAATTCCGGCCCTAATTTGGTTGAGAAAGCTTCGATAATTGAGCGTCGTCGCACGTCGCTTGTCGTTCATGAAATCTAAGCCCAAGCAGCAGACAGTATCACTGAAGCGTAAGGGGGCAATGTGTTCCTGCGGTAGCCCAATCCCGATGCTCAAGGCGACGGACTTGTCAACGTTGATTTGGCTACCAGAAGCTGTACCGTAGGTTGCAATCCAGTCCAAAGCCGCGGCCATGTCGTCAGCTCCACGTATAACGATCATCAAATCATCCGCATATGCGGTGCAACGATAGATGGAGCCGCCGAACTGTATCCCAGTGAGTCTGTCTCGGAGACCACACAACAAAGGTTCTAAGGCCAATGCAAGCCAATGCAAATAACAATGTTGATAATGGACATCCCTGTCGTACTGATCGGCCGATCGGCATGGGTGCCGTCAGTCTTGCGTTAACAAGAACTCGAGAAGTTGCACCATGTAGTAGGCATGTCAACACTGTGATAAAGGGGTCGGGGTATTCCATGCGCCGTAGAACGGCCGTGAGGAAAGCGTGGCCCACACGGTCAAAAGCCTGGCTAAAGTCGATAGACGCCAGGGCTGCCGGCAGACGTCTCACCCGTGCAAGGGAGATGAGATCTCTGTAACGACATAACGCAGTTCTGATGTTGTTGGGTCCCCCCAAGGACGTCTGATCACCGGACAAGACGTGCAATAGTGTGCCGCGAATACGTTCCGATAGCAGCCTCGAAAAGATCTTGAAGTCGCTGTTCAATAACGTTAAGGGACGATAATCACGGACATGATTCCGTCCATTCGGCTTATGGATGGGGACAATCAGACCTTCCAAGAATGGTGCAGGCAATGTTATACCCGGGGACATCAATTCCTGGCAAATTTCAATCAAACACGGTAGCAACAGTTGTTTAAAGGCTCGATAGAACTCTAATGGTAATCCATCGATTCCTGGTGATTTATGGGGAGCACCTCTACCAATGGCGTCGAGCACTTCCTCTACTGTCACTTCTACCAGTAAAGTCGGTACCATGTCTGGTGGAACTGTACCGTGGACATGTGTTGAAACGGTGTCTACCGTTGCCATATCAGGGAGCACTGCTGAATAAAGTTGAGCGTAATGCCCATAGAAGGCTTCTGCTATATCTGCTTGTTCTACCACGTGTCGACTGTCGTCGGTTATCATGTCGGTTACCAGTGCCCTACGGCGCCTCCTGCGTTCTAGGAGCACGTGGTGCAAAAACGCTTTTCTGATTGTATCATGTCTGGAGCACGCGACCGTATAACAGCGCCTTGTAAATGATGGCGTGCTAAGCAGACGAGCTGCGCTTTCGCGCGATTGACTATGATCTGCCTGTCAGGTGAGGGCTCCATAGCAAGACATTCCCGTAGGACAGTGTAATAAAAGTTTTCCGTGTTCCTCCTCCATGCCGCTGTTTCCCGGCCGTAAGCCATGAAGGTGCGCCTAAGAGCAGGCTTCGCACATTCAATCCACCAACTGAGGGTCGATCGGTAACGACCACGACGCTGTAAGGACGCGTTCCACGACTCTTCGACAGCACCTTTACATGCCGGCTCGTCCAGATGGGCGATGTTCAGTTTCCAGGGGGGCCTACTGCGCCACACACGTGCAGGTTGGCTAGACCACCGCGGCCGGCAGTGACGAAAACATAAGAGTTTGTCACATAAACTGCAACAAATGAATGCAACAGTTTCACAGTCGCACAGTTTTCCCTGTACTCTGTCAAAACATATGTTTTCATCCCCCCATATGTTTTTCATGTTTTCAAATTTTTCCGTGTGTAGACCGTCAAATCCTGCATATGTCCAAGCAAATCTGAACATGTCCTGGAATTTTGGAGAGCGAAGTTGATTATGTGTGAGTGCCTGAACTTTGATAATTGTCTGAAAATAAAAAATTAAACTTTTCGCTCGAGGGATGTCTTGAACCAAGTACCTCTCGTTCCGCAGCTGCTCACGCTATCCACGGGACCACGGCGCTCCTGAGCTCAGAATCTCCTTGATGTTGCCTATCTTGCACATGGACTACTCAGTTTGTATACTTTGCTTATTTTTTTCATAGTTCCACACAACTTCTTCCTGTTTCCTTGATTTATCTGTGTTCAGTTTTTCTAGGCCTATCCACTGTGCCAACTTATAACTAAATCTGAGGGGGGTGTGATGAGGAGGTTCCCTTGTTAGATAATTTCGTGTTGTGTGGTATCGCAGGACTTAGTCTCTGAGCGGTGAGCAGCCGCGCGCCTGGTGTGAACTCTTAAAACTGTTCGTGTAGATAACGAGGTGGAGTATTGAACTTGTATTCCACAATGAGATCGTGAATAATCGAACTGCGTCACATGGATATGCGCTCGAGTGTAACAATAACTATAAATACGACCACTTGCGCTATTAGTTTGCTTTCTGAATAAACATTATTCTAAACAAATCACAACTGTGTGGCCTACATCTTTTAAGGATCATTAATTTAGTTCCAGATACTATTATTGCTGTTATTATATGTTATATTAACTTTGTATGTTTCATACAATGTCGCAAACTTGCCATGAGCCAGACAATTTAACCAAAACGTCACACCAAAGGGTCACAAGTGTGTAATTTAGGGCCTGTAATGCGACACTTGTGGTTCAAACCCTAGACGAGTTTGAGCCAAGACATTTCGACGAAGAGGAACCGCATGTGAGCCTGAACATCTTTGGGATGTTAGCTCGCAAATAGTAGCATACACTGAGTACAAGGACACACGAGACGTACTATACAGCAGACTGGTTGCAACGTGGTTTCAACTATCTACAAATGTTACCTCCTTAGTCTAAAAATTTGATGTAAAGAAGTATAATTCGGTAGTGGAGTTAATTACAAACTTATATTTGTATGTAAAGACTCAACTTATTATTTCCTTGTACGCTTTTTAAATTAAGAACTTGAATGTACACATGAAGACTCAAACTATATTGAATTAGTTACCCCATATGAAACCATTGTAAGCATAGAGATGAGTGTACTGTAATCTCCTTATTATATCATACCATAAAGCTAAGCTTACTGTGTCATTTTACTTTAACTCAAGTTTTTATATTAACTCTGTACAGTTGTAAATATTGCTTGTTGTACGGTCAATGTTGTCTAAGGCGAAAATAATTAAACAAAAAAAAAAAACATGTAAAATGTGTGTTGCGCTCATCAGATATTTTGGTGCTAAACAACAGTATGTTCTCAACAGTACGTTTAATATATGAAATACTACCTATTATAGAAAGGGCCATTATTCATGCACCACAATAATGTTAATTAGGAGTGGTGGCTGTAATATTACTGTTCTATATTTTGATCTGTATATTATGTGTTGTTGGTATTAGAGACCTTTATTGGTTACCTGTTTCTTACATGTATATTCGTTTTCAATTGGTGGGAAGATATACAGCAGAATGAACACCCTAAATACACTCCTGGAAATTGAAATAAGAACACCGTGAATTCATTGTCCCAGGAAGGGGAAACTTTATTGACACATTCCTGGGGTCAGATACATCACATGATCACACTGACAGAACCACAGGCACATAGACACAGGCAACAGAGCATGCACAATGTCGGCACTAGTACAGTGTGTATCCACCTTTCGCAGCAATGCAGGCTGCTATTCTCCCATGGAGACGATCGTAGAGATGCTGGGTGTAGTCCTGTGGAACGGCTTGCCATGCCATTTCCACCTGGCGCCTCAGTTGGACCAGCGTTCGTGCTGGACGTGCAGACCGCGTGAGACGACGCTTCATCCAGTCCCAAACATGCTCAATGGGGGACAGATCCGGAGATCTTGCTGGCCAGGGTAGTTGACTTACACCTTCTAGAGCACGTTGGGTGGCACGGGATACATGCGGACGTGCATTGTCCTGTTCCCTTGCCTGTCTAGGAATGGTAGAACGATGGGTTCGATGACGGTTTGGATGTACCGTGCACTATTCAGTGTCCCCTCGACGATCACCAGTGGTGTACGGCCAGTGTAGGAGATCGCTCCCCACACCATGATGCCGGGTGTTGGCCCTGTGTGCCTCGGTCGTATGCAGTCCTGATTGTGGCGCTCACCTGCACGGCGCCAAACACGCATACGACCATCATTGGCACCAAGGCAGAAGCGACTCTCATCGCTGAAGACGACACGTCTCCATTCGTCCCTCCATTCACGCCTGTCGCGACACCACTGGACGCGGGCTGCACGATGTTGAGGCGTGAGCGGAAGACGGCCTAACGGTGTGCGGGACCGTAGCCCAGCTTCATGGAGACGGTTGCGAATGGTCCTCGCCGATACCCCAGGAGCAACAGTGTCCCTAATTTGCTGGGAAGTGGCGGTGCGGTCCCCTACGGCACTACGTAGGATCCTACGGTCTTGGCGTGCATCCGTGCGTCGCTGCGGTCCGGTCCCAGGTCGACGGGCACGTGCACCTTCCGCCGACCACTGACGACAACATCGATGTACTGTGGAGACCTCACGCCCCACGTGTTGAGCAATTCGGCGGTACGTCCACCCGGCCTCCCGCATGCCCACTATACGCCCTCGCTCAAAGTCCGTCAACTGCACATACGGTTCACGTCCACGCTGTCGCGGCATGCTACCAGTGTTAAAGACTGCGATGGAGCTCCGTATGCCACGGCAAACTGGCTGACACTGACGGCGGCGGTGCACAAATGCTGCGCAGCTAGCGCCATTCGACGGCCAACACCGCGGTTCCTGGTGTGTCCGCTGTGCCGTGCGTGTGATCATTGCTTGTACAGCCCTCTCGCAGTGTCCGGAGCAAGTATGTTGGGTCTGACACACCGGTGTCAATGTGTTCTTTTTTCCATTTCCAGGAGTGTAATTATGTGTATATATGGATCAAAAATCAAACTGGCAGACCCAATAAATAAAACTGCTGAGGAACACAAACGCTCATCGTAGCACACTGAAAAAAGTATCTCGTACTAAATGGGGATGTTGAAGGACAGTGCTCAACACCTCCAAACCTACGTAAGACTGGCTTCAACATATGGTAGCGAAACACTTGTTATGGGTGCTATCTGAAATATCATCAGGTTAAAAAAAGTCCACATCAAGTGCTATGAATTATAACTGGTGGAGTTAAAATATAAACATTTATGTAACAATAATAATGACAGTTGAAAACACAAACTGGCTTCATCCAAAAAGGGGAAGACATAAGATTAGAATATCACTGCTGAAAGTTCATGCTAAAAAAGTAACAGCAACTCAATGTGGCATGAACTCAACAAGTCATTGGAAGTATCTTGCAGAAATATTGAGCCATGCTGCCTCTATAGCCAAGCATAATTCCGAAATTGTTGCCAGTGCAGGATTTTGTGCACAAAGTGATCTCTCGAATATGTCACATAAATGTTGACTGGGATTCATAGCTCGAATTGTCCAGAATGTTCTTCAAACTAATTGCTAACATTTGTGGCCTGGCTACATGGTGCAATGTCATTCACAAAAATTCCATTCCTTTTGGGAATATGAAGTCCATGAATGGCTGCAAAGCATCTGCTAGTAACCAAAAATAATCATTAAGAGTCCATGATCGATTCATTTGGACCAGGGGATCCAGTCCATGGATTACGCTCGACGTCTACCTGTTTGCCGCTGAATGAGGTCTAAAATTGATTTCTGGCGACCCCTCACCGCCTTGCCAGGAATGAACGCAGAGCTGGAGATTGTGAGATTGACTACTACAGGACAAGCGCTTCAGCAGCGATGTTTACTGTGTAAAATGATGTCACATAGGGACCAAATGCTGCCTGTCAACGAATTACTATGTGTAGATTACGTACTCGGGTTCTTTTATGTGTAATGGAACACCAAGACCATCACAACCACACGTACAGTTTCCAAGGTGCTGCATGTGAAGGACACTTGCTTTTGATTCTGTATGAAAATCTGAACTTCGTATATGTCTATGTGTATTGAGTTTTACATTGTTTTATGCTAACTGTGTTCTTGTATATATTTTGAATTTTTGGCATGTCTTGTACATTGTATTTCATTGTGGATGAAGTGGAACATTTTTGTCATCTTTCGACTTCAAAAGTAAATACCAACTGTGGTTCACAATGTTGGGCAGGTGAAAAGACACTAACCACTCAGTTTTCATGTGTCTTCATACGCTATTAAGGAAGGAACAGATATTATCATGACTTTGTTACTACACCAGTAAAAATATGACCTTAGGACTTCGTATGTGTGTGCAACAGACACAATGGGGAGAAACGTGATGCTGAGGAAAAAATCTTGCACTTCAGACAACTCACGATGTTGTCAAATTAATGTCAATATCTCACAATGAATTATACTCGTAACCACTAACCTGAACACTGAATCTAATCCAGCATCTCTCATACGAAACTACACTCCTGGAAATGGAAAAAAAAACACATTGACACCGGTGTGTCAGACCCACCATACTTGCTCCGGACACAGCGAGAGGGCTGTACAAGCAATGATCACACGCACGGCACAGCGGACACACCAGGAACCGCGGTGTTGGCCGTCGAATGGCGCTAGCTGCGCAGCATTTGTGCACCGCCGCCGTCAGTGTCAGCCAGTTTGCCGTGGCATACGGAGCTGCATCGCAGTCTTTAACACTGGTAGCATGCCGCGACAGCGTGGACGTGAACTGTATGTGCAGTTGACGGACTTTGACCGAGGGCGTATAGTGGGCATGCGGGAGGCCGAGTGGACGTACCGCCGAATTGCTCAACACGTGGGGCGTGAGGTCTCTACAGTACATCGATGTTGTCGCCAGTGGTCGGCGGAAGGTGCACGTGCCCGTCGACCTGGCACCGGACCGCAGCGACGCACGGATGCACGCCAAGACCATAGGATCCTACGCAGTGCCGTAGGGGACCGCACCGCCACTTCCCAGCAAATTAGGGACACTGTTGCTCCTGGGGTATCGGCGAGGACCATTCGCAACCGTCTCCATGAAGCTGGGCTACGGTCCCGCACACCGTTAGGCCGTCTTCCGCTCACGCCCCAACATCGTGCAGCCCGCCTCCAGTGGTGTCGCGACAGGCGTGAATGGAGGGACGAATGGAGACGTGTCGTCTTCAGCGATGAGAGTCGCTTCTGCCTTGGTGCCAATGATGGTCGTATGCGTGTTTGGCGCCGTGCAGGTGAGCGCCACAATCAGGACTGCATACGACCGAGGCACACAGGGCCAACACCCGGCATCATGGTGTGGGGAGCGATCTCCTACACTGGCCGTACACCACTGGTGATCGTCGAGGGGACACTGAATAGTGCACGGTACATCCAAACCGTCATCGAACCCATCGTTCTACCATTCCTAGACCGGCAAGGAAACTTGCTGTTCCAACAGGACAATGCACGTCCGCATGTATCCCGTGCCACCCAACGTGCTCTAGAAGGTGTAAGTCAACTACCCTGGCCAGCAAGATCTCCGGATCTGTCCCCCATTGAGCACGTTTGGGACTGGATGAAGCGTCGTCTCACGCGGTCTGCACGTCCAGCACGAACGCTGGTCCAACTGAGGCGCCAGGTGGAAATGGCATGGCAAGCCGTTCCACAGGACTACATCCAGCATCTCTACGATCGTCTCCATGGGAGAATAGCAGCCTGCATTGCTGCGAAAGGTGGATATACACTGTACTAGTGCCGACATTGTGCATGCTCTGTTGCCTGTGTCTATGTGCCTGTGGTTCTGTCAGTGTGATCATGTGATGTATCTGACCCCAGGAATGTGTCAATAAAGTTTCCCCTTCCTGGGACAATGAATTCACGGTGTTCTTATTTCAATTTCCAGGAGTGTATTTACTTTCCTTACGTCATGTGACAAATTTCTTTGTGCCCCCAACCAATGACAATTTTGTGGGCTTTCTGGCAGGGACAGTTTAATGTATTCTTGGATAACAGAGACTGATCTGTAGGTCTAGATTATAAAACATATGAATTCTGCTAAGACGTCTGTAAAAGATTCCTATTTGCAGTTTTTTAAACATGACCTTGTATTTCATAATGACATAATGACATATGACATAATGTTTGACTCCTCCAGTTCTCTATTGATATTTAGTTAACGTTTCACTGCACCATTTATATCACGATTTACAGTTGTGTACAGAGTGACACAAGTATGATTTACATATGAAAAACTGAATTTCGTATATTTCTATGTGAGTTGAGTTTTACATTATTTTGCGTTTAGTGTGTTGGTGTATATATCTTGAGTTCCATGCAAGTCTTGTACTATGTATTTCACTGTGCGATGATGTACTTTAAAGTGTCTTGCTGTGTTTGCTATGTCTTAACATACTCAAATTTTCAAGATCATGAGTCAGTTATATTTTTAAAAAATTCTGAGTGAGAGTTTAATTGATGTTTAACGAATGAAAAAGTATGACCGTGTCCAAGCTGTAGGTGAGTGAATGAGTAAGAAAAATAATAATACAATGTACATATAAAGTCACTGTCAATATGAATCAAGTCAGTAGTAGCAGTTATAATGTTAATTTTGAAATAAGAGTGAATGAGTTGTTAGATAAATCTCGTATTTTTAACACATAATTTAGTAATTAATTTAATTTCGTAATAAACAACTTTATGCCAGCAATAAAGGTGTGCCTGTGTGATGGCTTATTAGATTGGTAAGGATTATAATAATAGATAATGTGTACCCTTGGAAAAATTCTATTCTTCTTTGTAAGGTGTCAGGCAAATCCAACACCTTCCATGAAAACCCTTACATGATAAGCAAATCCAGTAGTATGTCACATAGCTCCGAATAAATCGTGACATTAAATTAACCAAAGTAATACGAGTAACGAGTGAGCAAATGGAATACCACAGACTAACACAAGAATACCTAAATGCATGTCATACCTACCCACCGTGAGACAGACGCAGTTCCGAGGGGAGAAACGAGAACAGAAGCCGAGAGCAGAACCGTGTTAAGCTAGAAGGCCCTACGATAAGGGACGGACACCCACGGCGCCAGCTAACCGACAGGACCACCTCCAGCCCATGTTAAAAGCTAGAGCCCTCCAGAAGAACAGTATAGATCTTACCATAACACGAAAAGGGCCACACCAGCCGCAAGTTTTAGCGTGAGACTTTTCCGCGTCTCCGTTACGTTGTAAACGTTAAAAACATTGCCCCACTACGAAAAGTATAACGTTTCTCATTGGATAGACAGAATTCTTGTAGGCGGAGCTTAAGGTTAACATTGAGACCCTGATTGGTCAGATGAAAACACAGCCAGATAGTTTTTTTTTAAACCAACTTCCGTAAATTGTAGTAAGGAGAAGTTAGAGTTGAGTTTCTTCCGAGACGGTGGAACTGCGCCGCCCGCTGCCCCTCTGAAGCTGCCTAACCAACGACAAGGTAATGAACGCACGCGATGCTGCATAACAGCGCATAAAGCTTCAGTCAGAACTGCAGAAGTCTCATCTGTTACACCCCCGTTTTGCGTAATACTAGTGTCGATCGTCAATTAAAGCTCATGGTATTCACATTTGCTACGTAAGTTAAAATCTGAAACGCGATGATTTTTCTGTTATATAATTATTGAGAAGTCACATCAGCCGCTGTAATTTACGACAAGTTAGATAAGTAATTAAAGATAATTGAGGGTCATTATAGGCCATTTTGATAGTTTTCTCTTTTGTGAAACTTAATTTAAACCTAGATTATAGATGTGATATGGCATAGGTCATCCTTCGATCCATTGTAGAACTTGGAAACCCATTCAGGGAATATTCGTTCACATTTTTGTTGAACGCAGTTGGTTTTTATCATCCTGTATTAAAACATTTCCTTTTACCTATAGTGCAATTTATAAACAATGTTTTGTGAGTAGAATAAAATTTCCAATGGTAAACTTAACTGCTTTTTCGACGTTATTTTACCACTAACTAAAAATAGGAAAGCCTTGAACCCCTTCCACTAAATATAGTTAGTATTAAGATTCTTTTACAGGGAGTGGAGTGGAGCAGACGCTGAAATCATTAAGTATTTGGTTATATCTTCGCTAGTCTCACTGAACTCTTCTGAACTCCACATGTCATGTGTGCTCTGGCGTCTCCTTACCAGCAACAGGTCCCAGGTTCAAACTAGTCAATTCCCTAAAAAACACGCTCAGAGCGTCGTTGTGCGAAAGTGGTAGGGAGACACGACTTAGAACAGACAGACACCACGCAGAATGTTAGATCTTTAAACAAACAGTGCCAGAGAGGAGCACATAATCCCAGTGCTATCTTAGGACAAATTTGTTTGATGAACTTACACTATAATAAGTTCTGAGTGAAACTGCATCTACATAAATTTAAAAAGAGCAGTAAAGGGTGACAACCTGCGACCTTTTTTCCCAAACAGTCCCTTAACTGATGTATGACCCTAAATAAAAAGACAAATAAAATGGGAATAAATGATAAATGAAATATGAATCACTAACGATGTTGCCAGAACTTAACTATGCAGATCAGAATTTCGTACACTGAACTGAATGCACACTTCGATAAGAAACCTCTATAAAATCATCTTACACTTGGCTGCAGGTGAGGATATGCTCTGCGGGTCATAAAGCAGCGGAGGAAACAGCCCTGACGAATTTGCCTTATTTCCGCTGTGCCACTGCATTGGGGGTCCCTTGGTGGTCAGAAAGGGCATTGCTTTGATGAAAGCCAACTTGGCCCTAGACGCACTAAGTCACAAATTGGTTCAAATGGCTCTAAGCACTATTGGACTTCACATCTGAGGTCATCAGTCCCCTAGACTTAGAAACTACTTAAACGTAACTAACCTAAGGACATCACACACATCCATGCCCGAGGCAGGATTCGAACCTGCGACCGCAGCAGCAGTGCGGTTCCGGACTGAAGCGCCTAGAACCGCTCGGCCACAGCACTAAGTCACAACGCAGATCTTATCTCTATGCTGTGTTGGGTCAATGGAGACTGTTTTTAGTGAACTGTGTATAGTCTGCGGATGCGTGCCTTTTTGGCAGTCTCAGAAGAATTCCTACGATGGACAGAACAGCAGGTAAATTCGTCGAAATACATATGCCTCTAAGGAAACAGCTGAGAGAGAGGAACGTGAACAGAAACTTTTGAAGATTGTCAGACGTGCCACTGTGCTCACGTCCCACAAGACAAAGTATTTAATGAAATGGAAAAACAGTTACCATTGGTTAACGTAAATAGTTCAGAAATTGGAGTAAGAAACATGCTGGGCCTACAGAAGTCCACCCTTACTGGACAACAGGTGAACGTAAACAGAGAGAGGACACCGTTTTGGATACCAAGTATAATAAATTTCGTAACTGGTTAACCAGTTGATATGAGAGTAAGGGAGTGAAACCAGTAGCTTTCGAGACAACTTCTCACTGGTCACCGCTTGCAATATTTACCTTTCAGCCAACCAAAAGTACGTGACGCTATAAAAACTCAAAGAATCGAGTCATTCTCGTCGGAAGTGCACTGCAGTAAGTTCTTCTCCGGAGACTTCATAGGCAGACTACTGACTTCAGAGTCTTGACAGCTCCACTGGATGTTGGCATCTCGATAACATGGAGTGGAGCTTAACATGGGCGCAAATTATTGGTACAGAGCCAATGTCTGATTCTGTGGCCACTTCCGCCACCACCTGCAAATTATGTGTCTGGTAAGACCCAGCCACAAACACGAGGCAAACTGTAGGGAAAGTAGAGTAATTTTTAACAGTGCTCAGTGATTTGAAGACTTGCTAGCAGCTAGAAGTTCAACTTGCTTTAAACTCCGGCCACAGGTGCTAACGTGTACCCTTTTGTACCACTTTCTATCTTTATGCATTAACCCTCGGCAGTCATGGTATGACTACCACGAATCTTAATGTTTTACCCAGATACACGTTCAACTGAGTCACATCTCAGATCCCATCTGCACGTGTGTCAAGGCATTAACATATTATTAGCAGTGACTGTTAAACCATTTCTCTTGCGTTTTCGTGTAGTATACTGAGTTAAGTGAGATCCTTGTTTAATTTTAACGAATTGCTTGATAATTGTTTTGGTGGGCCATCGATTCAATTATATCAGGTTTACAGGATCACTGCAGTGTATCCAACTAAAAGTCGCCGTTTTAAACCAATGGTAAGAACAACCCAGAACCGACAGCTTACAAAAATAGAAGAGTTGATATCTTCACAGTCACTAAAAGAAGTGATTGGTTTAAGAATCAGATTGTTATTTGATGTAATGTCTAAATTACATGTAGTATGAACTTAGTGTCAAATTTACGGAGTAACTAGCGAAGAAGAAACCAGTGAAAAAGTCCGAAAACTTTCAGGCGATCACTATAACATTTTAACCTTGAAAAACGCTGACAAGAGTAAAATAAAACTGAAGAGTTACTGGACAAAGGTCATATTAGTTTCAAGGAATATAGGAAGGAGGCACAACAAGCAGCTTTTCTAGATAAATAAAACAGTAAACAAGTAAAAAAATTGCTTTTAATAAACATTTTAAACATAAAAATGCACTTGCATAACAACACTTTTTTAAAAAAAAATTAGTGTTAATTTTCTCGGATTTGCGCAAATTTGTCAATTACTTTCTTTTCTAATACCTCGCAGTCTTCTTTTACATAATTTCATTGTACGCTCGGCATGCACCACCCAAAGAACCTTTCTTCTCCCATAGCGCTTCTAAGCCACGTCTTCTCTCTTCGAAGCGTACTGAAGGATCGTTCGAAGAAATAGTGCTCAAAATTCGTAGTGCTTTCCTCATGCTGGGGGAGGGGTGGGAGGGTAGGATATTGGTCTCGTCAAACAGCTCTACGACTTCTCTGTCCCTTAATTTAGCTTCACATATAATTTCTTTTCCCTCCACAAAAAGTACCATAGGTCCAGTTCTTTGGCAATATCTGGAAACCATAAATCTTTTTAAACAATTCTGTATTTTTATGAAATTCTGTTACACCAGTTTTGCTCATATTCAAGTCATGTAACTTATTTAGCGTAATATTCTGGTGTAAATAGAATATTTAATCATGACATCAGTGATTCGATGTATGGTATAAACAGCGAACGTCGCCAGTATTCGCTGCGAACTGCTTGTGAATTTTTGCTTACAAGCAAAACGTGGAACAACACTTTCTATTTCCAGTTCCTCTGTAATGGCCTGTCCTTTTCCAAGCAATTCGCTAGTTGTTCCATTTGCTTCCTTTCAATCATTACTGTCAACGTCAGGGATTCCTGTGATGTGTTTCCTCACCGCGATCATGCCTGTAGGTTGCAGGACATTAACTGCTAGTTCCAAAACTGCCAAGTGTTCGGCTGTTGTTTGTAAAGCTAAGGGGAACGCTGGTTTCGATATAATGGCTGAATGCAACTGATATGCAGATTTGCTCGTTGCATAATTTCTTTCGTAGACAATTTTTCTTGAGCTCTCACAACCTCTGGGAAATGTTGAAAAAATATTTTGATGGTTTTAAATTTTTCAGACTATCTCGTCACACAGTGATAAATTGAGAGCATATTTCGGACGCGTAATCGATTCTCTAAAAAAGTTTAAAGTGTCTCTTACACTGGCGACAGTATCCTTAACTTCCGTCATTGGATTTGCATCGTTCACCACAAGGTTGAGTCTGAATTGAGCAGTGAACGAATGAGGCTTGATAATACTTCCTTCTTAGAATGACTTACACTCTGCTTTCTCTGTAGAACGGCCGTAGACGCCATATCCTACACAATCTTCTGCTACAAGATCATTACTGATCAAGAAAATGCCAATTACTTCGGCGATTGATGAGACATTTTGTGGATTTAGTTCCACGAAACCTACAAATTCGTCCCAGATTTTCATTTTGCTTTCCTCGTAGAACCGCACGCCTATTGATAACTGTTCCTTCCCGTTATCAATTCATTTTGTATTTTCGGCGATGTGTACACAGAATTGCGGCGACATTTGTCCAGAGACTCCTTAACTTTTCGTCGTCAGAATTGATTCTTAAATTCAATAAATCTAATAAAACACCTTCATCTATTTACCAGTAAGAGGCATATTTTCAGTACCGCAGAAAATGCAGTTGGATGTCCACAGGTACATGTCCAAGAAAATCCTTTGCTGCTGCAGCTGACGCTGTTAAGTGAAGCTGAATTTTAACATGTTTCCGACAGTCTTCATGCACATACTTCAATTTTGTGAATGACCTAACAACGATAAATGATCCCAAAATGGTTCTAATAACGCCAGTGTCAGGAGAGAATAAAACACAGCGCTTGCGTAGGGACCCTTTAGTAACTTGGAATATACTCGCCATTGTGCGTATTGCCCTAGCCAAGCATGATTACATTTCGTTTGCAAATAGCTTGTATCACTTTCAAAATGATTATTCCTTGAAGGGATACTAAGGTTTGGTAACAGCCCCTTCTTTTTTTCCACTGATACTTAGCCCAATACAACGAACCCGATCATTTTCATTGCAGTCACTTTTAATTGCAATTAAGAAGTCGTCTTTGGACATACAAGCTAGTCTGAATGTTGTCTGAGAATTATGAACAGGGACTGCTACACTTACAGGTATTACTGTTGAATGTGATTGTTATTTGTTGTGACTTGGCAAGACAGCCAAGCCACTATCACTGGTAGGTGAAAGGCACGCGTTAAGCTCACGTAGGCTGGCGTGAGGTCTGGAACAGGACAATGTAATTGATATAGCCAATAAGGTACGTTGCTGTTGAAATACTTAACTTTAATCCATAATTGGTGAACATCGGTCTGACGGTACAGGCATCACAAGATAAATAGCAATTGATAATTGCGCCTTGCTAGGTCGTAGCAAATGACGTAGCTGAAGGCTATGCTAACTATCGTCTCGGCAAATGAGAGCGTAATTTGTCAGTGAACTATTGCTAGCAACGTCGGCTGGCCAATTGGGGCGAGTGCTAGGAAGTCTCTCTAGACCTGCCGTGTGGCGGCGCTCGGTCTGCAATCACTGACAGTGGCGACACGCGGGTCCGACGTATACTAGCGGACCGCGGCCGATTTAAAGGCTACCACCTAGCAAGTGTGGTGTCTGGCGGTGACACCACATTTTTCAGTGTCACCATTAGGTGCTGATTGTGACTCTACATTTTCGTTATGATCGTCATCGCTTCCATTGTCACTATTTCGGCTCCTTTTCCTTTCATGAGCAGTCGACCCTGCACACTAGGAAAATGTAATCTATTTTCTGTTATTTAGCATTAGAATGAAAATAGAACCAATAGAAATCAAAGACAGATTTATCCGAAATACAGGGTGGGGCAAATGAAACTGCCCTCGAGAACAGAGTTCCAGGGTACAAAGCACACCCTGGTCAACAGGTTGCTGAAGGTGGATCGAAGCCGGATTGCTGGAATTGGTGCAGTCTCATCCGAAATGTTCTGCTGCAGTTCTTCAAGACTGTGAGGGTTGTTGCGATACATCTGCGACCTGATGGCGACCCACACGAAGTAATCGCACACTGACACTTCAGGTGGCCCAGATGGGCGCGACTGATAACGACTCTGTTAGGCGCGAAGATTGTGTAAATGTTGTCCAAGGGGTTCGGCCTGCTGGATGGGCAGCTGTTCCGTCCTGTTGGAAGTAACTGTAGGTCTTTTCCTCCTCCGTTAACGCTGCCGAAGTTCATGTGCAATCGTATACACTCGACCAGGCTACTTATATTTGCCTCATCCTGTACAATAACTTGCAAGTGCCAAGTACCTATATTATTACTTCCACCAGGACTTGAGCCATAAGAAATTATTGTTGTAATTTGTGAACCTGTTAGTATATCCATGTCATTTCAACTACTAGGATTTTTGATAAATTCAGCACAAAGCAGATAGGATTTGTATTTCAAGCGACAATCAGTTTATGTCTGGGACTAAAGCAATTTCCTGTCATAAGCATTTGAAGACATTTTAAGCACATTTCATTACGTTCTACCTGTTGCAGAATTCATTGGAGCTGTTCAGTATAAATGTAACAATTTCCCAAAGAAGTGCTACAAGCCCTCTGCTGTTCCTAATCTATATAAAAGATTTAGGAGACAATCCGAGTAGCCATCTTACATTGTTTGTAGATGATGCTGTCTTTCACCGTCTAGTAAAGTCATCATAAGATCAAAACCAATTGAAAAATGGTTTAAACAAAATATCTGTATAGTGAGAAAAGTGCCAGTTGACTTGAACAACGAAAAACGTGAAGTTTCATCATGAATGCTAAAAGGAATCCATTAAATTTCAGTTACACTACAAATCACACAACTTAAACGCTGCCGGTTTAATTAAATGCCTAGGAATCACAACTACGAACAACTTAAATTGGAACGGTCACATAAATAATGTTGTGAGGAAAGCTTACCAAAGACTGCGATGTATTGGCAGAACAGTTAGAACATGCAACAGGTCTGCTAAAGAGGCTGCCAATACTATGCTAGTCCGCCCTCCGCTGAAGTCCTGTTGTGCGATGTGGGACCCTTACCAGACACGACTGACGGAGGACATCGAAACAGTTCAAAGGAGGTTAGCTCGTTTCGCGTTACTGCGAAATAAGGGGAATGAAATAGAGAATGTACTTCATTGTCGGAATTTCGTAAAACATTCTCAGGTCCAGTGTCGCAAATAACGGCCCCGTAGAGCCCACAGTGCCGTTGTGGGGGAGGGGGTCAGGGGGGTGGGGGGAGGGGGGGAGGGGGAGAGGGAGTTCCTCGGAGGTTGCAGGTCCCCGTGAGAAGGGGCCCCGTAATTTGGGAAGTGCCAAATCACCGGTGATCAAAAAGTCAGTATAAATTTGAAAACTGAATAAATCACGGAATAATGTAGATAGAAAGGTACAAATTGACACACATTCTTGGAATGACATGGGGTTTTATTAGAACCGAAAAATACAAAAGTTCAAAAATGTCCGACAGATGGCGCTACATCTGATCAGAATAGCAATAATTAGCATAACAAAGTAAGACAAAACAAAGATGATGTTCTTTACAGGAAATGCTCAATATGTCCACCATCATTCCTCAACAATAGCTGTAGTCGAGGAGTAATGTTGTGAACAAGACTGTAAAGCATGTCCGGAGTTATGGTGATGCATTAGCGTCAGGTGTTCTGTTTCAGCATCCTTAGAGATGTCGGTCGATCACGATACACTTGCGACTTCAGGTAACCCCAAAGTCAGTAATCGCACGGACTGAGGTCTGGGGACCTGGGAGGCCAAGCATGACGAAAGTGGCGGCTGAGCACACGATCATCACCAAACGACGCGCGCAAGAGACCTTTCACGCGTCTAGCAATATGGGGTGGAGCGCCATCCTGCATTAACATCGTACGTTCCAGCTGGTGTTATGGCTGAGGATGATGCAGTTCTGTAACATATCGGCGTACCTCTCACCCGTCACGGTAGCAGTTGGTTGGTTGTTTTGGGGAAGCAGACCAGACAGCGTGGTCATCGGTCTCATCGGATTAGGGAAGGATGGGGAAGGAAGTCGGCCGTGCCCTTTCAGAGGAACCATCCCAGCATTTGTCTGGAGTGATTTAGGGAAATCACGGTAAACCTAAATCAGGATGGCCGGACGCGGGATTGAACCGTCGTCCTCCCGAATGCGAGTCCAGTGTCTAACCACTGCGCCACCTCGCTCGGTGCCACGGTAGCAGTTACTAACGTTTTGCTGTCCACCGCCATCTGTTAGACATTTAGTGAACTTTGTATATTTTTGGTTCTAATAAAACTCCATGTCATTCCAAGCATATGTGTCAATTCTTACCTCTCTATCTACATTATTCCGTGGTATATTAAGTTTTCAAATTTATACTGACTTTTTGATCACCTGGCACTCTAGTGGTTTATTTAAAAATGTATTCTTATATTCCATTTTGCCACAGAAACTCATTAAGGAGAACCGGACAGAAGCGTGTCAGCAGTAGTTTCGTACCTCTTTGTGTTCAATGCTAATAACAATGGTACAGAATGTCGCTGCTGGCATGCACACAGTGACACTCCGTCAGAACTCTTCTCTGCATGGTCTGTGACCGGTACGTCAACTTGCGCAGTGGAAAGCCCTACCTTCTTTACTGTGGCTCGCCTATTGTTCCGTGAGGTTTTTTTTTTTTTTTTTTGTATGATTGCGACAAACGGAATGTTATCGGGTTGGTGCATAAGGTCTTAGCGTTTTCCCATAAGTTCAGTAAATGCCCCAAATACACATTACAGAGACTTTAGTCGCAAATAATATAAACTACTTCACTATTTACAACAGTTTGCCAACGCTGGGGTAACTTTCCAGCTCCAGGCATGTAGAAAACGCGTGGTTTTGAGGCGAAGAGCTCGTCGAGTCAGGTTCGGAGCGCATTTTCGTCCGAAAAGAAGTTCAAGGTTGTTTGGTAGAGAGCGGGAAAGGTGGAAACCTGAGGGTGCAAAATCAGATGAATAAGGTGGGCGCGGAATGACTTTCCCAACCCAACTCCTGTATAGAGTTTTTTGTCAGTCTGGCAAAATCCTGGCGGACGTTATCATACAACATCACCAATTCTCGCAGTCTTCCTGGCTGTTGTATTGGGACTGCGTCTGCAAGACGTCACAGTTGTTGACAATAAAGGTCAGCAGTGATGGTTACACTTCGAGGAAGCTATTCTAAGTACACCAAACCATCGCTGTTCCACCAGATGCGTAGCATTGTCTTTTCCGGGTAGGCACAGAACTTTGTACGGGGAATTGCTGCTTTATTTGGGCTCAACTATTTCTTTCTCTTCCTTAAGTTAGCATAAAAACACCGTTCCTCGTCATCGGAAACGATACGGGATGGGAATGGTCGGTGTTGTTCATGAGACAATTGATGACGAGCAAGCATGGCCATCCACTGGTTTTTTGTTACACTCCTGGAAATGGAAAAAAGAACACATTGACACCGGTGTGTCAGACCCAACATACTTGCTCCGGACACTGCGAGAGGGCTGTACAAGCAATGATCACACGCACGGCACAGCGGACACACCAGGAACCGCGGTGTTGGCCGTCGAATGGCGCTAGCTGCGCAGCATTTGTGCACCGCCGCCGTCAGTGTCAGCCAGTTTGCCGTGGCATACGGAGCTCCATCGCAGTCTGTAACACTGGTAGCATGCCGCGACAGCGTGGACGTGAACCGTATGTGCAGTTGACGGACTTTGAGCGAGGGCGTATAGTGGGCATGCGGGAGGCTGGGTGGACGTACCGCCGAATTGCTCAACACGTGGGGCGTGAGGTCTCCACAGTACATCGATGTTGTCGCCAGTGGTCGGCGGAAGGTGCACGTGCCCGTCGACCTGGGACCGGACCGCAGCGACGCACGGATGCACGCCAAGACCGTAGGATCCTACGCAGTGCCGTAGGGGACCACACCGCCACTTCCCAGCAAATTAGGGACACTGTTGCTCCTGGGGTATCGGCGAGGACCATTCGCAACCGTCTCCATGAAGCTGGGCTACGGTCCCGCACACCGTTAGGCCGTTTTCCGCTCACGCCCCAACATCGTGCAGCCCACCTCCAGTGGTGTCGCGACAGGCGTGAATGGAGGGACGAATGGAGACGTGTCGTCTTCAGCGATGAGAGTCGCTTCTGCCTTGGTGCCAATGATGGTCGTATGCGTGTTTGGCGCCGTGCAGGTGAGCGCCACAATCAGGACTGCATACGACCGAGGCACACAGGGCCAACACCCGGCATCATGGTGTGGGGAGCGATCTCCTACACTGGCCGTACACCACTGGTGATCGTCGAGGGGACACTGAATAGTGCACGGTATATCCAAACCGTCATCGAACCCATCGTTCTACCATTCCTAGACCGGCAAGGGAACTTGCTGTTCCAACAGGACAATGCACGTCCGCATGTATCCCGTGCCACCCAACGTGCTCTAGAAGGTGTAAGTCAACTACCCTGGCCAGCAAGATCTCCGGATCCGTCCCCCATTGAGCATGTTTGGGACTGGATGAAGCGTCGTCTCACGCGGTCTGCACGTCCAGCACGAACGCTGGTCCAACTGAGGCGCCAGGTGGAAATGGCATGGCAAGCCGTTCCACAGGACTACATCCAGCATCTCTACGATCGTCTCCATGGGAGAATAGCAGCCTGCATTGCTGCGAAAGGTGGATATACACTGTACTAGTGCCGACATTGTGCATGCTCTGTTGCCTGTGTCTATGTGCCTGTGGTTCTGTCAGTGTGATCATGTGATGTATCTGACCGCAGGAATGTGTCACTAAAGTTTCCCCTTCCTGGGACAATGAATTCACGGTGTTCATATTTCAATTTCCAGGAGTGTATTTTGGCACGGACGACCGCTTACGTGCGTAACACTCGAACGGACCATTATGCGTCATATTTAACCAACATTATTTCGTGTTAGAAAACATTGACCGAGTTTCAATTTGCAATAGATGAAAATATGATGAATTTTTAAAATTCCGTTCGCAAGATGTGTTCACTTAACACCAACAACAAAAAAGTTTCCCGCAAGTCGAAAATTCTGTAACATCGTTAGGAAATGCATTTTTGTAAATTGTCCGTATGTCAACTTAATAATTTGTTGCCGTATATAAAACTAAAATCGAAACGTAGTACAACTCTTCTTGAACACACTGATGCCAGTTCGATATTTGTACATTGAATAGTTTACCTGTTTCAACAATCTGAATGAAATATAAGATTACGCGTACTTTCTTTGACGCAGCAGGCGACGCACAGTGAGAAGCTTCTCAAGAAGGAGCGGAGGTAATGAGAAAGGACTCCGTCCTCAAAGAATGTTCTTCACATTTTTTTATTCATACGAAGCTGAGAACTATCTCACAGATTTTTTTTTTTAGAACCTTCTCTTTATAATGCTCTCTTTTTCATTCATACGGCTGTCACAGTTATTAACGCGCGGGATGGGGGTATAATCAGTAAAACAGAGGCGTGTTTCGTTGCGGCGATATCTTTCCACGAAAGTTTGGTCTCCAACGTTATCCCCCACATGCGAAAATATTCTTTCCACATCCAGCTACATAAAGAGAAATGGTGATCGTAATAAAATCCTGGAAATCAGAGCACGTACGGAACGATTTAAGTGTTCGTTTCTCCCACCTTCTTTCCGAGATTGGAATGGTAGGGGAATAGTGTGAAAGTGGTTCGACGAACTCTCTACTAGGCACCTAAGTGTGCACTGCAGTATAGTCACGTACATGTAGGATTTCTTGATGCACTACATCGCATGTTACGTCAGTTTATATAGAGAACATCAAAATATTAATAATGCTATTATTGCCTCATAAATTACAGTATAATAAAATAACGTGTGATTTTAAATTACACATATAAAGTTAGTGAAATATCCTGTCTTTAAAAAAATAACAGAGAAGTAGTTAATGCAACGAAACTCATCTTTTTTAAAACGTTCCTGATATCCCTTTGATGATTACAGTAACTCCACGAACTTGGAAACCGATAAATACAAAAGCGTGGTTTCCGAAACTGACTGTCGCCCTGGACTTCAGCTTTTTATGCCGTCCCCGGGGACGCATGAAACAGCATGCAGACGGAAACATGTTTGATTGTTGTTCGCATGACGTCATTGTGGAATGCTTGGTGCAATTGTTCTATGTAGAAAGGTATACTGAGTTTACAATTGTTGTCGTTTCTGTTTTCCATTGTTTAAAATACGCGATACGGAGTATTAATTTGTGTCTAAAGGCGATCGCAGTCATGCGTAGCGCTAGTATGTGCTACTGTAAGCTGTAATTTCCACGATCATAACACAAAAGGAACTGAAATTTTACTCCATATTTCTATAGCGTGCTAGCCTAGAAGGAGTTTTGTTGTTGAAATTATGTAGAATAGACATCTGAATGTAGCTAACGGCCGTATTTGCTCTTATCATTACCAAGAATCCGGTTAAGTAAAAGTTTTTGGTTATAATCGTTGAAGTTATTGTAGGAAAGAGTGTTGAAGACAGATACATTCCATCAAGTACTTTACCATGCAGTAGTGCTCGAGCCCTCATAACGGGGTGCTTTAATCAATGCCTGCTCTTATACAGTACACAGATGCAGCAACTTATACTGAGAAATCGTCTTTAGAAACTTGTGTACAACTCCTATAGACTGGTGCCCCACTGTTTACCCACAAGCAATAAAAGTTCCTGCAGAATGCAGACATTCCTCCTTCACGCTGCCGTAAATAAAATATATAAATAAATAAACACAACAACATGACATTTATCGTGATATTAGGCAACAACGAAAAAAAAAATGGGAAAATAAAAGTTCTGTAGAGAAGTTTACGTTATAACTGTAACGTAGGCAGCGTAGGTCCTTTGCTAACGTGTATGTAACCATATTTCAAAACATCATCAACAGCAGATGCCGTACTTTGGTGTTACAACGTACAGTCCTTGATTATGACAGGCAGGTAATGTACATGTCTCAACAGTATTGTCGTTTAACAACGGTTATATAAAATAACCGAAGCTGCCAAGAGCAAAATAAATGTTTACGTCGAAGTTCTTGTTCTTGCCAGTGAAACATGTCTGTAATTATTTAACAGAAACACAAGACATAATTTCACAGTTTGGTATATTTACCGCACTGCATGTTAGCGTCGCTGACAAGAAGGTGAACTCTCATTGTTTTGTGTAGGTCGTAGTGTACAACACTTAATTCCTTGTGTTAACGTATTTCAGTAGATTGTGTTCGAAGTTACGCAAATTTTTAAGTCGATTGTTCGAATTGAGAGGTGGGATAGCGACAAAACACATACCGATCTGATATGTTACAAACGTGCGGGGCGTAAGTCTATCACAGAAAATGATGCTTTTTAAAGTTAACATTTTTGCAGCAGAAAAACAATTCAGACTTAAAAAAGCTGGGAGAAACAATGTTGTTCATGGTGACGTCACAGTGCCCTCCTGTTGCAGAGCGGATTGCTTATTGCGGGAATTTAATACTTCCATAAATTTCTTTGCCAACAGCCATGTGCTGATGGCGCTACAGTCTGGAACCGCAAGACCGCTACGGTCGTAGGTTCGAATCCTGCCTCGGGCATGGATATGTGTGATGTCCTTAGGTTAGTTAGGTTTAAGAAGTTCTAAGTTGTAGGGGACTGATGAACTTAGAAGTTAAGTCCCATAGAGCCATTTTAACCAAGTGCTGATGACGTACAAACAACGCGTAGGTCTGCTCGAACGAGTTCAAATATCTTCTGGTACGCCCATTTCGTCTTGTTCGATGTACGCAGTTATAAGAATAGACAGTATGCTGCACTTTAAAATGTCATCTTACTAACTGGTTAAATTAAGTAAGTTACATCGTTGATGCTTATGCACTTCCGCAGCAAGAAAAGTAGGCTACCATTTCAACGTAGAAAATCAAATACTCATCCATTTTGAGTTTGTGCGTTGCAGAACTTATCTTCAAGATGATCCTTGAGGTCTTCGGATTGTTTTAAGGCGAATGAGAAAACTAGCAACTGACCATCTGTAGACTTATTGAGATACGCAGACGAAATCACACTCACAACAGCATTTATTACCTCCGCCATTCCTCACCACAGTTTTCCAAAGTACTTCATAAGGTTTCCAATAATAAAACAGCTGCATAACGATGAGCGTATAACCGCAACAGAGTAAACCATACGTTGTTACTCTGACAAATATGAAGTACGAATGATATAATTTTGGCGCCATGCATTTGTATCTGTAATAAATTTCATTGTTGTAGAACATACCACAACAATGCTGTCAAATTAATTTACATACGTAATATCTGGTACTTACAAACATTGAATAGAAGTAAACAAAGCGCATTATTAGTTCTTAAAAAGTCTGTAGATCACACTTGTAATGACGAAAAGTTTAAATAATACCACAATAACAACAAAAGTGTCCAAAATGTTTGACTTGGATAAGTTGTTTAGCTTTTACAAACCTTTTTTATGCATGTTACATTTAGAGTGAAGTTATGTACATTTTTAAAATGAGGTAATCAAGTGTTAACCAGTTAATAAAAAAACTATCGCTTAATAAATTAAGGAACAGATTTGAAAGTTCTTAAGTTCACGTGGTTTCTTTGAAACGAAACATTATTTAACTGAAATTAGCTTACATGTTTTTGGTATGCTAATGTTAATTAAAATCATTTTTTGAGCTGTTTTAATCTGTAATTAATATGATGGTTGTTATCTCGTGCTTTGGTGTTTGGTTGCCAAACTTCGTAAGCAAACCCGAAATTAAAAAAATTTGGAAAATTAGCTTCGTGTGTTGTGTACCTCATTTGACATCTGGAGTAAAACTTGCATCGTACGATTCATTCGATCAGTTATGGTTATGATCACTTACAATTTCAACTTCAATACCACTTCCACTGTTAAAGATTTTATTTGCTTCTTGCAGCTGCAGAATACAACTATAGGATGAAGGACTTTCGCAGGATGTGTGTAACGAACCGAGACAAAGGACATAAGGGAACCTCGTCTGCAAGTCGTGGCAATAACTTCGCATCGAACACGCCTACCTACCCGACTGGAGAAGACGACATCTCGACAAGTCGTCGAACCGTTGGACGTGCGCGCCCCCCAGAACGAGATTTGTTTACGGCATTGTCTGCGGCGGGAACCTCTTTGTCTGCTCAGAGGAGGACAAAGAGCGAGAAAGACAGAGAGAGGTAGAGAACTCCTTACGGGGCAGTCATTACACACAGCGGTGTCACTCTGTTGTGACTCGGAATCGTGTTATTACGAATGTAGAGAGGCAGTCATAAGCACATGAAGGTCCTTGCAGATTAATGCCTCTTTCCTATCATTTGAAACTTGTTTGCAACATCGGTTTAGCCAGTTTGTTTTCTTTCCTTGAGAAATTTTGTACTAGGGAAAATAACACTTGACTACAATCCACAGCAGACCACATGCCGCCCTATGATGTATGGTCCATGGTACTTTGTCCACCATCGTCAATTCCCTTCTCTCCTGTTCAATTCGCGACTTATGAGCAGGAAGAACGAAGTTAAGTAAGCCTCTGTGTGTGCTCTAATCTCTCAAATTTTATTTTCATAATAATATCGTGATGATGATACGTCATTGAGTGCCAATTGCGAAAATCCTAACAGATATGGCGTTCCAAATGGGGTGGGTGGTAAATACCTGTGTTAATGTATTATTCGGATATGTATACTATTTACAGTAAAGTGATTATCTGCAGCCAACTGTATGGACCATAACCTATGGTGGGATTAACGTGTTAGCAATAATATCACTGACGAAAAGAGCCGGAAAGGACACAAAGTTTATGTTGTGGCTGTACCCCCTTGTAATGTTTTGTGGTTCCTTGCTGGATGAAGACTGTGTGGTATGATAGCAGATTGGCCGGTTTCATCTCATTACAACACAAAGTCCACACGTGGTTAAAATACATTTCGTTACAGGAACCAATTGCGTACTTAACTCCAATGATACCTAATATGAAGTTCTGTGGTTAACAACAATCAAATAACATGTACTGATTCTTGAATCTCGTCCGTGTCCATTTCACGACTATACACAATGACTAACGTTCCCTCACTGCTAGCCAAGGTGCGAGACGGCGAGTATCACTTTGGAAGACTAGAGCACAGTGAAACGTATTGAGGTGCAGTGCGAACTGAGTCCCAATGCGACGTACTGCTGTAGTTGAGAGACTGAGACGGTTCGGTCCGTGGCGGCGGCCTATATGAACGCTGCCTAGGTGCAAGGAGACGTTACCGTCCCGTAGCCTGGGGCGGTGTCTTGGTCTTCTCTTGTCGTAGGTGCGCCTAGTTCAGCGACTGGTATACAGTGCCGACCAGTGTGTTGGCGAAGGCGTACGCCAGCACGGTTTATTCAAAAATATGGAACCACTGATGGAAGAAGAGCACTTGTCATCTAGAGCAACAAGACCGTATACACACATTATGTCAGCTGATAAATATGGTTCCTGAATTACGAATACTGGGGATTTCTTTCCGATTTTCTTGTAAGTAATGCTCACTGAGAAATGTAGGAACATGTAAGGCAATACTGACTCTAAGACTTACTTTAGAAGATAGGTTCAAAAAATTCAAACCAATGTATATAGCTTTTGCAGATTTAGTGAAAGCTCTTGACATTGTCAACTGGGACACACACTTTAAAATTCCTTATGTATCAGCGGTAAAATATCGGGAGCGAAAGGTTATATAGAACTTTTACAGAAACCAGACGGCAGTTGTAAAAGTCGAAGGGCATGAAAGGGAAGCAGTGATTGAGGAGGGAGTAACACGGGGTTGTAGCCTACCGTGATTTTATTCAGTCTGTACAATGAGCAACCAGTAAAGAAAAACCAAAGAAAAATTGGGAGAAGGAATTAAAGTTCAGGAAGAAAAGACAGAAACTTTGAGGTTCACCGATGACATTGTAATTCTGTCCGACTCATCAAAAAACTTGGAAAAACAGTGCCTTGAAAGGAGAATACAAAATGAAAATCAACAAAAGCACTACAATGATAATGGAATGCAGTCGAATTAGGTGATGCTCAAGTAGTTCACTAAGAGACGTGATACTACAATAGTACTAGATGAGTATTAGTACAATTTAGGCAGCAAAACAACTGATGATGATAGAAGTATAAAGGATGTAAAACGTAGACTGACAATGGCAATTAAGTGTTTCTGAAGGAGAGAAATTTGTCAACATTGAATATAGATGTAAGTGTTAGGAAGTATACTCTCAAGGATTTTTGAGTGTAGCCTTGTTGAAATGAAACGTGGACAAATATATTCTCAAGGATTTTTGAGTGTAGCCTTGTTGAAGTGAAACGTGGACGATAAACATTTCAGACAAGAAGAGTATAGAAGCTTTTGAAATGTGACGTTACAGGAGAATGCTGAAGATTAGATGGGTAGATCATGCGACTAATGAGGAGGTACAGAATAGATTTAGGGAGAAAAATAGTTCGTGACACAACTTGCCCGAAGGATGAGGTCAGTTGATGGGACACGTTCTGAGACATCAAGGAATCGCCAGTTTAGTACTGAAGCGAACTGTGGAGGTAAAAATTATAGAGGCAGGCAAACAGATGAATACTGTAAGCAGGTACAAAACAATGTAGGTTGTAGTAGTTAATCGGAGATGAAGAGGCTTTTAGAGGATAGTGTAGTACAGAGAGCTGCATCAAACCAGTCTTCGGACTGAAAAGCACATCAAGAACAATGCTAACGGTTGTGATGCGATGTGGAAAAAGGATGCAGGAACGATCGTGTTACCCAAAACTTACAACAAAACTTTTCAAAAATTATGACTTGGCGCAGCACTTCTTTATTGACACCACGAACTCGAGAAAGTCTGGCCTTGTGCCTTGACAACATGTTGCGTAGTGTATAAGCGTACCTTCTTGCATTCTATAATTTTGATGTAATTGATATAAAAAGTTTATTTAGATAAAAATGATCATGTTTAGTCGCATCACCTGTCGTTCTTCAATCCTCATTCTGTTTTTTAACCTAAATTGGTACTGACATACATCTCTTGCATTAAACCATTTCTCAAAAAACTGAAAAAGCCATAAATCCCTACAGACTTGGATAATTTGAACAAACGTGTCATGGCTGCCTTGACCAGCTCCATTGCTCAGCACGGGATCATTAAATCTTACTCGCTGTAGGCGGGTGACAATGATAATCGAAAGTAATGATGGTGTCTGAAGTCAATAACAAGTACGTGACATTATGGAGCAGGGGCCAGGAAATCATGAAGATGACGCTGCTGAACCAACTAGTAAGACAGGGGGAGCATCGCAGACGTACTTCTTGCTCATAATGGTGACGCTGTGGAGCGAGTAGGCAAAGATAGACGGGCTAATTGACGGAGTTCCTCGACACTAAATAATTATTGGAGGTGTATAGTTTATTTAACTAGTCGATGTATTATGAAAGAGAATGATCGTGATGTTGGTACTAGCACAGCCCGCTGTTGCCACATTTGAACAACTAATTAAGCGTTGCGCACTTGAAGCCGGCGATTAGCCTGGGCTCAGTGTTCAGGGCTTTGTTGACACTATTAGAATATTTACAAAAACAGACATAATGTCTTATGGGATAACAGCAATCAGTGATTTTATACTGTTGCTTAAAATCCGTCTTGATTGCAAAATATTTTTTTATTATTCATATGACCGGTTTCGGTTCATTCAGAACCATCTTCAGATCTGATATTTCAGTTACAGGAGTAACCCGTCCAAATCCAGCAACTCTCACATGCTACGTAGCTGGATTTGGACGGGTTACGCCTGTAACTGAAATATTAGATCTGAAGGCGGTTCTGAATGAACCGAAACCGGTCATATGAATAATAAAAAAAATTTTTTTGCAATCAAGACGGATTTTAAGCAACACTATTAGAATATTTGATTTTCGTAATTAGTGTTCTACATTCATAATGTTGAATGAATATGATAGCGATAATTTTTGCGCCTGCAGGAGAAAATGAGTTTAGTGCTGATTAACTGAAATCGACTTGATGTTTGTGTGGTTAGGAATCATTTATATTACATATAGATGAGCTATTACGTCGTATCTGTTATTTTGCTATTAGACAGTAGTTGTGTAGGAGATACAAATGATATCTGTTTTCATGTTTTATGTGTGTTAATAAATAAATGCATGTATACAGATTATATTACGTTTTGTGACCGTAATAAATGTCTTAGTTAGACCATATATGTTCCGCTTCATATATATATATATCCAGTGTCAGCTAAGTGCAATGTTGCAAAGTTGAGCACCTATATGTGGAAGATCATTGGGAATAAAGCAGGAAGCAAAAAATCGTGAGCAATAATTGCAATTTGTGTGCACACAAAAGTTGGGACATATCACACACACACACACACACACACACACACTAGTCTAAAAATATAAACACAGAGGAAAAGCAGACCCTTTCACAGCAACAGAATGTATGGAGGCACTTGCACCTGTATTAGTTTGTTTTGATGTTGCGAGATGTGATCCGCGTTTGTTTTGTTTTCTGTTGCTGTGAAAGGGTCTGCTTTTCCTCTGTGTTTATATTTTTAGACTAGTGTGTGTGTGTGTGTGTGTGTGTGTGTGTGTGTGATATGTCCCAACTTTTGTGTGCACACATTATTATTTTGTTATAGCTACTTTACTATGGTACTATCGGGGTTGATAATGACGTCTGCAAATTTTATTGTAGTGTCAGGAGATGTTTTTTGTTATTTTCATATCTGTTTGTGTTGTGCTTGGGTAGTAGTTCTCTTGTCGAAGGTGTTCTACAAATGTTGAAAAGCCGGTGCCGTACTTCGGTGTTCTTTTATGTCCTCCATATTTTGTTTCAAAATGTCTACTGGCCTGCCCTAAGTGTAAAGCATCATAGGTGTCAAACATCAGTCGGTAAATGCCAGAACCTTTGTATATGTCAGTGTCTTCTTCCTTCTGCAAATGTTTCTATATTGTGTTATTACTTTGGTAAACGTTTTAGCTTATTTCTTAAAGACATTACCAGTTGAGTGTGACCTTTGCCATTTGTGAGTGTGTGCCAGCTTGGCTGAAAGTAAGCAGACTCAGCACCAAAAACATCTCCAAATGCTACCAAAAACACCGCAAATTCGAAAGGTAATCACAAAAAAGAAACACATAACAAACAATCAAATCAAACATTAATATCAAAACGTTATTTAAAGTAATGAAACATATAATAGGCAAACATCAACCCCCTAGCCACCACAAAAAACAGCATCGTGTTAAACAGTCAACATAACCACTCACGTTCACCAACCACAGAACCATAACGAAGTAGTTTCACCAAAGTAATAATGTGTGCATATACAAGTTATAACGTTTGTCCCCCTTAAACACACACACACACACACACACACACACACACACACACACGCACACACACAAACGTGGACATGTAATTCCGCTGCTAAATAACAGTAATAATAATAATGCCTTACATGTGCAGACATAGGCATATACATACAAACACACTATTCCAAAAATACATGCCTATAAACACACACACACACAAAACACAGTAAACTCTTCCACAGCCACAGAAAGCGAAACAAATGACTATCACATCTCGCAGCATCAAAACAAACTATACGAGGTATAAGAGCCCCACATAAAACGAAAATATGTATATACCCAGTGTCACTGAAGGGCAGTGTTCCAATAACTGTGCACATATGGATGGAAAAATATTAGAAATCCAGCAGGAAACAAAGAATCGTGAGTATTAATTGTAATTTAACAGTGTTTAATAGCGGTAATGTAAAACATGAGAACTGCTTACGATTTTGGGAAACACATTTGCAAGAAAAACCAGATTGTTGCAGTGACCACTGAAGACGCTTCGAAATAAAGTTAAACGTGTTTGGTCTGAATAAGACTTTTATTGCAGTCGCAAAAGACAGAGTGAGACGTATGAGGTGCGACAATGGAGTAATGAGAATGTTTTTCTTTGCAGGATGTGGCAACCCTGCATGCTTGCGTAGGCACAATATCTTTGACCTTGGTTTATAAGCTACTTCTAGTCCAAGTGGCACATCGATGCAACTCCTCAGTCGTGAGTTGTGCTGTAACAATTTAATAAGTGTTTGTGTCTCTCGTCACGGAAATGGAACCGCATAATATTGCGCAACGGTATGCCGTTTCTTTTTCTATTAAATTGGGTGAAAAAGCGACGACAACTTACGGTAAGCTTCAGAAGGCTTTTGGAGAGGAGGTTATGTCAAGAGCTCAAGTTTTTCATTGGCATAAAATGTTTAGTGAAGGCAGAACAAGTGTTGAAGACGGAGACCGCAGTGGACGACCATCAACCTCACGGACGGATGTCAACTTGGCCAGGCTGCATGAACTCGTACGATCTGATCGAAGATTATCCGTGAAAATGATTGCAGAAGAACTGAAAATCAATCGACAAACGGTTCGTCTGATAATAACTGATGATTTGGTATGAGAAAGATTTGTGCAAAAATGGTCCCCAAAAATCTCACGCCACAACAGCGAGAAACACGGAAAAATGTGGCAGCCGATCTGTTACAGCAAACGGAAATCAATCCAGAATTGTTGAGCCGTGTTATCACTGGTGATCAAAGTTGGTTTTTTCAGTACGATCCAGAGACAAAACACCAAAGTTCGCAATCGTGCTCAAAGGGATCACCCAGACCAAAAAAAAGCTCGCATGTCAAAGTGAAAAGTGAAATGCATGCTTGTGTGCTTCTTTGATTCCAAGGGAATTGTTCATAAAGAGTGGGTGCCTCCTCGTCAAACAGTTAACCAATATTACTACAAAGAAATGTTAGAAAGACTTCATAAAAGAGTTCTTAGTGTCCGTGCCAACATTGCTGATAATTGGATTCTGCATCACGATAATGCGCCATCCCATACTGATCTGTCAGTACAGCTATTTTTAACCTCAAAACCAATTTCAGTACTACCACAGCCACCTTGTTCACCAGATATCACTCTGTCGGACTTTTTTCTATTTCCAAGAGTAAAAACGGCGGTCAGGGGACACCATTTTCAACACAAAATGTCCAAATAGCTATGACGAGGGTCTTGGAGGATGTAACCTCCCCCTCACTTATCGACCTTAATGACAGTGAAAAATTAAACCGCGTGTACCTAATGGAAATTTGGGAAAAGCAGTCGTCACCGAAGTTAATCTGTCGGTAAAGAGGGAGGAAAGATTACATCTAAATGAAAGGAAAAATGCAAATGAAACTGGTGGAAATTAATTTTGAAAAGGGGTAAAGTTAATAAAGAAAGCAAATGTGGGGCCATTACGTGAACAGTTAACTAGCGGTAATTAGATATTTGAGATTTGGGGGAAATTACGGTCGCCAGTCCTAAGGACAATTACTATAGTAACTGAAAAAGAAAGGTTATTACACATATAATTAGCACTAGAAGCGTGGCAACTGAAGGTTGACACATGTAATGTGAAAACTGAAAGTTTGTCTCAGAAGTAATAAATTTCTCTACACTCTGACTTAATTTAGCAAAAGGATTTATAAAACCGGAAAATCGAAAGTTAATTTAGTGACTGAAGTTAATAGTGAGCTTTCTTTCTGAAGCACATCTAAATTCAGTAAAATACGGTTAGTCTTGGACTACCTCAACAATCATTTCAAAAGCTACTTGAATCTACGCAATTTAGAAAGAAGAGATTTAACTTTGAACTTGAATTAAATGATTCTGAACAATTAACAATAGTAAAAGTTAGTACATACCAAGCTGAGCTGCAGTCACAGGTAAGCTAAAATACGGTAACAAAACTCGCACTCTTAATTTGTGCTTGTGTAATCTAAATATTGTAGCCAGCTATGAATACCTTAACTGAACTTTGAAATTAAAGCAGTGAAATCGAATGATGCTGGCGTTTGAATTTCAACGACACTCGTGTTCATTCCGGAAAAGGAAGGGACCCTTCTTGATAATGCAATTGGGACAATGAGCAACAAACGTTCATGCTAAGTTGCTGTAATTTTGTGATGCAACAATTTTAAAAGTTTGAAAAGCTGAGGTCTGCCATACTTTACGTGCTTCCAGTCTTCCTTGTTGGTTGATTGAAGGTTTGAAGCCGTCGATCGAGGAGGTGGCGACAGTCACTCATTGTCGGCCGTCGCTGTTGCAGAAGCTGGATGTTGGCGCGCCTTCTTCTCGACACGGTCACCAGACGAAATGGGCTCTTGATGTGCGCCAGCTAATGCTTCCCGTCCGTGACACCATGTCAGAAACTATCATCGCAAGTCGAGTGCAATTATAACATGCCAAACCCCGAAAGCGCGGAAACTCGCGGGAGCTTCACACAACACACCTGCTCCACTGCACCACCGCAGCCAGACTCTCCCTCTGCCCGCGCTCCACGCGACCGAGTTAACACTACCAAAGATCCTAAACACTTTGGCTCTCCACACGACCTATCGATGTATTCGTTCGATAGCATAGTTTTCCCTAGGCCAGACCCAGCGTATAAATACGAATAATATTCACAAAACAACCAATTATAAATCGACATAAATGCATATATATATATATATATATATATATATATATATATATATATAGTAAAACAATTACAATATACAAAGACACAGAAATGTTATACCTTCAGGTAACAAAATAAGGAAAAAGAATTGTAGTATAATAGATGGAAATAGGAGGATATGCATTTCCGGCGTTACAAGGATATTACAGAAATGTTATCATCAATGGCAGAAGCGCTGGAAAAAGTGTGTGCACTCATAAGGGAACTACATTGAAGGAGACAACACTAAATTTGTCTGAAACGGTAAGCAACATTTTTTTTTTCACATCAGTCTCATTACTTTATTGTCACACCTCGTACGTTACACGTATAATCCCGACTGCGGAAAAAGATGCCTACAGACACAAGAGAGAACGTGTATAATAAAACCGCTTCGTGTCACAGTGTCTCTAGATTATAAGAAAGAGCGATGTCTACAGGGGACGGATGGTGAGAAGTCTCTCTGTGACACAGAAGTCTGTCGGAGAGGTACTGATAAGGTGCGTGCAGTCCACTAAAGCACAACGCCATGCAGGATTTAAAGTACGAAATTAAGATGTAGTAGTAAAATTAGAGAGAGAAAAATATAGAAACTTACTAGATGAAGGGACAAGAAAACTGGATAAGCCTGTGCGCTGAAATATCAAAGAACATGAGGTTCTCTCGCCGTAACGAACGTTCTAATAGCTTCCGGGAAAACAGCCGAGTTCAAATGATTCAAACGGCTGTGAGCACTATGGAACTTAACATCGGAGGTCATCAGTCCCCTAGAACTTGGAACTACTTAAATCTAACTAACCTAAGGACATCACACACATCCATGCCCGAGGTAGGATTCGAACCTGCGGCCGTAGCAGTCGCGCGGTTCCGGACTGAAACGCCTAGAACCGCTCAGGCATCGTGGCCGGCAAAGCAGCCGAGTAATAACCAGAATAACCGCTGATATTTCGACAGGTGAACGAGCTTTCAGTTTCAAGCCGAGATCGCTGTACTTGGGAAATTAAACCATCTTCGGGCGGTCTGTGACAACCGGGAACCAAAAGATGAAGTACGGCGACCAAGACAACGCACACTGTGAACAACTAGCGCACTATAAAGCCAAATGTAACTAACGTCACACAATATCGACAGTGACGCATTAATTAACAACAGGTTAGCGAGTAGCGCTAAATTCGCACCTCTGTTTTGAAATAGGTAGAGAGCAAGGTTTTAAATACAAAATCAAATAGGGGTAATGCAGGAGTAGGTTTAATAATGAACAAAAAAATAGGAGTACGGGTATGCTACTACAAACAGCATAGTGAACGCATTATTGTGGCCAAGATAGACACGAAGCCCACGCCTATTACAGTAGTACAAGTTTATATGCCAACTAGCTCTGCAGTTGATGAAGAAATTGATGAAATGTATGATGAGATAAAAGAAATTATTCAGGTAGTGAAGGGAGACGAAAATTTAATAGTCATGGGTGACTGGAATTCGAGAGTAGGAAAAGGGAGAGAAGGAAACATAGTAGGTGAATATGGATTGGGGGACAGAAATGAAAGAGGAAGCCGCCTGGTAGAATTTTGTGCAGAGCATAACTTAATAATAGCTAACACTTGGTTCAAGAATCATGAAAGAAGGTTGTATACATGGAAGAACCCTGGAGATACTAAAAGGTATCAGATTGATTATATAATGGTAAGACAGAGATTTAGGAACCAGGTTTTAAATTGTAAGACATTTCCAGGGGCAGATGTGGACTCTGGCCACAATCTATTGGTTATAAACTGTAGATTAAAACTGAAGAAACTGCAAAAAGGTGGGAATTTAAGGAGATGGGACCTGGATAAACTGAAAGAACCAGAGGTTGTACAGAGTTTCAGGGAGAGCATAAGGGAACAATTGACAGGAATGGGGGAAAGAAATACAGTAGAAGAGGAATGGGTAGCATTGAGGGATGAAATAGTGAAGGCAGCGGAGGATCAAATAGGTAAAAAGACGAGCGCTGGTAGAAACCCTTGGGTAACAGAAGAAATATTGAATTTAATTGATGAAAGGAGAAAATATAAAAATGCAGTAAATGAAGCAGGCAAAAAGGAATACAAACGTCTCAAAAATGAGATCGACAGGAAGTGCAAAATGGCTAAGCAGGGATGGCTAGAGCATAAATGTAAGAATGTAGAGGCTTATCTCACTAGGGAAATACTGCCTACAGGAAAATGAAAGAGACCTTTGGAGAAAAGAGATGGAAACCCAGTTCTAAGCAAAGAAGGGAAAGCAGAAAGGTGGAAGGAGTATTTAGAGGGTCTATACAAGGGCGCTGTACTTGAGGACAATATTATGGAAATGGAAGAGGATAAAGATGAAATTGGAGATATGATATTGCGTGAAGAGTTTGAAGGAGCACTGAAAGACCTGAGTCGAAACAAGGCCCCCGGAGTAGACAACATTCCATTAGAACTACTGATAGCCATGGGAGAGCCAGTCCTGACAAAACACTACCATCTGGTGAGCAAGAGGTATGACACAGGCGAAATAGCCTCAGACTTCAAGAAGAATATAATAATTCCAATCCCAAAGAAAGCAGGTGTTGACAGATGTGAAAATTACCGAACTATCAGTTTAATAAGTCACAGCTGCAAAACAACAACGCGAATTCTTTACAGACGAATGGAAAAACTGATAGAAGCCAACCTCGGGGAAGATCAATTTGGATTCCGTAGAAATGTTGGAACACGTGAGGGAATACTGACCTTACGATTTATCTTAGAAGAAAGACTAAGGAAAGACAAACCTACGTTTGTAGACTTAGAAAAAGCTTTTGACAACGTTGATTGGAATACTCTCTTTCAAATTCTGAAGGTGGCAGGGATAAAATACAGGGAGCGAAAGGTTATTTGCAATTTGTACAGAAACCAGAGGCAGTTATAAGAGTCGAGGGACATGAAAGGGAAGCAGTGATTGGGAAGGGAGTGAGACAGGGTTGTAGCCTATCCCCGATGTTATTCAATCTGTATATTGAGCAAGCAATAAAGGACACAAAAAAGTTCGGAGTAGGTATTAAAATCCATGGAGAAGAAATAAAAACATTGAGGTTCGCCGATGACATTGTAATTCTGTCAGAAACAGCAAAGGACTTGGAAGAGCAGTTGAACGGAATGGACAGTGTACTGAAAAGAGGGTATAAGATGATCATCAACAAAAGCAAAACGAGGATAATGGAATGTAATGGAATTAAGTCGGGTGATGCTGAGGGAATTAGATTAGGAAATGAGACACTTGAAGTAGTAAAGGAGTTTTGCTATTTGGGGAGCAAAATAACTGATGATGGTCGAAGTAGAGAGGATATAAAATGTAGACTGTCAATGGGAAGGAAAGCGTTTCTGAAGAAGAAAAATTTGTTAACATCGAGTATAGATTTAAATGTTAGGAAGTCGTTTCTGAAAGTATTTGTATGGAGTGTAGCCATGTATGGAAATGAAACGTGGACGATAAATAGTTTAGACAAGAAGAGAATAGAAGCTTTCGAAATGTGGTGCTACAGAAGAATGCTGAAGATTAGATGGGTAGATCACGTAACTAATGAGGAGGTATTGAATAGAATTGGGGAGAAGAGAAGTTTGTGGCACAACTTGACTAGAAGAAGGGATCGGTTGGTAGGACATGTTCTGAGACATCGAGGGATCACCAATTTAGTATTGGAGGGCAGCGTGGAGGGTAAAAATCGTAGAGGGAGACCAAGAGATGAATACACTAAGCAGAATCAGAAGGATGTAGGCTGCAGTAGGTACTGGGAGAAGAAGCTTGCACAGGATAGAGTAGCATGGAGAGCTGCATCAAACCAGTCTCAGGACTGAAGACCACAACAACAACAACAACAGAGAGCAGGATTCTAGGCGCTTTTACCTGTTGACCCATCCAATCATGTCCCATGGTCCTACAGAACGCTTAAGCATAGCAATATTTCTGTATTACCTTATACTTTACAAATCTGTTAATTCAGTTCATTACACCGTACGCTCCGGTGCTGGGAGGAAGATTCTTTACTCAGCCTGCATACCATTCCCAATATCTGATTGTATGTTAAAAAAGCATTGTTTGTGCCTGGAGTTTTCCTAAAATTAGCCGTGCGTTGAGGTATGAGTACCTCCGGTGCGTAATTTTTCATTACGCTGTACGAAACGTTTCAACGCAGGTCTATGAACGGCAACCTCCAGCACGCTGACAGAGGGTAAGTCCGCGCCACGCTTGTGCTGGCGTGAAAACGTGCGGCAGTCTCATATTTCAGGAGAAAAAAGGGCGCACGCGCGATGTATTTATTGCGTTGCAAATTGTCGGGGACTTGAAGTGGCAGCGAGGGAAATTAGCCGAGATTAGGGAGCATTAGCGCTTATCTGGCTGTGTTTGTTGTACAAGAGGGCCCGATAGCGCGTCTTAACTAGTCGGCTGGGATCGTTAAGAAGTTAACGGGCTCCGTCCATATGGCGTGCGGGACGTCACTAAGAGAGGGCGCTCGCTCGCACCGCTGGCTGCCTCCAGCTTCCTGAAGAGAGAGGAGAGCTCGCCGGCGAGATGCGCCCCGAGATACGGCGCACGCAACACATGCTCCCGTGTCCGCCGAGGAATGTGTGGCGCGTTCTGCACGTGACGCAAACACCGTGCACTGTTTTGTTCTCGGCGTGTTTCACTACAGCAACGTAGCTTTCTCCCCTGTCTTACCCATCTGCTTCCTAAGGCTTTGTAACGGAGGGGACCAGAAAAATATAGACACTCTTTGATAGGCAATATTCAACGAACAAAATGACATACTGAAACATCCCCTTTTGAACAAATTATACAAGACTGTGCTTAAACTGACACACAATATTTTTTAGCGCAACGCAATCTGACTTTCAGAAATCCCTACAAAGGAATTTCCCTGACTAACATTAACTTGTACCTTTCACAAATCACTTACCTCACCAAAAATCTTCGTTACTCGAACTACTGCAATACAGCGAGCGCCACTACTGCCAGCTAAATGATAGATTCAAACTACGGAAGTCACTATCTACTGATAGGGATAGATTTTAATAGAGATTTTAATAGAGAACAAACAATGTAATTACCTTAATAGTCATAATATATATAGCAGTTCATAATATCCAGTATAACAAATATCAAACTCCGCCATCTCTCTCCTCACATCCACCACTGCTGGCGGCTCACCTCCAACTGCGCAACGCTACGCGTTGTTCACATCCAGCTGCCGCTGCCCAACACTACAATGGCAGACAACAATGCAAACTAGCCACAGACTGCACACAGCACAGCCAGTGATTTTCATACAGAGCGCTACGTAACGTTGCCAATAAGAAAACATAAACAGCCTACTTACATAAAGAAAACATAAACAGCCTACTTACAATACCATTACAATTCTTGCAAGGTGGGAAGGTTATTTTATGCGTTCAAAGTGAACCTCATTAGCAGCCAAACTACCTCGTTCAGTGCAGCTGGTTTCAGTTGAGCCTGGACATAAATAAATGTAACATGTTGCGCATACGTAGGAAAAGAAATGCACTACTGTACAGCTACACTATTGATGACAAACAGCTGGAGACAGGCGTAACTATCCAGAGCGACGTTAAGTGGAATGAGCATATAAAACAGATAGTGGGAAAAGCAGACACCAGACTCGGATTTATCGGAAGAATATTAAGAAAGAAGTGTCTTATAACGCTCGTGTTCGCACGATTCTTGAGTATCGGGGATCTATCTGGGATCCCTAACAGGTAGGACTGATAGAGGAGATAGAGAAGATCCAACGAAGAGCGGTGCGTTATGTTACGGGATCGTTTGGTTCAAATGGCTCTGAGCACTATGGGACTTTGAGGTCATCAGTCCCCTAGACCTTAGAACTACTTAAACCTAACTAACCTAAAGACATCACACACATCGACGCCCGAGGCAGGATTCGAACCTGCGACAGTAGCGGTGGTGCGGTTCCAGACCGTAGCGCATAGAACCGCTCAGGCATCGAGGCAGGCACGGGATCGTTAAGCTGGCGAGAGAGCGTTACGGAGATGCTAAACAAACTCCACTGATAGAAATTACAAGAGTGGCGTTGTGCATCAAGGAGAGATTTACTATTGAAATTTTGGTACAGCACTTTTCAGGAGGAGTCAGACAACACACTACTTACCACCACATACACGTCGCGTATTGTCCACGAGGAGATAATTCGAGAAATTAGAGCCAATACAGAGGCTTAACGACAATCATTCTTCCCACGCACTGTTCGCGAGTGGAATACGTCTACGTCTACGTCTACAGATTACTCTGCTATTCACAATAAAGTGCCTGGCAGAGGGTTCAATGAACCACCTTCATGCTGTCTCTCTACCGTTCCACTCTCGAACGGCACGCGGGAAAAACGTGTACTTAAACTTTTCTGTGCGAGCCCTGATTTCCTTTATTTTACCGTGATGATCATTTCTCCCTATGTAGGTGTGTGCCAAGAGAATATTTTCGTAATCGGAGGAGAAAACTGCTGATTGAAATTTCTTGAGAAGATCCCGTCGCAACAAAAAACGCCTTGTTTTAATGATTGCCACTCCAATTCATGTATCATGTCTGTGACACCATCTCCCCTATTTCGCGATAATACAAAACGGGCTGCCCTTCTTTGTACTTTTTCGATGTCATCCGTCAGTCCCACCTGAAGCGGGTCCCACACCGCACAGCAATACTCCAGAATAAGGCGGACGAGCGTAGTGTAAACAATGTCTTTGGTAGACCTGTTGCACCTTTTGAGTGTTCTGCCAATGAATCGCAGTCTTTGGTGTGCTCTACCCACAATATTATCTATGCGATCGTTCCAATTTAGGTTATTTGTAATTGTAATCCCTAAGTATTTAGTTGAGTTTACAGCCCTCAGATTTGTGTGACTTATCGCGTAATCGAAATTTAGCTGTATTCTCTTAGTAGTCGTGTGAATGACTTCGCACTTTTCTTTACTCAGGGTCAATTGCCACTTTTCGCACCATACAGATATCTTATCTAAATCATTTTATAAGTCGTTTTGATCATCTGATGACTTTAAAAGACGGTAAATGACAGTATCATCTGCAAACAATCTAAGACGGCTACTGAGATTGTCTCCTATGTCGTTGATATAGATCAGGAACAATAGAGGGCCTACAACACTTCCTTGGGGAACGCCGGATATTACTTCTGTTTTACTCGATGACTTTCCGTCTATTACTACGAACTGTGACCTCTCTGACAGGAAATGACGAATCCCGTCGCACGACTGAGGCGATACTCCGTGGGCACTCAGTTTGGTTAGAAGACGCTTGTGAGGAACGGTGTCGAAAGCCTTCTGGAAATCTAAAAATATCAAATCAATTTGACATCCCCTGTCGATAGCATTTATTACTTCATGAGTATAAAGAGCTAGTTGTGTTTCACACGAACGATATTTTCTGAATCCGTTCTGACTAAATGCAAATAATCGTTTTCTTCCAGGTACTGTCATTTTTCCTCCTATTTATGTAATTATGTAGTTATGTAGTTCTCAGTTCGTGCGAGCAATCAGTCATTCATAATAGGAAACACAATCATAACTCAGTCACTCAAAATGATTCAGAAATTTTACTTGTTAGAATAAAATCAGGCGATGATTCTTCGTCTCTGCAGGCTCGTGCTTTGCGGCAGTCTGCTAATCTGTACAAATAAAATGCTTAGTAATTTTGGGAGCGTTGTATAATCAGTCGGGAAACCTCAGATCAATCGGATATTTGCCTTTGATGAAGCTTAACCTTCCGAAGAAGTAATGGAGCTCTTGGCTTATTAAATGCAGGTTCGTATCCAGTCTTTCGAAAGTTCCCGTCTGATTAACAACTACGCAATACACCGATGATGAGTATCATTAATTCTCAAATGTCAAATACACACCTTTTGTATGAAGGTGCAATATATATATATATATATATATATATCTGTGTGTGTGTGTGTGTGTGTGTGTGTGTGTGTGTGTGTGTGTGTGTGTGTGTATATTTCCCTTTTAATCGTACAATTTCGTATCAGTTATCTTTTGTCATAAATCTCAATATTCAGATTACAATTCTTCAAACAAAGCTCAGGCTAATCGGCACGAAGACAATCTCGGAAGCTTTTTTTCTAACAACCACCAGAGAGAGTACTACAATGAATAATTATGCTGTCATAGCATAGCTATTGTATAAAACTACTTTGCGCATGGATTCTGCGAGTATGAAGATAGAAAATTAATAAACGTCATTCAAGGGTAGGATTGTATCAGAATAATTCATCGAATATAAAGAGATATTACAGTACTTCATAATGTTCGAATACAGCATATGTTCTAAAACCCTACTGCAAATCGACGTTAGTGATATAGGCCTGTAATTCAGCGGATTACTCCTATTTCCCTTTTTGGGTATTGGTGTGACTTGAGCACTTTTCGAGTCTTTAGGTGCGGATCTTTCTGTGAGCGAGTGGTTGTATATAATTGCTAAATATAGAGCTATTTTATCAGAATACTCTGAGAGGAACCTGACACAATCTTGACTGGAGGCCTTGCCCTTATTACGTGATTTAAGCTGCTTTGTTACACCGAGGGTATCTACTTCTATGTTTCTCATCTTGGCAGTTTTTCTTGATTGGAATTCAGGAATAGGGTTGGAGGGATCAGATAGTGGTACCGAAAGTACCCTCCGCCACACACCATTAGATGGCTTGCGGAATAGATGTAGATGTATATAAACTCCATTTGTCATGGTTCCCCGTAGGTAGAAGTGAAGAGAACGTGGTGGGTACTCAATATCTTCTCTTCGATCTATCCATCATCAACGTGAATTTTCAACCAAGTAGACTCTGACACTTCTATGGTAGTAAGGCAGAGGGCCGTCTTGTTGTAGGTGAAACCTTTCATTGCCAAACACCTCTCGGATGGCAGGTAAAATCGATGTCTGGAGCATATGAAGATACACCTCGCTAGTTACGGTATCTTCAAAGACTGGGCCAATCAAAACACACGATGAATGACCACACCCCACTGTAACAGTTGGTGGATTAACGTGTTTGTCGACGCGAACGTGAGGACTTTCAGGAGCCCAGTACATGCATTTGCGACGGTTTTCAGTACGGTTCTGTTTGAACTGCGCCTCGTCAGACCAGATAAACCTTCTCTGCTAACAGGTCATCCTCGCTAAGCACTCCATGCTTCGATCCGGGTTGTCCTTGTTCATAGCGTGCAGAGATCTTCGAATGTACACTTTCCTTTTGCAGCTTTCAGCATTCGTTGTACTCTTGATCGGCTTACTGCGCTTTAAGGTACACCTTGTTCCACAGATTTTTGAAGAAACCTAGTAAAATGTTACAGTACAGCTGCGAGGTGCCGGGGCTAGCAGTGTATTTAACACTAAATTCTTCTAGAATCTACATATGTAAATGATGCTCTAAGCCCCCCCTATTCTAACTCCTACTTTTGCTGTTGCACAAGGATTAAAAAAAAATACGCGAACTGACTCTAATCAACCCTGCCAGTGGAGTAGAAGAGAGTTTGGCACCTGCAATAATTTAATTTGATAAATACGTTAAATAAACGAAGGTTTCATTAACATACTGAGGAATGATAGGGTTGCCCTACCGATTAACAGAATGAAAGTTCTGTCCAAAATAACAATATGATTTATTAAGACTAAATACAAAATAATAAACAAAAACACATGAAACATTTACAATACATCAAATTGGCTCAAATTGGATACTCAAACAAACGCTGTGAATGTGAAGTTGTCCCTAAACTAGATTGTGAGGATTATGACGAAGTGGTATGTGGAGCCAATTCCTTGCAACTCAAATCTTAAGCCAACCCAATATTAATTGCTGCTACCCAAGACAGAACAAAGTTAGAAAAAGACGAACAGGCGCGCTCTGCTGAGCTCTAATTATCACCTAGGAAAATCCCTGTCTGCTGGTGCTGCGGACATACCTTACCAATCTGTCTTCTTAACTGCAAGAACACGACTTTGGCGTACCGGAGGCGATGGCTGGTTGCTTCGACGTCCTCGACCGAAAGGCGAGAGCCGACTACCTAGAGCACCCTACAGGCCCAACACACAACATTCCCGCCCTCACGACAGTGGCCGTGGTTAAACGTTCCAATCAGCAACTCGAAAACCGGCGGAAAATTCCACTCTATTGCCGGAGCACTACCATTCCACCAATGGAGATTCTTGGCGCCAATTTCTGCGCTGATTTTGCTACGTCACAGAGCTATGCCCTGAGCAAGCCAATCACAGTTACTATTTTGCAGAAAGCGCGGGAATTTTCCCGCCACAACTGCCTGGGTACACAAATCATTCCCACGCCTCGCTGGTAGCCCGCCAGAAAGTGTTTTCGCTAAGTTTCTGCGAAGTAACGGAACCTCTAGCCCAGCCGCTACTTCAGACCCCTCCGGGCGTGTCTTTTGACAATGTCGGCGTCTGCAAAGCATTCACTCGACTTCCTCACACCCGTCGGCTTAACCCTCTCCAGATCAGCAGAACCCGCCTGTCACCGGACCACCCGGGTGCCGAGAGACGCCGCATGGGAAGTCCGCGTGTGAAGGAATAGCGACTTTTCACTGCATGCAATTAGAGAGGAAAATCGTAAGATAGAAATATGAGAGGGGGCTCATGCCACCTCTCACAACCACACTGGAAGGTAGACTTGTTGATGCTTTTGGTCGGCCAGACCTTCCCTTATGCACGTACTGAACAGTACCGTCGTCTTGAAATATATCCCGAATATGATAAATTATCATACGTGTTGGAGGCTGAGTTCCGTATACAATAATCTATTGCCGTTGTACCTCCCTCACGTTTTCGTACTTCCAGTACCACTTCAGTACGGTCTTGCGTTGCTCAAACAACAATCGTACTTCATTCAATGTTGCACAGTCATCTGCTGGAAAAAGAGAGCGAAGATCTGTTGAGAAAACAATGGACTGTGTTACCGCGCAAAATTACAACGATATGATATTTTGTTCCAAAAATACTAGCTTTCGAAGATTATTTACATCTTTCTTCACCTTTCTGTATTTTAGGGTCACAGCAACCGGGCCATCTAGCAAATAATTTTGTAAATCTCAAGTTGAATAGTATGTAAAGATCTGCTTATAGCTGTACACTTTGTTTTTCAAAGTAATATTAGTTGCTTACAATTTATTTATTTATATACTCATTTCAGCTAGCAAGATGAAGATATAGAAACGTTTCACTGTTTACTCACTAACGATATCACAAGAAATTGCAGTCTTGTTTGAAATATTTGCCATTATCTCATAATCTGTTGTTAGCTGAATATGTGAGTGATATGTTGCTCCTTGTCTACCAGATGTTACTGTTGTGGATTGGCAAGACAGCCAACCCACTAGGACGAAGCCGAAAGGCACGCGTTTAAACTCACGCAGGCTGGCGTGAGGTCTGGAACAGGACAAGGAATTTATAGTAGCAAAGAACGTACGTATCTTCTGGAATACTTAACTTCAATCCGTAATTGGTGAACATCGCTCTTGACGGTACAGGTTTTACAGCATCAATAGTAACTGGTAATGGCGCCTTGCTAAGTCGTAGCAAATGACGTAGCTGAAGGCTATGCTAACTATCGTCTCGGCAAATGAGAGCGTAATTTGTCAGTGAACCATCGCTAGCAAAGTCGGCTGTACAACTGGGGCGAGTGCTAGGGAGTCTCTCTAGACTAGACCTGCCGTGTGGCAGCGCTCGGTCTGCAATCACTGATAGTGGCGACACGCGGGTCCGACGTATACTAACGGACCGCGGCCGATTTAACGGCTACCACCTAGCAAGTGTGGAATAAAAATGGAAATGTCGTATGGCTAGGGCCTGCCGTCGGGTAGACCGTTCGCCTGGTGCAAGTCTTTCGATTTGACGCCACTTCGGCGACTTGCGCGTCGATGGGGATGAAATGATGATGACTAGGACAACACAACACCCAGTCCCTGAGCGGAGAAAATCTCCGACCCAGCCGGGAATCGAACCAGGGCCTTTAGGATTGACAGTCTGTCACGCTGACCACTCAGCTACCTGGGTGGACAGCAAGTATGGTGTCTGGTGGTGACACCACTGTTACATTGGGACGTAAGACGCCAGTATTATTCAGTTGCGAGAGACTGCGCCAAGCAATGCTGTGTTTGAACACCATTCGAACCGTTCCAACAGTTTACGTAACGGTTCGCGAAGTCTCAGGTTCTGTTTGATCTGTTGATCGGTATGCGATTTAGTGATTTTAGTTGGTACCGTTATAAAGACCTGCCTCAGCGTTTTTATTGCACTATGGGCTTTAATGATAAAAATAACTGTAAAACATTGACTGAAATATTTTCTAGGGTGCAGGTCGCTTAACAACGGCACTAATAAATAAATAAAGAATATCAGATATCAAATGTATTCTCTGTTGCGAATACGAACAACCAACAGCTGTATATGGAAATGAGACACTGACAATTTGTGGAGGACCGGGACTCGAACCCAGATTTCACGCTTGCGTACATGCATGCGCGTCCGAAGGAACACAGCACCATTCTTCTTAACAACACAGGCACTGCAATATTGTGCATAAATAAAGAATTGCAATCGCGATTCTGTCCAATTCTCGATGTTTCGCTCGTCCCATGACCTACTGACACCCGATGACCCTATGTCCAAGACGGGTCTCGCTAGTGTGATTCGTTGTCACGATAATAAAATTACAGCCACTGTATTATGATATACTTCGTTAGTTCGGAATTTAATTCTTGATTAATTGTCTTGACTAATTCATCTGAATGTTTCTTGATTCCAAACTGATTAAAGCAATAAAGTTTTTATCTCCCATTCCAATACCTGAGCAGGAATTGAATTGCTCGTTTTATAGCCTCTGATAAACAAATAAAATATTACAATGGGTTCAGCCAAGTAACACTTTTTGCAGGACATTTACCGTGGTGTCACCGCCAGACTTGCTAGGTGGTAGCCTTTAAATCGGCCGCGGTCCGTTAGTATACGTCGGACCCGCGTGTCGCCACTATCAGTGATTGCAGACCGAGCGCCGCCACACGGGAGGTCTAGCAGTCGCCCCAGTTGTACAGCCGACTTTGCTAGCGATGGTTCACTGACAAATTACGCTCTCATTTGCGGAGACGATAGTTAGCATAGCCTTCATCAGCTACGTCATTTGCTACGACCTAGCAAGGCGCCATTACCAGTTACTATTGATGCTGTAAAACCTGTACCGTCATTAGCGATGTTCACCAATTATGGATTAAAGTTAAGTATTCCAGGAGCTACGTACCTTTTTTGCTAGTCTCAATTCCTTGTCCTGTTCCAGACCTCAAGCCAGCCTGCGTGAGCTTAAACGCGTACCTTACGGCTCCCTCATAGTGGATTGGCTGTCTTGCCAATCCACAACATTTGCGTGTTTGTTTCCTTTAATTAAGAGTCAGCGTAAATATTTATATATCCATGCACACACTAGTACTGTATGAGAACTAGTAAATTGGTTCAGACATAACAGGAGTTTGTGCAGTAATAGAGTTTAATGCTATTTGCTCCAGTGTTTCGCGAAATTGTCAAATTTTAAGTAGAGTCGTAGTATTCATGCGGCTAACCCCTGGGCTCTTGAGTATCCCCTGAACTCTCGTAGCGCGAGCCAAATGTCACATGATAGTTCAAACAAGCTCGAACTGTATCGAATGCTGCTGCGTATCGGGAAATGTTGAGCCCGTTCGGAAGTGAGAATCGTTTGTGCAGCCCTTGGTGCCGAATAGCCGGTAAGCGAGGATCCCTGACGGCGTACGTGGCGAATGAAGTATTACTTTTATTTGAGATGCTCCCTGGTGTGATTGAGAAAAGAGGATGGTTTTTCAGTTGCTTTTATGGAGGACAGTACATCTGAAAAGAGGTTACACGGTCAGAGTTCTTATTTGTTGTAAGTGCTAACCGCGGATCATTGTAGTGTAAGGATTGCGTTTCGCTCAACAGTATCTAAGTTTGGTTTCAAGGGCAAATTATCGATCACGTATTTAGAGCCCTGATAACTGTTCTTCACCCCCACTTTCAGTGAAAAGTATGTTTTAAGAGCCGGCCGGAGTGGCCGAGCGGTTCTAGGCGCTACAGTCTGGAACCACGTGACCGCTACGGTCGCAGGTTCGAATCCTGCCTCGGGTATGGATGTGTGTGATGTCCTTAGGTTAGTTAGGTTTAAGTAGTTCTAAGTTCTACGGGACTGATGACCTCAGAAGTTAAGTCTCGTAGTGCTCAGAGCCATTTGAACCATTTTTTTTTTTACGTTTTAAGAACAGCAAAGAGCTAATTTTGTAACTTAAGTTCTTTTTGTCTGAATCAGTTTCCGTTGTTTATGACAAAGCTAAATGAAGGTCATATTCTCATGTTAATATGATTCACTTCTGGGACATTAAAAAGATGGTAAAACAGTTTCAATTTAAAGTATCTTCTTAATTCATTTGCCGTCCGCCTCCGTAGCGCAGCGGTAGCGTTACCGCCTACCACTCAAGGGGGCTCGGGTTCGACTCCCGGCAAGGGCGTGGGTGTTGTGTGTCATTCATCATCGTTGATACGCAAATCGCCGAAGTGGCGTCAACGTAAAAAGAAGACTTGCAGTATGGCGGCCGAACACCGAATGCAGGTCAACAAATGCCATACGATCATTTCAATTCATTTGCCAATATTTCACTATGTTTCTCCTTGCAGTTTAAAAGTAAACCTTGCCATAACTATGCTGTCACTCTTTGCCCTGTAAAGTGAACAGTTAATTGCATTTTTTGGAGAACAAAGTAATTCTTTTGCAAAACAGCTTAAGGTAAATAATAAGCCAAATAGTGATTTCTTTCAGAAACATACAATGTAGTATTTCATATTATGGAGTAAAGCGGAAAGAGCACATCAGAATTATCCACTGCGAACGTAAGAATCAATCGTAGGGTCAAAACAGAAACTGTATTCGCTTGTAAATATCTTACATAATTGGATGTGGTGATTGAGCCTTAGTGTGTATTATTTAAAAAATGTTCAAATGTGTGTGAAATCTTATGGGACGTAACTGCTAAGGTCATCAGTCCCAAAGGTTACACACTGCTTAACCTAAATTATCCTAAGGACAAACACACACACCCATGCCCGAAGGAGGACTCGAACCTCTGCCGGGACCAGCCGCATAGGCCAGTGTATTATTTAAAGGCAGTTTAATTTACAGATTATCTGATTCAGTTTAGAGTAATCGGCAGCACACAAATCGAATGTAATTTACACAGTTATGTTGGCACTCAAAAGTTGTGCTGAAAAGGCTGTTCTACATCAGAATACACGGTCGACACTGTAATCGGAATTTATAGCTCTCATATTCATACTGCTCGTAATAGTTTGAGACACTGGATTCTTGTAGAAACATCAAAATAGAAGTTCTGCTACTCCTAAAGTGTATAAGCTATACAGTAATGGTAATAATAAACATACTTATCTGAGTGATTTTGTCACATGAAGTTTCCAAGTTTGAATCATTTGAAATCTTGTCGAATTTAAGTAGTGACTTCCTAGAGAAATTGATTAGTAAGCCATCAATTCATTAAACAATCGAACTCCCATGTATGAAACAGCTGAAACGTTCGGTTACTCTACAGATGAACTAATGTATTAACAACTTAATTTAAGAAGCGATAAAATGCTATCCTAACATTACATTGTTGGGGTGTAAGCGAGAAAAAGTTCTGAAAAGTTCTGAAATTACGTTTAAAGTTTGCTGGAAGTCTTTAAGTGCTCTCATTACCAAACAGTGCAATGAGACAGTCTGGGCAATTTGCGCGTTTTAAGTAAAACCTGGTTTTCACGTGTTTCAATGTTTATGACGTCATTTCTCCTGAGCTGTGTGTCGCACAGTGATATAATTTTCGAGTACATTTTGTGGTGCATGTGGATACTATCTGAAAAACGTGTTCCGAATATAGTAATGAAGTAATAAATGAAGATGTCATTCCTGACGAAATTTTACTGTATGAACAGCGAAAATGTAGCATACGATGGAACTTTTTCCCTTTCATCATTTTGTTAGGATCGTCAACAAGGAAAAGTTTAGAAAAGGTTTTGAAATTACGTACAAAGTTTCTTGGAAGTCGCCAACTGCTATGACGCTCAAATACTGTGTGAATAGAGTGTGGTTATTCGCGCGGGGTCAGTTACACCTCTTCAGGACATGTAAACAGTTTTTAACTGTACTACTTGTTCTACTGTGTGTCACATAAGATTACTCGTCTTAATGGTTAGATTATGACAGCCTTTTAAATTTTTTAATTTCAAATTCGGCCAATGATTACCTGAAATTTTGAGAAGCAAATTATTGTTGCATCTGGAAGTCGTTAGAAAGGCAAACTGCAAATGAGGTCATCAATCGTGAACCTTGAACCATGAACCAAGAACCGGGTTAATTGTTCAGTAATAGAGATCGCAGCAGTACAGGATACATCAAATATAGAGACGAAGCTAAGTGATCCCAAGAAGAGCGAGAAATAAGGTTAGGAAATGAGATGGAAGAGAGAAAACGGAGGTAAATAAGAATTAGTAAAGCACGGATAGTGTGACACTGCGGCATGATTTCTGGTTCGTTGATGGACGAGACAAAACAGCTGGCATATGCCAGAAGGAAGATTCAGTTTCCGAGTGATCTTCCCTGTAGTGTGTCAGGCGTTTTACGAATGTCTGAGGAAGTAAGCAAAGCACTACCAATCGTGTCCTACTGTAGAAGATATTTACGAAGACGTAGTTAAAAAGCAATGCCTCCGATTTTTTCTATGTCAAAACTCTTAAAGATTTTTAAATAAAAGAAACGTCATTAACATTCTACATATTTACATCCCAATGTAATTGCCCTGGCGGCGAACACCTTGGTCCCAACGACAATGCCACTGTAGAATGTTTGGTTTCGTTGACGGAGCTATGGCCTCTCCTCTGCATGGCCCGCTTCATCGCTACGAATCTGAAGTCCTCGAAGATGTTTTTGAGGCTTTCCAAATAGATGAAAATGGGATGGGGCGAAGTTAGGACTGTGTGGAGGATGATAGATGACAGTGTACACTAAGCATTCTTGCAGGGCTCGTGTGTGTTCTGACATTGTCATGCTGAAGTGGACGAACTCTTCTGCGGTTAGAAACTTGATTACAGTAAGCTGTTTCTCAGGCACCAACATAGTTACGTTACACATCTGCATGTTACAGTTTACAATTCGGAGCCGTCTAGCGACAGAGGGTCGCAACTTGCGTCATCGGAGCAAAAAATCGACCGAGTAATATGCATGAGATGTAATACCTCAATCGTTATAGAGAACAGGATAAAAAATCAGGAGGCATAACTTTTCAGTACGCTCGTATGTTGTTTCATAAGAAGTCGAACTTAGATAACACCTGAAATTTACTTTTTTTCCAAAGAATGCTTTACAATTACAAAGCTTTGTTCTTTGAAGGTATGTCAGTTCTTGAACGAACAATAGGTGGAACATCATGACGAAAAGAAATCAGCAAAATTTTCAGACCAGCAGCGTCTCGATATTCGGAAATCATCGTTGCAAGACATGCGCGGTAAAGAAAGCAGTTACACCTGCTCAATTACTAAAACCTCGTAGAACGACTGAGTTGACATTCGGGAGGGACAGATTCTAAATCACACTCGTTTAGTTAAACGTTTTCTAAGGTTTCTTGAAATAAGTTCTGGCGCTTGAGAAGAACACAGCCGACGTATACTTTCTTTTCCAACTGAGATGCTATTCTGCTTAGAAAACGTTGGAAGACTAAAAGCGAGTCTTCCAATTTTCCGATCCGAAATTGCTGTGTTAAATATACTAACTAATTTTAAAAAAAGAATGTAACGCACCATTGTGTCACTAATTCATTAGTAATTCATGCTCATTTACATAGCACCATCTCTTATTTCTACACTCCTGGAAATGGAAAAAAGAACACATTGACACCGGTGTGTCAGACCCACCATACTTGCTCCGGACACTGCGAGAGGGCTGTACAAGCAATGATCACACGCACGGCACAGCGGACACACCAGGAACCGCGGTGTTGGCCGTCGAATGGCGCTAGCTGCGCAGCATTTGTGCACCGCCGCCGTCAGTGTCAGCCAGTTTGCCGTGGCATACGGAGCTCCATCGCAGTCTTTAACACTGGTAGCATGCCGCGACAGCGTGGACGTGAACCGTATGTGCAGTTGACGGACTTTGAGCGAGGGCGTATAGTGCGCATGCGGGAGGCCGGGTGGACGTACCGCCGAATTGCTCAACACGTGGGGCGTGAGGTCTCCACAGTACATCGATGTTGTCGCCAGTGGTCGGCAGAAGGTGCACGTGCCCGTCGACCTGGGACCGGACCGCAGCGACGCACGGATGCACGCCAAGACCGTAGGATCCTACGCAGTGCCGTAGGGGACCGCACCGCCACTTCCCAGCAAATTAGGGACACTGTTGCTCCTGGGGTATCGGCGAGGACCATTCGCAACCGTCTCCATGAAGCTGGGCTACGGTCCCGCACACCGTTAGGCCGTCTTCCACTCACGCCCCAACATCGTGCAGCCCGCCTCCAGTGGTGTCGCGACAGGCGTGAATGGAGGGACGAATGGAGACGCGTCGTCTTCAGCGATGAGAGTCGCTTCTGCCTTGGTGCCAATGATGGTCGTATGCGTGTTTGGCGCCGTGCAGGTGAGCGCCACAATCAGGACTGCATAAGACCGAGGCACACAGGCCCAACACCCGGCATCATGGTGTGGGGAGCGATCTCCTACACTGGCCGTACACCACTGGTGATCGTCGAGGGGACACTGAATAGTGCACGGTACATCCAAACCGTCATCGAACCCATCGTTCTACCATTCCTAGACCGGCAAGGGAACTTGCTGTTCCAACAGGACAATGCACGTCCGCATGTATCCCGTGCCACCCAACGTGCTCCAGAAGGTGTAAGTCAACTACCCTGGCCAGCAAGATCTCCGGATCTGTCCCCCATTGAGCATGTTTGGGACTGGATGAAGCGTCGTCTCACGCGGTCTGCACGTCCAGCACGAACGCTGGTCCAACTGAGGCGCCAGGTGAAAATGGCATGGCAAGCCGTTCCACAGGACTATATCCAGCATCTCTACGATCGTCTCCATGGGAGAATAGCAGCCTGCATTGCTGCGAAAGGTGGATATACACTGTACTAGTGCCGACATTGTGCATGCTCTGTTGCCTGTGTCTATGTGCCTGTGGTTCTGTCAGTGTGATCATGTGATGTATCTGACCCCAGGAATGTGTCAATAAAGTTTCCCCTTCCTGGGACAATGAATTCACGGTGTTCTTATTTCAATTTCCAGGGGTGTATTTTACATCCCGGGCACATTAAATCCGGTTGCCACAATTAATTGGTCTATTTCCCACCTAAATTGTACAGAGTAGTGGTACACTCACGAGCTACACTACGTTACTCAAGTGGGAAAATACATACGTTGGAAATGAAGAAATGTAAGTGAGGGCCAAATAGACTGCTACATGCAAGAAGTGTGACATAACGCGGTAGAATTGGCGTAGTTTGTTTGTATACTTTGAGGTAGTAGGTCCTCAAAATACAAAAGAGTAAGCGCTGGAAGTTTAACGGCAGAAACAGAAGGTTGGCGCCAAGTCACACAAACCCCTATTACCGCTTTTAGGTGTTTCTTTATTGTTATATGGTCAGGAGAGTGGGCTGTCAGCGGTATAGGCAACCCGCTCTTCAGCGAATTTCCAATAATAAATTAAATAAGAAGAAAACCAAGACAGATAGTGGAGATATTTACATTGAATTTAAAACTTCTTAACGGTGAAAAATAAAATGGAAGTTTTTAAATATACGATGACAGTAATAATAAAAGGTAAAATGAAACACAGTAAATGCACATTTTAAACATGTTGCCGAAACACTGATACTTAAAATAAGCACTTTCCTGTCGCTAGAAACTGGAAGGACTTGTCATGGCATTAGGGAGTTGCAGGGAAAACGTTGGTCGCTGATGAGGTTAGGAATGTGGTGGTATAGGGACAGAGGACTTGTGCACAGCGGCGATGGAGTACCCGTGGCTGTTTGGACAGAAGAGGGGGTGGAGCAGATAGGGGAACTGGTGAAACTAATAGATGTTGTGAAAAGGGATGGGGAAAGAAAAGCAGATGGGAAAAAGGGGGTAAGATAATGTGGCGTGGGTTAGGAAAGGAAGACTTGCTAAGGTGGGTGGAGTGGGGTGGACCCATAGCTGGTAGGATGGGTAAATGTCGGAGGGGATTTCATGATGTGGGAGGGGGATATGGTTTGAATTTCTTTGGGAGAGCTTGTGGAGGGTGTGTAGGTGGAGGGTTGGTGGAATGTGTTGGTAAAAGCGTAGCAGCTTATGAAGGTTGGAAAGTAGAGGGGAAACTATAGGATTATTGGACTTAAGTTTGTGGACGGTGTAGATTGTTTGTAAATGCGCAGTGTGAGTGAGGACAGGCGGGAATTTCATGAATTGATATAGGATCCTTGTGAGGGAACGTAAACAGATGCAGAAAGCGAGATGGAGTACATGGTGTTCCAGAATCTGGAAGGACTGGTAGAACTTGGGAGGAGCGGAGATCTAAGCAACACTTGCATAACAAAGCATGGGGCAAATCATGGATTTATAGATGTGGAGGTCAGTGAGCAGTGGAATCCCCAGGTTAAGGCCAGTTGGTACTCGTAGTTTTAATAGTTTTAGTCTATTGTGAAATTTCTGTCGGATGGTTAGTAGGTGAGATTTCCACACATTTTAGTGTGTTAGTTAGCTGGATAGAATGGTTATAAATGGTAACGTAGAAGGCATGGAAATGGAAGGTGCAGGTGGTGCATCCTATAATTATTGCCTACATTTTAGAAGGGGTGATCTTGAGTAGCCATTTGTTACACCAGGCAGTAAACTCATTGAGATGCATTTGGAGGGATTGTTGGGGTTTCTGGAGTGTAGGATAGAGAGCGAGGAATGCAGAGTCTTCAGCATACTGAAGGAGGTGGACTGGTGAAGGTGGGTTGGGCACATTGGTCATGTAGAAGAGAAAGAGTAGTGGAGAGAGAACAGAGCCTTCGGGCATGCCTGCAGTGGGATGGAAAGCGTGGGAGTTAATATTGTTAGTGATCCAGAATGAGATTTTCACTCTGCAGCGGAGTGTGCGCTGATATGAAACTTCCTGGCAGATTAAAACTGTGTGCCCGACCGAGACTCGAACTCGCGCCCTTGCCCGCGAAAGGCAAAGGTCCAGAGTTCGAGTCTCGGTCGGGCACACAGTTTTAATCTGCCAGGAAGTTTCATTGTTAGTGATGTCAAAAGGTGGGCAATTAGAGACGAAGGAGACATAATTAAATGGAAGTGTGTAAGTCTGGAGTTTTAAAAGAAGATGAGAGAGCCTACAAGGCCGTAGGCTTCTGTAGGTTGACAGAGACAAAAATAGTGGATTTGTAGGTGTTGAACTGGTGTGACAGGAGATGGGTGAGGTACATGAGCTGGCCATCAGAAGAGAAGGGGGGACAGAGGCAACGCTGGTTGATGGGAAGGAGGTGGTTTTGGTTGAGATGTTGACGCTTACGTCGGGAGAGGATGGTTTCGAAGAGCTTGCAGAACAATGAAGTAAGGCAGATGGGGCAGCAGGAGCAGGTATCAGCATGGATGTCTGTGGCTTAGGCAAAAGTAGGATTTTGGAGGTTTTCCTCACCTCAGGATAGTAACCTGTGGAGAGGATAGTGGTATAAAGGGTTGCCACGGTGACAATAAAGGGGGCATTCTTTAACGTGCCGATAGAAGATGAATGTGTTTCATTTACTGGAAGTACTTCTTTCATGTCATGTGCTGTGATTTGATTTAATTCTGTTTGTGGTATGTCTTTCAAGTACTGGAAGCTCGGAGTGAGGTGTCGAACAGCAGTGTTGGTACGTTTGTGGATGGTAGGGGAGTAATCAAATTAAGTGTCATCAGGGATGGAGAAGATGTCAGAGAGATGGGATGCAAAGTGATCAGGTTTGCTCTGGTTGTCAGGGAAGGGGTGGCTGTTGCGGAGGAGGGGCATTGAGGGATGGAGTTATTGCCAGTGAGTCGATAGATTGCTTTTCTGTACTTGGAAGAGTTAATAGGGAGAGTAGTGTTGAGTCTGGTGCACGTCTGACGCCAGTCCTGGCATTGTTATAGCTTGTAGTAAGTTCCTTGTGTGACCCTGTATTTTTCGGTAGCAAATGAGTGTATCCTGGACACTAATTGGTAGGAAGAAGCGGTATAGGCAATGGGATTCTTTGAAAAGGAGTAGGTCTTGTGCGGGAGAGTGGGGTGACGAGGACGTATGACCTTGTTAGGGTCGTGGCCGGATATTGCATGCTGCAAGGTCTGCGGCAGGAAGGCGGTAACGTGGGAGATGACAATGGGTTGCAGGAGGGTTTGAGGGCGGCTTCCAATCTGGGTATCCATGGGTGCCTGGTAGGCATTCCAGTTGGCATGGGAGTAGTCATACATAACTTTTGAATGGAATGGGGGATGGGTTTCGTAGGTATGGAGTTGTGTGAAGGACATTGTAAGGAGAACAGGTAGGTGGTCGCTTTCAATAGGATCGAGGACACCTGCAGTGAGGCGTCCAAGGTGGTTGGCAGATGCGAGGACGACAACAGGGATGGTGTTGCTTTCAGGAAAGATGTGCTGTGGGATGAGACAATGTGACCGAGAGAGTCGATAAACTGATGGCTATAGCCGCCGAAAGAGGTCCCTTATATTTGGTTCTTCCACCGTAACAGCAGTACAGTGGTTGAATGCTTGTAATTTCTGTCAGAAGTAGGAGAGATTACCAACGCCCATAATTGTGGTGACACTCAAGAAAGAGATTTATATCGTTCGCGTTTTGTTCAAAAATGGCTCTGAGCACTATGGGACTTAATATCTGAGGTCATCAGTCCTCTAGAACTTAGAACTACTTAAACCTAACTAACCTAAGGACATCACACATATGCAAGCCGGAGGCTGGATTTGAACCTGCGACCGTAGCGGTCGCACGGTTCCAGACTGAAGCGCCTCGAACCGCTCGGCCACACCCGCCGGCCCCGTTTTCTTGATAGGAGAAGTTTGCTCATTAGTATTATAGCCAGCTACAGAACGAAAAATTTGGTACCATTGTTCCGTCCACCAGGCTGTGCATCAGTATTCTGGCGTAAATGAAATTTCTCTTTGCAGTGCTTCAAGGAGTGCGCGCACGTGGAGCTGCTGCGTGACGTACTCGCACTTCTTTAGTGGGAAGGCTCAGTCTGCTGGTAGCTTTGCTACTGTACACTAGCTCCGGGATTCACACTCTCCCTTTATGCTCTCATTTTCATAATCTTTCATTACATTGCAAACAGTGCAGTATTGCATAAACATTAATCACAGTTTACCGCGTGATACACTTGGAACTAAACTGTCATCTGACTCACTACAGTAATGTGTACAGGTCTACGATTCTAACAATGCCGGTTGCATACTTTGCCAATCAATGAGCTGCTGTTAAGTCAGTGGTACACAGCTTTCCTACCTTCCTTCCTTCCCTCCTTGCCGCTATCGCTTCCTATTCGTCGACTCGTTCCCTCTACTTATGTGGCAGTCTAACCCCAAACTGTCACATAAAATTTGTTATATCTTGGCGTTCACCAACTGACGAAACGATAGTGTCGTGTAAACGAGAGATCTACGGAGGCCGGCTATCTAATGCGACTGTACACGAGTTTGGATTCCTGTCGAAGGGCCTAAAGATAGTGTAATGGAACACCGAAATTCTCTGCGTGAATAAATTAAATGCAAAAGATATGGCTGCAGGTGTTATAAGTTTAATTTCATATTGAACAGCCGAAGTCTTTGTAATTACCTACTACAAGGATGGGCATATATAGATTAAATGTAGAATTATCAAGAGCGCTTTGAGTTCTAAACGCTTGTTATCTCGCACATTGAAGTAAAATATAGTCTGTGATTTGAAACTCTCGACATCTCTGCCGCCGCAGGATACGATGTAGGTATTGTAAATTGCGACTGCGTCCAAATGCAAAGTGAATCATACCTCCGGGAGAGGTATTGTCGTCTCTCGAGAGGGAGTAAAAAGGACGCGTTCCGACTGACAAAGGCTTACCTCGATGGATGCAATAGAAAGAGTGACTCTCGCTTTGGCAGCTTGCAGGACTCCACCCTGCAAAGAACCCTAGAAGCTGAAAGGCTGTTCAGAGATACAGAACTCTGTGTAATTCTCAAGAAAACTCAGGGTCAATGGTCTGAATAACGAAGTTCAGTAGGTATACGGTCTTGGCACTACTTAATGGAGTTGCTCTAACTCAGTAAACACTATGGGTGTCTATGTCTTATTCAGCTCTACCAGTCAGCTGCCTCCGATCTCGCGAAACCTAGTCTAATACTGCCCTCTCGACATTCTCCAGCTGGCCTAAGTCCACAACCTGGCGACTACCGACGTAGGGGAAGCGACCCAGCCGACTACCGAACTGCCACCCAATCTTCAGGGCAGGTCCACTCTTTATAACGGTCACCAAGTTTCTAAAATTTCTAAACAATTCCCTCTGACGTACATTGCCATATATGGGCAGATCACGAGGCGCATGCGCTGTCATCACGCGCTCGGTATGAGGCCTGGGTCATGTGCTCTCTGGACGCTGCCATCCCTATGTGTGTATAGTCTACACTGAGTTCGGCGCCAAGCTGACGCTGTGTGAGTAAACAACGGCGCAAACGCTTCCGCAGCCTTCCCAAGACAGCTCTTAGGGACAACGTAGATTTGACGCCATACTTCGTCTCTTAATATTGGATTCCGAGACGTTAGATGAGTGGGTATTGGCCTAAACCACACATGCAGAAACACACAGAAGAGCCAAAGAAACTAGAACATCTGCCTAATATCGTGTAGGGCCCCTGCGAGCACGACCTAGTGCCGCAACACGACGTGGCATGGACTCGACTACTGTCCGAAGTAGTGCTGGAGGGAGCTGACACCTTGGATCCTGCAGGGCTGTCCATAAATCCGTAAGAGTACGAGGGGGTGGAGACCTCTTCTGAACAGTACGTTGCAAAGCATCCTAGATGAGCTCAATAATGTTCATGTCTGGGGAGTTTGGTGGCCAGCGGAAGTGATTAACCTAAGAAGAGTGTTCCTGGAGCCACTCTGTAACAATTCTGGACGTGTCGGCTGTCACATTGTCCTGCTGGAATTGTCGAAGTCCGTCGGAATGCACAATGGACACGAATGGATGCAGGTGATCAGACAGGATGCTTACGTAAGTGTCACCGGTCTAGACGTATCAGGGGTCCCATGTAATTCCAACTGCACCCGCTCCACATCATTACACTTCATCCACCAGCTTGACAGTCTCCTATTGACGTGTAGGATCCATGGACTCTGAGTTTGTCTCCATACCCGTACACGTCCATCCACTCGATACAATTTGAAACGTGACTTGTCCGACCAGTCAACATGTTTGTACTTATCAGTAGTCCAATGTCGCTGTTGACAGGTCAAGGCGAGAAGTAAAGCTTTGTGCCGTGCAGTCATCAAGGGTACACGAGTGGGCCTTCAAATCCGAAAGCCCATATCGATGATGTTTCGTTGAATGTTTCGCAAGCTGACACTTGTTGATGGCCCAGCATTGAAATCTGCAGCAATTTGCGGATGCGTAGCCCTTCTGTCGTTGCACTTCGGTCGTCGTTTGTCCCGTTGTTGGAGGATCTTTTTCCGGCCGCTGCGATAACGGAGATCTGATGTTTACCGGATTCCTGATATTCGCAGTACACTCTTGAAATGGTCGTACGGGAAAATACCAAACTCATCGCTCCCTACCTTGGAGATTTTGTGTCCCATCGCTCTTGTGCCGACTGTAACACCACGTTCAAACTCACTTAAATATTGATAATCTGCCATTGTAACAGGAGTAACCAATCTAGCAACTGCGCCGGACACTTGCTGTCTTATATAGGCGTTACCGACCGCATGGCCGTATTCTGACTGTTTACATATCCCTGTGTTTGAATACGCTTGCCTATTCCAGTGTCTTTGGCGCTTCAGTGTGCAACAGGATGCTTGAAGTCAACTCAAGTCGAATGACTGTACCACCTTGCAGGAACTGCAAATAAACAGCAAACAGCAGCAAACAGGGAAAGATCGAAAGGAGGAGGAAAAAACACATCCCATGCATGGGCAACAACCCAACCCGCAACGACTAATGTCAAGGAAAAGTTTCCTCCGAACATAGGAGAAACTAACAACCACTGGTGAAGAAGACAGGCTGCAACTATGGAGGTCTGTGACATCCCACACTCCTGGTTGGAAAAGATTTTCAGAATCTTTACCCCCTGGCCGCGGTGAGAATTGGCCAATCTGGGAATCCTTGAGTAGGCTGAGGTCAGTGAACACAGTGAAGTAAACAAAATCCATTGTGATTGCGGGGGAAAACAGACTGTTCAACATATGCTTCAGTGTCTGCTGTGTTCGGCCACCTGCACAGAAGAGGACATTCACCAGGCACCGGAAAACGCATTGGAAACGGCCAAATTATGATCAAAGATTGTATAAAGCCGGCCGCGGTGGTCTCGCGGTTCTAGGCGCGCAGTCCGGAACCGCGCGACTGCTACGGTCGCAGGTTCGAATCCTGCCTCGGGCATGGATGTGTGTGATGTCCTTAGGTTAGTTAGGTTTAAGCAGTTCTAGGTTCTAGGGGACTGATGACCACAGCTGTTAAGTCCCATAGTGCTCAGAGCCATTTGAACCATTTGATTGTGTAAACTGTCTTGATCTGTGAACAATTGTATAAACTGTGTTTTGTGTACGTTCCTGACATGAGAATAATAATAATTGGATCCCGCGTCAGTATGACAAACATTCTTTCACCTAAAGTCTAGAAATGCTTTGTAGACTCGAGGGCCCATATTGTATGAGTACGTATCTCACAGGGGAAATGTACACTCCTGGAAATGGAAAAAAGAACACATTGACACCGGTGTGTCAGACCCACCATACTTGCTCTGGACACTGCGAGAGGGCTGTACAAGCAATGATCACACGCACGGCACAGCGGGCACACCAGGAACCGCGGTGTTGGCCGTCGAATCAGCAGTTGTCTTGTGACAGCCAGAGCGAGAGCACCAGCAGCAGCGAGTACTGTTTGTATAAAGCGTTTATTTTGCATTTTGTTTACGACCTTCCACTAAGGAAGGGATTCTATTTGTGTTTATCTGCTCTGCATAGTAACTAACAGTTCTTGATAAAACTTTACGTAGTTTTCGTGTTAGATTTCTTAGTGTTTTCTTGATCGTTTAGAACAGAAAGCGCCCTAAAACCGTCTTTGTTTGTTTCGCGGCCGTTAGCCACTAGTCACTTGAATCAGCAGTTGTCTTGTGACAGCCAGAGCGAGAGCACCAGCAGCAGCGAGTACTGTTTGTATAAAGCGTTTTTGTACTTACTTGCTGCGCTTAGCTTTTAAATAGTTTTTCTGGGAAAACCTAGCGTAGTTTTCGCGTCTCGTATTTCAGAGAGTGTTTCTTGATTATCAGAGTAGCTCATCAGAAGATTATCTTGGGAATCTGTCACCGTATAGGGTAGGGTAAACATAGTCATGTGTAGGGACTGTGGTTGTTGTGAGCGGACGCAAGGAGAATTGGCCACTCTTCGGGGGCAGGTGGAGGCTTTGTCTGTTAGGCTCATCGAGCTCGAGGCGCAGGCGTCGGCTCGTAGTGGCGTTGGGGCAACTGTGGTGAGACCTATGCCTACTTCGGTGGCCTTGGAATCACATGGAACCCCTGATGTCGCTGCGTCTTCCGGCAGTGAGCATCTTACCGGTCAGCCATCACTCCAGGGTGAATGGCGGACAGTGGTGGGCTCGCGCGTGCCTGGCCGAAAGGCGAAGGTGGGATCTGGCCGCGTGGCAGCTGCCTTACCCCTTTCCAACAGGTACGGGGTGCTTCCTAGTGGTGATGACATCGTTTCCGAGCCACCACAGGATGCCTCGCCTGTTGGGCCAGTGGCCGATTCTCTGGCAAGGTCCCGACAGTCACAGAGGGCGGGCCTATTAGTTATAGGGAGCTCCAACGTTAGGCGGGTTATGGAGCCCCTCAGGAAAATAGCGGATAGGTCGGGGAAGAATGCCAGTGTGCACTCGGTGTGCTTGCCGGGGGGTCTCGTCCGTAATGTGGAGGAGGCCCTTCCGGCAGCTATTGAACGCACTGGGTGTGACCGGCTGCAGATAGTAGCACATGTCGGAACGAATGACGCCTGCCGCTTGGGTTCTGAGGCCATCCTTGGTTCCTTCCGGCGGCTGGCTGATTTGGTGAACACAACCAGTATCGCACGCGGAGTGCAAGCTGAGCTTAATATCTGCAGCATAGTGCCCAGAGTCGATCGCGGTCCTCTGGTTTGGAGCCGTGTGGAGGGTCTAAACCAGAGGCTCAGACGACTCTGCGACTATAATGGTTGCAAATTCATCGACCTCCGTTATTGGGTGGAGAACTGTAGGGCCCCCCTAGACAGGTCAGGCGTGCACTACACACCGGAAGCAGCTACTAGGGTAGCAGAGTACGTGTGGCGTGCACACGGGGGTTTTTTAGGTTAGAGGGACCCCCCCTTGGGCGAAACGATAAAATACCTGACGGCTTACCAGAGAGGACATTATCATCGTTGATAAAGAACGTCCGTCCTCAGAGACCAAAAACAGGAAAAGTTAACGTAATATTGGTAAACTGCAGGAGTATCCAGGGCAAGGTTCCTGAATTAGTATCTCTTATTGAAGGAAATAGTGCGCATATAGTATTAGGAACGGAGAGTTGGTTAAAACCGGAAGTGAACAGTAACGAAATCCTAGACACAGAATGGAATATATACCGCAAGGATAGGATAAACGCCAATGGTGGAGGAGTATTTATAGCAGTAAAGAATTCAATAATATCCAGTGAAGTTATTAGCGAATGCGAATGTGAAATAATCTGGGTTAAGCTAAGTATCAAAGGTGGGTCAGATATGATAGTCGGATGCTTCTATAGACCACCTGCATCAGCAACCGTAGTAGTTGAGCGCCTCAGAGAGAACCTGCAGAACGTCGTGAAGAAGTTTCGTGATCATACTATTGTAATAGGGGGAGACTTCAATCTACCAGGTATAGAATGGGATAGTCACACAATCAGAACTGGAGCCAGGGACAGAGACTCTTGTGACATTATCCTGACTGCCTTGTCCGAGAATTACTTCGAGCAGATAGTTAGAGAACCAACTCGTGAAGCTAACGTTTTAGACCTCATAGCAACAAATAGACCGGAACTTTTCGACTCTGTAAATGTAGAAGAGGGTATCAGTGATCATAAGTCAGTGGTTGCATCAATGACTACAAGTGTAATAAGAAATGCCAAGAAAGGAAGGAAAATATATTTGCTTAACAAGAGTGATAGGGCACAAATCGCAGAATATCTGAGTGACCACCATCAAACGTTCATTTCTGAGGAAGAGGATGTGGAACAAAAATGGAAAAAATTCAGAAACATCGTCCAGTACGCCTTAGATAAGTTCGTACCGACTAAGGTCCAAAGCGAGGGGAAAGATCCACCGTGGTATAACAATCATGTACGAAAGGTACTACGGAAACAAAGAAAGCTTCATCATAGGTTTAAGAGTAGTCGAATCATAGCTGATAAGGAAAAGCTGAACGAAGCGAAAAAGAGCGTAAAGAGAGCAATGAGAGAAGCATTCAACGAATTCGAACATAAAACATTGGCAAACAATCTAAACAAGAACCCTAAAAAGTTTTGGTCATATGTAAAATCGGTAAGCGGATCTAAATCCCCTATTCAGTCACTCGTTGACCACGATGGCACCGAAACAGAGGACGACCGAAGAAAGGCAGAAATACTGAATTCAGTGTTCCGAAACTGTTTCACTGCGGAAAATCGTAACACGGTCCCTGACTTCAGCCGTCGCACGGACGCCAAAATGGAAAATATTGAAATAAACGATATCGGAATTGAAAAACAACTGCTATCACTTAGTAGCGGAAAAGCATCCGGACCAGACGAGATACCCTTAAGATTCTACAGTGATTATGCTAAAGAACTTGCCCCCTTTCTATCAGCAATTTATCGTAGATCGCTGGAAGAACGTAAAGTACCTAGCGACTGGAAGAAAGCGCAGGTCGTTCCCATTTTCAAGAAGGGTCATAAATCAGATGCGAATAATTATAGGCCTATTTCGCTTACGTCAATCTGTTGTAGAATAATGGAACATGTTCTGTGTTCTCGTATTATGACGTTCTTAGATAATACAAATCTCCTTCATCATAACCAACATGGATTCCGCAAACAGAGATCATGTGAAACTCAGCTCGCCCTATTTGCCCAAGAAATTCACAGTGCCGTAGACACTGGCGAGCAGATTGATGCCGTATTCCTGGACTTCAGGAAGGCATTTGATACGGTTCCGCACTTACGTTTAGTGAAAAAAATACGAGCTTACGGAATATCGGACCAGGTTTGTGATTGGATTCAGGATTTCCTAGAAGAAAGAACACAACATGTCATTCTTAACGGTTCAAAATCTGCAGATGTAGAGGTAATTTCGGGAGTACCGCAAGGAAGCGTGATAGGACCTTTATTGTTTACAATATACATAAATGACTTAGTTGACAACATCGGTAGCTCCGTGAGGCTATTTGCAGATGACACGGTTGTCTACAAGAAAGTAGCAACATCAGAAGACTCGTACGTACTCCAGGAAGACCTGCAGAGGATTAATGCATGGTGCGACAGCTGGCAGCTTTCCCTAAACGTAGATAAATGTAATATAATGCGCATACATAGGGGCAGAAATCCATTCCAGTACGATTATGCCATAGGTGGTAAATCATTGGAAGCGGTAACGACCGTAAAATACTTAGGAGTTAATATCCGGAGCGATCTGAAGTGGAATGATCACGTAAAACAAATAATGGGAAAAGCAGGCGCCAGGTTGAGATTCATAGGAAGAATTCTAAGAAAATGTGACTCATCGACGAAAGAAGTAGCTTACAAAACGCTTGTTCGTCCGATTCTTGAGTATTGCTCATCAGTATGGGACCCTTACCAGGTTGGATTGATAGAAGGGATAGACATGATCCAGCGAAAAGCAGCGCGATTCGTCATGGGGACATTTAGTCAGCGCGAGAGCGTTACGGAGATGCTGAACAAGCTCCAGTGGCGGACACTTCAAGAAAGGCGTTACGCAATACGGAGAGGTTTATTATCGAAATTACGAGAGAGCACATTCCGGGAAGAGATGGGCAACATATTACTACCGCCCACATATATCTCGCGTAATGATCACAACGAAAAGATCCGAGAAATTAGAGCAAATACGGAGACTTACAAGCAGTCGTTCTTCCCACGCACAATTCGTGAATGGAACAGGGAAGGGGGGATCAGATAGTGGTACAATAAGTACCCTCCGCCACACACCGTAAGGTGGCTCGCGGAGTATAGATGTAGATGTAGAATGGCGCTAGCTGCGCAGCATTTGTGCACCGCCGCCGTCAGTGTCAGCCAGTTTGCCGTGGCATACGGAGCTCCATCGCAGTCTTTAACACTGGTAGCATGCCGCGACAGCGTGGACGTGAACCGTATGTGCAGTTGACGGACTTTGAGCGAGGGCGTATAGTGGGCATGCGGGAGGCCGGGTGGACGTACCGCCGAATTGCTCAACACGTGGGGCGTGAGGTCTCCACAGTACATCGATGTTGTCGCCAGTGGTCGGCGGAAGGTGCACGTGCCCGTCGACCTGGGACCGGACCGCAGCGACGCACGGATGCACGCCAAGACCGTAGGATCCTACGCAGTGCCGTAGGGGACCGCACCGCCACTTTCCAGCAAATTAGGGACACTGTTGCTCCTGGGGTATCGGCGAGGACCATTCGCAACCGTCTCCATGAAGCTGGGCTACGGTCCCGCACACCGTTAGGCCGTCTTCCGCTCACGCCCCAACATCGTGCAGCCCGCCTCCAGTGGTGTCGCGACAGGCGCGAATGGAGGGACGAATGGAGACGTGTCGTCTTCAGCGATGAGAGTCGCTTCTGCCTTGGTGCCAATGATGGTCGTATGCGTGTTTGGCGCCGTGCAGGTGAGCGCCACAATCAGAACTGCATACGACCGAGGCACACAGGGCCAACACCCGGCATCATGGTGTGGGGAGCGATCTCCTACACTGGCCGTACACCACCGGTGATCGTCGAGGGGACACTGAATAGTGCACGGTACATCCAAACCGTCATCGAACCCATCGTTCTACCATTCCTAGACCGGCAAGGGAACTTGCTGTTCCAACAGGACAATGCACGTCCGCATGTATCCCGTGCCACCCAACGTGCTCTAGAAGGTGTAAGTCAGCTACCCTGGCCAGCAAGATCTCCGGATCTGTCCCCCATTGAGCATGTTTGGGACTGGATGAAGCGTCGTCTCACGCGGTCTGCACGTCCAGCACGAACGCTGGTCCAACTGAGGCGCCAGGTGGAAATGGCATGGCAAGCCGTTCCACAGGACTACATCCAGCATCTCTACGATCGTCTCCATGGGAGAATAGCAGCCTGCATTGCTGCGAAAGGTGAATATACACTGTACTAGTGCCGACATTGTGCATGCTCTGTTGCCTGTGTCTATGTGCCTGTGTTTCTGTCAGTGTGATCATGTGATGTATCTGACCCCAGGAATGTGTCAATAAAGTTTCCCCTTCCTGGGACAATGAATTCACGGTGTTCTTATTTCAATTTCCAGGAGTGTAATTACTTATATCGTAAGGTCATCAGAGGCTGGAAGGTAGTTCCATCCTACCACGGCGTTACCACTGGTGGGAACCTTACCATTTCTGCCTGGTGGTGACAGTGGACAGAGGAATATACACAGCCACGACAAGGGGGTCTCGATAGATTGTCACAGACCACTTGGGGACAGGTCTGTCGAACTACCCAACAAGCACAACCAGCAGCTCCTGCCACGACTGCTGCCGCTTTTGTGAGCAGTGACGAAGCCCGTGCAGGAGGGCTCCGCTGAGTGGCGGTACCGTTGGTAGCAGCCGCTAACTGCACCGCTAACTCCGTCTCGTCGGCTGCACTCCGCACTGCAGCCGTTTCGCTACGGGCGTCAGAGTCACAGTGAAAGCCGGCCACGCCATCGTGCAGTCTGACAAAAGACGTCCTATCGTCTCGGCGGTGACATTTATGAGTCCGTTTATGGATGCATCATAAACAGCGCTAACAAGAACAGTTTGTTGTTGTACGTCTCAGTAGTCTGATCACAAGCTGCGCGCCTACTTGGTCGCTGTTGATTTGCTTCACGAGCACATTAACAGCTGAATGGTACTTTAAGAGGGGCCTTGTAAGGCGTCAGGCTGAACACAATTTTGACAGTCTTTCGGCCTGTTGCGAGCCATGTTCTACATCCACATCTGTATACAGGGTGGTCCATTGATAGTGACCGGGGCAAACATCTCACGAAATAAGTATCAAACGAAAAAACTACAAAGAACGAAACTCGTCTAGCTTGAAGGGGGAAACCAGATGGCGCTAGCCAGCCGGAGTGGCCGTGCGGTTCTAGGCGTTACAGTCTGGAACCGCGCGACCGCTGCGGTCGCAGGTTCGAATCCTGCCTCGGGCATGGATATGTGTGATGTCCTTAGGTTAGTTAGGTTTAAGTAGTTCTAAGTTCTTGGGGACTGATGACCTCAGAAGTTAAGTCCCATAGTGCTCAGAGCCATTTGAACCATTTTTGAACCAGATGGCCCTATGGTTGGCCTGCTAGATGGCGCTGCCATAGGTCAAACGGATATCAATTGCGTTTTTTAAAAAGGAACCCCCATTTTTATTAGATATTCGTGTAGTACGTAAAGAAATATGAATGTTTTAGTTGGACCACTTTTTTCGCTTTGTGATAGATGGCGCTGTAATAGTCACAAACATATGGCTCACAATTTTAGACAAACAGTTGGTTCAAATGGTTCTGAGCACTACGGGACTCAACTTCTGAGGTCATTAGTCCCCTAGAACTTAGAACTAGTTAAACCTAACTAACCTAAGGACATCACACACATCTATGCCCGAGGCAGGATTCGAACGTGCGACTGCAGCGCCTAGAACCGCATGTCCACTTCGGCCGGCCAAACAGTTGGTAACAGGTAGGTTTTTTTCAAATTAAAATACAGAACGTTGGATACGTTTGAACATTGTATTTCGGTTGTTCCAATGAGATACATGTACCTTTGTGAACTTACCATTTCTGAGAATGCATGCTGTTACAGCGTGATTACCAGCAAATAACACATCAATGCAATAAATGCTCAAAATGATGTGCATGAACCTCAATGCATTTGGCAATACGTGTACCGAAATTCCTCTCAATAGCGAGTATTTCGCCTTCGGTAATGTTCACACATGCACTGACAATGCGCTGACGCATATTGTCAGGCGTAGTCGGTAGATCACGACAGCAAATATCCTTCAACTTTCCCACAGAAAGAAATCCGGGGACGTCAGATCCGGTGAACGTGCGGGCCATGGTATGGTGCTTCGACGACCAATCCACCTGTCATGAAATATGCTATTCAATATTGCTTCAACCGCACGCGAGCTATGCGCCGGACATCCATCATGTTGGAAGTACATCGCCATTCTGTCATGTTGTACTATTTGAACCCGAAGAATTGCCTTCATGATGCGTTTCAAGCTGTTTCACTACGCTGAGGATATCTACTTCTAAGTTACTCATGTTGGCAGCTGTTCTTGATTAGGATTTTGGAATATTTACTTCATCGTCATTGGTGAAGGAATTTCCGGAAGTATCTGAGATGAACAACATAGCTGAATCACACTGTGTATGACAGAGAAAAGGAAGAAAGAAGGAGGAGAAAAAAAGATCATCTGTTATCCGTGAAAATGGGTTACTGGAGACGAAGTGCTGCAGTCTCAAAATTAACCACACCGTCTCAGTCGCGGGTTGCCTGTCTAAGTAAAAAATTTGATTTCCACTGTTTCATATAATTATTTACCAAATTTAAAAAGGCTGCCATAATGTTCTCATTAAGATGTGTAACTATATGTTAAAGGTTTAATACAGTACTACAGTATTTATATCCTGAGCCAGAGTAATTCACAGGCTGCAAAATATCGGCGCTGTGTTGATGCAGTATTTGTGATAGTGAGCACTTACACCCAAACCTCCATATGTCGAACATTCAGATCGGTACCAAATGTTTTATGTCGTTAGCGTATCAACCAAAACTCCGATTTAGTTCGTACTATTTACTGTTGACCAACAGAACGGGCGGAAACGTTCATTGAAAGTGATATCAGAACTACGGAGGAAGTCAAAAGCACAACTGCGAGTAACTAACACATGTTGGTTACGTAGAGAAGTTGGTAGAGCATAAGATCCTCGTTCCGAGTTAAAATCGCAATGAGGACATAAAGATAAAGAAACAATTGCATCACACGTGCGAAAGTAATAACTAGTAATGATAATTAATAATAAAGAAAATAATAAATACATATCGTAGGACTAACGAAGCGAAAGCAGACTGTGAAAAGAACATTGCTACAAACTCCGAAAAGTCCTTTTACATGCCAAGAAAAAGGTTTCACGCGTAAACAGTTAAAACAAAAAAAAACTGTCATCAGTGGGATCTTAACGACGGATCTTTGGTACGACGACCGAACGCTCTACTTCCTCAGCCACCCGAGATCAACAGTGCAGTCACTCACGTATACCCTCTCCCACTGCTCCGTAGCTCTGGTGTTACTTTTACTTATCGTTTATGCATCTTCTACTGGACAACAGCACACAGCATGAACTAAATCGGTGATTTGGTTGATACCCTATCGACGTACAACGTCTGGTACCGATCTGGTGTCCGACATCTGGAGGTTTGGGTGTTAGAGACTTCCGACAAACATTAAATGTAATTTAGATTTCTAATTTTTTTCTAGGTGTAAGGGTTTTGTTTGCTTAGCGTCTAATATTTAAGACATTCACTCTTTTCTAAAGCAACGGGATGTTTATACATGGGAGTTCGGCTTTAGGTGTCTAAAAGCTGAGGCAGAGTGGTTACTATGGCAAGATTCTTTGCAAAGGAATGGATGATTAATGGTGAAAGAAGGCACAGTGATGGATCCTGGAGGGAAGTCAAAGTGAGGCCGGCCTTCTAAAAGATGGCTGACAAACGACAAGAAAGCTATCGTCTCCAGGAATCTCCAAGAGGGGGATAGGAATGTCCGCGTACTATGGAAACTGAAAAGTGAGAAGCGGCAGCTCTTGCATATCTTTTGGGTCCTCTTTTCATCGATTTTTTTTCTGGTTTTACTTTAAAATATTGCAGAAACTTTTCGTGAGGTGGTTAGATCCAGCTGTTGTTATACAGGGCTATTACAAACGATTGAAGCGATTTCATAAATTCACTGTAGCTCCATTCATTGACATATGGTCACGACACACTACAGATACGCAGAAAAACTCATAAAGTTTTGTTCGGCTGAAGCCGCACTTCAGGTTTCTGCCGCCAGAGCGCTCGAGAGCGCAGTGATACAAAATGGCGACAGGAGCCGAGAAAGCGTATGTCGTGCTTGAAATGCACTCACATCAGTCAGTCATAACAGTGCAACGACACTTCAGGACGAAGTTCAACAAAGATCCACCAACTGCTAACTCCATTCGGCGATTGTATGCGCAGTTTAAAGCTTCTGAATGCCTCTGTAAGGGGAAATCAACGGGTCGGCCTGCAGTGAGCGAAGAAACGGTTGAACGCGTGCGGGCAAGTTTCACGCGTAGCCCGCGGAAGTCGACGAATAAAGCAAGCAGGGAGCTAAACGTACCACAGCCGACGGTTTGGAAAATCTTACGGAAAAGGCATTTCTTAAACAGGAGATTGGAAAACCGATGGATCGGTCGTGGTGGAGATCATGATCAGCAATTCATGTCATGGCCTCCACGCTCTCCCGACTTAACCCCATGCGATTTCTTTCTGTGGGGTTATGTGAAAGATTCAGTGTTTAATCGTCCTCTACCAAGAAACGTGCCAGAACTGCGAGCTCGCATCAACGATGCTTTCGAACTCATTGATGGGGACATGCTGCGCCGAGTGTGGGAGGAACTTGATTATCTGCTTGATGTCTGCGGAATCACTAAAGGGGCACATATCGAACATTTGTGAATGCCTAAAAAAACTTTTTGAGTTTTTGTATGTGTGTGCAAAGCATTGTGAAAATATCTCAAATAATAAAGTTATTGTAGAGCTGTGAAATCGCTTCAATCATTTGTAATAACCCTGTACTGATAGCCGCTTCTGGCGTTATCTGGTCACGTAAGGTGAGCAATTCGTAGAGCGTTGCACATTGGCTTCTGTATCACGTTTGTTATCTCCTGCGTCGCATCCAACGCTTATTTAGCGCTGAGAAAACGGCGTTACGAAACTCGTAATTCCAGTTCCGCCGAAGCTGCACGCCGAGGTTATAACCAATTGTCGTGACTGGGCCCTATAAGGCGGCGGCGGCTCCTGTGCCGGGGGTTTCCGGTTCATGCTCGCGCGGGCGCAGCTCCGCGCCGTCGTTTTGGGAGAGCTGCGCCCGCCCCCGCTCCTGCCGCGGTAGCCGCCCCCGCCTCGAGTGTCAAACGCCGCGGTAATTGGCAGCCCGCGGCTCGCGTGTCTCGCCAGCTGTTCTTCGCGCGTCCATTTCTACGGTTAATATCCGTATAATTCGTGGTTCCAGCAGCTCGCCTCTGCCGGCTTCCGGGCGACGCCGCCATTTTCCTCGGGTCGTTCGCAGCAAAACGACATTCTCTATAGAATGAGAAACGTCCCCCAGGCTGGGGCTAAGCCATGTCTCCGCAGTATCCTTTCTTTCAGGACTGCTAGTTCTGCATGGTTCGCAGGAGAGCTTCTGTAAAGTTTGGAAGGTAGGAGACGAGATACTGGCAGAAGTAAAGCTGTGAGGACCGGTCGTGAGTCGTGCTTCGGTAGCTCAGATGGTAGAGCACTTGCCGCGAAAGGCAAAGGTCCCGAGTTCGAGTCTCGGTCGGGCACACAGTTTTAATCTGCCAGGAAGTCTCATACCAGCGCACACTCCGCTGCAGAGTGAAAATCTCATTCTGGAAACGTCCCCCAGGCTGTGGCTAAGCCATGTCTCCACAGTATCCTTTCTTTCAGGAGTGCTAGTTCTGCATGGTTCGCAGGAGAGCTTCTGTAAAGTTTGGAGTGTAGGAGACGAGATACTGGCAGAAGTAAAGCTGTGAGGACGGGGCGTGAGTCGTGCTTCGGTAGCTCAGATGGTAGAGCACTTGCCCGCGAAAGGCAAGGGTCCCGAGTTCGAGTCTCGGTCGGGCACACAGTTTTAATCTGCCAGGAAGTTTCATATCAGCGCACACTCCGCTGCAGAGTGAAAATCTTATTCTGGAAACTACACAGTTATCGGAGATATACGCGGATGAAATGGGAAATCTACATAATAAAGTTTATGACTTTGTTACAGTGATGCCTAATTCAGAATCTATGAAAAGAACCATGCGTCGTCGATGGAGTCAAGAGCGGGGGGAACCAACAAGAGCCTAAGAACTCTTATGAAATTGATCTTCATGAAGATCTATTAAAAATGGGAGATGGCAGTAGTTTTCTTCTGCAAGACGATAGATTAGAGGTGAGAATAATGATTTTTAGTGGAAGCAAAGGAAAAGAAAGTTTAAAAACATGTTCCCATTTTTTTTATGGATGGAACATTTAAGAGATGCAGCAAGCAGTTTGCACAGATTTACACCATACACGTAGACTTAGGAGGCCCGACTAAAGAAACAAACATTCTTCCTACTGTATTTGCACTGCTCCCTAATAAGATGAAAGGCACATATGTTCGTCTATTCGTTTAATAAAAAAGGCAGTCTCTTAGTGGTGTCGTAAACAAGTAAAGGTGGACTTAGAGGCAGCTGCGATATCGGCCATTCGTCAAGTTTTCCCCACAACTGAAATAAATGGATTCTATTTCCATATGAAGAAGAGTTTATGGAGAAGAATTCGAATTCACGGTCTAACTGAGGAGTACCGCTAGAACGAGGATTTATGACTTGACGTCAGCATGTGTGCAGCGCTGGCAGTTGTAAAACTGGTGGACTTCAGCAATGGATGGATTGAGATTCATGCAGAAGCTCCTGATAACGGAAGATTCTCTCAATTTTTTGACTACTTTGTGGATAACTGGCTAGAGAATGAGGATATCGCAATAGAAATGTGGCACTGTTACGGGAAAATGCACTGAACGTCGAATGCTGTTGAAGGGCGGCACAACAAAATAAATAGTATTATTGGAAACCCTCACCCTAGAATCAACTATTTGGTGGAGTGCTTGAAACAGGAAGCAGAGCTCACAAACTGCATGCACATGAAACTGGAAATGAATCTTGAAGATAAGAAGAGGAAGAAGAAGTACTTGAAGCTGGACGACAGGATAGAGAGAATCGTAAAGAATTATGAAGAGACAGGCCACATTAGGCCTTGCTTGAAAGCCATTGCCCATATTCAGAAACTGGACTAAAATACGTTAAAAATAATGTATTAAAAATTATGAAGACCACTGAGTCCTCGCAGATTACTGAGATAAAATTATCAAAACTTTGAAGCAGCATTATCGGAGCTAATATTAAGTTGTAATAGTAAATAGAGTGTACATTAGTTCAGCGTGTTTAGGCTGATTTTACACACGCAAGAATGGTAAATGGTCATTTATCATTTTGACGGTCCAAAGCCTCTGCAAAGTGTGATGCGAATCTGCCCTTAATGTAAAAATTAAAAAATGTTTCAAGCCTCACAAAAGTATCCTTATTGTTGTTACGTTAAGATAACATTTTTCTACCTTCCAATATTATGGCCATACTATTAAATAATTGTGAGTTCTAAAATAATTTTCTGAAGCGTCAGAATCGCAACTATCACCTAAAATATCATGGTTTGTTAAACTGATAGTATACGCTTTTGTAAAAGAAAATGGGAACTGAATCTTTGAATTGCATCTAAAATTGACATCCCAAAATTGACCTGATCCTAAGGTTGACAATTTTGGCACCTCAAATATTTTTTATTTAAGTTAAGCTGCAAACATTTATAGTAGATGTAAATCTACTTAAGTGCATTTAGATATAGTCCTTTAAAAATTAAAATTTCTTACTAAATTGTTGATTATCTTTAAACAGGTCAGTAAAAGCAAGCAGCTTACTACTGAAAATTAATTGTTACTAAAGAACATCAGAATCAAATGTATTAGACCTACTTTTCTTATACATTAGAAACTTTTTGAAAAGATATTTGATCATTTCCTCTGTCACTGACAGTGTTTCAGTTGCTTTGCAACACCAGGGATATCTACTTCTAAATTATGTTTGCAGCTGTTCTCATTTCGAATTCTGGAATATTTACTTCGTCTTCTTTGGTGAAGGAATTTCAGAAAATGCATTTACTAACTCCACTTTAGTGGCACTGTCATCAGTAACATTACCGTCGCTGTCGCACAGTAAAGGTACTTACTAAGCCTTTCCTCTGTTTTACTTAATATGGGCCAGTATTTCTTTGGGTTTTTCGCCAGATTTCTAGAGCGAGTTTCGTTGTGGAAACTATTAAATGCATCTCGCATTGAAATCCGCACCAAATTTCGAGCCTCAGTAAAACTTCAACCATCTTGGAGATTTTGCGTTCGTCTAAATTATACGCGCCTTTTGCAGTGCTCCTGCAACAGCTTTCTGTCGTGTTTTGTGTACCGAATGCCTCGAGTGCTGTTGATACTATTTCTTTGAACTTAAGCCACATATGGTCTTCATTTACATAGTTTGAAAGTATTGGAGACTATCTCTTAGAAAGACGTCACCCGATTTTCAGCTGCTTTTATAAATAGATATATTTCGCGTTTAGTTTTGGTGAATTTCTTTGTTACGCAAGTGAGCCTCGCTACGATTGCGGATTCACTAATCCCTGCATCCGTCGTGATGCTCAGAATTATTTGTGGCTAAGAGGTCAAGTGTTTTTCGTGACCATTTACAATTTGAATGGCCTCGTCAACTAATTGTTGAGAATAATTTTTAAAAAAAGCATTTAGAACAATTACGGAAGTTGTTTTTTATTTACAATACGGTATATGAAAATGTATTTGTGTCAACATGCGGAAGGTAGATTGAAGTAACTGCCAACTATAATTGTATGAGTAGGGTACCTATTTGTGATGGGACTCAAGTTTTCTTTGGACTGTTCAGCAACTGTTTCATCTGAGACGGGGGGGTCGCTAAAAGGAGCCAGTTATTAATTAATTCCGGTTGTCGAATATAACCTGTGACCATACTAAGTCACAGGAACTATCTGCTTCAAAGTCGATTGTGAGCTTACATTATTTTTCCTCAAGTTGTCCTTCTTGTTTCTGTTGTAGTGCAGATAATTACAGTTACGGCTTTTCCCTCCAGAACCTAAGATGTTTTCTCTGTGACCCTGTAAATACTAGAGCTAAACAATGTAGAAGAACAACGTACGTTAACAGCGTAGCATTCTGAATTACTTCATTTCCTTTTTTCTAACGTTTTAAAATTGTAAGTCGACTTTAGATGACATGTCAATCATAGATGTTCTCACATCTATTTAGTGAACGTGTTATCAGTTATGTTTTGAATATTGCTCCGCTACACTTTATTAACTAATGTTTTTAGAGAGTAAATTAATATGGAGTATGTCGTTCTTCTTTTCAAACATTCGCATACCCATTTATTCTTTCCCTATCGTCTGCCGGCCGTGGTGGCCGTGCGGTTCTAGGCGCTACAGTCTGGAACCGCGCGACCGCTACGGTCGCAGGTTCGAATCCTGCCTCGGGCATGGATGTGTGTGATGTCCTTAGGTTAGTTAGGTTTAATTAGTTCTAGGTTGTAGGCGACTGATGATTCAAATGGCTCTGAGCACTATGGGACTTAACATCTGAGGTCATCAGTCCCCTAGAACTTAGAACTACTTAAACCTAACTAACCTAAGGACATCACACATATCCACGCCCGAGGCAGGATTCGAACCTGCGACCGGAGCGGTCACGCGGTTCCAGACTGAAGCGCCTTTAACCGCACGGCCACACCGGCCAGTGCGACTGATGACCTCAGAAGTTAAGTCGCATAGTGGTCAGAGCCAGCCCTATTGTCTTTTGGGTATGCAGTTGTAATAATTAAAGTATGCACAATTGCAGCGGTCATAAAGAAATGATTAGCGTACATTCGCATTCTCGTTACATCGTTCCTTTCTTGTTGCTCCCATGCAGATGAACTGTTTCCATCGCAATCAGTAAGCGTGAAAGGAAGCTACCGTACAGAGAGAGGAATCTATATTTATACTTGGCAGAACTAATTACATACTGACATAATCGTCGGTATTGCTTTCGTTTCCCAAAAATTATAAATATTCCGATTTCGGAAAAGAAGCTCTGCATTTGGCCAACATGTCGAAGAAGAAGGTCCCTTACGTACTGGTTGTATCGAGTAAGATGTGGAGACGGCGGTTTGAAAGCGGACAAAGGTAGTGCGGGGAAGGGCGTCCCTTACCTGAGGGATCGCTACTCAAGCTACATGGCGAAGGGCAGGTGTGGCAAATGTCCGGCGTGGCAAACGTCCGGCGTGGCAAATGTCCGGCATTCCATCAAGTTTGTTAAGTCAGCTAGTGGTTGTTGTGGCACGTATGGGTGCTGAGATACTACGCAATCAAGACGGTAAGTGTACTCTGGCAGTCAGAAGTTAAAATGTAGATTGAGGAGGATATTAGTTTTCCATTACTTGTTAACTACAATAGAATCTAATGGGAAACACATTAACTATTTACAGACTCCGAAAACTTTCATAATACTTACTATCAAAAACAGTCTTGCCACAAATTATTTATTCTGGTGACCGATATCGACCACAACTGTGGTCATCTTCAGACCTACAAGTGATATACAAAGCTTTGATCAGAGGGCTACATACACTAAAAATGAAATGTAGTGTGGCTAGGGCCTTCCGTCGGGTAGACCGTTCGCCTGGTGCAGGTCTTTCGATTTGACGCCACTTCGGCAACCTGCGCGTCGATGGTGATGAAATAATGATGATTAGGACAACACAACACCCAGACCCTGAGCGGAGAAAATCTCCGACCCAGCCGGGAATCGAACCCGGGCCCTTAGGATTGACAGTCTGTCACGCTGACCACTCAGTTACCGGGGGCGGACTAAAGAAAATACATAAAGCTGCAAAGCTATAAAACGATGAATGACCAATGAGTAAGAACCTCCTTCTCGTGGTAAGTCACTACTGGAGAAACCAGTGCACATCTTACTATATATACTGAAGGCTCTGTCCACTTCTGACAGAATGATGTCATTGCTAACCAGTGGGTTATAGGTCGAATAACTACATAAAATTTCTTGGTTAAAAGAAAACTGACAAGAAAGGAAAATATGCAAACATAAAACTTAGATTGTTCAATAGCTATTGTCAGTTAAGGGGGGTAGGACGTCTAACTGGCCGACTTGGAGCGGGAGAGGCACCACAGGACATTTTAATTTTCACTGTCTATACTTTTACAAATAGATTCATAAAACTTTGTCAGCATGACCAACAAGGATTCCGGATTCACGCTCATAGCAGTGGAAGTTCAAAAATATAACAAAATAAATCGTATGTATGCTGTGCAAAATTCATCGAAGAATCTCTCTTACTTGTGAAGAAAAGTAAACCTATAGCAACAAATGCAGCCAATAGTAAGTGAAAAAATGATGAAATTTCACACGTAAAAAACTTTATTTTGTTACACTTTTGAACTTTCATTGCTATGAGTTTGAATCCTGAATCCTTCCTGGTCGTGATGACAAAGTTTATGAATTTATTTGTAAAAGTATAGACAGTGGAAATTAAAATCTCATGTGGTGCCTCCCCTGCTCCAATGCACCCCACAAAAAATTTTACAAATTGTTTTGGGCAGTGGCCAGTACAGATTTGAAAAAAATTTTCATAACTACAACAACAAAGAAATCAAATGCACACACTTATCGATACAATGTTGGTCAAAAGCTAAAATTTTTTCACAATCCATAAAGACAGACGTGATCGTTTATCACAGTAAAATTGCAGTGTTTTTCTCAAAGTCTGAGCACTAAAAGAAAATGCACACGGAAGTAGTGGATTTCCATGCACTCTTGAAGAAGTAGTGTTGTCCTTCCAACGGAAAGACAGTGCTGACTCTTGACACGCAGACAGGTAATGGGCCACAACAGAGCAAACCCACAGCAGAGTCATTCGAAGTTTTGAAGTATATTGGTAGGTAGGTCATCACAGAGCAGACCCAAAATAGTCTTGGTAGAGAGTATGGTATTGGTGGGCCACCAGAGGTGGAGACCCACTGCAGTCCTTGTAGAAATGATGGTATTGGTGTATCATCAAAGGTGCAGACCCACTTCAGTCCTTGTAGAGACGGCCAGCAGGCATCTGTTGCGACTGTGCAGGTGCACAATCACCATCGAAGAGTCTTGCGGACGATATAGCAAGTCCATAAACCACCACTTGTGCACTCACAAAGTTTTTGGAATTGTCCTTAGAACCAGCAATGCTGTTAACCAGTCCCTTGCTGAATCATCAACACATGTGCAAGCACTAACAGTCCTTTTTGTTCACATATTGTGCATATACTATGACCAACAGAAACGTGTGCAGTGAAATGTAACTTACAAGTTACTTAATTTGATGAACTGGTGTCAATTACAATTTTATAATATGAGAATACAGTAAGAAAGCTACAAAATACATCATTAAAGAACATAACACAGATAACATATGTAGTAAAACAGGCTTTACAAAAGAATAGAAATAAACATGTACATCAGTGTTACAAGAATTATGATGTAAGTACATACATAAAAAATCAGAATAACTTTTGAAACATCAACTTCACACATGAGCATTAAAACAAAACAGAATAAATGTCTAAACATCTTTACAAAGTACATAACATATTATCAGAAAAATTCTACAACGTATATCTTATTAGCTAAACACATAAAGACAGGAAAAACACAAATTCACATAGCATAACAACATCAAGGTACAGGACAGGGTTTGTTTTCAGTGTGACATTTGGTACTGCAGTCCAACCCAAAACTTCATTCTGCAGATCTTACCTCTTATTTAAACATCTGTTTCCACCAAAAAAAAAAAAATCCCATCCAAGCATGCTTTCTGTATTCTGTTCACATCCTCTTTCAAAAATAGTTTTTCTCCACTGTACACTACTTTTTTGGCCAAACCATTTTTTATAGCTTCTCAATGCATTTCTTCCAGTTCATCATAGTTAGTTTCTTATATAGTCTAACCCCTCTTAAGCTAACTTAAATCCACTGAGCTCAGATATATATACCAAGGGACGAGGCAATGCAGCAGCACATAGCAAATTAACACAAACAGCAATGACAAAAAAATGGAAATTGGCAAAGCAAGCAGCAGTATATATAAATTAGCAAAGCAATTGCTATATTACAACTAATATAAGGCAATGTGCAGCAAACAAGAAAAATAAATCTGTAGTAAAACTGGCTTAATAGAGTAATACAAAGCCAAATTCAGTAACACTATGCCTGGCAAACAGCAGCAGCAAATGCTGTAACTTATACCTAAACATGACAAAGCTCAAGAAGAAAAATATTACACTAAAGACAACAATGCAGATAAGGGAAATGTGTATTCACATCTTAATGTCTATGTAATTAAAGTGGTGCACCACTTCTACAAAAGAAATTACCAAGTACTTGAAAAGAAAAGTCTGTATGCAATTCCTGTGAAGGGAAATATCCTTTTGTGCTCCTTCATTTTTTTAAGTAGAGCATAAAGTTATTATTTACTGGATCTGTAGGCATAAAATATCTATATTAGTACATCTATTAAATTGTATTTTAACCAGTGCTGCAGTACAGCTAGAAACTAGATATTAAACAAAATGAGCAATTTCTCAACTAGAAAGACAATAGATGTAAAATGTTTCTCAGCATTTCATTAGTCATTTCAGTAAATATCAAAAAGTGTCGTATTTGCGATGCTTTCTACAAAGGAATGTCAATATCGAGGTTAATGGCCTCTCCTTTTTTTGTTGTGCCTCTGAAAGGCAGGGCTTTTTTTTTCCAGGCGTCTGTCGCATAGCTTGGCGCCTACACCGCATTACGACAAGGTCACTTAGCTTTCTTACCGAAATATTTACGACACCAGTTTGCACTACAGTGACAGTCTCATATAAAAAATTTCACAGGTTGAGAATTTGCGTTGCAAATGTGTAGAAACAAAATCCTATAAATATAACAGTGTTCAAAATATTTTCGTCGGCATTGTAATACATTCACGCATTTACACACATTTCATAACTTTTAAAGTACGATTCTTGGTTTCCAACATCCTTTTTACACAAATCAGTGTCCCTAACCGCTATGTATTATTCCTTACCTTATTACACATATACATATTCGTCGACACTTCTTCAATATTTCATCATAATAAATTCCTCATATAGCATCATCTTATTGATCATAAACATACCTCAACAGCATAATAAACATCGTCATCATAATAACAACATCATAAAACCTCAGCCAAATCTCAAAATCGTGGTAGCTTCCTCCAATAATTTCAAAACCGAAAATAAATTCTCTGCTCATTTCAATAGTGTCATCTACCTCAAACGTACTTTAAAAATCACGATCCCATACAAAATACATCATTCAAAGCTCTCATAGTATCACAATGGTTCCAAAAAATATATGAACAGTTTACAAAGTACATACAAAATACAATTTCATAAGTGTGAAGTTATCCAACTGTGTAATTGCATAAACATGTGTCACTGATGTAGTAAAAAAATGTTTGTTTCTCTGTTAAATAATGAGGTAGCTGTGTAATTCTGTGTTGGAGAAATATGGTACCGATGTGTAAAGTTGTATAAGCAAATACCATATTACCTAGGGCTCCTTGTGCTTGCCACACACATAGTACACAAAGTAAGCATGTACCCCCCTGAGGATAAATATAATTATACCATCAAGTGTTACGAATTACAGCAATGGAATGAAATGTATCACGAAAAGCCTTAGTATCTTTGTAATTCAAAAATCTTTAAAAATAAATGTTTTAAGTACAAAATTAATCACTCAAATACATGTCCTTTAGCGCTAAATGTGCATCTTGCTATAAGATAATTCTGTGGAAGTGTCGTAGTTATCGTCCTCCGAAAGCTAAGTTCTGTAAAAGTCAATGTACTTACCTCATGATAAACAAAAGTGAAATGCTATGCGTATAGATATCGTAGTTATTATGTACATTACTGTGATCAAGAAAAACTGTGCAGATATAAAACAGATACACCGCAAAAGCAACAATGTAAATTGTGTCACATATTAGCAGCATCATGATATAATCATGTAGCTGTCAAATAAACTAACCACTGTGTCATCTGGTATCTCCCAGAAAGTACTTTAAATCCAGAATGTATTTTCAAGTAAACCAAAATGTTGCATTAAAATCTCATTAGCAGTACCGGTACATGTTCTAAGTATGTCAGCCTTATAGTCATTATGTAATCGTGCAACTAACAAGCAAGAATGTAGACACACAATGTGTCGTCTGTTTATTGTAACAATGCACTCGTAAATACTGTCTAAATATGTTCCCTAGGTTCTAGACTGGATAGTGAACTTCGAAACATTGTTGCATGTTAACAGTTTCTAAGTCTGACAAGGCATACTAATAACGTGAAGTGAAAAATTGTATGGCAAAGACTAAGTTATAAAGCAGATTATCTTTCAATAAACGATTTTAAATGTGAAATGTGGTGCAATCCTTTACTCTTCCTAGTACGCAGAGTTTCAACTTCAACGCAATTATCATGTGGTATACGTCGGTAAAGAATAAGGAAATTTTTCTCAAGGTTAGCGTCTATGTTATTTTTCTCTGAGCCAGCTGGCGCATGTGGCTGCCTGCGGTACGAGTCATTGTCTGTCTCTTTGTTGGCGCGCGTCATTATTGGGACTAGGAGACCTAACTTCTACAAATTCACCTTATCGAGAGGGCCCTGCCCTGTTTGAATCTCGCCAGTTCTGATGCAATTCAGGTCTGTCGTTAGGATTATATCGTCTGTCGTCATGTCGGTAGTTCCTGTAGTTTCTTTCTTGTCGGTTAAGTGGTGGAGAATTTCTCCCTGAATTATCACTGCATGGTGGACCGTTGCATCTGAAGTTATTCTGTCTCCTGTGATAATAATAGTTCCGGTTGCCATATTGTCTGTTTCTATGATTGTCTCTGTCATATTCATTACTACGGAAATGCGATATTTCTCTGTAACTATTACTCTGCCAATGGTTGTCATATGGGTGATGTCTGTTTTGTTCACGATTACGTTGTAAGAATAGCCTTGTCGTGTCCAGTTATTATTTCTTTCATTGCGGAATTGTGATGAATGTGACCTGTAATTGTTGTGCTCCTGTTTTTGCGTTCCGCGATTGTCATCGTCAATTTCCAATTCTTGTAACAGCCCCTGAAAAGCTTCAATGTGTTCGAAATGTTTCATCGTTATGGTGCTATGTTTTACTCGGTCTTGTGTGGCTTGAGCCCAATATGTTGAGAGGAAGGCATGATAAAATTCTCCTTCACTGTGGCAATCAGGAATGACCGATCGCATTCTTACAGCTGGTTCTTTCTCTGAGTAGCCACACATAAATTCTAATCTGTTCTCTAATGACCAGTTGGGAGGAAAACAATGAGAGAATTGATGAACCCACGCTTGTGGATGAATGTCGTTGCCAGAATTCTTAAATGTTTTGAATTTACGTGTAGTAATGAACAGCTTATCGTCAAAATCATCGAGTCGGCGAGTCGCATATCGGTCATTGCTACGTCGTGTCGGCGGTTCCATCTCAAAATTCGGTGCACCTTGCCAATTTCTGTCATAATCTCCGAAATGCCCTGTGTTATTATTTTGTGGCTTTTCCGTATTTCTATGTCCCTCTTCCCGTGTTGGAGCGCGGGTGTCCTCTGAAATATGTAATTCTTGTATTACTTGTGCCAACTGATCTTGTACTTCCCGGATTTCTCTTTTGTGTTGCGTATTAATTTGATTCTGATTTTGTTTAAATTTCTTAATTTGTTCATACTCTTCTGTGTCAGTGAAGGCTACAGGTCTTGTGTCATTCAGATCATCATCCACCTTTGTAGATAAGTTAGTGAACTGGTCCGAAAGTTCGGCTACTTTCTCCAATAGTGAACTTATTTCCTCAGTGTGTTTTTTCTGAACCAAGTTTCAGAGTGTCCATTTGTGTTGAAATCGTATCTAATGTGTCCTTTAAGTTTTCCTGAGTTTTTGAAAGTTGCGTAACCGAATCGGTAGATGCAACAGAGTCAATTTTAGCTTGCAAGGTCTCATGATTTTCATGAACAATAGTTTGCAGTTCTTTTATGGCTGCTTCGTGATTCTGTAATGTATTTTCATGCCGCGAAAAAATAGGTTGAATGCTCACAAATTTGTGTTTTTACGTCATTACAGACTTTTTGATATTTCAATTCGATTTTATGTAACTCAGGAGTTAAATCTTCACGTGCTTGTTCAAGCGTGATGTCTAACTTTTGAAGATTTTGTTCCATTGCGTCCAACTGTTGCTGTGTTTGTCTCTGGTGTTGTTCCATTGTGTCTAACGTTCGAAGATTTTGTTCCATTGTATCTAACTTTTGAAGATTTTGTTCCATTGTGTCTAACTTTTGTAGCCTTTGTCCGATTTGTTGCATTAACTGTAATAACAATGCACTGGTGTCTGAAACATGTTCCTCAGTGCTATTTGGCAGAGCATTTGAACCGGCAATATTCGCATTTTGAAAAGCAGAAAATGTGTCTTGACGTATTTGAGAAAACGGTGAGGACGCAAAATCTGAATCTACAGTATTTGCAAGGTTGTGTCCTGTCATTTCGGATTCCTGAGGCGAGCTGTTGCCGACCGATCGATCGATAATGCTTTCCTGTTCACTAATTGTTTCACTGTCCACACCATTGTTTGCAGCGCGCTCCATTTCCGTATGTACAATTACCAAATTACTACTTTGAACATTAGTTAATTCATTACTCGGCGGCGCTAACACACTGCTTTCGTCTTGACTGTCATTTCTCAGTTTGCTTTGGAGTCTAGTATTACGTTTTCCACACGCCATTATTGTCACAATATTTCACACGACAACACAGAAATGCACAATTTGAAGAGCAAAATAAGAAAACACATTAACATAGCATTGAAAATAATCTCTCGTTAATTGATAGTGCAGCTGCAAAATACTTGGTGCAAATCTACCTGCATGCCACAACTGTTTTACTGTACAACAATGAAAGACTGCAACTACAAAGGAGATTCTTTCTACAATTACGCGCTAGCAATAAACAAAAGCTACACTAATTACACAAACTACAAGAAAAAATCAGAAGATTCCAGTGAGGTATCCTCGGCTAAGGGTCGACATATGACACGTCCCCTCAGAAAAATTATACATGACTGTGCTTAAACTGACACACAATATTTTTAGCGCAACGGAACCTGACTTTCAATAATCCCTACAAAACAATGGCCCTGACTAACATTAACCTATGCCTTTCACAAATCACTTACCTCACAAAAATCTTCGTTACTCAAGCTACTGCAATACAGCGAGCGCCACTACTGCCAGCTAAATAAAACATTCAAACTACTGAAGGCACTAACTACTGATAGGCATAGTTAGCAAATGAAAGATTTTGATAGAGAACAAACAATGTATTTACCTTAATAGTGTTCAAAAGTCATTATATATATATATATATATATATATATATATATATATATATATATATATATATATATATATATATATATATATATATATATATATATCAGTTCATGATATCCAGTCTTACAAATTTACTGTCTCTGTCCAGATTATCCGCTCTCAAAATTCCGCCATCTCCCTCCCCACATCCACCACTGCTGGCGGCTCACCTCCAACTGCGCAACGCTGCGCGCTGTTAACATCCAACTGGGCAGTTGGCTGTTAACAGCCAATAGCCAACAACAATGCAAATCAGCCACAGACTGCACACAGCACAGCCAGTGATTTTCATACAGAGCGCTACGTGGCGTTACCAATATAAAAACCTAAACAGCCTACTTACCACATGTAGCATAAATGAACATCGTTTAGACAGTAGATGGGTTGCCCTCTCAAGACCTGTTAGTGAACCATTTAAAACCACTGGTTGCCATGGTGAAGTTAGACGCCGTTCCAAAGATGTGGCTGCAGGCTTCTTTCTACTGAAATTGTTATACAGTCGATAGGTAAACTATTTCATCCGTTTCACACGTATTTGTACATGTATTTCACGAGTATCTCTAGTGAATTTCCGCCTGCAGCTTCATTTTCACGCAGCTCAACGTTTATGACGCAATACCTCCTGAATTATGTGCCGTACAGTGATATAATTTTGTAGGAACAGTCAGCTTCATATGTGAATACTGCATGCGAAATGTGTGCGAACAGATTTAGTACCACAGAAGTAATAAATACGTCATGCTTGATACGGCAGTTTTTCACGCATCAGTGTTCACGACGTCATATCTCCTGAACTATGTGAAGTAAAATTAAGTAGCTTTTCTGGTACATTCATTGATATATGTGAATTGTGTATGCAAAATGAATCGCGATTTCAATTAGTGGTAAATAAATAATAAATTAAAACGACATACTTCATCGAGCAGTTTTACTGCATGAATAGCGAAAATGTAATAAAGATACGAAGTTTTTTGCTTTTATCATTCTGTGGTCAGCGAGACAAAATTTTGTAAAGGTTTGAAATTTTGTGTATAGTTTGTTGCAAGTGACTAAATGCTTTCATTCCAAAATTCTGCTTGAATAAAGTATGAATATTTGCACATTGTGGGCAACACTGATTTTACACTTACTCTTTCATTCCTTTGATAGGTTCGTGGTTCTTACCCCACACTGGTTCTTCTCTGACAGTCAGTGACATGTCTACCAAACTTTCTACGCATGTGCCTTAGGACTAGATGTCGAGCATACAAACGTACGAGGGGTGTTCAATACGTAATGCAACAATTTCTTTTCTCGGCCAATTTCGGTCGAAAAAAAAGCGGCATTTGTCGTGGGCCATCGTCGCATATTCCCACTTCAGTCCCTATAGTTTCGTGAAATGACGTCGCTGTCTGTAATCTTCAAACTGACGTCTGTAACGGAGGTGCGTTCCAGGCAGAGAGCTGTCACCGAGTGTCTTTTGGTGGAGAACCAGAGCATCAAGATACACTACTGGCCATTAAAATTGCTACACAACGAAGATGACGTGCTACAGAAGCAAAATTTAACCGACAGGCAGATGATATGATATGCAAATGATTAGCTTTTCAGAGCATTCACACAAGGTTGGCGCCGGTGGCGACACCTACAACGTGCTGACATGAGGAAAGTTTCCAACCGATTTCTCATACACAAACAAAAGTAGACCGGCGTTGCCTGGTGAAATGTTGTTGTGATGCCTCGTGTAAGGAGGAGAAATGCGTACCATTACGTTTCCGACTTTGATGAAGGTCGCATTGTAGCCTATCTCGATTGCGGTTTATCGTATCGCGACATTTCTGCTCGCGTTTGTCGAGATCCTATGACTGTTAGCAGAATATGGAATCGGTGGGTTCAGGAGGGTAATACGGAACGTCGTGCTAGATCCCAACGGCCTCGTATCACTAGCAGTCGAGATGACAGGCATCTTATCGGCATGGCTGTAACGGATCGTGCAGTCACGTCTCGATCCCTGAGTCAAGACATGGGGACGTTTGCAGCAGCATGGACTATCAGCTCGGAGACCGTGCCTGTGGTTACCCTTGACGCTGCATAACAGACAGGAGCGCCTGCGATGGTGTACTCAACGACGAACCTGGGTGCACGAATGGCCAAACGTCATTTTTTCGGATGAATCCAAGTTCTGTTTACAGCATCATGATGATCGCGTCAGAGTTTGGCGACATAGCAGAAAATGTTCGACAGTAGTGTATTCTCAGGCACTTGCAGACCTGACATTGAACAAAATCACTGTAATTCGTTGGGCGAGGTGTGTGTCGTCATCTGCAAGGTCGCGCAAGTCTTGTTCGATTTGCCGCCTGCCAGCTGCCCGCACACAGCTGACTCCTGCGCCGTTAGGACGTGCGCACATTCTTATTCGAGGTGTCTGATAACGATGAAAGACCTCCGCGGCAATGCAAGGCCTGACATAAGTCTGTTCACCCAAGAGGAGCTCGCGATATTAGACTGCTTTTCCTCATCCACCGTACAGCCCAGATCTCGCACTTACCGAGCTCCATATCTTTGGCTCAATGAAGGCTACACTCCGCAGGGAAGCAGTACGTGTATAATGGGGAGGTTACTGGTGCAGCAAGACGTTGGCTCCGACGTTGACCAGTAGTGTGGTATCATTCGGGCATACAGGCCCTCCGAGCAAGGAGATTATGTTGAAAAACAGGGTTATGTAGCAAAAACAGAGGGGATTGGTCGAGGTATTGGGCCCTGAATAAAATCAACCGGCTTCCAGTAAAAAATATGTTGCGTTACTTATTGAAAGCCCCTAGTGCAAAAGCCAGCCGGCGTGGCCGTGCAGTTCTAGGCGCTTCAGTCTGGAACCGCGTGACCGCTACGGTCACAGGTTCGAATTCTGCCTCGGGCATGGGTGTGTGCGATGTTCTTAGTTTAGTTAGGTTTAAGTAGTTCTAATTCTAGGGGACTAATCTCCGCAGATGTTAAGTCCCATAGTGCTCAGAGCCATTTGAACCATTCTTTTATCGTTGTTTACTTTTATAATTTTTAAATGTGTGAAGAGAGTGATTTCTCCCACGACACCAAAAGATACCAGCTGTTTCTGCTTTCGTAGGACCACAGAACACAGATATTAACTACTTGCCCTGCCGGAGGCTGAAGCTCTCGGTTCTTGCCGAGGCATGATTCGTTCTACACTCCTGGAAATGGAAAAAAGAACACATTGACACCGGTGTGTCAGACCCACCATACTTGCTCCGGACACTGCGAGAGGGCTGTACAAGCAATGATCACACGCACGGCACAGCGGACACACCAGGAACCGCGGTGTTGGCCGTCGAATGGCGCTAGCTGCGCAGCATTTGTGCACCGCCGCCGTCAGTGTCAGACAGTTTGCCGTGGCATACGGAGCTCCATCGCAGTCTTTAACACTGGTAGCATGCCGCGACAGCGTGGACGTGAACCGTATGTGCAGTTGACGGACTTTGAGCGAGGGCGTATAGTGGGCATGCGGGAGGCCGGGTGGACGTACCGCCGAATTGCTCAACACGTGGGGCGTGAGGTCTCCACAGTACATCGATGTTGTCGCCAGTGGTCGGCGGAAGGTGCACCTGCCCGTCGACCTGGGACCGGACCGCAGCGACGCACGGATGCACGCCAAGACCGTAGGATCCTACGCAGTGCCGTAGGGGACCGCACCGCCACTTCCCAGCAAATTAGGGACACTGTTGCTCCTGGGGTATCGGCGAGGACCATTCGCAACCGTCTCCATGAAGCTGGGCTACGGTCCCGCACACCGTTAGGCCGTCTTCCGCTCACGCCCCAACATCGTGCAGCCCGCCTCCAGTGGTGTCGCGACAGGCGTGAATGGAGGGACGAATGGAGACGTGTCGTCTTCAGCGATGAGAGTCGCTTCTGCCTTGGTGCCAATGATGGTCGTATGCGTGTTTGGCGCCGTGCAGGTGAGCGCCACAATCAGGACTGCATACGACCGAGGCACACAGAGCCAACACCCGGCATTATGGTGTGGGGAGCGATCTCCTACACTGGCCGTACACCACTGGTGATCGTCGAGGGGACACTGAATAGTGCACGGTACATCCAAACCGTCATCGAACCCATCGTTCTACCATTCCTAGACCGGCAAGGTAACTTGCTGTTCCAACAGGACAATGCACGTCCACATGTATCCCGTGCCACCCAACGTGCTCTAGAAGGTGTAAGTCAGCTACCCTGGCCAGCAAGATCTCCGGATCTGTCCCCCATTGAGCATGTTTGGGACTGGATGAAGCGTCGTCTCACGCGGTCTGCACGTCCAGCACGAACGCTGGTCCAACTGAGGCGCCAGGTGGAAATGGCATGGCAAGCCGTTCCACAGGACTACATCCAGCATCTCTACGATCGTCTCCATGGGAGAATAGCAGCCTGCATTGCTGCGAAAGGTGGATATACACTGTACTAGTGCCGACATTGTGCATGCTCTGTTTCCTGTGTGTATGTGCCTGTGGTTCTGTCCGTGTGATCATGTGATGTATCTGACCCCAGGAATGTGTCAATAAAGTTTCCCCTTCCTGGGACAATGAATTCACGGTGTTCTTATTTCAATTTCCAGGAGTGTATATTTGATTATGGGTCCACACTGTATGGAAATGCCTCGATATTTTCATTAAGGAAGACTCATACATACTCTTCAGTACCGTGCCATATGAATCTGTCGAGGGCAATGTATTCTCCACCTGCGAATGAACTTTTGGTGCAAGCTAGGAAGCTCCCACTACAATTACGGAGAAATTTCCTGGCTCGTAAATTTGAACTTAATGGAGCGGCACAAACAGCTCATGCTCTCCTTCATGGTATTCACTGCTTCATTTGAGGACAACGAGTACATCGATAGAATTCGAAGGAGGAGGACATCTGTATCTCAGAGTTTCAGACGACGAAGATATGTGACATCCCTCGTCCTAAAGGATTCTCTGCCTTCTTCATTTAGCTTGGAATACGAAGTACTAAAGTACTGATCCAAAATCTTCAACACAATGTGCCCAATGCATCATTCACTTCTCGTGCTCGCGTCTCCCATCTGACTGCGTCAACATGGCTACCGTCATTCAAAATCTTCGCAGCCAGCATGCTTCTGTGGGGATTCATTCTCTTCGGACAAACCACCATCTTCTCTGTCGAAGTTCTTGCAGTTAAGGAGGCAGTTCGACGACATCCTTATTTTGCAAAAACAGACATAATGTGTTATGGGATAACAGCAATCAGTGATTTTATAATGTTGCTTAAAATCCGTCTTGATTGCAAAAAAAAATTTTTTTTTTATTATTCATATGACCGGTTTCGGTTCATTCAGAACCATCTTCAGATCTGTAAAAATAATTATACTATTTTACCATTTCACGGAAGCAAATGTTTTTCATCCTATCTAATCATCATCAAATGTACCAGAACGTACCTGATATTTCAGTTACAGGAGTAACCCGTCCAAATCCAGCAACTTTCACATGCTACGTCACATATACAGTAATTGGTTGGCAGAGTGCACGTCATTTATATTAATTATAGCCCTATTACCGACAGGTGGCGTCTGGTACATTTGTTACATTCCATTTGTACTTACTGTATTCAGTAGATCTTTTTTTTATATATTAAAAATATTTGGCTAAAATATGTAGATGTCAGAGTTAAAATCTGTACTTGTCAGGATTAAAAAACAGTAAAATTATCATTTTTATACGATCTAAAAGCATAGGGCGATTTATATATCTATGGTGCTGGTGTGAACTTGTTTTCCTCTACGGTCTGCTTCCGTGGTTCCCGCCATGATAATTTTATGACGTCAGAGCTAGTTACAGCGGACTAGGCTGGCACACAATGGAAAGACTGATGTGAATTTATTACGGCGTGAGTAGGCTGCTTCCCTACACACTGTCAGTCTTCTGAGGTGATAGGGTACCGGTGTCCCTTAGACGCTGGAAGAGTCTGCCGAATATTTTATCAGAGGGCACTCTGCGCTGTGGATATTTCTCAGCGTAAAGAGCACGGGCTCGCAGGCTACGTCCATTTGCTAAACCATTGCAGAATATCATATCCGCCATTTCACTTGTCGAATAGTAGTTTTCCATTGCTTGGAAGAGGTGGAAGAGAGAAAATGTAAATGCATATCATGTATGTACAAACAGTGCAATAGCAGTGAACACATTAGTTCAAAAATGGTTCAAATGGCTCTGAGGACTATGTGACTTAACCCCTAGAACTTAGAACTACTTAAACTTAACTAACCCAAGGACATCACACACATTCATGCTCGAGGCAGGATTCGAACCTGCGACTCTAGCAGCAGCGCTGCTCCGGACTGAAGCGCCTAGAACCGCTCGGCCACAACAGGTGGCTGAACACATTAGTGAATCCGCGTTTTAAAGAAGGCAAAACACCATGGTACATGTTCAGTTCCATAAACATCGAGTGCACACTGAGCAGCACAGCGCTGCGAGACGGGATCAAGAAGGCGCTGACCCACGCGCCGATGGAAGGATTGGGCAGTGCCACACCTCCGGGGAGAGAGAGCTCAGCATCCACCTGTGAACGCTGACTTAACTGGCTGCCCATCGCTGGTCGGCCACAGTTCGGTCGCAGACTTGGAGAGCATCAGTAATGTGTAATAGGAAGAGGTTACTAAGCATTCTGTGAGTAGTAATAGATTGTCAAAGTAATACCATGTGGAAGGCGCAGGAAACACAGAATGTTAAGGGGCTCCGGAAAGGCTCAAAATCATGAAAAGTTCAATTTTTACTTTTTTGCGTTTTTTGAATCTGCAGACTATTACCTTTTAATAGATATATAATTTATTCAATTCCGAAGACTACAACTATTTTTAAATTTTTTTTGAAATGTGTTCTACATGGGCGTGACCCACTGTGGCGCTGTAAAACTGCTGTCAAATGGTGTTATTATTAACGTCCGTGTTCATCAGGTACATTTTAGTGATGTGAGATAAAGTATGTGTTGTGGCTAAACCTATTTTCAGAGACTTAGCAGCACCTGAACTGTTGAAAAAGTGTATTCACGGAAAAACTCAAAACCCCAATGAAAGTGTAAATAGTGTTATATGGTCGAGAATCCCCAAGACTGTATTTCTTGGAATAGAAACACTTCACTTTGGTGTATATGATGCTGTTGCGACTTTCAATGATGGCAACATTGTAAGGTGCAAGGTATTTAGAAATATGGGAATGAAGATAGGTTCTAACATGGTACGAGCGATGCTTGCTTTAGACAAGGAACTCCTTCGGGCTGCAGACAGGGCTGTAAAGAGTCTAGAAATACAAACAAGAGTAAACAGGAGGAGGAACAAGAGGAAGCTGGAGGAGGAGTTTGCAGAGGATGAAGATAATCCATCCTATGGACCTGGAATGCACTAAAAAGTTAATCCAATCTTTGTCGCTCGATTCCCAAAACTTTTATTTTCTCATACTAACTACATGTTTTCTAAGGATCTTCCAAACATATTTGTTTCAAACTTTCAGTAAATGTTACACAGTACCTTTTGCATAATTTAACACAGCCTTTTTCCAAAAAACTGTATATTTTTGAATATATAAATAAAAAATTGCAAAAAAATGTTGTGAATTTTCATTACAATTGAAAAAAAATCATCTTTAATAACTGAACTAAAATTTTGTAAAATCCCCGAGTTAAGTTGTAGCCCATATTCCAATAAATAATCTGTAAAAAGTTCAAGTTCCTACCTCAAATACTTTATGAGGAAAGATGTAATTTATAAGCGTTATTTTAACATTGCAAGTATAGGGAGTTCCGGAGCCCCTTAAGTACTGTTTCTTCCCTTAATAGAAATAAAGTTTTCTATTAATTAGGAAGTGTTTCATACAGATGGTTTTGGATTCCTGCCGCCAGACCTCGTAACTTCTCTCCTTCCTTGTTTATCTTGTTCCTGACTCGCACAGTAGCCGACATAACAATTTGTACCCAGGGTTGACAGTATTGTACAATAAGGCACACAAACGCGATGAAAACTAATGGCTCTGCTAAGCTTATACAATCAGTGTATATAAAAACTGGTCAACCAGCAAATAAGTGAACTACAAGTGTTAGTATATAGGTGCACCTGATGATGTTAGTCATATTCTTTAACTTTAATAAACCAGTCCTAGTATCCACCACTAGGATGCAAGGAAAAACTGTTCCACGCAGTCGCTATCGAATTAATTAAGTAGACAGTAATGAACAGGTGTCTAATCACCATATAATCAGATGTTTAGGAGTGAGACGGAATCTTTATAAGGAGCCAAAATACTGCCACCTTATAACACGTTAACATAATGAATGTGTTGTGCTACGACTTTTGGGTAACCTATGGTACTTCCTAGTGGAGAAACAAAACGCCATTTCTGAAGGAGACTCTGTGGATATTTATGACTATGAACTAAATGTGAATGTAAGTGCGAAAATAAAACAAGTAAAACAGAATACCTCCAATGGTCACAGGTTCCTTTCTCTGTCCTAATACAAGACATGTAAACTGTCAGACGTTGTAAACAAAGATGGTGTTTGGAAACTCGTAGCTGCAAAGAACATGTAGCAAAAGAGGAATATTATCTCGAAGTGGAAAGAATATGTAGTAAAACAGCAATGTTACTTCGGAATAAGTTGTAAAGGATTGTGGAAATCTTTGGTTGAGTTGATGAATACATGCGTTAGGATAAATATTTCAAGTGGTACGCAAATCAATTTTTGTCGAGTTTATGTTGCTTAAATTTCGTTTATGTAAACAGGTGAGATGATGGAAATCTTAAGTACAATAATTATGTTGCAAACAGTGGGAAAATTATACATAAATAACAATTTTGGCAGGGACTGAGAGATAGAGGATGAAAGGAATGCGAGAAGCAGATAGGTTTGGATACACTAGAGCTATGGGTTTGTCAAACTTACATTTGCTACGTGTTGTAACTAAGTCAGTGTTGGAATAATACACTACTGGCCATTAAAATTGCCACATCAAGAAGAAATCCAGATGATAAACTGGTATTCATTGGACAAATATATTATAGTAGAACTGACATGTGATTGCATTTTCAACCAATTTGCGTGCATAGATCCAGACAAATCACTACCCAGAACAACCACGTCTGGCCGTAATAACGGCCTTAATACGAATGGGCATTCAGTCAAACAGAGCTTGGATGGCGTGTACAGGTACAGCTGCCCAAGCAGCTTCAACACGGTACCACAGTTCATCAAGAGTAGTGACTGGCGTATTGTGACGAGCCAGTTGCTCTGCCACCATTCACCAGACGTTTTCAATTGGTGAGAGATCTGGAGAATGTGCTGGCAAGGGCAGCAGTCGAACATTTCCTGTATCCATAAAGGCCCGTACAGGACCTGCAATATGCGGTTTTGCATTATCCTGCTGAAATGTAGGGTTTCGCAGGGATCGAATGAAGGGTAGAGCCACGGGTCGTAACACATCTGAAATGTAACGTCCACTGTTCAAAGTGCCGTCGGTGCGAACAAGAGGTGACCGAGACGTGTAACAAATGGCAGCCCATACCATCACGCCGGGTATTACGCCACTATGGCGATGACGAATATGCGCTTCCAATGTGCGTTCACCGCGATGTCGCCAAACACGGATGCGACCATCATGATGCTGTAAACAGAAGCCGGATTCATCCGAAGAAATGACGTTTTGCCATTCGAGCACCCAGGTTCGTCGTTGAGTACACCATCGCAGGCGCTGCTGTCTGTGATGCAGCGTCAAGGGTAAACGCGGCCATGGTCTCCGAACTGATAGTCCATGCTGCTGCAGACGTTATCGAACTGTTCGTGCAGATGGTTGTTGTCTTGCAAACGTCCCCATCTGTTGACTCAGGGATCGAGACGTGGCTGCACGATCCGTTACAGCCATGTGGATAAGATGCCTGTCATCTCGACTGCTAGTGATACGAGGCCGTTGGGATCCAGCACGGCGTTCCGTAATACCTTCCTGAATCCACCGATTCCATATTCTGCAGTCATTGGATCTCGACCAACGCGAGGAGCAATGTAGCGATACGATAAACCGCAATCGCGACAGGCTACTTATGAAAGTCGGTAACGTGATGGTACGCATTTCTCCTCCTTACACGAGGCATCACAACAACGTTTCACCAGGCAACGCCGGTCAGTTGTGTATGAGAAATCGGTTGGAAACTTTCCTCATGTCTGCGCGCTGTAGGTGTCGCCACCGGCGCCAACCTTGTGTGAATGCTCTGAAAAGCTAATCATTTGCATATCACAGCATCTTCTTCCTGTCGGTTCAATTTCGCGTCTGTAGCACGTCATCTTCGTGGTGTAGCAATTTTAACGGCCAGTAGTGTAGGATAATGGAATGTAGTCGAATTAAGTCGGGTGATGCTGAGGGTATTAGATTAGGAAATGAGACACTTAAAGTAGTAAAGGAGTTTTGCTATTTGGGGAGCAAAATAACTGATGATGGTCGAAGTAGAGAGGATATAAAATGTAGACAGGCAATGGCAAGGAAAGCGTTTCTGAAGAAGAGAAATTTGTTAACATCGTGTATAGATTTAAGTGTCAGGAAGTCATTTCTGAAAGTATTTGTATGGAGTGTAGCCATGTAAGGAAGTGAAACATGGACGGTAAATAGTTTGGACAAGAAGAGAATAGAAGCTTTTGAAATGTGGTGCTACAGAAGAATGCTGAAGATTAGATGGGTAGATCAGATAACTAATGAGGAAGTATTGAATAGGATTGGGGAGAAGAGAAGTTTGTGGCACAACTTGACCAGAAGAAGGGATCGGTTGGTAGGACATGTGAAACGTCCCCTTAGAACAATTTATACAAGGTTGTGCTTAACCTGGCGCACAATAATTTTAGCGCAACGCAATCTGACTATCAAAGATCCCTGCAAAGGAATGGCCCTGAGTAACATTAAACTATACCTTTCAGAAATCACTTACCTCACAAAAATCTTCGTTGTTCGAACTACTGCAATACAGCGAGTGCCACTACTGCCAGCTAAATAAAAGATACAAACTACGGAAGGCACTAACTACTGATAGTCTTAGCAAATGAAAGATTCTAATAGAGAACAAACAATGTATTTACCTCAAGATTCATAATATATACAGCAGTTCATGACATTTTTCAAAACTCCGCCATCTCTCTCCCCACATCCACCACTGCTGGCGGCTCACCTCCAACTGCACAACGCTACGCGCTGTTCACATCCAGCTATAGCAGTTCATGACAACAATGGCAGGCAACAATGCAAACTAGCCACATACTGCACACAGCACAGCCAGTGATTTTCATACAGAGAGCGCTACGTAACGTTGCCAATAAGGAAACATAAACAGCAAACTTACATAAAGAAAACATAAACAGCCTACTTACACATGTTTTGAGGCATCAAGGGATCACCAATTTAGTATTGGAGGGCAGCGTGGAGGGTAAAAATCATAGGGGGAGACCAAGAGAAGAATACACTAAGCAGATTCAGATGGATGTAGGTTGCAGTAGGTACTGGGAGATGAAGAAGCTTGCACAGGATATAGTAGCATGGAGAGCTGCATCAAACCAGTCTCAGGACTGAAGACCACAACAACAACAGTGTATTCTCACTAGTGGTTTTGGGTAATTGTCTTTGGACACGTGTTAAATCGCAGGAGCTTAGGAGTGTGTGTGAGATTTGACGGCAGTGGAGCCAGTGGCGGAAGAGGACTTCGGCAAAAGAAAGCCGGCGCTGCGCAAAGTGTGCGGCGTGGAGCTGCTGCGTGGCAGGGAGCCCGCGAGGTGGCGGGAGGGGTCCCGGCAGGCCGCGCCACGCCTCGCAGATAGCCATCCCCGCGACCGCGGCCAGTGTAAACAATTGGGCGCCGCTTCTCGCTCTGTAATTACCGGCCGGGTGTCGTGACTGGGCGATGGGGGCGGCGCGATACACTCCGGGGGCGGGCGACCTCCCGCCGCACGCTGCAGGCTGCAGGCGGCGGCCGCGGACGCCAACAGACAAGCAGACGGACTGACGGCGCGTAGCGGCAACACAGACTCAGAGGAAGGCCTCGGCGCTTGTTGGCGACGTCACGTCAGCTAGGCACGGCGAACGCCAGGTCTGTTGCAGGCAGAAACGCCTGGGCGTGAATATCACTATAAATCTCTTATTTTTTGACAAAATGTTCGGTATTGTTTTGGATTCTGCAGTTTTATTAAGATGAAAGATTAGCTTACTATCGTAAAGCTATAAATGAAGATCATTGTTCTGTATCACTGAATCCTGTCGAAACAAACGTAGATCAATATGAGAGGATACTTTGCCCCATTGCAAGCTTCGGAAATTTTACATTCATGTACCTATATTTACTTGATCAATTTTGTTATCGAAACTTACCCAACCTCCTCACAATGAACTCGTTTCTTTTATTTATTTATTTATTTTCGTTTGAAATCGTCACTGGAAATGTGAACTAATTTACATGTGTAAATGTCCAACTGTTGCCAGTCATTAGATTACAGTCGTTTTTAACGAAAGGAATTCTAAACAGGAAATAAAATAGCTTCATACATCGAAAATACTGCTGAGCTTAAAGTCTTTTAAACATGCACATTAGAAAAGATAAATACTCCCCTCTTGCAACTGACAGGAGAAACTTTATAAGATAAAAAAATTTTATTTGATAAAACAAGTATCTCTATTTTGCCTCTTCTTCTGTCCCCCACCCCCTCCCCCAACGTGTACAATCGCAAGATATTTCATTAGCATTCAGTGCTCTTCAACCCATAGTCAACAAAGATACCTAAAATAGAGCACCAATATGTTCACGATTTCTTGTAAAAGCAACCCAGTACAAATATAACTTCCTCAGATTTACAAATGAGGTAAAGAAGCACGAATTCTGTTGCTGCTGGACCATGAAGTTGTTTTTGTATGTCAATCCTTAAAACGTGTGGAAATTTAAGTTCAGGAGTATACTATTTGTTAAGAAGTGTAATGAATTTCACAATTAATTGATTGCAGAAATCTCTCAGAACAATGTGTGTTGATCAACTGCCGCCAATAATTTCACATTTTCCTGTGTCAGAGAGGGAGACACCACCATTATGAGTATGCCTGCAACAGACCCGGCGTTCGCCGTGCCTAGCTGACGTGACGTCACGAACAAGCGCGGAGGCCTTCCTTTGAGTCGGTGTTGGTACCGGGCGCTGCCAGGTTTCCCTCCACTCTGACCCACTGGCTCCCTATCTGCCTCTGGTGTGGAGCCACGGGATTCAGCTTGTCCGGGGTGGAAGAAGCTCACCGATCACATGTGTTTTTAAATAGAGTGAGCCATGTATCGACTCGTGCTACACCTTGTGTTTAGATTGCATTGGTTTTCCTTTTCTTCCCATGACATATCTGTTTGATATGTTGTCTGTCATTAAGTGGCTGCTTGCTTGTCTTTTCCCTCTGCTATCAATATCTGCGTTTTTCCTTCCGAGAAACTGCTATGGAGGAAGTGAGATCTTTGACCGGTCGTAACCTCGTGTGGTGGCGCGGAAGTAGCGGGGTGCGCTCTAAACTCTGATGGACACGGGATGGCAGTGTGGCTCGCCATCGCGAAGCAGGCGTGGTCGATTGTACCAAGTCGCCAGGTGATGTATGTCGGGTGTGTGTAACGAGCGGGTCGAGTTGACGGAAGAGCTCCCCGCGTGTTGGTTGTATACAGAATCGCTCCACGAGTAGTTGTTGTTCATTTCGCCTTGGTGGGACGCTAACAAGCTTCTTTAAATCCTCCGTTTCAACACTGTAGTTTAAAAGGAGACACCTAACATGAAGGAGCGGTCACTACCTGTCAACGTTGCAGATAAGTCGTGAACCCCAGATGTTGTGGCGGACTCGATGTTCTCGATCGTTTTATAAACTGTCTGTTTAGAACGGCGACGAGTTATCCTGTAAGGCATCGTGGCGGCGTTCAATGCAGTTGCCTGTGCAGCAGCAGCTGCGCGAATGAGCCTCTGCGAGGCTTTCGCTCGCTTATATATTATTTGCTGTAGCTTACCTAGTATTGACAGAGGCTCTTTCGCGCTGCTGCTGCTGCACAGGCAACTGCATTGAACGCCGCCACGATGCCTTACAGGATAACTCGTCGCCGTTCTAAGCAGACAGTTTATAAAACGATCGAGAACATCGAGTTCGCCACAACATCTGGAGACAAGAAGAACCACAAACCAGTTAAGTGTTTCTGCTACTGCACTTGTCGACGGACCTTGTGTTTTCTATGGTTGTAGACTTAATTTTAGTATTGACATTAATGATACTTTTGATCATGGTAATGGTTGGCTCTCTGTAGCCATTGTAAGTGGAGGTACGGCTGTTCCTAACGTACCTGGACTTGAAAGTTTTGTCGATAGAGACATACTATCCTAGAGGCTCATTCGCGTGACCGTGGCGTGTTGGGTACGCTGGCGACGCGTGCGCGGTCGGATGTGTGGATCCTTGCCATCGGAGGTCGTGCATTGCCTGTTCGAGCATAATTCCAAGCTAAGTTCGTGGAAGGTTTAATCATTAAGTAATAATTGTGTGTAACCAGCGTCTTTTCTGCCTTGTGGCCTCCGGCAACCGGGTTTCCTGTCTCTGGCACCGGTGTAATTGAAGACAGTGATCTTTCCTCCTCCTCTCGTTACTGTCCGATGGGAGGTGTAGTTTTGGCAGTTTAATTGTTTCCCTATTCTGTCGTGGGTTATGAGTAAATTCATGCTTCTTGTTGGTTGATCATGTGGTCGCTCATTCAGGACTGTGTGGTGTAATGTTTTCTTGCACGAGGTTAGCTCTAATCCTGTCAGCAAGTTTTCACTGGCTAAAAGTCAGTGCAGTGACCAGCCTGAGAGTGGCAGTTGTGTTTACGGGCGTATTTAAATTGGTCAGTATTCTGTCTAGCCTGAGCATCCCTGAGAGGTGATTTGTGGCCGCCTTACACGGGTCCGTCATACCTGTAATGTTCTAATGACATTCCAGGACACTTTTGTTTAAAATTTTTTTTATTGCCATTAATCGTGTGTTTGCTGAGGCCTGTGTAATTTTGTTAATGGCGGTGTTGGTAGCTTCACTACCTCACTGTACCTTGCTAACAAAGTTCTGTATTTACTTTAGTAGCTTGTTTATTAATGTTCATTAAAAATGGTTCAAATGGCTCTGAGCACTATGGGACTCAACATCTGTGGTCATCAGTCCCCTAGAACTTAGAACTAGTTAAACCTAACTACCCTAAGCACATCACACATCCATGCCCGAGGCAGGATTCGAACCTGCGACCGTAGCGGTCACGCGGTTCCAGACTGACCCGCCTAGAACTGCACGGCCACACCGGAATGTTCTTTAAATTTTTTTTAAATTGTTGTATTGCTATAATTTACTTTTATTGGCGTTAGCGGCGTGTTTTAAAAGGTAGTTTATTGCCGTACTGCTAGCTTCTGTGTTTTTTTTAATTAAATTGTTCTATTGCTATAAATTACTTGATTGCCGTTAGCGGCGTGTTTAAAAGGCTGTTTATTGCCGTACTGCTAGTTTCTGTAAGATACGAATAAAACATTCGTCAAAATCTCAACCCGACAGTAAACTACTAGAAATTTGGCCCCGTTTCCCAACTTGTGGTGTGGCTTGTTGTAACAGTAACCACTGTGTGTGTCACAGAGTGGATCATTTCAACATTACACCATCAAATCATACCTACTTCAGAATACTTTAGAAAATACCAGCCAACACCTTCCCCTCCCCCCCCCCCCTCCTCCCACTCCCTAAACTTTAAAGCAGGCATGGTTCACTTTTGGTGACCCGCGGGCCTGATTCACGTACAGGGAACAGGCAAAATAATGTGAACAGTGTTAGTAATGGGATGGTTGCGTTTCACAGTTACCAACGCTGTCGCGCTGGACTGTGCGTGTTCAGTGCGAAATGGCTCTGAGCACTATGGGACTCAACTGCTGAGGTCATGAGTCCCCTAGAACTTAGAATTAGTTATACCTAACTAACCTAAGGACATCACACACATCCATACCCGAGGCAGGATTCGAACCTGCGACCGTAGAGGTCTCGCTGTTCCAGACTGATGCGCGCCAGAACCGCGCGGCCACTTCGGCCGGCAAAATCACAAACCAGTTAAGTGTTTCTGCTACTGCACTTGTCGACGGACCTTGTGTTTTCTATGGTTGTAGACTTAATTTTAGTATTGACATTAATGATACTTTTGATCATGGTAATGGTTGGCTCTCTGTAGCCATTGTAAGTGGAGGTACGGCTGTTCCTAACGTACCTGGACTTGAAAGTTTTGTCGATAGAGACATACTATCCTAGAGGCTCATTCGCGTGACCGTGGCGTGTTGGGTACGCTGGCGACGCGTGCGCGGTCGGATGTGTGGATCCTTGCCATCGGAGGTCGTGCATTGCCTGTTCGAGCATAATTCCAAGCTAAGTTCGTGGAAGGTTTAATCATTAAGTAATAATTGTGTGTAACCAGCGTCTTTTCTGCCTTGTGGCCTCCGGCAACCGGGTTTCCTGTCTCTGGCACCGGTGTAATTGAAGACAGTGATCTTTCCTCCTCCTCTCGTTACTGTCCGATGGGAGGTGTAGTTTTGGCAGTTTAATTGTTTCCCTATTCTGTCGTGGGTTATGAGTAAATTCATGCTTCTTGTTGGTTGATCATGTGGTCGCTCATTCAGGACTGTGTGGTGTAATGTTTTCTTGCACGAGGTTAGCTCTAATCCTGTCAGCAAGTTTTCACTGGCTAAAAGTCAGTGCAGTGACCAGCCTGAGAGTGGCAGTTGTGTTTACGGGCGTATTTAAATTGGTCAGTATTCTGTCTAGCCTGAGCATCCCTGAGAGGTGATTTGTGGCCGCCTTACACGGGTCCGTCATACCTGTAATGTTCTAATGACATTCCAGGACACTTTTGTTTAAAATTTTTTTTATTGCCATTAATCGTGTGTTTGCTGAGGCCTGTGTAATTTTGTTAATGGCGGTGTTGGTAGCTTCACTACCTCACTGTACCTTGCTAACAAAGTTCTGTATTTACTTTAGTAGCTTGTTTATTAATGTTCATTAAAAATGGTTCAAATGGCTCTGAGCACTATGGGACTCAACATCTGTGGTCATCAGTCCCCTAGAACTTAGAACTAGTTAAACCTAACTACCCTAAGCACATCACACATCCATGCCCGAGGCAGGATTCGAACCTGCGACCGTAGCGGTCACGCGGTTCCAGACTGACCCGCCTAGAACTGCACGGCCACACCGGAATGTTCTTTAAATTTTTTTTAAATTGTTGTATTGCTATAATTTACTTTTATTGGCGTTAGCGGCGTGTTTTAAAAGGTAGTTTATTGCCGTACTGCTAGCTTCTGTGTTTTTTTTAATTAAATTGTTCTATTGCTATAAATTACTTGATTGCCGTTAGCGGCGTGTTTAAAAGGCTGTTTATTGCCGTACTGCTAGTTTCTGTAAGATACGAATAAAACATTCGTCAAAATCTCAACCCGACAGTAAACTACTAGAAATTTGGCCCCGTTTCCCAACTTGTGGTGTGGCTTGTTGTAACAGTAACCACTGTGTGTGTCACAGAGTGGATCATTTCAACATTACACCATCAAATCATACCTACTTCAGAATACTTTAGAAAATACCAGCCAACACCTTCCCCTCCCCCCCCCCCTCCTCCCACTCCCTAAACTTTAAAGCAGGCATGGTTCACTTTTGGTGACCCGCGGGCCTGATTCACGTACAGGGAACAGGCAAAATAATGTGAACAGTGTTAGTAATGGGATGGTTGCGTTTCACAGTTACCAACGCTGTCGCGCTGGACTGTGCGTGTTCAGTGCGAAATGGCTCTGAGCACTATGGGACTCAACTGCTGAGGTCATGAGTCCCCTAGAACTTAGAATTAGTTATACCTAACTAACCTAAGGACATCACACACATCCATACCCGAGGCAGGATTCGAACCTGCGACCGTAGAGGTCTCGCTGTTCCAGACTGATGCGCGCCAGAACCGCGCGGCCACTTCGGCCGGCAAAATCAATCTCATTATGTTCAGTACGGACTAGGCATCAGTGCAGTTTGTTAACGAGTAGTGCACACTTCGTATTTGCATTCAGAGGCCGAGGTCGACGTGCAACGAAAGACCTAACAGATTTCCAAAGATGGCAGACTGTGGGGATCCGATTAGATGGAGTATCAGTAACAAAAACGGCCCACTCATTGAGTTCCTAAATAACAGAACGCAGCATGTGATTCTCAATGGAGGGAAGTCTTCCGAAGTAAGAGTGATTTCAGGTGTGCCACAGGGTAGTGTCGTAGGACCGTTGCTATTCACAATATACACTCCTGGAAATGGAAAAAAGAACACATTCACACCGGTGTGTCAAACCCACCATACTTGCTCCGGACACTGCGAGAGGGCCGTACAAGCAATGATCACACGCACGGCACAGCGGACACACCAGGAACCGCGGTGTTGGCCGTAGAATGGCGCTAGCTGCGCAGCATTTGTGCACCGCCGCCGTCAGTGTCAGCCAGTTTGCCGTGGCATACGGAGCTCCATCGCAGTCTTTAACACTGGTAGCATGCCGCGACAGCGTGGACGTGAACCGTATGTGCAGTTGACGGACTTTGAGCGAGGGCGTATAGTGGGCATGCGGGAGGCCAGGTGGACGTACCGCCGAATTGCTCAACACGTGGGGCGTGAGGTCTCCACAGTACATCGATGTTGTCGCCAGTGGTCGGCGGAAGGGGCACGTGCCCGTCGACCTGGGACCGGACCGCAGCGACGCACGGATGCACGCCAAGACCGTAGGATCCTACGCAGTGCCGTAGGGGACCGCACCGCCACTTCCCAGCAAATTAGGGACACTGTTGCTCCTGGGGTATCGGCGAGGACCATTCGCAACCGTCTCCATGAAGCTGGGCTACGGTCCCGCACACCGTTAGGCCGTCTTCCGCTCACGCCCCAACATCGTGCAGCCCGCCTCCAGTGGTGTCGCGACAGGCGTGAATGGGGGGACGAATGGAGACGTGTCGTCTTCAGCGATGAGAGTCGCTTCTGCCTTGGTGCCAATGATGGTCGTATGCGTGTTTGGCGCCGTGCAGGTGAGCGCCACAATCAGGACTGCATACGACCGAGGCCAGGGCCAGCACCCGGCATCATGGTGTGGGGAGCGATCTCCTACACTGGCCGTACACCACTGGTGATCGTCGAGGGGACACTGAACAGTGCACGGTACATCCAAACCGTCATCGAACCCATCGTTCTACCATTCCTAGACCGGCAAGGGAACTTGCTGTTCCAACAGGACAATGCACGTCCGCATGTATCCCGTGCCACCCAACGTGCTCTAGAAGGTGTAAGTCAACTACCCTGGCCAGCAAGATCTCCGGATCTGTCCCCCATTGAGCATGTTTGGGACTGGATGAAGCGTCGTCTCACGCGGTCTGCACGTCCAGCACGAACGCTGGTCCAACTGAGGCGCCAGGTGGAAATGGCATGGCAAGCCGTTCCACAGGACTACATCCAGCATCTCTACGATCGTCTCCATGGGAGAATAGCAGCCTGCATTGCTGCGAAAGGTGGATATACACTGTACTAGTGCCGATATTGTGCATGCTCTGTTGCCTGTGTCTATGTGCCTGTGGTTCTGTCAGTGTGATCATGTGATGTATCTGACGCCAGGAATGTGTCAATAAAGTTTCCCCTTCCTGGGACAATGAATTCACGGTGTTCTTATTTCAATTTCCAGGAGTGTACATAAATGACCTTGTGGATAACATCGGAAGTTCACTGAGGCTTTTTGCGGATGATACTGTAGTATATCGAGAGGTTGTAAAAACGGAAAATTGTCCTGGAATGCAGGAGGATCTGCAACGAATTGACGCATGGTGCAGGGAATGGCAATTGAATCTCAATGTAGACAAGTGTAATGTGCTGCGAATACATAGAAAGAAAGATCCTTTATCATTTAGCTACAATATAGCAGGTCGGCAACTGGAAGCAGTTAATTCCATAAATTATGTGGGAGTAGGCATTAGCAGTGATTTAAAATGGAATGATCATATAAAGTTGATCGTCGGTAAAGCAGATGCCAGACAGATTCATTGGAAGAATCCTAAGGAAATGCAATCCCAAAACAAAGGAAGTACGTTACAGTACATTTGTTCGCCCACTGCTTGAATACTGCTCACCGGTGTGAGATCCGTACCAGATAGGGTTGATAGAAGAGATAGAGAAGATCCAACGGAGAGCAGCGCGCTTCGTTACAGGATCTTTTAGTAATCGCGAAAGCGTTACGGAGATGATAGACAAATTCCAGTGGAAGACTCTGCAAGAGAGACGCTCAGTAGCTCGGTTGAAGATTCGTGAACATACCTTCACCGAGGAGTCAAGCAGTACATTGCTCCCTCCTACGTATATCTCGCGAAGAGACCATGAGGATAAAATCAGAGAGATTAGAGCCCACACAGAGACATACCGACAATCTTTCTTTCAACGAACAATACGAGACGGGAATAGAAGGGAGAACCGATAGATGTATTCGAAGTACCCTCCGCCATACACCGTCAGGTGGCTTACGGAGTATGGACGTAGATGTAGATGTAGAATGTTTCAAGAGCTGCTGATTCAACAGTCGTGACAGCCTACACAAAACATGGAAAAACATCATCGTGTAAACGCAATAGTGGGCGCAAATCAAAACCAAATGACAGAGATCGTCTACGCTAACACAAATTGTGTCAATGTAACACAAAACTACGGCGGGTAAAGTGACTGCAGAGCTCAACAACCGTCTTCGAGATCCCATATCTATCGACACTGTCCGCCGAGAACTCCATAAAACGAATAATCATGGACGAGGTGCTATACCGAAACCATTAGTGACGACAAACAACGCAAAGAAGTGTAAAATATGGCGCTAGGAGCATAAATCCTGGACGGCTGATCAGTGGAAACACGTCATATGGTCCGACGAGTCAACATTTTCGTTATTTCCAACATCGGGCCGTGTGTACTTCTGGAGAACACCAAAGTAAGCCTTCAATCCTGATTGTTTGATTCCAATGGTCAAGCATAAAGGTGGATGTGTGATGGTTTGGGCAGCCATATCATGATATTCTGCTGCTCCCGTTATTACTCTCAAAGGCTGTGTTACAGCCACTGTTTATGCGAACATTCTAGGTGATGAGGTTCTCCCCATGATTTGAATGTTGTTCCCCAACAGTGATGCCACATTTCAGGACGAGAATGCACACACTGGCACAGCCAGGACGGTATAATCGTGGAATGAGGAGCATGCAAGTGAACTGCAGGGTCTTCCCTCTCCAGCACAGTCCCCAGACTTGAACATTATCGAACTCTTGTGGGCGGTATTGGAGCGCAGACTCCGGAGCAGATTTCCGCCTCCCTCGTCACTACAGGAGTTAGAGGAGTTTCTGATCGAAGAGTGGCATAACATTCCACTGACGACTATACAATCATTATTTACCATTACTCCAAGAAGAATCGCAGCCGTATTACGGGCAAATGGTGGTCCTACTCCTTATTCCCAAGTAAGTAAAGGTGTTCACATTATTTTGCTTTCCCCTGTACTTACTTCAGCTAGCAGGCTAGCTCGTCACACGACTCGACATCAGCGCTCCTAGCGTAAAAAGTCGAAACTATAGCGTTAGTGACGATGATATATATGATGTAACACACACAAGTGAATCACACCCTTGTCCACCACTCTACGCCAACAAATTGTGCCTCAAAACACACTTCTTGAGAGAGCATTCATTTTAGGCTCGCCTCATCTTCAGATATTTACATTTATCTTGTCGTGAACACTGTTTCTTTACTTACGACGTTTTACAATAGCTGCCTCAAATACTTGTACTCATTTTGTACAATTCTTCAACGGTATTAGCAAAATGAGAATGTTCGTTTCAATGGCTGATATGCTAACAATTTTTCCGTTATGTTTCCATGTGTACACCATGAACAAAAGTTCCTAACTGAGCTGTGTCTGACAAATCAGTGCTCTCTTCCAAAGCAATCGCAAATGCTTCGAATTTGACAGCACTATGACGCAAACCGTTTTTTAATATTAACAGTGCTCACACCAACTATTCGCTAAACTTATTTGTTGGAACTAGTTTTCTTATTGGAACATAGTATGTCTGTAATGTTCAGGAGGCACACCGTTACGAATCCGCATTCAGCAAAAATACCGTCTTGGCCATTAAAATTGCTACACCACGAAGACGACTTGCTACAGACGTGAAATTTAACCGACAGGAAGAAGATGCTGTGATATGCAAATAAATTAGCTTTTCAGAGCATTCACACAAGGTTGGCGCCGGTCGCGACACCTACAACGTGCTGACAGGAGGAAAGTTTCCAACCGATTTCTCATACACAAACAGCAGTTGATCGGTGTTTCCTGGTGAAACGTTGTTGTGATACCTCGTGTAAGGAGGAGAAATGCGTACCATCAAGTTTCCGACTTTGATAAAGGTCGGATTGTAGCCTACGCGATTGCCGTTTATCGTATCGCGACATTGGTGCCCGCGTTGGTCAAGATCCAATGACTGTTAGCAGAATAAGGAATCGGTGGGTTCAGGAGGGTAATACGGAACGCCGTGCAGGATCTCAACGGCCTCGTATCACTGGCAGTCGAGATGACAGGCATCTTATCCGCATGGCTGTAATGGATCTTGCAGCCACGTCTCGATCCCTGCGCCAACAGATGGGGACGTTTGCAAGACAACCATCTGCACGAACAGTTCGACGACGTTTGCAGCAGCATGGACAATCAGCTCGGAGACCATGGCTGTGGTTACCCTTGACGCTGCATCACAGACAGGAGCGCCTGCGATGGAGTACTCAACGCCGAACCTGGTTGCAGGAATGGCAAAACGTCAGTTTTTCGGATGAATGGAAGTTCCGTTTACAGCATCATGATGGTCGCATACGTGTTTGGCGACATCGCGGTGAACGCACATTGGAAGCGTGTATTCGTCATCGCCATACTGGCGTATCACCCATCTGTGATGGTATGGGGTGCCATTGCTTACACGTCTCGGTCATCTCTTGTTCGCATTGACGGCACTTTGAACAGTCAACGTTACATTTCAGATGTGTTACGACCCGTAGGTCTACCTTTCATTCAGTCCCTGCGAAACCCTACATTTCAATAGGATAATGCACGACCGCATGTTGCAGGTCCTGTACGGGCCTTTCTGAATACAGAAAATGTTCGACTGCTGCCATGGCCGGCACATTCTCCAGATCTCTCATCAATTGAAAACGTCTAGTCAATGGTGGCCGAGCAACTAGCTCGTCACAATGCGCCAGTCATTTCTCTTGATGAACTGTGCTATCGTGTTGAGCCTGCATGGGCAGCTGTACCCGTACACGGCATCCAAGCTCTGTTTGACGGAATGCCCATTCGTATTAAGGCCGTTATTATGGCCAGAGGTGATTGTTCTGGGTACTGATTTCTCAGGATCTATGCACCCAAATTGCGTGAAAATTAATCACATGTCAGTTCTACTATTAATGTATTTGTCCAATGAATACCAGTTTATCATCTGCATTTCTTCTTGGTGTAGCAATTTTAATGGCCAGTAGTATTCTTAACGACCCGGCTACTTTTATACTCACTATAAAACTAGCTGTAAACTAATTGTCGCACTGTGTCCTCAGGTTGGCAAACGTACGCTGTCGCTTATCCAAAATGGCTTTTAATTATGTCTTTCCTCGGCGGCCCCATAAGCTGCTGTTGAGCAATGTGCTTCGTAGGGAAGTGCCTTTTCGTATTACGAGTATATTCAAATGGTTCAAATGGCTCTGAGCACTATGGGACTTAACTTCTGAGGTCATCAGTCCCCTAGAACTTAGAACTACTTAAACCTTATTAACCCAAGGTCATCATACACATCCATGGCCGAGGCAGGATTCGAACCTGCGACCGTAGCGGTGGCGCGGTTCCAGACTGTTGCGCCTAGAACCGGGCTGCCGCTCCGGCCGGCATGAGTATATTCCTTCACAACATATAGCGGTTCGCTACACAACAGGCAAAGAGTTTTCTTTTGTACACGATAAAAAAAATAATCCTACGTCTACTTTTTCTGGAAATGGCGACGTTCAGCATTTACTATTCTCTTACAATGTCAAGGTTTCTGCGAATGAACTCAGAAAAAACGCATGCAGAAACCTGCACGAAATTAGACCATGAGTGACAGAGCACCGCGAGGTCCTGCTCCTGATAAGGCGAGTACACAGCTTGTTTATTACATATTTTTACCAGCTTCCAACAGGAGCTACTTCTTTTCAGTTACCTTCATAGTTACTAGAATATTTTTGTAATTTCTTGCGAGTTTGAGTGCTTACTACGAGCAACCTTTCACTTCATTTTAAAAACAGTGTAGAGTACAGTACCGCCATTGCCATCGACCGTTGTATCGACCCTCGTATCGTACAGGCTTTCGTTTGTTTTGCTTAGAACAGTTCAGTGTCGATTAGACCGTCGGTGAGAGAGCACCGCGACTTCCTGCAGCTAATAAGGTAATTACACAGCTTGTGTATTACATATCTTTATCAGTTTCAAACAGGAGCGACTTCAGAAATAGATAGGCACTGTGATTGCTGTGAACAGATGCCGGCTGCGTTGATGACACTTCTCTCACAGCTCCAGGCAGTGTTGGCTTCTGTCACACAGCTTGGGCTGCTGCCAAGGGGCATCACTGTGGCGGGTCTGACAAGGGGATGCGAGGGACGTCGAGCGCGACCCACATGTCCCCCGTTCGATCCACTGCTGTGGCCGCCCAGGGTACGCCTGCACTGTGGTTGACCCTCACCCGTAGTCGAGTGGGACATAATTCCAAAGTCTGGCAGGGGCAGCGAAAAACTTTCCGAGGGGCCGATCGTAGGGCCTCCCCAGTTCGTTTGACGAACAAGTTTCAGGCGTTGTCTGTGGCTGACGATGTCTCTGAGCCGGATGCAGTCATCCACCCTTTTCCAGAGGAAGCTTCTCAGCCTGCAAGGTCTGGGCATTCACGGAGGGTTGGTTTGCTGGTAGTTGGGAGCTCCAACGTTAGGCGCGTAATGGGGCCCCTTAGGAATATGGCTGCCAAGGAGGGGAAGGAAGTCAGTGTGCACTCTGTGTGCATTCCGTGGGGAGTCATTCCGGATGTGGAAAGGGTGCTTCCGGATGCCATGTAGAGTACAGTGTGCTGCAGTCATGGACTGTGCGGCTGGTGCCGGAGGAGGTTCGAGTCCTCCCTCAGGCATGGGTGTGTGTGTTTGTCCTTAGGATAATTTAGGTCAAGTAGTGTGTAAGCTTAGGGACTGATGACCTTAGCAGTTAAGTCCCATAAGATTTCACACACAGTACAGGGTGCAGCCAACTGCAGGTGGTGGCTCATGTCGGTACCAATGACGTGTGTCGCTTTGGATCGGAGTAGATTCTCTCTGGTTTCGGGCGGCTAGCAGAAATGGTAAAGACTGCCAGTCTTTCTTCCGAGATTAAGGCGGAACTCACCATCGGCAGTATCGTCGATAGAACCGACTGTGGTCCTTTGGTGCAGTGCCGAGTGGAGGGTCTGAATCAGAGGCTCAGGCGTTTCTGTGACTGTGTAGGTTGCAGATTCCTTGACTTGCGCCATCAGTTGGTGGGTTTCCGGGTTCCGCTTAATAGGTCAGGAGTCCACTACGCACAGGAAGCGGCTACACGGTTTGGGGGGGGGGGGGGGCTGTGTGGTAGGGACTGGGCGGCTTTTTAGGTTAGAGGATCTCAGAAAACCAGATAAAGGGCGTCTGTCTTAAAGGGGTATTGCAGTTGTAAATTGTCGTGGCTGTGTTGGGAAAGAATCGGAGCTCCAAGCCCTAATAGAAAGCACTGAAACTCAAATAGTTATACGAGGTGCATTCAAGTTCTAAGGCCTCCGATTTTTTTTCAAATTAACTACTCACCCGAAATCGATGAAACTGGCGTTACTTCTCGACGTAATCGCCCTGAAGACGTACACATTTTTCACAACGCTGACGCCATGATTCCATGGCAGCGGCGAAGGCTTCTTTAGGAGTCTGTTTTGACCACTGGAAAATCGCTGAGGCAATAGCAGCACGGCTGGTGAATATGCAGCCACGGAGAGTGCCTTTCATTGTTGAAAAAGCCAAAAGTCACTAGGAGCCAGGTCAGGCGAGTAGGGAGCATGACGAATCACTTCAAAGATGTTATCACGAAGAAACTGTTGCGTAACGTTAGCTCGATGTGCGGGTGCGTTGTCTTGGTGAAACAGCACACGCGCAGCCGTTCCCGGACGTTTTTGTTGCAGTGCAGGAAGGGATTTGTTCTTCAAAACATTTTCGTAGGATGCACCTGTTACCGTAGTGCCCTTTGGAACGCAGTGGGTAAGGATTACGCCCTCGCTGTCCCAGAACATGGACACCATCATTTTTTCAACACTGGTGGTTACCCGAAATTTTTTTGGTGGCGGTGAATCTGTGTGCTTCCATTGAGCTGACTGGCGCTTTGTTTCTGGATTGAAAAATGGCATCCAAGTCTCATCCATTGTCACAACCGACGAAAAGAATGTCCCATTCATGCTGTCATTGCGTGTCAACATTGCTTGGCAACATGCCACACGGGCAGCCGTGTGGTCGTCCGTCAGCATTCGTGGCACCCACCTGGATGACACTTTTCGCATTTTCAGGTCGTCATGCAGGATTGTGTGCACAGAACCCACAGAAATGCCAACTCTGGAGGCGATCTGTTCAACAGTCATTCGGCGATCCCCCAAAACAATTCTCTCCACTTTCTCGATCATGTCGCCAGGCCGGCTTGTGCGAGCCCGAGGTTGTTTCGGTTTGTTTTCACACAATGTTCTGCCTTCATTACACTGTCGCACCCACGAACGCACTTTCGCCACATCCATAACTCCATCACCCCATGTCTCCTTCAACTGTCGATGAATTTCAATTGGTTTCACACCACGCAAATTCGGAAAACGAATGATTGCACACTGTTCAAGTAAGGAAAACGTCGCCATTTTAAGTATTTAAAATAGTTCTCATTCTCGCCGCTGGCGGTAAAATTCCATCTGCCGTGCGGTGCTGCCATCTCTGGGACGTATTGACAATGAACGCGGCCTCATTTTAAAACAATGCGCATGTTTCTATCTCTTTCCAGTCCGGAGACAAAAAATCGGAGGCCTTAGAACTTGAATGCACCTCATAGGTACAGAAAGCTGGCTAAAGCCGGAAATAAGTACAGCAGAAATTTTTTATAACGATCTAACAGTGTTCAGAAAGGATAGATTAAATGCAGTTGGTGGTGGAGTACTTATTGCTGTCAGAAGTAGTTTGCCTTGTAGTGTAATTGTAGTTCCTGCGAAATAGTATGGGTAGAGATTATACTTGACTATCGGACTAAACTATTAACTGGATCGTTCTACCGGCACCCCGACTCAGAAGATATAGTTGCTGAACAGTTCGAAGAAAACTTGAGTCTCATTTCAGATAGGTACGCCGCTCATACAATTATAGTCGGTGGCGACTTCAATCTATCCTCGATATGCTGGAAAAATTATACGTTTAAAGTCTGCGGCAGGCATACAACGTCATCCGAAATTGTACTGAATGCTTTCTCAGAAAATTATTTTGAACAATTAGTTCATGAGCCTACGCGGAGCGTTAATGGTTGCGAAAGCGTACTTGACCTTTTAGCAACAAATAATCCTGGACAAATAGGGAGTATCATGACGATTACACGGATTTGCGGCCACAAGGCAGTTGTTGCTAGGCTCAATACCGTAACACCCACTACCATCAAAAAGAAACGCAAAGTACATCTATTTAAAAAAGCTGATGAAAATGCTCTTAAAGCCTTTTTAAGAGACAGTCTCCACTCCTTCCGATCTCATCACGTAAGCGTAGAAGTGGAATTATTTCAAAGGGATAGTATCGACGGCTATTGAGAGATGGATACCACATAAATTTATCAGTGATGGCACTGATCCCCAGTGGTACACAAACCGGGTCAGATCGCTGTTGCAGAAGCAACGAAAAAAGTAAGGCAATTTTAAAAGAACGCAACATCCCGAAGATTGGAAAAGTTTTGCAGAATTTCGAAATACAGCGCGTGCTTCAAGGCGAGATGCTTTTAATAATTTCCACAACGAAATTCTGTCTCGGAATCTGGCAGAAAACCCAAAGATATTTTGATCATACATGAAGCACACCAGTGGCGAGACGTAGTCAATACCTTCACTGACCGATAACTACGGTGAAGTCACTGATGACAGTGCCACCAAAGCAGAGTTATTAAACATGGTTTTCCGAAACGCCTTCACCAAAGAAGACGAAGTAAATATTCCCGAATTCCAATCAAGAACAACTGCGAAGATGAGAAGTAGATATCCTCGGCGTAGCAAAGGAGCTTAAATCACTTAATAAAGGCAAGTCTTCCGGTCCAGATGGTATACCAGTCAGGTTTCTTTCAGAGTATTCAGATGCAATAGCTCTATATTTAGCAATTATATACAACCGCTCGCTCACAGAAAGATCCTTACCTAAGGACTGGAAAGTTGCTCAAGTTACACCAATACCGAAAAAGGGGAATATGAGTAATTCGCTGAATTACAGGCCCATATCACTAACGTCAATTTGCAGTAGGGTTTTGGAACATATTAGTATTCGAACATTATGAAGTACCTCGAAGAAAACGATTTACTGACACATAGTCAGCACGGATTCAGAAAATATCGTTCTTGCGGAACACAACTAGCTCTTTATACCCATGGAGTAATGAGTGCTATCGACAGGGGATGTCAGATTGACTGCATATTTTTAGATTTTCAGAAGGTTTTCGACACCGTTCCTCACAAGCGTCTTCTAACCAAACTGTGTACCTATGGAATATCGCCTCAGTTGTGGGATTCGTGATTTCCTGTCAGAAAGGTGACAGTTCGTAGTAACAGACGGATAGTCATCGAGTAGAACAGAAGTAATATCCGGCGTTCACCAAGGAAGTGTTATAGGCCCTGTATTGTTCCTGATCTACACTCCTGGAAATGGAAAAAAGGACACATTGACACCGGTGTGTCAGACCCACCATACTTGCTCCGGACACTGCGAGAGGGCTGTACAAGCAATGATCACACGCACGGCACAGCGGACACACCAGGAACCGCGGTGTTGGCCGTCGAATGGCGCTAGCTGCGCAGCATTTGTGCACCGCCGCCGTCAGTGTCAGCCAGTTTGCCGTGGCATACGGAGCTCCATCGCAGTCTTTAACACTGGTAGCATGCCGCGACAGCGTGGACGTGAACCGTATGTGCAGTTGACGGACTTTGAGCGAGGGCGTATAGTGGGCATGCGGGAGGCCGGGTGGACGTACCGCCGAATTGCTCAACACGTGGGGCGTGAGGTCTCCACAGTACATCGATGTTGTCGCCAGTGGTCGGCGGAAGGTGCACGTGCCCGTCGACCTGGGACCGGACCGCAGCGACGCACGGATGCACGCCAAGACCGTAGGATCCTACGCAGTGCCGTAGGGGACCGCACCGCCACTTCCCAGCAAATTAGGGACACTGTTGCTCCTGGGGTATCGGCGAGGACCATTCGCAACCGTCTCCATGAAGCTGGGCTACGGTCCCGCACACCGTAAGGCCGTCTTCCGCTCACGCCCCAACATCGTGCAGCCCGCCTCCAGTGGTGTCGCGACAGGCGTGAATGGAGGGACGAATGGAGACGTGTCGCCTTCAGCGATGAGAGTCGCTTCTGCCTTGGTGCCAATGATGGTCGTATGCGTGTTTGGCGCCGTGCAGGTGAGCGCCACAATCAGGACTGCATACGACCGAGGCACACAGGGACAACACCCGGCATCATGGTGTGGGGAGCGATCTCCTACACTGGCCGTACACCACTGGTGATCGTCGAGGGGACACTGAATAGTGCACGGTACATCCAAACCGTCATCGAACCCATCGTTCTACCATTCCTAGACCGGCAAGGGAACTTGCTGTTCCAACAGGACAATGCACGTCCGCATGTATCCCGTGCCACCCAACGTGCTCTAGAAGGTGTAAGTCAACTACCCTGGCCAGCAAGATCTCCGGATCTGTCCCCCATTGAGCATGTTTGGGACTGGATGAAGCGTCGTCTCACGCGGTCTGCACGTCCAGCACGAACGCTGGTCCAACTGAGGCGCCAGGTGGAAATGGCATGGCAAGCCGTTCCACAGGACTACATCCAGCATCTCTACGATCGTCTCCATGGGAAAATAGCAGCCTGCATTGCTGCGAAAGGTGGATATACACTGTACTAGTGCCGACATTGTGCATGCTCTGTTGCCTGTGTCTATGTGCCTGTGGTTCTGTCAGTGTGATCATGTGATGTATCTGACCCCAGGAATGTGTCAATAAAGTTTCCCCTTCCTGGGACAATGAATTCACGGTGTTCTTATTTCAATTTCCAGGAGTGTATATTAACGACATAGGAGACAATATGAGTAGCCATCTTAGATTATTTTCAGATGCTGTGACTTATCATTTACCGTCTTGTAAAGTCATCAGATGACCATAACGAATTGCAAAATAATTTAGATAAGATATCTGTGTGCTGTGAAAAATGCCAATTGACCCCGAATAAAGAAAAGTATGAAGTTATTCACATGGGTACTAAAAGAAATCCGCTAAATTTCGCTTACGCCATAAGTCACACAAATCTGAAGGCTGTATATTTCAGTAAATACTTAGGGATTACAATTACACATAACCTAAATTGGAACGATCAGATGGAAAATTTTGTGGGTAGACCAAACCAAAGACTGCGATTCATTGGCAGAACACTTAAAAGGTGCAACAGATCTACTAAAGAGACTGCTTACACTACACTTGTCCGCCATATTCTGGAGTATTGCGGTGCGGTGTGGGATCCGTATTGAGTTGGACTGAAGGATAATATTGAAAAAGTTCAAAGAAGGGCGGCTCGTTTTGTATTAGCGCGAAATAGGGGAGATAGAGCCTCAGACATGACGCGTGAACTGGAGTGGCAATCAAAACAAAGGCGTTTTCGTTGCGACGGTATCCTCTCAAAAAATTTCAATCGCCAGTTTTGTCTTCCGATTGTGAAAACAGTCTGTTGGCACCCACATACATAGGGAGAAATGATCATCACGATAAAATAGGAGACATCATGGCTCGTACAGAAAAATTTAAGTGCTCGTTTTCCCCGCGCGCAGTTCGAGAGTGGAACGGTAAAGAGACAGCTTGAAGGTGGTTCATTGAACCCTCTACCAGGCACTTAATTGTGAATAGTAGAATAGTCACGTCGAGTAGATGTAGAAACAACTAATACAAAACTATACGTGTAAACTGACGAAACATACTGCGAGGGACGTACAGCAAACAGCACAACACATTTTTTTCCCCTCGTCTCATTTTCGTGAAAAAAATACGGAATTTGTTGCGGGACGTCGTGGAAACTTCCCGTTTCGGCTCTTGTAGTCTCATGGAGTTCCCATAGGTGGCGGCGCCACACGTAGCCTTAAAAATGGTGCCTGTAACGGAAGTGTGTGTTCCAAGAACAGAGCTGTCACTGAGTTTCTTTTAGCGGAAAACCGAGGCATCGCAAATACTCATAGGCCCTCGCAGAATATCTACCGAGGGCTGGCAACGAACAAGAGCACAGAGAGCCGTTATGTGAAGAGTCTATCATCATCGCAATAAAGGTCTCACAGACGTGTCCTATCTCCCACGTGTCAGGCGGCCGCACACAGATGTGATTCGTGCAGTGTTCGACTTCAGCGTGTTCGTCGCCACAAAAATGCAAACGCACTCCTCCTCCTCCATGACAACGGAAGGTCTAACAGAAATCTGCGCTCCCGAGATGACACACAACTTCACTGGACTGTTCTTCCTCACCCACCCTACACCTAGGATCTGCCAGACTTCTCAATGGCCCGCATCTCGTGGTCGTGCGGTAGCGTTGTCGCTTCCCACGCCCGGGTTCCCGGGTTCGATTCCCGGCGGGGTCAGGGATTTTCTCTGCCTCGTGATGGCTGGGTGTTGTGTGCTGTCCTTAGGTTAGTTAGGTTTAAGTAGTTCTAAGTTCTAGGGGACTGATGACCATTGATGTTAAGTCCTATAGTGCTCAGAGCCATTAGCACCATTTTGAACTTCTCAATGGAGAGAAGTGTTCCGAAGTAAGAGTGATTTCAGTGTGCCGCAGGGGAGTCTCATAGGACCGTTGCTATTCACAATATACTTAAATGACCTGGTGGATGACATCGGAAGTTCACTGAGGCTTTTTGCAGATGATGCTGTGGTGTATCGAGAGGTTGTAACAATGGACAATTGTACTGAAATGCAGGAGGATCTGCAGCGAATTGACGCATGGTGCAGGGAATGGCAATTGAATCTCAATGTAGACAGGTGTAATGTGTTGCGAATACACAGACAGATAGATCCTTTATCATTTAGCTTCAAAATAGCAGGTCAGCAACTGGAAGCAGTTAATACCATAAATTATCTGGGAGTACGCATTAGGAGTGATTTAAAATGGAATGATCATATAATGTTGATAGTCGGTAAAGCAGATGCCAGACTGAGATTCATTGGAAGAATCCTAAGGAAATGCAATCCGAAAACAAAGGAAGTAGGTTACAGTACGCTTGTTCGCCCACTGCTTGAATACTGCTCAGCAGTGTGGGATCCGTACCAGATAGGGTTGATACAAGACATAGAGAAGATCCAACGGAGAGCAGCGCGCTTCGTTACAGGATCATTTAGTAATCGCGAAAGCGTTACGGAGATGATAGATAAACTCCAGTGGAAGACTCTGCAGGAGAGACGCTCAGTAGCTCGGTACGGGCTTTTGTCAAAGTTTCGAGAACATACCTTCACCGAAGAGTCAATCAGTATATTGCTCCCTCCTATGTATATCTCGCGAAGAGACCATGAGGATAAAATCAGAGAGATTAGAGCCCACACAGAGGCATACCGACAATCCTTCTTTCCACGAACAATACGAGACTGGAATAGAAGGGAGAACCGATAGAGGTACTGAAGGTACCCTCCGCCACACACCGTCAGGTGGCTTGCGGAGTATGAACGTAGATGTAGATGTAGACTTTCTTCCGTCCGACATCCGAAGCAGTACGTGTATGATGGGGAGTGACTCAACAAGACATTGGTTCCAACGTCGACCAGTACCATGCGGGCATACATGCCCTCGCAGTAAAGTGGCGTAAGGCCATCGCCTTGACTGGGGATGATGAAGAAAATAGGGTTTTGTAGCCAAAAACTGGAGAATAATATGGCTTACTGGAATCCTGAATAAGACAAACCTGCTTTCAGAAAAAAAGTGTTGTATTACATACGGAACGCTCCTCGTAGTCCGTTCACAAAGTTATGACCCCTGCTGCCGCTGTTCAAATCACACATTTCGTGACTAAATAGTCGGTAATTTTCGTACCATTGTCGCGTACTTCCAGAGTTTGCGACCTGTCTTTCTGTAGCGCAGACCTAGGCAGGAACAAGTAAGTAACGTGTGTATGTTGTCAGCACTGATTTAGAGGCAAACATACTTCTCCCCGCATTCCCTTAAGGTGGTGAACCGTTCCTCCCGCGCAGATGGCCACGTAGATCATAACTTCGCGCCCAGATTGCAGAGGTCTTTTTGTAATTCACATGAAGTGGCTGCGAAATGGCATCGCGCTGGCGCAGATTAAGCAAAACTTCTAGCGGTCTGCGTCATGAGCTGAAAATCTGAGACGAGCCGAGCATCGGCATACTTACCGCACAATGCATCCCGGGCGGGATGCAATGCGAGCGCCTCGCTCTCTGTCTCCCAGGAATTTCCTCGGAGGGCCAGACTGAAACCAGTCCGCCACTTGCCCGTCCATGCTTCAAAGAGTCGAACTCTCATATATAAAACAGCTTCGTACTTGTGATTTCTCTACAGATGTGTTGAAGTGATAAGTGTTGGCATTAAGCAGGTAGAAAATTCGTGATTCAAGTTACAAAACCCAAACTGTCTTGGTTTTACTAATTTGTAATGATTCACCCGTAGATTAACGCGAAAGTCAAAAACCAACTTGGGCTCTATTTTAAGAAAAGCTACCTTTTTCGATACCGGCAGGGAGTAGACAAAATAAAGAAACTGTGACTTTAGACACAAACATATACTTTTTCAAAAATCACAGTAAACAAAACCAAAAGGTAACCATATACAGGGTGAGTCACCTAACGTTACTGCTGGATATATTTCTTAAACCACATCAAATACTGACGAATCGATTCCACAGACCGAACGTGAGGACAGGGGCTAAAGTAGGCTAATGTAACTGGTTAATACAAACCATAAAAAAATGCACGGAAGTATGGTTTTTAACACAAACCTACGCTTTTTTTAAATGGAACCCCGTTAGTTTTGTTAGCACATCTGAACATATAAACAAGTACGTAATCAGTGCCGTTTGTTGCAATGTAAAATGTTGATTACATCCGGAGATATTGTAACCTAAAGTTGACGTTTGAGTACCACTCCTCCGCTGTTCGATCGTGTGTATCGGAGAGCACCGAATTACGTAGGGATCCAAAGGGAACGGTGATGGACCTTAGGTACAGAAGAGACTGGAACACCGCATTACGTCCACATGCTAACACCTTTTTATTGGTCTTTTTCACTGACGCACATGTACATTACCATGAGGGGTGAGGTACACGTACACACGTGGTTTCCGTTTTCAATTACGGAGTGGAATAGAGTGTGTCCCGACATGTCAGGCCAATAGATGTTCAATGTGGTGGCCATCATTTGTTGCACACAATTGCAATCTCTGGCGTAATGAATGTCGTACACGCCGCAGTACATCTGGTGTAATGTCGCCGCAGGCTGCCACAATACGTTGTTTCATATCCTCTGGGGTTGTAGGCGCATCACGGTACACATTCCCCTTTAACGTACCCCACAGAAAGAAGTCCAGAGGTGTAAGATCAGGAGAACGGGCTGGCCAATTTATGCGTCCTCCACGTCCTATAAAACGCCCGTCGAACGTGTACCTCACCCCTCATGATAATGTACATGTGCGACAACAAAAAAAAGACCAATAAAAAGGTCTTAGCATGTGTACGTAATGTGCTGTTCCAGTCTCTTCTGTACCTAAGGTCCATCACCGTTCCCTTTAGATCCCTACGTAATTCGGTGCTCTCCGATACACACGATCGAACAGCGGAGGAGTGGTACTCAAGCCTCAACTTTAGGTTACAGTATCTCCGGATGTAATCAACATTTTACGTTGCAACAAACAGCACTGATTACGTATTTGTTTATATGTTCAGATGTGCTACAAAACTAACGGGGTTCCATTTAAAAAAAAACGTAGGTTTGTGTTAAAAAATATACTTCCGTGCATTTTTTTATGGTTTGTATTAACCAATTACACTAGCCCCTCTCCTCACGTTCGGTCTGTGGAATCGATTCGTCAGTATTTGATGTGGTTTTCGAAATATATCCAGCGGTAATGTTAGGGGACTCACCCTGTATACAAATCATAACAGAATTATAACAGGAATAAAATGCAACTAACATCACCGACTTGCATAGATTACACGGTAAACATAAAGCATTATGAGAATAAACTGTCAATTAAGATGTCGAATGCACTTCACGAAAATATTCTATGCAAATAGATCTTACTTCATTATAGTAATATAGCAACAAATAGACAGTCGACAGTTTATTAAGTGACGCAAAGTGGGCATCTATTACAACTAGACATCAAAATGTATGTAAACTGACCTTGAGGTACAACTTTTATAAACGTAAGTAGATGCACCAAATGTAACATTGTAAGGAGTGTGTCAGAACTCTCCATTACATAAAACAATATAACCAGCTTAACGATATTCTTTGCATTGTGTAAGCACTCAGATATCGATAGTAACAATCTGAGGGCGCGAATCATGGGAGTGCGATTCAAAGCATTGTTGTGAGACGAGGTCTGTCTGCAACAGTGAAAGACTAGTGTCGGTCGAGAGCTCGGAGACAGAAGACGTGTCACGCTGCCCTCACGTCGGTGATGGCAGACCTTACCACACTCGAGGCCTGATTTCATTCATATGGCCAGGAGAGGTCTCTAGATGGCTTAACTATACTTGAAGATTGAATTCAAGGTAAAATTCGCAAGCACAACGTAAAAGCGCAGTTGCAGCTTAGGCTTCTGATTGTTAGTCTGAGTTTGCAATACTCTCATGTTTGGCTTGTCAGGCAAAGAAGCCTCCTTATCCTCCAAATAATAATAATTATTATTCTCCATATCTAAATAATATGCTGCGGTTACTAAATGTCAATGCAATTTTGAAATTGAACTAATTTGTTAATCTGGCTCTCAGCCATTGTTGATACATATTTCATATGTCATTGACGTCATTGATACTTGTTCGTGATGATTCTGAAATTTTAAATAGACTTAATTACTGAAATACCTTCTCAAAAGTTATTTAGTAGTTAACAGGACCCAAGCAAACTCCTTTTTATTAAATTCATTCTTAATAACAATAAGCTTTCTTCGCTGCTGCTGCTTGTTACTGCGAATTGCTGTGAACCACCTAGAAAAAGGCAGTTATCTAAGATATGAGTGGAAAACCTAGAGTCAAAACAGAGACACTGACCCACCACAACATGTCATGTACTCTAGTCCCGTAAATTCCGTTGTACGAATCAGAGACTGAATAAGTTTTAAATTCTTGTTCAGAAACGCAGTCAGATAGGTTATCCAAATGTTGGTTTTAAGTTTTTCATGTAACGATCTGTTGAGGGCTTAAATGACAGTGAAACTGACACTCATACAAAACTCACACAGTTTATGCAGGTTAGATTAGCCGCTGCTGCTGCGAAATTGGTTGCATATACGTTACAACATCTGCAGGTTTATTTATGAATGGTACTATAGCCGAAACCAGCTCGTCGTAAAGAAGAAGCGTTATTAAACAAACCATTTGCAGCTTACCTGCAATTATTCATTATAAAACAAGAATACCGTTATCAATTTTGAAGGACTACGAGGGCGTGCTGAAAAGTAATGCAACCGAATTACTTGTTTGAAAGCTCTTAAAGCTTCTTAAATAAAACAACTGTTCATTCATTCATTCATTTCTTCCATCTTTGGACCACATTCTTTCAACTGCCTTGCTTTACGCGGTCTGATGTTTACCCAGTCCTCCCGCATTCGTTCTCGGTATTGCTCCTTCCTCTCCTGGATCCAAGCCTTTCCTGTTTTTAGTTTTGGCTTTTCTTGGAAAACCTGCCACGCCATAAGTTTCTCCTTGAGTGGGACAAGCTACAAGATGTCATCTCCACTTCTTTAAGATCTTTCTCCACCTCTGTGAACCAGGCCCAATTCATTTTCTTCTCCTGAAAGTAGGTGATCATACGATTGGTGAGTCTTCCAGGGCTCATTCGGGTCATACGTCCATAAAACGTAATCCTTCTTTTCCGGATGGCATCGGTTATCTTCTCTATTTGGGAATACAGTTCATGATTATGACGTCTTCTATATTCCCCACTCTCTGTGTTGGGACCTAAGATCTGTCTCAAATTCTTCCTTTCCTTGGCCTGCAGTTTTTCTGTTAGGCCTTTCTTTGTTCATTACTACGCATTCAGAAGCGTAAGGCTTTGCATTTAACGATACTGACTTTTCGTTGTAGATGTTTTTGGTTAAATGGAATGCCATTTTCATTTTGTCCATGCTTGATATAAAGACTTCTTTCTCTGATAAGGTGGCTGTTATCCATTCTCCGTGATATTTAAACATTTCAACTCGCTTAATTTTCCCTTGACCCACTACAACTCCCTTCCTTCGTGGTAAATTTATGTTCGTTATAAATTGGGTTTTCTCAAATGAAATTTGGAGGCCAGTCTTCTGTGTTTGTGCATTAAGCTCATTAATCGGTCTCTCAGCTGTTTCCATGGAATCAGAAAAAAATTGCAAGATCATCTGCAAAAGTGAGACAATTGATCTCAAGATTTTGTTTCTTGTAACCCAGCCTGACACTATTTTTCATTCCCTGCTTTTCCAGTTCTTTGCGCCACCTTCTCGAGGGCATGGTTGAAGAGCAGAGGTGAGAGCCCATCTCCTTGCCTCACTCCAATCTTTATTTCAAAAGCTTCTGATGTTTCTCCTCTAAATTTCACTTTTCAGGTTGTGTTGGTTAGTGTTTGCTGGATTATCGCTTTGGTCTTCTTGTCTAGGCCACGTTATTCTAGAATTATGATCAGAGTTTTACGATCAATCGAGTCGCATGCCTTTTTGAAATCCACAAACTTCACAACAAAATTTCTATTCCTGTGCTTCAGGTGCGAAAGGATGGATGTGAGGTTCATTATCTCTTCGACGCCTGATCGCCCCTTCCTGAAACCTCCTTGATACTCGCCTATCTGTGTGTCTAGCTGTTCTTCTGTCCCAGTTTGCAGAGCTTTCGACAGAATCCTATAGGTTGTGATATGAGAGAGATACCACGATAGTTATTTGCATGTAGTCTGTCGCCTTTCTCATGAAGAGGATGAATTAGAGCAGAATTCCAGCCATGTGGGAGTCTTTCAGTTTCCCAAACCTGGCTGATAATTTCTGTTATTTTATCTACTGCCTTATCCCCTGCATACTTCCAAAGCTCAGCAATTATAGAATCTTCCCCTGGTGCTTTGTTTTTAACGGAGTGAATAATTAGCTTGATTTCCTCTTTCGTGGGTGCTGATGAATTTGGGTGTACTTCTACACAGTCGGTAAAGGGAATTGTGGAGTTTGGAGGTTCACAATTCAGAAGAGCTGTAAAGTAATTCGCTAATATCTGGCAGTTGTCTTTATCATTGTGAGCTAGCTTTCCGTTTGGAGCTTTGAAGTGTAAGGTTGAAGGACAGTACTTGGTGAGGTTGGCCTTAAAAGTTCTATAGAAGTTTCGTGTATTTGTCTTCTGGAAGTCTTGCTCAATTCGTACTAACTCCTGAACACACCGACTCCATATTCTGCTAACAGTCTTTGGATCTCGACCAACGCGAGCAGCAATGGCGCGATACAATAAACCGCAATCGCGATGGGCTATAATCCCACCTTTATCAAAGTCGGAAACGTGATGTTACGCATTTCTCCTACTTACACGAGTTATCACAACAACGTTTCACCAGGCAACGCCGGTTGGAAGCTTTCCTCATGTCAGCACGTTTTAGGTGTCGCCACCGGCGCCAACCTTGTGTGAATGCTCTGAAAAGCTAATCTTTTGCATATCACAGCATCTTCTGCCTGTCGGTTAAATTTCGCGTCTGTAGCATTTCATCTTCGTGGTGTAGCAATTTTAATTTCCAGTAGTGTAAATTGTCAGTACGCCCTCGTACTTTTCGGTGATGTTGCCACAGAGGCAATTAACACTAAAATGCCTCTCTACTGTTGTCGGTAATTTGGCAGATGCACTAGGTTTTATTGGGAGGAGTCAAATACGTCGTCACCGATTTCTTTGTAGTGTGAACTACATTTTCACAGATTTCTTCCGACAAGGCCGATTTTACTTAAATGTATGTGCTAGTTCAGCCACATCGCTTTCCAGTACATATAGCAGCATTACTGGATGGGTCGAAACGAGTTTAAAATATCATCAGTCCTACAGTTTCTAACCATAAAACCACTTGCAAAGTAGGTTAGAAATCAGATTAATAATGTTGCTCACGCAGCATATACTCGCTTTATAGGGCAACAAAAAAGTTATTGACTGTGGATGGTATCGTCAGAATGAAAATAATGAGGTCACCGTAAAAAAGTCATTAATTTGGCACTTATGGATGTGGGGAGAGAGATGGCGGAAGTTTTGAAATTGAACTGCTATATATATTATGATTATTAAGTTAAATACAGCGTTTGTTCTCTATTAAAATCTTTCATTTGCTAACTATCCCTATCAGTAGTTAGTGACTTCCGTAGTTTGAATCTTTTACTTAATTGGCAGTAGTGGCGCTCGCTGTATTGCAGTAGTTCGAGTAATGAAGATTTTTGGTGAGGTAAGTGATTTGTGAAAGGTATAGTTTAATGTTACTCAGAGCCATTCTTTTGCAGGGATCTTTGATAGTCAGATTGCGTTGCGCTAAAAATATTGTGTGTCAGGTTAAGCATAGTCTTGTACAATTGTTCTAAGGGGACGTTTCACTTACCTTGAATGGATTCCCATGTAGATTTCGTCGAAGTCGTTATAGGTCATCTTGCTGATTCTAGGGTGATTCCACTTTGACTGCTAGAAGCTCCAGATCTGTATTTTAGCAATATTTGTGGACCTAACAAACGCGTTTTTCAGGAAATTCTTAATTATGAAACAATCCCAGATCATAACAATGGTATGGTAGAAATAATGCTTGACTTGGTGTTCACGATCCACATTTTTATTAAACTTCTTGTAAATTCACACATACTTCTTCTTAATTGTCACATCATCAAGAAAACAGTTTCGTATCAATCTTCATATATTTAATTTCCACTTTAACCAAACACAAGACCTGACTATTCTTTTACAAAGCGAAATAACAACTTAACTTCTGTAAAGTGAAACAAAGGCTGCTCTGTGCGCATTCGCCCCAAAACGGTTACAAGTAAGTCAAAGATTATGACAGTCTCACAGAAATGTATACACACAAGAACCATATCACTGTAATATATCGATACATCGGAGTACCTATACATTAATAAAACTAAATGTGAATATTGTCACAAAAATATGTCTGTTACTTCGCAGAAAAGTAGTACGATATTACTGGTATCGAGAACTGGGGTTGGAGTGCCGTAATGGTCACTTAAACAGAGAACCATTACAAGTTTCTTCTAATAAAGTTCAGTACGTTCTTGTTCTTACATCTTTCCTGGAAAGTATTCGTGCTGCCTTAAGCAATAAGTTTTGATCTGTGGCTCAAAGTTGGCGGCAAAGCTGATCTAGACTAAACGATCACCCTCTTGTATTAAAAGTAATTTAAGAAGTTTGTAATAACTGCTCCCTCAGTCGTATCTGCATCTGTTAATTTCCGCCTCTAACTGTCCGTTTCTACCATATTTGTTCACGGGAGCCTCAGAGCAAAGTATAACAAATATTCACAAGAAAGTCTGCTCCAAGATGAGCACAATTAGCTCAGACTACGACTGGCAAGCTGAAGGGCTATTCAGCAGTGGGTGTATTCTGAAACAATGTGTGAAGCAAGCTGGATTCAGACGGACAAGCAGTGGGAAAACAAGAAAATTGTCTGCAACTGCGTCTTGGGAACCATCGGGGCTTACTCTGCAAGTGATTTAGGGAACCGACGGGCAACCTTAAGCACCATGTCCGTACAATAATCTGAACCCTGCGTTGCGTCTCTACAACACAGTTGCGCTGCCTTTGCACTACGCTATTCTGCACACGATCATGGAAGGGGTACAACAGTAGCTTAATTCCTAGTACTAAAAAGCTGCTCCATCGTCACACAAGAGATGTCGTACGTGCAAGTAGCAGATAGCAGCTCATACTGTCTCGGCCGCCTGTAGGTGTGAAAACAGCGCTTTAAAAGGAGCGCAGATGCCAGTCCACGTCAGCTGGCAAACCTCGATACTTCTACAGCGCCCGGGTCCCCAGCTTGTGCGCTCCGACCAGGTGATTCGGCGTTCTAATCCTATCTGGCTGATCTCAGCGGGGCGTGAGCGTGTACAGACACGCCCAATTCAATCGGTCGGCGTTCAGTGCCAGATAGCAACCGCTGATCGTGTCGCTCCATAATTAGGCGTGCCATCTGCTTACTACGACCGCAGGAAACTCTTTCGCCGTAACTCAGTCTGTGCACACTGTCTGCTCATAACCTCTGGGAAGTTGAGGCAGATGGAAACGATTTACACGATTCACAACGTACACAATAGATACCTATAAATCAGACATTTTTCAGTGGAAAGAGCTGTTCATTGCGTGAAGCAGATGTTTCATGTGCAGTCAACAGACGCTTCATAATCCGCAGGATCTAAACAAAATAAAAAAGTAAACGGCCTCACCCCAGTAAGAGGTTTTGGTGCTTCAAACGTCGGGTGTACAGCATATGATGTATTATTTTACTATTTTGTAAAGCGTGTATAGCGAATAAGAGGCAATCGTAATTTCTGAGACATGTAACGCTCGATAAAGATAAAAATATCGAATAAATTTTTGATCATTTAAGACACGATATGTCTCACATCTGCATCTACAGCTACACATACGCGGATGCTCTGCAAATCACACTTCAGTGCCTGGTAGAGGGCACCATCTACATCTACATCTACTTGGATACTCTACAGATCACACTTAAGTGCTTGGGCAGAAACGTTTATCGAACCACCTTCACAATAATTCTCCATTATTCCACACTCTCGAACACAGCGCCAAAAAAAACGAACGTCTGTATGTTTCCGTGCGAGCTCTGTTTTCCCTAATTTTTCTCCATGTAGGTCGGCGTCAGCAAAATATTTTCGCATTCGGAGGAGAAAGTTGGTAACTGAAATTTCGTGAGATGATGCCGCCGTAACGGGAAACGCCCTTATTTTTATGATATCCACTCCAAATCTTGTATCATGTCCGTGACACTCTCTCTCTCTCCTATTTCTCGATAGTACAAAACGTGTTGCTCTTCTTTGAACATTTTCGATGTACTCCGTTAAGCTTATCCGGTGAGATCCCACAACGCGCAGAAGTACTCGTAAAGAGGACGGACAAGCGTAGAGTAGGCAATTTCCTTAGTAGATGTGTTACATCTTCTAACTGTTCTGCCAATAAATCGCAGTCCTTGGTTCGTCTTCCCTACAACATGTTCTGTGTGTTATTTTCATTTTAAGTTGTTCGTAATTGTAATTCGTAGGTATTTAGTTGAAATTACGGCCTTTAGATTTCATTGATTTATCATGTAAGCGAAGTCTAACGGATTCCTTTTAGCACTCATCTGGATGACCTCACACTTTTCATTATTTAGGATCAATTACCACTTTTCGCACTGTACACATATCTTATCTGAACAGTTCTGCAATTGGTTTTGATCTTCTGATGACGCTACAGGACGATAAATGACAGCAGCATCTGCAAAGAATCCTAGACGACTGCTCAGATTGTCTCCTAAATCATTTATATAGACATGGAATAGCAGAGCGTCTATAACACTACCTTGGAGGAGGCCAGAAATCACTTCTGTTTTACTCATTGGCTTTCTGACAGTTGCTACGAACTGTGACGTCCCCGATAGGGAATCAAATACCCAGTCGCATAACTAAGACGATATACCATAAGCACACAACTTCATTACAAGTCGCTTATGAGGTACACAAATTTTAATTTTAAATTTAAAGCCTCGAAGACATACGGCATCTCTCCTGTTCCGAAAAAAATATGTTTTGATTTTCATCGTTAGATTTTGAAGCTGTAACAGTAGACGTGGTTCCTAATTAGTTAACGGCAATTCAATACCACCTATTATGTAACCAAGTATTGTATTTAAGCCAGAACACATTCTTTTACGTTGTGTGATGTCCTTAGGTTAGTTAGGTTTAAGTAGTTCTAAGTTCTAAGGGACTGATGACCATAGATGTTAAATCCCATAGTGCTCAGAGCCACTTGAACCACTTTTTTTTTAGCTGTCCGGAGCGGCCTTAAGTGGAATGACCCCATAAACGAAACATTAGGAAAAGCGATGCCAGACTGTAATCCATAGGAAGTATCTTAAGGAAATGTAACTCATCCACAAAGGGAGTGGCTTACAAGGCGCTTGTTCGACCGATTCTTGAGTACTGTTCATCAATCTGGGACTCTCAGCAGGTAGGATTGTCAGAAGAGATAGAGAAGATCCAAAGAAGAGCGGCGCATTTTGTCACGGAATCGTTTAGTTGGCGCAAGAGCGTTACCGAGATGCTCAATAAATTCTATTGGCAGGCACTACAAGAGAGGCGTCGTATATCACAGAGATGTTTACTACTGAAATTTCTAGAGAGCACTTTCGGGGAAGAAATGGTTCAAATGGCTCTGAGGACTATGGGACTTAACATCTATGGTCATCAGTCCCCTAGAACTTAGAACTACTTAAGCCTAACTAGGCAGAGAAAATCTTTCGGGGAAGATTCGGACAATATATTCCTTCTTCCCACATACATCTCGCTTAATAACCACGACGAGAAAATCTGAGAAATTAGAACCGATACAAAGACTTAACCGATAATCATTCTTCGCACTCACAATTCGCGAGTGGGTCAGTGAAGGGGGGGTGGGGGGTGGGGAGGGGGAATCAGTTGTTCCAAAAGTACGCTCCGCCAAATACCATTAGGTGGCTTGCGGAGTACTGATGCAGATGTAGAAATAGTTGTTTTTTATTATGCATACTCACATTTTCATGCCTTGAAAGTGCAAGCCCACTAGGCAACGAATTGTCGGACCTCCATGGACAAGACCGTTTCCGGAATGGGCTATGCAGCCTACTCCGTGAAGTGCAGGCGATGATGATAACATTGTGATACAACTCATGATCACCACTGATTTGCTACTCCAGTTGGTGGGTGTAGTTTACGAGCGCTCCCCATATGTGTCTGTCCATGTACCACTCTTTCCTCAGGACTGTGTCCCAGCTGACTCCTCTTCTTCTTGTATTTTCCTCCACTTGGTCCAGCCCTCTATTCCTTGTTCTCACATCTATGTGAAGCTTTCCTTTAGCTATGGTTCCCTCTTCCATTTCTGAGGCATTTGTTGCCGGCCAATCTGGTTGTGCAGCTTTCTACGTCGTATGTTATTAAGAGTGTAAACTTAAAAAATGTGAAACTGTGCACTTACAAAACGAAAAAAAGTAGTGTTCTACGACAAAAATATCAGTGAGTCACTGTTTGAATCGGCCGACTCATACAAATACCTGGGTGTAATATTTTGTAGGGATATCAAATGCAATGATCACTTAGCACCAGTCGCGGATAAAGCGGTTGGTAGACTTCGGTTCATTGGTGGAATACTGGGCATATGGGGTCAGACTACACAGGAGAATGCTTACGAACCACTGGTGCGACAAATTCTAGAATATTGCTCGAGTGTGTGGGACCCATAACAAATGGGTCTAACAGGGGATATTGGCCGTACACAGAGAAGGTCAGCACGAATGGACACAGGTTTGTTTAATCCGTGGGACAGTGTCAGAGACATACTGAGGGAATTTAACGGGAAGATTCTTGAAAACAAACTAAACGACGAGGTAATCCCAAAAGTAAGGTCCCCTGTTTTTTTATAAGTACATAGACCTGTTTATTTCTACAATGGTTTACATCAGTTTACAGCTTGAACATTTAGCTATTTTTCGACGTAATCACCATTTTTGTCGATGGCATTTTTGTAGACGCTGTGGCAGTTTTTGTATGCCCAGTAGTACCAGGTCGCCGCCATGCTGTTCAGAAAGTTATGAACCTCTTGTTTCACCTCGTCGCCGGAGCTGAATCGCTTTCCGGCCAAATGTTCTTTTAACCTAGGGAAAAGATTACAGTCACCGGGCGCCAAGTCAGGACTATAGGGTGGGTGGGTGATTATGTTCCACTGAAACTGTTGCAGGAGAGCAACGGCTTGCCGAGCGACGTGTGGGCGAGCGTTGTCATTGAGAATGTCTACGCCCTTGCTCGACATTCCTCTTCTCCGGTTCTGAATGGCCCGTTTGCCTTTTTTCAGACTCTCACAGAACCTGTCATTGTTAGTTGTGGTCCCAGTGGGCATAAAGTCGACCAACAATACTCCTTTCCGATCCCAAAACACGGTTGTCATGACTTTACCGGCAGACTGTGTTTGTTTGAATTTCCGCGGCCACTGGCGTCATTGTTGCGTGGTCTAAGGTGTAAAGTAGTATGCCCAGGTTTCGTCACCAGTGACAATTGAGTCCAGAAAGTTGTCCTGTTCGGCTGCAAGGTGAAGAAATTAGCGGGAAGCATCAACTCGTTGCCGCATGTGGTCCTCAGTCAGCATGCGTGGCACCCAACTTGTGCACACCTTCCAGTAGTTCAATGTTTCCGTCCGCAGCTCGTGGTCATGCGGTAGCGTTCTCGCTCCCCACGCCCGGGTTCCCGGGTTCGATTCCCGGCGGGGTCAGGGATTTTCTCTGCCTTGTGATGATTGGGTGTTGTGTGCTGTCCTTAGGTTAGTTAGGTTTAAGTAGTTGTAAGTTCTAGGGGACTGATGACCATAGATGTTAAGTTCCATAGTGCTCAGAGCCATTTTTTCAACGTTTCCGTGAAAATTCTGTGAGCGGTGCTTCGGGAAACCTCAGGAACCAACGTGCAGAGATCATCCAGGTTGATCCGCCGATCTTCACGCATGCTTTGCTCAACCTTCAACACTGTCTCCTCAGAAATTGGCGGTCTCCCAGTCCTTTGTTCGTCGCGAATTTCGGTCCGGCCAGCTGCCAACTCTCTACATCACTTACGAACATTTTTGATATCCATGCACGACTCACCATACACTTCCGTCCATTGGCGATGGATTACAATCGACGCAGTGCCCTTTGCGTTCAAAAACCGAATAAATGCAGCCAATTCGCACTTTGCGGTAACATCCAACGGGAACTCCATTCTCAACGGCTGCCAAGCCAAGACTGAGCGCCTTAGCGCGACGTGTGCATGTTTACACACAGCGCGTGAAGCACTCTTCGTAACAGTGCGACCAACTGCCACACAGAGTTCTATATAGAAGACCTTACTTTTGGGATCACCCTCATATACCGAGAAAATCTATTAACAAAGTTTTAGCTTTAAATGTTGACTCTAGGAATATACTACAATCATCTACATATTGCTCGCGTAGGGGTCATCAGGACAGCCGGCCGCAGTGGCCGAGCGGTTCTACGCCCTACAGTCTGGAACCGCGAGACCGCTACGGTGGCAGGTTCGAATCCTGCCTCGGGCATGGATGTGTGTCATGTCCTTAGGTTAGTTAGGTTTAAGTAGTTCTAAGTTCTAGGGAACTGATGACCTCAGATGTTAAGTCCCATAGTGCTCAGAGTGATTTGAACCATTCATCAGGACAAGATTAGAATAATTACTGCACGGAAAGAGGCATTCACAACCATTCTTCCAGATCTCCATATGTGAACGGATAGGGAAGGAAACCTAATGTAATTGGTACAGGGTGAAAAGAATTTAAACCGACAAACTCTGGGAGGTTGTAGGGGACATCAAAACAAATATTTTTCCCTAATGTCATTTTTTTCCTCTGAGGAGTATTTAAACCGATAGAGGAAGATTTCTCTGGCGGCAAATTAATTAAACTAACAAATACTTTTCCATTTTTTACGACGAAGAGACAACAACTAGGTAGCAGATACGGTCCAATTAAACAGTCTCCAACAACACCGACCCACAGATTAACGAAGAACCACATTTGATGAGCTAGTAACTGCGGCATGTGGGTTATCCTCACTCCAAGCATGCGAATTCTGCATGATGGCAAAAATGGGTCAAATGGCTCTGAGCACTATGGGACTTAACTGCTGAGGTCATCAGTCCCCTAGAACTTAGAACTACGTAAACTTAACTAACCTAAGGACATCATACACATCCATGCCCGAGGCAGGATTCGAACCTGCGACCGTAGCGGTAACGCGGCTCCAAACTGAAGCGCTTAGAACCGCACGGCCACACCGGCCGGCTCTGCATGATGAAGACTCCATCACGCCCGAACGTTGCCTCATCGGTAAACAACACAGAGGATGGAAATGTAGGATGTATTTCACACTGTTCCAGGTACCACTGCGAAAACTGTGCTCCGGGTGGATTATCAACTTGTTCCAGGTAGTGGACACGCTGTAAGTGTAATGGACGTAACAATTGCTTTCAAAGGACTGATCTTACATTCTTCTGATTCGTCCCGATATTACGTGCAATTGCACGAGTGCTGATTGAAGGATGCCGCTCCACATGCTGCAAGACAGCTTCCTCAAATTGCAGCGTTCTTACCGTGTGACGGCATCCCTGTCCAGGTAATCTGCTAATGACCCGGTCTCACGCAGACGTTGGTACACAGCATCATAAGTCGTATGATGCGGGATACGGCGATTAGGATATTGTTGTTGAGAAACCCGCTGTGCAGCTCGTCCATTGTGGTGCGCTACGTAGTACGCACCAACCATATCACTGTACTCACTCCAGGTCTATCGCTCCAGTAGTAAACAGAGACAGTGCACTACTACGCTGGTGGACAGCAGTTGCCTACAACTGAAGAGCGTAATACGGTCTCTAACTACTGAAGATCGTAATACGACCCCCAGCGGTTTAAAAAGTCCTCGTAGGGAAAAATGACATTAGGGAAAAATATTTGTTCTGATGTCCCCTACAACCTCCCAGAGTTTGTCGATTTAAATACAGGGTTATTACAAATGATTGAAGCGGGCACAGCTCTACAATAACTTTATTATTTGAGATATTTTCACAATGCTTTGCACACACATACAAAAACTCAAAAAGATTTTTTAGGCATTCACAAATGTTAGATATGTGACCCTTTAGTGATTCGGCAGACATCAAGCCGATAATCAAGTTCCTCCCACACTCGGCGCAGCATGTCCCCATCAATGAGTTCGAAAGCATCGTTGATGCGAGCTCGCAGTTCTGGCACGTTTCTTGGTAGAGGAGGTTTAAACACTGAATCTTTAACATAACCCCACAGAAAGAAATCGCATGGGGTTAAGTCGGGAGAGCGTGGCGGCCATGACATGAATTGCTGATCATGATCTCCACCACGACCGATCCATCGGTTTTCCAATCTCCTGTTTAAGAAATGCCGAACATCATGATGGAAGTGCGGTGGAGCACCATCCTGTTGAAAGATGAAGTCGGCGCTGTCGGTCTCCAGTTGTGGCATGAGCCAATTTTCCAGCATGTCCAGATACACGTGTCCTGTAACGTTTTTTTCGCAGAAGAAAAAGGGGCCGTAAACTTTAAACCGTGAGATTGCACAAAACACGTTAACTTTTGGTGAATTGCGAATTTGCTGCACGAATGCGTGAGGATTCTCTACCGCCCAGATTCGCACATTGTGTCTGTTCACTTCACCAATAAGAAAAAATGTTGCTTCATCACTGAAAACAAGTTTCGCACTGAACGCAACCCCTTCCATGAGCTGTTGCAACCGCGCCGAAAATTCAAAGCGTTTGACTTTGTCATCGGGTGTCAGGGCTTGTAGCAATTGTAAACGGTAAGGCTTCTGCTTTAGCCTTTTCCGTAAGATTTTCCAAACCGTCGGCTGTGGTACGTTTAGCTCCCTGCTTGCTTTATTCGTCGACTTCCGCGGGCTACGCGTGAAACTTGCCCGCACGCGTTCAACCGTTTCTTCACTCACTGCAGGCCGACCCGTTGATTTCCCCTTACAGAGGCATCCAGAAGCTTTAAACTGCGCAGACCATCGCCGAATGGAGTTAAGCAGTTGGTGGATCTTTGTTGAACTTCGTCCTGAAGTGTCGTTGCACTGTTATGACAGACTGATGTGAGTGCATTTCAAGCACGACATACGCTTTCTCGGCTCCTGTCGCCATTTTGTCTCACTGCGCTCTCGAGCGCTCTGGCGGCAGAAACCTGAAGTGCGGCTTCAGCCGAACAAAACTTTATGAGTTTTTCTCCGTATCTGTAGTGTATCGTCACCATATGTCAATGAATGGAGCTACAGTGAATTTATGAAATCGCTTCAATTATTTGTAATAGCCCTGTACTTTTCGCACTGTATAATGTGACATTCCCTATGCCATGCGCCTCCCGGTGGTTTGCAGAGAATAGATGCAGAGTAGTTATCACGTTTCTGCCGTTTAGTAACATCAGGAAATGTTCCCTGCTGAGATGCATTCGACGCGACCTGCTACGTGTCCAGGTGTTGACGCCTGTCTCGAGGGGTTGGAAAGAGGCTGAGATATCGGGCTACCCCGTGGAGCTCTGAACGCCCCGGGACGTGTCTGCTGTGCACAGAGTCCTGTAGCAGCAGATGTAAAAACGATACCGCCCCGGTCGTGTTCCCACCAACCCGCTCCCCAGCCGAGCGTTAGCCGGGCCCCGTCCGCCGCTTATCGCCTGCGTCGCGCGGGGTTTTCTATCTGCCCGCCGAATCGCAGGTACGTACGCGCACGCTGTGCGACGCAGAATAGCGCAGCGTGCGGCCGGCCCCTATGCGTACCACCACCCCTATACGCCCTTACGGTCTCACGGCGTATGGCGGCGGGTTTGGGGTTGCGTTTTAGTGTGGTCATCTGGCCAACGTTCGTTTCGTCCGCTCTCGCAGCTTGTATGTGTTGTGTCGCGCCAGGCCCGCATCTAGAAGGGGGGGAGGGGGGGGGGGAACCGGGGTATCTGCCCCGGGCGGCATTTTCGGCGGGCGCCAGATTCCTAATCTTTAAGGGGCTCCGGAACGCCCTATACTTGCAATGTTAAAATAACGCTTATAAACTACATCTTTCCTCACAAAGTATTTGAGGTAGGAAGTTGAACTTTTTACAGATTATTTATTGGAATATGGGCTACAACTTAACACAGGGATTTTACAAAATTTTAGTTCAGTTATTAAAGATGATTTTTTTTTCAATTGTAATGAAAATTCACAACATTTTTTTGTAATTTTTTATTTATATATTCAAAAATATACAGTTTTTTGGAAGAAGGCTGTGTTAAATTATGCAGAAGGTACTGTGTAACATTTACTGAAAGTTTGAAACAAATATGTTTGGAAGATCCTTAGAAAGCATGTAATTAGTATGAGAAAATAAAAGTTTTGGGAATCGAGCGACAAAGATTGGATTAACTTTTTAGTGCATTCCAGGTCCATAGGATGGATTATCTTCATCCTCTGCAAACTCCTCCTCCAGCTTCCTCTTGTTCCTCCTCCTGTTTACTCTTGCTTGTATTTCTAGACTCTTTACAGCCCTGTCTGCAGCCCGAAGGCGTTCCTTCTCTAAAGCAAGCATCGCTCGTACCATGTTAGAACCTATCTTCATTGCCATATTTCTAAATACCTTGCACCTTACAATGTTGCCATCATTGAAAGTCGCAACAGCATCATACACACCAAATTGAAGTGTTTCTATTCCAACAAATACAGTCTTGGGGATTCTCGACCATATAACACTATTTACACTTTCATTGGGGTTTTGAGTTTTTCCGTGAATACACTTTTTCAACAGTTCAGGTACTGCTAAGTCTCTGAAAATAGGTTAGCCACAACACATACTTTATCTCACATCGCTAAAATGTACCTGATGAACACAGACGTTAATAATAATACCATTTGACAGCAGTTTAACAGCGCCACAGTGGGTCACGCCCATGTAGAACACATTCCAAAAAAATTTAAAAATAGTTGTAGTCTTCGGAATTGAATAAATTATATATCTATTAAAAGGTTCAGAAAACGCAAAAAAGTAAAAATTGAACTTTTCATGATTTTGAGCCTTTCCGGAGCCCATTAAGAAGAAAACCTTTTTTCACACAGCGCCGAACATCCAGCGCACATTGGTCTATTATTCATTAGATGTTAAATGCGTCCTTCTTGTATGAATGCATGATTTCGCGGCGATATGAATTAATAAAATTTTCTCGGGCTTCCAGCCGCGTCAGGTGGCTAAAATCCCACGAGCTTTCGATCGAGCTCTCCCCGGTCATTGTCAAGTGGTAAGACTGACTGCTGTGTCGCCGTGTCCGCGTCGTTATATAGCCGCACTGCTGGCTGTGACGTCTCTGGTGCTCTCTTCCTCGCCATATATGGTAATGTTTTCATCCCGCGTCCGTCGCGCCCTTTTTAACATCGCGATGGCCGGGTCCCAGGCTGTGCACAGCTGCAGACCGCCGTCCTTGTTGATGGCGTTTTCAGCGGTTTTTATTTTAATAGCTTCTTTTATGACGCTATCCCGTCGCCTTGGACACGGCTGCAGCTAAGCCAAGTTGCTTTTATCGTTACGTCGATGACACTTTTATCATCTGGACCCATGGTCGTGAAAAACTTAGAACACCTGAACAGCATTTACGGCCAGATCAAGTTTACGGTGGAAATCGAGACAGATGGTGCATTGTCCTTCCTTGATGTCCTCGTTCGACGGAAAACCAACGGGCACCTCACACACCGAGATCAGTATCTGCACGCTGTCAGCCACCACCACCCGGTACAAAAACGAGGCGTTCTGAATACCCTCGTCCATCATGATAAAGTCGTCTCACACGCTGAAAGTCTGCCACTAGAACTGAGCCACCTCCGAAAAGTCTTCCGGCAAAATGGGTACAGCCACGGACAGGTGTCATGGGCTAGATCTGGAGTGAAACGCAAGAAACACACCAACAGAGAAGAGAACACCACCGAAGAAGGAAGCAAGAAACTTGTGTTTTTGCCTTTCTGCGGTTCAGTGTCAGGAAAGATTAGCCGGCTGCTGAAGAGATATAACATTTCATCAGTGTTCAGGGCCCCAGCAAAAACTCGACAGCTCATGAAGCCTGTGATGGACGATGTAGGGCTTAGAACGCCTGGAGTGTACAAGATACCATGTCAGTGTGTCTGTTACTACGTCGGCCAGCCAGCACGCACTGTGGAGCAACGCCGGACGGAACACGAGAGGTGCTTACGCCTACGCTATCCAGATAAAATCAGCCCTGGCAGAACACGCCTTAGAAAATAGACACCGAATTCTATTCGACGAAACATCTGTCGTTATCAGAACGAATGGATTTTGGGATAGCGTCATAAAAGAGGAGGGCTCGATCGAAAGCTTGTGGGATTTTAACCACCTGAAGCTGCTGCAAGCTCGAAAAAATTTTATTGTGTCCTTCTTGTTTTTTGAACTCATTATAAGTTGATTTCTGAGCGAATCATGAAATGATTTTTGAATGACTGCATAATTTACGTCATGTCTGTATCAGGGAAATTCCCGCGCATCAAGAAACAAAAAATTTTCCCGCAGGAAAAAGGGGCCGGGGCTATATGAGCTGAGCCGAATAAACCCGAACGTGTGAATACCAATCGCTGTTTGTTTATGCAGTAGAATGGGAGTGCGAATGTTAAGCGTTGTTATAATTACTAACGAAATCTATAGATTGAGACTGCCAAAATGGAAATAAACCACTAACAGGGGTAATAGGTACGAAAGATTACATATTATCTTCTAGGTGTATCCAATAAAACGAAATTTTGACAGTTAATTTTTTCCAGATCGCTACACTACCAAGGACCAGTTGTTTAGGCCCCAGTTAGCAGACACTTAAGTTCTAATCTCAGAATAGCGTCGAAAAGGCGTTGTACGAACAAGTAATAATGCCTAACCGGAGAATAAACGGGGGCTAACTAAACCGGTGATTCTAGTAGGGTTAGTGAAGTAAATAGGAGAATAAGTTTTGACAATGGCAGGAATAGTTACAGAATTAGTAATGACAAGATTATTTGTTAGAACGAGGAAGGAGAAGAAATGGGGGCATCACACAAATTATATGGAAGAATATGACGATTCCACATTTTATTTCGTACTACCACTTTTCGATCTCGTGCTTGAGAAACTGGAGCGTATGTATGAGATGTGAAATTATTTCCTAACATAAAACTTTTTGCTTGTAGTAGACCTAATAAGCATCTGAAATTGGTACTCCAGCAATGCAAAACAGGTGAATATTGCCCTAAATGAAACCGGACGCGTTGTGACGGACTGTCTGCAAGCAACCACGGTAAACAAAATCTGTCTCTCGGGCGTAGCACCTCCAGATATCCAAAGGAGAACTGCAGCTGAAACGGAAAGAAAGAAGCAGCAGACAGACCCAAGACATCCCCTGTTTGGACATGAACATCGGTCACCAAGATCTAAGCCGAAAAAAAGTTTCCTGCAGACAACACAAACAATTCCGACACCACCTGTATTGCATAGAATGTACTCCGTCATCAGAAGAATATTGGGATTACCCCCAAAGAAGAACTTACTGTAGGCCATGACCTCTCATACGAGGCATGGAACGTTCTCAGAAGACTGAGAACTGGAGTATCTCAATGTAAGGTAAACATGGAGAAATGGGGATACATCTCAGAGGACGAGCTATATGAGTGTGGTGAACCTAAAGACCACCAGCATGTACTCAACTGCAGGGACCTAGCAGAACCTGTCTCGATGTACGATCTGGTTGTCGCCAGCGATGATTCAGTTCGTAAGCGGAATTATGGGCATCACCTGGAGTATAATAATGTGTATATATTTTGTAATCCTTGTGTATATGTATGTCTAATGTATTCAACAATATATATATATTACATTTTACATTCAGAACACGTGTAAATAATGAAATAAAACTACAAACACAAAACGTTAGCATGCCTAAAACGGTGTAGGAAATCCGTTCGCATTCAAAACATATTCCAGTCGTCTCAGGACGGATAAATACAGGTATGGTTCCTATACTATTCTGCAAAACTGTGGCAACGATGATGAAGGCGCATAGCGATCACTCGCCCTTCTCACCAATCTAGATCACAGAAGATCGATAATATAATAAACAAAACAATCCAGAAGAACATAAACCATGACCAACCATTAAAGAAAGAGAACCTATACAACCTCTGAGATCTGGAGACTGTGGTGTTCAGGGGATATGCGACAGCATCCCTCTGCTCACAAAACTAGTGCTGAACGGTACGAGCTATGTGAACAGGGTGATTCTTATTACACACTGGTAAAGTCACACGTGACGTCATTATGACGTGTTCACGGTTAACGAAGACGACAGAGGCCGCGTATCGACTTTTTTGATCGTCCGACACGCTAAACTGCGGTCGCTACTTTTGCAGACGATTTACATCAGCAGCTCATTATATCTTCAATTGGTATTTTCACTGCAATTTTGGAAGCTACTGATGTTTTTATTTCCTCTGATGATGTGAACCAACGAACTTTTGAGAAAAAAAAATTGTACACAATATGCTCTGTAAATAATAAATTTGGGAGCTGTAAACCCAACGTCTCAGTTACTCAGTCAGTTGCAAGCAGTTATAAGGTGACAGAAGTCTCAGTATCGAAACTGCTGAGAATGTAACATTTTTTTAAAAGTGGCAATTGCCGCCAACTACTAGTGTGATACGGAGTCCACGTTCAAATCTACGTGTGTAGGGGATTACCTTCAGAAATGATTCAGTTATTAAAATTAACGACTAACCCCAAAGCGTATTCTCCATATTGTCAAACAATTACAAATATCTATGGAGAACTGCATCACCGTGTTTGGAGTTGTTCCATTATCGTTACTTTATTAATAAGGATTACTAAATCTGACCTTCATACGCACTTTTGAGACTTTCAGTCTCACCAGAAGGCGAAGAGAGCCTGGTGCCAGTTTGACCTGCTCGTCACGACTGCTACGGTCGCAGGTTCGAATCCTGCCTCGGGTATGGATTTGTGTGATGTCCTTAGGTTAAAAAATGGTTTAAATGGCTCTGAGCACTATGGGACTTAACATCTGAGGTCATCAGTCCCCTAGACTTAGAACTACTTAAACCTCACTAACCTAAGGACATCACACACATCCATGCCCGTGGCAGGATTCGAACCTGCGACTGTAGCGGTCGCGCAGTTCCAGACTGAAGCGCCTAGAGCCGCTCGGCCACACCGGCCGGCTGTCCTTAGGATAGTTAGGTTTAAGTAGTTCTCGGGAACTGATGACCTCAGAAGTCCCATAGTGCTCAGAGCCATTTGAACCATCTAAACCAACTTGCTTGTCGTGAGACATGAGGGAAGACATTAGGCACATCTGATGCTAAATATAACTCCTCATATCTTTCTGCGTGCACGATAGGTGCAGAACTTTGGCTGAAAATAAATGACCGAAGAGCTTTTTCATCAAATACCAATTTCGAGTGACTGTACTGATCTTACAATACACGCAAACGGTTCTTTATATCAGGAAAAGCAAAGTTTTGTTAACGTTACTCATTTGACACTTATTTTCCACACATTTTAAAACTTGCAGGAGTACTTCCGTTGCACTTTCCAAATGATGATGAAAACCTGACTGAACGATTTCATTTTCGACTAAAATGGGATGAAGATATTAAACTACATGGAAAAAATAATCTATGACATGCTATGCCCTTCTACATCCATGTTTCATGTTTCAGAGCAGACAACTTTTCTTACGTACGTTTTCACTAGTTATGCCCTAGAGTTTTAGGATTGTGATGAGAAATGTTAACCAAATTTTGTATTTTGCTGATGTGATATGTGTAACTGGGGGACAATATGGAGGATAGTCTTTGGCATTAGAGACGTCTGTCTTAAATTTTAATAACTGAATCATTTCTGAACGTAATTCCCTACTTGCGTCGAGTTTAAGATAGACTCCATACCTCGGTGCTACTTGGCGACAATTTTCACATTTAAAAAAAATTTATCCTTCGGTTGGTCGTCTGACCACATACCTCCAATTAACTACACTGTCACGTTGAGTCTGTGGCTTCCAGTATTATCATTTACAACGGGTACTGTGAGCTCGTTTTTTTCCAGAAGTTGGCTTTCACATAAAAAAAAAGAAAAGAAAGAAAAGAAAAGACAGCAACAGCTTCCAAAATTGTAGTGGATATACCAACTGAAGATATAATGAGCTGATCCTTTAATTCGTCTGCAGTTTAGAGTTTGAAATGATCAGAAGAAAATTCGATACGCGACCTCTGTCGTCTTCGACACAGCGTGTACACGTCATAATGACGTCATGCGTGACTTTATCAGCTTGCAGTAACACTCACCTCGTCTCGGAACACTTCGCCTTGGGAAGCACACAGTGTACCATGGAACTGCCCTAATAATCGGCAGTAATGCGACCTTGCAAAGCAACCGTACGGCAATTGGAATATCATATTATACCTGCCCAAATAATGACCGAACCTCTGCCATGTTGCACTCTTGGGACGTAAACTCGGTCAGAAGTTGGAAAGAGTGAGCAACAAAATTCAGCCGACCGCATGACTTGTTTCCATTGCAGCTTAGTCCAGATTTTTTTGTTTCTAACCACGTTTTCCTTTTACAGGTATTTGCGTCACTGATGCGCGGTTTTGGAATTCCTGCTCGTCTTATAATTCTCAGGTTATGGAGATCCCTTCGTGTTGTTTTCATGCTGACAGGGTTCGCGAGTGCGAGATTCAGATCCGCGGTGACTTTTACAGGTGTCGATCTCTTATTTTTCATCACAATCCCCTTTAGTGACCTTCCTGTCCGCGGCTCGTTGTCTGGCGGTTAGCGGTGCTGACCCTGCATCACGGGGTCCCGAATTCGATTTCCGGCCGGTTCTCGGATTTTCTCCATCAGAGGACTGAGCGTTTGCGTTGTCCTCTTCATTTCATCATCATTCGGGAAAATGGCGACACTGGTCAGCGAAAAGATTGGAAATTGTACTGGCGCTGAAAACCACACCACTGAGCGCCCCACATACCAAAGTCATCATCAACATCAGTGACCTTCCATCAGGCTCGCTCAACACACTTTCTTCCATGTTGCGAGTTAGCCGATAATATTTTAATAAAATAAGGCGTTTCAGTCTTCGATCGCTATTCTTTATTTTCAATTACCGGTTTCGGGCTAGCTGCCCATCTTCAGATCATATGTTGTAGTTATTGTAGTTACAGAGTAACTTGTCCGTACAGAACACACGGTTCACTGTCATTTTCGCTTATACGGTATAACTCTTCGAAACGGTACCTCTTGAAGAACCAAAAACTTCGGCTTCCTTGGTTGCAGAAATACCCACCATTCGAGTACCAACAGTTCGCTCTCGTTCGAATTCTGTTAGCTCACTCACAGCTTCTCAGAATACTGTTGTGACCACGACTGACACTATCTCCGTATTGAGCGCATGGCACAAGTGCTGTCCGTAAACGAATACGATAGCACGCAGGTCGTGGTCTCGCGGTCGCGTTCTCGCTTCGTGGGTACGGAGTCCTAGGTTCCATCCCTGGGGAGGGGGGGGGGGTCAGGGATTTTTCACTTACCTACAGATGACTGGGTGTTTGTGTTGTCCTCATCATTTCATCATTCATTCATGAAAGTGGTGAGATTGGACTGAACAAAGGTTGGGAATTTGTACGGGTGCTCATAACCGCGCAGTTCAGCGCCCCACCAACCAATCATCATCATCATCATCGAATACGATAGCGCAAGCTGCAGGCTTGGCTAGCACGTGCATTTATGTTCGAGAATGCATATTTTTGTCTAGTAGCCATACAAGCTGCACTCTGCTTGCTGACTGCTACCGCCATTTCACCGATACATCTTATGACTACCACGTCTTTTCTGAGCTACTCGGCACGCGTAAGTGTTTCTGTCGTGTCCGATAACAAAATAGCATACAGTATTTGCTCGATAACGGTGCAGCTGCAGATGAGTTGGGCTAATAAAGTGCAAAACAATGTTCAAATGTGTGTCAAATCTTATGGGACTTAACTGCTAAGGTCATCAGACCCTAAGCTTACACACTACTTAACCTAAATTATCCTAAAGACAAACACACACACCCATGCCCGAGGGAGGACCCGAACCTCCGCCGGGACCAGCCGCACAGTCCATGACTGCAGCGCCCTAGACCGCTCGGCAAATAAAGTACAATGGATGGAAGTCTGGTATAGGATCGTGTAATTTAAAACTTCTGATTTCGTAATGGAAAACATTTTCGCTACTGTGTTGTCTTACATTATCAGCACTAAATGTGATACGGAACTTATGAAGTGTATTCCTCTGTGAAGCTGACACCTTTCTTCCACTAGGCGTTGTCAGTTGTTGATGGAACGCGAATAAAAAGCTGAATGGACGGCAGCCCAAGACGATCAGTCTCCTTCTGCGGGTCGGAAGACTGGTAGGTCCCAGCCGAGAGACGCGCTGCTATCCACCGCTCCTGGTAAACGCAGCTGCGGAGACTCCCCGTCCGTGTTGATCTGGTATGGCTTGCTGAACCGGCAATCGGTGTCGTGTAACTTGCAGCCTAGGAACGTAATATTATTGGCTGCACGACCTGTATAAAATGCTGCGTACCGATGCAGTGTATACCTACCGCGCAGTCTGTAACGCCGGAAATGCATATCTTCCTATTTCCATCTATTGTACGATACTATTTCCTTATTTTTCTTACCTGAATATATGACGTTTCTGTGTCTTTACATATTGTAATTGTTTTACTATTTGTATATATATATTTATGCATTTATGTCGATGTATAATTGGTTTGTTTCGTAAATATTATTTGTATTTTTACGCTGGGTCTTGCCTAGGGAAAACTGCTATCGAACGATTACATCGATAGGTCGTGTGAAGAATCAAAGTGTGTAGGAGCTTTGGTAGTGTGAACTCTGCCGCGTGGAGCGCGGGCAGAACAGAGGGAGTCTGGCTGGGGTAGTGCAGTGGAGCAGGTGTGTTGTGTGACGCTCCCGCGAGTTGCCGCGCTTTCGGGGTTTGGCAGCATGTAATTGCGCTCGACTTGCTATGATAGTTTCTGGCATGGTGTCGCGGACGGGAAACATTAGCTGGCGCACATCAAGAGCCCGTTTCGCCTGGTCACCGTGTCGAGAAGAAGGCGCGCCAACATCCAGCTTCTGCAACAACGACGGCCGACAATGAGTGGCTGTCGCCACCTCCTCGATCGACGACTTCAAACCTTCAATCAACCAACAAGGAAGACTGGAAGCACGTAAAGTTTTAGAACTGTGTGGCAGACCTCAGCTTTTCAAACTGTTCTAATCACAAAATTACAGCAACTTAGCATGAACGTTTGTTGCTCATTGTCCCAATTGCATTACCAAGCAGGGTCCCTTCCTTTTCCGGAATGAACCCGAGTGTCGTTGAAATTCAAACGCCAGCATTAAAGTAATATGATAGCATTTCACTGCTTTAATTTCAAAGTTCAGTTAAAGTATTCATAGCTGGTTACAATACTTAGATTACACAAGCACAGAGTGCGAGTTTTGTTACCATATTTTAGCTTACCTGTGACTGCAGCTCAGCTTGGTACGTATTAAATTTTACTACTGTTAATTGTTCAGAATCATTTAATTCAAGTTCAAAGATAAATCTCTTATTTCTAAATTGCGTAGATTCAAGTAGCTTTTGAAATGATTGTTGAGGTAGTCCAAGACTAACCGTGTTTTACTGAATTTCGATGTGCTTCAGAAAGAAAGCTCACTATTAACTTCAGTCACTAAATTAACTTTCGATTTTCCGGTTTTATTGATTCTTTTGCTAAATTAAGTCAGAGTGTAGCGAAATTTATTACTTCTGACAAACTTTCAGTTTTCACACTGCACATGTCAACCTTCAGTTGCCACGCTTCTAGTGCTAATTATATGTGTAATAACCTTTCTTTTTCAGTTACTATAGTAATTGTCCTTAGGACTGGCGACCATAATTTCCCCCAAATCTCAAATATCTAATTACCGCTAGTTAACTGTTAACGTAACGGCCGCACATTTACTTTCTTTATTAACTTTACCCCTTTTCAAACTTAATTTCCACCTGTTTCATTAGCATTTTTCCTTTCATTTAGATGTAACCCTTTCCTCCCTCTTTACCGACAGATTAACTTCGGTGACGATTGTTTTTCCCAAATTTCCATAAGGTACACGCGGTTTAATTTTTCACTGTCATTAAGGTCGATAAGTGAGGGGGAGGTTACAAGTCCCATTATGGCCCGTGTACCGCTCACTAGTGGCCATTAGCACAAGTGGACTTCGCAGCCTGTTGCTAACTAATCAATCTCTAGACATGTTCGCTCTTTCTTCCACAGACGTTTTTCTTATACTGTTGTTGTTGTGGTATTCAGTACTGAGACTGGTTTGATGCAGCTCTCCACGCTACTCTATCCTATGCAAGCTTCTTCATCTCCTAGTACCTAATGCAACCTACATCCTTCTGAATCTACTTACTGTATTCATCTCTTGGTCTCCCTCTACGATTTTTACCCTCCACGCTGCCCTCCAGTACTAAATTGGTCACCCCTTGATGCCTCAGAACATGTCCCACCAACTGATCCCTTCTTCTAGTCAAGTTGTGCCACGAATTTCTCTTCCCTCTTATTCTGTTCAATGCCTCCTCATTAGTTATGTGATCTACCCATCTAATCTTCAGCATTCTTCTGTAGCACCACATTTCGAAAGCTTCTATTCTCTTCTCGTCCAAACTAGTTACCGTCCATCTCTCACTTCCATACATGGCTACACTCCATACAATTACTTTCAGAAACGACTTACTGAACTTAAATCAATACTCGATGTTAACAAATTTCTCTTCTTCAGAAACGCTTTCCTTGTCATTGCCAGTCTACATTTTATATCCTCTCTACTTCCACCATCATCAGTTATTTTGCTCCCCAAGTAGCAAAATTCATTTCTACTTTAAGTGTCTCATTACCTAATCTAATTCCCTCAGCATCACCCGACTTAATTCGAATACATTCCGTTATCCCCTCTTGCTTTTGTTGATGTTCATCTTATATCCTCCTTTCAAGATACTGTTCCTTCGTTTCAACTGCTCTTCCAGGTCCTTTGCTGTCTCTTATAGACTTACAATGTCATCGGCGAAACTACTATTTTTAAAACGCGCCCTCCCTGTGTCTCATGTGACGGGTGGTACAATGATGGGAGTCGTTTGGATCATTTAAATGGTTCAAATGGTTCTGAGCACTATGGGACTTAACATCTATGGTCATGAGTCCCCTAGAACTTAGAACTACTTAAAGCGAACTAACCTAAGGACAGCACACAACACCCAGTCATCACGAGGCAGAGAAAATCCCTGACCCCGCCGGGAATCGAACCCGGGAACCCGGGCGTGGGAATTGGATCATTTACCTTCCCCTGCTAATGTGAGCTGTTTCTCATGTCTGGAGGATAGCGGTTAGTTCCTTTTTCATGTAGCAGTTTTATGCCAGCCAGTGACAGCAATATTGAAACATACCGTACATGACAAGATGTACAAAACCTAACCGCATATGAAGAATAACTTAAATTCGCAACTATGAACGGAATGCTTTATCGATATGGATTTCATTACACAAGTCATGACAAAACATAACCCTATTTAAAAAATCAAAACACTATAAATTGTGTGTCATGTCAAGCAGATTTTGTTTTTAATAATTTTTAGGATCTTTGGCTTGCGGCAAATAATGGAGAAGTGTTATGAGTGGAACAGGGGATTGTATCTATGCTTTATAGATCTAGAAAAGGCGTATGACCGGGTTCCTAGGAGGAAGTTATTGTCTGTTCTACAAGATTATGGAATAGGAGGCAAACTTTTGCAAGCAATTAAAGGTCTTTACATGGATAGTCAGGCAGCAGTTAGAGTTGACGGTAAATTGAGTTCATGGTTCAGAGTACTTTCAGGGGAAAGACAAGGCTGCAACCTGTCAGCACTGTTGTTCATATTATTTATGGATCATATGTTGAAAACAATAGATTGGCTGGGTGAGATTAAGATATGTGAACACAAAATAAGCAGTCTCGCATATGCGGATGACTTAGTTGTGATGGCAGATTCGATTGAAAGTTTGCAAAGTAATATTTCAGAGCTAGGTCAGAAATGTAAGGACTATGGTATGAAGATTAGCATCTACAAAACGAAAGTAATGTCAGTGGGAAAGAAATATAAACGGATTGAGTGCCAAATAGGAGGAACAAAGTTAGAACAGGTGGACGGTTTCAAGTACTTAGGATGCATATTCTCACAGGATGGCAACATAGTGAAAGAACTGGAAGCGAGGTGTAGCAAAGCTAATGCAGTGAGCGCTCAGCTACGATCTACTCTCTTCTGCAAGAAGGAAGTCAGTACCAAGACTAAGTTATCTGTGCACCGTTCGATCTTTCGACCAACTTTGTTGTATGGGAGCGAAAGCTGGGTGGATTCAGGTTACCTTATCAACAAGGTTGAGGTTACGGATATGAAAGTAGCTAGGATGATTGCAGGTGCTAGTAGATGGGAACAATGGCAGGAGGGTGTCCACAATGAGGAAATCAAAGAAAAACTGGGAATGAACTCTATAGATGTAGCAGTCAGGGCGAACAGGCTTAGATGGTGGGGTCATGTTACACGCATGGGAGAAGCAAGGTTGCCCAAGAGACTCATGGATTCAGCAGTAGAGGGTAGGAGGAGTCGGGGCAGACCGAGGAGAAGGTACCTGGATTCGGTTAAGAATGATTTTGAAGTAATAGGTTTAACATCAGAAGAGGCACCAATGTTAGCACTGATTAGGGGATCATGGAGGAACTGTATAAGGGGGGCTATGCTCCAGACTGAACGCTGAAAGGCATAATCAGTCTTAAATTATGATGATGATGATGATAATAATTTTTAGGAAAGAACTGGTCTCCCTTTCCAAGTCATGACAGTCAACTGATCTGATTCTGCTCTCCATCTTTCCCTACCTTCTGCTGTTATTTTCACGTTTACAATAATCCGCCACCCTCTATTTCAGTGTAGTGTATGGCTGCCTCTACACATATTTCCATCTACCGCTTCTTCCAGCGCCTAAGTAACTATTCTTGGATGTTTTAATAGAACTCTCACTAATCTTCTCCTTATTCTTGTAAGAAATGTTTAACTGATTTCGTTCATCACTTATTATATTTAGTACTTCCTTTCCTATGTTATCGACCTAATTAATGTTACACTTTCTTGCTCAAGACCACACTGAAAATGCTTCTAGTGTCTCCTCCTCTGGATTAGCGTTACTGTAAGCTGTGATGATACGAGTCACACTGTCCTCTTAAGTTTAATAAGACATCTCAGACAAAGGCGTCTGTAGTCAGACTAGAGGTATCACTTGCCGCCTTCTGGAATCTGGGTACAGGCTTTTTATTCATTACAGAATTCTACTACGTCCACAGCATTGATTGTAATTGACTCTACCTGCTGGTGTAATACTGCTGAGCCTGACGGAAAATATTGCCGTTAACAATCATTTTAATCTGGGATACGAGGAATATTCGGAAAGTAAGTTCCGATCGGTCAAGAGATGGAAGCCACTGTGAAAGTCTAATAAAGCTTTATGCATATGTGTGCGACAGTGTCTCTACGAGGTGCATTCAAGTTCTAAGGCCTCCGATTTTTTTTCTAATTAACTACTCACCTGAAATCGATGAAACTGGCGTTACTTCTCGACGTAATCGCCCTGCAGACGTACACATTTTTCACAACGCTGACGCCATGATTCCATGGCAGCGGCGAAGGCTTCTTTAGGATTCTGTTTTGACCACTGCAAATCGCTGAGGCAATAGCAGCACGGCTGGTGAATGTGCGGCCACGGAGAGTGTCTTTCATTGCTGGAAAAAGCAAAAAGTCACTAGGAGCCAGGGCAGGTGAGTAGGGAGCATGAGAAACCACTTCAAAGTTGTTATCACGAAGAAACTGTTGCGTAACGTTAGATCGATGTGCGGGTGCGTTGTCTAGGTGAAACAGCACACACGCAGCCCTTCCCGGACGTTTTTGTTGCAGTGCAGGAAGGAATTTGTTCTTCAAAACATTTTCGTAGGATGCACCTGTTACCGTAGGGCCCTTTGCAACGCAATGGGTAAGGATTACGCCCTCGCTGTCCCAGAACATGGACACCATAATTTTTTCAGCACTGGCGGTTACCCGAAATTTTTTTGGTGGCGGTGAATCTGTGTGCTTCCATTGAGCTGACTGGCGCTTTGTATCTGGATTGAAAAATGGCATCCACGACTCATCCATTGTCACAACCGACGAAAAGAAAGTCCCATTCATGCTGTCGTTGCGCATCAACATTGCTTGGCAACATGCCACATGGGCAGCCGTGTGGTCGTCCGTCAGCATTCGTGGCACCCACCTGGATGACACTTTTCGCATTTTCAGGTCGTCATGCAGGATTCTGTGCACAGAACCCACAGAAATGCCAACTCTGGAGGCGATCTGTTCAACAGTCATTTGGCGATCCCCCAAAACAATTCTCTCCACTTTTTCGATCATGTCGTCAGACTGGCTTGTGCGAGCCCGAGGTTGTTTCGGTTTGTTGTCACACGATGTTCTGCCTTCATTAAACTGTCGCACCCATGAACGCACTTTAGACACATCCAGAACTCCATCACCACATGTCTCCTTCAACTGTCGATGAATTTGAATTGGTTTCACACCACGCAAATTCAGAAAACGAATGATTGCACGTTGTTCAAGTAAGGAAAACGTCGCCATTTTAAGTATTTAAAACAGTTCTCATTCTCGCCGCTGGTGGTAAAATTCCATCTGCCGTACGGTGCTGCCATCTCTGGGACGTATTGACAATGAACGCGGCCTCATTTTAAAACAATGCGCATGTTTCTGTCTCTTTCCAGTCTGGAGAAAAAAAAAACGGTGGCCTTAGAACTTGAATGCACCTCGTAGTATGCCTGTCGGTTGCATCACTTCGCTCTTTTCAGTTCTGAGCGCGTGATGAGCAGATAATATGGGTAGAAAATAGTATCTCCCTCCAAGTATGAGATCCTTATGAGAGATTGCGCCTGATGTTGTGCAGCCCACATTACAGAACTGTCATACAATTCTCGGTCGCAGACTGCACGGGCAATGGAAATGCTTCTGTAGCGTTTTCGCTGGGAAGTGTTTGATCACCCGCACTACAGCCCGTACTTGCCTCCCTCTGTGTTTCATCTCTGCTCACGTTAATGACTGGCTATGAAGACAACATTTTCGCACAGATAACGAGCTATAGATGAGCGTAGAGAATTGGCGGGAAGCACAGGCGGCTGCCTTCCATGACGAGGGCGTTAGAAAGTTGGTACAACGCTACGACAAATGTCTAAGTCGGAGTGGTGACCATGTAGAGCAGTGGCTGGAAGCTGTAGCTAATTGTGGCAGATAAAATATTTCTGGTCATCACAGTGGTTACCATTTCGCAATCAATCGGAACTTATTTTCCAAGTAGCCCTACTATTTTTGTTCATTTTGCCATGCTGTTCAAGGGAAATAACGCAAATTTCTAAAAGCGGCGTTGATTTCTGCATTGTTCTCCAGTCAAAATAGAACCGTGCCGAAACAGGGTCCAAAATCTTTCCTCTATCACCTTGAACGGTTACCTTCCCCGTTGTTGTCTCACAATCTATGTTAGAGCGTGCCGGCATCTCATATACGCACTGCTTACCCGCTTCGTTCAATGGTCGGAAGGATTCATTGAAAGGGGACCGGCCCGAAGTTAGTATTTGATTCATTAGGTGATTCTCATATTATGATTTCGCAACGGATTACGCGGGGGAGGACTCAAGCAACCAAGTGGGTAAGTAACTAATTACTACACTCTAACCTGATCTGTATTATCTATCCTTGTTAATTTTCATTCCCGCCCGACTATCATGACTTCAATTTAGTACTAACATTGTTCTCTACACAGGATGGGAGTGTTATGATCGATCACTGAATCCATGAAATTAAATTCATATGACATTTTTATTATTTACCCAGGAACTGTATAAATGTTGTAACCAATTTTTACTCGCTATTTAAGCGATCTCATAATCGCAATTAACAAAGCAAAGACGAATAATTTCTATCCTATCTAGCACTGGAGGTGTCTATATTATCAGAAATCTATTCAACATTCTCTCGCACTGAAGGTGCTTACACAATCAGAAATCTGGTTGCGTTTATAATATTGTGCACTGTGAAGGGGAGGAATCTACGTTGCTGCATCTGTAGTCCGTCTGCTTGGACAGTGATTGAAGTTCGCACCCCATGTTGTTACTTGGACCGCATCGTTATGAATTAATGAAGCGCGCTTCGGTTCCTCAATGGTCGCTCTCTCCATTACTTCTCAGCACCGTTCCCTTACTCAAAATTATAACAAAGTTTCTTGGCGGGAAAATGGAGGGAACAAAGTAGACACAAACATCTTTCGTATACACAAAAAAAAAGAATTTCTTTAAAGTAAAACACACTATACAATTATTCACACGCACGACTTATTATTTAGCAGCTAGTTAGGACGTGGAGCCTCGTCTAGGTTGCTGCTTGCAAATGGGGATAGACATGAATCAAAGGATGCGTGCACAATATTTATGAATTTGCCAAAATATTACGTCATACGCTTGGAGCCTTAGGTAACTGACACAAAACACACGCATATCCAAGCAGGTTACACACGGAATCGTCGTCTAAATTTCTCATCAGTAGTTACGACCACGTGTTAGCTAACTAGGCGGGGTAAGACCCCATGTTACTTTAGCAAGATCAGCAAGAAATTAAAAATAACAAAACGCTACTGCTAAAAGTGGAACTATATGATTTTTTTTGAATGCATTACGGGAACAGCAGTGATCAATGTCTTGTAAATAATTACTATTAAAAACAGTCTTGATCACGATTTATTTAACAAGGTGATCGTGATCAAGACTGTTTTTAATAGTATATGATTTTTGATACTTTTGCTGCTCCCGTACGCTGAAGGCACTAACTGATTGTGACATTGGACGTGAGCCTCCATGATCACCTCTGGAAAAGAAACCGTAACTGAAAATTTTAATTTTGCAGGCGAAATTTCTCAAAAAAATGAATGGTCTAAACGACATGCTAACTACTTCCTCCTGCAAGAGAGTGGATTAATAACAATGTAATATACCTTATCCCACACAGAATTTGGCAGCAAAGAAGGAGATCGCACTCGATTCCGTCATTCCAGTTCATAAGCTTCCCCCAGAGTGTGACCCTGTCGCGGCGGCCCCCACCGGTCGTTCTCCTCCGCCCTGGAGGGGAGGGGAAGCTGTTGCCAACCCCGAACTACCTCTGGCAAACAGGTGCATCATCGCTGCCTTTACCCCAAATTTATGTTGGCACTAACCGACCTACACAGTGACCACATCTCTGCCTTGCCACTACCATCAGACGAACTCTTAATACAAACTCAAAGTTAAGTAACCCAAGGCAACACATGAGGGATTAAGGGAAGGAAGTGCATTTATGTAATTATGAATTAAATAAACAGGTAGTCCATTTCTTCACTCGAGTTACAACATTTCTTAAATATGGAAAAATGATGAAAGTATGTCAAACATCTATACTATTCAACATAATGCGACGGAACAAGTAACATACTATGAGATGTAACAAGCTATTATCTCTCAAACTCCTCATACAGCATTTATGGAAGAGGAGATTCCCTGGTGTACAGATTGTGACATCAATTCCCACAAAATTATGTAGCAATATTCCTACATGTGCCCATCATTCGTCCGCCACTTCCCATAAGGACGCCACTCCCTATACTGCAGAACGGAATCACAATATCAGCTTGCCACTTGTCTATGAACCTCAGCCCGCGATGGTTTCCTGACAAATAAATTCACTTTTACACGGCAGAGCTACCATAGTGGTTTCTGTAGAACATGTACTATAAGTGTGTAAATTTACATTCAATCCTACGAGCTAAATACTTCCGACGAAAAAACGATAAATACGGTTTCCTGAAATAGAAGATACAGTGACAGCGGCAAAAGTGATACTGAGGAGGCGTAGGAGTAGGAGGAAGACCAGATGTGACTGTAACCAAGACAACTGGAATTATGAGTCGGACACAACAGCCCAAAATGCACTGACAAATTGTACATATCAGTCAAATAACAGCTACGGATAACTAATATTAGAGTAAATGTAGCGTAAAGTGCTGGCAATCCAGCCAAGAAAGCAGCCAATATTTAATATTAACGCATTGAATTAGTAATACCATTCCTCTACTACTGACTAAAAAGTACTTTGTTGCCTGGCGGTGAACAGCTTGAAGAAACCAGTCTGATGCATTCACCACCAGTCACAGTCGCTAATGACACTAACAGATCTCTCATCTACCGCATCATCTTCTTACATTATTCTTAAAATAACAAATTTTTATTTATGTTTCAACCAAAAACACTACAAATAAAGGTGACAAACGAAAGCTGTAATATGTAAGACCTGCTTTAAAACATCAGGAAACGGATCTTTAAATTTGTAGTAAATTAATAAATAAATAGAAGAGAGGAAGTGTGATTTTTGCAGGTCGAAGAGATGTCCCCTCCAGGAATTTGCGACTTTTTCAAACTCTATGCAAATGCAGCCACAGAGCTACGAATAGTGCAGTCAAGATGGCGTTACTGCATAGAAGAGAGGACGACTGCCTCGGTTCAGTCCTAGGCAGTTTGCAGTCAGGTTTCCCAGACTTTCAGCCAGTCGACCGCTTACCCCAAATTGCACGTTTTGCAACCAACACAGAAACTGACGCTTCCGAAACACTTTAAACTTATCTTCATTTAACCTGAATTACACGTTTTGCAACCAACATAAAAACCGACGCTTCCGAAACACATTAAATTCATCTTCCGTTAGAAAAATCAACATTAAAAATAGAATGCTTGGAAGAGTACAATAGCCCCCCTTCTAACAGCCGTGTACCGCAAGTCTCTAGAGGAACGGAAGGTTCCAAATGATTGGAAAAGAGCACAGGTAGTCCCAGTCTTCAAGAAGGGTCGTCGAACAGATGCGCAAAACTATACACCTATATCTCTGACGTCGATCTGTTGTAGAATTTTAGAGCATGTTTTTTGCTCGAGTATCGCGTCGTTTTTGGAAACCCAGAATCTACTATGTAGGAATCAACATGGATTCCGGAAACAGCGATCGTGTGAGACCCAACTCGCTTTATTTGTTCATGAGACCCAGAAAATATTAGATACAGGCTTCCAGGTAGATGCTATTTTTCTTGACTTCCGGAAGGCGTTCGATACAGTTCCGCACTGTCGCCTGATAAACAAAGTAAGAGCCTACGGAATATCAGACCAGCTGTGTGGCTGGACTGAAGAGTTTTTACCAAACAGAACACAGCATGTTGTTCTCAATGGAGAGACGTCTACAGACGTTAAAGTAACCTCTGGCGTGCCACAGGTGAGTGTTATGGGACCATTGCTTTTCACAATATATATAAATGACTTAGTAGATAGTGTCGGAAGTTCCATGCGGCTTTTCGCGGATGATGCTGTAGTATACAGAGAAGTTGCAGCAGTAGAAAATTGTAGCGAAATGCAGGAAGATCTGCAGCGGATAGGCACTTGGTGCAGGGAGTGGCAACTGACCCTTAACATAGACAAATGTAATGTATTGCGAATACATAGAAAGAAGGATCCTTTATTGTATGATTATATGATAGCGGAACAAACACTGGTAGCAGTTACTTCTGTAAAATATCTGGCAGTATGCGTGCGGAACGATTTGAAGTGGAATGATCATATAAAATTAATTACTGGTAAGGCGGGTACCACGTTGAGATTCATTGGGAGAGTCCTTAGAAAATGTAGTCCATCAACAAAGGAGGTGGCTTACAAACCACTCGTTCGACCTATACTTGAGTATTGCTCATCAGTGTGGGATCCGTACCAGATCGGGTTGACGGAGGAAATAGAGAAGATCCAAAGAAGAGCGGCGCGTTTCGTCACAGAGTTATTTGGTAACCGTGATAGCGTTACGGAGATGTTTAACAAACTCAAGTGGCAGACTCTGCAAGAGAGGCGCTCTGTATCGCGGTGTAGCTTGCTCGCCAGGTTTCGTGAGGGTGCGTTTCTGGATGAGGTATCGAATATATTGCTTCCTCCCGAGGAGATCACGAATGTAAAATTAGAGAGATTAGAGCGCGCACGGAGGCTTTCAGACAGTCGTTCTTCCCGCGAACCATACGCGACTGGAACAGGAAGGAGGTAATGACAGTGGCACGTAAAGTGCCCTCCGCCACACACCGTTGGGTGGCTTGCGGAGTATAAATGTAGATGTAGATGTAACTCTGTCAACGTCATCAGATGTGTAGTTTCATAAAAAACGTTCAAATGGCTCCGAGCTCTATGGGACTCAACTGCTGTGGTCATAAGTCCCATAGAACTTAGAACTACTTAAACCTAACCTAAGGACAGCACACAACACCCAGCCATCACGAGGCAGAGAAAATCCCTGACCCCGCCGGGAATCGAACCCGGGAACCCGGGCGTCATAAAAAAAGTGTTACATCTAATTTGAAAAAGTGCTTTTAAAAGTTTATTACTTGTTTCTCCACTTTGTTATTTATTTTCGTTAATGTCAAACAATTGTTCTGAATATACACATTTCAGACTTTTTATTTTAGTGACATCCTAACATGGATCCAATACATTTTTGTAGTCGATTTCTATCAATATTTCATACCTCATTCGTTACCCTGGGTGCAGTCATATGATGATACTATTTCAGATTACTAAACAAAGGAAGCAGCGTATATATTCATGTTAACAACATAAAAGTATGAGTCGTTACAGTCACAATTACTTCCGTGTACGTTATGTCCAAATTAGAGCTTGGGGCACAACATATCTCCAAAGTTACCGAAATAGTTATATCAAAAGTGGCAATTTTCGAATTTTGCATCCCCCCCGTTAGAAAAATTTCTGCGGACGCCCATAGTTACAAATGTATCTTACATTACAGCATTGCAGTGAACGCACCATCTGTAGCTGGTGGATGTGACATCATGCAGAGGGTGCGAGAAGCTGCTCTGCAGAGCACGGATTATGCATTCTGTTCTTGTTGGCCAAGAGGGCCACATCACTCGTATAGGATCGTTACCTACGAGTTCAGTAAATCTGTCCGGTACAAGTGATTCTTTTATTTAAACCTGTCACGATGAATATTCAATTATTTAAAAAATTTTAACAGTCACAAAAAAAATGGTTCAAATGGTTCTGAGCACTATGGGATTCAACATCTTAGGTCATAAGTCCCCTAGAACTTAGAAATACTTAAACCTAACTAACCTAAAGACATCACACACACCCATGCCCGAGGCAGGATTCGAACCTGCGACCGTAGCAACCTCGCGGTTCCGGACTGCAGCGCCAGAACCGCACGGCCGCCGCGGCCGGCTAACAGTCACAAAGAAAGCAGATGTTGACAGATGTGAAAATTACCGAACTATCAGTTTAATAAGTCACGGCTGCAAAATACTAACACTAATTCTTTAAAATGTAAAAACTGGTAGAAGCCGAACTCGGGAAAGATCAGTTTGGATTCCGTAGAAATGTTGGAACACATGAGGCAATACTGACCCTACGACGTATCTTAGAAAATAGATTAAGGAAAGGCAAAACTACGTTCCTAGCATTTGTAGACTTAGAAAAAACTTTTGACAATGCTGACTGGAATACTCTCTTTCAAATTCTGAAGGTGGCAGGGGTAAAATGCAGGGAGCGAAAGGCTATTTGCAATTTGTACAGAAAGCAGATGGCAGTTATAAGAGCCGAGGGCATGAAAGGGAAGCACTGTTTGGGAAGAGAGTGAGAAAAAGTGGTAGTCTATCCCCGATGTTATTCAATCTGTATATTGAGCAAGCAGTAATGGAAACAAAAGAAAAATTCGGCGTAGGAATTAAAATCTATGGAGAAGAAGTAAAAACTTTGAGGTTCGCCGATGACATAGTAACTCTGTCAGAGACAGCAAAGGACCTGGAAGAGCAGTTGAACGGAATGGACGGTGTCTTGAAAGGAGGATGTAAGATGAACATCAACAAAAGCAAAATGAGGCTAACGGAATGTAGTCGAATTAAATCGGGTGATGCTAAGGGAATTAGATTAGGAAATGAGTTTTGCTATTTGGGGAGCAAAATAACTGATGACGGTCGAAGTAGAGAGGATATAAAATGTAGACTGGCAATGGCAAGGAAAGCGTTTGTGAAGAAAAGAAATTTGTTGGCATCGAGTATAGGTTTAAGTATCAGGAAGTCTTTTCGGAAAGTATTTGTGTGGAGTGTAGCCATGTATGGAAGTGAAACGTGGACGATAAATAGTTTGGACAAGAAGAGAATAGGGGTTTTCGAAATGTGGTGCTACAGAAGAACGCTGAAGATTAGATGGGTAGACCCCCTAACTACCGAGGAGGTATTGAATAGAACTGGGGAGAAGAGACATTTGTGGCACAACTTGACTAGAAGAAGGGATCGGTCGGTAGGACATGTTCTGAGGCACTTTAGTACTGGAGGGTAAAAATCCTATATGGAGACCAAGAGATGAATGCACTAAGCAGATTCAGAAGGATGTAGGTTGCAGTAGGTACTGGGAGATGAAGAAGCTTGCAGAGGATAAAGTAGCATGGAGAGCTGCATCAAACCAGTCTCAGGACCGAAGACCATAACACCACCACCACCAACAACAACAACAGTTATTATTTTTACCACCGTATTAGAATTTCCCAAGGTACTCTAATTGCCCAGTTATGGAAGACTCGGAATAAATGAAAGAAATCGGATCATTTAGAGCAATTTAGTCATCTGTTGGATATGTTTTTACTTGAGAAGTGCTACACATAATTATAAGACGTGAATGAGCAGCCGTTCAATCATTTGCATCATATACGAGGGCTGTTCGGAAAGTATGGTCCGATAGCTCGTGAAATGGAAATCACAGCGAAACCAAAAAAGTTTTATTTTCAAGAGTCATGTACACGTTCCAACTTCTTTTCTACACAGTCGCCGCTGAGTCTGAGACATTTGTCGCAGCATTGTACCAACTTTCCGACAACCTCGTCAGACAAGGCGGCAATCCTGTGCTTGCTACCAGTTTTCTATGCTGATCTGCAGCTAGTTGCATGTACCAAAATGTTGTCTCATATCCAGCGGTTCATGTGAGGAGAGAGGGAACTCTGAGGGAGCAAAGTCCGGGCTGTATGCTGGATGACGAAACACTTCCCGTCGAAAACGCTGCAGGTCAATGAGTGTGCGGTGGTGGACTGTCATGAAGGAGGAAATGCATGGCAGTTACGTTGTGTAGGCTGCATCGAATCAGGCGAAGTCTCTAACAGGCACTCATACTTAGCAGGACACCCCGTTTTCCAGTCTTCTTTGCATGCTCGCTGCGCGATCGGCATTGAAAAGAGCGACTTGATGCGATCGATAGTCATACTACAGACACTGTCCAATAGATCTGTTTGATGCTACATCGGATTTTCACAGTGGTTTCCATTTCGCGGTCGATCAGACCTTACTTTCTGAATAGCCTCGTACATATAGCAGGCAACTGGATGTGAAGGCAGTTGGTGCCATGAAATGGCAGAACAATAAGTTAGTAATTTACTGGGAGACAAGATAGTAAATAAAGTCACACCTGAATATCCTCTGTAACAAACTGTTTTTAAATCTAGAAAGCAAACAATCTTGTATACATATGTTTGATCACAGACCACTGGCAATGCATTAGACGACAAAAATATACATTTTCTTGTAGCTGCACAGACGGATTTAAAATACCTTCAGTAAAGCAGCTTCGGTCACTACGGCCACGCAAATAGAGAATTTCGCTTCCTGATGGTATCGTATAGGAATGCCGTTTTTCGTCGCGAGATTCTCGAATAAACATTTCTGGAGTCTTTTACCTCGCCATATTTGTTTGTAGTATCAGACTTTGGACGTTATCTGTGACCATCGATACTAATTAACTGTCATTTTAATAGGCCATATGGTAATTTCGTGTGTGATGAGATGAATTATTTTACGTTAGTTAATGTATACATACGATTTCAGAACGCTGAACTTAGCACCGACGCCACCTTAAAATCTCGATTGCCAGTCACAGTGTCACAAGCAAACATACGATTATGTTCGATGTAACGAAAACCACATCCCATGTGTCTTTCTACTGGAATCCTGCCATGGATTCCCTTCTGAACAGAACGAGCAACAACAGCTGTAATCGTCAGAGCGTTGTACCCTTAGTGGTGCATGGGAACGGGTATTCTCTGTTGAAAAGCTAGAAAGAAGTTACCTTCCAGAGGATCAGCATCACTGCCGATATTCCCCCAGCATAGACATCGACGTAATGTCCAGTAGCTTATGGATGTTCCATGATTTCGCGAAGTATCGATGACATAATTCGTCCAACTAAACAATATACCACACTGCCTATTACTATAGCAATCAAGTCTTGACTATGACGGATTACGAAATCGTTGAAAGCATTACTATGTAAATAATATAAAGCGGCAAGAAAACTAACAATGGTTCATTCACTATGGTGCCTTGTTTCCTTGTTTTCCTTTGCGTTTCTAAGCTTAGAGTCGGAGTTGTGTCTCTGATATCTTTACTCGCCGTCGTCTGGCTCTTTTCAGTTATTTTTTATTTTCTTATAAACAGCAAAGTTTGTCGCATTTAACCGAGCGGGATGACAGAGTATGAGCGCTGAAGAACTGCGCGATACAGGAGTGAAGACTGAGGTCTGACGTCTCGTCATTAAAGACGGAGCGCTAGATCGGACTGGAAAGAGTGGTGAAGAGAAATTCCAGGATTTTCCGAAAACGTTTAAGGGAAACCACTGAAAATGTAAATCTAGATATCTGGACGAGGATCAGGAGCGCTATCTTCCCTCATGCGAATCAAGAGTCTTGTTACTGAGGCCGTCTCCTTGGTTCTATGTTTCGAAATAGGAAGGTCGCTTCAATTGTGTTTCAAAACATGCAGAAAATTATTATGCCAATACTTAACGCCGACTGAGCCGCAGTGCTGTGTGGCTCCGTTACAAGAAACCCGTACAAGAGGCAGTTCACAAGAGAGGCCAGAAGTCACGAATTAACGTGCTCCCAAGACAAGCCTGTGACGTACACGTAATGAGTTGCACAAAGAAAAGATTTTGATAATGGTGTCTACAGTTAGCAGCAGATGTGGTCTCCAGTACATGAGTACAATTAAGTCCCCATTGTGTACGAGTGGATTGTCTGCCGTCAAGCCGGAGGGACGTCATTTAATTCAGCCATATTAGGGATCAATTTTCTTATTATTTTCTGATTTTTTTTTTCCACACACAAGCCCTCAGTTCAAACTTTGTGCAGTCATGTAACTGAAAACTGCGTGAGCCTCTCAGGTGGTGAATGCGTCGACAGCAAACTACAGTCGTTATACAGATGAAATATTTGATCTCGAAGTTTACGCAACAGATACTTAAAAAGAAGAAAAGTTTACTTATAAAGACAGTTAACATACAAGGAATTTTCAAGTGGCTGATATTACTAAAGAACAAAGAATGAAATTAAGAGTTTTCAGACAAGCGAATGAAAGTCGATACAGTTTCATACTGTACTGGGGAAAGATAAAACACGCCGTTAGAGAAGCTTCTATAACTTCAGGGCGACAATTATTGAACTACATGAAAAAGAACGTAAATTAGTTACAAACTACGGCTTGCACACACATTATTCAACATGTAAATATCGCAACAGATATTCGGATTTAGGTTATGACTTGTTCGATATGCCTGCTATCATTGGCGATGATGTGACGCAGATGTAGAGCGAAATTCAGCATGACCCGCTGAAGTGATGGAACATCGATGCTGTCGATGACCTCCTGAATGGCTGTTTTCAGCTCAGCAGTGGTTTTGGGGTGATTGCTGCACACCTTGCCTTTAATAAAGCCCACCAAATGGAGTCGCATGTATTCAGATCGGGAGAATATGGCGGCCAATCAGTGGCTCGTGGGTATCCCACAGCCAGAATGCGGTCCTCAAAGTGCTCCTCGAAGACATCAAACACTCTCCTGCTTCGATGGATCGAAGTCCGTATTGCATGAACCACGTCTTGTCGAGATTAGGGTCACTTTGGATAAGGGGGATGAAATCGTCTTCCAAAACCTTCACGTACCGTTCGGTAGCCACAATGCCAACAAGGAATATAGGAACGATTATTCCGTGAGTGGACACTGCACGCCACACAGTCGTCCGTTGAGGGTGAAGAGACTTCTCGATCGCGGTATGCGGATTCTCAGTCCCCCAAATGCGCCAATTTTGCTTATTGACAAACCCATCCTAACGAAAGTGGACTTCGTCGCTAAACCAAACCATATTCACATACCTACTAATTCCCATCATAACCGCAGGCAACCATGCAGGTTGAACGTCCTAACGCAAACCGTTCAGAAATTATGACGATTTTTAAGTGAGACATAAATAATAATTTGTAAATTCCATGAACCATGGACCTTGCCGTTGGTGGGGAGGCTTGTGTTCCTCAGCGATACAGTTAGCCGTACCGTAGGTGCAACCACAACGGAGGGGTATCTGTGAGAGGCCAGACAAACGTGTGGTTCCTGAAGAGGGGCAGCAGCCGTTTCAGTAGTTGCAAGGGCAACAGTCTGGATGATTGACTGATCTGGCCTTGTAACAATAACCAAATCGGCCTTGCTGTGCTGGTACTGCGAACGGCTGAAAGCAAGGGGAAACTACGGCCGTAATTTTTCCCAAGGGCATGCAGCTTTACTGTATGATTAAATGATGATGGCGTCCTCTTGGGTAAAATATTCCGAAGGTAAAATAGTCCCCCATTCGGATCTCCGGGCGGGGACTACTCAAGAGGATGTCGTTATCAGGAAAAAGAAAACTGGCGTTCTACGGATCGGACCGTGGAATGTCAGATCCCTTAATCGGGCAGGTAGGTTAGAAAATTTAAAAAGGGAAATGGATAGGTTAAAGTTAGATATAGTGGGAATTAGCGAAGTTCGGTGGCAGGAGGAACAAGACTTCTGGTCAGGTGACTACAGGGTTATAAACACAAAATCAAATAGGGGTAATGCAGGAGTAGGTTTAATAATGAATAGGAAAATAGGAATGCGGGTAAGCTACTACAAACAGCATAGTGAACGCATTATTGTGGCCAAGATAGATACGAAGCCCATATCTACTATAGTAGTACAAGTTTATATGCCAACTAGCTCAGCAGATGACGAAGAAATTGAAGAAATGTATGATGAAATAAGAGAAATTATTCGGATAGTGAAGGGAGACGAAAATTTAATAGTCATGGGTGACTGGAATTCGAATGTAGGAAAAGGGAGAGAAGGAAACGTAGTAGGTGAATATGGATTGGGGCTAAGAAATGAAAGAGGAAGCCGCCTGGTAGAATTTTGCACAGAGCACAACTTAATCATAGCTAACACTTGGTTTAAGAATCATGAAAGAAGGTTGTATACATGGAAGAACCCTGGAGATACTAGAAGGTATCAGATAGATTATATAATGGTTAGACAGAGATTTAGGAACCAGGTTTTAAATTGTAAGACATTTCCAGGGGCAGATGTGGACTCTGACCCCAATCTATTGGTTATGACCTGTAGATTAAAACTGAAGAAACTGCAAAAAGGTGGGAATTTAAGGAGATGGAACCTGGATAAACTGAAAGAACCAGAGGTTGTACAGAGTTTCAGGGAGAGCATAAGGGAACAATTGACACGAATGGAGGAAAGAAATACAGTAGAAGAAGAATGGGTAACTTTGAGGGATGAAGTAGTGAAGGCAGCAGAGGATCATGTAGGTAAAAAGACGAGGGCTAGTAGAAATCCTTGGGTAACAGAAGAAATACTGAATTTAATTGATGAAAGGAGAAAATATAAAAATGCAGTAAATGAAGCAGGCAAAAAGGAATACAAACGTTTCAAAAATGAGATCGACAGGAAGTGCAAAATGGCTAAGCAGGGATGGCTAGAGCACAAATGTAAGGATGTAGAGGCTTATCTCACTAGGGGTAAGATAGAAACTGCCTACAGGAAAATTAAAGAGACCTTTGGAGATAAGAGAACCACTTGTATGAACATCAAGAGCTCAGATGGAAACCCAGTTCTAAGCAAAGAAGGGAAAGCAGAAAGGTGGAAGGAGTATATAGAGGGTCTATACAAGGGCGATGTACTTGAGGACAATATTATGGAAATGGAAGAGGATGTAGATGAAGATGAAATGGGAGATACGATACTGTGTGAAGAGTTTGACAGAGCACTGAAAGACCTGAGTCGAAACAAGGCCCCCGGAGTATACATTCCATTGGAACTACTGTCGGCCTTGGGAGAGCCAGTCCTGACTAAACTCTACCATCTGGTGAGCAAGATGTATGAAACAGGCCAAATACCCTCAGACTTCAAGAAGAATATAATAATTCCAGTCCCAAAGAAAGCAGGTGTTGACAGATGTGAAAATTACCGAACAATTAGTTTAATAAGCCACAGCTGCAAAATACTAACACGAATTCTTTACAGACGAATGGAAAAACTAGTATAAGCCGACCTCGGGGAAGATCAGTTTGGATTCCGTAGAAATATTGGAACACGTGAGGCAATACTGACCTTACGACTTACCTTAGAAGAAAGATTAAGGAAAGGCAAACGTACGTTTCTAGCATTTGTAGACTTAGAGAAAGCTTTTGACAATGTTGACTGGAATACTCTCTTTCAAATTCTGAAGGTGGCAGGGGTAAAACACAGGGAGCGAAAGACTATTTACAATTTGTATAGAAACCAAATGGCAGTTATAAGAGTCGAGGAGCCTGAAAAGGAAGCAGTGGTTGGGAAGGGAGTGAGAAAAAGTGGTAGCCTATCCCCGATGCTATTCAATCTGTATATTGAGCAAGCAGTAAAGGAAACAAAAGAAAAATTCGGAGTAGGTATTTAAATCCATGGAGAAGAAATAAAAACCTTGAGGTTCGCCGATGACATTGTAATTCTGTCAGAGACAGCAAAGGACTTGGAAGAGCAGTTGAACGGAATGGACAGTGTCTTGAAAGGAGGATATAAGATGAACATCAACAAAAGCAAAACGAGGATAATGGAATGTAGTCGAATTAAGTTGGGTGATGCTGAGGGAATTAGATTAGGAAATGAGACACTTAAAGTAGTAAAGGAGTTTTGCTATTTGGGGAGCAAAATAACTGATGATGGTCGAAGTAGAGAGGATATAAAATGTAGACTGGCAATGGCGAGGAAAGCTTTTCTGAAGAAGAGAAATTTGTTAACATCGAGTATAGATTTAAATGTCGGGAAGTCTTTACTGAAAGTATTTGTATTGAGCGTAGCCATGTACGGAAGTGAAACATGCACGATAAATAGTTTGGACAAGAAGAGAATAGAAGCTTTCGAAATGTGGTGCTACAGAAGAATGCTGAAGATTTGATGGGTAGATCACATAACTAATGAGGAAGTATTGAATAGGATTGGGGAGAAGAGAAGTTTGTGGCACAACTTGACCAGAAGAAGGGATCGGTTGGTAGGACATGTTCTGAGGCATCAAGGGATCACCAATTTAGTATTGGAGGGCAGCGTGGAGGGTAAAAATCGTAGAGGGAGACCAAGAGATGAATACACTAAGCAGATTCAGAAGGATGTAGGTTGCAGTAGGTACTGGGAGATGAAGCAGCTTGCACAGGATAGAGTAGCATGGAGAGCTGCATCAAACCAGTCCCAGGACTGAAGACCACAACAACAACAACAGATTGTAGCGATCAGTCATCCTTTTTAAATTTTATTGTGCAGATGTAGATATCGGCTAGAAGCTAGCCGTTCTCAATGCTAAGAATACAAGAAGTACATAGTCAGATGATGTCATAAAGAGTTACAAGTCATGGCTTAACTCATATGGTTTGTATATTCCATACCACATTATTTTAGCTCAATGCATGTAATGCCTGTTGGTCGGGATTCATCCACAGTTCATTGAATACTACTGTTTGCGGAAGGCAGGCTGTATGGAGAATACATCGGTTGGTTACATAGCGCCATCTACGTGAACTACGTATATAAACTTCAAGGTAAGTAAACCACTTCAAATTTGTATGAGAATTACATAAAATGTAACGTGAATAAAATTCTTACATTGTCGTCCTACTTACTTCATATTTGCCAGCAAGTAATAAAATTTCTATGTTCACTCCTTGTGAGTCCGTTATTATTACTAAAACATTTCAATTACGTCAGGTGGGTAAAACATTTTTAAATTTTTTAAAAATTTATTAAAAGTTATAAAACACAAGAAGACACGTGCTGTATACACCTATTAGTTGAGACAGCTACGTGGTCAAAATATTGGATACGAAACTAAGAATGACACCAGGTCGTATAGCGGTATAGATCCTTTAGTAGTACAGGGTTATTACAAATGATTGAAGCGATTTCACAGCTCTACAATAACTTTATTCTTTGAGATATTTTCACAATGCTTTGCACACACATACAAAAACTCAAAAAGTTTATTTAGGCATTCACAAATGTTCGATATGTGCCCCTTTAGTGATTCGGCAGACATCAAGCCGATAATCAAGTTCCTCCCACACTCGGCGCAGCATGTCCCCATCAATGAGTTCGAAAGCATCGTTGATGCGAGCTCGCAGTTGTGGCACGTTTCTTGGTAGAGGAGGTTTAAACACTGAATCTTTCACATAACCCCACAGAAAGAAATCGCATGGGGTTAAGTCGGGAGAGCGTGGAGGCCATGACATGAATTGCTGATTATGATCTCCACCACGACCGATTGATCGGTTTTCCAATCTCCTGTTTAAGAAATGCCGAACATCATGATGGAAGTGCGGTGGAGCACCATCCTGTTGAAAGATGAATCGGCGCTGTCGGTCTCCAGTTGTGGCATGAGGCAATTTTCCAGCATGTCCAGATACACGTGTCCTGTAACGTTTTTTTCGCAGAAGAAAAAGGGGCCGTAAACTTTAAACCGTGAGATTGCACAAAACACGTTAACTTTTGGTGAATTGCAAATTTGCTGCACGAATGCGTGAGGATTCTCTACCGCCAAGATTCGCACATTGTGTCTGTTCACTTCACCATTAAGAAAAAATGTTGCCTCATCACTGAAAACAAGTTTCGCACTGAACACATCCTCTTCCACGAGCTGTTGCAACCGCGCCGAAAATTCAAAGCGTCTGACTTTGTCATCGGGTGTCAGGGCTTGTAGCAATTGTAAACGGTAAGGCTTCTGATTTAGCCTTTTCCGTAAGATTTTCCAAACCGACGGCTGTGGTACGTTTAGCTCCCTGCTTGCTTTATTCGTCGACTTCCGCGGGCTACGCGTGAAACTTGCCCGCACGCGTCCAACCGTTTCTTCGCTGACTGCAGGCCGACCCGTTGATTTTCCCTTACAGAGGCATCCAGAAGCTTTAAACTGCGCATACCATCGCCGAATGGAGTTAGCAGTTGGTGGATCTTTGTTGAACTTCGTCCTGAAGTGTCGTTGCACTGTTATGACTGACTGATGTGAGTGCATTTCAAACACGACATACGCTTTCTCGGCTCCTGTCGCCATTTTGTCTCACTGCGCTCTCGAGCGCTCTGGCGGCAGAAACCTCAAGTGCGGCTTCAGCCGAACAAAACTTATGAGTTTTTCTACGTATCTGTAGTGTGTCGTGACCATATGTCAATGAATAGAGCTACAGTGAATTTATGAAATCGCTTCAATCATTTGTAATAGCCCTGTACGTGTACAGCTGAACGAACGACCACTCATAGCCAAACGTATAAAGCAGGGGTGTCTAACCGGTGGCCCCGCGGGCCACATGCGGCCCGGGAAGTGAGCGTCTAGTGTTAGTGTTCAGTGTACCGGGTGAACAGTAATAAAGCCGACAAACTGCATGGGCGGGTTCCTGACCAAAAGTGGAGGTTCAAATGGCTCTGAGCACTATGGGACTTAACATCTGTGGTCATCAGTCCCCTAGAACTTAGAACTACTTAAACCTAACTAACCTAAGGACATCACACACATCCATGCCCGAGGCAGGATTCCAACCTGCGACCGTAGCGGTCACGCGGTTCCAGACTGAAGCGCCTAATCCGCACGGCCACACCGGCCAGCAGAAGTGGAGGGAAAAAGGTACTGTGAACATGTGGCTCCGTATCCACAGTAGGTGGTGGTGATGAATGGACAGTTCCTCTGACCATGTGCCGTGTGTTCCTTGCGTGTTGCAGTTGTCTGATTGACTCAGCGTACTTTAAGTAGCAGAATAGTCCGGTATTCATGTCGGGAACAAGCCGAGATGGTGTTTGTGTAGATAAAAACGGTCGAGAGGAAGCACGGTTATACCAAAACAAGTACCCTGACAGACACCAAACACTTCAAATAACAGTTGAAGCCCGATTTGGGCGTTTGTCTGATCACAGGTCCTTTCAGGCAGACGAACGTGCAGGGTGGCGGCTGATTGTGCGTGCTACAGATTTGGAGCACGGGGTTCTGGTGGATATTGAGACGAATCCTAGTACAAGCTCCAAGCAAGTGGTTGGTGTAAACCAAAGTACGACTAAGTGTATCCTGCGTGACAACCGCTACGATCCCTAGCACCTGCGATCCCATGAAGGCCGCTTTAAACATGTGTTGCGACGTGGATGTGATGCAGATCTGTACTGTGTTCGGGGACTATTTGTTGTCGTTGCACGCACACCGTCCGTTTCCGAACAAGTGTTCACAGTACCTTTTTTCTTCCATTTCCGTTCGGGAGTCCGTACCTGCAATTTTCCTGTTTTATTAATGTTCACCTTGTATTATGTGCGGCTCAGAAACACTCCTCTTCTTCCTGGGTGGCCCAGGTTAGCTGGAAAGTTAGATACGCTGGTATAAAGCTTTGCAGTGGCTGTTCGTTGCCAGGTTCCACTAAGACGCTTCTCAATAAATGGCAAAATTCTTGTGGCAACAGATTCATTTCGTAATACAATCCGTTTGCGAGCGGAAGAAGACTATGTTTCCATGGAGGCCTAAAGACACATATCGCACAGCAGTGCCATCTCGTAGAAGGTTGTGTAGAAATGTAGGCGCACCAATCAAATCTCGATCATAGAAAACCACCGCCGTGATACACACGATGAAATGTTTTCAACACAGAACTCACTTAAAATAACATTCAGTGATGAGGTAAGTGATCAGAACATGGATGGACGTCACGTAACTTGCTCTTGTTTGAAGTGCTTCTAAAACTCTAGCGGTGCGGGGCGATATTATCTTCACCGCAACGTGCAGTTACCCAGACTAAAGCTAACAGGAATTATTGTGTGAAACAGAGAAAACCCTCGCTATTGTGAGCAGCAAGATCGCCACCAGTGCGTTGTATTCAGCCAGCAGTGTGCAGTAGTGACACGGCTCGCTAATCAGAGCCCGTTCGTGACAATTTTTCCGTACAAGCCCCATACCATTTGGTGCCCACTCGCACCCGCCCCCGCCCCCCCTCCTCCTCTTCAACATTAACTACATTTCCTTGGATTTTCACACATTTTACTCATGCCATTAACACAGTCACCCTCATCCTGCGGTGAATGGTAGAGATAATTGCGAATCTGTGCTGACAAGCCGCCACTGACTTCAATAAGATGTCCTAACGAATACAAACGTATTTGAAATATATCAACAGCAAAGCGAAAGCAGCATTTTTTTTAAATGTCGCTTATAAGAAATCATTCAGCGAGGAGAGTCGCACAAACATACTGTCGTTTGACCATCGAACAGTCTCCTGTATGGACGGCATAGTAATTAGCATCCCTGAGTAGAGGAACAACTAAAAGACTTGGAAACAAATAAGTCGCCGGGTCAGGATGGAATCACACTTCGGTTTTACAAAGAGTATTCTATGGCACTGACCCCTTACTTAGTTTTGCATTTATCGCGAATCTGTCGCCCGTACCAAGTCCCGAGCGACTGGAAGAAAGTGCTGGTGACTCCGGTATTTCAGTAGGGTAAAAGAACGGACTAGCAAAATTTCAGACCAATATCCATCATATCCGTCTGATGCAGAATCCTTGACCATATTTTCACTTCCAATGTAAGAAGCTTATGTCCACGAACCAGAGCGGTTTCAGATGATGATGATATTTGGTTTGTGGGGCGCACTGAGTTCTTAAAACATCACATCACCTTATATGTGGACGATATTCTAATAGCAGAAGCTTCATGGGAACAACACAATCGCATCCTCAACAGTTTGTTACGTATTTTTGCAGAATCTGGAATTACAGTTAACTTGGAAAAGTCTGAATTCGGTAGGTCAAAGGAGAGGTTTTTGGGACATATTATTTCTTCTGAAGGCATTCAGCCGGATCCTGAAAAGTTAGAAGCAATCAGAGCCATTCCAATTCCATCCACAAAAAAAAACAAGTCCGCAGTTTTCTAGGTCTCGTAAATTTTTACCGTCGTTTTCTGAATATGCAAATTCTTGTTACACCAAAACTTTGTTCTCTCACTGGAAAAAATACTATTTGGAACTGCGACGAACAAGCACAGTTGGAGGTGAGCCGCCAGCAGTGGTGGATGTGGGGAGAGAGATGGCGGAGTTTTGAAATTTGTTAGACTGGATGTCATGAACTGATATATATATTATGACTATTAAGGTAAATACATTGTTTGTTCTCTATTAAAATCTTTCATTTGCTAACTATCCCTATCAGTAGTTAGTGCCTTCCGTAGTTTGAATCTTTTATTTAGCTGGCAGTAGTGGCGCTCGCTGTATTGCTGTAGTTCGAGTAACGGAGATTTTTGGTGAGGTAAGTGATTTGTGAAAGGTATAGATTAATGTTAGTCAGGGCCATTATTTTGCAGGGATTATTGAAAGTCAGATTGCGTTGCGCTAAAAAATATTGTGTGTCAGTTTAAGCACAGTCATGTACAATTGTTCAAAGCGGACGTTTCAGTTTGTGGGGCGCACAACTGCGCGGTCATCAGCGCTCGTACAAAATTCCAATTTTTACACAGTCCAATTTGTTCACAATCCAATCTAGCCACTGTCAAGAATGATGATGATGATGATGATATAATGAGGACAACACAAATAACCAGTCCCCGGGCAGAGAAAATCCCCAACCCGGCCGGAATCGAACCCGGGACCTCGTGATACAGAGGCAGTAACGGCGGTTTTAGAAAGCATTGTTCTTGCGAAACTCAGTTTGCCCTTTTCTCACATGACATACTTCGAACTGTGGATGAAGTGCAACAGGCAGATTCTGTATTTTTGGATTCAAAAATGGTTCAAATGGCTCTGAGCACTATGGGACTTAACATCTGAGGTCATCAGTCCCCTAGAACTTAGAACTACTTAAACCTAACTAACCTAAGGACATCACACACATCTATGCCCGAGGCAGGATTCGAACCTGCGACCGTAGCGGTCTCGCGGTTCCAGACTGTAGCGCCTAGAACCGCTCGGCCACACCGGCCCTTCGTATTTTTGGATTTCCGAAAAGCAAGTGATATGGTGCTACACTGCAGACTGTTAACGAAGGTACGAGCCTATGGAATACTGTCCGAGATATGTGAGTCGCTCGAAGGTTTCTTAAGTAACAAACGACAATTCTTCATCAGAGACAAAGAGTACCCTAGGGAAGTTTGATACAACCATTTATATATACATTTTCCAAGATGCTACTCCAGGCGAGTGTAAAATGAATGTGCGCAACGGAGAATAACAGACGCTAAAATGAAGATTTGGCCCTGAAGCAGATCTTAAGATCTCTTAATTCTATAAATTACAATCTAAACATAAATTATCGATGAAGGCAACTAATCCTACAAAATGATAAACGTTATATATTTATTGTAGATTAAAAAAACCTTTATGTTACAAAGTTTACATTTTCTAAGTAAAATTACTAATCAATTCCCCAACTCTGCCCCTTATTTTGAGTGCGCGATCTAATATCAATAACGCGAATTGACTGATATTATCTACGTACCAAACACTAGAAGACACTACTTTCAAAGATGGTCTACGGTGGTATGGAACTTCAGTGGAAATAAACTAACGTGATCACAGCTGTTCAGCTTTATAGCCCTAATAAGCCGAAGCAATTTGCGATATCACCGTATGTAATGCGTCTGTTGCCTCGGAGTGCTGGTTCTCGTACTCGCCTGCGACTATGGAAGAACTCCAGCCACAAATAAACTCTTTCAAACACTAGGACGGCAGAAGGCGGTCCTCTGACTAATATACTCTAATACTGTCTTTTCCGCTCTGTGTTCTACAGACGAGAAACGCGAACTCCCAGCCACAAGGACGGAGTTCAGATAACGTCTCAACGTAAGTATAGGCAAAGGAAGTGCTCTCAATTACTAAACGGTGCGTGCTCAACGACGACTTCCAACCCGGAGGTGAAGTCCAGAATCGTATAGGTTCGCAACAGTACAGTGCCTAACTGTTCTAACTATAAACTCTCCTGAGAGCAAAGACAGCAAGTACGTCTGTACCAACAAAGCTGATACCGAGCAACCATCACACACGGGGGCTCATAGCGGAAGATCCCGTCTCTCCAGCACTGGCTTCCCAGCAAGGCTCGGCTCCCCACCATCGTAATTCCGAAAACGAATCATATTCCCGAAACCACGGAATTTTCTCCCTCTCTACAGATTCTTCCGAACGTTAACCAACCATATTTTAGACAACCCAGCCTGCGTGGTTTCCGTGGTGCCGCTTCTTCGTTCCTCTCACCTGCGTCCAAGATTTTCAGCGTTTCCGAAGTATAATGATTCCGGTTCGGCTACAACACTGGCCGGTCGCGAATCCATTGTGCTTCAGTGTTTAGGTGCTACGACGTCCGTCTTGCTATTTCCTGTTTTTAAGCAGGACCTACACTCCTGTGTGGGCCTTCCACCCAGGGCTTCAGTTCCGCCGGCCGTTTCATCTCCACTGGCGTTCCAACCTCTACTAATATAGGCAATCACTCATTACGCGTTTTTTTAATAATAAAGCCACTCCATCACCTTTCATGCAATAAGCGTTAACAATTATTTACAAGACGTGGTTGTTTGCTGATGATGCTATGGTGTACGGCAAGGTGTCGAAGTTGAGCCAGTATAGGAGGGTACAAGATGACTTAGATAAAATTTGTAGTTGGTGTTGTAACGCTACCGCCCTGTCGGACGTGCGTTAGCTCTTTAAAGCCTGTACTGCAATAAGTTCACGGGCTTCACCTTGTAAACAAGGATTTTAGTACACAAGTTGAACGCGTGTACCTAATGGAAGCAAGATCGGACCTATACTCAGTCAGTAACTACAGTGATGCGTCAAGCAAATGTATAGTATAATTACTCGTTTGCATGGACAAGAAATACACACAGTAGATACTACCAATGATTAATAATTCGGTCGCCAGCCTAATTAGGCATTAAGTGAGTTTTTCCTTGTACAACTGAGTGCATGTACTAGCTTAACAACACGTAGTAATGTTGTGTTATATGGCAAAGTTTGGAACCGGAAAAATCCACTGAACTAAAGTTTTCTCTTTTTGTACTAATTTGGACGAGTTAAAATTACACAACACCACACAGCAATGATTACTACTAACTGCATTTTGTATATTGATAAGACTGAAATCGGGCATAGATTACCCTAGAATTAGCAATTTTGAAAGCATACATACAATGTCACTATTAAAATTGGAAAAAACACTAATACACTTAGGTTTAATATAGAACTTAACTTTGCTGTTAAAATCTGATCAGTACACTTCAAGATGTGAAAGAATGGGCAAGAGAAGGGGGGGGGGGGGGGGGCCTGAAACTGTTATGGTCGTTATACTGAAACTATTAAGTCCTGAAGGTAAATTAACACTCAAAATTATCAATCTATGGATAACTACTCTTTTCTCTTATTTCTGAATTATTTGACTGTCTCACATTAATTAAATAACATTGCTAACTCATTTCAAAAAACTCTTTCAATATAGTCATACTTTTGTTCTTTATCAACATTTACAATAACCCACATAAATTTAAACTTTTTTATAGCATAGCTTTGTCTACTGATAATTCTCGTTAATACTATCTTTAAACTTTCAGTTCGGGATACTCGGGTTGCACAATATGTGGTAAGGACCCTGTCTAGGTCAATGATAAGTGATGGCTAAGGCAATTCTGGTAAAAGTCACGTTATTATTGAACAGTTAAAACAGTTTCGACACTGGTCCACACAGATACACTTCTAAAGATGAAATAAATGTTTGACCTGTGCACGTCGGTGCGGAGGATGGCGGGCAGCGAGATAGCGAGAAGCACAGCACACATGCAAGCACGGCTAAGGCTCTCACTGCATCGGCACTTTCCTTCTTCTTAGCGTCGTAATCTTTCCAATTTTGTGCCTAAGAATATAGCCATGCCAAGTAGTCTTCGGAATCGGCACATCCGAGGCTCAATGGAATTCACTTTTCCTGGATAGCCTCCTCGGTACAGTACATGTTCCTCTGACCGATGCCCAACTCCGACTGTTCTACTGAGCCCGTTGTGCCGAACCGCGCCAGTGTGCGTTTTCCCGCGCTCGCCTGTTACCACCTTTTCCCGCTCCCCTACAGGTAGGGTATTCACCACAGGTTTTCTACTACACATATCCTAATGCATTACCTACGTATGGACCAAGTGTATAAATTACAATTTTCACATCTTACAATAGTTTTAACATTAAATACACTTTCTTTTGATTGTCACATTGCTTCAAATCTAACATAAATAATAACATTCATTTCAGAAGTTGCTCACAGTTTCTTTAACATGACACGAAAAGAAAAAGAAATTCAAAACATTGCTTACATTAATTTCTCGAACTTCAGAAAGAAAAAAAAAATATATGTACAGTTGTCGTTACAGTGTGACGAATGGTAGCTGGCTCTAAATGTAGAAAAATGTAAGTTAATACGGATGAGTAGGAACAATAGACCCGTAACGTAAGTATGCAGCGCTAGTTGTGTCCTGCTTGGCACTGACGTCGCGTAGTGCAGCAGAGAGATATGAAATGGGACGAGCGTGTAAGGGTTATGATAGGGAAGTCGAATGATCGACTTCGGTTTACAGGGGAAATTTTGGGAAAATGTGGTTCACCTGTAAAGGAGACCGCATGTAGGACACTAGTACGGCCTATTCTTAAGTACTGCTCGAGTATGTGGGATCTGAACCAGAACCACAATGAACCAATTCGGAGGTGGGCTGCTAGATTGGTTATTGGAAGACTCGAACAAAAAGTAAGTGTTACGGAGATGCTTCGGGAACTCAAATGGGAATCCCTGAAGGGTAAGTGATGTTGTTTTCAAGCGACACTACTGAGAAAATTTACAGAAACGGTATTTGAAGCTGGCTGCAGAACGATTCTACTGCCGCCAACACACATTTCGCGTAGGACCATGAAGATAAGATACGATAAATTATGGCTCATACGTAGGCATACAGACAGTCGTTTTTCGTTCGTTCTATTTGCAAAGTGGAACAGGAAGGGAACTATGTAAGTCTGCAGGCTTTCGTGGCCGTTGTCACTGAAGTTAAAATCTTCTGGGTTATCAGTCCGCGTCATGTTTCTTCTAAAATGTGTCCACTAGTGGACACCAAAAGATCCTGAGGAAGATCCCAGCAGAGGGGTCGAAACGCCGAACATTTTAGAAGAAACATGACGCGGCCTAATAGCCCAGAAGATTTTAACTTCAGGAAGGGAACTGACTACTAATGGTGCAGGGTACCCTCCGCCTCGCACCCTAGGGTGGCTTACGGAGTATGTATGTAGATGCGGTTGTAGAAATGTAAAGTTTCCGATTAATCCCCGTCTAACTGGGCTCAAATTTGACCCATGAACCACAGTTGCGGAATGTTATAAATGCATGACGGAGCATCAGCAGATTTTATGCCGATAAAAGGCGAAATGTAGTGTCCTAGCGTATATCTTGCTTTCCAAGGTCAGCCGACCGTCCTCCAGATTTCATCTGTCTCGGATCATCTCAGACGGGAAGTGCGAAGCATTCCCGTTGACACGGTTGAGACAGTGATGCAGCGATTTGTACAGTCTTGTCGAGATGTACGAGACGATCCGGGGATGTTTGAGGGAATTCGTAAGTCACTGCAGGGATACTATTGCATCAAAATGTGAGGTCGACAAGTGGCACACCTCGTTTAACAGCTCCGTGTGTACAGTAAACTATACTATTTACGACAATCACCGACCAGCAACTACTTCGCAAACGGCCTGTTTGCGGACACTTTTTTATGCAATGTTTTTGTCTGTATTACCGCATTCAGTGGCAGTTTTCTCTTCTAATTATTCTGCATCCCATACACAGATTCTGCATTTCCGTCAGTTCGGCAGCCCAAACGTGTGCTGGTGCCGTACTAGGGAGTTGAACAACCCGCTAATGAAGACACGCTGCTGACTCGTCAACTTTCTCATCGCACCGTATTCCTGGAAATGTTTGAGAGGTGGAATGGGTTTTAGCCAACTGTTAACTGCAACTAACAAGGAAACAATACCAACTTGATCTCATATTTTAAAGAGAAAAAGCACACTAACAAGATAACAGCTGCAGCAATCGATTCCGTCTGATGATTTGAGGCATGAGTCTGATAGTATGCAGTTATGACTTCCCGCATGTGAAGCTTTTAAACATTCCGTCCGTTTCTCACTCTCTTCATCCCACTGCTACCGCACAACGCGCGAGCGTGAAATACTGTACAGCGGGGTGTTTAAGATGTTCGTGTTCATGAGGTCTGCGATTCAACAAACGATAGCCCTTTGTTGACTGTGCGGAAGTGCGTGGATTCTAATCCTGTAGCCGTCGCCAGATATCACTTTGTTTTGAACACTTTTCTCTTGCCATTAACAAAAAAAGTGTAAATTAATGAACGAGCGTGTCATTAAAACATGGAGCGCAGTGATGTTTAATTATTAACGTCGCTGTTTTGCTTTATTTTCTTTGGATACAAAAGCTGACGTGATTTGTTCATTTTGATTTTGAGGCATAATGTTGAGCATACGCGTGCGATAGATCGATACATTACGTACTCTTTCTGCGGTGTCACCGCCAGACACCACACTTGCTAGGTGGTAGCCTTTAAATCGGCCGCGGTCCGTTAGTATACGTCGGCCCCGCGTGTCGCCACTATAAGTGATTGCAGACCGAGCGCCGCCACACGGCAGGTCTAGAGAGACTTCCTAGCACTCGTCCCAGTTGTACAGCCGACTTTGCTAGCGATGGTTCACTGACAAATTACGCTCTCAGTTGCCGAGACGATAGTTAGCATAGCCTTCAGCTACGTCATTTGCTACGACCTAGCAAGGCGCCATTACCAGTTACTATTGATGCTGTAAAACATGTACCGTCAAGAGCGATGTTCACCAATTATGGAATAAAGTTAAGTATTCCAGCAGCTACGTACTTTTTTTACTAGTCTAAATTCCTTGTCCTGTTCCAGACCTCACGCCAGCCTGCGTGAGCTAAAACGCGTGCCTTTCGGCTTCTTGTCATAGTGGGTTGGCTGTCTTGCCAATCCACAACACTTTCCACGGGGAACAACGTGTTCTCGACCAGGGTTTCAAGGCACGTTCGGCACACACGTTCCCTCCGCCCTAATCTTGGCTCGCCTTTAACATTCCACGGCTCTGGTAGATACTGTAGAGTTCTGTCATCGAAACCTATAGGGCACTTCCCGTTGGTCTAGAATGATGAAATTTGGTAAGAATCAAGGTGTTACAGTACAGCCAAAGGGAAAAATGCGAGAACTGTAAATTTATAATTATATCACACGAAAAACAACTGTGCTTTGTTATCAGGCAATCTGTCTGTCCGTTTGTATTTTAAGACCATGTTATCTCAGGAACTGGTAGACATACCTAGCTAAAATTAATGTCTGCAGTCCCTTAGCGGTATAATAAATGTTAGCTCCTAAATTAATAGAGTCAAAAGGTATGGCCATTTATGTCACATATTTTTGTATTCATAAACCCACTCACCAAAACCTGTCGGGCACTTCCCGTTGATCTACAACGATAAAATTTGGCAAGAAGTAAATTTCCACAGTACAAGTAAAGAAAAAGGGTCCGGAAATTGTTACTTTGTTATTATATCACACGAAAAAAATATATTTATTCTGTCATTTCTAATCCGGTGTCAAACTTGAAAGGCCTGAAAGGCTGACAGGGTCGCAGTGTTAAATGTCAAACATCAGGCACGGAATGAATCTATTGTTCATATGATGTGTGTCGGAATTTATTCAGCATCCGATATCCAAGAGCGATTACGAGTCTGCGAATGTTTGTTTCACACACAACTTGAAACGCCGTATCTACGTGTAATAATCGCTCCTGGATATCTCATGACGGATAAATTTTGAAACGCGTCATATGAGCAACAAAGTCACCCCCTGCCTGTTGTTTCACTTTTACGATGACGACCGAGTCATGTTGAATGCAGCACTACTGGAATCTTTGAGGCCGATATCTTTCCAGTATCAATGTCTATAACAGGCGTAAATGGTAGAGATTCCCCATTTTCCGGTGTGGATGAACTGTCTACAAATGGTTCAAATGGCTCTGAGCACTATGGGACTTAACATCTATGGTCATCAGTCCCCTAGAACTTAGAACTACTTAAACCTAACTAACCTAAGGACGTCACACAACACCGAGCCATCACGAGGCAGAGAAAATCCCTGACCCCGCCGGGAATCGAACCCGGGAACCCGGGCGCGGGAAGCGAGAACGCTACCGCACGACCACGAGCTGCGGGCGAACTGTCTACACATATAATTAAGTTTTTTAATGACATGATTATTACGAATATCAGCTAGTTACATGCTCTGTACCTATATTATAAATCATTCAAAAAATGGTTCAAATGGCTCTGAGCACTATGGGACTCAACTGCTGAGGTCATTAGTCCCCTAGAACTTAGAACTAGTTAAACCTAACTAACCTAAGGACATCACAAACATCCATGCCCGAGGCAGGATTCGAACCTGCGACCGTAGCGGTCTTGCGGTTCCAGACTGCAGCGCCTTTAACCGCACGGCCACTTCGGCCGGCAAATCATTCATGAGGAGGCAGTTTCGGCATACTCCCATCATGAGGTCCTCTGTAAATATATAGGTAAGCGACCGTGTTAATGTACTATGTATTTACAGAGCACCTGATGATAGCAGTATGCCGAAATGGGGTCATTGTGAATGATTCATAATGTGTAAAACAAAAACAATTTACAGAGCAGAGTAGCTGGCTAATATTCGTAATAACCATGCCATTAAAAGACATATCTTGCACTGCAGGCCCCAAAGAACAAAAGCTATAATTAAGTTTGCGCCGAACTTTCAGTGCGTGAGTCGTACTCGCGTATGGCCAGTATTTTCTCCTTAAAATACGAGATCAAATCGGTGATATTTGCTTCTAAGTGCTCACTCTCGCGACAGGTATATTCATAGGTGAGAGGACAACATAACTGCCACGTGTTCACACCTTTCCCAATGTGACAATGCATTGTTATGGACTATGTGACTCGACAACGATATTCCACAGCTGGTCAGCGGTAAGTCTAGAAGGCATTGGCATTAATTAAAACATCGCCACAAACACTTTTCAGTACAATCAGTGTCATACAGACTCGTATAGTCTTAACATCTCGAATTTTCTGTACCAAAGAAGATAGAAAGCTAAGGCAAATTTTAACTTAGTTTACCCCGACACCAGTTGTGAGTTACAGGACCGTGTGGTTACTGGCAGCTGGTTTGCTGGTCATTACCCAACATGCGTCGAGTCGACGCGGCGATACCACAGCAACAATAGACGACTTGCTTTCTCCGTTTCAGTAGGTGCAGCTCGTGACATTACAAGACGTTGGCTCGCGCTTCGAGATCCATTAGTGAGTGTTTTTTAGGCTGCCGGCGGCTTGTCGGCTGAGTTAGGAATGCCAGGAACGCTGACGGCTGAGTGCCCGCATCCGGTATTTCCCACGGTCGAAGTGTGACCTACAGGCTGAACGGCTGGAGACAGCGCAACAGCAGCCGCTATTGACGAAATTAAATACGATTACCTAATATTGTCATCAAAATCACATTAAAGACCCTACAAACATGATATTCAAGGCACGGACAATCAATTTGAACCAAACTGTTGGGCAGAAAGACAGTATCAAATAAAGAAGTTTGAGCCGGCAAGGTGGCCAAGCGGTTCTAGGGGCTTCACTCCGGAAAGATGCGGCTGCTGCGGTCGCAGGTTCGAATCCTGCCTCGGGCATGGATCTGTGTGATGATCTTAGGTTAGTTAGGTTTAAGTAATTCTAAGTCTAGAGGACTGATGTTAAGTCCCATAGTGCTCAGAGCCATTTGAACCATTTTAAAGGAATTTGATTATAGTAACTAGGGTCTTTCTGCCCTGCAGTTTTCGTCATATTGTTTTTCTACAACCCGTTCAAATGGTTAAAATGGCTCTAAGCACTATGGGACTTAACTTCTAAGGTCATCAGTCCCCTAGAACTTACAACTACTTAAACCTAACTAACCTAAGGACATCACACACATCCATGCCCGAGACAGCATTCGAACCTGCGACCGTAGCGGTCGCGCCGTTCCAGACTGTAGCGCCTAGAACCGCTCGGCCACTCTGGCTGGCTCTGCAACCCGTACCAATACCAAGTACACTAGAAAAATGCCGGCGATGAGATGAGCTCGTTACAACTTCAAGCAAGGCGCTCGGATGACAACGTATTATGAAAGTTACTATAGTATTTAATTATGACATATTACAAAACTAGCAAAAACGAAACCACTCGTTCAGTGTTATAATGATATGTAATATGAAAGCAGAGAAAATCAGTAAACACCACAACAAACTGGTATTAAAATCCGCCATGTATTTAAAGAACTTGTAACCTCCTCCTCACTTATCGACCTTAATGACAGTGAAAAATTAAACCGCGTGTACCTAATGGAAATTTGGGGAACCAATCGTCACCGAAGTTAATCTGTCGGTAAAGAGGGAGGAAAGGGTTACATCTAAATGAAAGGAAAAATGCAAATGAAACTGGTGGACATTAATTTTGAAATAGGGGTAAAGTTAATAAAGAAGGTAAATGTGCGGCCTTTATGTAAACAATTAACTAGCGGTAATTAGATATTTAAGATTTGGGGAAAATTACGGTCGCCAGTCCTATGGACAATTACTATAGTAACTGAAAAAGAAAGGTTATTACACATATAATTAGCACTAGAAGCGTGGCAACTGAAGGTTGACACGTGTAGTGTGAAAACTGAAAGTTTGTCAGAAGTAATAAATTTCGCTACACTCTGACTTAATTTAGCAAAAGAATTAATAAAACCGGAAAATTGAAAGTTAATTTAGTGACTGAAATTAATAGTGAGCTTTGTTTCTGAAGCACATCGAAATTCAGTGAAATACGGTTAGTCTTGGGCTACCTCAACAATCATTTCAAAAGCTACTTGAATCTACGCAATTTAGAAATAAGAGATTTAACTTTGAACTTGAATTAAATGATTCTCAACAATTAACAATAGTAAAATTTAGTACGTACCAAGCTGAGCTGCAGTCACAGGTAAGCTAAAATACGGTAACAAAACTCGCACTCTTAATATGTGCTTGTGTAATCTAAATATTGTAGCCAGCTATGAATACTTTAACTGAACTTTGAAATTAAAGCAGTGAAATGGAATGATATTACTTTAATGCTGGCGTTTGAATTTCAACAACATTCGGGTTCATTTCGGAAAAGGAAGGGACCCTGCTTGGTAATGCAATTGGGACAATGAGCAAGGTTCATGCTACGTTGCTGTAATTTAGTGAGAAAAATTTAACAGTTTGAAAAGCTGAGGTCTGCCATACAGTTCTAAAACTTAACGTGCTACCAGTCTTCCTTGTTGGTTGACTGAAGGTTTGAAGTCGTCGATCGAGGAGGTGGCGACAGTCACTCATTGTCGGCCGTCGCTGTTGCAGAAATTGGATGTTGGCGCGCCTTCTTCTCGACACGGTCTCCAGACGAAACGGGCTCTTGATGTGCGCCAGCTAACGCCTTCCGTCCGCGACACCATGTCAGAAACTAACATAGCAAGTCGAGCGCAATTACATGCTGCCAATCCCCGAAAGCGCGGCAACTGGCGGGAGCGTCACACCACACACCTGCTCCACTGCCCTCTGCCATCCAGACTCCCTTCTGCCCGCGCTCCGCGCGACAGAGTAAACACTACCAAAGATCCTAAACACTTCGGTTTTCCACACGACCTATCGATGTATTCGTTCGATAGCATAGTTTTCCCTAGGCCAGACCCAGAGTATAAATACAAATAATATTCACAAAACAAACCAATTATACATCGACATAAATGCATATATATATATATATATATATATATATATATATATATATATATATATATATATATATATACAAATAGTAAAACAGTTACAATATATAAAGACACAGAAATGTTATATCTTCAGGTAACAAAATAAGGAAAAAAATTTTCAGTGCAATAGATGGAAATAGGAGGATATGCATTTCCGGCGTTACAAACTATAGACGAGTTTATTAAAAAATTGATATGTTATTGTGCTATAAATATTCCATAGATACATGTAATATGAAGGCAGTAAGAGTTTCCTAGATTCTTACCTAATATTCCTAGAGGTTGAGCAACCACAATTTTGTGTCTGATGTGTTTTTTTTATGTAATGTTATGTTACATTAAATTCTTCATTTGTGTGGCCACAGTATCCGTATTTGCTTTATAATTCTTGAGGCTATTTTTGGTCTGTCGTTGCAACTATAAAAATTCGTGATTTTCCTTTCACCAGACACGTTTCGCTTTATCCAGGTAAGGCATCATCAGTGGTTTGTAATTAAGTTACTTACATGTTGATTTGCTTTTAGATTGGAAAACAGCTCGTTAAGAAATGTTGATTTGAATTTACTGTGATTTTCGCTTTCATATCTCGCTTATATCGGGAAATGCCGTCTGCTAACACATCGTTGTTTTTCTGCGTTAGGCGCTGATAATTTTGGTCTAAATTTTAGTTGTTCTGCAGTGCTACGCATTTCTTATATTTTACACAACATACTTTTACGCACTGTATCCTGTTTGTTTTTTTACTTCTAAGTGTGTGTTGTGGTTTGTGTTTCGTAGTGTTGCCAACGTAACATTTCCACTGCTTTGTCTTTGACCTACAGCCTTTCATTTATTTATTTATTATTGTGTGTGTGTGTGTGTGTGTAATTCTGTTTCTGTGTATTTATATACTGTGTAAGAGTAGGGAAGGAATAGTGATGGAGAGATTTCCTTTTTTTCGGTTTAAGGGAGGGACAAACAGTGATGAGTGGACATAAGTGTATAGCAGTGTGATGGAGGAGTGTAAGTTAGAGGAGAAGGTGTGGAGCAAGAAGTGAAATGAAATTGTCAGGTGGGAGGAGGGGGAGGGGGGTTGTGGGGCAGTGGTGGGAGGGGTGAAAGATGGCTCATTTCTCTTTCATGTAATTTCATCAGTATTTTATATAGAGTCGGGTTTTCAATACCTATTTGTCATTGAGCAACTGTTTATTTTGTTTTAATGCTTTTTGTATGTGGAAAGGGAGGAGGTGTCTGTTTTTACTGATTTTTGTGATGTTCTTATCTTTTTCAATATTGCTTGGTCTATGGTGTTCTTCAACATTTGCGGATAAAAACTTGTGATGCCCGGAGGTATCTCACATATGGAGGCTACGTGAGCACAACTAGGAGTTCTGTGACGTCAGTATAACAGTGACTGTATACTCGAAAATAGAGGCAACTTTCACCTGCATTTGGCGGCGGCTCACGGCTATGACTGGGTGCGCTTCCGGTCTCGTCAACAAATGGTTCAAACGGCTTGAGCACTATGGGACTTAACATCTGAGGTCACCAGTCCCCTAGACTTAGAACTACTTAAACCTAACTAACGTAAGGACAGCACACACATTCATGCCCGAGGCAGGATTCGAACCTGCGACCATAGCAGCAGCACTGTTCCAGTGTGAAGCGACTAGAACCACCCAGCCACAATGGCTGGTGGTCACGTCATCAACGGTGCCTACGTGATCACGTATTTGCAAGGAATTTCTCAGGTGTCAAGTATGAAAGGGGCGCCACCGCCTCATGCATGCGGGACCTCAACAGGCGTCTGTGTGTGGTTTGACAGCTGACGGCCATGTCACTTCACGGGGGCTGCCGTTAACCTCCTGTGGGGTCTAGTGGACAGGGGGTGGCTGAGGGTGCTTTTGTGCGTTGATTGTGTGTCTGTTGCATTATTTGGCAACCAGATCTGTAGTCTGTGCTATGTGCTATTTGGACACTTTATGATATCGTGTCTGTACATCACTGTGCTGCATTATTTAGGAGTTTGCAGGTCTGTACTGAAATAATTTTGGTGTAGTAGTTTGCATGTGTGTGGCTCTGGAATGCATTACTTTGACAATCTACAATCAGCAAGCGTGTCTGTTGAACTATTTATGAGTAATTTGCATGTCTGCAGACTGTGTATTGTAACCCCAAGCACATCAGGGAGAGTGTTTTGTGTTATTGTGATAAATATACTCCATCTGTAAATAAATTGTTACAAAATAAATGAAGGACACTCCTTCCTCTCTCCAGCAGCGCAGCGCAGGCTGAGTAATTTTCCCACCAATCCCTAGGAAGATGTGACATTCGGGTGACTTAGGTTAGTTGAGGTGAGTTTTGTTTCCCACAATTTTCTTAGGTTGGTAGAGAAACCCTAATTGACCTTTCTTTAGCACCAAATTTCAAACTCTGCGCCAGTTCCTGGGATGAGGTGGCGGTCGGGTGACTTAGGTTAGTGGGGGTAGCCCAAGTGACATATTTTTTCTCAATTTTCTTAGGTTAGTGGAGATAAACATGGTGTGATGCATTATTGTGCTGGAATTTGAACTTCCCGCCATTTTTCTGGGGGAGGAGGGTTAGATTAGTGGACGTAGCCCAATTCACCTATCTTCCAACAAAATTTAAACTTCCAGCCAGGGGGGGGTGTGACACTTGTGTCATCATCAACTGACATCACATCTGCTATCTTGGATGACGTCATGCACTGTGCACATTAGTACACATTAGTGCACGTTAGTACATCTTAGCCCAACAACATGGGTTCGTATGGGGACGTGGCGGTTAGTTGATGATCTCGGTGTAGATTAACTATTTCCTTTCAAGTCCAGGTGGGCATCACATTTGTGAAAATTCATTCCAAGTCAATGGTAGCGCACTCTGGTGGTGTCAATATGTACTAGACCTTGTGGTGAACACAGTTTGCCACCATGTAGGATAATGGTACTTGCATCATCACCTGACGTCATGGCCGCCATCTTGGATGACACCCGCTCTGGTGGCGGCGCTGTGTACTAGTTCAGTTTCAGTCCGGATCTCATGGCGAACACACTGTTTCCCGCCATCTTGGATTACGTCACACATAAGAGTGCCCTCTGGTGGTGGTACTGTGTACTAAGTTAGTTGGAGTCCGGACCTCATGGTGAACACACTGGATAGCTGTGCTGCATGAAATTGTTTAAATAAAGATTGGTACATGCAAAGTCCACACTTGGGGATTCCTCAACTTTAACACAGAACTATAACGTTGTTCTAGGTTCCGCTGTTCCAATTTCATAACGCAACAGTAACACAACATCATCAATGGAACTCTCACAAACCACTTGATGGTTATGCAGAGCTGAAACTCTAGCTGAGCACCTGGAAGGGATGAACACACCGCTCTACATCTGAACAACAACACAGCACTGCCAAATCGATCGCAGTGTTGCCTGTCCCATTACTGTTCTCACACACCTCGTGTACCTTAACAATTTCTTGCACGACTGGATTAGGAGAAGGGTCTTTCGTCAGATATTCATCGAAATCTTTGTAAATTCATTTTGTACGATGAGACTTGTTGAATGCTCGTTAACATAGCAGAAAAAGGTCTAAGTATTCAACAAATGACGATGAAGCTATTGCATGTCATTCTCAATGGAGCCACAGTGTCATGTTGAGTTTGCTGACATTCCAAATGATTACACTAAAAACTTCTGCTGAAGGCTTAAAGGTAACTATTTCTTCAATTCCAATGCATGTTTTTTCTTATTTTTTATTTCTTTTTGCATGGGCTGTATTTTGCAGAGTTTTACACAATTGAGCTTCACTCGACAACATTCCTCACCGTCACGTCTTTCACAGTTGCTGTATGTAATACAGTAACTCTGAATCGTCATTGGGCATGTCACACACACACACACACACACACACACACACACACACACAAATACACACACACACACACACACACACACACACACACACACACAGGCTTGAAAGTTGTCGAACTACACATCCATAGGCCAGTCGGTAGAGCACTTACTTGCAAAATGCGAATGTCCAAGGTTCGAGTCCTGGTCCGACACGCTTTTTTAATCTGCCAAGAAGTATCAAATCAGTGCACACTACGTTGCATGGTGAATATTCATTCTGGATACATATTCAATACTTCGGGTTTCGATTCCAGGATTTCTTTTTGCCCTTTATCCCCTATTTTAGCTCAGAGGATGAATTTTAGATGCCGTAACACCTACTGTGCGCCGTTCACGTTCGACTGGCTAGAAGGTTTGACAAAATCAAGAAACACCTGTAACTGGTGTTAAAACCGATTTTCGTATTCACGACAGCTTTACTTTACATGTCAAAGTGTGAAGTTTAGTTCCCTATTAATTCTTAATTTTATTGTTCCCACCAGAACAATATTAGTTACGTTAGCACATTTTAATTAATTTGCAGTCAGGAAACTCATGTTGCGAAAAGTTTTCTACTGGAAATCATTACATATCTCAGAAGCACTGTGTATTTTCCTGATGCCTTAATATGTGATATGCAGCAGTAAATTTCTCTCCTTTGCGCTCTACATCTCCTCAGGTTTCTACACTTTTTTTTCCGTCCGTGACAAGTATGGGAAGATCTTGATATCACGTGACGTAGAGGTATTTTTCACGCGTCAGAGACGTTACATGCAATGAAGACGAATATATCACTTGCTCCCTCGCAGACAACAATGTTATCGCTGTCACAACGTAAAATAGTCCCTGCCTCACCGTTGGCGGTACCTCCTCGGCTAGGCAGGGACTTCGGGGAACAGCGGGTTCAAGAGAAGAAGCGACTGTACGGGTCGCTGGCTTGCGATAAAATTGCAATTGCGACTGACATTAAAACTTATGTTCATAGTGGACGCCGGCGCACTGCTATCGGGTGAATCCGTCATGCGCATGCGCGGCGTAATGGCGGCGCCGGAAGCCGGCCAATTACTGTCGGTTGTTACACTTCCGGCGCGCGTTCCCGCGCCTGCGCAGTCGGCGCCTCCGCGACCGCGTGTTGTGGCCCGGGCTTCCATTTCCGCGCGCGCATTCTCGCCCGTGCGCGATTACTCGCTTGCCCGCGTGTGTTCTACACACTGGCGTGTGTGCTGCCGCCGCCGCCGCCGCCGCCATCTCTGCCGCCGCGGAGCCGGAACGGGTCGCCCAGCCGAGCAAAATGAACGGCCTGGGCGCCGGCCCGCTGTCTTTATCGCGAGCCGTCCATCGCAATTAAGGCGGCCACCGGCATCGGCGTCGCGAGCCACTGCACCCTTCCCTCGGTCTCGCTCAGCTGCTGGGCGGATTTTGAGCTGCGTCAGCACTTCTCTGCAGTGCAGGAAAGAAATCAGCACGGGGTCGAGGGAGTGGGGGCAGCGGAGGCGAAGATGAGGTAATCCTTATGGATAGGTTTTTTTCCGAGACAGCTCCCAGTCACAAAATTTGTTGACTTAAGTCATTTAATAAAGCAACACGTTTCAAAATATGGGCATCATCTTCAGGCTAAAATGGCAGCACAAAAATATCTAACAAATTTCACGTAGCTGTTAGTTGTTCTTTACAACACTGGCCTCTGTGGGAGTAGCGGAAAAAGAGAAGGATAACCTAGTATTCACATACCTTCTTCATCTGCTATTCGCATAAAAAGTTTGATTAGCACTTTTTCTTGAGTCACCAGTCTTCTTACTGGTTTGACGCGGCCCGCAATGAATTCCTGTGCCAACCTCTTCATCTCAGAGTTGCACTTGCAACTTACCACCTCAATTATTCGCTGGATGTATTCCAGTCTCTGTCTTCCTCTGAGACTTCCTGACAGATTAAAACTGTGTGCCGGACCGAGACTCGAACTCGGGACCGTTGTCTTTCGCGGACAAGTACTCTGCCATCTGAGCTACCCAAGCACGAATCAAGCCCCTTCCGCACAGCAGATGGTAGAGCACTTGCCCACGAAAGGCAAATGTTCCGAGTTCGAGTCTCGGTCCGGCACACAGTTTTAATCTGCCAGGAAGTTTCATATAAGCGCACACTCCGCTGCAGAGTGAAAATCTCATTCTGTCTATCTCTACCGTTTTTGCCTTCTACAGTCCCTTTAATACCATGAAGTCATTCCCTGATATCTTAAAAGACGACCTATTATCTCCTTGTCAGTGTTTCACATTCTTCGTATCAAATGGTTGTCTTCCTTTGGTGTTCCAATTTCCTCCATTAAAAAACAACCTTAATATCTATTGGATTTCGTTGAATGTTTTTGTAATGTCATTTCAGGTTGAAGATGAGGTCTGTACCTTAAACGTGTTGCCTTAGAAAATCATTTAAGTATGTCAACAAATTTTCTGAAAACCTTGTCATATTTTGTAAATAGTCACGGTCGATTAACGGTCAATATCGCTTTAAGCTGAGTTAGCTTTTCTCTAATGATGCATTTCTTGGTAGCTGATGGATTCACTAACCGTAGCGCTCTGAAAAGATCAAAACAAATACATAAAATGCTAAGTGACGCGCTTATGTTTTTCTTGTAGATGATGAGGTTTGCTATTTGGGCAGCAAAATAAAAGATACCCAAAGTAGAATGGATACGAAGCAAACCGGCGTTAGTAATAAAATTGATTCTGATGAAGTGAGTCCTCCCCCATAGCTGAATGGTCAGCGCTGCGGTTTGTCACGCCAAGGAGCCCGTGTTCGATTCCCGGCTGGGTCGGAGATTTTCTCTGCTGAGGTACTCGATGTTGTGTTGTTCTCATTATCATTTCATCATCATCAGTAGAACGCAGCAAGAAACCACCATTGCAATTACTTCACTAGACGCTGATGTGGTGGACCTATCTGACGAGGCTTCCCTCATGACAAGACCTGCCGTAAGGCGGAACACAAATTTTTTTCCTGATAAAGTGAAATTTATTAACATCTGACGTAAATGTAAATAGTTTGTAAATATTTGTTTGAAGTTTATCCTTCTGGCCTCCCATCGCCAGGAATTGCCTTTGCAGGCTGAAGTGTACTGTGCCTATATCACATATGGAATGAAATTGCACGCAAATGTAATCACCAACGTATCAAATCAACTAATTCACACATTTATAATCATCTATACACATTTCTGTGGTACTAGTTCTTACTAGGTAAAGACTACATAACAGAAGCAAACGACTAAAATCATATGGATTTTATAGTTGAGAAATAAATATTCGAGACCGTTTCGTTTATTAAATGGAAGTGTTCTGGACTGATCGTTAAAGTGTTGTGTAGTGTGTCTTTACAAATATAATAAAAATGGCAAGGGCTTGGGCTGAGACCCTTACGGTTGCACGATGCCGAAGCCTTAAGAACAGTGGTAAAGGCCAATTAGCGCTCTGTGTGCTGAAAAAATAGGATGTATTCGATTCACATGTTACAAATGAATCACCTTCTCTGTAACTGGCGAGGGCGGTGGACGCAGGACGTGGCCTTCGATCGCGCTAATTCAGACATCTCAGCAGAGTCTCAAGACCGTTGTCTCGTTGTGGCTGTTCACGTAACACCATGGTAGTGAGAAGGGGGCTGGGCAGCAAACGTAATTTATACACTGGTGTTGACCACCAAAAGGTCGATTGGTTTTTACGAGGGCAGTTCAATAAGTAATGCAACACATTTTTTTTCTCGGCCAATTTTGGTTGAAAAAACCGGAAATTTCTTGTGGAATATTTTTAAACATTCCCGCTTCGTCTCGTATAGTTTCATTGACTTCCGACAGGTGGCAGAGCTGTACGGAGCTGTTAAAATGGCGTCTGTAACGGATGTGCGTTGCAAACAACGGGCAGTGATCGAGTTTCTTTTGTCGGAAAACCAGGGCATCTCAGATATTCATAGGCGCTTGCAGAATGTCTACGGTGATCTGGCAGTGGACAAAAGCACGGTGAGTCGTTGGGCAAAGCGTGTGTCATCATCGCCGCAAGGTCAAGCAAACTGTCTGATCTCCCGCGTGCGGGCCGGCCGTGCACAGCTGTGACTCCTGCAATGGCGGAGCGTGCGAACACACTCGTTCGAGATGATCGACGGATCACCATCAAACAACTCAGTGCTCAACTTGACATCTCTGTTGGTAGTGCTGTCACAATTGTTCACCAGTTGGGATATTCAAAGGTTTGTTCCCGCTGGGTCCCTCGTTGTCTAACCCAACACCATAAAGAGCAAAGGAGAACCATCTGTGCGGAATTGCTTGCTCGTCATGTGGCTGAGGGTGACAATTTCTTGTCAAAGATTGTTACAGGCGATGAAACATGGGTTCATCACTTCGAACCTGAAACAAAACGGCAATCAATGGAGTGGCGCCACACCCACTCCCCTACCAAGACAAAGTTTAAAGCCATACCCTCAGCCGGTAAAGTCATGGTTACAGTCTTCTGGGACGCTGAAGGGGTTATTCTCTTCGATGTCCTTCCCCATGGTCAAACGATCAACTCTGAAGTGTATTGTGCTACTCTTCAGAAATTGAAGGAACGACTTCAGCGTGTTCGTAGGCACAAAAATCTGAACGAACTTCTCCTTCTTCATGAACAACGCACAAGTCTTCGCACCCGAGAGGAGCTCGCAAAACTTCAGTGGACTGTTCTTCCTCATGCACCCTACAGCCCCGATCTCGCACCGTCGGATTTCCATATGTTTGGCCCAATGAAGGACGCAATCCGTGGGAGGCACTACGCGGATGATGAAGAAGTTATTGATGCAGTACGACGTTGGCTCCGACATCGACCAGTGGAATGGTACCGTGCAGGCATACAGGCCCTCATTTCAAGGTGGCGTAAGGCCGTAGCATTGAATGGAGATTACGTTGAAAAATAGTGTTGTGTAGCTAAAAGATTGGGGAATAACCTGGTGTATTTCAATGCTGAATAAAACAACCCCTGTTTCAGAAAAAAATGTGTTGCATTACTTATTGAACTGCCCTCGTATAAGGTATTCTAATGGACATCAGACAGGTGTGCTTGAGCAAACTTCAGTAGCTCTGGGTATGATGTAGATGGTAGTGCACAGTGATGGTATGGCTTCCCCCCCCCCCCCAAAAGGCAGTCAGTGGATAGCGGTGTCTGTACACAGATGAAAGTCGGGGAAGGGGGGGGGGGCAGCATTCTTTAGTGCTCCTCCCAGATACAGGGAGAAGTTGACACTATGCCAAACACCATCAGCTCTTAGCAAGCTGTAAGTGGAATTCCCCAAGACTTCACATAAGCGTATGAGATGCTAGCAACTCACAGCGACCAGGTTCAGCAGATCAGGTGGGCAGCAATCTCATAGGCTGAAGTCCTCCGGTGAATGTTACGTAGCACATCGCAGGGCCTGCTTTCAAACTGCTCACTGTAAGTGAACAGCGCATGACACTGGAAGCCTGAGTATTTATTGCTGTCCATCTGAGGCAGTGACTTTATGTCCCGTCGAGGATGATCGCATGTGTCTCCCATTTTCTGGGCTCATCAGCTATCTTCACTGCAGCTCAGTGTCGCAGCAGTGGCTTTCAGTAGTTCAGCTTCGTGCTTTGATGCCACGTCACCCGGCTGAGAGGTGCTCCTGTGGAACATGTACTCGTACTTGTGGCATTATGCCACGCTTTCAGAATGACGTTATGACCCCCTTTCAGAGATGTCGTGTTCCAGAATCAAGAGTTCAAGATGTCTCCCTTGAGCAACGTGAACCAGCAGCTTCTGCTATGTGCCATATTACGAGTTGTTGCAGTCTCGGCTTTCTGCCTTTTTGTCGTTCTGATAGCTACACAGCGAGCTAACCTGATTCTAGGTGGTTTAGCGCCGGCTGGAGAAAACTAAGAAAATTTTGCATTTGCTCATGATATCTTTCTGTGGCACCACAATATGTTGCTTCATATGACAACATAATTAAAATGAGTAAAAATTAAACTTCAATGAACTATTGAGGTGAATGATTTGGACTTCTTCTTTTTCTTTTTCTTTTTCTTTTTCTTCTTCTTCTTTTTAGCGATCACAGGCCCTTTAGACCACGTGCTGCGTCAACGATCTGCTTCCATCTTCTATCTCTCGCTGTCTCTCTGCAACCTACGGGGATACCTAATTGTGCGACGTCCTTCTCTATATCACCTTACCACTGTGTGCGAGGCCGGCCAGCCCCATTGGTCTTCTTGCTTGGAGGTTGCCCTTAAATACCTTCTTAGGAATTCTGTTGGTTTCCATTCTAGCCACACGCCCAGCCCACTGAAGTCTCCTACTTTTTAATTTGTGGTCGGTAGTCGGCTCCATCATTAACTGATAAATTTCAGTACTCTTCCGAACTCTCCACATGCCATTCTCCGAGATCACCAGATTTTTGTCATCATTTCTCTTGCGAAAACATTCAGGCGTTCTCTTTCTTTCTTAGTAAGCGTTCAGCGAACCATAGAGGACTACTGGGCAGATGATGGCTTTATGTATCTTTACCTTAGTGATGACTTTGCTGCTTTGATCTTAATGACTAAAAATGATGCACTGTTAAATGTAGTCAGTTAAGGAATGAGATGTATCGCGTTCACATTCCATTTCGTAAGATGAGTAAGCAAGTATGTCAAATCGGTTATTACTTTCTATCACACATCATACTATAAACAATATCTGTGGATGGTAAATATCTTCTTGTATTGATGCCTATAATTTGGTCTACGTGCCATCTTGAAGCGACAGCAACATGAAGTGGTTATGGTTTCTAAATACTGATTTTGTTGGAATACTGGGAGAAGAAGAAGTTTATTCAAGTTTCGATTACGAACTTTTTGGGATTTCACTAGGAACACTATGAAATGCAAACTTCAAAAAAAAATTGTTCAAATGGCTGTGAGCACTATGGGACTTAACTTCTGAGGTCATCAGTCCCCTAGAACTTAGAACTACTTAAACCTAACTAACCTAAGGACAGCACACACAGCCATGCCCAAGGCAGGATTCGAACCTGCGACCGTAGCGGTTGCGCGGTTCCAGACTGTAGCGCCTAGAACCGCTGCAAACTTCAAAATGAACGTTTTATATAAATAACACAACAGCTGTATTGCTGCCTTCATATTTACGATTGTACACAAATACCTATGTTTTATTTGTGGAGGAGGAGATTAGTGTTTAACGTCCCGTCGACAACGAGGTCATTAGAGACGCAGCGCAAGCTCGGATTAGGGAAGGATGGGGAATGAAATCGGCCGCTCCCTGTCAAAGGCACCATCCCGGCATTTGGCTGAAGCCTTTTAGGGAAATCAAGGAAAACCTAAGTCAGGATTAGCGAATGCTCGTTTGAACTGTCTTCCTTCCGAATGCGAGGCCAGTGTGCTAACCACTGCGCCACCTCGCTTGGTTTTTATTTGTGGATGCAACAGACAATCGTTATGGAAACAAAATAGAATGAAATGTAAGTCTTAAGGATGTAACTATAGACAACTGCCTGAGCAATATAACGTCAGCCACAGCTGTCGCGTAAGTGATCAAAACTACAGACAGCGCTAAATGCGACCGGCCGGATATAATGCACCAAACACCAATGTTGACGTTCTGCAACAGCTGTTCAAGTAAAAATTAGGAGTTTCTGATGCACTATGGTGCGTGTTCTGCGAGTTCACATAACTATACAGACAGAACTAGATCTCATCTAAGCAAATTATAAACTGAGGATTCACTTCATTCAGAAGCTGCCAGTAGGACTAGATACGTGTAAGGTGATCTGGAAGCTATAACTCGTACACATAGACATTTGTAGCGATGAAGATAGGCCTGTCTGACGTTTTGCCTCGAGGACCTCGTAAAACCCACCTGCAAAGCTAGTATTTTTCGCCGGTCATCTTTCATTTAACTACGTTTTCTGGTTCCTAATGGTCTCTTACCTTTTTATATTATGTAGCTATGAAATGTCAAGAACACTTTTCGCCTCAGTTTCATTTTGACCATCTACGACACTCTCTACACATGAAGTAGTGAAGAAGACAATCATTCTTACCTGTCTTTTAGCATATCTGGTATTCTGCACCTCAATACAGCCTGACCTGTAATCGTTTCTGTTTCTTACTTCTATCATAGATAAATAAGGGACTGAGAGAATGTCTTAGTAGCCCTGACTGTTTGACAACGGAATCGACATACGAAGTGAATACACATTAATAACAGAAGCACCGCTTAAACTTTATCAGCTACGGAAGACATACACTCCTGGAAATGGAAAAAAGAACACATTGACACCGGTGTGTCAGACCCACCATACTTGCTCCGGATACTGCGAGAGGGCTGTACAAGCAATGATCACACGCACGGCACAGCGGACACACCAGGAACCGCGGTGTTGGCCGTCGAATGGCGCTAGCTGCGCAGCATTTGTGCACCGCCGCCGTCAGTGTCAGCCAGTTTGCCGTGGCATACGGAGCTCCATCGCAGTCTTTAACACTGGTAGCATGCCGCGACAGCGTGGACGTGAACCGTATGTGCAGTTGACGGACTTTGAGCGAGGGCGTATAGTGGGCATGCGGGAGGCCGGGTGGACGTACCGCCGAATTGCTCAACACGTGGGGCGTGAGGTCTCCACAGTACATCGATGTTGTCGCCAGTGGTCGGCGGAAGGTGCACGTGCCCGTCGACCTGGAACCGGACCGCAGCGACGCACGGATGCACGCCGAGACCGTAGGATCCTACGCAGTGCCGTAGGGGACCGCACGGCCACTTCCCAGCAAATTAGGGACACTGTTGCTCCTGGGGTATCGGCGAGGACCATTCGCAACCGTCTCCATGAAGCTGGGCTACGGTCCCGCACACCGTTAGGCCGTCTTCCGCTCACAACCCAACATCGTGCAGCCCGCCTCCAGTGGTGTCGCGACAGGCGTGAATGGAGGGACGAATGGAGACGTGTCGTCTTCAGCGATGAGAGTCGCTTCTGCCTTGGTGCCAATGATGGTCGTATGCGTGTTTGGCGCCGTGCAGGTGAGCGCCACAATCAGGACTGCATACGACCGAGGCACACAGGGCCAACACCCGGCATCATGGTGTGGGGAGCGATCTCCTACACTGGCCGTACACCACTGGTGATCGTCGAGGGGACACTGAATAGTGCACGGTACATCCAAACCGTTATCGAACCCATCGTTCTACCATTCCTAGACCGGCAAGGGAACTTGCTGTTCCAACAGGACAATGCACGTCCGCATGTATCCCGTGCCACCCAACGTGCTCTAGAAGGTGTAAGTCAACTACCCTGGCCAGCAAGATCTCCGGATCTGTCCCCCATTGAGCATGTTTGGGACTGGATGAAGCGTCGTCTCACGCGATCTGCACGTCCAGCACGAACGCTGGTCCAACTGAGGCGCCAGGTGGAAATGGCATGGCAAGCCGTTCCACAGGACTACATCCAGCATCTCTACGATCGTCTCCATGGGAGAATAGCAGCCTGCATTGCTGCGAAAGGTGGATATACACTGTACTAGTGCCGACATTGTGCATGCTCTGTTGCCTGTGTCTATGTGCCTGTGGTTCTGTCAGTGTGATCATGTGATGTATCTGACCCCAGGAATGTGTCAATAAAGTTTCCCCTTCCTGGGACAATGAATTCACGGTGTTCTTATTTCAATTTCCAGGAGTGTATTTGCGGTATGCTTCCGGTTTTTACATTCTTTACCTTGGCAGACTATTCAGATATTCTGAAAATATTTTTATTCTTTTAATCAGTCCTTTAACGTTGTACTGCATCTCCCCTTTCATAAATTAAGCGCTCGCGTTAAAATAACTATAAGTACATCTGCACATCAACATTTATTTTCTAAACGCGAACATTTTTTTTTTTTTTTTTTTTTTTGTGATGTATCTTTGGTTTCGGTTAGGCTATGAGGCACAGAGAATTCTATTTTAGGAGTATGTTCGTCCTCATTTCACTGAAAAAATCTTCTGTAAACACCAAAACTTTATGAAATAAGTACTTCACTCAAAAAATAATACAGGAAGTATAGAAATTTATTGAGACGCAACCAGATAGTAAGTGAATACACAAAGTGATGACACTATCAATAAATTGTGCTGCATAAATCCAACTATCGTCCTCACTTTAACACATACACAATCAATCTATCGGGTCTCAGCGAACGTTTGGCATGCACCAGAGAGTACACGTGTCAATCGGCGACCTCGAGTTTCATGACGGATGTCAAGCGTTCAGGTCTGCTGTGGGCAACTCATACTACTCCAGCGAAGGTACCGTGATGCGGATAAAAAGAAACAATTCCATATGCATCTGAGTGCATTGAACATTTACATGTTTCGTGACCATTTTGTTTAGGTTTTAAACGAAAATATGTCTAAGATTTTTTACTTATTCACATCCATGACGGCCATTCGCGCGGCATCTGTGAAAGGTATATTAGCATTTTTGTTTTTTTTTTCTCTTGTAAATATTTGTTGTGAATACTTGTTCTTATGACTTGTTCTACATCCTGGAGGATCTCTTCACTATGAATCTGTTGCAAGGAAAAGTACATCTAATCTAATCTTCTCTAATGTCAACGAACAAGCCGACTACCTGGGCTTTCTGCGTATAATCGCTGTTAAGAATGGTACGGCTTCCACGTGTTGGAAACGATCCCCAAGTTCTGTTACGGCATGATAAGAGCATAGTACAAGTCACAGAATATTATTCGATCGCGAAGTGGAAAGTGGAAATTGCATTCTTGCCGTCGGTGGAACCACCTGGACAGAGGCCGTGTATCCGGTTGTTGCCAGCGTGAGAAATACTCTCAGTGTGATAATTTTTGTTCTTTTCAAGGAAAAGAGCAGTTCGCGTGATGGCTGCTGACCGCGGAGGCGTGTTTTCAGTTATTTCCGTTCTGCTACTGTTCCCCGTGTTGGCTCTAATTGCTAGTGGCAGCCTACCTCTACAGCCGTGCTGACGTTTCCGGGTTCGAACACTGTTGCCTCCTCAGCTCTTCCTCCGAAAACACAGTAATGTTCCTGGCCGTGGCGAGGGTCACTGACCGAACTAACGTCGCCGCATTACGTCCAAAAAAAAAAAAAAAAAAAAAAAAAAAAAAAAAAAAAAAAAAAAAAAAAAAAAAAGACCAGCGGTGTTCATTGCCCGTTCGTGTTGTCAGTCTTGAAGTATGTAAGAGTGATTGACTTTCAGCAAGTGCCCATACGAAAAACAAGAGCTTTAGTGAGCAGTAGCAGGGATATTCGTGACACACATGGAACAACGGTTACACGACATAACAGTTCAAGGCGTATAGAGTCATTCTTACGCCCAGATAATCGGAAATGGGAGAGTGCTTTGAATAATTTCCATACTGACGTAAATACATCGATGCAACTCCATCTCCTTGTGCCAGTCGTGCGTGATATAAGTACGATGCAACATATCACAGCATAAATCAAAACATTCATCGTTCCGAAACAACAATTTATATCATATAACACATCTCGACGTAATCGGTTCGAAAAAACAATTTATATCATATAACACATCTCGACGTAATCTTTGTAACCTCCCCATATTTGAATCGCTCATTGCAGAAACCTCCTAAGTCCACTTTTGGTGAAAACTGACCGTGCATGTAGCTTCACCAGACTGCACGAAAACAGGGAAAGTCATTGTTTGTCGCCGTTTAAACAGAGGTAGCAAGTTTGAGCTGAGTGTAGAAACGTCCGAAATCCAGGGCCTACTTTTCTTCTCAACTGTTGGCACCATAGTAAAGTGCAGTACAACTGTACTGAAGAAATTGGCGTTGATTTTAGTATTCTTGTGAAAATGGATGAAGTATCGTGTATCAGCAGTTATGAGAAGAAAACGGTAAGACATTCTTCGGAACATCAAAGAAATGTTATGAAGAAAGCTAACATTCATAGAGAGGAGCATGAGAATTATAGAGGCAAAACAATTCCGAAAAGGGTGACAGGAGAAGACTGCAAGTGTCGAAGTAGGTGTTTTAGTGTTGTTGCAGAAGACAACAGAACTCAAGCTTTAGCACATTTTCTGAACATGGTATGCAAGAATGATAGGACCTTTTCCTGCAAGGACTGATCACAGCTAGTGACGTAAAGACACCGCCCAACAAGTGAGAAGGGGTGCAGACGTGAAATATCTTTTAGCTGCTGCGTCTTCGTTGGAGAAAAACGATTTGAGGTACGTACAAAAGCTTTTCTAAGTACTTATGCAGTAACTGCTGCAAGAGTTAAAAGAATTCGCGAACTGCTGTGTAGTGGGCAGACATCGAAAGACGGAAGAGTGTTAACGCTATTCCGTCAGAGGAAATTGTCATAATTACATATCACATCAGATCATTCGCCATTAAGGAAAGCCATTATGGTAGCCGCACTATGATCTACCTTGACTGTGAACTACCTGTGAAAAAAAATGTACCAACTTTTTATTGCCAAACATCCTAACTTGACAATGAAATACGCATACTATAATAAGATTTTTCGTACAAACTTTTCACTTGCTTTTGGAAGACACTTGCTGTACCTGCGACGAGTTGACGTTAAAGCTTAAGCCAAAAATACTCAATGAGATAGCAAAACGGGCAGCAGCAGCAGAGAAGATTGTCCATAGCCGGTGATCTAAGAAGTTTTATGATGCTCTGCAAGATGGGAAAAGACAGTCGGAGACTAATCCTAGAACTACTGCTTTATGTTTCGACTACATGCAAAATGTTCAACTTCCTCGTGTCCCGGTGTAAGATCTGTTCTACTTGCGCCGGTTGACTGTTCCAGTATTTTGTATACATAATCTACTTACAAGGTCACCTGTTTTTTATCTCTGTCACGAAGGGAATGCTAAGAAAGGACCCAATGAAGTTTGTACTTTTCTACTGAGCTACATCAATGAACATATAGCCCAGGATGTGAAAAACTTACTCCTGTTTTCCGATAACTGCTCGGGACAGAACAAGCACAACACAATGATGCGCCTGCATTTAGCTCTTGTGGAGTTAGACCGATCTGAAACTACCGAACGTTTTTAACTTTATCCGCGGTCATTCATACCTGCCATGTGATATGATATTTGGGGTAATAAAGAGAGCTCTCAAGAAAGTAGAGCGAATGAAATCAGTCCATGAATTAATGGAGCTTATAGTAACTGCAGACCGTAATTTCATCGTGCGTCTGGTGGATGAAGATGAAATGGTAGACTTCAAGAAGTGGTGGCCATCAATTTATAAGCAGACTTGCTTTTCTACTGAAACATCGAAACGAGATATTCCAAGGGCCGACGAGGTACCACTAAAACTTTCAAAGTTTCATCATTTCCGTTATAAATGATGAATGCCAGAAGTTGTGGAAGCAATGGAATTCATTAATGGTCTTCAGGCCAATAACTTCTCCTTGAAATTTGAAAAATGGAAGAAACCACAGTTGCCAGATGAAACATGTTACAACGATACGGTAGTACCTATTGGGGTGCAGAAAAGGAAGAAATTAAACAATATGTACGATTTATTCTTGACAGTAAAAGTGTGTCATCCTTCTGGAATGAAATATGAACTTGGCCTACAACAAATATGCAAGAAACGTTGGGTTGACTTCTCTGCTGTAAACATTGAATGCTGTTTTGTTTTGTTACAGTGTTAATTAGCGAAAACATCCAAATATGTCGTATTACAGCTCTGCAGTAATCTTAAGAACAGTGTACTGTATTCTAAACAAATATAGTTAAATTGTTTTTGTAGTTTTTGAAATTTTTGATCATCAAATGCATTGATTACAAAAAACAAACTAAATCCACAGCATAAAGAGTTTTTTGGAATGAAAACGGGTTAGCATGCAGGTGTGAGATGTTGACAATAAACATGCTGAGTGCTACTTAATATTCAGCTTAAGTTTCACCGTATTCTATCAATTTATATAGTGCTTATATTGTTTTTCTCGCTTTCCTTAAAAGTAGGTGAATGTGACTTAGGTTGTTTTTGCAATCAGCAATTCATCTGTACCTGACTGAAATTTAGCCCAGCTCTAGCTCCCACTTTATAAAAGTGTACGTATTACCAAATCTACATTCCCACGGTCTGTTATCCAACTTAAACTCGTATGCTGACCTATGACCAAACAGAACCTAATTTGGATTGAAGTGTAATTGATCAGAGTGCTACTTGTCTACACCTTAAATGCATAACTGAAGTAAAACAATTATCTGGCCCTAATTATAATCTCCACTTACCTCGAATCCTGACAACATTGTTCCAGATTTCTCAAAATCACAACAGTAAAGAGGAAGCAGACAGCGGCTGAATTAGATTTCTATTTCTAAATACATATTCAAACTTTTGCGCGTGGTAATGCGTAATGACTAACAGTTGGATGGGAAAAATAAACATTCCTACGAAATAATATTACGAGACAACGAATTTAGAATGAAGTATATATTCAAAAAGATAGAGTAAAACTTCGCGTGATGTTCACACGTAACACTGGTCTGAACAACACTATTCTTAACGAAGTGAGCAATGATTTAAATAGGGTACAATGTTAACAGAGAATTTCTATAAAAGTCAGACAGCTTTATCAGTTATGTTAATGCATTACTCAGGGAAATGGGGTGGTATTCCTCTCAGTTGTGAGCGAGTTAATGAGCTGACAATGATTATTCTGACGAATTAGGTGCGCAGTGCTGCGGTCTTACCTCAAACTTCTTTTCTTCAATAATAATGACATTATTCAAAATATATATTCTCTTCGCTTTCTAATATATACATCTTACTCATCCTTGCTGTCCTTTACCGCCAACCTTTCTTCATCTAACAGATACAAGTCCACACAGCATCACTAAATACGTTCATCACGTACCACACTTCAACTAAGAATGTATCAGACAGTCTAGAGGCAAATATTGTGCCACGACAAGACCAAAGATTGTTTAAGAGTAATGTAACTTACTCTCTCTCTCTCTGACGTGAATATCGATAACATACAAAAATGATATGACTACCTTACATCTATAATAAGCTTCTAAAGTGGGAAGAACGACCTACATGCGGTTCAAAAATTTATAAAAACATTTCCACGTAAGTTAAACAGAAACTGTTCCAGTCACTAGTTTTAACGAATCTGTACTCATGTAATATAATTCAACATTGCACAAGTAGCGAAAATTCAAAACATCTCGAGGTAAATGGTTCAGTGAGATACCTGTCTAACGTTCAGTTGTTTCTCGGTGCTTCATACCGTTTGGTGAATTCCGTCGGAAAGATGGCACAACACACACGATATTTCATCAACATGTAAGTCACTCTTGTCCTCAATACCACCTCTAACATGTCGCATGCCTGTCATCAGACCATAACTTCAATACAGGATCCTACACGTCGAGTATCTTGGTAGCGTGTATGTATGATACTAAAGCATCATCTTCTCCATTTCAGCCGCATCACCCCGGACAAACCAATAAAAAACGGAATCTGGCACAAAACCACTCTGCATTCAAGGGGAGATTAAAGCTTTCTTTTTATGATCGGCGTAGTTACTCGTCGGCATATTCCAGCGACCAGTACTTCTATCACATAGGCAATATTAACCCTGATTTTCCCGTCCTCTATATACTTTTTTCCTTCGATCTCATTTGGCAGCTTTTACCTAATGTTTCTCACGCTTCCCAAGACTAATGAAATTACTGTCCATACCTGTCGCTTGTTATGATGCCTCCATGCATTTCTTTTAGTATATCATTACTCCTATTTTAGAAGAGTGTTATAAAACCATAAACATAACTAATACAATCTTAATAAGACTGACACTGCTATGATATCTATATTATTATTATTATTATTAATGTTATTATACATTAGTATCAACGATAACAGATCCTCTGAGGAGGTGTAGTTAGATGCAAGAGAAGGATCGTTGTCTCTTATCTCACTAGATAAAATAAATGTATAAATAAACAATATTTCGGATCGAAAATTCCGTCTTTACGGCTTCACAGTCTCGAGGAAATTCACAGAGGCTTCGTGAGGTAGCATTAACTGATTATAGTTTGTTTATAATATAATTATTTTAGAGCAATCTTTAGCAATATTGACGGATTGGTTTTCCGGTGCTTGTTTTATATTAATGGTTACACGTATGCACCGCAACCTGTTATGACGTTTAACTATTATTAATATTAATTTACTCGCAACGTGTTTAGAGCCACTAGCGCTCATCTTCAGGTATCAAGGCCAGAAAAATATCAGTATTGCTGAAATGAACAAAAAAAGAAAAGGAGCTGCATGTATCACTGGAGTCTGACAGTGTCAGGAAGTAGCGACAGACACCGTCTGGCCGTAATTTATTGAATAAAAATTTTTAATACAAGAAACATTTACTTGTAGACCGCAATTTACATTATAAAATTAAAACACGAGGACTAATTTTGGTTGCATACAACACCACCTTAAGTAAAACGAGCTGAATATGCATTGAAGAACATCATCATTAGCAACTCTCATGCAATGGCATGCATTCGTATTATGAGTTAACAAGACTAGGACAGTATTGTGTTAAAAACCTTCATAGGGAAAGCCAGGTTGTAAATCATGATCTTGCAAGCTTCAGGTAATAAAGAACGAAAATAGCCAGCCAGCTGCAGTAACAAATCCATCAAATTCCCATTATATGTCACTGTACAGCAGATGTTACAGTGAGAAATATATACGCAACGGTAACAAGAATTATGAGCTGTTCCATAACTTGGGTTACAAAGGACTGATCCAGAATTGCATACAAAATAGTCAGCCTTACGATATGTGCACAAACTGAAGAGAAATCACGATGAATTATGTCGTGTAGTAAATTACAACATTTGTCTGCTTCGTCTATTTTATGCACTTGACGTGTATAGTTTAGTTTAATCGCAAACTTTGTAACGTAGTTACGTATTCTTTATCCTTTTCATCATTTTTAACAAAATTTTAATTTAGTCACTTCCTGTTTTAAAAAAGAAAGAAAAGAGAAATCTTTTCTCACACTTATCGCTTATATGTCAATTGTAATTGTTAACTTGCCATTTTCATGTAAATGCAACGTTGAGTTTTGCAGTAGATATGAGTACGTGGAGTTGTGTGTCACCAAGTTTACTGTTTGGACAAGTTAGCTAGTGTGACGATGTTGTATATATATATTTTACGTTTGATTTCAATTACAGCTTACATGGTACGCTTCATTAAGAATATTTTAATATATTTCACGAGCGCGGTTAATTAAAAGCAAACATTTGTTATGTGTTTCTTCTTTTTCGTAGGCAAATCTCTGTTTACACTAACTGACTGTAACGAAAATGATTACACAGACGTTTCAATGTACAAAAATTTTTACGACGCTGTGCAGGCTCTTTTTGTTTCAGTTGATGTGAGAAACGGCGTGGTACGTTTGATGAAATAGTCATTTCTTATTCTTATATGTTTGTCAGGAGAAAGTATATTTGCCCTTACTTTCGTTTTAGCCTACAGATAACCGATTTTGCATGAAGACTTTAAAATAAGACTGTCCTGGGTGATGCAATGGCGGTTTACACTGTTACTTGCGCTTATAATACTATCGCTAGTATGTTATTTCCCTAGTTTAATAGTAATCCAATGGGAATTTTTATATAACGTATTACTTTATTTTCAATAATCTTATTGCTCTGTTAACTGAAAGTACACATTTGTTATTTGTTTTGTTATTTTCGTTATTGATTGTAACGGAAATAAGTACATACATGTTTCACTATGGTATGTTCTACAAATTACTCTCTCTTCTAATTAATTATTTTCTTATTCTTATTTATCTGTCAGTACATAATGTATTCGCCTTTGCTTTCGTTTTAGGCTGAATGTAACAGATTTGATCCGAAGATTTGTAACAGGAATGTTATGGACGATGCAACCTTATTGTGCACTTCAGTTGCATTTATAATTCTACATGTGGTATGTTAACTGCATGTATAAATTTTCTCAAAGTAAGCCAATAACAATTTTTACATAACTTGTTACTGCAGGCAATTTCTTTTTCTTCTTTTGCTTTATCTGTTTTCAGATCTGAATATGGTAGTTAAGTTACCGGGACTGATCATCACTTAGTTAAACAAAAACAATGGTAAATTCGATTGAGACAATACACAATAAATTTTGGAAGTTTTTAAAAATTTTATAGAAGATTTCTTTTTTTTTCATTTTATGTCTGAGTGTCTGCTTAATATCACTTTCTACTATTCTAACAATGTCACATACATTCAATGATTTACACTTGAGAATTTCATCAAAGGACATATGGCCCCAGTGCCTAACCGAGATGAAGGCAATTAGGCAGATTAGAAACGGACTACAAATTTTACAAATATTGAGTTTGAGTATTATTTAGATAAGACAGAACGTCTACAGATTAACGACCACTGGTTACGGAAACAGGTTTAAAATCGGTGAAGGTACTGTAATATTTGACTGAAATTCCGAAGGAAATTTAACAGTACTTTCAAAGAAAGAGAAAGATTGAACTAACGATAAGCGTCCATACAAACAAGCTTTGCAACTGGCGCAGGTGCCTTAGCATTTGCCTACAGTCTACAAAGTTTGCAGGCAACAGTTCCCTAAGCAGGCTGGCTTCCTTCAGCGGTCAGGCACAGAAAAAAAAATTCAAGTGCCCAACCAATGTAGTGGCTCGGGCAACTCCTCACAGGTGAAGCCGTCGCCTTGCAGGGAAGTTCGACCAACGTGGAGTGCTCACACGTCCTCGATCAAAATGGACCTCCAACTGCCACTCATGAAAGCCGGTCACTGCTCCATAGCCAGCCGAGCACATACGGTATATGCATCCGGCCAGCGGCTGCTCAAGCGCACGCTCTCGCGGCCCAGCGCCCTCTGTCTCCAGGCAATAGCCGGAGGCAAAGATAGCACAGGCAGAACCGTTATCAGCGTAGATACTCGCGCGCACGGCACAGTTACTGTCCTGAAGGAAAGTAAATAGTGCAGCTTCCTTTACACTTCATTGGGATAATAAGAAACTCAGAATTCATGCAAGCAAGGAGATTGAACACCGACAAAACTAATGTCAAAAGTCAACAATCCTTAAACATGGGAAGAACGGAATGTTTTGATGGCACACACGCTGATGAGATGAGCCAACAGATTTGACCCCACTCACTGGTAGTTCGAATGCCGTGCGGTGGCACTGAGAGCACGTGACACTTGAGGAAAGGGCTTAGACGGAAAAAAATCGCAACACCAAGAAGTTGCTGTGTGACATACGCGAAAGTTCGTAGGCGCGTTTCTTCATCTGAAAGATGGTGTCCATTAAGATTTCTCGCCAGTCGCATAAGAGTGGCCAGAAGGGGGGCAAAGCAGGAGCAGGTGCATTTTGTTAGTGTGGTTTGCCTACATCAGGGGCAGGTATGCACTCATGGGCAAACCTATTGTTCTCCTTTGATTAACAGGTACTTAACCAATTGTTCTCCTTTGATTTACAGGTACTTGACCTATTGTTCTGTTAAGTGGTTTTCCATGTCATATAGGTATGAAAAGCGGGTCACTATACTTTCGACCACTTAGTTTCAACAACTTTTCCCGGTCACCCAACTACCTGTTTTTGCTGTTTCACACTATAAATATGTAAAAGACGCGAATGGATTATCGTAAATAGGGGACTGTTTATCGATTTTTGGCACGATACGATGTTCTGCTAAGCAATGGGTAGTTGGGTGACCTGGAAAAGTAGGAAAACTAGGTAGTCGAAAGTATAGTGCCGCTCTTTTCGTACCTATATGACATGGAAAACCACTTAACAGATAACAGGTTAAGTACCTGTCAATCAAAGGAGAACAATAGCTTTGCTCTTGAATGAATACCTGCCCCTGATGTTGGCAAACTGCACTGTCAAAATGAACCCGCTACTGCTTTGTCCCCCTACTGTGGCCTAGCAGTGTGACACTGTGGATGCAAATCAGGTTTGCTTTAAATACACGCTGTAACTGTTGTGAGCGTTAGTTACCTTCGAAAGTGGACGTGGTGGTTTCACGTTAGTCAAGAATGTCTTTAAGGTGAGAAAGACGCCTTACAAAAACCGAAGTGAGTTTGAATGAGTTCGTGTAATAGGGCTACCTAAAGCTATCAGTTCCTTCCGCGACATGACAGAAAGACTTGGCAGGAATGTAGCCACTAGTATGAAGGCTTTCACGACCGGATGACATATCTTCTGGTAAACCTTCCGGGATGTAAGGTCGTGGTCCATGAAACTCTTCAGCTCCTAAAGTTTCGTCCAGAGCTGCGCTGGACATCTTCAGAGGGGCAAGACTCACCGGAGGAGAAACACCCCTCTGAAGATGTCCAGCGCAGTTCTAGACGAAACGTTAGGAACTGAAGAGTTTCATGGACCACGACCTTACATCCCGGAAGGTTTACCAGAAGAAATGTAGCCACTGTTCAGGAGTGCTGACATCGGTGGTCCCAAGAATGTACAGTCGAAAGAAGTTCGGACCACTGACGGCCATATGGCACTACCGAGAGGCAAGACCATCATCTCCGGAGTCTGGCTCGGCAACTCATACTGCGTCTGGAGCAGCTGGCACCACAGTGACACAACAAACTGTTGCAAATTGGTTACTTCAAGGACAGCTCCGAGCCAGATGCCCTGTAGCATGCATTCCACCGACCCAGATCAGCGCCGTTTGTGACTTCAGTGCCGCCAATCGAGAGCTCGTTGGAGGGCAGATTGGAGGTCTGTTGTGTTTTCTGATGAATGCTCGTTCTTTCTCGATGCCAGTGATGACCGTGTGTTCGTTAGGAGGAGGCCAGTTGAGGGCCTGCAACCTACCTGTCTGCTTGCCAGACACAACGTACCTACTCCTGGAGTTAAGGTCTGAGAAGCCACTTCTCATGCCAGCGGGAGCACTCTCGCGTTTACCCCACGCACCCTGACTGCAAATTTGTACGTCAATCTGGGGACTCGACCTGCCATTCACGGACAGCATTCCAGTGGGTTTTTACAACAGGATAACGCTCACCCACATACTAGAGATGGGGGATCCGCTCTTGAACTAATTCATAGAGTTCAATCTTTCAAAGGAGTGAACAATCAGTGATTCAGAAAAAAAGAACGGTAGCTCCAAACGTTTCACACGGCAGAGAGAGAGAGAGAGAGAGAGAGAGAGAGAGAGAGAGAGAGAGACAGAGCATATCAGCAGCGCCTCTGCTGGTCACAGCACAGTGCACGCCACACAACACAGCCAGCGCCGGCCTCTGCCCTGCTTCTACCTTGGCTGCCTGCATTGTGCAGTGCCCCATTGGATTTTGTGTTTCACATATGCCGTGGCGTCTCTGTGCGTCGTCTGCCGTGCAGTGTCTGGTGCAGCGTAACTTTGCATCGCACTCTGTCGGCGATCGTTTCAGTCGCACGTCCTGCCCTCTGGGCAGTTGATGCGAGCAACAGGACAGAGAGCCACCTAGCGGATAACATAGGAACTACTTGCAAAAACCCGCTCGCAAGGGAACAAACTATTTGTCTCGGAGCGGGTGAGTTCACCGCTACCCCCTCCCTCGGAACTCGCCCGCTCAACGCTCGCCCCACCGTCTCGACTCTAGCCAGACCGTCGAGCAAAGCGACTCAGGTGTCACTGTGGTCTCTGCGGTCTCAGCTCACGCAGTAATACAGCTCGCGGCTCGACCTGCTCGACTCAGCGCCTCTGCATCGGAGTTCGTCCCCACTGGATATTGTTCTTCGTAGTAATGCCGCTATGTATATTACATTATTATGTTATGTATACATCAATTGTTTTTATTTTATTTTTATTTGTTTAAACTGATTAGATTAGGTTCCTGATGACTCCTCTTACTATAGGATTTTTATTATAGACACTCGAATTTACGCTTTAATTACGAGGGAACCGATAAACGTATCGCAAAATGTGATACACCAATATTTTCCTTGTTTTATTCTGCGTAAGGCTATATGCAGCACTTTCGTTTTACAGTCAAATTTATATTTTTTTTTCTTATTCTGGTACGGATTTTGCGATTTTAGGCGTCTTCGAAAGGAAACGTTCACTTTAAAAATATATGGCTTGCGATGTATTTGTATGAGGTTAATGAAATTTTAATACGTTATAGCCAAATATATTGTTAATGTAAATCTCAAGTTACAACATTTTCCGATCACCCAAAAAACCACGATAGTGCAAAATAAATCAATAATCAAAAACTTTGTCATATCGTGGAAATTTCAATAAACAATACAAAATTCTTACTCATTATCTGTGTTACTTCAAAATAGGATCAAATAAGATCAAAATACAGGTATAGTACTGGAATAAACCAAGTTTAAAGGGCAATGTGCCTTCCATTTATTTTATATTGTAAATGAGTGGTGAGTCATGAAAAAGAGCTAATTCATTTCAGGGAGTGAACAGTTCTGATCCAATCTCTGAAAAGAACAGTTTTGCCCATCTCTACCACATACTGCAGTTGTATCCCAATATGCTCTACAGACGGTCGACATGTTGCCTTGGCCTGCTCTATCACCAGATCTGTGTCCAACTCTCGCGTTTACCCCACGGACCCTGACTGCAAATTTGTACGTCAATCTGGGGACTCGACCTGCCATTCACGGACAGCATTCCAGTGGGTTTTTACAACAGGATAACGCTCACCCACATACTGCAGTTGTATCCAAATATGCTCTACAGACGGTCGACATGTTGCCTTGGCCTGCTCTATCACCAGATCTGTGTCCAATCAAGCATGTATGGGACATCATCAGACGAGGACTCCAGCGTTGTCCAAAACGACATTAATCGTCCCTGTACTGAGCGACCAGCTGCAACAGGCATGGAACTCCATGGCATGCGGTATCTGCACAACACAGTGCATGCACGTTTGCACGCTTGCATTCAAAATTCTGGCGGTTACACCGTTTATTAATGTACCAGCACTACACATTTGCAATGATTTCACCCGCGCCTACATTAACCTGTGATCTTGTAATGTTAATCACCTAAAATGTTATCTAGGCAAATGCATTCCTGAAATTTCATTACTGTACATTAATTTGTGTTTGGTGTTCTAGTGTTTATCCCGTCAGTCAGTGTAACGGTGCAAAAGCATGGCACCCTACGACATTACCCTCGGACTGGGCAGCGTTACAAATGGCTCTGAGCACTATGGGACTTACCATCTGAGGTCATCAGTCCCCTAGAACTTAGAACTACTTAAACCTAACTAAGGACATCACACATATCCATGCCCGAGGCAGGATTCGAACCTGCGACCGTAGCGGTCGCGCAGTTCCAGACTGTAGCGCCTAGAACCTCTTGGCCACTCCGGCCAGTGTCTTACAACAGGCTATGGTTCAAATGGCTCTGATGAAAAAAAAAATGGTTCAAATGGCTCTGAGCACTATGGGACTTAACTGCTGTGGTCATCAATCCCCTCGAACTGAGAACTACTTAAACCTAACTAACCTAAGAACATCACACACATCCATGCCCGAGGCAGGATGTGAACCTGCGACCGTAGCGGTCGCGCGGCACCAGACTGTAGTGCCTAGAACCGCTCGGCCACTCCGGCCGGCGGCTGCGTTACAAACAGCGAGGTGTCGAAACCATGCTAAAAAAAAAAAAAAAGAAGAAAAAAGCAAGACCACAGCTCAGAAGTTTATGTGACCTCACATTCTCACTAATTTCGCTACAACTCTGCCCATCGCCATCGTGGACGTCTCACGCCATGTGAGTGTCCACGATGAAGGTCAGAACAGCGACGCCCACCATTGAAATCAGGACGGTTTTTTGTGGGTGGCCGAGGAAAACATTTCAGACACGGGGCCGCTGGGAATCGACACGAAAAAATATCAAGGGATGGTATCAAGGGCGTCACTGAAACTACCCCTTTTCCTGGGAGGTTGATTCCCGTTCATTTCGCGATCGAGAATGATAGTTCACAATGATGAGCAACACGAACCTGTTCCCGACAACCTTTGACACTGCACACATCCCTTTTATGGAGTCTTTGGGGATGCATCAGCACTGAAGCGGTCGCAGCTCTTTGCAGTGCAGCGTACGGATTGGAACCACTAGGGACCGTTGAGAACCACTGGACGAGATTTGGGTGCTTATGGTTTTCCAGACCTCCTCATGTTTTTGCAGCCTCTTGTGGCGTGATTTCAGGAGAATGCGATACCGACATAAGCGTGAATAAAATGGCAAAGCGTCGCTCTAAGGCCACCCAATTTGGCAACGCCCTCGGTGGCACCCGTCCACCTGTATTGAGAATTTTGAAAATGTAGCTTTACAGAGAAAACCTTTGACGCAGTCCTAGATGACTGCTGGCAGGAATGTGCAGTCAGAGAGGTGTCAAGAGGGTTGCCTGCCTATAGGCGCCTAGGACTACCGTCATGTGCCTTGCCTAGGCTTTTAATGTTTACATGCCTGTTTTAGAGGATACTGTTGACGAACAACAGCTGCAGTATATCTATACCTAATACAGTTGGTAAGAAATTCGCGGTCGGCGAATTCGTTTCGAAAGTATTTCAAACAGCTGTGGGTCGTCAACAGAGTCTGTTCATTGAGGCATGCATGAAAGCATTAGAGGCCAAGGCAGGCAAACGATGTTAACAACACTGGTTTCGATTCCTCGTCGTCTCATTCTCCTTGCTGCTTGAATCAAAGTAATGTAGCGAGCATTACGCGATGAATTTCGTGGACTACGATATAAGGACGTAGACAGCTTGCACGCATAGCCGAAGTGGTTGAGGAGTCTGCTAGCGATAAGGCGGAAATCAGTGTTAAAAGAGAGAGAGAGAAAGAGAGAGAGAAGTAAAACAGAGTGATCAAGGACGATCGCTCGCGATAAGCGAGACATCTTGCTTCGAGCCCCAAAGCGACAGAAATTTTCATGTTCCATTACTGGGTGGTAGATCTATACCTAATACTGCTGATAACAAGAAATTCGCGGTCAGCGAATTAATTTATAAATATTTCGTACAGCTGTGGATCGTCAACAATGTCTGTTCTTTTAGCCATGCATATAAGCAAACTGATTGCTCTTTATGATTAGAATAAAAATTAGCTTCAGTTACCAGTAATTTCTTACTTACTTCACTACCGGTTTCGAAGCCTAGCATTTCATCTTCAGGTGCCACCACATCATTAAGGACACTTCCGTGGCGATTATCGAGTTGCTAGTCCTCAGCTCCCATGCTTTTGTTTGGTGTGGGCTTGATCTCTCAGGATTGATTGGCCTGGCTGTCACATAATAGTGTTTACATAATTATTTGGCGGCACCCGAAGATGAAACCTTAAGCTTCGAAACCGCCCATTACATAAACAGGAAATTACTGCCAGCTTAAACGGATTTTTATTCTATTACCATGTTCCTCGGTTGAAAATGTCCGCCTGATTCAATATTTTATGCGAAAATGGTTGTGCCTCTTATTTTTTTCGAGTTAATCATTAAAGCTTGGTGGCTGGTCCTTGTATGGTTAGGGCGAAACGCCCTCGCTGTTTCCCCTTAGCGGTCTTCCCACGCTGGCGGGGCGTCAGCCGCACCAGTACCTGCCGTAGTTCTTAGTGACGGCCGCCAGACAGCTGTTCGAAAATAATTGGTGCACCACACAGTTGTGCTTCACGTACTCAGGGTCTCCTCGTGCACGCTGCGACCTCCAAGTCCTGCACCGTGATCCGAGAGCGTCTCAGGCCGTTCCGTTGAATCCGGGTTCGCGGAACTGAGGAAAATGGAGCGACGCTGCGAGCTGCGAGCCGCTCGTTAGGGAAGGTGCGTTATTTAATAAGGTGTCAGCAGGCTGTCTTGTTGATGCCCGGGACGAATTATCATTAGTACGGGGGGCGTCCGTACATGGTTATTATGCAGATCTGCTGAAGTAGTAATTAAAAGTCAGGGCGACTGCGTGCAGAAAAGCACACGCGACGAGAAATTACTTCCAGCAAGGCCGCCTTCTTCGTCAGGTGTTAATATGATGAACCAGAAGCGGAAGTATTGTCCGTGGGGCTGCCTGCTATAAAGTTCAACCGTGACCTCTCAGTGCTGCAGCTGACTGCTCCCAGACAACTCATTACGTCAATATATAAGGCGAATGATACCACCTGCTTAGCCACCGATACTAACATGAAAGTATTTCAAGGAAGACGGAAACGTACTTCGTCAGAACCTACATTTGGAGTACTGCATTGTACGGTTGTGACAAAAATCCTTCAGTTTAATTTTATCCATATTTTGCAGCTTCAAACGTGACTGCATTCAGTACACTGGAGGTATAATTTAAGAGACGCCTTCAGTCACAAATTTTCGTGTTTTGTTAGATACACGATGCATTTCGGACCCTGTGGGTCCATCATCACGTGTAACTTGTCTTAATGCATGATTAATTTTTGCTCTTGAATGACGTGAAATGCGTATTCCTGTCATGAAAAGATTGGGTGTTAGGTTATGAATTTCATAAGTCAAATGCGGAAAATACATGTGAAATGGTGGAAAAAATGAACAGTGTAAACTTACTACATAATCCAAGAAAAAGGCTGTTAACTTGTTAACACCTTCACACATTCTTTTCTCCATCCTGTTCGTGCATATCACTTCGCTCGTGAAGCATGCATACACGTGTTTGTAAACACTTAACAGACGTTGTTGTCCGTGGTGTGACCAAAGACGAATTTATACGTAATGCCAGAGATCTAATTATAAACCAATTGACATACGCGAGGAATAACATTAGAATAGGTCTTTAAAATTACTGAAATAACTGGGGGGCTTGCGGAGTATGTTTGTTCATTTAACATAGTCTCTCTGTTTTTTATTTTATGGCGGTATGTCTCTAGTTGTTCTAACAGATTTAGATACATTTCACCTCATTCAAGAGCAAAAATAAATCGTGTATTAAGACAAGTTACACCCAATAATGGACCCACAGGGTCCGAAATGCATCGTGTATTTAATAAAACACGAAAATTAGTGACTGAAGGCTTTCTTAATTCATACTTCCAATGTAAAACTCCTTCAAGATGCTCAAGAAAATAAACTTAATGTCTTCGAAATGTGGCACTGGCTATGCATGTTTAGACTTCAATGTGTGTGTGAAATCTTATGGGACTTAACTGCTAAGGTCATCAGTCCCTAAGCTTACACTCTACTTAACCTAAATTATCCTTATGACAAACACACACACCCATGCCCGAGGGAGGACTCTAGCCTCCGCAAGGACCAGCCGCACAGTCCATGACTGCAGCGCCTGAGGCCGCTCGGCTAATCCCGCGCGGCAGAATTCAATGCCCTGAAAAAATTATCAATGAAGGTGAACAAAGAAAACCGTCCATAAAAAAAAACAGTTAAATGAGGTAACAGAGGAAAGAAAAAGTAGACTAATAGGGCGTATGATGAGATTTTTTGATAGCGCTGCATTACGTTGGAAGAATCGAGGAGGTAAGAAAAGGAAAATTTTATAGACTCCATAAAGCCTTATGACGAGGTAAAGGAGCTCCTCCTAAAAATACCCACGACAAATGGATGCTAGTACTTGCTACTTAAAAATTTGACTATTTGTGAGATGAATAACACTAAATAAATTTAATATTTTTAAGCTGCATTCACAATCCTGGTGGTTTCACTGGCGATTGAAGCTGTAAAACGCGAGACAAGCCTAAAATGACCAAAAGCTTAGCAGAATACATCTCCTGGTCTGTTAGAGGTCCACAAAGGCAAACACTGTGCGCTATGTATAAGTCGCTTGTAGGAATTGCTGAAATAGCTTTACGTTTGTGAAGATGACTACAGCAAAAAGAGAATGCGTTACTGAAATTAACTTCATATTAGGGATTTATAACCTAAAAATGTAGTAGGCGAATATGGAATGGGGGTAAGGAATGAAAGAGGAAGCCGCCTGGTAGAATTTTGCACAGAGCACAACTTAATCATAGCTAAAACTTGGTTCAAGATTCATAAAGGAAGGTTGTATACATGGAAGAGACCTGGAGATACTAGAAGGTTTCAGATAGATTATACAATGGTAAGACAGAAATTTAGGAACCAGGTTTTAAACTGTAAGACATTTCCAGGGCAGATATGGACTCTGACCACAATCTATTGGTTATGAACTGTAGATTAAAACTGAAGAAACTGCAAAAAGATGGGATTTTAAGGAGATGGGACCTCGATAAACTGACAGAACAAGAGATTGCAGAGAGCTTCAGGGAGAGCATTAGGGAACGATTGACAGGAATTGGGGAAGAAATACAGTACAAGAAGAATGGGTTGCTTTGAGGGACGAAATAGTGAAGGTAGCAGAGGATCAATAAGGTAAAAAGACGAGGGCAAGTAGAAATCCTTGGGTAACAGAAGATATATTGAATTTAATTGATGAAAGGAGGAAATATAAAAATACAGTAAATGTAGAAGGCAAAAAGGAATACAAACGCCTCAAAAATAAGATCGACGGGAAGTGCAAAATGGCTAAGCAGGGATGGCTAGAGGACAAATGTAAGGATATAGAGGTATATCTCACTAGGGGTAAGATAGGTACTGCCTACAGGAAAATTAAAGAGACCTTTGGAGAAAAGAGAACCAGTTGTCAATAGCTCAGATGGAAACCCAGTTCTAAGCAAAGAAGGGAAAGCACAAAGGTGGAAGGAGTATGTAGAGGGTCTATACAAGGACTATGTATTTGAGGACAATATATCGAAATGAAAGAGGATGAAGATGAAATGGGAGATATGATACTGCGTGAAGAGTTTGACATAGCACTGAAAGACCTAAGTCGAAACAAGGCCCCAGGAATAGTCAACATTCCAGTAGAACTACTGACAGCCTTGGGAGAGCCAGCCCTGACAAAACTCTGCGATCTGATGAGCACGATGTATGAGACAGACGAAATACCCTCAGACTTCAAGAAGAATATAAAAATTCCAATCCCAAAGAAAGCAGGTGTTGACAGATGTGAAAATTACCGAACAATCAGTTTACTAAGCCACGGCTTCAAGATACTGTAACCTCCCCCTCACTTATCGACCTTAATGACAGTGAAAAAATGAAACCGCGTATACATAATGGGAATTTTGGAAAAGCAATCGTCACCGAAGTTAACCTGTCCGTAAAGAGGGAGGAAAGGGTTACATCTTAATGAAAGGAAAAATGGTAATGAAACTGGTGGAAATTAATTTTGAAAAGGGGTAAAGTTAATAAAGGAAGTAAATGTGCGGCCGTTACGTTAACAATCAACTAGCGGTAATTAGATTTTTGAGATTTGGGGGAAATTACGGTCGCCAGTCCTAAGGACAACTACTGAAAAAGAAAGGTTATAACACATACAATTAGCACTAGAAGCGTGGCAACTGAAGGTTGCCATGTAGTGTGAAAACTGAAGGTTTGTCAGAAGTAATAAATTTCGCTACACTCTGACTTAATTTAGCAAAAGAATTAATAAAACAGGAAAATCGAAAGTTAATTTAGTGACTAAAGTTAATAAAGAGCTTTCTTTCTGAAGCACATCGAAATTCAGTAAAATACGGTTAGTCTTGGACTACCTCAACAATCATTTCAAAAGCTACTTGAATCTACGCAATTTAGAAATAAGAGATTTAACTTTGAACTTGAATTAAATGTTTCTGAACAATTAACAATAGTAAAATTTAGTATGTACCAAGCTGAGCTGCAGTCACAGGTAAGCTAAAATATGGTAACAAAACTCACACTCTTAATTTGTGCTTGTGTAATCTGAATATTGTAGCCAGCTATGAATACTTTAACTGAACTTTGCAATTAAAGCAGTGAAATAGAATTAGCTATATTACTTTAATGCTGGCGTTTGAATTACAACGACACTCGGGTTCATTTCGGTAAAGGAAGGGACCCTGCTTGGTAATGCAACTGGGACAATGAGCAACAAAGGTTCATGCTACGTTGCTGTAATTTTGTGATTTGAACGGTTTTAAAAGCTGAGGTCTGCCATACAGTTCTAAAACTTTACGTGCGTCCAGTCTTCCTTGTTGGTTGATTGAAGGTTTGAAGCTGTCGATCGAGGAGGTTGCGACTGTCACTCATTGTCAGCCGTCGCTGTTGCAGAAGCTGGATGTTGGCGCGCCTTCTTCTCGACATGGTTACTACCAAGACAGGTTATGCAACTTCGGTTAACAAAATTGTATCCTTCAACTTATTTAATGATTTTGGATATTACTCTTTGGACCATTGATACAGAATTAGTTAAGTGACTTTACTTGAAAGGTTGCTCAGAAAAATTTAAGTAACTGTAAATAGGCGACTCGTTCTGGTGTGACCATTGCTCTTTTCAACATTCTTATACGCTAAAGTATTCTACAACCAAAAGAATTGTAAATGAAAGAGGCGATGGTGGCCTCAGTCTGATTTCACTATACTATGTTTGAGGTTACTACACTTTACAATGAACAACATGCGTCGTAATTTTACTCATTACTATACTCTGTCCTCTGCACTTGCATAAAAGAAAACTGGTATTTTCCTTTTACATGTATACAAAGTTCGACTTGACAATTGCAAGCAGTCTTGCCTTGGGTAGACGTGTCGGTGCTGGTGGTGAGATGCATGTGGCTAATGCAGCTCTTCACGCCTCATGCCCTTAATGGCGGCTGGAACTATGAGCTGTAGCACTCGTATAAGCTACTGCACGTCCGCCATAAAATCTGGGCACAGGAACTCTTACAATCAGCCCCAGTGGCATAAAGGCGGCTTCAACAACCATTCGTCACGTTTTACTCCAAAAACGGCGACGATATTCGCCTCTTCGCTGTTGCACAATCACTTTTGCGTGAGCACAGTTACGCACGTCCGATCACGTCAACACTCCCCAGGCCATTCCATTGTTCAGTCCCTGTGTCTCCAGCTACCCCTAGCTACGCTCATATCACCAAGAGTGGGGGCGTTCCCCTACCACCTTTTTACCGAAATCATTTAGTGTTTAAGAATATTTATATTTGCTACCGTGGAGTCCATACCAGTCATAATAATTTACTACTAGCGCTTTACAATATTAAATTATACAGTAATAACTTATAATTACCAAGAAAAAGAATGCATTTGACTCTGAGAGCTTAGTGCATTGTCTGACAAGCAACGCTAATTCCCAGTTTCGCCAATAGATGGCATCAGGGTGCACTCCCTGGCAGTCTCACACAAGCGCGCCCGTTTCCGACGCACGGGCTCCAAATTACTGTCAGCCCACCATCATTTCAGTTCCGTTACACATGCCCCACTTCTTATTGAAGTATCTTACAGTGATAATTCAATAAGAAGTCTCTCCTATAATGAATCTGAAATGTTCGATAAGCTTTTTACCAAGGGTTTTCCCTTTCTTACTGATACACCTCGATACTTATATTACATATTTAAAATGAAACACCAATTCTTTCTCTCTTTCCTGCTAAACATTACATAAATGATTTACATATATTCTTTCCAATTTTCTTACTTCTAAACACAGTACACTTTAAACATCTTTTTTTTTTAAAAAGTTTTAAATACACTTCTTTTATCTCAGGCAAGTAAAACACACGTTATGCGCCTATTACTTTGTAGCCCGTCCTTTTCACTTTACCTCCTCACTTTTCTACCTCTTCCACAACACTTATTTACACATCTATTAAGGCTTTCTTAGAAGCTCAGTCTTTCCCAGTCCGTTTAGTCTCTACTTAAACTAGAAGTTGCATTAGAATACTGCAATATATTTTAGTGAGCATTTACCTTTCACATAGAACAAAAGAAACACAACTATTTACATATTGGTTTACTTTAATATTTCTTTATATATTTATTTTCAATCTGCTAGAATTCGTGGTTCATACCTTTTGAGATCCACTATGTTTCTTACTCCCAGGCGTTTACCTGTTAATGGGTACTCTAAATAATAAGCATTCACATTGGGTATGGACACTATTTTAAATGGTCCATTATATATATATTTAAATTTGCTGATCTCGTTATTAATTTCACTTGACTTTTCATGTGTTTTTACAAGAACGAAATCACCTATTTTGAATTTGGGATTCCTTACTTTTTCGTCGTGACGACGAATTCTCGCATCTGCTTGTTTTCTCATCTTGTCTTTTACTAAGTTCTTTTTACTATCATAATCTAATTCAACTCTATTTGGAAATTCTAGTAGGTCTTCTACTAGACTTTTACTTCTTGTCTTTTTCAGGATTTCTTCTGGAGTAAATCCAGTGCTCTCGTTTGTTAATGAATTCATGATTTCTTCGAATTCACTCACATACATGCCCCACTTCTTGTGGTTACTATGGCAGTACGTCCTAAATAACCGACCTATCTCACGCATATATCTTTCTGCTGGATTGCTTGATGGGTGATAAGCTGAGATATGTACCACTTCTACCTGTTTCTCAGTTATCCCATCCTTCCACATTTTTGAGCAAAACTGAACACAATTATCTGATAGTATTCTCTTTGGCTTCCGTACTTTCACAAAATAATCACACACCATTTTATCATACACAGCTCTGGCAGTAGCTTTTCTCAATGGATAAAGCTTTATATACTTTGAGAAAAGTTCAACTGCTACAAATATGTACACAAAACCCCCCATGGTTTTCGGTAATGGTCCAAAGATATCTACTGCTACTATTTCTAATACTTCATCAGGTTTCATTGATTGCATGGGCCCTTGATTAGTTGCATTTGTTACTTTCGCCTTTTGGCATAGATCACAAGATCTTATCCTCTGTGCTACCCTTCGTGCCATGTTGTTAAAGGTAATGCATTCATCTAACTTATCGGTACACTTCCGTGCACCACAATCACCATATGCCAAGTGAACATAATCTATCAGCACTTCAGTGTGTTGTTCCGGCTAACATACTCTCCACTTCCCTGGATTATTTAATCTTTGAAGATACAGTACACCTTTATGTATTTTATATGAAGCCCTTATGTTAGTTGCGTCCGGATTGTCAAACTTGACCTTTACCGACTTGAGTGCATCATCATCACTTTGATATCTTCGCATATTCCGACATATTTCCCTAATTTTTTCTCTTCCTTCCGCTTTTTTGAAGTAATTCACCTCAAAAACATCTTCCCTATTCTTTACACTTTCTAGTGTCTCACATCCTTCCGGTAATCTCGACAAAGCATCCGGTACTGCATGTTCTTTCCCTTTAACATACTTGATCTCTATGTCAAATTGTTGTAAAAACAGCGCCCATCTGGTCAACCTGTTATGTAACAATCTGCAGTCCTTCAAAAATATTAAAGCTTTGTGGTCTGTATGGACCACAGTCTTATGTCCCCATAAGAAAAGTTGAAATTTCCTAAAAGTTGAAATTTCCTATTGAACACCTGATCATCCACATACTTACGATAAAAGGAACAAAGTCCTATAAACGACTTTAGTTGTTTTTTATTCTTGGGAGCCGGACAATTTCTTATTGCTTTGACTTTGTTGGGATCCTTTTCAATTCCCTCTGGTGTTACTATGTGACCTAAAAACTTTATTTCTTTCTTCACAAACTCGCATTTTTTCAGGTTCAGTGTCATTCCTCCTTTAATTAAAGCTTTGAACACCCTGTCGCCTAACTCCATGTGCTCTTCCCATGTCCTTGTAGCAATTAACAGATCATCTACATAAACCGTGATTAGCGAACTAAGTTCACTACCTAAAATTTTGTCTAAAGCCCGAATGAACACTGAAACGGAAGTATTTAGGCCAAATGGTACCACTGTGTAATGGTAGCATTTGCCATTGAATAAAAATGTCGTGTACTTCCTAGACTCCTCACTTAATGGGAGTTGCCAGTATCCTGCCGTTAGGTCTAAACTAGTCATGTACTTTACACCATTAAACTTCTGCAATAAATTATCTATGTTCTCTGGACGATCCAACTCCCTCTTCACTACTTTATTCAGAGTACGAGCATCTATCACTATTCGTACACTTCCATCCTTCTTACCTACTATCACCAATGAGTTATTATATGGGCTAGAACTCCGTTCAATGACCCCACATGAAACCATTTTATCTATTTCTTTTTGAACTGCTTCTTTCTTAGACAAGGGTACATTATATGGTGGTTTAAAGAAAGGTTCATGCTCCTCTACCTCCATGCAGTACTCATAATTTATCACTCGTCCCGGTTTGTCCGAAAATACCTCCTGATTTTCTTTCAGAATTTGCCATAGATCCTCCCTTTGGGCATCAGATAGTCCTTCCGTTTTATCCACTACATTTCGAAGGAGTGTCTCCTTATTTCCATCTTCAACAATCTGCCTCACCAGAAACCAATCGAATTTTTGACCTATTCCTGAATCATGATCATCTCTAAATTCTACCCATCTCAACTGGTTCTCTTCCATTACTCTAGATGATTCAAATGTTATTTCTAATACTGCACTATCAACTTTACAAACTATTATCCCTTTGTCACAATCTATAATTACTTTTTGTTTTATTAACCAGTCAATGCCTAAAATGATCTCGGCACTGAGCTCTGGAACTACTAAAAATGCATTAGAAAATAGCTTGTTTTTTATCTTAAATTCCATCATCACTTGATGTTTAACAGGTTTACTACATTTCCCTGTCGCCCCTATCACTTTAACACCTGTTACTGGCATCATGACTACTCCTCGTTGCTCTTTGATCATCTCAAAAAATGCGTGCGAAATAGTACTTATTTGAGCACCCGTATCCAACAATACATATAAATCGTACCCACATACATTAATGGGTAGGATTGTTTGCATCCTATTGTCCTCTTTCATACTTTCTTTATCTTCCCATAATAAATCCTTTTCCTCCGCCAAGTCTTGCCATATTATTTTTCCGGTTTTTATACTGACCATTCCATCCGGAGGTTTCTTTCTCCTTTTCATCCTAAATTCTTTCACCACTTTTTCCAATAGTCCTTCGTCTAGGCTCTTTAATGCCATCGCGTTCTCATTCGAATCTGTCATGCCTGAACTCTCGGTTGCGGAATCGGAAACTTCCTCTATTTCTTTTTCTCCCTGGATGCTTTCTGATGATTCTGACGATAATTCCTCCTCCTTAGAAATATGACCTTCTTCGGGTTCCAATAATTCTCGCAAATTATAATCCATTTCTCTACTTTCCCTTTGTTGGATAGTGCATTCGCCACTCTTACTTTCATTATTTTCCCCTACTAATGGAATTCCAGTCTCACTCAACTAATTTGCTTCAGTACTACAGGGATCACAACACTCTTTCTCTTGGTTAGATACACTTTCTCTAATTTCTTTAAAAGAATCTCCATCACAGTCATGTACTCTTGCTGTCACTAGGTACACATCATAATCGGTATGGCTCTCTGACACTGTCATATTCGGGTCCAAATTAATCACTTGAGTGGAAGATCTTTCTAATTGTGCTGGCTGGCTTTTGAGCTGATGTATATATTCTGCATACGAGGCAATTTCTGAATCGGCATGCGTCTCTGCACTATGCCCCTTTTTCTTATCCACCCTTTCCTCTTTAATTACTTCTCGATGCGATTCGTCGACTATTCGTACGAACCTTTTATCATAAGTCACATCACTCCTCCCTTGCCCCTGCCTCTCTGCACAGTTGCCATCCCTACCGACAAACAACGCCTTCTCTGACTCTTCCTTCATCAATTCGTCACTCTGACCGCGAATTGTACTTATTTCATTCACGTGAGCCTTCACATCCGACCGATATTCTTTTCCTACTTCATTTCCCTTAATAATTCCTCCCTGCTCTCTCTCCTCTGTTTGTATCCCTGCATTATACTTCGCAAAGTTTCGTTTATGTAACTGCTCTTCAGGCGAACGACGCACTATCCTACTATAGTACTGCCTACTCCGATCTTCCCTATATTTGGGCCATTTCTTTCTTTCCGCGCGCGTTAGGCCCTTGACCTGCGCGGTATTTAGTTTTCCTGATTTTGATAATGCATCCTGTTTCCCTGATAGTGTCCTCTCCCTCGCTGAGAGTTACCTTCTTGACCTCTTCCTCTCATCATGTTAATTTGCGGTTCATTCCTACCACATTTTACTATTCCATTCTGATTTCTGAAACCTCGAAACTCTCTAGTTTCACGCCACCTATCTTCATTCTCGATTTTTTCTAAAAATTCATCGAATGTTCGATGAGTGCCTCCTACATAACGCTTTGAATCGTCAGGTAGCTTTTTCCACAACTCCCACACTATCTCCGATTCTGATCTACGATCTTTAAGATACTCCAAACGCTTGAACCATCCTTCACAGTATTCTTTCATGAGCCCACGCCCATGTTCTGGCATTCTGGCGACAACGAATTCTCTCCACAACCTATCTCTCTGTTGTGTGCTCCAGAATTCCTCAAGGAACTTTTCTTTGAAGTCTGTAAACTTCAAATTGTCGATATCCAAATTCAATCCCCAACGTTTAGCATGACCTGCTAAAGCGTCTATTACTAAATTAATTTTTTCTTTATCCGACATGTCTGTTGGTAAGACACGTTCACAATTTTTTATAAAATCCATTGGATGCCATCCACCTTGTTTCTTTTGAGGATCGTATTTTTCCTCCCTACTCAGTATTTCCGATTTTTGCATTACCAATGGGATACCACTACAGTTAAGAAACGTCTGATTCTGAACTTGCTGACTTAATAATTTTATCTCATTACGCAGTGTATTTTCCTGCTCCTGCACACATGCATCAAAACTCAACATGGTATTGCGCAGTGTTTCAATATCAGCTGCCGTTTCTTTAACAATCTCTTTTTTAGAACTGGTACTATCACCCGTAATTTACTTTCAATTATCGGTTCTAATTTTTCACTAACCAAAGGTTCCACTGATTTCTCTATTCTCTGAATTTCGGTATCAAATCTTTTCTCTATTTCTGTGACTTTTCTCTGAACATTTGTTATTTCAGCCCTAATGCTATTTACTGATTTGTTTACCTCTGTGATACGTTGGCTTTGCGTATTCAAAATATCTAAATTGGCTTTTATTTTACCAGATAGGTTTTCATCCAATTGGGATATATGACTAGCCATTTCTGCTTTCAAACTAGCATTCCCGTCTTGAATTTGCGGCATCATCCTATTTAACAAACTTGTTAATTCCATATCCTCTCCCTTGTGACTTGCATCCACAGATACATTGGGTTCACTTTTCACTACCTTTGGTTTCACTTCCCGTTCCTCCTGTCTTATGGGTGTGGATTCATCTATAAGATTTTCCAACCCTACAACAGTATCTATAGTCCCTAATTCTGGGTCTGACCTTGTAATGTTTTCGTCTTGCTTGTTACTATTCGACTCCATCTTATGCTGCTGTATTTCGTGCCTAATAGAAATGTTTATTAAACCAAGTATTACTTGTTTAACTCCTACTATTGGACTTTCTTTTGCTGCTTTGCAGGTTGTCGTCTTGAACTTACCAATTGTGGTATATTTGTCTACAACAGAATTTTAAATTTAAAATTTTCTTGAAACTACAAGTTTATATAAAACACTTTGATTGCAGCCATTATTCTACAAACTTGGTTAGTCCTGTCACGGTCGCCACATGCGACCGAACCGCTGAATCTTTCCATCAGTAAATGGGGTATGTTCTCCACTGACTCGGTTGTTTTAACCCCCTCCACTGACGGAATAACCCACTTCCCAATTCCGTATGTATAAAACCAATACGGACTTGTAGCTGTCACGCCTTTGCGCTTACTGCTACGTATTTTAACTGTAAATAGCTCAGTCCCAATGGTAAGAGGCAGTAGTGAATTCACGTAGTTAATATTTGAATCCAGCACAGCTGCCACAAGCTCAGCTCGCTTTTACTCCACTCCTACCCTCGCCATTGCACCACATTAACTAGGTGCTACGTGGACCTTGCTAAATTCACTTGCGTATACATTTTTGACCGTTACTCGCCAGTATTTACCTAATGATTAGTACACTCCTAACCGGACTATTTCCCTAAGAGCTGTGATGATTGAACGGGTTCGATCCACGGCCTACAGTGCCCTACAGTTCACACGGCAACACTGCCTACCTGACCCACTTAACTTGGTAGTGACCTTATGTATCCAATCACCACTGCTAGCAGCAGTGGATAATCCTATCAGCACGACGAGAGCAGCAGACTTACCGTCGAATCCTCCTGAAAATACTTATAACTACGGTCGCCAGCTCTGAAGGAGCAAAAGAATAAATCAATTTTTGGGCTCGTTTCAAAGTGAAATGGCTTGAGTTGAATTTAAACTTAATTCTGAATATTACTATTTCTGATCATTCTAGATGATTCTACAAAGCAAATACTCTCTCAATTTCTGTGAGTTGGCTTGGTAATTACTACCAAGACAGGTTATGCAACTTCGGTTAACAAAATTCTATCCTTCAACTTATTTAATGATTTTGGATATTACTCTTTGGACCATTGATACAGAATTAGTTAAGTGACTTTACTTGAAAGGTTGCTCAGAAAAATTTAAGTAACTGTAAATAGGCGTCTCGTTCTGGTGTGACCATTGCTCTTTTCAACATTCTTATACGCTAAAGTATTCTACAACCAAAAGAATTGTAAATGAAAGAGGCGATGGTGGCCTCAGTCTGATTTCACTATACTATGTTTGAGGTTACTACACTTTACAATGAACAACATGCATCGTAATTTTACTCATTACTATATTCTGTCCTCTGCACTTGCATAAAAGAAAACTGGTATTCTCCTTTTACATGTATACAAAGTTCGACTTGACAATTGCAAGCAGTCTTGCCTTGGGTAGATGTGTCGGTGCTGGTGGTGAGATGCATGTGGCTAACGCAGCTCTTCACGCCTCATGCCCTTAATGGCGGCTGGAACTATGAGCTGTAGCACTCGTATAAGCTACTGCACGTCCGCCATAAAATCTGGGCACAGGGACTCTTACAATCAGCCCAGTGGCATAAAGGCAGCTTCAACAACCATTCGTCGCGTTTTACTCCAAAAACGGCGACGATATTCGCCTCTTCGCTGTTGCACAATCACTTTTGCGTGAGCACAGTTACGCACGTCCGATCACGTCAACACTCCCCAGGCCATTCCATTGTTCAGTCCCTGTGTCTCCAGCTACCCCTAGCTACGCTCATATCACCAAGAGTGGGGGCGTTCCCCTACCACCTTTTTACTGAAATCATTTAGTGTTTAAGAATATTTATATTTACTACCCTGGAGTCCATACCAGTCATAATAATTTACTACTAGCACTTTACAATATTAAATTATACAGTAATAACTTATAATTACCAAGAAAAAGAATGCATTTGACTCTGAGAGCTTAGTGCATTGTCTGACAGGCAGCGCTAATTCCCAGTTTCGCCAATAGATGGCATCAGGGTGCACTCCCTGGCAGTCTCACACAAGCGCGCCCGTTTCCGATGTGCGGGCTCCAAATTACTGTCAGCCCACCATCATTTCAGTTCCGTTACACACTCCCAAAGATCCTACACACTTTGATTCTTCACACGACCTATCGATGTAATCGTTCGATAGCAGTTTTCCCTAGGCAAGACCCAGCGCAAAAATACAAATAATATTTACGAAACAAACCAATTATACATCGACATAAATGCATTAATATATATATACAAATAGTAAAACAATTACAATACACGAAGACACAGAAATGTTATTATTCAGGTTACAAAAATAAGGAAAACAAATTTATAGTACAATAGATGGAAATAGGAGGATATGCATTTCCGGCGTTACGACACGAATTTTTTACAGACGAATGGAAAAACTGGTAGAAGCCGACCTCGGGGACGATCAGTTTTGATTCCGTAGAAATGTTGGTACACGTGAGGCAATACTGACCCTAGGACTTATCATAGAAAATAGATTAAGGAAAAGCAAACCTATGTTTCTAGCATTTGTAGACTTAGAGAAAGCTTTTGACAATGTTGACTGGAATACTGTCTTTCTAATTCTGAAGGTGGCAGGGGTAAAATACAGGGAGCGAAAGGCTATTTACAGTTTGTACAGAAACCAGATGGCAGTTATAAGAGTCGAGGGGCATAAAAGGGAAACAGTGGTTGGAAAGGATGTGAGACAGGGTTGTAGCCTCTCCCCGATGTTATTCAATCTGTACATTGAGCAAGCAGTAAAGGAAACAAAAGAAAAATTCGGAGTAGGTATTAAAATCCATGGAGAACAAATAAAAACTTTGAGGTTCGCCGATGACATTGTAATTCTGTCAGAGATAGCAAAGGACCTGGAAGAGCAGCTGAACGGTATGGACAGTGTCTTGAAAGGAGGATATAAGATGAACATCAACAAGGGCAAAACGAGGATAATGGAATGTAGCCGAATTAAGTCGGGTGATGCTGCGGGAATTAGATTAGGAAATGAGACGCATAACGTAGTAAATGAGTTTTGCTATTTGGGGAGCAAAAAACTGATGATGGTCGATGTAGGATATAAAGTGTAGAGTGGCAATGGCAAGGAAAGCTTTTCTGCAGAAAAGAAATTTGTTAACATTGAGTATAGATTTAAGCGTCAGAAAGTCGTTTCTGAAAGTATTTGTATGGAATGTAGCCATGTATGGATGTGAAACATGGACGATAAATAGTTTGGACAAGAAGAGAATAGAAGCTTTTGAAATGTGGTGCTACAGAAGAATACTGAAAATTAGATGGGTAGACCACATAACTAATGAGGAGGTATTGAACAGAATTGGGAAGAAGAGAAGCTTGTGGCACAACCTGACTAGAAGAAGGTATCGGTTGGTAGGACATGTTCTGAGGCATCAAGGGATCATCAATTTATTATTGGAGGGTAGCGTGGAGGGTAAAAATCGTAGAGGGAGACCAAAAGAGGAATACACTAAGCAGATTCAGAAGAATGTAGTCTGCAGTAGGTACTGGGAGATGAAGAAGCTTGCACAGGATAGAGTAGCATGGAGAGCTGCATCAAATCAGTCTCAGGACTGAAGATCACAACAACAAAAACCTAAGAATATGCGGGTGGTTATGTTTAAAGAGCCGTATCTGACCTCTGAATTCGAAAATTCAATACGGTGTGAATTAGCATATGGAAAAAAAACAGCTTCCTCTCATTCTGACAAGACCTAGACTAGGAACTGCCGGCCAATATATCCCAGATATGTTTAGTGGACAACCTTCCACATGAACGTGCAGCTCAGAGAGGACTGGGCACCAGTCATCCGGCGAAGGGATGGACACTGCTTGTCGCTCGTGGAACGGCGATTGTCCTGCTTCATACCTCGTCGGTAGAAACGAAAGCCTTATACAATCACTCTATGGTCTTCTCAGTCAGTGCAATGAACGAATACGGCCACTTATATCACATATTTCGACACTCGCAAATGCACTCATCATGAACTGTCTTTCTACATAAATAAGTTCGTGCGAAACACTCAGAGCGCGAACGCCTTTCGAACTTTTTCAGTTTTTTTGTAGTTTTCCTGAAATCTAATCATATTTAAAAATACCTTAGGCTTAATTTAGTGTCTTCGTCGTTGAAGATATTTGACAATGTTTTTCAGACTGTGGTTTCCAAGTTTTCTGTTCCTATTTATTCACCGGTGTTTGCCTGTTGATAACATCTGAATAAGGTTAATCGTCTTGTGTGCTAATGTTCAGATTGTTTTCCCTGTTATTTTAAATATTTGACCCTCATTCTGTTTCAAATACACTGGCGGAAAAAGAATCGCAACAAGAAGAAGGAGTTGCGTGACATAAACGTAAGTTGCTATGAGTGTTTCTACTTGTGGAAGATGATGTCTAGTAAGATTACGCACTAGTCGCATAAAAGTGGCACTATTAGCGGCACTATGTGAATGCAAATCAAGTTTGTTTTAAGTAACGCTGTAATGGTCGTGAGCGTTCGTTACCTTTGAGAATGGACGTGGTGAGTTGATGTTAGTCAAGAATACCTTTAAGGCGACGAAGACGTCCATATCAACACCTAACTGAGTTTAAACGATGTCGTGTAATAGGCCTACGTGAAGCTAGATGTTCCTTTTACGATATTACAAAAAGACTTGGCAGAAATGCAGCCAATGTACATGACTGCTGGCAGCGGTGGCCACGAGAATGTACGCTCGCAAAAAGACCGGACACCGGACGGTCACGTGGCACTACCGAGAACGAAGACCAGCTTGTTCGGCGCATCGTGCTGCATCTGCAACAGCAGTTTGAGCAGCAGTTGGCACCACATTGACCTGTTACAAATCGATTACTTTAAGGACAGCTCCGAGCCAAACGACCTGTAGCGTACACTGTGCCGACCGCAAGCGACCGCCATTTACGACATGGTGCAAATCAACTGCTCGGAGGGCGGGGTGGAGGTCTGTTGTAGTTTCTGACGAATGCTGGCTCTGCCTCGATGCCAGTGATGACCGAGTTTTTGTTAGAAGACCAGTTGAAGGCCCGCAAACAATCGGTCAGCATGCTAGATATACTGGAGTTGTGATCTAGGGTGCGATTTCGTCCGACTGCAGGAGCATTCTCATGCTTATCCCACGCAGACCTGACTGGAAATTTGTACACATATTGTGCTGCCATTCATGAAGAGCATTCCAGGGGGTGTTTTCCAATAGGATAACGCTCGTCCACTTACCACTGTCGTAACCCAACATGCCTTACAGTGTGTCGACATATTACCTCGACCTCTCCGATCACCAGATCTGTCTCCAGTCGAGCACAAATGGGTCATCATCGGACGACAACTCCAGCGCCATCCACAAACAGCAGTAACCGTCCCAGTACTGACCGACCAAGTGAACAGGCACGGAAATCCATCCCTCGAATTGACATCTGGCACCTGTACAACACAAGGCATGCACAGTTGCGAGTTTGCATCCAACATTCTGTCAGTTACACCAGTTAAAACGTACCAGCAATTCACATTCTCAGTGCCTTATCTCGCGCTTGCATTAACCTGTGATCTTGAGACGTTAATCACTTAAATATTTTACCTAGACGAATGTATTCCTGGAATCTCATTACTCTACTTTTACCTTCTTGCGACGTCATTACTCTACTTTTTTGGTTTTGCGATTTTTTTCCATCAGTGTAATTTGTCAGTCTTTACTTCCCATACATATATTGTTCACTGATACTGTTAATTACTTTTTTCTGTCATGCTATCTCATTGAAACAACGGATAATTAATATACCCATTACATGCATGTATTTTTTTTTCTACAGATACAAGAACACTAGGTCCGATCTTTCAACGTTCTCCATTTCTTACCTTAGGGCCAACGGCGTTGCCGCAGTGGTAACACCGGTTCCCGTCAGATCACCGAACTTAAGCGCTGTCGGGCTGGGCTAGCACTTGCATGGGTGACCTTCCGGTCTGCCGAGCGCTTTTGGCAAGCGGGGTGCACTCAGCCCTTGTGAGGCTAACTGAGGAGCTACTTGGCTGAGAAGTAGCGGCTCCGGTCTCGTAAACTGACATACGGCCGGGAGAGCGGTGTGCTGACCACATGCCCCTCTATGTCCGCCTCCAGTGACGCCTGTGGGCTGAGGGTGACACGGCGGCCAGTCGGAACCTTTGGGCCTTCATGACCCGTGCGGAAGGTGTTTAGTTTAGTTTTATTTCGTAACTTTCCAGAATTTTGCAACTCTTTTCCCTTTTTCTTGGCTCTGAGCACTATGGGACTCAACGTCTGAGGTCATCAGTTCCCTAGAACTACTTAAACCTAACTAGCCTAAGGACATCACACACATCCATGCCCGAGGCAGGATTCGGACCTGCGACCGTAGCAGCCACGCGGTCCCGGACTGGAGTGCCTAGAACCGCACGGCCACGAGCATAGAGACAGGATGATTCCTCACTTCGGTTGTCTGAATACAAGATCTAATTTCATTTTTCGACCCAGGCCGTTTTGCTGCTTCTTTTGAGCACTGTGCTGTAGACGACGTGTTCTTAACTGTGAACTTAATATGGGAGTAGTTAAACTGAAGCAATAAACCATAAAGCGAATTAAGAATGCGAAAATACATTGTACTGTTAAAGCGTAGTCAGAGAAGTAGCTGAAGGGTGCCAACCGCGAAATAATGACGGACAACGATGTGCAGTTGAGGCATTCAAAGACTGCCTTTATAAAGATCGAAGAGTGCAGTCCAGTTACAAAAAGAAAGATAACAGTTTAACGTGTCGTTGAGGACGAAGACACTACAGACGGAGCACGGCATCAGGCAAACAAACGATGCGGAAGGAAACTGACCGTGTTCTCTACGATCGATTTCGGGAACTCACGGTACACCTAAATCAGCATGACCGGACGATTTGAACCCTGCTCTTACTAGATGATAATAGGTTGTAGTAACAGCGGAGCCACGTTGCTCTGTTTCCGTTACGATAGCGATCTGCGCAGACATTAAAAGTTAAAATATGTTTGAAAGAACACGCCACGGTAATACAATTGCACAGGCGTATACTTAAGAATGTGGTCAGAAATACGGTTCTCCAGTGCACCTAATTAATATTGTCATAAGGAAATACTGATGACCAAGGAGATTACAAACATCCGACGAGCAAACAGTGCGATGATAGTAAGCAAGATAGAAACGTTAATTACCTGTCGGAAGAGGTGCGGACTCCAACGTAAATAGCTACAGTAAGTAGGCCAAAGCTTGTAACAGTCGGTTCACTCACTATTTGAGTGTAAATAAAGATTTTTATATACTTATATTTTTGAATAGGGTTACACGTCAGTTCATTTTTAGCACGTACATACATTCCGGATTGTGACAAATAATTTTCCAGAGGTGACTGCTGTGTGTAACGCATGCAAGAATTATAGAGATTTTTAGTCGATCGAAATATATAAATAATGCTCGCAGTCATACTGTTGAAATGTTAGTCAAGCTACAAATAGGTATTGCACTGACACGTTCTACACAGTAACTCACAGGTTAAGTGATCTTGTTTCTTCCTGTGGCACTCGAACTTTGCAGTTCCTGCTCGTCGTCTCTAGCCGATAACGTTGACTGCTAGTGAAAGATCCAAAGAAGTCTTCTGGAATCGCCCAACAGCTGTCAATAACGTCTGATACAGAAGGCCAGACGGGGCTGCCTTGAAATATTCTGACTACAGTGTCACAGTAAGTAACTCCAGAGCGCCTAGGCAGTATGTTACATTACTATCCACGTGTCCTGTATGTAGAAAATTAAGGAAAGAACTTTGGTATGAAAATGGCTAATCCTGCTGTAATATATTTCACTGTCATGCATTTCACAGATGTTCTTCAATATCACTGTCAGTTAGGTTGCAACCTACGTCCTCAATTATTTGCTTGACGTATTCCAATCTTTGTCTTCCTCTACAGTTTTTGCCCTCTACAGCTCCCTCTAGTACTATGGAAGTCATTCCCTATGTATTAGCAGATGTCCTATCATCCTGTCCCTTCTCCTTATCAGTGTTTTCCACATATTCCTTTCCTCTCCGATTCTGCGTAGAACCTCCTCATTCCTTACCTTATCAGTCCACCTAATTTTCAACATTCGTCTATAGCACCACATCTCAAATGCTTCGCTTCTCTTCTGTTCCGGTTTTCCCACAGTCCATGTTTCACTACCATACAATGCTGTACTCCAGACGTACATCCTCAGAAATTTCTTCCTCAAATTAAGGCCGGTATTTGATATTAGTAGACTTCCCTTGGCCAGAAATGCCTTTTTTGCCATAGCGAGTCTGCTTTTGATGTCCTCCTTGCTCCGTCCGTCATTGGTTATTTTACTGCCTAGGTAGCAGAATTCCTTAACTTCATTGACTTCATGACCATCAATCCTAATGTTAAGTTTCTCGCTGTTCTCATTTCTACTACTTCTCATTACCTTCGTCTTTCTCCGATTTACTCTCAAACCATACTGTGTACTCATTAGACTGTTCATTCCGTTCAGCAGATCATTTAATTCTTCTTCACTTTCACTCAGGATAGCAATGTCATCAGCGAATCGTATCATTGATATCCTTTCACCTCGTATTTTAATTCCACTCCTGAACCTTTCTTTTATTTCCATCATTGCTTCCTCGATGTACAGATTGAAGAGTAGGGGCGAAAGGCTACAGCCTTGTCTTACACCCTTCTTAATACGAGCACTTCGTTCTTGATCGTCCACTCTTATTATTCCCTCTTGGTTGTTGTACATATTGTATATGACCCGTCTCTCCCTATAGCTTACCCCTACTTTTTTCAGAATCTCGAACAGCTTGCACCATTTTATACTGTCGAACGCTTTTTCCAGGTCGACAAATCCTATGAAAGTGTCTTGGTTTTTCTTTAGCCTTACTTCCATTATTAGCCGTAACGTCAGAATTGCCTCTCTCGTCCCTTTACTTTTCCTAAAGCCAAACTGATCGTCACCTAGCGCATACTCAGTTTTCTTTTCCATTCTTCTGTATATTATTCTTGTAAGCAGCTTCGATGCATGAGCTGTTAAGCTGATTGTGCGATAATTCTCGCACTTGTCAGCTCTTGCCGTCTTCGGAATTGTGTGGATGATGCTTTTCCGGAAGTCAGATGGTATATCGCCAGACTCATATATTCTACACACCAACGTGAATAGTCGTTTTGTTGCCACCTCCCCCAATGATTTTAGAAATTCTGATGGAATGTTATCTATCCCTTGTGCCTTATTTGACCGTAAGTCCTCCAAAGCTCTCTTAAATTCCGATTCTAATACTGGATCCCCTATCTCTTCTAAATCGACTCCTGTTTCTTCTTCTACCACATCAGACAAATCTTCACCCTCATAGAGGTAAGGTCTTATGGTACCAAACTGCTGACGTCATCGGTTCCTAAGCTTACGAACTACTTAATGTAACTTAAACTGACTCTAAGGACAACACACACACACCCATGGCCGAGGGAGGACTCTGCGACGGGGGGAGCCGCGCGGACCGTGACAAGACGCTCTTGACCGGGCGACTACCCCGCGCGGCAAACGGTTGGACGTCCACGACTCTTCACAGAACATGGGGTTCGGAGGCTTGTCTGCTCTGTAAAGTAGGGTAGATGGTGATCTGTGGCATCCCTGACGAAAGATCACAATGCTGCTGCACGGAAAAGTGTTTCGCAGCAGACCGTTCATTGTACATTGTTGAGTATGGAGCTCTGCAGGAGACCACTCCTACGTGTTCACAGGTTGACCCAACGACACTGTCAGTTACGACTGCAGTGGGTACAGCACCAACGGGATTTGACCGCCGATCAATGGAAACGTGTCCGCTCTTCGGGCGTATCACATTTTTATTTCACTGCGCCGCTGGTCGTCTCCACAAACGCAGTCATCGAGGTGAACGGGGCCTCGAAACGTGCAGTGCACCACGGACGCAGGCTGGAGGGAGCAGTGTTATGCCATGGCGTAATGTTCTCTATCATAAACAAATTGAGAAAGTTTTGTTTTTCTGTGTATAGAATCAGCTACATGCTGTGCAACGAACGTGAGTACATGAATAACTAAGTAACAGCCGAGTACACACAAAAACTGTATTCCACAACACTACCGCAATCGCAAGTGTATAAGGCTGACATACTAAGTTCACCTTTTAGTATTTGCCTATTAACAGCTGCTCGCACGGTTGCAGATGACATGATGTACACTGAGAGAAAACGGCAACAGAAAAAAGTACAGAAAATCTGCCGCAAACAGCGACAATGATTCTTAAAAACATGCCGTAACATACAATAGTAAGGTAGAGTCAAAGTATCAATAGAAAACTATATTTCAAAAAACGAACAGTAAAAATGTAATAATGTGTTACTGTGTTTGTATAACTAAGCTGTTTTCTGCATGTTTCAGATTAAAGAACCCACTTATGATGGTGATATTTGTCGCCGAAACTGGTTTGCGAAATAAATAAGTAGGTCTAAACAAGTAACAAGGTGTTTTGCATCAAAGCGGACTCACAATTCCGATATTGATGTTTATTATTCAGGATACATAAATAATTCTTTTTTACTAGGAAGTTATCCATAGCCATTTGTTTCTGCCGACACTTCAACACTTGTCGAAAATGTGTCACAACATTATCGTCAAACAAATTTGTAACGCGCGTAGCCACTGCTTTAGTGGGGTGACGATTTTGAATGTACGATGCAACCGATTCCCATGTTTTCAGCATTTCTCTAATTGCGCCAGAAGATTGCTGCTTTGCTGTTACCTCCTCCTCCTCCTCCTCTGAAGAACTCCTCTCCACAACTTCCTGTTGTGAAACACACTACAACTCCATAACCTCTTTGGTGGTCATTTTTGGCTGTGAAACCCATCGATATCACTGTTACCCACTTTTAGTCCTATGCTCTTGGTCAAAGAGTGTCGTTGACTACAGGCTCTGCTGGTACTGACTCAAATACCTCAGAGTCACATGCGACCAAAACTTCTTCCAGGCAGAAGTGAAAGTTCTGTTGGTAACCCCATCCCACGCCTTTTCGATCATCTGGACGCCGGCAGCGATGTTGAAGTGGCATTTCCTAAACTCTCTGAAAGTGAGGTTGGTAGCTTCAGTCAACTCAAAGCAACGCTCGATGACTGCTTTAGTGTAGGGCTTCTTTAAAGTTAGAAATAATCAGCTGGTCCATAGACTGGAGTAACGGAGTGGTGCTGGGAGTAAGAGATTGGATCTTGGTGAATTAAAATTCTTCAAGGAGGGTGTCTTGTAGGCCTGCAGAATGGGCAGGAGCGCTATCCATAACAAGCAAGACATGGAGTGACAGATTCGTCTCAGGCAAAAAACTTTCATCAAAAGACCCTGCGCTTGCATGGCACCTGTGGTAGTAACAGAAGACACGGCACCAGCTGCGAACCACCTGCACCCCTTCGTGCTTGATGTCTTCCCCGACGGCGATGTCATTTTTCAATAGTATAACTGTCCGCATCTCTGGAGTCAAAACCGCACTTCAGTGGTTTAAGGAGCATTATAATAAACTCACTTTGATATCTCGGCGACCAAATTCGCCTGATGTAAATCCTATGGAATGCATCTGTGTGGCTACCGGGCGCCATCAGCGATTGTGCAAATCAGCGGCCCGTTATTTACGCGAATTACATGACCTGTGCGTAGACATCTAATGTCACATACCTCCACAAACTACCAACAAACTGTGGGATCCCTGACACATGGAATCAGTGATGTATTTCGTGCCAAAGACGGGCAAACACGTGATTAAGCAGGTAACCAAATGTTTGGCTCATCAGTGTATATCAGTTGTTAAGAAAATTCCTTTTTTTCGGAGAGGTTTTCTTTGCTATAACCAGCCTGCATTTTATAACCCCTTCAACCATTATCAGTTTTTTGCTACCGAAATAGCGAAACACGTCGCTAACTTTTTGTTTCTCATTTCCTTATTGGAAACAATGTCCTACTGTTACGCAAAACATTAGTTTTTCATGTGACGCAAACATATTTCAGCACATGCGTGCCATCATCAGCACTTCTTTTTTTTTTTTTTTTTTTTTTTTGTAAAATTTGTGAAGCGTGAACATGATTCAAATGGTTCTAAGCACTGTGGGACTTAACATCTGAGGTCATCAGTCCCCTAGACTTAGAACTACTTAAACCTAATTAATCTAAGGACATCACACACATCCATGTCCGAGGCAGGATTCGAACCTGCGACCGTAGCAGCAGCGCGGTTCCGGACTGAAGCGCCTAGAACCGCTCGACCACAGCGTTACAGTGAACATATTTTCTCAGATTTTAATAAAGAAGACCCACTGAAAATGCTGAAACATGATTGGGTCACACGAAAAAATAGTGTTTCAATAACAGGCGGGCCTTATAACCAATACTTTTAACTGCAAACATGGTAAATACAAGAGCAGCAAATCTACGTGATGAATATTTCTCATTTCCTAATCTAATTCTCTGAGCATAGCCTGATCTAATTCGATTTCCTTTGTTTTGCTTTGTTAATGTTCATTTTGTATCTTCCTCTCAAGACACTGTCCAGTCCATTCAACTGCTGTTCAGAGTCCTTCGCTGCCTCTGAAAGAATTACAACGCCACGGACAGACGTCGAAAATTTTATTTCTTCTTACTCAATCTTCATTCCCTTTCCAGATTTCGCCTTGGTTTCCTTTGCTTCTCATTCAGCGTACAGACTGAGGAGGAATAGATCAGTATTTAGTGTCCCGTCGACAACGAGGTCATTAGAGATGGAGCACAAGCTCGGATTAGGAAAGGATGGAGAAGGAAAGAGGCCGTGCCCTTTCAAACGACCCATCTCGGCATTTGTCTTAAGAGATTTAGGGAAACAGCGGAAAACCTAAATCAGGATGGCCGGACGTGGGTTTGAACCGTCGTCTTTCCGAATGAGAGTCCAGCGCTCTAATCATTACGCTAGCCCACTCGGTGTACAGACTGAGTTACATAGGATATACACTACAAACATGTCTCTCTCCCTTATCAGTCATTGCTTCTCTTTCATTTCCTTCGGCCCGTTTAACTCCCGACTGTTTTCTGCACAAGTTGTAAATAATCTTCCTCTCCCTGCATTTTATCGCTGCTACCTTCAATATTTCAAAGCATATAGTCCAGCCAGTATTGTCCAAAGCTTTCCTTATATAAACAAATGATATAAATGTAGCTTTGCAATTCTTCAACTTGTCTTCTACAATGAGACGATGGTTCAATACTGCAACAGGTGTTCCTACCTTTCTCCGGAAACCAAACTGATCTTACCCCCGTATCGGCATCTACCACTTTTTCCAGTCATCTTTAAATAATTTGTGTCAATATTTTACAACCATGACATATTTAGCTGATAGCTCGGTTATATTCGCAACCGTCAACACTCTAATTTTTTGGATTTTGAATTGTAACATTATTGGCTCAAATGGTTCAAATAGATCTGAGTACTGTGAGACTTAACTTCTGAGGTCATCAGTCCCCTTGAACGTAGAACTACTTAAACGTAACTAACCTAAGGACATCACACACATCCATGCGCCCAAGCCAGGATTCGAACCTGCGACCGTAGCGATCTCGCGGATGTTACATTATTCTCGAAGTCTGTATACGCCTGTCTCATATATAATGCACACCAGTTTCAATAGTTCTGTCGCATCTGGGTCTTCACTGCCATTTACAGGCGCCTACAATTTAATGTGGATTCAGAACCTCGGAGTAGTTAGACATTTTTCATATAAAAAATCATAGCTACAGCTGAAAGAAGTGTAAGTGACATAAAACAAATCCTAGTACTGACTGATGCTTGAAGGAGAGTTTTGTAGTATGACACTGGCCCATACTGAAGTTAGTTTTCACCAGACAAAAGAAAAAGGAACAGCCTCCAGAAAAGCTCGAATAAAAATAAACTAACAAATTCACATTCGTATCCTTCATACCAAATCATACTCAACGGAAAATATGATGTACAGATGAAAAATTGAGGACAGTCTTTGCAAACCTGAACACGAGCAAAAAGTAAAATTTTCAGGAAAAACCTGTCACTGAATAACTTTAGTAATACATGAAACAGAAATATAAAAATACTTTAGATTTTTCCCCAGTTATTAGTCATAAAAAGCAGTGACATTCAAATAATAATTTCATGTAGCTAATATAAGGAAGTACACTTTGAAATAATAGAGTTTTATTCTAAAACTGAACAACTGCACTATCACACGTCTTTAAATGGGCCAGTAATATATTATTTGCAAATTACTTTAATTTATGTAGTCTTGCTAATAAACTGGTTCATCATCTTGCTCGGCTTCATTGTTGTCAATATCATTGGTACTGAAACTTTGAAGAGCTTCTCTATAAAATATTTTTCTTCGTCCGAAGAGTGCCAAAATAGTTGAGTAGTTTCATTACTTCAGCCATCTTACCACTGACTTTACATTCCAATCTTAGTAGTGAAGCGTTATCCATTTCTCTCGGGTTGGTGTCTTTTTTCGGCACTTCAGCCAAGACTGGAGAGCTATAATACGTGTTTTTTCTTTACACACAACACGATCCTTTCTAACCTTCCGGTATATGACAACTATTGCTTCGTTTATTTTGAATGGTAACTTCTTTTTAACGAGTTTGATGCTTCTGGATTTCTTATCGTGAAATTGCCGGCCTGTGTCAGTTACCATGCAAGTGCCAACTGATTCAACATATCATGGTATTCTGATGGCACTTTGATAGTCTCCATTTTTCTCAGTTGTGTACACCGAAAGGAAGGAAGACTGGGTTTAACGCTCCGTCGACATCGAGGTCATTAGATACGGAGCACAAGCTCAAATTGCGTCAAAGATAGGTAAGAAAATCGGCCGCGCCCTTTCAAAGGAACCGTCCCGTCATTTACCCCGGAGCGATTTATGGAAATCCCTGTAAACCTAAATCTGGATGACCGGACGAGAGTTTGAACCGTCGCCGACCCGAATGCGAGTCCATTTATGAAGGCACATTTGCGTGCCGTGCGTGAGTTTCCTCGGAAACGCGAAATCTTAATTAAATAATTAATCTCTGACAAATAAATAAAGCCTATGGCACAGAACTGCAGCGCTATGCCGCTGATAAAACAAAATGCAATTATGACACTCTTATCTTTCATTAAGAAGAAGGAGGTCGAGTAGAATAACTGGTGCGGGAAGCACGTATATTTTATTAACTAGCACACCGCCGTATTTGATGTTATATAAGAACACTGCGAGTTGCAATCTTACTAGGCACTCGATTCTGTAAAGAATTTATATTTATGAAAGTAAGTAGAATTAATTAACTGTAGGCTTATTCGTTGAATATATCTGATTTAACTAACTGTGTAAACTTTTTTATGTTTAGTAGACAGTCACCTCTGTACGACGTATTGACATGGCTGGCAAATTATTCTAATATTGAGATTTAGATTTTAAGTCCGCACCTTCCGCAACAGTCTTTGGAAACGATTTAAATACGAAGTCCGATTATTTGAGTCTTATTTCACGGTCAACTACGAATAACATTGTATTTACGAAAAAGCCATTGTCAAGCGTCTGATACCAAATAATTAAACGTCCACGTTCCAGATAAGCAAATATTAATTACAACCAATCACTATCATACATAATTAATAATTAATATTTTATAGTATTTTATTTATTTATTTATTTATTTATTTTATACACTGTGCCTACCCCGAATACCCTGTTAGGAGGCATGTAACTGTGCCACCTGATAGGAAAATTATGCACAACTGCCGTGTAAAATTTTTATGGTTCACAAAATCACAGAAGTTTTGTTTTGTGAACCGTATGAGGTTGAAAAAAATTCTTACTGTCAGCTTCCCAGTCTTCGTTTCTTGATGTTTCGACTCCAAATTTGCTAAAAAATGTTTTATTGGCTCCAAGTGACATTTGCATTGGCGCCATGTTTAATAGAAAATATTTCCTTTTTCTTCATTTAACTCCGTTACTGAGCATTTATATAACCCGATTTGTAGTGAGTAAAATATTTCACCAGTAGACAGTTTTGAAAGGAGTTGGTTTGGTGGCAAACAAAACATACACTGACGGTATCTGGTTCTTTTAGTTAAAGATTTTCACAGAACTTATTGGTCCTCAACTTGCAAATACGGAAAACCACGTTTAATTTTGCTTTGAAATAGATGCAAAACAAATGTTTTTGTATAGACCTTATGTTCTGCCAAATTTCTCTTTTAGTAGATGTTAAGTTTTGCAAAAATTTGCAATAGTGACCACGTCTGTTCAGTGTGATATATATTTTGTTAAATTTTAACTAGCACAATCGCATTCTTGCATGTAAAATAGGTATTAATTCATATATAACTCAAAACTGAAAATTTTGTAGATGTTTAGTTCTACAAAACTGTTCTCAATTTAACAAATACGATACTACAGTGAATGTTTAACATTTAACAAAGAAATTCGCCAAACAGCCACGCAAATTGAGAAGTTATTTTATTTTCACTACTAGTTTCGGTAATTCAGACGCCATCTTCAGGCGCCATATGCACCTCTCATAAATTATCGATATTGGCATTGGATCAACAGAGATTACAGTGATTTGGTCTCAACTGCTGTAAAATCTAGTATCTGATGGTCAGAATTAACTACATTAACTTAAACATCAGCAAGGTTAGCAAATAACGAAATTTTACTTATCATGCGTGCACAGTATAGCAGAGAGAATGCACGAGTAAATTTGTAGTCGATTTGGGGCAACACAGCGTGCGAAATACAGTGCGCAGAGTTTCCACCCCTGGCAGCAACGACGGCCCCAACCCTGCTGGACATTGAGTCGAATCGAGCCTGGACAAAGCACACAGTTACGTCATTCCATCCTGCTTCAATTCTCTGCCAAAGTTCATCTCTCGACAAGGCACGACCAGAAGTTTTCCAATGGCTGAGAAACGTGTAGAACGAGCTGGCCAAGGCAACAGTCGAGCATCGAAATGGGTCAGCACAACAGAGGACATACGCAGTCTGGCGTTATATTGTTGAAAGTTAACGACTTGGAGACTTCAGTATAGTTAACAGGGTTGGGGGTTGGGTTGTTTGGGGAAGAGACCAAACAGCGAGGTCATCGGTAGCATTGGTTTTTAGGGAAGGATCGGGAAGGAAGTCGGCCGTGCCCTTTCAAAGGTACTATCCCGGCATTTACCTGAACCGATTTTGGGGAAATCACGGAAAACCTAAATCTACATCTACATCTACATCTACATCTACATCTACATCCATACTCCGCAAGCCTCCTGACGGTGTGTGGCGAAGGGTACCTTCAGTACCTCTATCGGTTCTCCCTTCTATTCCAGTCTCGTATTGTTCGTGGAAAGAAGGATTGTCGGTATGCCTCTGTGTGGGCTCTAATCTCTCTGATTTTATACTCATGGTCTCTTCGCGAGATATACGTAGGAGGGAGCAATATACTGCTTGATTCTTCGGTGAAGGTATGTTCTCGAAACATTGACAAAAGCCCGTACCGAGCTACTGAGCGTCTCTCCTGCAGAGTCTTCCACTGGAGTTTATCTATCATCTCCGTAACGCTTTCGCGATTACTAAATGATCCTGTAACGAAGCGCGCTGCTCTCCGTTGGATCTTCTCTATGTCTTGTATCAACCCTATCTGGTATGGATCCCACACTGCTGAGCAGTATTCAAGCAGTGGGCGAACAGGCGTACTGTAACCTACTTCCTTTGTTTTCGGATTGCATTTCCTTAGGATTCTTCCAATGAATCTCAGTCTGGCATCTGCTTTACCGACAATCAACATTATATGATCATTCCATTTTAAATCACTCCTAATGCGTACTCCCAGATAATTTATGGTATTAACTGCTTCCAGTTGCTGACCTGCTATTTTGTAGCTAAATGATAAAGGATCTATCTTTCTGTGTATTCGCAGCACATTACACTTGTCTACATTGAAATTCAATTGCCATTCCCTGCACCATGCGTCAATTCGCTGCAGATCCTCCTGCATTTCAGTACAATTTTCCATTGTTACAACCTCTCGATACACCACAGCATCATCTGCAAAAAGCCTCAGTGAACTTCCGATGTCATCCACCAGGTCATTTATGTATATTGTGAATAGCAACGGTCCTATGACACTCCCCTGCGCACACCTGAAATCACTCTTACTTCGGAAGACTTCTCTCCATTGAGAATAACATGCTGCGTCCTGTTATCTAGGAACTCTTCAATCCAATCACACAATTGGTCTGATAGTCCATATGCTCTTACTTTGTTCATTAAACGACTGTGGGGAACTGTATCGAACGCCTTGCGGAAGTCAAGAAACACGGCATCTACCTGTGAACCCGTGTCTATGGCCCTCTGAGTCTCGTGGACGAATAGCGCGAGCTGGGTTTCACATGACCGTCTTTTTCGAAACCCATGCTGATTCCTACAGAGTAGATTTCTCGTCTCCAGAAAAGTCATTATACTCGAACACAATACGTGTTCCAAAATTATACAACTGATCGACGTTAGAGATATAGGTCTATAGTTCTGCACATCTGTTCGACGTCCCTTCTTGAAAACGGGGATGACCTGTGCCCTTTTCCAATCTTTTGGAACGCTACGCTCTTCTAGAGACCTACGGTACACCGCTGCAAGAAGGGGGGCAAGTTCCTTCGCGTACTCTGTGTAAAATCGAACTGGTATCCCATCAGGTCCAGAGGCCTTTCCTCTTTTGAGCGATTTTAATTGTTTCTCTATCCCTCTGTCGTCTATTTCGATATCTACCATTCTGTCATTTGTGCGACAATCTAGAGAAGGAACTACAGTGCAATCTTCCTCTGTGAAACAACTTTGGAAAAAGACATTTAGTATTTCGGCCTTTAATCTGTCATCCTCTGTTTCAGTACCATTTTGGTCACAGAGTGTCTGGACATTTTGTTTTGCTCCACCTACCGCTTTGACATAAGACCAAAATTTCTTAGGATTTTCTGCCAAGTCAGTACATAGAACTTTACTTTCGAATTCAGTGAACGCCTCTTGCATAGCCCTCCTCACACTACATTTCGCTTCGCGTAATTTTTGTTTGTCTGCAAGGCTTTGGCTATGTTTATGTTTGCTGTGAAGTTCCCTTTGCTTCCGCAGCAGTTTTCTAACTCGGTTGTTGTACCACGGTGGCTCTTTTCCATCTCTTACGATCTTGCTTGGCACATACTCATCTAACGCATAATGTACGACGGTTTTGAACTTTGTCCACTGATCCTCAACACTATCTGTACTTGAGACAAAACTTTTGTGTTGAGCCAACAGGTACTCTGAAATCTGCTTTTTGTCACTTTTTATAAACAGAAAAATCTTCCTACCCTTTTTAATATTCCTATTTACGGCTGAAATCATCGATGCCGTAACCGCTTTATGATCGCTGATTCCCTGTTCTGCGTTAACTTTTTCAAATAGTTCGGGTCTGTTTGTCACCAGAAGGTCTAATATGTTATCGCCACGAGTCGGTTCTCTGTTTAACTGCTCAAGGTAGTTTTCAGATAAAGCACTTAAAAAAATTTCACTGGATTCTTTGTCCCTGCCACCCGTTATGAACGTTTGTGTCTCCCAGTCTATATCCGGCAAATTAAAATCTCCACCCAGAACTATAGCATGGTGGGGAAATCTACTCGAAATATTTTCCAAATTATCCTTCAGGTGCTCAGCCACAACAGCTGCTGAGCCTGGGGGCCTATAGAGACATCCAATTACCATGTCTGAGCCTGCTTTAACCGCGACCTTCACCCAAATCATTTCACATTTCGGATCTCCGTCAATTTCCTTCGATACTATAGCACTTCTTATCGCTATAAACACGCCTCCTCCTTCACTGTTCAGCCTGTCTCTGCGGTATACATTCCAATCTGAGTTTAGGATTTCATTACTGTTTACGTCTGGTTTCAGCCAACTTTCTGTCCCTAGTACTATATGGGCGTTGTGATCGTTTATTAATGAGAGCAGTTCTGGGACCTTTCTATAGACGCTCCTGCAGTTTACTATTAGCACATTAATATTGTTATTCCCTGTTGCATTTTGCCTACTCCTACCTTGCCGCGTCTCAGGAGGCGTCTTGTCGGGCCTAAGGAGGGGATTCTCTAACCTAAAAAACCCTCATGTGCACTCCACACGTACTCCGCTACCCTTGTAGCCGCTTCCGGCGTGTAGTGCACGCCTAACCTATTCAGGGGGACCCTACATTTCTCCACCCGATAGCGGAGGTCAAGAAATTTGCACCCCAGATCTCCGCAGAATCGTCTGAGCCTCTGGTTTAAGCCTTCCACTCTGCTCCAAACCAGAGGACCGCGATCGGTTCTGGGAACGATACTACAAATAGTTAGCTCTGATTCCACCCCGCGAGCGAGGCTTTCCGCCTTCACCAATTCCGCCAACCGCCTGTACGAACTGAGGATGACCTCTGAACCCAGACGGCATGAGTCATTGGTGCCGACATGAGCAACAATTTGCAGTCGGGTGCACCCAGTGCTCTCTATCGCCGTCGGTAGGGCCTCCTCCACATCTCGGATGAGACCCCCCGGCAAGCAGACAGAGTGAACACTGGCCTTCTTCCCCGACCTTCCCGCTATTTCCCTAAGGGACTCCATCACCCGCCTAACGTTGGAGCTCCCAATAACTAATAAACCCCTCCCCCCGTGTGCCTGCTCGGACCTTGCTGAAGGAGCAGCCACATGTCCACTCACAGGGAGAGCGGGCGATGCCACACGGCCAGCCTCCACATTGACCCTCCGCCTCGTGCGCCGCGAACGCCGCTGAACCCGCCACTCCCCTTGGGGAGAGGGTGGCCCAACCGCGCCCGGTACCCGCGAAGATGTCTCGACAGCAGGGACAGTGGGTGAAGCATGTAACACCTGGGGTGTACCTTGCGACGCACCAGACTCCCCACTGCCGCTACACTCAGAGGCAGCAGCCTGAAGACGGCTGACCGCGGCCATCAACACGCTCAGCTGTTCACGAACAGTGGCCAGCTCCTCCTGCGTCCGTACACAGCAGTCACACATCCTATCTATCCTAAGAAATCAATTTACTGAAGAGAGTTAATCAGCCTTTAACTAGACTGCTAATTCACTAAAGGCGGCTGCTTATTCACTAAACTGTGGTTGCTAGCCACTTCTTGTAGAAAACAATTAAAATAGCACTACCTGTCTCTGGACTGTATTGAAAACAAACACTAGCACTACTGGCACTATGGTTGACTACAGGGACTCTCTCTGACTGTATTCAAAACAAACACGAAATCTATGGAACACTATTACGAGCACTCGAAAATTAAAGATTCCTAAAAGCAAATTCACACGGAAGAAGAAGTGACAAGTAAGAAAAATACAGTTAATACTTAAATTAATGTAGCTCGCTGCACAGCAGACGTGAAGCAGGCGGCAGTTACGACGATGGCCGGACGCGGGATTGAACCGTCGTCCTCCCGAATGCGAGTCCAGTGTGCTAGTATAGTTAACAGCCACTGGCTTTAATATCTCACAGATTTAATGACTGTTGTCCCAAAAGCTACGAGAACTGGAAGTGCTGTTGTTGTGAACTCTGTTACACCCCTTACCATAACGCAATGTGCAGTGACCTTATGACAATCATGACTGCTAAAAGAAACGTCCATTCTCCTCGGAGCCTCCACAGAGGGATAGGTCCATCGTGATCGTGTATCGATTACGGTACCGGCACTCACTTGAAAAGACGACGTGGTGCCGCTCATGTCACCAATGTTGCCGTTGGACGCACCGTTATCCCTCTATGATGAGCAAGCATATACTACCCTTAGCGCTAATTTGACGATCATTAGATGCTGCCTTCATGGTGTTGCAGTTTTAATGACCAGCCTAATACTGTAGTCTTTGTTACCTTTCTCACTAGAGACAAACCAAATACTTCTGATGACATAGACGTACTCTTTAGATCCTACACAAGAACGTGTTCACTTTCTAGCAGCATTCGGCGTTTGGAGGAACGAAGGATCTTATACAATAGGGAAAACGTACAGGTCAGTCCCACTTTCAAGAGAGGACAACTAAAAAATGCGCGAAATTACAGGCTTAGTTCTTTAATGTTCGTTTCCCATGAACCACGAACCTTCCGAGGTCAGCGATAGACAGCGATATCCTAGGTGCAACTTGTGATATTGGATTTCAGACATTTTGCATATGAGAAAAGGATAGCCATCGAGCTGCAGTTTGTAATGATACTAAGCATGACAACGCGAGAGTAAAGAAACAAAATCTGTTTATAATGTGCGCCTATACCAAGACGCGCGGCCAGCGTTTAAAAGGTACTTTTAAATACTATGACTCGCTGGGCGCAGATATTTAAAATCATTGCCGCAGCGCTTGATAGCAAGAAGCTGCGAAACAGAAGAAAGAACAATTTATCATTTGTTAGGAAAATTCTAGAGTCTTTATAGTTGGTTGTACTTCTGGTCGCCGATATGTTAACATGTACTTCATTACCTTTGATGTTTGGTTGCCGACTTGTTAAGACTTGTTGTGTAGCACCGCTACAAGTTTAGTGTGAAAAACCACGTTATCATCAAGAAAGAAAACGCTTTTGTAAACCTAGTGACGATAAAAAAAATACTTACGCGCACGCCAGGACATTTAATTTTTACAAAATATCACACATACAAAAGCAGCGATTGTTGGACTGCTCCATGTATGAGAAAAACATAAAAATGTAAGTTTTGTATTCATCGTAAATTTGGTAATGTTTATAGTTTAACGCCTTTCTTCTTTGAGAATATACTTTTCCTCCACTGTACAGAAAATCTATGCTTATTCTTTTCTTTAAATTAACCACAAATAATGTTTATGTTTAAATGAACTTTGTTACAGGTTCGCTCTTTATCGCGGTGTCTCGATTGTATTTGGGAGACCATTAACGTGTTCAATTTCCGATCTGACAACTTTTTTTACAAAATTTCACTGTTTTGCATTCATTTCCAATTTTTTTTATTATTCAAATAGGTCCCTTAGGTAATTTCATTGAAGAGTCTGATTGCGTGAAAGCAATCCGGGTTAAGAGGTCATTTGAGAAACTATTTTCACGCAATCAATCCGTACGTCTCCTAAACACAATCGAGAACCGACGCATCGTCGATCATTCATTAATTTTTCTCTTTTTCCAAGTCGTACCAAGAAACGGCCAAGGAGAACTGCCGTGAGTACGCAATCTAGTGTTAAAAGGTTGCATTCTTTATCTTGTCGGCAAACATTGCCATGAATTATCAACATGAATGTTATATTTGGTTAAATGTGAAAAGCCAAAAAAAAAAACCTTTTAACGCTAGAAACTATAACGGTCTGTAGGGAGGCCAGACAAAACTTTGGTTCATCAGGAGGAGCACCAGCCAATTCAGTAGTTGTAACGTTACAAATCTAGATGATTTGGTCTTGTAATACCAGTGAACATACCCTTACGTGGTGGTATAGCGAACGGTTGTAAGCTAGGGGAAACTACAGTTGTTATTTTTTCCGAAGACATGCAGCTCTGCAACATTGTTAAATGATAATGGCATCCTCTCGGCGAAAATATTCCGGATGTAATTCGGATTTCTAGGCAAGGACTACACAGGAGGATATCAAAGTCACGAAAAACAAGACTGGCATTCTGTAAGTCAGACGACAGAATGTTAGAGCCCTTAATCTGACTGGTAGGTTAGAGATTTTGAAAATGGTAATGGGTTGGTTGAAATTGTGTGTAGCAGAAATTAGTGAAATGCTATAGCAGGCCGGCCGGTGTGGCCGTGCGGTTTAGACGCTTCAGTCTGGAACCGCGTGACCGCTACGGTCGCAGGTTCGAATCCTGCCTCGGGCATGGATGTGTGTGATGTCCTTAGGTTTAATTAGTTCTAAGTTCTAGGCGACTGATGACCTCAGAAGTTAAGTCGCATAGTGCTCAGAACCATTTGAACCATTTTTTGCTATAGCAGGAAGAACAGGATTTTTGTTTAAGTCAGTACAGGATTATGAGTGCAAAATCAAATGCTTTTGCATTATTCTTGAAGAAAAAGCTAGCCAAGATAGCTAGCAATTCTTTTTATTACCATGACCTGTTTCGACAGAACTGCGTTGTCATCAACGGATCTGAAAGTTACAGAAACAAACATAGCAAATGAAGATGGCTTTAATGTATACGATTTCATATAAAAACTGTACACACTTTTTCAGTATCGACGATACCTTATAACAATATTAGTTACACATGCTAGTTACAACACTGAAAAGCCGAGCGGGGTAGCCGCGCGGTCTGAAGCGTCTTGTGACGGTCCGTGCGGCTCCCACCGTCGGAGGTCCGAGTTCTCCCTTGGGCATGGGTGTGTTTGTCGTCCTTAGCGTAAGCTACTTTAAGTTAGATTAAGTAGTGTGTAAGCTTGAGGACGGATGATCTCAGCAGTTTTGTCCCATAAGACCTTACCACAAATTTCCAATTTCCAATACTGAAAGTCACATATTGATGTTGCATCAAATAGAGATTGTAGGTCTAGAGAAAGCTTTTGACAGTGTTCGCTGACATACACTGTTTAAAATTCTGAAGGTAGCGGAAGTAAAATACAGAGAGAGGAATGTTTGGTACAACCTGCACAAAAACAGGTCGCCAATTGCAAGTCGATTGGTATGAAAGTAAAATGGCAATCAGGGAGTGAGTGAAACAGGATTGTAGTCTATAACTGATGTTATACAATCTGTACGTTAATCAAGCATTAAATGAAACCAAAGACAAATTTGGAGAAGCCATCAAAGTCCAGGGAGAAGGAATAAAAATTTTGAAGTTCTTCGATGGCACTGTAACTTATTACACAGAGCAAAAAACTTTGAAGAACAATTGAGCAAACGGGGCAGTATCATGAGAAAAGGATATAAGATGACCATCAACAAAAGCAAAACAACGATAATGGAATGTAAACGAATTAAAGCAGACTGTGTTGACGGATTTAGATTAGGAAACGAGACAGTACAAGTAGTAGATGAGTTCCGCTGTTAGGGCACCAAAATGACTGGTGGCTGTCGCAACAGAGAGAATATAAAATGCAAACTGGCTATAGCGAGGAAAGTTTTTCTGAAAAAGAGGAATGTATTATCAACCAATATTAGTGTTAAGAAGTATTTTCTGAAGGTATTTGTCTGGAATATAGCCTTGTACGGAAGCGAAACGTGGAAGATAAGGAGTTCAGTCAATAAGAGCACAGAATAATGTGAAATATGGTACTGCAGAAGAATGATGAAGATTGGGTAGGTAGACTGAGTAACTAATGAGAAGGTACTGAATAGAATTGGGGAGAAAAGAAATTTGTGATACACCTTGATATAAAGAAGGGTTCGGCCGATAGGACACATTCTTAGACATCAAGGAATCGTTAGTCTGGTGTTGGTGGGAACCTTGGTGTGTTAAAATTGTAGAGGGAGATCCAGAAATCAATACAGAACGAAGATTCAAATGGACGTGGATTGTACTAGTTATTTGGAGATGAAAAGACTTGCCAAGGACAGAATAGCGTGGAGAGCTGCATCAAACCAGTCTTCGGACTGAAGAGCTCTGCAACATCGTTGATCTCTATCCAACCTGTTTTATGCTGAAGTTTTGCGACTTTTTGAAGAACGAAAATATCCTCTATGAGAATCAAAGTGTTTTCTGCAGAGACAGCGTGAAATTCAGCTCGTTTTATTCGTCTACATCTACTTCTACATGTACATGATTACTCTGCTATTTACAATAAAGTGCCTGGCACAGGTTCAATGAACCAGCTTCAAGCTGTCTCTCTATCGTTCCACTCTCGAATGGCGCTCGGGAAAAAAGAGCACTTAAATTTTTCTGTGGGAGCCCTGACTTCTCCAATTATATCGTGATGATCATTTCTCCCTATGTTGGTGGGTGCCAACAGAATGTTTTCGCAAACGGATGAGAAAATAGGTGACTGAAATTTCATGAGAATATACCGTCGCAACGAAAAACGCCTTTGTTTTAATGATTGCCACTCCAATTCACGTATCATGTCTGTGGTACTATCTCCCCTATTTTGCGATAATACAAAACGAGCTGCCCTTCTTTGTACTTTTTCGATGTCATCCGTCAGTCCCACCTGATGCGGATCCCACACCGCACAGCAATACTCCAGAATAGGGCGGACAAGAGTGGTGTAAGCAGTCTCTTTAGTAGACCTGTTGCATCTTCTAAGTCTTCTGCCAGTGAATCGCAGTCTTTGGTTTGCTCTACCCACAACATTATCTATGTAATCGTTCCAATTTAGATTATTTGTTATTGTAATCCCTAAGTTCAAATGTGTGTGAAATTTTATGGGACTTAACTGCTAAGGTCATCAGTCCCTAAGCTTACATACTACTTAACCTAAATTATCCTAAGGACAAACACACACACCAATGCCCGAGGGAGGACTCAAACCTCCAACCGGACCAGCCGTATAGCCTATGACTGCAGCGCCTTAGACCGCTCGGCTAAAATCCCTAAGTTAGTTGAATTTACAGCCTTCAGGTTTGTGTGACTTATCGCGTAATCGAAATTCAGCGGATTTCTTTTAGTACTCATGTGAATAACTTCAAAATTTTCTTTATTCAGGGTCAATTTCCACTTTTCGCACCATACAGATATTTTATCTAAATCATTTTGTAATTTGTGTTGGTCATCTGATGACTTAACAAGACGGTAAATGACGGCATCATGTACAAATAATCTAAGACGGCTACTCAGATTGTCTCCTGTGTCGTTAATGTAGATCAGGAACAATAGAGGGCCTATAACACTTCCCTTGGGAAGGCCGGATATTACTTCTGTTTTACTCGATCACTTTCCGCCTATTACTACGAACTGTGACCTTTCCGACAGGAAATCACGAATACAGTCGCACAAGTGAGGCGATATTCCACAGGCACGCAATTTTGTTAGAAGACGCTTGTGAGGAACCGTGTCGAAAGCCTTCTAGAAATTTAAAAATATGGAACCAATTTGACATTCCCTGTCGATAGCACTCATTACTTCATGAGTATGAAGAGATAGTTGTGGTTCGCAAGAACGATATTTTCTGAATCCGTGCTGACTATGCGTCAATAAATCGTTTTCTTCGAGGTACTTCATAATGTTCGAATACAGTATATGTTCCAAAACCCTACTGCAAATCTACTTTAGTGATATGGGCCTGCAGTTCAACGGATTACTCCTACTTCCCTTTTTGGGTACTGGTGTCACTTGAGCAATTTTCCAGCCTTTAGGTACAGATCTTTCTGTGAGCGAGCGGTTGTTTATAATTGCTAAATATGGAGCTATTGTATCAACATAAACTGGTATACAATCTGAACCAGAAGCCTTGCCATGGGATCCAGTGAACTGTGAGGAGTTGCTCCCAGACTGGCAGCTGGAATACGTTCTGTACAGTTAGGCACAAATACAGTCTATGTAATCTGAAACCATGTGATATTATTCAGAACTCAGAACCAGATACGTCTCAAAATATCCATCTTAACGAGGAACAAACAGATGAGCTGTTTTTCAGAGGTGAGTCGCACCGCCCTTCGATGGATCAGCTCTTAAATAAATGTATAGTATTGAGCATAACTATGCAGAAAAGCCCATAAATACACTATGGCGAAATAAATGAAAAAATTAAATTTATTGATTTTTTGAAAAGAGAAAAAATTATGGATATGGAACTTTAACTTTAGAACTTTGAAAGGCTATTTTTTACGGCTATATTGACGGGCTTGAATGCGGATAAATTCAGTGCTGTGTGAAATTTGTCTGTAATATAATTTACAATTCCGATTAATTACATTTTTGAATTCTACGTCATTGTTGATTTATCATACATTTTTGAATTGTACGTCATTTTGATTTAATCAGAGTTCTCACCTTAGACGTAGAATTAGTCCTTCTGCCTCAATATTAATTCATTAGTCGCCATCGATCTTCTTAACTTTGTTGACCGTGTGTATCTTCCTTAGTTGGCATCGGTTTACTTCACGAAGACGGTGGAAACCAAGGAATACAATGCTACGTCGCTTTATATAATTCTCGTAAAACTTAGATACTTCTCACTACTTTTTACTCACAAGACAATAAGTCTTGCTTTGCTTGTCACACAAACCATAAATACTAACAAGATGGCTGCCTTTCCGCACACACAAACAAGTTACGTCCATCCCCTACAAGGTAACAATCGAAGGTGCATCTTAACTCTTTCTTGGAGTATGAAACAAAAGAGAGTCCAATACGAACAGTACAGAGATTATATTCTACATTCCTCTCAATTTAATCTTTGGCGCAGACTTTCAGGTATTGTATGTCTCTGCGTCGGAATGTGTCATTACAACACGATTCCACTATTGTCGATAAATCGCAGGAAAGAACAGCGACGAAACACTGTCTAGGCAGAATGGAACAATTATATAGAACTAAAACGATTACAAAGAACTAATCTTAGGACAAATAAATTGCAAGCTGAGAACTAATGATAGACTCCTAAGGAGACGTTATTCACCAGTGAAGGAGTTGGCTTTCCGGATACACTTTATAGCGATCACTGAGTATCGTTTCGTCTGTCTTGGATCACAACCAGACTGAAGATAAAGTAGACAAGACCTCAAGAAGAGATGTGTTTCTCGTCTCGGTGTCGTATACTGAATGCTAGAGGGTTACGGAGATGTTTATCAAATTCGAAAATGAACTTTCAAAGAAGAACCGCGCAACATAGCGGGTGTTCCAAAACGAATACGGCAATTTTAAAGTGGTAAAAGAGTTTTGCTATTTGGGGAGCAAAATAACTGATGATGGTCGAAGTAGAGAGGATATAAAATGTAGACTGTCAATGGTAAGGAAAGCGTTTCTGAAGAAGAGAAATTTGTTAACATCGAGTATAGATTTAAGTGTCAGGAAGTCGTTTCTGAAAGTATTTGTATGGAGTGTAGCCATGTATGGAAGTGAAACATGAACGATAAATAGTTTGGACAAGAAGAGAATAGAAGCTTTCGAAATGTGGTGCTACAGAAGAATGCTGAAGATTAAATGGGTAGATCACATTACTAATGAGGAGGTGTTGAATAGAATTGGGTAGAAGAGGAGTTTGTGGCACAACTTGACAAGAAGAAGGGACCGGTTGGTAGGACATGCTCTGAGGCATCAAGGAATCACAAATTTAGTATTGGAGGGCAGCGTGGAGTGTAAAAGTCATAGAGGGAGACCAAGAGATGAATACACTAAGCAGATTCAGAAGGATGTAGGTTGCAGTAAGCACTGGGAGATGAAGCAGCTTGCACAGGATAGGGTAGCATGGAGAACTGCATCAAACCAGTCTCAGGACTGAAGACCACAACAACAACAACAAAGTTTTGTGGCATTTAACATATTCCATTTACAGTTACAAATAATTCAGCAAAGGATGAGCAACTCAAACGGTTTTCTCACAAGTGTTCAATGTGAGCAGCATTCGTCACACGGCACACATCGAATCCAAAGGCGAGTTCTTCCCAGACCTAGACCACTGCTGCAGCAACTGCTTCAGTCCTTTTTATTAAGTTGGGCAGATCAACTGATAGCGGAGGCACATACACATAATTCATGAGTAAAAAAATTGCGTGGCGTCGGATGGGGTGAACGTAGAGGCCACACGCAGAAACCTCTGGCATCTGGCCCCATGCGGCAAATCCACCGGTCGTGTACAACGGCAAATAAACAATCACGTCCTGAGTTATGCCAGAAAGACGGCGCACCATCTTGCTGCCGAATGAAGTTACGTGGTTCAGCTTCTTGCAATTGAGGGAAGATCCATAATTTTAGCGCATCAGGATAAACACCAGTTACAGTTGCTTCACAGGAAGCCCTTACATTTTATATCGGAATATGGCACCAAAAACATTCAGTGTAGAGGATTCTCGTTGCTACTGTACCATCTCGTCGGGATTTGCCGATTCTCAGATGCACCTATTATGTATGTGTCGCATTTCCACTTAGCTTCACTGAAACTGCTAATTCATGACTAGTCTACGGAGCCAATTTCTTGGGGCTACACGTCTCTTGGTCGTCCCGTACTCATCCCTTTGCAAAGTCAGGTATACAGACAAAACTGTTTGAGTTGCTCTTTCATTTGATGTATTATTTGCAAGCCTCAAAACCCCGACGTTAATTTGGATGCATCCGGTATTACTATGTCATCACAGATCTAGTGAAACTGCCATGAAGGAAAAGCGAGAGAAATTCGTCCTCATGTGGAAGTTTAATGACAATGACTTTTTGCACGAACATGAAACAGGAAAAGCGGGACTTAACTGTGCTATATGAAAGGCTCTCCACCACACTCCTGAAAGTGCTTACGGAAAATAAATGTAGATCTAGTACTGTGTGAGACAGCAGAAAATTCAGTTGCTTTTAAACGCAAAGAATATTGTGGGAATTTAGATCACTAACTCGTCAATACTTAAATAGAACGTCCGCCAGGACATGGTAATGTGTGATGCATTGGTGATTATGTATTTAGTTCCTGAAATGTCTAAACAACGTGGCGTCTGCACAGACACAGTGATAATATCTCTTTTTTTTTGCGTGAGCAGCGTACACTGGACTCACCTTACATGGACATAACAGCCCCGGTGTTTGTTTTAAACACAATTGCGTGTGTATGTTAATTTGGGGCGATGTTTTGTGAGTTACGTATGTAGATTAGTGTCAGGGGCGGAGCTCATGGATATGCAAGCTACCGCAAGACTTAGGCAGTTCTTCTCTGCCTCAAGTATGCCGCCGTAGTTGAACAACCGTATCCTGGACATTTTCACGTTCAGAAAGTTACTTCGCAAAATGATTACTCATTTCTCGGCTTCATACTACATTTTGAATTTTCGCATGGTTGATTACTGAATACAAATATTCAAAAACAAAATACTTGTCAATCAAATTACGAATAACCAGACACTGGCTATGGCACTTTGGTTGAACTACGTTTTACTGCTGAGTTTCCATTATGATGCACGAAAACATCTGAGGTTATTACCACTCGAATATTCGGCATATAGGAATGAATGATTATAGACCATTGTGGACTATAAGGACGATCATATTTCTGTGGTAATGATGCTGCTCTTGGATCGGGTACGTGTGTAAAGAAACGTGTATTTACGGAAGGACGACAATCTGCTATCATTACTTTTGCTACACTTACAGCCTGTGTAGCAATCTCCTTCATGTCCAGCAGCGTACAAGCATCCCTGTCTCATACCCAAACTTTCTACGCCCTCTTTATCTGCCGGTCGGTGTGTCCGTGTGGTTCTAGGCGCTTCAGTCTGGAACCGCGTGACCGCTGCGGTCGCAGGTTCGAATCCTGCCTCGGGCATGGATGTGTGTGTTGTCATTAGGTTAGTTAGGTTTAAGTAGTTCTAAGGTCTAGGGGACTGATGACCACAGCTGTTAAGTCCCATAGTGCTCAGAGCCATTTAAATCATTTTTGAACCTCTTTATCTCTCTTTAACTGTTCCATCGCTTCAACTTCCTTCATTATATTTCTTTGCGACTTTTTACGCTCATTTTTCTTTCTTTATCTGTTATTGTCTTCAGCTAATCTGAGTCACAAGTGATTTCGTTACTGTTGACACACAAAATTTTAGTCCAAATGGTTCAAATGGCTCTGAGTACTATGGGACTTAACATCTAAGGTCATCAGTACCCTAAAACTAGAACTACTTAAATGTAACTAACCTAAGGACATCAGACACATCCATGTCCGAGGCAGGATTCGAACCTGCGACAGTAGCGGTCGCGCGGTACCAGACTGAAGCACCTAGAACCGCTCGGCCACCACGGCCGGCCAAAATTTTAGTTCTCCATTCTTGTTCATTTTTACAAAAACCATGATTGCAGAAACACAATCCTTATTTTTTATTATTTTATATGAGACACAATAGTTATAATATTGCCAAATATGTTACAATAAAACAAAATAAATAATTTAACACATTTGTGAAATAGTAGTAAGTCAGCCTGATTTGAAACTGTATCTTGTTATTTCTGTCTCTCTTTTTATTACTGGAGGGGAGCAGGAGCAACGGCGAAATATGAAGTATAATTTCTGATGACTTTTTTAAATTTTGTATTGTAACTAAATTCTGCTTGTTTTTTTTCCCTGTTTTACATTGATGATGATGAGATCCCATACTACTTGACAGAGCGTAGGGGACGATGCGGGAGAAAAAAATGGTTCAAATGCCTCTGAGCACTATGGGACTTAACTGCTGAGGTCATCAGTCCCATAGAACTTAGAACTACTTAAACGTAACTAACCTAAGGACATCACACACATCCATGCCCGATGCGGGAGACCCGCACCGCTGTGATAGGCAAGGTTCTAGCGGAGGTTGTTTGCCATTGCCTTCCTCCGACCGTAATGGGGATGAATGATGATGATGAAGACGACACAGCAACACCCACTCATCTCGAGGCAGGTGAAAGTCCCTGACCCCGCCGGGAATCGAACCCGGGACCCCGTGCTCGGGAAGCGAGAACGCGACCGCGAGACCACTAGCTGCGGACTAATGTGCACGTGTTAGCAGTGTAAATATTGATTTATCGGTGAAGATAATGTTCAGCCACCATTTTTATTTCCTGATGTTTTTTTTTCATAAGATGAAGTATAACTCCAACCTGAGGCATACGTTTCGGCGTAACTGGCAGAGGATGCAGCGACAACGGGTGGTTGTACTGTAAGCTGTCCGGCGGCCGCTTTGATATCCCCGTGCGCGTCTGTGTGGCTCTTGACAGGCGAGGCAGCCGGTGCCGACAGCCAGCGGCGCCTAATTGTACGATCACCACAACAAGAGATGAGAAGTGGCCGGAGGCGGCGCTTCTGGGAAGGCGGGCAGACGGCCTGCGCTGCAGACACCTGCCTGCCTGCCCGCTCGGCCGCTCCGACGCCAGATGGACGGCCGATACCGGCCACCGACGCTGAGTTAACGCTGCGCCCCCAGCTGACGCCGCGGCGATTCCAGAGTCTGCCGGAAGTCACGAGCGCCCCCCGCGACAGCCATTCTTCGCTCTCGGCGATGGGCTGCCGCTGGAGTGACTTCGTTCTCTGGCAGCGACCACGCCCCTCACCTGCGTAATTTAACATCGTCACAACTGCGCAGCGGGCTACACCTGCCACTGTCAGCGTTCCGATGTGTGGTCTGTGCCACATAGTAAGTATTCACCCAACGGCCCGTGTCAGCCAACTGCGTCCAAATGGAGGGTGAAATCCATCTTAACGTGACGTAGCTACTGTTCTGTGTGACTGTGAAGATGAACTAATACGGATGTGTATGAATGCCTGTTCCAGTCATCTGGGTTGTACAGTCAATAACATTTGTGGCTTTACAGCCGTCTTATTAAGCTACAAGCAGCTCTTCTTAGAGCAGTTGAGAATGTAGCAATGGGACGATGATTTGTTGGATATGGGTATCGTGAGCAAGACCGCCTAAATTGTGGTCCTCGTCCACGATTGGTTGTTGTGTTTCGAAATATCGCGTCAAAATAATGAACTTCAATTATTAATATCAGAAAAACTAAACAGTGAATTTACTTGCCTTTCATATAAAAGCATCTCTCAATAGCAGGCTATCATTTCATTATAAAACGTACTGGCAGATTAAAACTCCAATTTTGTAAAATTTTGTTAAAACGGCTTTGGGTAAGCTGCCAAAGTAAAAAAAAAAAAAAAAAAAGGAAAGACCCGCCTCCACGTGGCGGGACACGAGCAACGGTACTGCCGGATGCGGGAACTGGTGCGAGTTTCATCAACTACATCAGCATCCGTACACCGGTCGTAGCGGCCAAGTGGTCAAAATAGACCCACCTTAAGCACTTAGGTGGTGGGTCGTAAAATCAGGACGGCAAGTGAAAAAAAAGTTCTCGGGTCGCGCCTATCTTGCATGGCGAGCGAAGAGGTTCGGCTGTAAGGTCAGAGCTGGTTCTGCAGTCTCGGAAGACGGACACGTTGTCTGCTTTGCTCGGTATCGGTTAAGAACTTCATCAGAAATCTTTGGTTATTTGGAGAAGTAATTGATAACTATTTTATAGTAATTACGCAAATACGCAGTTCATTGTTTTATTTTCTATGAAAGTGTGAATAATGGAAACTATTTGTGATTCATAAAGTGGAATATAACTGTGCAGTTTCTCGTATTCTGCTAGTAAAAAGCGGGTGGCATCCCGTGTAAACGAACTCACTGAAAATTTAATAATTTGTACAAAATCAGTTCTTCTCTAAGAGTTTATTACAGCCTATAGATAACGGATTTACGACCTACGTGCTGTTTTCTGAACAGGGGACAACGACTACAGAAGACTGCAGGTTGGTGAATTATTAATTACAGCCTATGCATTCCACTCAGGGCGGTCGCAGCAAATAGGCACCTCGCATGTACTGCAATCTTAGTACAAATGAGGTCAGTGACGCGGCATCTGTGGTAACATAGAGGAGGTATGAAGGTGACAGATTTTCGAGGAAAGATGTTTATCATAAGCAAGTAAATCCTGTGGTGTCACCGCCAGACACCACACTTGCTGGGTGGTAGCTTTAAATCGGCCGCGGTCCATTAGTACATGTCGGACCCGCGTGTCGCCACTGTCAGTGATCGCAGACCGAGCGCCACCACACGGCAGGTCTATAGAGAAGTATTAGCACTCGCCCCAGTTGTACGACGACTTTGCTAGCGACTACACTGACGAAGCCTTTCTCTCATTTGCCGAGAGATAGTTAGAATAGCCTTCAGCTAAGTCCATGGCTACGACCTAGCAAGGCGCCATTAACCATTTCTAGAGAGAGTCTCACTTGTATCATCAAGAATGCTGTGTACAAATGATGGATTAAAGTTAAGTATTCCAGAAGCTACGTACTTTTCTTTATAGCATTCATTACGTATCCTGTTTCAGACTTAACGCAAGCCGGCATGAATTGACGCGTGCCCTTTTGGTTACCAGTCTCTGTGGACTGGCTGTCTTGTCAGTCCACAACAAATCCCTCTCACTATCTCTCTCTCTTTCTCTCTCTCTCTCTCTCTCTTTCTCTCTCTCTCTCTCTCTCTCTGTCTTCCATTTGCCGCAAGTCGTCAGGTCATCGATCAACACTTTTGTATCGATTCTGCGCAACATGAAAGCTTTCACAGTATGATTTCATTCTGCATGATGTTTGATTTTCCAGTATGTCCCTACTGCTTAATGTAACTTTATAGCTGTGCTTTACCATTTGAGGCACGGTTTTGCTGTCTTTCTCCAGGCCCTTATATTATGTGTCATATATATTGTAGAAACTATGAGTACAATGATTTCAAGCTAAAAGAGTGACTGCCTTCGTAATTATAAGTATGAAACATAACAACACTCAAGTCAGGGGAGAAACCTGTTTAGAATGAAATTATCGCTAAGAACCAAGACGAAAAAAAAGTAATGAAGAACAGCGACAACAAGAAAAATAATCATTGAAAAATCCATATTGGGAAACAACTAATCACGTGATAAAAGTATACTATCGAAAAAGTAAATTTTAAACAGTATGACAGAAGCAAGGGAAAAGTGAGGTGCGACTTGACTTCTGGCAAAAAACTATTCATTAACGGAACAATTGTAAAGTTTCCATAATGAGATTTTCACTCTGCAGCGGTTATGAAACTGATATGAAACTTCCTGACAGATTAAAGCTGTGTGCCGGACCGAGACTCGAACTCGGCACCTTTGCCTTTCGGGGCAAGTGCTCTACCATCTTTTTTCCTTTTTGGTATCATTTTGTACTATACTGTTCGTGGAATTTGTTCGGGGTGGACGTCCGATGACACCCGTTTAGGCTCTTTGTGGATCCGTTCACTCAGTTTTTTATTACAGAGAGTAGCTAACCCTCTGACCGAACATGCTGAGCTACCGTGCCGGGAGCATCAGAGCTACCCAAGCACGACTCGTGCCCCGTCCTCACAGCTTTATTTCCGCCTGTACCTCGTCACCTACCTTCCAAACTTTACAGAAGATCTTCTGCGAGGAGAAAGTCAAAGGTCTCGAGTTCGAGTCTCGGTCCGGCACACAGTTTTAAACTGCCAGGATGTTTCAAATGTAAAGTTATTTTTAAAAATGTTGCAGAGTCTAGTATGACGTTACTGAAACGGTATGAGGATGGCAGTTTACGGCACCCGTCCAAGTATAGTGGAAGACTGAAATACAATTATTCCTGTTGTAGTGGATGCTGTTCAAACTGTTCTCAACATATAAGAGTCTAGATTTTAAGTTGTACGTAGGTCCATGAGCAATGAAACTAACTGGAAACGTGAAAAAGCCAGAGGAGAAGGTCTGGAGAATAGATTTGGTGAGATGGATATAAAACTGAAACATAGTAATTTAGATACTGCAAGAACATTAATAAATCGTCTCATTAGGGAGCATGGGATTAGGAGCGCAGAACTTAGAGATGGACATAAAACTGAAACATAGTAATAACGTAATGGAAGTACTAAAATTCAGTGCATATAAGGACTAAAGAGTTGTGATAGTAAAACGAATTTGGAGGTATAAAACACACTCGCGGCTGGTGATTCCCACATTCACGTCTGATTTTTTTAGATTGCAAACTTTTTCCTTCACACAGTTTTCGTATACGGGTAGTAGAAAATGTTATTCCAAAAATTTCTCATTAAACTCCATCTACTGGAGTCTGAAGTGGGTAATTTTCTAATCTCCATATTGGGAGGCTATTTATGCCGCATTGCTTTTGTTAGGTACTCTTACGAAGCTCAGTTACATTACTTTCGTTTATAGCTACAAGAATACCACTTCAGTGGATAATTTTCAAGTCAGTATCAAATAAAGAATTAGGTGTGTCATCTGCAGGAATGAAGTTGGTATTATAAGCCCCTAAATTTATTTTTTTCCAGGCCATAAGCCAACTGGCTGTAGTTACCCTTCATAAAGCTTATTCTCACGCAAGAAACATCGTTCCACCAGACACGAACTCTAAAAACAAAAAAGTGATATTCCGATTACATTAATGAAAATCTTTGGGTTACTTTCGTGGAGGTTAATTACTACCTTGAGACAGACAAAATATTGGTAGATTGAGGGCGAGGGCATCTGTGCCTGCGACTTGTCTTCGATCAGACCTCGGCTATTAGTAGCAACGACGCCAACCGACTGTCATCACTTCCACCACAGACCAAAGACTAAGCGACATCCAGACAGACGTCAAAATGCCTTGCATCGGGCCTAGCAGCAAACTGTTCTACAGAAGTATAACGCCATCTTCTCTCTTCCCTGGTGTTCTGCAAAATATTCTCTGGGCATGTCCTTATATATGACTGCGTAGATTATATATGACTGCTCAGATTCTTAATGTCAGAAATCGAATGTCCGCAGCTCGTGGTCGTGCGGTAGCGTTCTCGCTTCCCACGTCCGGGTTCCCGGGTTAGATTCCCGGCGGGGTCAGGAATTTTCTCTTCCTCGTGATGACTGGGTGTTGTGTGCTGTCCTTAGGCTAGTTCTGTTTAAGTAGTTCTAAGTTCTAGGGGACTGATGACCATAGATGTTAAGTCCCATAGTGCCCAGAGCCATTTGAACCGTTTTTGAGAAATCGAATAATTTGTTAGCAGGTGTCACGACTGTTACATAACACCTTACTTTCGCATGCAAAACTAGACACACACCTGCAAAAATACTTGTCTAACAGCAACAATTGCTGACAGACAATTCAATTTGTGAGATTAAGAATGTAAGGATATATACAGAAAATATTTTGCAAAACACCAGAGGAGAGATATGATGGTCTTACACTCTTTTGACCAATCATATAATGCACGTCATGAGAGTTCGATCGCCACGCGGAGTGGCCGCGTGGTTTGAGGCGCCATGTCACGGATTGCGCGGTTAGAGTCCTCCCTCGAGCGTGGTTGTGTGTATTGGTTTTAGCATATGTCAGTTTAAGTTCGTTTGAATAGTGTCTAAGGCTAGGGACCGATGACCTCAGCAGTGTTGTCCCTTAGGAATTTACACACGTTTGAAAAGTTCGATCTTTCTTGCATGTCGCCCTCATGCTATTGCAGTTTTATTGAACAGAGGCGTAGACAGGTTGTAATTTTCACACTCATCGTAATTCATCGTCGCCCTAAATCAATTGTAAGAGATACTGTTCATAACAATAGATACCAACACTGTATGCTGAGATCGTATACAACGTTAGATACAAAACAATGTAGGAACTATTTTGTACGGAGCGAGGTGGCGCAGTGGTTAGCACACTGGACTCGTATTCGGGATGACAAAGGTTCAAACCCGCGTCCGTCCATCCTGATTTAGGATTTCTGTGAATTCCCGATATCGCTTCAGGCACATGCCGGGATGGTTGCTTCGAAAGGGCACGGCCGACTTCCTTCCCCATCCTTCCCTAACCCGATGAGACCGGTGACCTCGCAGTTTGATCCCCTCCCTTGAATCAACCAACCAACCAACTATTTTGTGAAGGCTATAAACCATGACACACAACGAATACTTCAAATATTTCCAATTGACAGCTTTCCTAAGTTTTGTTCCTCATCCAATATCCTGAGAAGAAGCGTGCACCATTTCTCATTTTTAGCAGTCTTCGATTGTCCCTTAAACGGCACTACATACTCTGTTGTCCTAGAGTTATATAGCGGTAAGGTATCGTCTTGGATTCTACTTACAATTTCCAAAACAAAACGTCGAGAAGAGTTGAACTGCGAACATTTTAGGTTAGGCTTTACCGTGACTGTTATTGACATTAAATGAAACAACAAGTTTACTGTTACCAATCACCGTTTTATTTATTTCCACAACGCGTTTCAAAGGCTTAAACCTCCATCATCGGGTGGATTTACATTATTTAGTATGACATTTGTGTGTGTGTTGTGTTACGATTTTTGGGAGGAACTTGAGGCACTGCCTAATGGAGAAACAAGACTATTTTAGAACATGGTTTTGGATTTCTTCTGACAAAAATTTACTGCTGTAGCCAATATGATTATTGTACTTAAAGTCTGTAACATTTCACCTGATTGTTATTAACAAGTATGAACTTTAAGCCATTTTAATATTTCACCTGATTGTATAAACGAGTACGAATGTTAAGCTGTTTTAACTTGTCAAAATCGGATTTATATGCCACCTGAAGTACATACACATATTTTCGACGCCTCAAAACAAACACCTCCAAATCCTTTAAATAATTATTCTGTATTAATGTTGTTACGATGTATATTCTTTGTACTTTGCGATTATGTCTTCTCTTCTGCTATACGAACCTTGTACCCAGCAGATTCCAGACGCCATATTTGTTTACAAATGTGACAGTATACATGTAATGTGTTACGACAGCGAAAGGAACCTGTGACCATTGGAGGTACTGTCTTTTACTTATTTTATGTTTACTATTAGATATCAGTTTAATTTTGTGTCAGAAGAAATCCAAAACCATGTTCTGAAATAGTATCTTGTTTCTCCACTAGGCAGTGCCACAAGTTCCTCCAAAACATCGTAACACAGCACACACACAAATGTCATACTAACTAATCTAAATCCACCCGATGATGGAGGCTTAAACCTTTGAAAAGCGTCATGGAAATAAATAAAACGGTGACTGGTAACAGTAAACTTGTTGTTTCATTTGATGTCGAGAAGAGTGCTTGAAAAGTAACTGCAGGAGGCGAAGTTCGAAACAGCAGCTTGTCTGAAAACCATGTAGCACCGTACCATTTATGCGCAGTAATGCTTCGTCGAATACTCCGTCATTAAACTTTTTTTATCTGTCTTATGATTATACGATGCATGGTGGTTTTATGATTCTACGACGTACGGCGGCAGGAAATTTCTCATCGTAAGCACTTTGTATGTATCCAAACATGTGGTGCGCATTAGAAATCTCGCCTGTGACAAATCTAAAGTGGTTAGTGAGAAAAATTTACGTGTGCAACGATAAGAATGCAGTGGGAATGTATTCACATCCGTTGGACGAATGTAAAGCAAACAAACACTCCAAACCGACATTTCACGACTATTAATCTGGAAGCAAACGCACCACATGTAATGAAATCATGAAAACCGTCTCAAGATGAATCATAACGATTCGAAACCGGTAACGGTACCCTTTGAATAAAGGAACTGAAAATAAATTTATGGCTGGTTGCTGTCTCTACACCAACGTTTGTCTTCAAATAACAGCCACGGTCTCCAACCATGTCATCGTATGACAAAATTGCAATTTCTCATACGTTGTACGTTCACAAAAAGACACCGCATCCAGTTGCAGAAGTATTTTTTTTTCTTATTTGCTCTTTAAAATGGCGTCTCTGGCAGGTGCACATATAGGATTACTTCATTAAGACACGGCTGCGCTGCTGTAATGAGTTCCCTGACGTCTCCCGTTAGTTACAAAAAAGTAAAGGACTGCACGTCATCGTTCAGTGTTCCCTGTCTTTACCTTCTGCTTCTGTCTTGCGTTATGCACAGATTAGGTTACGCCATTATGACAAGAAATAATGAGAACGAAAATTTGTCGGGGAGTCGGGCAGCCACGAAGTCGAGAGTGGCGGAAATGTACCTGCGGGAGTTTGTCCCTTTGAGTTCAGCAGCGGACGTGGAAAAAAATTCCACGCCAGAAGCAGTCGCTGTAGTTGAGCGCTGAGCCGTATGGAGACTGTTGCCCACTGCAGATTTTCTCTCCTGTTACTAACATAAACGGTGCACACGTCGAGAAGGGGGGCGAGGGGAGAAGGGTTGCAGCGTCGCTTACACACTAATTCCATAAATGCCTGTGCACACAGTTCTCCATGATGACATATTTCGTAAAGACGTAAGTTGTGTATGGATGGTGCTGAAGTCGTAAGATTTAGTCTGCATAAGAGGAAACATCGAGAATCGGCGTTGTTCCTTGGGGGGATTCAATGACTGGACATTCTACACTACTGGCCATTAACATTGCTACACCACGAAGATGATGTGCTACAGACGTGAAATTTAACCGACAGGAAGAAGATGCTATGATATGCAAATAATTAGCTTTTCAGAGAATTCATACAAGGTTGACGCCGGTGGCGACACCTACAACGTGCTGACAGTTTCCAACCGATTTCTCATACAAAAACAGCAGTTGACCGGCGTTGCCTGGTGAAACGTTGTTGTGATGCATCGTGTACGGAGGAGAAATACCTACCATCACTTTTCCGACTTTGATAAAGGTCGGATTGTAGCCTATAGCGATTGCGGTTTATCGTATCGCGACACTGCTGCTCGCGTTGGTCGAGATCCAATGACTGTTAGCAGAATATGGAGTGTAGTTTCTGACACGGCGTCGCGGACGGGAAACATTAGCTGGCACACATCAAGAGCCCGTTTCGCCTGGTGACCGTGTCGAGAAGAAGGCGCGCCAACATCCAGCTTCTGCAACAGCGACGGCCGACAATGAGTGACTGTCGCCACCTCCTCGATCGACGGCTTCAAACCTTCAATCAACCAAAAAGGAAGACTGGAAGCACGTAAATTTTTAGAACTGTATGGCAGACCTCTCTTTTTCAAAGTTTTAAAATTGTTGCATCACAAAATTACAGCTACTTAGCATGAACCTTTGTTGCTCATTGTCCCAATTGCATTACCAAGCAGGGTCCCTTCCTTTTCCGGAATGAACCCGAGTGTCGTTGAAATTCAAACGCCAGCATCATTCCACTTCACTACTTTAATTTCAAAGTTCAGTCAAAGTATTCATAGCTGGCTACAATATTCAGATTACACAAGCACAAATTAAGAGTGCTAGTTTTGTTACCATATTTAGCTTACCTGTGACTGCAGCTCAGCTTGGTACGTACTAAATTTTACTATTGTTAATTGTTCAGAATCATTTAATTCAAGTTCAAAGTTAAATTTCTTATTTCTAAATTGCGTAGATTCAAGTAGCTTTCGAAATGATTGTTGAGGTAGTCCAAGACTAACCGTATTTTACTGAATTTCGATGTGCTTCAGAAAGAAAGCTCACTATTAACTTCAGTCACTAAATTAACTTTCGATTTTCCTGTTTTATTAATTCTTTTGCTAAATTAAGTCAGAGTGTAGCGAAATTTATTACTTCTGACAAACTTTCAGTTTTCACACTACACTTGTCAACCTTCAGTTGCCACGCTTCTGGTGCTAATTATATGTGTAATAATCTTTCTTTTTCAGTTACTATAGCAATTGTCCTTAGGACTGGCGACCGTAATTTCCCCCAAATCTCAAATATCTAATTACCGCTAGTTGACTGTTAACGTAACGGCCGCACATTTACTTTCTTTATTAACTTTACCCCTATTTCAAAATTAATTTCCACCAATTTCGTTTCCATTTTTCCTTTCATTTAGATGTAACCCTTTCCTCCCTCTTTATCGACAAATTAACCTCGGTGACGATTGCTTTTCCCAAATTTCCATTAGGTACACGCGGTTTAATTTTTCACTGTCATTAAGGTCGATAAGTGACGGGGAGGTTACAATATGTCGGCGTATACTTTGGGGTATGTGTTTAATGAACCAAGTAGCTGCATTATTACCATTTATTTCACAAATGGGATGTACAACTGAATCTGCACTTAAGTGGAACACACATAAAAGTACTAAACCTTGGTTCCACTTAAGTAAACTGTAGCAACGCACTGATCTCTTGTCAGTATACGGATGAGTGGGATAGGGGAGAGCAGCATGGACGCGCAATTACACACAAAGATTCGAGAGCAAAATTGATCATGTTCCGCAATTAACTGAACCTTCAAAACCAGCTGTTGACTCATACGGGAAAGAAAACGGTAATCAACTGGGTATGCGTAGCACAAAGTGCTTCGTAACCGACCAAACACGGGTTTCGGTTCCTTCTGAATTTACGTAAAAGTGATTCTGAAGTCGTCACTCACGAGGTATCCGCACTGCTCCTAAAGATGGAGCTTCATCGTTATAGAGAAACCAAACTCGAAATTGAGACCAAGTTCCGTCCACATTCAGTACTTGCTCGCTCACAGAGCAGCGACTGCTTGCTGCGACTGCTCTCGTTCGCGTTGCGGTAAATTCTCTCTTAAAACTTGAGCTTCCTTGCCTCTGAGTACAGAGAGTGACAAAAATTGTTGGGCCGATACTGACCAGTACTCACTAGGGAACCTCCCCATCGCATCCCCGTCAGATTTAGTTATAAGTTGGCACAGTGGATAGGCCTTGAAAAACTGAACACAGATCAATCGAGAAAACGGGAAGAAGTTGTGTGGAAGTATGAAAAAAATAGCAAAATATACAAACTGAGTAGCCCATGTGCAAGACAGGCAACATCAAGGTAGACGTGAGCTGAGAAGCGTCGTGGTCCTGTGGTTAGCGTGAGAAGCTGCGGTTGAAGAGGTCCTTGGTTCAAGTCTACCCTCGAGTGAAGATTTTATTTTTTTTATTTTCAGACAATTATTATCTGTCCATCCGTCCGTCCGATGCGAGGTAACTGCGCCGTAGCATGAGGATGGTACACCTAAACAAACATCGAAACACACGACGTCAATGGACAACAGCGCACGGAAGAGAGAGTATTCCTGCTAACGAGGCTCCCTGGCTGGCAGTTGACTGTTCGCTACTTTGGACGGGAGTGCATTAAATACGTGAGATGTATTCCGTGGGCAATATGAATCCAGCAAATATAGATCGCGACTTCAATAACAAGGTCAATGAATATTTTCCGAACTGTAAGTTTGCGGTGCGGTCGCAAAACATAGACACTAAACTTATTACAGTGAACAGAGACGTCAATGAACGAACGGACAGATCATAACTTTGCGAAAATAAAGGAAAAAAAATTTTCACACGAGGGAAGATTTGAACCAAGGACCTCTCGCTTCTCAGTTGCTCTCGCTAACCACGGGACCACGGCGCTCCTAAGCTCCCGTTCTCCTTGATTTTGTCTATGTTGCACATGGACTACTCAGTTTGTATATTTTGCTTATTTTTTTCGTAGTTCCACACAACTTCTTCCTGTTTTCTCGAATGATCTGTGTTCAGTTTTTCAAGGCCTATCCACTGTGCCAACTTATAACTACATCTGAGGGGGGTGCGATGGGGAGGTTCCCTTGTCAGACTGCTCCCTTTAGAGAGAGCAGCCATTTGCTCCAATCAGAAGACAGGAGAGGAAACTTCCGCTTCTCTTTCCATTTCGTTAAATGGCTGAAATTTTGAAGACGGCGTTCCAACACTCGGATGCTGAACGGCGAACGGAAACCACGCCTGCGGACACACTGTCACGCTGATTTGATGCACCGAAGCTGGTCTGAAAAATAACGTTCAACTGTCTCCTCAGGCCGCTGTTGCAAAGGTAAAGTAAGAGCCTCCGCCTAAATTTGCCTAGTTACATGCATTCGTTATTACGCCAACATTCATTGGAAGTGAAGAGCTTCCATGTTTGTGACATGTGGCAAACGGTACATAGTGTACTGACGGTCAGTTGTTATTAAGGTGGGAATAAAGACACACAAATTCAGGTTTCTAGAGCGGTCTTCCACCCCGGCACGGAAAACATTAGCGTGGTGAATAATAGAAAATCCAGGCAGAGGAAAGATACTCTGCCAAACATGCTGAGGCAAAACCACGAGAACTATATTAGAGGTGGAACGACTGACACCTTTCACCACTGCCATTTCCTTCCTTTCCTGGTTCATTCTTCAAAGGTCTGTGTCGGTTAGCGTCTGTTGGTTAGCCACCAAACGAGCTCTAATGTTTTCGTTTTCCCACAGTGTCGACTTACTTGCTGAGTCAAAATCTTTCGACTGAATGCCGCCTTGTGGTGTTCCGGGCACGTGGCGGGGCAAGGAAACCGCATACGCCTCGCAGAGACAAATAGGAAATCATTCTAATGGCATACCTATCGAAAATTGGGGAAATCAACGGAAAAAATGGCTCTGAGCACTATGGGACTCAACTGCTGTGGTCATCAGTCCCCTAGAACTTAGAACTAATTAAACCTAACTAACCTAAGGACATCACACACATCCATGCCCGAGGCAGGATTCGAACCTGCGACCGTAGCAGCAGCGCGGCTCCGGACTGGAGCGCCTAGAACCGCACGACCACCACGGCCGGCTAAATCAACGGACATACTGGACGTTGACAAAAGTCAGATAAACAGTTTTGATGCTGCTGAGCAACAGTCATACAATATTTTTTAAAGGTACACACCACCATTTGACTGTTTTGTTGTTGTTTTTTTTTTTTTTAAGTACAACCCCAGATCACGTAAGAAACAGATTGACCGTCCTTACGGCGGAACAGGCAACCGTAAAAATTGTTTTCCCGTCGGTCAACAGATGTCGCGGGCGACGCTACAATGCTGACATGCCCATGTCGCGGAATTGGCAACGCTGTATCTTCGGTGACGTGAATGACGCTGATTTGTGTTCGGCTAGAGCGCTGCGCGCGAATAGCATTCGTCACACAGCTGACTGTAGACCATGATCGGCTATGGTTTTTACCGAGTTTTCAATCGAAGAATGTAGATTAGCTCCTGTAATTCTACAAACCAAGTTTATTTCTACTGTAGGGATACTTCTCACAATCATATGCGAAATGAAATAAATGGAAAGTAACACACAAATAATTCTCTGTTTAAATGCAGACTGTATTGCAGTCGCATAGGTTTTACACTCGCCTTCCTTTCCTCGTTGTTATACAGCTCTTCTGACACGGATTAGGTGGTAAAAAAGATCTCCACGTGCAGGTTAACACTAGAAAATTTTCAAAATTTTCTCAAAGTCTTTGAAATATAATTCGTTAATTTACTGACAAATATTGCACTGAGCAGTGGGTTTCGCGTCCTGACGTTACCGACATAATTATTTTCCTACGCCATTTGTTTGCTTTGTCAAAACCAGCGGGCAAAATAATCTTATCTCAGTATCAAAGATTTACATCGTAGTTGTAACTAGACGTCTGCGCGGACAGGAAAAATGCCGCCGTCCGTATGTGCACCGCATCCACAAGATTATTATCCACATCTGCCAAGTTGCTTATCCGCATTCTGAGATATTAACGTTTTGTAAAGCAGTTTAACCCACCACTGCTCTGAAAAGAGACTTGTGCCTGGCCTGAATTTTTGTCTGCTGATGTCCGCACTCGGTTGTGATGCGAATTAAGGCTTGACATATTTCAGTGACAGTCATTTCAAATTTAATTTCTTTTACTTTGGATGTAACTTACCGTAAATGATATAAGAGTGGCACAAAACGATGGATTTTGGATTGTTGTTGAAAGGGGGCTGCAAACGCGGGAATATACTAATGAAAGCGTGTTTTTCGAGCATGTTTTGGTGGTGTCATCTTTGAAGAGCCACAGACGGCAAACCATAATTATGTTAAAAATTTACTTTGTACAGTTTAAAGCTAACCCGCAAATATTCGCAACAGACGTACGCTTTTATCTGCAACGCAGTTACTACTAGGGATATCCGCACTCGCGCAGACCTGTTACTGTAAGTAGTGTTGTTTTCGAGTGAAAGCTGTGTGAGGATTATTAGCGCACGGATAAAAAAAATTAAAATAGGCAGCGTCTATAGTTTGCATGTTATGCTCGTTCTCTTCTATTCTCTTCCCTTCATTCCAGTATAAACGCTTGTTCACACGTATAAACGAATGGCAGTGAACATTGGCGAATTATCTATGAATACTTATTTGCAGCAGTGTAAACGACGTTTTACACTCGTTCACTTCGTTCGCTCTAGTATATACCAGGATTTAGAGGGGCCGATGAGATAGCAGTTAGATGATCGCTATTATTCATTTATTCCACTGTTGCGATTTCAGCTCTAGAACCATTTTAAAGTGCCAAGGGAAAGGTCTTATAAGGTAATGCTTCTTAAATTGTTTACCAAATGTTACCACACTATGCTTTGCATTTTGTTATCCATATCTTATATTGGTTTCAGTTTTCACATTGCACGCAAAGATGCCTCTACAGCCAAAATTACGATAGTGAAGTGAATAAACAGTTTAAAAAAAGGCCAAATCGCAGCGAAGATTTCATTTAAAAATTATATGATATGATTCTTGTACAGGAAGGGCTGCCACGTTATATCAGAATATAAGATCGACAAAATTTAGATAGGACCGAATGCTTAGGGGTCTTTATCAATTCTTACTCGTAACTAATTTATTGATTTACCTGAATTTAAAATCCACTCGCGTAACCTTTCTTTATCTTTGACAGGAAATCTGAACATTTTTAGTTCAGGATTTGTTCGTCTACTCCTTCTACAGTTGACATACTCATAGCCCTCGACATGACGACTCGTTTCACTACCACCGGTATGTCAGAAACAGCTGTACTTCACAAGCGCCAAATAGTGGAAAGCTGCACGCGTTCGGCCGATGTTGCCACATATTTCACAGAACGGAGTGCCATCTAGTGGTTGATTCCACAAGTAAGGGTGTGACGCTGTTGCCGCCTGGTGGCCGTTCCCTGACAAGGGTTGCCTGCTAGACCATGCGATCGGGCAATCTGTTTCTTACGTGATCTGGGGTACAACCCAGATATTTGCCTTTTATGCCATTTTCAAGCATCTGAGTTTTTGTTTTTGTTTTTAACATGGAATATGCCAATGGAAAATCAAATTATAGTGTGCAAGGAAAATGTTAACAAAAATATTTTGTAAAACTTATTTAAGTTCGTTATATATCGATGGTGACAGTGAAGTATCTGCACGAAGCTCTTTGTTGTCGGGAGAGCCTGCGCATTGAGGCATAGGAAGCGCGGCGAGAAGCGCGCAGCATTGTCGATAGACCTCTCTTGAGTCAACCTTTGTGCAGTGAAGTTGTGCGTAGGGACAGAGCGATGTGCCTGTTCGCCACCAGCTATATATTATTTGAAGAATACTACAATTATATAATGGGTAATTATTTATGAATTATTAAAAATCGACGTCATGAAGACATCAAAGGTATTTAAGCGCTAACTACATATTGTTAGTTCGTTGTTACATTTTTTATCTGTTTTACGTAAACTATCCCCAAACTAAAGTTTTATAAATTGAATGGTTATACACAGTTAAAAATTTATATTCAATCATTTTCAGAATAGATCAGTTTATCTCAGTCAATATCGTAGTATTTTTCATTGAACCCAGTAACCACAAGATTTAACTTTTGTTGAGTTTTCTCAATTTTTTGTTTAATAATGACATTGAATTTAGCAACAGTAACTTCAGTCAAAAAACCAAATGAATAATAAGTACAGTTCTGCTTACATATATGCAACACCAACCCAGATAATTATCAACAATAGATCAGAGTGAGAATATTCAGACATGCAGTGAGATGACGTTATCCAGGGGCGAACCAGTAAAATAAAAGGTAAGGAAAATATATATGTGTGTTTTCAGGTTCACTGCATAGATAACCTGTACTAAGGGCCACTGCGTAAGCTTATGTGTTCAGGTCGAAATAATCTTCTTTTGGTCAGTTGAAAGGTCTCTGTTGGATTCCTTTCATGTTAATTTCTTAAATCTGTTCTCATTTACGGCATAAATTCCTCTTCTAAATTTACTGTGGCGTTTCTGACCATCTGGGAGGAGACTGAGTAGTGGCACGTGTTACTTTTACACGTAAACAAAAACGATCTGTCACACTACTACACTTTAAAACACAGTTTATATGTAATTCATGTCACACAGTCTCATACGGAACCTACATCCGCTTTCTTTTATATACTGTATATGATAAGATACTGTCATCCCCCTTCCCTTCTGTGTGAGAGGATGAATGAGCAAATGTATTTTTAGTTCCATGCTTGAGGGTAGCAGACAAGCCTGTCTGCTAGAGAACAGTAGGACTAACGTCGGAACAGGTACCTACGCTTTCTAAAAGCAAAGAGGTTTCTATCCTTAGTATGGTCCTGTCCGTCCCTTCTCATGTTGGTATAGGAAGCTGCCCCTCTGGCCACTTCCGTTTGTGAGCCACCCTCAGTAAGGGACCAGGTCAGTCTGTCCGTGGAGAGCGTCTGAAGTGGTAAGATCTCCGGCTAAGCGCGCCTCTGCTAACTCCCTAGGACAATGGATTTCTTAAGTTCAGCCTAACTGAAAATTTAATCACCTTTATTTCAGGTTTAGCTCTAAAATATCTAATGTTATCTTAAATTGCAACGCAATGTGATTCGAGTGTACAGTTCAGAATATCTTCCAGTAGTTGCTTTGTCACTAGTTTGTGAGTAAAGTGGAACCACGTGTTGATCAGTAACTCTAACTAAGATCATCAATCTTAAATGCGAATGTGCGTGAGATTATAATGTCTCGTCTTGACAATATTTTTCAATATAGCAACTTTTCTTTATGTTCAGCCCATGTGGGGTGTACTTTGTGAGACCAGTACCACGTGCTTATACAATTGTTTGACCCATCAGGTTAATAGTAAGACGTTAGTAACCAGTTCCAGGTTTTTCTTTTGTAAATTGCTTTTCGATCAAGTTGACCACGTGAAGCATGTGGTGTAAGTATCAAGTAGCCCTCAGCTATTCTTTTCGGGAAGATTTCACAGAGAGTTAGTATGAATTTAGGATACCAGTGTGTGGTAATTACATGACGTACAGGATTGTGCTACGAACGTTACTTCTTTGGGTGAAAATTGAATCGGTTGGTTGTGGTTAATTTCCTCTTGCATATGTTTCAACGTTCTTCGTGTGTTATTTTATGAATGCAGTGTTGTATGCAGTCTCACAATCTTGGCTCCATATTTGATGTGTTCCGTAAATTTACAAACTCACATTTTCACAGTCCTAAATAAGGCACCAGCTTAGTTATGACTCACGTTTAATATGCTGGAATTTCAACGATCAATGTTAAAATAAATTTCGAAATATAAACTGATTTATTTCTTGTTATTTAAATTCTGTTTTTTATATAAATATATCACCGGTTGTCGTGTGACTATTAAAAGATTATAATTAATGTTAGTCTGGTTGGGAATTTGGTAAGCTAGACTGGATACCTGGTGAAACAGTTGCGCACTAATGCAAGGTAAACTTCCCCAGACGGCTCACAGCTTTTAACCCGCTTTTATTGTCTATCAGTACCGCTTACACCACAAAATAAAGCAACAACATTACACAGTCACATTAATATTGGTACCAATAAAGGCACAAGGCGTACAACATTGAGTACGCTAAAGAGTATCAGATCAGACACGTTGTCAAAAGCAAGTCCAGACAGGAAGGCTGCAAGGCACAAAAAGTTCAAATCTCTTTCTTTCTTTCATTAGACGGAAAGTAAGTTAAATTATTTTATTCTTGACGGGAAGGTTATCGTCTAACCGCATTAAGTTAAATTATTAGCCGACGGGAAGGTTTCAAACATATATTGCAGGACACTTAGTATGTTGTCAGGTTCAAAGCTGGCTAACATTTTTCTTAATTTACGACCACCATTGAGCTTGAGAACATATTAAGTATCCTGCGACATGTGTTAAAACATGAAATCAAATACTTCAAAATCGCATAAAAGTCTGAAACCTGGTTTGTGTTTAAGTAAACAATAAAGCAGTATGTTCCCTAAAAAAGAAAGACAGATATGGTCCGCCGCCTGACAACGAGCTCTTCATAAACGATGAAACTGGTAGCCCACTCGCGTGCTACGCCCTTGATGATCCACGGGAAGTGGTTGAAGGATGGCGGAACAACTAGGAAGTGAAACGGTGTTGGACGTTCACGCCGCATCACTGAACGTGGACGTCGGAGCGGCTTGCCTGCTCTGTCAAATGGTGATCTGCAGCGTTCTATAAAGGATCTGACAACAGAGTACAACGTTCGTGCAGGCGCAAGTGTTCCAGAAGACGCTGTTCTGTGCAGTTGCTGAAGATGGGGCTGAAAATCTGACGATTCGTGCGCGTTCCGAAGTTGACCCCATGACGTCGTCAGCGGCGGCTCCAATGGGCCAAGGATCATTGATATTGGATAGTGGATCGATTAGAAGTTGTAGCATGGTCGAATGAGTCACGTTTCTTGTTACACCAGGTCAACGATCATGTCCGGTTACGCCGTCATACACCATATCAGAAAACAGTGAAGAACTTGGGTGTAACTTTGGATGAGCATCTCAACTGGGCGGAGAATACAGTCGCAGTGTGCCGAAAGACGTCTGCTTGTCTCTATGCTCTCAAAAAGTTTCGGAACATATTTCCACAGGACTTGAAACGCCAGCTCGTGCAAGCACTCGTTCTACCGAACTTCCACTATTGTGATGTGATTCAACAAGGCACGAGTAGTGAAAACAAAAGACGGCTAGAGCTAACCATGAATGCCTGTGTGCGTTACACCTGCAACATTCGCCGATATGATCCTGTTAGTGCTTCATACTCCGAGCTAGGGTGGCTGCGGCCAGACAAATTGAATGGCTCTGAGCACTATGGGACTTAACATCTATGGTCATCAGTCCCCTAGAACTTAGAACTACTTAAACCTAACTAACCTAAGGACATCACACAACACCCAGCCATCACGAGGCAGAGAAAATCCCTGACTCCGCCGGGAATCGAACCCGGGAACCCGGGCGTGGGAAGCGAGAACGCTACCGCACGACCACGAGATGCGGGCGCCAGACAAATTGTGTGACTACCACAATCTATGTCTACTTCACCGACTCCTCGTCGCGCAAGCACCCCAGTACCTTGCTTCAGAGATTAAAAACCTGTCATGCCATCATAATCGAAACACGAGGTCACTCTTATTTGGCATCCTAACTGTGCCCACTCACAAAACAAAAACTTTTGCAAACTCCTTCTCAGTTGCCGCTGTCCGCCTCTGGAACAAACTGCCCCTTACCTTGCGCAAAATTCAGTCTCCTGCTGCTTTTAAGAAAAAGTTGAAGCATTTCCTACTATCATCCTCATAAAGTTCTCCACAAAATTAATGTACCAGGCCAATCCTCTCATCTGTCAAATAGCAAAGCTAGCCTCTCCTATCTTGCTCCTGAGATGCCTTCCTCTTCATCTATCTTTATTAGCCAGGCAATCTTCTTTTCCTTTATATTTCCTTAATTATGTTTCATCATGTCTCTCTATTCTTCTCCTCCCTTCATCATGAGTCTCCCTGCTGCCAGCACTCCTATCTAAAATTTGTCTCTTCAGTAATGTCTAACTATAACAGTACTTATGATCTACGAATATAAACTCTATATGTATGTATTTTTCCAGGTATACCTTTCTAATTGTTTATTTCACTTTTTGTACTAGATGTAGTTTAACATGCCTACTAAAACGTATGAATGTAAAATAAGTAGAATGCCTGGTTAGATGTAAGAGAGGGCCTGATGGCCCTAATCTTGCCAGGTTAAATAAATAAATAAATAGTTAGGTTGGTTGACTTGGGGGAGGGCACCAAACGGCGAGGTCATCTGTCCCATCGGATTAGGGAAGGGTGGGAAAGGAAGTCGGTCGTGTCCTTTCAAAAGAACCATCCCGGCATTTAGGGAAATCATGGAAAACCTAAATCAGGATGACTGGACTTGGGTTTGAACCGACGTCCTTGCAAAAGCGAGTCCTGTTTGTGAACCACTGCGCCACCTCATCCAGGCAAATGGACGGCGTGTGTATTGTGCACTGAACTGGGAACTGTGGAAGAGGCTTCGTCCCGCCATAACCCTCAGTTGTTCACAACCCCGAAACAGGCCACAGCAGTCCACCCACCCCACCGCCGCCCCACACTGAACCCAGGGTTATTGTGCGGTTCGCGCTCCAGTGGACGCCCCCGGGAACATCTCATACCAGACGAATGTAACGACAAATTTTTACGTGGTAGAGTAATTATGGTGTAGGCGTACGTGGAGACAGTGTTTGCGCGGCAGTCGCCGACATAATGCAACTGAGACTGGATGACGGGAACCAGCCCGTATTCGAGGCAGAGGGAAAACCGCCTTTAAAACCATCCACAGGCTGGCCGGCACACCGGACCTCGACACTAATCCGCCGGGCGGATTCGTGCCGGGGACCGGCTCGCTTTCCCGCTCGGGAAAGAGGGCGTTAGACCGCGCTGCTAGCCGGGCGAGCATGGAAACATGTAGATGGTGGCAATGTTATCCTATGGGGTACATTCTAAAGAACTTCCACAGGTCGTGTAGTAGAAATCGAAGGCAACATGACATCTGCGGGCTACATGAACATCATTACGGGCGCTACAGTCTGGAACCGAGCGACCGCTACAGTCCGAATCCTGCCTCGGGCATGGATGTGTGATGTCCTTAGGTTAGTTAGGTTTAAGTAGTTCTAAGTTCTAGGTGACGGATGACCTCAGAAGTTAAGTCGCATAGTGCTCAGAGCCATTTGAACCATTTGAACATCATTACGAATTGCCTGCATCCTAGTCATGCTTCATCTCTTCCCCGACTGTGACTGCATCTTTCGGCAGGGTACCTTTCCGTGTCATAAGGCCTGAATCACGTCACACTTGTTTGAGGAGCAGTGTTGTAAGCTCACTATTATGTGTTGACCAACAAATTTGTGTGGTATGAACGCAAAGTAGCAGACCTGGTCTGTTATCGTGAGTAGCTGCACCTCAACAAACCGTCGGCCCGTATTCCACGGGAAGTGTGCATAGAAATGTGGTGCACATTCGCCCGGACTGAGGGTACATCGAAAAAAGAGGATATAATGACGAGTTGCAGAAATGACATTAGTGATAAACGTAACATCAAAACTGGTGGCCAAGAAGTAGATGAAATAAGCGAGTTCCACTGCTTTGGAAGCAAAGTGACACATCACGGTCGAAGCAAAGATGATTTGTTTCTTCTCCGCCGGCTGCAGGCTCTAACGTGCATGCAGTTAAGTCCGCAGCTCGTGGTCGTGCGGTAGCGTTCTCGCTTCCCACGCCCGGGTTCCCGGGTTCGATTCCCGGCGGGGTTAGGGATTTTCTCTGCCTCGTGATGGCTGGGTGTTGTGTGATGTCCTTAGATTAGTTAGGTTTAAGTAGTTCAAAGTTCTAGGGGACTGATGACCTCAGATGTTAAGTCCCATAGTGCTCAGAGCCATTTGAACCATTTTTGCATGCAGTAAACAGTGCCTAGCGAAGTGGGAAATGGAAAAGCACTCCGTGCTAAAAAAATGAAATTACGAAATATTGGGATGCCACTTGGTTTTTATTGTTTTCTTTTTGTAGGGCCAAAAATCAATAAAAGGTTCTGAGAACCAGTCTACTATCAATATTCATGAGAAAGTTTCTGGATGCTAATTATTTCTAGAGCACCGCAAAAGTCGAACAAAAAGTTTCAAACGATGTTAGAATTCACAAGAACGTCATCCAAGGCAGTCTTAGTAAACTATTGCGTCTTAACGCAAGAGCACATTTTACACACATATTCACGTGTTGCCTCCCTCGAAACCGATCGTACACTAGTACTGAGTTATCTTAACAATTTAGCGGCAGTACGGTCTGGGCGCGACTGTGATTGGTCCGTTGTTTTCAGCAATTACTATCAAATTGAAATTATTACTGACATGCCACCGGTGCAGTTAACTGCAGAAGCATGGATGGAGATGTATAGTAATACATTTACAAAGTACATATAATTAAAGCTTATAACGGAATCAGTAGTTCGCACCAAGTTATAATACAAAAAATATAATCTAAAACACCGGACAATCATTGTTACTGTATAACCATTATACGGTTGAATCTTAAAAGTTAGTAAACAGGACGAAACTCCAGCGTAGCCGGCCGATGTGGCATTATTCGTTAAATTACTTAATAAATTTCTGATATATGAAATTCATTGATTACAGTTTTGAACAGAGAAGAGAATATACTTCTGTCTGCACACAATAAGACGAGCAATACATTATTGCTTGTGTGCAGTATACTTTAAATTACTATGCAGGATGCCATTGGTAAGGAAGAGCCTCCGAATTAAAGTTCTTCGAACCTTCTCCTCCCAAGCGACATTACCTTATTACTACAGTCTTAGTACGTGGTGCCGGTGTTTATTTGTTTTATGATTGTTGTGTTGTTTGTGACTGTGTTGTGGCACGCAGTGTCATACATTGTTGGTTTTGGTCCCTTACATGTTGATCCCTTCTGAGTCATGTTCACTTAGTGTTCCTTCCTCAGTTTCGGAATCTGTGGTCCTGTTCGTGTCCTCCCATGTGGTTTGTTGTGTTGTTTGTGCTTGTCTACGCCTCCTTCCATATGGGTTTTGGCGCTTGTATTCTTCGTGCAGAGTGTTCGATACAATATCGGCTACGCTATTTATTGTGTTCCAGTCATTGGGATTATGTATTATTCCGGCGATGTCATTGTCGTTCTGTATAGGTCTCACTTGTGCTAGCGTGTTGCACAGCAGTGTGACATGTTCTGGTGTCCCAGTTTCTCCGCATACGCATACTTCATCGTTAGTTAGTCCTATACGGTTTAAATGTACCTGATACGGCCCGTGGTCTATCAGGAAATGGACCATCCCCCGGCTTGCGTCTACATGTTTCAGTTGTAGTCTTTCTCGTACATCTGGAAAGAAGGAGTGTACTCGGCGACCCTCTCTCTGCCATGTTTGAATCCGCCATTGTTTCACTGGTGTTTTGTTCATAATGTTGATTCCTGTAATTTCGATGACTTTATCGAGCCTGTCCCTCTTAAGCCAGTAAAGTGCAGCTCTGTAACGTATTGTTATGTCTACAGGGCAGGTCCCCATCACAACGCAAAGTGCCTCTAGTGACGTCGTGTTGCAGGCTCCGCTCATTCTCAGGGGTACACCACTACGTAGACCTCGTCTTGCAATTGTCTTGATAGTCTATATGTTCAGTCTGTGAGCCCAAGCACTTGCGGCGAAGCGTGTGATGGATTCAAATATTGCAATGCGGTAGGTCCTTATCGTCTTAATAGGTAATTTGTACTGAGTTGTGTTTAGTCTTGCTATTTTGTGCATAATTTTGGAGACTTTGTCAATTGTCAGTTTTATATGGTGGATGAAAGTTTGTTTTTCGTCTAGATGCAGTCCGAGATAACGTGTGGCTTGCTTCCTCTGTACGCTTGTATTGTCTAATTTTGGAATTGGATTCCTCTGTAGTGTCCCTCTGAGCAGTAAATACACAGCTTTGTTGGGAGCTATTTTTAATTTATTTACTTTGCACCAACTGTTAATTTTCTGAAGCAGTTGCGTGCCTTTTGTCTCTAGTGCTGCTCTCGAATTGGCTGACACCACTATAAGCAGGTCAATGCGTAAGCCACCACACCCTGTCGTCACTGTCCAGGGTGTTCAGTAAGGGCTCGATTGTGATATCACAGAATATTGGTCCGCAGATCGAGCTCTGTGGACATCCCTATGTTATTCTCTTGACAACCTTCCGTGTAGCAGCCCTCCACTCCGCCACTCTGCCTCTGCAGTAATGGAGGAGGCTATTGTAGAGGGAAGCTGATAGCCTCATTCCCCTTAACCTGTCGAAGAGGGACGGCCACCACAAGTTGTCCTAAGCCCCGGATATGTCGATTAGCATGGCGGGCCGCGTATTTGTCGCTGATCCTATTTGTAAATGTCAGTGCTTGGTTGACGGCGTCTTCTGTTGATCTACCTTCTCTGAAGCCGCACTGATGGGGCGTTAAGCCGAGGAGACGCCTGTGCGATTGTAAACGAGAGTGTTGAAGGGGCTCCGGAAAGGCTCAAAATCATGAAAAGTTCAATTTTTACTTTTTTGCGTTTTCTGAATCTGCAGACTATTACCTTTCAATAGATATATAATTTATTCAATTCCGAAGACTACAACTATTTTTAAATTTTTTTTGAAATGTGTTCTACATGGGCGTGACCCACTGTGGCGCTGTTAAACTGCTGTCAAATGGTGTTATTATTAATGTCCGTGTTCATCAGGTACATTTTAGTGATGTGAGATAAAGTATGTGTTGTGGCTAACCTGTGATGGTTCAGTATATATCTCTGGTGTGATTGTCGATTGTTTCATGTTTATTTACTCTGTCGTTATCTCGAAAATATTCGTAATTAATTCTGTTTCTTGAGTCTCTGTTTTGTTGAAGTATAATAATGAGTAAAAGTAAAGTTATTAGAAATCCTCTGAAGGCTTTTAAGAAAAGGAGAAATGTTGGAAAGCCAAAGGTATGTGTTATTACTGTAAATAATAACATTCTAACATGGTACGAGCGATGCTTGCTTTAGACAAGGAACGCCTTCGGGCTGCAGACAGGGCTGTAAAGAGTCTAGAAATACAAGCAAGAGTAAACAGGAGCAGGAACAAGAGGAAGCTGGAGGAGGAGTTTGCACAGGATGAAGATAATACATCCTATGGACCTGGAATGCACTAAGAAGTTAATCCAATCTTTGTCGCTCGATTCCCAAAACTTTTATTTTCTCATACTAATGGCAAGGAAAGCGTTTCTGAAGAAGAGAAATTTGTTAACATCGAGTATAGATTTAAGTGTCAGGAAGTCATTTCTGAAAGTATTTGTATGGAGTGTAGCCATGTATGGAAGTGAAACATGGACGGTAAATAGTGTGGACAAGAAGAGAATAGAAGCTTTCGAAATGTGGTGCTACAGAAGAATGCTGAAGATTAGATGGGTAGATCACATAACTAATGAGGAAGTATTGAATAGGATTGGGGAGAAGAGAAGTTTGTGGCACAACTTGACCAGAAGAAGGGATCGGTTGGTAGGACATGTTGTGAGGCATCAAGGGATCACCAATTTAGTATTGGAGGGCAGCGTGGAGGGTAAAAATCGTAGGGGAGACCAAGAGATGAATACACTAAGCAGATTCAGAAGGATGTAGGTTGCAGTAGGTGCTGGGAGATGAAGAAGCTTGCACAGGATAGAGTAGCATGGAGAGCTGCATCAAACCAGTCTCAGGACTGAAGACCACAACAACAACAATTACATGTTTTCTAAGGATCTTCCAAACATATTCGTTTCAAACTTTCAGTAAATGTTACACTGTACCTTCTGCATAATGTAACACAGCCTTTTTCCAAAAAACTGTATATTTTTGAATATATAAATAAAAAATTGCAAAAAAATGGTGTGAATTTTCATTACAATTGAAAAAATCATCTTTAATAACTGAAGTAAAATTTTCTGAAATCCTTGTGTTAAGTTGTAACCCATATTCCAATAAATAATCTGTAAAAAGTTCAACTTCCTACCTCAAATACTTTGTGAGGAAAGATGTAATTTATAAGCGTTATTTTAACATTGCAAGTATAGGGAGTTCCGGAGCCCCTTAAGAGACAGATCGGTCGGTACGTAATATGCTACGAATATGCTGTAATATGCTACGAACTTGCTAGCGGTGTTGGTTATGCAGCTTTGGAATTTTCGTAAGACAGAGAACTGCACCGTTTCCCAAACAGTGTACGCCGGGTCGAGCTGGATCAGCCGTGTCTGTGTGCGTTGCGCACGGCAGAGCGGCCAGGCCCAGAGGGCCAGTGGGTGTCTTCACTGAGCCTAGGGCTCGGCAGACAGTGAGGCCGCGCCGGCCTCTTCCGGAAGGCTGCGCGATGCGCCCGCAGATACACCCGCCGCGGGCAGAGGGCCAGGTCCAGGCCAGCCCGGAGAGAACAGGGCCTTATCTGGGGTAGGCAGCTATGGCTGGGGGCGCGAGGCGGCCGCACCGCGCTCCGTTGTTGGTCCGACGTCAACAAATGACCGACACCGAGATACGCCGGCCGCCGGTGTTCCGACACGCGCTCGCTGAGAGAACACCATTTCTCTGCCTCCGAGCTTCCGGCCGGCGTGTCGGCGCAACAGGTCGCTAACCCCTGCGTGGTCGGTGTATCGTTCAGACTCGGACAACCTCTGCACGGGAAGCGCACTTACAGGGTGTTTCAAAAATGACCGGTATATTTGAAACGGCAATAAAAACTAAACGAGCAGCGATAGAAATACACCGTTTGTTGCAATATGCTTGGGACAACAGTACATTTTCAGGCGGACAAACTTTCGAAATTACAGTAGTTACAATTTTCTACAACAGATGGCGCTGCGGTCTGGGAAACTCTATAGTACGATATTTTCCACATATCCACCATGCGTAGCAATAATATGGCGTAGTCTCTGAATGAAATTACCCGAAATCTTTGACAACGTGTCTGGAGGAATGGCTGCACATGCAGATGAGATTTACTGCTTCAGCTGTTCAATTGTTTCTGGATTCTGGCGGTACACCTGGTCTTTCAAGTGTCCCCACAGAAAGAAGTCACAGGGGTTCATGTCTGGCGAATAGGGAGGCCAATCCACGCCGCCTCCTGTATGTTTCAGATAGCCCAAAGCAATCACACGATCATCGAAATATTCATTCAGGACATTAAAGACGTCGGCCGTGCGATGTGGCCGGGCACCATCTTGCATAAACCACGAGGTGTTCGCAGTGTCGTCTAAGGCAGTTTGTACCGCCACAAATTCACGAAGAATGTCCAGATAGCGTGATGCAGTAATCGTTTCGGATCTGGAAAATGGGCCAATGATTCCTTTGGAAGAAATGGCGGCCCAGACCAGTACTTTTTGAGGATGCAGGGACGATAGGACTGCAACATGGGGCTTTTCGGTTCCCCATATGCGCCAGTTCTGTTTATTGACGAAGGCGTCCAGGTAAACATAAGCTTCGTCAGTAAACCAAATGCTGCCCACATGCATATCGCCGTCATCAATCCTGTGCACTATATCGTTAGCGAATGTCTCTCGTGCAGCAATGGTAGCGGCGCTGAGGGGTTGCCGCGTTTGAATTTTGTATGGATAGAGGTGTAAACTCTGGCGCATGAGACGATACGTGGACGTTGGCGTCATTTGGACCGCAGCTGCAACACGGCGAACGGAAACCCGAGGCCGCTGTCGGATCACCTGCTGCACTAGCTGCGCGTTGCCCTCTGTGGTTGCCGTACGCAGTCGCCCTACCTTTCCAGCACGTTCATCCGTCACGTTCCCAGTCCGTTGAAATTTTTCAAACAGATCCTTTATTGTATCGCTTTTCGGTCCTTTGGTTACATTAAACCTCCGATGAAAACTTCGTCTTGTTGCAACAACACTGTGTTCTAGGCGGTGGAATTCCAACACCAGAAAAATCCTCTGTTCTAAGGAATAAACCATGTTGTCCACAGCACACTTGCACGTTGTGAACAGCACACGCTTACAGCAGAAAGACGACGTACAGAATGGCGCACCCACAGACTGCGTTGTCTTCTATCTCTTTCACATCACTTGCAGCGCCATCTGTTGTTGAAAATTGTAACTACTGTAATTTCGAAAGTTTGTCTGCCTGAAAATGTACTGTTGTCCCAAGCATATTGCAACAATCGGTGTATTTCTATCGCTGCTCATTTAGTTTTTATTGCCGTTTCAAATATACCGGTCATTTTTGAAACACCCTGTATCTCCACAACAGTCGTCCGTCATCGCGTCTTACGGCCCCATATTTCTGGAGTACTCCGTCTGGCTGCAAGTGTCATTGGGCAATCGGATTCTCAAAGCGTAGACCATGAAAGTTGTCAATACTGAATTATTTCGCGTGTTATCACCTCACGCCACGTGGCGGGTGGTGGACGGCGCATGTGAAAGACACAAAGCGTGTCGGAGGTTTGTCTCATCTCGTGGCTCCGCTGGAGTAGGTCGGTGTGTGGGGCGCTGCGGTATCGTAGGTCGTAGTATTATTGACAAGAAAGGGAGTACATTGGCAGTCGCACTCGGTTGTTAATTAGCAGATATTGTGTTACGACTAATGGGTACCAATTGTTCTGGTTCGTAATGCAAGGTTTGAAACGGAGATCTACACGACATCTTCTCGGACATCAGAGAGCGTTCGTCATGTTTAAGTGATCCGCTTGCGGCTTTCTGAAGAGGGTGGTCTTTCACGTCCAGGTATCGAACCGGTTTCATATTCAAAAAATGGTTCAAATGGCTCTGAGTACTATGGGACTTAACATCTGAGGTCATCAGTCCTCTAGAACTACTTAAACGTAACTAACCTAGCGACATCGCACACATCCGTGCCCGAGGCAGGATTCCAACCTGCGACCGTAGCGGTCGCGCGGTTCCAGACTGAAGCGCCTAGAACCGCTTGGCCACACCGACCGGCGTTTCATATTCATCCATCAGCACATCTCATCACATTCCTTGCCCATGGGCTTCATTCAGTAGTTTTCTTTTGTATACGATCTCCCTTTCGTTCCAAAATTTCACGTGTTGACGTCCTTTGTACTAATTCCCTTATCCATTGATGTACTATATGCCTTCATAATCTGACTGTTTTCAAGTAATTGTATCCTTTTCTATCGAAATATTTTCTAAATCATTACACTGTCTTTATTAAGATTTTTTTCTATTTTGACGAATCTTACACTTCGTTTTTGGAGAGGTTGATACCAAATGACAACAAAACTGTCACGTTCAAGTCTAATGTCAACATGAGTAAACTGCCCAGAAACTGGTAAATGCAAGATAAATTATCAAAAAAAGTGACTGCTCGTAGTTCTTTCAACCGTTGGACACATATAAACGCTAATTCCTAGTACCATGTGTCATAGGCTACACCACGCTATGCTACACCACTGAACAGGAAATAAATTTTTAGTGTGGCCGTATGTTATCTGCCGAAACTCGCTTATTCCATCAAGAGTCGGTCAAACTCCGCAGAAATGTCTCTCTACAAAAGTGTTTCAACCACGTTTCTGAGGCCAGTTTAATTTTTGAAACTTTGTAAACAGGTTCCGGATAGTCTCCCTTCTCGATATACGTTCAGATCTCGTCAGTCTGCTGTAATGGGACACTCTCTTCTAACACAACTTTCTTCTTTCTATAGAAGTAGGTGATACCAGCATTAATCTCGAATATGGTATAGATGAACATTCTCTGTTGTCTCACCGAAAGAATTTCATTTGATTTTGTATACGATGTATTACATTTCAGACTAAAATGTATTAAAAGAAACTGATGTGATACGCTCTATTCTTCTGCTTTCGCTTGTGCCTTATCTCGCATTTCGTGCAGGGTCGGCGTGGTTAAGGTCGGATTTGGCATGGTTACTTGAAGGGGTACCCGGATGCCCTTCCAGCCGCCAAACCGTATCCTCCAGTATGGAATCAGTGCAGCCCAGCTGTCTGCATCTAGTGTAATTCACGGAATAGTCCGAACATGTTTCAAATGGCTGCGAGTCGAGTAACTGAGGTGGGACGTAGGGATCAGCCCAGTATTCACCTAGTGGGATGTGGAAAACCGCCTAAAAATCACACCCAGGCTGGCCGGCACACTGGCCCTCGTCCTCGATTCGGGGCCGGCGCGCCTACCTGAGTTCAGGAAGCAGTGCACTAGCGCTCTCGGCTAACCAGGTGGGTTAATTTCTTACACTCTATATGTACAGTTAAAATTATTCTTCTTTTAGAAATATTTGAAATTACGAAATTTCTGGCATATTTAAAATTCATATTATTAAGTGCACAATCCAATGCTAATTATTATATTTATTTCTGGATTCATTTATAAAATAATGTTGTTGACGATTCTTCTTTTGTCAAGAAAGTTTTTAAACACTTTTTCTTTGTAAACTCTTTGGAATATTGTGATTATCGCAAAATGAAACGAGTAGTGGATATGCCTTTGATGGAGACAGACGTATTTTTTTATCATCGACACTAACAATGTAATTTGGAATATTAAGTAGAAATTGTAAAGACGGTGTGATATTCAAAAATCTGACAAAAAATTAAATTCAAGAAATATTCAGTTATTTAGTCATCAGGAATACACACCGTTAAATCAAAATTTCAGCCGCAAGAATGTACTCCTAGACGCAATAACTGCAGCCAGTAACAAGAAGAGAAAATAAGATAAAGAAAAAAGTTTTTCTTTTGTATATCTTACGCCTCTCGAAGATTTCAAAACTTGTGCAGGGACATAAAATTTTAGTACTCATGTGTGGGAGGGTAAGATTAACAAGTCCTATTTGATACAGGCCCCACAGATTAGGATAGGTCGCACGAGCGAGTTTTAGATTGATTGCATTTCCTATTGGTAGAATACCAATAAGCCGAAAACTTCACCTACTTTACTTCCGTGTAAGTGAATGTAATAATTCAATTTCATATCCGTGCGAAGTGATAGACCCAGCTATTTGTAGGAGTTTATGGGTTCAAACTGTGACTCGTTGATAATGTAGTCATAGGATACTACGTTCTTCCACTGTATGAAATACACAATCCTAAATTTCTGGAGATTTAAAGTAAGTTGCCAATATTAGGACCAATTTTAAACCTTATCAAGACTTGAATTTCTGGTGACACACAACGCCGGAGACCTACCAAGGACGTGTTGAATCTATCTCGCAAAGAATCGCTCCTGTATTGCGTTCCAAAGATGCACCGACACGCTATTAACCAGACGGTCATACACGTTTCGGACCATGAGTGTACACTAGAAATCTAAGCAGTGGCCGGGATCTCGGCTCAACAGCAGCCGCCCTCGTGTGATATTCGGCACCACTGCATAACGTTGAACCGTGGCTGCTCGAAAGGGTTTGGGAAAAGCGTCGTAATAGAACAGAAGCTGTTGCAGCTAACAAGGGAACGTTCCCACGTGGAAATAAACGACCTTGATTGACCTTGCGGGTATAGGCCTATAGACGGGTCAAAATAATGAAATATTTATTTTTTTCCATCTTTTGCCTAAATTCACACTTGAGGCGTAATACACGCCCCAAAAGGTAATTTGGCATATTGGGTTAAGAGGGAATATTATCGAAACCATGATATACAAAATGTGTTGCATATAAAAGTTGAAGCGTAATTAATGTTCTAGAAAACTTTGTAATCAATTTTTATAATAATTTGAAATCTTGCAAAATACTCCACCATCATAAATTAATTCTCAAAAATGAAAGCTTATGTTTCAGCATAAATTAAAGCTTTCAGGCTACATATTTTCACGTTTAGCAAAGCTTGTTTCTGACATACCATTTTTGAAAAATAGGCAGTACACAATGTGCTGTCGAAGTATTTTCAAAGTACGTAATTAAAATATCTAAGCGTTCATTATTATTTTAATTCTTTATTTTAATTATTTTAGTTTTATGTTTCAACTTGTTTTACGTTTTAAATTCGTGTTTTTTTTTGCTTTTTAATTTACCATTCCATATGCGTGTGTTTTGTTAGATGAAAATGATAATCTGTTAAGAAGTGCTTAAAACATAACTTTTTCTTTCCACGACGCAGATATAATGAACGAAATTTCTTCACATAATACAGACGATGTGCAATACAACATGAAACAAAATTCATTATCATTCTCAAATTGTGGCGGGTGATCCTCCAAATATCCCGATTTCTTACATATTTCAGTACATTGGTAAGCTTTAGCTAGTGAGTGCAATTTTATTATATTGTTTCTCAAGTGGAGAGTGAGATCATACTCACTCAAAAGGACTAGATATGAACATGGAACATCGAAAGCCGTATTCATCGCAAGGCCGTACCTGTGTCGTCGTGTCCTTTGGGATCACCAGATGAACAGCTTTCCTATCCACAGGTACGATGTTGGAAACCGTTTTTTCACCCTGACTACCAACTTTTTCGTAGTTTTAAAAGCGACAAATCGAGGGTTTGGACCGATAATCCGAGAATCTCTTTTTTAAGACTCAAATATTCTTATCACAGCATCTAAACTAACTTCCGACCAGGTCACCACATAATTGAAAGAAGTTTCCTTGCCTAGTGCGGGAGAAAAATCTGTAATATTGTTGGAGTCTTCGGGGTCAATGTGAAACAGTCATTCAGAGCATCGTTTCCCAACCTGTTGTTCGCAAACCGCCAGTGGGTTCACAAGATATGTCAAGGGATACGCAAGAGGTCATTTCTATAATGGTCTGAAAGCTTTTCTACTTAAACGCATTAATAAACTAAGTACCCCCATCCACTTAAGCAAATTTCCTAATTTTTTTATATCAAAATGTAACGAGTGGATAAATGAGTTAGCTACTTTTCTATCCGCTGCAAACAATAACGAAAATGCTATTGAAACATCACATTAGCTACAGGATTGCTAAAACTGCGTAACGTAAATCAGCGCCACGTATAAATCTTTCACAAAGAAGTCAATGTGACAGTTGTCCGACAATACGATCAACCGACGGATTAAAGACACGTCTAATTATATCGAAAATGAAATTTTGGAGAGAATTTATGGCAGACCTTGTTTGGTGACGCATCTTGACGAATCGACTGATGTTACCAATTTAGCAAGTTCGTTACTTTTCGTCCGTTATTTTAACGGGGAGTCTGTAGATGAGAAGCTACTATTCCTCAAACCCTTAAAAGATAGAACTACGAGAGAAGAGGTACTTAAATTACCCAACGAATACTTTCCAGAAAATTCATTAGGCTGGACTCACTGTGAGGCATTTGTTCAGGTGGTGTAAAATCTATAACAGGGTGTTATGCTGGGTCTGTTGCCAAAGTGAAATCGGTGAAATTGGTAGCGCCGAAAGGTTCTTGGATACAATATTGCGCAGATAGACAGGCTCTTGTTTCTAAACGCGTGCGCTATGGATTGCAATCTGTACAGCCTTCCTCAACTGATGGAAAGCCATCATCAGTTCATAAAAAAACTAACATCTGTGATGAATGTCATGCCTCAAAACGAAAGACTGGAATTACAAATCAGAACTGATTCTTCATTGAAAACAATGAAGCAAGAACTCAAATGAAAAATAGATGGGGACCGTCCCCATGTCATGTGGGATTTATCTGTGTTAAAATCACAAATTTTCCTCAGAATATGTCTCGTCACTTACTGGTTAGAATACGTTCTTGTTGGCCTATGTCAAGCAGCAGACAATGCCCCTCATAAATGTCATCCAGGGAAGCACTGGGCCCTATAGTTAATGAAGAATACTGTTGCTGCCGTCCGTGTACTGAGACGCTGACGGAAACCGAACAAACGCGGGAAACACGGAAAATAAGAAAAGCGCGAAGCTACTGCTCTCCTTATGGTCACCATGCGAACTATTACATTCAGTTCTCTGTATTACATAGAACTGAACTTCGATAATACTGAATATAATTACGTTGATAAGTTGAACTACTGATTTCTGAATCATTAAAACAGTGTATGCTTTAAATTGATCCAATGACCTTCAAGAGGACAGGCAGTAGGAGTAAACATGAATATGAATATTAACACAAAAAAGGTCTAACTAACCAGTTAGAGGTTGAGACCCTTAACTTCAAAAGTTTGGCCAATAAAGCTAGGTGCCTTAACTCCATTTGGTTGCTGAGAGTATTATGAGGGGACTGTTTTATGGACTTTATTATGTATTATGCATGCCTGTATTCATCGTGGCATACTATACACAAGTTCATCAAGGCACTGTCGGCCCAGATTGTCCCACACCTCAACGGAAATTCGGCGCAGACACCTCAAAGTGGTTGGTGGGTCACGTCGTCCATAAACAACCCTTTTCGATCTATCCCAGGCATGTTCGATATGGTTCATGTCTGGAGAACATGCTGGCCACTCTAGTCGAGTGATGTCGTTATCAAAGGAAGTCTTTCTTAAGATGTGCACTATGAGGCCGCGAATTGTCGTAGATGAAGACGAATGCCTCGCCAATATCCTGCTGATACGGTTGCACTATAGATCGGAGAATGGCATTCACGTATCGTACAGCCGTTACGGCGCCTTCCATGACCACCAGCGGCGTACGTCAGCAACACATAATGCAACCCCAAAACAACAGGGAACCTCCACCTTGCTGCACTCGCTGGACAGTGTGTCAAAGGCGTTCAGCCTGACCTGGTTGCCTCCAAATACGTCTCCGACGATTGTCTGGTTGAAGACATGTGCGACACTCATCGGTGAAGGGAACGTGATGCCAATCCTGAGCGGTCCATTCGGCATGTTGTTGGGCCTATCTGTACCGCGCTGCATGATGTTGTGGTTGCAAACATGGACCTCTCTATGGACGCCGGGAGTGAAGTTGCGCATCATGCAGCCTACTGCGCACGGTTTGAGTCGTAACACGACGTACTGTGGCTGTACGAAAAGCATTACTGGACATGGTGGCATTGCTGTCAGGATTCCTCCGACCCATAATCCTTAGGTAGGGGTCATCCACTGCAGTAGTAGCCCTTGGGCGGCCCGAGAGAGGCATGTCATCGACAGTTCCTGTCTCTCTGTATCTCCTCCATGTCCGAACAACATCGCTTTGGTTCACTCCGAGACGCCTGGACACTTCCCTTGTTGAGAGCTCTTCCTGGCACAAAGTAACAATGCGAAAGCGATCGAATCGTGCTATTGTCCGTCTAGGTATGGTTGAACTACAGACAACCTTGTACCTCCTTCCTGGTAGAATGACTGGAACTGATCGGCTGTCGGACCCCCTCCGTCTAATAGGCGCTTCTCATGAATGGTTGTTTACGCCCTTGTGCGGCGTTATTGACATCTCTGAACAGTAAAGTTACTGTGTCTGTGATACAATATCCACAGTCAATGTCTACCTTTAGGAGTTCTGGGAACCACGTGATGAAAAACGTTTTTTGATGTTTGTATTTTAATTAGTTCCTTTGATAGTACTGCGACAGTGTATTGTGTACAGCTTATTTCCCAGAAATGCTGTCAGAAACCGAGTTTGATAAACCTTGATGTATGTGACGTGAAAACTTCTTTAATTCATGTTGAAACAAAGTTTAAATATTTCAAAATTAATTAACGGTAGTTGGACATTTTGTAAAATTTCAAAGTATTACAAAAGTTCATTCTACATTTTTCAAGAACGTTAATTATATTTCAACATTTGTAACAAATACATTCTTTACATATCATGCTTTAGAAGATATTGCATCTAAATCTAATATGCAAAACTAGCTTAGCGCCCTCTGCTTCGCTCACCTAGACTGTATGTCCTGCAGAGCGTTTTTTTGTTTTTATTGAATCTAATTTTTATGTTACTCATTAACTGCAACACCTTCCAAGCTTTTCGCGCTAATTAAGGCCATATAAGCATAGCCTTTTCCGACTGCACTTCGGACCAAAAAGCGATTCTGAGATTTGGAGTCCAAACGTTTTGTGAATCACACCTTTTGCGTTCTTGTGGACATATTTCCGTAGTAACTTCCATCCTCTAACAAAAATTTTTTATATATATATAACCAAGAAGTGAAATATTAGTTTTCATAAATTGAGCTACAAATTTTATTTAATGTAACAGACTATTTTCTTCAATATTTTCATCCCTGTTGCACTCCTTTGGGGAGTGAATTTATAGAAACACTGAAACAGGTATTTTTTTATTTGTGACGGAGAAGTCCAATACCCGTTATTATAAATGTAGCATCAAAAATCTGTTAGTAATTCTTTAGTAATTATTTACTTTTTATTTTGAAAAAATCTGTCACCCACTATTTTACCCCCTTAGTGGTTGTGTAAGATGGCAAGAACTATGCCTCTTACATGATGTCATTAAAGATCACCTAACTCACATTGAGTGAACAGTAGGGCTGAACAAAATGACTGACAAAGCACAATGCATCTTGTAGAGGGTATAGTATGGACGTAGTGGAATAATTAATGTCAGGTGATGGTTTTAAAGTAATTCACATGACATAAAAACTTTGTGGAAGCGAGTCGATTTACTGGACGCTAGTTTACCTCAGGGAAGCATTTAGAGTTGAGCGTAGCCAGCCGGGGGAGCAGCTAAGGGATGCGACAATAGGCTGCTTAGGGCGGCTAAAGCTCTGAGAAAGCGATAACGGTGCGCGGCCTCCAGCCGCCTTAAGATGAGTGACAGTGAGTGGCTGGTTGACCCCAACTCCATGCTGGTGTACCGGGAAACAGACGGAGAACTTGTACGCCTGTTGATAAATGTCCATCGTCCCGTTTCCTGTGAAACATGCGAGAAATCTGCGCAAAGCTACAGTGGAGCGGTCAACAGAGGTCAAAATAAGCGTGTTCGTAACTATAGCAACTTCACGCTGAATTCACAGTCCGCAGAGCCTGAAGTAAATCAGGTGAAGAGCGACAGCATGAAATACACTGGCCTCTGATGGGAACGTAGGACCAAGGAATTTGAAGTACTCTCCTTGGAGTCAGAATTCCGGAAAACTTGGTGTTTGTGCAGACGCTAACCTTGATGGGTGGCCTGGGGGGAGCTAAATAGAAGTTGAGAGGAAGGGAAATTTTGTGGGAATTTGTTCACTTCCCAGAGCAGGCATTGGTCGGCGATAGGAAGTGAGGCATAATTAACATGACTTGCGCTGCAATTGGCGTAAGTGATTTTGCTGGAGGGGAAACCGAGGCGAAGAGCGGACTGGCAGAAGTCTCAGTAGAGGTCATCTGTTCCCAACTTGCCTAGAGTGCGGATGTGGCATTCTTTACTCGGTTTGCCTGAGAAAGAGTGAGCATCTCTGCAGTTTAGGACTTAGCAAATGGAAAAATTGAGCTTGGAGATAGATAGTTTTGGTTCAGCTATGTACTGAGCAAGATAGCTGGGAGTGAATAGACGAGCGCAGCCTTGCAGCACCACGAGCTCGGCCGACGTCCACACAACGACGCCGCTCCGCCACGCTGTATTCGGTGATATTGCGCCCGCTCCGGCCACTGATTAATTTGTTCGATCACGTTGGCAAAGTTTCCATGAGGGTTTCATGGGCCGTGCATTGTAGAATTCTTCTCGCACTTCGCACTACGCCTGGGTCAGTCGATAGGAATTACTTTTGGCTTATCGCGCTTTACTCCACGCAAATGCAATTTATTACCACTGCCTGTTAGGAGAGTCATGTAATGTGATGATTGAAGGTCGTGAATTAAAATAAATCTGTGCTAATCGACTGCATCAGTTTTCAATCAAATAGTTGAAATCCCAAGTCACTTTCTTAATTAATTTTATGTTCACATTTGCATCTGGTGTTCAATAGCTGAATATAAGATCAATGTGCACCCCTTTTTCATTAAAAAGGGATCAATTCTGAACCAATTAATGTCAACACTGCCACCGCAGTTCAGTCAGGAGTCACAGGGCCATATTACTTTTTGCGTTATCCGATATTGCGGCAGTTTTGCACTCTCTGTTGATCTGTTAGTCAATTCGTTGGGGTGAACACACGCCAAAACCAGCTAAATGACGGGTGGTGTGTTACAGTTGAATTCCCAAAACCGCGGAACGTATTTTTTACCTTCTGACAGTGAAACTAAATACCAGTTTCCGTACTTGTAGATTAAAAATTCACTTAATAGTGACATGCTATCAAAAAACCTTTCGTCCTCTATTTCATCCTCTTAGTAGTGTAAGGTCGAACAGTCCCTCCTCAAAAGATGCATACACATAAGATCCAAACCCTCTCAGAACTTGAAGTTTCTATCTTCAGCGGCCTCGGCTCGACGATAATGAGTCATTCAATCAGTCTGACCCTATTTTTCCCGCTTAGGGGTTGAATTTCCAAAAACAGTGAAACACATATTCTTTCATGTCTAACCGAGAAGGCAATCTTCAAAGTTTTACCTTCAAAAATGCTTCCACAGTGAAATATTTTCAGAAAGCCTTTGACCCCCTATTTCACCCACTTACGGGTTTAATTTCCAAAAACAGTGACATGTGTTCGTTTTATTTCTAACAGAGAAGCCAAATTTAAATTTTCTTAGATTTAGCTTCAAAAGGGCTTGCGTAATAAAATATTTTGATAAAAATATCATCCTGTATTTCACCACCTTAGGGGTCCAATTTAGAAAAACAATGAAACACGTATTTTTTATTTGTAACCGAGAAGTCAAATACCAGTGTCCATAGATTTAACTTTAAAATACTTTAGTAGTTCCTTAACAAACATATATTTTCACAAACACTTTCACCTACATTTTAATACCCATCGGGTTAAATTTCCAAAAATGCTGAAACACATCGTTGTTTGTGACCGAGAAACAAAACACAAATCTTAATAAATCTATTTCAGAATTACCTTAATAACAATATTATTAAAAAAACCTTCATCACTGTTTCATCCCCTTAGGGTTGGAACATCGAAAAACCCTTTCTTAAACGTCGTCTACAATATAAGATCACACCTTCTCCACATTTCAGTTTCCTCTCCATAGCGGTTTGGGTTTGGCGAAGTCAGTCAGTGAATCAGAACATAAGCTTTTACGTATAGAGATTACCTTTCAAAATATGTTTTACCCCTTAAAGGTGAAATTGGGCACATAACAAATAAATACGTATTGAACTATTTTCACCTATCTATGTATCCATCAAATTTCATCAGGATCGTTTACCTACACTTTGGGGATGTTCCATTATAAGTATAGATTATAGAGGTGTGAATACCAAAGAAGATCGGTTACCCATTAATACACTCACAGAGGACGAAAGTCATGGGGTAGCGGTATACACATCTACAGGGTGCTACAAAAAGGTACGGCCAAACTTTCAGGAATCATTCCTCACTCACAAATAAAGAAAAGATGTTATGTGGACATGTGTCCGGAAACGCTTAATTTCCATGTCAGAGCTCATTTTAGTTTCGTCAGTATGTATTGTACTTCCTCGATTCACCGCCATGATTTCATACGGGATACTCTACCTGTGCTGCTAGAACATGTGCCTTTACAAGTACGACACAACATGTGGTTCATGCACGATGGAGCTCCTGCACATTTCAGTCGAAGTGTTCGTACGCTTCTCAACAACAGATTCGGTGACCGATGGATTGTAGAGGCGGACCAATTCCGTGGCCTCCACGCTCTCCTGACCTCAACCCTCTTGACTTTCATTTATGGGGGCACTTGAAAGGTCTTGTCTACGCAACCCCGGTACCAAATGTAGAGACTCTTCGTGCTCGTATTGTGGACGGCTGTGGTACAATACGCCATTCTCCAGGGCTGCATCGGCGCATCAGGGATTCCATGCGACGGAGGGTGGATGCATGTATCCTCGCTAACGGAGGACATTTTGAACATTCCCTGTAACAAATTGTTTGAAGTCACGCTGGTACGTTCTGTTGCTGTGTGTTTCCATTCCATGATTAATGTGATTTGAAGAGAAGTAATAAAATGAGCTCTAACATGTAAAGTAAGCATTTCCGGACACATGTCCACATAACATATTTTCTTTCTTTGTGTGTGAGGAATGTTTCCTGAAATTTTGGCCATACCTTTTTGTAACACCCTGTATAATGAGCGGTAGTAGCGTGTACCAAAGGTATGAAAAGGCAGTGCATTAGTGGAGCTGTTATTTGTACTCAGGTGATCCAAAATGGTTATGGCTGCACGAAGGGAATTAATATACTTGGAACGCGGAATGGTAATTGGAGCTAGACGCATGGGACATTCTATTTCGTTAACAATTTGGGAAAACAGTATTCCAAGATCCACAATGTCAAGAGTGTGCCGATAATTACAAACATTGGGGATTACCTCTCACCATGGACAACACAATAGCTGATGGCATTCACTTAACAACCAAAAGCAATGGCTTTCGCATAGAGTTGTCAGTACTAACAGACAAGCAACACTACGTTCAGTAATCATAGAAATCCATGGGGAAGTACAAGGAATGTATTAGTTTGGACAGTCTGCTGTATTTAGTGTTAAAAGGTATGGCAGTGGATGACCAGTGCAAGTGCCTTTCCTGTAAGCATATCGCCTGTGGTGCCTCAACTGGGCTCTTGACAATATCGATTGGATCCTAGATGACTGGAAGAGCATCGCCTGGTCAGTTGAGCCCCAATTTCAAATGGCAACAGGTGCCGCAGTTTCCACAAAACCATGGATCCAAGCTGTCAACACGGCATTGTGCAAACTGATGGTGGCTCCATAACGGTGTGTGTGCAAGTAGTAGGACAAAGAGAGTCTGGTGAAATTTATTCAATATGGCAGATCCAAGGTTGCGGCGTTAGGTGTGGCAACATCGCAATGACGTCATAGTGGGAAGTTCAAATTTTGGCAGGAAAGTAGGTCAATTGCGCTACCTAGACTAACCTAATCTCCTACCCTCCTACCCTCCTTTGCCCCTCCCCCTCCCCCTCAACCCTCCCCCCTTGACCCTCCCTAGGAAAATGGGAGGAAGTTCAAATTTTGGTGGGGAAAAAAAGGCATTTGAGCTACCTCCACTAACCTAAGAAAATGGCAGGAAGAAAGGTCACTTGGGCTAATGGTCATCTGACCACCACATGTTCCTAGGAATTGACAGGAACAGGACTCAGCCTTTGCTAGGATGCTGAAAAGGATGGACATAAGTATTCTGCAGGCAGTATGTATTTAAACAATTTGAGGCAATAGGTCCATCCAGTGTATTCAGCATGAGGTCCAGAGTCCAACTGACATATTACACAGTATTGCTACCAGAGGTCAATATCATCCCATGTTGGTCTGGGGGAAAATGGCGATAAAAGGATTCAGCCTTTGCTGGGCTGCTGGAGAGAGGAAGGAGTGTACTTTATTTATTTAGGGACAATTTACTCAGGGACGGATTTCTCATAGTTCATTCATTACACAAATATAAAACACTCACTTGATATGCTTGAGGACACAGTAAATAGTCTACAGACCTGCAAACGACTTGTAAATCATCGAAATAATGCAGTACACTGACATACAGACACAAAAACAACTTCTAAATTGTCAAAATAATGCGTGCATAATGCTCTGCAAACACGCTTCTTAATTGTAAACTGTCGAAATAATGCATTGCACAGCCTACACACCTGCAAACTACTCGTAAATCACCGAAATAATGCAGTTCACTGATTTGCAGACACGCAAACAACTCGTAAATTGTCAAAATAACGTATGCAAAACGCTCTGCAGACACGCTGAAATAATGCAGTACACTGATGTACAGACAAACAAACAACTCGTAAATTACCGAAATAATGCATAGCACAGCCCACAGACCTGTTCGCAAAATAATGCTACAGACACGCAAACAACTCGTACATTGTCAAGATAATGCATGTGAAAGGCTCTGCAAACACGCTCACAACCCTTAAACAGCCGAAAATAATGCAGTTCACAAACACTAAGTGCACATATAAAAGGCTTTCGAACTATCGTCAACCATGATGTATCAATGAACTGTTCCTGCGAGCACACATGCCGACGCTGCCAACACCCCACAGGCGCATTGCTGGGCCAGCCGGACGCAAGCCAGCGCCGGAGAGACAAACGCTGGGGTGCAAGTCATTGCTCTCACTCCACTTCCGCCCACAACCAGCAGGTGAAGTCGTGTTTCTTTTCGGATATACAGTTAGAGTAATTCGAGTGTTATACTGACGTCCCATGTCTATGTAAATAAGAGCCAAGCCACCCTCTGGAAGTGCACATGTTCACCTAACTAATGTGGCTGAGGCATACCTGCTGGTCCAGCATAGCGGCTGACACTCGCAGTCAAGGCTAGAAGGTTGTCAATGTCATACTGACGTCAGAGGTCTATGTAAATAGGAGCCAAGAGTCCTCTCTGAGCACACTATAGAAATCTGTAGCAATGCTTCCCAGAATAGCACAGAGTTCATTGTTCCTAGTGATCCTAACATAACACGTGAGTCACATCAACCACGTGCACGTGTTTACCTGCACAGCACGGCTGACACATTGCCATGACATATGTGTGTAGCATGGTTGGAATTTTCGGTGTGCTACAGCTACTGCTCTACAGATGTTCTAATACCACAATGTCAGATGAAGGGCAGCATCATGCCAGAAGTGAATGGTCTGCTCCAACTTGTCTTTGAACACCTGAAAAAAGAATAAATCACCTTACACTCGGAACTTTCCATAGGTAACTTGCCCCATCTTGTTCGAACCAGTCTGTAGAGGCTCCTATGTTCCAGCACAAAGGATGTCTTGCGAATGCATTCTGATTGGCTCTTACTGAATTTTCCTTCCAAATTACTGATGCTGCTGGTGTGGAAGCACTGTCCGCATTTTCTTTTTTTCTGCAGACGAAACATTCAGCGACATAACTATTGTGTACAGATCGCCATATTGCACTGACATTAGACCCTGTGAAAGTGGTCTAAAGACCATCAAATACATCCCACACACTCCCCATGCTGCTGTGCAGCACCGACGGAGGAAACTGCCACTGTAAACACAGCCCATGACCGCAGCTGCAGAACAGCGTGTCGACCAGAGAGAGGCCAGCCGGCCGTGGACTACCCCACGTCACAGGAGGGCCTGAGTGGTAGAACTTCAAACGCTGTCAATACTCCCAGTGCAAACACTCATCATACCGAATGTTCTCAAATTTATGCAGATTACACATGTGACACACATGGTCCTGAAGGTGACTCAATGCAAGCAGGGTATTAGTTCACTATTAATCCATCCAGGGGAGCCACGAGCCAAATCATCATAAGCCAAATGCTTTTTCGGACTCTCTGATCCAGTGTACAAAGGAAGGGCTAGCCCCAGCTTGGAACCAAGGCATCTGCTGTGATGCTGTCTCCAGCCCCGACCTGGCTGCTTGCTGCTGTGTTTTCTACAGCCATCTCCAGACTCACAAGAATATTGAGAACCAGACACATATTTATCATTACAACTACAATTGAATATTATGATTGCTGCCCCAGTCTGCAATGTGCTGGATATGTCTCCTTTTTACGACCATGGTTCTGGAACGAATCTCAGTATCTATAGCACACTTAATTTTCCATGTAAAAAAAATCTTTCATTCCCCTTACAGCTATCGATGTACTGAACCTTTACCTCCATCACGGTAGTGAGCACCAGACATTCGTACATATACTGTGAGGAATGATGTACAGGACATGGGTCAGTTCCGCTCGGCACAAAGCTGTGACTGTTTCTGGCTCCGACCTATTTGCTTGCTTGCTTGCTTTCTACACTACTGGCCATAAAAATTGCTACACCACGAAGATGACGTCCTACATACGCGAAATTTAACCGAAACGAATAACATGCTGTGATATGCAAATGATTAGCTTTTTAGAGCATTCACACAAGGTTGGAGCCGCTGGCGACAGCTACAACTTGCTGACATGAGGAACGTTTCCAACCTATTTCTCATACACAAACAGCAGTTGACCGGCGTTGCCTGGTGAAACGTTGTTGCAATGCCTCGTGTAAGGAGGAGGAATGTGTACCATCACGTTTTCGACTTGATAAAGGTCGGATTGCAGCCTATCACGACTGCAGTTTATCGTATAGCGACATTGTTGCTCGCGTTGGTCGAGATCCGATGACTGTTAGCAGGATATGGAATCGGTGGGTTCAGGCGGGTAATACGGAACGCCGTGCTGGATACCAACGGCCTCGTATCACTGGAAGTCGAGATGACAGTCATCTTATCCGCATGGCTGTAACGGATTGTGCAGCCACGTGTCGATCCCTGAGTCAGCAGATGGGGGACGTTCGCAGGGCAACAATCATCTGCACGAACAGTTCGACGACGTTTGCAGCAGAATGGACTATCAGCTCGGAGACCGTGGCTGCGATTACCCTTGAAGCTGCATCACAGACAGGAGCACCTGTGATTGTGAACTCAGCGAAGAACCTGCGTGCACGAATGGCAAAACGTCATTTTCTCGGATGAATCCAGGTTCTGTTTACAGCATCGTGATGGTTGCATCCGTGTTTGGCGACATCGCGGTGAACGCACATTGGAAGCGTGTACTCGTCATCGCCATTCTGGCGTATCACCCGACGTGATGGTATGGGGTGCCATTGGTTACACGTCTCGGTCACCTCTTGTTCGCATTGACGGCACTTTGAACAGTGGACATTACATTTCAGATGTGTTACGACCCGTGGCTCTACCCTTCATTCGATCCCTGCGAAACCCTACATTTCAGCAGGAGCCGTTGTGGACAGAGAAAATGTTCGACTGCTGCCCTGGCCGGCACATCCTGCAGATTTCTCACCAATTGAAAACGTCTGGTCAGTGGTGGCCGAGCAACTGGCTCGTCACAATACGCCAGTCACTACTCTTGATGAACTGTGGTATCGTGTTGAAGCTGCATGGGCGGCTGTACCTGTACACGCCATCCAAGCTCTGTTTGACTCAATGCCCAGGCGTATCAAGGCCGTTATTACGTCCAGAGCTAGTTGTTCCGGGTACTGATTTCTCAGGATCTATGCACCCAAATTGCGTGAAAATGTAATCACATGTCAGTTCTAGTATAATATATTTGTCCAATGAATACCCGTTTATCATCTGCATTTCTTCTTGGTGTAGCAATTTTAATGGCCAGTAGTGTACATCCATCTCCAGACTCTGGTATTACAAGAACATACGTATTTTCACATGGTTTGCTAGAATATTATACCTTTTACGCGATACTTCTCGATATCAAGCACATAGCAGTATGCTACCAATCGCTCTCGCAACATTATTCCGAAGATATAGACTGGAAATTATTTCTCCAGAAACCCGAAACCTCAGCGAGTGAAGCGTGCTGTAAACCACTGAGTAACTAGAAAGTTACCCCGTCTGCAAAGACCTTTAAGTTAAAACTCGAAAAAAATAGAGGAAACTGATATTTCCACTTGGGAATACCGATGTCGGTGATGTAACAGATTCGATCTCATCCCTATAACTTACAAAGTCACCTAATGTGTTTCTCATGTCTAGAGAACCTGCAATCATATCTTCCTCCCGTCTTTCAGCTGCTATATGCACACACCACAGTAGATGTTTTCTCAACTAAATAAAGGCACGAAATGTCCAGAAGAAGTCAACTGGACAATTTACACGTCAGGGAATAATGTTCCAGTGCAAACACGCGTTCATATTGGATCTTCTCAAATTTCCACGTGATCACGAAAGTTGTCCAACACATAATAAGTATTAGTTCACTATTCGGTCGTCTAGAGGACGACATGATTAAGTCAGCTTCACTCCTGCACCCGAACAGGCCTTTCCATTCAGACGGCTCCTGCCGTTGGCGAAAAATGTGAATCATTCCCGCCACGCACCAAGAGACGGAATCGCCGTAGGAAACCAGCCACATACATATTTTATCACTGTACTTACAATTAAATATTACGAACGCATTCTTAATTGGAGTAAATTCGACAGTAAGTGAAGTATCAGAAATACACCCTACAGACGGCTGTGGCCTGGAAACAGAAATATCTATACAAATTTTAAGACCTGACATAATTTTCCCTTTGCTATCACATTATCTACTTCAAATCCATAAGTTCTTGACGACTGGACATAGCCATTTCCTTTGCACATGTCAGAACACACACTCACACTTTACAAGCCTGATGCTCAAGGTGAACCTACCATACATCCCCTACTACTAAGTATAATACTTCGCCAATAACTCATTGCCAGCGATACGAAATAATACTGAGAGAAAATCAGCGATGGGTGGACATATCTCATGTTTCTCCTGCGAGTGGTAACGCTGTGTCTAAGAAAGAGAGGCGTAATCATCTCACAAACCGCCAAATGTTAAAAAACATGATCGGAACAACTACTGTATGTTACTGTCACGTGCGATCTTGGTTCTACAGGTGCAGACAAGTATCCATGCTAAAAGCAATGTCGGCTTTATAAACCCAGGTATGGCATTACCTCTGAATGAAGCGGTTTTTCCAGACGAATACCGCGACACTGAATACAGACGATGATCGCCAGAGTGTATATTATCAGACCAAGAGTGAGTTACACTTCGCCAACGGTGCAACCTCGTAATAAAAATACCGAATTTAAAAAGTGATTTGGCGAAGGAACGTGGTATGAAACCGGTATTTGCAAATTCCTCATGCTGCCGCTAGATATTTCTCTAGTATTTGTAAAGCACTCTGTCTTGATACCATGTCTGAGGTTCTGCGATGTATCCACTGGGTTATAGGCGAAGGCTGATTTAGAAGGATCACAAACAGTAGATGGTGTGCTAACTGAGGTCGTAAGAAATGTACACTCGCTTTTCCGATCTCTAGTTTTACGCTATCCGGTAGAAATTCTGTCTGGGATTTGGAATCAAGTCTTTCCATTCAACCACATACCTACCTTGGATCCTATGGAGAAGTTCTTTAATGATTACAGCCACTAGTGAGTCATATTTCTGTCACTCCATACCTCGAAACGAGTCACCTATCTCGAACCTGTCTGCTACAGCAAAAATACAAAAAATGGTTCAAATGGCTCTGAGCACTATGGGACTTAACATCTATGGTCATCAGTCCCCTAGAACTTAGAACTACTTAAACCTAACTAACCTAAGGAAAGCACACAACACCCAGCCATCACGAGGCAGAGAAAATCCCTGACCCCGCCGGGAATCGAACCCAGGAACCCGGGAGTGGGAAGCGAGAACGCTACCGCACGACCACGAGATGCGGGCAGCAAAAATACAACATAGTTTTTGGTAGTCCCTATGCATTTTGAAACTGCCACTCAGACTCTACACTGCCATTCCTGGGACTTTGCGCATGTGATCACTCCAATTTAAGTTGGAACTGAGTAGAAGTTGGAGAAAGGTCTATCTAGCACCTTCTGCAACCCATGTAGAAACAGGCTAAGCTGAGACAGTGCAACAGGACTATGTTTTGACCATTCAATGGAAATGGGAACATGTCATAGCTCCACCATCTGTACACAATGTGTAAGATCAGTGCCAAACAAAGCCCGCTCCTGCAACACGAGGTTGTAACCTCCCCACCTAAAATAGTTCACCGCAACCTCTCAACATAATATGTTAACATAAATAAAATTCACGTTAAGTGTAACCTCCCCACAAGAATAATTATAATAATATAATAAATAATATTGATAGTGATTCTAATTTTTGTGTAACCTCAGAACAAAACTGGTTCCCATTTATAACCTCCCTACAGAAATTCATTTACATTTAACCTCCACACAAAATTTGTTTCCCATTTAATGTAAGCTCGAAACAGAAAAATTCCTAAACCTCGTAATAAAAAATAAATTCAGTAACCTGGTAGAATTTGGACGATAGCAGCGCTGCGTCAGGCCCTGTAAGATCATTCTGAATAAAACAGGAAGAATTCTTACCTCAATAAAAACGGCGAATTTATATGCTCTTATATAAAAAATTTTCCGGCACAGCTCTGTGCAATGCTGGCCGATAGATTGGTCATTTATGAAAGGAAGCAACTGATTTTTCTTTTGTAACAATGGGAATGATCATGGATTGAAGAAATTAGTAAATTCTTTAAATTGAAATGAATGTTTTTTAGAAATTACTTTACATCGCGAAGATTATTATGAGGACATTTTTAAAAGATTTACTTGTGAGTTTACATAATATTACTAGAAATGCGCGAGGCTGCTTTTTACCTTATACAATAATACTCAGGCTCCGGCATCGCTGCACCGCGACCGGCCCAGCCAACAAGATACACCAGACCAGAGCAGACAGGCGACTGCTGGCTAGCAACAACTTACCGCTACTGCTACACAGTTCGTACTGCAGTCAACACTGCTTTTTGGTCTCAGATTCTCTTATAGCTTACATATCGCAGGCAGCACATACCTCTTACAAGGTAGTGTAAGAGACAGTACGGGAACTGGGAGAAGGATGAGGATTTTGCTACTGCACTTTGGTGCTTCTCCAAACTACATACAGATACTGCAGTCCGAAGCAGATTTGCGCCCCTCAGGGCCCATTCAGCTCTATCACCCCAACACGCTGAAATCGTTATTCTGTACCATCCTACAGAGCAAAATTACGGACTATAAAAGCTCCTTTAACTTCATAACATTTTTACTACATATCTCTCCTTCCATATATCAAAAACAAATACTGTCTGCATGCCAGCATCGATCACATGTAACGATCCAATGAAATATACAGGTACTGATCCATTGCACAGACCAGCGCAAAGTGGCATCGCCTGTACTGTAGGTGAATGACCATATCCTACAAATTATACTACAAGTCGCAAGAGAGGCTCCTTGTGATCGTCTGTCGTTGTTTGAAACATTGTTTTTTTCTGTTGTAACATGCGTTGTACACTTCCATATATTTTGCTTTTTCCGCCACGACTTCGAGGTGTCTGTCAGGTTCAAAATTGACATTAATACGTTCTCATCCATTGCCCCTCACAGAAAACTAGATGTCGCACGTCGTAAATCATGCTGTTACTGCTGCTACCATAACACACCACACACACTGGATGATTTTAAATAAAAGACAGTTGCAACATAAGGAAACAGGATAAGATTGGCGGCATTGTGGAGCGTTTCCGAATTGCTGTCTGAATGTGACTGACGACCTCTACATTTAAACTCATTTGTCACAGTGATGGAATAGTTGATAGCTTTGCTTTCTGTTTCGACTGATTCCTCAAACTACAGTCATGTACTCGACCACTGTTTCGGTGCTAGCCATACCCAGGACGTGTTGCCCCTCCACCAAAACTCTTTCTGTAACTGAAATAAGTGATGTCAGTCAGTCATTATGTGGTAACCAACAGCGTACCAGTGGACAGATGGGACGAAAAAGACACGATTGATGTACTATAATAATAAGCATTACAGTTGATAGTGCAAACAATTTTATCAATTTTGCAGTAATTTCAACACCGATCTGTGATGTGACAGCATCTTTCCCCTATTTCAGTATCATAGCAAAGCCACCAGCTCTCTACTTTGCGAGTGTCATTGTGCATGTAGACAGATGACTGTGCAGTATGTCCATTCATTGTTAATTCTCGGCCGGCCGGTGTGGCCAAGCGGTTCTAGGCGTGTCAGTTTGGAACCGCGAGACCACTACGGTCGCAGGTTCGAATCCTGCCTCGGGCATGGATGTGTGTGATGTCCTTAGGTTAGTTAGGTTTAAGTAGTTCTAAGTTCTAGGGGACTGATGACCTCAGATGTTAAGTCCCATAGTGCTCAGAGCCATTTGAACCATTTCTTTGTTAATTCTCGAACATATACATCATCAAAGTATACCAGACAGCACTCAACATATTTATAGCACCTCAACTGAAATGAAATGATCGTACGGCATTGTCGGCCGGGAGACCCCATGGGGGGTGTTCGGCCGCCGAAATTCCAAGTCCTTTTCAGCTCACGCCACTTCGGCGACTTGCGAGTCAATGACGATGATATGATGATGAAAGACACAACACCCAGTCATCACGAGGCAGAGAAAATCCCTGACCCCGCCGGGAATCGAACCCGGGACCCCGTGCGCTGGAAGCGAGAACGCTACCGCAAGACCACGAGCTGCGGACTTGGAGACTAAGACCCCGTCGCACTGTCTTTGAACAACACACCCTGCAGCACTTTTACCGATTTAATCTGCAGCTGACCACAAGTAGACGCCTACATTCCACGTTTTGTGAATGAATGGACCTTGCCAAGTCCTCGCCCATCCAAGTGCACAATATTTCTCCAGATGCGCCCATGTCAAGGAAGTTACCACTCCTTATCGGTGTATAGTAACAGATTTGAGAGTTCTGTTATAGCAGAAGATTAAGAAGAACAAGAAATGGGTGGTTTTTATGCAAGCTCCAGACAGATGGAGTTTGAAACAACTTTACATATATCAACTACAATATCAATTTTATTCTTCTAGTATCTGGGATCAGTACCAGGAGGGTTTGGTAAGAGAGAACATAAACACACGCACTTCTAAGGCTACACGGTTCTGCACTTAGAACAGGCTATAATGTTAGATCGCTTCAGTTTACGACCTATCAGACATGTGGAATGCAGCGCTGTTAATATCCCACTGTAAGAAATATAATTCCAGCGCAGGTTTCTCTACGATAACAAACTGTAAAGTGAAAAAACTATTTCCTTACAGTATCGGCTCAGTGTGATGCATGTGCAATATAGCTCTCCAGAGATGTATAGCATCCACCGTTCACATCAGATCATTGTTCAGAAATTATACTACGCTCGCATCAGTCCTATATAAAATGATCGTTAGTAACGGAGAATACCTCTTACAAGGAAACAGATAAATGCATAGCAGCAGCGTCTAACATGTGAAATTACACATCATGCCATCACTATCTCTGTAAACAGCCCATTCGTAGAGCAGATGTACACATGGGGATTGCAGTGCCTCACAAATACCTATCGATAACTTAGAATCATCTTAATTATGAAACTGAAGTCTCGATTTTATACCCAAGATGCGACAGGGAAATGGAGTACATCGCCTAAACCTTCGTTCGTTTAGAGGAATGTGTCACGTTTCATCAGACATGAGATGGATGTTCTCTGACGACCGAGAGGTCTGCGGTTATCGATCGCAAGTAGACAGTGTTCTAAGTCAAAACATTCAGAACACATGGTTGTATACGAGTGGAACGCAAGCTATGTCACGCGAGTGATGCATCCTGACAGAACAGCGGGAAAATGGTCAAATGACGTGCAGAAACATCTCCCTCTCTAGAATACATCATCTGTCAGCCATTAAATCGTAACTTGTTACAGCTCCATCACAATCGATCACCCCGTCCACTCTCCGTTATTCTTTGACGCAGATGCATGTAAGTTTAGAGGCAGATGGTTCTCTGTTTTCCTCACAAGCGTCACATACAGTAATCAACTGGCGTAAATCACTATTACCTCAATAGACATACAGTAGAACACAGGCCTTGACTGAAAAAAGTGACTGTTTCCCTGGTTCCCTGCGCCTCTATGTCGACGTTTTCTCTGATTCCTGTTGCTGTCGCATACTTGTTCCAAATGTATAAGAATTGTTCTGGACCAAACAGAAGACACGCAAATACTTCCTCAATTTTCCCGCATTTCAGTGTATTCTCCCTCGATTTATACGTATTTTAGTAATTTTTCGCAATTCTATCGATTGTTTTATGCCACTTCTACCCATGCGATCATGACATAACCTCTCGTTCCGTTTTCTAAAATTGCTTGTAAAAGTAGTAATGCTGCCACCAAGTAGCGCAAATGCACTATTTTTCTGATCGAGAGGTGTAGTATAGCACTGTACTCGATTACATCCAGCCACCTCCACCCACATATTCCACATTTGCAGTGCGTTTGCTCTGTTTTCTGTATGCCTGTGTATGTGCTTGGGTCTCGGATGGCTCCCAGGACCCGGTCCTCACGCTGGTGTACCCAACTTCGAGTATAGAACACGTCTTCGGAGATGGTTGTAGAAAGCAAGCAAGCACATAGGTCAGGGCCAGAAACAGTGAAACGTTTGTGCCGAGGGGAAACGACCCAGCCCTTGTACAACAATCGTCGCGGTATATCTACGAGTGTCTGGTGGTCACTACTGCTTGTCCTGTCGTGAGGGAAGTACAGATTCAGCACATCGATAGCCACAAGGGAATGACAGTTATGTGTGCAATAGATACTGAGATTCGTTCCAGAAAACCACGGTCGTAAAGAGGAGACGTATCGAGTACATTGCTTGGGGTCAGACTGGGGCAGCAATCATAATATTTAATTGTAGCTACACTGATAAATATGTGCCTCGTTCCCAATATTCTTATGAGAACGGAGATGGCCTCAGAGAGCCCAGCAGCAAGAAAACAGGTCAGGGCTGGAACAGCATCTCAGTAGATGCCTTTGTTCCAAGCTTCTGGCTTATGATGATTTGGTTCATGGCGCCCCTAGATGGCTGAATAGTGAATTAATACCGAGTTTGAATTGAGTCGCCTTCAGGACCACATGTGTCACGAGCATACTTTGCAGAAATTTCAGAAGATTCAATATGAGTGTCTCTGCTGGGCGTATTGATAGCATTCGAACTCCAACCACTCAGGTCCTCCTGGGATGTGGGTTCATCCATGGCCGGCTGGCCTCTCTCTGGTTGACATGCTCTTCCGTGGCTGTGTTTGTGCTTTGACGTAGGAGTCTCTACAGACTGGTTCGAACAAGATGGGGAGCAAGTTATCTATGGAAAGTTCTGAGTGTAAGGTGATGTATTCTTTGCTCAGGTGTTGAAAGACAAGTTGAAGCACACCATCCATCTCTGGCGTGATGCTGTCCCTAATCCGACATTGTGGTATTAGGACATCTGCAGACCAGTAGCTGTAGGGCACCGAAAATTCCAGCCATGCTACGGACACATCTGATGGTGATGCATCAGCCTCGCTGTGCCTGTAAACACGTGCGCACTGCTGACGTGTCTCACGTGTCCCATTAAGATTGCTAGGAACAATGCACCCTGTGTTGTTCTGGGAAGCATTGCCACAGATTTCTATAGTGCCTTCAGATAATAGACTTGGCTCTTATTTACATAGACCTGTGACGTCATTATAACACTGAGAACCTTCTAGCTGCATCTGCTAGTGTGAGCCGCTATGCGAACATCTCTCTCGTGCTGGACCGGCAGGTACACCACAGCCACGGTGGTTAGGTGAACACGTGTACGTTCAGAGGGTGACTTGGCTCTTATGTACACAGACATGGCATGTCAGTATAACACTCGAATTAATCTAACTATATATCTGAAAACATACGCGACTTTCACCTGCTGGCTGCGGGTGGCAGGTGGTTATTCGCACTACCGGCTTCTTCCGACCGTAGATTTGCTGCCAGCATACATGTACAGCGCCTACATTCCTACCAAGTCCATCTGCAGTATCGTAGGGGGCACATCCAGCTTCTCGTAGCTCTGTTACATGCCCTCCTTCAACTCAGTGAGGTGCTGATAATGGTATCTTTGTCGCCTTAAAGCCATTCTTGACTAACATCAACTCACCACGTGCAATCTCAAAGATAACTTTCACGACCGTAACTTCGTGTGTTTCCAGACAACCTAACTTGCATTCTAATAGTGGCGTGATTGGCACCACTCTTGTGCTACTGGCGCGAAATAGAATAGAGATCATCTTTCACATTGTAACCTCCCCCCTCACTTACCGACCTTAATGACAGTGAAAAATTAAACCGCGTGTACCTAACGGAAACTTGCGAAAAGAAATCATCACCGAAGTTAATCTGTCGGTAAAGAGGAGGGAATTGTTACATCTAAATGAAAGGAAAAATGAAAATGAAAATGGTGGAAATTAATTTTGAAAAATGGTACAGTTAATAAAGAAAGTAAATGTGCGGTCTTTACGTTAATAATTAACTGGCGTTAATTAGATATTTGAGATTTGGGGCAAATTACGGTCGCCAGTCCTATGGACAACTATTATAATGACTGAAAAAGAAAGGTTAACGCACATATAATTAGCACTAGAAGCGTGGCAACTGAAGGTTGACACGTGTAGTGTGAAAACTGAAAGTTTGTCAGAAGTAATAAATTTCGCTACACTCTGACTTAATTTAGCAAAAGAATTAATAAAGCCGGAAAATGGAAAGTTAATTTAGTGACTGAAATTAATAGTGAACTTTGTTTCTGATGCACTACGAAATAAAATAAAATAAGGTTAGTCTTGGGCTACCACAACAATAATCTCAAAAACAACTTGAATCTACGCAATTTAGAAACAACAGATTGAACTTTGAACTTGAATTGAATGATTTTGAACAATTAACAATAGTAAAATTTAGTACGTACCAAGCTGAGCTGCAGTCACAGGTAAGCCAAAATATGGTAACAAAACTCGCACTCTTAATTTGTGCTTGTTTAATCTAAATATTGTAGCCAGCTATGAATACCTTAACTGAACTTTGAAATTAAAGCAGTGAAATGGAATGATATTACTTTAATGCTAGCGTTTGAATTTCAACGATACTCGGGTTCATTTCGGAAAAGGAAGGGACCCTACTTGGTAATGCAATTGGGACAATGAGCAACAAAGATTCATGCTAAGTTGCTGTATTTTAGTGATGCTAATGGAATGTTTTGAAAAGCTGAGGTCTGCCATACAGTTCTAAAACTTCACGTGCTTTCAGTCTTCCTTGTTGGTTGATTGAAGGTTTGAAGTTGTCGATCGAGGAGGTGGCGACAATCACTTATTGTCGGCCGTCGCTGTTGCAGAAGCTGGATGTTGTCGCGCCTTCTTCTCGACACGGTCACCAGTCGAAACGGGCTCTTGCTGTGTGCCAGCTAATGTTTCCCGTCCGTGACAGCGTGCCAGAAACTATCATAGCAAGCTGAGCGGAATTACATGCTGCCAAACCCCGAAAGCGCGGCAACTCGCGGGAGCGTCACACAACACACCTGCTCCACTCGCTACTCCAGCCAGACTCTCCTCTGCCTGCGCTCCACGCGGCAGAGTTAACACTACCCAGGATCCTAAACGCTTTGGTTCTCCACACGACCTATCAATGTAATGGTTAGATTGCATAGTTTTCCGTTGGCAAGACCCGGCGTAAAAATACAAATAATATTTACAAAACAAACCAATTATACATCGACATAAATGCATATATATAATTAGCACTAAAAGCGAGGCAACTGAAGGTTGACACGTGTTGTGTGAAAACTGAATGTTTGTCAGAAGTAATAAATTATATATATATATATATATATATATATATATATATATATATATATATATATATATATATATTGCAAAACAATTACAACATATATAGACACAGAAATGTAATATCTTCAGGTAGCAAAATAAGGAAAAAATTTATAGTACAATAGATGTATATAGGAGGATATGCATTTCCGGCGTTACAACATGCAGAAACACGCCTACCAACTTTCGTTTATGTCGCATAATTCCTTCTTGGTGTTGTGACTTTTTTTACCGTCAGTGTGAAAATATCGTTAATTGCTATTCCTGTTGGTGCCGCAGTTTTAACAGCCATCAGACTACGTTGTACACGGGCTGCGGCGCGGCACGTTACTTTTTACCGCCCTGCCAGTGCCCAGCAATGTTCATTTGTCTAGCTAAAAACTGTAGTAGAAAATACTAGACCACTACTGTCTATTGCAGGTCGCAACATACATAGAATTGTCCTGTAAACGGAATGTGGCTAGCTACTGAAATAAAAGTTTTAACTTGGCAATGTAAATTTTCAGGTGTATTTTTACGATAAAGATCACAGATAATACTACCAAGTCCGTACTAAGTGGCAACACAATGTAAAGTTCACACGCACACCACAATCACACACGTAGCCAGTTTATGGTATTTACACCCGTTACCGAAGATAATAGAGTTCACCGGATCGTTTAGTTATGAATATGCTCGCTCAAATGTTGTGCACTCTGCTCTACACGTAATACCTGTTCCAGTCTTGGACCGCACAACACGCCACGCGTTTTTAACTGTCAAAAGCAATAACTTTGATATTCTGTCCGAAATTCCACACGACTTCCGCTATACCGTTCACTTAAATACACTTTCTTCTACTTCGCGAACTCGTAATTAGCATGTTTCCGCTACTTTACACAGTACTTGCGTCGGAGCTGCTTTCAATGAGATGTTACTAGTTCGAATCTCCAGCCCCGACCGACCTAGATCACCCCAAAGGCATTGTTCCCAGCATAGATTGGCGCGAGCCTGCATTTTTCTGATTGGCTGATATCACAAACAGTAAATCAGGTTGCAGTATTATCCCGCGCTAACCCGCGTTTTACTTCAATGACGAATCATAGTAAAACATTTCTTTCTATGGCAATTGTTAAATAAATAAATTTATAAAAGTATCAAATATAAAATTACTCTTTCTGAAATTACCGATTTATTAGTACCATAAACTGACTGCACATTTAATTATAGTAAATCCCCTGTATAGTTTAACTGGTACTTCGTGAATAAACAAAACAATTTTCATTTACTTCTGTTCTTCTTCACTCATACAACACTCACATTGCTAATTACTACACATATAAAACAATTATAATTATGCAAATACATTCTACATCTACATCTACATCCATACTCCGCAAGCCACTTGACGGTGTGTGGCGGAGGGTGCCCTGAGCACTTTTATCGGTTCTCCCTTCGATTCCAGTCTCGTATTGTTCGTGGAAAGGAGGATTGTCGGTATGCTTCTGTGTGGGCTCTAATCTTTCTGATTTTATCCTCATGGTCTCTTGGCGAGATATACGTGGCAGGGAGCAATATACTGCGTGACTCTTCGGTGAAGGTATGTTCTCGAAACTTCAACAAAAGCCCGTACCGAGCTACAGAGCGTCTCTCCTGCAGAGTCTTCCACTGGAGTTTATCTATCATCTCCGTAACGCTTTCGCGATTGCTAAATAATCCTGTAAAGAAGCGCGCTGCTCTCCGTTGGATCTTCTCTATCTCTTCTATCGACCCTATCTGATACGGATCCCACACCGGTGAGCAGTATTCAAGCAATGGGCGAACAAGTGTACTGTAACCTACTTCCCTTGTTTTCGGATTGCATTTCCTTCGGATTCTTGCAATGAATCTCAGTCTGGCATCTCCTTTACCGACGATCAACCTTATATGATCATTCCATTTTAAATCACTCCTAATGCTTACTCCAAGATCATTTATGGAATTAACTGTTTCCAGTTGCTGACCTGCTATTTTGTAGCTAAATGATAAAGGATCTATCTTTCTATGTATTCGCAGCACATTACACTTGTCTACATTAAGATTCAATTGCCATTCCCTGCACCATGCGTCAATTCGCTGCAGATCCTCCTGCATTTCAGTACAATTTTCCATTGTTACAACCTCTCGATACACCACACCATCATCTGCAAAAAGCCTCAGTGATCTTCCGGTGTCATCCACAAGGTCATTTATGTATATTGTGAATAGCATCGGTCGTATGACACTCCCCTGCGGCACACCTGAAACCACTCTTACTTCGGAAGACTTCTCTCCATTGAGAATGACATGCTGCGTTCTGTTATCTAGGAACTCTTCAATCCAATCACACAATTGGTCTGACAGTCCATTAAATATTAATCAAACATAACTTTACAACATTGTTTTGACTACGACTGCTAGCACTGTCCATGGAGGTAAGAATAGAGGGAGACGCCGTGACGTCACAGCTGCGAAGCTATGTGAAGCCGAGGGTAGCCATCTCAATCCGACCAAAACATTGCTGCTGTAAGCTTGTGTGCATAGGCTTGTCGCTCGCTTTTGGAAGGATTTTGCGCTATTATGGTGACTTGTGTGGTGTTCGGATGTACGAATCGTTCTGATTGTGATGCGAAATCGAAGGGAATAACATTTCGTGTGTAAGTTGTCTCGTTAAGTGTGATTTTACAACTTCATTGTGAATGAACGTGTGCTACATCGGTACTTGTACTATAGCGTGTTTTTCTCCTGTATGATTTTAGATTTCCTAAAAATGAAAGTCGGAAAGCTCTGTGGGAAATGCCGTGAGGAGGAAGAATTGGCGTGCGTCTATATGGAGCACTATATGTTCTCAGCATTTCCGAGAAGAGGACATAGACCGAACTTCCCTTTCAACAGTAAGGCTCCGAGAAAATGCTGTACCATCACATTTCCCTACACAGCCAAAACATTTGCAAAAGGTATGTTAATTCAAAGAATTAAATTCTTAGTTTTCAAGTTCACGTTTCAGTATAATACGTACGTATCGTCGATAATCGAAGTGTTGAGTAACTCACTTTGTCTTCATCATATACCAAATTAAAAGCTAACACTACATTAAGTGGCGTAAAGTATAGGCCTAAACAGGACACTGTGTAGATTTGCCATTCTGTGTACCGTATTTCAGTAAATATTGGTGGTAATGAACAGTGTTTCCCAGTAGTGTAACGTAACTGAAATGTCCCAGTACGTATTACAAACAAGATGTATTTATCGGCCTTTGGAGGGAGGGGATAGCTAATTTAGTTTTCAGTTTCTATTATTTAGTTTGCGATACACTTTTGTTACTGAATTAACAAAATTGTATCGTTTAAATTGAAGGCTAGCTATTCGTAATATTACATTAAAAACTATTTTTAATCAGAAGAAATGCGGAATTTTGCCTTTACTTTGAAACAACCAATCTGATGACGTTACATGCGTATATGGTGCAATTAGCGACTGTAATAGACGCAGCGCTATAGCACACTGGCAATGTTTTGGTCAGTGTGTCATGGCAGCGAGCCACGCCCCCATGGCTTCAAAACGTAGTACGGCTGGGATACGTAGCGCCATCTCCCCTTATTCTTACCTCCATGGCACTGTCCGTCAGCTGCTGACCTCTGCCGCCTACTAGTACAACTACGTGCAGCTCTGTAACTCAGGCCCATGTCAGCTGGTGACATCTGTCGATGGATCATGCCTATAACGATATCGTCCTAACAAGTGACAGGAGCGATGCGAAGGTGCTGCGCCTCAGAGCGACACGATCTAGCGCGATCAGCGTTGTGATGATGATGTTTGGTTTGTGGGGCGCTCAACTGCGTGGTCATCAGCGCCCGTACAATTACCCAATCTTTGCTCAGTCCAATTTCGCCACTCTCCTGGATGATGATGAAATGATGAGGACAACACAAACACCCAGTCATCTCGAGGCAGGTGAAAATCCCTGACCCCGCCGGGAATCGAACCCGGGACCCCCTGCTCGGGAAGCGAGAACGCTACCGCGAGACCATGAGCGGCGGACGCGATCAGCGTGTAGGCATTTATGTGCTTGTTTCGCCAGTACGGCTGATGAGGAAAGAAAGCATCTCTGAAACTTCCTTCCGCGGTACTCAGTCACTTACAAAACGACCTTTGTAGATAGAAACCGCCACCCAACAGCACCTGCTTTATTTTAACAGCATTACACGCCCATAAAAAGGTAACAACCGGTCGCGGCGAAGCGGCGGTCAGAACAGGAATTGAGCTATACCGGAGCGGCGGGGGGTCCGGCCGTGGTGCACTTCCTAAATCAAGGTCGGCGGCCGTATACGTCGAGATAAATATGGGGACGGCCGGCGCGCCAGTTTATATCGGAACGTTTTGGGGCGCGGGTGTTGCGGTCCCTACCCGACCCGACCCGACCCGACCCGACCCGCTGTGGCACCCCGCGGCCCGCGCGAGTGACGGCCCCGGGTTCGTTACGGCCTGTAAGACACGGCGCATTAGCGCGTCTGAGCCACCTGCCGCCGGCCGTGTTCGCCTGTCCACGCCACTGCGTACAGTGCAACGAGCCACAGCGGGGACGCACAACCCCCTCCTCCGATCAACACGTCCGCAGCTCGTGGTCTAGTGGCTAGCATTGCTGCCTCTGGATTACGGGGTCCCGGGCTCGATTCCCGGCCGGGTTGGAGATTTTCTCCTTCCGAGGACTGGGTGTTTGTGTGATCCTTAAGCCGTCGGCACACGGACCGTGCTGTCGAACGTCAAAGTTGAGCGTGCCACGTTCAATGTGCTGCTGAACGCTCAGGAACGATTCGACTTATGCATACGGTACGTGGGCCCCAACGTGGTATACGCGATCACAACGCACTCCAGCGGCAGTTGTGGGATGTTTCTAGTTCGTAAATCACACTGTTTACTCAACAGGCTGCGTAAAATTCCCACGTCAGCTCTATTAAAACGCACATTTCCTCCATTGCTCATATCCTACTCACGTTGTTCCATATGTAATATACACAAATAAAAGCTTCAATATCGATGTATACATTTTAAGACACAAAGGAAAGTACCATATCCAATCAATAAGGACACAGGCTTATAAAAGTTACATTATAAACAGTGCAACACAAATCTGCAATAGTTCTCCACATACGATAAACACTATTTTATCTTCCCCACATTTTAGTAAAACCCTAAAGTCATTCTTACTAGATCACTGTTCCTACCCAGTAGCAGAAACTTTACAACATGTAAATCACGAAATTCAAAAGAAAAGCAACAAAATATCTTTATACAAGTAACGCAAGCCGTCCGGTAAATTAAGCCAATCGAACAAACTCACTCCTCAAATAAGGTGAACTTATATTTTCATAACATCAAATATTGTAGTATATACTTACATTAAACTAATAATAAAGCATCTGAACATATTATATACGCGAATAGTATGAAAAAATATTAAGACTTAGCGAGATGCGAACCATCATCAGATCACGTATTTGGTTTCGAATCATTAACACTACTCACTATTCTAACCTCATTATAGTTCGTTTCTTGCCCTCTTATAAGATCTTCCCACTTGCTAATCGTAGCTATGTTACTAACTAACTAACAAATTATAACAAATTGTACCAAGAACAATGTGTTTTTCGTGGATCCTCAGTGTGTCCCTACCTTCAAATGATATACTCTTATAATACGCAAGTTACAATAATTATTTTGCCACGAGTATGATGTTTCTCATTATTTTATTGGAACAAATCGCACAGTTAACAACAGGTTTTCCAGTGATTCTCAATTTGCTGGTGCTCAGAAACGGCATGTATACGTATGGGCTTGAAATGAATGCCAATATGGCGTCTCACAACTCTGTCCTGAAGGGAGATGGCGTGCATGTGACATAGGTGGCGTTGTGCCATCTGATTGTGTAACGCCGGAAATGCATATTCTCCTATTTCCATCTATTGTACTATAATTTTTTTCCTTATTTTGTCACCTGAAGATATGACATTTGTGTCTCTTTACAAATTGTAATTGTTTTTCTGTTTGTATATATATATATATATATATATATATATATATATATATATACCCTAGAAACCAATACCAAAAACAATTGTGACATTCTGGCAAAGTACTTTGAAAAACTGCTCAACACGGACCCCCCATGGAAGAAATGATGACAGAAACGAGCACATACAATCCAGATAGTGAACCTCCAACTCTAGAAGAAGTTAAAGAAATAATAAAGTCACTCAAGAATCGTAGAGCACCAGGAGAAGATGGCATCATCGCGGAAATCTGGAAGTTACAAGACCCAGAACTCACCAAAGACATCCACAGGATCTTGGAAGACATCTGGAAAACCATGAAAATTCCTGACGACTGGAAAACTGCCCTGATACACCCACTACACAAAAAAGGTGACAAGACTAACCCGAACAACTACAGAGGAATATCCCTACTACCGGTCACATACAAGATCCTCTCTAAAGCTTTACTGAACAGACTAGAATGCCAAACCGACCACTTGATTGGGGAATACCAAGCAGGCTTCCGTAAAGGGCGGTCTTGTGCGGAACAAATTTGGAACCTGAAAATGATTTTACAACACAAACAGAACCTGATCATTACCTTTGTTGACTTCAAAAAGGCGTACGACTCTATCGACCGGAAAACTCTCTTCAAAATTCTAGCAGAATACAAAGTAGACAACAAAACACGAACTATCATAGAGCAAACTTTAACCAACACGACCTCCAAAGTAAAGTTCTGTGGGGAACTATCAGAGCCCTTCGAAATTCGCACAGGTGTCCGACAAGGCGATGGCCTCTCACCTCTCCTTTTCAATCTGGTGTTAGATAAGGTCATAAAAGAATGGGAAACATCACAACAGGGGATAACATTAGGAAACCTACAGATTAAATGCCTGGCTTTTGCAGATGATTTGGCGATTGTCACGAAAGGTATAAAGGAAACAAAAGACGCTATTGAAAAACTGCACGAAATCGCTTCCAAAACTGGACTACAGATCTCTTACGAAAAGACACAGTTTATGAGCACAAAGAAACTCTCATCTCTGAACACAAAGTATGGCACGATTTACAAAACAGCAAACTCCAAATACCTCGGTGAAACACTACAAATGAGTGGACATAACAGAGACTCAAATGAAGAAAGAAAGACTAAACTGGACAAGGCATACAAAGTAGTGTGGAATCATTACAACAAGAAGTCTATCTCACAAAAAGCCAAATTACGCCATTACGACACGGTGGTGCTCCCCGAGGCACTATATGCAGCAGAGACCACACTAATCCGAGGGCATACACGTATCAGACAATTAGAAAAAATAGAACGGAAAATACTTAGGAAAATATTTGGCGCAACTAACAACAATGGAATATGGATCAAGAAACCTACAGAGGAACTGTACAAACATACGGAGACAATCACAGAAAAGATTAGAAAACGCAGACTACAATTCTATGGACACCTATACAGAATGCCATCACACAGGCTGACCAAACAGATCTTTGACTGGGTAACCACTAGAAACGACAAATGGGTGGCAGAGGTAGAAAACGACCTGAACCAGCTCAACATAACAGCAGACACAATAAACGACAGAATAAAGTTCAGAAACATCATTAAGAAAAGTAAACTACATGAGATACAATGCGACAAACGAACAGGCATAAAATGGACCGAAGAACGAAAGCAAGATCACAGCCAGAAGATGAAAGAAATATGGGCAACCAAAAAGGCAATCAAGATGAAGCCGAAGACACGAAGCCGACAAGAAGCATGGACAGAGGACCGGAAACAGAAACACAGCGAGCGAATGAGGGAAGTTTGGGCAGCAAGGAAGGCAGCAAAAGGAACTGGCCATGTAGTTTAGTCCAAATGCGCTCTTTAAGGGCAAAACACCAATAATAATAATAATAATATATATATATATATATATATATATATGCATTTGTGTCGATGTATAATTGGTTGTTTTGTAAATATTATTTGTATTTATACGCGGGGTCTGGCCTAGGGAAAACTGCTATCGAACGATTACATCGATAGGTCGTGTGAAGAATCAAAGTGTGTAGGATCTTTGGTAGTGTTAACTTGGGCGCGTGGAGCGCGGGAGAGGGAGAGTCTGGCTGGCGTAGCGAGTGGAGCAGGTGTGTTGTGTGAAGCTCCCGCGAGTTGCCGCGCTTTCGGGGTTTGGCAGCATGTAATTGCGCTCGACTTGCGATGATAGTTTCTGACATGGTGTCGCGGACGGAAAGCATTAGCTGGCGCACATCAAGAGCCCGTTTCGTCTGGTGACCGTGTCGAGAAGAAGGCGTGCCAACATCCAGCTTCTGCAACAGCGACGGCCGACAATGAGTGACTGTCGCCACCTCCTCGATCGACGGCTTCAAACCTTCAATCAACCAACAAGGAAGACTGGAAGCACGTAAAGTTTTAGAATTGTATGGCAGACCTCAGTTTTTCCAACTTTTAAAATTGTTGCATCACAAAATTACAGCTACTTAGCATGAACCTTTGATGCTCATTGTCCCAATTGCATTACCAAGCAGGGTCCCTTCCTTTTCCGGAATGAACCCGAGTGTCGTTGAAATTCAAACGCCAGCATTAAAGTAATATTATAGCATTGCACTGCTTTAATTTCAAAGTTCAGTTAAAGTATTCATAGCTGGCTACAATATTTAGATTACACAAGCACAAATTAAGAGTGCTAGTTTTGTTACCATATTTTAGCTTACCTGTGACTGCAGCTCAGCTTGGTATGTACTAAATTTTACTATTGTTAATTGTTCAGAATCATTTAATTCAAGTTCAAAGTTAAATCTCTTATTTCTAAATTGCGTAGATTCAAGTAGCTTTTGAAATGATTGTTGAGGTAGTCCAAGACTAACCGTATTTTACTGAATTTCGATGTGCTTCAGAAAGAAAGCTCACTATTAACTTCAGTCACTAAATTAACTTTCGATTTTCCGGTTTTATTAATTCTTTTGCTAAATTAAGTCAGAGTGTAGCGAAATTTATTACTTCTGACAAACTTTCAGTTTTCACACTACACTTGTCAACCTTCAGTTGCCATGCTTCTAGTGCTAATTATATGTGTAATAACCTTTCTTTTGCAGTTACTATAGTAATTGTCCTTAGGACTGGCGACCGTAATTTCCAACAAATCTCAAATATCTCATTACCGCTAGTTGATTGTTAACGTAACGGCCGCACATTACTTTCTTTATTAACTTTACCCCTTTTCAAAATTAATTTCCACCAGTTTCATTTGCATTTATCCTTTTCATTTAGATGTAACCCTTTCCTCCCTCTTTACCGACAAATTAACTTCGCTGACGATTGCTTTTCCCAAATTTCCATTAGGTACACGCGGTTTAATTTTTCACTGTCATTAAGGTCGATAAGTGAGGGGGAGGTTACAATTGGTCAACGCTCAGACGCACGCTCAGGATATCTGACATGCTAGATATTACTCTGCACGTTCGGAAAGACTCCCGAACGTGCTATTCCACGCTATGACGTCAGAAACTCGGCACGTTCAACGCTCAACGTTCGGTTGCACGGACCGTGTGCCGACGGCTTTATCATCCCCATCATTCGAGACAGGGCGAGACTGAAAATGGAAAGATTGAGAACCTGTACGGGCGATGATAACCACGATGTTGAGCGCCCCATAAACCAACAACATTTTCGTTATCATCCGATCGCCATGTGCTGTATCTGCTCTGGCAACCAGGTGTCGAACGCGTTGTGGACACCGTATAACAGGGAATCTTAATTTACAGCCGCGCGGGTCCACTCGGCTTCCCCCGGCCGAGGTTCGACTCCTCCCTCGGGCATGGGTGTGTGTGTGTGTGTGTGTGTGTGTGTGTGTGTAGTCCTTAGCATAAGTTAGTTTAACTTAGATTAGGTAGTGTCTAAGCTTATGGACCGATGACACCAGCAGTTTCGTCTCATAAGGCCTTACCACAAATATCCAGTTTCTTGATTTACGAGTGTGAGCCGTGGCGGCTCGTATCGATAGTGCCACTCTGGTGGTTTATCTTCCCTGCCACGGTCAGGGCGGTAAGCAGAGCCCTCTGGGGCCTACGCGAAGAGGAACGAGGCGAGGTCCTGTGGGGGTTGTGCTCCGGAACGTTGTGGAAGATGGTTGTCGGGGTGACGCAGCGAGTGTGGGACCGGACCTATCGAATGGAGATATACAAGCTGGCTCTGAACGGAAGACGCCGTAGCAAGCAGCGGGATGCGGGCGTCTTGTAATTTGTGTGAAGGAGTAACGCTTTTTGCACTGGATGTCCCAGTGGTTCCCGAGAGTTGCGGTGGCTGCTTTCGGAGAAGAGAATTGGTAAGAGCTTGTGTCTACGCTCTTTTCCGTACGATGTTGCTGCCTGCCGTTATAAACGGATGAAAATCAGGCACTTGTATTAACTATACGGGAACTGGTGATGTAAAATTACATTTGTGATTGAGTCTCACTTGTACTGTGACAATTTATAGGCGAAAACTGTCGTGGTTTCATTAGGTCTGGTTCTTTGCTGTACAACTAAGGGAGTCAGTTATTTGGGGTAATTGAGGGAGCACCATTATGTTGGTCTAAGTGATACGTTCTCCACGTTTTGTCTATGGCTTTGTGAATCGAAATCGTGGGGGAGTACACGTGTGAGTAATTTGCTATTGTATTGGTGGTTATGTTGTAGAGACTGTTCTCTGGTGTGTTAAATCACGCGCTGATTTGTAGCCAATCTAAGAAGAAGTTACCATTGCTACTTGCTTATGTGCTACTGTCCTTATGATGGGCGTTGTTTGTCTATTGATTGTGGGTGTGCTCACGTTTAAAAAAAAATATTACGGCTACTATTCATAAGGGTTGTCTAGTAAGGAAATTGGTCAAGCTTTTATCATATACTGGTCTGTTTGCCTACCACATTGGCTTTCTATGCAGTAACTGAAGGAATGTGCATGGTGGTTCAAGATTGTAGGCTGACTAGTATTTGAACTGGTGTTGAGGTTAAGGGCGAGATCAGCATCCCGCAAACCCGCACGCTGCGCGTGGTTAAATGTTCCGCTATTGGGGAGCCGGCTCTCTGTTCTTGGATTCTGTAAAGATACGTGATGAGTGCATCGCTGTAGTTTTTCGCGTGCTAAATTGCGGGGTGTCGGTGCCGTCCTAGGGCTAGACTTGTGATGTATGTTATGTTGAAGGGAATTAACTCTACCAAACTTAAGAGAGCTTTTAGTTTGTTTTACGTCTGTACATGGAATGATGATATTTTGTCGATGCGGCAATAACTTCCTGTGTGGGGAGATCCTCTGAGGGACTTGTATTGTACTGTTTCAGTACAGTCCATCTGAAACGTGCTGCTTAAAACTTGGAACTGCAGCTCTCTGATGTTATATATTACCGTTTAATCTTAAATGTCTTGGATGTAATATGGTTGTTGAGGATCATGTAATTAATTTTGATCGCTGGTTCCTTAAAGGTAGTATTTAGTTTTAAAATATGTGCTCGGTCAGAGCCTTTTTAAATATGATTTTAACTCATCATTCAAAATTTCTAGTCTTGCTTTCTTAAAAGGCTTTCAGTTAAATGATTGCTATTTGCCTGTTTAAATGGTTGAGTGACTTAAAGGAAAAGAATATTATTTTGTAATTTGTACTGATTGTTGCTTTTGGGTAATACCTGACTTATGTGTTCAATAAATGAGTTTCTAGCCAATGGTGATGCACTGTTCTATTGCTAGCCTACCCCTTCCACTCCACAGCCTATTGAGCTGCTTTGTATCGAAATTGTGTTCAGAACACCCCTCTGACCTGACACCTCAGAGCGTAATCCCGGAAGTGCATTCCAACTCTGCTCATTGGCTTCGGGCTTCAGTCCAATGTCGAATGACTTCCCGCCGGCTTTCCTCCAGAGGAGGCTTGTAGCTTTCCTGGGCCTTCGTAAATTTTTACGTTCAGATAAATATGAGAGTGCGGAATTAATAACATCTGCTGTACAACAGTAACGATTTTCAACATATTTATACAACTTCAGCCACTGTCAGTCATAATAATAATAATAATAATAATAATAATATGTATAGCTTGTCTGAAAATGAAAGTAATGTTTTTGTGCAATTTTGTTGTTTTGTACATAGTTAAGTACAATTTATGGCAAGGACGAAATAATGTTTAAGCTTTCGCTACTCTCTGTTCCGCATTTTTGCGTAAGTGGGCGTTTTCGTGCTTTTCTATTTTCTTCGAATAGATGTGGAAGATCCCTAATTCATGTATTAGTTAATGAATTAACTTCCGGGCTGAAAATCAGCCATTCTTAATTTGCATCCACACAACAACTTAAGCTCAACGGATCTTGTCTGGGAGGTCCTTTTTCCTTTGAGGCTACCTTTTCCTGGTAGTTCTCTTTTCTGTTAGCGCTTAATAGGTGTTCAACAGGGTTCTTGTCGACACTGCAGAGAACAACCGATTCCTCCACAGTAACCACCCAGCACCAAACACAAACTGCCGTTCACGGAAATAATTAAACTCAGGTAGTTCTGTGTACCAACAGGGTTACTTGACTAAAATACAAATGAGGCGCTGTGAGCCATAAAGGCCAAATCACACCGTCTTCGACCCTTCATGTTTAAGTGAATATCAAAGGAACCAGTGAGACAGCTCTTCGTGAATGTTCAGATATAACGTGGGCCTCCAGCACAGACAACCTGACCCACCCTAAGATGAACAGATGTCAGAAGCGTGGACAAATGCCGCACTCTTATAATGGACGGTGATCTTCATTTTGGTTCTCAGTGCCTCCAAATGGATTACTGTATGATAAAATCCAAAACTTAGTGTACTACTGTATATCTCATTCAGAATTCCACAGGATGGGCTTTTCTATCAGTATAACTATAGCGTTTACCGATGTCCAATCTAATTTTCCTAAATAGTGAGTGAATTAGCATATCTGTACAGTGCGCTGCGGCATAGCGGGCTTTATATCTACCGATCGTGGATAAAAGGCTGCTGCAGTGCGCTATCACTTGGTGGTACTAACATGAACTTGTATTGGAGTGGTAAGGGCTGGCAGTGCAAGCCGTGAACCGAGGACATTGCTTGGCCCGAAAGGCAGTTACGTTACACCAGCTGCGCATGCCAAGAAGCTCCTTAAAACGTTCACAATGGAAGGGGTACTCACGACATGGATACTCGTTCCATCGAGTCTACAGGAGCTGTTGATCACAGTGTTACACAACTGCCGCCACTTCTTCCCTCGCAAGGTGACTAAAGTCATGAGGTACCTCCTGGTAACGTGTCGGACCTCCATTTGCATGGTGTAGTGCAGCAACGCGAAGTGGCATGGACTCAAAAACTCGTTGGAATTTCCCTGCTGAAATATCGAGCCATGCTGCCTCCATAGCCGTCCATAATTACAATGTGTTGCAGGTCTAGTATTTTGTGCACAAACTGGACTATGTCTGATAAATCTTCGATGAGATTCATGTCGGGCGATCTGGGTGGTCAGATCATTCGCTAGAACTGTCCAAAATGTTCTTGAAGGCAATGATGTGTGGGAAAGTGAAGTCCATGAATAGCTGCAAATGGTATTCAAGTAGCTGAAAATAGCCATTACCAGTTAATGATCGGTTCAGTTCGACCTGGATCCAGCCCATTCCACACAGCCCACTCGAGTACAAGGACAAAGAGAGCACAGCCCCACGTTGAATTGTTCCCAAATTTATTCAAGATGGGGGATCCAAGATGGCGGCGATAGATATTGCAACATCGTAATGATGTGGTGGGAAATTCAAATGTTGGAAGGAAATTAGATCAACTGGGCTACCTCCACTAAGCTAACACCCTCCCCTCCCCTCCCCTTCCCCCTCCACCACCCCCCACCCCCGAGAAAATGGTTGTTGTTGTTGTTGTTGTCTTCAGTCCTGAGACTGGTTTGATGCAGCTCTCCATGCTACTCTATCCTGTGCAAGCTTCTTCATCTCCCAGTACCTACTGCAACCTACATCCTTCTGAATCTGCTTAGTGTATTCATCTCTTGGTCTCCCCCTACGAATTTTACCCTCCACACTGCCCTCCAATACTAAATTGGTGATCCCTTGATGCCTCAGAACATGTCCTACCAACCGATCCCTTCTTCTGGTCAAGTTGTGCCACAAACTTCTCTTCTCCCCAATCCTATTCAATACTTCCTCATTAGTTATGTGATCTACCCATCTAATCTTCAGCATTCTTCTGTAGCACCACATTTCAAAAGCTTCTATTCTCTTCTTGTCCAAACTATTTACCGTCCATGTTTCACTTCCATACATGGCTACACTCCATACAAATACTTTCAGAAATGACTTCCTGACACTTAAATCTATACTCGATGTTAACAAATTTCTCTTCTTCAGAAATGCTTTCCTTGCCATTGCCAGTCTACATTTTATATCCTCTCTACTTCGACCATCATCAGTTATTTTGCTCTCCAAACAGCAAAACTCCTTTTCTACTTTAAGTGTCTCATTTCCTAATCTAATACCCTCAGCATCACCCGACTTAATTCGACTACATTCCATTATCCTCGTTTTGCTTTTGTTGATGTTCATCTTATATCCTCCCTTCAAGACACCATCCATTCCGTTCAACTGCTCTTCCAAGTCCTTTGCTGTCTCTGACAGAATTACAATGTCATCGGCGAACCTCAAAGTTTTTATTTCTTCTCCATGGATTTTAATACCTACTCCAAATTTTTCTTTTCTTTCCTTTACTGCTTGCTCAATATACAGATTGAATAACATCGGGGAGAGGCTACAACCCTGTCTTACTCCCTTCCCAACCAATGCTTCCCTTTCATGTCCCTCAACTCTTATAACTGCCATCTGGTTTCTGTACAAGTTGTAAATAGCCTTTCGCTCCCTGTATTTTACCCCTGCCACCTTTAGAATTTGAAAGAGAGTATTCCAGTCAACATTATCAAAAGCTTTCTCTAAGTCTACAAATGCTAGAAACGTGGGTTTGCCTTTCCTTAATCTTTCTTCTGAGATAACTCGTAAGGTCAGTATTGCCTCACGTGTTCCAGTATTTCTACGGAATCCAAACTGATCTTTCCTGAGGTCGGCTTCTACTAGTTTTTCCAATCGTCTGTAAAGAATTCGTGTTAGTACTTTGCAGCTGTGGCTTATTAAACTGATTGTTCGGTAATTTTCACATCTGTCAACACCTGATTTCTTTGGGATTGGAATTATTATATTCTTCTTGAAGTCTGAGGGTATTTCGCCTGTTTCATACATCTTGCTCACCAGGTGGTAGAGTTTTGTCAGGACTGGCTCTCCCAAGGCCGTCAGTAGTTCCAATGGAATGTGGTCTACTCCGGGCGCCTTGTTTCCACTTAGGTCTTTCAGTGCTCTGTCAAACTCTTCACGCAGTATCGCATCTCCCATTTCATCTTCATCTACATCCTCTTCCATTTCCATAATATTGTCCTCAAGTGCATTGCTCTTGTATAGACCCTCTATATACTCCTTCCACCTTTCTGCTTTCCCTTCTTTGCTTAGAACTGGGTTTCCATCTGAGCTCTTGATGTTCATACATGTGGTTCTCTTATCTCCAAAGGTCTCTTTAATTTTCCTGTAGGCAGTATCTATGTTACCCCTAGTGAGATAAGCCTCTACATCCTTACATTTGTCCTCTAGCCATCCCTGCTTAGCCATTTTGCACTTCCTGTCAATCTCATTTTTGAGACGTTTGTATTCCTTTTTGTCTGCTTCATTTACTGCATTTTTATATTTTCTCCTCTCATCAATTAAATTCAATATTTCTTCTGTTACCCAAGGATTTCTACTAACCCTCTTCTTTTTACCTACTTGATCCTCTGGTGCCTTCACTACTTCATCCCTCAGAGCTACCCATTCTTCTTCTACTGTATTTCTTTCCCCCATTCCTTTCAATTGTTCCCTTATGCTCTCCCTGAAACTCTGTACAACCTCTAGTTCTTTCAGTTTATCCAGGTCCCATCTCCTTAAGTTCCCACCTTTTTGCAGTTTCTTCAGTTTTAATCTACAGGTCATAACCAATAGATTGTGGTCAGAGTCCACATCTGCCCCTGGAAATGTCTTACAATTTAAAACCTGGTTCCTAAATCTCTGTCTTACCATTATATAATCTATCTGATACCTTTTAGTATCTCCAGGGTTCTTCCATGTATACAACCTTCTATCATAATTCTTAAACCAAGTGTTAGCTATGATTAAGTTGTGCTCTGTGCAAAATTCTATCAGGCGGCTTCCTCTTTCATTTCTTAGCCCCAATCCATATTCACCTACTATGTTTCCTTCTCTCCCTTTTCCTACACTCGAATTCCAGTCACCCATGACTATTAAATTTTCGTCTCCCTTCACTATCTGAATAATTTCTTTTATTTCATCATACATTTCTTCAATTTCTTCGTCATCTGCAGAGCTAGTTGGCATATAAACTTGTACTACTGTAGTAGGTGTGGGCTTCGTATCTATCTTGGCCACAATAATGCGTTCACTATGCTGTTTGTAGTAGCTTACCCGCATTCCTATTTTCCTGTTCACTATTAAACCTACTCCTGCATTCCCCCTATTTGACTTTGTGTTTATAACCCTGTAGTCACCTGACCAGAAGTCTTGTTCCTTCTGCCACCGAACTTCACTAATTCCCACTATATCTAACTTTAACCTATCCATTTCCCTTTTTAAATTTTCTAACCTACCTGCCCGATTAAGGGATCTGACATTCCACGCTCCGATCCGTAGAACGCCAGTTTTCTTTCTCCTGATAACGACATCCTCTTGAGTAGTCCCCGCCCGGAGATCCGAATGGGGGACTATTTTACCTCCGGAATATTTTACCCAAGAGGACGCCATCATCATTTAATCATACAGTAAAGCTGCATGCCCTCGGGAAAAATTACGGCCGTAGTTTCCCCTTGCTTTCAGCCGTTCGCAGTACCAGCACAGCAAGGCCGTTTTGGTTATTGTTACAAGGCCAGATCAGTCAATCATCCAGACTGTTGCCCTTGCAACTACTGAAAAGGCTGCTGCCCCTCTTCAGGAACCACATGTTTGTCTGGCCTCTCAACAGATACCCCTCCGTTGTGGTTGTACCTACGGTACGGCTATCTGTATCGCTGAGGCACGCAAGCCTCCCCACCAACGGCAAGGTCCATGGTTCATGGGGGGGGGGGGGAGAAAATGGTGGGAAGTTAAAATTTTGGTGGGAAAAAAGGGCATTTGAGCTACCTACACCAACCTAAGGAAATGGCGGGAAGAAAGGTTACTTAGGCTAACTTCACTAACCTATGTCATTCGACTGCCACCTCTTCCTCGGAATTGGCAGGGAAATGACTCAGCCTTTGCTGGGAAGGATGGATGTAAGTCTTTATTCTGCAGGCAGTCTTTATTTAAACAATTCGAGGCAGTAGCTCCATCCGGTGTATTTACGATGAGGTCCAGAGTCCAACTGACCTAATACACAGTACTGTCACTAAAAGGCCGGCCGGAGTGGCCGAGCGGTTCTAGGAGCTACAGTCTGGAACCGCGCGACCGCTGCGGTCGCAAGTTCGAATCCTGCCTCGGGCATGGATGTATGTGATGTCCTTGGATTAGTTAGGTTTAAGTCGTTCTAAGTTCAGGGGACTGATGACCTCAGAAGTTAAGTGCCATAGTGCTCAGAGCCATTTGAACCATTTTGTCACTAGAGGTCGCCATCGTCCCATGGTGGTCTGGGGAAAAATGGTGGGATAAGGACTCAGCCTGTGCGCTGCCGCTGGAGAGAGGAAGGAGTGTACTTTACTTATTTTGGAACAATTTATTTAGGGACGTACTTTATTTATTACACCGATACAAAATACTCGCTCTGACATGCTCGAGGTCACAGTAAATAGTCTACAGACCTGCAAACTGCTCGTAAATCATCGAAATAATGCAGTACACTGATGTACATACACGCAAACAACTCGTAAATTGTCAAAATAATGCAAGTGAAAGGCTCTGCAAACACCCTCACAACGCTTAAACAGCCGAAATAATGCAGTGCGCGAATACTCAGTGCACATAGAAAAGGCTTTCGAACTATCGTCATCCGCTACGTATCAGCGAACTGTTCCAACGCGCATAAATACCGACGCCGCAGACAACGCACAGGCGCTTTCCAGGAACCAGCCGGACGCAAGCCAGCGTCTGAGAGAGAAACGCTGGGTCGCGAGCCAGCTTGGAGGTAGCGAATAAAGATGATAATGGAGATAAAATAGTGCGAGAACAATTTCACAGATCAATGAAAGACCTAAATTGGAGGAAGGCACCTGGAGGACTCGTCATTGACTCAGACTTATTCAGATGTACAAAATGCATAATTGAATTGTCAGCTGTTTTTATTTTAAATCGAAATTCTACCGGTTTCGATCTTAACGGCTGTTGGCAGTAATCTTCCAAATATGTTTACATTATTAACATCGTTGGGAGAAGCAACTATGATAAAACTTTTCCACCTGGCAGACAGACTAAATACACTCAGACTTCAAGAAGGCTGTAGCACTTCCTGTACTAAAGTACGTACGAGGGTGGTATCGTAAGACTGGTAAAAACACAAGGAAAAATGTTTGTTTCATAAACAACTCATCTTACTTCTCAACATTGTCTCCTTGGTCCAGCGAGCCTCCAAGTTCTTCATTCCATCGGAAAAATAGGTCCTGTCGAACTCTAAAATAATCATTGACTTCAATTATCACGTTCTCTTTTGATGAAAATTTCTTCCCTGCAAGCCAAAGTTTCAATTTGTACAACAGGAAGAAGTCACTTGGGGCTCAGTCTGGTGAGTAAGGTGGATGAGGGACTAATTCAAAGCACAGTTCATGCATTTTCACCGTGGTTATCGCTTGTGCGTGGAGTGGTCCATTACCATGATGAAAGAGCACTTTTTTGCGCGCCAACCATTGTCTTCTTCAGCGAACGCAAGTTTCAAATGATCCAACAATGAAGCGTAATACAGTGCAGTCACGGTTCCGTCCTTTTCCAAATAATCTATGACAATTATTTCTTAGGTATATCAATGAAACATGGACCTTGCCGTTGGTGGGGAGGCTTGCGTGCCTGAGCTATACAGACAGCCGTACATAGGTGCAACCACAACGGAGTGGTATCTGTTGAGAGGCCAGACAAACGTGTGGTTCCTGAAGAGGGGCAGCAGAATTTTCAATAGTTGCAGGGGCAACAATCTAGATGATTGACTGATCTGGCCTTGTAACAATAACCAAAACGGCTTTGCTGTGCTGGTACTGCGAACGACTGAAAGCGAGGGGAAACTACAGCCGTAATTTTTCAAGAGGACATGCAGTTTTACTGTATGGTTAAATGATCATGGCTTCCCCTTGGGTCAAATATTCCGGAGGTAAAATAGTCCCCCATTCGGATCTCCGGGCGGGGACTACTCAAGAGGATGTCGTTATCAGGAGAAAGAAAACTGGCGTTCTACGGATCGGAGCGTGGAATGTCAGATCCCTTAATCGAGCAGGTGGGTCAGAAAATTTAAAAAGGAAAATTGATTGGTTAAAGTTAAATATAGTGGGAGTTAGACAAGTTCGGTGGCAGAAGGAACAAGACTTATGGTCGGGTGATTACAGGGTTTTAAATACAAAATCAAATAGGGGTAATGCAGGAGTAGGTTTAATAATGAATAGGAAAATAGGAATGCGGTAAGCTACTACAAACAGCACAGTGAACGCATTATTGTGGCCAAGATAGATACGACGCCCACTCTTACCACAGTAGTACAAGTTTATATGCCAACTAGCTCCGCAGATGAAGAGATTGATGAAATGTATGATGAGATAAAAGTAGTTATTGAGATAGTGAGGGGAGACCAAAATTTAATAGTCATGGGTGACTGGAACTCGATAGTAGGAAAAGGAAGAGGAGGAAACGTAGTAGGTGAATATGTAATGGAAGTAAGGAATGAAAAAGGAAGCCGCCTGGTAGAATTTTGCCCAGAGCATAACTTAATCATAGCTAACACTTGGTTTAAGTATCATGAAAGAAGGTTGTATACATGGAAGAAGCCTGGGGATACTGGAAGGTCTCAGATAGATTACATAATGGTAAGACAGAGATTCAGGAACCAGGTTTTAATTTGTAAGACATTTCCAAGGGCAGATGTGGACTCCGACCACAATCTATTGGTTATGAACTGTAGATTAAAACTGAAGAAACTGCAAAAAGATGGGAATTTAAGGAGATGGGACCTGGATAAACTGAAAAAACCGGAAGTTGTAGACAGTTTCAGGGAGAGCATTATGGAACGATTGACAAGAATGGGGGAAAGAAATACAGTAGAAGAAGAATGGGTAGCTTTGAGAGATTAAATAGTGAAGCTAGCAGAGGATCAAGTAGGTAAAAATACGAGGGCTAGTAGAAATCTTTGGATAACAGAAGAGATATTGAATGTAATTGATGAAAGGAGAAAATACAAAACTGCAGTAAATGAAGCAGGCAAAAAGGAATTCAAACGTCCCAGAAATGAGAATGACAGGAAGTACAAGAGGCGCATATCACTTGGGGTAAGATAGTTACTGCCTACAGGAAAATTAAAGAGACCTTTGGAGAAAAGAGAACCACTTGCATGAATATCAATAGCTCAGATGGAAACCCAGTTCTAAGCAAAGAAGGGAAAGCAGAAAGATGGAAGGAGTATATAGAGGGTCTATACAGGGGCGATGTTCTCGAGGACATTATTATGGAAATGGAAGAGGAGGTAGATGAAGATGAAACTGGAGATATGATACTGCGTGAAGAGTGTGACAGAGCACTGAAAGACCTGAGTCGAAACAAGGCTCCGGGAGTAGACAACATTCCATTAGAACTACTGACAGCCTTGGGAGAGCCAGGCCTAAAAAAACTCTACCATCTAGTGAGCAAGATGTATGAAACAGGGGAAATACCCTCAGACTTCAAGAAGAATATAATAATTCCAATCCCAAAGAAAGCAGGAGTTGCCAAATGTGAAAATTACCGAACAATCAGTTTAATAAGCGACGGATGCAAAATACTAAAACGAATTCCGTACAGACGAGTGGAAAAACTGGTAGAAGCCGACCTCGGGGAAGATTAGTTTGGAATCCGTAGAAATGTTGGAACACGTGAGGCAATACTGACTCTACGACTTATCTTAGAAGAAAGATTAAGGAAAGGCAAACCTACGTTTCTAGCATTTGTAGACTTAGAAAAAGCTTTTGACAATGCTGACTGGAATACTCTGAAATTCTGAAGGTGGCAGAGGTAAAATACAGGGAACGAAAGGCTATTTGCAATTTGTACAGAAACTAGATGGCAGTTATAAGAGTCGAGGGGCATGAAAGGGAAGCAGTGGTTGGGAAGGGAGTGAGACAGGGTTGTAGCCTATCCCCGATGTTATTCAATCTGTATACTGAGCAAGCAGTAATGGAAACAAAAGAAAAATTCGGTGTAGCAATTAAAATCTACGGGGAAGAAATAAAAACTTTGAGGTTCGCCGATGACATTGTAATTCTGACAGAGATAGCAAAGGACCTGGAAGAGCAGCTGAACGGAATGGACAGTGTCTTGAAAGGAGGATATAAGATGAACATCAACTAAAGCAAATCGAGGATAATGCAATGTAGTCGAATTAAGTCGGGTGATGCTGAGGGAATTAGATTAGGTAATGAGAGACGTAAAGTAGTAAATGATTTTTGCTGTTTGGAGAGCAAAATAACTGATGATTGTCGAAGAAGAGAGGATATAACATGTAGACTGGCAATGGCGAGGAAAGCGTTTCTGAAGAAGAGAAATTTGTTAACATCGAGTATAGATCTAAATGTCAGGATGTCGTGTCTGAAAGTATTTCTATGGAGTGTAACCATGTATGTAAGTGAAACGTGGACGATAAATAGCTGAGACAAGAAGAGAATAGAAGCTTATGAAATGTGGTGCTACAGCAGAATGCTGAAGATTAGATGGGTAGATCACATAACTAATGAGGAGGTATTGAACAGAACTGGAGAGAAGAGAAATTTGTGGCACAACTTGACTAGAAGAAGGGATCGGTTGGTAGGGCATATTTGAGGCATCGAGGGATCACCAATTTAGTATTGGAGGGCGGCGTGGAGGGTAAAAATCGTAGAGGGAGACCAAGAGATGAATACACTAAACAGATTCTGAAGGCTGTATGTTGCAGTAAGTACTGGGAGATGGAGAAGCCTGCGCAGGGTAGAGTAGCTTGGAGAGCTGCATCAAACCAGTCTCTGGGCTGAAGACCGCAACAACAACATATCAAAATACAGTAGACAACACCTTACTAGGACAAAATGGTCTCTACCTACCTCGTTGCACTTTTGCCAGCCTTTGGCCGTTATTTTGGCGGCCTTTTTGAGTCTGTTGTGTAATGATGGATAGAGATTCCATGTTCAGTTGGCACTCTAAGCAATTCAGATGTCTGTCAAGAATGAACTGTACACTATACGTTGTTGAAATTCTTTGTATGATTGTTGGAATAATCTTGCTCACCACCCATGAAGACGTAGCAAAAATGTTCCAGTATTTCAAGGATATTTACCAGACTTGTCAAACCACCGTCTTAGGTACTGACACTTGTGAATGTTACTGAATCATCAGTTCAACAGTGCACTGTTGCAAAATAGAATACTAATACGAATGATCTGCAGTAGGATGGAACGACTGATGGGAGCTGCCCGCGGGTAGATTTGTTTAGGTTCCGTAGAAATGTGGAAACACTGCAATTTATCTTGAAATATAGAATTAAGGATGATAAACCTTTGTTCATCATGAACATTTTTGACAATACTGGCGGGAATAAACTGTTTGAACTGATATTACCAGGGATATATCGCAGGGTGCTAAAAGTTATCCATAACCTGTATAGAAACCATACTGCATTCATAACAGTAGAAGAACGTGAAAAGGAGGAAAAAGTTGAGAAGGGAGACAGCTATTCGATCTTCACATGGAGAAATCAGCGAAAGAAAGTCATCGATAAATTCGGAAAACTAAGGAAAGTTCAAGGAGAAAATTTTAAATGTTGTGTTTTATCTATAACGTTAAAACTCTCAGAAGGGAAAGAACAGTCTTCAATAAGCAAAGGTAGTGGATAGTGAAATGCGGCTAAATTAAATAAGGCGATCCTGAGCGTATTAAATTAGGAAACATCACAACAAGAGTGGTAGATGAGTTTCGATATTTGCGAATGGAAGTATCTAACTATTGCCGATGTAGAGAGGATGCGTAATAAAGACTGCCACTGCAAAGAAGCATTTGTAAAAAAGAGAAATTTCTCAGTTTTGAATATAAAGTTATGTTCAAACATAAAGGGTGCGTTAACTCGTGAATAAAACTCACATTAACATCGTTTACTTGAATAATGCTGATTGAAAGCAGCAGGGATACTGTAAACCAACGTCATTGATTAACCTGGATTAGGATAAAACAGTTGGTATCAATTATCATTACTCAAGCACTTCTTCTTCGGCTGCTTTCCCACTGTCCTCGTCGGATTACCAGAGACTTAACATGGTTTGGTGGTAGATCACAAGCTATAAGTACAGGACAAGACACAAATGGTCCTACAAAACCATGTACAGCAAATTCAAGGTAATAACAAAAACAAGCAAAAACTCTATTTAGGCCTTAAAAGTATGTTCAAATGTTACAGTCTTGAATAAAGAAAATTCACTGTTGATGGCACCAAGGTGCTGAAACATGTTTGAGCCGCATGAAAAAACTGTGTTTTGTGTAATAGGCAGACCTTACAACGAGTGCGTTTTACTGCAAACGCGACAATTACAAAAGCTGCAAGTAAAAAGATGGACATAAAGTTAGGTGTCAGGCAGTCTTATCCGAAATTATTTGTCTGGAGCGTAGATTTACATGGATGTGAAATGTGGGCCCTGAACAACAGACAAGAGCAGAAAAGCTTTCGAGATTACGTCCTACAGAATAAAATCGAAGACTCGACAGTTCGCTGGGTACACTGAGTAAATACTGAAGAGGTACAGATCCAAACTGGGGAGAAAAGATTATTGTTGGACAACTTGAAAATAAGATGGAATAAATCGGTAGAACAGATACTTTTTAAAAAGCGTCTTCAGCTGTTGTTCAGTTGATACCTTGCTCATTTTAATGTGCATCGTGAATATGTTTTGCGAAACAAGTACATTTTCTGAATATAAGTGAAGCATCCAGAGGGGGAGAAGAAAACGAAATGAAACTTGACAAGTTGAGAGGGTACGTGGTGTCCCATCAGTGATGAGAAAATCGACACAAATTTACAAATGCCTTGAGTTGACGCTCGAGCTGGTCGCACGTGCTGTATCGGGATCTTGCTGACCACGTGAGGACCTCATCACCACGTAGGCAGTTCATATAGGCACGTGCCACTTATGGACGAGCACTGTGCTGTTGATAAATGGAACCTCGGTATCGACTTTTGACAGGTGACGCATGAGGACGCACGGCGTCTGCGACATAGGGTTGTGAATTCCCCCATCACTACCAACCGTGAGCTGAAACCATACCCGATGGCTTTCCACACCGTGAAGCCAGGGGCAACAACACAGTGCCTCTCAGAAACGTTGCTAGAATGTGAGCTCTGCCCTCGCTGTCATAATGGTCATCCAGAGTAGTGCAGAAGCGCGAGTCCTTGTTGAACACAGTGCGACATAGCTGACAGCAGTGCACACTTTCCTGTCACGGCACCTCCAAACACCACAGTCTGTGTCGTGGCGACAATGGCAGCATTCACACTGGATGGTAGATCCTCAGTGGCTACTTGTCTCCGAGCAGTGGTTCAGAATGGCGCAGAATAATGCAGGGAGTCCAATACCTTTTCTGGGATGCCAGGAGTAATTATGAAGAGATTACGATGTGTCTGGTGTACAAAATGGCGGTCCTCCCTTGTGGTGACCATACATCGTCGACCGGAACCTTGTCGAGTATGCGTGGCCTTACGTTCCCATGCAGTCCAACACTGGGCCACTGTCACGTGCGAATGACCCGAAAACCTGGGTATCGCTCGATTCGGGCAGCCGACCGAATGGAGTCCCACAATGAAGCGCACTTCAAACTCTGTCAGCTTCTGATAACGCTGTCACACACGAGTAGGCGGCATCTCTGCGTCCTCCATAGTAGCCACTCAACATCTCACGTTGCTCGCGGGTGGTATATACCCTAGCAGGCTTGATAGCAACAGTAAGCACAACAACAGTAAGCACAACAACACTAGAGTCCCATGGTGGCTGTTCTACGTGTCACAGAGGACTGTCGCTTTAATCATTTACACACGCCGATAGTGTTAATGTGTACGAAATTACCTTGATATCTGGTCATGCTTTTTGGATGCTTCATATTTTTTGTCAGGCAGTGAGTGTAATTCAGTAGTTAAGGAACCATCTTCGGTGAGGCTTCACACTGAGCAGTATTACAGGATTCCTGCACTGTCTGTAAGACTTGTCAACAAGTTGGTGTTGTGTTTGTTTATTATGTCAACAAGGTAGTGTCGTGTTGTGCTCATTTTGTGCGTTCCAAAACTTCTGTTTGGACCTCTTTGATGATTACAAAGTCTGTGCTCATACAGTGTTTGCGTCTTCGCAAAACAATGTCCCTCATGCATGCATGCATGCATGCATAAAACTATCGTCAAAATAATCTCTTGGGGTTTCTGTGTCCGATTAAAGAAGAATTAACGAAAATAAACAGCAGTACTGTATAAAGGAGGGATTGGTCATTAATCGGAAAGTCATGCTTCAAAAATAGAATGACTCCATTGCTCATAATATGACGGGCATTGGATTTAGCCGTCTTCAGATATATACGAGCAACATGACGCACATAGATATAATGATTAGAAATGTGTACACAACAATAATAAGAAGACTCGAAGAATTAAGCAAAGAACACTAATAGTGTTCGGTTGTTTCATCATCGAGCGATTCGCTTCCAACTTCTAGTATTCGATTGCTGTAGAACATCAGAATACTAGAAAAATTATCGTCAGTACAAGAAGATAAGGAAGGTATCTAATGTTTAAATAATTAGATACGATTACGTGCGAAGGACAGCTTGGTTATTACCAGCAAACAGAAGTACATTAAAACTTATCACGGCTCTGTCGCAGCCCCCGCACACGAAAGCTGCGAATGTAATGAGAAGATAATTGCAGCTGAATCTTTTATTACCAGCGATATAACGTAAACCTCTATGGTATTCCAGACGTTTCTCTTCCAAAATACGTCCACTCTCATTACGAATGAAAATAAAAATAAAAATTATTAATGTTGAAACGTTCCCTTTCAAAAATTAAGAACGACTGTGCTGGAAAACTTCTACGTTATTTGATTTTCAAACAGCTCAGCAAAACTCAACGTACTCAAACAGTTTTCTCTTTACTTATTCTGATCATCACTAAACTGACACACAATATTTTTAGCGCAACGCAATATGACTTTCAATAATCCCTACAAAAGAATGGCCCTGACCAAAAGTAACCTATACCATTCATGAATCACCTACCTCGCAAAAATCTTCGTTACTCAAACTACTGCAATACAGCAAGCGCCAATACTACCATCTAAACAAAAGATTCTAACTACTGAAGGCACTAACTACTGACAGGCATGGTTAGCAAATGAAAGATTTTGGTAGAGAACAAAGAATGTATTTACGTTAATAGTGTGCTAAAGTCATAGTATATATATCAGTTCATGACATCCAGTCTTACAAATTTACTTTCTCTGACGGACACACGTCCAGATCGTCCACCCTGAAAACTCTGGCATCTCTCTCCCCACATCCACCACTGCTGACGGCTCACCTCCAACAGCACAACGCGACGCGCTGTTCACATCCAGCTGCCCGACACTACACAAGCGAATATTCCAACAATGAGTCCAACCAGCCAGAGACTGCTCACAGCACAGTCAGCGATTTTCATACAGAGCGCTACGTGGCGTTACCAACATAAAAACCTAAACAGCCTACTTACAATGTCTACCCCTAAAGACATTTCAAAAAAAATACATTCAGACAAATACACCTAGGAATTAAGCATCCTATTCTCACAGACAGAATTGTTTAAAGGCTCATGTAAATAATAATGCTTCAATATGGAAGTCTGGGTCGATACTGGCGGCGTGCTCGGATAGCCGAAGTGGTTAAGCAGACCGCTCGTCGTAAGCGGGAAATCCGGGTGCAAGTCCCGCTCGGGAACAAATTTTCGTGTTTCGGAAACTGGTGAAGTCAATTCATAATAGCAGAATTGTAATCTTCACTGAAAGAAATAAATCGCAGAACCCAAAAATAATTAACGTAGAATAATGAAATTTAGGGAATACTTTGGTCTAGGTAACATGAAAGAAATAAGTCGCAGAACCCAAAAATAATTAACGTAGAATAATGAAATTTAGGGAATACTTTGGTCTAGGTAAAATACACTCCTGGAAATTGAAATAAGAACACCGTGAACTCATTATCCCAGGAAGGGGAAACTTTATTGACACATTCCTGGGGTCAGATACATCACATGATCACACTGACAGAACCACAGGCACATAGACACAGGCAACAGAGCATGCACAATTTCGGCACTAGTACAGTGTATATCCACCTTTCGCAGCAATGCAGGCTGCTATTCTCCCATGGAGACGATCGTAGAGATGCTGGATGTAGTCCTGTGGAACGGCTTGCCATGCCATTTCCACCTGGCGTCTCAGTTGGACCAGCGTTCGTGCTGGACGTGCAGACCGCGTGAGACGACGCTTCATCCAGTCCCAAACATGCTCAATGGGGGACAGATCCGGAGATCTTGCTGGCCAGGGTAGTTGACTTACACCTTCTAGAGCACGTTGGGTGGCACGGGATACATGCGGACGTGCGTTGTCCTGTTGGAACAGCAAGTTCCCTTGCCGGTCTAGGAATGGTAGAACGATGGGTTCGATGACGGTTTGGATGTACCGTGCACTATTCAGTGTCCCCTCGACGATCACCAGTGGTGTACGGCCAGTGTAGGAGATCGCTCCCCACACCATGATGCCGGGTGTTGGCCCTGTGTGCCTCGGTCGTATGCAGTCCTGATTGTGGCGCTCACCTGCACGGCGCCAAACACGCATACGACCATCATTGGCACCAAGGCAGAAGCGACTCTCATCGCTGAAGACGACACGTCTCCATTCGTCCCTCCATTCACGCCTGTCGCGACACCACTGGAGGCGGGCTGCACGATGTTGGGGCGTGAGCGGAAGACGGCCTAACGGTGTGCGGGACCGTAGCCCAGCTTCATGGAGACGGTTACGAATGGTCCTCGCCGATACCCCAGGAGCAACGGTGTCCCTAATTTGCTGGGAAGTGGCGGTGCGGTCCCCTACGGCACTGCGTAGGATCCTACGGTCTTGGCGTGCATCCGTGCGTCGCTGCGGTCCGGTCCCAGGTCGACGGGCACGTGCACCTTCCGCCGACCACTGGCGACAACATCGATGTACTGTGGAGACCTCACGCCCCACGTGTTGAGGAATTCGGCGGTACGTCCACCCGGCCTCCCGCATGCCCACTATACGCCCTCGCTCATAGTCCGTCAACTGCACATACGGTTCACGTCCACGCTGTCGCGGCATGCTACCAGTGTTAAAGACTGCGATGGAGCTCCGTATGCCACGGCAAACTGGCTGACACTGACGGCGGCGGTGCACAAATGCTGCGCAGCTAGCGCCATTCGACGGCCAACACCGCGGTTCCTGGTGTGTCCGCTGTGCCGTGCGTGTGATCATTGCTTGTACAGCCCTCTCGCAGTGTCCGGAGCAAGTATGGTGGGTCTGACACACCGGTGTCAATGTGTTCTTTTTTCCATTTCCAGGAGTGTATTTAAGTGATTAACATTGCAGGACCACAGGTTAATGTGAAATTCTGGAACATTAATAATCAGTGTAGCCATCAGGATGTTAAATTCAAGCACACAAACGTGCAAGCATTGTGTTGCACAGGCGACGGATGTTAGTTTGTGGGATGGAGTTCCAAGCCTGTGGCACTTGGTCGGTCAATACAGGGAAGGTTAATGCTGTTTGTGGACGATCCTGGAGCTGCCGTTCGATGATGTGCCCTATGTGCTAGATTGCAGACACATCTGATGATCGAGCAGGTTCAAAATCGTTCAAATGGCTCTGAGCGCTATGGGACTTAACTTCTGAGTTCATCAGTCCCCTAGAACTTAGAACTACTTAAACCTAACTAACCTAAGGACATCACACACATCCATGCCCGCGGAAGGATTCGAACCTGCGACCGTAGCGGTCGCGCGGATCCAGACTGAAGCGCCCAGAACCGCTCGGCTACACCAGCCGGCGATCGAGCAGGCCAAGGCAATATGTCGGACAAACTGCAGAGCATGTTGGGTTACAATAGTGGAATGTGGACGAGAGTTATCCAGTCGAAAAACACTCCCTGGAATTCTGTTCGTGAATGGCACCACGACAGGTCTAATTACCAAACTGACGTACAGATTTGCAGTCAGGTTGAGTGCGATAACAGCGAGAGTGCTCCTCCTGTCATGCGAAATACCTGCCCAGACCATAACTCCAGTGGGAGGTGCAGTTGAAACGTCCCCTTAGAAAAATTATACGTGACTGTGCTTAAACTGACACACAATATTTTTAGCGCAACGCAATCTGACTTTCAAAAATCCTTACAAAAGAATGGCCCTTACTAACATTAACCTATACCTTTCACAAATCACTTACCTCACAAAACTCTGCGTTACTCGAACTACTGCAATACAGCGAGCGCCACTACTGCCAGCTAAATAAAAGACTCAAACTACTGAAGGCACTAACTACTGATAGGCATAGTTAGCAAACGAAAGATTTTGATAGAGAACAAACAATGTATTTACCTCAATAGTGTTCAAAAGTAATAATGTATATAGCAGTTCATGATATCCAGTATCACAAATTTCAAAACTCCGCCATCTCTCTCCCCACATCCACCACTGCTGGCGGCTCACCTCCAACTGCGCAACGCTACGCGCTGTTCACATCCAGCTGCCCAACACTACAATGGCAGACAACAATGCAAACTACCCACAGACTGCCCACAGCACAGCCAGTGATTTTTCATATAGAGCGCTACGTGGCGTTACCAATAAGAAAACCTAAAAGCCTACTTACACAGTGTGTCCGGCATGAGCCTGAAGTAGACAGATTGGTTGCAAGCCCTCAGCTGGTCTCCTTCTAACCAACACTTGGCCATCAGTGGTACCGAGTCAGAACCAGTGTTCGTCAGAAAACACAACAGACCACCACCCTACCCTCCAACGAGCTCTCGCTTGACACCAGTGACGTCACAAATGTCGGTGGTTTGGGATCTGTGGAATGCACGCCTTAGGGCGTCTGGCTCGGAGCTGTCCTTGAAGTAACCGATTCGTAACAGTTCGTTCTGTGTACGGTGTTGCCAACTGCGGCTGAAATTGCTGCTGCAGATGCAGTATGATGCGCCAGAGCCATAAGCCGAACACGATGGTTTTCCTTCTCGGTAGCGTCACGTGACCGTCCAGAGCCCGTCGTGACCACCGCTGCGAGCATTCGTGTAGAGTGGCTACATTCCTGCCAAGTCTTTGTGCAATATCACTGAAGGAACACACAGCTCCTCGTAGCCCGATTACGCGACGTCGTTCAAACTCAGCGAGGTGCTGATCATGGCGTCTTCTCTGCTGAAAGACAGTTTTGACTAGTATCAAACATGTCCAGTCTCAAAAGTAATTAATGTTGACGTTGTTTACAACGCGTATTTAGAGCAAACCTGGTCTGCGTCCACATAGCGGCGGCGCTAGTAGCTCCACAGTTATGAGACTGGCCTGAAATACACTACTGGCCAGTAAAGTTGCTACACAGAGAAGAAATGCAGACGATAAATTGGTATTCATTGGGCAAATATATTATACTAGAACTGACATGTGATTACACTTCCACGCAATTTGGGTGCATAGATGCTGAGAAATCAGTACCCAGAACAACCACCTCTGGCCGTAATAACGGCCTTGATACGCCTGGGCATTGAGTCAAACACAGCTTGGATACCGTGTACAGGTACAGCTGCCCATGCCGCTTCAACACGATACCACTGTTCATCAAACGTACTGACTGGCGTATTGTGACGAGCCAGTTGCTCGGCCGTCACCATTGACCAGACGTTTTCATTGGTGAGAGACCTGGAGAATGTGCTGGCCAGGGCAGCACTCGAACATTTTCTGTATCCAGAAAGGCCCGTACAGGAGCTGGAACATGCGGTCGTGCATTATCCTGCTGAAATGTAGGGTTTCGCAGGGCTCGAATCAAGGGTAGAGCCACGGATCGTAACACATCTGAAATGTAACGTCCACTGTTCAAAGTGCCGCCAATGCGAACAAGAGGTGACCGAGACGTGTAATCAATGGCACCCCATACCATCACGCCGGGTGATACGCCAGTATGGCGATGACGAATACACGCTGCCAATGTGCGTCCACCGCGATGTCGCCAAACACGGATGCGGCCATCATGATGCTGTAAGCAGAATCTGGATTCATCCGAAAAATGACGTTTTGCTATTCGTGCACCCAGGTTTGCCGTTGAGTACACCATTGCAGCCGCTCCTGTCTGTGATGCAGCGTCAAGGGTAACCGTAAGTCTCCGAGCTGATAGTCCATGCTGCTGCAAACGTCGTCGCACTGTTCGTGCAGATGGTTGTTGTCTTGCAAACGTTCCCACCTGTTGACCCAGGGATCGAGACGTGGCTGCACGATGCGTTACAGCCATGAGGATAAGATGCGTGTCATCTCAACTGCTAGTGATACGAGGCCGTTGGGATCCAGCACGGCGCTCCGTATTACCCTCCTGAACCCACCGATTCCATATTCTGCTAACAGTCATTGCATCTCGACCAACGCGAGCAGCAATGTCGCGATACGATAAACCGCAATCGCGATAGGCTACAATCCGACCTTTATCATAGTCGGAAACGTGATGGTACGTGTGGTGTCACCGCCAGAAACCACACTTGCTAGGTGGTAACTTTAAATCGGCCGCGGTCCATTAGTACATGTCGGACCCGCGTGTCGCCACTGTCAGTACTTGCAGACCTAGCGCCACCACATGGCAGGTCTAGAAAGACGGACTAGCACTCGCCCCAGTTGTACGACGACTTTGCTAGCGACTACACTGACGAAGCCTTTCTCTCATTTGCCGATAGACAGAATAGCCTTCAGCTAAGTCCATGGCTACGACCTAGCAAGGCGCCATTAGCCTTACAGTGCTTGTAATTACAGACTCTCATTTGTATTGTCAAGAGCGATGTGCCACAATGATGGAATAAAAGTTGAGTATTAACTTAGATACGTACTTTTCTTATTAGCATTTATTACTTATCCTGTTCCAGACTTCACGCCAGACGGTATGAGTTGACGCGTGCCCTTTCGGTAACCTCACCCTGTGTCTAGACTGTCTTGTCTAGACACAACAGTACGCATTTCTCCTCCTTACACGAGGCATCACAACAACGTTTCACCACGCAACGCCGGTCAACTGCTGTTTTTGTATGAGAAATCGGTTGAAAACTTTCCTCATGTCAGCACGTTGTAGGTGCCGCCACCGGCGCCAACCTTGTGTGAATGCTCTGAAAAGCTAATCATTTGCATATCACAGCATCTTCTTCCTGTCGGTTAAAGTTCGCGTCTGTAGCACGTCGTCTTCGTGGTGTAGCAATTTTAATGGCGAGTAGTGTATGAACTAGCATCATCGTTCAGATGTAGAAACACACGTAGTAACTTTCGTTTATGTCGCAATCCTCCTTTTTTCTTCGACGTATTTCGCTCTGTTATGAGGTCATTCTTTCTAAACTTTGTGGCCAAGAGTTTCATCATTAACGTACGCTACGTCTGCTAGGAATTTCAGTTTCACTTGGTAAAGATTAAATTCCCGGAGAAATAAAACGGTGCTTGACATTTAGTGCGAAACAGCAGCGGGCGGGCGGAATACTGTCACCCATAACGCAGCCGGCGGGAGACGAGTGCGGCGCATGCGCAGAAGCTCGGCGCTCGGCCGCCACCTGCCGACACTGGAGTGGCCATTCGTTTCCGGCTGCGCTCCCCTAATTTGATACTCGCATAAATAAGTGCATTTGTCGGCGTCGCCAGCAGCTTCATTAGAGCCGGCCGAGTTATTGAGCGCGTGCTACGGCGGCGGCGGCAGCGGCGAGCATTCAGCCCACGGCGGAGCGGCCGCTAATGCCTCCACTTCCTGTCAGCCGCCTCCGTTTCCAGCGCCGCATTAGGACTCGCGTAACCGCGCGGGGGAGTGGGGGGAGGTGCGGTTCTGAGGACTGTAACGCTATCTGGCCGCCATTAAGGCGTCATCTCCGGAATTGTAACTCCCATACTTCGTGTTACGCTGAAGGGGGCTCGTCCTGTTCTTTAAGTCGTAAACATACAGCCTTACACGCCGCAATAAGAAAAAGAGTCCCTACTGACACATATTAGTGTACGTATTCCAACAAACCTAATACATCACTGTAATATCTCTATCTCTCTTTCTCTCTCTTGTACGCCGCCACCAGCACAGAACAGGAATAGCACGTGGTCGTCGTATGTGTTATTCATTGGCGTTGATGGCAAAGGAGGTAGTGAGTCACCAAAGATTCGACTGTTATACTTCATAGAATACAGGGGGTGGACAAAAATATGTAAAAACTGCGAGAAATGCATGCTGGGACATAAATGCAGATTCGAGCCAAGGTTGCACGTTGCCCTGTTAGATGTGGCCACGAATAGCACCTGTGTAATGTCCTCAATAAGCGGTCACAACAGTGTTCCGTCTAACGGTAAGTGCATTATGTCGGAGGTAAGTGGCTTTATCAGGAGTTTGAACTTAGTGAAGAAACTAGAAAATCTGCGAAGGCAAATGCAAAGTCTCAGTCTAGATATAGTGGAGGCCAGTGAAGTGAAACGGAAAGAAGACAAGGATTCTGACCAGAGGACTATAGGGTAATATCAACAGCAGCAGAGAATAGTATAACTACAACTGAAAGAAAACAGCCATGGGTCACTATTTTTAACTAATTAACCGGGTTTCAACACTGCTATGAGTGCCTTCGTCAGAATTTAAATAAAAAAATGGCAGCACTTATATGTCATTTATAAAATAATAAATATGCCAAAAGGGCAAAGGATGATTCCGTACTTACACTCTGTATTATACGTTTTTAGTCATAATTCTATCACCACGTTATAGACCATTCTCTAATTTAAATTCTGAGGAAGACATTCCTAGCAGTGTTGAAACCCGGTTAATTCGTTAAAAATAGTGACCGAGGGCTGTTTGCTTTCAATTTTAACTATTCACGGTCTCTGAAGGTGCAGCCATGTACAAAAAAATCGTATATCTTGAGTAGGATTCGTTATGTATAGGAAGGTAGGGCAGATAGTGAGCCACTACGAACAGTCCAGTGACAGGTTTGTTCTCATCAGAATCGACAGGACACCAACACATACAACGACAGTTCAGGCGTACACACCGACGTCGCAAGCTGAAATGAACAAATAGACAAATTATGTGAGGAATGACAAGATACACTTGAAATTCTCTATGGCTATATGTACAGCAATAAGGAACAACGGGTAATTGGTTCAAATGGCTCTGAGCACTATGAGACTTAACATCTATGGTCATCAGTCCCCTAGAACTTAGAACTACTTAAACCGAACTAACCACAACACCCAGTCATCACGTGGCAGAGAAAATCCCTGACCCCGCCGGGAATCGAACCCGGGAACCCGAGCGTGGGAAGCGAGAACGTTACCGCACGACCACAAGCTGCGGACTAACGGGTAATTCAGTACGGAAAAGAAGATGAGAATCTAATAGCCATGGGAGACTAGAATGCGGTAATAAGGGAAGGACTAGAAGAAAGGGTTTACGGGAGAATGTAGGTTTGGTAGTAGGGATCAGAAAGGAGAAAGTCTAATTGAGTTCCGCAGTAGATTTCAGGTAGTAATACTGAATACCCTGTTCAAGAATCACAACAGGCGGAGGTATACTTGGAAAAGGCCAGCAGACACGGGAAAATCCAGTTAGATTACATGGTGCTCAGACAGGGATTCCGAAATCCCTGCGCTGTAAGGCGTACCTAGGAGTAGATATACACTCAGATCACTATCTAGTAGCTATGAAGAGTAGTCTGAAGTTTAAGACATTAGTCAGGAAGAATCAGTACGCAAGTAAGTGGGATACCGAAGTACTAAGGAATGACAAGATACGCTTGAAAGTCTCTATGGCTATATATACAGCAATAAGGAATAGCTTAGTAGGCAGTACAGTTGAAGAGGAATGGACGTCTCTAAAAAGGGCAATCACAGAACCTCGAAGGAAAAATATGGGTAGAAAGAAGGTAACTGCGAAGAAACCATGGGTAACAGAACAAATTCTTCAGTTGATCGATTAAAGAAGGAAGTACAAAAATGTTCAGGGAAATTTAAGAGCACAAAAATACAAATGACATAAACGAAATAAATAGAACATGCACGGAAACTAAGACGAAATGGCTGCACCAAAAATCTCAAGAAATAGAAAAACAAATGATTGTCGGAAGCACTGACTCAGCATAGAGAAAAGGAAAACAACCTCCGGTAAAATTAAAAGCAGGGTTGGTAACGTTAAGAGTGCAACGTGAATCCCACTGTTAAACGCGGGAGAATAAGCGGATGGGTGGAAAGAGTACACTGAAGGCCTCTATGAGGGGGAAGACGTGTTATGTGATAGAAGGACAACTGGAGTCGATATAGAAAAGAAAGGGGATCCAGTATTAAAATCAGAGTTTAAAAGAGCTTTGAAGGAAGCAAAGAGCTTTGTGGAAGCAAAAACACTATTCACCTTGGCGTGTGGCATGTATGAATATGGTGATATACCAACTGACATTCGGAAAAATATCATCCACACAATTCCCAAGACTGCAAAAGCTGACAAATGCGAGAATTATAGCAGAATCAGCTTAACAGATCATGTATCCAATTTGCTGATAAGAATAATAAACAGAAGAATGCAAAAGAAAATTTAGGGTTCAGAGAAAATTTGAGTCTCGTAACAAATAAATACCCCACTCACACAATTATAGTTGGTGGGGACTACAACCTTCCCTCGATATGTTGGTAAAAATACTTGTTCAAAACCGGTGGTAGGCAGAAAACATCTTCCGAGATTGTCCTAAATGCTTTCTCCGCGAATTGTAAATGGTTGCGAAAACACACTTGACCTCTTAGCCACAAACAATCCAGAGCTAATAGAGAGCATCATGACTGATACAGGGATTAGTGATCATAAGGTCGTTGTAGCTAGGCTCAATACCGTTTCTTCCAAATCCACCAGAAACAAACGCAAAATAATTTTATTTAAAAAATCGGATAATGTGTCACTAGAAGCCTTCCTAAAAGACAATCTCCATTCCTTCCGAACTGACTATGCAAATGTAGACGAAATGTGGCTCAGATTCAAAGATATAGTAGCAACAGCAATTGAGAGATTCATACCTCATAAACTGGTAAGAGATGGAACTGGTCCCCCATGGTACACAAAACAGCTCCGAACGCTGTTGCAGAGCAACGGAAAAAGCATGCAAAGTTCAGAAGAACGCGAAATCCCGAAGATTGGCTAAAATTTACAGACGCGCGAAATTTGGCACGGACTTCAATGCGAGATGCCTTTAATAGGTTCCACAACGAAACATTGTCTCGAAATTTGGTAGAAAATCCGAAGAAATTCTGGTCGTATGTAAAGTACACAAGCGGCAAGTCGCAGTCAATACCTTCGCTGCGCAGTGCCGGTGGTACTGTTACCGACGACTGTGCCGCTAAAGCGGAGTTATTGAACGCAGTTTTTCGAAATTCCTTCACCAGGGAAGACGAATGGAATATTCCAGAATTTGAAACACGAACAGCTGCTAGCATGAGTTTCTTAGAAGTAGACACCTTAGGGGTTGCGAAGCAACTCAAATTGCTTGATACGGGCAAGTCTCCAGGTCCAGGTTGTATACCGATTAGGTTCCTTTCAGATTACGCAGATACAATAGCTCCCTACTTAGCAATCATATACAACCGCTCGCTCACCGATAGATCTGTACCTACAGATTGGAAAATTGCGCAGGTCGCACCAGTGTTTAAGAAGGTAAGAAGGGTAGTAGGAGCAATCCATCGAACTACAGACCTATACCATTGACGTCGGTTTGCAGTAGGGTTTTGGAGCATATACTGCATTCAAACATTATGAATCACCTCGAAGGGAACGATCTATTGATGCGTAACCAGCATGGTTTCAGAAAACATCGTTTTTGTGCAACGCTGCTAGCTCTTTATTCGCAAGAAGTAATGGCCGCTATCGACAGGGGATCTCAAGTTGATTCCGTATTTCTAGATTTCCGGAAAGCTTTTGACACCGTTCCTCACAAGCGACTTCTAATCAAGCTGCGGGCCTACGGGTATCGTCTCAGTTGTGCGACTGGATTCGTGATTTCCTGTCAGGAAGGTCGCAGTTCGTAGTAATAGACGGCAAATCATCGAGTAAAACTGAAGTGATATCAGGTGTTCCACAGGGAAGCGTCCTAGGACCTCTGCTGTTCCTGATCTATATAAATGACCTGGGTGACAATCTGAGCAGTTCTCTTAGGTTGTTCGCAGATGATGTTGTAATTTACCGTTTAGTAAGGTCATCCGAAGACCAGTATCAGTTGCAAAGCGATTTAGAAAAGATTGCTGTATGGTGTGGCAGGTGGCAGTTGACGCTAAATAACGAAAAGTGTGAGGCGAATCACATGAGTTCCAAAAGAAATCCGTTGGAATTCGATTACTCGATAAATAGTGCAATTCTCAAGGCTGTCAATTCAACTAAGTACCTGGGTTTTAAAATTACGAACAACTTCAGTTGGAAAGACCACATAGATAATATTGTGGGGAAGGCGAGCCAAAGATTGCGTTTCATTGGCAGGACACTTAGAAGATGCAACAAGTCCACTAAAGAGACAGCTTACACTACACTGCGAGGTGTGGGATCCTTACCAAGTGGGATTGACGGAGGACATCGAAAGGGTGCAAAAAAGGGCAGCTCGTTTTGTATTATCACGCAATAGGGGAGAGAGTGTGGCAGATATGATACGCGAGTTGGGATGGAAGTCATTAAAGCAAAGACGTTTTTCGTCGCAGCGAGATCTATTTACGAAATTTCAGACACCAACTTTCTCTTCCGAATGCGAAAATATTTTTTTGAGCCCAACCTACATAGGTAGGAATGATCACCAAAATAAAATAAGAGAAATCAGAGCTCGAACAGAAAGGTTTAGGTGTTCGTTTTTCTCGCGCGCTGTTCGGGAGTGGAATGGTAGAGAGATAGTATGATTGTGGTTCGATGAACCCTCTGCCAAGCACTTAAATGTGAATTGCAGTTTAATCATGTAGATGTAGATGTAGGGTGTGTTAGATGACGGTAAGTTTGGCTTTAGGAAAGGTAAAGGTACGAGAGAGGGAATTCTGACGTTGCCGTTGATAATAGAAGCAAGACTAAAGAAAAATAAAGACAAGTTTGTAGGATTTGGCGACCTCGAAAAAGTGTTTGATAATATAAAATGCTCCAAGATGTTCAAAATTTCGAGAAAAATAGCTGTAAGCTATAGGGAGATTGGGTAATATACAATATGTACAAGAGCCAAGAGGGAATAATAAGAGCGGACGACCAAGAACGATATGCTCTGATTAAAAAAGATGTAAGTTAGAGGTTTAGTCTTCCACCCCTACTGTTCAATCCGTACATCGAAGAAGCAATACTGGAAATAAAAGAGAGGTTCAAAAATGGAATTAAAATTCAGGGTGAAAGAATATCAATGATATGATTCGCTGATGACTTTGTTGTCCTCAGTGAGAGTGAAGATGAATTACAGGATCTGCTGAATGGGATGAGCAGTCTAATGACTACAAACTATGGCTTGTGGGTAAATTGAAGGTAGAGAACAGTAATGAGATGTAGCAGAAACTAGAACGGCGAAAAAGTTAACATCAGAATTGACGAGAATGAATTAGATGGAGTTAGTGAATTCTGCTATCTAGGTTTCGAAATAATCGAAGACGGACGTAGCAAAGCGAGCATCAAAAGTAGACTAGCACTGGAGGAAAAGGCATTCCTGGCTAAGAGACGTCTACTGCTATCAAACATTGGCCTTAATTTGAGGGAGAAAATTCTGAGAATGTACGTTTGGAGCACCGAATTGTATGGTAGTGAAACATGCCTTGTGGGAGAACCAGAACACAAGAGAATCAAAGCATTTGAGATGTGGTGCTACAGAGGAACGTTGGAAACTAGATGGACTAATAAGATAAGGGATGAGGAGGTTCTGTGAAGATTCGGAGAGGTAGGGAATATATGAAAGACACTTACAAGAAGAAACGACAGGATGATCGAGCAGCAGTTAAGGCATGAGGGGCTGACTTTCACGGTACTAGAGGGAGCTGTAGAGGGCAAAAACTGAAGAGCAAGACAGAGATGTATTCCACTTCCGGCAGATAATTGAGGATTCAGGTTGCAAGTGCTGCTCTGAGATGAAGAGGTTGGCACAGGAGAGGAATTCGTGGCAGACCGCATCAAAACAAATCAGAAGACTGATACTTTGAAAAAAAAAGTCTTGAACGTCGTCAAATTGTTGGTGTTCGTATGGTTGTTGATTCTGCAGCCAAGGTAGGCGAAGTGTTTGGTGTTTCCAGAAGCACCATATCGAAGACCTATATCGCATGTATGAAAAGCGAAAAAAAATAATCCGCTAAGTCACAACGCGGATACACCGTCATTCAAAAGGATTGTGATGAAAATTAAATGGAAGAAAGCTGCAGAAATCACTACAGTACTGAATGTCGCACTGACAAACATTGTCTGCACCAAAACAAAAAGGTGAAGGGAGTTTAGCAATGTAGGGCGAGATGGAATTCCAAAATCAAATCAGTGTTGCAAATGGCCATATCACGAAAAAAGTGGTTCCGCAGCCATAAAAGCTAGTGTGTGGAGCGATGGAACAAAATGATCTGTTCGGATGGATATTGTTTCACAGGGTTTTCCACTTCTGACTGCATTTACGTTCGAAGAGTGAAGCATGGCGGGGGTTCGGTGACGAGTTGAGCAGTCATTTCGTGGGATTTCATTGACCCCATCGTTACCATGCAGAGTCGCACTACTGCCAGGGATTATGTAACCATTTTGGCTGATCAGGTCCATCCTGTGTTGTTTCCCATTGGTAATGCTGTGTACGAAGACGACAAGGCCTGTGTTTACAAAGCTCGCATCTTCCAAGACTGGTTTTGTGAGCATGGGGACGAACACTGTCGCACCTCCTGACCACACAGTAGCCTGATCTCAGTAACACTGGTGGTTTGTGGTTTACTCTGGAGAGAAGGGTACCTCATCGCTACCCTCCTCCATTATCGTTACTTGAACTGGCCACTATTTTGCAAGAAAAATGGTGTACGATTCCACTGGGAACCATAACGACCTGTATTTATCCATTCCGAGACAACTGGAAGCTGTTTAGAACGCCAGTGGTTTTCCCACACCGTATGAGACATACGAGCGTGTTGCTTTACTTGTTTCCATATTTTTGTACACCCCCTTAAGTCAAGACTGAAATTAACATTTATACACTCCTGGAAATTGAAATAAGAACACCGTGAATTCATTGTCCCAGGAAGGGGAAACTTTATTGACACATTCCTCGGGTCACATACATCACATGATCACACTGACAGAACCACAGGCACATAGACACAGGCAACAGAGCATGCACAATGTCGGCACTAGTACAGTGTATATCCACCTTTCGCAGCAATGCAGGCTGCTATTCTCCCATGAAGACGATCGTACAGATGCTGGATGTAGTCCTGTGGAACGGCTTGCCAAGCCATTTCCACCTGGCGCCTCAGTTGGACCAGCGTTCGTGCTGGACGTGCAGACCGCGTGAGACGACGCTTCATCCAGTCCCAAACATGCTCAATGGGGGACAGATCCGGAGATCTTTCTGGCCAGGGTAGTTGACTTACACCTTCTAGAGCACGTTGGGTGGCACGGGATACATGCGGACGTGCATTGTCCTGTTGGAACAGCAAGTTCCCTTGCCGGTCTAGGAATGGTAGAACGATGGGTTCGATGACGGTTTGGATGTACCGTGCACTATTCAGTGTCCCCTCGACGATCACCAGTGGTGTACGGCCAGTGTAGGAGATCGCTCCCCACACCATGATGCCGGGTGTTGGCCCTGTGTGCCTCGGTCGTATGCAGTCCTGATTGTGGCGCTCACCTGCACGGCGCCAAACACGCATACGACCATCATTGGCACGAAGGCAGCAGAAGCGACTCTCATCGCTGAAGACGACACGTCTCCATTCGTCCCTCCATTCACGCCTGTCGCGACACCACTGGAGGCGGGCTGCACGATGTTGGGGCGTGAGCGGAAGACGGCCTAACGGTGTGCGGGACCGTAGCCCAGCTTCATGGAGACGGTTGCGAATGGTCCTCGCCGATACCCCAGGAGCAACAGTGTCCCTAATTTGCTGGGAAGTGGCGGTGCGGTCCCCTACGGCACTGCGTAGGATCCTACGGTCTTGGCGTGCATCCGTGCGTCGCTGCGGTCCGGTCCCAGGTCGACGGGCACGTGCACCTTCCGCCGACCACTGGCGACAACATCGATGTACTGTGGAGACCTCACGCCCCACGTGTTGAGCAATTCGGCGGTACGTCCACCCGGCCTCCCGCATGCCCACTATACGCCCTCGCTCAAAGTCCGTCAACTGCACATACGGTTCACGTCCACGCTGTCGCGGCATGCTACCAGTGTTAAAGACTGCGATGGAGCTCCGTATGCCACGGCAAACTGGCTGACACTGACGGCGGCGGTGCAAAAATGCTGCGCAGCTAGCGCCATTCGACGGCCAACACCGCGGTTCCTGGTGTGTCCGCTGTGCCGTGCGTGTGATCATTGCTTGTTCAGCCCTCTCGCAGTGTCCGGAGCAAGTATGGTGGGTCTGACACACCGGTGTCAATGTGTTCTTTTTTCCATTTCCAGGAGTGTACATTTGCTCTGTTGGTTGACATAAACCACAGTGATATCTAAAACTCCGAACAAATTACAAAATGACGCTGAGACTGTGGGAAGGTATGGAAGAGTGCAGAAGACTGTGCGGAGTAAGGGCAACAAAATGTGCTTATCTGGAAGCTAATTTCACGACAAGAACAAGTATACAAGTTGCGTTGAAGTGTGACCATGTTACATACTGTGCAGAATATGGATCATGCTATCCCACCTGCAACATTCTTCTAAATGGCTACCGTACGCCTATCAGCATCAGACGTCGACAGGAGATGACACGGCAACCCCCCCCCCCCAAACCCCATCCTCCAATGTGAGCACGATTGTTCCTTCTGAAATTCCACGTGTGAATTTCATAATTACTGAGTGGCGTAGTACCTAATCATCGATTAGTAAATGCGCTGTGGTTAATGTCCTGGTGTAAGCTGTCGCCAGCACTCCGGTTGGCAGAGAGGTTGTGAGAGGATCGATAATAAAAGCTGGAACAAACGAACCTATCAGGAGAAAGGGCAAAGACAAACTCGCAAGAAACTTTACACCAACGTTTTGTCGACTGCCAGTGTTTAGATCGCCGCCGTGGATGGGTGGTCCAGTCAGTCATCTGGTCAGTCGAGTCACCAGTCATAGCCCAGTCACTTGCAGTTGCAGACAGTGTAAGTAAGCTGTTTAGGTTTTCTTATTGGTAAGGGTCCGCCGCTCGTGGTCTCGCGGTAGCGTTCTCGCTTCCCGAGCACGGGGTCCCGGGTTCGATTCCCGGCGGGGTCAGGGATTTTCACCTGCCTCGAGATGACTGGGTGTTTGTGTTGTCCTCATCATTTCATCATCATCCAGGAAAGTGGCGAAATTGGACTGAGCAAAGATTGGGTAATTGTACGGGCGCTGATAACCACGCAGTTGAGCGCCCCACAAACCAATCATCATCATCATCATCATCTTATTGGTAACGCCACGTAGCGCTCTGTATGAAAAATCACTGGCTGTGCTGTGTGCAGTCTGTGGCTAGTTTGCATTGTTGTCTGCCATTGTAGTGTTGGGCAGCTGGATGTGAACAGCGCGTAGCGTTGAGCAGTTGGAGGTGACCCGCCAGCAGTGGTGGATGTGGGGAGAGAGATGGCGGAGCTTTGAAATTTGTAAGACTGGATGTCATGAACTGCTATATATATTATGACTATTAAGGTAAATACATTGTTTGTTCTCTATTAAAATCTTTCAATTGCTAACTATGCCTATCAGTAGTTAGTGCCTTCCGTAGTTTGAATCTTTTATTTAGCTGGCAGTAGTGGCGCTCGCTGTATTGCAGTAGTTCGAGTAATGAAGATTTTTGTGAGGTAAGTGATTTGTGAAAGGTATAGCTTAATGTTAGTGAGGGCCATTCTTTTGTAGGGATTTTTGAAAGTCAGATTGCGTTGCGCTAAAAATATTGTGTGTCAGTTTAAGCACAGTCGTATAAAATTTTTCAAAAGGGGACGTTTCAACAGTCACTACCAAGGTCAGAGTCTCAGTCTCAGGGAGCACATAGTGTGCATAGCGGGACTTGTACTTCACCAGCAGTGAGGCTAACGTGGAATGTTACAGGAGACTTTGTACCACGACGCCTGTTAACACATGTGTTCAGTTTGTTTTTAGAAAGACAATACCGGCCACCAAACAACTTCCTTTCCTTGCTTCCCATGGTACACACCTACAGGACAACGAGATGACACTATAGTTCATATTCTCAACTGCTTCAATAGACGCCTACAAAATATATGTGTGTGATACGTGTGAACCCGTCATATAATATAGAAAAGATATCTGTACGTCGCGAAAAGTGGCAGTTGGCTCTATAATGAAATGTGTGAAGTCGTCAACATGAATACTAAAGGGAATCACACAGCATAGGGACAAGCGAGGAGAGACAGGAAGCACGAAACATAGTTTCAGGTCAAGGAAACTCTGTCGTCTCTACAATGCAGGAGTGCCAACTGCCAACTCCTCACGATGGAAATGTAAACAAAATAGCCATTAGGCTATTACACGATAAATCATACAAACCTAAAGGCTGTATGTTCAACTAAATAATTAAGGATTACAATTACAGATAACTTAAATTGGAACAATCACATAGATTATGATGCGAGGAAAGCGAACCAAAGACTGTGATTTGTCAGCAGAACACTTAGAAAATACAACAGGTCTACTAAAGAAACTGCTTACAATAGGCTTGTCCGCCCTCTTCTAGAGTATTACTGAGCGGTGTGGGACCTGCATCAAATAGGATTCACAAAGGACATCGAAAAAATTTAACGAAGGGCAGCTTATTTCGTGTTATCGTGAAATAGGGGAGAGAGTGTCACGGATGTGATTCGCGATTTGGGGTGGCAATCATTAAAACAGATGCTTTTCTCGTTGCAGTAGGATCTTCTCAAGAAATTTGAATCAGCCAACTTTCAGCTCCGCGTGCGCATACATTTTATAGCAGGCACCTATATTGGGGGAAATGATCGTCATAATAAAATAAGAGAAATCGGAGGTCACACGGAAAGATTTAAGTGTTCGTTTTTTTTTACCGCGCGCTGTTAGAGAGTGGAACGGTAGAGAGAAACTGTGAAAGTGGTTCGATGAACTCTGTGCCAGGAACTTAATTGTGAATTGCAGAGTAATCATACTGGCGGGAATATTTTTTTTTTTTTTTTTTGAGAACTCAGTGCTCAGAAATATTATATGACTTTAACGAATGAGAATACGAATACGTATAAAATTACTGACCTCTATGTCCTTATCGCTGACATTTACTCTAGCCCAAATAACTATGGTATACAACGGAAAAAAATTATGCTTCACGGTCCCTCTTGGAATATTAAATGTCTGTTTCAATTTCACTATATTCTTTCGCATTAATGTCTTTGGTGTTTTTAAAATCGTTTCCTAGAGAAAGTGAATACACTTATCAAATGTGTAGTAACCTAGGAAACCATCAACGGCTAATCGCTATTTAGTTGACATTTCCATCGTGAGAAGTTGGAGTTGCCAGTTGGTACTCCTGTATTGTAGAGACGACAGAGTTTCCTTGACCTGAAACTATGTTTCGTGCTTCCTGTCTCTCCTCGCTTGTCCCTATGCTGTATGATTACGTTGTTAATTCTTCTTTGTTGTTTTGGGCCCTATTATCTTGTTTTGAAGCATCTGATTCCTGATATGGAAATTGTAATTTATTTGCGATATGGGAGGAAACTGGCAGTGAACTGTGTAGTATTGACGGCAGAGTGATACTTTTTACTTAGAAAACAAGTGCATCTAAACGGTTGAACATATATATATATATATATATATATATATATATATATATATATATATATATATATATATATATATTACATGGCTTTTTCGACTTAGATTTTCATCGGTAAGCGCAGCCAGATACTTAGACCCTTGTACTTTTCTGACCGTATGAAACTGCGTGACCTGTGTTTCTTTTCTGAATTTAATCTTATTTCTACGAAACCAATTAATGTCTCTCTCAAAAACATCAGTTACTCTTGTATCTGTCGATGCTTCTCAATTTGACTTAATGACAGACCTTTACCATCTGAAAAACGAGGTAAAACTGTCTCTTGATTCATATGAAATGAGAGATCTTCACCATAGAGCAAAAATAGTAGTGGATCCACGATTAAACTCTGCAGAACCATCACTGTCAGTTTCACGTAGTCTTCTTGCGTCAGTTACTTGAAATGCTTAGTGTAACTACCAGTATCCTGTTAAAAACGAGTTAAAGTCGGTATGTGATGCAGTATTTAGCCTGTAAAAAAGTAATTTCTGTGATATGAATAACATCATTGGACACCTTTCACACGACGCTGGAGAACACAACTGGTGCAGCTTTATGATTTAAAAAATGTGTAATGAGGTTGCTGAATTTACCAATAGCTGTTTCAGCAGAGTGGCAATTATGATATAGGCCAGCAGTAATATAAGTAATCTTCCCTGAACGAAGGCTAAATACGGCACATTTTAATTTGTCTAGTGAAATATCCTGAATTGGTTATGTATTACCCATGTTACAAAGAACACACGTGCCCACAAATTTTACTCCTGCTAAAAACCGTAATGAGCCCCATCTAATCTTCTTGTTTTCATTGATAATGTGGTAGAGATTTTAATTTCACAGAGTTCACTGCGTGTCTTTTCATCTGTGTTCTGGTTTACTTTCTCTTCTGCACAATTTGCACTGACCTCCTCACCAAGCTCAAAAACCAATTATTAAAAATACCTGCTACAAATCTTATTTAGTATAAGAAGGGGATGAGTTGTTCTTTATAGGAATAACTTTTTCAATGCAGATTTTTGTGTCTTCTATATGTATAGTAGTGCATTTGAATAAACAAAACAATGTAACGCTATCTCAGCACCTACATTCACAATCCGTATGTGTAAGAATTATTTACTGAAATGTGACAGAATCTGACTGCATGCCCACCTGTGTGGGTGTAAGTTAGCTACGTTTTATAATCACAGTCATTAAAAATGATATTCGTTATGATTCTGTACAGAGCAAATGAATGTGAGGCTCTACCTCATCTAGATACATAAAGATAACGGCCACTGAACAAGTTTAAGCGAGCTCCGCGGGGCTGTAGCTGGTTACGTTGAACAAACCCATTTATGATTCGCAGTTGAAAATGTATACTGGTTTAAAGGTTTAGAGAAAAACTACTGGTGGCTGCCATTCAGGAAAGTGATAGACATGACAGAACATAGGTGAATAGCTCGATCAGAAACTAGTTTTCCCTCTTCTCTATTAAGGAAAGGGAGAAGAAATGAGATAGTCACTTTTATATGATAATACATAAGACGTAGGTTTTCTCTATGTTACAAAGATGGCACTGAATGTCGAGCAGATGCGCAAAACTATAGACCTGTATCTCTGACGTCGATCTGTTGTAGAATTTTAGAACAGGTTTTTTGCTCGAGTATCATGTCGTTTTTGGAAACCCAGAATCTACTATGTAGGAATCAACATGGATTCCGGAAACAGCGATCGTGTGAGACCCAACTCGCTTTATTTGTTCATGAGGCCCAGAAAATATTAGATACAGGCTCCCAGGTAGATGCTATTTTTCTTGACTTCCGGAAGGCGTTCGATACAGTTCCGCACTGTCGCCTGATAAACAAAGTAAGAGCCTACGGAATATCAGACCAGCTGTGTGGCTGGATTGAGGAGTTTTTGGCGGGCAGAACACAGCATGTTGTTATCAATGGAGAGACGTCTACAGACGTTAAAGTAACCTCTGGCGTGCCACAGAGGAGTGTTATGGGACCATTGCTTTTCACAATATATATAAATGACCTAGTAGATAGTGTCGGAAGTTCCATGCGGCTTTTCGCGGATGATGCTGTAGTATACAGAGAAGTTGCAGCATTAGAAAATTGTAGCGAAATGCAGGAAGATCTGCAGCGGATAGGCACTGACCCTTAACATAGACAGATGTAATGTATTGCGAATACATAGAAAGAAGGATCCTTTATTGTATGATTACATGATAGCGGAACAAACACTGGTAGCAGTTACTTCTGTAAAATATCTGGGAGTATGCGTGTGGAACGATTTGAAGTGGAATGATCATATAAAATTAATTGTTGGTAAGGCGGGTACCAGGTTGAGATTCATTGGGAGAGTCCTTAGAAAATGTAGTCCATCAACAAAGGAGGTGGCTTACAAAACACTCGTTGGACCTATACTTGAGTACTGCTCATCAGTGTGGGATCCGTACCAGATCGGGTTGACGGAGGAGATAGAGAAGATCCAAAGAAGAGCGGCACGTTTCGTCACAGGGTTATTTGGTAACCGTGATAGCGTTACGGAGATGTTTAACAAACCCAAGTGGCACACTCTGCAAGAGAGGCGCTCTGCATCGCGGTGTAGCTTGCTCGCCAGGTTTCGAGAGAGTGCGTTTCTGGATGAGGTATCGAATATATTGCTTCCCCCTAGTTATACCTCCCGAGGAGATCACGAATGTAAAATTAGAGAGATTAGAGCGCGCACGGAGGCTTTCAGACAGTCGTTTTTCCAGCGAACCATACGCGACTGGAACAGGAAAGGGAGGTGATGACAGTGGCACGTAAAGTGCCCTCCGCCACACACCGTTGGGTGGCTTGCGGAGTATAAATGTAGATGTAGATGTAGAATGTGCGCACAGCAATTAATCGAGAAGTATAGGATCCCAAACATTTGGTTTCATACAAAAAGTACTACATACACATAGATTGCACATTTCGAACTATTGCGCACGAACAATCGATAATGTTCGAAAAACAAATCACTATAAAAAAGAAAATAGTTTAAGCTTAGACCTTCAAAGGGATATGGAGGAATCTCACCAGAACTGCAGCCAGCTTCCGTGGAGTCTTCGTAAAGAATCTTTTTCGCTGCTCCATATGCTCCGCTTACGCGGGATTGCAAAGATACTACCACACGGCTGAGACAAAAGTGTTATCCTTGTCTATGGCTCAAAGACCATCTCACTGTATTTGCTGCTTCAGAGATTTACTTGTCTCTTTGGCGTCTGCCAAATTCGGCTTGAACATCTATGGAGTTATGAAACGAGACATGCTGAAACAAGAGCCCTGTTTCGATATAAGCTTTCATGACGGTCACATTCGGCTTGATACTGTTATTTCTGTGGCTTCTTTCCCTGACACTTAAAAGTAATCAATGAAGATTTTATTTTATTGGCTGGGTAATTAGTTTTAGACAATATGTAGGCTGGTGACTGAGCAAATACCCAAAGTTTTCATAATTTATCTTATATAATACAAGGAAGTGCGCTTAAATTACGGAAACAAAATTACGTGACAATTTATGTGCTTGATGCTAGTACCGTAGAGCAATGAGTCGCATGTCAACACAAGCACCAAAGTCAACATTACCTTCCCTCAATTGGGCCAACTGGCGGTGAATCGAGGAAGTACAGTACATACTGACGAAACTAAAATGAGCTCTAACATGGAAATTAAGAGTTTCCGGACACATGTCCACATAACATCTTTTCTTTATTTGTGTGCGAGGAATGTTTCCTGAAGGTTTGGCCGTACCTTTTTGTAACACCCTGTGTAACTCTGAACCTCGTATAACAAAGCTACGGAAAAATACACTGAAGATACACTGTATCTTTATGTAGCTTTGTTATAAGAGGTTATACTGAAGTGTATCTTTACGTAGCTTTGTTATAAGAGGGTCTATTTCGTCTATCGAAACTGTACAGTTGAGGAGAATGGTTGGTGACGAGGAGACAAGTATTGTTGATTAAAAACAGTCAACACCAAGATTTCATAAATAATAATTTATTTAAAACAATTTCGGCCAACGGTGTCATCTTCAGGTCTTCAAAAATCTTTTGTTATGAAACGTATTCATTTTACGTTGACTCCCACGCCAGGTTGTCATGCGGATAAAAATCAGCACATTATAAAAGTTCTGTCATAACTAAGTCAGTTGCCGCTGCCAACCGACCGCGTGGTGAAGAGATGCCGGGGCTGGACTTCAGCTAAGTAGTTTTATTCGACATGGTACCACGGTACCACAGGTTTTAATTTAATGATGACTGTGCCTTACTCTGGCATGTTATAGTAATTTTATGCTTCTGAAGAAGGCTAGATTAATATAACCGAAACCAGGTAAAGACCAGAAAATTCGCGCAACTGAGGCTGATTCCTCAAAATATCAGAATATTATTGCTCTACAGATGCACATGTTTTCGTCCGTACACATCTCCGCAGCTGTCGTTCACACCTGTCATCTACGGCCCATGATGCATCACCATGGTGGCACGCGAACTGTTTACAGACTTGTCAATTTGGAAATGCTTCCAAACTTGCCCTGAAAGCCAATGATCGTGACCTTTTGGACGTCAGATATCGCTCCGTTTCCGCATTACGACAACGACTGCGCTGTTTCCGAGTTCCCACTACACCCTTTATATACCCTTCACTGCTAGTGCTGCCACCTGCAGTTATACCACGCTGACGTCGAACGCAGGTGGTGGTCACATTAATGTGACTGGACAGTGTATAAATTACAATGTCAAATGATAAAAAAAGAGCCCGGTGTATTTCAAAGCTGTATGCCCAATGATATCGTGAGAAAAATAATAGTGTCATGATTATAAAAGGTGCACTATTCGACACATTAAAAGTACGAGGTGCATTCAAGTTCTAAGGCCTCCGATTTTTTTTGTAATTAACTACTCACCCGAAATCGATGAAACTGGCGTTACTTCTCGACGTAATCGCCCTGCAGACGTACACATTTTTCACAACGCTGACGCCATGATTCCATGGCAGCGGCGAAGGCTTCTTTAGGAATCTGTTTTGACCACTGGAAAATCGCTGAGGCAATAGCAGCACGGCTGGTGAATGTGCGGCCACGGAGAGTGTCTTTCATTGTTGGAAAAAGCCAAAAGTCACTAGGAGCCACGTCAGGTGAGTAGGGAGCATGAGGAATCACTTCAAAGTTGTTATCACGAAGAAACTCTTGCGTAACGTTAGCTCGATGTGCGGGTGCGTTGTCTTGGTGAAACAGCACACGCGCAGCCCTTCCCAGACGTTTTTGTTGCAGTGCAGGAAGGAATATGTTCTTCAAAATATTTTCGTAGGATGCACCTGTTACCGTAGTGCCCTTTGGAACGCAATGGGTAAGGATTACGCCCTCGCTGTCCTAGAACATGGACACCATCATTTTTTTCAGCACTGGCGGTTAGCCGAAATTTTTTTGGTGGCGGTGAATCTGTGTGCTTCCATTGAGCTGACTGGCGCTTTGTTTCTGGATTGAAAAATGGCATCCACGTCTCATCCATTGTTACAACCGACGAAAAGAAAGTCCCATTCATGCTGTCGTTGCGCGTCAACACTGCTTGGCAACATGCCACACAGGCAGCCGTATGGTCGTCCATCAGCAATCGTGGCACCCACCTGGATGTCACTTTTCGCATTTTCAGGTCGTCATGGAGGACTGTATGCACAGAACCCTGCCAACTCTGGAGGCGATCTGTTAAACAGTCATTCGGCGATCCCCCAAAACAATTCTCTCCACTTTCTCGATCATGTCGTCAGACCGGCTTGTGCGAGCCCGAGGTTGTTTCGGTTTGTTGTCACACGATGTTCTGCCTTCATTAAACTGTCGCACCCACAAACGCACTTTCTACACATCCATAACTCCATCACCATATGTCTCCTTCAACTGTCGATGAATTTCAATTGGTTTCACACCACGCAAATTCAGAAAACGAATGATTGCACGCTGTTCAAGTAAGGAAAACGTCGCCATTTTAAGTATTTAAAACAGTTCTCATTCTCGCCACTGGCGGTAAAATTCCATCTGCCGTACGGTGCTGCCATCTCTGGGACGTATTGACAATGAATGCGGCCTCATTTTAAAACAATGCCCATGTTTCTATCTCTTTCCACTCCGGAGAAAAAAAATCGGAGGCATTAGAACTTGAAGTCACCTCGTACTGGCATGCTTAGGTAAAGCAATTTTTAGAATCAATAAAAATTTAAAATACTTGTAGTGGATAGTGCGTCCAGGTCGAGTGTAAAGCTACGTCCTTTAGCATGCGCAAGGAAAAGTTTAGTGTAGAGGGCACTGGCGTGTCTTGGTTGCAACGTGGACTACTTACAAGGACATGTTTACAAACATATAGATGCAGCCATGAACCTGGGAGTTGCTTTACCGGACGTTATCAATAGCGGTGTGGTAGGCGTCCATGAAAGCGGTCTTTCTTAGTGTACACTGTATGTTGATTTTCTTATCCCTGGACTTAGGGCCTTTCGTTATTGAATATACAGTTGCGGGACATCATCACCATGTGAACATGGAGGCAACTAACAATTTCACTGATGTGGTGCGATCCTAAAAGCGTGTTTCTGATTTCCTTTGGCATGTGCTCTCAGCTGCCTAATACAGGTGTAATAGTCCAGAACTCGTCGCAATATCGTGTAGCATATCATTCCATGTAGGCTTTCACGGCCGGCGTCTTTATCAGTAAACTCTTCCGGGCTAAGTTGCCGTGGTCGATCTGTAGAACTTATTCTCCCTGACGTTTCGTTCTCAACTACGGAGAACATCTTTCGAGGTGAGTCGACGACTGGCCGCTAGGAGCTGGGGCCGCCGCTTATATAGAGATCGTAGGGGGCGCCACCGCACGTCACGTGGCGTCGATGTGCAGCTATCTCTGGCTATCGTCTGTTCTCTCGATTGCAGGCAATCGATTGTCACGTGATTGATGCAACGTAGACCGCCATATCTTATCCAATTTTAATCCTTCTTCTGCAGTCGGCCAAAAAAAGCCCCTCGAAGTGGTATCGGTATGTGGATGATACCTTTGTAATATGGAATCATGAGGAAGAAGACTTGAATGATTTCCTGATACACTTAAATAGCATCAACCCAAAGATTAAATTTACTATGGAGAAGGAGAAGAATGAACAACTTAACTTCTTGGATGTATCAGTTATCAAACGGGCGGATGGGACCTTAGGCCTACAGGAAAGGTACACATACTGATCGCTACCTCCATAAGAACTCAAACCACCACCCTAGGCAAAAGGAGGGGGTCATAAAAACACTAGTGGGTAGGGCCAATAATATTTGTGAACCAGGCTACTTACAAGAAGAACTAAATCATTTACGAATGGCTTTTCCGAAAAATGGTTATACGAAAAACGAGATTAACCGAGCACTTCACCCAAATAGAAAAATGCCTAAAAATAGGAGACAGCAACAACCATCAGCTGGAAAAGTATTTCTTCCGTTCATCCATAACATCACGGATCGCATTGGGAAAGTACTAGCCAAGTTTCAGGTAGAGACCATTTTCAGACCTACTAAGAAAATTAGTGAATGCCTAAGATCAACAAAAGATGCTCGTCACCCCCTAGCCACCCCAGGGGTATATAAAATTCCGTGTAGCTGTGGCAGGGTCTACATAGGAACTACAAAAAGAAGCATCAATACACGGTTGACGGAGCACAAAAGAAACTGTCGCTTGGGACATACCGACAAGTCGGCAGTAGCGGAACATACTTTTAAGGATGGAGGTCACGAAATAAAATTTGATGAGACAAGCGTGCTAGCGAGGACGTCGCATTATTATACACGTATGTATAGAGAGGCAATTGAAATCCACAAACATCAATACAATTTTAATCGTAAAGAAGAAGGATTAAAATTGGATAAGATTTGGCGGTCGACGTTGCATCAATCACGTGAAAATCGATTGCCTGCAATCGAGAGAACAGACGACGTGCGGTGGCGCCCCCTACGATCTCCATATAAGCGGCGGCCCCAGCTCCTAGCAGCCAGTCGTCGACTCACCTCGGAAGATGTTCTCCGTTGTTGAGAACGAAACGTCAGGGAGAAGAAGTTCTACAGATCGACCATGGCAATCTAGCCCGGAAGTGTTTATTGATGATCGTGTAACATAATTTATTTTACAATTCTACAAAATGCTGCACATTTTAGGAATATTTGGGAGTACTTTAATCCGGGCAAAAACGAAGAACTTGTTTCAATAGTGGTACAAGTCCATTTTTGTTCATTCTGAAATACAGAGTCCTAAAGTTAAAAGAGCGCTGAAAAATCTGCAGTTGATATACCAGAAATATTCAGTTATATGTACTTTAGGACTCTGTATCTCAGAATGAACAAAAATGTACTTGTACCACTATTGAAATAAGCCCTTCAAATAATCTCAAAAATGAGGTTGAAGCGATGCTCAAACCTGTAGGTGATTCTGGAAGTTTCTCTGATGTGCAATATGACGTTCAGCAACACAAAATGATGAACAACAAATTAACAGTGGGTGGTATGAACAGATTTGCGTGAGATCCACATCTACATCCACATCTACATCTACATGACTACGCTGCAGTTCACACTTAAGTGCCTGGCAGAGGTTTCGTCGAACCACTTTCACATTTCTTCTTCACCATTCCACTCTCTAACAGCGCTCTGGAAACCGAACACTTACATCTTTCCGTGTGAGCTCTGAATTCTCTTATTTTATTTCGATGATAATTTCTCCCATGTAGGTGAGCGTCAATAAAATATTTTTTTTCACTCGGAGGAGAACGTTTGAGATTGAAATTTCTTGAAAAGATCTAGTCGCAATGAAAAAAAAAAAACTTTTAGTGACTCCTGCACTAAGTCGCCTATCATACCTTTGGCACTCTCTCCCCTATTTCGTGATAATGTAAGACGAGCTGGACTTCTATGAACTTTTTCGATGTCCTCCGTCAATCCTATCCAGTAAAGATCCCATACCACACAGCAATATTGTAGCAGAGGACAGACAAGCCTGCAGGCAGTCACTTCAGTACACCTGTTGCATCTTCTAAGTGTTCTGCCTATAAAACGCAGTCTTTGGTTTGCCTTTCCTACAATATTATCTATGTGATTTGCCTTTCCCATAGTCCTATCTATGTGATCGTTCCAGATTAAGTTATTAGTTACTATAATCCCTATGTTCTTAGTTCAACTCACAGCCTTTACATCTGCGTGAAATTTAAAAGAATCCTTTTAGTACTTATGTGACTGACCTCCCATTTTTCATTATTTAGGGCAGTTGCCAGTTTTCGTATCATAGAGATTTGTTGCGTAAATCATTTTGACAGAGAAGAATATCCTGAAATTGTGAGCGAGAAGACTAATCAGGGTGTTACAATAAACTCTTTGGAAGATACAGAAGTCCTGCTACAAATGCCCAGAAGAAAAAGATGAACTATTTTATACTCGGGAGGACGAGGTAGGAATTGTCAGTTCACACGATCAACAAAACGTGTTTGTTTTCAGGTACCATAGCTTCAGTTATTTGTCTATTAAGGCTGATTTAACGTACAGTAGCCCTATATATATATATGATATATCCTCTTTGCTAATGGTTACCTCGCTATAATATTTACTAGGCTTGAAAAGAAGGTACTCAAATGCGAAAATACTGTACTCTTGCATATTTACTACACCATTTTACGCATGAAGTTCAGTACCACCTGTTTTCGCCCTCAAAATTTGATGTTTTGTTTCTTCTCGTGCTCCTGTCTGTCCACTCAAGAAATATTCATTGAGTTAAGTTTGTTCCAACACTGTGTTACCACTTTTCATGAATAAATGAATGAGTGGGTCAAAGTAGCCACAAGTGTCAGTAACACTGGCTCACTGTTAGGATTCCGCATCTGAGTCGGTAGAAGCGTAACCAACCCTTGTTGTGATCTTCAGTCCAGAGACTGGTTTGATGCAGCTCTCCATGCTACTCTATCCTGTGCAAGCTTCTTCATCTCCCAGTACCTACTGCAACCTACATCCTTCTGAATCTGCCTAGTGTATTCATCTCTTGGTCTCCCTCTACGATTTTTAACCTCCACGCTGCCCTCAATACTTGATCCCTTGATACCTCAGAAAATGTCCTACGAACCGATCCCTTCTTCTAGGCAAGTTGCGCCACAAAGTTCTCTTCTCCCCAATTCTATTCAATACCCCCTCATTAGTTACGTGATCTAATCTGCGGAACCCTTATAGGATCAGTTTTGTTGTCAGCCTGTGTGTCTGATCGACTTTTCAAAACCCTTTTTTTCAGGGAAGGGTAAACACGTAAAGTTGAAATTCACGTCTCATACTAAGGTCTACGATCCCTTGGTGATGTAAAAATTTGAAGCTTCTAAGCCAATGCCGTTAAAAGATAAGGCCATTTCTGTCAATATTTTGACAGTCACAAACTCTCTCATCAAAACCTAAAGGGTACTTTCTGTTGACCCGCTATTAAAAAGTTCAGCAAAAGCAAGAATTCGCAGAATAAGTAATGGAAAAAATTCGAATATTATTAATCTGTAATTGTATCACACGATTTTTTTGTCATTTGTTATCCGATTATGAATCTGAACGTCGTTAGTTAAGAATAATTTTTCTCAGGAACAGGTAGACGTATAAAATTGAAATTCATGTCATGCTAAGGACTAAGATACTTTTTTGGAAATTTGTGGTACATTTCCGTGGTACCATACTGCTGAGGTCGTCGATCCCTAGGCTTCCATACTGCCTAATCCAACTTAAACTAACTTACACTAAGGACAAAACACTAACACCCATGCCCGGGGGAGGGCTCGAACCTCCGACGGGCCGCGCCGCTCGAATCGTGACAAGGCGCCTTAGACCGCACGGCTACCCCCCGCGAAGATCTCTTGGTAGTGTACTAAATATAAGTTGACAAGGGATTTCAGATCGATTCCGTATTCCTGGATATCCGGAAGGCTTTTGACACTGTACCACACAAGCGGCTCATAGTGAAATTGCGTGCTTATGGAATATCGTCTCAGTTATGTGACTGGATTTGTGATTTCCTGTCAGAGAGGTCACAGTTCGTAGTAACTGACGGAAAGTCATCGAGTAAAACAGAAGTGATTTCAGGCGTTTCCCAAGGTAGTGTTATAGGCCCCATTGATGTTCCTTATCTATATAAACGATTTGGGAGACAATCTGAGCAGCCGTCTTCGGTTGTTTGCGGATGACGCTGCCGTTTATCGACCAATAAAGTCATCAGAAGATCAAAACAAACTGCAAAACGATTTAGAAAAAATATCTGAGTGGTGCGAAAAGTGTCAGTTGACCATAAATAACGAAAAGTGTGAGGTCATCCACATGAGTGCTAAAAGGAACTCGTTAAACGTCGGTTACACGATAAATCAGTCTAATCTAAAAGCCGTAAATTCAACTAAATACCTAGGTATTACAATTACGAACAACTTAAATTGGAAGGAACAGACGGCCGGAGTGGCCGAGCGGTTAAAGGCGCTACAGTCTGGAACCGCACGACCGCTACGGTCTCAGGTTCGAATCCTGCCTCGGGCATGAATGTGTGTGGTGTCCTTAGGTTAGTTAGGTTTAAGTAGTTCTAAGTTCTAGGGGACTTATGACCACAGCAGTTGAGTCCCATAGTGCTCAGAGCCATTTGAACCATTTTTTTGGAAGGAACACATAGAAAATGTTGTGGGGAAGGCTAACCAAAGGCTGCGTTTTATTGGCAGGACACTTACCGTAGAAAATGTAACAGACCTGCTAAGGAGACTGCCTACACTACGCTTGTCCGTCCTCTTTTAGAATACTGCTGCGAGGTGTGGGATCCTTACCAGATGGGACTGACGGAGTACATCGAAAAAGTTCAAAGAAAGGCAGCACGTTTTGTATTATCGCGAAATATGGGAGAGAGTGTCACAGAAATGATACAGGATTTGGCCTGGAAATCATTAAAAGAAAGGCGTTTTTCGTTGCATTGGAATCTTCTCACGAAATATCCAATCACCAACTTTCTCCTCCAAATGCAAAAATATTTTGTTGACACCGACCTACATAGGGAGGAACGATCCCCACCACAAAATAAGGGAAATCAGAGCTCGCACGGAAAGATAAAGGTATTCATTCTTTCCGCGCGCTATACCAGATTGGAATAATAGAGAATTGTGAAGGTGGTACGATGAACCCTCTGCCAGGCACTGAAATGTGATTTGTAGAGTATCCACGTAGATGTAAATGTAGTTTCTAAGTCATTGCAATAGGAAGATACGGCCATCTATGTCAGAAGTTTGAGGTTCGGAAAATTACTCTTTAAACTCTTTAGTGTACCTTCCGTTAACTTAGAATCACGAAATTTGGCAAGAAGCAAATTTTCACGCTGCAGGTAAAAGGAGAAAAATAATAAGAAAACTGTTAAGTTGTAATTATATTGCACAAAAAATTATTTTTTTTTCCATTTGCTGTGCTATGCAAATTTAAATCTTTCTCGAAAGTCCTGGGGCCGGCCGTGGTGGTCGAACGGTTCTAGGCGCTTCAGTCCGGAAACGAGCGACTACTACGGTCGCAGGTTCAAATCCTGCCTCGGGCATGGATGTGTGTGATGTCCTTAGGTTAGTTAGGTTTAAGTAGTTTTAAGTTCTAGGGCACTGATGACCTCAGAAGTTAAGTCTCATAGCGCTCAGAGCTATTTGAGCCATTTTTTTTCGAAAGTCCTGGAATTCTCGAAACTAATATCTTCCCAGTATGACTATCGATAGCCGGCAGAAATCGTCGATGTTCTGGATTTCCAGGGTGGATGAACTGTCTGCATACATATTTAAATTTGTACTGAACCCTACGAGTGCGAATCCTACTCTCACCTGAACAATTTTTTATGGTTCCACAGGAACAGGTGTGAGGTATTTTGTTTAACATATTTACAGACATCTTTACAGACGAATGGAAAAACTGGTAGAACTCGACCTCGGGAAAGATTAGTTTAGATTCCGTAGAAATGTTGGAACACGTGAGGCAATACTGACCTTACGAGTTATCTTAGAAGAAAGATTATGGAAAGACAAACCTACGTTTCTAACATTTGTAGACTTACAGAAAGCTTTTGACAATGTTGACTGGAATACTCTCTTTCAAATTCTAAAGGTGGCACGGGTAAAATACAGGGAGCGAAAGACTATTTACAATTTGTACAGAAACCAGATGGCAGTTATAAGAGTCGAGGGACATGAAAGGGAAGGAGTGGTTGGGAAGGGAGTGAGACAGGGTTGTAGCCTCTCCCCGATGTTATTCAGTCTGTATATTGAGCAAGCAGTAAAGGAAACAAAAGAAAAGTTCGGAGTAGGTATTAAAATCCATGGAGAAGAAATAAAAACTTTGAGGTTCGCCGATGACATTGTAATTCTGTCAGAGACAGCAAAGGACCTGGAAGAGCAGTTGAACGGAATGGACAGTGTCTTGAAAGGAGGATATAAGATGAACATCAGCAAAAGCAAATCGAGGATAATGGAATGTAGTCGAATTAATTCGGGTGATGCTGAGGGTATTAGATTAGGAAATGAGACACTTAAAGTAGTATAGGAGTTTTGCTATTTGGGGAGCAAAATAACTGATGATGGTCGAAGTAGAGAGGATATAAAATGTAGACTGGCAATGGCGAGGAAAGCGTTTCTGAAGAAGAGAAATTTGTTAACATCGAGTATAGATTTAAGTGTCAGGAAGTCATTTCTGAAAGTATTTGTATGGAGTGTAGCCATGTAAGGAAGTGAAACATGGACGATAAATAGTTTGGACAGGAAGGGAATAGAAGCTTTCGAAATGTGGTGCTACAGAAGAATGCTGAAGATTTGATGGGTAGATCACGTAACTAATGAGGAGGTATTGAATACAATAGGGGAGAAGAGGAGTTTGTGGCACAACTTCAGAAGAAGAAGGGACCGGTTGATAGGGCATGTTCTGAGGCATCAAGGGAACACAAATTTAGCATTGGAGGGCAGCGTGGAGAGCTGTATCAAACCAGTCTCAGGACTGAAGACCACAACAACAACAGTATATTTTTAGTTAATTACACAAGTGGTACACCATACGAGAAAAATGTATCCGAAGTGTTCTCCTTGCCGCTAACCTTTGTGTTCTTGCAACATATAAAAAGACAGGAGAAAATTGGACCAAAGTAACCGCAGTTTACACGTGAAATGGGAAGGTGTCGTCAACATGTCTACTAGTATGCATTTCGGCAATATGTTTTTGAAGAAATAAAGTTCGTAATTTGACGTATCGAATTCGGCGCCCTTATTGAAGGACGCTATACTTACCCGACGGGCGAGGAAAGTTTGCGCTACGCAGGTCCGGAAAGCACCGTGGGCCGACCAGCTACCACCGTCGCCCGCCGGGGCCACACGTGTAATTTCCGTGGACAGCGCCATCAATCACCAGCAGACGGACGGGCGCCGCCCCCGCTGCCGCCCCCGTAGGCCGCTCGCGCCGGGCTACCGGAGATTTCTGCCTCCCTGTAGGCTAATTCGTAAATTGCAGCCTCGCTATTAAAATTATGACACGCTATCTCGCATCGGCGCGGGAGCCCATTGTTCTGCGGGTTCCTCCGGAATGCTGAAGTCTTGTTTATGAAATCATCTCACGCGTCCGTGGCGCGCGGGACTGCCCGCCGTAATTACGGAGGAAGTGCGGCCGCAGTTCGGGCCTGAGCGGGCAAGCCCGCCGCCCCCGTACTGACAAATCGCAATTTCCTGCGCCGGGCGCGCTCCCAACCTAGTACGGTAGTTTGTAGCCGCCTGTAGCACTTGAGATGCAAATCGGCGGGCGCAACCTTAATAAAGGTGTTCCCCTCATTACGGCGGCGCTTCTGCACACGCAAACCTGACGCTTCCGCGCGCTCGCCTCGTATCGTTCACCGGCTCGATTCTCTCGTTAACAATCGAAGCCAGCCTAGCGTACAATGCTCTGGTCCAGCGTAAGAGTGTATTGCGACTATAAGGAATTGAACGTCTTGCACTGTACGTTTACTTACAAATTTCGTGTGACTGCTGTCTTTAAGGGGCTCCGGAAAGGCTCAAAATCATGAAAAGTTCAATTTTTACTTTTTTGCGTTTTCTGAATCTGCAGACTATTACCTTTTAATAGATATATAATTTATTCAATTCCGAAGACTACAACTATTATTACATTTTTTTTTAAATGTGTTCTACATGGGCGTGACCCACTCTGGCGCTGTTAAACTGCTGTCAAATGGTGTTATTATTAACGTCCGTGTTCATCAGGTACATGTTAGTGATGTGAGATAAAGTATGTGTTGTGGCTAACCTGTGATGGTTCAATATATATCGCTGGTGTGATTGTCGATTATTTCATGTTTATTTACTCTGTCGTTATCTCGAAAATATTCGTAATTAATTCTGTTTCTTGAGTCTCTGTTTTGTTGAAGTATAATAATGAGTAAAAGTAAAGTTATTAGAAATCCGCTGAAGGCTTTTAAGAAAAGGAGAAATGTTGGAAAGCCAAAGGTATTTAGAAATATGGGAATGGAGATAGGTTCTAACATGGTACGAGCGATGCTTGCTTTAGACAAGGAACGCCTTCGGGCTGCAGACAGGGCTGTAAAGAGTCTAGAAATACAAGCAAGAGTAAACAGGAGGAGGAACAAGAGGAAGCTGGAGGAGGAGTTTGCAGAGGATGAAGATAATCCATCCCATGGACCTGGAATGCACTAAAAAGTGAATCCAATCTTTGTCACTCGATTCCCAAAACTTTTATTTTCTCATACTAATTACATGTTTTCTAAGGATCTTCCAAACATATTTGTTTCAAACTTTCAGTAAATGTTACACAGTACCTTCTGCATAATTTAACACAGCCTTTTTCCAAAAAATTGTATATTTTAGAATATATAAACAAAAAATTGCAAAAAAATGTTGTGAATTTTCATTACAATTGAAAAAAATCATCTTTAATAACTGAACTAAAATTTTGTAAAATCCCTGTGTTAAGTTGTAGCCCATATTCCAATAATTAATCTGTAAAAAGTTCAACTTCCTACCTCAAATACTTTGTGAGGAAAAATGTAATTTATAAGCGTTATTTTAACATTGCAAGTATAGGGCGTTCCGGAGCCCCTTAAACATAATAAAAAACCAAGTTGAAATGTCTCTGTGAAGTCGTTTCATAAGACGCTTGTCGAATTCGGTACAACCTATTCATTTTACTACCTGATTTTAGCTCAATTTATGAACTCTTCCAGAAAGACTGAGCACTCAAATAAGGCCTATTGATTATTATATGCGAGTTTTAATGTGGGTTCCGGTTTTCTACGTCTACATCTACATTTATACTCCGCAAGCCACCTAACGGTGTGTGGCGGAGGGCACTTTACGTGCCACTGTTATTACCTCCCTTTTCTGTTCCAGTCGCGTATGGTTCGCGGGAAGAACGACTGTCTCAAAGCCTCCGTGCGCGCTCTAATCTCTCTAATTTTACATTCGTGATCTCCTTGGGAGGTATAAGTAGGGGGAAGAAAGCAATATATTCGATACATCATCCAGAAACGCACCCTCTCGAAACCTGGACAGCAAGCTACACCGCGATGCAGAGCGCCTCTCTTGCAGGGTCTGCCACTTGAGTTTGCTAAACATCTCCATAACGCTATCACGCTTACCAAATAACCCTGTGACGAAACGCGCCGCTCTTCTTTGGATCTTCTCTGTCTCCTCCGTCAACCCGATCTGGTACGGATCCAACACTGATGAGCAATACTCAAGTATAGGTCCAACGAGTGTTTTGTAAGCCACCTCCTTTGTTGATGGACTATATTTTCTAAGGACTCGCCCAATGAATCTCAACCTGGTACCCGACTTACCAACAATTAATTTTATATGATCATTCCACTTCATATTTTACAGAAGTAACTGCTACCAGTGTTTGTTCCGCTATCATATAATCATACAATAAAGGATCCTTCTTTCTATGTATTCGCAATACATTACATCTGTCTATGTTAAGGGTCAGTTGCCACTCCATGCACCAAGTGCCTATCCGCTGCAGATCTTCCTGCATTTCGCTACAATTTTGTAATGCTGCAACTTCTCTGTATACTACAGCATCATCCGCGAAAAGCCGCATGGAACTTCCGACACTATCTACTAAGTCATTTATATATATTGTGAAAAGCAATGGTCCCATAACACTCACCTGTGGCACGCCAGAGGTTACTTTAACGTCTGTAGACGTCTCTCCATTGATAACAGCATGCTGTGTGCTGTTTGCTAAAAACTCTTCAATCCAGCCACACAGCTGGTCTGATATTCCGTAGGCTCTTACTTTGTTTATCAGGCGACAGTGCGGAACTGTATCGAACGCCTTCCGGAAGTCAAGGAAAATAGCATCTACCTGGGAGCCTGTATCTAATATTTTCTGGATCTCATGAACAAATAAAGCGAGTTGGGTCTCACATGATCGCTGTTTCCGGAATCCATGTTGATTCCTACAGAGTAGATTCTGGGTTTCCAAAAACGACATGATAGTCGAGCAAAAAACATGTTCTAAAATTCTACAACAGATCGACGTCAGAGATATAGGTCTATAGTTTTGCGCATCTGCTCGACGACCCTTCTTGAAGACTGGGACTACCTGAGCTCTTTTCAAATCATTTGGAACCTTCTGTTCCTCTAGACATTTGCGGTGCACGGCTGTTAGAAGGGGGTCAAGTTCTTTCGCGTACTCTGTGTAGAATCGAATTGGTATCCCGTCAGGTCCAGTGGACTCTCCTCTGTTGGGTGATTCCAGTTGCTTTTCTATTCCTTGAACACTTATTTCGATGTCAGCCATTTTTTCGTTTGTGCGAGGATTTAGAGAAGGAACTGCAGTGCGGTCTTCCTCTGTGAAGCAGCTTTCGAAAACGGTGTTCAGTATTTCAGCTTTACGCGTGACATCCTCTGTTTCAATGCCTCATCATCCCGGAGTGTCTGAATATGCTGTTTCGAGCCACTTACTGATTTAACGTAAGACCAGAACTTCCTAGGATTTTCTGTCAAGTCGGTACATAGAATTTTACTTTCGAATTCACTGAACGCTTCACGCATAGCCCTCCTTACGCTAATTTTGACATCGTTTAGCTTCTGTTTGTCTGAGAGGTTTTGGTTGCATTTAAACTTGGAGTGAAGCTCTCTTTGCTTTCGCAGTAGTTTCCTAACTTTGTTGTTGAACCACGGTGGGTTTTTCCCATCCCTCACAGTTTTACTCGGCACGTACCTGTCTAAAACGCATTTTACGATTGCCTTGAACTTTTTCCATAAACACTCAACATTGTCAGTGTCGGAACAGGAATTTTCGTTTTGGTCTGTTAGGTAGTCTGAAATCTGCCTTCTATTACTCTTGCTAAACAGATAAACCTTCCTCCCTTTTTTTATATTTTGTTTTGTGGGAATCGCTGAATTGGTCATCGTCTGCTGGGAGCAGACGACGTTGCTTCTCGTTCAAAGGTGAGCACAGGATGACCAACTTAGGTCTCCAATTCCTGAACAGAGAGGTTTACCCATCTTAGTCGAGAGCTGTGTCGAAGGCTGTTTTTGTGTGTGAGATTGGTGACGGAGTGTGGTAGCTTCCGCTGCACGAGGAGCTAGGGAATCTGGAAAGAGAAAGGGGCACTCTTCGGTGAACGCTTGGTGAGTGCGAATCGTAGCTCTTAAGGGGGGATTCAGGTGATAGAAATCAGGTTGGTTAGGACTTCGTTATGTTTAACTGGTGAAATACGTAAGAACTTTAGCTTATCTGAAGCGACTTACTTCTTTTTAATGATTTTTAATCTTTTATTTTGTGGAAATTGCTTTTGTCTTTGTGTGTCGATTTTGTGCCACGTGTTTGATAATCAGTGACCCTTCTGGTTCACCACGGCACCGCAATAGGCTTTATTTTAACAGTTTGCTTGTTTAATGAGCTTCAATTTCTGCAAGAATATCTGTTCTTTCGTGCGCTTTCTACAAAGCAGCACAACAGTTTGAGTCAGAATGCACCACGTGCTCTAGTTCGGCCATTAGCAAGCAGCAGACACAGTTAGTACGAGGGCAGTTCAATAAGTAATGCAACACATTTTTTTTCTCGGCCAATTTTGGTTGAAAAAACCTGAAATTTCTTGTGGAATATTTTCAAACATTCCCGCTTCGTCACGTATAGTTTCATTGACTTCCGACAGGTGGCAGCGCTGTACGGAGCTGTTAAAATGGCGTCTGTAACGGATGTGTGTTGCAAACAACGGGCAGTGATCGAGTTTCTTTTGGCGGAAAACCAGGGCATCTCAGATATTCATAGGCGCTTGCAGAATGTCTACGGTGATCTGGCAGTGGACAAAAGCACGGTGAGTCGTTGGGCAAAGCGTGTGTCATCATCGCCGCAAGGTCAAGCAAGACTGTCTGATCTCCCGCGTGCGGGCCGGCCGTGCACAGCTGTGACTCCTGCAATGGCGGAGCGTGCGAACACACTCGTTCGAGATGATCGACGGATCACCATCAAACAACTCAGTGCTCAACTTGACATCTCTGTTGGTAGTGCTGTCACAATTGTTCACCAGTTGGGATATTCAAAGGTTTGTTCCCGCTGGGTCCCTCGTTGTCTAACCGAACACCATAAAGAGCAAAGGAGAACCATCTGTGCGGAATTGCTTGCTCGTCATGTGGCTGAGGGTGACAATTTCTTGTCAAAGATTGTTACAGGCGATGAAACATGGGTTCATCACTTCGAACCTGAAACAAAACGGCAATCAATGGAGTGGCGCCACACCCACTCCCCTACCAAGAAAAAGTTTAAAGCCATACCCTCAGCCAGTAAAGTCATAGTTACAGTCTTCTGGGACGCTGAAGGGGTTATTCTGTCCGATGTCCTTCCCCATGGTCAAACGATCAACTCTGAAGTGTATTGTGCTACTCTTCAGAAATTGAAGAAACGACTTCAGCGTGTTCGTAGGCACAAAAATCTGAACGAACTTCTCCTTCTTCATGACAACGCAAGACCTCACACAAGTCTTCGCACCCGAGAGGAGCTCACAAAACTTCAGTGGACTGTTCTTCCTCATGCACCCTACAGCCCCGATCTCGCACCGTCGGATTTCCATATGTTTGGCCCAATGAAGGACGCAATCCGTGGGAGGCACTACGCGGATGATGAAGAAGTTATTGATGCAGTACGACGTTGGCTCCGACATCGACCAGTGGAATGGTACCGTGCAGGCATACCAGGCCCTCATTTCAAGGTGGCGTAAGGCCGTAGCATTGAATGGAGATTACGCTGAAAAATAGTGTTGTGTAGCTAAAAGATTGGGGAATAACCTGGTGTATTTCAATGCTGAATAAAACAACCCTTGTTTCAGAAAAAAAATGTGTTGCATTACTTATTGAACTGCCCTCGTATGTTAAATAATTATCGCACAGCCATGTGTATTGGTTAAACCTCTATCCAGAATAGAGCATGCGTAGAATCATAATGCAAATCTCACTGAAATATTTTTATGGTATAAATGCAAAGGAGATGATAGTATAATTGTCTCCCACCCCCGTCTTCTGTGTTTCTTCTTGCTGTAGTTAAATTGTGCTCTCTTTCATTCACACGTAATTCTTACTTAAATATTTCGAGTCAGGCACCAGTTATGTGTAGTTAGGATGTGCAACCAAATATTTAGTTACAATAAATAATCTACGTGAAAGATAAATTCTTTGGTGCCGATCTTACTACTATTTCCAATCCTGAATTAATCAAGTTGCTTCATGCACGACATGGAGTGCTATTTACCTGGCTGCGTAAAGAAATTTATGTACTTGTAATTAAATTATTAAAGTAATTAAACTAATAATTTTCCAGCTCCATTTTTTTTCCAAGTGGTTAGGAAGGGCTTGAGCTGGTGGCGACCCAATTTCTGAATCTTTATCATTAATTGTGCGAGATAAGCAGCTAGAAATGCGAGATAACGTATGTGGTTCGATGAGCAACGTATTAAATATAGTAATACGTTACAAAGTTAATGTGCCTAAAGAAAGATCAGAATCTTACAGGAAAAATTAGATTACGGATGTTGGTTTTTAGCTTACAAGGACATCATATTTCTATGACTGTCGACATCAAACAGAAAACTGTTCTGGTGAAAATCAGTCTGGAACCGCGCGACCGCTACGGTCGCAGGTTCGAATCCTGCCTCGGGCATGGATGTGTACGATGTCCTTAGGTTAGTTAGGTTTAAGTAGTTCTAATTTCTAGCGGATTGATGACCGCAGATTTTAAGTCCCATAGTGCTCAGAGCCATTTGAACCACTTTTCTCTGGTAAAAAACGTTGATACAGAGTTAACGTCATCGTTGAAAGTGCAGTAGAAACGTCACTGGTAGCGTCAAAGCTAAACAGCAGATAAACGTAAAAGGAACAAACTAGAAAATATTAAGACTAGACACTGGAAAAGTGTAATTATAACGAAAACGATTCGCATTTTGGCAATCCTAATTGATCTCAGCAGTTTGTGGCAAATGAGAGCTTGTGCTGAAATGGGCCTCGATTCTGGATTTCCCACTTGTAGGGAGCGGTCGCCTTAACCACTTTGGCTATCCGAGCATGCCTCCAGGACCGATTCACACTTCCATTTGTCACGGAGTCCATAAACCTTACTGTCGCACATTTCGTGATTCCTGCCCAGGGGAGAGAAATATTTTATCGTCATTTTAGCCTTTCAAGACATGGATGTATAATGGATGGGTACAGTGCCCATGTTTATACAGTGTCTGGACCTTTTCAGTACAATGCTCATCAGACAAGCACGCATGTAAACACTGTGTAAACATAGACACTGTAAGCATCATAAAAGGGTAATTATTTTCTGATGCTGTCCTCTTCCTCTTTCACCTCGTTCTCTCTCTCTCTCTCCTTCATACCCCCTCCCCCCTCCAACCCACACATATACAAATGTGCAAACACGAGTACAATCTGTTTCTTCAGTGTTAAGGCTTAACATTTTCTTGTTACATTTATTTACTTTTTCTCCTTAACAGTTTCAGTTACCTTAGTATTGCAGTATTTCACTCTGTATTTATATCTCACTCCCTACATATAACACCATCAATGTAACTTTTTCGATGACGATACTCAGTATTTTCTGTTCATGGCCTTGTAAATCCCAAACCTGTTAAATACGAACATTAAAACTCTAGTACATCCACAATTTTGTGCTTTTCATTTGTAATTATGAAGCTGTTCTACCATGCAGTGACTACAAGAGTCAGTCAATAAAAGAAAGAAACCAATTACAAAATTATTGGCACGTTTGGTTGGTACACTACGCCCCGATGTGAAATGGAATGAACTCGTGCTAACACTGGTAGCGAAGCCTTGGAATTTTGTGGAGTTCTGTAAAACTGAAGTGCATTTAGGAATATTCTTCTTTGACATGTAAAACTGTAACATATTATCCAACTGCTAGTTTATCGCTCAAACTTTTGTGTTGCTGGACGTCATATTGGACATCAGAGAAACTTTCAGGGTCACCGTAAGGTTTTAGCAATACTTCATCCTCATTTTGGGGCTACTCGCGCCCAGGCTAAAGTAAAAAAGGCAATAATGTACGCCACTGTATAGAATTGTTAAATACATTATATAAATTCTGTTTTGTAAAATTGAAGTGGAGAGGGGAGAAAGGAAAGGGAAGGAGCTGATGATATCAGCTACATCGAGACTTTATACGCAATCAGCAGCGACGAGTGAAAATGTGTGTCGGGACGGGACTCGAACCCGGGATCCCCTCCTTACAAGGCACACGCATTAATCACTCCGTCATCCGGAAGCAGTGTTTACCGCAAATTCACGAATTATTTTGTTCCGCTTCCCGGCCAATTCGCATTCCCTCCTAGCGCCGCCATCCGCAGTCCTTGTCAGTGTCGTCCACGCTCGCTAATTTTAAGATTCCCGCCGGAGGTCGGAAGTAAATGTACATCCGCACTAAACGTTGTGGACCTATTGTCCATCGAGGCGAATCGATTATACGAATGCGTGGTGTCTGTTCTTTTGGGCACATGCAAAATTACACTCGCCTTATTCTTAGCTTAACTGATGTGAAGCTTCCAGGCAAAAGTTATTGGGAAGTACCAGATGCTGAAGTCCGTAGCTCGTGGTCATGCGGTAGCGTTCTCGCTTCCCGCCCACGGGGTTCCCGTGTTTGATTCCCGGCGGGGTCAGGAATTTCCCTGCCTGGAGATGACTGGGTGTTGTTGTGTCATCATCATCATTCATCATCATTACGGTCGGAGGAAGGCAATGGCAAACCACCTCCACTAGGACCATGCCCAGTACAGCAGTGCAGGTCTCCCGCATCGTCCCCTACGCTCCTCGGAGTATGGGACATCATCATCATCATCATCAGTTACTAAAATAGTTAGCATCAGTATCCAGTCCAGTGCTGCCAACGCAGTATCACATTGTGGAAGTCACAGCCTTTTTAGATCAACAATTCCCAAATTCTGTAGCTGAGCGGGTCACCTATTTTCTAAAAAATGCTTAGAGACCCAGTAACTAAATATACAAACACAAAATATAAACACAGTATGCGCAGTATACATATTCCTGTTCAGATTTTGAGCCCGTCGTTGATCTTCCATTATAACTACTTCCAAATTTGTCTGCACAATGCCGGCCTCTATGACCGAGCGGTTCTAGGCGCTTCAGTCCGGAACCGCGCTGCTCCTACGGTCGTAGGTTCGAATCCTGCCTCGGGCATGGATGTGTGTGATGTCCTTAGGTTGGTTAGGTTTATGTAGTTCTATGATTGGGGGACTGATGACCTCAGATGTTAAGTCCCAAAGTGCTTATAGCCATTCGAATCATTTGTCTGCACAATAAGTTTATAGCGTCTTTTCCTACATAGTTAAGAACGTCGAACGCAGTTAAAATATCCGCCAAAATGCCAACCGTGTCAACCATTTTCTTTAATCACGCAGTCTATGTAGGAACTTGCAAGTTTTCCACCACTTAAGTGACACAAACGTGCCGTGACTTGCCCATTATTCCACCGAAAAGGTTCGAAACATTGCTGTAGGAATTTACAGCAGTGTTCACATTCGTTCGTGGCGTGACTGTGACAGTGAAACGGTGCTCTCGCCGCCGCTGTACCTAGGTGTCACTGATAATCTTCAGTTTCATATTAACATACCCCTTCTTTAAAGAGTTGTCTTAGTATTGACACAAAAACTGCGTCATTTTAGAGGCATTTTGACAGACTGGGATATTACACTGGCTGGTTGCCATACAAGGAGTCCAGCATGGAATCAAGCCAACTTTACTTAACAAGAGTAACTTGCCGCCGAACAGTTACGTCGCGGCTGCAGCTTCAGTTCTAGAAAGACTGTACCGTCTCAGACAATCAGAACTCTAAAAGATTTGCCATTGTCTAGGCATTATTGTTTCGTCAGTATATAAAGAGTTTAAAATGTATGTCTAATCCTACGGTAAATATACACCAGAGCATTTATTACCATACAGCTACACCTACACTGAAGAGCCAAAGAAACTGATACACCTGCCCAATATCGTGTAGGGCCCTCGCAAGCACACAGAAGTACCGCAACACTACGTGGCACGGACTAGACTAATATCTGAAGTAGTGCTGGAGCAAATTGACACCATGAATCCTTCAGGGTTCAAATTCTTCAAATGGCTCTAAGTACTATGGGACTTAACATCTGAGATCATCAGTCTCCTAGACTTAGAACTACTTAAATCTAACTAACCCAAGGACATCACACACAACCATGCCCGAGGCAGGATTCGAACCTGCGACCGTAGCAGCAGCGCGGTTCCAGACTGAAGCGCCTAGAACCGCTCGGCCACAGTGGACGGCTAATCCTTCAGGGCTGTCCATAAATCCGTAAGAGTACAAAGAGGTGGAGGTCTCTTCTGAACAGCACGTTGCAAGGCATCCCAGATATGCTCAATAACGTTCATTTCTGAGGAGTTTGGTGGACAGCGGAAGTGTTTAAACTCAGAAGAGTGTTCCTAGAGCCACTCTGTAGCAATTCTGAACGTGTGGGTTGTTGCATTGTTCTGCTGGAATTGCCCAAGTCTGTCTGAATTCACAATGGACATTAATGGATGCAGATGATCACATAGAATGCTTACCTACGTGTCACATGTCAGAGTCGTATCTAGACGTATCAATGGTCCCATATCGCTCCAAATGCACTCGCCCCAGACCATTACCTTCTTGTCGAAATCAGGGTCACTTTGGATAGTGGGCAGGAAATCATCTTCGAAAATCTTCACGTACGTTTCGTGCCATCAAGGAACATCACACCGATTATTCCATGACTGGACACTGTACACCAGAAAGTCACCCGTTGAGGATGAAGAGACTTCTCGATCGCGAAATGCGGATTCTCAGTCTCCCCAAATGCACCAGTTTTGTTTATTGACGAACCACTCCAAACGGGCTTCGTCGCTGAACCAATAACACTTCTCATACCGATTCCCATCGTGCCCCACGGCCAACCGTGCAATTGGAATGTCCTAACGCAAACCGTTCAGAAGTTATGACGATTTGATTTCGTATAGCTCAATAAGTGTCACCCTTTATAATCGTATATTAACCCCCTCTCATATCCTGAGGCCAAAACACCTCGTTTCTTATTAAATTAGTAAACTGAAAACTTAGAAAATTTCATATCAGTGGTGTTAAATTTAGCTACTGCGTAACTTTTAGCAGGACTGCTCAGAGGTAAAGAAATTTCGAACATCTAAAAGTTCAGTAGCAGCTGACGTCTCATATTTACGTAAACATGCAAACATAAATAAGTGGTAAAATATCAACATAAATAACAACACACGCAGTCACCAGATGTCCAGTTTTTTTACTACACTGACAGCTAACTCTTGGCGAATCAGAAATATGGTGAAATTCGTTCACCGAATAATGGCGGAAAACAACTTTGAAAATTTCAGATTTGGACGTAACTATAGTGCCAAAAATTAGGTTGTGGTGTTCATCAGATGTCTATTCACTGCAGTGCCAATGGCTCTTCACCAGTCAGAAAAAAAGGCCAAGATGGTAATACACTCCTGGAAATGGAAAAAAGAACACATTGACACCGGTGTGTCAGACCCACCATACTTGCTCCGGACACTGCGAGAGGGCTGTACAAGCAATGATCACACGCACGGCACAGCGGACACACCAGGAACCGCGGTGTTGGCCGTCGAATGGCGCTAGCTGCGCAGCATTTGTGCACCGCCGCCGTCAGTGTCAGCCAGTTTGCCGTGGCATACGGAGCTCCATCGCAGTCTTTAACACTGGTAGCATGCCGCGACAGCGTGGACGTGAACCGTATGTGCAGTTGACGGACTTTGAGCGAGGGCGTATAGTGGGCATGCGGGAGGCCGGGTGGACGTACCGCCGAATTGCTCAACACGTGGGGCGTGAGGTCTCCACAGTACATCGATGTTGTCGCCAGTGGTCGGCGGAAGGTGCACGTGCCCGTGGACCTGGGACCGGACCGCAGCGACGCACGGATGCACGCCAAGACCGTAGGATCCTACGCAGTGCCGTAGGGGACCGCACCGCCACTTCCCAGCAAATTAGGGACACTGTTGCTCCTGGGGTATCGGCGAGGACCATTCGCAACCGTCTCCATGAAGCTGGGCTACGGTCCCGCACACCGTTAGGCCGTCTTCCGCTCACGCCCCAACATCGTGCAGCCCGCCTCCAGTGGTGTCGCGACAGGCGTGAATGGAGGGACGAATGGAGACGTGTCGTCTTCAGCGATGAGAGTCGCTTCTGCCTTGGTGCCAATGATGGTCGTATGCGTGTTTGGCGCCGTGCAGGTGAGCGCCACAATCAGGACTGCATACGACCGAGGCACACAGGGCCAACACCCGGCATCATGGTGTGGGGAGCGATCTCCTACACTGGCCGTACACCACTGGTGATCGTCGAGGGGACACTGAATAGTGCACGGTACATCCAAACCGTCATCGAACCCATCGTTCTACCATTCCTAGACCGGCAAGGGAACTTGCTGTTCCAACAGGACAATGAACGTCCGCATGTATCCCGTGCCACCCAACGTGCTCTAGAAGGTGTAAGTCAACTACCCTGGCCAGCAAGATCTCCGGATCTGTCCCCCATTGAGCATGTTGGGGACTGGATGAAGCGTCGTCTCACGCGGTCTGGACGTCCAGCACAAACGCTGGTCCAACTGAGGCGCCAGGTGGAAATGGCATGGCAAGCCGTTCCACAGGACTACATCCAGCGTCTCTACGATCGTCTCCATGGGAGAATAGCAGCCTGCATTGCTGCGAAAGGTGGATATACACTGTACTAGTGCCGACTGTGCATGCTCTGTTGCCTGTGTCTATGTGCCTGTGGTTCTGTCAGTGTGATCATGTGATGTATCTGACCCCAGGAATGTGTCAATAAAGTGTCCCCTTCCTGGGACAATGAATTCACGGTGTTCTTATTTCAATTTCCAGGAGTGTAGTTTTGCATGCACTGCAATGGTGGACCTCAGCTTTCATCACTTCAAATTCAGAAGTGATTATAGTGCTGATAATTATATTCTCATATTTTTAAAAATTGTTTTAAATAATTTGTAAGGGTTTTAGTTCTAAAAAGTGACAAGAACTGAGAGAGGAAGAATATTGGGCCTTGTTAGTGGTAGATACGTCGAAAGGTACACAGATGATTTTATGTGTTTTGCAACACAAATTAGGCTTCAAATTTAAGTAAATAATGGCTAGTTTTTTATTTTATGCATGCCTTTTATATTAGTTCATCACGTATGTCTCTGAATTTTGATGGCGTTTTAATGCGTCGCTGGATCCGAAGTGTTGCATCAACAGTCGCTGCCAAAGATTGGTATTCTCGTAATGAAGGTGACGAACAAGTTAATTCGGTGGTGTTCCGGATAATGTCCTCGTCTGTTGATCAGTGTCTAAAACTTAAGTGTTAAAGCGTTTCGGGATCCGGCTATACTCGTACACGGCGTGAACAGGTATCACTCAAGATTCGCCTCCACTGTCGCTGCCCTTGATTTTCGCTGTTTATTTTGTTATCATTCACAATTCACTGTCACTCACAGCTTATTCATAGCCATTATTTCTGTTTGTGGTATTTTGGAAATTTGTGGTAAGGTCTTATGGGACCAAACTGCTAAGGTCATCGGTCCCTAGGCCTACACAGTACTTAATCTAACTTAAACTAACTGACGCTATGGACAACACCAACATCCATGCTCGATGGAGGACTCGAACCTCCGACGGGGTATAACGCTGCAGTCTGGCTAACTAGCGGTAGAGCTGTATATATTGACGTTATATTGGGCTGCTCTGAAATCGCAACGAGTGCGTATTATTTGTCTCGATCAGGTCAAGCAACTATGTGCTCCTCGGCGTTTTTAAACACAGCTACACGTAGGGATATATCAGTTCCTATTCCGGTATTAATCATAGCTTCAGCACACACACAACACCAATATATCCACTAAAGTTTTTCAGTTTACTTGAGCCTAATAGTTCGTAACAGAGCGATAATTTGTTAATGCGGCAAAGAGTACTTATGCACGCCGCGTTCCTTGGACAATCTAAGCACAGATAATTATTTACTGAGTACACAATATTGAATGGATTCAAAGAAGTTATTAACGCAGTAATAACACTGAATGCTGGTTTATTGCATTATTTACACATCCTAACATTGCCGTAAGGAAGTAGCTTTTCCTATCGGATCCAGTCCAAGGTATTACGCAAGTTCCAGAGTCCATTAACTGATTTTACCAAAGTTAATTCTTTTCTCACAAGTCGGTTTCAAAGTTTAGTCTCTATATCGGTCCATCATTAATAGTTTCTAACTTTCGGTAATGTCCAGTCTTTTATTGGAAATATTCAATTTATGACAATTTCGAATCTTTCACTATGTGGATTCTACGTGATATCCTATTTGAAGTTACTGATTTACTTATTACAAGTTCAGTGCCTCGTAGTGGATCGCGAATCTTTAGCGTTCAAAAAACAATCTCGTCGCGCCCACGTATACGAGCACACGCTGAGGTACGAGTCGCACCGGCAAACTCTCGTAACACAGTGTTGCAGTGCATACTCATAACAAGTATTCTTTGAGATCGTTCGTCCTAAGATCGTTCGTCCTACTCCGTGATTTCTAATTACGGTACTTTGCGATCTACTATGATTTTATTTTGAAAGTAATGGGATTCCATCTTTTTTGTTTCTCTCTTTTTCAAAACACTAAGCTACATGGTACTGAATTTCTTCTCTATCTACGTGCTACTATTCAAGCAACATTATTCCAACAGAGACGTTGTTTTTTTTTCTTTTTTTTCATTTATGAAATTTGGAACTTGATTTTTGGGACTTTTGGGCTTTGGGGTACTATTTTATATATTGTTCATTTTTCTTCCAAAGGAAGCGGCGTTACAAGGGTTAGCCTCACGGGCCGTGACATGGCACCTTAGACCGCGCGGCTACCCCACGCGGCGTTCCTTCTCTCAGGATGTGTGTTGTGAAGCTTAATTACCTTACGGTATCTCCTACTATTGGGGTGGTAAAGATTGAGGGGAACTTCGTACATTTTCCATTTCGCTTTGCACAGTCCTCGTGCAGATCATATCGATGACGCGCACGCATTGATTCACTTGCACTGTTCATCAAGTGTCTCTGCCATTAATCGCTGTCCATTAGCTGTACTTTCGAATTCGATTCACACAGTAGTGTCAATATGTTAACTCCATAGTACGAAGTATAAAATCCATATGCAGCCGGATACGTGCCCCCACCACCCATCCCCATACAGACTACAGTTCCGCGCATTCGATATTTCTCGTCGACTTCGCAAGCTCTCGTCTCAAAGACACTTACGCACTGGATTCTGTAGTTTCTTCGACCATAAATATAATAGACTGGCCCTGACGTCATTTTCGTGGCTCCAACATCTCTGCGCTGAAGTCACGTGAATGTTGGCAAAACATGGTTGTTTCGTGTTGCGCTGATGGCTGTACTCAGCGTTTTGTCGGGGAAATGGCATTACATTTCACGTGTAAGTGTGTCTAAGATGGTGCAGATGCATTTATTGAAATCTGCTGAAGTGACTTTTATATGTTTTTTACACTTGAAATAGAGTATCACGTAAATTAAAGTGTTGAAAGTGATGCCTGTAAAGTCATACTGACATTACATTTTGGAAAGTATCTGTGATAATTCGGTTACAGAAGTAAGTATAATCGTTTCTCGTTGCTACTCATAGGTTCCGTAAGGATGAAAACCGAAGGTAGCTTTGGATACAGGCCCTGAAACGGAAAAACTTTAAGCCGTTTGCACATACGCGCCTTTGCTCGAAGCACTTCGCGGAGAAGTGTTTTGATAGGTTAGTTCTTATTTACAATGTATATCTATAATTTGTATTTACAGTGTCTGTCATTTTTAAACCTAGGCTCCAAAATTATTTTCTGAAACTGCAAAGTCTCACCTTTCATCTAAAATATCATTTTTTTAAACTGATAGTTTAAACTTTTGTAAAAATAGTGGGAACTGAACCTTTAAAGTGCACGTAAAATTGATACTATAAAATGGACCTGCTCCTAAAGTAAACAATTTTGACACCTATAGTTGACATAATTCCTATAGCCCATTTTCTTTTATAAGTGACTAAAGCTCGAAACGTGGCGAATACAATGTTTAAAGTTTTGACACGAGCCCACTCTTACTGTTTAAAAGAATTTTAACGACTTTTTACTATAATTGGTAGTTTATAGTAATTTCATCCCGCTGCCCACCAGAGTGGCGTTCGATGTATTTGTTAGATTTTATAAATGGTACTTTGAACAAATCCAGGTCAAATGTAGTTCTGGCATAATTTTTCACAAATGAAAAAGTAGTTTTTGTTGGAAGCGTTTGGCAGTCAGTTGAGAAATGTGGGGAAAATCCGATACAAACATAGGATGGCAGACCGCTGATTTGAAATCCCGCCACGTTTTGCCAACAGTCACGTGGTTTATGTTGGAGCCACACTAGCCCCATAGCTTCTGCACAGCAAGGCCAGTCTACTAGTATCTATGGTCGAAGTGTAGTTTCCACATGCATTTGCAATTACAAAAATATAGCGATACTGATAACTAGACACTTTAAAACAACATATGGAAACAGAAAAGAAAAAATCTGTACAAAAGCTTCCCATAGTCGTAAGATGACATGTTCACCGGACACACTCGTTGAATACAAGGCCTCTAACAAGAACGAATGCCGCTGGGCAAGTCATATCGCCATCAGCAAAGATGTACGTCGAGGGTGGTGCCGCCAGCGGCGAACAAAGGAACTAGCGCGGGTTGTCGATGCCCAGGTAGGAATTATTCTATCGCTGTGAGCATCTTTGACAGTCGCCAGCGATAGCGCAGCTCGGTAACGTGGGCTCCACCGAGCCGAGAGCGGCGAGGCGGCGCGTATCAGGCGGGGCAGTCGCTGCAATTAAAACGAGGAAAAAATTATCTCCGCACCCCGGCGGAAGAAAACGCCGTGATTACCGCAACCGGTAAGCCGCCTACTGACGTATCCCACCGGTGAAAGAATAATTGTTGCGATAAGAGCCGTAATAACTAGGTGAGGTATGTTCTCCTGTTGAACAAGGAGGATGGCAACAAACTGTTTCCACGGTTCTCTGGAAATCAAACTCCGTACAGAAATCCTAGGGAAACTAATTTGCTGCGAATGTTCCCGTATCTGCTGCACCACAGAAAACTGCACCGTTTTCTCCGTAACACTTGGTTCTTTTTTAATCAATCTCTTAGCTGCTTCCCTGTACCTTTATGAGATTTTCAAAATCTCTGTTTAGGCGGGTGATTTACAGCATTCTTCGTTTTCGAACTAATGAAATTTTGCTGCCAATGTGCCCTAAGATGTCGACATCACATGGTTTCTTGTATTTTTATTTTTTACAGTAAGTAGCTACTTGAGAAAAATCCATGCATCTTTCGTATACTTTTAAGGATCTTTTTATAAAACGAAATCTAGTGTCACCTTCCCTATTCCATATTTCGTTCCATATCATCCTATTTACTTAGTCATTTCCAGTCTAGATCTATATAAAGGGTTTTAATTGTAGGGTACAATGATAACAGCACTCTAAACATATGAAATAGTGTAGAAGTCGAATAATGTAATCATTCTAGAGAATGTTATTCGTAACTATACGATGATGATAAGTCTCGTGATGTAAACGGAACCTCCGTGTTTTGTCTTAACTGTGGCGTATTCAGACGATAAATGAAACAGAGACAACAACTCAAATTTTTTATGAGCCTTTTAATCTAGAAAGTATCCCAACTAATCGTTCACGCTGGACAAGTGTGGGCAATTGTATGACAACGCTACAATCTCTGTAGCTCAAATATTAAAATGATCGTTTTGTAAATAAAAACCGCCTTATGTTGCTGCAGTATATTTTTTATTTCTTCCACACGCGTTTCGGGTTTTTCCCTCAAGGTGTCGTCAGGGGAATCTAGAATGATACAGTTGTGTTTTAATTGCGGTATTTGCATATTATAAAACAGTTCATGTGTTGTTTTTTTCGTAAATAAATGATTAGTTACAGTTCATTTATTTCTGTGAAAAGCAATCTGCAATGATAGCATATTGTATCATTCTAGATTCCACTGACGACGCCTTAAAGAAAAAAGGCGAAACGCGCCTGGAAGAAATAAAAAATACATTGCATCAAGAAAAGACGGTTTTCATTCACAAAACGAATATCTGTGGCCTTGCTGCGGATGATGGCCACACAAACTTGTTATTAAAATGAGCACTGCAGTTTTGTTAAATACCACAAAAAAATGGCTCTGAGCACTATGCGACTTAACTACTGAGGTCATCAGTCGCCTAGAACTTAGAACTAATTAAACCTAACTAACCTAAGGACATCACACACATCCATGCCCGAGGCAGGATTCGAACCTGCGACCGTAGCGGTCGCTCGGTTCCAGACTGTAGCGTCTAGAACCGCACGGCCACTCCGGCCGGCGTTAAATACCACAATTCATGTAAAAAAAAAAGTCTTTTGTGCATATTAAATAATGCATATAAAACCCAGTAGCTAATATTACGACTGGAATCCTGTTTGTCCCAAAACCCTGCGTGACACCACTGCCCATATTTCACAAATACTTGAAAAGTCTTTGAGTCCCATAGTGCTCAGAGCCAACTTGAAAAGTCATTGTGGAACGCTACAACACAAATGTCCCTATACTATAAACTTTTTCTTTTGTATTTTTCAATGATGTTCTTTAATCATCCATACATATATTTTCATTCATTTCTTTTATAGAAGTAGTTGCAAGATTGTGATATTTTTCACATTAACTTGATATAACTATTTAATAACAATTTTATAAATGTTGTAACGTAGACTGGGAAGCAATGTCATGGATATCTTTTCATATAAAAAAAGATTTCGTTTGAATAGTAATATAATCTGTCCAATACGAGAGAGCAGAATAGAAGGAAGTTAGATGTGATATAGAATTGACGCTGTGTAGCTGCGAGAAATGCGCGCACGTGTGTGTGTGTGTGTGTCTGTGTGTGTGTGTGTGTGTGTGTGTGTGTGTGTCTGTGTCGATGATCCGGTGAAAATGTATGTAGCAAGGCTTCGTGTATGCGATAGGCATGCAGTCTGTGGGCCGCAGTAGAACGACAATTAATGAAGAAACTTGTAAAAAAACTAGCAAAGAGCGAGTACTGTGCGGCACAAGCATGCTGAAAACTTATTTACGACAGGATGATGGCCGGCCGCTGTGGCCGAGCGGTTCTACGAGCTCCAGTCCGGAAACGAGCTGCTGCTACGGTCGCAGGTTCGAATCCTGCCTCGGGCATGGATGTGTGTGATATCCTTAGGTTAGTTACGTTTAAGTAGTTCTAAGTCTAGGGGACTGATGACCTCAGATGTCAAGTCCCATAGTGCTTAGAGCCATTTTTGAACAGGATGATGAGCCTTAACAAAAGTGTTGAAATAAGACAATCTTAGTTGCAAACTGTCTTATCTATTTATTGGCAAAGACGTGTTTCGTTCTTGTGGGACATTAACGACATTGTGATGGTCAGGTACTTTGAAAACGGCGGCATGAGGTTAGTATGATGCGAAACTTCAGGCTGTTAGCCGTCTGCAAAACTAACATTAACAGTGAACGTACGTAAAGAAGTGACGTGAGTCAACATCCTTTCTTTAATGCTAGCATGTAGTATTAACAATATAAGAAATTATCTTCCTATCATCATTAGCAAACAGAGCATAAGGACCTGAAACCAGGAATAAAAAGCCAAAGTAAAACTACAATGTCTACTGGAAAGAAGAACTATGGCAAACCCGCAAAAACTACTTTTCTTCAGCACGTTTGTTAACCAACGCTATCTACTCTTAATGTCTGTTTCTACGTTTGTAAAACCTTGTCATTAAGACTCCATGTTTGTTTGGCTGGTTGCGAGGTCTGATGTACACTGTGTAATCAAAAGTATTCGGACACCTGGCTGAAAATGACTTACAAGTTCGTGGCTCCCTCCATCGGTAATGCTGAAATGCAATATGACGACGGCCCACCCTTAGCCTTGATGACAGCTTCCACTCTCGCAGGCATACTTTCAATCAGGTGCTGAAAGGTTTCTTGGGGAATGGCAGCCATTCTTCACGGAATGATGCACTGAGGAGAGGTATCGACGTCGGTCAGTGAGGCCTGGCACGAAGTCGGCGTTACAAAACATCACAGAGACGTTCTGTAGGATTCAGATCAGGACTGTGTGTAGGCCAATCCACTACAGGGATGTTACTGTCGTGTAACCACTCTGCCACAGACAGTGAATTATGAACAGGTGCTCGATCATGTTGACAGATGCAATCGCCATCCCCGAATTGCTCTTCAACAGCGGGAAGCAAGAAGGTGCTTAAAACATCAATGTAGGCCTGTGCTGTGATAGTGCCAGGCAAAAGAGCAACGGGTGCAAGCCCCCTCCATGAAAAACACGACCACACCGTAACACCACCACCTCCGAATTTTACTGTTGGCAATACACACGATGGCAGATGACGTCACCGGGCATTCGTCATGGGCCGGCCGAGGTGGCCGAGCGGTTCTAGGGGCTACAGTCTGGAACCGCGCGACCGCTACGATCACAGTTTCGAGTCCTGCCTCGGGGCCGGCCGGTGTGGCCGTGCGGTTCTAGGCGCCTTAGTCTGGAACCGCGTGACAGCTACGGTCGCAGGTTCGAATCCTGCCTCGGGCATGGATGTGTGTGATGTCCTTAGGTTAGTTAGGTTTAAGTAGTTCTAAGTTCTAGGGGACTGATGTCCTCAGAAGTTAAGTCCCGTAGTGCTCAGAGTCATTTGAGCCAGTCGCCATACCCACACCCTTTCATCGGATCGCCACATTGTGTATCGTGATTCGTCACTCCACACAACGTTTTTCCACTGTTCAATCGTCTAATGTATATGCTCCTTACACCAAGCGAGGCGTCGTTTGTCATTTACCGGCGTGATGTGTGGCTTACGAGCAGCCGCTCGACGATGAAATCCAAGCTTTCTCACCTCCTGCCTAACTGTCATAGTACTTGCTGTGCATCCTGATGTAGTTTGGAACTGCTGTGTGATGGTCTGGATAGATGTCTGCCTATCACACATGACGACCCTCTTCAACTGTCGGCGGTGTGCGGTAGTCAACAGACGAGGTCGGCCTGTACGCTTTTGTGCTGTACGTGTCCCTTCACGATCCCACTTCACTATCACATCGGAAACAGTGGACCTAGGGACGTTTAGGAGTGCGGAAATCCCGCGTACAGGAGTATGACATAAGTGACACCCAATCACCTGACCACGGTCGAACTCCGTGAGTTCCCCGGAATGCCCCCTTCTGCTCCCTCACGATGTCTAATGACTACTGAGGTCGCTGATACGGAGTACCTGGCAGTAGGTGGCAGCACAATGCACCCAATATGAAAAACTTATGTTTATGGGGGTATCCGGATACTTTTGATCACATAGTGTATCTTGTGCTCTCGACCGCATTTCGTCCGCTGTACGTAACGTTCCGTGCTGTGTACGCCGGAACGCCGTTGGCTCCGTATTATGTAAGCCCTGTCAAAATTTTTCTTAGTTTTCCATAACTCTTGTTTCCAGTAGATACTGGCATTTATTCTCAGTTTCGAGTCCCTTATGCTTTTACTTGCCTAATTGCGATAGCACGATGTTTCCTTATAATTTTTATCTTAATTCCATATAGATGATGGCTCGTTACACTACTTCTTACGTAAGGTCACACTTATTGTTAGTTAAGATACGGCCACACAACCTGGAACCCTACGTCATACTAGCCCCATCCAAACCTTTTTAATGAACCTATGTTATTTCACACCCCTAGGTTAATCTGAAGATACTCTACAAGGGCGAAACACGTCAATTTGCAACCAAGACTGTCTTACTTCAAGAAATTCATAACTGGTTGCCATACAAGGCGTCCAGCATGGAATCAAGCCAATTTTACTTAATAAGAGTAACTGTTGCCGCTGAACAGTTGCGTCAGCTCTAGAAAGACTGTACAGTCTCAGACAGTCAGAATTCTAAAAGATTTGCCATTGTCAAAGCATTATTGTTTCGTCAATAATTAAAGAGTTTAAAATTTAAGTCTAATTCTACCGTAAATATCCAACAGAGCATTTATTGCCATGCATCTTCGCTTGTCAAAGCATTATTGTTTCGTCAATATATAGAGAGTTTAAAATTTAAGGTTAATCCTACCGTAAATATTCAACCGAGCATTTATTGCCATGCATCTTCGCCCACACTAAACTGGCAAAGAAACTGATACACATAAATTATGCAGGGCCCCCGCGAGGACGCAGAAGTGCCGCAACATATCGTGGAATAGGTCAGAGTAATGTCTGAAGGAATGCTGGAGGGAACTGACACCATGAATCCTATAGTGCTGTCGATAGATCCGTAAGAATACTAGGGGGTGGAAATCTCTTCTGAACAGCACGTTCCACGGCATCCCAGACACCTTCAATAAGGTTCATGTCTGGGAGTTTGGTGGCCAGTGGAAGTGTTTAAACTCAGAAGAGCATTCTTGGAGCCACTCTGTAGCAGTTCTGGACGTGTGGGGTGTCGAATTGTTATGCTGAAATTGCCCAAGTCCGTCAGAACGCATAATGGACATGAATGGCTGCAGGGGATCAGACAGGATTATTATGTACATGTCCCCTGTCAGAGTCAAATGGTTCAAATGGCTCTGAGCACTATGGGACTTAACTGCAGTGGTCATCAGTCCCCTAGAACGTAGAACTACTTAAACCTAACCAACCTAAGGACATCACACACGTCCATGCTCGAGCCTGTCAGAGTCGTATCTAGACGTATCAGGGGTCCCATATCACTCCAACTGCACACGGCCCACACCCCTACAGAGCCTCCACCAGACTGAACTGTCCCCTGCTGACATGCAGCCCATGGATTCAAGAGGTTGTCTCCAAGCCCATTTCGTTGAATGGTTCGCACGCTGACACTTGATGGCCCAGCAATGAAATCTGCAGCAACTGCGGAAGGGTTGCAATTCTGTCACGTTGATTGATTCTCTTCAGTCGTCGATGGCCCCGTTCTTGCAGGATATTTTTCCGGCAGCAGCGATGTCGCAGATTCGATGTTTTACCGGATTCCAGATATTCACGGTACATTCGTCAAATGGTCGTACGGGAAAATCCCCATTTTGTCTCTACCTTGGAGATGCTGTGTCCCATCGCTCGTGCGCCGACTATACAACTATGTTCAAACTCACTTAAATCTTGATAACCTGCCATTATAGCAGGAGTAAACGATCTAAGAACTGCGCCAGACGCTTTTTGTCTTGTACAGGCGTTGCTGTCCGCAGCGCCGTATTCTGTCTGTTTACATATCTCCCTATTTGAATACGCGTGCCTATACCAGTTTCTTTGGCGCTTCAGTGTAGTACTCAAATTTGGTGGGTCGGGTAAAATTTTGTATTTATGTTTACATCTGTAGTCAGCAAACCACTGAAGTACGTGGCATATGATAAGTCCCATCGATCTTGGTTATCTTATTTCGGCGACGCCTAATTGAATTGCTGCTAATTGTAAAGTCATTTATACTTTATTCTTACGTTTTCTGGTAATGAATTTTGGGTATTTGGAAGAAAATGTTGGTTAAAACTCAGTGACAGTGAAAATTATTGTGAGATCACGTAGCTTCATTATTACCACATCACCTGTCACGGTAAGTCTGTCAGGTCTGATTTTCAGTTATTCCAAAGTGCTGAATATAATGGTAATTGACCAACTAAATTTTGAGATAGCTTACATTTTCAATTGAGCTCCCATCTGAGTAATGGTTATTGTAGGCCATGTACGTATCTTTAGTTGTTACCGTAGTTCAAATTCGAACTAAACCACTCTGTACCAGAAACTGTGGTCCATTGTAGGACTGGTGACTGCATTGTTTTAGTCTACAATTCAGTTTCGCAATTTCACTAACTAATCAAAATTTGTCTACGTAATTAAGCAGATGTATACCCGACTGCTATTAGGGCAACGGATTCACGTAACCATTAGTTGTATGCTTTCCTAGATCATTTCGGTTTATCTGCTTTGGAACTGATGCCTTTTCCGATAATTAGGTCATATTTTCTATTTGGTAATTCAGTTCTTCTCCTCAAAACCTGTTCAAAAACAGCCCCTTGTACAGCCGATCTCAGGATACATGAGTGTGTAGGAACACACGTCGCAATACTAGCTCAACGATTTTTCTTAGAAGATATGTGAAGGAATAGCAAACACACATTTATAGCACTTATATACAGCTTTCTACAATACTGGCTGGAATACTCTCTTTGAAATTCTGAATGTATTAGAGGTAAAATATAGGAATCGAAAGGCTATTTATAATTTGAGCAGAAACCAGACGGCAGTTATTGGGGCCAAGGGACGTTAAAGGGAAGCGTGTGCAACGTGGAAGTTGCCTGTCGCTGATGTTATTCAATCTGTACATTCAGCAAGCAATTAAAGAAACCAAAGAAAAATTTCGAGTGGTTATTAAACAGGGAGAAGAGGTTTGTGGATGACATTGTAATTCTGTCAAAAACAGCAAAGGACTTGAAAGAGCAGTTTAATGGAATGGACAGTGCCTTCAAAGAAGGAGATAAGATGAACATCAACAAAAGCAAGACAAGGATAATGTAGTGTGGTCGTATTAAATCAGACGATGCTGAGAAAACTAGGTTAGGAAACGAGACACTGTAAGTAGTAGATGAGTTTTGCTAGTTGGCTAGCAAAACAACTAATAATGGCCGAAGTAGAGAGCATATAAAATATACGCTGGCAATAGCAAGAGAAGCGTTTCTGAAGAACACAACATTGTTAACATCGAATATAGATTGAAGTCTTAGGACGTCTTTTCTGAAAGTATTGTCTGTAGTGTAGCCATGTATGGAAGTGAAAGATGATCGATAAACAGTTCAAACAAGAAAAGGATAGAAGCTTTTGAAATGCGGTGTTACAGGAAAATCCGAAGGTTTGATGGATAGAACGCGTAACTAATGAGGAGATACTGAACAGAATCTACTAGAAAACAAATTTATGGCACAACTTGACTAAAAGAAGAGATCAGTTTATAGGACATATTCTAATACATCAAAGGGTCAGCAGTTTGGTATTAGATGAGTGTGTGTGTGTGTGGGGGGGGGGGGGGGGGTTGTAAATCGTAGTTATTCGGAGATGAAAAGTCCTGTACACGATACGATAGTATGGAGTCATGGATCAAACCAGCTGCACCAGTTGCTTCAAATCAGTCTTCGGACTGAACGCCACAACAACAAAAGCAACATTAAATTCAAAATAGAAAAGAAGTATAACACTATTTGTTCATGGTTCATCTAAATTCCTTACAATTTTTTGCTTTAAAATGTTTGTATATTGGTACTATATTTTCTGTATATGTAAAGTGTGCTATACTAGAGACTGAAGTTCTTTGCATTGTATGTGACTAATGTATGTAAAATACTATGCAGCCTAGATTGTTTATTACATTAATTAAGTTTCTGAGTACAGTTTGAATTTAGAAATATTTGTGTTTATAAACCGTTCATGTTGAGGTAAATTTGACAATTGTAAGAAATGGTCACGCTAAGGAACAGTATAAGAAATAGGTCTTATGTAAAAGCCAATGTGCTTCTGTTTGAAACGTAGAGGCTGTGTGGAGTGGAAAAGATTGTAAGATGGCGCGCTACCTAGAACAAGCGCGGGAAGTAAGTCAAAAAGTCTTAAATAAGCAGCATTGATTGAGGCAACAGCCTTGTGGAGCAGGAGAAGCTTTGCCTGCAAATTTGCACAAAAATGCCTTAGATGAAGACTGAAAACGGCTTATGGCATAGCTGCGAGTTGTTAGGGTACTGTTTGTAAAATTGAACGACGGCAAGAAGAGAAATTGAGCTTATACAGCAAGACAGTTGCAGGCCCTACTGTGGGTAGTGAAGCGCCTATAACTGTTCGCTATACCCAAGCCTACAGCCACCAGATAATACTTTTTTGGTATTTTACTTTTGTACAGCGTGAGCCATTACTGTAAACTGTGTTTTGTTAGTGAATAATCATTCTTGAACTTTAAAAAAGCTGGTTCACCCCGTTATTTCATCTTAATCATACACCTATGTAGGATTCCTTCCTGGTGTTGATTAATCCAAGTATAGTGTTTTACATATTTATGAAGTGTCGAGTTAATATAAAAGACACCATTAAAATTTTTTTTTTAGTAAGTAATGAGCTATATATGTATGAGGGACTAGATCCTGTTGTCATGAAATTACGTCTCAGTGGTGGAAAAGTGTGAATTGAAAAGAGTGAATTTAAATGTAATTTTGCATTATAAAGTTAAGGAGTTCATAAATATTTCCATCTTGAGAGATAGTTAAAGAAGATTTGTCTTAGTTGTTTCACTGAAAGGCGTAATGAAAATTTTAGTTAGAGTAATAACACTTTCATGCTTTAGTACATTACAGAGAAATGAAGTCATGTTACTATTGTTTTAAAAGTTTTCTTAACCGGTGCAAAGTGTTATAGTAAAAGTTTGCTAACGTAAAATGCAGAGAATCTGTTAAATGACTGTACAGAGTTAGTTCAAAGAGTAATAGCTTTTGAAAGTAAATTCCAGTAAGAAAGAGGTTTTCTTGAACTGAAATGTTCAGTGTAATAAGTGTGTGCTACAGTATCTAAGAATTTTAGTATTTAAGTTTGTTGGTTATGGAAAGTGCTTTTCTAAAGGTCCCCCTGACCATTTTTTAGCTTCCCTGAAGCTATCTACGGGACTTTTTCTCTTTTAAAAACGTAATGTATGAGGGTTTAGTAGTCAAAAAGAAATTCCAGTATCTGCACCAACGTTGTTTACGTATTTACTTGAAGAAGCAACTTAAACAGTAGCAAGGAAGTAGGCTAAATTCATGCTTCTGCTTTTCCAATACTTCACTGTCTCATTACCTGGACAGGCTGGCGACCGTTAGTACACATTTTAAACCACTAAATGAACTTGGAACTGAATTGTTCTAGCTTCAATATAATACTATTCTCCTATTGCGTTTCTTTCTAACCGTTGGGTAAGATCTGAGGAAAAGAACTGGTCTGATTTACTTATCCATTAGACAAAACACACAGTCAAATCCTGTAAAGAGGATAACTCTACTGATTAGCTTTTCCTATTAACAGGATTATCGTCCCATAGTGTACTTTATTTGGAAATTAAACTAAATTTAGTAAGAGGGTTATACGTGGCAAGATGGAGACAGGGTTTTCTGTTATTTAGGTAAAAGCATACTATAGTAGTGGTAGGGTTGTAGAAAGTGGAGTAGTATTTTTCTTCTCGTCTACACCTACACCTACGTGATTACTCTGCTATTCACAATAAAGTGCCTAGCAGAGGGTTCAATGAACCACCTTCATGCTGTCTCTCTACCGTTCCACTCTCGAACGGCACGCGGGAAAAACGAGCACTTAAATTTTTCTGTGCGAGACCTGATTTCTCTTATTTTATCGTGATGATCATTTCTCCCTATGTAGGTGGGTGCCAACAGAATGTTTTCGCAAATCGGAGGAGAAAACTGGTGATTGAAATTTCATGAGAAGATCCCGCCGCAACGAAAAACGCCTTTGTTTTAATGATTGCCACTCCAATTCACGTATCATGTCTATGACACTATCTCCCCTATTTCGCGATAATACAGAACGAGCCGCCCTTGTTTGAACTTTTTCGATGTCATCCGTCAGTCCCACCTGATGCGGATCCCACACCGCACTGTAGTAGTCCAGAATAGGGCGGACAAGCGTAGTGTAAGCAGTCTCTTTGGTAGACCTGTTACACCTTCTAAGTTTTCTGCCAATGAATCGCAGTCTTTGGTTTGCTCCACCCACAATATTATCTATGCTATCGTTCTAATTTAGGTTATTTGTAATTGTAATCCCTAAGTATTTAGTTGAATTTACAGCCCTCAAATTTGTGTGACTTATCGCGCAGTCGAAATGTATCTGATTTCTTTTAGTATTCCTGTGAATAACTTCACACTTTTCGTTACTCAGTGTCAACTGCCACTTTTCGCACCATACAGATATCTTATCTAAATCATTTTGCAAGTCGTTTTGATCATCTGCTGACTTTACAAGGCGGTAAATGACAGCATCATCTGCAAACAATCTCAGACGGCTGCTGAGATTGTCTCCTATGCCGTTAATATACACTCCTGGAAATGGAAAAAAGAACACATTGACACCTGTGTGTCAGACCCACCATACTTGCTCCGGACACTGCGAGAGGGCTGTACAAGCAATGATCACACGCACGGCACAGCGGACACACCAGGAACCGCGGTGTTGGCCGTCGATTGGCGCTAGGTGCGCAGCATTTGTGCACCGCCGCCGTCAGTGTCAGCCAGTTTGCCGTGGCATACGGAGCTCCATCGCAGTCTTTAACACTGGTAGCATGCCGCGACAGCGTGGACGTGAACCGTATGTGCAGTTGACGGACTTTGAGCGAGGGCGTATAGTGGACATGCGGGAGGCCGGGTGGACGTACCGCCGAATTGCTCAACACGTGGGGCGTGAGGTCTCCACAGTACATCGATGTTGTCGCCAGTGGTCGGCGGAAGGTGCACGTGCCCGTCGACCTGGGACCGGACCGCAGCGACGCACGGATGCACGCCAAGACCGTAGGATCCTACGCAATGCCGTAGGGGACAGCACCGCCACTTCCCAGCAAATTAGGGACACTGTTGCTCCTGGGGTATCGTCGAGGACCATTCGCAACCGTCTCCGTGAAGATGGGCTACGGTCCCGCACACCGTTAGGCCGTCTTCCGCTCACGCCCCAACATCGTGCAGCCCGCCTCCAGTGGTGTCGCGACAGGCGTGAATGGAGGGACGAATGGAGACGTGTCGTCTTCAGCGATGAGAGTCGCTTCTGCCTTGGTGCCAATGATGGTCGTATGCGTGTTTGGCGCCGTGCAGGTGAGCGCCACAATCAGGACTGCATACGACCGAGGCACACAGGGCCAACACCCGGCATCATGGTGTGGGGAGCGATCTCCTACACTGGCAGTACACCACTGGTGATCGTCGAGGGTACACTGAATAGTGCACGGTACATCCAAACCGTCATCGAACCCATCGTTCTACCATTCCTAGACCGGCAAGGGAACTTGCTGTTCCAACAGGACAATGCACGTCCGCATGTATCCCGTGCCACCCAACGTGCTCTAGAAGGTGTAAGTCAACTACCCTGGCCAGCAAGATCTCCGGATCTGTCCCCCATTGAGCATGTTTGGGACTGGATGAAGCGTCGTCTCACGCGGTCTGCACGTCCAGCACGAACGCTGGTCCAACTGAGGCGCCAGGTGGAAATGGCATGGCAAGCCGTTCCACAGGACTACATCCAGCATCTCTACGATCGTCTCCATGGGAGAATAGCAGCCTGCATTGCTGCGAAAGGTGGATATACACTGTACTAGTGCCGACATTGTGCATGCTCTGTTGCCTGTGTCTATGTGCCTGTGGTTCTGTCAGTGTGATCATGTGATGTATCTGACCCCAGGAATGTGTCAATAAAGTTTCCCCTTCCTGGGACAATGAATTCACGGTGTTCTTATTTCAATTTCCAGGAGTGTACTTCTGTTTTACTCTATGACTTTCCGTCTATTACTATTACGAACTGTGACCTTCCTGACAGGAAATCACGAATCCAGTCCACAACTGAGGCATTACTCCGTAGGCACGCAGTTCGGTTAGAAGACGCTTGTGAGGAAGGGTGTCCAAAGCCATCTGGAAATCTAAAAATATCGAATCATGAGAATAAATCGTGTGAAGTGGAAGACAAGTCTACATTTGGAATGAATTAGGCAGGAAATTGGCCGGTTCATTTTCAAGGCAACCATACGGACCTTCCCCTTAATTGATTTACGTAAATCACAGAGGTCCTAAACCTGGATGGCCAGTTGAAGATTTGAACTCCATTCGTCTAAAAGTGAAATATCGGGAACCTAATCTTACTGCCATGTTTCTTTTTTTACCTGCGATCTGGGTAAAGCTCGTAAAACATAAATTTTTGAAGTGTGAGGCACCAAAAGGAGCCCTCACTACCGAGAAAATTACACAGCAGAGCCTGTGGCTCGTGTAGTACACGGCGACCAGCTGCTCGGCTTCGTATCTGATCCTTGTTCCTTTTTATCAAAAGCGAGAGGGTCGCCACCGATGAGAAATATGTCGTGATAGCTTGTTTACAGCGCTGTAAAAGCTGCAGGCCTCCGCGGGTGGTACACAAGCGTGTGCCCCTCTTTCTCTGGGACAAAGAGACCGCCTTTATTCTGACCGGCGGCTTCGGAGGTGTCGTTCGACAGAAAATGTGGCTGACCTGGTCGGAACGTAAAGAAAAATACCGGCTTTCGAAGATCTGAACTCTCGTATGTGTGCTGTAGTTTATTTACTAGCAAGTGTCAAAAATGGACCGATAGTGAAGTGGATACCTGCTGGGGCTCTCCATTTCGAAGATCGCCGAGACTTGAAAAGCGTTTTACATGTTTCGGAAAAAGATGCAAGCAACTTGTAAACACTTGGGAATAAATCCCGATTTTTGTTCTTCGTCAGGGCGGATACGTTAATTTGAGAAATATAATCTGTGGTCTCTGTCACAATGTGCTGTTCAGAGACGTGAAGCTTCGAAGGCTCCCCACGTAGTCACTAAAGTAAAAGACCACATCAGTGATAGACGGTGCTCCACAGTTCTTGAATCACGACGAAAAATAGAGGGGACAACACTAAGTGCTTTGACATACGAAACTAAAGACTGGGTGCTTGTATTTCAGGTAGGGCGCGCCCGTGATCGCAATACTAGAGCTACGAGCACAGAATGGACAAATTTCCTTTTAAATATATGAATACGGTATCTGTTCTTTCGGACATATCCGAAAAAACAGATACCATCTCATATATATATATATATATATATATATATATATATATATATATATATATAGTTCATCGACTTCAGGAAAGCATATGATTCATTGGACCGTGGAACCCTGTTTAAAATCATGGATGAATTTGGGATCGACCGAAAGACACGAAAAATCACAGAACAGACACTTACAGGAACAACGGCCAAAGTGAAATTCATGGGCGAAGTATCAGAACCCTTCGAAATCAAATCTGGAGTCCGACAGGGGGACGGACTATCCCCAATCCTTTTCAATATTGTTCTAGAAAAGATAATCAGGGAATGGGAACCTCACGTAAAGGGTATCCAAATTGGTATCAAGAAAGAGAACCGAATTAAAGTCAAGTGCCTTGCTTTCGCTGATGATATTGCAATTATCACCAATAACAGAACAGAAGCGATTCACGCAGTGGAAAAACTACATGAAATTTCACAAAAAAACCGGACTACAGATATCTTATGAAAAAACCCAATATATGGAAAGGCAGCCAGAAAATAAATCCCCTTTAATAACAAAATATGGTAAAATTGCACAAGTCTGCCATTTTAAATACCTCGGTGAAACTATACAGTCCTCAGGATTAAACCGAATTGCCAATGAACAAAGAATCACCAAGCTCCAGAAAGCCTACAAGCTAACATGGACGCATTACAACAAGAAGTGCATTTCGACAGACGCAAAATTAAGGCACTATACAACAGTGATTCTTCCAGAAGCAATCTATGCAGCTGAAACAATGGTGATTGATGGTCATTCTAAAATTAAGGAAATAGAAAAGCAGGAAAGAAAAATTCTCAGGAAGATTTACGGTCCAATCAACAAAAATGGCATTTGGATGAAGAGACCACAAAACAAGCTCTATAGAAAGATCAACACAGTAACAGATGAAATCAGAAAGCGCCGAGCCAAATTTTATACACACATCTACAGGGTGGAAGACTCCAGAACAGCAAAGAAATTATTCAATATTATAACAAGGAGTAAATGTGGCACAGAATGGCTGAAAGAAGTCCAGAGGGATCTACAGCAGATCAACATAAAAAATCTCGAAGATCGCACCGAGTGCCGGCATAAAATCACAAGTGTGAAGTTTGGGGAAAGAGCATCGCGTCAGCCTGGTAAAAAAATGGACAGAGGAACGGAAGAAGGAGCATTCTGAGAGGATGAGGAGGTTTTGGGAAGCAAAGAAGAAAAACATCCGAAGATGAAATTATGAATTCAAGTTCAATCGTTATAATAATAATATATAGTTAAGGCTCACCGACCATTTGACCATCTTCTTCTGTGCGCATGCACAAACACTGCCCTGAACTCTTACGGGAATCGGCAAAAAGCGGCGAGTAATGGGTATAATGGGCAGGGGCACTATGAATGTAGTGCGGGACAATAAGTTGGGAATATGGGTCTCATGGGAGGGGTGCCAGAGATAAGACCCTGCAGTCGCACTATCTTCTGTGTCCTCGGTGAAAAAACTTAAATGGATAGAGCATCTGCCATGTAAGCAGGAGATCCCGGGTTCGAGTCCGGGTCGGGGCACACATTTTCAACTGTCCCCGTCGATTTATATCAACGCCTGTATGCAGCTAGGGGTATTCATTTCATTGAAATTTCCTTTTCTTAGAGTAACGTTCTGATAGGGACGGTATCAGGAAAATAAGTATACAGATCTACAAAAATTAAAGAGCGGCTACTGCGTTATTCTGGACGGTACTCAAGTATAAGATTTTGAATCCTGACAGCAGTGGTTTTCCGTATAGAGCAAAAGAATAGATTTCGCATATTGTGGTGTCTGATAAACAAGGATCAGTTCTTCCCAAAAATATCAGTGAGCGATAATTCACGGAAAACGAGTAGCACCAATTGAACAGCGTTGTTTCAAATCAAAGAGCCATAGCAACAGTTTTTGGAACAGAAAAAGACCAACAACGGAATTTTCCGTTTAAAATACACTACAACGTAATTGGCCACAGTGAAACGTTAAGGAAAAAAAAGCCAAGAATGTTGAAGGGAGGAACTTCAACATCTATACATATATACTCTTCGAATGGTGATCATTGCGCAATTTGAAAGTTACTCTACATCCTCGGCGAAGATCGGATTTCGGAATTCAGTAAGCAGCCCCTTCCGTTTAGCACGTCGTCTATCTGCAAGGGTGTCCCACTTCAGACTTTCTACGAGATTTGTAACGCTCTCGCGATGGCTAAATGAATCAGTCACGAATCTTGCCGCTCTTCTTTGGACCTTCTCAATCTCTTGAATCAGACCCAACTGGTAAGGGTCCGATACAGACGAACGATACTCTAAGAGCGGACGAACTAACGTATTGTAAACAATTTTCTTTGTTTTCTTTGCATCGCTTCAGGATTCTACCAATAAAGCGCAATCTAGAGTTGGCCTTGCCCGTTGCTTGTGAAATCTGATCATTCCATTTGGGATCATTTCGAATAGTCACACCCAGATACTAGACGGATGTTACCGCTTCCAAAGACTGGGCATGTATTTTGTACTCGTACATTAATGAGGATTTCGCCTTGTTATACGCAGCAGGTTACACTTATAATATTGTGAGATAATTGTGTCATTACACCACGCATTTATTTTCTCAAATCCTCATTGATTTGTTCACAACTTTCGTGTGATACTACTTTCCTGTAGACTACAGCATCATCGGCAAACAAATGCCGCTGACAGTACCATCAACCAGATCGTTTATGTAAATCGTAAAAAGCAGAGGACCTATTACGCTGCCCTGGGGCACACCTGAAGTTACGCTTGTTTCTGTTGAAGTCACCCCATTCAGGACGACATACTTCTCTCTGCCTGTTAGAAAACTCTATCCAACCGCGTATGTCATCGGATAGACCGCAAGCGCGCACTTTTTGGAACAAGCGACAGTACGGAACTGAGTCGAACGCCTTTCGAAAGTCGAGAAACATGGCATCAACTTGCGAGCCGGTATCTAGAGCCTGTTGTGTATCATGCACAAAGAGGGCCAGCTGTGTTTCGCATGACCGCTGTTTCCTAAAAACGTGCTGCTTTTTGCAGATGAGCTTCTCAGAGTCTAGAAAGGTCATATATGTCTGAACACAAAATATGTTCCATGATTCTACAACAAAGCGATGTCAGTGAAATTGGCCGGTAACGATGTGCATCCGATTTTCTACCCTTTTTAAACATTGCTATGACCTGGGTTTTCTTCCAGTCCCGTGGAACTTTGTTACAATGATCTCTGATAGATGATAGATAAGAATGGTGCTATTTTTATAGCATTGTCAACATATAATCTTAGGGGGATACCGTCTGGGCCAGGTGCCTTCCTGGCGTCTAACCACCTTAACTTCTTTACAATCCCAGATACACTAAACACTATGTCAGCCATCCATTCGTTTGTTCGATAATTAGAAGGAGGAATGGTGTTGCAGTCCTTCACCGTAAACGAGTTTTTGAAAGCTAGGTGCAGAATTTCTGTTTATCATCATCCATTACATTACCCGTACAGTCAGCAACAGAAGGTATTGAATTATTTGTAGCGTTCATAGATTTTACGTACGACCAAAATTTTTTGGGGTTATGTTTAGAATCTGTAGATAAAATATTGCTTTCAAATTCGTTAAAAGAATCTCTCATTGACCTTTTGACAGCTGTTTTCATTTCGCATAATTTCTGTTTGTCAGCGGGGCAATGACTACGTTTAAAATGATTTTGTAAAATTCTCTGCTTTCTCAGCAACTTCCTAATATGAAACTTCCTGGCAGATTAAAACTGTGTGCCCGACCGAGACTCGAACTCGGGACCTTTGCCTTTCGCGGGCAAGTGCTCTACCATCTGAGCTACCGAAGCACGACTCACGCCCGGTACTCACACCTTTACTTCTGCCAGTGTCTCGTCTCCTACCTTCCAAACTGGCAGAAGTAAAGCTGTGAGTACCGGGCGTGAGTTGTGCTTCGGTAGCTCAGATGGTAGAGCGCTTGCCCGCGAAAGGGAAAGGTCCCGATTTCGAGTCTCGGTCGGGCACACAGTTTTAATCTGCCAGGAAGTTTCATATCAGCGCACTCTCCGCTGCAGATTGAAAATCTCATTCTGGGAACTTCCTAATATGTTTGTTGTACCAAGGTGGATCCTTTCCCTCTCCTATATTTTTGCTAAGCACATACTTCTCTAGCACGTGGTGGACGATACCTTTAAATTCCGACCAAAGGTGCTCAATATCTTTGTGTCCCGCAGTGAATGCTTGGAGCTGCCTATGAAGATATTCATTAATTACACTTTTATTTGCTTTCCCAAACAAGAAAACTCTACGCTGTTTCTTTGGTTTTCTTGCAACTTCCACTAACACAGAAGCCACAACGACATTATGGTCGCTAATACCTTCTTCTAGATTAACTTCCTCAAAAAGATCAGGTCTGTTTGTCGCCAAGATATCTAATATGTTCCCATCTCGAGTTGGTTTTCTAACCAGTTGCTCAAGGCTGTATGTTGAGAGCGCTCCTTCACACGAGTCTTTGGTTCTGCTCCCTGTGATAAACGTGTAATTTTTACAGTCAATGGACGCCAGATTAAAGTCTCTACCTATAACTAATGAATAATTTGGATATTTATTTCCTCTTTACTCAAGACTTAGCCTGAAACGTTCTGCGACGTTTGTTGCGGATGCTGGTGGTCTATGAAAACATCATAATACAATGGTCACTCCTTATCTGAGTGACAGCTTTATCCAGACTATTTCACAGTCCGACCCAGTATCTATCTCAACTGCATTTAAACAGGTTTTAACTGCAATGAACACACCACCTCCCATAGCATCAGTCATATCCTTCCTAAACATTGTCCAAACCGAATTAAAAAAACCTGTCAGTACAGAACTACGTTATGGCAGCGAACCAATAGTTCTGTACTGACAGGTTATTCTGTAACTGCAATATATGATCTGAAGATGGGCAGCTAGCCTGAAACCGGTTATTGAAAACAAAAAATAACGATCAAAGACTGAAATGCCATATTTTTATTCAAAGAACGATCGCAGCAATCCCAATAAGACAATCATGTCTAGTTTTGACGAACATAGGCTTCATTTGTTGTATGTTACAGCTGAACATGTCAGATATAGGACTGCGTTAGTTTTCAGTTCTAAGATCCGATGCGAGAGACTTCCCTTTCCTATAACATCTAACATAGTATTTTTTTATAGTTCTGAGCCAAAGAACCAAACAAAACTGCAATAAATAGTACTAGGAAGATATCTTACCGGAAGTGACTCATCGCTATTCTGGATACGAATGTTTGCAGGACGCTGAATGCATAATGGTACGTCGCTGCAGAAATACGAAAGGGCGCTCCTCTTCGAACGAGATAGAGGCGTAATGGCCATACGAGAACAACGACAGATTTAGACGCGCAAGCCAGCGAAGTCGCACAGGCCGCTGTACCACGCTCACAGGATCTGCTTTTTTAGCCGCGCCCGCCTTGACATATTTATGAAGTCTGTAAGTAGCGGAGGACGCTATCATCTATCTGAAACTGTGTCGAAGTACACGTAAATATCCGCCCAAAATGACATGTGCTGAAACATACAGAGGTAGGATATAACACGAGTACGACGCCTGTGAAAATACACGAAATTTTTGTTATTAGGTTGTTAGCTCTCATTTTCTCATATCCAGCTTGTATCCGACATGGGATGCACATATACAAGTCATGCATAAAAGAAAGGTAAGTATCGTTTCCTCCTCTAAAAAAGACTCTGATTAAGAAAGTGTCTTTGGAGAACTGTGCTTTTTGTGCTACAAAATACCTTCCAAAAGTTATTTATATTCAGATCTGAAGGCTGCGGGGAGAGGGGGGCAGGAGGGGGATGTTACTCGAGGAGTGTGGATTCTGCGCGTTATTTAAACCCGTCGTGGACAGTTCCAGAGGTATGAGTGGGAGTGTCACCGCCTCGGCCACCAGGTCGTTCCTCAGTGAACACAGTTTGCAACTCTGGGTCAGGTGATCTTTCAGATTACTTGTAAAATCCCGTCGTCTAACCCTCCCGACCAGGGCAGCAAATAGGTTCAGATCACAGTGTGATGTCGCGTCCCCACAGTACTGAGGAACGCCGCGCGGGATTAGCCGAGCGGTCATAGGAGCTGCAGTCATGGACTGTGCGGCTGGTCCTGGCGGAGCTTCGAGTCCTCCGTCGGGCATGGGTGTGTGTGTGTTTGTCCTTAGGATAATTTAGGTTAAGTAGTGTGTAAGCTTAGGGAATGATGACCTTAGCAGTTAAGTCCCATAGCAATTCACACACATTTGAACATTTGAGTACTGAGAAACCTCCAGAAACCTGCCGGACTCTCTCGGCGTTCTCCAAACTTAAACACGCCTATTGGTCGGGAATAACGTGAACGACGATTCTTCTAGCAAAAAAAAATAAAATGTCGTGTGACTAGGGCCAACCGTAGGGTAGACCGTTCGCCGGGTGCAAGTCTTTCGATTTGACGCCACTTCGGCGACTTTCGCGTCGATGGGGATGAAATGATGATGATTAGGACAACACAACACCCAGTCCCTGAGCCGAGAAAATCTCCGACCCAGCCGGGAATCGAACCCGGGCCCTTAGGATTGACATTCTGTCGCGCTGACCACTTTTTTTTCTTTTTGGTGCAATAATCTTTATTGAGCAAACTAACACTAAACATATATACAAGGTGTTACAAAAAGGTACGGCCAAACTTTCAGGAAACATTCCTCACACACAAAGAAAGAAAATATGTTATGTGGACATGTGTCCGGAAACGCTTACTTTCCATGTTAGAGCTCATTTTATTACTTCTCTTCAAGTCACATTAATCATGGAATGGAAACACAAAGCAACAGAACGGACCAGTGTGACTTCAAACTCTTTGTTACAGGAAATGTTCAAAATGTCCTCCGTTAGCGAGGATACATGCAACCACCCTCCGTCGCATGGAATCCCTGATGCGCTGATGCAGCCCTGGAGAATGGCGTATTGTATCTCAGCCGTCCACAATACGAGCACGAAGAGTCTTTACATTTGGTACCGGGGTTGCGTACACAAGAGCTTTCAAATGCCCCCATAAATGAAACTCAAGAGGGTTGAGGTCAGGAGAGCGTGGAGGCCATGGAATTGGTCCGCCTCTACCAATCCATCGGTCACCGAATCTGTTGTTGAGAAATGTACGAACACTTCGACTGAAATGTGCAGGAGCTCCATCGTGCATGAACCACATGTTGTGTCGTACTTGTAAAGGCACATGTTCTAGGAACACAGGTAGAGTATCTCGTATGAAATCATGATAAAGTGCTCCATTGAGCGTAGGTGGAAGAACAAACTAAAATGAGCTCTAACATGGAAATTAAGCGTTTCCGGACACATGTCCACATAACATCTTTTCTTTATTTGTGCGTGAGGAATGTTTCCTGAAAGTTTGGCCGTACCTTTTTGTAACACCCTGTATACACAATGCAACAGTTCTTCAAGGTACCATTTAAATATATACAAGTGATTATTAGTTAAACAAAAATATTAGAAAAACATCAAATGCAACAAAATGTGACATATTCTGTCTACTTCCTTTTTTTTTTTTTTTTTTTGTCGAGGCATGAGAACGTGGAAAAGGGTGTTCCATCATGTGACGGGTAGGCAAAGCACACTCCAACTTTGATGGGGGTCAAGGAAAGACGCTGCGGAGATAACCGGCAAAAGTTTATCGGTAAGATGGTTTCCGGGTGAGGGTGCTATTCGCGTTCACAACTTTGTACCAGAAGTCAAGGACTGTATGCGGACCACTCTGGAAGAGGTATTCTAAAGCCTTTCCTCGAAACCAGATTAGGGTATGGTGCTTAGCAAGAGAGTGGTGAAATGTCTGGGGCAACAACAAGAAATCCGGGGTTACCGTCGTTGGCGGGGCACGGAGGTAAAAGCCCACGATTCGTTGGATGAGGGGGCACGTAATATGGTGCTCGTCGGTGTCTTCGAGCTGACAGTCAGGGCAGAGTGGGGAGTGGCCAGTCCTATGCGATAAAGTCGACTATTAGTCGCTTATCTTCCATAGACTAAAACATACCAGAGTGCAGACACAGACGACGGTAAAAAGCGTGCATGCACACACCCCCACCACTTAGCTACCGGGGGTGGACTTCTTCTGAACAGATAACGTTCTATCACTGTTGTAGCCAATTTTTGTGCTCGTGAAACTAATTTTGTAGTTTTAAGGTGCAACCAGTGATTTTGAAATATGAGGTCTGCCGTGACTGCTGCATGAAGTTTACGCCGGTTAGTTTCTTATGATACAGTTTCTCGGAGATGTTATGGGACGGTTATGTCTTGTAATCTTTTGACCACAACAATATAAGTTCCCTTCTTTTTCAGTCAGCCAGCTTCCACTTTCTTCCAGTGTTGCGCTTGGTACCTGATGGTTTCCCTTTTTGATGCACGCTGTTGGCACAGTAGCCGCAGCACTTCTCAGTATACCAGTAAGGGTGACCATTTTCATTTTTGAGCCACCAGTGAGAGGACCTCCAAAAATCATGTCCCATTTGAAACTCGAGAGATTAGCCGTTACAAAGTCGAAACTAATGCGTATAAATTCTCGCCCGAGAGGTGGCACCTTTCAACGTTAGAGGTTGGCAGTAGGACAGGCTTCCTTTGAATATCATTCTTAAACGGATATTCTTACATGCACTGTAATAATTCAAAGTAGCGAACAGACTAGTAACAGCTTTTACTCTGTTGTACCAAGTTTTGCCGCCGTTTACATTGTAGGGCGAATGCGATTAACTTCTATAGTGAAACATAAGACCGTATTACCCTAGGTTTATGCATATTTGTTACAAATATTTTTTCGTCTTTCTTCTCCACAGGTTGTTTCATTGTTCATTTCATTCCTCTGCAATATTTTGCGCCATATTACGAAATGGGTTCGCATTTCTGGATTGGTATCAACTGTTTGCAACAAATGAAAATTTGTGTGTGACCAAGACTCGAACCTGGATGTCGCGCTTATGGAGAACGGTTTCCTTTACTGCTTTCTTTGTGGTCGCCTTAACCACTTTCTTTTCAAATTTAATATTCCTCTATAATAATCTACTATACGTTATAAGGATATAAATAAGAAGAAGAAAATCGAAGTAAAACAGTCTGGTGTGTACGAACAAAGAAACGGAAGAGCCTCTCAAGCAAAAGCATGCGAGGTGCCGGGGCTAGCAGTGTATTTAACACTAAATTCTTATAGAATCTTCATATGTAAATGATGCTCTAAGCCCCCCCCCCCTTTCCTAACTCCGACTTTTGGTGTTGCACACGGATTAAGAAGAAACGCGAACTGACTGTAATCGACCCTGCAAGTGGAGTAGAAAAGAGTTTGGCACCTGCAATAATTTAATTTGATGGAAATTAATCAAATGAAGGAAAGTTTCCTTAACGTAGTGAGAAATGAAAGGGTTGCTCTACCGGTTAACAGAGTGAAAGTCCTGTCCAAAATAACAATTTGATTTATTAACTAAACTCAAAATAATAAAAAAACATGAAACATTTACAATACATCAAATTGGATCAAATTGGATACTCAAATAAATGCTGTGAAGGTGAAGTTGTACATAAATTAGATTGTGACATCTATGACGAAGTGGTATGTGGAGCCAATTCCTTGCAACTCAAATCTTAAGAGAAACACCCAGCCAACCCAACATTAATTGCTGCTACAGTAGCGAGAACTCAGACAGTGAACACCCAAGACAGAACAAAGTTAGAAAAGACGAACAGACGCGCTCTGCTGAGCAGACCTAGCAAAATCCCTAATCTGCCAGTGCTGCTAATGTATATTACCAAGCTGTCTTCTTAACTGCAAGAACACGATCTGGCGTACGGGAGGCGATGGTTGGTTGCTTCGACGTCCCGTCGTGGTGATGATAATGTTGCGAGTATAGACTGAAACAAATTATCCTGGTCTGGTTGTTCCAGACTAAAGACTTCCTAGCAATACAAATGCGCCTCTGAGGGAGACGAAGAAGGCTCGCCACACAATCACTGATGGTACAGTGATTGATTTTAACAAGCGAAGTCACACAGTAACCTCGATATAGTCAACTTTAGCCAAAACTGCTCAAGACAGACAACATAGGCCACTTGTACGCAGAACGCTCAATTGCCAACTGTACTCGGAAAGTTACGTTGAAGTCGAAACTTCAGCAACTTCGTCAAATGGTTACAATCAAATAAAAGTATATTAGCCAGCCAACGGAAGGCAGGCTGTCCAGAGCAGCGAGAGCTCAGCCTTGTAACCTACTCCGACCGAAAGGTGAGAGCCGACTCTCTCAAGAGCACCCGTACAAACCGAACACAGAACATTCCCACCCCCACGACAGTGGCCATGGTTAAACGTTCCAATCAGCAAGTCGAAAACCGGCGGAAAAGTCCACTCTATTGCCGAAGCACTACCATTCCACCAATGGAGATTCTTGGCGCCAATTTCTGCGCCGATTTTGCTACGTCACGGAGATATGCCCTGAGCAAGCCAATCACAGTTACGATTTTGCAGAAAACGCGGGAATTTGCCCGCCAAGACTGCCTGGGAACACGAGTCATTCCCACGCCTCGCTGGTAGCCCGCCAGAAACGGTTTTCACTAAGTTTCTGCGAAGTAACGGAATCTCTAGCCCAGCTGCCCCCTCCGGCCCATCTGGGCATGTCGCTCCTGTTCTTATGACAATGTCGATGTCTGGAAAGCATCCACTCGACTCCCTCACACCCGTCGGCTTAACCCTTTCAAGATCAGCAGAACTCGCCTGTCACCAGACCATCCGCGTGAAGAGAGACGCTGCGTGGGAAGTCCGCGTGTGAGGGAATAGCAACTTTTCACCGCATGCAATTAGAGAGGAAAATCGAATTACTCAGAGTAAGATAGAAATATGAGAGGGGGCTCATGCAACCTCTCAAGCAAAACTCTTTCAGTGACCACAGTATAACGAAAACAATAAACGAGTAGAAGATCTCTGGCTTACGGTTGGTACGTGGAAGTCTTCTCGGCGAATACATCCATAGTTCCGTGCTCCAAGTGAGGGCCTATAACGAGCAGCATCGGTCATCTCCTCCTGATCGGTACACCAAAACTGCAGGAGGCATCCGTGAAAACATTACACTAGTCCTTTGATCCACATCTGAGGCTTGATCTCGTGTGGCGCAGTTCGAAGCTAAAGGCGAGGTTCCTCCGTGCCAGCAGGCACATGTCTGCTGGAGGTTCTCACCCTAGGCGATGTTCGTCTGTATGTGCCTATCCGTCAGGTGACACTGCGAGCAGAGAGGTACTCAGCCGTACCGATACTGTACAGTCGAACCTGCGGCTGGCGTTTCTCATTAACTACAAGGTTCCAGGAGGAGCACACCACAGTACCAGGGTAGCCGCAGTGGGTGGGGCAGCAGACCACGGGCCAGAGAGTTATTGGACAGCGATTCTCAGTCACATTCCAGGTACGGTTCCTTATCATTAGATGGCATCTGACCCTCGCCATTGTTGCTCTGGTGCTGAGGACGTCAGCATACACGCAGCTTTATCCAAGGAAAAAGGTCTTGCTATGTGAGGGAGTGGGTAGGATGTGTGCAAGGACCAGTGGAAGGCAGGACACAGACGTCACTGCTTCAGTCAGGAGACCTACAGTGCAGCTGCCCTCTTACATATATTGATGACCTCCATCCAACCATTGCGTATGGGGTGAGTGAGGGTTTCATACCAGTGGAAACGTCCAGCCCACCGCCACGTGTGCGGAGAATGAGGGTTTCACACCGTATCTTCAGGATACATCCAGTGCTGACGATATAATTGAATGCCGCCAGAAGTTGTTGTGCCGTCACAGCCATCTTTGTGAAATGTGAGGCAGGTGCGGTATTCTGGATGCCATGTGGGTGCGACATATTGGACCGTATCCTGTGTTCGTAATAAATGCCTCATGACACTATTTCCGACCGCCTGCAGAAGGCATCTATAATTAATCGCCGCTGTGAGGCGACCATCGTGTGTGAAGAAGCATGCATGTGTACCCATCGATTGCAGGGCCACTACACTGCCTTCTGGAGGCGTCTACCAGTGTTCATCGCTCCTGACTGTCATACAGCTACCTGCCACCATCTCTTATCATGTCACCAGTTATTGTACCAACTTCACCCCTCAGGCCAATTGGGCTAGAAAGGCCAGGTCATACAATTATGCCCTGCTATGTGCCCTAGCAGGGTTATCCCTAACAGACAATCTGTAGATAAGTGGTTCAAGAACAACTGATAGTTGGTCACTGAGAGCAGGCAACCGTGATGGACCAATTACTAGGTTTAATAATGAATAGGAAAATAGGAATGCTGGTAAGCTACTACAAACAGCATAGTGAACGCATTATTATGGCCAAGATAGACACGAAGCCCACGCCTACTACAGTAGTACAAGTTTATATGACAACTAGCTCTGCAGATAATGAAGAAATTGAAGAAATGTATGATGATATAAAAGAAATTATTCAGATAGTGAAGGGAGACGAAAATTTAATAGTCATGGGTGACTGGAATTCGAGTGTAGGAAAAGGGAGAGAAGGAAACGTAGTAGGTGAATATGGATTGGGGCTAAGAAATGAAAGAGGAAGCCGCCTGGTAGAATTTTGCACAGAGCACAACTTAATTATAGCTAACACTTGGTTTAAGAATCATGATAGAAGGTTGTATACATGGAAGAACCCTGGAGATACTAAAAGGTATCAGATAGATTATATAATGGTAAGACAGAGATTTAGGAACCAGGTTTTAAATTGTAAGACATTTCCAGGGGCAGATGTGGACTCTGACCACAATCTATTGGTTATGACCTGTAGATTAAAACTGAAGAAACTGCAAAAAGGTGGGAATTTAAGGAGATGGGACCTGGCTAAACTGAAAGAACCAGAGGTTGTACAGAGTTTTAGGGAGAGCATAAGGGAACAATTGACAGGGATGGGGGAAAGAAATACAGTAGAAGAAGAATGGGTAGCTTTGAGGGATGAAGTAGTGAAGGCAGCAGAGGATCAAGTAGGTAAAAAGACCAGGGCTCTTAGAAATCCTTGGGTAACAGAAGAAATATTGAATTTAATTGATGAAAGGAGAAAATATAAAAATCCAGTTAATGAAGCAGGCAAAAAGGAATACAAACGTCTCAAAAATGATATCGACAGGAAGTGCAATATGGCTAAGCAGGGATGGCTAGAGGACAAATGTAAGGATGTAGACGCTTATCTCACTAGGGGTAAGATAGATACTGCCTACAGGAAAATTAAAGAGACCTTTGGAGAAAAGAGAACCACTTGTATGAACATCAAGAGCTCAGATGGAAACCCAGTTCTAAGCAAAGAAGGGAAAGCAGAAAGGTGGAAGGAGTATATAGAGGGTCTATACAAGGGCGATATTATGGAAATGGAAGAGGATGTACATGAAGATGAAATGGGAGATACGATACTGCGTGAAGAGTTTGACAGAGCACTGAAAGACCTGAGTCGAAACAAGGCCCCCGGAGTAGACAACATTCCATTGGAACTGCTGACGGCCTTGGGAGAGCCAGTCCTGACAAAACTCTACCATCTGGTGAGCAAGATGTATGAAACAGGCGAAATACCCTCAGACTTCGAGAAGAATATAATAATTCCAATCCCAAAGAAAGCAGGTGTTGACAGATATGAAAATTACCGAACAATCAGTTTAATAAGCCACAGCTGCAAAATACTAACACGAATTCTTTGCAGACGAATGGAAAAACTAGTAGAAGCTGACCTCGGGAAGATCAGTTTGGATTCCGTAGAAATACTTGAACACGTGAGGCAATACTGACCCTACGACTTACCTTAGAAGAAAGATTAAGGAAAGGCAAACCTACGTTTCTAGCATTTGTAGACTTAGAGAAAGCTTTTGACAATGTTGACTGGAATACTCTCTTTCAAATTCTAAAGGTGGCAGGGGTAAAATACAGGGAGCGAAAGGCTATTTACAATTTGTACAGAAACCAGATGGCAGTTATAAGAGTCGAGGGGCATGAAAGGGAAGCAGTGGTTGGGAAAGGAGTGAGACAGGGTTGTAGCCTCTCCCCGATGTTATTCAATCTGTATATTGAGCAAGCAGTACAGGAAACAAAAGAAAAATTCGGAGTAGGTATTAAAATCCATGGAGAAGAAATAAAAACTTTGAGGTTCGCCGATGACATTGTAATTCTGTCAGAAACAGCAAAGGACTTAGAAGAGCAGTTGAACGGAATGGATAGTGTCTTGAAAGGAGGATATAAGATGAACATCAACAAAAGCAAAACAGGGATAATGGAATGTAATCGAATTAAGTCTGGTGGTGCTGAGGGAATTAGATTAGGAAATGAGACACTTAAAGTAGTAAAGGAGTTTTGCTATTTGGGGAGCAAAATAACTGATGATGGTCGAAGTAGAGAGGATATAAAATGTAGACTGGCAATGGCAAGGAAAGCGTTTCTGAAGAAGAGAAATTTGTTAACATCGAGTATAGATTTAAGTGTCAGGAAGTCATTTCAGAAAGTATTTGTATGGAGTGTAGCCATGTATGGAAGTGAAACATGGACGGTAAATAGTTTGGACAAGAAGAGAATAGTTCGGTTGGTAGGACATGTTCTGAGGCACCAAGGGATCACCAATTTAATATTGGAGGGCAGCGTGGAGGGTAAAAATCGTAGGGGGTGTCCAAGAGATGAATACACTAAGCAGATTCAGAAGGATGTAGGTTGCAGTAGGTACTGGGAGATGAAGAAGCTTGCACAGGATAGAGTAGCATGGAGAGCTGCATCAAACCAGTCTCAGGACTGAAGACCACAACAACAACAATGTGCCCTAGCAGGGTTATCCCTGACAGACAATCTACAGATAAGTGGTTCAAGTACAACTGATAGTTGGTCACTGAGAGCAGGCAACCGTGATGGACCAATTACTAAACTAACAGAGAGCCTGTAACCTCCCCCTCACTTATCGACCTTAATGACAGTGAAAAATTAAAACGCGTGTACCTAATGGAAATATGGGAAAAGTAATCGTCACCGAAGTTAATCTGTCGGTAAAGAGGGAGGAAGGGTTACATCTACATGAAAGGAAAAATGCAAATGAAATTGGTGGAAATTAATTTTGAAAAAGGGTAAAGTTAATAAAGAAAGTAAATATGCGGTCGTTACATTAACAATTATCTGGCGTTAATTAGATATTTGTGATTTGGGGATAATTACGGTTGCCAGTCCTAGGGACAATTACTATAATAACTGAAAAAGAAAGGTTGATGCACATATAATTAACACTAAAAGCGTGGCAACTGAAGGTTGACACGTGTTGTGTGAAAACTGAATGTTTGTCAGAAGTAATAAATTTAGTTGTACTCTGACTTAATTTAGCAAAAGAATTAATAAAACCGGAAAATTGAAAGTTAATTTAGTGACTGAAATTAATCGTGAACTCTGTATCTGAAGCACTACGAAATTAAATAAAATAAGGTTAGTCTTGGGCTACCTCAACAATAATCTCAAAAGCAACATGAATCTACGCAATTTAGAAATAAGAGATTTAACTTTGAACTTGAATTAAATGATTTTGAACGATTAACAGTAGTATAATTTAGTACGTACCAAGATGAGCTGCAGTCACAGGTAAGCTAAAGTATGGTAACAAAACCACACTCTTAATTTGTGCCTGTGTAATCTAAATATAGTTGTGTTTGTTTATAGTAGCCAGCTATGAATACTTTAACTGAACTTTGAAATTAAAGCATTGAAATGGAATGATATTACTTTAATCCTGGTGTTTGAATTTCAACGACACTGCGGTTCATTTCGGGAAAGGAAGGGACCATGATTGGTAACGCAATTGGGACAGTGAGCAACGAAGGTTCATGCTAAGTTGTATTTTAGTGATGCAAATGGAACAGCTTGAAAAGCTGAGGTCTGCCATACAGTTCTAAAACTTTACGTGCTTTCAGTCTTCTTTGTTGGTTGATTGAAGGTTTGAAGTCGTCGATCGAGGAGGTGGCGACAATCACTTATTGTCGGCCGTCGCTGTTGCAGAAGCTGGATGTTGGCGCGCCTTCTTCTCGACACGGTCACCAGGCGAAACGGGCTCTTGATGTGTACCAGCTAATGTTTCCCGTCCGCGACACCGTGCCAGAAACTATCACAGCACAGCCAGACTCTGCTCTGCCCGCGCTCCACGCGGCAGAGTTAACAAGATCCTAAACACTTTGGTTCTCCACACAACCCATCGATGTAATCGTTCGATAGCATAGTTTTCCCTAGGCCAGACCCAGCGTAAAAATACAAATAATATTTACAAAACAAAACAATTATACATTGACATATATATATATATATATATATATATATATATATATATATATTGTAAAACAATTACAATATATAAAGACACAGAAATGTCATATCTTCAGGTAGCAAAATATGGAAAAAATTTATAGTGCAATAGATGGAAATAGGAGGATATGCATTTCCGGCGTTACAAGCCTACCACACATCCAGTAAACAACACTATGGACGTTACAACACAGAGAAGTAGGATGGCACTGCTGAAGGTCAGGAGGGGTTGGGAGGGGGGGAGGGGGGAGGGGCGGAACCATTGCAGATCATCGCCGCCATAGGGAAATCATGGCCCTGTCAAAAGCATGATCAAAGTGCACTGGGAGCAAGGCACTTTAAAAACGACGATCTGATGCGAGGGTTAGCACATCTCATAGTCACTAAGTGGCATTATGCATATTATTAGCTCCTCCCACGAACATATGTTCCGTAGAAAGTACTTGGAGCAAGAGGCTCTTAACGTGCAGTGTCAGAAGCCTAGTGAGACTCTTAGAGTGACTGTTGAGCAGGATTAGCAAGCTATAATGTTTAACTTCTCGTCTCTCTGTTGGCCTTCAACAAAGGATGGAGGCATTGACGTCCATCTAAGAATCATCAAATCTTGAAAGTCCCAGCAGAACTCCAAGAGAATGCCATCATAACCAGGGTACTTGCTGCATTCACTCTTTGCTATGGCTTCCTCGATGCCTCTGCAGGTAATTGGCATCAGATTCCACAGATAGGCCATCGAGGGTACACAATACTGACTGTGGCACTTCAGCAAAAGCTGTACCACTGTAATGCTCCTCATAGTAAAACTACAGTAGAATGCAGCCACAAAGAATGCCTGTGCAGTCAACCAGTGAACACCTGGGATGTCAAGAATGTGGATAATCGTTTGTAGCTGTTTGTGAACAAAATGATGCATAGACAAAGGTTCTCCGCAAACTGGATCTTGACACTGTGCTAGCATTACGGAACCTTCGACACGACCCCACGTGTATGAGATGATCTGCGCACTGAAGCGATGAATCACCGCTTCTTGGTCAGGAATGGTGGGATTACCAAGAGTTCACAGAACAATGTAAAGTAATATTCCGTCTTGTGGCGGTGACAAAGGCACTGTTCTTCACCTTATTGCATCATTGTGCATTGTACTGATGGTATTCGACCCACCATTTCAGGGAGGAGGGATATCTCAGCAGTCGATCATCACAGACTCTCCATGTGTCTGCTACGAGTCGATGACATCCCAGCTCCTGAAAAGGCATTAAATTCATTTTCCAACAGCCACGTCTCCTCCATACCTTCTGACGACGGAGGAAGACAGTGTAGATGTATGCAGTATGAACGAAAAGATTAACGGCCATCGTTCTGCATCCATTGTCACTGCCGCTAGACCAAAGGACACTTAAGTGCGATCGATGCGACTCGCAGAGTGGTGACGCTCCCTTTCCCAAGTGTCTAGAAGATATAGTTCTTGCACCAGCAAATGGAGTTCAGAACACGTGGTTAATTAGGTTCAAAATGGCTCTGAGCACTATCGGACTTAACATCTGTGGTCATCAGTGCCCTAGAACTTAGATCTACTTAAACCTAACTAACCTAAGGACATCACACACATCCATGCCCGAGGCAGGATTCGAACCTGCGACCGTAGCAGTCGCGCGGTTCCGGACTGAGCGCCTAGAACCGCGAGACCACCGCGGCCGGCAGGTATAATTAGGGTATTCATCTTTCAGATGAAGTACGCTGTTGAAGTCACCACCATGAATACAGTTGTCATGGCATGCCATGAAGAGAGGTGTGATCTCATCCAAATGAAAGCATGGCAGTCATGTTGCTTTTCCATTCCAGAGACCCCACAGATGTTTACAATCCCTGTCCCTTGCGTCATTATCGCCAACTGTGTGTCCAGCGGAAAATTGTCTCTTTGTCAACTTCTATTCCATCCCTCACCAGTTCGGTCACACCAGTACCAGCCTCATTGACAGGCATAATGTACGAAGCATAACTGTAGAGGCCTGTCTGGGTCTCCAAACGAACTTCTTGCATGAGCGCAGTATCTGCATCTGACTTCCATAGCACACTGCTTAACAATTGAAGCTTCACTTTCATACCAGTGGTGTCGAGATTGATGGAACGAATCTCTTAGGACTGCTGCAGATTTGTGAGAACAGGAACACTCATTATGAGAGGTGGATACAGTAGCCTGGCATTTTCTTTGATGTCCATGTGCACGTCTTCTTCCACTTGCGATGCCCCACGCAGTTCTATCGCTATATGGATCAGTTTGCGCCTATAAATGACCATGGTTGGCGATCGGACTCGTAATTATAATGGGCGAACGCTCATGTACAGTAAGACCTCAGAGCTGACTTCACTAATCGCTCTAAGCACTGCAGACCTAAGCTCTTACCACACAATCTTTAATTGTGAATAACTGGAACCGATATAGTAACCTGACAAGCAAACAATGGGGAGGAGACGGTACAATATAAGTCATAACCACTCTGAAATAGCGGCATACACTGCATATGGACAGTATGGACCCTACTTATATATTACTTTCGTTACTGCATCAACAGACACTTTCATTAGTATAGAATAAATCTATTGTAAACTTGAGACACGTTTATCTAAAATAACACTGAAATGTTGAGTGAAAAGACCCTGTTAAGCATTGAATTTGCGTAGCTACTGTGGTGATGTTATTTGCAATTTTTGTTGAGAGGCACCCATATGCCTTGCTCATACTGTGGCGTCAAGCAGTCAGGCCTGCAAGATGAGTGGTCTGCCAAGTGAGTGGATTCATTCTTAGTTATCGAGTAATATGAGCTCTAGTACTCACACTTAAGTTACAAGTTATCCTCCTATATGATTACTACGCAACGGAAACACGCATCTGACTCTCAGTAATTTACAGAACTCTGACTGTACACTACGCACTGGCAATACCACATTTTCTTTTTGTCTACACGTGGCCACCGCACTGAATATGAATGGCGCACACATTATAAATTCGGGACATTATGACAACATACAATTCAATGGAAAAGTCCACCAATCTTTTTCTTTTCACTCTCTTATTTATTCCGATAAATTCACTAACCTAAACACACAAATTCTATAACCTACAACAATAACACATGAGAAATTCCGCCCAGTGGGCATGACTTTACATTGGTGAGTCTCTATATTATGGTCTCGTAATTATTTTAACGCTACAATGCACTTTCTGGATAGGATGGTGGATCTTTTATTATTTCTCACCCTTCGACTCTCACAATCATCATCACGAAACTTTCCTCCAGCTCGAGCGATACAGAAGGAACAAGCATAACCCACTAATCTTTTGAAACTACCTCGCTACACTCCCATGCAAACCACACATACCCAAATTACATGACATACACCACACTACAATATGAAATACAGTGAATAGTCACAACATTATCACTTTCAGCTTTCCCACTTCAATTAATATTTATCCCAGTTTCACACGACACTGCCCCACTTTGTAATTCTACTTTCCTACCATGAACTCTGGAGATATATGCACGTCTTCCTGTGCAATGCAAGCCATGTGGCGTTGCTAGATAGACGGCCGACTCACCTTGCTTCTCTCTCAGAGTTTGAATCTAGCGTCACACGCAAAGTAATATCAAGAATGTATTCATCACACACGCGAGTCCTCAACTGATACCATGAACGAGTACTTCTCTTTATCCTTTGTCTCATACACAGATTGAGACTCATACAGTACTCACCACGTGGAAGTACTCGTCTCTAATTTCAAGTCCTGCACACGCCATTTCTTAAATATTTCAACTTATGGTACACACGCTATTTCTTAAATATTTCAACTTATTGTACACACGCTAGTGATTCAGCTTAACTTAAGCACACGGAAGCATTTCAACTTATTGCTACACGTGGTTTCATTGTGACCGTTGGTCACTTCCGAAGATTACTACAATCCCATTAATATTACCTGCCTGACATTTAATTCTCCCCACAAAAGTTCCTGAAATAGAGAAATTATTATTTCAAACTACTCTTAAATATTCCACATGCATACCATGACTCCACTCTTTCGTCATTACGGAGCACAACTAAAACAGGTGTTAACAGCACAGGATCCAGCGGCAGAGTGCCGAAACATGGCCGTTCACGAGGTCCTCTCACACCTCTGTCGAAGTGGGGGAGCACCTTACTACCCTATTGGTGAGCCACATTTCAGGCGCTCAAAGCTCAGGTAAATTTCATCTCTTTGGTCCCACCAAAGGTGGCCAAAGGATCGACTCAAAGATGATCATATATTCACATTCACTATCGGTGGTTAGCAGACGATCATACATTCATTCATTTCAAAAGATCTCACCAAACTGGACGTAGGGATTTATTTTGTGGGAGTGCACATATGATAAATTAAATAAATAAATTGTCATTCCTTCCTACACTGGTATCCGGCTTCGCTGTATTAATTGAAACTGAGTTATTTTGCAAAAAAAATGTGTTGTTCTGACAAAAATAATGAAGTTTGTTGTACCTATTTTCAATGTCGGGCGGTACTGTACCCTTTCACCGTAACTAATAAACATCTTACTTTAACGATATCTTTACACAGAATTGAGCACTGACTGAAAATGAATTTTTACACTCGTGTTTCCTGATAATTTTCAACGTGAAGAATTTTTGAACTGATACCACTTCAATGCAACGTAACAAAAACACTTCCTGCAATTTAGTTGAAACATAAATTTAGTTTGTCACACACCATGAATCAATGTAATCGTACGTTCTGAACACCACAGTAATAATCTTTTTTATAGTAATTAAAATGTGTTCAATTCCTTTTGTTGTATTCTTTTGCAGCTGCTTTTGTTACGCTTGTCAATATAATAAAATGGCAAGTACTTCGTGCACAGTCTGAAGCACTCTATATAGCCCTACGTATAACCGTCAGTCTTATGTGAAGTATCGCTAGGTCCTGTCAGAGCACTACGCAGACATCATTCATCACCACTGCAACTACTGTCATAGGTAGGAACATTACCAATGGGGGATGGATTAAGTCCTCAAGTGCTAGATGTGCTATACTACTATGCAGACATATCTTGACCATGTGTGACCATGGGTTCAGTTTGTGTCATAAATTATGATGGCTCTGCATCCTCCAATGTACAATTAGAACAAGACATGTTTATTTAAAGTAACGTGTACTTGACAAACACCGTTAAGGACAGGGTATGTGCTGAAGTGATCCCATTTCTCCACGACACATCCATGAACCATTCCCTAAGGGCAAAGTGCAGACAACAATCCATCCTCAGGCACTTTAGAAGGAAGTTCGGAGATATGGATCGCTCAGAAACCCAGTGTGGCATGGGCGGTCTCCACAGACCTACATTACCAGCCGAGTGGTAGAATTTGGTCTTGTTTTTAGTCTCTCAAAGTATCCTATCGCAAGTTAGACACACAACACTGCTGGCTATAAAAACTAAACTAAACTCCTCCCGCACAGGCCATGAAGGCCCAAAGGACCGACTGGCCGCCGTTTCAGCCTCAGCCCACAGGCGTCAATGGATGCGGATATGGAGGGGCATGTGGTCAGCACACCGCTCTCCCGGCCATTTGCGAACAGCGCTCGGGAGACCGGATGGTCACCCATCCAAGTGCTAACCCAGCCCGACAGCGCTTAGCTTCGGTGATCTGACGGGAACAGTGTTACCACTGCGGCAAGGCCGTTGGCCCCACTGCTGGCTATGGAAAGATGTATATCAAGAAGTTCGTCACTCGGGATTTCTACTTCGTCTCAGCGAAAACGTTGTACTTCTAGAGCTTTTGGTCAAGCAAATTTATTACTTAAAGACTGAGAGTTTTCCGTTCTAATAGAAGAAAACATTAGGAAACGCGCAACAGACGAAGCAAGCAGACAAACACAGAGCTTGCGCTCCGTGGCAGGGTGGTAAAACAGCAAGTCTGTGCCGCACAACTTCTCGAATCAAACTTGACCACTTTGGCTATCCGAGCACACCTGCAGGACCCACCCACACTTCCATTTGTCATGGAGTCTACAACCATTCCGCTTGCACATTTCGTGATTCCTGCGCAGGGAGAGACAAATATTTTATCGTCTTTTCAGCCTGTCAGTGCATGGATACATCATGGATAGGTACAGTATCTGTGTTTATACAGTGTCTGTATCTTCACATTACAATGTCTTTCACATATGCATGCATGCAGATTTGTTGTAATGTGTTCTACAGCACTGCCATTGCTTACCGTCTATTTCCTTATTACATGAAACTGGTGCCACATTAACTGTTATCACTTCACTGATTTAATATATTTCAGTGTAATATGTCTGTTGGCTCTGTTACTTGACAAGATGTACTTTGTAAGAAATATTTTTTTTTTTTTGGCCAAGCTATCCTCCTTTCCCTCATAAGGGGATGGGGTAGGGCACAAATGGCCTTCAGGCAGACGTATTGATTTTCATCTGCCAAAAATGTTTAAAATATACGGGATGGAATGGGTGTAAATACAGATTTTTCTACTGGTGACTGAGGATAGCATGCTAAACAGCAGTACATAAGTATTTACTTCATTTACAGACTAATAATTACAGCTATTACAAGTGGTATATTTTTAGGATGGTTAGTACGTCCTAATATATGTAGCAGGAGCAAGCCATTAATGCTTATTTTCGCCTGGGCAGCACGTCAGGTGTTGAAGGGTGGACGAATGGGCATAAAACGGTTAATCTACAGTGACAGGAATAGTCCACTTAGTAGTAAAGTAATGGCCCTAGGTCGCAAAATTTGTGATGTGTTTATGGGAAGGCAGTTTGACGCAGAGAAAAACAACACACATCAATGCTTGTGCACATTAAGGTACCACATATAAAATATCTGCACATACGCCAGTTACACCTTGTCTTCGAATCCTGCCTCGGGCATGGATGTGTGTGATGTCCTTAAGCCGTCGGCACACGGACCGTGCATCCGAGCGTTGAGCGTTGAGCGTGCCGAGTTTCTGACATCATAGCGTGGATTAGCACGTTCGGGAGTCTTTCCGAACGTGCAGAGCAATATCTGGCATGTCAGATATTCTCAGCGTGCGACTCAGCGTTGACCAATGAGATGGCGCAACGCCACCTACGTCACACGCACGCCGTCTCCCTTCAGTACAGAGTCGTAAGGCGCCATATTGGCATTCATTTCAAGCCTATATATATATACATATATATGTATATATGTTTATATATGTATATATGTATATATATATACACACACATATATATATATATAGCACATTGGACTCGCATTCGGGAGGACGACGGTTCAATCCCGTCTCCGGCCATCCTGATTTAGGTTTTCCGTGATTTCCCTAAATCGTTTCAGGCAAATGCCGGGATGGTTCCTTTGAAAGGGCACGGCCGATTTCCTTCCCAATCCTTCCCTAACCCGAGCTTGCGCTCCGTCTCTAATGACCTCGTTGTCGACGGGACGTTAAACACTAACCACCACCACCACCACATATATATATATATATATATATATATATATATATATATATATATATATATATATATATATATATATGCCGTTTCTGAGGACCAGAAAATTGAGAGTCAGTGGAAAACCCGTTGTTAACAGTGTGATTCGTTCCAATAAAATAATGAGAAACATATTCGTGGCAAAAGTATTATTGTAATTTGCGTATTATGAGAGTATGCTATTTGAAGGCAGCGACAATCTTAAGATCCACCCAAAACGCATTGTTCTTGGTCAATTTTTATAATTAAATTTCAATTAGCAACATATCTACGATTAAGGTTTTCAGCAACGGGTAACATAATATGATTAAATGCAAGGATTGTGTTGTTGGTTTAGCGTAACGAGCAGCGTCACTGCTCTGTAATGAGTTGTCTGTTTGGGCGGGGCTTTATCTATTGACAATTCAGAATTTTTTTCCTAACTTTCACGTTTTTATTAGGTTCTGATACTTTATTATTAGTTTAATATAAGTATATACTATAATATTTGATGTTATGTAAATATAAATTCACGTTATTTTGAGGGGGACTTCGTTCGATTGGCTTAATCTACAGGAGAGCTTGCGCAACTTGTATAAAGATATTTTGCTCCTTTTTCTTTTACGCTTCGTAATTCACTAGTTGTAAAGTTTCTGCTACTGGGTAGGAACAGTGATCAAGTAAGACTGACCTTGAGGTTTTACTAAAATGTGGGAATGATGGAACAATGTTTTATCTTATGCGGAGAAGTGTTCGAAATTCGTACTGCACTGTTTGAAATGGAACTTTTATAAGCCAGTGTCCTTACTGATTGGACACGGTACTTTCCTTTTTCGTGGACGATGGAGGAAATGTGCGTTTTAATAGAGCTAACGTGGGAATTTTACGGGCGCCCCTTGAGTAAACAGTGCGATTTACGAACTAGAAACATCCCTCAACTGCCGCTGGAGTGCGTTGCGATCGCGTATACCACGTTGGGGCCCACGTACCGTACGCACGAGTCTCATCGTTCCTGAGCGTTCAGCAGCACGTTGAACTTGGCACGCTCAACGTTAACGTTCGACAGCACGGTCCGTGTGCCGACGGCTTTAGGTTAGTTAGGTTTAAGTAGTTCTAAGTTCTAGGGGACTGATGACCTAAGATGTTAAGTCCCATAGTTCTCACAGTTATTTTACACCTTGTACACAGATCTACAACTTTTTTACACTAAAAGACGAAAATAATAGGATTAAGATACAATAACAATGATTCCTATTGAAGATTTTTTTTTTTTTTTTTTTTTTGTAAAACGCGGATGGTAATTGTCTGGCTGGTGCTCTGATGAAGAACCGTGATGATAACAATTTCGGTGAGGATGATGACAGTTGTGATGATTATGACGCATCTGGCAAGGCTGCCTCGAATTTATGCCCTGAAAGGGTGTTAATGTCTTTAATGTACAGTGTCATTACACGTCTGGCGGCCGGTGTGGCCGAGCGGTTCTAGGCGCTTCAGTCTTGAACCGCGAGACCGCTACGGTCGCAGGTTCGAATCCTGCCTCGGGCAAGGATGTGTGAGATGTCCTTAGGTTAATTAGGTTTAAGTAGTTCTAAGTTCTAGGGGACTGATGACCTCAGATGTTGAATCCCACAGTGCTCAGAGTCATTTGAACCATTACACGTCTCCTTAAATCAATTCACCTGAATTCCGAGACTGTTTCTTTACATTTTCGTTGTCCGAGCAATTGCTCCATCTTTTGCTCCGCTAAAATTTATCCTTGCTACCTTCTTTTCCTCCAAGAGCAAAATTGTACGGATAAAAATGGTTCAAATGGCTCTGAGCACTATGGGACTTAACATCTGTGGTCATCAGTCCCCTAGAACTTAGAACTACTTAAACCTAACTAACCTAAGGACATCACACACATCCATGCCCGAGGCAGGATTCAAACCTGCGACCGTAGCAGTCGCGCGGTTCCGGACTGAGCGCCTAGAACCGCGAGACCACCGCGGCCGGCTGTACGGATAAAAAATTACTTTTAAACGCAGCGCCGATTTCGTTGAAATATCCTTCCCATTGTGTTTGCACTTCGGTCCAACGTTACCAGCGCTCGGTGGGAAGTGTCACGTTTTACGTAACGCCGCAGGAGAGGCGCAGGGAGATAACCCGCGGGTCGCCCAGTGGACACCGCGAGGCCGCTTTAAAAGGAGGCTGGCCGGCCCGGCGAGCAATCGCCGTTGTTTACACGTCCGCCGGGACAGAGGCCGCTGTGCCAGGGCAGCCGTCTCGGCCGACCCCACAGTGGCGCGTACAGGCGGAGAGCGGGGCGTCCGCTGCCGAGAAGCGAGCACTTGCAAACTCAGCGGCGCTATCGGTAAAGCCGTCGGCACACGGACCGTGCTGTCGAACGTTAACGTTGAGCGTGCCAAGTTCAACGTCCTGCTGAACGTTCAGGAACGATGCGACTTGTGCATACGGTACGTGGGCCCCAACATGGTATACGCGATCGCAACGCACTCCAGCGGCAGTTGAAGGATACTTCTAGTTCGTAAATCACACTGTTTACTGAACGGGCGCGCTTAAAATTCCCACGTTAGCGCTATTAAAACGCACATTTACTCCATCGTCCACGAGAAGGAAAGTACCACGTCCAGTCAATAAGGACACAGGCTTATAAAAGTTCCATCACAAACAGTGCATTACAAATTTGGAATACTTCTCCACATAAGATAAACATTATTTCATGATTCCCACATTTTAGTGAAAACACCAAGGTCAGTTTTACTTGATCACTGTTCCTACCCAGTAGCAGAATCTTTGCAACATGAGAATTACGAAGCGTAAAAGAAAAACGAACAAAATATCTTTATACAAGTAGCGCAAGCTGTCCTGTAGATTAAGCCAATCGAACAAAGTTACCCCTAAAAAAAAAGTTGAACTTAATAAATTAGTATATACTTATATTAAACGAATAATAAAGTATCAGAACCTAATAAAAACGCGAATGTTAGGAAAAATATATTTAGAAGTGTTAGGACGCGAACCACTGCCTCAACAAAAACCCATTATTGAACGGAGCCGCTACTCATTACACTAAACCAAACTTCTTGTTCTTAATTATATTGTCTTACCCCTTACTGAAAAAGTTAATCGTAGATAATTATGTTACTAATTGAAAATTAATTATAACAAATTGTACGAAGAAACAATGCGTTTTGGGTGGATCTTCAGTGTGTCGCTGCCTTCAAATAGCCTACGCTCATAATACGCAAGGTATAATAATTCTTTTGCCACGAATCTTATTGGAACGAATCACACATCTAACAACGGGTTTACCAGTGATTCTCAATTTTCTGGTGCTCATAAACGGCATATATACATATAGGCTTGAAATGAATGCCAATATGGCGCCTCACGACTCTGTACTAAAGAGGGGCGGCGTGCGTGGGACGTAGGTGGCGTTGTGCCATCTCATTGGTCAACGCTCAGACGCACGCTCAGAATATCTGTCATGCCAGATAGCGCTCTGCACGTTCGGAAATATTCCTGAACGTGCTATTCCACGCTGTGACGTCAGGAACTCGGCACGCTCAACGTTCGGATGCAATTGTTTTGATGTCCCCTACAACCTCCCAGACTTTGTCGGATGCACGGTCCGTGTGCCGACGGCTTCGACCGCTCGGCTAATCCTACTAGGAAACACTCGTAGGAAAAACTGACATTATGGGAAATTAATTGTTTTGATGTCCCCTACAACCTCCCAGACTTTGTCGGTTTAAATACTTTTCACCCTGTACTTGTTCATACCAGACGTCGGACGGGGTTGCGTTTTAACGTTGAGTGTCTCCCCTAAACCCGCTTGCATATTTCGGTAGATAATTTCAGGCAAGCCACCAGCAGTGTGGAGCAGAACAGTGCCACCGCCGCGGGATTATGAGGTACGTGGTGTGGACAAGGGGCACGGTCACGAAACGACAACCAGCTTAAAGTACCCCCACCCATTAGTACTCCCGGGTACTACTTCCCTACACGGTTGCCACTCAGACTTAGACATCTGTGGTAGCGTTGTACCAACCTCTCGATTCCCTCGTTATAGAAGACAGCCGCCAGTGCTTTTCGACAATTTTCTACTCTGGACTGCAGCTAGTTGTCTGTGTCAAAATATTGTCTTCACAGGTAGCGGTTCATTTGAGCAGAGATGAACCTCAGGGGTAGCCAATTATGGGCTGTATTGTGGGTGATCAAATATTTTCCCATCGAAAACGCTGCAGGAGCATCTTCATTACCCCTGCAGAATGCGGCCGAGAATTATCGTGTAGAACGAACCGCATGACAGTTATGTTAGGTGGATTGCATACCTTCAGGAGAAATCTTTCGCCAGGCCCTCATACTTGGCAGGAGACGCTAATTTCTAGCCATCCTTACGTTCTCACTGAGAGCTCAGAACTGAAGAGAGCGCCATGATGCGATCGACCTGCGTACTAAGCACAGTGCCCAACACATCTATGCAAAGCTTCATCAGATTTTCATTGTATTTTCCATTTCGCGACCGAACATTCCGTACTTTCCGAATAAAACTCGTACTTTAACAAATTCGTGTTGATCTGGAATGAAATCATATTAACCAAACAATTTTCTTTGTGATGCATGCCGAGTGCCGGAAAATGTATTTTCAGGTAGCATATCGTCCACCTCCAGCTGCACGTGCAGCTTCAACACGATACCACAATTCATCAAGAGTAGTGACTGGCGTATTGTGACGAGCCAGTTGCTCGGCCACCATTGACCAGACGTTTTCAGTTGGTGAGACATCTGGAGAATGTGCTGGCCAGGGCAGCAGTCGAACATATTCTGTATCCAGAAAGGCCCGTACAGGACCTGCAACATGCGGTCGTGCATTATCCTGCTGAAATGTGGGGTTTCGCAGGGATCGAATGAAGGGTAGAGCCACGGGTCGTAACACATCTGAAATGTAACGTCCACTGTTCAAAGTGCCGTCAATGCGAACAAGAGGTGACCGAGACGTGTAACCAATGGCACCCCATACCATCACGCCCGGTGATGCGCCAGTATGGCGTGACGAATACACGCTTCCAACGTGCGTTCACCGCGATGTCGCCAAACACGGATGCGACCATCATGATGCTGTAAACAGAACCTGGATTCATCCGAAAAAATGACGTTTTGCCATTCGTGCACCCACGTCCGTCGCTGAGTACACCATCGCAGGCGCTCCTGTCTGTGATGCAGCGTCAAGGGTAACCGCAGCCATGGTCTCCGAGCTGATAGTCCATGCTGCTGCAAACGTTGTCGAACTGTTCGTGCAGATGGTTGTTGTCTTGCAATGGTCCCTATCTGTTGACTCAGGGATCGAGACGTGGCTGCACGATCCGTTACAGCCATGCGGATAAGATGCCTGTCATCTCGACTGCTAGTGATACGAGGCCGTTGGGATCCAGCACGGCGTTACGTATTACCCTCCTGAACCCACCGATTCCATATTCTGCTAACAGTCATTGGATCTCGACCAACGCGAGCAGCAGTGTCGCGATACGATAAACCGCAATCGCGATAGGCTGCCATCCGACCTTTATCAAAGCCGGAAACGTGATCGTATGCATTTCTCCTCCTTATACGAGGCACCACAACAACGTTTCAACAGGCAACGCCGGTCAACTGCTCTTTGTGTATGTGAAATCGGTTGGAAACTTTCCTCATGTCAACACGTTGTAGGTGTCGCCACCGGCGCCAACCTTGTGTGAATGCTCTGAAAAGCTAATCATTTGTAAATCACATCATCTTCTTCCTGTCCGTTAAATTTCGCGTCTGTAGCACTTACCTTACTGGTGTAGCAATTTTAATGGGCAGTAGTGTACCTCGGTTTCACTTCGCGAGCTCTGACGTAATGCTCCCCAGGTGACACATTTGTACGCTTTGAACGAAATGATATCGACATCTGCACCTTTATACCTACTATGCAAGCCACCGCACGGTGCGTGGCGGAGGGTACGCTGCACCACTACAGGCGGACGGGCGTCTGGGCCACTCTGTGTACCGTAAGCTGACGCATACCGTTTTATAGCTTAATGCATAGAGTTTCCATCATCCTGCTCAGAAGAGAGCCTTTTGAACACGTTGCAAAAACGTTTTCTGACAAGGACCACTTAAAGTCCGAAATTAACCATCTGATGTACGTGTTTCAAAAGAATGGCTATGGTGCACGCTATATAAAGGCAGCGTTCTCCATAAACAGGAATTGTGAAAATACTGCACACTCACAGGATGAAACACCTACTGCTGTTCTTCCTTTTTGTGGCGCTATATCCAGCAAAATAGGAAGAGTCCTGGATAGACCGATTTTTCGTCCGCCTGTTTCCCTTTCCTGTTCCACTTGCAGATAGAGCGAGGGAAAAACTGCTGTCTATTTGCCTCCACACGAGCCCTAATTTCTCGTATCTTATCTTAGTGGTCCCTACGCGAAGCAGTGATCTTCGATGATGATGTTTGGATTCTGGGGCGCTCAACTGCGCGGTTATCAGCGCCCGTACAAATTCCCAACCGTTGCTCAGTCCAATGTCGCCACTTTCATGAATGATAATGAAATGATGAGGACAACACAAACACCCAGTCATCTAGAGGCAGATGAAAATCTCTGACCCCGTCGGGAATCGAACACGGGACCCCGTGATCGGGAAGCGAGAACGCGACCGCGAGACCACGAGCTGCGGACAGTGTTCTTCGAAATGAATGTGGCGCAACGAAAAACTGTTCGTTACAGGGATGTGAAAACACGCTTTTAAAATATGACGATGCATATATGCTTAGCAACATGCCCTAATACAATGAAGCTGTAGTAGCATCGTCCTACAATATACACAAAATGAGCTCAGCTCGGTCGAATATATTTAAAATGTGGTATAAACTAGGCAAGAGTATGTGAAACATTGTCGGTTTTCTTGCCGCGTCAATTCGCGATAAAATCTCAAGCTTTCGACGATAGCCTCCATCGTCATCACCTGGAGCAATTCACTGTCTTCACTGCGCTGTGGTAGCCTTTTGTAGCCCGTGGCCGTCTTCTGATTGGTCGGCTTGTGATTGGTGGGCGATCACGTACTGCTGTCGCAGACGGTGTTAACGTGTGCGGTGATGGCGCCACCGCTTCCCTAGGAACGTAAACATTGGAAGGAATGAAATGTTTTTTTTTCTTTATTGTTATTTTAACACCTGAACAATCAGGTAGGCTGGCAGCGGCATGCTACGCCGCTCTTCAGCCATAGAGTTGACAATAACAGTACAATAACGGAGAATTAAAATGAACATAGTGACGGGAAAAAAATAGTGGTTACAGATACACGGAGCCGTTCACACTCGACGATAGCGACACTGAAAGCACGTTGACACGGCGCACAGAACACTGGTGAATCCGACGGCACAAGTGAACGTAGAAGCGTGACGGCGGGCACTAAAAAACACTAAACGACGTCACACACAAAAGACACAGATGGCGATGATCTCTGGCGCGCGAATGTTCACTGAGCGTGTGCGAGTCCGGGGACCTGCCAAGAGAGGAGGAGAGGGGGGGTGGGAGAGGGAGAGGGGAGAGCAAGATGCCACGGGCAGGGGAGATAGGGGGATGGAAGAAGGGGGAAGGGAAGCCCGGGGGAAGAGGGGTGGAGGGAGGGGACGGGGGAAAAGGAGAGAGAAGGGAAGGGAAGAGAAGGGAGGGAGGGTGCCTAAAGGAAAGGACACCGGAAGTGGGGGGTGGGGCAGGGTCAAAGTTGATAGGAGGTGTAGATGGGGGGGAGGAGGACATCATCAGGGAGGGGGAGCTGACGGAAGCCACCTTGTGAGAGGGTAAGGAGGGTGGAGAGATGGAGACCGGGTGGGACGTGGGAGAGGATCGGGGAGATTAGTGGGTGAGGAGGATCGAGTTTACGGGAGGTGTACAGGATACGTATCCTTTCAAGGAAAAGGAGGAGGTGGGGGAAGGGGATGAGATCGTACAGGATCCGCGTGGGGGAGGGGAGACGGATGCGATAGGGGAGGTGGAGAGCATGGCGTTCAAGGATTTGGAGGGATTTATAAAAGGTAGGGGGGGGGCGGAGATCCAAGCTGGATGGGCGTAACAAAGGATAGGGCGGATGAGGGATTTATGGGTGTGGAGGATGGTGGAGGGGTCCAGACCCCACGTACGGCCAGAGAGGAGCTTGAGGAGACTGAGTCGGGAGTGTGCCTTGGCTTGGATTGTCCGGAGGTGGGGAGTCCAGGAGAGGCGACGGTCGAGGGCGACGCCAAGGTACTTAAGGGTGGGAGTGAGGGTGATAGGACGGCCATAGATGGTGTTATAGAAATCAAGGAGGAGGAAGGAAGGGGTGGTTTTGCCTACAATGATCGCCTGGGTTTTGGAGGGATTGACCTTGAGCAACCACTGGTTGCACCAAGCGGTGAACCGGTCAAGATGGGATTGGAGAAGGTGTTGGGAGCGCTGCAGGGTGGGGGCAAGGGCAAGGAAGGCGGTGTCATCGGCAAACTGGAGAAGGTGGACGGGGGGTGACGGCGGCGGCATGTCCGCCGGAAGGAATGAAACTTCCTCGCAGATTAAAACTGTGTGCCGGACCGAGACTCGAACTCGGGACCTTTGCCTTTCGCGGGCAAGTGCTCTACCGACTGAGCTACCCAAGCACGACTCGCGCCCCGTCCTCACAGCTTTAATTCCGCCAGTACCTCGTCTCCTACCTTCCAAAGGAAGGAATGTCTCTGCTGCTTTTCTGCATCGAGCGCTCGATTCTATGCACCGCTCACATAGTATCCGCTATAACGGTTAAAGTTCTTCTCGCTCAGTCTTATTTCAACATCCTCCTTAATAACAGAATCCCAGTGTGTAGAGGCTTGGGACAGAATTTTTGCTTTATCGAATAATATTTTATGTTTGTTCGTGAGGCTGTGCTCCTCAATTTTCAATTTCTCCAGTTCTCTACTTTTAATATGACGTTGGTGTTCTGCACAGCGGTCTGAAACTACGAATGGTCTGACCTATATATTTGCTTCTACACTCACAGGGGATATTATAAATTCCAGGGACCCTGAGGCCGAGACTGTCCTTAACAGGGCGCATCTTCTCCTTAATTTTCTTAGGAGGACGAAAAATCGGTCCTATACCCTGTCTACCCAGGACTCTTCCTATTTTACTGGATATAGCGCCACAAAAAGGAAGAACCGCAATCGGTGTTTCATCCTGTGCGTGTGCAGTATTTTCACGTTTCCTTTTTTTTTCGAGAACGCTGCGTTTATATCGCGTGCACCATAGTCATTCTTTCAGAACACGTACTTCAAATGGTTAATTTAGGACTTTAAGTGGTCCTCGTCAGAAACAGTTTTTGCTCTATATACTGACGTGTTCAAAAGTCTTTCTTCTGAGCAGGATGATGGAAACTCTGTGCATTAAGGTTTTAAGGCTGATAGTCGTCTTCGGTTCATTGGTAGAATTCTGGGAAGATGTGATTCATCTGTAAAGGAGGCCGCTTATAAAACACTAATACGACTTATTCTTGAGTACTGCTCGAGCGTTTGGGATCCCTATCAGGTCCGACTGAGGGAGGACATTGAAGAAATTCAGAGGCGGGCTGCTAGATTTGTTACTGGTAGGTTTGACCATCACGCGAGTGTTACGGAAATGCTTCAGGAAACTGGGGTGGGAGTCTCTAAAGGAAAGGAGGCGTTCTTTTCGTGAATCGCTACTGAGAAATTTAGAGAACCAGCATTTGAGGCTGACTGCAGTACAATTTTACTGCCGCCAACTTATATTTCGCGGAAAGATCACAAAGATAAGATAAGAGAGATTAGGGCTCGTATAGAGGCATATAGGCAGTCATATTTCCCTCGTTCTGTCTGGGACTGGAACAGGGAGAGAAGAGGCTAGTTGTGGTACGAGGTACCCTCCGCCACGCACCGTATGGTGGATTGCGGAGTATGTATGTAGATGTAGATGTACATCGGTATGCGTCGGCTTACGATGTACAGAGTGGCCGAGACGCCCGTCCGCCTGTCGTATTAAAACGTCTAAGAAAGGCAGCGCTCCTTCCTTCTCTATCTCGACAGTGAACCGGATATTCGGATGTAAGCTGTTCATGTATTCCATGAATTGTTCCAGAGCTTCTGCTCCCTGTGGCCGGACCATAAATGTATTGTCAACATAACGATAAAATAAGGGTGGACGGAGGGGAGCTGAATTTAATGCACGTTCCTCAAAATTCTCCATGAAAAAGTTAGCCAGTGATGGAGACAAAGGAGAGCCCATCGCCATACCGCCCGTCATTTCAAAAAATTTGTTACCATTAAAGAAGTAGGTGATCGTCGTTACATGCCAGAACAACTTCATAGTTTCAGGGGAAAAAGGATCCACCAGGATTTTGAAAGTGTCCTCCAAAGGAACTTTTGTGAACAGCGATACCACATCCAGGCTTACTAAAATGTCATTTGGACCTAATCTAATCTGTTTGTGAGTTTTTGATGTGATGTTCACACTGGCCGACTTTGTTAGGTATTTGGCCATCTTGTAAGTAGGAGATCCAATTGCACTAACAATAGGTCCCAAGGGAACATTATCCTTGTGGATCATCGGTAGTCCCCACAACGTGGGAGGTCTAGGAGCTCGGACTCTGAAACTTTTCGTAACATCATCTAACAGACCGGAATTCTTCAGTAGCTCCATGGTTTTTCTGCTGCACGTCAAAGTTGGGTCCCGTTTAAGACATTTGTACGTACTGTCCTCCGACAGTGATGTCATTTTGCTATGATGTCTTACATATAAGTGCAGTCGCGAAAGACTTCGTTCTCTTAATAGGCCAGAGTACAGCAGCCGCAATGTGTGCTTACGACGCAAGAGTCTCACGTCCAAATCCTAGCAATGAAGCTACCAGTCTATTGACATTTTATTGTGACTTTTGTACTGTGAGGCACAGTAAAACATTTGTTGTCAGTGAACAAAACACATTTCCTGTTACTTTATGAACGTATAATACTATTGAAAGTTCCCGACATAGTTATCCTAAAACATTCACATTGATACATGCTACTCTTGTAAGTAAATATAAATATTGGCAGAAACACCCTACAAATAATTTACATGCTAACGAATATATACACATACAGGGAGTGAACAAAAACTCTGGAACTCCAAAAACACAACACATTACCATGCCTCATGCGGTGTATGAAATACTTTGTGTTCAAAACTGCTTCCAGTTGTCTCTGAATGGATATTTTATACCATTATTTATGTTGAACAGTGATACCTTGAGGTAACAATGACGGAGGCGAATAGCGATCACAGAGCCTTCTGTCCAAATTAGAACACAAAGACTCGTTAATAATATAGACATGTGGTGACTGTGGTGGTGAGGGGACGTGCAACAATTAATCCTCGCGCTCAAGAGACCAGTCCTGGACGCTGGGAGCCGTGCGAACAGGAGGGGGCCTTTTCGTCTTGGAACAGGGCCTGACCATTGTACTATGAGATGGACCGTATCAGCGAAAATGATTGCATAATCCTTGGCAATAATGCAGCTAACCGCGGGGCACATGTTGTTGTTGTGGTCTTCAGTCCAGAGACTGGTTTGATGCAGTTCTCCATGCTACTCTATCCTGTGCAAGCTTCTTCATCTCCAACCCACATCCTTCTGAATCTGCTTAGTGTATTTATCTGTTGGTCACCCTCTACGATTTTTACCCTCCACGCTGCCCTCCAGTACTAAATTGGTGATCCCTTGATGCGTCAGAACCAACCGATCCCTTCTTCTAGTCAAGTTGTGCCACAACTTCCTCTTCTCACCAATTCTGTTCAGTACCTTCTCATTACTTACGTGATATATCCATCTAATCCTCAGAATTCTTCTCTAGCATCACATTTCGAAAGCCTCTATTCTCTTCTTGTCTAAACTATTTATCGTCCATGTTTCACTTCCATATATGACTACACTCCATACAAATACTTTCAGAAACGACTTCCTGACACTTAAATCTATACTCGATGTTAACAAATTTCAGAAACGCTTTCCTTGCCATAGCCAATCTACATTTTATATCCCTTCTACTTCGACCATCGTCAGTCATTTTGCTCCACAAATAGCAAAACTCATCTACTACTTTAAGTGTCTCATTTCCTAACCTAATTCCCTCAGCATCACCTCATTTCATTAGACTACATTCCATTATCCTCGTTTTGCTTTTCTTGATGTTCATCTTATGTCCTCCTTTCCAGACATTGTCCATTCCGTTCAACTGCTCTTCCAGGTCTTTTGCTGTCTCTGAGAGAATTACGATGTCGTCACCAAACCTTAAAGTTTTCATTTCTTCTCCATGGATTTTAATTCCTACTCCAAATTTTTCTTTTGTTGCCTTTACTGCTTGCTCTATATACAGATGGAATAACATCGGGGACAGGGTACAACCCTGTCTCACTCCCTTCCCAACCACTGCTTCCCTTTCATGACCCTCGACTCTTATACATGCCATCTGCCTTCTGTACAAATTGTAAACAGCCTTTCGGTCCCTGTATTTCACCCTTGCCACTTTCAGAATTTTAGAGACAGTATTTCACTGAACATTGCCAAAAGCTTGCTCTAAGTCTACAAATGCTAGAATATAGCTGCCCAAATAATCATCGAACCGGCATTGTTTCAGTCTTGTGACGTTAAGTCGACCAGAAGCTGGATGCAGTATGAAACAACACTTATCCTACCAAATTACTTTCTTCCATTGCTCTTTAATCCATATTTTATGGTTTCGGCACCACATTTTCCAGTTGCGAGCATTTCCATCGCTGACGAGTGGTTTCAGAATCCCAGCTCTCATTGCAATTACCTGCTTCATGAGATACCTTCGTGTTGTTTTGGGCTGACAGGGTTCACGAGTGCGATATCCAGTTTTGCAGTGATTTTTGCAGCTGTCGTACTCTTAATTTTCGGTAAATCCTCTTCAATGATCGTCCGTCACACACTTGCGTCCACGTTATGACTTAGCAGATGATGTTTTTCCGCTTTTCCTGTATGCATTTCTCGCAGTATTTGTCCAACCCCTGTAGCTAAACCTAGTTACTTATCCATGAATGCCACCGTACTTCCTTGGAACATGCGGGTACTGAGTAACTCCTGGGACACATTCAACTTCTAGCAAGTGGCAGGTGGCGTCCGTACTGCACTCGACCGTTAGATTCTGAACTGAACCAAGAGGTAATCGCCAAATCCTCTACAACAAGCCATACCTCTCCCCATTGTCGCAAAACAATTGAAACGTCCCCTTTGAACAATTTATACAAGACTGTGCTTAACCTGACACACAATAATTTTAGCGCAACGCAATCTGACTATCAAAAATCCCTGCAAAAGAATGGCCCTGAGTAACATTAAACTATACCTTTCAGAAATCACTTACCTCACAAAAATCTTCGTTACTCGAACTACTGCAATACAGCGAGCGCCACTACTGCCAGCTAAATAAAAGATTCAAACTACTGAAGGCACTAACTACTGATAGGGATAGTTAGCAAATGAAAGATTTTAATAGAGAACAAACAATGTATTTAACTTAATATTCATAATTGACATCCAGTATTACAAATTATCAAAACTCCGCCATCTCTCTCCCCACATCCACCACTGCTGGCGGCTCACCTCCAACTGCGCAACGCTACGCGCTGTTCACATCCAGCTATAGCAGTTCATGACAACAATGGCAGACAACAATGCAAACTAGCCACAGGCTGCACACAGCACAGCCAGTGATTTTCATACAGAGAGCGCTACGTGGCGGCGGCGTTACCAATATAAGAACCTAAACAGCATACTTACATAAAGAAAACATAAACAGCCTACTTACATAGATATTCTCCGCAAGACTCTTCGATGGTGAATGTGCCCCTGCACAGTCGCAACAGATGGCTGCTGGCCATCTCTACAAGGACTACAGTGGGTCTGCACCTCTGGTCGCCCACCAATACCGTAATCTCTACCAGGACTACAGTGGGTCTACTCTGTGATAACCTACCTACCAATCTTCTTCAAAATGTCGAATGACTCTGCTGTGGGTTTGCTCTGTTGTGGCCCATTACCTGTCAGCATGTCAAGAGTCGGCACTGTCTTTCCGTTGGAAGGACACCACTACTTCTTCAGGACTGCAGGGAAATCCACTACTTCTGTGTGCAATTTTTTTTACTAATGAGAAACTGTAATTACTATTATGATGAATGATCAGGACTATCTTTATGGACTGTGAGAAAATTTTAGCTTTTGACCAACATTGTATCAATAAGTGTGTGCATTTTATATCATTGTTACTGTAATTGTGAAAAATTTTTTCAAATCTGTATTTGCCAGTGCCCAACACCATTTGTAAAAATTTTTTGTGGGGAGCGTGGGGGCTATGTAAGTAGGCTGTTTATGTTTTCTTTATGTAAGTAGGCTGTTTAGGTTCTTATATTGGTAACGCCGCCGCCACGTAGCGCTCTCTGTATGAAAATCACTGGCTGTGCTGTGTGCAGCCTGTGGCTAGTTTGCATTGTTGTCTGCCATTGTTGTCATGAACTGCTATAGCTGGATGTGAACAGCGCATAGCGTTGCGCAGTTGGAGGTGAGCCACCAGCAGTGGTGGATGTGGGGAGAGAGATGGCGGAGTTTTGATAATTTGTAATACTGGATATCAATTATGAATATTAAGGTAAATACATTGTTTGTTCTCTATTAAAATCTTTCATTTGCTAACTATCCCTATCAGTAGTTAGTGCCTTCAGTAGTTTGAATCTTTTATTTAGCTGGCAGTAGTGGCGCTCGCTGTATTGCAGTAGTTCGAGTAACGAAGATTTTTGTGAGGTAAGTGATTTCTGAAAGGTATAGTTTAATGTTACTCAGGGCCATTCTTTTGCAGGGATTTTTGATAGTCAGATTGCGTTGCGCTAAAATTATTGTGTGTCAGGTTAAGTACAGTCTTGTATAAATTGTTCAAAGGGGACGTTTCACAATAATCTTTTATTATTTGACCTCAAGACGTATGTCTCCCATCATTAGGCGTCTTTTCCTGCCCTTTTTTCCATTTAGTAAACCAGGTCGCTAACTTTGCTTATTACTTGTAGTTTCAGAGCTTTCGACTCCGCGCCATTCTTCAGTCCCACGGTTACAACGACATTTTCAAGATGTCCACCGTCTCTAGGGGTGGTGGGTGGGAGAAATTGCCAGTTCGTCAAGCGACGGCTGTTTCGAGAATAATATTTCCGGAATGCACCACCCTGACGTCGGCCGGAAACTGCTGCCGTGGAACTGGCGTCGTAACTGGATGGCTCTATATACCCTACGCACAATTTTCAGTCTCGTTACCTCACACAACACACACACTATCACCCGACATCAGGAACATTGCGATGATTTTTCTTTTCCATTTTGCGTGCCACAACTTACCACTTGTTTACCTGAGAAACTGAGTCAGCATCTCTTCATAATGAGTGACATATTGGCCGTACAAGTTGGGTAGGGTCCTAGTATTATCCACTGTAGAGCCTTGGAGTAAAGTTTTCCCTAAAGGAAAGAGACGCATAGTGCGAAAATTTGTTGTAAAATGCTAGAGATATTTTATTACTATTTGCTAGTGTCACATTTTTTACCAAATCCCTGTTGCTCTGTGTGATTTAAGTAATCCTTCACAGTATAAAAAGTGTGGCTTGAGCCAGGATATTGGTGTATAGTCTGCTTATCCTGAAAACCTATGTCCAGTGATTAATACGAGCTTCAAATAAGATGCTTCGAACCAGTGACTTCTATGCCGAGCACCAATGTATCAGCGTACATTAGCAAACTCATCTTCGAATTTTTCTGTGTTTTATTTCACGTAGTTGTGCGTAAATTTATTTTGAAGACTCCGCTTTCATTCACTACTGGAAGCGTCGCCTTCATTTGCGTCTGTAGTCTCATCATTTCAAAAATAAAAATTAACCATTCAATTAACCGAACAGAACAATTTAGTTACAGCGACTGCTCTATGGCTACAGTAAAAAGCCTTTTTGTAGAGATTGGATCTAGAGACATCAAGAAGAAATGTGCCTCGCACCAAAATACGTAGAATGTTTTGATTGGAATTCAGTTTCAGACTACATATACCGGAACCGCGTTTCACCCTGTCCTCCTCTTCATAATCATCAGCAAGCTTAGCGCTCTCTGCTTCGCTCGCTTAAGCTGTATGAGTCGACAGATTTTTCTTGTTTTTCTTTAATGGAATTTCTAGCCCGTTCGTAAATTTCAACATCTTCTAAAATCGAGTTTCCAAATACACTGAAACACGTACGTAATTATATTCTAACCGAGAACCAGTTTTCATAGATGTAGCTTCAAAAATGCTTTAGTAGTAATTTAATAATGATTTACCACCTTAGTGGTTGAATTTTCAAAAAATGCCTAAGCACGTATTTTTTTATTTCTGGCCGAGAAATTGAATACCAGTTTTCGTAGTTCTAGCTTTAAAATTACCTAACAGCGACATTATTTCAAGAAACCTTTGTCCCCTCCCCCCTCCACACGACTTCTCCCTCTTAGGGGTGGAATTTCGAACAATCCCTTACTACACGATGCCTACAGTGTAACACGGGCATCCCCTCCATGGTCTGGGCTGGCAGACGACGTGTCAGTCAGTGTATCAGGATATTTCCTTTTATAGAGGTAACACAGACAGTACAGTAAAACTCGGTACACACTGGCCAGAGTCCGCTGCAGTCAACAGATACACTTCAGACGCGAAGCTCACGCGTCGGGAAGCAGAGGTGCTCTTCCGTGCGATGAAGGAAAGCCCTTCCAGTTTAGCGACTGAATAGCTCCTCGATGAATAAAATGTTCTCGGGTTTCCAACGGCGTCAATTGCTTAAAACTACACGAGCTTTCGGCCAAGAACTCTGTCGTGTCTCGCACTAACGGCTTCTGGGACAGTTCAGTAAAGGAAGCTATTGAAATAAAAATTACTACAAACACCCTGAATAGAGACGGTGGCTTGCAGCTCAGCACTGCGTGAGATCCAGCGATTGCGCGGTTGAAGACGGCACATCGAACGCCGATTCAAAACATGCCCATATATGGCAATGTCACGGGCACCAGTGACGTCACAGCCGGCAGCTAGCGTATATAAGGACGCACGAACAGCCCACTGGCAGTCATACCACTTGACAATGGCCAAGGAGTGCTTAGCCGAAAGCTCGTGTAGTTTTTACCAATTGACGCGGTTGGAAACCCGAGAAAATTTTATTCAATGTTATCGCCACGAGACCCTGCATTCAAGCTCCTCGATGGTTATCCCAGCCAGCAACGCCCTGCTACCTCACCTTCTATCACGAAAAGTACGTAAATAAGGAGATAGGAAACCTGAAATTCTATGGCGGTGTGTAACTAGCTGAAAAAATGAAGCAAGTCCACAGCTAAGCAGGAGCGTCTGTTGCAGATGGTGATCGAAACTGCAAAAATGTTTAGTGTTATGCTCGGAGGAACCAAAGGTATGAGCTAAGGTAGGCAGAATAATGACGGCAAACGTGTACACTAGTCGAGAAGAAAAGTTTTTGCAAGAATAGCCTGCGTCCCATGTTGAATGCTTAGGGAGGACATTTCTTTTTTTTTTTTTTTCATTTAAACACTACAGAGTAGCCCACCACCTGGGTTACTAAGGTGGGCCGTGTGCTGCTTAAGACAAGTGACAAGCCAGGCAGTGTTAGGTCTCTTAGCCGTAATGGCCGCAAGTTAGGTTAGCTTGGCAAGCCCCCATTCCGTTACCGTCCCTGCCACGTGGAGGCGGACCTTTTTCTAATGTTTCTGCCCTGGCTGTTGCTCTCTGTGTTGGTACACTTTTTAATACAGTGAGTGATGTTTATATGCAAAGTAATTAATAAAAACTAATATAATTAATTAAGTATAAAATAAAACAAAATAGATATAAAAATATATACACAAAAGAAAACAAAGAAAAAGAATTCTAAACTATATGGTATCTACCAAGAACCGAGTTCTCCCTGATGCAATTTTAGAGTGCAAGGCTGTACATGTGCCCAAAAAATTAAACTGAGCTAGATTTCTCTATGTGAGATTATAAATGATGTTAGAATTTCACATAAAACATAAGAGCATAATGAACATTAAGATATAATGGTATTGGTAAATTCTTGCATAAACAATCTTAGATACAGGAAGTATTCAGGTAGCTATGTTTAAACATAATAGGATTCCTCTATTCAAAATATAGAAATTAAATTTAAGTATGAGATAACATATAAATCATCAATTGTTAGAGATAAGTGGTTACCAAAGTTAATATAATTCATAAAAAGAATATAATTATACTTAGAATAAAAGGAAATAAGTATAAATAGTGAGTTTAAAAAAAAAAAAACATGGTGTCTCCTAAAACCTGATTCTCTCACATGCAATTCCTGAGTGTGGAGGCTATGTATGTGCCTGTAGATTGAACATAACTAGATTCCACTATATGACACTGTAAATAAGGTTTCAAATTACACATGAATAATAAAACAATATGAATATTAACATATAACAATACAGTTATACCTTGCAGGCTGTTAATCATAATTGATACCAAAGTTATCCCCTACACAAATGAAAATACAAAAATATTCAGATATCTGAAGGTTATACATGATCAATTCCTCTATACAAGATTTTATTTGGGGCAGTAGATTACTAAAGTAGAAAACAATGTTAATATATCATAAAACTAGAAGTCTATAGTAGGCAAATCAAAAATTAAGTTGCATAGAAGTCTAAAATGTGATAATTCAAGTGTAAGGTTACTTAAATTGATTACAAGTAAATCCAGTACATGTCGCAAGACAAGTGACAAGGTTGTGAGCCAAGAAAGGGAATCTGCATGAATGTCCAATGAAATCTCTGATATTCTGTGCGCCAAAATTGGGAGCCTACATTATATGTCTAATGAGGTATATCATCAGTTGTGTGACACAGTCATTGTAAGTTTGGCCCATTTACATTCATACAGTATTAATCAATATCTATTTCGCTACCCTTCTACACCTTCTGTCAATATTAATCACTATCTGTTCTAGTGTCTGCGTCGGTGTCGGAGCTTGTATCTTCCCAAGTATTGTGTTGAGGTTCTGTTACTGTCTGTGTTCTTGTTCTGGCAGTAGGATGTTGTTTATTGTATACGTCAAGCAGTGTCGTTGACACTGAGTCAGCCAGACTATTTAAGGTGTTCCATTTATCTCGGTCTCGAAGAACTGCACTGATCTCTTCGTCTCTTATAGCAGGTCGTGCATAGTCGAGTAGGTTACACGTTAACACAACATGTTCAGGCGTTGCAAGAATGCCACATGTGCAAATCTCGGTTTGCCTTACTCCCATACGGTGTAAATGTGTTGGGTACGGTCCATGCCCAGTCAAGTAGTGAACCATGCCACGACTTGGATCTACATGTTTTAGTTTTAGCCTCTCAGATACATTTGGAAAAAAGGAAAAGACACGCCGCCCTTTGTCTGATGTCTCCCATTCTCTTTGCCACGTGTCTAATTCCCATTTCTGTAGCTGTTGCTTAGTTTGTATGTTTTCTCCTGTTATTTGGAAAACCGTTTCAAAGTCACCATTCTTCAACCAATATGAGGCAGCTCTACAGCGAATAGTGAGGTCTATTGGGCATGTTCCTAGAACCACATACAGGGTCTCAACAGGTGTTGTGCTAAACGCTTCCGACATCCTGAGTAGTGCATTTCTTTGTCCTCTCCTGACTATTGTTTTTTAAGTCACTAGACATAGACGATCTGCCCAGGCACTAGCTGCAAAACATGCAATGGACTCAAATAGTGCTGTGTGATACATCCGCATCGTCATTAGTGGTAATCGAAACTGCACTGAATTTAATCTAGCAAGTTTATGCATAATTTTAGCAGCTTTGTCTACAGTAAGTTTTATATGTTCTTTGAAGCAGAGCCGTTCATCTAAATGGAGTCCGAAATATCTTGCTACCTATTTCCTTTGTACATTAATGTTATTGTATTTAATGCTAGGATTTCGCTGTAGTACTCCTTTAAGCAATAAATAAACTGTTTTATTTCCTGCTTAGGGAGGACAGGGAAATCCACGTGAGAACTTTTAAACCTCTGCCCCGAGGGTCGCAAGAGTTGGCCGTTCCCAAGAAGACTCCCTGCGTGGAGAGCCGTTGCCGGATACATTCTATATACAAGTCTCCCACAGTTCCGCAACGGGGCGAGCTCTCGTTTACAAAACAAGCGACTTTTGACTTCGCGCAGCAGTGTCGGCTTCCCTGCAGAACACTTTCGCGATACAACGCGACTCCCCACCGTCGTAACGGCCGTCTTGCGCACACCGTCTCCGCCGCTCGCCTCCCGGCGACAAAGAAGGGCGCCCCGCGCAGTGCGACGCCGCTCCCAACGGGTGGCATTGTTCACCGGGCGTGACGTCGGCAGGCCACTCGCTGCGCAGGGCGGCTAGACAGTGATGTGCGGACAGGCCGCGGCGCTTCGCCGCTGCGTTACAGCGCCCAGGGGCGGCACCCCGTCCGTGCCCCTCCCCACAAAACTCTCGGCGGCTGCCGCCGTAGGGTGCCGGAGTCTCTCGTTACCCTCGCAGGGCCGAGGGGAGAAGTCGGCTAAATGAAATGTCACATTAGAGGCGGTAACCCGACTCGGCGACGTAATAAGCGGGTGGAACGCAAACATTGGCACGGATTAGCGTGCAGCTTAGTAGCGGATCTTTCGGCAGCACGTGCAGCACTGGAGAGGGACATAATGTGGACGCCACACAGAACCATTTTTTTTTATAATTTGTTACTGGGGTGTATCTACTACCACAGCTCAGCGATTACTGAGTCCCACAGTCAGTCTGGGGTTTGCATTCCTTCCTTGTCACGTCTATGTACCATTTTTGACTCTGGAAGCGTAAGCTTTCTTCCTGCGCTTCACATCTCAGCTGAACGAAGATTGACTAGCTCACGCATGACGTCTCAAAATTGAGTGAGGTACAAATTACACTACTGGCCATTAAAATTGCCACACCAAGAAGAAATGCAGATGATAAACGCGTATTCATTGGACAGATATATTATACTATAACTGACATGTGATTACATTTTCACGCAATTTGGGGGCATAGATCCTGAGAAATTAGTACCCAGAACAACCACCTCTGGCCGTAATAACGGCGTTGATACGCCTGGGCATTGAGTCAAACAGAACTTTGATGGCGTGTACAGGTACAGCTGCCCATGCAGCTTCAACACGATACCACAGCTCATCAAGAGTAGTGACTGGCGTATTGTGACGAGCCAGTTGCTCGGCCACCATTGACCAGACGTTTTCAGTTGGTGAGAGATCTGCAGAATGTGCTGGCCAGGGCAGCAGTCGAACACTTTCTGTATCCAGGAAGTCCCGTACAGGACCTGTAACATGCGATCGTGCATTATCCTGCTGAAATGTAGGGTTTCGAGGGATCGAATGAAGGGTAGAGCCACGGGTCGTAACACATCTGAAATGTAACGTCCACTGTTCAAAGTGCCGTCAATGCGAACAAGAGGTGACCGAAACGTGTAACCAATGGCACTCCATACCATCACGCCGAGTGATACGCCAGTATGGCGATGACGAATACACGCTTCCAATGTGCGTTCACCGCGATGTCGCCAAACACAGATGCGACCATCATGATGCCGTAAACAGAACCTCGATTCACCCGAAAAAATGACGTTTTGCCATTCGTGCACCCAGGTTACTCGTTGACTACACCATCGCAGGCGCTCCTGTCTGTGATGCAGCGTCAAGGGTAACCGTAGACGTGGTCTCCGAGCTGATAGTCCGTGCTGCTGCAAACGTCGTCGAGCTGTTCGTGCAGATGGTTGTTGTCTTGCAAACGTCCCCATCTGTTGACTTAGGGATCGAGACGTGGCTGCACGATCCGTTAGAGCCATGAGGATAAGATGCATGTCATCTCGACTGCTAGTGATATGAGGGCGTTGGGATCCAGCACGGCGTTCCGTATTACCATCCTGAACCCACCGATTCCATATTCTGCTAACAAAAAATGGTTCAAATGGCTCTGAGCACTATGAGACTTAACATCTGTGGTCATCAGTCCCCTAGAACTTAGAACTACTGAAACCTAACTAAGCTAAGGACATCACACACGTCCATGCCCGAGGCAGGATTCGAACCTGCGACCGTAGCAGTCGCGCGGTTCCGGACTGAGCCCCTAGAACCGCTAGATCACCGCGGCCGGCTATTCTGGTAACAGTCATTGGATCTCTACCTACTCGAGCAGCAATGTCGCGATACGATAAACCGCAATCGCAATAGGCTACAATCCGACCTTTATCAAAGTTGGAAACGTTATGGTACGTATTTCTCCTCCTTACACGAGGCATCACAGCAACGTTTCACCAGGCAACGCCGGTCAACTGCTATTTGTGTATGAGAAATGGGTTGGAAACTTTCCTCATGTCAGCACGTTGTAGGTGTTGCCACCGGCGCCAACCTTGTGTGAATGCTCTGAAAAGCTAATCATTTGCATACCACAGCATCTTCTTCCTGTCGGTTAAATTTCGCGTCTGTAGCACGTCATCTTCTTGGTGTAGCAATTTTAATGGCCAGTAGTGTAAATACGTTACTACAGCTGCACCTAACGTGAGAAACTGTGCAAAAAAGTCTTGTATTCTGATTGGTTGCTGTGGTATAAGATAGAGGGATTACCCTAGTGGACTAAGACTCATATTTTTATTCATTAATGATTACTGAACTGTTATGTCTACAACTTTGCTTCCGGCGTTTTGTAATAGACGGCAGTAGCGGCAAGTGGGGTTCGGGTGGTTGGTCACAGGTGTAATACAATAAGCTTAGGTAACTGTAAAGATAATGCCATAAACATATTAGTCGAATTGTGATTGCACCATAAGGTTATTCTCGATTAAGTACGTCATTTTACGTACCCATTTCTCGCCAATTGCGGAAAGTTTTAATTTTCTGTTTTAACATGAAGAAATGTGCGGCTGGGGCTCATAAAATGCTGGGTAAGACCAATGGTGAGGGAACTATTAGTGAAAGAACGTGCAGAGAATGTTTTCAACGCCTTAATAACGGTGATTTTGATGTCGCAGACCGGGATGGCGGTGGAAGACAGAACATCTTCGTAGCTACTGAAACAGACGAAGGCTGTCGCAGGATATCGTTATCGAAAGCAACTGATGCGTTGGAGCCCAGCACTGAAACACAAATGGCCACAATACAGCGATAGACACGTAAAGGTAATTTTGCAGCAGGTCCGTCCTCGATCCCACGTCGCAAAACCCGTCAAAATAAACACGGAAACGTTGAAAGTCCTTTTCCTCCCGCCGTATTCTCCATACGTTGCTCTCTCTGACTACCACCTTTTTAGACCTGTGGCTGACCAGCACTTCCGATCATATGAACAAGTGCAAAATTGAATCGATTCATGGATCCCCACAAAAGACGCCCAGTTCTTCCGCAACGGGGTTAGTATGCTATCCGAAAAATGGGAGAATGTAGTGGCCAGCGGTGGGAAATACTATGAATCATGATTTTTTTCGTAAATTTTTCACAATAAAGCTCCGAACTTCGAGAAAAAACTGCGGAAGCAAAGTTGTAGACCTAGCATAATTCAATTAATAATAAGCTATCACCACACAGTCAAAACTGCATTTTAGAATCAATTTTCGCAGAATATTTCAGTAACTAGTAAAAGCCAAATCACTTCGTGTCATCGGCTTTCCGGTGAATGCTAATGCAGAGACTTACCTACAATAATTCTTACTACTAGCCATTGGCGACTGGTACAGGTAAACGAGGTGGGGCAGTTAAGGGGCTCCGGAACGCCCTATACTTGCAATGTTAAAATAACGCTTATAAATTACATCTTTCCTCACAAAGTATTTGAGGTAGGAAGTTGAACGATTTACAGATTATTTATTGGAATATGGGCTACAACTTAACACAGGGATTTTACAAAATTTTAGTTCAGTTATTAAAGATGATTTTTTTTCAATTGTAATGAAAATTCACAACATTTTTTGCAATTTTTTATTTATATATTCAAAAATATACAGTTTTTTGGAAAAAGGCTGTGTTAAATTATGCAGAAGGTACTGTGTAACATTTACTGAAAGTTTGAAACAAATATGTTTGGAAGATCCTTAGAAAACATGTAATTAGTATGAGAAAATAAAAGTTTTGGGAATCGAGCGACAAAGATTGGATTAACTTTTTAGTGCATTCCAGGTCCATAGGATGGATTATCTTCATCCTCTGCAAACTCCTCCTCCAGCTTCCTCTTGTACCTCCTCCTGTTTACTCTTGCTTGTATTTCTAGACTCTTTACAGCCCTGTCTGCAGCCCGAAGGCGTTCCTTGTCTAAAGCAAGCATCGCTCGTACCATGTTAGAACCTATCTTCATTCCCATATTTCTAAATACCTTGCACCTTACAATATTGCCATCATTGAAAGTCGCAACAGCATCATACACACCAAAGTGAAGTTTTTCTATTCCAACAAATACAGTCTTGGGGATTCTCGACCGTATAACACTATTTACACTTTCATTGGGGTTTTGAGTTTTTCCGTGAATACACTTTTTCAACAGTTCAGGTGCTGCTAAGTCTCTGAAAATAGGTTAGCCACAACACATACATTATCTCATATCACTAAAATGTACCTGATGAACACGGACGTTAATAATAACACCATTTGACAGCAGTTTAACAGCGCCACAGTGGGTCACGCCCATGTAGAACACATTTCAAAAAAAAATTAAAAATAGTTATAGCCTTCGGAATTGAGTAAATTATATATCTATTAAAAGGTAATAGTCTGCAGATTCAGAAAACGCAAAAAAGTAAAAATTGAACTTTTCATGATTTTGAGCCTTTCCGGAGCCCCTTAATGGCACCAGAAGTACTCTCCGCCGCACACCGTCAGGCGGCTTGCGTAGTATTGATGCAGATATAGATGAATGAATGCATAGCGCTAAGCGGCAAGTCGTAAGCGCTCAACGGCACCTCAGCTTAATCCATGTGAGTTCGTGGACGTGACGTGTAGCTTTAACTCTATTGGTGCTCTGTATGTTGTGCTTTTAGGCTTTATTCATTTGGCAACACATCTGGCAGCATTCCGTGTGGACCTAGAGTTTCAGTACTACTGAGACTTAGCCTGTTTTTAGTACCTCTGTGCCAGAACGAGAAGATCAGTCGAAGGCGGCAGGTTTGGTCGACGTTTTTACAAATTCTGCGTTCTGTTTTGATGCGGCAAGACTCAACTAAGACTTTGCATGCACTGATAAGCCACTACGAATTGAGACAGTTACTTCCCATCTGTGGTAACACAGAGAAGGGAACCGCAACTAGCTTTCATCTGCATCTACATCTACATCTGCAAATCACACTTAAGTGCCTGCTTCGTCGAACCATCTTCACAATAATTCTCTTTTATTCCAATCTCGAACACCACGCGGAAAAAACGAATACCCACGTCTTTCCGCGCGATCTCTGATTTCCTTGATTTTATTATGATGACCGTTTCTCCTACTGTTGGTCGGTACAACAAAATAATTTCACTTTTGAAAGAGAAAGTTGATGATTGAAATTTCGTAAAAAGATTCCGCCGCAACAAATAGGGCTTTGTTTCAACGATGTCCACCCCAAATCTTGAATTATGTCAGTGACACTCTCTCCCCTATTTCTCGATAGTATAAAAATTGATACTTTTTTCCTCGATTTACTCCGTTCATCCTATCTTGTAAAGATCTCACAACGCGCAGCAGTACTCCAAAAGAGGACGGACAAGCGTATTGTTGGCAGTGTCTTTTGTAGATCTTTTGTCGATCTGTTGCATCTTCTAAGTGTTCTGCCAAAAATGGGCAGTCTTTGGATCGCGTTCCCTACAACAGTGTTCTTTCCAATTTAAATCGTTCGTAATTGTAATCCCTAGGTATTCAGTTGAATTTACTGCCTTTAGATTTGATTGATTTGTCATGTAACCGAAGTTTAATTGATTGCTTTTAGCACTCATGTGGATGATAAACGACAGCATCATCTGCAAACAAACTAAGACGGCTATTCAGATTGTCTCCTAAATCGTTTATGTAGATCAGGAACAGCAGAGGGCCGATAACACTGCCTTGGGAAACGCCACAAATCACTTCAGTTTTACTCGATGATTTTACGTCAATTGCTACGGTCTGGGACCTCTCTGACAGGAAATCGCCAACCAGTCACATAACTGAAACGATATTCCGTAAGCATGCAAATTGATTACTAGCCGCTTCTGGGGTACAGTGTGAAAAGCCTTCTGGAAATCTCGAAATACAGTACCAATCTGAAAACCCTCGTCAATAGCACTCAGCACTTCGTGTGAGTAAACAGCTACTTGCGTTTCACAAGAGCGATGTTTTCTAAACATGGAGACTGGCTTCGTTGTAGTCGGTAGCGACTACAGTGTACAGGGTGATTCGAAAAGAAAGAACAGATTTGGGTTGTTTATTTCAAACGAGCTACAACAGGTAGAAACGCATGGTGCATGTCAAAAAAATGGTTCAAATGGCTCTGAGAACTATGGGACTTAACATCTGAGGTCAACAGTCCCCTAGAACTTAGAACTACTTAAACCTAACTAACCTAAGGACATCACACACATCCATGCCCGAGGCAGGATTCGAACCTGCGATCGTAACAGCAGCGCTGTTCCAGACTGAAGCTCCTAGAATCGCTTGGTCACAGCGGCCGGCATTGTGCATGTCACTGTATAGAGAAGGATTCCAAGTTTTATGTTTGCGCAGACACTATGCCATATACTCATAATGAGCATCATGTGTTGCCCGAGGAATATCGGAACGAAACTCCATTTCATTGCACACACAAATCTACGGGTGCCTGTTTATTGAACTGACTGCTTCAACAATTCGATTTCACAGCTCTTGAAGAGTAACCACCAAAGGTGATACAAAGACTCTCACAGAAAAAAATAGCAACGTGTGAGGTCTGATGACCTGGGAGGCCAAAACAAATAAACAAGATCTTCCACAATGAGATTTTCAGTCTGCAACGGAGTGTGCGCTGATATGAAACTTCCTGTCAGATTAAAACTGTGTGCACCGACCGAGACTCGAACTCGGGACCTTCGCCTTTCGCGGGCAAGTGCTCTACCATCTGAGTTACCGAAGCACGACTCACGTCCGGTCCTCACAGCTTTACTTCTGCCAGTATCTCGTCTCCTACCTTCCAAAGTTTACAGAAGCTCTCCTGCGGATCTTGCAGAACTACCTTCCACCGGTGTTAGCGATTCCCTTCTCCTCTACCATTTGTGTACTGAGAGAGTGAAGAATGACTGTAAGTCTGCTTGGACTCTGTAAGTCTGCTCACACACCCTAGTCTCTCTTATGTCATTCTTACAATTCGTACGAGAAATATTCAAGGTGGCACCCATCTTCAAGGGATTTCCATTTAAGTTGTTCGAGTATTTCTTTTACAGTTTCATAACGGCTATATCGATTCGTTATGTTCCTAGTAGTACCATGTCTCTCCATTCGCCCTATGTCTTGTCGCTATTCACACATTATATTGTGAATGAATGATACTAGAGTGACAGCGTGCGAGGACTATTTCGAGCAAAGGCCCAGATTAGTACTCACTTGTCACTCATGGCAGCGCTCCGTCTGTGAGAATACCGAAGCTTTCCCTTCTTCCTATCTCGGTCTCTGTAGGTAAGATCTCTGTTTCCACAGAACTGCTGAAGCTCCTGAATAAACCTTTTCTTGGACTGTGAATGTTTTCAGAAGTGGGTGATACAAAAGTAAGAAGCACTAGCAGATTTTGCTTACTTTGATTTCATAATGTCACACGGGACTATTCTCTAGGATATCTCATCAAGAGAAACTAAAGTTTTCAGTGTCCAAAAAAGTGTAATTAGAATTATTGTTGCGTGAAGTCAAAACCTCCTGCAAGGACCTGTTTCGGGGTCCAGGTATAGTAACTACTGCTTCGCAATACATTTATTTCTTAATCAAATTTGTCGTTAAAAATATCTCTTTCTCAAACTAACAGCTCAGTTGATCGAATAAATATGAGGAAGAAGAATAATCATCACAAAGATTTAAAGTTATTCACTTTGGGAAAGAAAATTGTCCAGTATTCAGGAACACCCATTTTCAATAACATACCAACAGCCATAAAAAATTTAACCACTGCAATAGTTTAGTTCAATGGGAGCCTGAAAGATTTATTGGTGGCCAACTTCTTCTACTTCACTGATGAATTTATTAGGAGAACCATCTGAGGTGTATATATTACTCATTATACCAAATTGTGAGAGTATTACGTATAGTCACACTTGTTACAAAGTCTTTACTGTAATGCGACTGTTGCAAAAAAGTGTTGCGAATTGATTATTCTATTTGATGATGCATGCTCGCAATAAACTAAGAATTATCATGTGGGCCTTACTGTAATAGACATTTACATATTTTACAAGAAATCTGCTATTACCTTTTAAACGAAAATATGTTTAGATGTTTCGACTTACTCTTCATCCATGGGGACCGTATCACCTGGGATATGAGAAAGATGGATTAGCACATCTGTTTTTCTTTGTAAATATGTACTGCATATATTTGTCTTGTTTTTACACAAACTATTCTTTAATCTCCGCTGCGTATGGAGAAAATTCTGCATTTTCTTTTTAGGTGGTGATTCTACGATTTCCTCGAGTTGTCAGTCGCTTTAATTGTGGAAATACATGGGCAATTGCAGTTCCGAGTACTGTGCACGGTTCTGCCGATATTTTTAAAATTTCGGGAGTTAATGATGATAAATTTAACAGCAGTGCTTGGTGGTTATGAAATTCGACTCTTTCTTGCTGATCGTGAAATCCAGGAGTGTGTTTCACTATTTTGAAACTGGCTGAGCAAATTAGTAATCCGATAACCTCCGATAGCTTCTTGAAAAACTATCTAACATTGCAATAACTGTTTAGATTTATTTCTGATACCAACCTGTGTGCATATTCGTAACTGTGTATCGAATGTTCCACTTGAGCTATATGGCTAATGTTCTGTTGTATTTGGCGCTTGCTCGCTTAGTTGGTGCTCTGTGTATGTGTCTCCATTGTAGCTGTATAGGTTTTCTTGAGATACGCGATTCGTTCTCATTACAATAAATGTTTCTTTTATTCATCTGTAACTGATCATCATAATTGTAACGGTTTGTTTCAGTTAAGTTTGGAAAGACTACCCAAGACACAATGTTGTAGTCGCCAGGTTCTTACAAAATGTGAAAGTCACATAGTTCATTACGTCAGTGGTCAATCTAGAGAAGTAGACATCCTTTGTAGCAGTACTCTGACCAAGAAATAGTAACCATTTCCAGCACTGAGAATCGTCAGCTCTACAGGGTGTCCCAGAAATGCTGCGACAAACTTCTTGAGGAACTAATCGAGGATAGGAACCCCCGTGCGAAAACGTCAAGCAACAGTTCTGCAGGGCGTCTAAGTTTGAGGCGCCGGCGCCTACCACTAGGCCACCCCTTCGGTAGCAATCGTGACCTTCTATACTGACGGACTGTAGCTCGAACGTCTCATTGCCACAATCGTCCGTGGAGAAGATAGAGCTACCTGCTGCGTAGAAAGTCCTTATCTCCCATAAATACGATGCTCTGTTGCCTTCTACATCTACATCTACAACTACATCCATACTCCGCAAGCCACCTGACGGTGTGTGGCGGAGGGTACCCTGAGTACCTCTATCGGTTCCCCCTTCTATTCCAGTATCGTATTGTTCGTGGAAAGAAGGATTGTCGGTATGCCTCTGTATGGGCTCTAATCTCTCTGCTTTTATCTTCATGGTCTCTTCGCGAGATGTACGTAGGAGGGAGCAATATACTGCTTGACTCCTCGTTAGGTGTGTTCTGGAAACTTCAACGCTAGGGAAGAACGGTTGTCGGTGAACCTCCGTGTGTACTCCAGTATGATTTGCTCAGTGCGACAATTTCGTCATACATATGGTGCAGGAAGTAATAGTTACCCAACACTTCTTGGAATGTAGAATGTGGGACTTTTCAACAGTAAACCTTGAAAGGCGTCAGCGCTGGCACGGGTATACTCTTCTTGCAGCTTGAGAAAGGATAGACCTTTCTCTCTCTGCATGAATTGTTAAGCTGATTGTGTGATAATTCTCGCCTTTGTCAGCTCTTGCTGTCTTGGGAATTGTGTGGATAATATTTTTCCGAAAGTCAGATCGTATGTCGCCATACTCATACCTTCTACACACCAAAGTGAATAGTCGTTTTTTTTTTTTTTTTTTTTTTTTTTGCATCTTCCCCCAATGATTTCAGAAATTCTGATGGAATGTTTATCCCTTCTGCCTTATTTGATCTTAAGTCCTCCAAATCTCTCATAAATTCTAAATTTAATACTGGGTTCCGTATCTCTTCTAAATTGACCCCTGCTTCTTCTTCTTCTAACACATCACACAAATCTTCCCCCTCATAGAGGCCTTCAATGTAACTTTACCACCTATCCACTCTCTCATCTGCATTTAACCGGGCTACTGAGCGTCTCTCCTGCAGAGTCTTCCACAGGAGTTTATGTATCATCTCCGTAACGCTTTCGCGATTACTGAATGATCCTGTAACGAAGCGCGCTGCTCTCCGTTGGATCTTCTCTATCTCTTCTATCGACCCTGTCTGGTACGGATCCCACACTGATGAGCAGTACTCAAGCAGTGGGCGAACAAGTGTACTGTAACCTACTTCCTTTGTTTTCGGACTGCATTTCCTTAGGATTCTTCCAATGAATCTCAGTCTGGCATCTGCTTTACCGACGATCATCTTTATATGATCATTCCATTTTAAATCACTCCTAATGCTTACTCCCAGATTATTTATGGAATTAACTGCTTGCTGTTGCTGACCTGCTATATTGCAACTAAATGATAAAGAATCTTTCTTTCTATGTATTCGAAGCACATTACACTTGTCTACATTGAGATTCAGTTGCCATTCCCTGCACCATGCGTCAGTTCATTGCAGATCCTCCTGCATTTCAGTACAATTTTCCGTTGGTAAAACCTCTCGATATATTACAGCATCATCACAAAAAGCCTCAGAGAACTTCCGATGTTATCCACAAGGTCATTTACATATATTGTGAATAGCAACGGTCTTACGACACTGCCCTGTGGCACACCTGAAATCACTCTTACTTCGGAAGACTTCTCTCCATTGAGAAGGTGATGCTGCGTTCTGTTATCTAGGAACTCTTCAATCCAATCACACAGTTGGTCTGATAATGCATATGTTTTGGCCGAGCGGTTCTAGGCGCTACAGTCTGGAGCCGCGCGACCGCTGCGGTCGCAGGTTCGAATCCTGCCTCGGGCGTGGATGTGTGTGATGTCCTTAGTTTAGTTAGTTTTAAGTAGTTGAACTGATAACCTCAGAAGTTAAGTCCCGTAGTGCTCAGAGCCATTTGAACTTTTTTTTTTACTTTTGCGTATGCTCTTACTTTGTTCATTAAACGACTGTGGAGAACTGTATCGAACACCTTGCGGAAGTCAAGAAACACGGCATACACCTGGGAGCCCGTGTCTATGGCATTCTGAGTCTCATGAACGAATAGGGCGAGCTGGGTTTCACACGATCGTCTGTTTCGGAACCCATGATGATTCCTAACAGAGTACATTTCTAGTCTCCAGTCCTTGGTGTTTGACGGCTCAGGAAATGGGTTTCCGTCCTCAGTTTATTTCTCTCCTGCAGCCCTCTAAATCAGGGGCGGGCAGGAATCCTGCACGTGTCCGGTGCACTTGCACGCGTGCAGTTAACAGGTGTTCCGCGTGCACACAGGGGCAAGCTGACCACGCGCTTATCTCCCATCCCCACCATACCTTCTGTCCGCTCCTTCCTCTGTAATGTGATTTGTTTCCTAGCTTGCTTTATTGAGTGAATGAATAAGGTTAGTAGGAGTGCTTGAAAGAAATCATGGTTTGAAAGAGTACCTATTACCTACGATACGTTTTATTTAATTATCACAGGTGGAGTTTACAATACGTTTAATATCTAGAACAAAATTTCTACATACAGACAAACACAAACAGTTACGTCAATTTTCATCACTGATGTTTGCTCTTAACCGAGATTTATTAATTCAGCAAATGGTTTTCCAGCTCTCGCTATATTAAGCGCAGTCTTATAACTTGCACATACCGCTGGGCTATTATTGTTGTCGTCCTGAAAACTTGAAAACAGTGTTCCATAAAATGTTAAATCAGTTAGATGAGAGACATGACGAGAGAATGTCGCAGATCTCTCGTGACAACAGCAACTACGACGAATTCAAATGGCTCTGAGCACTATGGGACTTAACTGCTGTGGTCATCAGTCCCCTATAACTTAGAACTACTTAAACCTAACTAACCTAAGGACATCACACACATCCATGCCCGAGGCAGGATTCGAACCTGCGACCATAGCGGTCGCGCAGTTCCAGACTGTAGTGCCTAGAACCGCTCGGCCACTCCGGCCGGCGAACTATGACAGATTCATCTGGTATCGTCAGATCGCCCTTCTTAAGCTCAGTCAATTCCCCATCCGCTCAGAATCCGACAATAAATTGTACTCGTCCTTGTGAAATTTATTATAATGGCCTTCAATACTAAACTTCCGTTGACCGGCGAGAATACTGCCACATATTAAACATTTCGAATTTTCACGTTTTTGCACAAAGAAAAAATGATTCTCCCATTACTTTTTAAAAGATAGCAAATCTCCACTTCTCCGTTTCTTGAAATACAACGTTCACTACATAGTGTTCGCTTCGCATCAACGTCCGCAGCTTAGCCTGGCACTACACTGCCGCAACCTGCCGGCTGTCTCCACAGCCCCGGTCGACGCCTGCACGCGAGCAGCACACGTGCAGCGCTGTGCGCTCATGAGCCGCGTGCAACGTTTGCCCGCCCCTGCTCTAAATCCTCCAGAGTTTTTCTGTATACAGGAGAAGAATAAACTAAACATGGAAACCCGTGTCCCAAACCGTCATCCACCAAGGCAACAGAGCATCGCATGGCCTGTCTATACTGCGTCTCCTTCACTGCCGACCGTGACAATCAGCGCACTCACTGGAAATCCTCCAAGACGATTAACGCTGCCAGACCGGTTTACGCGCGAAACACGGCAGTTCGTTTACGGCTGTTATCCGGAGCGGCATATCGGCCAGAGGCGAGGCCGCCGCCGTATCAGGAGCTGTGAATATTCATTCCCCGCAGTGGGGCCGGCGGCGGGCGCGTGGCGGCGGCTCATCCACCCCGGGCAGGCCCCGGCCCGTCACTGGCTGGATAACAATGGCCCGCGGCGAGGCGAGGCGAGGCGCCCGCCCGATCCTCTTAGGGCCCCGGCAGAGCGGGGCACGCGGCTCGCACGCGGCTGCCGCCTCATTAGCCACGGCGGGGCGAGGGCGGCCGCTGGAGGCTCGATACTGGAGCCCGGAGCCCGGCGGCTGCCCGGAAACAAAGCTGGAGCCGGCCGGCGCGTGCGCGGCCCACACGCCTACACGAGTGCGCGCTTTCCGGGCAGTCCGCACGCCGCGCAGCTACCCCCAGTCCCGCCCTACATCTACATCTCTACATCTGTACTAGCAAGCCACCTTACGGTGTGCGGTGGAGGGTACTTTTGATACGACCACAAGTCCTCCCCTCCCATCTCCCTCCCTTTTGCCAAATGCTTATGACGCTAGGGAAGAACGGTTGTCGGTGAACCTCCGTGTGTACTCCAGTATGTTTTTCTCAGTGCGATAATTTCGTCATACATATGGTACAGGAAGTAATAGTTACCCAACACTTCTTGGAATGTAGAATGTGGGACTTTTCAACAGTAAACCTTGAAAGGCGTCAGCGCTGGCACGGGTATACTCTTCCTGCAGCTTGAGAAAGGAATAGACCTTTCTCTTTCTGCATGAATTGTTAAGCTGATTGTGTGATAATTCTCGCCTTTGTCAGCTCTTGCTGTCTTGGGAATTGTGTGGATAATATTTTTCCGAAAGTCAGATCGTATGTCGCCATACTCATACCTTCTACACACCAAAGTGAATAATCGTTTTTTTGCCGCTTCCCCCAATTATTTCAGAAATTCTGATGGAATGTTTATCCCTTCTGCCTTATTTGACCGTAAGTCCTCCAAATCTCTCATAAATTCTAAATTCAATACTGGATTCCGTATCTATTCCAAATTGACCCCTGCTTCTTCTTCTTCTATCACATCAGACAAATCTTCCCCCTCATAGAGGCCTTCAATGTACCTTTACCACCTATCCACTCTCTCTTCTGCATTTAACAAGGGAATTCCCGTTGCACTCTTCTTGCTTTTAATTTCACACAAAGTTTTTTTGTGTTTCCTATGTGCTGAGTCAGTCCTTCCGACAATCATTTCTTTTTCGACTTCTTCACGTTTTTCATGCAGCCATTTCGTCTTAGCTTCCCTGCACTTCCTATTTGTTTGATCCCTCAGCGACTTGTATTTTTGAATTTCCCTGAACATTTTTGTCCATCTTTCATTGATCAACTGAAGTGTTTCTTCTGTTATCCATGGTTTCTTCTCAGTTATCTTCTTTGTACCTATGTTTTTCTTTCCAACTTCTGTGATTTTTCCCTTTAAGAGATGTCCATTCCTCTTCAACTGTACTGCCTACTGAGCTATTCCTTATTGCTGTATGTATAGCGTATCTCGTCAGTTCATAGCACTTCCGTATCCCACTTCTTTGCGTATTGATTCTTCCTGACTAACCTCTTAAACTTTAGCCTATTCGTCGTCGCTATTACACTGTGATCTGAGTCTATATCTGGTCCTGGGTACGTCTTACAATCCAGTATCTGATTTCAGAATCTCTGTCTGACCTTGCTGCAATCTAACCTATGAAATCTTCCCGTATCACCCGTCTTTTTCCAAGTGCATCTCCTCCTCTTGTGATTCTTGAACAAAGTATTCGCAGTTAATAGCTGGTATTTATTGCAGACCTCAAGTAGTTTTTCTCCTGCCTCATACCTACTACCAAGCCCATACTCTGCCGTAATCCTTTCTTAAGCTCCTTCCAGTACAAACGCATTCCAGTCTCCCATGGCTATTAGAATTTCATGCCCCTCTACGTATTATATTACTCTTCCAATATCCTCTTATATTTTCTCTATCTCAGTATCTTCAGCTTGCGACGTCGGCATGTATACCTGAACTATCGTTATCGGTGTTGGTTTGCTGTCGATTCTGACAACAACAAACTTATCAATGAACTGTTCACAGTAACACGGTCTGTGCCTTACCTCTCTATTCATATCGTATCCTACACCCATTATACCATTTTCTGCTGCTTTTAATATTACCGTGTCCACCCCCGGTAGCTGACCTTTCTCACCTGCTCCTCCAAGGAACTCAATGACGCCATCTAATGGATCCACCAGTATGGACGTCCTTCTGGTAGCATTCTTAATGTCCGCAAATCGACTATGATGCACATTGGGCGCCGTCTCCCGGCTATGGTGCCGACCCCACCCCCAGTCAGTGCCACCCTTCGTTACTTGGGTATCGAATTTACGAGCTCCACACACCGCACAGTGGCCCTCGCTTACCGGCCGCTTTTGCAGTCGATTCGGCACCATGTCCGCGGTCACGTGCACCGTAACTTAAACCAACTCCAACGTGTGTCCTACGTCAACATGTATGTCGCCCCTAAACTGGTACACATCGCCCAGATCCTCCCAATGCCGTTACTCCTTGGCCGCCGCATCCAATCAGCCTTTGGATATTTCGTGTCAGCAGGGGCGCTTTTCAAAGTCCGCTACAACACTCTACCACCGCCTCCTGCAAAAGGTGGCATCGGACTCGCCAACGTGCGGGCACGATCTTCTGCACTCTTTGTCCATACTATGTTGCGCCACTGGCGGCGGCCGGTCCCGTCCTTAACACGCAGTCTCTTAGATATCCTCCGACCAGCTTCTCTCGATCCACCGCTCAATGTGACACCTATTTCTCCATTATTGTACCACGTCGCCAATTGTTTCGTAGAACTCAGCTACGTTCGGGCAGATCTTCCAGTCACCAGTCCTCCACGTACAAAAGATTATTATCGTTTGTTTATGGTGTCCAACCCTTGCGACCCCATGGTGCTACAGCACCCTGACACGGTTTGGGGGTGAATGCATGCACCCTTTTTACCGTCGTCTGTGTCTGCACTCTGGTATGTTTTAGTCTACGGCCAATTCGCGACTAATAGTCCACTTTATCGCATAGGACTGGCCACCTCCCCACTCTGCCCTGACTGTCAGCTCGAAGACACTGTGAAACGTCCCCTTTGAACGATTATATATGACTGTCCTTAAACTGAAACACAATATTTTTAGCGCAACGCAATCTGACTTTCAATAATCCCTACAAAAGAATGGCCCTGACTAACAGTAGCCTATACCTTGCACAACTCACTTACCTCACAAAAATCTTCGTTACTCGAACTACTGCAATACAGCGAGCGCCACTACTGCCAGCTAAATAAAAGAGTCAAATCACTAAAGGCACTAACTACTGATAGGCATAGTTAGCATATGAAAGATTTTAATAGAGAATAAACAATGTATTTACCTTAATAGTCATAATACATATAGCAGTTCATGACATCCATTCTTACAAATTTCAAAACTCCGCCATTTCTCTCCCCACATCCACCACTGCTGGCGGCTCACCTCCAACAGCGCAACGCTACGCGCTCTTCACATCCGGCTGCCCAACACTACAATGGCAGACAACAATGCAAACTAGCCACAGACTGCACACAGCACAGCCAGTGATTTTCATACAGAGCGCTACGTAACAATGCCAATAAGAAAACATAAACAGCCTACTTACAACTGACGAGCACCGTCTCACGTGCCCCCTCAATCGAAACGTATGGCTGCTCATCCAACGAATAGTGGGCTTTTACCTCCGTGCCCCGCCAACGACGGTAACCCCAGATTTCTTGTTGTTGCCCCAGACATTTCACTACTCTCTTGCTAAGCACCATACCCTAATCTGGTTTCGAGGAAAGGCTTTAGAATACCTCTTCCAGAGTCGTCCGCATACAGTCCTTGACTTCTGGTACAAAGTTGTGACCGCGCATAGCGCCCTCACCCGGAAACCATCTTACCGATAAACTTTTTCCGGTTATCTCCGCAGCGTCTTTCCTTGACCCCCCTCAAAGTTGGGGTGCGCCATGCCTACCCGTCACATGATGCAACACATTTATCCACGGTCTCATGAATCGATAAAAGAAAACAGAATATATGTTGTTGTATTTAATGTTTTTCTAATATTTTTTGTTTAATTAACGATCATTTGTATATGTTTAAATGGTTCCTTGAAGAACTGTTGCATTGTGTATATATATTCACTGTTAGTTTGTTCAATAAATATTATTGAAAAAAAAGGAAGAAGACAGAATATGTTATATTTTGTTGTATTTAATGTTATTCTAATATTTTTGTTTAACTAACAATCATTTGTATATGTTTAAATGGTACCTTGAAGAAAAAAAAAAGAAGGTGGTCAGCGCTACAGAATGTCAATCCTAAGGACCCGGGTACGATTCCCGGCTGGGTCAGAGATTTTCTCCGCTCAGGGACTGGGTGTTGTGTTGTCCTAATCATCATCATTTCATCCCCATCGACGCGCACGTAGCCGAAGTGGCGTCAAATCGAAAGAATTGCACCGGCGAACGGTCTGCCCAACGGGAGGTCCTAGCCACACGACATTTAATATTACCCTATATTCATCTCACCAGAAATACTAGTTTTGCCTCCATTTTACTTCACTGACCCCTTTGCATTTCCCTTTTCAGATTTTCTAGTTTCCCTACCTCGTTCAGGCTTCTAACGTTCTACGCCGCCATTCGTAGAACGCTATCCTTTCGTTGGATATTTGATCTCTCTCTCACGCCCAGCTACCCTTTGGCAGTCCCCTCCCGGAGATACGAATGAGGGACTATTCCGGAATCTTTTGCCAATGGAGAGATCATCACGACACTTTTTCAGCTACAGGCCATATATCGTGTGGGCACACGTTATTGCCTTGAAGCAGAGGTTTCCGTTGCCTTCTGCATTCTCGTGTCGACGTTATTCACAAGCTATTTTTTATATACTCTAAATCTGTTGCAGCCCAACTACAACCGCTGTGATACTCCCAAATTTATTTTTAGGTTTCTCTTCCGTCCCGTTAAGAACGACGTGTTGAGTTCTCCCTGCAAAGAAGTCCTACATGGAATCAAAAATCTGGTCCAATACTCGGTAACCTGTTATTTTATTCAGCAGACGAGAGTGCAGAGCTGTATCTGAAGCCTTTCGGAAGTCAATGAAAACGGCGTCAAACGATTCAGATGGCTCTGAGCACTATGGGACTTAACATCTGAGGTCATCAGTCCCCTAGAACTTAGAACTTACTTAAATCTAACTGACCTAAGGACATCACACACATCAACGCCCGAGGCAGGATTCGAACCTGCGACCGTAGCAGTCGCGCGGTTCCGGACTGAAGCGCCTAGAACCGCTCAGCCACCGCGGCCGGCAAAACGGCATCAACCTGGATGCTGTCGTCTACGGCTCTCGACATTTCGTGCACGAACAAAGTGAGCTGGGCTCTACAAAATCTTTATTTACGGAATCCATGTTGATTTTTACAGAAGAGATTTTCTCCAAAGACATGAACATAAAACACGTTCCATAATTCTAATACATATAGACGTCAGGAATATAGGCCTATCATTATTTGCATTTGTTGGAAGACCTTTATATGAAAACGGGAATGACTTACGCCATCGTTTTTCTGTACCACTTGTTGCTCCATCGACCAACGATGCTAGAAGGGAAATAAGCTCTTATGCGTAATCTCTCAGTTCCATTGTCGAACGAATTGAGTCAGTTTGCTATTCCGCAATCAGTTATCTGAATATCTGCCAGTTCGGCTCTAAAATTTGTCTACGTGTTATCTCCATTTCGCCATCATTTTTATTAACATACTCGGTGATCGACAATGACAGTGATAAACATTTATAAAACACAAAAAATAGCAATTTTGGTATCCTGGATTGCTTCTAATCCACTGCTCTGGAAAACTTAGGGACGAAGTAGATAAAGTAACATAATATATTAATTACTCGATTGAAATGGACGAAAGTGCGGGAACATGTTGCCAGAGGTCTCCAGTCGCACACGGAAAGTTGGACGCCACATGACGTGAGGTCCGCGTCACGATAACGCCAAATAGGGCTGCCTGCAAAACGGGCCATTTGAACGGACGGGAGTGGACAGTGTGTATCAGTCAGCTCAAATGGTTCAAATGGCTCTAAGCACTATGGACTTAACATCTGAGGTCATCAGTCCCCTAGACTTAGAACTACTTAAACCTAGCTAACCTAAGGACATCACACACATCCATGTCCGAGGCAGGTTTGGAACCTGCGACCGTAGCAGTCGCGCGGTTCCGCACTGAAGCGCCTAGAACCTCTCGGCCACCGCTGCCGGCGAATGTGCAGACTGACCTCCATATCTTTCAACACTGGTCGATGTTACTGTAACACTGTACTCCTTACCATGTGCGCCTTTCAGGGATGCAGTCGGCCCTTACTTCAGTTGTATGGATGACAGTACGCAACAGCACAGAACAGCCCAGGAGGATGAGCTCTTGGAATAAGAGGGTATTTGGCGAATGGACCGGCGAGGCAGTACCCCCGACTTAAATCCCGTCGACCACATGTGGTATCCGTTGGGGAGACATGACAGCACAGTCACATGCCCCAACGACCATCTACCAAATGTCAACTACGCTGGTGGAGCAATGGGACGTCCTACCAGTATATGTCCACGTTGCAGAGCAGGTACTGCTGTCCGTGGTAATCACACAGCCTATTAAGAACAATGCAACGCCTTTTGTAATACCCAGGAGACAATCATTAATCGCTGTGATATACACTCCTGGAAATGGAAAAAAGAACACATTGACACCGGTGTGTCAGACCCACCATACTTGCTCCGGACACTGCGAGAGAGCTGTACAAGCACTGATCACACGCACGGCACAGCGGACACACCAGGAACCGCGGTGTTGGCCGTCGAATGGCGCTAGCTGCGCAGCATTTGTGCACCGCCGCCGTCAGTGTCAGCCAGTTTGCCGTGGCATACGGAGCTCCATCGCAGTCTTTAACACTGGTAGCATGCCGCGACAGCGTGGACGTGAACCGTATGTGCAGTTGACGGACTTTGAGCGAGGGCGTATAGTGGGCATGCGGGAGGCCGGGTGGACGTACCGCCGAATTGCTCAACACGTGGGGCGTGAGGTCTCCACAGTACATCAATGTTGTCGCCAGTGGTCGGCGGAAGGTGCACGTGCCCGTCGACCTGGGACCGGACCGCAGCGACGCACGGATGCACGCCAAGACCGTAGGATCCTACGCAGTGCCGTAGGGGACCGCACCGCCACTTCCCAGCAAATTAGGGACACTGTTACTCCTGGGGTATCGGCGAGGACCATTCGCAACCGTCTCCATGAAGCTGGGCTACGGTCCCGCACACCGTTAGGCCGTCTTCCGCTCACGCCCCAACATCGTGCAGCCCGCCTCCAGTGGTGTCGCGACAGGCGTGAATGGAGGGACGAATGGAGACGTGTCGTCTTCAGCAATGAGAGTCGCTTCTGCCTTGGTGCCAATGATGGTCGTATGCGTGTTTGGCGCCGTGCAGGTGAGCGCCGCAATCAGGACTGCATACGACCGAGACACACAGGGCCAACACCCGGCATCATGGTGTGGGGAGCGATCTCCTACACTGGCCGTACACCACTGGTGATCGTCGAGGGGACACTGAATAGTGCACGGTACATCCAAACCGTCATCGAACCCATCGTTCTACCATTCCTAGACCGGCAAGGGAACTTGCTGTTCCAACAGGACAATGCACGTCCGCATGTATCCCGTGCCACCCAACGTGCTCTAGAAGGTGTAAGTCAACTACCTCGGCCAACAAGATCTCCGGATCTGTCCCCCATTGAGCATGTTTGGGACTGGATGAAGCGTCGTCTCACGCGGTCTGCACGTCCAGCACGAACGCTGGTCCAACTGAGGCGCCAGGTGGAAATGGCATGGCAAGCCGTTCCACAGGACTACATCCAGCATCTCTACGATCGTCTCCATGGGAGAATAGCAGCCTGCATTGCTGCGAAAGGTGGATATACACTGTACTAGTGCCGACATTGTGCATGCTCTGTTGCCTGTGTCTATGTGCCTGTGGTTCTGTCAGTGTGATCATGTGATGTATCTGACCCCAGGAATGTGTCAATAAAGTTTCCCCTTCCTGGGACAATGAATTCACGGTGTTCTTATTTCAATTTCCAGGAGTGTAATTGTAATTATTGCCTTGGAATAGAAGTGTTATTTTTGTTTGTCTGATTGCCGGTTTCTTTCAGTAGCTTTTTAAACTATACTGTAGGATTTTTTTCTGAGCTTGGTCCAACTTTCATCGAGCTATTTTACTTGGCAGAGACACATCACGCGAAAGTTACTTTCGTTCTTACATTCTGTACAGCATTGTACACCTGAGGCGTGCTGACTCATAATATTCAAATGATTTGTCTGCTTCATCGAACGTTCTTGAGACGTGTGCCGTCAACCATGTATATAAGTATATAACTTTGCGTCATGGTAGTCGACGCACTGATTGAAGTTCCACAAGTGCATGTATTACTACATGCAGTGCCAATAATCCGAGCCGGCCGATGTTACCGTGCGGTTCTAGGCGCTTCGTTCGGTCCGGAAACGCGGCGCTGCTATTGTCGCAGGTTCGAATCCTGCCTTGGGTATGGATGTGTGTGATGTCCTTGGGTTAGTTAGGTTTAAGTACTTCTAAGTTCTAGGGGACTGATGACCTCAGATGTTACGTCCCATAGTGCTTAGACCCATTTGACCCTAATTCGAACTGTGGTACAATAATCCTATAGAAAATACATAAACACTCATATGAAACATAGTTTCTTAATTTAACGTGCGTTAGATTTGAATTCTTTGGTTATAAATAGGGTTTGTGGATGTCGTGCTGAAGCGTCAGCCAACATCACAGTTCTCCATTGACCGTGATAAAGTGTCTAGGGACGTCCCGATGAAAACATTTACTGTGTTCAAATGGTTCAAATGGCTCTAAGCACTATGGGACTTAACTTCTGAGGTCATCAGTCCCCTAGAACTTAGAACTACTTAAACCTAACTAACCTAAGGACATCACACACATCCATGCCAAAGGCAGGATTCGAACCTGCGACCGTAGCCATCGCTCGGCTCCAGACTATAGCGCCTAGAACCGCACGGCCACTCCGGCCGGCTTAGTGTGTTCGCAGTCGCCTATACGTAGAGAAGGAGCCCAGATATGAGAACAGGAGAGGAATTTTGGGGGCTGTGTCTACACCCACTAGTATGATTCCGTCCAACATTCAAACATTCTGTTTGTGATTTCGAAGGAAGTTGGTCCGACTAACTTGAATGTCACTCTTGTGCCTCTTTCGGCACCATGCATCATTGGAAATGGCCGTCAGCAATGATATTTCTTATTTGTGAACCTATGAACATACCTTCTTTCACTTTCCCGTGACTTGGGAAACTATTGGTACATATACCGAAAACTACTTGAGATTTTGTCTAGTGATCTTGCGACATGTTTCATGAGTCCAAGATTTTTAAGACAAGTGGCGTAATGCTTCGTCACGCTCAACCAGTGGCACACGAAAATCGGTTTTACTTCCTGGCTGCATTCCATTTCTGACACGACATTTCTTCTTCACGCAGTGGCGCTCTCTATCTCCGCTGCAGATATGAACACCTATCATTCTTTTCTTTGTCTCTTTCAGGTCAGCAGCATATACAACCGGTACTCATTCATATCTGTTCGCGCTGTGTAAAACACTGACGTTCGACTTGTCTTAGAGGAATCGATTAGTAGCCATCGAGTTTCATCGCTGTGATCCATCCTGGCGCTTCACGTGAGAGACAGTCCAAGGGTACCTGAAGAAAATATTTCGAAGAGTGTAAAAATAGTGCTTTATGCAGAAGAAAGTACTGGCTAAGGTGCTGCCGGGTTTGCACCAGAAATAACAGAATAAGATAGCAAAATTAGCGACGAACTGTGTCCCACGAAAAATAAGAGTTTGTATCTTCGAAACACGTCGTGACGGAGTAAAACGGTTTTCAGAGTGCTCACAAAATGAAAAACTTCATTACGAAACGTAAAAGTCGTATCAGATATCCACAGGTAGTTTATCAGTGTTACAGGTTCATTTTAATAAACCTTAAACGTGATGACTCTCACATAGTGAAGTTTCAAGGGTAGCGTACGACTGTACAAACTACCTAGCGCAAAACGTGAACATTGATGTCAGAGAATGTAAAGATGTTCTTAGCCGGCAAGAGGAACTCAAGTCCTGGGTAGGGTCGCGTTACTGGTGTCCTGTACGCCCAAAGGAAAGTGAGAAAGTGGTAGAAACAGAGTGGCCACCGGTATTCTACCGTGAGCTCAGTGCGCTTTCACTCGCTAAAAGCAGACCACCAGTTTAACGCTTAAGAGCGCTATACAGCGTAAGATGCACAGCAACTATTGAAAGCATAATATGTACGAATCCATGGCTCATTCAAATAAATCATTGGCAGTGGCAACTCAAATGCTTAATTTTTCGTAAAAATCTCATGTAGTATGCCCCATCGCTGCTATACAGATGTGCGATAGCAAAGAGCATTGTCCACCACATGATGGAATACTGCCTCTTGTTGGTGAAGGCACAAAACGCAATTAGAAAAATACATAACCGGAAAAGAGACAAATGCGGAGTCATTTGTTAACAACACTTCTGTCAAAAACAGTCAACAAGATGTTAAGTAAAAAGCTTCCAAAAGGAAGTATACAAAAATTTGTATGTACACTCCTGGAAATGGAAAAAAGAACACATTGACACCGGTGTGTCAGACCCACCATACTTGCTCCGGACACTGCGAGAGGGCTGTACAAGCAATGATCACACGCACGGCACAGCGGACACACCAGGAACCGCGGTGTTGGCCGTCGAATGGCGCTAGCTGCGCAGCATTTGTGCACCGCCGCCGTCAGTGTCAGCCAGTTTGCCGTGGCATACGGAGCTCCATCGCAGTCTTTAACACTGGTAGCATGCCGCGACAGCGTGGACGTGAACCGTATGTGCAGTTGACGGACTTTGAGCGAGGGCGTATAGTGGGCATGCGGGAGGCCGGGTGGACGTACCGCAGAATTGCTCAACACGTGGGGCGTGAGGTTTCCACAGTACATCGATGTTGTCGCCAGTGGTCGGCGGAAGGTGCACGTGCCCGTCGACCTGGGACCGGACCGCAGCGACGCACGGATGCACGCCAAGACCGTAGGATCCTACGCAGTGCCGTAGGGGACCGCACCGCCACTTCCCAGCAAATTAGGGACACTGTTGCTCCTGGGGTATCGGCGAGGACCATTCACAACCGTCTCCATGAAGCTGGGCTACGGTCCCGCACACCGTTAGGCCGTCTTCCGCTCACGCCCCAACATCGTGCAGCCCGCCTCCAGTGGTGTCGCGACAGGCGTGAATGGAGGGACGAATGGAGACGTGTCGTCTTCAGCGATGAGAGTCGCTTCTGCCTTGATGCCAATGATGGTCGTATGCGTGTTTGGCGCCGTGCAGGTGAGCGCCACAATCAGGACTGCATACGACCGAGGCACACAGGGCCAACACCCGGCTTCATGGTGTGGGGAGCGATCTCCTACACTGGCCGTACACCACTGGTGATCGTCGAGGGGACACTGAATAGTGCACGGTACATCCAAACCGTCATCGAACCCATCGTTCTACCATTCCTAGACCGGCAAGGGAACTTGCTGTTCCAACAGGACAATGCACGTCCGCATGTATCCCGTGCCACCCAACGTGCTCTAGAAGGTGTAAGTCAACTACCCTGGCCAGCAAGATCTCCGGATCTGTCCCCCATTGAGCATGTTTGGGACTGGATGAAGCGTCGTCTCACGCGGTCTGCACGTCCAGCACGAACGCTGGTCCAACTGAGGCGCCAGGTGGAAATGGCATGGCAAGCCGTTCCACAGGACTACATCCAGCATCTCTACGATCGTCTCCATGGGAGAATAGCAGCCTGCATTGCTGCGAAAGGTGGATATACACTGTACTAGTGCCGACATTGTGCATGCTCTGTTGCCTGTGTCTATGTGCCTGTGGTTCTGTCAGTGTGATCATGCGATGTATCTGACCCCAGGAATGTGTCAATAAAGTTTCCCCTTCCTGGGACAATGAATTCACGGTGTTCTTATTTCAATTTCCAGGAGTGTATATACATGTACCAGGGACCTCCTTCCAATTCCTTGATTGATTTCGACCAAAATTGACACACAAACAGCAAGCCTAATGAGTATCACCACTGTGTGGTTTATAACCTCAGATCTCCAATAGGAGCGCGGATACGAGCAAAACCATGACATTTCCAGTCCCGACACTATGTTGGTGGGGAAAATATGACTCTGTCAAATCAACCTGCTTTGCAGGGCAGCCTACGTGTCAGAGGAAAATAACGGTTTCTCACATTTTGACATATGGGCTGCCTTGCATGACAGGCATGTTGTGTTGGCGTAGTATTGGTCTGCTTTATTAATGTACAGTGCATGGTGACCTTTACATTAGGGTCAAATAAATTATTTTCAAACCCATGATATGCAACCTGCTCTGCCTTGTGAGAGTAGTACCAGCCTGGTTTAGAGAACTGCATTGCAGGCGCTATACATGCCAATGAGCATGGTTGGGGACAGGTTGAGGTGGACAGAGGAGGGGTAGAGGGGCTAAACGTGCCAGTGAGCATGGTTTGGGACAGGTAGAGAGGGATAGAGGAAGGGATGGACAGAGTGAGGGTGTGGAGGAAATAGAGAGAAGAAGGGACAGGTGGAAGGTGTAGAGGGGTAGTGGGCAGGTGGGAAAAGAAGAGTGGTGGGCAGAGATGGAAAGAGAGAAGGGGAGGAGGATATGGTTAGAGGGAGGAGGAGGATGATATGGTCGGAGGGAGAGGGTGGAGGGCATGGACAAAGAGAGGGGGTAGAGGAAATGTACAAAGATAGGGAGGACAAGCAGTTGAAGAGACAGTGGGAGTGAGGAGGAGGAGTAGACAGAGACGGGAGGATAAGGTGCACAGGAAGTAAGAATAGGTGGACACAGAGAAGGTGAGTTCAGTAAATGTGTTGAACACATCTAAAGCTAGTATATTTGAAAAAAAAAGTGTATATGCAGCATGAGGTGCACAGGCAGAGTTAGGAACAAGTGATCACAGAGAGGGGGAGGAGGAGATGTGTTGAATACATCTGCAGGTAAAGACGTGGGGAAAAGGCTAGTATATTTGTAAAAAACAATGTATGTGTAGGTGTTCGTAGGTATAAGGTAGGCAGGGGGCAAAGATGCCCACATGGCAAAGATATGAATGCAGGGTTTTTTCCTATTTCTGAGTGTACTGTGGCAGCCCTACATCTTCTGTTGAGAGTTGCTGTGGTAGAAGAGTTCAGGTGCTTTGGATGTTTCGAGATCTCAGGCCGGTCGGTTTTTTGAAATTTTCGTTCTAAGTGAAACTTCCTGGCAGATTAAAACTGTGTGCCCGACCGAGACTCGAACTCGGGACCTTTGCCTTTCGCGGGCAAGTGCTCTACCAACTGAGCTACCGAAGCACGACTCACGCCCGGTACTCACAGCTTTACTTCTGCCAGTACCTCGTCTCCTACCTTCCAAACTTTAGCTGTGAGTACCGGGCGTGAGTCGTGCTTCGGTAGCTCAGTTGGTAGAGCACTTGCCCGCGAAAGGCAAAGGGCCCGAGTTCGAGTCTCGGTCGGGCACACAGTTTTAATCTGCCAGGAAGTTTCATATCAGCGCACACTCCGCTGCAGAGTGAAAATCTCATTTTCGTTCTAAGTATTTACCATGTAATTGACTGCTATCTGTCTGCTACAGCAGATTCCCAAAGAATTATCGATACCTCAGGCTTTAAGCTTAGTTGTTAGTTTAACAAGGTGCCACAACCGGCTGCTTATACTATAAACTACACTCCTGGAAATTGAAATAAGAACACCGTGAATTCATTGTCCCAGGAAGGGGAAACTTTATTGACACATTCCTGGGGTCAGATACATCACATGATCACACTGACAGAACCACAGGCACATAGACACAGGCAACAGAGCATGCACAATGTCGCACTAGTACAGTGTATATCCACCTTTCGCAGCAATGCAGGCTGCTATTCTCCCATGGAGACGATCGTAGAGATGCTGGATGTAGTCCTGTGGAACGGCTTGCCATCCCATTTCCACCTGGCGCCTCAGTTGGACCAGCGTTCGTGCTGGACGTGCAGACCGCGTGAGACGACGCTTCATCCAGTCCCAAACATGCTCAATGGGGGACAGATCCGGAGATCTTGCTGGCCAGGGTAGTTGACTTACACCTTCTAGAGCACGTTGGGTGGCACGGGATACATGCGGACGTGCATTGTCCTGTTGGAACACTAAGTTTCCTTGCCGGTCTAGGAATGGTAGAACGATGGGTTCGATGACGGTTTGGATGTACCGTGCACTATTCAGTGTCCCCTCGACGATCATCAGTGGTGTACGGCCAGTGTAGGAGATCGCTCCCCACACCATGATGCCGGGTGTTGGCCCTGTGTGCCTCGGTCGTATGCAGTCCTGATTGTGGCGCTCACCTGCACGGCGCCAAACACGCATACGACCATCATTGGCACCAAGGCAGAAGCGACTCTCATCGCTGAAGACGACACGTCTCCATTCGTCCCTCCATTCACGCCTGTCGCGACACCACTGGAGGCGGGCTGCACGATGTTGGGGCGTGAGCGGAAGACGGCCTAACGGTGTGCGGGACCGTAGCCCAGCTTCATGGAGACGGTTGCGAATGGTCCTCGCCGATACCCCAGGAGCAACAGTGTCCCTAATTTGCTGGGAAGTGGCGGTGCGGTCCCCTACGGCACTGCGTAGGTTCCTACGGTCTTGGCGTGCATCCGTGCGTCGCTGCGGTCCGGTCCCAGGTCGACGGGCACGTGCACCTTCCGCCGACCACTGGCGACAACATCGATGTACTGTGGAGACCTCACGCCCCACGTGTTGAGCAATTCGGCGGTACGTCCACCCGGCCTCCCGCATGCCCACTATACGCCCTCGCTCAAAGTCCGTCAACTGCACATACGGTTCACGTCCACGCTGTCGCGGCATGCTACCAGTGTTAAAGACTGCGATGGAGCTCCGTATGCCACGGCAAACTGGCTGACACTGACGGCGGCGGTGCACAAATGCTGCGCAGCTAGCGCCACTCGACGGCCAACACCGCGGTTCCTGGTGTGTCCGCTGTGCCGTGCGTGTGATCATTGCTTGTACAGCCCTCTCGCAGTGTCCGGAGCAAGTATGGTGGGTCTGACACACCGGTGTCAATGTGTTCTTTTTTCCATTTCCAGGAGTGTAGATGGGGCAAATACCCGCATGTGTACATTTGCCCAAAACGTTATTCTTTTCTTTTGTCGGTTTTAATACTGAGCGAGTAGGTTTATTTAACATATTTAAGACACATTTCTTCATACACACATAAAAAAAAGTGTTGCGTCACCCCGATTCCCAGAACTCCTGAAGACAGACGTTGACTGTGGACATTGTATAACAGACACAGTCCCTTTGGCTGTTCAGAGCGTGGGATTAGCCGTGCGGTCTAAGGCGCTGCAGTCATGGACTGTGCGGCTGGTTCCGGCGGAAGTTCGAGTCCTCCCTCGGGCATGGGTGTGTGTGTTTGTCCTTAGGATAATTTAGGTTAAGTAGTGTGTAAGCTTAGGGACTGATGACCTTAGCAGTAAAGTCCCATAAGATTTCACACACATTTGAACATTTTTGAGCTGTTCAGAAATGTCACAAAACACGTCCAAAGATGTAAACAATCATTGATGAGCAGCGCCTATTAGACGGAGGGGGTCCGACAGCCGATCGGTTCCAGTCATTTCACCAGGAAGGAGGTACACGGCTCATGTTGTCTGTAGTTCAACCGCGCCTAGGCGGTTAATACTGCGGTTCGATCGCGTCCGCATTGTTACTTTGTGTCAGGGAGGGCTCTCAACAAGGGCAGTGACCAGGCGTCTCGGAGTGAACCAAAGCGATGTTGTTGGGACATGGAGGAGATACAGAGAGACAGGAACTGTCGATGACTTGCCTCTCTCAGACCACCCAAGGGCTATTACTGCAATGGATTACCGTTACCTAACGATTGTGACTCGGAGGAACCCTGACAGCAGCGCCACCATGTTGAATAATGCTTTTCGTGCAGCCACAGGACGTCGTGTTACGACTCAAACTGTGCGTAGTAGGCTGCATGATGCGCAACTTCACTCTGGACGTCGATGGGTAGGTTCATCTTTGTAAACACGATACCATGAACCGCCGTACATATGGGTCCAACAACATGATTAATAAACCGTGCGGGATTAGCACCACGTTCTCTTCACCGACGAGTGTCGCGTATACCTTCAACGAGACAATCGTCGGATACGTGTTTGGAGGCAACCCTGTGAGACTGAACGCCTTAGACAGACACACTGTCCAGTGAGTGCAACAAGGTGGAGGTTACCTGCTGTTTTGGGTTGGCATTATGGGGGGCTGACGTACGCCGCTGGTGGTCATAGAAAGCGCCGTAACGGCTGTACGATATGTGAATGCCATCCTCCGACCGCTAGTGCAACCATATCAGCAGCATATTGGCGAGGCATTCGTCTTCGTGGACTACAATTCGCACCCCCATCGTGCACAGCTTGTGAATAACTTCCTTCAGGATAACGACATCGCTGGACTAAAGTGGCCAGCATGTTCTTCAGACATTAACCCTATCGGACATGCTTGGGATGGATTGAAAAGGGCTGTTTACGGACAACGCGACACACCAACCACTCTGAGGTATCTACGCCGAATCGCCGTTGAGGATTGGGACAGTCTGCACCAACTTGATGAACTTGTGGATGGTCTGCCACGACGAATACAGGCATGCGTCATTGCACTAGGACGTGCTACTGGTTACTAGAGCTACCGGTGTGTACAGCAGTCTCGACCACCAGCTCTGAAGGTCTCACTGTATAGTGGTACAACATGCAATGTGTGGTTTTCATGAGCAACAAAAAGGGCGGAAATGATGTTTATGTTCATTGTTTATATTGATCTGTATTCCAATTTTCTGTACAGGTTTTGGAACTCTCGGAACCGAGGTGACGCAAACCTTTTTTTGGTGTGTGTATTTCACGATTGCACGTCGACTGATTAATTATTAATAAGACTAGTTCAACTTCATGTTAAGGAAACTACGAGAGAAACTACGTTCTCCACGCCACTGTCTTCTAAAACTCGGACGTTTCATTAGAAATACAGCCACAAGTCTTTGATGAAACGAATCGAAATTGCGTGAAGGACTTACAGCAGGCTATGGAGTGGCATCATTGGGGCGTTTCAAGACAGAGGAAAGTGAATTGTCGGAGCATTGTATCAATCTGGATTCTATATTCTACGGCCTTACATTTAAACATTTCCGACATTTAGCCCCTATAATAAATTTAAGTGGCCGGAGAAGACTGGGCTCCCTCATTTACGGCACGTCATGACTGAAGATTGATGCAATGGGAGAAAATCTGCACCGGGAGGATAATCGGGTTCAATAAACCACAAATAGAAGTTCTTTCAGTAACTTGGAAACTTTATCATCTAAATATAATTTTCCCACCCATCGAGTCTGAAATGAAGACGAAACAGGAATACAGACTGTACCTGGATCATTGCCGAAAAGTTTGGTAAGGCCAAAGGTGTGGAAGCTAAGGAGCTGCGGCCAACAGAGGTGAAACCATTTCTGTGGATTGCTGTATGAGTGCCATAGGACAGTACCTACCGCCGATCTCTAAATAAAAAAGAACGAACGCAGCACTTACCAAGGGGACCTCTCTAGGTTCAGTAACGCCGGTTTCAGAAAAGAGATACATGACAGCCGACGTTCTCATTGAATGACTCCAGCATTCCCAGAAATAAGTGAACGCTACCTCATAAAATTCAGCGTTACTAGCTCTGGGTAACCACAGTTCAGATTTTTCAGTGGCAGCTACAAAATTCTGTAAAGAAAATAATTTTCACTTACTCAGTTTGCCACCCACACAGCAGCAACAAGGTCTATCCGATGTACCGCTATTTCTTCAAACTATTTTAGTCATGTCTGACGAATTGTGCGATCAAGGGTCAGTGAATCACAATGGAGCTGGCACAAGTACATAAGAAGCGGCAAGTCTTTTTTTCTCGGTCCTTTTCAAGAGCAGCAACTAGGGAAAGAGCTGCTGTTGCTTTCAAAACTTACAGACTTGTTCCAGTAAATAAGTGCGTTTTCACAGAAGAGCATTTTCTACCATCGTAGGTGACTAATCAGCCAGAAGCTGACAATCAGTAGAATGAAGCAGCTACTACATTAGAACCGATGAAATCTCTTTCTGTTACGAACAGCCGAGTACCACCTGAATCAATCTCATCTAATACTAATAAGATCCGGGTAGCAGCTGAATCTATGCAATCTACTTCTGGTACCGAGAAACCAGCAGTAGCTTGATGTATGACATCTACACTCAAGCTCATAAATTAAGGATAACGTGGCACTACACAAAACTGGCGCTAATGGCATAGGCACATAGGGAACACACACGACACAAGTCCACGCTATTGGTGATAAGTTGAGAAAACCGTCCCGGAACACACGTGCTACAAAACGCCACTGTTTCCTGCGCATGTACACCGACGTCAATATGGGATGTGATCACCATGCACACGTACACAGGCCGCACAACGGGTTGGCATACTCTGGATCAGGTGGTCGAGCAGCTGCTGGGGTATAGCCTCCCATTCCGGCATCAGTGCCTCCTGAAGTGTCTTGGGGATTTGAAGATGTGGAGCGGTACGTCGACCGAGAGCATCCCAGACGTGCTCGATGGGGTTTAGGTCTGGAGAACAGGCAGGCCACTCCATTAGCCTGATATCTTCTGTTTCACGATACTCCTCCACAGTGACAGCTCGGTGGGGCCGTGCGTTATCATCCCTGAAAAGGCGGACATACTGGGGCAAAATGACGTCCCGATACACCTGACATGTTACAGTTCCTCTGTCATAGACACGCAGGGGTGTACGTGCAGCAAACATAATCCCACCCCACACCATCAAACCACTACCTTCATACAGGTTACGACATTAAGGGGTTCGTATCTGGTTCCTGGTTCACGCCAGATTAAAACCCGGCGAGAATCACTGTTCAGACTATACCTGGACTCGTTTGTGAACATAACCTGGGACCACTGTTCCCATGACCATGTATTGTGTTCTTGTCACCAGGCTTCACGGGCTCTCCTGTGACTAGGGGTCAGTAGAATGCACCTTGCAGGTCTCCAGGCGAATAAACCATGTCTGTTCAGTCGTCTGTAGACTGTGTATCTGGAGACAACTGTTCCAGTGGCTGCGGTAAGGTCCCGAGCAAGGCTACCTGCAGTACTCCGTGGCCGTCTGCCGGCACTGGTGGTGAGATATCGGTCTTCTTGTGGTGTTGTACACTGTGGACGTCCCGTACTTTAGCACCTGGACACGCTTCCTGTCTGCTGGAATCGTTGCCATAATCTTGACATCACACTTTGTGGCACACGGAGGGCCCGTGCTACGATCTGCCGTGTTTGACCAGCCTCCAGTCGCCCTAGTATTCTACCCCTCATAACGTCATCAATGTGTGTTCTTTGATCCATTTTCAACAGACAGTCACCATTATCACGTCTGAAAACGTCTGCACACTTACTCGCTGCACCGTACTCTAACATGCACCAACACACCTCTACAATGTGGACTGCTGCCGGCGCCACCGTGCGACGACCGCAGGTCAAATGAACCGCATGGTCATACCCCAAGGTGATTTAAACCCGGAAACCGCCCACAAGAGCGCTGTTACACTGTGTATCATCATTATCCTTAATTTATGAACATGAGTGTGGTTCTGCTTATGGGATCAACAACCAAGTAACAGGTGAACCCATTCCACCGACTTCTGGCATCAACAACAACCGAGTAGGCGCTGAATCCATCAATTACAAATAAAAGAGTAATGTTAATACAGAAATACCTGCACTTTCTGCAGAGAAAAGTAGCATTCCATTGCGAGCCATGAGATACTCTACGCCTGGTAAAGATCTTGCTGTAAGAACGTCATCTGCTGATTTGCAACCTCTTCCGAAGAGTACAGCGCAGCGAAAGAAATGGTACAGGGGCATGAAATCTGCTAATCTAACCAACTCTCCAAGTATAAATGTACTAAAATAACAACAGTGCCTTATGTGTGGTGGACAGAAGAAAACGCTGTAACCAGAACTCTGTTCAAAGTTAGCAGTAAGAGAATGAAAATGGAGAAACTAATCCAAAAGTAGATGAAAAGCGGAAAGAATACTTCTATTGCTTTTGATGGAAAATATGAAGATCCACAAGAGGAGGAGGACTGCATCGAGAGCTTCCAGTGCCATAACCCTTTGCACGAAGACTTTACAGCATACGAGTATGTGATCTGTGAACAGCCAAAAATAGAAAGAAATGAAATATTAAATATGAAAGGTATACAATAACCTTAGTTACTTATGGCCACACTGGTTACGTTTTGGGAACCGTTACTGTGTGGAATAATTATTTATTTGTATTTTATGCTACCAGTCTCTTTTGTTTATTTAACATTTAAGTTAACATTTGCAACGCATTTCGAGCATGTCTACAGATCTTCAGGCGTTCAGACACGCAGAAAATGTTTACTCACAAATAAAATGTCTTAAACTAAATACACATAGCACTTTCGTTTATTGTTCGCTGCTGGTATGGCTGTTTGGGTATCTGCAGGGAGGAGCCGTATGACTGGGCAGAAATTAATGTCCGGTGCTATCTTCTTCTGGTGTGGACCTGTTTCTCGTTATTTATTATGACTGACACGATAGTCAGTGTGGGACACAGGTAGTTATGCCTCAGTTGTTACGGTGCTAAGATCGTGTGATACACTTTATTACGTGACAGTTTTTCACTTACGATTTTGGCATCCCAAAGCTTCGTTTGCATCATTGGGACGCTTACGGAGCTATTGTGAGACATTAGACAATTGCACTATTCATTTTGTCACTGTTTTTTGTGTAATTCACTGCAAAAAGTTTTCTGCACTGTGTGTAAACACTGTACACTAAATACATTGGCGGCTTTGAAGCATACAAGTGAGTATCGATTACCGCATTTACATCGGCATTCGCGGTATTGACAGTCTCACAGTCGTTCGTTTCACTTTGGCACAGCTTAAATCTTTTGCGTTGCAACTAGCTTAAGATTGGCCTACACAAAAATATCCAGTTCACACTTGAGTGTGAGAAGAACAACAGCCGCGGCCCCTTCCGCTGGAGGTTCGAGTCCTCCCTCGTGCATGGGTGTGTGTGTGTATGTTGTCTTTAGCATACGTTAGTTTAAGTAGTGTGTAAGTCTAGGGACCGATGACCTCAGCAGTTTGGTCCCTTAGGAATTCACACACATTTGAACATTTGAAGGAACAACATACCTTTCCTTGACATTAACTTGTCTAAACAGAACCAAAAAGTGCCTTCAAGTGTTTACAGAAAACCTACTGCCATCGGCATAGCAAACTCCTCCACACAGCCCACAGACCGAACAAATCAGCAGCAGCAATATATATTAAATACTGTACATGCTGCACAAAGTGTCGACAATGTGCACTGATCTACTCCATAACTAGATCTGTTTCCAACAGAGCACGTATGGGATATCATCGGACGATAACTCCAGTGTCCCACAGAAACAGCATTAACAATCGCTGTATTGATTGACCAAGTGCAGCAGGACGTAACTCCAGCCCACAAACTGACAGCCGGCATCTGTACAACATAATGCATGCATGTTTGCGTGCCTGCATTCAACATTCTGATTGTTTCACCGGTTATTAATGTTGAAGCATTTTACAGTTGCAATGGCTTACTCACTCTTGCATCAACCTGTGACCTTGCGATGTCGGCCGGTGTGGCCGAGCGGTTCTAGGCGCTTCAGTCTGGAACCGCGCGACCGCTAGGGTGCCAGGTTCGAATCCTGCCTCGAGCATGGATGTGTGTGATGTCCTTAGGTTAGTTAGGTTTAAATGGTTCTAAGTTTTAGGGGACTGATGACCTCAGATGTTAAGTCCCATAGTGCTCAGAGCCATTTGAATCATTTGATTTTGCGATGTTAATCAGTTAAATAAGTTATCTAGACAAATGTATTTCCGAAATTTCGTTATTCTACGTTAAATAATTTTCAGTAGTACGATTTCTTTTTCCGTCAGTGTATCATCATCATCATCATCATCATCATTTAAGATTGATTATGCCTTTCAGCGTTCAGTCTGGAGCATAGCCCCCCTTATACAGTTCCTCCATGATCCCCTATTCAGTGCTAACTTTGGTGCCTCTTCTGATGTTAAACGTATTACTTCAAAATCATTCTTAACCGAGACCAGGTACCTTCTCCTCGGTCTGCCCCGACTCCTCCTACCCTCTACTGCTGAATCCATGAGTCTCTTGGGTAACCTTGCTTCTCCCATGCGTGTAACATGACCCCACCATCCGTCAGTGTATATACGTGCGAAATACATGTGACATATGTGCTTGTAGGTGAAGCTATGGGCAAGAAGCTAGTTATAAGAAAAACGGTACTGCTTCATCATCGTTAATAGTAACACCAGAAAAGATAATAACAGAAAGTTTTAGTGAGAGAAATAGCATTGCCAATAATTCGGCAACAGTGCAGTCAAAACAGTCAAAACGCTCTTCAATATATCTTACAGGATCTCACAATTCACAACTGAGTTCTGGCTCACCTATATTAGAAACCCTGAATCAGATAATATAACTCGACAAGAATACTAAAATCGTTTTTATGGTTTTGGTCGTTACAGTACGGCAGTGTCTTGGCAGCACTCCGCTGGTAGCGTGGACACACAGTATTCAAAGTCGAAACATTTTGTGAGCACTCATTCGGCTACACTGGTAGCATCTCGGTGAAGTGGTGGCCACGCCCCTTTCCAGCACGTCGTGATGACGGCGCGTGGCGGTGCCGAGCTGTCAGCTATCAGTCTGTCACTTCGGCGTCCAGGAATGCTGACTCCAGATGGTTAGGCGAGGCGTTCGGTCCCATTACCGGGAGATGACCACTCGCAGTTGGAACCAACGAGGCTGAAGAGCACCTTCTTGCTTGCAGGTGAAGCCAGCACCCGGTGGTGGAACTCGCTCCAGCAAGTAAAGGAACGTAGCACCTAGACGCCCCCACCATCACTGGTGGGTGAGTGGCTGTTCTGCCCAGGTATCGTTCTGGTGTCCTCCAGGGTAGGCGTCTGGCCACCGCTGGAGTAGTCCAGGAGGCAGCTCGCTGGTGGAGAAGTTCGAAGTCCGACGATGATGACTTGGCACTAGCAGGAAGAGCAGCGGTGGAGACAGGAGCCTGTAGTGGCCGTGTGCCGTCACATATCGCACGGTCGCCCGACGTGCCCCTCACGCTCTCTGTAGCCATGCTGTTGCCCCAGTTGAAATAAATGGTTGTTAATGCTGGTTGGCTCTGAGCACTATGGGACTCAACTTCTGAGGTCATCAGTCCCCTAAAACTTAGAACTACTTAAACCTAACTAACCTAGGGACATCACAAACACCCATGCCCGAAGCAGGATTCGAACCTGCGTTCGTAGCGGTCTCGCGGCTCCAGACTGTAGCGCCTAGAACCGCACGGCCACTCCGGCCGGCTTTATGCTCGTTGACAGCCGACTTATGTGCCAATGCGTTGCTTCCAGCTGCCCTCGGCCCGTTGATTCGCCTTCGGTCGTGTCGCAAGAGCCCTGTTCTACTACTGCGTTGCGTTGTAGCTGTGATTGGGCTAGCACACCTAGTGCTGTCTAAACAGCCCAGAGGCTGGATCTGGCATGGCGGCACATTATAACCCCCTGGCTGCCTACCACTGCTTTCCTTTGTTGACTTTAACTTTTCTTGTGGTCCATTTGTGCAGAGTGACACACATGTTAAACACCACTCACAAGCGGGCCGTGGTGGCCGAGCGGTTCTAGGCGCTTCAGTGCAGAACCGCGCGACTGCTACGGTCGCATGTTCGAATCCTGCCTCGGGCATGGATGTGTGTGATGTCCTTAGGTTACTTAGGTTTAAGTAGTTCTAAGTTCTAGGGGACTGATGACCTCAGATGTTAAGTCCCATAGTGCTCAGAGCCATTTTTGAACAACTCACAACTTAACAGTGCACAGTGCACATCGAGAGTAACTTGTATAAACAAAGCAGAACCTCACACCTCGAGAACATTGCATAAAAATGGCAAAGTGTGAAGAAATACCCACTTGAAAATGGGAATCATTTCCCGAAACGCGTCATGCAAAATACGAGTAAGAGTAAATCATAACTGGTAATAGAAAAGTTATGTATAAACACAGCTAGTGTTTTCACAGTCGCAGGCTCCAAAAAAAAATAAAGAAAGAAAACATTTATAATGGACAAAATCAGAAATAGAAAACCTTTGAAACTTTTTTCCTCACATACACGTCATCCACCATTACGAATAGCATGCGATACTAAGCTTCCAACAAGTTCTAAGCATAGGTGCACATCAATATGGAGGGTTATTATGATACCACATCTAAAACTTGGAAGTTTAAGAAACAATCTTTTACAGTATTAACACGGATCTGCCCCGAGGCCTTCCCTCAAGCAAGTTGCAATGAGAAAGATCAAGGTAGGTGAATGAAAGAGCGTTTCCAATCAGCTGTGAGCAATAAGGTGCGCAGTATCAAAATACAACTAGCACACAACAAAGTCACCAAGGGACGCCACAGAATCCACAAGTATAAAGGATTGTTAACCGAACATTCCTAAAAGACTGAGAGCTTCTTTGAGCAGTCCTGTGTGCAGGGCACACAACACTAGTCGCACTCACATTCATGATCTCCATTGTAGCGGCACCACCGTTCAGGATAGGGAGAGTGAGTTTTGTGCGATATTCGGAGCACGAGTTACATCCAGGTATCAGCTGGATTGCAGTAAGATACGCATACTAGCAGTTGCGAAGGCAGATAGAGGCTACAGAGGCGTAGAACTGCTGGAGCGGGTGCACACAGCAGTTTCCATGACGCCAGTCACAGGCAGAAAAGGGCCACTGGCGTCACGCTTGGCAAAACAGAGGCGCACAGCCGAGTATCAATAGGTGGCGTTTTCTAACGAGAGTCATTCAAGTGTGACAGCTCTCCTAAACGGCACGGCGTATCACACCACTGGGCTACACGCAGCAACAGTTGGGGCGCCAGCGTCCAGTGTCCACAGTGGGTCGCTGGTTCGACCCTCTGAGGCCGATGCGGGGTCCACAGCCAGCCAGCGGCGGGTCACTCTTCAGCTCGGTGCCGCAGGCAGTCGTCTCAGCTCCCAACCCACGCCGGAGACTTCCCAAGGTGACGGCCACAGATTCGGGCGCCGGATACCGGGCGCTTGTTCGTTGCCAGGATCTCAGCCACGCCGGTGAGGAGGACACAGTTGGCCACCCGCGCCTCACACCGAGCAGCTCTCCGCTTGCGCAGACGCCCTGATATCCTCGGAACTCAGCGGGCCGGCCGAGGCCGGCACGACACAGCACTGCATTGCACAGGCTGCTGGGGTGCTTCCTCAGCATTGTGGGGCCCTGTGAAGCAGACCTAGGTCAACAGAGCACTGTAGTAGAACCAAATAACTCATTTGGAAAGTTCTCACCGAGCTTTAATACGGCACCTCCTGGCATGCATCCACTACACCAGGCACAGCCGTTCTAGCAACCAGGCCGCTGTACTTGTCTTTATATAAACTGAAGGTGGAGGGGGGAGGGAGAAGGAAAGAGAAAGGGAGGAATTTATTGATGTCAGCTGCATCGGGACTTTATGCGGAATCTACGGCGATGACTGCAAATGTGTACTGTAACAGGAAGCGAACCCAGGATCTCCTGCTTGCTAGGCACTTGCGTTAACTACTGCTCCATCCGGACACAGAATTTATCACAACTGCGTGGACTATGACGGAACTTCTCGCGGCCGACCCACACACTCACTGAGCGTCACCTATCTGCAGTCCCTATCCACGCCCTCTATGGTCGCCATTTTGAAATTCCCTGTGCACGCACAATGAAAGTTGTGCATTCATGGCCTATCGAGGCGAATCAATTCTGTGATTGCGTGGTATCTGCTCTTTCGTGCATGTCCGCGAGAACAGGCAGCACGCATTCATGTAATTCTTGTGTTTGTCTCACAGTGTAGACAGCCGCTAACTACCGGCCCCCTCCGCAGGCGTACGCTTCTACTCTGGGATGTGCTGCTGCTTCTGAGTAGGAACCAGAACAGACTTCTCGGAACCAAGAAACACCAGGCAGATCGTCCCCGCTTGCTCGGCGCCGCTGTCTCTTTACAGCTGCCCACAGCCCCAGCTCCGGCCGTTCCATTGTTCACGGCTCGCCTTGTGAAACAGACCATCCAGCAGCACATACAGCATCGATCGGCACACACTGTAGCATTCCTTGTACCGTTGGCCGGTCGCCGCAAAAACTGTTCCCAGACGTTAGCAGGCTCATGTTGCGATATGGAAACAGTAGCGCTCCTAGTAGCCTAGCAGTGAATTTCGTACCTGGGAATATACGGTGGGGAAACTAGTATTCTTACTCTGCAAAATACGAGTATAGCATAATGATGTTTCTCAGTTACACTTTTTGTGTGGGCCTCAGTAGTCTTGTGGTAAATTGTGTACCTTGAAACATATCCGTTACCTTGCGAAGTAATTGTTCTTGTGGTCTTCAGACCTGAGACTGGTTTGATGCAACTCTCCATACTACCCTATCCTGTGCAAGTTTCTTCATCTCCCAGCTTGCTCAATATACAGATTGAATAACACTGGGGAGAGGCTACTATCCTGTCTCACTCCCTTCCCAACCACTGCTCCCTTTCATGCCCCTCGACTCTTATAACTGCCACCTGGTTTTTGTACAAATTGTAAATAGCCTTTCGCTCCCAGTATTTTACCCTTGCCACCTTTAGAATTTGAAACAGAGTATTCCAGTCTCAGAACTGCTACCTACATCCTTCTGAATCTGTTTAGTGTATTCATCTCTTGGTCTTCCTCAATGATCTTTATCCTCCACGCTGCCCTCCAATGCTAAATTTATGATCCCTTGATGTCTCAGAACATGTCCTACCAACCGGTCCCTTCTTCTAGTTAAGTTGTGCCACAAACTCCTCTTCTCCCCAATTATATTCAATACCTCCTCATTAATTATGTGATCTACCCATCTAATCTTCAGCATTCTTCTGTAGCACCACATTTCGAAAGCTTCTATTCTCTTCTTGTCCAAACTATTTATCGTCCATGTTTCACTTCCATACATGGCTACACTCCATAAAAATACTTTCAGAAACGACTTCCTGACACCTAAATCTATATTCGATGTTAACAAATTTTTCTTCTTCAGAAACGCTTTTCTTGCCATTTCCAGTCTACATTTTATATCTTCTCTACTTCGACCATTATCGGTTATTTTGCTCCCCAAATAGCAAAACTCCTTTATTACTTTAGGTGTCTCATTTCCTAATCTAATTCCCTCAGCATCATTCGATTTAATTCGACTACATTTCATTATCCTCGTTTTGCTTTTGTTGATGTTCATCTTATATCCACCTTTCAAGACACTGTCCATTCCGTTCAACTGCTCTTCCAAGTCCTTTGCTGTCTCTGACAGAATTACAATGTCATCGGCGAACCTCAAAGTTTTTATTTCTTCTCCATAGATTTTAATACCTACTCCGAATTTTTCTTTTGTTTCCTTTGCTGCTTGCTCAATATACAGATTGAATAACATTGGGGAGAGGCTACAACCCTGTCTCACTCCCTTCCCAACCACTGCTTCCCTTTCTTGCCCCTCAACTCTTATAACTGCCATCTGGTTTCTGTACAAATTGTAAATAGCCTTTCGCTCCCTGTATTTTACCCTTGCCACCTTAAGAATTTGAAACAGAGTATTCCAGTCTACATTGTCAAAAGCTTTCTCTAAGTCTACAAATGCTAGAAACGTAGGTTTGCCTTTCCTTAATCTTTCTTCTAAGATAAGTCGTAAGGTCAGTATTGCCTTACGTGTTCCAATATTTCTACGGAATCCAAACTGATCTTCCCCGAGGTCGGCTTCTACCAGTTTTTCCTTTCATCTGTAAAGAATTCGTGTTAGTATTTTGCAGCTGTGACTTATTAAACTGATAGTTTCGTAATTTCCACATCTGTCAACACCTGCTTTCTTTGGGATTGGAATTATTATATTCTTCTTGAAGTCTGAGGGTATTTCGATTTCTCGTACATCTTGCTCACCAGATGGTAGTGTTTTGTCAGGACTGGCTCTCCCAAGGCCGTCAGTAGTTCTAATGGAATGTTGTCTACTCCCGGGGCCTTGTTTCGCCTTAGGTCTTTCAGTGCTCTGTCAAACTCTTCACGCGGTATCGTATCTCCCATTTCATCTTCATCTACATTCTCTTCCATTTCCATAATATTGTCCTCAAGTACATTGCCCTTGTATAGACCCTCTATATACTCCTTCCACCATTCTGCTTTCCCTTCTGTGGTTAGAACTGGGTTTCCATCTGAGCTTTTGATATTCATACAAGTTGTTCTCTTTTCTCCAAAGGTCTCTTTAATTTTCCTGTAGGCTGTATCTATCTTACCCCTAGTGAGATAAGCCTCTACATCCTTACATTTGTCCTCTAGCAATCCCTTCTTAGCCATTTTGCACTTCCTGTCGATCTCATTATTGAGAGGTTTGTATTCCTTTTTGCCTGTTTCATTTACTGCATTTTTATATTTTCTTCTTTCGTCAATTAAATTCAGTATTTCTTCTGTTACCCAAGGATTTCTACTAGCCCAGGTCTTTTTACCTACTTGATCCTCTGCTGCCTTCACTACTTCATCCCTCAGAGCTACCCATTCTTCTTCTACTGTACTTCTTTCCCCCGTTGCTGTCAATTGTTCCATTATGCTCTCCCAGAAACTCTGTACAACCTCTGGTTTAGTCAGTTTATCCAGGTCCCATCTCCTTAAATTCCCACCTTTTTGCAGTTTCTTCAGTTTTAATCTACAGTTCATAACCAATAGATTGTGGTCAGAGTCCACATCTGCCCCTGGAAATGTCTTACAATTTAAAACCTGGTTCCTGAATCTCTGTCTTACCGTTATATAATCTATCTGTGACCTTCCAGTATCTCCAACCTTCTTCCATGTGTACAAACTTACTTTATGATTCTTGAACCAAGTGTTAGCTACGATTAAGTTATGCTCTGTGCAAAATTCTACCATGCGGCTTCCTCTTTCATTCCTTCCTCCTCACCTACTACGTTTTCTGCTCTTCCTTTTCCTACTATCGAGTTCCAGTCACCCATGACTATTAAATTTTCGTCTCCCTGCACTATCTAAATAATTTCTTTTATCTCATCATACATTTAATCAATCTCTGCGTCATCTGTGGAGCTAGTTGGCATATAAACTTATACTATTGTGGTAGGCGTGGGCTTCGTATCTATCTTGGCCACAATAATGCGCTCACTATGCTGTTTCTAGTAGCTTACCCGCATTCTAATTTTCCTATTGATTATTAAACCTACTCCTGCATTATCCCTATTTAATTTTATATTTATAACCCTGTATTCACCTGACCAGAAGTCTTGTTCCTCCTGCCACTGAACTTCACTAATTCCCACTATATCTAACTTTAACCTATCAATTTCACTTTTTAAATTTTCTGACCTACCTGCCCGATTAAGGGAGCTGACAGTCCACGCTCCGATCCTAATAACGACGTCCTATTGAGTAGTCCCCGCCCGGAGATCCGAATGGGGGACTATTTTACCTCCGGAATATTTTCCCAAGAGGACGCCATCATCCTTTAACCATACAGTAATGCTGCATGCCCTCGGGAAAAATTACGACTGTAGCTTCCCCTTGCTTTCGTCCAGACTGTTGCCCCTGCAGCTACTGAAAAGGTTGCTGCCACTCTTCAGAACCACGCGTTTGTCTGGCCTCTCAACAGATACCCCACCTATGGTAGGGCTATCTGTATCGCTGAGGCACGCAAGCCTCCCCACCAACGGCAAGGTCCATGGTTCTTGGGGGGTGAAGGGTGGGGGGGGGGGGGGAAGGGATTTGACAATAAAAGTTCATATAAAACAATTCATCTGTGTCAGTAACTTTTTATTTTTTTTTCTCTCACGACGCGTTTAGAGAGTTTATACTCTCATCCTTAGGTGGAAAGTGTCCGCCTCCAGTAGCTGAGTGGTTAGCGAGACAGAATGTTAACCCTAAGGGCCCTCGTTCTATTCCCGGAGATTTTCTGCGCTCAGAAACTGGGTGTTGTGTTTTCCTCATCATCATCATCATCATTTCATCTCCATCGAAGCGCAACGCGCCGAAGTGGCGTCAAATCGAGAGACCTGCACACGGCGAACGGTCTACCCGACGGACGGCCCTAGTCACACGACGTTTATATTTTAAGTGGAAAGCAGCGATATGGATGCAGCTAGTTGTCTTTTTTGATTTTATTTTCCTACAAAACGTGTAACAGACAATTATTATCGTCATGCGGCACTAAGACTATGCATTTGAAATGATGACAGTCACTTATAATATATTCTAGTGAACAGAACTCTGCCTTTGGTCATAAATAATTCTTTTATACTTGACTTTTCACACAGAAACACGAACCACTAATATAATACTGCGCTTAGGCAATGTCAAAACCCAAAAATCATCTGACATAGCATGATACGCAAGCTGGTTTCATCACACTGTATTTACGATTACGACATTCGGGTGTGTATTGCACTCTTGGAATTGCATTGTGACTGCGTTGTTCGTATTTTGCTTAACTATTGCTCGCATTCACACTGTTCTGTGGGGTAAAGGAGTCCATATTTGTTTTTGTTTCATATAAAACAGGAGCCAGTTTAATCGCATGGTGTTCTGTGAACTCGAGTATATTGGTTACTCTTCACGAAAACGTGTCCGGACTGCTTGATTTAAATGCAATATAACTATATTGCTGGTCTTCTACATGAGCACTATGTGTAGCTCGAGAAATATAGAAACGTTAGTCACTTTCGCTCTACACACGAATCAACAGGTCCGTGTTAATTGTATCGACGACTTCAACAATTAGATTTCACAGATCTTGAAGAGTAGTTGCCATAGGAGGGACAAAGACTGTGTTAGGCATCGCCAAGGAAACAAAAATCGCGAAGTATGGGATCTGGTGACTTTGGATGACAAAACCAATGAATAAGTTCCTATCCTGCCCTTCTTGTAGAATTCCGGGACCTCCGTGTGAACGTGTCTCGGATTCGCTCGACATATTCATTAGACGTGCGTGGCTGACCATACCTTTTCCCTTTGCATATGCAACGAGCTTCCAAGAATTTGTATGCCAGTTATATATCTCCTTGTGCAGAGCCGACTTCCTGCTGAATCATCGATTGCGGAATGCACGTTGCCCTTCAACAGTGGATTGAATTCCAACACACAAGGTGATTTGTCTTTCGGTGTAACCGCCATTTTGCTGCAAACAAACAACAGCGCAGTTGTGTCAAAGATTTGAATCATCCTCTATCCTGTGAGATACACAATGTGTTTCTATCTTTTACAGTTTGTCTTTAATAAGCAACTGAAATCAGTTCTTTATTTTTTATTCACTCGAGCAATGATTTCTGTTAAAATATATTGTTTGTAGTACCTCTTCCTAACATGTGAACACATTTGCGTAACTACAGTTGGATTTTTAGTTGCTAGGAAGAATGTTCTAGTCAATGACTATAAAGCATACTCATTCTATACCTAAATCCACACAGTGCAAACCGCTGTGAAATGCATGGTCCTAAGTGGCAAGGAACACTACCATTCGAGTCCTCCCTCGGGCATGGGTGTGTGTGTTTGTCCTTAGGATAATTTAGGTTCAGTAGTGTGTAAGCTTAGGGACTGATGACCTTAGCAGTTAAGTCCCATAAGATTTCACACACATTTGACCATTTTTTTTTTGAACACCAACATTCAAAGCAGCGATAAAGACTCATTCCGTAAAAATATGAAATAACTATGAATCACAATTCTGTCAAAAGCTGCTAAGTGGAGTTCTGCATTAAATGCGAGAAAGTACGAAAAAAAACAAAATGAAATAAAATTAAGATACTTACACGCATTTATATCGACCTGTTCACACACGAATTCGTAACAACTGTACGTAATTCAAAAAATTAGTACAATACATACAAGAAAACGTAAACAGAAACACAGGGTGATGAGACCACCTTCTGTTCTGAACGAAACCAGAACAAATACGGAAGACGTCAAATCACCCAATAAGAAACTGAGATATAGGCACTCCAAGTGGCCTGGCGGTGAACCAAAGTTCTGTTAAACCTTGTCGTGTCCCCATGCTTATCAACTCCAATGGTGCTCAGACTGGCTACTTCGATGCTCCGCCCACCCCTCTGCCTTGGCGCTAACCGCGGACATACATTACTTGGTTGGTAATGTCCCATATAATATCATTGCTGTCACTGAAACCAGCTCCTCTCACTTGCCACCATATTAAGATTTTAAAGGACGTATAAAGAACTGTTTACGTGCTTACCTAACTTAAAAAAATGGTTCTGAGCGCTATGAGACTTAACTTCTGAGGTCATCAGTCCCCTAGAACTTAGAACTACTTAAACCTAACTAACCTAAGGACATCACACAGATCAATGCCCGAGGCAGTATTCGAACCTGCGACCGTAGAGGTCGCGCGGTTCCAGACTGTAGCGCCTAGAACCGCTCGGCCACTCCGGCCGGCGCCTAACTTACATAACTGATATAACTACATTACCTTTAGAGTTCTAACGTAATGGTCGATACATGAGACGTATTTGGCTGCAATTTTTCGTACAACAGATGGTGGATACAAGGAAAGGAAAGTGTCTCAAGGCACACGAAGGTAGAAACATCTTACGTATTTTTGCTTTTGTACTGTATGTAAGCTTAAACAGTTATATTACACTTTTCCTTACTTGTAGTACCAAGTGTGCCTAACACTTAGAACGGAGCATCCGTCTACCAGGCGGATATCGTTTAAGTTTGTTCCGCTACAGGTGCCGAAAATCGTACTGCAGCGAAGGCCATGTGCATCGTCGTGTCGATTTACACAACAAAACTTGCTACCAGTCTAGACACAGATCGACTGACAGGTGGATGTTCCATGTAAGAGCAAACACTCACCCACCTCCCAAACTAATATTCCTGAACTCGCACTATTTGCCTCACAGGCAGATAATTCAACTTAAAGCGTAAGTTCTTTTACATGACTTTTCAGTTTCTTGGCTACGGTACAGCTTGATTAAGTAAACTACCACATCACTTACTTTTTAAGCGAGGTTTCAGTTCGTTTTAGTGTGGTTCTCTTTCTTTCTAAATTACAATTTTCTCTTTCGAAATATTTTCTGTATGTAAGTATGTACTTTACACAGTAAAAAATTTGACTTAATTTATTATGGCTCGTTCGTTTTACCATTGTTTCTTGGTTGACTGCTAGTTTGTGAAGATAGGCAGCTACTTTTTTTAGAATCATTTTCGTTAATCACGTTCAACAAAGCATAGATTGGTTCCTGACTCAGGCTGTTTTTATAGAGTCCAACAGCTGGAAAAATGCCTGCATACACGGCTACCAGAAGCAGACGAATTATACAAACGGTAGAACGGATGTATTCCGAAAACTCTGATTCAGAAGTTGATTCCAGTGACACATAGGTTCCTGAAGACACCGATCTGTCAAAGGCAGAACACGGTACTCACTAAGAAATATCCGAAAACGAACTAGATCAGAATGTTTTGTACGAAGACGATGCAACTGCAAGTCGATCAGCACCACCTGACTGAAAAAGCGAGCAATCTAAAGGCTGGTGATGATGTGCCACATACGATAACATGTTCCAAATTCCTCTGTTAGTTTATCTCAGGACTGCTAAAGCGACTCTGTTCGTTATTTCTTCACAGCTAAAATATTGTACAAGACTGGTAATACTTTCTTTGAGACTGATGGGTTATGTTTCCGAAACTGAATGAAAAACTAAAATCTTTGAATTTCAATACTTAATTCATTTTCTATTTTCAGATAAATCCCAATATTCAAAAATGTTATAAAAAAGCGATATTCGCCCCACAGATGGATGTTTCAGACGAATCCGCCTCCCAGACGACTTTTCCCGGAAATCACTGTCAAACGATGTTGCTTTCTAAGTGTCAAATACTCTACGTGTATTTTAAGGGACTTAACAAATCTAATGTTTACAGACGTAGATTAATGATGCGTTTTTCACCAGTTTCGATCAATTTCAACCTTTGTTTGAGTATTATGCTCGTTATGAAAGTGCTTCTATGAGTAGAACGTGTCATTTGTCGTTGATAACAGGTGTCTTTATTAATTTGAGTTGTCGTTGATAACAGGTGTCTTTATTAATCTGAGTTGTCATTGATAAAAGGTGACTCTATTAATTTGAGTTTACGAAAACTACCGTCCACTTTAACGTTTTTACGTCTAACTTCATATTCTTTTTCTCGTAACAAGATTCTACAGTGTATGTGTTAGCTCTAACTGTTATGCAAATGTTAGCTCAACTGCAGAACTGTTCGGACCATCTCGTAGGGCTTACAACCTCCCACTTTTTTTAACATGGCTGACGGCAGCAACCGTAAATAAACTTTCAGTAACTGACATATACAGCCAACCATTTGAATAAAGGTTATTGTACACTCATGGAAATTGAAATAAGAACACCGTGAATTCATTGTCCCAGGAAGGGGAAACTTTATTGACACATTCCTGGGGTCAGATACATCACATGATCACACTGACAGAACCACAGGCACATAGACACAGGCAACAGAGCATGCACAATGTCGGCACTAGTACAGTGTATATCCACCTTTCGCAGCAATGCAGGCTGCTATTCTCCCATGGAGACGATCGTAGAGATGCTGGATGTAGTCCTGTGGAACGGCTTGCCATGCCATTTCCACCTGGCGCCTCAGTTGGACCAGCGTTCGTGCTGGACGTGCAGACCGCGTGAGACGACGCTTCATCCAGTCCCAAACATGCTCAATGGGGGACAGATCCGGAGATCTTGCTGGCCAGGGTAGTTGACTTACACCTTCTAGAGCACGTTGGGTGGCACGGGATACATGCGGACGTGCATTGTCCTGTTGGAACAGCAAGTTCCCTTGCCGGTCTAGGAATGGTAGAACGATGGGTTCGATGACGGTTTCGATGTACCGTTCACTATTCAGTGTCCCCTCGACGATCACCAGTGGTGTACGGCCAGTGTAGGAGATCGCTCCCCACACCATGATGCCGGGTGTTGGCCCTGTGTGCCTCGGTCGTATGCAGTCCTGATTGTGGCGCTCACCTGCACGGCGCCAAACACGCATACGACCATCATTGGCACCAAGGCAGAAGCGACTCTCATCGCTGAAGACGACACGTCTCCATTCGTCCCTCCATTCACGCCTGTCGCGACACCACTGGAGGCGGGCTGCACGATGTTGGGGCGTGAGCGGAAGACGGCCTAACGGTGTGCGGGACCGTAGCCCAGCTTCATGGAGACGGTTGCGAATGGTCCTCGCCGATACCCCAGGAGCAACAGTGTCCCTAATTTGCTGGGAAGTGGCGGTGCGGTCCCCTACGGCACTGCGTAGGATCCTACGGTCTTGGCGTGCATCCGTGCGTCGCTGCGGTCCGGTCCCAGGTCGACGGGCACGTGCACCTTCCGCCGACCACTGGCGACAACATCGATGTACTGTGGAGACCTCACGCCCCACGTGTTGAGCAATTCGGCGGTACGTCCACCCGGCCTCCCGCATGCCCACTATACGCCCTCGCTCAAAGTCTGTCAACTGCACATACGGTTCACGTCCACGCTGTCGCGGCATGCTACCAGTGTTAAAGACTGCGATGGAGCTCCGTATGCCACGGCAAACTGGCTGACACTGACGGCGGCGTGTCCGGAGCAAGTATGGTGGGTCTGACACACCGGTGTCAATGTGTTCTTTTTTCCATTTCCAGGAGTGTATTAATCCCTCACCTGGTTTCGATACCACCAAGGGTATTTTCTTTGCAAGCAATAAAGTTACATAATTTACAAAACTATTCAACTATAGGTATACATTTTGAACTAAACGGTCACGTGAAACAGTACAAGTCATAGCAGAAATTGCTGCACAGGTTCAACTTATTATTAGAAGAGGCGTTGAATGTGTGTATATAAGAATGAACTTCCGTTCTTACAATAAGCTATACCTGTGGAGCAATTTTTGTTGGTTTTCGTGGAAGACTTGATCTATGATTTCTGCTATTTGCCCTCAGGGTTTTAGCTCATAATGTATCCTTATAATTTTAACGTAATGTAACTTGTGTAACTTTATTCCTTCTGAAGAAGGTACCCCTAGTGGTATTAAAACCTGGTCAAGGCTTATTACGATGAACTTTATGCAACCGATTGGCTGTATACATCGCTTACTGAAAGTAGGCTGTTTAGGTTTTTATGTTCGTAACGTCACGTGGCGCTCCGTATGAAAATCACTGACTGTGCTGTGTGCAGTCTGTGGCTGGTTTGCATTGCTGGAATTTGCTATTGTAGTGTTGAGCAGTTGGCTGTTAACAGCGCGTAGCGTTGCGCAATTGGAGGTGAGCCGCCAGCAATGGTGGATGTGGGGAGAGAGATGGCGGAGTTTTGAGAGCGAATGATCTGGACGTGTGTCCATCAGAGAGAGTAAATTTGTAAGACTGGATGTCATGAACTGATATATATATTATGACTTTTGAACACTATTAACGTAAATACATTCTTTGCTCTTTATCAAAATCTTTCATTTGCTAACTATGCCTATCAGTAGTTAGTGCCTTCAGTAGTTAGAATCTTTTAATTAGCTGGCAGTATTGGCGCTCGCTATATTGCAGTAGTTCGAGTAACGAAGATTTTTGTGAGGTAAGAATTCATGAAACGTATAGGTTATTGTTAGTCAGAGCCATTCTTTTGTAGGGATTACTGAAAGTCAGATTGCGTTGCGCTAAAAATATTGTGTGTCACTTTAGTGAATGTCTGACTACGTTCAGTTTTGCTCAGCTGTTTGAAAATCAAATAACATAAGGAGTTTACCAGCACAGTAATTCACTAATTTTTCCAAGGGGACGTTACACTTACAGTGCCATTTAGTTTCTGAAGCACAAGGTAGTTGTAATGTCTCTTGCAGCGGTCTCTCCGCGATATTTTCAGTAATTTTATAAATTATATAACTCAGTACATATCTCGAAATATCTCTTCATATCTTACCGATTATCAATGCAAGGTAGTTTCAAGCCCAATTATTCCTTGGAGCGTCCATTTACTCCATGGAATAGCTTCTCTGCTATCTATGTTTTCTCTTATGAAAAGAATAGGGGACTTCTTGCCGCCGGCCCAAGTGGCCAAGCGGTTATAGGCGCTTCTGTCTGGAACCGCGCGACCGCTACGGTCGCAGGTTCGAATCCTGCCTCGGGCATGGATGTGTGTGTCGTCCTTAGGTTAGTTAGGTTTAAGTAGTTCTAAATTCTAGGGGACTGATGACCTCAGATGTTGAGTCCCATAGTGCTCAGAGCCATTTGAACCATTTTTTTTTTGACTTCTTGCCGATTAGTCGTGAAAGAAGGATGTATATGTATGTATTGTTGAGCTAGTCGCGATCTTGATGAGATTCTGTATGAGAAGGAATTTAATACATGAACTAAACTAAAGTTAGTGTGTTCACGTATTATGTAACTAATTATTATTGACAGTGTCTGCTTACTACGCTGTGTTGCACGGGATCAGTGGGGAACGTCTGATTTACACTGGACGAACCTGCCGTTTTGTATGCTCAAGATATCCAGTTACTTCAAATAAATAGGCTAACACGGTCTTACCAGCAGATCTCCGGTCTTCCCCATGTGATCACCGAAAGTTAATAATTATTACAAATGTTTCCAGGAGATCGACTGACAATTTTCGTCGCACCGAGACTTCGAAATTGCTTCACTGCCTTATGGAATTTAAGCTAAGCTCAATTTAATCAGGATAGAACAGTATTGAACTGTGTGAATGTGATAAGCCTGCTTTATCAATGAAAATTCCCTTAATATACGCATGTTTTTACTATCCTGATCAGTGAAGCTAAATCAGGCCGGTGTGAGAGAGGTTTCTAAATTTTTAGATCCCACACAAAAAATATATTAAATAGTACCATAAAGTAACTCCTTGACGCCACCATATTACCTCAACAAACGTCAGTCTTCAGTAATAGAGGCACCTTTGCCAGCCTAGCAGTGTACTCTAAGGAGACAAAAGTTACAAGATACCTATTAATACTGTGTCGCAGTTCCTTTCACCCGGCGTAGTGCGGCAATTCAAGGTGAAACGGAGTCAACAAGTCGTGGTAGTTCACTGCAGAAATGTTGAACCATCCTGCCTCTATAGCCGCCCATAATCGCGAAAGTGTTGCCTTTGCATGATTTTGTAAACGGCTTTAACTCTCGATTATGTCCCATAAATGTTCGATGTAATTCATGTCGGGTGGTCTGGGTGGCGAAATCAGTCGCTCGAAATGTCCAGAATGGTCTTCGAACCAATCGGGAATAATTCTAACGCGGTGACATGGAGCATTGTCATCCATAAAAATTCCGTGTTTGAGTGGCTGCAAATGGTCTCTTAGCAAGCAGCCCAAAATAAGCACTTCCAGTCAATGATCGGTTCAGCTGGACCAGAGGAGCCAGTCTGTTCCGCGTAAACACAGTCCATATCATGCCTTGTTGACAGCTTGGCTCCATGGCTTTGTAGTGCCTGCGTCACACTCTAATTCCGCCGTCAGCTCTTACCAACTGAAATCAGGGCTTATTTGACCAGGCTACGGTCTCCCATTCGTCTAGGGTCCAACGGATATGGCCACGAACTCAGGAGAGGCGCTGCAGGCGATATCTCTTGCTGCTAGCAAAGGCACTCGTGTTGGTCTTGTGCTGTCATAGCCCATCATCACCAAATTTCGTCCCATTGTCCTAACGAATACGTTCGTCGTACGTCCCACATTGGTTTCTGCGGTCATTTCAAGCGGTGTTGCTCATCTCTTGACACTGACGACTATACTCAAACGCCGCTTCTCTCGATCGTTAAGTGAAGGCCGTTGGCCGCTGCGTTGTCTGTGGTGACAGGTTGTTGTTTGTTGTTGTGGTCTTCAGTCCTGAGACTGGTTTGATGCAGCTCTCCATGCTACTCTATCCTGTGCAAGCTTCTTCATCTCCCAGTACCTACTGCATCCTACATCCTTCTGAATCTGCTTAGTGTATTCATCTCTTGGTCTCCCCCTACGATTTTTACCCTCCAAGCTGCCCTCCAATACTAAATTGGTGATCCCTTGATGCCTCAGAACATGTCTACCAACCGATCCCTTCTTCTGGTCAAGTTGTGCCACAAACTTCTCTTCTCCCCAATCCTATTCAATACTTCCTCATTAGTTACGTGATCTATCCATCTAATCTTCAGCATTCTTCTGTAGCACCACATTTCGAAAGCTTCTATTCTCTTCTTGTGGTGACAGGTAGTGCTTGAAATTTGGCATTGTCGGCACACTCTTGACGCTGTGGATATCTGAATACTGGATTACCTTAGGATATTCCAAATACAATGTCCCATGTGTCTAGTTCCGTCTACCGTTTCGCGTTCAAAGTCTGTTAAAGGAGACCATAATCACGTCGGTAACCTTTTTACACGAATCTTCCGACTACAAATGACAGCTCTGCCAATGCACTGCCCCTTTTATACCTTGTGCAGGTGATACTATCGCCAACTGTATGTGTGGATATCACTACGACATGACTTCGCCACCTCAGGGTATGTCTGTGGCAAACCCCGCCGAGCGTGGCGGGACTGAAACGGTGCTCTGTATTTACGGTACACATTCTAGTGAAGATGCGGACAAAACATGGGGAAATCCATTGACGTAAACGACTGAGACAAAGGCAGATGATTATGGCCCGTCGGCTGGGAACGAGCATCTTGGTGTAGCTCCTAGGTTCTTAGCGTGCTACTGAGTTGAGCGTGTGCGGAAAATACCTGAAGGACTATGAAACCATATAACGCCGGAAATGCATATCCTCCTATTTCCATCTATTCCACTGCAAATGTTTTTCCTTATTTTGTTACCTGAAGATATAACATTTCTGTGTCTTTGTATATTGTAATTCTTTTACTATTTGTATATATATGCATTTATGTCGATGTATAATTGGTTTGTTTTGTGAATATTATTTGTATTTATACGCTGGGTCTGGCCTAGGGAAAACTGCTATCGAACGAATACATCGATAGGTCGTGTGGAGAACCAAAGCGTTTAGGATCTTTGGTAGTGTTAACTCTGCCGCGTGGAGCGCGGGCTGAGCAGAGAGAGTCTGGCCGGGGTGGTGCAGTGGAGCAGGTGTGTTGTGTGAAGCTCCCGCGAGTGGCCGCGCTTTCGGGGTTTGGCAGAATGTAATTACGCTTGACTTGCGATGATAATTTCTGACATGGTGTCGCGGACGGGAAGCATTAGCAGGCGCACATCAAGAGCCCGTTTGGTCTGGTGACCGTGACGAGAAGAAGGCGCGCCAACATCCAGCCTCTGCAACAGCGACGGCCGACAATCAGTGACTCTCGCCACCTCCTCGATCGACAGCTTCAAACCTTCAATCAACCAACAAGGAAGACTGGAAGCACGTAAAGTTTTAGAAATGTATGGCAGACCTCAGCTTTACAAACTTTTAAAATTGTTGCATCACAAAATTACAGCAACTTAGCATGAACGTTTGTTGCTCATTGTCCCAATTGCATTACCAAGCAGGGTCCCTTCCTTTTCCGGAATGAACCCGAGTGTCGTTGAAATTCAAACGCCAGCATCATTCGATTTCACTGCTTTAATTTCAAAGTTCAGTTAAGGTATTCATAGCTGGCTACAATATTCAGATTACACAAGCACAAATTAAGAGTGCGAGTTTTGTTACCGTATTTTAGCTTACCTGTGACTGCAGCTCAGCTTGATACGTACTAAATTTTACTACTGTTAATTGTTCAGAAGCATTTAATTCAAGTCAAAGTTAAATCCCTTATTTCTAAATTGCGTAGATTCAAGTAGCTTTTGAAATGATTGTTGAGGTAGTCCAAGACTAACCGTATTTTACTGAATTTCGATGTGCTTCAGAAAGAAAGCTCACTATTAACTTCGGTCACTAAATTAACTTTCGATTTTCCTGTTGTATTAATTCTTTTGCTAAATTAAGTCAGAGTGTAGCGAAATTTATTACTTCTGACAAACTTTCAGTTTTCACACTGCACGTGTCAACCTTCAGTTGCCACGCTTCTAGTGCTAATTATATGTGTAATAACCTTTCTTTTTCAGTTACTATAGTAATTGTGCTTAGGACTGGCGACCGTAATTTCCCCCAAATCTCAAATATCTAATTTTCACTAGTTAATTGTTAACGTAATGGCCGCATATTTACTTTCTTTATTTACTTTACCCCTTTTCAAAATTAATTTCCACCTGTTTCATTAGCATTTTTCCTTTCATTTAGATGTAACCCTTTCCTCGCTCTTTACCGACATATTAACTTCGGTGACGATTGCTTTTCCCAAATTTCCATTAGGTACACGCGATTTAATTTTCCACTGTCATTAAAGTCGATAAGTGAGGGGGAGGTTACAACCACAAGTAGCCAAGGAGGGAATTGCTTGACCCGTACACAAACATCTTATGCCACATACTTCCGGGTAATGTACTGATGACTTGTCGAGTTCATGCCACGCTCAATCCCTACTGTATTGTGTTTCAAAGAGGGACCAATTCACCTTTAGACAGCTACTCTTAATCTCGCGACTAACCAGTGTAAGTTTTGTCAATGATACATGATCGTCCACTGCTTATGAAGAACCCGTGTGACTCTTGAGATGGCGCAAGTCTTTCTCAGTGATCGGCTTGCGTGACACATGTCTTAAGTGTATCTCTCCAGCGTAGGTGACTGATGAATACATGTACAGTTTAGTGTCATGTTTCTGTTGCTGATGTTGGTGAGAGGGAGAGGGCGAAACCTGATCCTGGCGTACAGCCGACTCCCCCCCGAAAATCGGCAGGGGTCTTAACGATCCCATCCGATGGACTAATCACCCGACAACAGAATCACGTGCCTTCGTTCCACGTGACACTACAGATAGGTTTTGGAATTTAACTCAGAGCCCCGGCACAAAAGTCTCGTGACCAGCAGATTGATACCGCCTCCTCTCCTCCCACTGCCGCTCAAATACTGACGATACGCCAGGATTTGAAATCATTCTCCCTGTGTCAAGTGACATCGCATAAATGATTGAGGAAGCAGGTATATTTACGAGGTCACTACAAAACAAATTCACACTATTTTTTAAAATCTATCTTTTATTCTACATATTTGATAGTCTTACAGCGTGTAGATACATCCTTTAGGAACAATATTTTCATTTCTCCACATAATTTCCATCCCTCTCAACTGCCTTACGCCGTCTTGGAACCAGCGCCTGTATACCCGCACGGTAAAATTCTGGACCAACCTGTTGGTTCCACTGTCTGGCAGCGTGCACAAGGGAGTCATCATCTTCAAACCTTATTCCACGAGGAGAGTCTTTCAGTTTCCCAAAAAGATGATAGTCACATGGGGTCAGGTCAGGACTGTAAGGCAGGTGTTTCAGTGTTGTCCATCCGAGTTTTGTGATCGCTTCCATGGTTTTCTGACTGACATGTGGCCGTGCATAGTCGTGCAACAGCAAAACATACTGCTTTTGCCAATGTGGTCGAACACGACTCAGTCGAGCTTGAAGTTCCTTCAGTGTCGTCACACATGCATCAGAATTTATGGTGGTTCCACTTGGTATGATGTCCACAAGCAAGAGTCCTTCGGAATCGAAAAACACCGTAGCCATAACTTTTCCAGCAGCAGGTGTGGTTTTGAATTTTTTTTTCTTAGGTGAAATTTCATGATGCCACTCCATTGATTGCATCTTCGTCTTTGGTGAAAAATGATGGAGACATGTCTCATCACCTGTCACAATTCTTCCAAGAAATTCATCTACACCATTCTCGTACTGTTCCAAAAGTTCGCTGCTTACCGTTTTTCTTGTTTCTTTCTGAGCCACTGTCAACATCCTGGGGAACCCACCTGGCACAAACCTTTTTTAACGCCAACACTTTCAGTATTCTGCAAACACATCCTCCCCCTTTCTCAATGTAGCGTGACAATTCGTTCACTGTGATGCGTCTGTCAGCAGTCACCAATTCGCTAACTCTCTACACATTGTCTGGAGTGTGTGCAGCACGAGGCCTGCTGCTGCGATGACAATCCTCAAAATTGTCGTGCCTGCTTTCATCACATAACCTGTTTGCCCACCGACTAACTGTATTGCGATCGACAGCAGCATCTCCATACACCTTTTTCAACCTCTTGTGGATGTTTCCCATTGTCTCGTTTTCACAGCACAGGAATTCTGTGACGGCACATTGCTTCTGACGAACGTCACGTGTAGCAGCCATCTTGAAGACATGCTGTGACGGCGCCACTCACGGGAACAGGTTGAACTAAGTTTGAAAACAAGCGGGAAGGATGTATCTACACACTGTAATACTTTCACACATGCAGAATGAAAACTGTATTTTTACAAAAATAGTGTGCATTTCTTTTGGAGTTATCCTCGTATTTTATCTCCGCATGTCATAAATCCGATCTCCTAAATATAAAATTATTCTCCGACTTTCTGACCCATCACTGAGGCGTAGTTTTCTGCAGCAAAAGCTGTGAAAGTTTCGCTGGGTTAGTGTGTCCTTACATTCCGCATAGTATCTCAGCTTTCAATATTATGCAGCCAAGTTGGGTCAGGCTTCTCACTGTCGTTGTGAGTGAATTTAATGGCATTAATAACAAGACCACGCACATTTTTCTTGCACTCTGCTGTAACCACACATTCTATTTTGATCTGAAATATGACTGTACGTAATCAGGTGACTAAAATAGTTCACGCTATGGAATCGGCTACAGTCCACTTTGTTGAGAACATCAGACGATAGAGCGAAAAAGGAGTGGTGTGGTAATCTGGCGCATCTTTAGACAATGATACGGACGTTCTGCTCGCTCTGCTATCTCAACAAGAATGCATCCCACTCCAACTCAGAAGAAAAAGCTAGTGAACTGCCTTAGATATTGGCTGCACGACTAACGCAGAGGGCACCTTCACTGCAGCGGTCACTGTGCAGCGCTGGGTTAACAAGTCCGAGATGCACCACGTCTACAGAGCACACTAACGGCGCTTCGGAATAGAGGTGCGCCACCGTATTAGCAGGCCCTCACATGTGTGGGTTCCGCTATAGCATTAACATGCCACATATACAGGGTGTTTCAAAAATGACCGGTATATTTGAAACGGCAATAAAAACTAAACGAGCAGCGATAGAAATACACCGTTTGTTGCAATATGCTTGGGACAACAGTACATTTTCAGGCGGACAAACTTTCGAAATTACGGTAGTTACAATTTTCAACAACAGATGGCGCTGCCAGTGATGTGAAAGATATAGAAGACAACGCAGTCTGTGGGTGCGCCATTCTGTACGTCGTCTTTCTGCTGTAAGCGTGTGCTGTTCACAACGTGCAAGTGTGCTGTGGACAACATGGTTTATTCCTTAGAACAGAGGATTTTTCTGGTGTTGGAATTCCACCGCCTAGAACACAGTGTTGTTGCAACAAGACGAAGTTTTCAACGGAGGTTTAATGTAACCAAAGGACCGAAAAGCGATACAATAAAGGATCTGTTTGAAAAATTTCAACGGACTGGCAACGTGACAGATGAACGTGCTGGAAAGGTAGGGCGACCGCGTACGGCAACCACAGAGGGCAACGCGCAGCTAGTGCAGCAGGTGATCCGACAGTGGCCTCGGGTTTCCGTTCGCCGTGTTGCAGCTGCGGTCCAAATGACGCCAACGTCCGCGTATCGTCTAATGCGCCAGAGTTTACACCTCTATCCATACAAAATTCAAATGCGGCAACCCCTCAGCGCCGCTACCATTGCTGCACGAGAGACATTCGCTAACGATATAGTGCACAGGATTGATGACGGCGATATGCATGTGGGCAGCATTTGGTTTACTGACGAAGCTTATTTTTACCTGGACATTCTTCGTGAATTTGTGGCGGTACAAACTGCCTTAGACGACACTGCGAACACCTCGTGGTTTATGCAAGATGGTGCCCGGCCACATCGCACGGCCGACGTTTTTAATTTCCTGAATGAATATTTCGATGATCGTGTGATTGCTTTGGGCTATCCGAAACATACAGGAGGCGGCGTGGATTGGCCTCCCTATTCGCCAGACATGAACCCCTGTGACTTCTTTCTGTGGGGACACGTGAAAGACCTGGTGTACCGCCAGAATCCAGAAACAATTGAACAGCTGAAGCAGTACATCTCATCTGCATGTGAAGCCATTCCGCCAGACACGTTGTCAAAGGTTTCGGGTAATTTCATTCAGAGACTACGCCATATTATTGCTACGCATGGTGGATATGTGGAAAATATCGTACTATAGAGTTTCCCAGACCGCAGCGCCATCTGTTGTTGAAAATTGTAACTACTGTAATTTCGAAAGTTTGTCTGCCTGAAAATGTACTGTTGTCCCAAGCATATTGCAACAAACGGTGTATTTCTATCGCTGCTCGTTTAGTTTGTATTGCCGTTTCAAATATACCGGTCATTTTTGAAACACCCTGTATAATTCTGACCTGATATTGACGAACTGACCATGGGCTTCCTGGGTGTTATTTGGACGCTTGAAAACTAGTATGGTTGACCGTACTTGGCTAAGAACCGTTGCTTTCTTCAGCAGTTCCTAGTAAAATGTTCATCTGTTACCACGACGTACTGACACAATTTAGTCTGTGTAGCTTGTTGTTCCACAGAAATTTGCTTTACGTGTTTTACTGGGGCTGCGTTTCGGTGCACAAAATCAATTTAACGGCAGAAAGTGAGCCTGATGGTCAAGGAAAAGGAAGGACTGGAGATAGCAGTCCTACTGCTCATTCAACACTACTGCCGAACACAGGAAAGTGCTGTTATTTTGTTCCTTAATATTTTACACGGGCGTTGCAATGGGATGTGTAAATACCCATGATAAAGTCTCTTACATTCACCTCGGATCTTGTAAAGACGTCTGTCTCTTACAGGAGCAATACCAGCTCACGGCCTTGGATTCTTTGATGAATTCATCCACCTGCGATGCTCTGAGGATTTAGGCTGAAATTTCAACCGCTTTGGCAATTATTAGGCGCATGTGTATTGCGGGATGTCATTACGTCTTCTATGTAGCACAAATACTTGTCCAATCTTGTTCACATGTGGAAACTATATGCCGGCCGTGGTGGCCACGCGGTTCTAGGCGCTTCAGTCTGGAACCGCGTGACCGCTACGGTCGCAGGATCGAATCCTGCCTCGGGCATGGATGTGTGTCACGTCTTTAGGTTAGTTAGGTTTAAGTAGATCTAAGTTCTAGGGGACTGATGACCTCTGATGTTAAGTCCCATAGAGCTCAGAACCATTTGAACCTTTTTTTTTTTTTTTTTTTGGAAACTATGATAATCATTCAGGTTATCGAACTAATTTCACACGAAATTCACGTGTATAAGATTTATTGAGAATAGGAGCTTTCGAAATGTGGTGCTACAGAAGAATGCTGAATATCAGATGACAAGATCAAATAACTAATGAGGAGGTATTGAATAGAATTTGGGAGAAGAGAAATTTGTGGCACAAATTGACTAGAAGAAGGGATCGTTTGGTAGGACATGTTCTGAGGCATCGAGGGATCAACAATTTAGTATTGGAGGGCAGCGTGGAGGGTAAAAATAGTAGAGGGAGACCAAGAAATGAATACACTAAGCAGACTCAGAAGGATGTAGGTTGCAGTAGGTACTGGGAGATGAATCTTGCACAGGATAGAGTAGCATGGAGAGCTGCATCAGACCAGTCTCTGGACTGACGACCATAACAACAACATGATTTATTGACACCATTGAGACGTGTAACTGAAAATTACTTCTACTTATAAATAGCTACATCACCTTCACGAAATTTATGTCTCAACCCAAGCCCCTCTGCCACCTCGACTGTGTCATCAAGTCCCACGCGGGTTCTCAGTTCCCTACCGCGAGCCAATCAGAAGGTAGAATTTGCTCTACTTTCGAGTAGAGGACTCCATGAAGCAATTAATGGAAAGCATGAACATTTTACTGTGTGCGTCTCACGTGAACGTTCACGCATACAACTCGTGATAGAGACGTAGAATGCTTCCACAAAGTTCCACGTCAGGTCCTACGTCATCAACTTCCAAGTTGTACAAATTTGCATGTTTAATGAATGCTGAAACTAAAATATCTAACTAGTATTCCTCAATCAAATACAACGTTTTCGTTTTTACCAAAACAATCTCATTCAAGGACAGGGCTAATTACTCACATATACTACAAGGTTCTAGTATAAGAGTAGATACAGTGAAGTGAGCGTGAGAAACTTTCCTACGGAAACCGCTGAAATCAATAATGATTGCCAGTTAACTACTAGATTCGGCATCAAGAACGAGAAAGATTCTACGCTCTAGCATGCAGAGGATCCCTTAGAAATCGCAGTTGGTACAGAAACTGCAGCTTAATCACTCCATAAAGAGGCGGGCGTCTTGAATCTTTTTGAGCGGTGAAGTGCCATTTCATGTATCTAGTACAGCCAGAAAATACAATGTCTTGACTCGGGGAACCGAGAGACTACTTGCTGAATTCATGCGTAACTCGACAACACGCAAAATGAAGGTGTTTTCTTTTTTCTTCCCCCCTCAAAGATATGAGCTTCACTTTGAAAGTTGTCCGTTATGTCCGTTACAATCGGCCATCTTTCATATTCTCTGTTTATACATAGCTTCGTCCTTGGAGCTATCTTTGCTATTATACCTGTGGCACACTGATAGATTCCCGCATAATCACGGCTGTCAGACTTTTTATAATTTTGAAACAGTATTAATTATAAAGTTAATGCAAATCTCATATCTGTATTTCAAATTCGTACCTTTCATAACTTTAATTAACTGAAGTGCTAATTTTATCAGAGGGAACTAGCGAGCACCCATCACGCGTAGCGCAATGTCTAATTCGATATAATTAAACTAAATACTCTCATGCCTAATCCAAATCAGATTTTTCAGCCAGAACCATTTCCATTCGTAGTATATGATCACAAAGAACCATTCTTTGGATTGGTTAATTATTTTCAGATCACTGGTGGTAAATTACATCGAGAGCTTCGAGACAGTGGCTACTTGACTTTTTATTTACTGGTTTTGTGACACTGTGATGTCATAAGGTCCTTTAAATGAAATATAACAACTTCATGTATGAAAGCAGAAATTCGAGTCTCTGTGTTGCTTATCCGATAAATATTGAACGGTTACAGACCGTCTGGCTTACCTCCTTCCATTAATAACCTAACACTCTCTGCTTCTCTTCATGACTGGAAATATGCGGTACACATGATTCTCATCACTTTATTTAAGTCTAATATCATACTTGATTCTGAGTATTGTACTGTATCAGAAATGCGGGGGTTGTCTGTCTGGATTTATGTCTGAACAGGTTTTCAGATAACGCTATCAATCACTAAATTTGCTGACTACTGAATTCTTTACTAAGCGACATGTTTCGAAGTGATACTTCATCATCAGGCTATCCTGGTATAACAAAAAACAGTCAACGTAAGTTTGTAAAGATATTAAAGTTTCTTTACACGACTGTTTCGATCATCCTGTGGACAGAGAAAGATAACCTATTATGAGGCTATACCCCCTTACATATTGGTGTGTTGTTCACTTGAAAATTTTTATAAAACTATCATTCAGTTTGTTGTAGTAGCGTGGCATTCTCCATAGCTATTTCCGTAGCTCTCTCGTTTTTCTTCACCATTGTTCGCAAACTTGAAGGATGACTATCACACGACATCACAAAAAAATCGGCAGTGCAGGAAACAAGATGGCGGTCAAAACAAGGCTAGTTTCGATTTGGCTATCAGTATGTCGATCATGATGTTGTCAATTACAATGCCTTCTTCAATAGGATAAAAACTTTTCATTTTCAGAATTAGAAAAATATTTCACGGATATATACTTATATATAGCTTTAATGTCATGTACTTAACTATTTTAAGAGTATTAGACTGAAATTCGGAAAAAATGTGAATTTTTGAATTCTGTCATTTCATTTAAATGGTTCAAATGGCTCTGAGCACTATGGGACTTAACTTCTGAGGTCATCAGTCCCCTAGAACTTAGAACTACTTAAACCTAACTAACCTAAGGACATCACCCACATCCATGCCCGGGGCAGGATTCGAACCTGCGACCGTAGCAACAACGCGGTTCCGGACTGAAGCGCCTAGAACCGCACGGCTACAGCGGCTGGCTAGTAAAAAGGCATAAAATAAAAGACCACTGATGATGCTCCAAATAAACAAAATATAAAACAAAATTGTGTTTTGCTAAAGACGGGCCCCATCCAAAAACATATGTATTCTTAAAGCAAACATGGGCAAAAGAGCTTTAATGTCAAGATGATTATGTATGGATTGTTAGAACGCACGGTATAATGCAGTATTCCAGGATTATTCTAATTTACTGAGGCTGTGGTGTAAATAGTCGTAACATGTATTTGATGGCATTAAACATGAATAATATCCATGAAGATAGTAAATGCCAACAGAAATGATACGTCAGAGAGCACTATTAAACACTGCCTTGTTAAAAAGCAGAAACTATTTCATTATCTTGATCGATCAAGTGGCAGAAAATCGTGGTATTTAAACTGTGCTGAATACTACAGTGTAAAATTCAGTAAATTGATGAAAACGTAACGTTTCACGAACGGTATCACCGCCCTACAACCAAGAGCTTGATCCGCGTCAACGCGAGTGTCATTCTGGGGAACGCCAAGGCCTGCCTCTCGCTTAGTAACCTGTGACGGCACCGAGGTTCTAATGAAGACTGCCCGCCGGACTGGGCTGCAATTACTTCAGTGGCGCAGTGCGGGGGCGGAACGCGGGGCGGGGAGGGGGAGGAGGTCGGGGGGGAGGGAGGGGCGCGACTAATTGAACACGTCGCGACGGCGCACGCGCTGCAGGGAGCCGCTAGTACCCCGGTCGGCCACCAGAGCCGCCACCGAACCCAACACGTCACCACCGAGAGGCAGGTGCTGTTAGCGTTCCCGATTTACACTTCAGGCCGTGGCCGACACGACCGATTTTTTGGACAAAAGGCTGCGGTCTCGCTCGCTTCCCCAAATTAGCCTTATCCAGCAGTGTAAATGGGAAGAAGATCTCGAATTACCTGCTGAATCTCTCATTCGCTCTACAGCTTGTGACAAGCATTTTCGAATTGTTCACTGATGGTGTTGTCTCTCACAGCTACGTATCGTCTCCGAATAATAGTATCACACCCAGTTTTTCTTTATAGACGTCAGCAACTACAAATATACTCTGCGAATTTCTGTAATTCCCCATTATCAAGAGATTACTTGCTGAACCACTCACTGACGAATTACCCTGTGAGAGAGTGCTTGTATGTGCCTCCATGAACTCTTTATCTCTTAAATTCTTAATTTTTGTGGCCATATTTCAGTAATTCTGACGAAATCTCCACCGGGGTGACTGGCAGGTCATTTGAAACACTATACAAACAGCACATCAGGGCATTAAAGTACGGTACAAACCACTTGCAAGAAAGTTAAATGTGCATATGGCATTTTTGGCCAAGAGTCCCCAACTGGGATATTCCGCCTCTTCGTACAACTCTTTCTATTTCACGCTACTTAGTGACTTGCATGTCGATGGGGATGAAATTATGAGGACAACGCACATACTCAGCTCAGAGCAAAGAGAATCCCTGACCTCGCCGAGAATCGATCACCAGGACCCTATGAACGAGAGTCAGAAAAGCGCACCACAAGACCACGAGCTGTTCACACAACATTTGCAGACCATCTGAACAGGAATATCATAAGCCAACCACACAACCAAAGGTAAGAACATCACAGAAACCAGTCAAAGTAGATATCTCCTTACTTCTCAAGAAAGCTTCCATCTCTATACAACACTAACATACAATAAAGGTTACTTAATGACCAAATAAATATTGGAAACCGGACACTATACGAGGGCAATTCCAAAAGTAAGGTCTATTTTTATATAAGGGCATAGAGCTGTTTATTTCTACTGTGATTTACATCAGTTTACAGCTTGAATATTTAGCTATTTTTCGACATAATCACCATTTCTGTCGATGCATTTTTGTAGACGCTGTGGCAGTTTTTGTATGCCCATGTCATACCAGCTCGCCGCCATGCTATTCAGAAAGTTATGAACCTCTTCTTTCACATCGTAGTCGGAGCTGAATCGCTGGGAGCACAATTAACATTGACAGGTACTGTGAGACTCTGAAAAACTCAAACGGGCAATTCAGAACCGGAGAAGAGGAATGTTGAGCAAGGGCGTACACATTCTCCACGACAACGCTCGCTCACACATCGCTCGGCAAACCGTTGTTCTCCTGCAACAATTTCAGTGGAACATAATCACCCACCCACCCTATAGTCCTGACTTGGCGCCCAGTGACTATCACCTGTTCCCTAGGTTGAAAGAAAGTTTGGCCGGAAAGCGATTCAGCTACGACGACGAGCTGAAAGAAGAGGTTCATAACTTTCTGAACCGCATAGTGGCAAGCTGGTATGACATGGGCATACAAAAACTGCCACAACATCTACAAAAATGTATCAACAGAAATGGTGATTATGTCGAAAAATAGCTAAATGTTCAAGCTGTAAACTGAAGTAAACCATTGTAGAAATAAACAGGTACATGTACTTATAAAAAATAGGAGACCTTACTTTTGGGATTAACCTCGTATAAAATTATTGAGAAACATAAGATATCGAAAAGAACTTTCCGTTCCTGCCCCTCGCTCTCTCCAACTCAATCTCTCTCACGTATCTCCTTTCATTTCATCTCTTCCTCTTCACCCCTTTTCAACATGTTACTATCAACTTAGTCTCCATTCTCCTGCTCTGCATTCACTGTTTACTCACCTTTACTCCCCCTTCTTGTCCTTCCTCCCACACACACACTCACCATTTATATTTTCAACCCCTTCTCTACTCCATTAATTCACTTAAACAAATAAACATACAGTTATGTAACTGTCTCTATTTTAAACTTGTCACTTTTTCCATGGAGTTCATACATCCATAGTAACATAACTAAATGACGTAATACATACATGACGAACCACAGAGGACGAGAACATTTTTAGAACAGGGAAAAGCCAAAATTAGTGCTAAGTTGGCCACATGCATCACACAAAGACACATAGAGGCATGACTTGCCATCTAGTCAGAACGATGCAAACAAGCAGTAACCACACAACACTGTGTAGTGTTTCACATCAATATAGATAGGTAGATAGAGAGATATGGATATAGTTCCCCCCCCCCCCCCCCCATGAGCCACAGACCTTGCTGTTGGTGGGGAGGCTTGTGTGCCTCATCCATACAGATGGCCGTACCGTAGGTGCAGCCACAATGGAGGGGTATCTGTTGAGAGGCCACACAAATGCATGGTTCCTGAAGAGGGGCAGCAGCCTTTTCAGTAGTTACAGGGGCAACAGTCTGGATCATTGACTGATCTGGCCTTGTAACATCACCTAAAATGGCCTTACTGTGCTGGTACTGCAAACAGCTGAAAACAAGGGGAAACTGCAATCGTGATTTGTCCTGCGGGCATGTAGCTCTACTGTATGGTCAAATGATGACGGCATCCTCTTGGGTAAAATATTCCGGAGATAAAATAGTTCCCCCTTCGGATCTCGGAGCAGGGACTACTCAAGAAGACATTGTTAACAGGAGAAACAAAACTAGCATTCTACGGATCAGAGCGTGGAATCTCACATCCCTGAATCGGGCAGGTATGTTAGAAAATTTGAAAAGAGAAATGGACAGATTAGAGCTAGATGTAGTGGGAATTAGTGAAGTTATGTGCAGGAGGGACAGGACTTCTTGTCAGGTGAATATAGGGTGATTAATACAAAATCAAATAGGGGTAATGCAGGAGTGGGTTTCATAATGAATTAAAGAATGGGAGCGCGGATAAGCTGTTATGAACAGCATAGTGAACGCACTATTGTAGTCAAGATAAGCACGAAGCCCACACTCACTACAGTAGTACAAGTTTATGTGCCAAGTAGCTCCGCAGATGAGGAGGGGATACAAGAAATGTATGATGAGATAACAGAAATTATTCAAATAGTGAAGGGAGACTATAATTTAATAGTCATGGGGCACTGCAATTCAACACTATTTTCCTGTCTGGTTTGTGAATATCAGCGAACAGACAGATAATAATAGGTAATGATAATAGTATGTGATTAGTTTATACAAACTTTGGCCGCTTGACAATGGCTTTTTGCTTAACGTCCGTTCATTGTAAGTTTGACCGTGAGTGATTTTTCTGAAGATATTTCTTTATCGGACGTTGTAGACTGAATTGGACCATTGATAATATTTGTAACAGGGAACCTTTAGCCATTCCAAGACGCCGTTTAATTGGAACAATAGCTAGCAACATAAATGAAACACAAGACTAAATAATATCATTGTATCCACAAAATATTATACTAAATTAAATTACATATACACTCGCAATAATTCTGTTACTGTGTGTAACTATGAGTACGCCTAGCGAGATTGCGTCTTAATAAAGTAGAATAATGGCGATGTGCCAAATAATTATCTGGAGCGATGGCAGATATGCGTCCGATCAGGACGGCTTCCGGAACAAAAATCGTGCCGTCTTCTCGGCAAGACAACTGAACTGCGTAATTATTCTAATATTTCAGCGGTTTCACGCCACAATCGATACAACAGCTCATACTAATTAATATCCAAAGTAATTCTTTATTTATATTCTGAACTTACATGTACGGTTTCGCAATATATACACGCCCATCCTGTAAATGTCCCTTTAAAGTAGGAAAAGAACGACAAGGAAAAGTAGTAGGTGAATAGAGACTGGGAGAAAGGAATGAAAGAGGAAGCTGCCTGGTAGAATTTTGCACAGAGCATAATTTAATCGTAGCTAGCAATTGGTGTAAGAGGCATGAAAGAAAGTTGTATACGTGGAAGAGACGTGGAGACACCGGAAGGTTTTAGATTGGTCATGTTATGGTAAGACAGAGATGTAGGGACGAGGTTTTAAATTGTGACATTTCCAGGGGTAGACGTGGAATCTGACCACATCTTATTGGTTCTGAACTGCAGATTAAAACTGAAGAAACTGCAAAAAGGCAGGAATTTAAGGAGATGAGACTTGGACGAGGACTAGTAGAAATCCTTGGGTAACAGTAGAGGTACTGAATTTAATCGAGAAAAGGAGAAAATATAGACACAATAAACGAAGCAGGCGAAAGGGAATACAAACATCTAAAAAATGAATTCGACAGGAAGTGCAAAATGGCTAAGCAGAGATGGCTAGAGGACAAATGTAAGGATGTAGAGGCATATATCACTAGGGGTAAGATAGATGCTGCGTACAGGAAAATTAAAGAGACCTTTGGAGAAAAGAGAACCACCTGTATGAATATCAAGAGCTCAGATGGAAAACCGGTCCTAAGCAAAGAAAGGAAAACAGAAAGGAGGAAGGAGCATATAGAGTGTGTATACAAGAGAGATGTACTTGAGTGCATTTGGTATTAGTTGTAAGTGTGTGTGTGGTGGGGAGGGTGGGGGTGGAAATCGTAGCAGATTCAGAAGGATGTGTATTGCAGTAATTACTTGGAGAAGATGAGGCTTGTACAGGATAAAGTACCATGGAGAGCTGTATCAAACCGGTCTTTGGATTGAAGGCAACAAGAACATATATGAGTATATAGCTGTACAAAGTATTGAGGGATTAGGCAAAAGCATACAGCGTTTGCTCATATGTATGCGAAAATATATATGTTTTGTACCGTACTGTTTTTAGATCTTCGTCTTGAGGTTTTCTTCTTGTGTGGGATCAGCCTTGAGCAAACACATTATTTTCGTATTTTACCTAGACGTGTTTTGCTGAAGTGGCAGCACAGTCAATAGATGTTTTTTTTTTCCTTTCGCGTCCCATGTGCCGTGGTTTTTTGTACTTTTCAATGTTATGTCTGTACAAGTCAGAACCCAGCCAAAAGCAAATTTATTTGTAAGCACACACGGACACAAGTGGTTCAACTCTAGACGAACATTCGAGCGTTACACCAGATATCTCCGAGTGACAAGTTGCGAAAGAAAAACAACTGTAACGCGAAACACAAAACTTGTAAATATGTTCCATTACAGACTACTGAAGATGTTTTATATGAACAAAGCTAAATGCGTTTGGTGACAAAAACATTCATTTTCTTGTAGTTACAAATCCGAATTTAAAATACATTCAGTCTCAACTCTTTTCTTACATATATTGTACGTTCAAGGCCTGTATGTAGTACACCAAGGATGGTTATTTCATGTTTAGATTATATGACACCTTGGTCATTGGCAATCATCGTCTTTCACTTGGTAACCTGTGCGATTAAGATTTACATCTAACAGTGAAAAGACAGTCAAGAAAAGGAACTCCCAAGTGTTTGTTAACACTTAATCGAACACTATACAACAATTATTTGCTGTGACGTGGCTGGTTGATCGCCGTCTAAACAACGGATAAAGCAGCTATTATATAATAATATTCTTCCTAATTGTGTGAGCTCGAATCTAGAAAGCATGCGAAATCTTAATACTCTCTTTACATCGCCTTCTACATCGTCCCACTTTAAAATAATATACAAGGCAAACTGCTGTTCTCATACCAGAAAGGAAAATTATAAAGTCTCTCTCTCTGATGAGCACTTATATTGAGTAAGTGTCTCTCTCTCTCTCTCTCTCTCTCTCTCTCTCTCTCTCTCTCTCTCTATATATATATATATATATATATATATATATATATATATATATGTGTGTGTGTGTGTGTGTGTGTGTGTGTGTGTGTGTGTGTCTTCATACAGGGCGATGTGTGAAATTGCTTTCACACTACACGCTTCCATTGTTGTAGCGATCTGTTCCAGCTGCTGCAGACGCTGTATTGAAGCTGAAAGTGTTAATCAGAGTTGCGGAGGGATATTCGTCTGGGCTCTGTTGCATAGCACACATATATGCTTTCAGTTCTTAGAAATGTCCAACATTGGTGGATTTAAATGATCCGTGAAATTACTCCTTTTCCGAAGAAAGCATCAAACTATTTAACTAGAACTGAACGCTCCCGTTGGAAATGTTCTCGAGCTGGTATTCATTAATAGATCATAATTGAAATTTACGTCTATTGTGGAATAAACACGTACCTTCTTGAAATTAACAATATTTTATTGACTTTTGTGTCAATGAAATTCTTCTCGTAATATGAATTATCTGTTCACAGGCTTATATACGGATATATAATACAATTTCCTTCAAAATCTTGCAATGGCATCGATTTCTACTTCAGAAGAATGAAAACTCTTAATGAATTACCTCGTAACAAGAACAAAGACTTCCTACACTAAGAACAATTATCTGAGCGCTAACCGCTATAGAGTAATAAAGAATATCTTTTTCTCTTTCTCTCTAGCACCGTCACGTCAAGTCACGCTGCTTTCTCTCGTATTGCATGATACATCATAAAATGCAATCGGTTAAAATGTGGTTCACTAAAACTAATCACAAGCACTCAACCTTCTTACTTCTCTTCCACAGAAAGTCCATGAGGCATAGGGCAATGTCTTGTTGTTGATCTTGTCGTTGTTGTTGTTGTTACTGTGGTCTTCAGTCCAGAGACTGGTTTGATGCAGCTCTCCATGCTATTCTATCCTGTGCAAGATTCTTCATCTCCGAGTACCTACTGCAACGTACATCATTCTCAATCTGTTCAGTGTATTCATGCCTTGGTCTCCCCCTACGAGTTTTACCCTCTGAACTTCCCTCCAATACTAAATTGATGATCCCTTGAAGCCTCAGGACGGTTCCTACCAACCGATCCCTTCTTCTCGTCAAGTTGTGCCACAAACTCCTCTTCTCCGCAATTCTATTCGGTACTTCCTCATTAGTTACGTGATCTACCCATATAATCTTCAGCATTATTCTGTAGCACCACATTTCGAAAGCTTCTACCGGATGTCGAAAGCGAGGTCTGTGCCATATAACTGTAGTTGGCTTTACTTCATGTACTTGTTTTCTATCGCCTTTGGAAGGATTGATTCGACGTGTAAAAAAGTCAAAACAACCTAAGGTCGAAATAAATTCAAGGGTGGTAACATTAGGACTGCTGTTGGAATTCCACTCTTAAACGCAGAAGACATAGCAGATAGACGAAAATACAATTAAGGACGCTACGACGTAGAAGATTTGCCTAATGATGAGATTCAAGAATAAAAGGGAGTCGTTATGGAAGACATACCGGGTCTAGTATTAGAACCAGAGTTCAACAGAGATTAGGAAGGCTTACTACCAGATAAGCCAAAAGGGATAAACAACATTGCTCCGCAATTTCTAAAATTATTGGGGGAAGTGCAACCAAATGACTGTTCCGGTTGGTGTGTAGATTCTACGAGTGTGGAGATATATATTCAGTCTTTCCGAAAAGTATTATCTAAACAATCCCGAAGATAGCAAGGGCAGAGAAGTGCGAGAACTATATCGTAGTCAGCTTAAGGCTCATGCATCCAAGTTTCTAATAATAATATACAGAACTATGTAAAAGAAAACAGAGTCTGTTAGACCACAGTAGATGACTTTCGGAAAGATAAAGGCACCAGAAAGGCAATCCTGACGTTGCAATTGGTGATGGAAGCAAGACTTAAGGAAAATCAATGCAGGTAGGTAGGATTTGTCGGTCTGCAAACAGCGTTCGACAGTGTAAGACGGTATAAGATGTTCGAAATTCTGAGAAAAATACTAGTAAGCTGTAGGGAAAGAAGGGTAATACACAACAAGCACGTGAAACTAGAAGGAACAAAAAGAGTGTAAGACAGAGATGTAGTCTTCCGCTCGTACTGTTCAATCTGTCATACCTAACGGGCCGGGTCCGATTCCCGGTTGGGTCGGAGATTTTCTCCGCTCAGGGACTGGGTGTTGTCCTTATCATTTCATCCCCATCGACACGCAAGTCGCCGAATTGGCGTCAACTCGAAAGATTTGCACCAGGCGAACGGTCTATCCGGCGGGTGGTCCTAGCCACACGGCATTAATTTATTTATCGAAGAGAAAAAGACGGAAATAAGTGGAAAGACCAAGATTGGGATTAAAGTTCAGCATAAAAGGATATCAGTGATAAGATTCGCTGATGATATTGCTATATGCAGAGGATTAAGTAGGTAAAAAGACGAGGGCTAGTAGAAATCCTTGGGTAACAGAAGAGATATTGAATTTAATTGATGAAAGGAGAAAATATAAAAACGCAGTAAATGAAGCAGGCAAAAAGGAATACAGACGTCTCAAAACTGAGATCGACAGAAACTGCAAAATGGCTAAGCAGGGATGGTTAGAGGTCAAATGTAAGGATGTAGAGGCTTATCTCACTAGGGGTAAGATAGATACTGCCTACAGGAAAATTAAAGAGACCTTTGGAGAAAAGAGAACAACTTGTATGAATATCAAGAGCTCAGATGGAAATCCAGTTCTAAGCAAAGAAGGGAAGGCAGAAAGGTGGAAGGAGTATATAGAGGGTCTATACAAGGGCGATGTACTTGAGGACAATATTATGGGAATGGAAGAGGATGTAGACGAAGGTGAAATGGGAGATAGGATACTGCGTGAAGAGTTTGACGGAGAACTGAAAGACCTGATTCGAAACAAGGCCCCTGGAGTAGACAACATTCCATTGGAACTACTGACGGCCTTGGGAGAGCCAGTCCTGACAAAACTCTACCATCTGGTGAGCAAGATGTATGAAACAGACGAAATACCCTCAGACTTCAAGAAGAATATAATAATTCCAATCCCAAAGAAAGCAGACGTTGACAGATGTGAAAATTACCGAACTATCAGTTTAATAAGTCACAGCTGCAAAATACGAACGCGAATTCTTTACAGACGAATGGAAAAACTGGTAGAAGCCGACCTCAGCGAAGATCAGTTTGGATTCCGCAGAAATGTTGGAACACGTGAGGCAACACTGACCCTACGACTTATCTTAAAAAATAGATTAAGGAAATGCAAACCTACATTTCTAGCATTTGTAGACTTAGAGAAAGCTTTTGACAATTTTCATTGGAATACTCTCTTTCAAATTCTAAAGGTCGCAAGGGTAAAATACAGGGAGCGAAAGGCTATTTACAATTTGTACAGAAACCATATGGCAGTTATAAGAATCGAGGGATATGAAAGAGAAGCAGTGGTTGGGAAGGGAGTGAGACAGGGTTGTAGCCTCTCCCCGATGTTATTCAATCTGGATATTGAGCAAGCAGTAAAGGAAACAAAAGAACAATTCGGAGTAGGTATTAAAATCCATGGAGAACAAATAAAAACTTTGAGGTTCGCCGATGACATTGTAATTCTGTCAGAGACGGCAAAGGACTTGGAAGAGCACTTGAACGGAATGGACAGTGCCTTGAAAGGAGGATATAAGATGAACATCAACAAAAGCAAAACTAGGATCATGGAATGTAATCGAATTAAGTCGGGTGATGCTGAGGGAATTAGATTAGGAAATGAGACACTTAAACTAGTAAAGGAGTTTTGCTATTTGGGGAGCAAAATAACTGATGATGGTCGAAGTAGAGAGGATATAAAATGTAAACTGTCAATGGCAAGGAAAGCGTTTCTGAAGAAGAGAAATTTGTTAACATCGACTGTAGATTTAAGTGTCAGGAAGTCGTTTCTGAAAGTATCTGTATGCAATGTAGCCATGGATGGAAGTGAAACATGGACGATAAGTAGTTTGGACATGAAGAGAATAGAAGCTTTCGAAATGTGGTGCTACAGAAGAATGCTGAAGATTAGATGGGTAGACCACATAACTAATGAGGAGGTATTGAATAGAATTGGGGAGAAGAGGAGTTTGTGGCACAACTTGACAAGAAGAAGGGACCGGTTTGTAGGTCATGTTCTGAGGCATCAAGGGATCACAAATTTAGCATTGGAGGGCAGCATGGAGGGTAAAAATCGTAGAGGGAGACCAAGAGATGAATACACTAAGCAGATTCAGAAAGATGTAGGTTGCAGTAAGTACTGGGAGATGAAGAAGCTTGCACAGGATAGAGTAGCATGGAGAGCTGCATCAAACCTGTCTCAGGACTGAAGACAACAACAACAACATTGCTCTACCTAACGAGAACGTAAAAGAATTTTAGAACCAGTTGAATGAAATGAACCATTTAATCAGCACACACACTATGGACTCAGACTGAATCGAAGAAACTTGAAAGTAAGAAGAACAGCAGAAATAAGATTAGTGATAAACGTGATATCAAAATTGGTGACCATGAAGTAGACGGTATGAAAGATTTTTGCCTTGGAAGCAAAATAACATGGGACAGATGAATCTAGCACGGCTTTAAAACAGATTAGTCCTAGCAGAGAGGGCATTCATGGACAAAAGCAATCTGCTGGTATCAGACATTGGCATTAATCTAAGAACGAAATTTCTGAGACTATACGCCTGCAGCGTCACTGTATGGTAGTGAATCATGGATTGTGGCGAAATCGGAAAGGCGAGAATTGAAGGGTTTGAAATCTAGTGATCTAGAAGGATATGGAAAATTAGGTGCAGTAATAAGACAAATAATGACGACACGCTCAATAGAGTCGGCGAACAAAGAAAAGTATATGAAAAATAATGAGAATGAGAAAGTACAGATTGATAGGATATCTGTTAAGACACCATGGAATAACTGAAAACCGCCGGCCGATGTGGCCGTGCGGTTCTAGGTGCTTCAGGCCGGAACCGCGCTCCTGCTACGGTCGCAGGTTCGAATCCTGCCTCGGGCATGGATGTGTGTGATGTCCTTAGGTTAGTTAGGTTTAAGTAGCTCTAAGTCCAGGGGACTGATGATCTCATATGTTAAGTCAAATAGTGCTGAGAGCCATTTGAACCATTTTGAACTGAAAACCGTCATGACTGGCCGGCAACAGCTGCTGATAAAATTTCAGTTCCGATCTTCAGACCATTATCAAGATGATGAAAACATGAACCTGGTGATGGACTGTGGACTGAAACTGGTTGTTGGAAAATAATTTTGTCAACAGTTGTTGGTGGTAAATTATGACGTCCTTCAAATACACTCGAAAGAATGTGCACAGCAGCGGAATTATCGCAATGGAAGGGAAATCGGTAAATGTACGGTACATGTACAGTCAAGTAGATGATTACAATTCCAGTTAAATTGTACGAATTATTCAAAACAAAGAGCTTCACAAATTGAGCAAGCCAGTAACGCATTTGCCCCTCTGCGGACCTACTGCAAGCACTTATTCTGCCTGACATTGACTGATAGGGTTGTTGGATGAAGGGATATCGTGCTAAATTCTGTCCCATTGGTGCATTACATCGTCAAAATCCAAACTGGTTGCATGCCCAAAATGCTCCAAACTTTGTCGATGGGGAAGACATCTGACGACCTTGTTGGCCAGCATAGGGTTTGACAAGCACTAAGAGAAGCAATAGAAATTCCTGGCGTGTAGGAATGGGCATTATTTGCTGAAATGTAAGCCCAGGACGGCTTGTCATGAAGAGCAACAAAACGGGACGTAGAACTTCGTCGACGTACCACTGTGCTTTAAGGGGTCCTGCTATGGAATAATCATCACTTCATCTTGTCGGACCGTATGGCAGGTTGGCATCCCACTGTAACGCCGGAAATGCATATCCTCCTATTTCCATCTATTGTACTATAAATTTGTTTTCCTTATTTTTGTTACCTGAATATATAACAGTTCTGTGTCTTCGTATATTGTAATTGTTTTACTATTTGTATATATATATTTATGCATTTATGTCGATGTATAATTGGTTTGTTTCGTAAATATTATTTGTATTTTTACGCTGGGTCTTTCCTAGGGAAAACTGCTATCGAACGATTACATCGATAGGTCGTGTGAAGAACGAAAGTGTTTAGGATCTTTGGTAGTGTTAACTCTGGCGCGTGGAGCGCGGGCAGAGGGAGTCTGGCTGGAGTAGCGAGTGGAGCAGGTGTGTTGTGTGATGCTCCCGCGAGTTGCCGCGCTTTCGGGGTATGGCAGCATGTAATTGCTCTCGACTTGCGATGATAGTTTCTGACATGGTGTCGCGGACGGGAAGCATTAGCTGGCGCACATCAAGAGCCCGTTCCGTCTGGTGACCGTGTCGAGAAGAAGGCGCGCCAACATCCAGCTTCTGCAACAGCGACGGCCGACAATGAGTGACTGTCGCCACATCCTCGATCGACGGCTTCAAACCTTCAATCAACCAACAAGGAAGACTGGAAGCACGTAAAGTTTTAGAACTGTATGGCAGACCTCAGCTTTTCAAACTTTTAAAATTGTTGCATTGCAAAATTACAGCAACTTAGCATGACGTTTGTTGCTCATTGTCCCAATTGCATTGCCAAGCAGGGTCCCTACCTTTTCCGAAATGAACCCGAGTGTCATTGAAATTCAAATATAAATCGATTTCACTGCTTTAATTTCAAAGTTCAATTAAAGTATTCATAGCTGGCTACAATAGTTAGATTACACTAGCACAAATTAAGAGTGCGAGTTTTGTTACCGTATTTTAGCTTACCTGTGACTGCAGCTCAGCTTGGTACGTACTAAATTTTACTATTGTTAATTGTTCAGAATCATTTAATTCAAGTTCAAAGTTAAATCTCTTATTTCGAAATTGCGTAGATTCAAGTAGCTTTTGAAATGATTGTTGACGTAGCCCAAGACTAACCGTATTTTACTGAGTTTCGATGTGCTTCAGAAAGAAAGCTCACTATTAACTTCAGGCACTAAATTAAGTTTCGATTTTCCGGTTTTATTAATTCTTTTGCTAAATTAAGTCAGAGTGTAGCGAAATTTATTACTTCTGACAAACTTTCAGTTTTCACACTACACTTGTCAACCTTCAGTTGCCACGCTTCTAGTGCTAATTATATGTGTAATAACCTTTCATTTTTCAGTTAATATAGTAATTGTCCTTAGGACTGGCGACCGTAATTTCCCCCAAATCTCAAATATCTAATTACCACTAGTTAATTGTTAAGGTAACAGCCGCACATTTACTTTCATTATTAACTTTACCCCTTTTTCAAAATTAATTTCCACCAGTTTCATTTGCATTTTTCCTTTCATTTGGATGTAACCCTTTCCTCCCTCTTTACCGACAAATTAACCTCGGTGACGATTGCTTTTCCCAAATTTCCATTAGGTACACGCGGTTTAATTTTTCTCTGTCATTAAGGTTGGTAAGTGAGGTGGAGGTTACACCACCACCGTTCAGGCCATCTCGACACATCTATGATTGTGGCTCAATTCGAAGAGGTACCCATCACTGAACGCAATTCCACTCCAATCAACGACACTCTAGGCAACGAGACCAGCGAAGACGGGTCTGCAGGCGCCCTATACAGCAGTGAGATACCAACATGACTATGACCCGCCATACGGCCTGATAACCAAGAATCATGGTCTCCGGTGCCATTTTATTTCATAACAGATTCCCTTTGGTTGTCATCTGTGGCACCCTTGCAGCACAGCGGTACGAAGACGATGGTCTACGTCACGTTTTGTTGACCTCCACGGCAAGGCATCCAGGGCTTACGTTTCAGCAAGTAAATGCCCTTCCACATACAAATATGGAGGAGAGAGGGTGCAAGCACTACTCTGAGATGAAAAGGTCGGCACAAGATAGGAATTTGTGGTGGGCTGCATCAAACCAGTCAGAAGACTGCATGTTGTTATCAATGGAGAGACGTCTACAGACGTTAAAGTAACCTCTGGCGTGCCACAGGGGAGTGTTATGGGACCATCGCTTTTCACAATATATATAAATGACTTAGTAGATAGTGTCGGAAGTTCCATGCGGCTTTTCGCGGATGATGCTGTAGTATACAGAGAAGTTGCTGCTTTAGAAAATTGTAGCGAAATACAGGAAGATCTGCAGCGGATAGGCACTTGGTGCAGGGAGTGGCAACTGACCCTTAACATAGACAAATGTAATGTATTGCGAATACATAGAAAGAAGGATCCTTTATTGTATGATTATATGATAGCGGAACAAACACTGGTAGCAGTTACTTCTGTAAAATATCTGGGAGTATGCGTACGGAACGATTTGAAGTGGAATGATCATATAAAACTAATTGTTGGTAAGGCGGGTACCAGGTTGAGATTCATTGGGAGAGTGCTTAGAAAATGTAGTCCATCAACAAAGGAGGTGGCTTACAAAACACTCGTTCGATCTATACTTGAGTATTGCTCATCAGTGTGGGATCCGTACCAGGTCGGGTTGACGGAGGAGATAGAGAAGATCCAAAGAAGAGCGGCGCGTTTCGTCACTGGGTTATTTGGTAACCGTGATAGCGTTACGGAGATGTTTAATAAGCTCAAGTGGCAGACTCTGCAAGAGAGGTGCTCTGCATCGCGGTGTAGCTTGCTCGCCAGGTTTCGAGAGGGTGCGTTTCTGGATGAGGTATCGAATATATTGCTTCCCCCTACTTATACTTCCCGAGGAGATCACGAATGTAAAATTAGAGAGATTAGAGCGCGCACGGAGGCTTTCAGACAGTCGTTCTTCCCGCGAACCATACGCGACTGGAACAGGAAAGGGAGGTAATGACAGTGGCACGTAAGGTGCCCTCCGCCACACACCGTTGGGTGGCTTGCGGAGTATCAATGTAGATGTAGAAGACTGATGAATCAGACAATAAGAAAATGAAAGAAAAAATCTGCTGCCATTCATTCTCACACAGACTCGTAACACTCCGCCAGAGGAAATCATACACAATAGGGATGGCCCTCTGCAGCACAGCAACACATTCTCGCAGCTGCGGCAGTCTGCTACTTCCTGTGAATTACCAAGGGTCTTGGTACCTGCCCTGAGGGGCTGTACTGTCTTCCTGTTCCTCTGTAATAAAACAAATGTTGGCCTGGATTGTCTGAATCTTGTTCGCTGGCTACATTGTTGTATAATCTGAAAGAAAGTTTGGCAATCTAATCAGATGAGGAAGTTCTTGCGTAAGCCTCGCATCACTGCTGAAAGGGCAGTGAAGAGCTCTGACTCGGAAGCTGTGAATTCCTTACGAAAGTGGATCCTCTCTTCGGTCGAACCCATCAGCGTAAATGTGGCTGCTCCCAAAATACAGAAAATTCTGCACTGCATACATAATGTGGGAAACATGCTTTCTTATTCTCCATCCAGTACAAAACCTTCGTGCCATCTCTAATAGCCAAGATGAATATTTACCCCCAAATCTGGATTAAACCATTTGTGTTCACCACACCTCGACGTACGCTCGAATTCTGCAAGGTCTCTTTGCTATTCTGTCCTGTAACAGACCCTCATGTGTGTTTCTTTTTTTTCACTTTTCATTCATTGCCATAATGGCAAGCCATGTTCTTGAGGATCTCAACGAAATGGGAATGGAGGATTAAGTTCCCAGGTGGGGATATCAGAGACAGCATTTGATCTGTGTGCGACAAAATGTTAAGTCGATGACTGTCGAACACAGCTAGTCAGCGACTTAACATTTTGTCGCACACGAAACAAATGCAGTTTCAGGTAGCCTCAATTTGTAAGTGTACTAAAGTGCACTGAAAAAGGAGGAGACAGGTGGAATGGTCGTCCTTTCATGTGCACTCTGAGCAAAGGAAAAAGTCACTTACCTGAAAGGTGTTGTTGTTCTTCTCTACAGTTCCCCGTCCACAGAAGCGCAGCTACACTGTGAAATAACTCGGGTAGCGTACCAGAGGCACTTTCCGCTTTTCCTGTACCAGTCGCGTATTGTTCATGAAAACAATGATTGAAGGTAAGCCTCTGTGTGGGGTTGAATCTCTCTAATTTTGTCTCGATGGTCTTTTTGCAAGATATACGTAGGTGGAAGCACTACACTGGTTGACTATTCTTAAGCCGTCTGAGAGAGGACAAGTTAGTCTCTCACCTATTTTTCGTATACGGAAAATTATTAAAGATTTTGATACAACCTGGTGCAACTTGAGCGAGAGTGCTGTGTCCCATTGACAAGAGGCGAGCTAATCCGATGTTCCATGCCGGGAGGCACATTCCAATGCAGAAGTGAACGGGAAGAGCAGGGCTGTCCTACGCCCCACTAACACTGAATGGATTTCTACGCTAGGGCGTGAGTTGCACGTCAAATGCAACGCTGTCACGCCAGTCAGTCACTGATGGGTAACTGCTGCCTGACCAGGATGAAGCCACGGGTCCAGCTGCAGTCCAGAAGCTGCCAAAGATGCCGGTTGCTGATCAGTCGCCGTCTGTCGCCACTTTTGTCATGTCATGCGCTGAGTGAGAGGCCATTCCACTCTGGGGCAAATTGCTGTTCCTCACAAGGGAACCTCCCCATCGCACCCCCCTCAGATTTAGTTATAAGTTGGCACAGTGGATAGGCCTTGAAAAACTGAACACAGATCAATCGAGAAAACAGGAACAAGTTGTGTGGAACTATGAAAAAAATAAGCAAAATATACAAACTGAGTAGTCCATGTGAATTATAAGCAACTTCATGGACACCGTAGACCAAGGAGCGCCGTGGTCCCGTGGTTAGCGTGAGCAGCTGCGGAACGAGAGGTCCTAGGTTCAAGTCTTCCCTCGACTGAGAAATTTACATCTTCTTTTTCGCACAGTTATGATCTGTCCGTTCGTTCATTGACGTCTCTGTTCACTGTAATGAGTTTAGTGTCTGTGTTTTGCGACCGCACCGCAAAACCGTGCGATTAGTAGACGAAAGGACGTGCCTCTCCAATGGGAACCGATATAAAATTTGATAGCAAGGTCATAAGTCAGCCGATTCCTCCACAGGAAAACACGTCTGATATATTCTATACGACACTGGTGACGGCATGTGCGTCACATAATTGTCTGAAAATAAAAAATTAAAATTTTCATTCACGGGAAGCATTGAACCAAGGACCTTTCGTTGAACAGCTGCTCACGCATACCACGAGACCACGGCGCTCCTGAGCTCAGGTTGTCCTTGATGTTGCCTATGTTGCACATGGACTACTCAGTTTGTGTATTTTGCTTATTTTTTTCATAGTTCCACACAACTTGTTCCTGTTTTCTCGATTGATCTGTGTTCAGTTTTTCAAGGCCTATCCACTGTGCCAACTTATAACTAAATCTGAGGGGGGTGCGATGGGGAGGTTCCCTTGTCAGTCCTACCAGTCACAGTTTCTGCGAGTGTGTAAGTGCCGCGTATCAATTCATGCGACATTTTCAATTGAAAATTTGTCTCTCCAGGGGCCCTTGCAGAGGGAGCGATAGGATACCTTTCTGTAATATCATTATCTGATATCTTTTGTGTTTTTGTATGTGTCAACTAAACTGTTTGATTGTGAGGTATGTATTTGTCTACACATTTATTAATGCTCTGATTATGTGCCTCTATTTGTTCTCATGTTGTGGACAATAATTCACAAATGTACACAACTTAGGTAATAAGACAAAATATTACACGTGTGATTTCCTTGTTCATTGAGAACTTGAGAATGTATGTGTTTGATGATTGAGACCAAATGAGTCATAGAGCAAGGGGGAAATCAATGAGCAGAGAACAATTCAGACTCCAGGACACTGTAAATGATTAGGGACATTAGACAATTCTGACAGGATATGGTGTGAATGGGTATATTTCTGCAAGGCCTTTTAACTGCTTATGAAATGTTTATCAGAAGTCTGTTCGACCGAAGAGAGGATCCACTTTCGTAAGGAATTCACAGCTCCCGAGTCAGAGCTCTTCACTGCCCTTTCAGCAGTGATGCGAGGCTTACGCAAGAACTTCCTCATCTGATTAGATTCCCAAACTTTCTTTCAGATTATGCAACAATGTAGCCAGCGAACAAGATTCAGACAATCCAGGCCAACATTTGTTTTATTACAGAGAAACAGGAAGACAGTACAGCTCCTCAGGGCAGGTACCAAGACCCTTGGGAATTCACAGGAAGCAGCAGACTGCCGCAGCTCCGAGAGGGTGTTGCTGTGCTGCAGAGGGCCATCCCTATTGTGTATGATTTCCTCTGGCGGAGTGTTACGTGTCTGTGTGAGAATGAATGGCAGCAGATTTTTTTCTTTCATTTTCTTATTGTCTGATTCATCAGTCTTCTGACTGGTTTGATGCAGCCCACCACAAATTCCTCTCTTGTGCCGACCTTTTCATCTCAGAGTAGTGCTTGCACCCTCTCTCCTCCATATTTGTATGTGGAAGGGCATTTACTTGCTGAAATGTAAGCCCTGGATGCCTTGCCGTGGAGGTCAACAAAACGTGACGTAGACCATCGTCTTCGTACCACTGTGCTGCAAGGGTGCCACAGATGACAACCAAAGGGAATCTGTTATGAAATAAAATGGCACTGCAGACCATGATTCTTGGTTATCAGGCCGTATGGCGGGTCATAGTCATGTTGGTATCTCCCTGCTGTCTAGGGCGTCTGCAGACCCGTCTTCGCTGGTCTCGTTGCCTAGAGTGTCGTTGATTGGAGTGGAATTGCGTTCAGTGATGGGTACCTCTTCGAATTGAGCCACAATCATAGATGTGTCTGGAGATGGCCCGAACGGTGGTGGGATGCCAACCTGCCATACGGTCCGACAAGCAGAAGTGATGATCATTCCATAGCAGGACCCCTTATAGTACAGGGGTTCGACGAGGTTCTACGTCCCGTTTTGTTGCTCTTCATGACAAGCCGTCCTGGGCTTACATTTCAGCAAATAATGCCCACTCCTACACGCCAGGAATTTCTATTGCTTCTCTTAGTGCTTGTCAAACTCTATGCTGGCCAACAAGATCGTCAGATGTCTTCCCTATCGACAAAGTTTGGAGCATTATGGGCATGCAACCAGTTTGGATTTTGACGATGTAATGCACCAATGGCACAGAATTTAGCACGATATCCCTTCATCCAACAACCCTATCAGTCAATGACCCTGGGTCTACCATAATTCACACGACTCACGTCAATGTTTATATGTACTCTCGCTGGCTTGCAGCCTCATCTGAGTGAATGACCCCTGGAGTGAATGAGGTCAAGCTAGGATGTGTTTCAGCCATGGGCAATCCTGACTGGCAAAGTCATCTATTTTTACGTATATATCGGATATTAGGATGAGATTATCCTATTATTTCCAATGATTGCCTCTGGGTCATGTCACACTAAACAATATTGAGGTGAGACACTATCCATACAGAAATCAACAACAGGTACAGGGCAGTGAGAGAGGACAAGTTACTCCCTCACCTATTTTTCGTATACAGAAAATTGTTAAAGGTTTTGTTACAACCTGACACACCTTGAGCAAAACTCTAGAAAGTAATGACCTCAGCAGACATTGATCGAGCCTGGTAAATAGCTAAAACCATGAGGTATTTTTATGGTTCTTAACTCGTACAGATGGCATGTTGGAAGTTGAAAGCAATTGGCGGCGAGTCCATCACCCAGTAAATCTTGCCGGACAGGCCCACAGCCATACAGGGCAGACAGAGCAGCCCCTCGTTGAGACAGGTCTCCAGCAGAACAATGCCATGGTACCTGCATTGGCGCCAGCCGAAGCCTGGGCTGGGGCCGGCAGACTGAAGGAATGCGTCTACATAGTGGAGTCGTCGTGCAGAGCCACGTGTAATAAAAGTTCGCAAGTTTTCGTGTTTGCCGATACTGCAAATAGATCTGTAAACCACTTCCATCAGCCGCTTCAGTTGTATAAGAAAATCTGGCATCTGAGAAATGTTTCGACATAGAATCTTTATTACACCTCATAGCTAGGACTAACAAGCTCCAAGGAGCAGTGATTTATATAAAGATCTTTAAGATTGTATCTGTCCACTTGTTAGTGTGGGAAGAGACACAACTTGGGAGAAAACCATCTTCCCCTCTGTGAAAACTTTAAAAAAACAGTAATTGGCTTTTTTTTCTAGAAATGCATGTTTCTCAACTCTTGCCCTGGTTTACATGAGTTTGTGCTGTCATGTGGGAGGGGAGATATAGCGCCTCTAGATCGCTGTGATTGGCTCAAGACGGCGTGAAGGCGGTGTCGTTCGTGCACTTTGCAGGAAAACTGATTTTTTTTTCTGAAGAGGTGTGAGGCACTCAGGTGCTGGACTATGGTCTGGTAAGCACTTCTGGTCGATGGTCTATCCTTGGTACGACCAGCGAACGCGTGTGTCACACACTGAAGTCTATTGTGATTTCAGGGTTCTGGTAGAGAGCAAATTGCGGCTCGTCTGCCTGATCGCTAGACCGTGAGATTTTTGTATTTCTTTCATGGTCGCGATCTATTCACAGGTGCCGCCTCACGTGTCATCTCTGCCGTACCCATCTCGCCAGCCGCAAGTTACATCGCTGCACAAAGCAAACAGGGTAATGTACTCTGCTCCGGCATTGTCATGGCATACAGATCTCAATCGCCACGTGCTCTCAGCTGCACCTATGTAGTGAAACCATAGTATATTTAATCAATCAAAGTCTGCTCAGCGTCATATCAATCCAGATTGCGTCATCCACATTTTTTTTAAGGCCAGAGAACCTGACTCACTTCTCCCACCCAGGATCCTTGTCCATTTTGCTCTTAAACTGTTACTTGTTTATAGTATTCAATCAATGACTCGTTTAGCATAATTCATATCAGTGTTTGTTTCGGAGAAATAAATTTTGTTAGTAAACTAAATTTTTGCATACATTATCAATCATTTTATGCAGTCCCCACAGTGCTCCCGGAATTTTGACAATAGAGCGTACAATGAGGCAAAGAGCCTCTCTTGCACTATCTGCCGCTGGAGTTAGCTGAATATCTTCGTGACCCTTTCACATTAACTAAATGAACCTGAACCGAAAAGCGCCACTCTTCGTTGGATCTCCTCAATTTTCTCTATCAGTCATATTTGGATTGGATCTCATACTGATGAGCAATATTTAAGAATTGGTAGAACGAATGGTTTGTAAGCTACTTCTTTTGTTGGTAGACCACACTTCCTGAGAATTTTTGCAGTGAGTCCCAGTTTGGCATCTGCCTTACTCGTGATTAATGTTATGTGGTCATTCCACGTCAAATCGATCTGTATGCGTACTCCTAGATATTTTATGGACGTGACTGCTTCCAGTGGTTGTTGTACAATTTTGTTAACAATAATTAACGATAATAATGGTAATAAAATTTATAATAAAGTTTCTTACCATCAATGTATTCGAAGCACGCAAAATGAATGCAGTCTCAGAGATTTCCAATTTGGAAGTTACACTTTTTTTTAAAAAAATCTTTTATTTTGGAACTTTATACATACAGCCCACCACTGTATATAATTAGTGGGTCCTTTAATTGTTACAATGTTATTTGCAGTTAATTTCAAAGTTAACAGGTTTATAAGTGGGCTACAAGTAGTGTTAGTTACAATAGGCAAGGTATTTACTGTTGATGTCGCTCTGCTTATTCTAGTGGTGTAACTTAAGAACTAAACCTCTACACTGCTCGCAACCTCACAGGTGTGTCAGTCAAATATATAAACCTACTTTGCACAGCCTTGCTCATCGAGCGAATCTCGATGAGCGTACCCCTGACACTGGGCAGGCCCAAGACATCTTGATTATTTCGCTGCAGGTTCCTGTTACATGTTTCCTAATTATAAGTCCTACTTACTAGAGAATCTAACCTACGTCGATTCCGGTGCCTTGCCCAGATTCAATATTGCTGTACTCTGTTCCCGCTAGTCCTGCACATGGCGGATTCCAACCGTAATGGCAGTCTACCTATCCACGCACACGCAGTATGGGATTGGAGTACTGGGACACATTTTTTGTCTTTATCGATACTCACAATTGTCCTTCAGACACTCCACAGGAAATTTTCGTGAGACCTCGTTAGTCAGGTTATTTAGTATCCGAAATGTATCGTCTTGTCATAGTAGTGTGAACGTGTCATTGATCGGTAGTTGCTCTCTTAGCTCAGCTGGTACATCAGTGTAAAGGTGGCACTCATAAACCACATGGTCGGGAGTATCCTCCGATGCACCACAGTCGCACGAAGGCGTAGCCCTTCTCCCAAACCGACACAGATATGTCAGATAGGGCTTATGACCAGTAAGAAAATGGAACAATCCCAAAGTAGGCTTGGAGTATCTCAGAGTTAATTGTTCTTTCACATCTAGTAGGAATTGGAAAGTACTTTGTCCAGTGTCATCGGCTTCCCAAGCCTGCTGCTACAGCTCTTCACCTCTTCTCTTGATCGCAACCCTATCCCGAGTGGCCAGAATGTCCTTGTCTTCACGATTTCCCCCTTCTTCGCCCAAAACCCTGATGCTTGCTCTCTTATTCTAATGTCAAGAGGACAGAGCCCCATTATTACCAACAGGGTCCCACCTGGACTTGTCCTGTAGGCCCCCACTGACCTTATTATCATGTTTCTTTGCACCCTTCTCACCGTGATGGCGGAAACCACCCTCATGAACCCATGCGCTCAGAATGGTTAGAATGGCTCCTAGCACTATGGGACTTAACATCTGAGGTCAACAGTCTCCTAGACTTAGAACTGCTTAAACCTAACTAACCTAAGGACATCACACACATCCATGCCCGAGGCAGGATTCGAACCTGCGACCGTAGCAGCAGCACGGTTCCGGACTGAAGCACCTAGGACCGCTCGGCCACGGCGGCCGGCCCGTGCCCCCAGTGTCCCGAGCTGTAACCCACTATCGATGTTAGTATGCTGTTATGGTATAATTTTATTAATTTAGGGGGAAGATAGAATCTTTTATGCCCAATGAAAATAAGGTTATAAAGTACTTCTAGCGCTCTTTGGGTTACGGTTTCGATGTGCTTCATGAAGTTCCATCTTTCAACAATGATGACTCCCAGACAACGCGCCTCTCGTCGCCAGAGAACTGGCGACCCCTCTATTCTCACTGTTGGATTCTTTAGTAGTTGTCCTTTTAATGGGAGATAGGTCGACTTGCTTGGTGATATCGTCATTTTAGTGTTTTGGCACCACAGTTGTGACGTTTCCATAGCACTTTCTATCTTTGGCTCGGTATCTTGGCGGCTGCGGCCGACAACCAGCAGGAGGAGGTCATCCACGTAGGCTATCACCTCTAGCACCTCTTCTCTCTGTTGTAAACCGTGCAGTAATGGTTCTGTGTGGATGTCCCAGAACAATACGCCTAACACAGAACCCTGGGGCATCCCCTAGGTATTGCTTTTCTCAGTCTCCCGCTAGGAAATGATAACCAGATCTCCTGATCCTCGCAATAACTCCTCAGACAACCGTATAGCAGCGCTGAAAACTCTTTAGCCCGTAAAATGGAGAAGAGCGAAGGCAACCACAGGTGGTCAAAGGCGCCACTGACGTCCACCATAATGACAACTTGGTACTTGTACAGGGCTGCGTCACAGGCCTCGGGCGCAAGGACGAATGCATCAGCTGCCGATAGCCCAGGCCTCAAGCCGAACTGCTGTCACTCATCTCGCACAGCACTCGATGTGCAGCCAGACTTTCAGCCAACAATTTCTCAAATAGCTTTCCGAGAAGGTCTAGTAAACAGATCGGTCTATATGATTTGGTTTCGGCTAGGTCTTTTCATGTCCTTTCTTAATGATGACAACGTTTGCGGTTTTCCAGATTTTCGCGAATTTCTGCTGGCTGAGGCACTCGTTATATCGTTGGGTAAGCAGTATTACCAACTGAGTTGCTAGGAATTGTACTACCTCCACGACAATGCCGTCTGGCTCAGGAGACTTTCCTTTCTTTAAAGATTTTAGAGAACGGTTATACTGCCCTGTCATTTGTGTATCTTGCCCGATCGTCAGTTCTCATTTGACGCTGGCCCTCAGTTTCTCCTTCCGCACTGTCGTCAGGCAACAGGGACCGAAGGAGGACCTCAGTAGTTTCCTGCCAGGATTCCATCGTCCTGTCCCCATGTCTGTCAGTAGATATCCCCATTGGAGAGCGGATCTTCTCTCTCGCCACTTTGTAGGGCACTCCCCATGGACCAATAGTTAATTGATTTGTCGCATACCTTTCCCAACTTCGAACCCCAGCCCGAAGTTCTTTCTGGAATGTCTCCTTCAGTTCCCTGTACCGTTGCAACCATCGTTGCCTTCCCCCACCAGACGACACTGCGCTGGTAGTGCCCCCTTAGTCTTCTGACAGAGTGACGCATATGCTCTAGTTCGGCTGACTATGGTAACGAAAAGGCCGCCATGGCCCTCCTCCTGGTTGGTACAGCTGCTTTCACCACTCTGGTAATGGCACTCACTAGCTCCTCGGCATACCTGTCCACATTTGTATCTTGGTGTTGGTCTCTTTCTGGTAATGAGGGAATATCGCACTCCCTTGCTAGGCGTTCCCAGTCTGCTCTATTGTAGTTCAACTGCGCCTGCCACCGCGTGTTCCAGTGGCACTCTCTGTCACCTATCGTAAATGTTATAAGATTGTGATCACCTGTGGTGGCATTTTCTTCTACCTTCCAGTTCCTCACAGTGCTGACGACGTTAGGCGTGGCAAGTGTCACATCGATGTTTATGCCTTGTCCCCCTCCCGTTGTATTGGTGCGAAGATACATTTGTTGACGCTGAAGGTCAACTATCACTCCCTGCACCAAACGTCCATCGTCTGCAAAAATGGTTCAAATGGCTCTGAGCACTATGGGACTTAACTTCTGAGCTCATCAGTCCCCTAGAACTTAGAGCTACTTAAACCGAACTAACCTAAAGACATCACACACATCGATGCCCGAGGCAGGATTCGAAACTGCGACCGTAGCGGTCGCGCGGTTCTAGTCTGTAGCGCCGAGAACCGATCGGCCGTCGTCTGCAGGTCTTTCTGCATTTCGCCGAAATTTTCTAGCGTCGCGACTTCTCTGTATACAAAATCATCAACCACGAAAAGCCTCAAGGAACTTGCGACGTTATCTACTAGGTCACTTTTACGTATTGTGAAAATTAATGGCCCTATAACACTCTCCTGGGGTACGATCGAACTTTCTTTTACGTCTGAAGACTTCTCCCAATTCACAATGACATGGTCTTACGTTAAATCAGTAAGTGGATCGAAACGGCATATCCAGACAGTCCGGGATGATGAAGGCATTGAAACAGAGGATGACACGCGTAAAGCTGAAATACTAAACACCTTTTTCCAAAGCTGTTTCACAGAGGAAGACCGCACTACAGTTCCTTCTCTAAATCCTCGCACAAACGAAAAAATGGCTGACATCGAAATAAGTGTCCAAGGAATAGAAAAGCAACTGGAATCACTCAACAGAGGAAAGTCCACTGGACCTGACGGGATACCAATTCGATTCTACACAGAGTACGCGAAAGAACTTGCCCCCCTTCTAACAGCCGTGTACCGCAAGTCTCTAGAGGAACGGAAGGTTCCAAATGATTGGAAAAGAGCACAGGTAGTCCCAGTCTTCAAGAAGGGTCGTGGAGCAGATGCGCAAAACTATAGACCTATATCTCTGACGTCGATCTGTTGTAGAATTTTAGAACATGTCTTTTGCTCGAGTATCATGTCGTTTTCGGAAACCCAGAATCTACTATGTAGGAATCAACATGGATTCCGGAAACAGCGATCGTGTGAGACCCAACTCGCTATATTTGTTCATGAGACCCAGAAAATATTAGATACAGGCTCCCAGGTAGATGCTATTTTCCTTGACTTCCGGAAGGCGTTCGATACAGTTCCGCACTGTCGCCTGATAAAGTAAGAGCCTACGGAATATCAGACCAGCTGTGTGGCTGGATTGAAGAGTTTTTAGCAAACAGAACACAGCATGTTGTTATCAATGGAGAGACGTCTATAGACGTTAAAGTAACCTCTGGCGTGCCACAGGGGAGTGTTATGGGACCATTGATTTTCACAATGTATATAAATGACCTAGTAGATAGTGTCAGAAGTTCCATGCGGCTTTTCGCGGATGATGCTGTAATATACAGAGAAGTTGCATCATTAGAAAATTGTAGCGAAATGCAGGAAGATCTGCAGCGGATAGGCACTTGGTGCAGGGAGTGGCAACTGACCCTTAACATAGACAAATGTAATGTATTGCGAATCATAGAAAGAGGGATCCTTTATTATATGATTTACTTCTGTAAAATATCTGGGAGTATGCGTGCGGAACGATTTGAAGTTGAATGATCATATAAAATTAATTGTTGGTAAGGCGGGTACCAGGTTGAGATTCATTGGGAGAGTCCTTAGAAAATGTAGTCCATCAACAAAGGAGATGGCTTACAAAACACTCGTTCGACCTATACTTGAGTATTGCGCATCAGTGTGGGATCCGTACCAGATCGGGTTGACGGAGGAGATAGAGAAGATAGAAAGAAGAGCGGCGCGTTTCGTCACAGGGTTATTTGGTAACCGTGATAGCGTTACGGAGATGTTTAACAAACTCAAGTGGCAGACTCTGCAAGAGAGGCGCTCTGCATCGCGGTGTAGCTTGCTCGCCAGGTTTCGAGAGGGTGCGTTTCTGGATGAGGTATCGAATATATTGCTTCCCCCTACTTATACCTCCCAAGGAGATCACGAATGTAAAATTAGAGAGATTAGAGCGCGCACGGAGGCTTTCAGACAGTCGTTCTTCCCGCGAACCATACGCGACTGGAACAGGAAAGGGAGGTAATGACAGTGGCACGTGAAGTGCCCTCCGCCACACACCGTTGGGTGGCTTGCGGAGTATAAATGTAGATGTAGATGTAGATGGTGTCTTCCGTTTGCAAGAAACTCTTCAATCCATTCACACAGCTGGTCCGATACCTCGTACCCTGATATTTTGTTTATTAAGCGGCAGTTCGTAACTGTATCGAATGCTTTCCAGAAGTCAAGCAACACGGCATGTACCTGCGCGCCTGTATCTATTGCTTCCTGGGTCTCGTGGACGAACATAGAGAGATGGGATTCACACGATCTTGGCTTTTGGAACTCATGTTGGTTCCTAGGGAGGAGATTTTCGGTCTTCGAAAATGTCGTAATATGCGAGCATAAAACAGGTTCCAAAATTCTATAACAGACCGATGTCAGAGATGTAGGCCTATAATTTTGTGCTTCTATTCGACAATCTTCTTGATAACGGGTATGACCTGTGTTTTTTCCCAATCATTACGAAAGCTTTGATCCTCTGGGGACCTACGGTAGACTGCTGCTAGAAGAGTGTACGTGTAACAAAAATTAAAGCAAGCAGCCTACAATGCAAAACGGACGACTCTCAGACACGTAAAATGTGCTCAATGTAAGTATTTTGTACACATAATACGACAGTCATAACAATAAGCACGAACACGAACCGTATCCAGCTCACTGATTTGCGTAGATTTCGCAGAACAGGGCAGGCATTTTTAGTCCTCTTCTCCCACGACTGCATAGTGCTTTGCAGCCTCTTCGAAGGCTCTTTCTAATGCCAGGGATAAAAAGCTCATAGTTACATGCAAAAATAAATAATTTCACATCTGTGAACGCTAAAAATTACCTGTGTACACCAGAAAATCTGCCATATTGTCCACTAAAACTAAGCGAAAATCGCATCTTGATATATTTACTCTTTTACGATGCATTTTGGGTGAACTTTCTTAGCCACCTAGTTCTGCGTACTCTAGGAATTCGAAGCAGTATCGTGCATAACTCCTAGAGCACGAAAAATTTGAGTCTGAAGTGTCAAGTTATTTCGTTAAAATCGTTTTTAGTGTCTTACTGATACCTGCGGCCATTATTTGGAGAAGTCTATACTTTTTACAATTCAGGTATTCAGATGTTGTTCAAAGACCGTTAGCAGGGCCCAAGGCAGTGGTACGCCTACCTGTAAAAGAACAAAGAGCTCGTTCACCGCTAAGCTGTAACCTGTCATTACCTGTTATTATTTTGTTAATCAACGAAGTCCATTTGCAGCAACAACTCAGACGAAATACGCACCTTGTATTATCGCATTATGTCGATGATGACTAGAGGTAATGCAAAACGCTGCTGAAAATGACAGTATTCAATCTGAAACACTTTCTTATGTTTAAAGATATTCTTTACAGACGCAGTACGTAACAACGCAAAAGCTTCTGGTGACCCCTGCAGGCGACTGGTCATCTCTTTCACATGTCATTAGTATGCTAGACTCAAAAACGAGAGTTATTCGAAAATGTCTGAATGGGGAAAGCCCGTAAATACACTCCTGGAAATTGAAATAAGAACACCGTGAATTCATTGTCCCAGGAAGGGGAAACTTTATTGACACATTCCTGGGGTCAGATACATCACATGATCACACTGACAGAACCACAGGCACATAGACACAGGCAACAGAGCATGCACAATGTCGGCACTAGTACAGTGTATATCCACCTTTCGCAGCAATACAGGCTGCTATTCTCCCATGGAGACGATCGTAGAGATGCTGGATGTAGTCCTGTGGAACGGCTTGCCATGCCATTTCCGCCTGGCGCCTCAGTTGGACCAGCGTTCGTGCTGGACGTGCAGACCGCATGAGACGACGCTTCATCCAGTCCCAAACATGCTCAATGGGGGACAGATCCGGAGATCTTGCTGGCCAGGGTAGTTGACTTACACCTTCTAGAGCACGTTGGGTGGCACGGGATACATGCGGACGTGCATTGTCCTGTTGGAACAGCAAGTTCCCTTGCCGGTCTAGGAATGGTAGAACGATGGGTTCGATGACGGTTTGGATGTACCGTGCACTATTCAGTGTCCCCTCGACGATCACCAGTGGTGTACGGCCAGTGTAGGAGATTGCTCCCCACACCATGATGCCGGGTGTTGGCCCTGTGTGCCTCGGTCGTATGCAGTCCTGATTGTGGCGCTCACCTGCACGGCGCCAAACACGCATACGACCATCATTGGCACCAAGGCAGAAGCGACTCTCATCGCTGAAGACGACACGTCTCCATTCGTCCCTCCATTCACGCCTGTCGCGACACCACTGGAGGCGGGCTGCACCATGTTGGGGCGTGAGCGGAAGACGGCCTAACGGTGTGCGGGACCGTAGCCCAGCTTCATGGAGACGGTTGCGAATGGTCCTCGCCGATACCCCAGGAGCAACAGTGTCCCTAATTTGCTGGGAAGTGGCGGTGCGGTCCCCTACGGCACTGCGTAGGATCCTACGGTCTTGGTGTGCATCCGTGCGTCGCTGCGGTCCGGTCCCAGGTCGACGGGCACGTGCACCTTCCGCCGACCACTGGCGACAACATCGATGTACTGTGGAGACCTCACGCCCCACGTGTTGAGCAATTCGGCGGTACGTCCACCCGGCCTCCCGCATGCCCACTATACGCCCTCGCTCAAAGTCCGTCAACTGCACATACGGTTCACGTCCACGCTGTCGCGGCATGCTACCAGTGTTAAAGACTGCGATGGAGCTCCGTATGCCACGGCAAACTGGCTGACACTGACGGCGGCGGTGCACAAATGCTGCGCAGCTAGCGCCATTCGACGGCCAACACCGCGGTTCCTGGTGTGTCCGCTGTGCCGTCTGTGTGATCATTGCTTGTACAGCCCTCTCGCAGTGTCCGGAGCAAGTATGGTGGGTCTGACACACCGGTGTCAATGTGTTCTTTTTTCCATTTCCAGGAGTGTATTTTTTATTTTATGTCATTATTTTCTTGTAGTATTTTAACTGAATCTTCCGTCAGTTCTTGGTACAACAACATTACAATACATGAAAACCCTTGGTCGCATTTGTTCTACAGTATTAATTTACTGCATTTACCAATTTTCGGCTTACAAGGCCATCTTGTATGCTGATGGCCTAGTAAGCCGATGACCGGTTTACACAATAAACCAATAGTGCACAAATAAAGCAAACTAGCGATTTTCATTTATTGTCATGTAGTATATTTGGCATTTCCACTTTCAATCCGAAAAAAGGAAAGGAATTATTTAGCAACTGCGTGCATCTGCTAATCTGTCCGAATTAGGAACAAAAAGGGTACTGGATGTTGCGGCAAACCAAAAGCTAGTTCACTGGCAATTGTTTACGGACTCCGAGAACCATATATCTTTTGTTTGGACCATGGAAACTCAATACCGTCCAGATAACGAAAATTAAATTTGTCCTCAGTCGTACTTAACGATGACACAACGATTCACACACAAAAATGAAATATCTTTTAGATAATATGGAGCACTTTAAACGGCAGAAGTTTTGGTATGCTGAGTCGTACTCTGATAGTTGCCAAACAGGTATTCGGCAATAGCGCAGATCATAGAACCTTATGCTAACAGATTAACAGTATTCACGAGATACTGGCTATCGCCTGTTACCTCATCTGAAGAACATTAAGGCTCGAAAATACTTTTAAAGGAAGTAACGGTTGTAGGCGTTCGAGTTTTGCATTTGAAGGACGGAATCTACACTCCGCGATAGCGCTGGACGAAGTGCATTGACCTAAACGGAAAGTTTATCGAAAAGTAACCGTTCTTCAGACATAAATATCGCTATCTTGCACGGCCAAGGCGAGAACTTTTCATCTTTCCGCCTTTACTTCCATTTATAGATCACACTTCGCTAAAAGTAACGTGGGTGCTATTTACAAACTATCTCGAAACTAAACTCTAAGCTGTCTCACGTCATCCTCATATCGATATGCAGATACTTTTGTCAATGAGTTCCTCCATTACTTGCTGGAGTTACCGAATAACTCTCTTAAATAACAGCATCTAAATTGGATACAACAATATGTTGCTACGCGCAGGAGACCTATCTTGCCTCCTTGAAATCCAAAAATGTAGAATAATATTTCCAGCTCACGTTAAAGAAAAATTGCTCCAGCTTTATACCTGTTAGATCTTTACTTCAGTGATGCCGAAACAGTGACAACTCCGGCATGAGCTAGTCAAGAAACTTTGCGTGAGATGTGTGTGAAACACTTGTTTATTAGATCGCATCAGTCCTTTCTACTCCCAGTTAGGATGTAAGCGACCGGGATTTCCACACTGCTCTGTTTACTCCGCCGGTCTTTTAGCCACTAATCACCTCAGTACCTTTCCTCGCATATTAAATACGTATCTTGAATCTATAACTCAGTACCAGTTCAGAAAGCTTCAACGTCTTAGCTGTATCTTTGCATAACACTAGATCTTTCTCCTGCTTATTTTACACTTTAGCCTCACAGCTGTGGAACAAACAACCTTCTAACCAACGTGTTACCCAAAACCGTATGGTAATCGGGTGGATATTAAAGTAAAACTGTTATCAGCAGAGTAGCCTCTTTCTCGGCATATCCTAAGTGTTTCTGATAGAATAAAGATTCGGCTTCAGTTGCCAGTAATTTTTTATTTGTTTCACGATCTGTTTAGAAACCTAAAATTTCATCTTCTACATCTACATCTACATCTACATCCATACTCCGCAAGCCACCTGACGGTGTGTGGCGGAGGGTACCTTCAGTACCTCTATCGGTTCTCCCTTCTATTCCAGTCTCGTATTGTTCGTGGAAAGAAGGATTGTCGGTATGCCTCTGTGTGGGCTCTAATCTCTCTGATTTTATCCTCATGGTCTCTTCGCGAGATATACGTAGGAGGGAGCAATATACTGCTTGACTCTTCGGTGAAGGTATGTTCTCGAAACTTTGACAAAAGCCCGTACCGAGCAATGAGCGTCTCTCCTGCAGAGTCTTCCACTGGAGTTTATCTATCATCTCCGTAACGCTTTCGCGATTACTAAATGATCCTGTAACGAAGCGCGCTGCTCTCCGTTGGATCTTCTCTATGTCTTGTATCAACCCTATCTGGTACGGATCCCACACTGCTGAGCAGTATTCAAGCAGTGGGCGAACAAGCGTACTGTAACCTACTTCCTTTGTTTTCGGATTGCATTTCCTTAGGATTCTTCCAATGAATCTCAGTCTGGCATCTGCTTTACCGACAATCAACATTATATGATCATTCCATTTTAAATCACTCCTAATGCGTACTCCCAGATAATTTATGGTATTAACTGCTTCCAGTCGCTGACCTGCTATTTTGTAGCTAAATGATAAAGGATCTATCTTTCTGTGCATTCGCAGCACATTACACTTGTCTACATTGAGATTCAGTTGCCATTCCCTGCACCATGCGTCAATTCGCTGCAGATCCTCCTGCATTTCAGTACAATTTTCCATTGTTACAACCACTCGATACACCACAGCATCATCTGCAAAAAGCCTCAGTGAACTTCCGATGTCATCCACCAGGTCATTTATGTATATTGTGAATAGCAACGGTCCTATGACACTCCCCTGCGGCACACCTGAAATTACTCTTAATTCGGAAGACTTCTCTCCATTGAGAATAACATGCTGCGTCCTGTTATCTAGGAACTCCTCAATCCAATCACACAATTGGTCTGATAGTCCATATGCTCTTACTTTGTTCATTAAACGACTGTGAGGAACTGTATCGAACGCCTTGCGGAAGTCAAGAAACACGGCATCTACCTGTGAACCCGTGTCTATGGCCCTCTCAGTCTCGTGGACGAATAGCGCGAGCTGGGTTTCACATGACCGTCTTTTTCGAAACCCATGCTGATTCCTACAGAGTAGATTTCTAGTCTCCAGAAAAGTCATTATACTCGAACACAATACGTGTTCCAAAATTCTACAACTGATCGACGTTAGAGATATAGGTCTATAGTTCTGCACATCTGTTCGACAGATGTTCGACATCTTCAGGTACCATCAACGGTACTAGCGTAGAAGAACTGTTCAAAATGGTTCGAATGGCTCTGAGCACTATGGGATTTAACATCTGAGGTCATCAGTCCCCTAGAACTTAGAACTACTTAAACCTAACTAACCTAAGGACATCACACACATCCATGCCCGAGGCAGGATTCGAACCTGCGACCGTAGCGGTCGCGCGGTTCCAGACTGTAGTGCCAAGAACCGCTCTGTCACTCCGGCCGGCAGACGAACTGTGACATACCAAAATGAAAGGTAAAGTTGTGAAAAGTGGCATGATATGAAACATTAAAATGTGGCGGTCGGGTCCGTAGGGGGAGGGAGGGAGGGGGGGAAGGGGAGGGGTCACGCCCACATGAAACAAATTTTCGGATTGCAAGAAAGACGCTTACACAGAGAGTGGATTCTGTAGAAAATGAACTCCATAGGAGATAAATAAATAAATAACTGGACTCATGCGTAGAACTAGGAACTAGGACTGTTGATAAAATATCGATACATCGATGTTTACTCCAAAATTATCAATGTACGTCAGTATTACTCTTTTCACCGATATATCGATATCAAAATGGCAATGTCGACTGTCGATATTTTTATTTTACATTATACACTCCTGGAAATGGAAAAAAGAACACATTGACACCGGTGTGTCAGACCCACCATACTTACTCCGGACACTGCGAGAGGGCTGTACAAGCAATGATCACACGCACGGTACAGCGGACACACCTGGAACCGCGGTGTTGGCCGTCGAATGGCGCTACCTGCGCAGCATTTGTGCACCGCCGCCGTCAGTGTCAGCCAGTTTGCCGTGGCATACGGAGCTCCATCGCAGTCTTTAACACTGGTAGCATGCCGCGACAGCGTGGACGTGAACCGTATGTGCAGTTGACGGACTTTGAGCGAGGGCGTATAGTGGGCATGCGGGAGGCCGGGTGGACGTACCGCCGAATTGCTCAACACGTGGGGCGTGAGGTCTCCACAGTACATCGATGTTGTCGCCAGTGGTCGGCGGAAGGTGCATGTGCCCGTCGACCTGGGACCGGACCGCAGCGACGCTCGGATGCACGCCAAGACCGTAGGATCCTACGCAGTGCCGTAGGGGACCGCACCGCCACTTCCCAGCAAATTAGGGACACTGTTGCTCCTGGGGTATCGGCGAGGACCATTCGCAACCGTCTCCATGAAGCTGGGCTACGGTCCCGCACACCGTTAGGCCGTCTTCCGCTCACGCCCCAACATGGTGCAGCCCGCCTCCAGTGGTGTCGCGACAGGCGTGAATGGAGGGACGAATGGAGACGTGTCGTCTTCAGCGATGAGAGTCGCTTCTGCCTTGGTGTCAATGATGGTCGTATGCGTGTTTGGCGCCGTGCAGGTGAGCGCCACAATCAGGACTGCATACGACCGAGGCACACAGGGCCAACACCCGGCATCATGGTGTGGGGAGCGATCTCCTACACTGGCCGTACACCACTGGTGATCGTCGAGGGGACACTGAATAGTGCTCGGTACATCCAAACCGTCATCGAACCCATCGTTCTACCATTCCTAGACCGGCAAGGGAACTTGCTGTTCCAACAGGACAATGCACGTCCGCATGTATCCCGTGCCACCCAACGTGCTCTAGAAGGTGTAAGTCAACTACCCTGGCCAGCAAGATCTCCGGAACTGTTCCCCATTGAGCATGTTTGGGACTGGATGAAGCGTCGTGTCACGCGGTCTGCACGTCCAGCACGAACGCTGGTCCAACTGAGGCGCCAGGTGGAAATGGCATGGCAAGCCGTTCCAGGACTACATCCAGCATCTCTACGATCGTCTCCATGGGAGAATAGCAGCCTGCATTGCTGCGAAAGGTGGATATACACTGTACTAGTGCCGACATTGTGCATGCTCTGTTGCCTGTGTCTATGTGCCTGTGGTTCTGTCAGTGTGATCATGTGATGTATCTGACCCCAGGAATGTGTCAATAAAGTTTCCCCTTTCTGGGACAATGAATTCACGGTGTTGTTATTTCAATTTCCAGGAGTGTATTTTTGCACAATTTTCGGTAAATATTTGAAGTTGTTCATTTGAAATTGTAGTAGAACATAATTTTACTTTCACTGTGTGAAGGAGTCTTACTACTTTTTGAGCTTTAAGGGAAAAATTTGAATGACGAGATTGGTCTTTGTCGTAGGCGGAGACGTGTGAGGGGAAACGCTGACGTAATCGGCGCTCGGCGCTACCAACAGAAACTGCAACGTTTAGCTTCACCACGCAATTCTGACATTAAAACTGCTAGGGCACTGGCGTTGGCAGAAATGAAAAAAAAAAAAAAAAGGAATTCCACATGAAGGGTTCCGGATAAATCCGATACGTGACGAGACCGAACGACGGATCTATTTGACACCTTTCACTGTGCCACTTACATGCATTTACCATTGTTAGCAAAGCGTGACCGTGCATCGTTTCCCTTTCAACTCTCGCTCTAAGGTGGATAAGCAGGCTGCTAGCTTGTTGATGGACAGAATATCTAATGATAAATCCATACTTAAATATACAGCTCTAAAACCGGCAGTATATTTATAATGTAGAACCGATTTTTTTATAGCCAGGTATGTCGAATTTTTTCCGTCGATATATCAACACCCGTTCTCCATATATATTGAGAACCGATAAATGATAACTTTGAAATATCGATATATCGTATTCCCGATATTTTTAAAAATATCGACAGCACAACCAGCAACCGCGGTGCACGCCTCCACGGCACAACACGGAAACAACTGGTGCAGTCGCCCCAGAAGCTAGCTGACGGCAGCGGTGGCGGAAGAGAGCGACGTAGGAACCAATGAGGTGGGGGACCGAAACGTGTAACCGAAAAAGTGTGGGAAACTGGGGCTGAGTGATCCTTACGCTTCCACAAGATCGATTCAGAATAGAGCTACAAATATAAGATTAAATACAATAACTTTTAAACGTGAGTTCGGAAAAAGCAAATACAACTCAATGTCACAGAATGCATCAAAATAACAAGATAAAAATACAGGTAAAACATGGGACAAGGACGGTTTACAGACATATTTCTTAAATTGACCAGTAAGACAGGTCTTGCGGTTCTAGGCGCTTCAGCCTGGAACCGCGCGACCGCTACGGTCGCAGGTTCGAATCATGCCTCTGGCATGGATGTGTGTGATGTCCTTACGTTAGTTAGGTTTAAGTAGTTTTTAAGTTCTAGGGGACTGATGACCTTAGATGTTAAGTCCCATAGTGCTCAGAGCCATTTGAACCTGACAACAGTTGGCAATTATGTATAGCCAAAACAAAGTAAGTATAAAAAGCTCAATGAAGACTAGAATGGCAGACAACAGGAATCTCAGTGTACACATATAAAACAGCACGGTGTTTACATGCAGCGCCACACTTAATAAAACTAAGAGAGAAATAAAAGGCGGCTATAAATTACTTAGTTTCTTTACTCGCTATCTCTGCAACTAGTTTATAGCCCCCTTTTGTTTCACGTCTTGTTCGCAGTTGGTGGCACCTGAAGATGAACCGTTAGACTTCGAAACCGGCCGTGCAATAAATAACAAATTACTGACAGCTGAAGCTGATTTTTTATTCTTCAGTTACGGGTGTTTGCCTGCTCAAATACTCTGTACCAATTGTTTTCCTTCTGCCCAACACTGTGTCAGTTGCTTAGGAAACCAGTAACTTTTATCCCAGGTTTTTTCTTTGCCTTAATAGAAAACACTTTTTCCGTAGTAACTGCTCCATTTCTTTAACAGAATTTGTAATACTATTAATTAACTTAACACACGCAGAGATCATAAGAGAATCAGCAGCTTGCCACAAAAAATTACATGTTTACTGCTCTGTAAAACATCACTCCGGCCACAATGTTTGAAACGTCCCCTTAGAACAATTTATACACGACTGTGCTTAAACTGACACACAATGTTTTTAGCGCAACGCAATCTGACTATCAAAGATCCCTGCAAAAGAATGGCCCTGAGTAACATTAAACTATACCTTTCAGAAATCACTTACCTCACAAAAATCTTCGTTACTCGAACTACTGCAATACAGCGAGCGCCACTACCGCCAGCTAAATAACAGATTCAAACTACAGAAGGCACTAACTGCTGATAGGGATAGTTAGCAAATGAAAGATATTAATAGAGAACAAACAATGTATTTACCTTAATAGTCATAATATATATAGCAGTTCATGACAAATTACAAAACTCCGCCATCTCTCTCCCCACATCCACCACTGCTGGCGGCTCACCTCCCACTGCCCAACGCTATGCGCTGTTAACATCCAGCTGCCCCTCTACAATGGCAGACAACAATGCAAACTAGCCACAGACTGTACACAGCACAGCCAGTGATTTTCATATAGAGCGCTACGTGACATTACCAATATAAAAATCTAAACAGCCTACTTACATAGCCCCCATGCTCCCCATAAAAAAATTTACAAATTGTTTTGGGCAGTGGCCAATAATGATTGATAAATTTTTTCATAATTACAATAACAAAGATATCAAATGCACACACTTATTTATACAATGTTGGTCAAAAGCTAAAATTTTCTCATAGTCCATAAAGACAGTCCAGATTGTTCATCACAGTAAAATTTCAGTGGTTTTTTTTTTTTTCAAAGTCTGAGCAGTAAAAGACAATGCACACGGAAGTAGTGGATTTCCATGCAGTCTTGAAGAAGTAGTGTTGTCCTTCCAACGGAAAGACAGTGCTGACACTTGACGTGCTGACAGGTAATGGGCCACAACAGAGCAAACCCACAGCAGAGTCATTCGACGTTTTGAAGAGGATTGGTAGGTAGGTCATCACAGAGTAGACCCACTGTAGTCCTTGTAGAGAGTATGGTATAGGTGGGCCACCAGAGGTGCAAACCCACTGCAGTCCTTGTAGAAATTGTGGACAGGCCCACTGTAGTCCTGGTAGAGATTGTGGTATTGGTGGGCCACCAGAGGTGCAGACCCACTGTAGTCCTTGTAGAGATGGCCAGCAGCCATCTGTTGTGACTGTGCGAGTGCACAATCACCATTGAAGAGTCTTGCAGTTAATATAGCAAGTCCATAACCACCACTTGTGCACTCACAAAGTTTTTGGAATTGTCCTTAGAACCAGCAATGCTGTTATCCAGTCCCTTGCTGAATTATTAACACACGTGCAAACACTAACAGTCACAACTTCTCACATATTGTCCATATACTATGACCAACAGAAATGTGTGCAGTGAAATGTAACATACAAGTTACTTAATGTGATAAACTGGTGTCAATTACAATATTATAACATGAGAATACAATTACAAAGGTACAAAATACATCATTAAAAACATAACAATACAGATAACATTTGTAGTAATACAGGCTTTACAAAAGAATAGAAATATACATATACATCAGTGTTACAGGAATTATGACATGAGTACAAAAATAAAAGATCAGAATAACTTTTGAAACATCAACTTTACATACGAGCAAGAAAACAGAATAAATAATGTCTCAACATCTTTACAAAGTAAATAACATAGTATTAGAAAAATTCTACAACATAGCTCTCATCAGCTAAACACATAAAGACAGGAAAAACACAAATACACAAGGGTACACAAACATATAGAGGGATGACACAAAAGGAAAGGACAGGGTTTGTTTTACTGCAGTATTTTGCATGGAGATCTCCCTTCGTTCATCATTATTCCCAAAAAGTCCTATCTAAGCCTGCTTTCTGTATTCTGTTCACATCCTCTGTCAAAAATAGTTTTTCTCCACTGTACAGTATCCTTTTTTTTTTGCCCAAACCATTTTCAAATAGCTTCTCAATACATGTCTTCCAAGTCATCATAGTTAGTTTCTTATATAGTCTACCCCCTCTTAAGCTAACTTAAATCTACTGAGCTCAGATGCTAAACTAAGGGACGAGGCAATGCAGCAGCATAAAATAATTAACACAAACATCAATGACAAAAAATTTAAATAGGCAAAGCAATTGAAATATTACAACTAATATAAGGCAATGTGCAGCAAACAATAAAACTAAATCCGTAGTGAAACTGGCTTCAATTGGTTCAAATGGGTCTGAGCACTATGGGACTTAACTTCTGAGGTCATCAGTCCCCTAAAACTTAGAACTACTTAAACCTAACTAACCTAAGGGTATCACACACATCCATGCCCGAGGCAGGATTCGAACCTGCGACCGTGGCGGCCGCGCGGTTCTAGACTGAAGCGCCTAGAACCGCTCGGCCACCAGCGACCGGCTTTGGGAGAGTTCCGCAGAGTCATGTCTCAGAGGTACCACAGGTACAGTAATTACTGTTTCCTCAACAGAACGTACTGTATCTATCACTACTCGTCCACTTGACTATTACTGGCATGTCAGTGGCAGGACCGGTCATCTTGTACAGGAGAGACAGGGGCCAGGGAGAACTCAGGATGTTATATGCTGATACTCATAACCAACAAATTCGAGGTGCTATCTTTCACTGAAACAGAAAATGAACCAGTCAGACTCGATTTACATGTTGGTAAACCTGGCGTGTCCTGTGCTAACACGAGGCAAACGCAGAAGGTTAGGGTTTTATTAACTGCCGGCAGTTTAAATATACGGTGAATAACGAACTTCCCTAGGGAAATGTAGCAACAAATGGAAAGGAACACCAGGTGCACTCAGTGTGTATGCCTGGGGACTTCATTCAACATTTTGTAAAGGTTATGCTGGGAGCGACTGAGGGAACAGGATGCAACCAGCTTTACGTTGTGGCACGGCTTGGAAGAAACTATGGCTGTCGTCTGGGATTCGAGGTAATACTTGGATCATTCCAGCAAAAGTTGAGAAGACCAGCATTGCTCATGGAGTTGCAACGAAACATTGTCCCCCAGGACATATCATGGCACCCATATTCAGAGTCGAGTGGAAGGCTAGAACCTAGGTTCTGCGACAAGGTAGGCTGCGACTTCAGGGACTTGGCCAATGTGACTGAGAAGGGTAGAGTCTACCCCCCCCCCCCTTCAAAACGGGTCTGATCTGCACGTATTATCAGCCGAACTAGTGAGGTATTTGCTGCGTGTGGTTGCACACAAGTTTTTTTCTAAGCTTAGACGACTTCGTATACGGTCCAGAAAACGACAGCTGTAGGAGACCTCGAGTGTAGGTATAAGATACAAATAAATGCCCCCACCCCCCATATAGGCGAGAGTATTGACGTTCTTTTGATCAACTGCTAAAGCCTTCACAATAGAGTGCCAGTGTTTGATGTCCTCCAAAAAAGCTTCGAAGCGCACCAAAGCCAGTTAAAACCCAAAATTGATAGCAATATTATATCTGGAGAATATTTAAGCGTATATTGAAAGGATAGGCTAACGGTAAATAGAGGTAGTGTATTTGTCACGGTAGACAAGAAAGTAAAATCCATCAAAGTGGAACTTGAAACTTCCTGCGTGGTTTCGCTTGGCCAGACTCAGTGGAGAAGAAGAGATAACTCGAGATACTGTGGAATCCACGAAACAAAAAGCAGAATTAAAATTCCTAAATATTCTCGGCTTGAAGAACTGTAAGAAGGGACGGACAAGTTGTTAAAGGCACATAAGAGGTAGCTTATACGAAAAAATTAATTACATGTAAGAACTTGGGAATTTATCTTCTTAGGTTTCGTCATATTACTGGCTCCAGAACGATCTAGACGATTTGGATATAGATTTTAATTACAAGTTAAAAATAAGCTGGATGTTATTAAAAGTATACCGAATAAACATAAAGACAGACTTGTTGCAGTGAGTAATTATGTATGCATAAATTAATAATGATTTTGTACAACAGTTTTTGTTTTCTTATTCACAACTCTGTCAGAAGTCCTAATAGAATTCTATTTCTATGTGTCTTTTACTTTGAAACACAGTTTAAACCAGGAAAAAAACCACACTGTAGCGCCAAAGAAACTGGTATAGGCATGCGTATTCTAATACAGAGATATGTAAACAGCCACAATATGGCGCTGCGGTTGGCAACGCCTGTATAAGTTAACAAGTGTCTGATGCAGTTGTTTGAACGGTTACTTTTGCTACAATGGCAGGTTATCAAGATTTAAGTGACAATGAACGTGGCGTTATAGTCGGGGCACGAACGTTGGGGCACAGCATCTCCGAGATAGTGATGAAATGGGGATTTTCCCATAAGACGATTTCACGGGTGTACCGTGAATATCAGGAATATGGGTAAAGCATCAAATCTCCGAAATCGCTGCGGCAGGGCCAGCGACGACTGAAGAGAATCCTTCAATGTGACAGAAGTGCAAACTTTTCACAGATTGCTGCAGATTTCAATGCTGGCCCATCAACAAGTGTCAGAGTGCAAACCATTCAACAAAACATCACCGATAAGGGATTTCTGAGCCGAAGGCCCACTCGTGTACCCTTGATGACTGCAAGACGCAAAGCTTTAAGCCTCGTCTGGGGGCTGTCAACACCGAAATTGGATTGTTGATGGCTGGAAAAACGTTGCCTGGTCGGTCGAGACTCGTTACAAATTGTATCGAGCTGGTGGACGCGTACGGGTATGGAGAGAACCTCATAAATCCATGGACACTGCGACTGTTCAAGCTGGTGGAGACTGCAATCGTGTGGGGCGTGTGCAGTTGGAGTGGTGCGAGATCCCTCATACGTCTAGATACGACTCTGACAGGTGACACGTACGTAAGCATCCTGTCTGCTCACCCGCATTAATTCATGTCTATTGTGCATTCCGACAGACTTGGGCACGTCCAGCAGGTAATGTGACACCCCACATATCCAGAATTGCTACGGAGTGACTCCAGAAATACTTGTCTGAATTTAAACACTTCCGCTGGCCAGCAAACTCCCCAGACATTAACATTGTTGAGCATATCTGGGATTCCTTGCAACGCTATGTTCAGAAGAGATCTCCACTCCCTCATACTCTTATCGATTTATGGACAGCCCTGTAGAATTCATGGTATCAGTTCTCTCCAGCACTATTTCTGATATTAGTTAGGTCCATGCCACGTAGTGTTGAGGCACTTCTGGGTGCTCGTGGGAGCCCTAAACGATATTAGACAGGTGTACCAGTTTCTTTGGCTCTTCAGTGTATACACCTGAAAGCTCAGCAAGCCTTATTTCTAATCTACTGTATATGAAGCACCCCCTGACGCACAACAGCAGTATGAAGCACCCTCTCCCACACAGTATTAAAACAAAGCGCCCTCTGCCTTCTTAAATTGATACTTACACACTGTCAAGCAACACTGGTATGAACCACCCTCTTTCATGCAAAATTGTTACAAGCATCCTCTGCCATATATTACTGTTACAATGCACCCTGGCCTAGAACACTGATATGAAGCACCTTGTGCCAAACAAGATCGGTAGGAAACACCGTCTGCCACGCAACATTGGTACAAACCACTGTCTGCCACGCACTGTGTATCAACAGAAGCTGTCTGCACTTGGTAGAGCTACATTTGTCCCTGCTCCTGTATGTAGACAACCGAAAAGCCAATTGCCACTGCCCCTGCATCTAGGCAGCCTGAGAATCAAAGGTCAAATTTATCCCACAATGTCCATTGTTTTCCTCCTCTCCATTACAAATGAAAATCCAGGGTTAGTGCACCAATTTAAATGTCACAACACTGCAAAGATGAGCGATACAGATGTTAGTGTCAGTGGTGCTGAGAAAAAGCTGAAATCGCTAAATGTGAACACAGCAACTCCTGTCACGTTTTATAGAGAATTTCCGGGTAAGTTAATCCCTCTTTTAAATATAATATACCATAGATTCTTAGAACGAAATCCCGTGTCCAGTAGTTGGAAAAAAATGGAGATCACACACGTCTACAATATGGACAGTAGTAGTGGTCCACATAATTACCATCCAATATCCATGGCATTGTTTACTTGTAGAATCTTAGAACATATTCTGAGCTCAAATATAATGAGGTGTCTTGAACAGAATGACCTCCTCCTCCATACAAATCATCATAGATTCTGAAATCATCGATCATTAGAAACCCAGCTCGTATTTTTCTCCCGTAACATGGGTCAAGGCAGTCAAATTCATGCAGTATTTCTCGATTCCCATGACGTATTTGACTCAGTACCGTATTTCCCTCCAAAACTGGACCTGTGATCGATTTATGTCTCAGAACATATTCGTCAAACGATCCCTTCTTTCAGTGAAGTTGCGCCATAAATTTCTTTTCTCGCTAGTCCTACTCAGTACCTCCTCATTAGTTAATCGATCTACTCATCTAATCTTCAGCATTCTTCTGTAGCACCACATGGCCATAGCTTCTATTCTCTTCTTGCCTGAACTCTTTATTGGCCACGTTTCACTTCCATACAAGGCTACGCCCCAGACAAATACCTCCAGAAAAGACTTCCTACTCGATGTTGACAGACGTCGCTTTTGAGAAACGCTTTTCTTGGCACTGCCGGTCTACATTTTATATCCTCTCTACAAATTCGTACGTACCGTTCCCACAGGAACCTGAGTTAGTATTAGATTAATTAGAGCATGCACAGGAACATTGGGAAGTAATTCCTATCGCGTTCTTACGTGAAAGCGAAGGAAAAAATGCCTAATAACTGGTACAATGAGACCTACTCTCAGCCATGCTCTTAACAGTGGTTTGAACAATGTGGATGTTGATGTACACGAAACAGTATCTTTATCACAACGTAAATTATCCATGTTTTTCTCACCCCCGTCCGTTTCAGTTTTCTTCAAATGCTTGTAAGCATGTATCGTGTAGCGCTGATATCGATTATGATGACAGCGCTATGGTCATTTCTTTGTTTTTTCGCACCAGAACGAGTGGGAGTGTCAAGTGGTGGTGTATAACCGTGTGCTTGGTGCGAAGATGCTAAGGAATCAGGCTAAGAGAACAAGTAAATTTTGTGACTATAAAGGTGTTTGATGCTGTGTAAACATTCGTGTACCTCACGAGACGTAATCCGCGGTCCGCGAAGTCATAAACCACGAGAACAATCGCGAGAACATGATTACATGCCAGCGAGCATCTCATCCTCGCCGGTAAATGAAACTTGGATTACCTATATTGCCACGAACGCCGCATCTTGATTGCAGTGTGGGATGATGTATTGTGGTGTAGTGTTACTGTATGTATCAGTGTATCAATATATTTGTTATTTTGTGAAGAGTGTAACAGTGCAGCCCTGTGTAGTGCAAGTGTTAAAAAATACATCAATGGATTACACTAGGCTGAAACTTAAATTTTGGTAATTGGCACTCCTTGATTCCCCTTGTTGGTTGGTTGGTTGGTTGGTTTGTATGGGGAAGGAGACCAGACAGCGTGGTCATCGGTCTCATCCGATTAGGGAAGGATGGGGAAGGAAGTCGGCCGTGCCCTTTCAGAGGAAACATCCCGGCATTTGCCTGGAGTGATTTAGGAAATCACGGAAAACCTAAATCAGGATGGCCGGACGCGGGATTGAACCGTCGTCCTTCCGAATGCGGGTCCAGTGTCTAACCACTGCTCCACATCGCTCGGTCCCCCTTGTTAGTTATCGTTTATTACAGCAATACTCAAGCTGGATTGGATTTAAGAGGTGAGTGGTTGCAATTATCAAACACAGATAGCACTATAACACCACCCTCCCCCATTCGCTTACATAGCGACTGTGTTTTAGGACTTGCAATCTGCGGATAGGAGTGCCGATCGCAGTAACTCAAAACTAATTTAATATTCAATTAGTAGTGATGTCATACGTGCTTTTGTGTGTGACGAGCAAAAACGGGAATGCGCAGTGATACCATCATAAGATAGTATTACGGCAGTGCGGTGCAAAGAACGTGAGGCCAGAGAAGTGGCAATGAACTTCCCACAACAGTAGTCGAATAAGTGACAATCGAGGCAGTTGGTAATACTGCATACAGAGACAACACAATATCGCAAGTTTCAGCAGCCGCTAAGGACGGAACTAACCATCGGAGATCATAGCAATTCGGCGTAGCCTCGCGTGGAGATCGAGACTTCAGAGCGTCGCGCGCCGCATTGCTTCGCGTCATCTTGGCCGCGCGGAGTAGCAGCAGCGCCGACAGCACTGCAGCAACGCGGGGCAGACACACAATATAGCAGGCGTAAGTGTGGCGATGCGTGCGTAACGAAACTAACAACAGTAGCGCACCCAGTAATAAGGATATGATTCAATTCGACTGAATTGTTGCATGTAAATTGTTTATTTCCCATAAGGAAAATTATTAATAGCTGTGGTCACGCCCGCACAGATCTGAATTTGTTTGCTTGTAATAAAGGGTGTTTCAAAAATGACCGGTATATTTGAAACGGCAATACAAACTAAACGAGCAGCGATAGAAATACACCGTTTGTTGCAATATGCTTGGGACAACAGTACATTTTCAGGCAGACAAACTTTCGAAATTACAGTAGTTACAGTTGTCAACAACAGATGGCGCTGCGGTCTGGGAAACTCTATAGTACGATATTCTCCACATATCCACCATGCGTAGCAATAATATGGCGTAGTCTCTGAACGAAATTACCCGAAACCTTTGACAACGTGTCTGGCGGAATGGCTTCACATGCAGATGAGATGTACTGCTTCAGCTGTTCAATTGTTTCTGGATTCTGGCGGTACATCTGGTCTTTCAAGTGTCCCCACAGAAAGAAGTCACAGGGGTTCATGTCTGGCGAATAGGGAGGCCAATCCACGCCGCCCCCTGTATGTTTCGGATAGCCCAAAGCAATCACACGATCATCGAAATATTCATTCAGGAAATTAAAGACGTCGGCCGTGCGATGTGGCCGGGCACCATCTTGCATAAACCACGAGGTGTTCGCAGTGTCGTCTAAGGCAGTTTGTACCGCCACAAATTCACGAAGAATGTCCTGATAACGTGATGCAGTAATCGTTTCGGATCTGAAAAATGGGCCAATGATTCCTTTGGAAGAAATGGCGGCCCAGACCAGTACTTTTTGAGGATGCAGAGACGATGGGACTGCAACATGGGGCTTTTCGGTTCCCCATATGCGCCAGTTCTGTTTATTGACGAAGCCGTCCAGGTAAAAATAAGCCTCGTCAGTAAACCAAATGCTGCCCACATGCATATCGCCGTCATCAATCCTGTGCACTATATCGTTAGCGAATGTCTCTCGTGCAGCAATGGTAGCGGCGCTGAGGGGTTGCCGCGTTTGAATTTTGTATAGATAGAGGTGTAAACTCTGGCGCATGAGACGATACGTGGACGTTGGCGTCATTTGGACCGCAGCTGCAACACGGCGAACGGAAACCCGAGGCTGCTGTTGGATCACCTGCTGCACTAGCTGCGTGTTGCCCTCTGTGGTTGCCGTACGCGGTCGCCCTACCTTTCCAGCACGTTCATCCGTCACGTTCCCAGTCCGTTGAAATTTTTCAAACAGATCCTTTATTGTATCGCTTTTCGGTTCTTTGGTTACATTAAACCTCCGTTGAAAACTTCGTCTTGTTGCAACAACACTGTGTTCTAGGCGGTGGAATTCCAACACCAGAAAAATCCTCTGTTCTAAGGAATAAACCATGTTGTCCACAGCACACTTGCACGTTGTGAACAGCACACGCTTACAGCAGAAAGACGACGTACAGAATGGCGCACCCACAGACTGCGTTGTCTTCTATATCTTTCACATCACTTGCAGCGCCATCTGTTGTTGAAAATTGTAACTACTGTAATTTCGAAAGTTTGTCCGCCTGAAAATGTACGGTTGTCCCAAGCATATTGCAACAAACGGTGTATTTCTATCGCTGTTCGTTTAGTTTTTATTGCCGTTTCAAATATACCGGTCATTTTTGAAACACCCTGTATAATTGCCTAACATATTAACGTTTCAAGGACTGCTTACGCTGCTACTGTACATTTACTATTTGTTAAGAAATATGGTGTTAAGTTTCAGCGTTGCCAACATAGGTGCTATTGAGTTGTGTTATTGTTATATGTTTGAATAGGTTCTGTCAGATAAATTGCAGTTACGAAAGGTACCAAGTTGTTTTATAGAAGTAGCAAGGGAATCAGATGTCAGTATGGACGGTATCTCAAGGATGTTTAATGAGTATAACGTAAAGGGGATAAGCTGAAAGTAGATGACAATGACATGTCAAGTGATTCTGATACCATGATGTCACTTAAATCTGAACCTGAGGAAGTAAATGTAGGAAAGGTAAAGATGGAAGTGGTAAATGATGGGGTGTTAAATGACTCTGGCTTACCAGTATCACTGTATAGCGAAAATTAGATATCAAAAAATGAGGCATCACTTGATTGTAGTTTTGCTGATGCTAACATGGTAGATGATGTAGGGAATTCTAATGCAGATCTATTTTCAGATTCGAATTCAGCCAAACAAGGACTACAAGTTCAAAATTTAAACTTGTATGGCCTATTTCGAGAGCTTTAGGTGTCTAGTAAGAAAATTGAGGCATCTAATAAAGAAACTAATGAGCAGATTAAGCAACTTAAGGCATCCAGTGATCAGATTAAGAAAGAGATGGAACAGAGTAATAAAACTCAAAGGTTCCTGGTAGAGGAGATCAAAAGGGTCCGAGTAAATTTCAATGCATAATTGAATTGGTTTGATGATAAACTCCAGAAGCAAGATGAGAAGCTGAATCTAGTGACAGATTATCTCTCAGGTGTAAGCCAAGGTTAGGGCACTATGACGTGCTAGTGTTGTAACTAACAATAATTTTGTAGGAGTACAAAATGTTATGGAGACTTTCAAAAAATTCAGTCCTGATGGGAACTGGTATCCACGTGACTTCTTGGATCAGTTTGAGGATGCATTACCAGTACTGTGGAATGACTGCATAAAAATTAGATTTGTGGTGTCATATATGGAAGCAGAAGCAGGCACATTGGGATTAAGAGTTGGACGAGAATGTGAGATACATATAAGTTTTAGGAAGGCACTCCTAAATGAATATTGTACAGCAAAGAAACAGAATGAGGTTCGGAATCAACTCCAGCAGCATAGAAGGTATAGTTATGAACGTGATAGGGGTTTAAAGAAGTTTTTTCAAAAACTATATGATAGAATCGTAGAGGGAGACCAAGATATGAATACACTAAGCAGATTCAGAAGGATGTAGGATGCAGTAGGTACTGGGAGATGAAGAATCTTGCACAGGATAGAGTAGCATGGAGAGCTGCATCAAACCAGTCTCAGGACTGAAGACCACAACAAACAATATGATAGAAACATGTACCTGGGTGAACCAATATTAAAGGAGGCATTAGTGTCGTTGATCATTAGTAAGATAACAACAACACAAGCTACTGGCTATATCAAGGGATGATGTAGATGCAATTAAGCTAGCACTGGGGCAACTGGACAACTTGGAAGAAAGAAATCATGAGGTGGAATCTGAACAAAGACAGCCAAGAATACTTAATGGAGCCAATAGGGACAGACCAATAAACGACAGAAGACATGATGATTAACGATGATATAATAATTATCGAGGATCACATGGGCGCGGATTCAGAGGAAGATATATTGACCACAGAGGCAGAGGTGATGGTGCTGCATTCTACAATTATAGGTATCAGAGAACAGGGTTCAGTGAACAGACTGAGCGGGAACAAAATCATGAACCACGGTGTGATTCCTGATGAGGTCCGGTTAGGAATCCCAGAAACAGGACCACAGCCTCGGACAACAGTTGAGAACAATAGACTGGAGAGTGATAGAGTAAGGAGAACTGGAGTTAAACGCGAAGAGGATGTAATGGAGCAGGAAGTTAAACATCAGCGAAGAATGGCAGATAATGCAGCAGATAGTGAAGGAATATGCAGGATGGCTCATCTAAATTATGTACAGGTCACTAATACTCAAAATAGAGAAGCAGAGGAGACCAAATGCCAAGGAAAAGATCTGCAACAGTTAAAGGAAGATGATGTTCCAAGTAGTGATGGGTTAACAGAGAATCTTGCATGGCGGAGTTTCTTAACATGTATGATGGTCAGGTACATAGGGAGCAAGAGTATGACGCTAGAAAGACGAGAAGAGAGAGGAATATGTGCACAAGAGAATAAGCACGAGGAGTTTGATGAAATTGTTAGTTATGAGGAAGATAACACTACAAAAGGGTTGTGTGCTGCCAATGAAAATTGTTCCGGTACCATGAAAGACTGTCAACCCAGTCACATTAGCGGATATGTGTCAGAGGAAGGGATGTATGCTGGCGTGAAGATGGTGACTGTGTACGTCTCTTAGAAGATCACAAGGATTATAGCGTGTATGAGGTCACAGGTGATGTTGAGAACACTAACTATACTAACAGGAGTGAAGATGTGAAAATGCATTCTGATATGGGATCTCCAATGACAACGTTGCTATTAAGCCAAGAAGATGATGACAGTTATCAGAGTGAAAAGAGACTTACAGAGAGGTGTGCAAATGTGCAGCTTTTGGATAAACGTGTAGGGAGTGTTAGGAGTAAAAGAAAAGGGAAGCCACTTGACGAAGCTTTGTACAAGTAATGTGCAGTAACACTTGCAGAGGATTTTGTGACTGATAGAAGTAGAGAGTCGTGAGCGCTGACCATACGAAAAATGGAACAGAGGGATGAAGTCTAAAATGGCTTGCTAAAGGAAAATTCTGATGTTCTGGAGGAAGATGTTCAACCAATTGTAGCGGGAGAAATTTTTAAAGTAAAATATGACATCCTACTATATTCAGGAAGTCAAGTTAATGTAGTGTCACAAAGGTTGTATAGAGCATGGTTGGAACAAGGTAGAGAAATACCGAATTTTCCTGAAAATGGTGTGCCCATTGTGGGTGCTGTTGGTACAAAAGGTAAAAATGTAAAGTTGCAAGTCCTGATTACAGTAAAGTTTAATGGGAAGGCTTACGATGTTTCAGCACTGGTTGTGCCTGGACTGGCATTGCCTTTGATATTTTGTGTAGAGTGGTTAGCAAACCAGCAAGCGTACTTAGATTTTAGAAATGAGAATGTGAGGATAGTTAATAAAGGAGAAGAGGAGGTTATTGCATTCAAGGGTGCGATGAAGGCACGTGAAGAAATAGGATTGGCTAAGATTCAAATTGGCATGGAGTCAGAAGCTGTACTACAACAGATACACAAAGGTGACACTGCAGGCTTGAATGAAAGGCACTGGAGATGGGAACAGCAAATTACAGTGGACGACTCTGAGAGAGCGCTTAAGAAGAAGTTAGCCTTGCTACAACAGTATGGGCGTAAGGAAATCAAAACTCTTGCAGATGTTTTGAGATGGCACAGTCAGGTTTTTGCAGATGACCCAGGAGTAATCAAGGCAGCAGAATGCAAGCTAGAGGTGAAGGAGCATGAACATATGCAAGGCCATATGCTATTCCACAAGCCAAACGTGAAGCTGTCAATGAGGAGATTAGCAAGATGTTGAAAATGGGAATTACTGAACGTTCATCAAGCCAGTACAACAATCCCTTATTCTTGTGGAGAAGAAAAATGGGAATGTCAGAATTGTGCTAGATGCTAGACCAGTGAATAAAATGATACTGCCACAGAGAGAAAGGCCTCACTAAAGACTGTCATGGAACCAGAAAATGTAGTGTAAGCTGTGAGAGTTATATGTGCTCTAATGTATTACCTTAGATTGTAATGTGATATCCTTTATTATTCTAAATGTTCTCTTACTCATTATCTACCACATATTGACACACCATATTGATTTAAGGATAAATTTTTCTGACTGGGTATCATAAAATTATGTCAGAACTTTGTATGTCACATTCCTGCAAGGGTGGCCACAGCTAACTCCTGTTTAACTTTACCTTAAGATATAAGTAGGTTGAATTGTCATGAGGCGCTCACTGTTTGTTTCATGACCTCAGGGAGCTTAATGTTGCTCTACAAGATGAGGTTAGCAGATAATATCTACAGCAACGGACGTCACACATGATGCTGCCAGTAGCTGCCCAAACTATCCCTTACAACCGCCATCCTCGAGCAGCAGTGTTAAGTGAGTTACAGTTAATATTTATCACTAAATGTGCATTCATGAGTAGTGTGCTACGTGTGAAAATGCTTGATAAATGTTAGGACAATATGATGTTTTCTTTCCCTTTCTCTAAATTTGTGATCATGTAAACTACGTATGATAGCGTTGTGATGTGTTAGTTCCACCCATATTGGTATTTGGACTCTGTAGTGTACTGAGTTCAATATTCTATATTTCTGGTATGTTTATAGTGCTTTGGGCAGTTAGGTCGATATTTTTTTCTCTCATCATTTTCTTTTATCTTAGTTCAGACTACAATTTGTAATGTTATGTTATCTTTGAGTGCATCTCATTTTGTCTACACTGTATCGCTTTATATGTGCTATATTACTTCCTGTTTGTAATTTTTTTCTTTCAGGCATGTTTCTAATGTTCTCTTGTTTGATTATGTGTTTGTACTTCGGCTTCACTGTAGGTTAAGGTATAACAATGTATGTTTCTTCCCTTTATTTTTTCTTCTCATGGACCGCCCCCCACTAGTGCTTATTTTCATAAATTCCTTCAAAATTTAGAAACAGTTTTCGTGCGGGAATGTAAGCATGTATCGTGTAGCGATGATATCGATTATGACGACAGCGCTATGGTCGCTTCTTTGTTTTTTCGCGCCAGAACTGGCGGGGGAGTCACGTTGTGGTGTTTAACCGTGTGCTTGGTGTGAAGATGTTAAAGAGTCAGGCTAAGAGAGCAAGTAAATTTTGTGACTATAAAGGTGTTTGATGCTGTGTAAACATTCGTGTACCTCACGAAACGTAATCCGCGGTTCGCGAAGTCAAAAACTACGAGAACAATCGCGAGAACATGATTAGATGCCCGCGAGCATCTCATCCGCGCCGGTAAATGAAACTTGGATTACCTATATTGCCACGAACGCCGCATCTGGATTGCAGTGTGGGATGATGTATTGTGGTGTAGTGTTACTGTATGTATCAGTGTATCAACATATTTGTTATTTTGTGAAGAGTGTAACAGTGCAACCCAGTGTAGTGCAAGTGTTAAAAAATACATCAATGGATACTAGGCTAAAACTTAAATTTTGGTTATTGGCACTCCGTGATTCCCCTTGTTAGTTATCGTTTATTACAGCAATACTCAAGCTGCTGTGGCTAGACTGCAAGGGAAGAAGCGAATGACGATTGGATTTACGAGGTGAGTGGGTACAATTATCAAACACAAACGGAACTATAACCCCACTCAACCCCATTCGCTTACATGCTTCTCACCTTTGTAGAATGTAACTTAGCAGAACAGTCACTGCGGTACTGTTTTCTTATTTACAAAAAGGGTATATCCGGCACAGTACCATAGCACTCTCTGTAAAGTTCCTCTCTCTGAGCGGCATTAAGCCTACCTTCAACCACAACTGAAGAAAAATAAATCGAATCAGGTTTTAATCAAGAACTACATTTATTGTACACCACACATTGTTTAAAAGTGTTAAAGTACTGTTATCACATATATCCCTATTGCAAATAAGAAAATAAAATTGCAGTTACTCTTCTGCTAAGCTACACTACTGGCCATTAAAATTGCTACACCACGAAGATGACGTGCTACAGACGCGAAATTTAACCGATAGGAAGATGATGATGTGATATGCAAATGATTAGCTTTTCAGAGTATTCACACAAGGTTGGCGCCGGAGGCGACAACTACAACGTGCTGACATGAGGAAAGTTTCCAACCGATTTCTCATACACAAAGAGCAGTCGACCGGCGTTGCCTGGTGAAACGTTGTTGTGATGCCTCGTGTAAGGAGGAGAAATGCGTACATCACGTTTCCGACTTAGATGAAGTTCGGATTGCAACCTATCGCGATTGCGGTTCAACGTACGGCGGCATTGCTGCTCGCGTTCGTCGAGATCCAATGACTGTTAGCAGAATATGGAATCGGTGGGTTCAGGAGGGTAATACGGAATGCCGTGCTAGATCCCAACCGCCTCATATCACTAGCCGTCGAGATGACAGGCATCTTACCCGCATGGCTGCAACGGATCGTGCAGCCACGTCTAGATCCCTGAGACAACAGATGGGGACGTTTGCAAGACAACAACCATCTGCACGAACAGTTCGACGACGTTTGCAGCAGCATGGACTATCAGCTTGGAGACCATGGCTGCGGTTATCCTTGGCGCTGCATCACAGTCAGGAGCACCTGCGATGGTGTATTCAACGACGAACCTGGATGCACGAATGGCAAAACGTCGTTTCTTCGGATGAATCCAGGTTCTGTATACAGCATCATGATGGTCGCATCCATGTTTGGCGAAATCGCGGTGAACGCACATTTTAAGCGTGTATTCGTCATCGCCATACTGACGTATCACCCGGCGCGGCGGTATGGGGTTCCATTGGTTACATGTCACGGTCACCTCTTGTTCATATTGACGGCACTTTCAACAGTGGACGTTGCATTTCAGATGTGTTATGACCCGTGGCTCTACCCTACATTCGATCCCTGCGAAATCCTACATTTCAGCAGGATAATGCACGACCTCATGTTGCAGGTCCTGTACGGGCCTTTATGGATACAGAAATGTTCGACTGCTGCTCTGACCAGCACATTCTCCAGCTCTCTCCCCAGTCGAAAACGTCTGGTCAGTGGTGTCCGAGCAACTGTCTCGTCGCAATACGCCAGTCACCACTCTTGATGAACTGTGGAATCGTGTTGAAGCTGCATGGATAGCTGTATCTGTACACGCAATCCAAGCTATGTTTGACTCAATGCCCAGGCGTATCAAGGCCGTTATTACTGCCAGAGGTGGTTTTTCTGGATACTGATTTCTCAGGATCTATGCACCCAAATTGCGTGAAAATGTAATCACATGTCAGTCCTAGTATAATATATTTGTCCAATGAATACCCGTTTATCATCTGTATTTCTTCTTGGTGTAGCAATTTTAATGGCCAGTAGTGTACATTCTCCGTATTTGAGTATTATTTCTACCTTCTCTTCTCTGGTACAGATTTTCATCACGAAAACCTTCAACTGAAGACGATTGACTAAATAACTGGGTCTACATTTTCTTTGTACTCTCTCCCGCACCTCCACCTACCGCACCATCAATGCTTTCATGATTCCATTGATAGTAAGCCATGACATGATGCGCTGTGTAGTACATTACAATCCGCTTAGAACCAATGGCTACATCCCGGAAGTATTTTTCACTGGTCACTATTTTCTCATTTTTTGAGATTTTCACTAACTATAGTGTATCTGTCGCACTGCCTTAACCCGGCCCCCACCCTGTCTACTCCTTGGTTTGGATCACTAGTAAAGATAAAGAAGAAGCTTGCGTGAGAGTTTGGGCCTCTTTACGTGATTGCTGCGCCATTCTTTGTTCGTCGCCATCACCCGCTTCCGCCACAGTTTCATTGCTTCACAGCTAACGAGATGTAATACCTTGCACTGTGTATACCATTAAAATCCGAGTAGGACGACTACCTAAACGCCACCCGAATCATTGTATAGTAACAATTTAGTCATTTACGACTTTGTCCATGCGGATCTATTTTTGGTATGAACTTGCTCCACCATCTGGCATGTCATCCCTTTGCTCAGCTTCCTCTTGGTGATTGGTAGTTGATACAGTTGCCCGCTATTTATTAACTGCTTGGTATATGCGTGATTTTCGCATTGGTATCATCCAGTGGTGATTACTAATTTCCATTTCCCACCACACCTTGTGTACCTGTATATTTCCATGCCAGCTGTACATGAAGGGTTCACTGTCGGACGAAAAAACACTTGAGGCGTTCGCGTTTATATTATTATGTTATACACTACGGGCCAATAAAAATTGCTACACCAAGAAGAAATACAGATGATAAACGGGTATTCATTGGACAAATATATTATACTACAACTGACATGCGATTACATTTTCACGCAATTTGGATGCATAGATCCTGAGAAATCAGTACCCAGAACAACCACCTCTTGCCGTGACAACGGCCTTGATACGCCTGGGCATTGAGTCAAACAGAGGTTGGATGGCGTGTACAGGTACAGCTGCCCATGCAGCTTCAACATGATAACACAGTTCATCAAGAGTAGTGACTGGCGTATTGCGACGAGCCAGTTGCTCGGCCACCATTGACAAGACGACTTCAATTCGTGAGAGATCTGGAGAATGTGCTGGCCGGGGCAGCAGTCGAACATTTTCTGTATCCAGAAAGGACTGTACAAGACCTGCAACATGCGGTCGTGCATTATCCTGCTGAAATGTAGAGTTTCGCAGGGATCGGATGAAGGGTGGAGCCACGAGTCGTAACACATCTGAAATGTAATGTCCACTGTTCAAAGTGTCGTCAATGCGAACAAGAGGTGACCGAGACGTGTAACCAATGGCACCCCATACCATCACGCCGGGTGATACGCCAGTATGGCGATGACGAATACACACTTCCAATGCGCATTCACCGCGATGTAGCCAAACGCGGATGTGACCATCATGATGCTGTAAACAGGACCTGGATACATCTGAAAAAATGACGTTTTGCCATTCGTGCACCCAGTTTCGTCGTTGAGTACACCATCACAGGCGCTCCTGTCTGTGATGCAGCGTCAAGGGTAACCGCAGCCATGGTCTCCGAGCTGATAGTCCATGCTGCTGCAAACGTCGTCGAACTCTTCGTGCAGATGGTCTTGCAAACGTCCCCATCTGTTGACTCAGGGATCGAGACATGGCTACACGATCCGTTACAGCCATGCGGATGAGATGTCTGTCATCTCGACTGCTAGTGATTCGAGGCCGTTTGAATCCAGCACGGCGTTCCGTATTACCCTCCCGAACCCACCGATTCCATATTCTGCTAACAGTCATTGGATCTCGACCAACGCGAGCAGCAATGTCGCGATACGGAAAACCGCAATCGCGATAGACTACAATCCGACCTTTATCAAAGTCGGAAACGTGATGGTACGTATTTCTCCTCCTTACACGAGGCATCACTACAACCTTTCATCAGGCAACACCGGTCTACTGCTGTTTGTGTACGAGAAATCGGTTGGGAACTTTACTCATGTCAGGACGTTGTAAGTATCGCCTCCGGCGCCAACCTTGTGTGAATGCCCTGAAAAGCTAATTATTTGCATATCACAGCATCTTCTTCCTGTCGGTTTAATTTCGCGTCTGTAGCACGTCATCTTCGTGGTGTAGCAATTTTAATGGCCAGTAGTGTATTAATGCAGAATTTATCGAGACGATTTTCACTTCTCTTGTAACGTTTCATCTCGTCATCACTTATTTCTTCTCTGCAGATCTCCACAAATTCATTTTGACACGTTCTACCATTGAACCCGACATTCTTCGTTTGATACTAAAATTTCGAGAGATACTGCCAATCGTTTTTGAGCTACCTCCTGGTTTAATACGACTTCTGGATTCGAACAGGAAATCACATGCGTTAAGTTGTATCTGAGCGGTGATCTTCCGCGTAACTTCTCTACTATGCCAATAACACACGCCCGTATGGTTTCTTTTAGCATCAATATTTCTCTTCAGATTCATTCTTAAATTTTTTTCAGCGCTTTTCTTGTAGCAAAATCCAGATTGAACTGTCTTGCTGCAACAGGATTCCTTCATCCTTTAAGTCGATTTTCATTTAAGACGAGTTTTCCGTTTTTAAGACGTCTAGTTTCACAATTCACTGCATCAGAATGTTCGTAAGATTCTGTTGTACGTCATACAGAAACGGAGCCGTCGAGCCATAACTCTGAAAATTAAGTAAAAACGAAGAAGGTTAGTTTTGGAGCTAGCAATTTGTCATTGACGGCCTCAGAAACAATTCTGAAACTTCATGTCTGAGGAACAGTCTTCGATTTCCTTACCTCAATAACATAACTTGGAACACGTTCAAGAATTTCCACTGCGTTTTCAGTTGCAGTGGTGTTCTAGACCCATCTTATTCTTCAAAATGACTTAGGAAAAGATGAAGATCCGGTTATCTCAGAGTATTGTGACCTTCGTGCTGGTGAATCATGAAATAAATACCAAACCCTTCTCAAAAATGACGACAAAAGATTGCAGATTACCTCACGGTAAAACGGGCGGCTAGCTTTAACTTGTTCATTCATTATGTTATGTCAGTCTGTTACCGTCGAGCAGTCGTTCAGTTCTATACTGTTCGATATATATCGATAGAAGTCGTTACTCTTCGGGACTGCCGAGCGAGGTGGCGCACTGGTTAGCACATTGGACTCGCGTTCGAGAGGACGACGGTTCAATCCCGCGTCTAGCCAGCCTGATTTATGTTTTCCGCGATTTCCCTAAATCGCTCCAGGCAAATGCCGGGATGGTTCTTCTGAAAGGGCACGGCCGACTTCCTTCCCTAATCTGACGAGACCGATGATCTCGCTGTTTGGTCTCCTCACCCAAACAACCCAACCCATCCCGCCTCTTCGTGCCTATGACGTCTTGTATTCGACTGGTGCCAACTACTACGATCTAACAGTAGTTATAGAGTTACGAAAGGCTTAACGTAATTTCGGACTCAGTTCTAAACTGAATATCAGTGTCCCTGTAAAACGCTTTTACGAAACTGATTACTTCCGTGTATTTCAATAGCAGGAGCTAATCTATACCTTATGCAGACTTCGAAGCAACTAATTCTTCCGTCTATCCCCACCTGTCACACGTTAGCACCAATCAGCTTCCTCGTATCCCCGCCTCATGCGACAACTCGACAAATAATTGTATTAACATTGGATCACCAACGGGTATTATGAGTGTAAGACGTAGATTCCCTTTTGAATATTCGGATGCTGTTTGAAGTATCACAGACGGTTTTAACTGATGATTAATCAATATGGGTATGGTAACGAAAAAAAAAATAAAAAATCGACGTTATTTAAATTTCGTCGTGAGTGATGATTTGGGGTAAGTGGCACCGCCCTCTGACGTAAGTGCTCTACTAGCAGCAGCAGCAGCGTCTGGAACCTCTTGTGGGCATTTCAGCGCCGTCGACTCCAATTCGTTGCTGTTTCAGGCAGCTACTGTACTTACTTGTGGTTCCATCGAGAGGTACCAACTTTCACGTTCGTTCTTCAGACGACATCACAAAGAGGCCATTTGTTTCACTATGATTTAACTCGTGTTTTATTGAGTCGAATGCATTGTTTTCCAAATCGTATCCAACATGTATATCCACAGAGGCAAAGATAAGCTACTACAAGGGAACGGTGAGGAATGCAGTATTATATGCTGCTGAGACGATGGCACTAGGAAGAAATGGGGCAGAACAACTAGAGAAAGAAGAGAGAAAAATACTGAGAAAAGTACTAGGTCCAAAAAGAGGTGGAGAGAGGTGGATGCGAAGACCTAGGGAAAAATTGTACTTTTTTGTTTTGGTTTTAGGGCGCAAAACTGCTATGGTCATTAGCGCCCGGTCTGTGACTTAGGAAACGGTAAAAAACTAAAATGGAAAGCAGCAGCAATGGGAACGAAACTCAAAAAATTGGAGAAACTAAAAGCGGAAGGAAAGCTTAGAAATCCACTACAGAAAGGGGTTGGTTATCCCCAAAAAGAGCTTCAAATGACTGACGTCATCTCACTGGCACTAATAAACTCGACAACGCGATCGGCCGAGCGCGTGTCATCTGCTACAATGGATGATATTTTAGGCGACAGCTGTAGACGGGCGCGTAACGGAGTAAAATTGGGACACTCAAAAGGTGTATTACCGTCCACAGCTGAGAGCAGTGGGGACAGAGTGGGGGAGGATCGCCGCTTAAAAGATGTCGATAGCTAAACAGACAGTGCCCTATCCGGAGTCTAGTTAAAATTACCTCCTCCCGACGACGCGTTCGGGAGGAAGAGGTCCAAGCACAGGGAAGAGCTTTCACGTCCCGCAATTTATTATGGGGAAGTGTCGACCAATGTGCGTGCCATAAAGCAACAACACGACGACATAAAACGCTCCGTAGATCGGCGAAGGGAATCGATCGAATAGCTGGCCGAAGAAGAGAGACTGCAGCCTTGGCCGCTATATCGGCCGCCTCATTGCCACAGATACCAATGTGTCCTGGGAGCCAGAGGAACGCCACAGAGACGCCCCCCAAATGGAGCAAGCGCAGGCAGTCCTGAATCCGGAATGAGATTTTCACTCTGCAGCGGAGTGTGCGCTGATGTGAAACTTCCTGGCAGACTAAAACTGTGTGCCCGACCGAGACTCGAACTCGGGACCTTTGCCTTTGGCGGGCAAGTGCTCTACCATCTGAGCTACCGAAGCACGACTCACGCCCGGTACTCACAGCTTTACTTCTGCCAGTATCTCGTCTCCTACCTTCCAAGGAGACGAGAAGCACGACTCACGCCCGGTACTCACAGCTTTACTTCTGCCAGTATCTCGTCTCCTACCTTCCAAGGAGACGAGAAGGTAGGAGACGAGATACTGGCAGAAGTAAAGCTGTGAGTACCGGGCGTGAGTCGTGCTTCGGTAGCTCAGATGGTAGAGCACTTGCCCGCGAAAGGCAAAGGTCCCGAGTTCGAGTCTCGGTCGGGCACACAGTTTTAGTCTGCCAGGAAGTTCCAGTCCTGAATCCGGTGGACCAGAGGGTGGACAGGGTAGAGAGCTTGGAGACTGAGGAGAGAGCTGAGAGAATCTGAACAGATAACACACTGTATCCGCTGATGGCGACGAATGTATTGGACAGCCTGGAGAACAGCGTAAAGCTCCGCAGTATAAACCGAACACTGGTCGGGAAGCCGAAATCGATTTGGGGTGTCGCCAACAATACAGGCACTCCCTACACCTAACGATGTTTTCGAGCCATCAGTGTAAATAAATGTGGCTTCCTTCATTTGTGCACATAGAGCAGCAAATGCCCGACGATAAACAAGTGAAGGGGTACCATCCTTGGGAAACTGACAAAGGTCACGGAGCAGGCAGATCCGGGGACGGAGCCAAGGCGGTGCTGTACCCCAGGTTGTCAAGAAGGTTTTAGGAAAGCGGAAGGAAAGAGAACGGAGCAGTTGACGGAAGCGGACTCCCGGTGGTAGTAGGGAGGAAGGGCGGCCTGCATACCCTACATCCAAGGAGGCGTCGAAAAAAAACGTAATGGGCTGGATTAGCAGGCATGGAAGACAGATGGCTAGCATAACGATTCAGAAGGACAGCTCGCCGATTGGACAGCGGAGGTTCAGCAGTCTCAGCATAAAGGCTTTCCACAGGGCCGGTGTAAAAAGCTCCAGCCACCAAGCTAAACGGCAATTCACCATACGCTCCAAAACCTTTCATACACTACTCGTGAGAGAAATGGGGCGATAGCTAGAGGGGAGATGTTTGTCCTTTCCAGGTTTCGGAACAGGAACGACGATAGCTTCCCGCCATCGTCTGCGAAAAGTACTGTCGGTCCAAATTCGATTATAAAGGCGAAGGAGGTAACGCAGACTATGGTATGATAAATGCAGCAACATTTGGATGTGGATACCATCCGGTCCTGGGGCGGAGGAGCGAGAAGAAGAGAGTGCACGTTGGAGTTCCCGCATGGAGAAAACAGTATTGCAGCTTTCGCGATTTTGAGAGGAGAAAGCAAGAAGTCGCACTTTCGCTGCACGTTTCTTCGGGAGAAACGCTGGCGGGTAATTTGAAGAGCTCGAAATCTCAGCAAAGTGTTGACCCAATGGGTTAGAAATTGCGACGGGGTCCACGAATGTATCATGCGCGACAGTGAGCCCAGAGACCGGAGAGAAACTAGGCGCGCCTGAGAACCGTCGAATCCGACTCCAAACTTCCGAGGAGGGAGTGAAGGTGTTAAATGAGCTAGTAAAGAATTTCCAGCTTTCCTTCTTGCTATCGCGGATGACGCGACGGCATCGCGCTCGGAACTGCTTATAGCGGATACAGTTGTCCAAAGTAGGATGGTGGCGGAAAAGGCAAAGAGCACGTCGCCGCTCACGTATTGCGTCACGGCATGCCGCGTTCCACCAAGGAACTGGGGGACGCCGGGGCAATGCGGAGGTGCGTGGTATTGAACGTTCTGCAGCTGTAAGAATAACGTCTGTAATATGTGTGACCTCATCGTCGACGCTAGGAAAGTGACGGTCATCGAATGTCGCTAGAGACGAAAAAAGTGTCCAATCGGCTTGGCGAAACTTCCAGCGTCGCGGGCGCATATATGGCTGTTGAGACTGCAGTCTAAGGACACATGGAAAATGGTCACTCGAGTGTGTATCATCAAGGGTGAACCATTCGAAGCACCGAGCTAGCGGAACAGTACCGACCGAAAGGTCCAAATGAGAGAAATTTGTCGTGGAGGCAGATAAAAATGTAGGGTCCCCAGTGTTGAGGCAAACTAGATCCGCTTGGTGGAAGACGTCTAGCAATAGTGTGTCACGCGGACAAGAATGTGGATATCCCCAAAGCGGGTGGTGGACATTGAAGTCCCCAACCATCAAATATGGGGGTGGAAGCTGATCAAGAAGATGCCATTGGTGTGGACGATGGAATGTATACAGTACAAAGAGAAAAGGTATATCCAGAAAGGGAAAGGCGGACAGCGACAGCTTGGAAGGAAGTGTTTAAGGGGATTGGGTGATAATGGAGAGTATCATGGAGAAGAATCATGAGTCCTCCATGTGATGGAGTGCCTTCAACAGAGGGGAAATCAAATCGGACGGACTGAAAATGGGGGAGAACAAAGCGGTCATGGGGACGCAGCTTTGTTTCCTGAAGACAGAAGATGACCGGCGAGTAGTATCGTAAGAGGATCGACAATTCATCCCGATTGGCTCGAAGGCCGCGGATATTCCAGTGGATAGGGTGAACAGAAAATGGAGGAATGTGACCAAGGTTGCCGTCAACTCAGCGACTGCTCAGAACTTGCGACCGACAGCATGGACTGGCATTCAGCCGAAGGCAGAAGATCCTGATCCATAGGTTGTTCAGGAGCAGCTTCTGCCACCAGCGATCGGCCAGTTGGTCGGCCGCCAGCAGTGCGCCTCGGCGACACAGAAGACAGCCGAGGGCGATTACCGCCAGGTGGTGCTGTAGATGAGACACGCCTTGGCGGAGAAGGAGATGAACTGGGTTTCTTACTAGCCTTCTTGGAAACATGATTAGATGAAGGAGGAACCGATGGTTGTGAAGTTGCGGTACATAAAAAATCTTTACGAGTATGCTCTTTTTTCGAAGTCTTGGTGTCTGACTTTTGGGCTCGAGATTTAGCAGATCCCCATGAAGGGTGAGCCATAGAATGGGCAGGCGAAAGTGGGGAGGTTGAACGGGCAATCTTTGCGCAGGCCGATCTGACGACCGTGGCACTAAAGGTAAGGTCACAAGTCTGCGTGGCCGCCTCCTTTGTTGGCCGAGGAGAGGCAAGGACAGTGCTGTATTTTCCTGTCTGAGGCATGGTGGGCTGTCGACTGGCGAATAATTTTCGAGCAGCAAAGGTCGGCACCTTTTCCTTCACTCTGATTTCCTGAATGAGCTTTTCGTCTTTAAAAATGGGGCAATCTCGAGAGGAAGCAGTGTGGTCACCCATACAGTTGATGCAACGAGGGGATGGAGGTGGACAAGCACCCTCATGGGCATCCTTGCCACACGTAACACATTTGGTCGGATTGGAACAGGACTGGCTGGTGTGATTGAACCGCTGACACCGATAGCAACGCGTAGGGTTTGAGATGTAAGGGCGAACTGAAATTATCTCATAGCCTGCTTTGATTCTCGATGGGAGTTGAACTTTGTCAAATGTCAAGAGACAGTACGGGTTGGAATGATGTTCGTGTCAACCTTTTTCATGACTATGAACAGCCGTTACGCCCTGGTCAGACAGGTAGTGTTGAATTTCCTCGTCAGACAATGAATGGCTCTGAGCACTATGGGACTCAACTGCTGAGGTCATTAGTCCCCTAGAACTTAGAACTAGTTAAACCTAACTAACCTAAGGACATCACAAACATCCATGCCCGAGGCAGGATTCGAACCTGCGACCGTAGCGGTCTTGCGGGTCCAGACTGCAGCGCCTTTAACCGCACGGCCACTTCGGCCGGCTTCCTCGTCAGACAATCCGTCGAGGGAGCGTGTATAAGCGACCCCACGTGATGAATTTAAAGTACGGTGCAGTTCCACCCAGACAGGGAGGGTGTGTAGCAGTGAAGTACACAGCAATTTTTGTGCCTGGAGGGCACTGACTGTCTCTAACAACAAGGTGCCATTTCGTAATCTGGAACAAGACTTTACAGGACCTGCAATTGCGTCGAAACCTTTCTGAATAATGAAAGGGTTGACCGTGGATAAGTCGTGACCTTCGTCAGACCGAGAAACAACAAGGAACTGTGGCAACGAAGGAAGGACTGTCTGTGGCTGAGACTCATTGAACTTACGCTTGTGAGCTGACATAGTAGAAGATGAGGAAACCATTGCGAAAGTATCCCCCATGATTACCAGCGTCTCTGATGGCGCGCTCCTTCCTTGTGGGGGCCCTCTCTGAGGGCACTCCCGCCTTAGGTGATTGTTCACACCTCAGGTCACACCTCCCGACAAACGGACGGAGGGACCAATCGGCACTTTCGAAAGGTATCAGCTCGGGTAATCACCCCTCCCTGGGCCTGGCCGTTACCAGGGGGTACGTACGTGTCCTACCTGTCTACCTGGGGCGGGGAATTACGCGTTACCCCATCACCGGCTACGCATGGAAATGCGTGGGTCGGCCTTCAGACACGCACAGGGAGGAAAAAAGAGAAAGGGAAAGGAAAGAAGAGAGGTCTCAAACGCCGCAGCGGAGAAAAGGACAAAGAGAAGAGGTAAGGAAAATGAAGGACAAAGGAAGGACGAAGACGTGCAAGTGGAGAAAGCAAAGAATTTGTTACTGTTTCGAGCGTCCGTCTCTGGGCGTAGGCACAAAACATACTCCCAGAGGGGGAGAAAGGGAAGGAAAGAGGCGGAGGTGAGGGGGGGGGGACGAAGATGGCGGATGGAGAAGGATGCGGAAAGGGAAGGTATGCAGCCCGGAAAGGAAGGAAGGCCACATTAGCTCGGGGTCCCGTGCTCGCTACGCACGTATCCACAAAAGAGTTGTGGACCCCCTGGGGGGGGGGGGAAATTGTACTGGAATATGAGAACAATATCCGGGGAAATCAGACTCAAAAGGGCAAGGCTTGCTGGGCATGTAGTTAGGATGAGTATGGACGGAATGACGAAGAGAGTGTGGGAAACAACAGGGAGGACAAGGGGAAAGACAGGAACCAAGTGGGTTGTTAAACTTCGGAAGGACTGGTTGGAATTGGGGATCAAAGTCGAAGGAATGGAAAATTGGAGGAACAAATATACATACACCAATATTCCGGAGATCAATGACAGAGAAGGATACAGGAAAAGATTAGAGAGTCACCAGTGGAGCCGACAGGAGAAACGCACACTGAAGATCTCGGAGGAAGAGCAGGAGAGAAGAAGAGAAAGACTGAAGAGGTTCTGGAAGAAGAAGAGGAAAATGCAGTCCACGAAGGGGCTACAGAGGCTGTAACGTAAGAAGAAGAAGCAGAAGCAGAAGAGGAAGAAGAAGAAGAAGAAGAAGACAAATTGTTGCCGCCAATTCTAGGGCATTAAGTAAATAAGTATCTGTTCCGGCGTATTGACAGGCTCCGGCAAGAAGACGAAGAAAGCAAGAGCAGAGAAGGCTGTGAGACGACGTCAACCAATAGCCCGCTGAGTAGGACCGCACCACTACAGGACCGCACCTCTGCTAGAAGAGAGTATAAGCGCCTCTCCTGCCAGCCTCTGCCACAAAGAACTAGCACAGTACAAGACCGGCATAATAGTAGACCTGCACTGCCATAGCAGTGGCGTGTGATCTGTATCAACTGCTTACATGGACCTTGTATACAGGAAAGGACTTCGATTGTATCGCCCACCGCTTGAGACACCTTTGTAAATTCAAAATTAAATATTGTCAATCTGCTTTATTGAAATAAAAACTATTAACTATAAGTGACGAGTCGGTAGGACCCCACGATATCCACTATTAATGACAAAAGTATATTTTTTCTTACGTAAAATATTTACCACTACCCACGCCATTGCCCCTTAGATCCCAACTCTTTTATTCCAAGAGTATAAATTATTTGCAGCTACGAGAATGATAAAAAGTGCAGCAATGAAAGGAAAGAAAAATATGTTATATAACAGAATTTAGAGTGACTTGCTCTTGTCACATCGCGTTATCTGTTGTGCTAATACGGTCGCAGGTTCGAATCTTGCCTCGGGCATGAATGTGTGTGATGTCGTTAGTTTAGTTAGGTTCAAGAAGTTCTACGTTCTAGGGGACTGATGACCTCAGAAGTTAAGTCTCATAGTGCTCAGAGCCATTTGAACCATTTGTTGTCCTAAGAACTGATGTAATTCAGTTATTGAGTCACATTGACCTTTTCAGGGCCATTTTAATCAGAGAATGTTACATCTTCAGAAGCGCACTTACAAAAGATATTAGGTCACTTCACTAATATTCAGTGGTCAGGAACTTAATTTTAACCACTGCTTGAGCTGTTCAAGGATGGGAAACAACAAGTGTATTTCCTACACTCCCTCTTTCAGTTGTAGGCCTATATCAGTTACCTTGCTCTTTTTAATTTTACGTCAACCATATCGGTTTTAACAGAATCGATTTTGGATCCCAATCCTCTTACCATTTTCATCAATTGCGACGTCATGTCTCCCCCAAAGTTCATCTCCCTTGCCTAATTTCGGACTACTTGCCCTACTAAATTCACCGACAATCGCGCTCGTGAGCTCCGACTTCGGGCTGAGAGGCTCTCTACTATTTTCGGACCCACACAAACTGGCGGACTGCTTAATATTAACGACGTCTATTATTGGCGATTGAACTACAGTATCATACACAACCTAGCTATCGGCGCAGGTATTTAGCTTTGTCGTCCTGGATCCCTCTGCCATGGTATTGCTGCCGATGTTGCAGTGGAAGCCGACGCTGAAGATCTCGTAGCCCCAGCTGTGGTACTGCAACCGCCGCTGCGCGATGGATCTCCGTTGAAGATGCCGCTGCTACCTGGAACCACGGGCTTTCGATGTCGCCTCTTCTTCGGTGTTACTTTTTTTTTTTTAAATTATAACCACTGCTAAAGCTCGGTGCACACAACTGTTGCAAAATTCGTAACTCAGAGCCCCCACGCAAACTGCCTAAACTGCCACAGCTTGGGACCTAGCTCACATACTGTCGCTAACTGTGAGAATTACAATTGTAATTTCACAGCTGAACCGATCTCAAATTTAACTTTTGCGAGAGGTCCTGCCTATCGAAGTTCCGATAATACTTTTGGAAACACTTTGCAGAACTCAAATCCAACTTTCCAGACTTCATATTCCGCAGCTAACACTTTCCAAAATCCAGTCCTGTTCCCCCACTTTGCAGGATTCATATCCCTCAACTATCACTTTCCAAATTCCTAACTCGAACGAGCCCCCAAATTGCGAGCTAACATCCCAAAGATGTTCGGGCTCACATGCGGTTCCTCTTCGTCGAAATGTCTTGGCTCAAACTCGTCTAGGGATTGAACCGCACGTGTCGCATCACACGCCCTTTATTAGACACTTGTGACCCTTTGGTTAAATTGCCCGTCTGATGGCAAGTTTGAGAAATTGTATGAAGAAGTTAATGTAACATATAATAACAGTAATAATAATATCGGGAACTAAATTAACGACCCATAAATGATGCAAGCCACGCAGTTGCGATTTGGTGAGAATAATGTTTATTCAGAAAACAAAGTAATAGCGAAAGTGGTCGTATTTAGAACTTCTATTGCACTCGAGCGCATATCCATTTGACACAGCTCCATCATTCACAATCTCATCGCGAAAGACTATTCCAGTACTCCACCTCGATATTTATACGAAAAGTTAAGAGTTCACACCAGGCGCCCGGCTGCTCACTGCTCAGAGACTAAGTCCCGCGATACCACACAACGCGAAATTTTCTATGTCGTTTCACTTCCTAGCTGCCCAAAGACCGACAGCCCGCTTTCGTGTCTTAATCCGTACTGCACCCTTTGGTGTCTCCAGCCGAACTGCCCGCTTTCGCGTCTGCACCAGCACTGCCCCTCTGCCCGTCCCCGGCCGCCTTTCCCGCGCGCCGAATCTCCTCGCTCAACTGATTAGGGCAGTTCCCTTTCCTGAAGCCATCCATCTGATTGGCGACAGGTAATTCTACATTATTTAACGTTCTAAATAAAGTAAGTATAATATCCATTGTTAAATTCTTTTACATAATACCAATACAATTTCCTTCTTAACTTTGATTTCTGATAAATAAACAAAGAATAAAGTAACTATTATGCACTAAACTTTACAACAAATATTCTATTATATTGATTCAATAAGGTGTTTTGTGTGGAGAAAATGATCTGATGCCTAACTGAAAATATTGATAATTTAAATTTACTATATCTTTTAAACAAATGAAGATACAGAGTTGATATTTACAGCATTTGTCACTTTAATGATGCAAAAACAGACATAATGTCTTATGGGATAACAGCAATCAGTGATTTTATAATGTTACTTAAAATCCGTCTTGATTTCAAATTTTTTTTATTATTCATATGACCGGTTTCGGTTCATTCAGAACCATCTTCAGATCTGATATTTCAGTGACAGGAGTAACCTGTCCAAATCCAGCAGCAAGTCACATCGTGACGTAGCATGTGAAAGTTGCTGGATTTGGACAGGTTACTCCTGTCACTGAAATATCAGATCTGAAGATGGTTCTGAATGAACCGAAACCGGTCATTTGAATAATAAAAAAAATTTGAAATCGAGACGGATTTTAAGTAACATTACTTTAATGATGCGCTTCATATGAAATGTCGATCACTACGATCGACTTACGCGTTCAGATTTTAGTATTCAGGCCTTTGTTACAAAACTTGTGAATTTCACTTTAAGAGTAAATCCTAAACTATTATAGATACGATCACTATTCAAGTTTTATTGGGATCACCATGATAATTTATGAAGGATGGTAGATTAAAACTACTGTGCTTCATTCCGTGAATTACTACAGAATTAAATAATTTCCATAAATGTTTCGCTTTATGGCCGATCTTAGGTCCGCCATATTTAACACTGTTACGTCTCTCTGGCCACAAACGGCTTCTACGGGGTTTCCCTATGCCGTAGGTTCCCGTCTGTCTCACTCGCACACTACAGCACAATAGACGCCTGTGAGTTTCCCCATCTCGTGGCGAAACTGCGCTCTTTGTGGCACACGGTCCTGGACGACTGGGTTCGTTCCACAACTGCTGAAGGCTGATCCTTCAGCCATATACTTAAATGAGAGCGAAATGCTCGTTAACTTACATACACAAGTGATATTGCGTGATTGTGAAATATCATCTCAGTTATGCGTCTGGATAGGCGATTTCCAGCCATAATTCATAATAACTGATGGAAAGTCATCGAGTAAAATAGAAGTGATCTCTGGCATTCCCAATGTCGTGTTATAGCTCCTCTGCTGTTTCTTAGCTATATATATCTGTATAGACCTGAGCAGCTGTCTTAGGTTCTTTGCAGATGATGCTGTCTTTTATCGTCCACTTAACTCATCAGAAGGTAAAAAATATTACAAAACGATTTGGAAAATGTATCTGTATGGTGCAAAAAATTGCAATTGACCTTAAATAATGAGAAGTGTGAGGTCATCCACGTGAATGCTGAAAGGGCTTCGGTTGGACGATAAATCAAATCTAAATGCCATAAATTCAACTGAACAGCTATGAATTACGGTTACGAACAACTTAAATTGGAAAGAACACATAGAAAATATTGTGGGGAAGGCAAAGCAAAAACTGCGTTTTATTGGGAGAACACTTATAAAAAGTAATAGATCTACTAAAGAGACTGTCCACACAATGTCCGTCCTCTTTTGAAGTACTGCTGCTCAGTCTCACATCCCTACGACGTAGGATTAACAGAGTACATCGAAACAGTTTAAAGAACAGCAGCATCTGTTGTGTCATCCCGAAATAAGGGAGACAGTGCCCCGGACATGATACAGGATTTGGGGTGAACATCAGCAAAACAAAGGCATTTTCGTTGCAGAGAATCTTCTCAAGAAATTTCAATCACCAGCTTTCTCGGCCGAATGCGAAAATATTTTGTTGACACCGACCTACATAGCTACACCCCATCCCTCCTCCCCCCGTCCCGCGAAGCGGCACTTTTAACACGCACAGCTATCCGGGCGGGATACACGGAGGCTTGTAAACAATAATTATTCTCCTAAACCACTCATGACCGAAACAAGGGGAGGGAACAGGACACTGGGGGGGGGGGGGCGATAACAGTGGTACAGAAAGTACTCACCGCCATGCACCATAGATAGATAAAAAAAAAACTCAGTAGGGTGACACACTGAAAAGCCAAATAAACTGGCACACCTACATAAGATCGTGTAGGGCCCGCGCGAGCACGCAGAAGTGCTGCAGCATGACGTGGCATGGACTCTACTAATGTCTGAAGCAGTGCTGGAGGGAACTGACACCGTGAATCCTGCAGGGCTGTCCAACAATCCGCAGCAGTACCTGTGGGTGGAGATCACTTCTGAACATCAGGTTGCAAGTCATCCCAGATAAGCTCAATAATGTTCCTGTCTGGGGAATTTGGTGTCCAGTGGAAGTGTTTAAAGCCTGGAGCCACTATGTAGCATTTCTAGACGTGTGGGGTGTCGCATTGTCCTGCTGGAATTGTCCAAGTCCGTCGGAATACACAACTGACATGAATGGAAGCAGGCGACCAGACTGGGTGCTTACGTACGTCTCACCTGTCAGAGTAGTATCTAGACATATCAGGGGCTCCATATCACTCCAACTGCACACACACCATACAATTACAGAGCCCCCACCAGCTTGAATTGTCCACTGCTGACATGCAGGGTCCATGGATGCATGATGTTGTCTCCATACCTGTTCACGTCCATCCGTTCGATATAATTTGAAACGAGACTCGTCCGACCAGGAAACATGTTTCCAGTCATCAACAGTCGAACGCCGGTATTGACGGGCCCAGGCGAGGAGTAAGGCTTTGTTGGTCACGGTCTTGCAGGATCTTTTTTCCGGCCGCAGCGATGTCGGAGATTCGATGTTTTACTGGATTCCTAATATTCACGGTACATTCGTGAAGTGGTCGTACGGGAAAATCCCAATTTCATCGCTACTTCGGAGATGCTGTGTCCCATCGCTCGTGCGCAGACTACAACACCACGTTAAAACTCACTTAAATCTTGATAACCTGCCACTGCAGCAGCGGTGAACGATCTGACAACTGCACCAGACACTTGCAACCGTAACACCGTATTCAGCCTGTTTACATATTGAAACGTCCCCTTGGAAAAGTTATGAATTACTGTGCTGGTAAACTACTACGTTATTTCATATAGAGGCAGCTGAGTAAAACTGAACGTACTCAGACATTTCTCTCTTTACTTATTCTGATCATCACCCAACTGACACACGATATTTTTTTAGCGCAACGCGATCTGACTTTCAATAATCCCTACAAAAGAATGGCCCTCACTAACAATAACCTATACCTTTCATGAATCACTCACGTCACAAAAATCTTCGTTACTCGAACTACTGCAATACAGCGAGCGCGAATACTGCCAGCTAAATAAATGAGTCTAACTACGGAAGGCAGTAACTACTGATAGGCATAATTAGCAAATGAAAGATTTTGATAGAGAACCAGCAATGTATTTACCTTAATAGCGTTCAAAAGTCATTATATATATATATATATATATATATATATATATATATATATATATATATATATATATATATATATATAACCTCAGTTCATGATATCGAGTCTTGAGAAATTTCCTCTTTCTGACGGACACACGTCCCTATTGTCCGCTCTCAAAACTCTGGCATCTCTGTCCCCACATCCACCACTGCTCGCGGCTCACCTGCAACCACGCAACGCTACGCGCTGTTCTCATCCAACTGCTCAACACTACGATCGCGAATATTCCAACAATGCCAACCGGCCACAGACTGCACACAGCACCGTCAGTGATTTTCATACAGAGAGTTACGTGTCGTTACCAACGTAAAAACCTAAACAGCCTACTTACATAAGTATTGGGCACTGCGCAAAACAATTTGTAAAATTTTTGTGGGGAGCTTGGGGGCTATGTAAGTATGCTGTTTAGGTTTTTATGTTGGTAACGCCACGCAGCGCTCTGTATGAAAATCAGTGACTGTGCTGTGTGCAGTCTGTGGCTGGTTGGCATTGCTGGAATATTCGCTATTGTAGTGTTTGGCAGTTGGATATGAACAGCACGTAGCGTTGTGCAGTTGGAGGTGAGCCGCCAGCAGTGGTGGATGCGGGGAGAGAGATGGCAGAGTTTTGAGAGCAGACGATCTGGACGTGCGTCCATCAGAAAGAGGAAATTTGTAAGACTAGATATCATGAACTGATATATATATCATGACTTTTGAACGCTATTAAGGTAAATACATTGATCGTTCACTATCAAAATCTTTCATTTGCTAACTATGCCTGTCAGTAGTTAGTGCCTTCAGTAGTTAGAATGTTTTATTTAGCTGGCAGTTTTGGCGCTCGCTGTATTGCAGTAGTTCGAGTAACGAAGATTTTTGTCAGGTGAGTGATTCATGAAAGGTATAGGTTATTGTTAGCCAGGGCCATTCTTTTGTAGGGATTATTGAAAATCAGATTGCATTGCGCTAAAAAATATTGTGTGTCAGTTTAGTGATGATCAGAGCAAGCAAAGAGAGAAATGTCTGAGTACGTTCAGTTTTAGTCAGCTGTCTCTGTATCAAATAGCGTAGAGGTTTACCAGCACAGTAATTCATAATTTTTCTAAGTGGACGTTTCAATATCTCTGTCTTTGAATACGCATGCCTATACCAGTTTCTTTGGCGCTTGAGTGTATATCACACATAGCGTAACGTTGACCCATTTAGGATGTCTGACTGAATGTAAGAGAGGGTCTGAAGGCGCCTATCTAACCGGTGAAATAAATGTATCAAATAAGTTTTTGTTGACTGCTTTTACGCTACTGGATGGGCTTATAAGTTGCAGATTATAACTCCTGGTATCTCTCTCTCTCCTGGGAGTGACGTGCCTGAAACTGAACGTACACGGCTATAAGATACGTAATATAAACTATGCGGTGGCTAAATAAAATTGGTGATACAAAGGAAACGCCTTGGGCCTCACATACAAAACGCAGCAGCCGTGCGTCGCGCATTAAGAAGTCGCAGTGCCGACAGCCAGCGGCCGTGAAGTCTCCTAAACTCGCGTACCTGATTCCCGGCGCGGCTTCAGGAGCCAATTTGTGGCCACGCCAGCAGCGCTCTCGGTCACCGCGGAACGGCCTGCTGCCCTGCGCGGCTGGTGAGGACCCGTACCACGGACCCATCAGATACGCTCTCCCGCCACCGCGCATAAACAGCTCCGTATCTGCTCCCAGCTCCCCCCCCCCCCCCCCCCCCCCGCCATCCCCTTACCTGTTCCTCTGCCGGTCACACGACTAAGTGACGCGCCCGCACACCCAAATAAACAACGATTCGCCCGCCGCGGAAACGCCTTTAATCCTCAACTTTACTGGTCGCGGCCGCCGTACGCTTCGGCGTCCGCTAGACGGCAGTTCGGGAGAATTCGTTCTTTACGATCTCTTCCCCGCCACTTTTCCGGCCGATAACGCCAGCTTGTGTCGAAGTTTATGTGGGTTAGCTTCCACCGAGGATTATGTTATCTCTTTCCGCCACGAGTGTAAGCTATACTTCGATCCACCGTGTTTTTCTTTTTTCTCGGATAGGTGTTTTTGTACGAAACGGATCGACGAGAGAAAAGAAATGCAGAATGGTCTCGTTCATTCTACAAACGCCGAGACGGCTCATAACGAACAGAAACATTTTCTAAGTTACACATGGTATGTTTCCGATGAAGCTGTAATGCTAGATCAACTATCTTATAGAACGCAAATGTTAGCTTTACAGCCGGTGTCTATAGCATCTTTGTGGCCGAGCGGTTCTAGGCGCTTCAATCTGGAACCGCGCTGCTGCTACGGTTGCAGATTCGAAGCCTGCGTCGGGCATGGATGTGTGTGATGTCCTTAGGTTACTTAGGTTTTTAGTAGTTCTAAGTTCTAGGGGACTGATGACCTCCGATGTTAAGTCCCATTCTGCTTAGAGCCATTTGAACCATTTTTACTATAACGTCACACCCGGTACGTCCTTTTGGGCAGCTTTCTTACGTCAATTATTTCTCAGAGAAGATGAAAAGCTAGACATGACGAAACGTAACGTACTGTTTGATTTCAACCTGTTCACAATAAGAGCTGTTTCTTCCACGTGAGTGCTAAGAACAACCTACAAATAATTAAAAACGGTTCTCTATATAAGTAATTCCTGCTTCAGAAATCTCTGCCTTGTACACTGCTGGCCATTAAAATTGCTATACCACGAAGATGTGCTACAAACGAGAAATTTAACCGACAGGAAGAAGATGCTGTGATATGCAAATGATAAGCTTTTCAGAGCATTCACACAAGGTTGGCGCCGGTGGCGACACCTACAACGTGCTGACATGAGGAAAGTTTCCAACCGACTTCTCATACCCAAACAGCGGTTGACCGGCGTTGCCTGATGAAACGTTATTGTGATGCCTCGTGTAGGGAGCAGAAATGCGTACCATCACGTTTGATAAAGGTCGGATTGTAGCCTATCGCGATTGCGGTTTATCGAATCGCGAGATTGCTCCTCGCGTTGGTCGAGATCCAATGTCTGTTAGTAGAATAAGGAACTGGTGGGTTCAGGAGGGTAATACGGAATGCCATGCTGGATCCCAACGGCCTCGTATCACTAGCAGTCGAGATGACAGGCATCTTATGCGCATGGCTGTAATGGATCGTGCAGCCACGTCTCGATTCCTGAGTCAATAGATGGGGACGTTTGCAAGACAACCATCTGCAGGAACAGTTCGATGACGTTTGCAGCAGCATGGACTATCAGCTCGGAGACCGTGGCAGCGGTTACCCTTGACGCTGCATCACAGACAGGAGCGTCTACCATGTTATACTCAACAACGAACCACTGTGCACGAATGGCAAAACGTCATTTTTTCGAATGAATCCAGGTTCTGTGTACAGCATCATGATGGTCGCATCCGTGTTTGGCGACATCGCGGTGAACGCACATTGGAAGTGTGTATTCGTCATCGCCATACTGGCGTATCACCCGGCGTGATGGTATGGGGTGCCATTGGTTACACGTCTCGGTCACCTCTTGTTCGCATTGACGGCACTTTCAACAGTGGACGTTACATTTCAGATGTGTTACGAGCTGTGGCTCTACCCGTCATTCGATCCCTGCGAAACCCTACATTTCAGCAGGATAACGCACGAGCGCATGTTGCAGGTCCTGTACGGGCCTTTCTGGATACAGAAAATGTTCGACTGCTGCCCTGGCCAGCACATTCTCCAGATCTCTCACGAATTGAAGTCGTCTGGTCAATGGTGGCCGGGCAACTGGCTCGTCGCAATACGCCAGTCACTACTCTTGATGAACTGTGTTATCGTGTTGAAGCTGCATGGGCAGCTGTACCTGTACACGCCAGCCAAGCTGTGTTTGAGCGTTTCAAGGCCATTATTACGGCCAGAGGTGGTTTTTCTGGGCACTGATTTCTCAGGATCTATGCACCCAAATTGCGTGAAAATGTAATCACATGTCAGTTCTACTATAATATATTTGTCCAATGAACACCCGTTTATCATCTGCATTTCTTCTTGGTGTAGCAATTTTAATGGCCAGTAGTGTAGTTTCGACATATCAGGAAGAGTTTCAAGAACTTAGGTCTTGGTCACCAGATGCTCTATCTAAACCAGTCAATAAGCAGTACATACAATTATGAAAGCAGCTGGTAAGGCATTGTACTTGAAAGGCGCAGATGTGACTTCGAGTCGCTCTCCAGTATACAAGGTACCGTGTCACGCATGTTCAGCACCACATACAGGGGATAGGCAAAATGTTGTGAACAGTGGCAGTAATTGCATGGTTGTGTTTGACGGTCTGCAACTCAGGTAAGATACGTGTCGCGCCGGACTGTGGGCGCTCGGTACGGACTAGGCATCAGTGCGGGTTGGTTACCAGTAGTGCACACTTCGTATTTGCATTCAGAGGCCGAGGTCGACGTGCAATGATAGACCTAACAGAGTTCCAAAGAGGGCCGATTGTGGGAGCCCGACTAGGTGGAGCATCAGTAACCAAAACACCCAACTTATTGAATGTTTCAAGAGCAACTGTTTCAACAGTCATGACAGCCTGCACAAAACACTGAAAGACAGCATAGTGCAAACGTAATAGTGGGCGCAAATTAAAACTGAATGACAGATATCGTTCTTCGCTAACACGAATAGTGTCCAAACAACACAAAACATAAGGCTTCTAAAGTGACTGCAGACCCCGTATCTATCGACACTGTCCGCCGAGAACTCCATAAAACGAATATTCATGAACGAGCTGCTATTCCGAAACCACTAGTGACGACAACCAACCAAAAGAAGCACAAAACATGGTGTCAGGAGCATAAATGCTGGACGGCTGATCAGTGGAAACACGTCATATGGTCCGACGAATCAACGTTTTCGTTATTTCCAACATCGGACCGGGATTGCTTGATTCGAACGCTTAAGCATGGAGATGAAAGTGTGATGGTGTGGACAGCCATATCATGGCATTCTGCTGATCCGATCATTACTTTCACAGGCCATGTTACAGCCAACGATTATGTGAACATTCTAGGTGATCAGGTGCACCCCATGATTCAAATGGTGTTTCCCAACAATCGTGCCATATTTCAGGACAGTAACGCATCCATTCACACAGCCAGCACAGTACAATCGTGATACGAGGAACATGCAACTGAACTGCAGCGTCTTCCCTGGCCAGCACAGTCCCTGGACTTTAACATTATCGAGCCCTTATGGGCGGTATTGGGGCGCAGACTGTGGTGTCACCGCCAGACACCACACTTGCTAGGTGGTAGCCTTTAAATCGGCCGCGGTCCGTTAGTATACGTCGGACCCGCGTGTCGCCACTATCAGTGATTGCAGACCGAGCGCTGCCACACGGCAGGTCTAGTCTAGAGAGACTCCCTAGCACTCGCCCCAGTTGTACAGCCGACTTTGCTATCGATGGTTCACTGTCTACATACGCTCTCATTTGTAGAGACGACACTTTAGCATAGGCTTCAGCTACGTCATTTGTTACGACCTAGCAAGGCGCCATATTCAGTTACTATAAGTACTTCAAGATCTGAGCTGATAATATTGTGAATCATGTACCGTCAAGAGCGACGTTCATCAGTAATGGATTAAAGTTAAGTATCAAACTAATTACGTCCGCTTTCTGAATTCTAATTCCTTGTCATGTTCCAGACCTCAAGTCAGTATAGTCCTTCCCTCCTCACGCCAGCCTGCGTGAGCTAAAACGCGTGCATTTCGGCCTCTACTAGTAACACGGTGTCGGCTCTTCTGCCAACCCAACACAGACTCCAGAGCAGATTTCTCTCTCCCTCGCCACTACAGGAGTTAGAAGAGGTTCTGATCGAAGACTAGCGTAACATTCCACTGGAGACTATACAATCGTTATATGCCAGTATTCCAAGAAGACTCGCAGCTGTATCACGGGCAAATGGGTGTGCAAACCCTTATTAATAAACCATTCCCAATTAAGTACAGGTGTTCACTTTATTTTGCCTATCCCCTGTATACTCTAGTAAACATAATAACATACTATCTCATGCACTTCATGTAAATAAATCTGTGTATTTAAGCTCTAATTTGGTGACCTTTATGGCTACAACAAAAGAAGAAAAAAAATTTGCTAATATCGGCGGTTTCTTTTTCATTAAAAAATATCCACTTTCACATCCCTGACGTACCTACTTGCTCATGCAGTGTATGAAATCGCGAGTGCACTTGATCTTGCTTCATGGTTTTGGCCACGCGGGTGGTATTTGTTTGTACTTTACTCGTAGCGCACCCGTACTATATCGAAGAGACGTATTTCCTACGACCATTCTTAGATAATACTTACAATTATTCAGCTGACCCAACGTGTTTTGGTATGAAAGCAGTTCAAACATTTGCGGACGCAGTGAAAAATTTATAAAATTTCATTTTACTTGATGCATTAATTACAGGATGTACCTTTACTAGCGCAAAAATGAATGCCTATCATTGAACACTGATACTAGAAATGCAGTTATTTTTAAGTTTCACGAGTAAGTAAACAAAATCAACCTAGGACACCATTTACACATTTTCATTACATTATCAGTAGCCAGAATGAGATTTTCACTCTGCAGCGGAGCGTGCGCTGATATTAAACTTCCTGGCAGATTAAAACTGTGTGCCCGACCGAGACTCGAACTCGGGACCTTTGCCTTTCGCGGGCAAGTGCTCTACCAACTGAGCTACCGAAGCACGACTCACGCCCGGTACTCACAGCTTCACTTCTGCCAGTACCTCGTCTCCTACCTTCCAAACTTTACAGAAGCTGTCCTGCGAACCTTGCAGAACCAGCACTCCCGAAAGAAAGGATATTGCGGAGACGTGGCTTAGCCACAGCCTGGGGGTTGTTTCCAGAATGAGATTTTCTCTCTGCAGCGGAGTTATCAGTTGTCTCTATATTCCTATACCACCTTTGCAGTTACAATGTTTATATCTAATTTCGATCTAATTTTGTAGTCATCCATTTGTGCTTAGAAGCACAGTCTTTGATCACTGATTTAGTAAAATCAACTACTAAAAGTGTCCCTGGAAGAAGGAATAGCAGAACACAAAGTGAACAAACACAAAGCCACCATAACCGCTGACAGAACAGAACTGCTCACGGACACCTCGTCACCAGCACATAGCAACCGTGAGGAACATCAGCGCAGCGAAGTATCGACAGAAAGCGTTCGGTACCAAACAAGGCCACGGTCTCCAAGCCCAGCTCGGAACGCGTGGTCAGCCCGTCTTTCACAACACCAGTCCTCAGAAAATTGCAGCACCCCACTGTGGAACAAAATCAGTGGAAATTGCATCAATGACGTCTGCACGAATCTAGCTGGAATGCAGAAAGTATCTCAAACCTCACCATATTCGTCGCTAACAATATTCAGTTGGTCATATGAAGTCTCAATCATTCAGCCTTATACAGGGTGTTACGAAAAGGTACGGCCAAACTTTCAGGAAGCATTCCTCACAGACAAAGAAAGAAAATACGTTATGTGGACATGTGTCCGGAAACGCTTACCTTCCATGTCAGAGCTCATTTTATTACTTCTCTTCAAATCACATTAATCATGGAATGGAAACACACAGCAACAGAACGTACCAGCGTGACTTCAAACACTTTGTTACAGGAAATGTTCAAAATGTCCTCCGTTAGCGAGGATACATGCATCCACCCTCCGTCGCATGGAATCCCTGATGCGCTGATGCAGCCCTGGTGAATGGCGTATTGTATCACAGCCATCCACAATACGAGCACGAATAGTCTCTACATTTGGTACCGGGGTTGCGTAGACAAGAGCTTTCAAATGCCCCCATAAATGAAAGTCAAGAGGGTTGAGGTCAGGAGAGCGTGGAGGCCACGGAATTGGTCCGCCTCTACCAATCCATCGGTCACCGAATCTGCGTACGAACACTTCGACTGAAATGTGCAGGAGCTCCATCGTGCATGAACCACATGTTGTGTAGTACTTGCAAAGGCACGTGTTCTAGCAGCACAGGTAGAGTATCCCGCATGAAATCATGATAACGTGCTCCATTGAGCGTAGGTGGAAGAACATGGCGCCCAATCAAGACATCACCAACAATGCCTGCCCAAACGTTCACAGAAAATCTGTGTTGATGACGTGATTGCACAATTGCGTGCGGATTCTCGTCAGCCCACACATGTTGATTGTGAAAATTTACAATTTGATCACGCTGTACAGTAAATACTGACGAAACTAAAATGAGCTCTAAAATGTAAATTAATCGTTTCCGAACACATGTCCGCATAACAACTTTTCTTTATTTGTGTGTGAGGAATGTTTCCTGAAAGTTTGGCCGTACCTTCTTGTAACACCGTGTATACACTCAGGTGACTGAGGTTATGGGATACTGATATGCACCTTGTAACGGAACATATTAAAGGCTTTACTGTACCGAAGTATGCGATACCCTCCAAATTCAACCAGTTTAACGAGTATTTATGATTATAGCAAAGGTATTGTGTATGTTAACAATGATTGCATAACATGTCTCCATAAACGGTCAACCCATTAAATTATACTGAGTAACTGACCCACACAAAAGTTAATATCACTTGATCACTGATACAGCAAATGTCATCATGTAAAAACACTGAGTTCATCTTAAATAATTAATATGAAGTACGAAAAATAGTGGACAACTTAGGTATTTTGGATCTCCTTAAATAAAAATCACCCAGTGAAACCTATTTGTTCACTAGGAGCGTTTTCACTCAGTATTCACGTAAGCAATCCTATTTTAGACGAAAACCAATGTAATTCTTAATAATTCATGTTATTTAGTTATTTATGCAAATTAGAGAAGTCAATTGAGAAACTTCTAAAAAACGGCCTTTTTATAACAAAGAATTATTCTGTCAAGTCAACAAATCTGTCTGTCATTTTAATAAGATGTTAAATTATGTCACTCGATGCAAATTAATAACTTTTCTGCACAAATTATGATGACAGATGTACATGTGACTTATAAACTATATCTCTTTTTAGTAGTTCTTTGACAATGTTATAAATACAAGCAGCAAGAACGGTCGAGAGGCAGTCGGAATGTCACTTTGGTAAAGTGTGTTTGTGTGTTATTGTTTGAGGTGGATAAACAATGCAAAGAACATGTAACGGAAGTACTACTTTGTGTTGAGACATGGTCTTTGGTGGACAGTGGAATTAAGATGGCCACCAGAATAATAAATATTTGAAGTTTACATATTTGTTGGTTTCGCTCGTTCTTTATCATCAAAAGCACATAAAAAACACGGGACCTCATGTTTTTAACCCTAGACAACCAGATTTAGAGCCAGCATCAGCATCGAGAGACAGCAGCGATCCAGCAAGTAGCAGCGATTACCACAGCACAATGCATTTTAATGGCGCCAACCTAACATCAAGTGCTAACAAGCTCCGTAAATGGGAGTGAAATAGTGCGATTATAGCAATTAGCAATATCTACGACCAGGCGACCATTACAACCTATACAGACGGCGGTAGAATCGCACACGAAAGGTATAAAAAGGCAGCGCGTTCAAGGAGCTACCATTTACACTCGGGTGAGTCACGAGAAAAGTTTCCAACGTGACTATGGCGGCGCGACGGGAATGAACAGCCTCTAAACGAGGAATGTTTGTTGGAGATAGACGCTTGGAACATTGCATTTCTAAACCGTTGGAAAATTCCATATTTCGAGATCTACGGTGTCAAGAGTGTGCGGAAAATACCGCATTTTCGGCAATATCTCCCACCACGGATAATGCAGAGGCTCAAGCCTACACTTAACGGCCGAGGGCAGTTGCGATTCCATAAAGGTGTCATTCCTAACACACAGGCAACAGTGCGTGAAATAACCGCAGATATCAGTGTGGGATATACGATGAACGTATCAGTCAGGACAGTGCGTCGACATTTGAAGTTAACCGGCTATGGCAGCAGACGGCCGATACGGGTGCCTTTGTTAAGGGGCTCCGGAACGCCCTATACTTGCAATGTTAAAATAACGCTTATAAATCCCATCTTTCATCACAAAGTATTTGAGGTAGGAAGTTGAACTTTTTACAGATTATTTATTGGAATATGGGCTACAACTTAACACAGGGATTTTACAAAATTTTAGTTCAGTTATTAAAGATGATTTTTTTTTTAAATTGTAATGAAAATTCACAAAATTGTTTTGCAATTTTTTATTTATATATTCAAAACTATACAGTTTTTGGAAAAAGGCTGTGTTAAATTATGCAGAAGGTACTGTGTAACATTTACTGAAAGTTTGAAACAAATATGTTTGGAAGATCCTTAGAAAACATGTAATTAGTATGAGAAAATAAAAGTTTTGGGAATCGAGCGACAAAGATTGGATTAACTTTTTAGTGCATTCCAGGTCCATAGGATGGATTATCTTCATCCTCTGCAAACTCCTCCTCCAGCTTCCTCTTGTTCCTCCTCCTGTTTACTGTTGCTCGTATTTCTAGACTCTTTACAACCCTGCCTGCAGCCCGAAGGCGTTCCTTGTCTAAAGCAAGCATCGCTCGTACCATGTTAGAACCTATCTTCATTCCCATATTTCTAAATACCTTGCACCTTACAATGTTGCCATCACTGAAAGTCGGAACAGCATCATACACACCAAAGTGAAGTGTTTCTATTCCAACAAATACAGTCTTGGGGATTCTCGACCATATAACACTATTTACACTTTCATTGTGGTTTTGAGTTTTTCCGTGAATACACTTTTTCAACAGTTCAGCTGCTGCTGTCTCTGAAAATAGGTTTTATCACCTCCATTATTGCATGAGGCAGACTATGCTTATGAGTGTACACTTCACCAGTTAGCAATCCTTTCTTATACACTCCTGGAAATGGAAAAAAAGAACACATTGACACCGGTGTGTCAGACCCACCATACTTGCTCCGGACACTGCGAGAGGGCTGTACAAGCAATGATCACACGCACGGCACAGCGGACACACCAGGAACCGCGGTGTTGGCCGTCGAATGGCGCTAGCTCCGCAGCATTTGTGCACTGCCGCCGTCAGTGTCAGCCAGTTTGCCGTGGCATACGGAGCTCCTTCGCAGTCTTTAACACTGGTAGCATGCCGCGACAGCGTGGACGTGAACCGTATGTGCAGTTGACGGACTTTGAGCGAGGGCGTATAGTGGGCATGCGGGAGGCCTGGTGGACGTACCGCCGAATTGCTCAACACGTGGGGCGTGAGGTCTCCACAGTACATCGATGTTGTCGCCAGTGGTCGGCGGAAGGTGCACGTGCCCGTCGACCTGGCACCGGACCGCAGCGACGCACGGATGCACGCCAAGACCGTAGGATCCTACGCAGTGCCGTAGGGGACCGCACCGCCACTTCCCAGCAAATTAGGGACACTGTTGCTCCTGGGGTATCGGCGAGGACCATTCGCAACCGTCTCCATGAAGCTGGGCTACGGTCCCGCACACCGTTAGGCCGTCTTCCGCTCACGCCCCAACATCGTGCAGTCCGCCTCCAGTGGTGTCGCGACAGGCGTGAATGGAGGGACGAATGGAGACGTGTCGTCTTCAGCGATGAGAGTCGCTTCTGCCTTGGTGCCAATGATGGTCGTATGCATGTTTGGCGCCGTGCAGGTGAGCGCCACAATGAGGACTGCATACGACCGAGGCACACAGGGCCAACACCCGGCATCATGGTGTGGGGAGCGATCTCCTACACTGGCCGTACACCACTGGTGATCGTCGAGGGGACACTGAATAGTGCACGGTACATCCAAACCGTCATCGAACCCATCGTTCTACCATTCCGAGACCGGCAAGGGAACTTGCTGTTCCAACAGGACAATGCACGTCCGCATGTATCCCGTGCCACCCAACGTGCTCTAGAAGGTGTAAGTCAACTACCCTGGCCAGCAAGATCTCCGGATCATGTTTGGGACTGGATGAAGCGTCGTCTCACGCGGTCTGCACGTCCAGCACGAACGCTGGTCCAACTGAGGCGCCAGGTGGAAATGGCATGGCAAGCCGTTCCACAGGACTACATCCAGCATCTCTACGATCGTCTCCATGGGAGAATAGCAGCCTGCATTGCTGCGAAAGGTGGATATACACTGTACTAGTGCCGACATTGTGCATGCTCTGTTGCCTGTGTCTATGTGCCTGTGGTTCTGTCAGTGTGATCATGTGATGTATCTGACCCCAGGAATGTGTCAATAAAGTTTCCCCTTCCTGGGACAATGAATTCACGGTGTTCTTATTTCAATTTCCAGGAGTGTATTTACACCAGCTTTCTTCTTCTTTGGGACACAAGCTATGTTGGGGATTTTCATCGGTTGAAGAAGTATGAAAAAAAAGAGCCCAAACAGCCTTCTTCATTTCGTCGACACTTTGTGTATTTTGCCTAATAGCCATTCCATAATAGTTCTGTATTTTGTCGATTACACTGTCAGTTAACCTTCCCTTCCCATCCAATGAGTTTTTGCTTTTTGTACGAAGCTTTCAGTCGCCGAAGTCTTGTTCCCATTCGCTTCTGTACGTGTCCAATACACTCAAATTTTTGCACTACAACATCATCACCATAGGGCTTCAGTCCTTGAACATGTTTGAAACTTTTAGAATCACTGTCAGCAACGTAATTAAGATATCGCACTGCGCCACAGTGGGTCACGCCCATGTAGAACACTTTTCAAAAAAAAAATTAAAAATAGTTGTAGTCTTCGGAATTGAATAAATGATACATCTATTAAAAGGTAATAGTCTGCAGATTCAGAAAACGCAAAAAAGTAAAAATTGAACTTTTCATGATTTTGAGCCTTTCCGGCGCCCCTTAATAGCAGTACGTCGCCTGTAGCGTCCCTCTTGGGCTCGTGGCAATATTGGTTTGACCCTAGAATACTGGAAAACCATGATCAAGTCAACTCAGTTCAGATTTAAGTTGGTAAAAGCTGATGGTAGCGTTAGAGTGTAGCGCAGACCACACGAAGTCATGGACCCAAGTTGTCAACAAGGCACTGAACAAGCTAGTGGTGGTTCTGAGCCGTGTGTGGCTCGTGTTCCCGCCATCATGTATTTTACACCCTGTTGTTAACGTACTTCCACCTCACTACGTTAATTTAAACTACTACTGTCAGTGAGTTGCTGGTTTGCCTGACCGTGACCGGCACTAGCAGCGCGTATCGATATATCCAGTGTCGTAGTATCTTTGGTCGACTGCCATTACTTCCCGGTCGTTGTCTGTCGTAAGCCAGTTCAGGGGTAGCAGTTCGGGTCGCGAATTCGGATCTACCAGTTAGTTGGAACGCGTCTGGAGCGCAGTCCGGACCTCCCAGTCGGGGAGTTGCAATGCGGCACTAGTGCAGTCGGGTTGGAGCAGCAGTGAGGTCTGCGTCGACAGGGCTCGCCCGACCGTTGCCGCCACGCTTCACTTGAGCCGGGCCGCGGTCTTGGTGGATCGTCGGTCGGTCGTCCTACTGGACGACGCTTTTGGGCTCGCCGATCGTTCATGTGTCGGCTGTGTGTGTGTGTGTGTGCGTCGACTTCCGATTTGTCTTCGTAAGTGCTTAGTTATTGCTGGGTATCGTTCAGGTCTTCGTGCAAGTGTTTGTCAGGTTGTGTGTGAGTTGGTATTACAGTGTTATTACAAATGATTGAAGCGATTTCACAGCTCTACAATAACTTTATTATGTGAGATATTTTCAAAATGCTTTGCACACACATACAAAAACTCAAAAAGTATTTTTAGGCATTCACAAATGTTCGATATGTGCCCCTTTAGTGATTCGGCAGACATCAAGCCGATAATGAAGTTCCTCCCACACTCGGCGCAGCACGTCCCCATCAATGACTTCGAAAGCATCGTTGATGCGAGCTCGCAGTTCTGGCACGTTTCTTGGTATAGGAGGTTGAAACACTGAATCTTTCACATAACCCCACAGAAAGAAATCGCATGGGGTTAAGTCGGGAGAGCGTGGAGGCCATGACATGAATTGCTGATCATGATCTCCACCACGACCGATCCATCGGTTTTCCAATCTCCTGTTTAAGAAATGCCGAACATCATGATGGAAGTGCGGTGAAGCACCATCCTGTTGAAAGATGAAGTCGGCGCTGTCGGTCTCCAGTTCTGGCATGAGCCAATTTTCCGCGGGCTACGCGTGAAACTTGCCCGCACGCGTTCAACCGTTTCTTCGCTCACTGCAGGCCGACCCGTTGATTTCCCCTTACAGAGGCATCCAGAAGCTTTAAACTGCGCATACCATCACCGAATGGAGTTAGCAGTTGCTGGATCTTTGTTGAACTTCGTCCTGAAGTGTCGTTGCACTGTTATGACTGACTGACGTGAGTGCATTTCAAGCACGACATACGCTTTCTCGGCTCCTGTCACCATTTTGTCTCGCTGCGGTCTCGAGCGCTCTGATGGCAGAAACCCGAAGTGCAGCTTCAGCCGAACAAAACTTTATGAGTTTTTCTACGTATCTGTAGTGTGTCACGACCATATGTCAATGAATTGAGCTACAGTGAATTTATGAAATAGCTTCAATCATTTGTAATAGCCCTGTATTTCCACAGACGACAATTTTAGATGATGTCGGCATTCTGCGGGGAGTCGGCCGGTTGCAGTATCAGAGCGAGTGTGGAGCCGTCCGATCGCTACGAGCTTCGTGGTTCACCGACCCAGGACGTAAAAGTTGAGTAGTGGTTTCAACTACCCTAGCCACGTGCATTCATGTTGTGTGGTTCATTTCGGTGGTTCGCTGTTGGGGAGGCTTTCGTGTGAGCAACACCGAGTGTTTCTGTTGCTGAAATTTGGTCGCCATGAGGTGCAATCGACTATATTGGTTGACTACAATTCGAGTGCACCAGCGGAATTTTCTGCCTTGTGGCCGTTAGTGTTCCCGCTACCTGCCATGGCCACTAACGTAATTTCAGGCAGCGTCCTTTCCTCACCTGTTGTCGCTGCCCACATTGTGTGTAATTTTGACAGCTGATACATATTTCATTGTGGATAATCACGTTCGTAGCCTTTTGTGTTTGAGTTCTCATGTACTGATTGATGGGAAGCAAGTCGTTGTGTCGGTCGGTCCGTGGCTGTCCCCTGGTTGGGATCCGACAGATCAAGTGTAGTTGGGCCCACCACGTGTCTCACCTCAACCCGACCTCCCTGGAGGCTTCTGAGTGCCGTTCCCTTTATTGTCCTTCTCACCGGTGTTTGATTCTCTGTTAATAATCTATCATAGCCAATGATTTAAAAATTCTTGCCTTTACTGGACTTCATATATTTTGAATTTTGAAAAATCAATTGTGGGCCTTAAGCCGCTTAAAACCTTATTCTCGAAATTACCCTTTAAGCAAACACATGGCGGCCTTCTGCCTTAAAAGATTATGGTAATATATTTTAAAATTTTCATATTTAATTGTGGCTCTCAGCTGCTTGCATTGTATCTTGCATATGTGTGTTCTATCTACTTTTGCCTTGAGGCTTTCCAGCCTAACTGTGATACCATATGTATTCTAATTATGGTTCAAATGGCTCTGAGCACTATGGGACTCAACTTCTGAGGTCATTAGTCCCCTAGAACTTAGAACTAGTTAAACCTAACTAAACTAAGGACAACACACACATCCATGCCCGAGGCAGGATTCGAACCTCCGACCGTAGCGGTCTCGCGGTTCCAGACTGCATCGCCTAGAACCGCACGGCCACTACGGCCGGCGTATTCTAATTATTTTATTTGCTATTTTAACTGCATTTTTATTTTGTTGATTTTTAAGATTTCTTGTTGGAAGGTCTTCAGCCGTGAAATAATTGCCTTTTTGAAACTCTTAGTTCTAAAGGTTCGGCTATGTGCCATTTTTGGTTTAAAGGTGTTATTAAATGACAATAAACTACAATTTTGAGTGAACCTGACCGACACCTTATTTGGCCCTTTCCACAATCCTAATCACCTGTTCTGCCCTGCGTGTTTAGCGGGCGTCTATAATGGTGGGAGCTGTGTTTACATTGAATGGACTGGGTCATCTTGTCCAACGGAGCGGATCGCTGACTGAAATTGGTTATGTTCAGGTACTTGGAGACCATTGCAGCCATTTGTGGATTCCATGTTCCCAAACAACAACGGAATTTTTATGGATGACAATGTGTCCTGACATCGGACCACAGTTGTTCGCGACTAGTTTGAAGAACTTTCTGAACAATTAGAGCGAAAGATTTGGCCATCCAGACAGCCCGATACTAATCGCATCGAACATTTATGCGACGTAATCGAGAGATCGCTTCGTGCTCAAATTCCTGCACCGGCAACAGTTTCGCAATTATGGACGAGACTCAGGGAGCCATAGACACGGTTGGTTGGTTGGTTTTGGATAGGAGACCAGATAGCGTGGTCATCGGTCTCATCGGATTAGGGAAGGATTGGGAAGGAAGTCGGGCGTGCCCTTTCAGAGGAACCATCCCGGCATTTGCCTGGAGTGATTTAGGGAAATCACCATAGACACGGGTTCACAGGTAGATGCCGTGTTTCTTCACTTCCGCAAGGCGTTCGATACAGTACTTCATAGTCGTTTAATGAACAAAGTAAGAGCATATGGATCATCAGACCAATTGTGTGATTGGATTGAAGAGTTCCTAGATAACAGAACGCAGCATGTCATTCTCAATGGGGAGAAGTCTTCCGAAGTAAGAGTGATTTCAAGTGTGCCGCCCGGGAATGTCGTAGGACCGTTGCTATTCACAATATACATAAATGACCTTGTCGATGACATCGGAAGTTCACTGAGGCTTTTTGCGGATGATGCTGTGGTATATCGAGAGGTTGTAACAATGGAAAATTGTACTGAAATGCAGGAGGATCTGCAGCGAATTGACGCATGGTGAAGGGAATGGCAATTGAATCTCAATGTAGACAAGTGTAATGTGCTGCGAATACATAGAAAGATAGATCCCTTATCATTTAGCTACAAAATAGCAGGTCAGCAACTGGAAGCAGTTAATTGCATAAATTATCTGGGAGTAGGCATGAGGAGTGATTTAAAATGGAATGATCATATAAAGTTGATCGTTGGTAAAGCAGATGCCCGACAGATTCATTGGAAGAATCCTAAGGAAATGCAATCCGAAAACAAAGGAAGTAGGTTACGGTAGGCTTGTTCGCCCACTGCTTGAATACTGCTCAACAGTGTGGGATCCGTACCAGATAGGGTTGATAGAAGAGATAGAGAAGATCCAACGGAGAGCAGCGCGATTCGTTACAGGATCATTTAGTAATCGCGAAAGCGTTACGGAGATGATAGATAAACTCCAGTGGAAGACTCTGCAGAAGAGACGCTCAGTAGCTCGGTACGGGCTTTTGTTGAAGTTCCGAGAACGTACCTTCACCGAGGAGTCAAGCAGTATATTGCCCCCTCCTACGTATATCTCGCGAAGAGACCATGAGGATAAAATCAGATTAGAGCCCACACAGAAGCATACCGACAATCCGTCTTTCCACGAACAATACGAGACTGGAACAGAAGGGAGAACCGATAGAGGTACTCAAGGTACCCTCCGCCACACACCGTCGGGTGGCTTGCGGGGTATGGATGTAGATGCAGATTTAGATGTAGATGGACTCAATGTTTCTGCAGGGGACCACTAACGACTTGTTAAGTCTGTGCCACGTCGTTCTGCTGCATTGCGCCGGGCAAAAGCAGGTCCGACACTGTGCCAGGAGGTACCATAAGACTTTTGTCGTCTCAGTGTACTTTACCCACCAGCATGTAAGCCGAGTCGTGAGCTCGCTGCACAACAAAGCCTTAGGCATTACGTAATAACCGAATGACCATAATTTACGCAGGTATAAAATATGTACAGAAGTAACTTTACAGAATTGGAAGAAAAAATGTCACGCTATGGGAATACCAATAAATGATAGAACAATATACTCGTTACAATTTGCAGATGACCAACTGATTATAGCCCAAGACTATGAGGACATAGAGTATATGACCAGAAAATTGATTCAAGAATATAAAAAATCAGGTCTAAATGTAAACATGAATAAAACAAAGTACATGGTAATTGGTGGAGTGAATGGAGACTTAATATTAGAAGAAGGGATGGGAACAATAACAGCTACTGAGGAATATAAATATTTAGGTGTGAAAATTACAAATGATGGGAAACAGGACAAAGAAATTAGATCAAGAATAAATTCTGGAAAGACGACAATCTCTTTATTGAATGGAATTCTCTGGGACAAACACATAACAACTGATAACAAAATAAGGATTTTTAAAACAATAGTTAGGAGCATTATTACATATGGTTCAGAAGTGTGGACAACAAAATGGCAACTGAAATCAAAATGGATTTCTGGAGACGTTCAGCAAGAATATCAAGACGAGAAAGAATAAGAAATGAAGTAATCAGAGACAAGATGAAATGTAAAAATTCAATTATTGATTTCATCGAGCACAAACAACTTAAATGGTATGGACACATCAGACGAATAGAACAGGAAAGGCTACCAAAATGCATAATCGACTGGGTACCAATTGGAAGAAGAAAAAGGGGACGACCACCTGATACATGTAAACAGGGAGTTCAGTCAGCAATGAGGAAGAACAACATTCCTGAAGATTTATGGACAAATAGGGAAGAGTGGAGAACAATAATTAGTGACTTACTGTAATCTAGAATAGGTGCTGGAAAAATGTACTCACATTGTAAATCCAGAATAATAATAATATAAGTAGAGATGGACTGAGACAGGTGGAAGGTGTCGGTTACGTGTATTATCTTCTTCGTCAATGGGAGGCAAATACACAGGGTGACGATTACTGAAATACATGAAAAAAAGGTAATTATTTACAATCTACGGCGTGCACAGACATTATTCAACATGCAAATATCGCTACAGATATTCGGATTTGGGTTAGGACTTGATCGATATGCCTGCCATCATTGGCCATGAGGTGGCGCAGACACCTACATGACCCGCTGAAGTGTCGTAACATCTAAGCTGTCGATGATCCCCTGAATGGTTGTTTTCGGGTGAGCAATGGTTTTGGGATTATTGCTGTACACCTTGTCTTTAATAGAGCCCAGACAAAAGGACTCGCATATGTGCAAATCCGTAGAATATGGCGGCGAATAAAGGCCCATGCCTGTGGCCCCGGGTACCCCAGACCCGGAATGCGGTCCCCAAAGTGCTTCTCAAGCACATTAACACTCTCCTGCTTCGATGGTGTCGAGCTCCGTCCTACATGAACCACATCTCGTCGAAATTAGGGTCACTTTGGATGGTATGAAACCATCTTACAAAACGTTTACGTACCTATCCAAATGAAAGCGGGCTTCGTCACTAAACCAAACCATGCTCCGCATTATAATTACAATCATGCCCCGCGGCCAATGGTGCAGTTTGAACGTACTAACCGAAACCCTTCAGAATTTATAACGATTTTATTCCCTGAAGTTTCAAAACTGTCTTGCTGTATTTACTGCAGACATAGTAGTAATTAGGTACGCTGCCATCTGTCGCACACGCTGTTGTAATAAATCTCCAACTCTGACCAACTCTTGAACAACTGGAACACAATGGGCAAATATATTATCGAGAAATGAAGATAAACTTCCTCACCTCCAAATGTGCGTAAGGAGTCATTCTGACGTAACTCTCAAAGAAACAGTAAGCGAATTAACAAAAAGAAGGTATTATCATTTACTCAGTAAAGGAAAAAAAGTAATAGAAATAAAATTAATCTCAAACACTAACATAAAACCTATATGTTTCACAGTTTCTTGTACTTTGTTGAAGAATGGCTGAATATATAACAATGTGGTGTGCCTGTATATTTTTTAAGAGAAAGAAATAATGAACGTAGTTAAGTAAGCTGAAGGTTAAAAAAAAGTATTTTGCACAGAGAATGTCGTTAAACGTAAATCACTAAAGATTAAAATAAAGAAAAATAAATGGTCTGGCGTATTTTTCAGTGACAAAGTGTATTTTAACTGTAAACACTGACATCGTAGCGAGATAGGGCAATAATGATCGATGGAACATGCAAATAACTAAACTAGTCCGTACTTGTTTCGTTCGACAGTCTAGTATCCTAATATTCTGAGTGGTGCCGATGAACGTTATTATGTAACGAGAAATAAAGAGACGGATGTACCTCAAGTCAGTCTTCGCGGCTGTAGTACTTCGAATGCATTTGATCTACTCAGATCACGTACTGCGTATCCATTACACCGTAAAAATCAAATCATCGCAAATGTAGCACGAAGGACTAGTTCAGTAGTAACAACAAAAACTGAAACGGAAGGGGCGATTTCCGTGTAGGAACTGCAGTCATGAACGACCGATCAGCACGTCGTCACGTGAGTCGCTAGTTCCTAGAAAACTGCGCTCCAGAAGTGTCTTCACTTATCCAGGCGACCAAAAAACGGAGTCGCCGCTCTCGCATCCGCAGATGCACTAGACAACACACAGGTGGCGTATAGGCAGTTCCGGTACGCACGCGAATTGGACACGACGTTTTCTTAACTGGCGGTAATTGTAATGGCCGCGCGCCAACGGAGCGGAAATATCGGCGGAGTTAAAGAAACGCAGCGCCAGCCTGCTTACCAAACAATGGCTGCACCGTCCGGAGAGTGCAACGGAGGGCAGTGCGGTGCAGCGCAGTGACCGAAAAACGGGCTCTCAGCTAACGAGAAGCCGCATACCGATACACTTAGCGTGTGTTTGATTTACGGCGGCGCGCGGCCAAAGACAAATCTGAAACCTGCTCGCCCTGTCCGCAGCTTTATGAAGGGGCCGCCGCAGCGTGCCGAATACAAGCGTCCATCCATTCATTCATTGTTCTTTCTTCGTATCCGTACGTAATGCCGACGGCCCGTATCTCCTTCCGTTGCAAAGCGGCGGCGGCGAGTTAGTACCCTGGACAAGACGACAGTGCAATTTGTACTCTCCCCAGAAAAAGAAGTGAACAAGAGGGTTCCTTATACGTTAAGCAGGCGACTTTTCCTCGACAAGCGGCTCTGCGCTTTATTTGATTCGAACGGAACGCTCTGGGGAAGTGGAACAATGGCGCCTGCCGCATCTTCAGTGTGACCACTCAGAATTCGCGTTTGTCTTACGACAGAAATCTAGAAAAAAGGACACTGGCAAGTGAAGGTATCCGAAGGAGAGGAGCTGAAAGTTTCTTTTAAAAATTTCGCACTGGCTTGGTTGGTTGTTTGTAACCTAGTTGTTGTTAAGCTTTGGGTAACTGTGCATTTCCAACTGCGAGAGAAACCAAATGCATCTGCTTGCGAGAAACGTACATGAATTTGGCCCTGTTTTATAATTTTTCTAAAAAAATGCGCAAACTGATTAAATCATGAACTTAACAATTAATCTCTTTAATTAAACAAAGTGGTGCCTGTGCGTTAATGATCTTTCAAATAATGCTATTCATGAAATGTCCCTGGCCGTTGACAGTTTACGTAGCAAATCGATACTGAAATGAGGCCACGCGGGATTAGCCGAGCGGTGTAAGGCGCTGCAGTCATGGACTGTGCAGCTGCTCCCGGCGGAGGTTCGAGTCCTTCCTCGGGCATGGGTGTGTGTGTTTGGTTCAAATGGCTCTGAGCACTGTGGGACTTAACTTCTGAGATCATCAGTCCCCTAGAACTTAGAACTACTTAAACCTAACTAACCTAAGGACAGCACACACGTCCATGCTCGAGGCAGGATTCGAACCTGCGACCGTAGCGGTCGCGCTGTTCCAGACTGAAGCGCCTAGAACCGCTCGGCCACTCCGGCCGGCGTGTGTGTGTTTGTCCTTAGGATAATTTAGGTTAAGTAGTGTGTAAGCTTAGGGACTGATGACCTTAGCAGTTAAGTCCCATAAGATTTCACACACATTTGAACATTTTTGAACTGAAATGAAAATATCTTACCTCGTGATGTAATTACTTGAGAACGCAATGGTTGCTACTCTCTGTACGCCAGCTGCAAGTTTCTAACTAGAGTTGCTGAGAGCTTAGTGCAGTGCTCCAAACAACAAGTAAACTACGTTGTACCATCACTGAGTGATACACTCGTTTAAATAAAAATGACTTGGATCGAGGATATGGATAATAGGATCTTAGGTGAAATATTCCTTTAACGAACTGTTTTTAAATTAACTAAAATATTATTAATTCTATACAGTTCATGCTACTACACTCATTAAGATTGACAAAGGGTGAAAGGGTACAGTACCGCCCGACATTGAAAATAGGTACAACATACTTCATTATTCTTGTCGGAACAACACATTTTTTGTAAAAATAACTCAATTTCAATTAATACAGCGAAGCCGGATACCAGTGTGGGAAAGAATGACAATTTATTTATTTAATTGATCACATGTGCACTCCCACAAAATAAATCCCTACATCCAGTTTGGTGAGATCTGTGAAATGAATGAATGTATGGTCGTCTGCTAACCGCAGATAGGGAATGTGAATATATGATCATCTTTGAGACGATCCTTTGACCACCTTTGGTGGGATGAAATAGATGATATTTACCTGAGCTTTGAGCGCCTGAAATGTGGCTGACCAATACGGTAGCAAGGTGCTCCCCCACTTCGGCAGAGGTGCGAGAGGACCTGAAGAACGGCCATGTTTCAGCACTCTGCCGCTGATCTAGTGTTGGTAAGACCTGTCTTAGGCGTGCTCCGTAAGGACAAAAGAGTGGAGACATGGTATGCATATTCCTTGTGTTGTATTCCTTGTTGCAGTGTGGTGTATGTCATGTAATTTAAGCATGTGTGGTTTGCATGGGAGAGTAGCAAGGTAGTTTCAGAGGTAGTGGGTTATGCATGTTCCTTTTGTACCGCTCGGTCTGGAGGAAAGTTTCGTGATGATGGTTGTGAGAGTCGAAGTGTGAGATATAGAAAAAGATCCACCATCCTATCCAGAAAGTGCACTGTAGCATTAAATAATTACGAGACCATAAGGTAGAGAATCACCAATGTAAAGCCATGCCCACTGGGCGGAATATCTCATGTGTTATCGTTGTAGGTTATAGAATTTGTGTCATTAGGTTATAGAATTTATCGGAATAAATAAGATAGAGAAAAGAAAAAGATTGGTGGCCTTTTCCTTCGAATTGTATGTTGTCATGATATCCAGAATTTATAATGTGTGCGCCATTCATATTCAGTGCGATGGCCACGTGTTGATCAAAGCCGTTAAATAAGAAAGAAAATGTGGTATTGCCAGTGCGTAGTGAACAGTCAGAGTTCTGTAAATTACTGATAGATGTGCGTTTCCGTTGCGTAATATTCATACAGGAGGATAAATTGTAACTTAATTGTGAGTACGAGAGTTCATGTTACTCGATAAATAAGAATGAATCCACTCGCTTGGCAGACCACTCAGCTTGCAAGCCTGACTGCTTGATGCCACAGTGTGAGCAAGGCATGTGGGTGCCTCTCAAGGGCAACGTTGATACCAAACTCTTACTCTCACAAATGTTAGACAAATCATTAATAAACATGCAATGTACCTTACAGTGAAAATTACCCGATCTTTAATGGAAAATCTAATCTTCCCTGATATGGATGTCTCATTCAACAATGATTCTAACTACTGGTGACTGCAGTGCCAATAAATAAAAATATTACATGCATTCCTCTTCGTATTCTTTACATTTTAAATCACTAACGAGATACTTCCCGTCTATTTCACAATATTCAAATACAAATAATTTTCCTTAATATCAGATGCATTTAACTTTAGGTCTACACTGCCCTGCTCGGCGTCTATTTCACTATTACACTAAAAATAAAACTCTCGCGCTCCTCGCTGCCAAGCAGAGATGACAAAAAGAAAAATCTTCCAGCGACACAGCTGCTCTGACCAAAGGCTTCACGCTAATAATAAGCGATTCAACATTGTCGCTTAGCGTTTCAGACGTCCAAATTTGGTGCAAATTCCAGAAATGCAAATAGCAAACTCCCAGTAGACTTATTTCAGAGCGTTTCACTGTATGGTTAATAATCATGAGAAACTTCATCTAGCAAAAATACTGAATCTGTACACAGGGGGCCTTAGGAGAACATATTGATTACTGAAGTAAAGATTTGTTTTAAAATTACATATTTCGGTTACGGGTCACACAAATGCCTACCGTTTACAAAGAAGTAATTTTCGGATGATTTGTTTGAAAACGAAATCATCGTTTCCAGTAATCAGGTCGCAGATGTGGTTACGTCTCTCTGGACTACACATTTATAATTTGACGTGTTACTGTATGACGCATCCAAGTGAGCGTATCTGTCTGCAAAAATTATTTCGATTTTATAATTGACTTCCTCAAAATTTTACTATTCCTCCTCTTTATTTTCAAACATACTTCATGAGAATGATTATTAATAAGTCTAAACCAGTAATATTAAAATTATTGTAACATCAGCATGAAATAACGATTATAAAAAAATTTGAAGCTGATATGTTTTAATGAGGTGACATGCTTAGATCTACCTTTAGAATCTTTAGAATTTTACCTTGTTTCTATTGGAAAGTGACCGGATATAACAAGCGTTGAAATTTTTTTCTATTATAACAAAACAGTCCCTACCGCATAAAGATGTTTATTTATTTACTGTTGCCCTGTTTCGTCCGCTGTTCTGGTCATCATCAGACCGTTTACTCTTTGAAGAGAATAACATGAACGTACTCTAGAGGAATGGAAACTACAAGTACAAAAAGAAACATAGTACATCAACAAATATTTAAAAGAAAGAAAGGGAGTCTGGTGAAGCTGGCGAAGAGTAGGCGCCATTCTAGGAGGCGTATAACCACTGCTGCATGACATGCAATGCACACCACTTAAATAGTGGAAGTTCCACCCACCGTCTCCACCATTATATCATTGTCAGCCAATAGCGGTCAAACTCGTTAAATAAAGCCTTAATACAATTATTTGTGTACAATATTTACGTTAATGCTGAACATCTTTGCCTCATGGTTGTTACGCATAGGGCTCTATGGAAGGAACAATGCGTATTCTGATACGTTAACGGCTTATTTCCTTTCTTTTTAAGTAATACGTTATCGTTCATGTGGACATGGATTACATTCAAGTCAAGCATTCGACATTATTGTATTTTACTTAAGTGAAATAATATTCTTAACTTGTGTTGTAGGCCCCTCTCGATCTTCTCCAGAAGTAATAGTATTATCATCTAGGTTTGCTACGACATACATGAAAATTACAATGTTATGTAATTACGTAATCTCATCCACAGGAAATCCCGGCGAATCTGCATTAGGTCCAACTTATTGTACCTGGTCTGCTGGAAATCTTTTACAAAATAAGAAACTCTAATAGAGAACGTATGTGCCGTGTAACCCTTGACGAAGTGCAACGTAAGTGCAAAAAACATGCAACCCTATGAAAATCTATGTATATAAAGAAGAGCATCCGTTTGTTTGCAATTCATATAAATCTACAGTTTTATTCCGATCTTGATGAAAATTTGCGCCGTTTACCTTCAAAATAAAAGGAAGATCACTGTCTACATAAGATTACGTAACCTTATTCGAAACATCTATGTATGTAATGTGTAAAGGTGAAAGATTGTTACCAAAAAGGTTTAAAAGTTCGTGGCAGATTTACTTCAGATTTCTATACGATTTCCTAATGAACATATGGTCGGACGCAAGCTATATATTTTTACTATGTATATATAATGTATAAGGAAGAAATGTCGTTTCAAAAGATCTCGAAAAGTACTTGACCGATTTATTTCAGAGTTCTTGGCTGATTTATTTGAAATGTCTACATCCAAGTGAAACAATTAAGAAAATTAACGAAAAATTAAATGCCTAACAAACGAAATACATCGTGGTAAACTGACTGTAGTTGTTATCGTGAGAATAAATTACAGCGGCGATATCCATCTCAGGGAGTGCGAAATGTGCTTGGAGAAACGAATTAAAAATTCTAACTGGCATAACGCCAATCGCTTTGTGTGCAAATATTAAACATCCCTGCAACGCAGCTAGTAAGTAATAATTCCAACGCGGACACGAATACACATGGCGGAGATCGGTTACCCCAGGAAAAGACTGAATTCACGAAGTCGAAGTGCAACCAGAAGTTACATGTAATCTACGAGTAGATTATGCAAGCAATTTTTCCGTGGCGATGGTTAGTAAACAGTGAGTTGGAGTACCTAACACTCCTTCCGAACGTATCTCAGAATCACAATCGTTGTCGGCGGCAAGTTAAATTCTTACCTTCCTTCCTGTCGTTTCTTATTGACAACCGCTTCATATGCAAACAACCTCATGGAGTCTCCGACGTTATCCAGTAAAGCATCGCTCAGTGCTCGACAATACACGATACCATTGTGATCCGAAAAGCCGCTCGTGAAAATGCGATCTTTTAGGGCGTCATATCACAGGTCAAGTGTTTTCGATAGGTCATTGCCTCGCAACCGTTTGCGTACCCATCGGAAGGACGAGAGGAGTGTAGCCATCCTACACTAAAAGGTCAATATTTAAACATTACTCACTACCACGAGCCCAGGAAAATTAAGCAAATCGGTTGGTTCGTTTGCATTAGATGTAGTCTAGGGTGAACCTTAGCCAGCTTATAAAAGCACCATTTGTTCAAGGGCGATTCTTGAGGAAACCTCGAAAACCCATGACTTCCAAGTAGGAAAAGTACCAGTTGTGGGGATGGCCACTTCGATAATTTCTATTCATAGCAAATCGCCGAAATTTTTACCATGTGTTCTTGAGAGGATATCATCGGGGAACTATGAACCATTTTTCGGTATCATTATCCGTTACCGAAATTCAGAGGTTCAAATTTACCGTACTTACTCAGAAAACGCAAAAACCGGCTTTTAGTCCTATTTTCACCGTGACACGCAGTTAGCTAAACAACTAACCATAGCAAATCGCTCAAGTTTTAACTGTACGTTCTTCAGACATTCATCTAGAAACGTCATTTTCCCATTTTTTGAAATCTATACATCCATTATCAAGAGTACCCAAAAAACCATTATCTTTGGGTACCAAAAGTACCAATTGTAGGGACAGCCACTTCCGTAATCTATATTCATGACAAATTGTTACCACATGTTCTTAAAATAATGTTCTCAAAGAACCGTGAAACCTTTGTGGGTATCATTATCCGTTACCGAGATCCAGAGGTTCAAAGTTACCGCAGTTATGCACGTGAAGTATGTACATAATATCCAAAAGAGGAGTAAATGTAGTTTTAACTGATGTATGGAACACATGGCAAAGGTTCTAGGATCTTCGCAAGGGTTCTGAAGTCAGCCAACAACGTTTTAGTCAGTACTTTTTTCACCAATGAAGCTTTTTGACGGGGTGTCTCTGTACACTGGGCACTTCACACCCATACAAATATGCCCGAATTGATACTACAGTGACGAAAAATGGGCTAGAAAGGTTCTTAACATGTGTGAAAATAACTTAAAATGGCTGCCAAAAATTATGTGTAGCTGGAAAGATTGTAAAGTCAGTAAAATATTTCTAGTAACGTTTTTACTCTCTGAAGATACAAACCATGCCTGGGTGTTCTAGATGAACTGCTATCGATGGTCGAAGTATCCAGAAAAATGTAAACCAAACGATTTTGTATTAACCTTATATTAATGCGCACTTATTTGTTGTTTATATGTGTAGATTTATATAAATGTGTCGAAGTATATAAATAAACTTACAACTTTACTGACTAACAGAATTCGTTTTGCATAACCAGTACACCCTGATGTAGTAGGGAGAAGAAGGGAACCAAATGGGAGAAGTTTTCTTGTCGAAGCACAATAAAGGCGGATGTGTTATTCTCTAAAAGACGTCGACACAAAAGTGGGGACCAGCTTCTTCCAACCTCATGTTTCCCTCCCACCAAAAATTTTGAAACGCGGACGTATTCGCGCTTTTTTGTGCTGAAAGAGAGTAGCAGAGAGCCACTGACGGGGGAAGGTAGAGGAGGCAGCTCCAGTGGGAGAGAAAGAGAGAGGAGACTGTGATGGTTAGAGAGAGAGACAGAGAGAGAGAGAGAGAGAGAGAGAGAGAGAGAGAGCGCTAGTGAGAGAAAAAGACAGATGGATGAAGTCAATGATAGTGGGAGCCAAAGTGAGAGGAGACACTGCTGCTTTGTTAGAGACAGTGGCAGTAAAAGCGACAGACAGGTGGTCGGAGGTGGGAGCAGAGGGAGGAAAAGAGAGGAGACAGTGGAAATGAAAAGTACAGATGAGTCGGGACCATACATTTGCTTAAGCGGTCTGATCCCTCCTAGACTGGCGAACTTCCAAAGCGTTACTATAGGGCAGAGCGCATTCTGGACCGAAATTTTAAGCACATGATTGTAGGGAAAAGGAAAGCATAAGGAGGCAATGTAAGTCAGAGAGGGAACAGTGGCGGTGGGATGTACTGTAACTAAGTCAATGGGAAAAAAATGAGGCAGTGGGATATATATATATATATATATATATATATATATATATATATATATATATATATATATATATAGGGTGATTCAAAAAGAATACCACAACTTTAAAAATGTGTATTTAATGAAAGAAACATAATATAACCTTCTGTTATACATCATTACAAAGAGTATTTAAAAAGGTTTTTTTTCACTCAAAAACAAGTTCAGAGATGTTCAATATGGCCCCCTCCAGACACTCGAGCAATATCAATCCGATACTCCAACTCGTTCCACACTCTCTGTAGCATATCAGGCGTAACAGTTTGGATAGCTGCTGTTATTTCTCGTTTCAAATCATCAATGGTGGCTGGGAGAGGTGGCCGAAACACCATATCCTTAACATACCCCTATAAGAAAAATCTCAGGGGGTAAGATCAGGGCTTCTTGGAGGCCAGTGATGAAGTGCTCTGTCACGGGCTGCCTGGCGGCCGATCCATCGCCTCGGGTAGTTGACGTTCAGGTTTCATAACTAACCTTTTTCGTAGGACTCTCCATACAGTTGATTGTGGAATTTGCAGCTCTCTGCTAGCTCTGCGAGTCGATTTTCCTGGGCTGCGAACAAATGCTAGCTGGATGCGTGCTACATTTTCATCACTCGTTCTCGGCCGTCCAGAACTTTTCCCTTTGCACAAACACCCATTCTCTTTAAACTGTTTATACCAACGTTTAATACACCACCTATCAGGAGGTTTAACACCATACTTCGTTCGAAATGCACGCTGAACAACTGTCGTCGATTCACTTCTGCCGTACTCAATAACACAAAAAGCTTTCCGTTGAGCGGTCGCCATCTTAGCATCAACTGACGCTGACGCCTAGTCAACAGCGCCTCAAGCGAACAAATGTACAACTAAATGAAACTTTATAGCTCCCTTAATTCGCCGACAGATAGTGCTTAGCTCTGCCTTTTGTGGTTGCAGAGTTTTAAATTCCTAAAGTTGTGGTATTCTTTTTGAATCACCCTGTATATATATGTGTGTGTGTGTGTGTGTGTGTGTGTGTGTGTGTGTGTACGGTAGCGATGAGAGGAAGATGCTGAGTACGAAAGGTTAACTACAAAGACAGATACTGGATAAAAGGCTCAGAACGTTCTGTTTTAAGAGAGCGCCAATATGTTTCATGGTTCCCTTAACAACAGCTTACTAATAGTCTTTAATTACATCTATATCTACATGGATACTCTGCAAATCACATTTAAGTTTTTGGCAGAGCGTTCATCGAACCACCATCACAATTCTCTATTATCCAAGTCTCGTACAGTGCGCGGAAAAAAAAGAACACCTATATCTTTCGTTACGAGATCTGATTTCCCTTATTTTATCATGGTGAACATTTCCCCCTTTGTAGGTCGGCGTCAACAAAATATTTTTGCATTCGGAGGAGAAAGTTGATGATAAGACTTTCGTGAGAAGATTCCTCCGCAAGGAAAAACGCCTTTGTTTTAATGATGTCCATGCCAGATCCTGTATCATTTCAGTGACACTCTCTCCCCTATTTCGCTATAATACAAAACGTGCTGCCCTTCTTTGAACTTTGTCGATGTACTCCGTCAATCCTATCTGGTAAGGATCCCACATTGCGAAGCAGTACTCCAAAAGAGGACGGACAAGCGTAGTGTAGGCAGTCTCCTTAGTAGATCTGTTACATTTTCTAAGTGTCATGTCAATAAAACGCAGTCTTTGGCTAGCCTTCCTCACAACATTTTCTATGTTTTCCTTCCAATTTAAATTGTTCGTAACTATAATTCCTAGTTCATTAGTTGAATTTACGGCCTTTAGATTTGACTGATTTATCGTATAACCGAAGTTTAACTGATTCCTTTAGCACTCATGTGGATGACCTCACACTTTTCGTTATTTAGGGTCAACTGCGAATTTTCGCACCATTCAGATATCTTTTCTAAATCATTTTGCAATTTGCTTTGATTTTCTGATGACTATTGGTCGATAAACGACAGCGTCATCTGCAGACAAGCAAAGACGGCAGCTCAGATTGTCTCCCAAGTCGTTTATACAGATAAGGAACACTTAACTTGGGGAACGCCAGAAATCACTTCTGTTTGACTCCATGACTTTCCGTCAATTGCTACAAACTGTGACCTCTGACAGGAAATCACAAATCCAGTCATATAACTGAGACGATATTCCATAACCACGCAATTTCACTACAAGCAGCTTGTGTGATGCAGTGTCAAAAGCCTTCCGGAAATCCAGAAATACGGAATCAATTTGTGATCCTTTGTCAATAGCACTCAGCACTTCATGCGAGTTAAGAGCATGCCGTGTTTCACAAAACGATGTTTCCTCAATCCGTGTTGACTGTGTGCCAATAGATCGTTTTCTTCGAGGTAATTCATAATGTTCGAACACAATATATGTTCCGGAGTTTTGCTGCATATCGACATTAATTATATGGGCGTGTACCTACCTTTCTTGAATATTGGTGTGACCTGTGCCACTTTCCAGTCTTTGGGTACGGATGTTTCGTCGAGCGAACGGTTGTATATGTTTGTTAAGCCTGGAGCTATTGCATCTGCATACTATGAAAGGAACCTAACTGATATACAGTCTGGACCTGAAGACTTGCTTTTATTAAGTGATTTAAGGTGCTTCAATACTCCGAGGATATTGATTTCTATGTTACTCATGATAGCAGCTGCTCTTGATTCTAATTCTGGAATATTTACTTTTGTGAAGGCATTTCGGAAGGCTGTGTTCAGTAACTCTACTTGGGCAGCACTGTCTTCGATATTATCTTCATTACTGTCGCGCAGAGACGGCATTAACTGTCTTGCCACCAGCATATTTCACACACGACCAGAATCTCTTTGGAATTTCTGCCAGGTTTCGAGAAAAAGTTTCGTTGTGGAAACTACTGTAAGCATGTTGCATTGAAGCTTCTATTAATGTCCATATATTTTAGCTAAAGTTCGGAGAAAACTGTATCGGGAGCAGGAAGAATCCATAAAATGGCACAAATTTCTGAAGAGCGGCAGGTTTCCTTTAAAACAGGATACTTTTCAGTTGGTATAGCCCACGCGGACTTGTTTGCAGTCTGGCTGTGCGCAGAGAACTTTCTCCGCAGAGAGAGGCTTCCGTTCATGGGCTGAGCGTACCTGTTACCACGACCGAAGCCGACACAGTTCGCGAATCCACATGTGGAACCAGCAAAAAAACAGAATGATGGCTTCCCTGACCGAAGGTTGGAACGATGGAAACACAGAGCATTCCCCCCATTTACACTCCTGGAAATGGAAAAAAGAACACATTGACACCGGTGTGTCAGACCCACCATACTTGCTCCGGACACTGCGAGAGGGCTGTACAAGCAATGATCACACGCACGGCACAGCGGACACACCAGGAACCGCGGTGTTGGCCGTCGAATGGCGCTAGCTGCGCAGCATTTGTGCACCGCCGCCGTCAGTGTCAGCCAGTTTGCCGTGGCATACGGAGCTCCATCGCAGTCTTTAACACTGGTAGCATGCCGCGACAGCGTGGACGTGAACCGTATGTGCAGTTGACGGACTTTGAGCGAGGGCGTATAGTGGGCATGCGGGAGGCCGGGTGGACGTACCGCCGAATTGCTCAACACGTGGGGCGTGAGGTCTCCACAGTACATCGATGTTGTCGCCAGTGGTCGGCGGAAGGTGCACGTGCCCGTCGACCTGGGACCGGACCGCAGCGACGCACGGATGCACGCCAAGACCGTAGGATCCTACGCAGTGCCGTAGGGGACCGCACCGCCACTTCCCAGCAAATTAGGGACACTGTTGCTCCTGGGGTATCGGCGAGGACCATTCGCAACCGTCTCCATGAAGCTGGGCTACGGTCCCGCACACCGTTAGGCCGTCTTCCGCTCACGCCCCAACATCGTGCAGCCCGCCTCCAGTGGTGTCGCGACAGGCGTGAATGGAGGGACGAATGGAGACGTGTCGTCTTCAGCGATGAGAGTCGCTTCTGCCTTGGTGCCAATGATGGTCGTATGCGTGTTTGGCGCCGTGCAGGTGAGCGCCACAATCAGGACTGCATACGACCGAGGCACACAGGGCCAACACCCGGCATCATGGTGTGGGGAGCGATCTCCTACACTGGCCGTACACCACTGGTGATCGTCGAGGGGACACTGAATAGTGCACGGTACATCCAAACCGTCATCGAACCCATCGTTCTACCATTCCTAGACCGGCAAGGGAACTTGCTGTTCCAACATGACAATGCACGTCCGCATGTATCCCGTGCCACCCAACGTGCTCTAGAAGGTGTAAGTCAACTACCCTGGCCAGCAAGATCTCCGGATCTGTCCCCCATTGAGCATGTTTGGGACTGGATGAAGCGTCGTGTCACGCGGTCTGCACGTCCAGCACGAACGCTGGTCCAACTGAGGCGCCAGGTGGAAATGGCATGGCAAGCCGTTCCACAGGACTACATCCAGCATCTCTACGATCGTCTCCATGGGAGAATAGCAGCCTGCATTGCTGCGAAAGGTGGATATACACTGTACTAGTGCCGACATTGTGCATGCTCTGTTGCCTGTGTCTATGTGCCTGTGGTTCTGTCAGTGTGATCATGTGATGTATCTGACCCCAGGAATGTGTCAATAAAGTTTCCCCTTCCTGGGACAATGAATTCACGGTGTTCTTATTTCAATTTCCAGGAGTGTATATGCTCGCAGAGCCGTAGGTTCAACCCTGTGTTCACGTTCTTACAGATAAGTGGAATATGATAACGTGAGTGCACACTTCGATTTTATACCGTATATTCAAAGTTGTGGAAGTTTGTTATTATTATAGTTTTGAAACCAATTTATGAGATAGGTACTTATCAAGTACTGGGAAAAATGCTTTCCAGATCACGTATTTGTGATCGTTATGTTGAAACGATGTATTTATCTATTAAAATAGAAAAATTACGTAAAATATTTTAATTCAATAAAATTTTGTTATTTTTAAAATATTGCGCATCTGCCACTCGCTAAAAGTGTCGCTAAAAGACTCGCAGCACGTTATGTTTGGAGTGTGGGGAATGGGGTGACACCACCCATCCCCCAGAACCAAACACTGCATCCGTGCTTGTTTATAACGTTGATACCAAGGTTTGTTGTCCATCTCTGATGTTGTTCGATCTGCACACTCACCAAGCAGTAAAGGAACTCAAAGAGAAATTTCGGGAAGGAATTAAAGCTAAGGATGCAGTGACAAAAACTCTGAGATTGCCCGAGAATATTGTGATTCTTTCAGAGACAGCGAAAGACTCTGAACAGAATGAACGATGTTTTGTAAAGGAATACATAGATCAATACAAGTAAAACACCGGTAATGGCATACAGACGAGTTTAGTAAGGCGATGGTGAAATCAGATTAGGAAATGTAATACTAAAAGTAGTAGACGAGTTTTATTATTTGGGCAACAAAACAACTAATGATGAGCGAACGAGAGAGGATATAATATGCAGACTGGCTTTAGCAAGAAAAGCATTTCTAAAAAAGAGAATTTGTTAAGATCGAATATACACTGATGGCAAAAAAGAGTCGCAACACCAAGAAATAATGTAGAGTAATGAAATTCCGGGGATATGTTTGTCTACATGACATATTCAAGTGATTAACACTGCAAGATAACACGTTAAAGTAAGCGCGAAATAAGCCATTGCAAACTTGAAATACAGGTACATTAATAACCGATGTAATCGCCAGACTGTTGAATGCAAGCATACAAACGTGCCTGTGTTACGCTGTACAGGTGCCGGACTCCAGTTTGTGGGATGGAGTTCCGTGCCTGTTGCTCTTGGTCGGTCAATACTGGGACGGTTAATTCTGTTTGTGGATGACGCTGGAGTTGCCGTCCGATGACGTCTCATAAGTGCTCGTTGGAGACAGATGTGGTGATCGAGCAGACCATGGCAACATGTCGACACTCTGTAGAGCGTGTTGGATTACAACAGCGGTATGTGGGCGAGCGTTATCCAGTTGGAAAACACCGGCTGGAATGCTGTTCTTGAATGGAAGCATAGCAGATCAAAGCACCGGACTGACGCACAAATTTACAGTCAGGGTGCTTGAGATATACACTAGAGTCCTCCTGCTGTCGAACCCCAGACATAACTCCAGATGTAGTTTCAGTGCGTCTAGCACGCAGACAGGTTGGCTTCAGGCCCTGAACTGGCCTCCTTATAATCTACACATGGCCGTCACTGGCACCAAGGCAGAAGCAACATTCATTTGAAAACACAACAGACTTCTACCCTGCCCTCCAATGAGCTCTCGCTTGACACCACAGAAGTCGCAAATGGCGGTGGTTTTGGGTCGGCGGAATGCACGCTTTAGGCCACCTGGCTGGGAGATGTCCTTGAAGTCACCGACTTCCTACAGTTCGTTGTGTCACTGAGGTGCCAACTGCTGCTCAGATTGTTGCTGCAGATGCAGTACGACGCCCCAGAACCACACTGTAGTCTTCCCTCTCGGCAGTGCCACGTGGTCTCCTAGCGACCGCATTCTCATGACCGCCGCTGCCAGCAATCATATACAGTAGCTACAGGGTGTTTCAAAAATGACCGGTATATTTTGAAACGGCAATAAAAACTAAACGAGCAGCGATAGAAATACACCGTTTTTTGCAATATGCTTGGGACAACAGTACATTTTCAGGCAGACAAACTTTCGAAATTACAGTAGTTACAATTGTCAACAACAGATGGCGCTGCGGTCTGGGAAACTCTATAGTACGATATTTTCCACATATCCACCATGCGTAGCAATAATATGGCGTAGTCTCTGAATGAAATTACCCGAAACCTTTGACAACGTGTCTGGCGGAATGGCTTCACATGCAGATGAGATGTACTGCTTCAGCTGTTCAATTGTTTCTGGATTCTGGCGGTACACCTGGTCTTTCAAGTGTCCCCACAGAAAGAAGTCACAGGGGTTCATGTCTGGCGAATAGGGAGGCCAATCCACGCCGCCTCCTGTATGTTTCGGATAGCCCAAAGCAATCACACGATCATCGAAATATTCATTCAGGAAATTAAAGACGTCGGCCGTGCGATGTGGCCGGGCACATAGATGTGGCCGGGCACATAAACCACGAGGTGTCGTCTACGGCAGTTTGCACCGCCACAAATTCACGAAGAATGTCCAGATAGCGTGATGCAGTAATCGTTTCGGATCTGAAAAATGGGCCAATGATTCCTTTGGAAGAAATGGCGGCCCAGACCAGTACTTTTTGAGGATGCAGGGACGATGGGACTGCAACATGGGGCTTTTCGGTTTCCCATATGCGCCAGTTCTGTTTATTGACGAAGCCGTCCAGGTAAAAATAAGCTTCGTCAGTAAACCAAATGCTGCCCACATGCATATCGCCGTCATCAATCCTGTGCACTATATCGTTAGCGAATGTCTCTCGTGTACCAATGGTAGCGGCGCTGAGGGGTTGCCACATTTGAATTTTGTATGGATAGAGGTGTAAACTCTGGCACATGAGACGATACGTGGACATTGGCGTCATTTGGACCACAGCTGCAACACGGCGAACGGAAACCCGAGGCCGCTGTCGGATCACCTGCTGCACTAGCTGCGCGTTGCCCTCTGTGGTTGCCGTACGCGGTCGCCCTACCTTTCCAGCACGTTCATCCGTCACGTTCCCAGTCCGTTGAAATTTTTCAAACAGATCCTTTATTGTATCGCTTTTCGGTCCTTTGGTTACATTAAACCTCCGTTGAAAACTTCGTCTTATTGCAACAACACTGTGTTCTAGGCGGTGGAATTCCAACACCAGAAAAATCCTCTGTTCTAAGGAATAAACCATGTTGTCTACAGGACACTTGCACATTGTGAACAGCACACGCTTACAGCAGAAAGACGACGTACAGAATGACGCACCCACAGACTGCGTTGTCTTCTATATCTTTCACATCACTTGCAGCGCCATCTGTTGTTGAAAATTGTAACTACTGTAATTTCGAAAGTTTGTCCGCCTGAAAATGTACTGTTGTCCCAAGCATATTGCAACAAACGGTGTATTTCTATCGCTGGTCGTTTAGTTTTTATTGCCATTTCAAATATACCGGTCATTTTTGAAACACCCTGTACATTCCTAGCAAGCCCTTCTGAAATATCACACAATTAACATCCAGCTCCTCGTAGCCTTATTGCACGACCCAGTTGAATTTCACTGAGGTGAAATGGAATGATCATATAAAATTAATTGTTGGTAAGGCGGGTGCCAAGTTGAGATTCATTGTGTGGGGCGGCGGGTGGAATTTATGTTGTTAATAATAATGTAGAGTGTAATGTAGAAAAGATGCATTTCCCAGCCGATTAACCATATGTGGGGCGGCGGGTGGAATTAATTGTTATATAAATGTTCCTATTATTTATTTAATACTGTTGTTTGCCGTTCTCAACACTGGCTCTCTATCTACAATATTGGCAACTAGAAAGTGATTAACAAAACGTGAAGCCTGTAATTAGAATTCCTAGTGCCCACTTCATCTGAGAAATACACTTGTAGCTACAGCTTATAGCTCTGAGGAATTAGGAGATTGTCTGGGATTCATAATCAAAAACGATTCTCTCTAATATGTTCACTATATTCTGAAAGCCACAGACCAAAAAGAATCCACACAATCCAATTACCAGAGCAGTTCAGAGTCTAATGCGCTGATGCCACTATAACTGTTCAAATTAAATGTTCAAGTGAATGCTCGCTATAATTTGATGATAATGTTCATCAAACGCCACGCTAAATAATGGTAGAATGTCTGTCCCACGACGGCACGTGAAAATACGACATACGAAAAACTGAAAATAAATCATTGAAGTCATCCCAGAATTAACACTTCACTCGAAAATGATTTCATGGTTACGCGTATCCCGATTAACTTATTACGGCATTCGAGGCTGTTTATAGCAATGATACCGACGCGCCGCGACTCCCGGCACAGGTGGTGTGCTATTCAGCATCTGGAGAGAACTGGGGCATTCCTTCCTCGCGCAGCGTTCTTATATATAAAGCCGCGGTCCGGACGGCTAAGGGAACGCCTGATCAATTCCGCTCTCCCGACTAGCCGCTGGGCTGGTAATGCACCACTTTAAGTTATCGAATAAATCATTGCTTCCTTTGCTGATGGCCGATGAAGCTCTCAATTTAGATGTGCAATCAGCACACAGGTAAGTAATCATAATAAAAGTCTGACGTGGCTAAGTCAATTATTTTGGGCGAGAGAATTAATTTAATTACACTACACGCAGTAGACGAGCTCTGAACTTGCCCTTTGGAGATACGCTATAGCTGTAGTTTTATAGTTGTTCTGTTGAAACTTCTCACATCTTTATGATTATAGCTCATCTCCCTTCTACTTAAATTTAAACATCCTAGCCTTATTTATTAGCCTACTTTATCTTGATTCCTTAATTTCTAAGACAAAAACCAGAAAATCATGAATTTCAACAAAAATTTTAATTTGTGAGATCCAGAATACTGTTTCTACTAAATTATTATGGAAAAGGAATCCTAATATAAATTTCTAAGTTTCTAGCTCTTTTCTGTTGCGCCAATGATTTCTACAGAAAAACGTCCAAATTTCGAAAATGGTTAATGTTATTGAACTGATATTCAACACATATTGATTTTGTGTTACTCCTGACATGCTAGAAACGTTTCAGGTTATTTACTTGATTTTTAAAGTATTGCGCAACATTCATGACGTCAGAGCTAGTTACAGCGGACTAGGCTGGCACACAATGAAAAGACTGATGTGAATTTTATACGGCGTGAGTAGGCTGCTTCCCTACAATTGGGAGAGTCCTTAGAAAATGTAGTCCATCAACAAAGGGGGTGGCTTACAAAACGCTCGTCCGACCTATACTTGAGTATTGCTCATCTGTGTGGGATCCGTACTAGGTCGGGTTGACAGAGAAGATAGAGAAGATCCAAAGAAGAGCTCCGCGTTTCGTCACAGGGTTATTTGGTCAGCATGATAGCGTTACGGAGATGTTAAGCAAACTCAAGTGGCAGGCTCTGCAAGAGAGGCGCTCTGCATCGCCGTGTACCTTGCTGTCCAGGTTTCGAGAGGGTGCGTTTCTGGTTGAGGTATGGAATATACTCCTTCCCCCTACTTATACCTCCCGAGGAGATCACGAATGTAAAATTAGAGAGATTCGAGCGCGCACGGAGGCTTTCCTACAGTCCGCGAACCATACGCGACTGGAACAGGAAAGGGAGGTAATGACAGTGGCACGTAAAGTGCCTTCCGCCACACACCGTTGGGTGGCTTGCGGAGTATAGATGTAGATGTAGGTGTTTATAAAGGAGTCTTTGTCGCCTTAAAAGCATTATTTACTAACATCAGCTCACCGCATCCAATCTCAGACATAACTAACGCTCACGACCGTTACAGCGTGTATTTAAAGAAAACCTGATTTGTATCCTATTATGCGACTGAAGCTAAATTTGAACAGACGTCATCTTTCACACGTAGAAACAGGTCTACCAACTTTCGTTTATGTGGTGCAAGTCCTTCTTCGTGTTGAGATTTCTTTTCGGTCAGTGTAGATTTAAGTGTAAGGAAGTTTTTTCTGAAGATGTTTGCATGGAGCGTAGCATTATAGAGAACTGAAACGTGGACGTTAAGTAATTCAACAAGAAGAAAATTGAAGCTTTTGAAATGTGATGCTACTGAAGAATACAGAAATATAGATGAGTCGATCACGTAACTAGTGAGGAGCTACTGCATATAATTAAGGAGAAAAGAAATTTATAACTCATTTTGACAGAAAGAAGAAATCAGTTGATGTGACATACTGATGCATCAAGCAGTTGTTCGTTTGGTATTGGAGGGAAGTATTTGGGGAGGGTAAGAAGTAAGAATTGTTGATCGACCCCACGGGATGAATATGGTAATCACGTGCAAATGGATGTAGGAACAATAGTTATTCGGAGATGAGGAGGCTTGCACAGGTTACACTACCGTGGAGAACCGCATCAAACTAGTCTTCGGAATGAAGACCACAACAACAACAACCAGTGAATTAATGTAATGATTACAGTATAGCTGCGGGTTGGAACGATGATTTTAAGACATCAAATAAAGGAAATATGTGATTATGAAGAAAATTGTGGGAGCATGTTGTTGCAAAGACGTGAATTTTGTTTAGAAAAACTATGGATGACCTGTTCAAGACATCAGAAACAATAAGTACTGCACAACATTACCTTAGTGTGGCGTTTCTCCTGTTGGCGGGTGCGGAAATAAAAAAAAACTGTCTGCTTATCTGTGTCCACACTACGGATGGCGGTTACCGTTGAAACAGCCGATTTCGGTTATATCATTTTCTTTCTCACCAGTTAAACATGAGAGTTAAAACCGCTTAGAATTACCAGTTTTTTTAAATAACCTGTTTTCGGTTTTTATTCCTATTATATCCCGCAGTGAACGCAGAAATATAACAAAGCTCTCTCTGTCTGAAGAGAAATAGAATCAAAATAATAAATTACATAGGCAAATAAAAGAAATCTTAGTCCATCCACCGTCCGTTGCGTTTCTCGAATAGCAGTGAGTGGCTGAACACTACAGAAAAAACATCAGTGTTCTCGTATCGATTATAATTTTATGCAACTCTGCTCAAAACTCATGTTGTAATCGGGGATCATACGGCTATTTGGACGTAACGAATAATCAGTGATAAAGGGTGAAAACTGAGGTTCAAGAACTCTGTTTCTCCTCTTAGTTTGTCGGTTTTCAAGGGCTACAAGCAGGTAAAGGCATATTACGTGTAAAACGAGCGCAGCTCAGATACTTTTCATTTTTATTGTATACTATCAATAAATTATTAAGTTTATAATTTATTTTTGTTTCCATAGGTTCCTTCCAGCTGTATTGTTTCGCAGACACGGCGCACAAATATTGAATCTTTTATAGCAAATGAAGCATTGTACTTACTTGCTACGTCATCTAAGTTAGTATAAATATTTCCAGACTAGGGTTGGTGCGGTTCAGCAACACTGCTTATGTCCGGCGACCACAGCTAGAAATTACCGAATGGACCAAGTGGAGGCAAGTCATGCGCACTTCAAGTACATACGTGTCTTAAGCCTCGACACACAGTAACAGTGACACCATTGTCTCGGAAATGCTGTACCAATTCTTATGCCGCGTGTCTCTTGCCTGTTTCTATCGGCATTGTTATTAAAACAGTACTGATCGCTTTCCCCATTTTCACGTTTCAACTCCATGAAAGTTTTAAAGTAAAAATTACTACTATTTTTTAAAAAAAGGTTTGATTAAAAACGGAAGATTTTAACATTGCTGCTATGGTTAATTGATATTTCGTTTTTTATTCGGTTATAACTGAAAAATAAACACCTGTTATAACCGAAACTAGGAAAATAACTAAAAATACCGGTTGTTCGGAACTAAAACACCGGGATCGGTCTTAACCAGTCGATTTTTCGCATCCCTACCCCACACTCTCGATCTGAGTACTCAAAGATTAAATCAGTTCCAACTCAAGTGGAACTACCTGCGACCGTGCTTTAATATCTAAGAGCCGAAATAAGCATACTGGATATTTAACTGAAACTGTCGGTGTTTTGGCCCTGGATCTACATCTGACTGCGTACTTTGATAAATTCTTCTCAGCATGAAACCTAAAGTTCAAGTCCTAAGAGTTTTCGTGAACTCCAAAGAATAACTATGCCTTTCAGTTGTCCTAAACATTTTTCAAATTAATTAAACATTGCACTGTGAATCATTCTTGAAACCAATAACTACATTTGATTACTGTTGTCGTGGTCTTCACTCAGAAGACTGGTTTGCTGCAGCCCTCCCTGCTACTCTATCCTGTGCAAGCCTCTTCACCTCCGAGTAACTACTGTTGCCTACATCCTTCTGAATCTACTTACTGTATACATCTCTTTGTCTCCCTCTACGATTTTTGCCTCCCATACCTCCCTATAACATTAAATTGGTGATCCCTTGATGTCTCACAATGTTTCCTATCAACCTATCCCATCATTTGATCAAGTTGTGCCACAAATTTGCTGTCTCCCCAGTTTTGTTCAGTACCTCTTCATTTGTTACGTGATCTACCCACCTAATCTTCAACATTCTTCTGTGGCACCACATTTCGAAAGCTTCTATTTTCTTGTCTAAACTACTTATCGTTCATATTTCACTTCCATACAAGGCTACACTCTAGACAAATATCTTCGGAGAACACTTCCTGATACTTAAATCTATATTCGATGTCAACAAATTTTTCTTCGGAAATGCTTTTCTCGCAATTGCCACTCTACTTTTTATATCCTCTCTACTTTGCCCTTCATCACTTATTTCGCTGCTCAAATAGCAACAAAACTGATCTATTACTGTAAGTGTCTCGTTTCCTAATCTAATTCCCTTAGCGTCACCTGATTTAATTCGGCTACATTCCATTATCGTTGTTTTGTTTTTGTTGATGTTCGTCTTATATCCTCCTTTCAAGACAATGACCATTCCGTTATTCGGCTGTCTCGCTATCTTTGACTGCTCCCCCCGGCGGTTTTCCGGGTGAACGTGTGACGGGAGAGTCTCCGTTTGACGTTCAACGAGCCAACTTGTATTGAAAACAAGCCGGCGTCCCTAACCGTGGTGCATGGGCCTCGCCATGCTCGACGCCCTTATCTTTTGTCGCGCCGGATGTACGGTGTCGATCATTGGGCGGCTTGACGTGCGTAAATGAGGTCGGTTCGTCGTCTCACGCTGAACAGCTTCACAGCTCATAATTTGCAATCTCCATGTTACGTATGACTTCTATTCTGTGTTTAACTAAGAAAACTGTTGAAACTTATTGTGGCATGGGTAGCTGCCGGAGATGGTTCTGAACTTGGTTCCACAATGGCTACTTTAAGGAGGCTGATGTTCCTCATTTTATTTCTCATCATCTGTGGAGCGTGTGTTTTAAGTGGTTTTCATGCAAGTTTTAACTTGTTTTAGGACATATTGACCGCTTTGGGACTGGTTGCTGTTATGTACGCGCTCGGCAGCCATAGAGTTAATGGTATATCATTTGTCACGACAGGATTTGGTATGCGTATTTAATGTTGAAAATGCCTTAAGGCAACTGGAAGTGATCTCTAAGTTTCCCGTTAATTTACTGGGAGACGGGTAATGTAAGAGTATTGGTCCATAAGAATTTGGGGGAATGCTTATTATATATTCCAGTGTGGCTGTGATTTGACTTTGTTTACACTGCAATCTATTTGTGCTGCAGGCCATTTGTTAAGTCTGCTTGTTATAGATTGTCAGGACCGCGCATTGTGAGGTCGTTTGGGCTATACTATATATAAATATATACCGCCTGCTAGTGAGCCTGTGCACAAGCCTTGGGGAGTGAACGCTCGTGTTGCCTGCCGGCCGTAGCGTTATAGCTTCCAAATACTGCCGGGGGCCTTAACGCTGTACTCTTAAGTGAGGCCACGTTGTTAATATTAGCGTTTCTGTAAGTTATTTTGCTGGTATGTTGGAAATTATAGATAAGAACCTGAGAACTTCTAGTCAACTCTCCGACGAACAGATAAAGGAAATACGCACATTAATAAAGCTCGTAACAGAACAAAATTACTTCCAATTCAAAAATGATTTTTATTTACAAGAAGATGGATTACCAATGGGGTCCCCAGTTTCTGGAGCCTTAGCAAATATTTTTGTAAACCACATTGAACTGATCATTTTCACAATAATAGTTGCAAAAGAATACAGCATATTATATTGCTTCAGGTATATGGATTACATCCTTTGCTTAGTAGATGGACCACAAACAAAACTTGAAAAGCTACATACTGACATCAACAAGATACATAAAAATATAAAATTCACAATTGAGAGAGAACAATACAACCAAATTAACTTTCTGGATATAACAATCAAAAAACAAAACAATAGGCACATGTTTGAAATTTATCGTAAACCCACAGCAACGGACATTATCATTCCCCATTCCTCAAACTACCCACACTCACAAAAGCAAGCAGCACTTCGACACATTGTCAATAAACTCAACACTGTACCGCTCACCAAAGAAAGCTGCCAAAAAGAACTGGACACAATAATGCAGATAGCATAAAACAATGGTTCCAATAACACAGTCACAAAGCTAAACAACAAAATTAAACGTAAAATAAAAGTAGAAAGCTCCAAACCACAGACAACAACACAATAGAACCAAACACAAACATGAAGTCCCATATCAACCACACAGGAAAGTAAAAAAAAAAGAAAGAAAACACAAGATGGTACACGACGAAATACAAACAAACACACTCACCTACAAAATCACCAACATTTTCAAACGACAGGGAATAAACATAGCATACACAACAATTCTATACAAAATACACCCCAAAACTGACAAAAAACAGACATATACCAGAAAGCAGGTATATATCAACTACAGTGTAACACTTGTGAAGGCAGATACATAGGACAAACAGGTAGAACATCTGATGTCAGATACAAAGAACACATGAGAGCCTGGAAAGGTGGGACAAACCACTCCACATATGCAGAACACCTAAGAGATAATGACCACAAACCAACCACTAGAGAAGATGACACGAAAATAATTAGAAACAACAATAAAAAACACCTCCTAACTATGCAAGAAAATTACCACATACAGAAAACAAAAGCAGAATGGAAAATCCTGTTGAATGACCAACTACACATGCCAAGTAATTGTTTATTTACACCAATAGGTAGAATAACGCTCCCAAAAAGGATTAATATAGTAATACTGCCCAATATAATAATAATAGCACCCAACATCTTTACACTTACTCATCCATGAACCCCTCCACAGAATACTGAAACGAAAAGTCATATCAGCTGTCACCAAAGTTTTCAACCTCTAGCTAACAGCTAGTACACCCCCAAGCCCACAAAAAAAGAAAAAAGTCTCGTCGGCTCCATCCCTCTCTCTGTCTCTCTCGCTCATATACACACAGAGTATAAACATCATGAATAGAAGTTAGTCTCGAACATATAGAGGGTGTTACAAAAAGGTACGGCCAAACTTTCAGGAAACATTCCTCACACACAAATAAAGAAAATATGTTATGTGAACATGTGTCCGGAAACGCTTAATTTCCATGTTAGAGCTCATTTTAGTTTCGTCAGTATGTTCTTCCACCTACGCTCAATGGAGCATGTTATCATGATTTCATACGGGATACTCTACCTGTGCTGCTAGAACATGTGCCTTTACAAGTACAACACAACATGTGGTTCACGCACGATGGATGAAGCTCCTGCACATTTCAGTCGAAGTGTTCGTACGCTTCTCAACAACAGATTCGGTGACCGATGAATTGGTAGAGGCGGACCAATTCCATGGCCTCCACGCTCTCCTGACCTCAACCCTCTTGACTTTCATTTATGGGAGCATTTGAAAGCTCTTGTCTACGCAACCCCGGTACCAAATGTAGAGGATCTTCATGCTCGTATTGTGGACGGCTCTGATACAATACGCCATTCCGCAGGGCTGCATCAGCGCATCAGGGATTCCATGCGACGGACGGTGGATGCATGTATCCTCGCTAACGGACATTTTGAACATTTCCTGTAACAAAATGTTTGAAGTCACGCTGGTACGTTCTGTTGCTGTGTTTCCATTTCATGATTAATGTGATTTGAAGAGAAGTAATAAAATGAGCTCTAACATGGAAAGTAAGCGTTTCGGGACACATGTCCACATAACATATTTTCTTTCTTTGTGTGTGAGGAATGTTTCCTGAACGTTTGGCCGTACCTTTTTGTAACACCCTGTACTTCGTTGGGTTGGCGGCAAATAGGCAAATAGGTTTACATACCATAGAGGAGGAAACACGTAGTGGTGTCGCAATATTTACGTTGTGAAAAACAGTGTCCGGCGAAATAGTTGTGGCTCTGAGCACTACGCGACTTAACTTCTGAGGTCATCAGTCGCCTAGAACTTAGAACTACTTAAACCTAACTAACCTAAGGACATCACACACATCCATGCCCGAAGCAGAATTCGAACCTGCGACCGTAGCAGTCGCTCGGTTCCAGACTGTAGCGCCTAGAACCGCACGGCCGGCGCGAAATAGTTGTATCGAGTGGCAAAAGAACAATGGTACACCACAAAAAAGAGTGAGAAACATGGTGAACAGTGTGAGGAAGGCCAGAACACAAAGGTGTGATTATATGGCAGTAAAATAAGTGGTAGTGCGACCTCCAGACCAGATGTGAGGAAACGCAGATCAGCAGCAAATCGTATGTAATTACTTTTAGACAAAAAAGTCGCGACTGAACTGTTTAATAATCTAAAGCTAACAAAACTGTATCATTGTAGATCACACTGATGATGCCTTAGAACAGGAAAAGGCGAAACGCGTATGGGATAAATAAAGCAACTACAGGAAAAGGCAGTATTTATATGCTTGCTGCGGAGGATGGCCACACAAACAAAGTTGTTAATCTGTATTTTCGTTTGATGTTCATAACGGGCACGCTTAAATCTAACCTAGCACTAAAGGAAAAGTTGTCCATATAACTACTTCCACAATGTGTAGCAGCTTTTCTGAAACTTGAAATTCCATGATTAAATTGACTGTTTATCAGCTGCCCCTCTGCTTAAATTTATGTGTTCCGAGAAATATTCTTTATTGAAATAATAACAGATGTTCACACAAGCCACAGCAGTAGAAAAAATACTGCTTGTTGTTTTCTTCCTTTTAATGTCGTCGACGTCAGTAATTCACACTCGGCTGCCACTCACCGGCAGAGAGAGTATTCAGACCTGCCTGGCGCCAGCGGACGTCCTTCGAAGGGGGAAGCGGCCGTCGATAATGCAGTCTCTGAAATCCATGCGTAAGCACCGGTAATGATACAAAATTATTTGCTTTCGACGTTTGTCGACAAATCGCTGCTGCGTGCTGGCTGGGTAGTACTTATCAGTCATTCCGTTTATAGCCCCCTTTTGCAATTACCGTTTCGATTTACGGGGCGGATGAATGCCGGAGTGGAACTGTACAGAAACGTACTTGCAATTACAAGTAAGTTATTCGCCGTTTTGTGAAAAGCCAGTGTCACGGTGGAGAGGCAGGCGTATTGGGGGATTAGCAAACCCGCGAGTGGACTTCACTCTGCTGTGGAAACGTCCCGGGTTGTCGTTGGGGCTGGACTTATTGCAGTCGTTAGCTGCGGCTCGGGACAAATGTCTCACCGCACAATGTTGCACTGTGATTGTTACGCGCCGACAATTCCCGTCTGATTGCTGCGGCAATCTTGTTGTACCTACAGTTCTCTGATGTAATGACGACAGTATCTTTATGGTACCGTGTTCTGAAATGCGCTCCTGTGTTCCCCCGCGTCTTATCTCATCTTCTCATTAATACGCGTCTTCAGGTAAGCTTGCGGTTTGCTAGGCGAGGTGAGAGATATAGCTTCAACGCATTTAGTATTCTCAAGTAGAAGCCAACTGCATGTAAACACATGGTCCGTCTGCAGTAGCTAGTACCGTTAAGGAAAGTGGGAAACAGTGACTGAATATACTCTGTTACTTTTCAGACTATCAACTTTTAGAAGTATTTCGTTATTCCAGAATGAGATTTTCACTCTGCAGCGGAGTGCGCGCTGATATGAAACTTCCTGGCAGATTAAAACTGTGTGCCGGACCTAGACTCGAACTCGGGACCTTTGCCTTTCGCGGGCAAGTGCTCTACCATTATTCATCGACACAGTTAATTGTTTAAATGATTAATGGAAAATCTCATATAAAGATGTGAAACAAATACTAACAAAGAGATAGAGGGGCTGGCCAGTACTTACCTCAGCTCAGTACAGTCGATAGATACACATAAAACAGAACCGAAAATTTACGTTCCTAGCTTTCGGAACAAATGTTCCTTCATCGGGGAGGAGAGAGGGGAAAGAAAGGGAAGAAGGGAAAGGAGATTCAGTTACTCACAACCCACGTTATAAAGCAACAGGGAAAGGAAAATAGGGAGGGTGGCAAGGATGGAGGCATGGTTGTCAGAGGGAAGCCAAAGATATTCTACTGTAAGTACTGTGCCAGCTTCAAACCAAAGAGGATGCATACAGAAGTAAAGAGGTATATAGTATAAAGATAAACACAACTATGTAGGATGAAAAGATGCGTGAATGGCTAAAGAGGAAACGGAAAGAGGAGAAGACTGAACAGTGAATGGGAGTGAGGTTGTTTAACGTAGGTTCAGTCCAGGGGGATGGCGGGATGAAAGGATGTGTTGGAGTGCAAGTTCCCATCTCCGCAGTTCAGAGGGACTGGTGTTGCAGCGCAAAACCTGCCCCATGCATCCCCCCACAACCACCTACTCCAGCCCCGCCACTGGTAAAACATACACAATTCAAGGCAGGGCTACGTGTGAAACTACACATGTCATTTATCAACTGACATGCCTGCACTGCACAGCCTTTTACATCGGCATGACAACAACTAAACTGGCTGAGCGCATGAACGGACACAGACGAACTGTCCGCCTAGGAGATGCCCAATACCCAGCAGCGGAGCATGCCCTCCAGCATAATGCTAGGGACCTAGGAACCTGCTACACCGTATGTGCCATTTGGCTTCTCCCACCCAACACCAGTCCCTCTGAACTGCGGAGATGGGAACTTGCACTCCAACACATCCTTTCATCCCGCCATCCTCCTGGACTGAACCTGCGTTAAACAACCTCACTCCCATTCACTGTTCAGTCTTGTCCTCTTTCCCTTTCCTCTTTAGCCATTCACGCATCTTTTCATCCTACATAGTTGTGTTTATCTTTATACTATATACCTCTTTACTTCTGTATGCATCCTCTTTGGTTTGAAGCTGGCACAGTACTTACAGTAGAATATCTTTGGCTTCCCTCTGACAACCATGCCTCCACCCTTGCCACCCTCCCTATTTTCCTTTCCCTGTTGCTTCATAACCTGGGTTGTGAGTAACTGAATCTCCTTTCCCTTCTTCCCTTTCTTTCCCCTCTCTCCTCCCCGATGAAGGAACATTTGTTCCGAAAGCTAGGAACGTAAATTTTCGGTTCTGTTTTATGTGTATCTATCGGCTGTACAGTTAATTGTTTAAAAAATATACACTTAAACTCTACGTAACACAAACAACTTTACAAAAGACAGGAGTAAGTAAGCAATCAATTTACATTTGCACTATGCGTAACATAATTTTACGCGAGACAGGTATAAGTAAGGAATCAAGTTAAGATAACATTCTGGCTTCTACAACAGCCGTTCATTCGTATGTCTTACTTCCTCTAATAGGTAATGAGGCTAGGACGACGGAAAGAGAAATGTTGCTGAGTGGCGACATAAATGACAAGTCAGAAATAAACCATGTACTGAGAAATAAACCATGTATTAACTTATTCTGAAATTGTTCTAGAAAGAATAATATGCTGGCAGGCTGTAGGCTAAAGCGCTTGAGCAAGAAGTTCCACGCCGAGTCAGCGAATGCGCTAACAGCAAGGCGACAATGGATAGGACGCCAAGAAATGCAGGCACGTTACGTCTGCTGATGGAGAAATATTTCTAGGGCTATATTTTAATTTTGACAAATGGATCTATGCCGACATTTGTAAAAACGGCGATGGTACATTAGTCCATACTAATGTAAAATTGCCACCTTCTGAAGAAGACAAATTTAAATTTGTTGAAACCTAGGTAAAGAATTCTTTATCCATTGCAACTGGTCGGCTGTTTATAATTTTAATAATAAAATTGTTATAACTCGCCACTCTTTGGTTTGTATAATTTGCTGATTGAAGTAACACTCTTATGTTGCGCCAGAGCAGTCTGTCTTAAAGAAATCTGTTGATAACAGAATATTTAAAGATGTCTAGAGAATGCAAGATGCGTTACATGTATTGCGAAAGTTTCAGAATGTATTTAAAATGTGTTCCAGCATTTCTTGGTTTTTATTGATGGAATGAAGTTAGCTGAATGATGATCAGATTCTTTACATAAGTATGGAAAAATTGATGGAAGCCGACCTAGGGGAAGATAGGTGTTGATTCTGAGGCATGTCGGAATGCGAGAGGCAATACTAACCCTACGACTTATCTTAGTAGATAGGTTAAAGAAAGACAAACCTACGTTTATAGCCCTTGTAGACTGAGAGCAAGTTTTCAACTTTTGCAGTCCTGTCTTCCTCAGTTGCGTGTAATATTACGGTATATTGATAATTTTTACTTATGGATCGCGTGACAGCAACTGAATAAAACACAACTTTAGTGCCATACGCGTTTCGCCTTCATTTTCTACAAGGCACCATCAGTGGCCTGGAATATGTACATATGTTTGCTATTTAATTTACATTTTTGTCATCGTACCTATAGGTTATAAACAGTTCTGGTGGTTCGTATTTCCTATTAAGTAGTAATGTTTTGAACTGTACTCACAGGTTGCGTGGTCAATTTCTTACATATTACGCTCCTATTGCATTTTTGGTGTTGTTCTTCTCCTTATGAATGCAAATTTGCGGTTTTTTCCCCACATTCCACAGCAATATGAACTGAACGCTTGTTTCAATGCAATTTTTTTGGTTTCTGTTGCCGACTGTCAAATTTTTTTGCCAAAGATCAAATGTTATTGCCAAACTTTCGAGTGTAATTGTTGAAGTATCTGTGATCTGTTCGTGTATGCATTTGTGTGCTTGTGCGTGTGCGTGTGATATAGTTTTTTTGTGCTGTGTGTGTATTTTGGTGTGGTACATATTTTTTTGTGGGCTGTGTGTGTGTGTATTTTGGTGTGGTACATATTTTTTTGTGGGCTGTGTGTGTGTATTTTGGTGTGGTACATATTTTTTTGTGGGCTGTGTGTGTGTATTTTGGTGTGGTACATATTTTTTGTGGGCTGTGTGTGTGTGTATTTTGGTGTGGTACATATTTTTTTGTGGGCTGTGTGTGTGTGTGTGTGTGTGTGTGTGTGTGTGTGTGTGTGTCCAAAAGGTGAAGGGGCAAGAGTTTTTTTGTTTTATCAATATACCGTGAGAGAAAGTTTTTGACAATGTTGGCTGGAACATTCTCTTTGAAGTTCTGAAGGTAGGAGAGGTAAAATACAGGTAACGAAAGGCTATTTACAACTTGTGCAGAAACCAGACTGCAGTTTTAGGAGTCTAGGGGCATGAAAGGGAAGCAGTCATTGACAAGGGAGTGACGCAGATTTGTAGCCTATCCCAGATTTTATTCAATCTGTACATTGAACAAGCAGTAAAGGAAACCAAAGGGAAATGTAGAGTTGAAATTAAAGGTCAGGGAAAAGAAATAAAAACTTTGAGGTTTGCTGATGACGTAATTCTGTCAGAGTGCAAAAGGACTTGGAAGAGCAATATCAGCGATGCAAGTAGAACACCCTAGCGCTAGCCGCCACGGCTGTGTCTTTGGGAAAATACGAGGTGCATTCAGGTTGTAAGGCCTCTGATTTTTTTTCTCCGGACTGGAAAGAGATAGAAACATGCGCATTTTTTTAAAATGAGGCAGCGTTAATTGTCAATACGTCCCAGAGATGGCAGTAACATACGGCAGATGGAATTTTACCGCCAGCGGCGAGAATGGGAACTGTTTTAAATACTTAAAATGGCGACGTTTTCCTTACTTGAACAGCGTGCAATCATTCGTTTTCTGAATTTGCGTGGTGTGAAACCAATTGAAATTCATCGACAGTTGAAGGAGACATGTGGTGATGGAGTTATGGATGTGTCGAAAGTGCGTTTGTGGGTGCGACAGTGTAATGAAGGCAGAACATCGTGTGACAACTAACCGAATCAACCTCGGGCTCGCACAAGCCGGTCTGACGACATGATCGAGAAAGTGGAGAGAATTGTTTTGGGGGATCGCCGAATGACTGTTGAACAGATCACCTCCAGAGTTGGCATTTCTGTGGGTTCTGTGCACACAATCCTGCATGACGACCCGAAAATGCGAAATGTGTCATCCAGGTGGGTGCCACGAATGCTGACGGACGACCACATGGCTGCCCGTGTGACATGTTGCCAAGCAATGTTGACGCGCAACGACAGCATGAATGGGACTTTCTTTTCGTCGGTTGTGACAGTGGATGAGACGTGGATGCCATTTTTCAATCCAGAGCAAAGCGCCAGTCAGCTCAATGGAAGCACACACATTCACCGCCACCTAAAAAATTTCGGGTAACCGCCAGTGCTGAAAAAATGATGGTGTCCGTGTTCTGGGACAGCGAGGGCGTAATCCTTACCCATTGCGTTCCAAAGGGCACTACGGTAACAGGTGCATCCTACGAAAATGTTTTGAAGAACAAATTCCTTCCTGCACTGCAACAAAAACGTCCGGGAAGGGCTGCGCGTGTGCTCTTTCACCAAGACAACGCACCCGCACATCGAGCTAACGTTACGCAACAGTTTCTTCGTGATAACAACTTTGAAGTGATTCCTCATGCTCCCTACTCACCTGACCTGGCTCCTAGTGACTTTTGGCTTTTTCCAACAATGAAAGACACTCTCCGTGGCCGCACATTCACCATCCGTGCTGCTATTGCCTCAGCGATTTTCCAGTGGTCAAAACAGACTCCTAAAGAAGCCTTCGCCGCTGCCATGGAATCATGGCGTCAGCGTTGTGAAAAATTTGTACGTCTGCAGGGCGATTACGTCGAGAAGTAACGCCAGTTTCATCGATTTCGGGTGAGTAGTTAATTAGGAAAAAAAATCGGAGGCCTTAGAACTTGAATGCACCTCGTAAATATCCACGCATTACCGTAACTGATTTAGGGAAACCAAGAAAAATCAAAATCTGGACGGGCTTGTGATTATCACTTTCCCCAAACATGATTTCAGTGACTTAGCCTCTACGCCACCTTGCTCAGTATCTTCAAAAACACCACACCTATTGACCTATTGGAGTGTATACTTTAACAAGGAATCAAAGCCAAGGTGCAACTTGACGCCTTTCACGCATACGTTTTCTAGAAGCGAAAATCTTGCAGACGATATAGAAACTGGATGTCCTAACGAAAGACAGATTTTCATCGCTCACAATTGGATTACTAACTGGATACGTAACCAACGGTATTATCCCGCCACATTGATATATTCAGAAATTTTCGAAATACCCGTGTAACATTTCACTAAAAATATCTTCTTCGTATCCTACTCGGGTCTATTGTTTATGAACAATTGGCATCCATTTTGCTCTACATTGATATACTTCTTGTCTTGGTATTAAGAATATTTGCCAGTTTTCTCCTCTAGTCTTCAGAGCTTCCTAAATCAGATCTACCCTCCTTGATGTCTTGGTATTACGAATATTTGCCAGTTTTCTCCTCTAGTCTTCAGAGCTTCCTAAATCTGATCTACACTCCTTTTTCCTGATCGCCCTGTTTGTCTTTTCCCCTGCACATTTCTATCAAAGCGTGGTGGCGGGTGGTTATCCTTCTTTCTCTTCACATGCCCAAATGACTTGAGTCTTCTGGTACTCAGTTTTTCAGTCACTGGCAGATCCACTTACACCTCTCCTACATCTACATCTACATCCATACTCCGCAAGCCACCTGACGGTGCGTGGCGGAGGGTACCCTGACTACATCTATGGGTTCTCCCTTCTATTCCAGTCTCGTATTGTTCGTGGAAAGAAGGATTGTCGGTATGCTTCTGTGTGGGCTCTAATCTCTCTGATTTTATCCTCGTGGTCTCTTCGCGAGATGTACGTAGGAGGGAGCAATATACTGCTTGACTCTTCGGTGAAGGTTTGTTCTCGAAACTTTAACAAAAGCCGATACCGAGCTACTGAGCGTCTGTCCTGCAGAGTCTTTCACTGGAGTTTATCTATCATCTCCGTAACGCTATCGCGATTACTAAATGATCCTGTAACGAAGCGCGCTGCCTCCGTTGGATCTTCTCTATCTCTACTATAAACCCTATCTGGTACGGATCCCACACTGCTGAGCAGTATTCAAGCAGTGGGCGAACAAGAATACGGTAACCTACTTCCTTTGATGTTCCTCTGATGTCTTCATTCATAATTTTACCTCGTCTGGTCTTCTGAAAGGCTGATCACTGAAAGTTCATTTCGCATGCTTGTAACTTACCTAAATCTGCCTTGTTAATCACACAGCACTCGATGCTGTATGTCATAACCACCAGAGGATACGTTTAAAACGTCGTCTGTTTGGCTCTCACAAAAACTCCTTTGTTCCACAGCTGCGCGGGATTAGCCGAGCGGTCTGGGGCGCTACAGTCATAGACTGTGCGGCTAGTCCAGGCGGAGGTTCGGGTCCTCCCTCGAGTATGGGTGTGTGTGTGTGTGTACAAACACACACAGGGTAATTTAGGTTAAGTAGTGTGTAACCTTAGGGACTGATGACCTCAGCAGTTAAGTCCCATAAGATTTCACACGCATTTGAACATTTCTTTTTTTTTCTTTTGTTTCACAAAAGTTTTCACCCTTGATAAAGAAATGTAGATTCGTTTGTTACTGTGTTCTGTTCTGTAGTATCGTAGCCTATCGAAACTGCTGGAGTCGAAGCTTCAAAGATTCCAGCTAGGGCTGTGCTCTGAGCGGTGTACACCTGAACTCCGGTCTTCCAATCCAGATTACTTCCGTGTCGCTATTTGGAGTAGAACCTTACAGCGAGTTCTTAATAGCTGTACCGTAAAATATTATGTGTACTTAGACGCACCCCTGTGTCGGGTCTCTACTTACAACTAGCCATGGCTGTCACAAGTTGTCAGCCGTGTAGCATTTCCATCGCACGCGTTGAGTAAATTATATTTATTTAAACTGCACTCGTGCCAACTAATCGTTTGCTAGCCTGTCCAGATTCCTACGGCCGCAGATCCTTTGGCCACCTTCCACCGATTTATCAGTAGCAGCGAGGACGTAACATTCGGCTTCTCGGAAAATAACGGTTACCGACTCGCATCATAACATGTTTTTCTGGTCTGGCAGCTCCATTCGTTGATATCGTAAATTGGAAGCTTCGATACGTTCAAGTTCCTCCCAAAGTAGCGTCAGGTTGCCCTGGGCAGGTTTCCTGTTCATAATCATGTATACTATAGTAAGCAACTCACCATGTACACTCCTGGAAATTGAAATAAGAACACCGTGAATTCATTGTCCCAGGAAGGTGAAACTTTATTGACACATTCCTGGGGTCAGATACATCACATGATCACACTGACAGAACCACAGGCACATAGACACAGGCAACAGAGCATGCACAATGTCAGGAGTGTATTTCTTACAGTGGAATGTTAACAGCGCTTCATTTCACATGACTGATAGGTTGGAAACTGAGGTGATCTAACATTATAGCCTGTTTTAAATGCAGAACTATGTCGTCTTAGGAGTGCGTGTGTTTATGTTCCCTCTTAACATTACCCTCCTGGTATTGATCCCAGACACTAGAACAATACTTTAAAATTGATAGCGTAGTTGATTTACGTATAAAGCTTCGAACTCCATCCATCTGGAGATCCATCATGGATAACAACCACCCATTTCTTGTTCTTAACTGTCTACTATTACGTCACAACACTTTCAAATCTACTACTATACACCGATAAGGGGTGCTAACCTCCTCGACATGGATGCGTCTTGAGAAATCTTGTGCACTTGGATGGGTGAGGACTAGGCAAGCTCCATTCATTCACGAGATGCCAAATATAGCGGTCTACTTCTGGTCAGCCGCAGATTAAATCAGTAACGGTGCTGCACTGCAACCGGGTCTTTCAGTCCCTAATTTTATCCTAAGACTGCGAGAATGCTCTGTAACTCCCATCCGCACAGAGATAGATCGTAAATTAAGCACTATACTTGAGGTGCTAGAAATATGTAGAGCGCTGTCTGGTATACTTTGATGATGTATATGTTCGAGAATTAACAATGAATGGACGTACTGCACAGTCATCTATCAACATTCGTAATAATACTCGCAAAGTAGAGAAGGGACAGTTTAGCTATTATACTGAAATTGGGAAACATGCTGTTGCATCATTGGGGGCTGTTGAAATTACTGTAAACTTGTTAAAGTTGTTCACACCATCAATTATGATGCTTATTATTTCAGTAAATCGACAGTGTCTTTTCCATCCCATCCATCCACTGGTATGCTGTTGGTTACGACATAATGATTGACTGACATCATTTGTTTAAGTTGGAGAAAGAGTTTTGGTGGAGGGGCAAAACCTTCTGGGGATGTCCAGCATCGAAATAATAATCGCTTACATGACTGCAATATGAGGAATCAGTCGAAATGGAATGCAGAGCCATCAGCTATTCTGTCACTTTGACACATGAGTTTCGATGCAGAGGTCGTCAATCATCTTTGAACAGCAGTTTGGAAACTCCCCACAATGCCACCCAGATCTTCCAGTTTCCTTATGTTGTAACTGTCTTTTATTTAAAATCATCCAGTGTGTATGTTGTGTTATGGTAGCAGCAGTAACAACTTGACTTATACTATGCAATGTCTAGTTTTCTCTGAGACGCAATGGACCTCAAAGTCATGGCAGAAAAAACAAAATGTATGGCAATGTATGAAGCGTGTTACAGCAGAAAAAAAAAGGTTTCATACAATGACGCAGGGTCAGTACTGGTATGTAGTTTGGGGATGCACCACAATGCAGTAGCAAAGTCATCGGCGTTCCCCCATATCCCCTATTCTCTTTTCTACTACCTCGTTTTGCAGGAGCAGGCTTCGTTTGGTGCTGACCTTACACATCGTACATTGTTGGCAGAACTACGAGAACACGATCCCATTTCCACAAATGGTCAGAACACGACTCCATCGCACTAACTCAGATCATTCTGTTTTTACAAGGGTTGCAGAATGTGGTGGATATAGCTCCCTCCAACGTCTGCTCAGCTCCGACTTAAACTGGAATAATCAGATGCACAAAGCTGCAGGAACGGCAGCAGTTGTAGGAGGTATAGGGACTGTCTAAAATTTTACTGTAGCTGATAGGTGCAAAAAAGGTGACTCGTTTCGAGATATGAGAGCGCCAGAAATATGATTCACTAGTGGCAGTAATCATTTAAGGACTTCTCCATAGGATCCAATGCAGGTATGTGGTTGAATGGAAAGACTTGATTCCAAACCCCAGACAGCATTTCTACTGGGTTAGTGTAACACAAGATATCTGAAAAGTATTTGTACATTTCTTACTGCCTCAATCTACACACCATTTAAGGTTTGTCATCCTTCTCAATCAACGTTCGCCTATAGCCCACTGGAAATATCGCAGAACCTCTGACATGCCATCGAGACACAATACGTTACAAATACTGGAGAAATATGTAGTGGTGGCATGAGGGAGTTCAAATACCGCTTTCATACCACGTTCCTTAGCCAAATCACTTTCAAAATTCCATGATTTCATCACGAGTTTGCATCGTGGGGTACACGTAACAACACTGTTGATCTGATAATATACGCTCCAGCGATCACCGTCTATATACAGTGTCGCGGTATTTGTCTGGAAAAACGAGTTCATTCTAAAGTAATGCCGTAAGTCGATTTATAAAGCGGGTATAGCTTTTAACATGGATACTTATATACACCTGTAGAATCAAGACCGCTTGTAATAGTAATATGGTCGTGATGATGGTGTTTTTTAACATCTGGCGATTTGTAAGACGATTACGCCTCTCTTTCTAAGACACAGTGGTACCACTCGCAGGAACAACTTATGAGACACGTCCATCCATCGCAGATTTTCTCTCAGTATTATTTCATATCGCCTGCAATCAATTATTGGCAGAGTATTATACTTAGTAGTCGGGGATGAATGATACGTTCACCTTGAGCATGAGGCTTGTAAAGTATGTGTTTGTGTTCCGACATGTGCAAAGGAAATAACTATGTCCACTCTTAAGGAAACTATGGATTTTACGTGGAGTAATGTGACAGCACAGGGAAGTGTATGTCAAGTCATAAGAATGGTACAGATATTTCTATTTCCAGAGCCAAAGCCGTCACCGCGTGTATTTCCGATACTTCACTCATTGTCGAATGTCGTCCAATTGGGACCACGATCGTAATGTTTAGTTGTAAGTACAGTGATAAAATATATATGTGATCAGTTTGCTATGACGATTCTGTCTATGCGTGCTTGGCGCACTGTGGCGGCCTGTGTAGGTTATGATTCACGTTTACGGCTAACAGTAAGAACTGTCCGAATGAAGATACCTGTTGGGATGCAGGAATGTAGCTGACTTAACTGTGTCGTCCTCTAGACAGCCGAATAGCGAACTAATACTTAGTATGTGTTGGACAGCTTTCGCGATCGTGTGTAAATTTGAGAAGATTCAATATGGACTTGTGTTTGCCCTGGACCATTATTCCCTCCCATGTAAATTGTCTCTTTGACTGCGTCTGCACATTTCGCGCCTTCATTTAGTTGAGGAACATCGATTGTGGTGTCTGCGTCTAGCAGGTGAAAGGCGAGCGGAAGACACATTTGCTGGTTCTCTAGACTTGACGCTCTAACAGCCTCTTTCGTTTTATCGTAACAAACTCAATTTTGACTTCTGAAACAACAGATCCGTCTTGTGGTGATCCTACTCCTACTCCAGAGTGTTGAACAGGTACAGTGCTTAGCAACATGAACTTAAAAATGCGCTTAGACTACATCAGTTTCGCAGTTTCTCCACCCACCTGCTCCGCCTGGAATATTAACTCCGAACGAACGCACTTTAGTTTGCTGTGCACTTACAATGATTTCTTAGTAACGCATCGCTTATTCCGGCCTATCGTATAAAACGACGTATATATAACAAACATAAATGAACATTGGACGTTGTACCATATATATATATATATATATATAGGGTACAACGTCCAATGTTCATTTATGTTTGTTATATATACGTCGTTTTATACGATAGGCCGGAATAAGCGATGCGTTACTATGGATTTAGAAGAGATTATTAGGTTTCGCTGTTGTAGCCTATACGTCGCTATAAATAGTAACGACTGTATGTTTTATTTGGAACTTTTTAGGATTTAAAAATGTCAAATGAAAACAGTTTCAGCAGTCAAAATTTCCACTTTTATTTTACTTGTGCAGCTACTTTCAACGTTGCACTACGCCATCTTCAGGCCCCTAAACGACGTGTAGGAAGAAAGAATCCAACCTCTTATACAGTCGAAATAGGGACCAGCATTCAGTTAATTATGTCCGTAGATTTCTTCTTACAGTGATCCCTTCGATTGTTACTTTGAGTCGGCAAGGGACCAGTTTGTTAAGAAGAAATATACGGATATAAGTAACTGAATGCTGCTCCCTGTTTCGAATGTATAAGAGGTGGGATTCTTCCTACACGTCGTTAAGGGGCATGAGGGTGGCGTAATGTACCATTGAAACTAGTTGCAGAAATAAAATAAAACTGGAAATTTAGACTCCTGAAAGTGTTTTGATTTGACTTTCACACTGAACAGTCGAGATCCCGCAACCATCTTGTGTAGAGATGGGCTTAAAGAAACTATTTTGGGATTTGGTTAATCATGGCCTCTAACAAGAACTGTGGTAGCTAGTGATCTATACGCAAGTTGCGTCCGTTACCACCAGGTTCACAAGCAACCTTTATTAGAAGTACCATTAGATGGAGCTTCCTCCATACTAAGATGTGGAAAATAGCTATATGTTTAGAGTTTTTCACTGTGACTGATGTGAGAATTTATTACGTATACTCCTGACTTTATTTTTCTATTCTTGAAACTGCTGTAGCTTTTGTCATTTGTTTCACTACCAGATAGCCCAAAGGGGCAAAATTAGCTGATAGTGGAAATCATGAAATGAATTGTTTATTTTAAAAATAAAAACACTATTCGGAAGACAACTAGTTCCCTGAAAAAAATTGCAGCGGCTATGGACCCACAATGTAGAAGACTCTAAGAAGACAGCTACTGATAATAAAGGAAGGGTGTGCGATTAAAGTCTAAAGAAATGTATAAAGCGAAAGAGTGTACAGAATTTACGAAGTTTCAAATCTCAAAGGTGCAGCTCGAAGAGTGAAATAGGAAATAGAGCTATATATAAAGCATCAGAACTACCTCGTACCGCCTACAATACTGTTAAAAACTTTTGTTGGACATGAAGGCACTCAACATCTACAAATGCAGAAACTGGGCGAGTCATCTGCATTACTAGCCGAAATAGAGTAGCATGTTGACAACTTCACTGTTGAGACGCATGAGTTGGGCTTTGGATTAACCGTAATAGAAGTAAGAAAACTTCCCTACGTGGCCGTCAAAATTTAAAGAAAATTTTTGTTTGAGTATACGGGGAAGATCTGTTCAAGGTTCATGATGCAGCTAAGGAGCAAACAACGCAGCAGAGCAGGAAGAACAAGGATCCAATGGCCAAGTGTCTCAGTGTAGTTGAAGACAATCATCAGTCTAGTCCATCTATCTCCAGTTCCAGAAATGTAAACAATATCCCAAAAATGGTGGCCAGTTCACTCAAACAACAACAACGTCCAGGCAACAAGAAAGGTGATATTTGATGTGAAGGAGGGAAAAAAAATAGGTGCGTCATGGACACAATGCACTTTTTGCTCAACGCCCTAGCATTACAGCTGCCAAAAACAACCGACGAAGGTATCCGATGCAATAGGGTGAATAAAACCTTGTACTCCGAAGTTACCTTACTCCTGCCGCAGAATTACCTTACCTATTCTAAAACATATGTATGATTCAAGTTTGTGTACAATTATGAACAGTCCCAATAATAAGAACAGTGTAATATGTTTATAAAATGTGGCTCACGTACACAATTACTTAAAAAAATTGATTACGCCAACTTTGTTATTTTTCTCTAACTGAACAAAACGCGTTGCTGAAAATACTGCCAAATCATTTTACCCTAGTTGTTGAGCTAAGAGATATTTAACTTTTAGATTAGAAATTCAGGGTCGCGTAACCTCTGACTTTCGAAGTCTGTTACCGTGCCAATGTTAGTCACAGATCCTGTTCACCAGTACCGTGAATTCTCTACGAATTTTTCGAATGAATCTTAACAATTTTCACTCGCTATCTGGAATGTACACTGACTACAGATTCTAAGAGATAGATGCAAGGCAGCTGTCACCGTTCACACGTCACTAGTTCATAGGGGATAAAATGGATCGCTATAGCTACCTGTAATTTCTAGGTTTTTCACTTGATCGTATGGAAAGGGTCTCTGTTTCAATAAATAATTCTACGATGGCATTGCACAATGGTATCTTACTACATGAAGGCCAAAATGTCCCCAAAAAATGGAAATTGGAGCTAAGGCAAGCAGCAATTAGCGATTTTTTCATCATTTTTTTTCTCTATTAACTTCTCTCTTTATAACAGGCATGCTCAAAATAATATTCTTCGTTTTACGATATTCAGTTGACTCATTTTATGTGCAAGCATCCACTACATTGCGGCATAAATGTTATGTGGTAAAATTCTAAGAGTTTATAGGAAAGCAACAAAGTCCTGTATACACACACAAATATATATACGACAGTAGCACGTGAACATTCGATTAGCTTCGCCGTGTTCGAGATGCTCGTTCACATGCTTTGCATAGTAACAATCTGTTCTTTGACATATAAGATCACACGCACATGTGCACACGGTATGCATATCCCTATCAGAACATGCCCCTGAAGAAGTATATTGCGCACACTTTCAACAGTATTTGGGGACGAAATTTTTGCTCTTCGTTCATCCTCACTCGAATGGGAATATTAATCGTGTATAATCGTGGTCCGCATCGTAGGTACCTATAACACAGATTCCCATTGTGAATATTGAAAAATTAGTCTGGAAATCTTTATAATACAGGTGAAGTGACTGACAGTTTCATACATGGAACTTATACTGATAAGCCAAGACATTACGACCACTGCTCACCACGAGGTTGGATGCCGCCTAGTGACGCTGTGGGCACATGACGCGCTATGAAAAGTGTGTAAGAGCAGCAGAGATAGATGTGGGATCACCTAAGCGAAGATATGGGCTGCAAATAGGGAAATCCACAGCGGTAAGCTACTTTATCAAAGGACAGATTATTACTACGCAAAGCATGTGGACGAGTGTCTCGAACACGGCGAATCTGGTCGAATGTTCACGTGCTACTGTCGTGAGCGTCTACGAAAAGAGGTAGAAGGACAGTGAAACTACCACTAGACGCTAAACGGTTGGACGTCACGACTCTTCACAAACCGTGGGTTTCGCAGGCTTGTCTGCTCCGTACAATAAGGTACATGGTGTTTGCGGCATCTCTGCCGAAAGAGCATAATGCTGGTGCACGCCCAAGTATTTCGCAGCACACGGTTCATCATACATTGTTCAACATGGAGCTCCGTAGCAGACTACCCCTACTTGTTCACATGCTGACCTATCAATGTCGTCAATTAAGATTGCAGTGTGCACTGGACAATCGGGATTCGACCGTCGATTAGTGTAAACACGTCGGTTCATCAAGTGAACCACATTTTTGCTACACTAGGTCGATGGTCGTCTCCACAAACGCCGTCAACGAGATGGACAGCAGCTCGAAACGTGCATCGCGGAACGGACGCAGGCTTTTGGGAGCAGTATTATGCTACGGGAGACATTTGACTGCGCTTGCACGGGACCTGCGGTAGTAATCGAAGACACGCTGACAGCTCCGAAGCACCTGCACCCCTTCATGCTTGATATCTCCCTCGATACCAAAGCCATCTTTCAGCAGTATAATTGTCCTTGTCTCGGAGCCAGAACCGTGCTACAGTGATATGAGGAGTAGTATAGTGAAGTCACGCCGATGGTTCGGCGACCAAATTCGCCTGATGTAAATCCTATTGATCCTAGGCCGATTTTGGTAGCCATCTCCGCGTACACAAATCGGCGGCCAGTTATTTACGCGAATTACACGACCTGTGCGTAGACATCTAATGCCACATACTTCCACAAACCTATCAACAGTCAGGTCCGCGATACGCAAAATCAGTGATGTATTTCGTTCTAAGGACGGACATTGTTTTGGTTTATCAGTGTATCTACAAATAAAAACTGCTTCATATATGTGTACATGCAACAAATTGACTAGTGGCACACTACCGAACTTGCCTACAACATCACTCCCAACATGTGGCCTTACAGTTAACTCTACAGTATTTACTCTCTGTTACAATAAACATCATCTCCAGCCTCAACCCACGCCCTCTTCAGTGGCCCATCGGTGCCCTCGACGCTCCGCGTAGTTTGAAAGAGCTAAGCTCGTCGGACGATGCAGAAAACGACCATTCAGTTTCTGTGCTGTTTGGTTCCGTACAGACATGCTCAACTGTGAGGAAAGACCTTTCTCCTCCAATTCGTCACAGCATCAAGTTTCTTTTGTAATGTTACCTCGGAAACTAGTTGAGATTTAGCTGACTTCACTGACAGTGGCACACACTTTAGTGCATAACACCCCCTTTTGCCCTGATGACTCCGGCGACGCGTCTGGCACTGACTCTATGTCTGCATCTTCATCCATACTCCACAAGCCACCTCACGATGTGTGGCGGAGGGTACCTTGAGTACCTCTATCCGTTCTCCCTTCTATTCCAGTCTCGTATTGTTCGTTGAAAGAAAGATTGTCGGTATGCCTCTCTGTTATTGTTGTTGTGGTCTTCAGTCCTGAGACTGGTTTGATGCAGCTCTCCATGCTACTCTATCCTGTGCAAGCTTCTTCATCTCCCAGTACCTACTGCAACCTACATCCTTCTGAATCTGCTTAATGTATTCATATCTTGGTCTCCCTCTACGATTTTTACCCTCTACGCTGCCCTCCAATACTAAATTGGTGATCCCTTGATGCCTCAGAACATGTCCTACCAACCGATCCCTTCTTCTCGTCAAGTTGTGCCACAAACTTCTCTTCTCCCCAATCCTATTCAACACCTCCTCATTAGTTATGTGATCTACCCATCTAATTTTCAGCATTCTTCTGTAGCACCACATTTCGAAAGCTTCTATTCTCTTCTTGTCTAAACTATTTATCGTCCATGTTTGACTTCCATACATGGCTGAACTCCATACAAATACTTTCAGAAACGACTTCCTGACACTTAAATCTATACTCGATGTTAACAAATTTCTCTTCTTCAGAAACGCTTTCCTTGCCATTGCCAGTCTACATTTTATATCCTCTCTACTTCGACCATCATCACTTATTTTGCTCTCCAAATAACAAAACTCCTTTACTACTTTAAGTGTCTCATTTCCTAATCTAATACCATCAGCATCACCCGACTTAATTCGACTACATTCCATTATTCTCGTTTTGCTTTTGTTGATGTTCATCTTATATCCTCCTTTCAAGACACTATCCATTCCGTTCAACTGCTCTTCCAAGTCCTTTGCTGTCTCTGACAGAATTACAATGTCATCGGCGAACCTCAAAGTTTTTATTTCTTCTCCATGGATTTTAATACCTACTCCGAATTTTTCTTTCGTTTCCTTCACTGCTTGCTCAATATACAGATTGAATAACATCGGGGATAGGCTACAACCCTGTCTCACTCCCTTCCCAACCACTGCTTCTCTTTCATGCCCCTCAACTCTTATAACTGCCATTTGGTTTCTATACAAATTTTAAATAGCCTTTCGCTCCCTGTATTTTACCCCTGCCACCTTCAGAATTTGAAAGAGAGTATTCCAGTCAACATTGTCAAAAGCTTTCTCTAAGTCTGCAAATGCTAGAAACGTAGGTTTGTCCTTCCTTAATCTAGCTTCTAAGATGAGTCGTAAGGTCAGTATTGCGTCACGTGTTCCATTATTTCTACGGAATCCGAACTGATCTTCCCCGAGGTCGGCTTCTACCAGTTTTTCCATTCTTTTGTAAAGAATTCATGTTAGTATTTTGCAGCTGTGGCTTATTAAACTGATTGTTCGGTAATTTTCACATCTGTCAACACCTGCTTTCTTTGGGATTGGAATTATTATATCCTTCTTGAAGTCTGAGGGTATTTCGCTTGTCTCATACATATTGCTCACCAGATGGTAGAGTTTTGTCAGGACTGGCTCTCCCAAGGCCGTCAGTAGTTCGAATGGAGTGTTGTCTACTCCCGGGGTCTTGTTTCGACTCAGGTCTTTCAGTGCTCTGTCAAACTCTTCACGCAGTATCGTATCTCCCATTTCATCTTCATCTACATCCTCTTCCATTTCCATAATATTGTCCACAAGTACATCGCCCTTGTATAGACCCTCTATATACTCCTTCCACCTTTCTGCTTTCCCTTCTTTGCTTACAACTGGGTTTCCATCTGAGCTTTTAATATTCATACAGGTGGTTCTCTTTTCTCCAAAGGTCTCTTTAATTTTCCTGTAGGCAGTATCTATCTTACCTTTAGTGAGATAAGCCTCTACATCCTTACATTTGTCCTCTAGCCATACCTGCTTAGCCATTTTGCTCTTCTTGTCCATCTCATTTTTGAGACGTTAGTGTTTCTTTTTGCCTGCTTCATTTACTGCATTTTTATATTTTCTCCTTTCATCAATTAAATTCAATATTTCTTCTGTTACCCAAGGATTTCTGCTAGCCCTCGTCTTTTTACTTACTTGATCCTCTGCTGCCTTCACTACTTCATGCCTCAAAGCTACCCATTCTTCTTCTACTGTATTTCTTTCCCCCATTCCTGCCATTTGTTCCCTTACGCTCTCCCTGAAACTCTGTACAACCTCTGGTTTAGTCAGTTTATCTAGGTCCCATCTCCTTAAATTCCCAATTCTTTGCAGTTTTTTCAGTTTTAATCTACAGTTCATTACCAATAGATTGTGGTCAGAGTCCACATCTGCCCCTGGAAATGTCTTACAATTTAAAACCTGGTTCCTAAATCTCTGTCTTACCATTATATAATCTATCTGATACCTTCTAGAATCTCCAGGAATCTTCCATGTATACAATCTTCTTTTATGATTCTTGAACCAAGTGTTAGCTATGATTAAGTTGTGCTCTGTGCAAAATTCTACCAGGCGGCTTCCTCTTTCATTTCTTAGCCCCAATCCATATTCACCTATTACGTTTCCTTCTCTCCCTTTTCCTACTACCGAATTCCAGTCACCCATGACTATTAAATTTTCGTCTCCCTTTACTATCTGAATAATTTCTTTTATTTCGTCATACAGTTCTTCAATTTCTTCGTCATCTGCAGAGCTAGTTGGCATATAAACTTGTACTACTGTAGTAGGCGTGGGCTTCGTGTCTATCTTGGCCACGATAATGCGTTCACTATGCTGTTTGTAGTAGCTTACCAGCATTCCTATTTTCCTATTCATTATTAAACCTACTCCTGCATTACCCCTATTTGACTGTGTTTATAACCCTGTAGTCACCTGACCAGAAGTCTTGTTCCTCCTGCCACCGAACTTCACTAATACCCACTATATCTAACTTTAACCTGCCCATTTCCCTTTTTAAATTTTCTAACCTACCTGTCCGATTAAGGGATCTGACATTCCACACTCCGATCCGTAGAACGCCAGTTTTCTTTCTCCTGATAACGACATCCTCTTGAGTAGTCCCCGCCCGGAGATCCGAATGGGGGACTATTTTACCTCCGGAATATTTTACGCAAGAGGACGCCATCATCATTAACCATACAGTAAAACTGCATGCCCTCGGGAAAAATTATGGCTGTAGTTTCCCCTTGCTTTCAACCGTTCGCAGTACCAGCACAGCGAGGCTGTTTTGGTTAGTGTTACAAGGCCAGATCAGTCAATCATCCAGCCTGTTTCCCCTGCAACTAGTGAAAAGGCTGCTGCCCCTCTTCAGGAACCAAGCGTTTGTCTGGCCTCTCAACAGATACCCCTCCGTTGTGGTTGCACCCACGGTATGGCTATCTGTATCGCTGAGGCACGCAAGCCCCCCCACCAACGGCAAGGTCCATGGTTCATGGGGTTCGTGCCTCTGTGTGGGCTCTAATCTCTCTGATTTTATCCTCATGGTCTCTTCGCGAGATATACGTAGGAGGGAGCAATATACTGCTTGACTCCTCGGTGAAGGTATGTTCTCGAAACTTCAACAAAAGCCCGTACCGAGCTACTGAGCGTCTCTCTTGCAGAGTCTTCCACTGGAGTTTATCTATCATCTCCGTAACATTTTCGCGATTACAAAATGCTCCTGTAATGAAGCGCGCTGCTCTCCGTTGGATCTTCTCTATCTGTTCTATCAATCCTATCTGGTATGGACCGCACACTGGTGAGCAGTATTCAAGCAGTGGGCGAACAAGTGTACTGAAACCTACTTCCTTTGTTTTCGGATTGCATTTCCTCAGGATTCTTCCAATTAAACTCAGTCTGGCATCTGCTTTACCGACGATTAATTTTGTATGGGCATTCCATTTTAAATCGCTCCTAATGCCTACTCCCACATAATTTATGGAATTAACTGCTTCCAGTTGCTGACCTGCTATATTGTAGCTAAATGATAACGGATCTTCCTTTCTGTGTATTCGTAGCACATTACACTTGCCTACATTGAGATTCAATTGCCAGTCCCTGCACCATGCGTCAATTCGTTGCAGATCCTCCAGCATTTCAGTACAATTTTCCGTGTCTATGGCCCTCTGAGTCTCGTGGACGAATAGCGCGAGCTGGGTTTCACACGACCGTCTTTTTCGAAACCCATGCTGATTCCTACAGAGTAGATTTCTAGTCTCCAGAAAATTCATTATACTCGAACATAATACGTGTTCCAAAATTCTAAAACTGATCGACGTTAGAGATACATGTCTACAGTTCTGCACATCTGTTCGACGTCCCTTCTTGAAAACGGAGATGACCTGTGCCCTTTTCCAATCCTTTGGAACGCTATGCTCTTCTAGAGACCTACGGTACACCGCTGCAAGACGGGGGACAAGTTCCTTCGCGTACACTGTGTAAAATCGAACTGGTATCCCATCAGGTCTTGCGGCCTTTCCTGTTTTCAGCGATTTTAATTGTTTTTCTATCCCTTTGTCATCTATTTCGATATCTACCATTTTGTCATCGGTGCGACAATATAGAGAAGGAACTACAGTGCAGTCTTCCTCTGTGAAACAGCTTTGGAAAAAGACATTTGGTATTTGGAGCTTTAGTCCGTCATTCTCTGTTTCAGTACCATTTTGGTCACAGAGTGTCTGGATATTTTGTTTTGATCCACCTACCGCTTTGACATAAGACCAAAATTTCTTATATGATGGTGAAAGAACCGGTAAACCATTCTGATTTATAAATATTTAGTCATCATCCAAAACTGACGAAGGTTGGTAAGCGGGGGGCCTACTGCGCTCACTCTCTGCTCGATGACGTCCATGATGCGCTCAGTGAGACTGAATTCATGTGATGTGGGAGTGACACACGCGCTCTCATGCCCGTGGAGCTCTCCTAAAACCATTCTGACACAATTAGTGGCCAATGGGATCACTCACTTCTTGCTGATAAAACAGAAAAGTTGGTGGATTCCACAGATAAACAAACGAACGTTACTAGACACTGAAACACACAAAGTATCAGCGCACAACGAACGATTTCCAGGACAGTAAGTTGCCCCAGGCTTAAGCACATATAATTTAGACACTTACGTAAGAAGTGTTATTTTCCAAGCAACTAACGGAAAAAAATATGGAATGAAAATTAACACAAATAAAACAAAAGTATTGGCAATAGGAGAAGTAAGGAAATAAAAATTGTGCTGAATGGAGAAACACTAGAACAGGTCCAAAATTTTAAGTATCTTGGAAGCAGGATAGACACCGACTGGAAGTGCACCACAGAAATTAAAACAAGGATAGCAATGGCAAAAGAGGCGTTTTATAAGAAAAGGAGAATCTTCTGCAGCGGTCTGGACAGAGAACTCAGAAAGAGACTCATAAAATGTCTTGTATGGAGTGTTCTTCTATATGGCGCTGAAACATGGACTATGAGGAAAAATGACAGAGAAAGGCTGGAGGCTTTTGAGATCTGGACATGGCGGAAGATGGAAAGAATAAGTTGGATGGACAGAGTAAAAAATGAAGAGGTACTGAGAAGAGTGGGAGAGAAAAGACAGTTACTAGATGTAATAAAGAGAAGAAAAAGAAATTGGATTGGGCATATATTAAGAAAGAATGACGGACTGATAAAAACAGTTTTGGAAGGTTATGTAGAAGGGAAAAGGAAGCGAGGAAGGAAGAGATTCCAGATACTGGATGTCATGATGGACGGTACAACTTACAGCAGCCTTAAGAAGGAAGCAATGGATCGCAGAAAATGGAGAGGCAAAGGACCTGCTAATATAGCAGATAACTGATGATGATGATGATGATGACGTAAGAACGAAGAGATAGCTTTGTGGAAACCAGGTGGTATGTCGAGTGTTTCGTGCACATTGGACATCGTATAGCAAACGAGAGCCTGCTGAAAAGTAGTGCGTCCGCATTGTTAATCTGAAAATTATTAAACCTTTTTAAATAGAATAAAACTTATTAACATCCTACATCTTTGTTCTTCATGTCCGAATATTTATTTCTCAACATAGTCACCCCGGCGACAAACACGTTTCTCCCAACCAGAGACTGGCTTGTTGATACCTTGACTACAGAATGTTTAGACATGTTCATGGAAGCATTTGTAGAAACGGCGCTCCAGTCAGCACCATTACACGCAGAATGTTGGCTCCGATATGTTGCCGATACTTTCGGTATCTGGCCACATGGAGAGGAAGAGATGACAAATTTCCGCCAACGCCTCAACCAGCAGCACAGCAGAATCGAAATCACTACGGAGATAGAAAAGAACGCGTTTCCTCGGTGTGGAAGTTTACAGAAAGCCTGATGGTAAATTGGGCCATAGAGTATATAGGAAACCAACCAGTACTGACACGTACCTACACGCCTCCTCTCACCACCTCCCTACGCAGAAGAAATCCGCCCTGCACACTTCAACCAAGAGGGCTCACAGGAGCAGCGATAAGGAACATCTAAAGAGTGAACTACAAAACGTCAGATCCATGAAACTAGTAGATAAAACTACGGCGACAAAGAACGAAAGCAATAGAGGAGAGCAGAAGGAAGCACAGAACATCGCTCTATTACCATATGGTCAACGTGTCACTGGATGGTTGGGGAAAATTCTCCGACGAGCAAGCATCAAGCCGATTTTCCGAAGCAGCAACAAAATAAAAGATGTTCTCTGCACAACGAAAGATACAGTTGACAAACTACATGCTGCTAAAGTTTCCGAAATCATGTGCGAATGTTGAATAGTGAATGTAGGTGACATGGGGCGACCCGTCAGCACACGGATATCTTAACACGAAAGATATATCCGACTAAGACAACACACCAAGTTAGCTGTAGCAGAACACCAAGATGGGTGCGACAAACAGATTGATTTTGGCGAAGTCCGCATACTGGCGAAACAGCCTCTTACTTTCAAGAGGAAGATTAGAGAGGCAATAGAAATAGCCAAGCGACCCGCCGACATGACGGGTAACTTCCGACGTCTTGGCTGCCAGCAAACACAGCGTTACGGGACGACAGGTCACGTGAAGCAATAAACTCGGGAGTGCGGGATACCGCAGCGGCCGCAAGTACTGGCGCGCCTCAGCCGATGCTAGAAAGCAGGAAAACAACGCCACGTCACAACTGCCGCCTGGTTCTCCATTCGCCGATTAACACCAATCACAAGCGGTAATGCAAACACCAATCAAAAATTCGGGTTTCCACCATTGATAAGAAGTAATAAAAACACCAATAAAGAACTTCTAACATCCCATCCCGTCATCCTTAACAGCCTATCAGAATTAGATAACAGCCACGCCTGCAGGTATACGGGGTGAAAAGTATTTAAACCGACAAACTCTGGGAGGTTGTAGGGGACATCAAAACAAATATTTTTCCCTGATGTCATTTTTTCCTATGAGGAATATTTAAACCGGTAGAGGAAGATTTCTCTAGTGGCAAATTAACTAAACCAACAAACCACTTTTCCATTTTTTATGACCAAGAGACAACACATTAACATATCCCAATTTCAATTACAACAGATTTTCAAAAATACCTCCATTGACTCGTAAACAAAGGTTGAAACATCGGTTGGTGTTCTGTCTGACACGGGCAAAAACCCCCAGGAGTACCCTGAATTGTTCCTGCTCTTGCTACTATCTGGGCAAGCGGATCCTCTTCTGGTGCAACAGGAGTTGCATAAACAAGGTTGTGCATCTCTCCCCACACAAAAAAGTCCAGAGGCGACATATCTGGGGATGGAACAGGCCATGGTACAGGACCACCTCTGCCAATCCACGTTTCTGGGAACTGTCGGTCCAGGAATCGACGCACACGACGACTGAAATGTGCCGGCGCCCCGCCATGTTGGAACCACATGCGTTGTCTTGTAGGGAGCGGGACGTCTTCCAGCAATTCTGGCAATGCTCTAGCGAGAAAATTGTAATAGTGCCTGCCATGTAATGGCGTAGGTAGCAGATACCGCCCAATTAAACAGTCCTCAACAACACCGACCCGCACATTAACGAAGAACCGCACTTGATGAGCGCTAGTGACTGTGGCATGTGGGCTATCCTCACTCCAAACATGCTAATTGTACATGTTGAAGACTCCGTCACGCCCGAACGTTGCTTCATCGGTAAATAACACATAGGATGGAAATGTAGGATACGTTTCACACTGTTCCAGGTACCACCGCGAAAACTGTGCTCTGGGTGGATAATCAACTGGTTCCAGGTTCTGGACACGCTGTAAGTGAAATGGACTTAAAAATTGCTCTCGAAGGTCTGTTTTTACATTCGTCTGATTCGTCCCCATGTTACGTGCAATTTCACGAGTGCTGATTGAAGGATCCCGCTCCACATGCTGCAAGACATCTTCCTCAAATTGCAGCGTTCTTACTGTACGACGGCGTCCCTGTCCGGGTAATCTGCTAAATGACCTGGTCTCGCGCAGATGTTGGTACACAGCAGCAAAGATCGTATGATGCGGGGCACGGTGATTAGGATATTGTTGTTGATAAACCCGCTGTGCAGCTCGTCCGTTGTGGTTCGCTACGTAGTATGCACCAACCATATCAGTGTACTCACTCCAGGTGTATCGCTCCATTAGTAAACTACACTGGAGGACAGCAGTTGCCTACAACTACGCCCTCTAACAACTGAAGATCGTAATATATCCTCTAACAACTGAAGAGCGTAATATGGCCCCCACCTGTTTAAATAATCCTCACAGGAAAAAATTACATTGGGGAAAAATATTTGTTTTGATGTCACCTACAACCTCCCAGAGTTTGTCGGTTTAAATACTTTTCACCCTGTACAAGAAACAAAGTTTTCTTATTCCGCAGTAAACAAAAAACACCCTGAAGAAGGTCACTTTAAGCAGTGACCGAAACGTCGATAGTTTTCCATACTGACAATGCGATCACAAACCCAGAAAAATTTTATTGACTGTGACAGTCGCCACGGAAGCCTACGTTTATATTTAGCTTTGTTGACAGAGCCACAACCCCGTCTCTGCTTGCACCGCTACATCACTGTCAAAGTGAAGCAGTCAAAGGTCCCGAGTTCGAGTCTCGGTCCGGCACACAGTTTTAACCTGCCAGGAAGTTTCATTTCGGCACACACTCCACTGGCGAGTGAAACTTTCATTTACGTACAATGTTAATAAACTTTGTTTTATTTAAAAAAAAACCTTAAGAGTTTTCACCTAACAATTCGGTGGCATTACTTTTCAGCAAGCTGTCGTATTCATTAGTCCGGTAGCCCATTTTCACTAGCATTTCTCTTTCTTTTCCTTGTTTATCTTTTCTCATAACTCTCATAGTGGTGTGACTGAATGAATGTGGTTGTGTCACTTGCTAGACGGTGGCGTAGTCTGCTGCAGAAAGTCTGCGGTAGTCATACAGATTCAGCAGCAGTTGTACAGAATAGCCATCTCTCGTAGTGGTCAAGTAGGCAAAGAGATATGCGCTACTTGTGAGAAATCCACATGCGTTAAGTTGGTGGCGGAAATGGCATCTTTGGGTTTTCCGGGCCACGCGGAGCGTGGAAGAGGCTGGAGAAGAAAAAGGGGGCAATCTGCCGCCGTTACGAGAAGCGTCCACAGCTGTGGTCCAGTCGAAGGAGGGTGTTAGACTGACCGCGTGGCGCGTTGTTGCTTGGCGAGAGGAGAGCTGTTAGCTTTTGGTCTCGCTTTTCAACTCTGAAAGATTCCTTTGCCTTGTCGCAGCAAGGAATGCAAAACTTTGGCAGATTTTTCTTTTAGAAAATTTCTATAGCAGACTTGGATCAGCCGGAAGAGCGCCACACAAAGGTGTCGATAAGAAGTGAGCACTCGCTCCTGTATGAATGTCTGTTTGCCTTCAGCTGCGCCTGTATAAGCTTTTATTTTCCTAAATATTAATAACTTCGCCTTCTTGTAAAATTCCCTTGCTTTATGTATCTTTCGTACGTGGGGAGCCAAACATGTGGTTAAACATTAGAGTTTGTTGGGCTACCGTCATCACTAACTGTCCGATCTCATGTTTGTTTTAAAGAATGTTAACTGTTCATGATTGTGTGATGTGATATTGTTGCAACTTGGCCACGATACCTAGAAATTGCGTCCCCACAAACCACGTGGGCACGCGGGTTTACTGCAAAACGTGTACCGTTTCACGAGTAATTGCGATCAGTCATCAGGCAACAGCAGTTGAATGAATGATTCACACCAATGATTTTAGGTGTAGATTATAGCGGTGAATGTATCGATGCTTTTCTTTAATGTTTTAGGAATTAATGTTATAAGGAATTGTGTACATGCCTCACATCCATATCTTAGGAATAAATGATTTTATCTACAATTTTCTCTTGTGTTCCGAGGTTACGTTTTTGGACCTAAGCCACTCACCTCATAGCTGTCCCGTTAGCACATCCAACGCGTTTCCTTACGCACGGGTCCAGCGATTAGTTTCCCCTTTTATTTTATAACAAATGCTTTAGATTAAGTCTTATTTTCAGGTGCGTTGCTGGGAGCTGATCTTACGCACAGTGTTCATGCATTTTCTGTTTTATTCAAAATGTTTGATTCTAGCGAACAGTGCACGGGCAATACTATTAATTACACCGTATCCGCTATAAGCGACATCACAACGTATACATTTTTATGAGTTTTTGGTCTCTGATGAAATTAATTTATTTTCCGACTCGGCCAAACCTTTGATTAGTGGTATTGTTAGAGTCGATGGCGACCCTAATCTTAACGTAATAACCCGTAGAAACAGGTTAGTTACAACCGTGACGTACACATGGAAATGGAAATGAAGTCCCATGCTTCTTTACAGAGCGTAGGGGAACGATGCGGGAGACCCGCACCGCCTTACTAGGCAAGGTCCTAATGGAGGTGGTTTGCCGTTGCCTTCCTCCGACCGTAATGGGGATGAATGATGATGATGAAGACGGCACAACAACACCCAGTCATCTCGAGGCAGGAAAAATCCCTGACCCCGCCGGGAAACGAACCCGGGACCCCGTGCTGGGGAAGCGAGAACGCTACCGCGAGACCACGAGGGGCGGACACCGTACACATACTCCCAGATATTTTATGGGTATGACTACCTGTAGTGCTTGTTCTGCTATTGTGTACTCATATAACGGTAGGTATTTGCGCAAATCTATGGGCAATAAGTAACATTTGTTTCTGTTGATGGTCAGCTGCAGATTGCTACACTGAGCATCGGAGCTTGCTGTTCTTCCTGCATTGCTCTACGATTTTTCAGCCTTGTGACTTCTCTGTATGCAACAGCATCACCCGCGAACACCCACGTGAGAGTTTTCGGTGTTGCCCAATAGCTCATATTTTGAATGTTAATGGTTCTATAATTCTCCCTTAGCGTGCACCCGAAATTACATTGACGTCCGGAAATTTCTCTCCGCTAAGAACGACGTGTTACATTCTATTTGCTAGAAGCTCTTCAGTGCAGTCACACAGCTAATCTGATACTCTAACGCGCGTACTTTGTTCAATAGGAGTGGAAATGTTCGGAACGCCTTCCGCATGCCAAAGTACACGGCATCAAATGGTTCAAATGGCTCTGTGCGCTATGCTACTTTTACTTCTGAGGTCATCAGTCCCCCAGAACTTAGAACTACTTAAACCTAACTAAGGACATCACACACATCCATTCCCGAGGCAGGATTCGAACCTGCGACCGCAGTGGTAGCGCGGTTCCAGACTGAAGCGCCTAGAACCGCACGGTCACACCGGCCGGCTTGGTGACAGAAACTGGGCAGTTCTATGTACAATGCGACAGCAATCAATTGGAGGAAATTACAGCGCTGCCCACAAGAGTAAGAGAAGAATCTACAACAAAAAGTGTACGAGACTCAGCGGCAGTTCGTAAAGGAAACAAACACCTACTACAGAGAAGTAGGCAGTGGAACAGAACAGATCCACTACATATTTATGAAAACATAAGCACCGTGATGTAGCCCGCTAGGCTGGAAAAACCGATAGAGACATCAGCGTTACAGCGTTAAGACATCTGGTAAGGAATATGTTCAGTACAGTGTATTACTGTACCTGATTTCGTAGACAGAATTCATCTCAAAGTGAGTGGATAATCTGCCAACAAAAGTGAAGAAATTAGAGAAGTTACTGAAATAGGTTTCTGCCAGAAGAAATGAATTATTTTCCTTAGACACGTTATGTGAGCACTTTGGATGGTGGTAAGTTCCTATGGGACCAAACTGCTGGCGTCATCGGTCCGTGGGCTTACACACTACTTACCCTAACTTAAACTAACTTATGCTAAGGAGAACACACACACACACACCCATGTCCGGGGAAGGACTCGAACCTCCGACGGGGGAAGCCACGCGAACCCGGGCAAGGCGCCTAGACCTAGCGGCTACCCCGTGAGCACTTTGATGACGCATGGCATTACAGACTTTAGTGGCCAGATTGTCTAATATGTACCCATCATACCTAATGGACATAAAAAGAGGACAGTTAAATGACATGATAAGAGCCGACGTATTGCATGAGGCTAGAGGAGTGACAGAAGAGTTGAAGGTTATAGTTCGTATACTGAGAGAGGGAAGGTCCCCAGTTATCCAATATGTGCCCAGACAGTAACCTAAGGGTGACACTGTATCGCAGCAACAATAGTGTTCAACAAGGCTGAACCATGATTTATTTTCAAAGAATATTCTTAAGAATTTATTTTATTTACTAGCGACTCATCAAGAACATTAACACATTTAATCACACTATGTAAGCATGGAAGTAGTTACCAGGGAGTAACTGATGAAATCATAACGAAATCCCTTTTAACAAATGTGAATTTTATTCACTTTAATAGTGCCTAAAAGCATTTTTTAAAAGAAACAGATTTAAAATTAGAAATCACCCTCTAAATATCAAAGTTACAATTTATTCAGAAGCAGAAAGAAACAAGTTTTAACTGTATGAACTTTCGGGCAGAGAACCTTGCCGATCCCTTTTGACACGGCCGTAGTTACGACCGCTCACAACAGCCTCTGAAAGACTACACTGGTGCAAATCTGCAACACACCAGGTTACTTTAAACTAAGAGTTTTAACAATTTGCACAAGCACACAAACTATGCATCCCCCGTAGAAGGGATGGAAATGGTACAAAACACTAACAATTAAAATATTAACCTTACCACCGAAGCTGCAAGTTGATTTTAACTTCTAAGAAAAGTCTTACAGTGAAAGGGTGGCAACTTTATATACTAAAATGATCATTTAAATAAAAGTCCATGAAATGCAATCTTATATAAAATTCTACAAGGTTGGCCAAACAAGTTAAGATGCCCTACAGTATACAGATGCCGCCTCTCAAGATCATAGGCAGTAATATCAAAGTTTCCAAAGATCAAAATATATTTCAGGAATTAGGCCGTTATACTCCAAGCAATAAATTCGTTAACACACCAAATCCGACAAACATGACAGAGGCAGCTACTAACGTACGTTAGATTGATAGGGAGATTACCGAACAACACGAACCGCAGGTTGCTCTAACCCGCTCCTACTCCACAAGGGAAAAACGCACCACCCAATTTATAAACAACCACCTTCCCGCGGGTGGGCAAACGGAGAAGAATGGTGGGACGACCCCAGAGCAAAACGGCTGGTGACCTCACCAAGAAAACAAGTAGAATTTTACAAGAGTAAATCAAACAACATATCACCAATCACTTAACTTCTAATAAACTGCAATTTCTCGAGAAGACCTGGCGCACCACCCCGAAATCGCTCACCCGAACCGTCCGCTGCCAGCCGCTTCAACGGTCGCAGGAAGGCGCGCCGATCTCCCGTCTCACGGCGTCGCAGCTCGCACCGGCCAGATTGATGTTGTGGGTTGACTCCCGTTGCTCTCGTGTCGACCGCGAAGTCACTACCTCTCGCTATACGCCGCGGCCCACTGGACTCACGTGGCGACCTCACATGCGCCGACGCTCTCAAGACGGACAAGTCATCTTGTGTGTCACTGCGCGACCGACCAACCGATAGATCCAACCGCCAATGACCATTGCCTGAGCAAACTCTAGCAGACTGGCGGCCTAACGCGCAGACTCCGATGCAGGAACTAAGACCCGACCGGGCGACCACTCGCTGATTTCTCTTACTGGCGGAGTGGAAAGATTCATTTTGCCGGCTGTAAAGGTTGAACCCAACGAGAGACACACTCGCACTCCCAACGACAGACAGACACTAACTGCGTAACAGATGCGGATGAGAGACAGACTAGCAAGCTGGGGACGAGAGACTGACCCAGACTGACCACCTGGCGAGCTCACAGCGCCCCTTAAATGCACGTGAACGTGCAATCTTCCACCTTTCATACCAGAGGGAGACACCAAAGCTGCGATTGCGGCGCCACCGCCAGAAACGGAGGGCGACTGCTTCACACTACGCGCTGAGGCGCGCTCTTCAAAACAGCAATTTTTACCACGGCTCAAAGGCCACAACAGTGACAAAAAAAGTCAGTTTCAGAGGGAACACATAATCTCTGTGGAAATTTTTTGTTCACGTGCTTCTGCAAAGAAATGAACTTTACGTGTGTATTTTAATGTGTAGATTAGTGGTTAGAAAATTAATCATAGTTTTTGTTGTCGCATAAGTCGTGAATATCCAAGTTTAAGGCGGCTTCCTAGTGTAAATTTTCCGTGTAGAGAAATTTATTTCTGTTTAATAGCTTACGGTCTCAGAGTACAGTGAGAAACCTGCACACCAACTTTTACTGTCACTTTATTCTCCTTTGGCATATTTTCAAACTCAATAGCGCTATTTGAGACCTCATATCTATTTTATACACAGTACGATATGGCTAGGAACTGTGCTTGTTGTGGGCGGACGCAAGGAGGATTGGCTGATGTCCACAAAAAGCTGGAAGCTGCGTTGACGCTGACGCTGACGCTAGAATGACGAGCCTGTCCTTGGCTCGTGGTGGTGCAGTCTAGACAAAATTTGTCATTCCTGCGGTTCCTGTAAGAGAGAGAAATATATATTACCACTCTTGTCGATAGGTCCTGTCTGGTTTAACCTGAAAAAGAGAAAGACACATTCTGTTGAGGGATTAGTAAAACTTAATCCCTCAGCAGGTCAGGCCAACGCGTGGTTGGCCTGTGATGAGGTTGTTGGCCCAGTCCACGGATGAGCCGGTTGCGGGAACGTCCCGTCTTCTCGTAGAACTTCCTGGCGATGGCGCGGAACCTGTCTCGGAGGGGCAGGATCCCGGTGTCCTCGTGGAGTTGGCGCGTCGAGAAGCGCCTCGGAAGATGCATAGCAGTCTTCAGGGCGCGGTTCTGTATCCGTTGCAGAGTCACAATGTGAGCATCTGCGGCTTTCCCCCAGACCACGGCCGCATACTCTAACAGTGGGCGAACCAATGTTGCGTAAAGCGTGATGCCGTGTTGCGGTGGCAATGACGACTGCGGGTTTAGCAGCGGATACAGGGCGCGGAGGCGTCCAATTGCTCTCCCTTTCACATCACGGATGTGATGCTTCCAGGTGAGCCTGCGGTCTAGGGTAACCCCTAGGTATTTCGCCGTCCCACTCCATAGGATAGGTTCTCCCAGGATTTCGAGCGGCGTAAGCCCTGGCGGCAGAAGTCTTCGAGTGAAGACGACTGCCTGGCTCTTTGTGGCGTTGAATTTCAACCGCCACTTTGTTGCCCATGAGCCCAAGGCGTCGCACCCGCGTTGGAGGCGGTTTCTCAGAACTTGGGCGTTCATACTGCGGGTGAACAGGGCTGTATCATCAGCATACAGCTCCAGTTCGACTCCTGCCACTTTCGGCGCGTCTGCAGTGTACAGGGAGTACAGCGAGGGGCCGAGAACCGACCCCTGCGGCACCCCTGCACGTATCTGCCGGTCTGTGGATGTACCGTCGTCAGCCCTCACGTGGAAGGTTCGTTCGGACAGATGCGACCGCAGCAGCGTCATGTGGGACGTCGGTATCCCCCTTGTTCAAAAAGTTTGAACTCGAGACCGTCGTGCCACACCGAGTCAAACGCTCGGGACACGTCGAGGAGCACTGCGCCAAGGAATTCCCTTGTTTCCAGTGCCCTCATGGCCGGTTATACCACCCGCAAGAGCTGGTGGGAAGTGCCATGCTCTTCTCAAAACCCGAACTGCTCGTCCGGGATGATGACCTCCTGGGTGACGTGTCGCATCAGTCTTCTCGCGTACAGCCTCTCGAAAACTTTCGAGAGGGACGGGAGCAGGCTGATGGGTCGGTAGCTCGATGCCTGGCGTGGGTCCTTGCCGGATTTCAGGATGGCCACGACCTCTGCGTGTTTCCACGCAGAGGGGTAGTCACCCGATCGGAGAATCTCGTTGAAAACATCGGCAAGTTGCCATTGTAGGCCCGGCGGAAGGTTCTTCAGCAGGAGGTTTGTGACTCCATCTCTGCCTGGAAGCTGCGTTGGCTACCGTCGACAAGCTTCTAGCTAATGTTCGAAGTTGCGGTGACGTCGGGGCGCCAGTGACGAGGCCTGCGACACCTTCGGTGCCACTGGAATCCCCTGGTGGCCCGGACGTCGCTGCGACTTCCGATACGCAACATCTGACTGGTCTGTCCTCACTCCAGAGTGGGTGGCAGGCAGTGGTGGGTTTGCGTGTCACTGGGGTGAAGACGAAAGAGGGAGCAGGCCTTGCGGCTGGCTCCCTGCGTCTTAGCAACAGGTACGAGGTGCTTCCCAGTGTTGACGATAACTGTGAGCAGGCACGGGATGTCTTTCCTGTTGGGCCAGCGTCGATTTTCCTTCCCAGTCCCGACAAGTACAGAGGGTGGGTATGCTAGTCATTGGGAGCCCCACAGGGAGCTAGCAGGCAAGGCGGGAAACAATTCCACTGTGCATTCGGTATGCTTGCCGGGAGATCTCAACCGTGACGTGGAGGAGGCCCTGCCTGGCACTATCGAGTGTACTGGGTGCAACCGGCTGCATGTAATGGCACATGTCGGCACGAATGGCGCCTGCCGCTTGGATTCTGAGGCCATCCTCGGCTCCTTTCGGCAGCTGGCTGATTTGGTGAAGGCAACTAGCAAAGCAAGAGGGGTGTAGGCTAAGCTGTATATTTGTAGCGACGTGCCCAGGGTTGATTGCAGTTCTCTGGTTTGGAGCAGAGTGGAAAGTCAAAATCAGAGGCTCAGACGGTATCGGATGCGAATTTCTCGACCTTCGCTATCGGGTGCAAAATTGTAGGGTTCTTCTTAATAGGTCAGACGTGCACTACACGCAGGAAGCGGCTAATAGGGTATCGGAGTACGTGTGGCGTGCACGTGGTATTTTTTTAGGTTAGAGGACCACTCCCTTGGGAGCAAAGACGAGTTGCCTGTTAATTCAGCCACAGAGACCTCAGAGAATTTTGGTCCTCCCAGATAAGAGACAGAAAAGGAAAGCTCCCAGAATTAGTATCTCTTACTGAAGGTTATAATGCACAGATATTATTGGGAACAGAAAGCTGGTTGAAGCCAGACGTCAATGACAACGAAATGCTAAGTTCAAACTGGAATGTTTATCGTAAGGATAGGTTAGTCGCCAATGGTGGCGGCGTGTTTCAAAAAAATGTGTGTGAAATCTTATGGGACTTAACTGCTAAGGTCATCAGTCCCTAAGCTTACACACTCATCATCATCAGTTATCTGCTATATTAGCAGGTCCTTTGCCTCTCCATTTTCTGCGATCCATTGCTTCCTTCTTAAGGCTGCTGTATGTTGTACCGTCCATCATGTCATCCAGTATCTGGAATCTCTTCCTTCCTCGCTTCCTTTTCCCTTCTACATAACCTTCTAAAACTGTTTTTATCAGTCCGTCATTCTTTCTTAATGTATGCCCAATCCAATTTCTTTTTCTTCTCTTTATTACATCTAGTAACTGTCCTTTCTCTCCCACTCTTCTCAGTACCTCTTCATTTTTTACTCTGTCCATCCAACTTATTCTTTCCATCTTCCGCCATGTCCAGATCTCAAAAGCCTCCAGCCTTTCTGTGTCTTTTTTTCCTCATAGTCCATGTTTCAGCGCCATATAGAAGAACACTCCATACAAGACATTTTATGAGTCTCTTTCTGAGTTCTCTGTCCAGACCGCTGCAGAAGATTCTCCTTTTCTTATAAAACGCCTCTTTTGCCATTGCTATCCTTGTTTTAATTTCTGTGGTGCACTTCCAGTCGGTGTCTATCCTGCTTCCAAGATACTTAAAATTTTGCTCCTGTTCTAGCGTTTCTCCATTCAGCACAATTTTTATTTCCTTATTTCCTCCTATTGCCAATACTTTTGTTTTATTTGTGTTAACTTTCATTCCATATTTTTTTCCGTTGGTTGCAATGGTGCCCACCAAATCCTGTAATTCTTTTTCCCCTGTGGCTAGAAGGACCATGTCATCAGCAAATCTCAAGCACCCTACTCTTCTTCCTCCAATTTCTACTCCTTTGTCATCTAATGAGCATTGGTCAATCATATTTTCCAAGTACAGGTTGAAAAGACTAGGTGATAAACAGCATCCTTGTCTTACTCCTTTCCCTAGTCTGATCCAGTTCGTACTTTCTCCTCTCACTTTAACTGAAACTTTTTGATTAAGGTATAATGAGTTTATAAGTCTTCTGGTTTTCCAGTCCACTCTCTTTTCCCTCATAATAGTCGCCAGCTTGTCCCAAACCACATTGTCAAATGCCTTTTCTAAATCGATGAAGCACATATATAGGTCTCTTCCTTTTTCAATAAACCTTTCTCCCAAGATTCGTAGGAGCCCTATTGCATCTCTGGTGCCCGTATTCCGTCTAAAGCCAAACTGCTCCTCGCCGAGATTCTCCTCTATTACTTTTTCAAGTCTTTTATTAATTATTCTTAACATCACTTTGGCTGCATGTGAAATGAGGCTGATTGTCCTGTGCTCGCTGCATTTCTTGGTTCCTTGTTTTTTCGGTAATGGAATCATTACTGTTGTCAAAAAATCCTCAGGCCATTCACTACTGTCATATATTTTATTACATAACTTCAATATTTCTCTTATTCCATTGTGGTTCAAGCATTTTAGTATTTCTCCCGGTATTGTATCTGTACCTACTACTTTGCCATTTTTCATTGCAGCAATGGCAGACTTTACTTCTTCCATTATGATGGTCGGTCCTTTCTCTTCATCACTTACACTGTTGTGTGATTCAAGTTCCAGAGTTTTTGGTTTGCTATTTGTGTCATATAGCTCTTTTATATATTCTTCCCACCTCTGGAGGACATCGTCACGGTCTTTGTACACTACCTCTTCGTCTTTACTCAAAATTTCCATAGTAGCACTTCCTGCTCTGTTTTGTTCCCATGTCATAGTCTTTACTCTGTTGTATAGTAAGTCGTATTTTCCCTTCCTGTCCAGTTCTTCAATTTCATCACATTCCTCTTTTAGCCATTTTTTCCTAGACTGCTCTGTTTCTCTTCGCAGTTCGTTATTTAACCTTCGGTATATCTTTCTTGCATCTTCAGTGTTCTTGTTTTTCAATTTTCTTCTCTCCTCCATCTTGGAAATCATTTCTTGTGTGACCCATGGTTTTTTTGACCTTTTCCCTTTTACATATCCTATATTTTGCTGTCCTGCTTTAATGATTCCTTCTTTCAGCATATTCCAGTACTCGTTGGCATTATCAGGTGCTTCTTTGTCTCGTAATGTGTTTAGAAAGTCCCGAGACAGCATTTCTGTAATTTGTTCTTTGTTGGACCTTATCTTCTCTAGATCCCACTTCTTCACCATTGTCGCCTTTTTCAGTTTTTTCATTCTTATTTCTATTTCTGCCATAAGTAAGTTGTGGTCACTATTAATATCTGCACCTGGTAATGTGTGCACCTTCTTGATTCCATTCCTGTATCTTTCTTCTACCAGTATAACATCGATTTGGTTTCTGTATTTATCCCCTGGTGATTTCCAAGTGTAGAGCCTCCTCTTATGGTTCTTGAACCATGTGTTTGTTGCTATCAGCTGTCTTTCCCTGCAGAAGTCAATTAACCATTCACCTCTGTCATTTCTCTTTCCAAGACCATGACTGCCTACTATGTTTCCCTCTTTCCCTTCTCCCACAATGGCGTTCCAGTCTCCCATTACTATTTTGCAGCATTTTTTATTTTCGTCCATTATTCTCTCTATTACATTGTACGTTTCCTCTACAATTTGGTCATCATGTTCTGAAGTTGGCATGTACACCTGGACAATCAGTAAATCTTTTTGTGCTCCTTTCAGCCTTACACCAATAACCCGGTCATTTGCATAGTCTACATATTCCGCACATTTAGCCAATTCCCTTGTCATAATCATTCCTACTCCATTAATTCCTTTCACTTCTCTTCCTGAGTAGTAGAATACATATTCATCTGACTGCAACTCTCCATGTCCATTCCATCTTACCTCAGCAACTCCTACGAGGTCCATATGATTCTTTTCCATCTCTCTTTTAAGGTTTTCTAGTTTTCCTACTTGTAGCAGAGTTCTGACATTCCAGGTACCAATTCTCGTTTTGATTTTTTGCTTCCTTTCAAGTTGTCCCCCCCGGAGATCCGAATAGGGGACTATTTTACCTCCGGACACTGATTAAACATGAGAGGAAGCCATTTTTTGTGCATAAAATGGAGACTGCATTATGCAGGGAAGATAATCTGCGGTGGTATTCCGTTGCCTTCCGCAGTTCTGGAGGCCGCCCCTAACATGGGATACAGACGCCTTTTGCAGCCGCCCGCTCCGGGTCAGACGCTGCATGAGAAGTATAGGTTGGAAAATGAAAGACCCCTAGCCCTCGAAACCTAATAGCGTCAGGGTCGGAAAAGAACAAGAGCTGGCCGAGAGTGGCCAGATAGGAAAGATAAAAGTGAGGAGCCTGGCATAAGTGAGTGGAAGCAATGCCAGGACTCAGCTCGGGGCCCCGTGGTCGCCAGCCACGTACTCACTAGGTGTGACTCCCTGAGGACAGGCTTACACACTACTTAAAGTAAAAACTGTGCGGCTGGTCCCGGCGGAGGTTCGAGTCTTCGGTCATGGATGTGTGTGTTTGTCCTTAGGATAAGCTTACACACTACTTAACGTAAATTATCCTAAGGACAAACACACACACACACCCATGACCGAAGACTCGAACCTCCGCCGGGACCAGTCGCACAGTCCATGACTGCAGCGCCTCAGACCGCTCAGCTAATCTCGCGTGGCGGCGGCGTGTTTATTACAGTAAAAAATTCGATAAAATCCAGCGATGTTATCACGGATTCAGAATGTGAATTAATCTGGGTGAAATTTAGTATGAAAGCACGGTAAAAAATGGTGATCGGATTCTTTTACAGACCACCTGGGTCAGAATCTGTAGTTGTAGAGTGCTTCAAACAGAACTTGCAGAATATCATTAGTAATTTTCCTGGTCGTGTCGTTGTAATGGTGGGTGACTTCAACTCGCCAGGTATAGATTGGGAGTGTTATGGCATCAAAACTGGTGCCAGAGACAGGGAATCTTGTGGCATTGCTCTGGATGTCTTGTCCGAAAATTACCTTGAGCAGCTAGTGAGGGTAACGTCTTAGACCTCCTGGCAACAGACAGACCTGAACTAAATAATCAGTTAACATAGAGGAAGGTATCAGTTATCATAAGGTTGTGACAGCATCTATGACGATGGTTCCTACAAGGATTGTTAAGAAAGGTAGGAAGATACATTTGCTCAGCAAGGGTAACAGTATACAAATTTCAGAATATCTCAGCAGTCAGCATCAAATATTCGGTGATGAGGGCAAAGATGAGCACAAATGGAAAAAATTCAGAGGCATCTTTCAATATGCCCTAGACAAGTATGTTCCGAGTAAGGTTTTAAAGGGTGGGAAAGGTTCACCATGGTTTAATACCGGTGTTAGAAAAGACCTACGTAAACATAGAGCATTTCATCTCAGATTCAAGAGAAGTAAAAACCACGTTTACAAACAAAGGCTGAACGAAGCGAAAATGAGGGTAAGGAGAGAAATGAGAGAAGCGTTCAATGATTTTCAAAGTAAGACGTGGTCAGCCGACCTGAGTAAAAACCCTAAGAGATTTTGGTTGTATGTAAAATCAGTAAGTGGGTCAAAATCATCTGCTCATTCTCTCAGCGACCACACCGGCACCGAAACGGAAGATAACAGAGTGAAGGCCGAAATACTGAATTCGGTCTTCCGAAGTTGTTTCACTGCGGAAGATCGTAACACTGTCCCTCCTTTCAAAAGTCGTGCTTACGACGAAATGGCAGATATTGAGACAACCGATCGCTGAATTGAAAAGCACCTATAATCGCTTAGTAGTGGAGTGCTTCAGGGCCAGGTCAGATACCTACAATATTCTATAAAGATCACGCGAAAGAACTTGCTTCCCTTCTGGCAGTAATTTACCGTAGATCGTTTGAGCAACGAAAGGTACCCAACGACTGGAAAAAAAACCAGGTTATCCCCGTTTTTAAGAAAGGCCGTAAGACACAACCACACAACTACAGGCCTACATCGTTGACGTCAATCTGTAGTAGAATTATGGAACATGTTTTATGCTCAAGAATTATGATGTCCTTGGAAAATGAACATCTTTATAAAAATGAACGTGGATTCAGAGATCCTGCGAAACTCAGCTCGCTCTGTTCCTCCATGAGATCCACAGAGCAGTGGACAATGGCGCTCAGGCTGACGCCGTGTTCCTTGATTTCAGGAAGGCGTTTGACACCGTCCCGCCCTGCCGTCTAATGAAAAAAATAGGAGCTGACGAAGTATCGGAGCAGACCTGCGATTGAATCCAAGGCTTTCTTGCAACTAGAACTCAACACGTCGCTCTTAATGGAACTAAATCGACAGATGTAATCTCCGGAGTACCACAAGGAAGTTTGATAGGACCGCTGCTATCATCATCATCATCATTTAAGACTGATTATGCCTTTCAGCGTTCAGTCTGGAGCATAACCCCCCTTATACAGTTCCTCCATGATCCCCTATTCAGTGCTAACATTGGTGCCTCTTCTGATGTTATACCTATTACTTCAAAATCATTCTTAACCGAATCCAGGTACCTTCTCCTCGGTCTGCCCCGACTCCTCCTACCCTCTACTGATGAATCCATGAGTCTCTTGGGTAACCTTGCTTCTCCCATGCGTGTAACATGACACCACCATCTAAGCCTGTTCGCCCTGACTGCTACATCTATAGAGTTCATTCCCAGTTTTTCTTTGATTTCCTCATTGTGGACACCCTCCTGCCATTGTTCCCATCTACTAGTACCTGCAATCATCCTAGCTACTTTCATATCCGTAACCTCAATCTTGTTGATAAGGTAACTTGAATCCACCCAGCTTTCGCTCCCATACAACAAAGTTGGTCGAAAGATTGAACAGTGCACAGATAACTTAGTCTTGGTACTGACTTCCTTCTTGCAGAAGAGAGTAGATCGTAGCTGAGCGCTCACTGCATTAGCTTTGCTACACCTCGCTTCCAGTTCTTTCACTATGTTGCCATCCTGTGAGAATATGCATCCTAAGTACTTGAAACCGTCCACCTGTTCTAACTTTTTTCCTCCTATTTGGCACTCAATCCGTTTATATTTCTTTCCCACTGACATTACTTTCGTTTTGGAGATGCTAATCTTCATACCATAGTCCTTACATTTCTGATCTAGATCTGAAATATTACTTTGCAAACTTTCAATCGAATCTGCCATCACAACTAAGTCATCCGCATATGCAAGACTGCTTATTTTGTGTTCACATATCTTAATCTCACCCAGCCAGTCTATTGTTTTCAACATATGATCCATAAATAATGTGAACAACAGTGGAGACAGGTTGCAGCCTTGTCTTACCCCTGAAACTACTCTGATCCATGAACTCAATTTACCGTCAACTCTAACTGCTGCCTGACTATCCATGTAAAGACCTTTAATTGCTTGCAAAAGTTTGCCTCCTATTCCATAATCTTGTAGAACAGACAATAACTTCCTCCTAGGAACCCGGTCATATGCCTTTCCTAGATCTATAAAGCATAGATACAGTTCCCTGTTCCACTCATAACACTTCTCCATTATTTGCCGTAAGCTAAATATCTGGTCCTGACAACCTCTAAGAGGCCTAAACCCACACTTATTTTCATCCAATTGGTCCTCAACTAATACTCGCACTTTCCTTTCAACAATACCTGAGAAGATTTTACCCACAACGCTGATTAAAGAGATACCTCTGTAGTTGTTACAATCTTTTCTGTTTCCATGTTTAAAGATTGACCGCTGCTATTTACAATATATATAAATGCTCTAGTAGAATGTGTCGGATGCTCTTTAAGGCTATTCGGAGATGATGCAGTTGTTTATACCAAAGTAGCAAAGCCTGAATATAGTAAGAATTTTCATAACGATGTGGAGAGAATTGATGAATGGTGGAGACGCTGGAAGTTGGCCCTGAACGTAAATAAGTGTAACATATTGCGCATACACTGGAAAAGAAATTCACTACTGTACAGCTACACTATTCATGACAATCAGCGTCTGCCGTAAAATATCTAGGCGTAACTATCCAGAGCGGCCTTAAGTGGAATGGCGATATAAAACAAATAGTGGGAAAAGCAGACACCGGACTCAGATTCATTGGAGGAATCGCAAGGAAATGTAACTCATCCACGAAAGAAGTGACTAATAAGGCGCTCGTTCGCTCGATTCTTGAGTATTGTTCATCTATCTGGGATCCCTATCAGGTGGGACTGAGAGAGGAGATAAAGAAGATAGAACGAATAGCGGCGCGTTTCGTTTATCTGGCAAGAGAGCGTTACGGAGATGCTAAACGAACTCCACTGGCAGACGTTACAAGAGAGGCGTTGTACGTCACGGAGAGATTTACAACTGAAATTTCGGGACAGCACTTTTCAGGAGGAGTCAGACAACATATTACTTCCCCCCAAATACAGGGCTATTACAAATGATTGAAGCGATTTCATAAATTCACTGTAGCTCCATTCATTAACATATGGTCACGAGACACTACAGATACGTAGAAAAACTCATAAAGTTTTGTTCGGCTGAAGCCGCACTTCAGGTTTCTGCCGCCAGAGCGCTCGAGAGCGCAGTGAGACAAAATGGCGACAGGAGCCGAGAAAGCGTATGTCGTGCTTGAAATGCACTCACATCAGTCAGTCATAACAGTGCAACGACACTTCAGGACGAAGTTCAACAAAGATCCACCAACTGCTAACTCCATTCGGCGATTGTATGCGCAGTTTAAAGCTTCTGGATGCCTCTGTAAGGGGAAATCAACGGGTCAGCCTGCAGTGAGCGAAGAAACGGTTGAACACGTGTATCTGGACATGCTGGAAAACTGGCTCATGCCACAAATGGAGACCGACAGCGCCGACTTCATCTTTCAACAGGATGGTGCTCCACCGCACTTCCATCATGATGGTCCGCATTTCTTAAACAGGAGATTGGAAAACCGATGGATCGGTCGTGGTGGAGATCATGATCAGCAATTCATGTCATGGCCTCCACACTCTCCCGACTTAACCCCATGCGATTTCTTTCTGTGGGGTTATGTGAAAGATTCAGTGTTTAAACCTCCTCTACCAAGAAACGTGCCAGAACTGCGAGCTCGCATCAACGTTGCTTTCGATCTCATTGATGGGGACACGCTGCGCCAAGTGTGGGAGGAACTTGATTATCGGCTTGATGTCTGCCGAATCACTAAAGGGGCACATATCGAACATTTGTAAATGCTTAAAAAAACTTTTTGAGTTTTTGTATGTGTGTGCAAAGCATTGTGAAAATATCTCAAATAATAAAGTTATTGTAGAGCTGTGAAATCGCTTCAATCATTTGTAATAACCCTGTATGTCTCACGTATTGACCACGAGGAGAAAAATCGAAAAACTGGAGCCAATACAGAGGGTTACCGACAATCATTCTTCCAACAGAGTTGGAGGGATCAGATAGTGGTACCGAAAGTACCCTCCGCCAAACACCATTAGGTGGCTTGCTGAGTATGATGTAGAAGTAGATGAAATATCAACCGAAAAAGAGAGTTGTATCCTGTTTTCCACGTATTTTCAATTTAGTGACGAGATCGACGAGTTTCTGCTAAGGCTAAAAGATACTAGTCGCCTAGGACGAACTAATCCTCTGTCTGTTGGTCCACTATGGACAGGGGCATCGGCTGGTTAAGTAACTGTCAATGTCAATTAAATTTACCAACAGCCGTGTATCTTAAGATGTTTGTTGCTGAAGAAATCACGGGCTTGTCCCAATCCTTGGTAAGGTACATTTAGTCTCTGTTGGTCCATTATGGACAGGGGATATTGGCTGGTCAAGTAGCTGTCAAAGGCAATGAAACTCACCAACAGCCGTGTAGCTTAATATGTTTGTTGCTGATGAATTCAATGGCTTGTCCCAACACTTGCCATTCAGTCTCTGTTGGTGCATCTTGTATATTCCGCAGAGGCAAATTCACCAACGGCTCATGAGACGTTTAAAGCACAGTGTGGGGAGACTGTAGTGTAATTCAGTTCGAAGACGGTTATGTGATTTTTTTTTTTCCAGGGATGTTACGTAGCATCAGTAGAGCCAACTAATTTAGGTTATTGTGAATGTGAGCCAGGATGTATGACGGGCTTTCAGGAACCTCACCAGCCCTCTAACTCATGTGGTGATAATCCCATAGAAAATGCCAGAGACTATTTGCAACAGTGGGTGGAACGAAGCTGTAAATAGCCGTGCAGTCTGGTAGCTGTAGGCCGTAGGGGATGTAGTCATCATTTTGGGGCTTCGGATGGCTATGCCACACCTGAAGATACTTGTGGACGCTCCTCTGCCATTATCGAGGCTAGCCAGCGTTACACGGTATTAGCGCGATTCCTCCCGGGGGTGACCAACTTTTTGTGCGGCGCGCTTATAATCCGAGTGCCGCGAGGCCTGTTTACAGGAGTCTGGTTTTTCGGGCTGCGACTAGGTGGCTGGCGAGCCGCTGAGCCGCGGGCTTTGAAGGGAGAGAGACTTAAAGGCGAGCAGAGAAAGGCGGCCGCGTGTCGCCGCGGGTATTAATGGGCCGGCCGGACAAGGGAGGCCCGGCTCTGGGGCGGCGGCGGCGGCACACGCCCCATTGTGCGTGGCCACAATGGGCCAGGTGCCGGCGGCCGGGCTGACCCAGTGGGCGGGGGCGGCTACCGCACTCCGCACACTTATCGCGGGACGCATCTGCGCGGACCGTGGCCGATCCGGAGGGAAGTGGCTCCGAGCCGAGGCCTGCCACTCAAGTTGTAATGCTATTGCAAATATAATACTGCCATTAATCTGTATACTTTTAAAAAAAATTTTCCACAATAATTTTGAAAAATTAAGAAAATACTATAACGAGAGTTTATTTAACGCTGTTTTAGAGAAAATAATTAGGACGTGGGACAAAGGAGTCAATGGGCTAAAGATGGGGAAAGAGAAAAATAGAACCGTCAACATAAAATGTCTGGCCTTTGCCGACGATATAGCCATAATTACAAATGACAGAAAAGAAGCCAGAGAAGCCCTAGAGATATTGCATGAAATCGCAGCCAGAACAGGACTACAAATAGCATATGAAGAAAACCCAGTACGTGGACACAAAATCTACAGACAGAAGCCCATTGATAACAAAGTACGGAAAGATAACACAAGTAGAAAGTTTCAAATACCTGGCAGAGATTATACAGAAAACAGGACTCAATTCAACAGCCAATGAAGAAAGGGTTACAAAACTACAAAAAGCATACAGACTTACATGGAACCATTACAATAAAAGAAATATTTCCGTCAATGCCAAATTAAGGCATTACAAAACAGTAGTCTTACCTGAGGCATTGTATGCCTCAGAAACAACAGTAATCAGAGGAAGAACTAAAATCAAAAATGGTTCGAATGGCCCTGAGCACTATGGGACTTAACATCTGTGGTCATCAGTCCCCTAGAACTTAGAACTACTTAAACCTAACTAACCTAAGGACATCACACACATCCATGCCCGAGGCAGGATTCGAACCTGCGACCGTAGCAGTCGCGCGGCTCCGGACTAGGCGCCTAGAACCGCGAGACCACCGCGGCCGGCAAGAACTGAAATCAAGGAAATGGAAAAGCAAGAGAGGAAAATTCTGAGAAAGATATATGGGCCAGTTCAGAGACAGGGGATCTGGATAAAGAGACCAACAAAGGAATTGTACAAGCAGGCAGAGACAATTACAGACAATATCAGAAAAAGAAGGGCAAAATTCTATGGGCACATTCATAGGATGAATGAAAATAGGCTGACCAAGAAGATTTTTAACATAGTGGTGACGAATAAGGTGAAAACTAACTGGGTAAAGGAAACCATGGAAGACCTCAAAAATCTAAACATCTCCACAGAAGAAATATCAAACAGAGGAAAATACAGAGAAAAAAATCAACAAACAGAAATTCGAAGAAACACCAAAAGAGAAGAAATCAGGAAAGAAGTGGACAGAAGAGAGGAAGAAGAAACACAGTGAATTTATGAGAGGTTTTTGGGAAGAGAAAAGAAAGAGACAGAAAAAAGTGCCATGAATTTGAAATGTACCAATTTATGTACCATATTGTCATTGTGAATATTGATTGTCTTTTCGGGAGAGCGTTAATATATATATATATATATATATATATATATATATATATATATATATATATATAAAACGAGAGTAAACTTTTGTTAAGTGCAGTTTATCTATTTAAAATAATCTCTTGGACGTGGATGGAATAAATGTATTAAAATATATTTTGTACATAATTAGGTAATATTGAAAGTTTACCGTCTAACCTCCTTGCCTAGGGACGCCAGATGAAAGTTGATGTCGTCAAGCCCTGAATCAAAAGTGCGCAACGGATAACTGGGGAGGGGAGCTTGAGAGCGCTACCTAGAGAGCATGCCCTTTCTGTACGATACCAGGCAAGGGGCTGGAGGGCTCCCACGCTGATGTGTGGGTCCCTGCATTCTGTAGCTTTTACTTTAAATAAATTCCTTTAACTTGACTTCTTTGTCATTTTTAAGGTATGTTAAAGATTGATGACAATTGATTACGTATTTATTTTAAATACACTCCTGGAAATGGAAAAAAGAACACATTGACACCGGTGTGTCAGACCCACCATACTTGCTCCGGACACTGCGAGAGGGCTGTACAAGCAACGATCACACGCACGGCACAGCGGACACACCAGGAACCGCGGTGTTGGCCGTCGAATGGCGCTAGCTGCGCAGCATTTGTGCACCGCCGCCGTCAGTGTCAGCCAGTTTGCCGTGGCATACGGAGCTCCATCGCAGTCTTTAACACTGGTAGCATGCCGCGACAGCGTGGACGTGAACCGTATGTGCAGTTGACGGACTTTGAGCGAGGGCATATAGTGGGCATGCGGGAGGCCGGGTGGACGTACCGCCGAATTGCTCAACACGTGGGGCGTGAGGTCTCCACAGTACATCGATGTTGTCGCCAGTGGTCGGCGGAAGGTGCACGTGCCCGTCGACCTGGGACCGGACCGCAGCGACGCACGGATTCACGCCAAGACCGTAGGATCCTACGCAGTGCCGTAGGGGACCGCACCGCCACTTCCCAGCAAATTAGGGACACTGTTGCTCCTGGGGTATCGGCGAGGACCATTCGCAACCGTCTCCATGAAGCTGGGCTACGGTCCCTCACACCGTTAGGCCGTCTTCCGCTCACGCCCCAACATCGTGCAGCCCGCCTCCAGTGGTGTCGCGACAGGCGTGAATGGAGGGACGAATGGAGACGTGTCGTCTTCAGCGATGACAGTCGCTTCTGCCTTGGTGCCAATGATGGTCGTATGCGTGTTTGGCGCCGTGCAGGTGAGCGCCACAATCAGGACTGCATACGACCGAGGCACACAGGGCCAACACCCGGCATCATGGTGTGGGGTGCGATCTCCTACACTGGCCGTACACCACTGGTGATCGTCGAGGGGACACTGAATAGTGCACGGTACATCCAAACCGTCATCGAACCCATCGTTCTACCATTCCTAGACCGGCAAGGGAACTTGCTGTTCCAACAGGACAATGCACGTCCGCATGTATCCCGTGCCACCCAACGTGCTCTAGAAGGTGTAAGTCAACTACCCTGGCCAGCAAGAACTCCGGATATGTCCCCCATTGAGCATGTTTGGGACTGGATGAAGCGTCGTTTCACGCGGTCTGCACGTCCAGCACGAACGCTGGTCCAACTGAGGCGCCAGGTGGAAATGGCATGGCAAGCCGTTCCACAGGACTACATCCAGCATCTCTACGATCGTCTCCATGGGAGAATAGCAGCCTGCATTGCTGCGAAAGGTGGATATACACTGTACTAGTGCCGACATTGTGCATGCTCTGTTGCCTGTGTCTATGTGCCTGTGGTTCTGTCAGTGTGATCATGTGATGTATCTGACCCCAGGAATGTGTCAATCAAGTTTCCCCTTCCTGGGACAATGAATTCACGGTGTTCTTATTTCAATTTCCAGGAGTGTATTATCACTCGATTTTACAGCGATTGCAGCAATTGTTCCAGTTTACAGATACTACAATTTTAAAACTTACAGCTCGGGTATATTATATACCAATCTGCACGCACTTTTCTACGGGCAAGACGGAATTGCGTTGGCCAAATGTATACCACTAAAGCCTCCCAATATTTTACATAGGACCTCCATACGTCAGGAGGATAACAGGCAAACTGGGGACCAGATACATTAACACAGGGGGGCAAATTTCCTAAATTAACGAGATCATTCATTTACTTACACAATCTGAAGCTGGAAATAAAAGAATTAGCAGGAATATTCAAATACCTCTCTTCCATGCGTGAACATTGAGACAGACGCAACTGAGGGCACGTCTGCTCACTTACCCGTCTTCTGTAACACTCCACGAATATGGCGGGCACCCGGAGGTCTTCCTGGGCCCCGGTGGAGGGGCTGGTCGAACCACTTGGTCGTGACCCCAAATCTTGTGACACTGGAAAGTCTTTGACTTTTACCTGCCTGTGCTGTCTCTCTGAACCCCTACCCAGGAGCAAGGTTAGCACTACTATACTACAGAACTACTTCCCAACAAAGATTTGGCCACGCTTTACGGAAAGGTGTGAGGAGGATTACGAAAGTTCATGTGCAGATTCACATTCACGTACAAGAAATGCATAATACACGACACATGTAAATACGTATTATGAAGCCTGACACATTTCTTTCCACCCGTCCACATGGGCTCTGTTGCACCCGCGGCCGGCCGCGTCGTGTAATAAAATTGGCTGCGGAGCCGCCTCTGTTTCTGTTTCCCGGTGCGAGCGAGCAGCGAAACCTGCTGCTTATAGAGCGTTTAATATATTTTGTATGGGATCTAAAATTTGAAAACCTCTTTCACACCTGCCTGATTTAGCTTCACTGATCAGGATAGTAAAAACATGCGTATATTAAGGGAATTTTCATTGACAAAGCAGGCTTATCACATTCACACAGTTCAATACTGTTCTATCCTGATTAAATTGAGCTTAACTTAAATTCCATAAGGCAGTGAAGCAATTTCGAAGTCTCGGTGCGACGAAAATTGTCAGTCGATCTCCTCGAAACATTTGTAATAATTATTAACTTTCGGTGATCACATGGGGAAGACCGGAGATCTGCTGGTAAGACCGTGTTAGCCTCTTTATTCGAAGTAACTGGATATCTTGAGCATACAAAACGGCAGGTTCGTCCAGTGTAAATCAGACATTCCCCACTGATCCCGTGCAACACAGCGTAGTAAGCAGACACTGTCAATAATAATAATCCGTTAAATAATACGCGAACACACTTACTTTAGTTCAGTTCACGTATTAAATTCCTTCTCATACAAAATCTCATCAAGATGGCGACTAGCCCAACAATACATACATATACATCCTTCTTTCACGACTAATCGGCCAGAAGTCTCCATTCTTTTTCCTAAGAGAAAACATAAATAGCAGAGAAGCTATTCCATGAAGTAAATGGACGCTCCAAGGAGTAATTGGGCTTGAAACTATTTTGCATTGATAATCGGTAAGATAAGAAGAGATATTTCGAGATATGTACTGAGTTATATAATTTATAAAATTGCTGAAAATATCACGGAGAGACCGCTGCAAGAGACATTACAAGCGGAAACTACTGTACCGTTTCAATATGTCAAGTACAACTGTAATTCATTATGTCAATTTTGTATGTATATGCTGGTATGCAATTGTAAGCAAAAGTGTAAAATGAAAAGGTGTAGGGATCATAGGTGGAGCGGAACTCTGTTCTGTGGTGGAATGGAAAAGGTGGTGGGGCGCCCGACTGAGAATTGGCGCGCAAGTGGCTCAGTCAGTCTGTAGCTGGAATGCAAGCGGTGAAGACGTATTACGTTGGTCAAGCACTAGAGGCCCCAAATTTACCTGCAAGACTGGGTTTTTGGCCTCGGTCGTGTTCTACATGATTGGTGCAGTACGGCAATAAATTAATAGCTCAAAATTAGTAATTTTATCGTCGCCACCAAGAGGAAGACAGAGCTATGTACATCAAGAGCCGTGCCTAATGTTACTACGCAGCACCGCCTCATGCCACCTTCGACATCAGTAACAGGCAAAGTACTTCATTTAGAAGTGTATCACAGTATGAACCATCCATCTTCAATCAGTGGAATATAAGTGTTAAATGTACCTTTGTGTTTAACCGTGATTTTCCTATGTCATTTACCTCAGTAGGGTCCTTACCTAAACGAGTTTATTCCGAGTATCCTGAAGCTTATTGAAGCTTGAATAATAGTAAATTACTGGCAAGAGTACTGTTTTGGTAGTAAATTCTGAAAATCATTATTAAATACTAAAGTTTGCACGTATCAGTTTAAGGGCCACCGCTTTGCGTGGCCATGAGGATAAGTTTTCAATAGTATTTCTGAAAATAAGGTAACATAATTGTTTAACTGCAACAATCTTAACAGTAATTGTTCATGTTGCTTCTCCATGTCAAAGAAAGCCACACAAATATTGATGTTAGTAAAACGTTAACAAATAACAGTCCTAAAGAAATGAAACTTAGTCGTGTTAAATAATAGTTTTGGTCACATGAATGATAGCTATAAGTTTAATATTTTTTTGTATCCTTGTTGAAACATTTGCGTGTCTTCTTCAAATAATTACTGTAGTGATAAATTCCATAAGTTACAGAAAGTGGGAGTAATAGTACTTACTGCCAAGTGACAGTAGTAAATGAAAGTAGTTATTTATTCAGTGTCGAAAATTGACTTCATCTTTTTGTGTCCACACTATGCCCGATTTGGGCTGGCGGCCGTTTCATTAAGCAGAACAGTTTATTGTTATAACAGGCTTTCCAAAAGTAATTATTCTCACTGCTTTTCACCCAAACTGTATGATTCGGAGAAAAATAGTTCGATACCTTACCATTGGGTTGAACACGGTTAAAATCTCTCTCCGAGAGTCGATGGTTTGGAGTGTTAGTGCTGGTGTTCCTGCCGCTACTTACTGCACAGTTCTGACATTCCGAATCGCGGATCTTCCGTCTTTGCAGTGGTAGAACTTAAACGATCTGGTACCGTACTGACGAGAACGCAAAAGTAACGTTGCAAAGTCGAGTCCCACCTTCCTTTATTGAGGGCTCGGATGTCGATCGAGCAGTCAAGCTGTGCGTTTACGTCCCCGTACCGAAATGTAGACTGGCTGCAAATTCAAATGAAACATTCAGACCGGCAGAAATAGCTTGGAATGCATTTGATAAGCTAAGCAGGATTTACTGAACTAACCGGGGAAACCATCGAAATATAAGAATGCATAGTTCCGCGGCGATATGTACTGAATTTTCTCGGGTCTCCAGCTGCGTCCACAAGCTTTCGGCCGAGTTCTCCTAGCTCCTTGTCAAGTTGTCACTGTCGAATGATTGCTGCTGCCGTCCTTATATAGCCGGGCTGACGTCACTAGTACTCGCTCCAGAGCCACTTGACAATGGCCGAAGAGACCTCTATTGAAAAAGCTCTGGACGCCCGAGAAAATTTTATCCCCATCGCAACTCCTCAGATTTGGTGGTAAAACGGCCCACTGGGTAATCTGTCAAAAGCATCGAAACAAGAAGAAGGTATACTGAACTGTGGGAAAAAAAACAACCAAAACAGAAAAACAGTGAACGCTCTAAGCTCAAGATCTGCAACGTCGAGCGACTTGCAAGGACGACGGCGTCATAGTTCAGTGGTCACGGTGTTGGTCAGCAAAGCGAGATTTTTCACAAATTTATGAACTGTCATTGACCTCTCTGTCCTCCTTCTCTAGTCTTGTCAACTGTCACACTATACATTGCTTATACATTGAAGAGGCAAAGAAACTGGTATAATATCGTGCAGGTTTCCCGCAAGCACGCAGAAGTGCCGAAAGACGACATGACATGGACTCGACTAGCGTCTGAAATAGTGCCGGAGGGAACTGTCCCCATGAATGCTGCAGGGCTGTCCGTAAATCCGTAAAAGTGAGAGGGGATGGAGATCTCTTCCGGACAGCACGTTGCAAGGCGTCCCAGATATGCTCAATAATGTTCACGTCTGGGGGATCTGGTGACCAGCGAAAATGTTTAAACTCAGAGGGTGTTCCTGGAGCCACTTTGTAGCAATTCTGGACGTGTGGGGTGTCGCATTGTCCTGCTGGAATTCACAGTGGACATGGGTGGCCAGCAGGATGCATGCCTACGTGTCACATGTCAGAGTCGTATCTGTCACTCCAACTGCACACCCCCACACCATTACAAAACCTGCACCAGCTTGAACAGTCATCTGCTAACAAGCTGGGTACACGGATCCATGAGGTTGTCTCCACACCCCTGCATGTCCATCCGTTCGATAAAATTTGAAACAAGAGTCGCCCGACCAGGCAACATGTTTCCAGTCATCAACAGTCCAATATCGCTGATGACGGGCCCAGGCGAGGCGTAAAGCTTTGTGTTGTAAAGTCATCAAGGGTACATGTGTCGGTCTTCGGCTCCGGAAGCCCATGTCGATGATGTTTCGTTAAATGGTTCGCTCGCTTACACTTGTTGATGATCCAGCATTGAAATCTGCAGCAATTTGCGAAAGGGTTGTACATCACTTGATGTCTTACCGTATTCCTGATATTCAAGGAACACTCGTGAAATGGACGTACGGGAAAATCACCATGTCATCACTACATCGGACATGCTGTGTCCCATAGCTCATGCGCCGAATATAATACCACGTTCAGACTCACTTAAATGTTGATCACCTGCCACTGTAGCACCCAGTAACCGATCTAACAACTACGCCACTCCTTTGATGTCTTATATGGGCGTTGCCGACCGCAGCGCCTTACTCGGCCTGTTTACATATCTCTGTATTTGAATACGCATGCCAATACCAGTTTATTTGGTGCTTCAGTGTAGAATATGAGTCATGTGGTAAGAAGATATTACCGTATCAAGTGAATATGATGAACAGTGAGATGCCGCACGTACCTCTCACAGAAATGAAAACAACAAATAAATGAGAGTGAACTATGTTACAACAAAGAAATTCAAGTGTCAAAACTTCCAAAACAGAACACAGGAGTCATAATAATATGTGATACATGTGTAGAACAAAGTATGAGTCATGTGGTAAGAACATATTACCGTATCAAGTGAATATGATGAATAGTGAGATGCCACACGTACCTCTCACAGAAATGAAAACAACAAATAAATGAGAGTGAACTATGTTACAACAAAGAAATTCAAGTGTCAAAACTTCCAAAACAGAACACAGGAGTCATAATAATATGTGATACATGTGTAGAACAAATAGGAGATACAAACATCTGGAGGTCCCTTCGTTACACGTCACCGTTGCAGATGAACATTACAACACGATGAAGGTACAAGTTTGAATACGATGTCAATGAACCGACGGACATAATTTTGTGAGAAAAAAGAGGAACGTGGAGCGGGAGCGAGATTTGAACCCGGCTGTGTAGCATATTGTTCTTGGACCATTCACTGTTTCTATTTTGCTTCTTTTTCTACAGTTTAGTGCATCTTCTTCCTGTTTTCATGCTTGATCTGTGTTCAGTTTTTGACGGGCTATGCAATGGGCCTCCTCACCACTAAATCAGCTGGTGGATGGGGGGCGATGGGAAGTTTCTCTTGTAGGCTTCGAGTATTTATGAAAGCAAAAGCTTACTTATGAGTAGTCACCTTCAGGCAATTTCAAAACATGTGGTTTGACCAGTAAGCAATGTAGAAACCCATTCTGGGACTTATTTGGGAAGAAAAGGAAGCAAACATATGGGGTCAGGGAGCAGACAAGAATGGGAGGTGTATCAGCAATGTATTTAAAACTGGAGGTGGGCACGGTATATAGATATAAGAAAAGTGTAACACAGCGTAATGGAAGTTGCGTAAATTTCTTTAGAAATAAGCGTTTAGCTTACAACAGAAGTGGGGGAGAAACTCTAGAGCTGGCCTTCATCGAGCAGGATATGTCAAACGGTTGATGACAGTTGTGGGAGACTCTTTCGAAGATTCTAAACGTCATTTCACACGGTTTTTCAATACTTCCCACAACGAGGTCCATTCTATTGTTTCATATTTCCTGTAATTATTCATTTCGGCGTGATTGTCTGTGTACTTCCATATATTCTGTTGTACAACTGTCCATTATACCTTTTAGTCTGTTTCTGTACCGTCTTCCATATGCAATATCTCCTGAATCTGTTCTTCAGTACTCTTGTCACGTACTAATTTTATGTCACTCTTATTGTTAATTTAAATCATTAAATAGGCATTCAATTTCCAGTTCACTGTTAATCTATTCACTTTGTACTCGTTTACTGTTTAACTTTGGCATTTTAATTGTATTACCACTGCACTTTCAAAGTCGAATTTTACTGTGTGCGTACGTCACTGTCGACGTGTTACATCTTTCTCAGGGTTGTTCATGAAAGTTTCACCCTATTTGACGACGACAATCGGTTAAAAGTCTGATGTTGGTCTTGTAAACCCAAACCCGGTTAATACACTCCTGGAAATTGAAGTAAGAACACCGTGAATTCATTGTCGTAGGAAGGGGAAACTTTATTGACACATTCCTGCGGTCAGATACATCACATGATCACACTGACAGAACCACAGGCACATAGACACAGGCAACAGAGCATGCACAATGTCGGCACTAGTACAGTGTATATCCACCTTTCGCAGCAATGCAGGCTGCTATTCTCCCATGGAGACGATCGTAGAGATGCTGGATGTAGTCCTGTGGAACGGCTTGCCATGCCATTTCCACCTGGCGCCTCAGTTGGACCAGCGTTCGTGCTGGACGTGCAGACCGCGTGAAACGACGCTTCATCCAGTCCCAAACATGCTCAATGGGGGACAGATCCGGAGATCTTGCTGGCCAGGGTAGTTGGCTTACACCTTCTAGAACACGTTGGGTGGCACGGGATACATGCGGACGTGCATTGTCCTGTTGGAACAGCAAGTTCCCTTGCCGGTCTAGGAATGGTAGAACGATGGGTTCGATGACGGTTTGGATGTACCGTGCACTATTCAGTGTCCCCTCGACGATCACCAGTGGTGTACGGCCAGTGTAGGAGATCGCTCCCCACACCATGATGCCGGGTGTTGGCCCTGTGTGCCTCGGTCGTATGCAGTCCTGATTGTGGCGCTCACCTGCACGGCGCGAAACACGCATACGACCATCATTGGCACCAAGGCAGAAGCGACTCTCATCGCTGAAGACGACACGTCTCCATTCGTCCCTCCATTCACGCCTGTCGCGACACCACTGGAGGCGGGCTGCACGATGTTGGGGCGTGAGCGGAAGACGGCCTAACGGTGTGCGGGACCGTAGCCCAGCTTCATGGAGACGGTTGCGAATGGTCCTCGCCGATACCCCAGGAGCAACAGTGTCCCTAATTTGCTGGGAAGTGGCGGTGCGGTCCCCTATACGGCACTGCGTAGGATCCTACGGTCTTGGCGTGCATCCGTGCGTCGCTGCGGTCCGGTCCCAGGTCGACGGGCACGTGCACCTTCCGCCGACCACTGGCGACAACATCGATGTACTGTGGAGACCTCACGCCCCACGTGTTGAGCAATTCGGCGGTACGTCCACCCGGCCTACCGCATGCCCACTATACGCCCTCGCTCAAAGTCCGTCAACTGCACATACGGTTCACGTCCACGTTGTCGCGGCATGCTACCAGTGTTAAAGACTGCGATGGAGCTCCGTATGCCACGGCAGACTGGCTGACACTGACGGCGGCGGTGCACAAATGCTGCGCAGCTAGCGCCATTCGACGGCCAACACCGCGGTTCCTGGTGTCTCCGCTGTGCCGTGCGTGTGATCATTGCTTGTACAGCCCTCTCGCAGTGTCCGGAGCAAGTATGGTGGGTCTGACACACCGGTGTCAATGTGTTCTTTTTTCCATTTCCAGGAGTGTATAATAAATGAGTACTGTTGAAAATTCAGAGCACTGTGCCTTTAATTCATAATTATGAAGTAGTTTTACGAAGAAGCTACAGAACAATCAGTTAGCATGATACAAAATGTTTTTTATACCTTGATATTTACTACACAGAAAAAAGACTGCGGAGTTCCAGGAATTTTATACTCCAAAGAAAAGCCCGTCAAGTACCAGTCAAACACAAAGAGATATTTATTCAAAGCAAAGGTAGCGTATTGTACAATTCCACGAACAATACGAAACTGGAATAGAAGGGAGAACCGATAGAGGTACTCAAGGTACCCTCCGCCACACACCGTCAGGTGGCTTGCGGAGTATGGATGTAGATGTAGACAGTGAGATAAAATTAATTTCACTATAATACGCTGCGATGTCTCTGTCACATACTGAATTGTAGTATAAGGCAGTTGAGGACATACTACACGAAGCAATGGCGATACACGCCGCTGACGTATGATGAGTGAAACATCTGTGACTTGACCACAGACTTTACCCAGTTCTTAGCGTCCAAACAGAACAAGCGTGTGCTTTTTACCGTGTAAATACTTGTGCACTAAAGATTTATTATCGTTCCGTACTGTGTGGTACCGTATTTATATCGTTCTCTCATCGTACACTCACTACAGACTACCTTTTTGGCAGCAGCACACCAAGCCACCATTTTTAAAAACTTTTAGTTGCTATCAACAGTGATAGGACTAAGCAAATCGAAGATTTGAATTCTTATTTACAGGAAGCTTGAGACATACTGTAACACGAAATATCTGGTACACTTAACCAAAGATATCTCTTTCACGCTATTTCGTTCACAAGCAGCGGCCTTTGCCAACAGTCCCTACTGTATTACTTACTACAAAGTCACAACAACTTGAGACGATGCCGCAGTGGCTGTCGGGAACGGGAGGAGGTATGCCTTGGACCCGCATTAAGAGTGTCGAAAGGAGAGATGTCGCCACGTGAAGCCAGCGTCGGCTGTTTGCCACAGTCCTGCCACCATTACCCCTAACAATGTGGACGTCAATAATTCGCGAATAGCGGCAGTTTAAAGCTGGCAGACCTCGGAGATAAATGAATGTATTTAAACTAGAACTGATTTTCTGCACTTCTGGCAGCACCGATGAAAACATCAAGTTTGTTGTTGTTGTTGTTGTGGTCTTCAGTCCTGAGACTGGTTGGATGCAGCTCTCCATACTACTCTATCCTGTGCAAGCTACTTCATCTCCCAGTACCTACTGCAACCTACATCCTTCTGAATCTGCTTAGTGTATTCATCTCTTGGTCTCCCTCTACGATTTTTACCCTCCACGCTGCCCTCCAATACTAAATTGGTGATCCCTTGATGCCTCAGAACATGTCCTACCAACCGATCCCTTCTTCTAATCAAGTAGTGCCACAAAATTCTCTTCTCCCCAATCCTATTCAATACCTCCTCATTAGTTATATGATCTACCCATCTAATCTTCAGCATTCTTCTGTAGCACCACATTTCGAAAGCTTCTATTCTCTTCTTGTCCAAACCAGTTATCGTCCATGTTTCACTTCCATACATGGCTACGCTCCACACAAATACTTTCAGGAACGACTTCCTGACACTTAAATCTATACTCGATGTTAACAAATTTCTCTTCTTCAGAAACGCTTTCCTTGCCATTGCCAGTCTACATTTTATATCCTCTCTACTTCGACCATCATCAGTTATCTTGCTCCCCAAATAGCAAAACTCCTTTACTACTTTAAGTGTCTCATTTCCTAATCTAATACCCTCAACATCACCTGACTTAATTCGACTACATTCCATTATCCTCGTTTTGCTTTTCTTGATGTTCATCTTATATCCTCCCTTCAAGACACTGTCCAATCCGTTCAACTGGTCTTCCAAGTCCTTTTCTGTCTCTGACAGAATTACAATGTCATCGGCGAATCTCAAACTTTTTATTTCTTCTCCATGGATTTTAATACCTACTCCGAATTTTTCTTTTGTTTCCTTCACTGCTTTCTCAATATACAGATTGAATAACATCGGGGATAGGCTACAATCCTGTCTCACTCTCTTCCCAACCACTGCTCCTCTTTCATGCCCCTCGACTCTTATAACTGCATCTGCTTTCTGTACAAATTGTAAATAGCCTTTCGCTCCCTGTATTTTACCCCTGCCGCCTTCAGAATTCGAGAGTATTCCAGTCAACATTGTCAAAAGCTTTCTCTAAGTCTGCAAATGCTAGAAACGTAGGTTTGTCTTTCCTTAATCTAGCTTCTAAGATACGTCGTAGGGTCAGTATTGCCTCACGTGTTCCAATATTTCTACGGAATCAAAACTGATCTTCCCCGAGGTCGGCTTCTACCAGTTTTTCCATTCGTCTGTAAAGAATACGCGTTACTATTTTGCATCCGTGAATGATTAAACTGATTGTTCGGTAATTTTCACATCTGTCAACACATGCTTTCTTTGGGATTAGAATTATTATATTCTTCTTGAAGTCTGAGGGTATTTTGCCTGTTTCATATATCTTGCTCACCAGATGGTAGAGTTTTGTCAGGACTGGCTCTCCCGAGGCCGTCAGTAGTTCTAATGGAATGTTGTCTACTCCCGGGACCTTGTTTCGACTCAGGTCTTTCAGTGCTCTGTCAAACTCTTCACGCAGTAACGTATCTCCCCTTTCATCTTCATCTACATTCTCTTCCATTCCCATAATATTGTCCTCAAGTACACTGCCCTTGTATAGACCCTCTATATACTCCCTCCACCTTTCTGCTTTCCCTTCTTTGCCTAGAACTGGGTTTCCATCTGAGCTCTTGATATTCATACAAGTGGTTCTCTTTTCTCCAAAGGTCTCTTTAATTTTCCTGTAGGCAGTATCTATCTTACCCCTAGTGAGATAAGCCTCTACATCCTTACATTTGTCCTCTAGCCATCCCTGCTTAGCCATTTTGCACTTCCTGTCGATCTCATTTTTGAGACGTTTGTATTCCTTTTTGCCTGCTTCATTTACTGCATTTTTATATTTTCTCCTTTCATCAATTAAATTCAATATTTCTTCTGTTACCCAAGGATTTCTACTAGCCCAAGTCTTTTTACCTACTAGGTCCTCTGGTGCCTTCACTACTTCATCTCTCAAAGCTACCCATTCTTCTTCTACTGTATTTCTTTCCCCCATTTCTGTCAATTGTTCTCTTATGCTCTCCCTGAAGCTCTGTGCAACCTCTGGTTTAGTCAGTTTATCCAGGTCCCATCTCCTTAAATTCCCACCTTTTTGCAGTTTCTTCAGTTTTAATCTACATTTCATAACCAATAGATTGTGATCGGAGTCCACATCTGCCCCTGGAAATGTCTTACAATTTAAAACCTGGTTCCTAAATCTCTGTCTTACCATTATGTAATCTATCTGAAACCTGTCAGTATCTCCAGGCTTCTTCCATGTATACTATCTTCTTTTATGATTCTTGAACCAAGTGTTAGATATGATTAAGTTGTGCTCTGTGCAAAATTCTGTCAGGAGGCTTCCTGTTTCATTTCTTAGCCCCAATCCATATTCACCTACTACGTTTCCTTCTCTCCCTTTTCCTACTACCGAATTCCAGTCACCCATGACTATTAAGTTTTCGTCTCCCTTCACAACCTGAATAATTTCTTTTATTTCATCATACATTTCATCAATTTCTTCATCTGCAGAGCTAGTTGGCATATAAACTTGTACTACTGTAGCAGGCGTGGGCTTCGTGTCTATCTTGGCCACAATAATGCGTTCACTATGCTGTTTGTAGTAGCTTACCCGCACTCCTATTTTTTTTATTCATTATTAAACCGACTCCTGCATTACCCCTATTTGATTTTGTATTTACAACCCTGTATTCGCCTGACCAAAAGTCTTGTTGCTCCTGCCAGCGAACTTCACTAATTCCTATTGTATCTAACTTTAACCTATCCATTTCCCTTTTTAAATTTTCTAACCTACCTGCTCGATTAAGGGATCTGACATTCCACGCTCCGATCCGTAGAACGCCAGTTTTCTTTCTCCTGATAACGACGTCCTCCTGAGTAGACCCCGCCCGGAGATCCGAATGGGGGACTATTTTACCTCCGTAATATTTTACCCAAGGGGACGCCATCATCATTTAACCATACAGTAAAGCTGCATGCCCTCAGGAAAAATTACGGCCGTAGTTTCCCCTTGCTTTCAGCCGTTCGCAGTACCAGCACAGCAAGGCCGTTTTGGTTAGTGTTACAAGGCCAGATCAGTCAATCATCCAGACTGTTGCCCCTGCAACTACTGAAAAGGCTGCTGCCCCTCTTCAGGGCCGGCCGTGGTGGCCAAGCGGTTAAAGGCGCTACAGTCTGGAACCGCGCGGCCGCTACGGTCGCAGGTTCGAATCCTGCCTCGGGCATGGATGTGTGTGATGTCCTTAGGTTTAAGTAGTTCTAAGTTCTAGGGGACTGATGACCTTAGAAGTTAAGTCCCATAGTGCTCAGAGCCATTTGAACCAACCCTCTTCAGGAACCACACGTTTGTCTGGCCTCTCAACAGATACCCCTCCGTTGTGGTTGCACCTACGGTACGGCTATCAATATCGCTGAGGTACGCTAGCCTCCCCACCAACGGCAAGGTCCATGGTTCTTGGGGGGACAAACAGTAACAATTCCTAAAACGACGGCGACGATCGTACCGTATTGGCCTTGCTAAAACCAACTGAAGTAGTATGATTGTTGGAGAAAATACGACGGAGATAGCTTTGTCGGTGGGTTCCCTCTCCATCTTTCTCAAATGCGAGACCCTCCTATGTGCAGTGGACATGGTCACACGACGCACTCACATGTCTCGTATTCATCATGAGAGAGTAACGGCACTGAACGGTTTTCAAACGGCAGTTTTTAATATATTTCTTCCGCTAAATAAGCAGACTTGTTTCAGGTACACTGAGATTTCCTGTTTACCAATTAGAACAAAACCAACATTCAACCCCATTTATTTGTCAAAAGATAAAAGATCGTGGAACGCAGGTAATTCCTGACGAAACACAATGCTAGAGAGAGCAAGGGAGGATTCTGAAACAATTCAACTGCGGTGCGTGAGCGCCTGGTGAACACTTGGAAGGTCAGGAACTGAGAGCAGCCGGCTGTTGGCTGTGAAGAACGATGGCAAAGTGGCCTGTCGGATCTTCCTCCAGCCTCATCTTGATAAAGTCAGTGATAACGGAAGAGCGTGCAAGAACAAGCTGAGGGCTTCCCTGCCGGATACTCGGGGCTCTGAACGCCGCTATCAAGAATAGTAGATCTGCAGGCGCAACTCGCTTCCAAATCTTGATCTAAGATTAATATTTTGAAAAAAGCTGCCTCAACTCCTGTCACTGCGCTTGTACGCTATTCGTGACCTTACTCGCCGATAATCGACTTTCTCTGCTTCATTTTACTGCAGGCAAAGGCTGTGACTGTTGACGCTATCAGTCTCATCTCGCTAGTTCATCAAAACGGCTGTGAAGTGTTTTTAGTTTTAAATCAGATATCTGTCTGTTTTTTCCTGCATGTAACACGGTTTTATTTGTTCGCATTGTCGCGTAATCCCCACCGTGCTTTTGACTTTATATGCGATTTATATGGCATAATATGTTAATTAACTGTATACTGCTTATTGTTGCGAGCACAACAGATAAAATGCGATTCCCACTATTAGTTTCTGCAGTTGAAAATATTTTAACTTTGTGCACCTTGATCTATTGCGTGGGGATTCGCATAACACTGAAAGATTTCCTGCTGTGCACGTATGATCTTTAATTTGCAAACTATTTTTATATAACCCTGATCTGGCTTGTTAGAAATTGAACACGGCATCATTACTGTAACTAATTATGAGATTAAACACGTCCTTCGCTACTTTCATCTCAGAAATGCACTGAAAATTACTCTTATTATACGTACAGAAGTTACAGTACGCTATGTTCGCTAAACGTAAAAGCTGCAGAGGATTTTTTGATATATGAACGCTATTGATGGCCACGACTAACACAAGAGCATGAAACTAAAAATGAAATTTGGTTTTTGTATTATTAGCCAGAACAGGTTTCATCACAACAGTCTTTGATATCACACAAGTAAAATTTTATTGCTCTGATTTATTGAAATTATTTACTTCACTGATATTGTAATAGCAGTTGCCCATGTCCACCTAAAAATGACATAATAAAATCCACCATTCACATCTAAGGTCCCTGGGAAGCTGAAAGAAATAATTTTAATGTGACGTTACTTGCCCGCTTAATTCCAGGTAAACTGCTTTCATTCAATTTAATTTGAATTTGCCGCGGCAGCGGCTCCCGCGATCTCTGCACAGCTCTGCGCCATGAAAAATTATAAATATGCTGGAAACGGCTAAAAATGTGGAATGAAATACTGGGCAAGCTAACAATAAATTATTACAAGTATTTTTAACAATTTCTATATTCAAAAATCAAAATAAATTTAAAGTACACACCTTTTTCATTCATCAGCCTGCAATGGCGTCTTTCTCGAACAAGGAACAAAAGAAGCTTACCAAACATTCAATCGAGCGTTACGGGCTCTTACAACTTTAACGGCTACAAGAAGACAGACCGAGTAATGTTTTAACCTCCACTATTTACAGGCAATTTAATATGCATCTTTGTTATCTTTTTTAATTATCATTGTCTGCTTTGATTTCTACACTCGCCGACCACGGACGTTATTTGCAAAATATAGATACATAATTATTGCACAAACATAAAAATGAAAACAAGATTATTTATCTTTTTTGCAGTCTACATAATCGACAACCGTTCATAAAGGAATGAAATAATAATACAGATAAATTTTTTTTCACATATATTACAACGATTTGGTGAATGTCTTGCCAGAGGACGTCACAGCATACTATTAAACTCATTTGTATAATTCTCCAAAACTATCGTAATTTCCTTATGATTCATCCTATTATTAATTACTGAGCTTCTCCAGTCCAATTCACAGCTTTTGTCACCCTAGTGTGTCACTGAACTCCGAATTATTCTTCTTGAGATCTGAAACGCTTTGTTCTGCAACCGAGATAAAAGGGTAACAGGGGAGATGTAGTTTTCATTCTGTCTGCGTCGCTCTCGTGTATCGAGTTCTGGTTGCTCTGAAAAATTAAATTTTTTTCTCGAACCGAGAGAAACTAGCTTCGACATTTTACACAGCTACTATCCATGATTCACTCGTTTCCAGAATTGCATATTTTCCAAAGTATTTCATGCAGAAATATGTTGTTGCAATGACAAAATCGTAGATTTACTTACTTTTAATCGGGCCGATCAGCAATTGCAACAAAGCAAGAAAAGATATTTCGTGTGTTGGAACATAACGAGATATTTACCTGTTTAACAGCGCAGCATGCATTCTGGAGGAATTATGGAAAAGAACCACCATGTAAACATAGAATATATGGTTGCTGTCAACAATTTAGTGACACTGGTTGTCCCTGTAAACTGGAACCTACCGGTCGACCAAGTGTGCCACATGAGGGAAAGTTTCGTACGCAGTCCAAAATAATCAACGGTACCTGCAAGCCACGAACTTGAAACACGGCAGATAAGTGTGTGTAAGATTTCACGATGGCGATTACGTTTTAAGCCGTACCATCTGCAACTCGTGCAACAATTAAAAGAAGGCGATTATGTGTAAAGGTTTTTTTAAATTGCCGCTACCAGTCACAAACTTTGTCAATTATTCTATTACTTATTTATTTAGCGACATGTTTTGAGGGTTATATCTCACCTTCAGGCTAAATAGCATTACAAAAACAGCTTTACAATAAGGTCATACTGATGTTACATAGTCTCCTTTCACAGGATGACCACAGCATTTACGAAAAGACTATGGAACATCAGTATGACCTTATTGTAAAGATGTTTTTGTAATACCATTTAGCCTGAAGATGAGGTATAACCATGGAAATATGGCGCTAAATAAATAAGTAATTCAATAGCTGACAAAGGTTGTGACTGGTAGCGGTAATTTTAAAATACCATTACATATTTGTTGGGACAATAACGGTCGAAAAATAGTCAAAATGGCTTCAAAGGCGATTATAGCCGGCGCTTTCAACTATGCACCCCAATGCAAGAAGCCCTTGCGGATGAACGTTTCGCCTCCGGGCTAGTATTCAACGACGAAGCAACCTTCCATACATCTGGGATGGTTAATCGTCACAATGTGAGAGTGTGGGCACCGAAAATCCTCATGAAATTGTGGCGCATGAACGAGATTCGCCGAAGGTTGATGTCTCCTATGCAATGTCTCAAGGTAACGGCCTTGCCGCAGTGGAAACCTCGGTTCCCGTCAGATCACCGAAGTTAAGCGCTGTCGGGCGTGGCCGAAACTTGGATGGTTGACCATCCGGGCCGCCATGAGCTGTTGCCATTTTTCGGGGTACACTAAGTCTCGTGATGCCAACTGAGGAGCTACTCGACCCAATACTAACGGCTCCGGTCAAAGAAAACCATCATAACGACCGGGAGAGGGGTATGCTGACCACATGCCCCTCCTATCCGCATCCTCAGCTGAGGATGACACGGCGGCGGGATGGTCCCAATGGGCCACATGTGGCCTGAAGACGCAGTGCATGAAATGTCGCAGGTGAGTCTGTATCGGCCGTTTGTCTTCTCACTGAAGACTGTTGATATGTTGTAGATGTGCTTTTCTCCGCAACTGACAGCTGATTCCCAGAATTTCCTCATCAAACAAGACAAAGAAGCTCCTCATTGGAACATCTCCACCTAAGCGATCAACTTCCGCGCCACTGAATGGACTAGATGACTCCCTTCTTCCTCCCCCCCCCCCCACCTCCACCCCCTCACCTTACCAGGTCGCCTCAACTAACGCCTTGTGGCTTTTTCCTTCGGAGTATATAAGGGACCATGTTTATGTGCCCTCACTGCCGAGAACCTGGAACAGCCCAGAGAATGCACCGATGTGTGTGACCACTGACAGGATGTTGCTACACAAGGTAAGGAACGAACCTGGACGTCTCTCCTGCGATCAGACGAGCTCTCATACAACATTTGTAGAGTGCAAAATGCAAACTTGACGAGTTTACGGCTCTGTTATGTTTATACATGTGATACATTGTAGAACATCGAGCTTAGAAAACTAATGAATACTTTATAGTAGCCATGTATTTCTCTAATCAGAACACAGAAGGAATGAGAGGCGAATAATTTTTCCCGCACTTCATGCGTAAATAGTGCGGGAAGAAGCCCTAATTACTAGTACAGTGTGACGTATCGACTGCCATGCATGCACGCTTTGCAAAATATAAATGTATATGTAGATGTAGGGAACAGTTGGATTATATGCATTAAGGTAGCACGAATAACAAATCAGCTAATGTGCAAAAAGTTGTCTTTGGAAGGACACTGAAATACTATACAGCGCGCAAGGAGTAAGACTACCGCGAGCAGTGCGAACCAAATAGGTGTGCTGGCAGCAAAAAAAATGGGTCAAATGGCTCTGAGCACTTTGGGACTTAACATATGACGTCATCAATCCCCTAGACTTTGTAAGTAGGCTGTTTAGGTTTTCTTATTGGTAACGCCACATAGCGCTCTGTATGAAAAATGACTGGCTGTGCTGTGCTGTGTGCAGTCTGTGGCTCGTTTGCATTGTTGTCTGCCATTGTAGTGTTGGGCAGATGGATGTTAACAGCGCGTAGCGTTGCGCAGTTGGAGGTGAGCCGCCAGCAGTGGTGGATGTCGGGAGAGAAATGGCGGAGTTTTGAAATTTGTAAGACTGGATGTCATGAACTGCTATGTATATTATGATTTTTCAACACTATTAAGGAACATACATAGTTTATTCTCTATTAAAATCTTTAATTTGCTAACTATGCCTAACAGTAGTTAGTGCCTTCAGTAGTTTGAATCTTTTATTTGGCTGGCAATAGTGGCACTCGCTGTATTGCAGTAGTTTGAGTAATGAAGATTTTTGTGAGGTAAGTGATTTGTGAAAGGCATAGGTTAATGTTAGTCAGGGCCACTCTTTCGTTGGGATTATTGAAAGTCAGACTGTGTTGTGCTAAAAATATTGTGTGTCAGTTTAAGGACAGTAATGTATAATTATTCAAAGGGGACGTTTCATATGGCGACCCTGCCAGGATTCGAACCTGGAATCTTCTGATTTTTTCTTGTAGTTTGTGTAATTAGTGTAGATTTTGTTTATTACTACCGTGTAATTGTAGAGAGAATCTCCTTTGTAGTTGCAGTCTTGTTGTACAGTAAAACAGTTGTGGCATGCATGTAGATTTGCAGCAAGTATTTCACAGCTGCACTTGCAATTAACTAGATATTATTTTCAATGCTATGTTAATGTGTTTTCTTATTTTGCTCTTCAAATTGTGCTTTTCTGTGTTGTCATGTGAAATACTGTGACAATAATGGTGTGTGAAAAACGTAATACTAGGCTCCACAGTAAACTGAGAAATGACAGTGAAGACGTAAGCAGTGTGTTAGCGCCACCGTGTAATGAATTAACTGATGTTCAAAGTAGTAATTTGGTAATTGTCCATAGGGAAATGGAGCGGGCTGCAAATAATGCTGTAGGCAGTGAAACAATTAGTGAACAGGGAAGCATTATCGATCGATCGGTCAGCAACAGCTTGCCTCAGGAATCCGAAAGGACAGGACAGAAGTCCGCAAATACTGTAGATTCAGGTTTTGGGTCCTCACCGTTTTCTCAAATGAGTCAAGACACATTTTCTGTTTGTCAAAATGTGAATGTTGCCAGTGCAAATTCACTGCCGAAAAGCACTGAGGAACCTGTTTCAGACACCAGTGCATTGTTATTACAATTAATACAACAAATGGGACAAACACAGCAAAAGCTTCAAAAGTTAGACACAATGGATCAAAATCTTCAAAAGTTAGACACAATGGAACAACACCAGAGACAAACACAGCAACAGTTAGACGCAATGGAAGAAAATTTTCACACCACGCTTGAACAAACACGTGAAGATTTAACTACTGAGTTACATAAAATAGAATCGAAATAACAAAAAGTCTGTAATGACGTAAAAACACAAATTTATGAGCATTTCCAACCAATTTTTTCGCGTCATGAAAATCCATTACAGAATCACGAAGCAGCCATAAAAGAACTGCAAACTATTGTTCATGAAAATCATGAGACCTTGCAAGCTAAAATTGACTCAGTTGCATCTACCGATTCGGTTACGCAACTTGCAAAAACTCAGGAAAACTTAAAAGACACAGTAGAAAGTCACATGGAGGACATTAGTTCATTATCAGATAAAGTAGTTGAACTTTCGGATCAGCTAAATAATTTATCTACGAAGGTAGATGATAATCTGAATGACACAAAACCGGTAGTCTTTAATGACACAGAAGAGTGCGAACAAATTAGGAAATTCAAACAAAATCAGAATCAAATTAATACACAACACCAAAGAGAAATCCGGGAAGTACAAGATCAGCTGACACAGGTAATACAAGAATTACGTATTTCAGAGGCCACTCGCGCTCCAATACAGGAAGAGGGACATAGAAATACGGAACAGCCACAAAATAATAACTCAGGGCACTTCGGAAATTATGAAAGAAATTGGCAAGGTACACCGAACTTTGAGATGGAACCGCCAAAACGACGTAACAATGACCGACATGCGACTCGCCGACATGATGATTTTGACTATAAGCTGTTCATTACTACACGTAAATTTAAAACATTTATGAATTCTGGCAACGACATTCATCCACAAGCGTGGCTCCATCAGTTCTCTCATTGTTTTCCTCCCAACTGGTCATTAGAGCACAGATTAGAATTTATGTGTGGCTATTTAGAAAATGAACCAGCTGTAAGAATGCGATCGGTCATTCACAATTGCCACAGTGAAGGAGAATTTTACCATGCCTTCCTCTCAGCATATTGGTCTCAAGCTACACAAGACCGAGTAAAACATAGCATCATAATGATGAAACATTTCGAACAATCTGAATTTTCCAGTCTTGTGAAATATTTTGTTGCACAAGAATCAGTACCTGTCAAACCCATACAGCCCCTCAGAACTCATCTGCATTTGCTTAATCAAAGTACCTGAATATTTTCGACATATTATTTCGGCAGGACGTTGCAAAGATGACACTGAAGCTTTTCAGGGACTCTTACAAGAATTAGAAATTGACACTGACAATCGCGGAACGGGAAAACAGGAACACAAGAATTACAGGTCAATTCCGCGATGAAAGAAATAATAACTGGACATGACAGGGGTATTCTCACAACACAAATCGTGATCAAAACAGACACCACCCGTATGACAACCATTGCCAGAGTAGTAATAATTGCAGGGAAAGATTGCATTTCCGTAGTAATGAATGTGACAGAGATAACCATTGAAACAGACAATATCGGAAACAAAACAATTATTATCAAGGGAGACGGAATGACTTCAGACGCAACAGTTCAGCGCGCATTTATGATTCCAGGAGAAATTCTCCACCACATGACCGACAAGAAAGAAAGTATGGAATCTACCGACATGCTGACAGACGATATAATCATAAAGACAGACCTGAATTTCATCAGAACTGGCGGGATTCAAACACGGCAGGACCCTCTCGGCAAGGTGAATTTGTAGAAGTTAGGTCTCCTAATCCCAATAACGACACGCGCCAAAAAAGAGACAGACAATGACTCGCACCGCAGGCAGCCACGTGCGCCGGCTGGCTCAGAGAAAATTAACATAGACGCTAACCTTGAGAAAAGTTCCAGTATTCCTTACTGACGTATATCACATGATAACTGCATTGAAACTGAAACTCTGCGTACTAGAAAGAGTAGAGGTTTACACCACATTTCACATGTAAAACCGTTTATTGAAAGATAATCTGCTTTTTAAATGGTTCAAATGGCTCTGAGCACTATGCGACTTAACTTCTAAGGTCATCAGTCGCCTATAACTTAGAACTAATTAAACCTAACTAACCTAAGGACATCACACACATCCATGCCCGAGGCAGGATTCGAACCTGCGACTGTAGCGGTCGCGCGGTTCCAGACTGAATCTGCTTTTTAACTTTGTCTTTGCCATATAACTTTTCACTTTACATTACTAGTATGCTTTGTCAGACTTAGAATCTGTTAAAATGCAACAATGTTTTGAAGTTCACTATCCAGTCTAGAACCTAGGGAACACATTTAGACAGTATTTACGAGTGCATTGTTATAGTGAACAGACGACACAGTGTTATTGTGTGTGTACATTCTTGCTTGTTAGTTGCACGATTACGTAATGACTATAAGGCTGACATACTTAGAACATGTACCGGTACTGCTAATGAGATTTTAATGCAACATTTTGGTTTACTTGAAAATACATTCTGGATTTAAAGTACTTTCTGTAAGATACCAGACGACACAGTTGTTAGTTTACTTGACAGCTACACGATTTTATTACGACACTACTAATGAGTGACAATTTACAATGTTGCTTTTGCGGTGTTTCTGTTTTATATCTGCACAGTTTTTCTGAATTCTTCTGGAAAGTAAAACATGTTTAATAGTAACTTTGTGGTACAGCTACAATAAGACAGCCTTTTTTTTGTTTTGTAGCACAACAATACATTACAGTGTAGTACTTTCTTGATCATGGTACTGTGTGTAAAAACTACGATATCCATACGCAAAGCATTTCACTTTTGTTTATCATGAGATAAGTACATTGGCTTCTGCAGAACTTAGCTTTCGGAGGAAAATAACTATGACACTTCCACAGAGATTATCTTACAGCAAGACGCACATTTAACGCTACAGAGCACGTATTTGATTGATGAATTTTGTACTTAAATCATTTATTTTTGAAGATATTTGAAGTACAATGATACAAAGGTTTTCCGTGATACATTTCATTCCATTGCTATAATCTGAAACACCTGAGGATATAATTACATTAATCCTCAGGGGGGTACACGCTTACTTTGTGTACCATGTGTGTGGCAAGCACAAGGAGCCTTAGCTAATATGGTATTTGCTTATACAACTTTACACATCGGTACCATATTTCTCCAACACAAAATACACAGCTACCTGATCATTTAACTCAGAGAGACAAACATTTATTTTACTACATCAGTGACAGATGTTTACGTAATTACACCATTGGATAACTTCACACTTACGAAATTGTATTTTGTCTGTACTTTGTGAACTGTTCATATTTTTTTGGAACCATTGTGATACTATGAGAGCTTTCAAAGATGTATTTGGTATGGGGTCATGATTTTTCAAGTACGTTGGAGGTTCATGACACTATTGAAATGAGCAGAGAATTTTTTTTATTTTTTGACATTATTGCAGAAAGCTACGCCTATTTTTGAGAATTGGCTGAGGTTTTATGATGTTATGATGACGATGTGTATTACGTTGTTGCGGTATGTTTATGATCAATAAGCTGATGCTATATGAGGAATTTGATTATGCTACGTATTTATTATGATGAAATATTGAAGAAGTGTCGACGAATATGTATATGTGTAATAAGGTAAGGAATAATGTGTAGTGGTTAGGGACTCGACTTGTGAAAAAGTATGTTGGAAACCAAGAATCGTACTTTAAGAGTTATGAAATTTGTCTAAATGCGTGAATGTATCACAATGCCGACGAATATTTTTTGAACACTGTTATATTTATAGGATTTTGTTTCTACAGATTTGCAATGCAAATTCTCGAACTGTGAAATTTTTATATGAGACTGTCACAGTAGTGCAAACTGGTGCCGTAAATATTTCAGTAAGAAAGCCAAGTGACCTTGATGTAATGTGTCTTGAGCGGCCAGCTGTGTCAGACGCCTGGAGAAAAAGCCATTAGAGTGTGCCTTTTCTGAGGCACAGGTAAAAAAAAAAAAAAGAAAAGGGAGGCCATTATCCTCGCTATTGACATTTCTTTGTAGAAATCATCGCAAATACGACACACTCAAACTTGAAAACATATGATTACACTGTGGAGCTCTTAATTTATGATATTTACTGAAATGCCTAATGAAATGATGAGAAACATTTTACATTTATTGTCTTTCTAGCTGAGAGATTCTTTTGCCTTTGGAGACGCCATTTGCCTAGTGAATGACGTTTCATGCATTGCTCTATATAGGCTATATATATTTGCTCATTTCGTTTAATATCTAGTTTCTAGCTCCACTGCAGCATTGGTTATTATAAAATTTAATAGTTGTACTAATATCACTATTTTCTGTCTACAGACCCAGGAAAGAATACATTTATGATGTACTTTCTTAGAAAAGAGAGCACAAATAGACATTTCCCTTCACAGGAACTGCATAAATAATTTTTTAAACGATTTGGTAACTTGTCTGCTACAGTAACTGATCATGATGCATCACTCTAGTATTAATATGTGACATAGGTATTAGACATGGCCATCTTTAGTGTAATATTTTTTCTGATTGAGCTTTGTCATGTTTAGATATAAGTTATTGCATTTGCTGCTGCTGTTTGCCAGGCATAGTGCTACTAAATTTCACTTTGTATTACTCTGTTAAGCTAGTTTTACTACTGATTTATTTTTCTTGTTGCTGCACATTGGCTCATATTAGTTGTAATGTTGCATTGCTTGGTAATTTAGATTTATTGCAGCTTGCTTTGACAATTTCCATTTTTTTCATTGCTGTTTGTGTTAATTGTTTTGTGCTGCTGCATTGCCTTGTTCCTTAGTTTAGCATCTGAGCTCAGTAGATTTAAGTTAGCTTAAGAGGGGGTAGACTATATAAGAGAATGAGTTGCGATGAATTGGAAGAAATGCATTGAGAATTTTTACGAAAAAAGTACAGAAAGCAGGTATAGATAGCACTTTTTGAAATAATGAAGAACGAAGGGAGATTTCCAAGAAGTAAAGAAAGTTTTGTTTGCAAGATACTGAGGTAAAACAAACCCTGTCCTTTCCCTTTCTGTTATTCCGCTATGTGTTTGTGTACTCCTGTATATTTGTGTTCTTCCTGTCTTTATGTGTTTATCTGATGAGAGTTACATTGTAGAATTTTTCTGATAATATGTTATTTACTTTGAAAAGATGTTTAGACATTATTTATTCTGTTTTGTTGCTCATATGTCAAGGTGATGTTTCAAAAGTTATTCTGATCTTTATGTATGTACTTATGTCGTAATTCCTGTAATACTGGACTGTTAGTGTTTGCATGTGTGTCAATAATTCAGCAACGGACTGGATAACAGCATTGCTCGTTCTAAGGACAATTAAAAAAAAACTTTGTGAGTGCACAAGTGGTGGTTTATGGACTTGCTATATTCTCCGCAAGACTCTTCAATGGTGATTGTGCACCTGCACAGTAGCAACAGATGACTGCTGGCCATCTCTACAAGGACTGAAGTGGGTCTGCACCTTTGATGATCCACCAATACCATTATTTCTACAAGGACTGCAGTGGGTCTGCACCTCTGGTGGCCCATCAATACCATAATCTTTACTAGGACTACAGTGGGTCTACTCTGTGATGACCTACCTACCAATATTCTTCAAAACTTCCAATGACTCTGCTGTGGGTTTGCTCTGTTGTGGCCCATTACCTGTCTGCATGTCGAGAGTAAGCAATGTCTTTCCGTTGGAAGGACAACACTACTTCTTCAAGACTGCATGGAAATCCACTACTTCCTTGTGCATTGTCTTTTACTGCTCAGTCTTTGAGAAAAGAAACGGCAGTTTTACTGTGATGAATGATCAGGACTGTCTTTATGGACTGTGAGAAAATTTTAGCTTTTGACCAACATTGTATTAATAAGTGTGTGCATTTGAGATCTTTCTTACTGTAGTTATGAAAAATTTTTTCAAATCTGTATTGGCCAGTGCCCAAAACAATTTGTAAAATTTTTGTGGGGAGCATAGGGGCTATGTAAGTAGGCCGTTTAGGTTTTCTTATTGGTAACGCCACGTAGCGCTCTGTATGAAAAATGACTGGCTGTGCTGTGCTGTGTGCAGTCTGTGGCTCGTTTGCATTGTTGTCTGCCATTGTAGTGTTTGACAGATGGATGCTAACAGCGCGTAGCGTTGCGCAGTTGGAGGTGAGCCGCCAGCAGTGGTGGATGTGGGGAGAGAAATGGCGAAGTTTTGAAATTTGTAAGACTGGATGTCATGAACTGCTATGTATATTATGATTTTTCAACACTATTAAGGTAAATACATTGTTTGTTCTCTATTAAAATCTTTCATTTGCTAACTATGCCTATCAGTAGTTAGTGCCTTCCATAGTTTGAATCTTTTATTTAGCTGGCAGTAGTGGCGCTCACTGTATTGCAGTAGTTCGAGTAACGAAGATTTTTGTGAGGTAAGTGATTTGTGAAAGGTATAGGTTAATGTTAGTCAGGGCCACTCTTTTGTTGGGATTATTGAAAGTCAGATTGCGTTGCGCTCTAAATATTGTGTGTCAGTTTAAGGACAGTCATGCATAATTGTTCAAAGGGGACGTTTCAACTTAGAACTACTAAAACCTAACTAACCTAAGGACATCACACACATCTATACCCGAGACAGGATTCGAATCTGCGATCGTTGGAGCAGCGCGGTTCCGGGCTGAAGTGCCTAGAACCGCTCGGCCACAGCGGCCGGCGCTGGCAGCACTTTGCCATAACCCTCATATTAGCTCCGAAGACGCTGCTCCAGTGTTGTTCACATTTTGTACGCGAACAGCATCCATCCACATCATCTGCCACATCACCGACAAATTAAGCAATGGGGCTGCAGAAGACGCACGGAATTTGTAACGGGTCCACGATTCCTTGCTCAGAGATAAACACATTTTCGCCACACAAGCCAATGGTAGGCAAGTACCGTGAGCGCCAAGTGAGTGGATGTGGTAGTAGGTGGGCGTAGCCTTCTGTCAGTGAGCTTGTCGAGGTTGTTATGATTGGAAAAACTGCCCCGTGATGTCGTATCGGCTGAGAGTGGCCCTCAAGCATTATAGCAAAAGCGTGACAAATGATACCACTGAAGAGTGTTCAGAAAGTTTATGGAGTGCCGAAAATCAAACGCACCAGACAGTAAGGATTGTATGTATTAACCATTGTTACAACGTGTGACGATATACCAAACTATTGACTGTATTGCGATCAACCGTAATTGCAAGTATAAGACGAAAGTAGTGTCTAGCCACAATGTGTTGCTGAAATATCGTAAAATATCATGATATCGATTATTGCAGAAAACCCTCCCCATTGTGTTTAAGATTGAAACTTCCTGGCAGATTAAAACTGTGTGCCGGAGCAAGACTCGAACTCGGGACCATTGCCTTTCGCGGGAATGTGCTCTACTTGGTAGAGCACTTGCCCGCGAAAGGCAAAGATCCCGAGTTCGAGTCTCAGTCCGGCACGCAGTTTTAATCTGCCAAGAAGTTTCATAACAGCGCACATTCCGTTGCAGAGTGAAAAACTCTTTCTGATGTTTAACATTGTTCAGCAGCAGCATTCTGATTGGAAACGATTCCCAAAACAGCTTAACCCAACTAGCATTTATCTCTTGGGACACGGTCACAGAAAAATTAGAGCTCAGGCTGCTATTCGGTTACTAACAACCGACGAAATGTAATCGAAAAAGTTTCAAATTCTGTCACTCTGTTCCATTAGGTTCTTCCTTCAAACATAACGTTACCATTACAAACAATGGAAAGATGAATGTAAGATAGATGCATTACTTGGCTGCTAAGAATCCGCATTAGCTGATGAAGGCTAAACATCAGAGGCACTGAAGTGTGGACGTTTAGCGCATGATTACTGCTTCTTACTTCATAGAAACATACCATTATTTCACCATCGGACAAAGTCGCGTACGGACTACAAAGTAATAAGTGTCCACCGAGCGAGGTGACACAGTGGTTAGCAAACTGGACTCGCTTTCCGGACAACGACGGTTGAAACCCGCGTCCGGCCAGCCTGATTTAGGTTTTCCGTAATTTTCCTAAATCGCTTCAGGAAACTGCCGGGATGGTTCCTTCGAAAGGGCTCGGCCGACTTCCTTCCCCGCCCTTCCCTAATCCGATGGGACCGATGACCTCGCTGTTTGGTCCCCTCCGCAAAATCAACCAACCAAACAACCAATAAGCATTCCTAGCGTAGGTATCTAACATTCTGCGTTGTGTCTGTTTGTTCTAAGTCGTGTCTCCCTACCACTTTCGCGCAACGACGCTCCGAACGTGTTTTTTAGGGAATTGACTAGTTTGAACCTGGGACCTGTTGCTGGTAAGGAGACGTCAGACCACACATGACATATAGAGTTCAGAAGAGTTCAGTGAGATTAGCGATGATATAACCAAATACTTAATGATTTCAGCGTCAGCTCCATTGGAAATCGAACAGAAGGGTATGAAAAGGTTATGGGTAAATTTGGAGAGGATATGGAGGCCAACAGGAACGGGAAACAACTCTTGGATTTCTGTGCCAGTATGGGCTTAGTAATCACAAACTCCTTTTTTAAACATAAGAACATTCACCGGTATACTTGGGAAGGCAGGGGAACCAGATCTGTCATTGACTATATAATAACAGATCAGGAAGTCAGGAAGGCTGTGAGGGACACACGTGTATTCAGGGGATTCTTTGATGACACTGATCATTATTTAATCTGCAGTGAAATTGGGATTGTGAGGCCGAAAGTGCAGGCGGTCAGGTCCATATGTAGGAGGATAAGAGTGGAGAAACTTCAGGATAAGGAAATCACGCACAAGTACATAACAGCGATCTCAGAAAGCTACCAGTTAGTTGAATGTAGTCAATTACAGTCATTGGAAAAGGAATGGACAAGGTACAGGAACACAGTACTAGAAGTGGCTAAAGAATGTCTTGGAACAGTAGTGTGTAAAAGTAGGATGAAGCAAACAGCTTGGTGGAATGATACAGTCAAGGCAGCCTGTAAAAGGAAAAAGAAGGCGTATCAAAAATGGCTACATACCAGAACCCAGGTAGACAGAGGAAGTTATGTTGAAGATAGAAACAAAGCCAAACAGATAATTGCAGCATCCAAGAAGGAATCTTGGGAAGACTTTGGAAACAGGTTGGAGACTATGGGTCAAGCTGCTGGAAAACCATTCTGGAGTGTAATTAGCAGTCTTCGAAAGGGAGGTAAGAAGGAAATGACAAGTATTTTGGACAGGTCAGGAAAACTGCTGGTGAATCCTGTGGATGCCTTGGGCAGATGGAGGGAATATTTTGAAGAGTTGCTCAATGTAGATGAAAACGCGATCAGTAATGTTTCAGATTTCGAGGTAGAATGGGATAGGAATGATGATGGAAATAGGATCACATTTGAGGAAGTGGAAAAAATGGTCAATAGATTGCAGTGCAATAAAGCGGCTGGGGTAGATGAAATTAAGTCGGAACTCATCAAATACAGTGGAATGTCAGGTCTTAAATGGCTACACAGGATAATGGAAATGGCCTGGGAGTCGGGACAGGTTCCATCAGACTGGACAAAAGCAGTAATCACACCAATCTTTAAACATGGAAACAGAAAAGATTGTAACAACTACAGAGGTATCTCTTTAATCAGCGTTGTGGGTAAAATCTTCTCAGGTATTGTTGAAAGGAAAGTGCGAGTATTAGTTGAGGACCAACTGGATGAAAATCAGTGTGGGTTTAGGCCTCTTAGAGGTTGTCAGGACCAGATCTTTAGCTTACGGCAAATAATGGAGAAGTGTTATGAGTGGAACAGGGAATTGTATCTATGCTTTATAGATCTAGAAAAGGCATATGACCGGGTTCCTAGGAGGAAGTTATTGTCTGTTCTACAAGATTATGGAATAGGAGGCAAACTTTTGCAAGCAATTAAAGGTCTTTACATGGATAGTCAGGCAGCAATTAGAGTTGACGGTAAATTGAGTTCATGGTTCAGAGTAGTTTCAGGGGTAAGACAAGGCTGCAACCTGTCTCCACTGTTGTTCATATTATTTATGGATCATATGTTGAAAACAATAGACTGGCTGGGTGAGATTAAGATATGTGAACACAAAATAAGTAGTCTTGCATATGCGGATGACTTAGTTGTGATGGCAGATTCGATTGAAAGTTTGCAAAGTAATATTTCAGAGCTAGATCAGAAATGTAAGGACTATGGTATGAATATTAGCATCTCCAAAACGAAAGTAATGTCAGTGGGAAAGAAATATAAACGGATTGAGTGCCAAATAGGAGGAACAAAGTTAGAACAGGTGGACAGTTTCAAGTACTTAGGATGCATATTCTCACAGGATGGCAACATAGTGAAAGAACTGGAAGCGAGGTGTAGCAAAGCTAATGCAGTGAGCGCTCAGCTACGATCTACTCTCTTCTGCAAGAAAGAAGTCAGTACCAAGACTAAGTTATCTGTGCACCGTTCAATCTTTCGACCAACTTTGTTGTATGGGAGCGAAAGCTGGGTGGATTCAGGGTACCTTATCAACAAGGTTGAGGTTACGGATATGAAAGTAGCTAGGATGATTGCAGGTACTAGTAGATGGGAGCAATGGCAGGAGGGTGTCCACAATGAGGAAATCGAAGAAAAACTGGGAATGAACTCTATAGATGTAGCAGTCAGGGCGAACAGGCTTAGATGGTGGGGTCATGTTACACGCATGGGAGAAGCAAGGTTACCCAAGAGACTCATGGATTCAGCAGTAGAGGGTAGGAGGAGTCGGGGCAGATCGAGGAGAAGGTACCTGGATTCGGTTAAGAATGATTTTGAAGTAATAGGTTTAACATCAGAAGAGGCACCAACGTTAGTACTGAATAGGGGATCATGGAGGAACTATATAAGGGGGGCTATGCTCCAGACTGAACGCTGAAAGACATAATCAGTCTTAAATGATGATGATGATGATGAGCAAATGTGAATACCATGAGCTTTAATTGACGAGCGACACTAGTATTACGCAAAACGGGGATGTAACCGATGAGACTTCTGCATTTCTGAGTGAAGCTTTATGCGCTCAAAAATGCGGCATCGCGTGCGTTCATTACCTTGTCGGTGTTCGTTATGGGGCGGCGGCCGGCGCAGCTCCATGCATCTCGCCGTCCCGGAAGCAACTCTCTCCTAACTTCTCGTTACTACAATTTACCGAAGTTGGTTTAAAGAAAACTATCTGGCTGTGTTTTCATCTGACCAATCAGGGTCTCAATGTTAACCTTAAGCTCCGCCTACAAAAATTCTGTCTATCCAATGAGAAGCGTTATACTTTTCGTGGTGGGGCAATGTTTTTAAAGTTTGCAACGTAACAGAGACGCGAAAAAGTCTCACGCAAAAACTTGCAGCTGGTGTGGCCCTTTTAGTGTTATCGTAAGATCTATACTGTTCTTCTGGAGGGCTCTAGCTTTTAACATGGGGTGGGGGGTGGTCCTGTTGGTTAGCTGGCACGTGGGTGTCCGTCCCTTACCGTAGGGCCTTCTAGCTTAACACGGTTCTGCTCTTGGCTTCTGTTCTCGTTTCTCCCCTTGGAACTGCGTCTGTCTCACGGTGGGAAGGTATGACAAGCATTTAGGTATTCTTGTGTTAGTCTGTGGTATTCCATTTGCTCACTCGTTACTCGTATTACTTTGATTAATTTAATGTCACGATTTATTCGGAGCTGTGTGACATACTACTGGATTTGCTTACCATGTCAGGGTTTTCATGGAAGGTGTTGGATTTGCCTGACACCTTACAGGGAAGCAACTAAAAGATGAGAAAACAAATAAGTCACTATGTCCGATGGAATCCCAGTTCGGTTTTACAAACGCTCTACGGCACTGGACCCTTACCTACCTTGCATTTATCGCGAATCTCTCGCCCACCGCAAAGTCTCAAGCGACTTTAAAAAAGCGCAGGTGACCCCAGTATATAAAAAGGCTAAAAGAACTGAGCCGCAAAATTACAGACCACTATGCTTAACATCGGTCTGCTGCAGAATCCTAGAACATAATCTCAGTTCGAATACAATGCATTTTTCTGAGATTGAGAAACTTATGTTCACGAATGAGCATGGTTTTAGAAAGGATCGCTTGTGCAACACTTCAGCTTGCCCTTTTCTCACATGATAGACTGGGAACTATGGATGAAGGGCAACAGGCAAGTTCCATGTTTCTAGATTTCCGGAAAGGGTTTGACCCGGTGCCTTATTTCAGGCTGTCAACGAAGGTACGAGCATATATATATGAGAGTGGCTCGAAGACATCTTAAGTAATAGAACCCGGTATATTCTCCTCGACGGTGAATGTTCATCAGAGACGAGGATATCGTCAGGTGTGCCCCAGGGAAGTGTGATAGGACCGCTGTTGTTCTTTCCATACACATAAATGATTTGGTGGACTGGGTGGGCAGCAGTCTGCCGTTCTTTGCTGATGATGCTGCGGTGTACAGTGAGGTGTCGAAGTTGAGTGACTGTAAAAAGATACAAGACGACGTAGATAAAATGTTTAGTTGATGTGATGAATACCAACTAGGTCTAAATGTGGGAAATATATGCTAATTCGAATGAGTAGGAGGATGAAACCTGTAGTGTTCGGATACACCACTAGAAGTATTTTGCTTGACACAGTCACGTCGTGTATCAGGTGTAACGGTGCAAAGTGATATGAAATGGAAGAAGCATGTGAGAGCTTTGGTAGGGTTTATTGCGAGAGTTTCAGCAAAGTGTGGTTCATCTGTAAAGGAGACTGCTGATGCGACCTACTCTTGAATACTGCTGAGTGTTTGGGATTCGTACCAGGTCGGTTTCAAGGAGGACATCGAAGTATTTCAGAGGTGGCTGCTAGATTTGCTACCGGTAGGTTGTGACAACAGAACAGTAGAGATAAGAGTATCAGGCAAGAAAGAAAGAAGCAAAAAGAGTGGTGGAGGAGGAAAGAAGAAAGTGGATGGAACAGTGGACCAGAATGGTGGAGGAGGACAGAGAAGGTTCAGAAAGGTGTTATATGGGATGATTAAAAGTAAGAGGAAGAGCGGTACGGCAGATTATGCTCGAATGGTGAACAAAAGTGGACAAGATGTAGAGAATAAGGATGAACTCAGGAATATGTGGAAGGAGTATTTTGAAGAACTCCTGAACCCGAATGAAGGTCTCGATGAGGAGGAACAAGCCGAGGAGAAAAAAGAGGAGGAACAGCAAATAGATAAGACCTTACTTGGGGAGACGTGGAAGAGGCACTGGGCAAGATGAAGGGAGGGAATTCACCAGGTCTGGATGAGCTAAGTGTACAGATGGTGAGAGCAGCAGGAGAGATGGGGATACAATGGCTATATCGAGTAACGAAAATTGTGTTTAGACAGAAGATGATCCCAGAAGACTGGAAGAAGGGAATAATTGTCCCGATCTTTAAGAAGCGAAATAGAAAAGAGTGCAAGAATTACAGGGGGATATCATTGATGAGTCATTGTGCAAAGATTTTTGAGAAAATTTTGGAGCCAGCCGCGGTGGTCTAGCGGTTCTAGGCGCTCAGTCCGGAACCGCGGGACTGCTACGGTCGCAGGTTCGAATCCTGCGTCGGGCATGGATGTGTGTGATGTCCTTGGGTTAGTTGGGTTTAAGTAGTTCTAAGTTCTAGGGGACTGATGACCACAGATGTTAAGTCCCATAGTGCTCAGAGCCAAAATTTTGGAAGCACGAATTCGGCCAAAATTAGAATGAGAGAAGAGCAACATGGCTTCAGAACAGGAACGTCCACGTTGGATCTAATTTTTGCTGTAACTGCAGGAACAGCACTATGAATATGGAATAGATCCTCTAATGACTTTCCTGGACATTGAAAAAGCATCTGATAGTATATGTAGAAGCAAAGTGTGGAAAGCCCTGGAGAACAGAGGAGTAGCAAAACAGATATTTGGAGGATAAGGGAAATGTACCGTGGAAGTGTGACCTGTGTGAAAGTGGGAGGAGAGAGTTCAGCTTGGATTGAACAGAGGCTTGAGGCAGGGAAGTGCACTTTCCTCATTACTCTTCATTGTAGTGATGGATGATATTATGAGTACAGTAGCACAAGTAAATGGTGAAAGAAATATGAAAGCTGTGGTGTTTGAAGATGATCTGATGATTTGGGGAAATAAGGAGGAGGAATAAAAGAGCAGTTGGTCGTATGGGAACGAATAGTACAAGAATATACGATGAAATTTAATGTAAGTAAGAGTGAGATGATTATCACAACAAGAAAGAAGGAGAGAGGAACAACTGGAATAACAATTGGTGGGGAGCAATTGAGGAGAGTGGAGAGTTTCAAGTACCTGGGAATACTGATACAGGAAGATGGAAAAAACAATAGAAAAATAAACGAGCGAGGGAGAAAAGCAGAGACATTTCGGAAGAGTGTCAGAAGCCTGATGTGGAATAACGATGTACCCCAAATCAGTATAAGGGTTATATACTGGTCATACTATGTCCGATCCTGACATATGCATGGATTAGTTATGAAAGAAAGAGAGAAAAGCAAAGTACAACCTAGTGAGATGAAATTTTTGAGAAACAGTATTGGACTGACAAAAATAGACAGGTTAAGAAATGTGTGAATGTAGGCTTTCATGCCGATGAAATCTCGAGCTTCCATCCGGGTAGCTGCGTCGAAAATCCACGACGTTTCGATGAGTGTCATTGTCATCATCTTCTGGAGAAGATGGTGAAGATTCTCATCATCATCGCCAGAAGATGACGAGAATGACACTCATCGAAACGTCGCAGATTTTCGACGCAGCTACCCGGATGGATGCCCGAGAAGATTTCATCAGGTTAAGAAATGAGAGGATCAGAGAGATAACGAAGGTGGAGCCATTACAGGAGGGGACAGAGAAATCCAGGAGGATACACGACATGAAACTGGAAGGAGCAATAGAAAGACCGAGAGACAGATGGCTGAAAGGGTAGAGGATAAGACTGGACCAAGGTCAAGACGGAGAGATGGTGGCAAGACAGAAGACGATGGAGAGGGCTATGTTCCATACAGACCAGACCAGAGGCTGGAAACTGTCCAAGATGATGATGATGATGACGAGGTTGTAACAACACGCGTTACGGAGGACCTTTGGGAACTCAAATGTGAATTCCTCGAGGGAAGGCAACGTTCTTTTCGAGGTACACTATTGAGAAAATTTAGTTATCCGGCATTTGAGGCTAACTCCCGAATGATTCTGCTGCCGCCAACACACATTGCGCGTGAGAACCACGAAGATAAGATGCAAGGAAGTAGGGCACATACGGAGGCATATACAGAGTCTTTCTTCCATCGCTCTATTTGCGAGTGGAACAGGAAAGGGAATGACTAGTAGTGGTAACGGGTACCCTCCGCCATGCACCGTACGGTGGCTTGCGGTGTATTGATATAGATGTAGATGCAGACTGAATAAACCTTAATCGATACACACGGTACCGTACCGAAGTGCTACCGCCTCTCCTAAAGGAAGCACTACAGTGACATAATTACGTGGTATCAGCACGGTGGGTGTTCGACTCACTACTCGCTTGTGGCTCGGAAAGCGGTCATCCATATCTGTCCTGGTTCCTGTATGGGACGTGAAAGCATTGTCTGCTGGCCTCCACGCTCGCTTGATTTGACACCAAGGGAGATTTTTCTGTGAGATAAATTCAAAGAAAGTCTATGAACAAGTTTCGACGATTGAAAAACCTTTAAAACATCGCATAAATGCAATATGTGCAATGATATCGAAACAGTCTCTCCAGAAATCCTCGCACCTGTGACTGAAAACGTATATAGCAATGGATGGTGGGATTTCGTAACACTTGATGACATTAATGGAATTTTAAGAAAACGCTAATGACCACATTCTTTTGCGATTCTCTTGTTGTTGGTGTTGCTGATGTAATATTGCAATGTGAGTGTGTGTGGAGACGTTAAATACGTATGCGAAGTTTTTATTTAATTGACTTTATACTTCAGTTCCCTATTTTACAATCTATCCAGTTTACGACGTGCACCAATCTTTCAAGTCTCTGGAAGAAACAAGAGCAGAACTGTTGCTGCAGGTAAGTAGTGGCTCATCTTGGAACTCAAAATCCCTTGCATTCAAGTTTTCATATCGGTCCAACCACATGTTGTACAATTAATGTCAGTTTTAAATTAACTTTTCTCTACTGTAATGGCTTAAGCCATGGGCAGACCAAGTGCTACATCTGGAACGCGAGCAGCCGTGGTCATCGGCCTGTAGGAGAAGCACTGTCAATCCATTTGCCCATATCTTTGTCGTGACACTTCTATGTGCCAATGACCTGGTACTCTGACCAGCCTATAACCCTTAACTTGCCACGTATGATGCACAAGCGTACCATGAAAAAAGCTAATGTTACCCTGTGAGAGGATTTCGAAGTTTGACCGCGCGTGCATCTAGTGGATAAAAGTATCGGACTATAATTTAGAATATGGTGAAATTAACAGAAAAACTAAGCGAACTTTAACCTAGGAATTAATGAAAGTGCTAAAAAACATTTGTGAATGAAAAAAATGAACGGTCACCAGCCCAGTTAGGCACATTAATTGGGAAATAAATGTTTAAGAAAACTGAACATTGGTTATTAAAGTTACTTTCGTTAATATTTCCCTTTGCATAGCGCACAGCATACAAACTGACACAGGGCGCTCTGAGCTGTGTGTAGCAACAGTTATCAATAACGCACACACCAGTAATTATACAAAGCAAATTTGTACCAAGCTCATACTAATAACAGCTACACTCAACGTCATTACTCAAACCGATACTGAAATGTTACTGCATGAATTGCAGAACTAAATGTTGACATGAGGGACTTCTATCGTAATTGACATGGAAGCCGGCCGGTGTGGCCGAACGGTTCTAGGCGCTACAGTCTGGAACCGCTCGACCGCTACGGCTGCATGTTCGAATCCTGCCTCGGGCATGGGTGTATGTGATGTCCTTAGGTTGGTTAGGTTTAAGTAGTTCTAAGTTCTAGGGGACTGATGACCTCAGATGTTAAGTCTCATAGTACTCAGAGCCATTTTTTTGAAATGAAAAAAAAAAAACACAAATAAAGATAAATAATATCATAAATACACTGCTTATACTCCTCTACATACATCAATGTCCTTAGAAGCAGTAATAGTCCAGTTATCTTTCTAATATGTAGAGAGTATCATGGGGACACACAAACTAATATAGTGTCACTAGTCGATCTCTATAATTATTTCTGTAATAAAAGACTAATTCAAACAAAGCTAATCCTTCACTTCACTTCACTTGGAGTAGTTCACAATTTACTTTGCAAGACAAAAAATTCAACACTGAGCTCAATTAGCTTCGAAAAAGGAACCATTCATGATAGAAATCAAAACACAACTTTTTTAAAATGAGCTTAACTCTTTTTTCCTTTTCACCACCTGTGAAGCAAGTATTTTAGACAATAAAATTTACACAATCTGGCACTGTATTCCTGCAAAACTCTGCATTTCGATAAACTAAGAGTACTTTAGCAAAATACTATCTAACTCACTTTTGTGGTTTTAATTTTAACTTTTGCTCCTCCTTTTGCATTTGGCGAACAAAACAAAACAAAAAAAAAACAAAAAAAAAACTTTGAAACACTTGAATACAAGAATTGTTCATTTAAAACAGGTTACTCGGTTTTAGTAGCACTTAGGAGAGGATCCTGCATAGGTTCGTGATCAGGATAGAAGATATGGCTCCGGATACATATTTATAGCATTTGGATCAGTATTAAAACCACACTCACAAATTAACTGGTCCATGCCCATATACATAGCTGTATGTATGAAGTTAGTAAAGCAGTGTGAAACTTTTCCTTTGAATGTAAACAATGATAGTGTTGGAAAAACTTTTACGTTATTTGATTTTCAAACAGCTGAGCAAAACTGAACGTACTAAGACAGTTCTCTCTTTACTTATTCTGAACATCACTAAACTGACACACAATATTTTTAGCGCAACGCAATATGACTTTCAGAAATCCCTACAAAAGAATGGCCCTGACTGTCAATAACCTATACCTTTCATGAGTCACTTACCTCATAAAAATCTTCGTTACTCGAACTACAGCAATACAGAGAGCGCCAATACTGCCAGCTAAACAAAAGATTCTAACTACTGAAGGCACTAACTACAGATAGGCATAGTTAGCAAATTAAAGATTTTGACAGAGAACAAACAATGTGAAACTTCCTGGCAGATTAAAACTGTGTGCCCGACCGAGACTCGAACTCGGGACCTTTGCCTTTCGCGGGCAAGTGCTCTACCAACTGAGCTACCGAAGCACGACTCACGCCCGGTACTCACAGCTTCACTTCTGCCAGTACCGGGCGTGAGTCGTGCTTCGGTAGCTCAGTTGGTAGAGCACTTGCCCGCGAAAGGCAAAGGTCCCGAGTTCGAGTCTCGGTCGGGCACACAGTTTTAATCTGCCAGGAAGTTTCATATCAGCGCACACTCCGCTGCAGAGTGAAAATCTCATTCTGGAAACAAACAATGTATTTACCTTAATAGTCTTCAAAAATATGACATCCACTCTTACAAGTTTCCTTTTTTTTTGACGGACACACGTCCAGATAGTCCGCTCATAGTAACGTCTCAAAACTCTGGCATCTCTCTCCACACATCCACCACTGCTGGTGGCTCACCTCCAACTGCCCAACGCTACACTAGCGAATATTACAACAAAGAGTCCAACCAGCCACAAACTGCACACAGCGCAGTCAGCGATTTTCATACAGAGTTCTACGTGGTGTTACCAACATAAAAACCTAAACAGCCTACTTACAAGTGGCGAAGTTTTGGTGGCAAGCGACATGGCAGCTAGCTGCACTCCCAGCTCTTGATGTTCGAATGCTCTATAGAGTCTCTTCTTGGTGTAGGATTTTCAACAGATCAGAGCCATTCCTTTCTGCCGAGAATACCACATCCACATCCGACGCAAAAGTCCTTTTCAAAGCAGCGTCCAATTGCCTCTCTTAGCACCGTCGAAGCGTACCGTGCTACGGCTAGCCACATACTGCGTGCCGTTCACACCAAGGAGCCGCCCAGTTCGATCGCCAAAACCGCCTTTTACATCGCGTTATGCCACTGCCGTTGCGGAGGGACTTGTAACACTATGCTCGGGCGTACGATACTCTTTAAAGCCTGTACTATAGTAAGTTGACGGGCTTCACCTTATCAGAAAGGATTTTGGTATATATGTTGACCGTGTGTACCTGAACGGAGGCAAAATCAGACTTACACCCACTCAGTAACAACAATGATACGTCAAGCAAGTCTGAAGTACAACTACACGTTAGGACGGACAAGAAACCACACAGCAGATGTTACCAATTGTTAATAATACGGTCGCCAGCCTAATTAGGCATTAACTGAGTTTCTTCCCTGTACAAGTGGATGTACGTTCAGGCATAACAACACGTAGTAATACTGCATTATATGGTAAATTTTAGACCCAGAAAATCTACTGAACTAATAATCTCACTTTCTGTACTAATATGGACACGCCATAAATACACAACAATACACTATAATGTTTACTACAAACTTCGTATTGTCTATTGATTTGATTGAAATCGGGCATAGGTTACCCTAGAAATAGCACTTTCGAAATACACATACAATGTCAATTTTAAAAACAGTAAAACACTGATAAATTTAGGTTTTATATTGACTTTAACTTTGCTGGTCAAATCAGTTCAGTACACTTCAGAATTCGAATGGATAGAAAAGAAAAGAGAGTGGGAGGGGGGGGGCATGAAACTGTTATGATCACTGTATTGAAAATTTTGATTATTGGAAGCATTAAGCATTCAAGATTTGCAATATATGAGTTACTACTCCTTTTGTCTTATTTCCTGCTCATTTAACTACCATTATTTTTGTCTCAAATTAGTTAAACTTCATTAGTAAACCAATTTCAAAATTATCTTCCAACTTGGTCATACCTATATTATTCGTCCAGTACTTCATTAACAACAAAGTTCTTTAAACAGCATTCTAACATAGATAGGTCTGCGGGTAATTATTATTAACATAAACTTTAAATCTTCATCTCGGACACTCGGATTGCACAACACGTGGAAAGGACCCTGTCTAGTTAGTTGTGAGGATAATTAAATGATAGGACAGTTCTGGTAAAATTTAAGTTGTTATTGAACAGTATGGAACAAAAGTAACACTGGTCCACACGAATACAGTACTAAAAGTTTCAACCTGTTCGTATCGATGAGGCGGTGGGCAGGCGGCGAGATGGCAAGGCACCGAGCACACATACAATCACAGCAATGGCTCTTGATGTACCGGCACTTTGCTTCTTCTTAGCGTCGCAATACTTTTCCTTTTGTGCCTATGGAATATTGCCATGCTGTATAGGCGTCGGAAACGGCGCATCCGAGGCTCAACGAAATCACGTTTTCCAGGAGAGCCTCCTCGGTCCAGGACGTGTTTCTCAGACCGATGCCCAACTCCGACTACTACTGCTGAGTCCGTTGTGCCGTACAGCGCCCGGTGCATTTTCCCGCGCTCACCTGCCATCCCCCTTTTACCGCTCCCCTACAGACAGGGTATTCACCAAAGGGTTTGCATTTTACATATCCTAATACATTGCCTACGTATGGACCAGGCGCACAATTACAACTTTCACATCTTACAATAGATTATACATTAGTTACACTTCACTTCCATTACAACATTACTTGAAATTTGACATAAACATTAAAATTCACATCGAAAATTGTTTACAGTTTCTTTAACATAATGGCATGGAATAAAAAAGAAATGAAATCAGAACATCGATTATACTAATTGATCGAAGTTCAGAAGAAAAAAATTTATTATATGTACAATAATATAGCGTTGTTGTTGTTACAGACTTCACTACATCTTTTATACAAAACAATTACAAGAGTCCTCAGATTGAAGCAGCTTCCAATAAACATTGTTTTTTTATAAACATACACATACTACAAAGATTTACTATTTTAACAAATCATTTTGCTTTTATACATTACAAAACTATAAATTTCCTGTCACAAATCGATGACTTTAACTAACAAAGAATACACACTCCTTAATTGCAGATACACAGTTACATTATTTTAACCCACTTCTAATCGATATAAGTGTTACAATTCTCCAAGAAGTTTTTGCAGTTTGACGACAAATGGACGCCGGTCACCAGTCGTGTTCCAGAATTTTTTGCAGTGACACACAACGTCGCCCATCCACGTGGTCAAGGCCGGGTAATCTCACTTACACCCCGAGTCAGCCGAGTACGTCATGACTGGCACGGCAGGGCGAAGCCCAGCGTCTACTATTGTGTCAGTCGCCGCTACTGGTCCACAGACCCAGCCTTGGAGTCCATACTGCAACTCTGTCGCCACCGCAGCGCGATGCATGGGAGCCCCATGTGTCTGCCCAGTTCAGGAAGCCACTTGGCTGCCAGCCACTCGCACCCGCTCTTCAGCGTTGGTCAAGACTCCCGAGTCGGGCAACACCACCTCCGTGCTGCTGGGACACCCCACCCCACCACACCGCACTGCCTGTGGACACCGCCTGGGACACCCCACCCCACCGCACTGCCTGTGGACACCGCCTGGATGCTGCGCTGCGGCAGAGCCACGTGTGATGGCCAGGCCGTGGCTGTCGAGTCAGCAAGCCGAGTCGGCACGCTATGTTGCAAGCTGCTCGCTCTCCTGCCCTCTAGTTACTGCTAGGCTTGTCGGCAGAACACCAGGTTATTATGTGAGGTTCGAGTCCTCCCTCGGGCATGGCTGTGTGTTTGTCCTTAGGATACTTTAGGTTAAGTAGTGTGTAAGCTTAGGGACTGATGACCTTAGCAGTTAAGTCCCATAAGATTTCAAACACATTTGTACATTTGTATTACGTGAGGACGAAAACACGCTGCCGACCGGTTTGGCCGAGCGGTTCTAGGCGCTACAGTCTGGAATCGCAGGACCAGTACGGTCGCAGGTTCGAATCCTGCCTCGGGCATGGATGTGTGTGATGTCCTTAGGTTAGTTCGGTTTAAGTAGTTCTAAGTTCTAGGGGACTGATGACCTCAGACGTTAAGTCCCATAAGTGCTCAGAGCCATTTGGACCATTTGAAAACACGCTCGAATTAATGTACAAATTGGATGGATTAATTAAAGACTTGTTTGTGTTTATTGTCCTACTTGTACACAGCTATTTCTGAACAGTGGTGGAGTTAAGATGAATAAATTAATAAAGAACTTCCGCATAAGACTGCATTCGGTTTCATGTAGAAAATAGATAATTCCTAAGCTCTAAATCTTTTCATGTTTGTCAAACTGGAAATCGGATCTTGAAGTGCAAAATTCCATTTAATTCTTCTCTTTTAAACTACGATACTAGCAGGAGACATTGCTAATAATTTAATAACAAGTACACTGTTCTTCTTCTACTGATTTTTATTTCGAAATAGTTTTCGGCTTATTGGCTCATTTCCAGGAAACAACCGACTAGCGTCTGCAAGAGACCCTCGGTCTTGGGTAACAAAACGTTATAAGCAAAGATACAACCACTTGCATAGAGTGTTGTGCATCGAACGTGTTCCTTAATCCTGAAAATTATCCATCGTTTAGATGGATGCAACAAACATTTTACTCCATTGTAAACTAAACTCTAGCTAATGGACAGTGTTATACACAAGAATTAGAACATATAATCTTACACTTTTACAGGATATACGGTTACGATGACATAAGTTCAAATGGCTCTGAGCACTATGGGACTTAACATCTGAGGTCATCAGTCCCCTAGACTTAGAACTACTTAAACCTAACTAACCTAAGGACATCACACATATCCATGCCCGAGGCAGGATTCGAACCTGCGAACGTACCAGTTGCGCGGATCCGGACTGAAGTGCCTAGAAGCACTCGGCCACCGCGGCCGGCATGACATAAGTGAGCACTACCAACTTATGTCGAGAAAATACTCAGTTTGACAGTATCTCAGAAAAAAATCCATTTAACCTGTAATATTGTGAACTTTAATTATTTATTGTGCGTAACATAGTCCTTTGCAGAAAGCTTAATTCAACATTAAGAAACAAGTTTGATGCACAACATCCTTTGCTAGTGATTGTATCTTCACCTACAATCTTTGGTTACCTACGAACCAGTGTCTCTTGCAGACGCTGCTCAGTTGTTTCCTGAAGACGGCCTAATAAGCTGAAAAATAGCTCGAAATAAGCAAAAATTAGCAAAACAAACACAGTGTACTTGTTATTAAACCTTAAATATAGAACTGTTCTACCAAGAAATAACGGACGGATCCATAAATAACATTCCTAATAGGTTACATTTGAAAAAGAGAAGCTGATATCGATATCTCTGTAATTAATATAGCTATGAAAAGAAACTATATGCCATTTAGAGACTACCTTTACACGCTTCATTTGGTTGGAGATAGAATTGCGACATCTTAAACGGATCAGAAAATATCTGAGAGGAATAGCTTCTCTGATTCAAGCTGTATATTGTAAACAGTAATGGCCCTATAGCATTTTTGGAGTGCTATTCAAACTGCCTTTAAGCCGAAACTAAGAAATGTAGTGATGTTGGACGCTCCGATCTCGAGAGAGGTTTCCGTTCTAACACATCTCAAAGGTGTTCGAGTGGATTTAGGCCGGGTCTCTGGTCAGGCCATTCAAGAATGTTATTGTCTACAGACTCTTGTCTCACAGATGCTGCTTTATGACAGTTTGCAGAGTCATGTCGATAAAAACAATCGCCGTCTCTGAATTGTTCCCCTAGTGTAGGCAGTACACAATACTGCAAAATGTGGTCACAGTTAAACGTTTTCTTGAATTCAATAAGGGAACCATACTCTTACGAAAAATAGCTCCATACCCCAACACTACGTCATCTGTACTTCCCTGATGCCAGGCAACGCACTGCAGGGATTCGTCACACCCAAATCCCTACATCTGAATCCCACAGAGTATAGCATGATTCATCACCACAGATCACTGGTTTCTAGTTATCCATTCTCCAGTGACATCGCTCCTTACACCATCCCAAGTACCGTTTAATGTTGACTATTGAAAAGTGCACATGAAATACTTGAAATGTACTCGTAGTTGCGAATATGCGCCACCATCGGCTGAGTAATGAAGTAACGGCCATGAAAATTTGTCCCAGGGCGGGATTCGAACCTGGATTTCCCGCTCATCACGAGCGATCGCCTTAACCATAGGCTACCCGAGCACACTTCAGGGCCAGACCGAAAGTTGCAGATGTCTGAGCCATGTTTGGATCTGGCCGTAAAGTGTGCTCGGATAGCCTAATGATAAGGGTGACAGCCCACGATGAACGGGAAATCCAGATTGGAGCCTCGGTCTGGCACGAATTATAGTTGTCATTGTACAGCCGATGGTTGTCCATATTCGCAACTGCGAATATATTTCACGCATTTCATAATGGCTGTAGTCGCTTGCTCCGTCTGAAGGGACACTGCATCCTACTTCTGAACAACACGGGCACTGCAACATCGTATAGAAATGTATGGCTGAGCAGCTGCTCGACCGTTGTGTCCCGTGTTTTTCTTTTTCCCACGCCCAGTTTTCGTGCTAGATGGTCTGTTAGCAACACAATGCAACACACGAGTGAATCTTTCGGCTGATTGCACGTGACTGTTTACAAGGCCCTTCGAAATCCTCGACGGTCCCTTTCTGTCCATGAGGTGTGCACGGTGTTGATTTAGATATGGTTGTTCCTTCGCGTTTCAAATTCACAGTCACGTCACTAACCTTCGTCTCGTGCTGCTTTAGAAGCGTTGAAATGCGCCTGATAGATCTGTTACACCGAGAGAGGTAGCATAGTCGTTAGGACACTGGACTCGCATTCGGGAGGGCGACGGTTCAAACCCGCCTCTGGCAGTCCTAATTTAGGTTTTCCGTAATTTTCCTAAATCGCTTCAGGCAAATGCCGGGATAGTTCCTTTGAAAGGGTACGACCGACTTCCATCCCCATCCTTCCCTAACCCGAGCTTGCGTTCCGTCTCTAATGACCTCGTTGTCGACGGGACGTTAAACACTAACCACCACCACCATCTTCCCTAGCCCCCAAAACGAACCAACCAGCCAAGACCTGTTCCTCAAGTGAGATCTAACGAATTCAATAACTGTGCTGACAGACGCGTTCTGTTGCTAATGGTTCTCTGCTGACAGCATAATACTTCTCGCGCCGTTTTACGCTGACCTGTCATGGCGTGTAATGGTTAATTGCAATTCATACGGGGTGTTCAAAAAGTCTCTCCACAGTGCCGTATGATTGTTAGCCGCGCGTGGCGTATGCCACATTGAATATACCGAAATGAAACTCAGTGAAATACAAGTTATTAATTAATTGAATATTCATTTTTACTTACAAATTTTCACATTAAATGGTGAAGTGTCCCCCCTGTTGTTGAATACACTTCAATTCGTCTAATCATGTATCCAAACACAAGCTGTATCATTTCTTCTGTAACAGAAGCAGTGAAAGTGGATATTGCAGTTTTCAATTCATCGATGGATTTTGGACGGTTTTTATACAGTTGCCTTCGCTGCACCCCTGAAGAAAAAGTCAGGTGGTGTTAGCTCAGGCGATCGTGGAGGCCAAAGTCCCTGTGAAATTGTGCTATCACCAAAAACATCAGCAAGCAGTGACACTGAAACGCGAGCTGTATGCGCGGTTGCACCATCTTGTTGAAAATAACCGTTCAGTATTTCACCTAACACAAGTTCTCCTATGAATGGATACGATATATCACTACAGTATCTTTGGGCGTTTATTGTTTCGTTGAAAAATATGGGACCCACAATGCGACGTTTAGAAATGTTAATCCAAACTCCTATTTTCACAGAATGAAGTGGTTCCTCATTAATACACAATGGATTTGGAGTACTCCACATACGAGAATTTTGCGAGTTCATGTACCCGCATAAATGGAACCACACCTCATCACTGAAAAAACGTTTCTTTAAGAATATCCCTCCTATTTTGTTGAACGAAATCTTTGAACCATTGACAATAATGCAGTCTCTTTCCATGATCAGTATTTTTCAGTTCTTGAACGACTGCCACTTTGTATGGGAAAAGTTCTAATTTTTTCCTTACAGCTGTGCGGGCCGTTCCGACACTAACATCGATTTCCTGGGCGAGTTTTCTTACTGACTTGTTCGAACTCATTGAGTAGTTTATCCACAGAAAAAACGCTAGGACGGCCTCTTCTCGGTGCATCTCTCACTGAACCAGGACATCGAAATTTGTTAATAAAATCTCGCACAGTATCGTGATGTGCGAGTGCTGTCTCCGGGAAAACTGAATTAAATGTTTGACGAACTGAAACTGTGTATTTACCGCCAGCTTTAAACACTTGTTCGACTAAAAACACACGTACTTCAATGGCTAGCATTTTAACAGTGACAAAAACGAAACAAGCGAACAAAGGAACTAAAACGTTCACGTCTACACGTAACGACACACACCAACGATACTACTGACGCTGGCTGAGATAAGCGAAACTGTGGAATGTTGGGAGTCAACTTGAAGTACCCAGGCAGGTGAACAATCATACGGCACGCGCGGCTAACCATCATACGGCACTGCGGAGAGACTTTTTGAACACCCCGTATAAGTAGTCCGGATATTTAGTTCAACAAAATGGAGGGATAATGAAACGTTTTTCACTCAAGAGGCGTGGTGTCATTTATTCGGGTACATGAACTCGCAAAATTCTCGTATGTGGAGTACTGCAAATCCATTGAGACAAGTGTAATGTGCTGCGAATACATAGAAAGAAAGATTCTTTATCATTTAGCTATAATATAGCAGGTCAGCAACTGGAAGCAGTGAATTCCATAAATTATCTGGGAGTACGCATTAGGAGTGATTTAAAATGGAATGACCGTATAAAGTTGATCGTCGGTAAAGCAGATGCCAGACTGAGATTCATTGGAAGAATCCTAAGGAAATGCGATCCGAAAACAAAGGAAGCAGGATACAGCACACTTGTTTGCCCACTGCTTGAATACTGCTCACCGGTGTGGGATCCGTACCAGATAGGGTTGATAGAAGAGAGAGAGAAGATCCAACGGAGAGCAGCGCGCTTCGTTACAGGATCATTTAAAGTGCGCGTCATTTACGACGGCGGTCGAGTTTAGGTTCGTTCTGCGCATCTGACGTCACAAAACACAGTCAGCCAATGAACAGAGAACGACGTTGCCAGAGCTCGACTGCAGTGAAGAGCACGGACGAGTGTCTTCAGTTTTAGAAACGTTCAGTCATAAATAAAGTAATTGAACAAAACCAATGTCTTGATAGCAGACTTTCTATAAAAGAAAGTTTGGAAAAACCATTCTCTATACCAACTGTTTCATATTATATTAATTAATTAAACCAAACAAGCAATAAGCCTCCAAATTCAGGCGATAGCAAGCAAATTAATTCTCACTAACCGCTTTTTCGCAATAAAGAACAGCGGCAATTGTTTATGTCCTATTTTACTTCGACGAAACGTCAGTAATTCATAGTGATACCAAGTGTTTGTCGGTATTTTGCTTGATTCTTTAAAGTACTCAAGAAAGTCTGTTACACGACGAACTGCGTTAGTGTAATGGTTAAGATATTTGGCTGTTAAGCAAAAGATTCCGAGTTCAAATCTTTCTTTCAAATCTTTCTTTATTTAAAAATATTTACTTAATGAATTTTATTAGTTTGACTGTAATTTTTTGAAATTTCTAGTGGCAACTAAAATCGACCATACGGAAAGTATACGCTGTGGACTTGTACCTCTGCAAACTCTTCAAAATTTCGTGCAATGGTTTACTACATTTAATGCTGCACAATAACTGCGTTGAACATCGAAACAAAATTATGTCATTTATGGGGGGAAGGTATCAGTCAAGAAGATGTGTAAAAATCAAATCTTTGTGCCAAATAGTTATTGTGAAATCGAATGATAAGTGTGTCAAAGCAGTCGGAACACCATGTATCTGCACAGGCGAGCAGTGCAATGATGACAAAATCGCGCACAGCGCGGAATGCGGGGAGCACGTCTCTGAAGCAGCGAAGGGTTAATGCGGCCGTGGTGGCTATACTTCCTAAACTGCGTGCTCCACCCTAAACGTAAGTTTGCAAACTATACTATACTATGGCGCTGCTTCTCTTGGCGCGTGCAACTGGCAACACAGCAATCTCCCACGTCTGGGTGAGCATGACTGAGCCGCCAAGATAAAAGAATTGAACTATAGTAATGGCGAAAACGTTACGGAGATGATAGATAAACTCCAGTGCAAGACTCTGCAAGAGAGACGCTCAGTAGCTCGGTACGGGCTTTTGTTGAAGTTTCGAGAACATACCTTCACCGAGGAGTCAAGCAGTATATCGCTCCCACCTACGTATATCTCGCGAATAGACCATGAGGATAAAATCAGAGGGATTAGAGCCTACACAGAGGTATACCGACAATCTTTCTTTCCATGAACAATACGAGACTGGAATAGAAGGGAGAACTGATAGAGGTACTCAAAGTACCCTCCGCCCCACACTGTCAGGTGGCTCGCTGAGTATGGATGTAGATGTAGATACGTGGATAACGCGTGTTTTCATGAATGCGATAGATGTCATTTCACGCTGGTGGAAAGAACGTTACGGAAAAGTGGTGCGTTTTACAAGAGCTGACTTGGGTTGTTGTTATTGTGGTCTTCAGTCCTGAGACTGGTTTGATGCAGCTCTCCACTCTAATCTATCCTGTGCAAGCTTCTTCATCTCCCCGTACCTACTGCAGCCTACATCCTTCTGAATCTGCTTAGTGTATTCATCTCTTGGTCTCCCTCTACGATTTTTACCCTCCACGCTGCCCTCCAATACTAAATTGGTGATCACCCGATGTCTCAGAACATGTCCTACCAACCGATCCCTTCTTCTAGTCAAGTTGTGCCACAAACTGCTCTTCTCCCCAATTCTATTCAATACCTCCTCATTAGTTATGTGATCTACCCATCTAATCTTCAGCATTCTTCTGTAGCACCACATTTCGAAAGCTTCTATTCTCCTCTTGTCTAAACTATTTATCGTCCACGTTTCACTTCCATACATGGCCACACTCCATACAAATACATTCAGAAACGACTTCCTGACATTTAAATCTATATTCGATGTTAACAAATTTTTCTCCTTCAGAAAGGCTTTCCATGCCATTGCCAGTCTACATTTTATATCCTCTCTACTTCGACCATCATCAGTTATTTTGCTCCCCAAATAGCAAAACTCCTTTACTACTTTAAGTGTCTCATTTCCTAATCTAATTCCCTCGGCATCGCCCGACTTAATTCGACTACATTCCATTATCCTCGTTTTGCTTTTGTTGGTGTTCATCTTATATCCTCCTTTCAAGACACTGTCCATTCCGTTCAACTGCTCTTCCAAGTCCTTTGCTGTCTCTGACAGAATTACAATGTCATCGGCGAACCTCAAAGTTTTTATTTCTTCTCCATGGATTTTAATACCCACCCCGGACTTTTCTTTTTTCCTTTATTGCTTGCTCAATATATAGATTGAATAACATCGGGGATAGGCTACAACCCTGTCTCATTCCCTTCCCAACCACTGCTTCTTGGGTTAAGTCCCAGATATTCCACAGTCCGCAACTCGTGGTCGTGCGGTAGCGTTCTCGCTTCCCGCGCCCGAGTTCCCGACTTCGATTCCCGGCGGGGTCAGGGATTTTCTCTGCCTCGTGATGACTGGGTGTTGTGTGATGTCCTTAGGTTAGTTAGGTTTAAGTAGTTCTAAGTTCTAGCGGACTGACGACCATAGATGTTAAGTCCCATAGTGCTCAGAGCCAGATATTCCATATAGTGGACACAGGCTGCGAGTGAAGTTTTTAAGTTCCTAGCGGACAAGGACCTAGCAAATAATCTAACCCATAGGTAAATAGGAACAAACACTGTGCTACGCTGCCGACAGTGGTGTGAAATTTCGCTGAGAGCGGAGAGAGCGTGCAGCCAACCGCCTCGGCGGCGACGCCTTTGTCGGTGCACGTGCCCCCAGCGGCCAGTGGCCAGCGGGCACAGCGGACGGGGACCAAAGAGGCGGCCGGCCGGCCGGACCCCGCGGCCAGCTGCCGGTCACTCGCCATTGTCCGGCGGACACAGACGTAAACGCCGGATTTACGAGCCGCCGCCGCCGCCGCCGCCGCCGCCGCCGCCCGCCGTTCGCGCCTCCCCCGCACGCCTGTTTGCGGCCACCGGCTCAGCCGATTATCCGCTCGAATGTTCCTTTCACAGCCGGCTTCCGGCACGGGGTTAGCACTGTCAAAAGCGCTCGAGGAGGGTCATTTGTAATGCTTCCTCGGCGCTGTTACACTTCTATTTGCGCTAAAGACCTGGACGGACTGCTCTGCCCAACTCACTCCTCCTCGAGAGCGTTGGGCGGTTCCTTTTTCCAGCAGCGCGACCAGCCCACAGTCGCTCGATTTCCAGTCGTGTCCAGGGTGCCTATTCTGTTTCTTTCCGCTATTGTGCCGATCGGTTCGGTACTCAAGAGCATCGAACGGCCTAGTACTCGAATTAGAGCCCCAGCATTATTCAGTATGTATTTCGGTAGCGATACCGTTCGGGTCTAGAGAACCGAAGCGCTGTTGGTTCGCCTCGCGCAAGCCAGTCAAAAGCAAGCTGCCGCAGATCCGCGCATGCGCACTGCAGCGCGCACGGGGCCACGAATCAACTCCGACTCAAAGGAAGGCTTCGGCGCTTGTTCGTGACGTCACCTCAGCTAGGCACGGCGAACGCTAGGTCTGTTGCAGGCATACTCATAATGGTGATGTCTCCCTCTCTGACAATGTGAAACTATTGGTGGTAGTTCAACACACATTGTTTTGAGAGATTTCTGCAATCAATTAATTGTGCAATTCATTATACTTCTTAACAAATAGTGTACTCCTGAACTTAAATTTCCACCTGTTTTAAGGATTGATATACAAAACCAACTGCATGGTCCAGCAGCAACTGAATTCGTGCTTCTTTACCTTATTTGTAAATCTGAGGAAGGTACGTTTGCACTGGGTTGCTTTTACAAGAAACTGTGAACACATTGGTGCTCCTCTTTAGGTGTCTTGGTTGACTATGGGGTGAGGAGCACTGAATGTTAATGAAATATCTTGCGATTGTACACGTTGGGGGAGGGTGGGGGCAGAAGAAGAGGCAAAAGAGAGATACTTGTTTTATCAAATAAAATTTTTTTATATTATAAAGTTTCTCCTTTCATTTGGAAGAGGGGAATATTTATCTTTTCTAATGTGCATGTTTAAAAAAGTTTAAGCACAACAGTATTTTCGATGTATGAAGCTATTTTGTTTCCTGTTTAGAATTCCTTTCGTTGAAAACGACTGTAATCTAATGACTGGCAACAGTTGGACATTTACACATGTAAATTAGTTCACATTTCCAGTGACGATGTCAAACGAAAATAAAGAAATAAACAACAGAAACGAGTTCATTGTAAGGGGGTTGGGGTAAATTTCGATAACAAAATGGATCAAGTAAATATAGTTACTTGAATGTAAAATTTCCGAAGCTTGCAATGAGACAAAGCATTTTCTCATACTGATCTACGTTTGTTTCGACAGGATTCAGTAAAGATCTTCATTTGTAGCTTTACGGTAGTAAGAAAATCTTTCATCTTAATAAAACTGCAGAATCCAAAACAATACCAAACATTTTGTCCAGAAGTAAGAGATTTATAGTGATAAGCACGCCCAGGCGTTTCCGCCTGCAACAGACCCGGCGTCCGCCGTGCCTAGCTGACGTGACGTCATCAACAAGCGCCGAGGCCTTCCTTTGAGTCGGAGTTGCACGAACACAAGGCGACTAGCAGGCGGCACAGACGCGCTGTTCTTCGACGTACCGAAAATTGTGTTTAACGCATGACGCCGCATTCCGCCGAGCTGACGTGCCCACCTTAATCGCCCTTGCCTCCTCCTTAACAGCATCAGACGCAGTATATCCATTTCCATGATTCTCAGCTGGAATGCATAGAAATTTTTAGTTTCCCTGACCGTATGTTTCCAAGCATGCATAATAACGACAACGTATTTGACTGTATTCTGCAGATTGTCGTAAATGCCGCATTATGTCATCTTATTCTCATTCACACTGTTTTGGATTTTACGTTTCGGAAAAGAGTTAGGAATACTGTGTAGTACCACATTGTACAAATACATCTATAAAAACACCCGAAAAATTGACTCTGAGAGTTTCAAAGAATAAGAAGTTAAACAGAATGTGGTTACGACTCGCTCCTAGAGATCCAGATGATTAAGTAGCCCACTTCCCTATATGATACTTCAACGATTTGGGTCTTAAAAACAAAATTGAAAAAAAACGCATTTTAGAGAGCTCCTGCAGTTCGTCGAAGTTTATAACATGCATCTCATGTATGAAAATGTTTCGTATCTGGTGCTACAGTCTAAAAATATTACGGCGGAGATCTTTCATCTCTGTCTACTGCTGCTGAGGATTCGATCGCAGATAAATACTTGTGACCAGCAAGATTATGAAGATGACTGTTGCTAGTTACATTCCCAGTAATTTAAGTTGCGCTCTTAGATTCCTGTCTAACCGCATACTCGGAAATCGCTACGTATTCGGAAAAAATTGTGAATTATTTCTGACAAGAAAAAATATAATGGTCACTAGTCGGTTGTTTCACTCACAGCAATTTCTTCTCCAGTAATTTCATATTTCGTTTTCTAAACACACAGAAACCACGAAATCATTACTGAGGAAGTGCGCTCTTACATGTAAGTAATAATGAATATTGCAGAAAAATGTTAACTTACACGAATAACAATGTCTCAGAACCTGTTGCATATATGAAGAGGGAAAAAAATAATTTTTCTACCCATCCGTACGCGAACCCGCGCCCTGTCGTGTCGCATTCCAGCGCGCTAACCACTTGGCGACGCTAAACAACAAAGACATGCTCTTCAAATCTCTGACTATTACGTCGGGGAACGTAGTCTGACTTCGCTGCCAAACGGTGCTGCGTAAGTCATAAATGCGTGACAGTTTAGAAGTTTTCCAATATCAGGCTTCACATAATTGCCTTCCATTGCTACTTGAAAGTTGTAAACACGTTTAGATAGTTATTAGCTAAACGATTTGTGGGAAAAAGTACACAAGTCACTAGTAACGTCAATTCACACTCATGTAATATTCGTAAGCAGAGCCGATGTCTTGATATTTAATGATCTTTAAACTCTTATTTGCATAAAAATAACACGTATTTTGAGAGAATATTGACCGAAAACTTTTTTTTGACGTAATCATTCACAGTAACAACCTAACCTAACCATATTTCTAACAAAGGAAAATCGTCTATTATGAACTCACTTTCCAACTGGATGCGTCCTCTGGTGATTCTTTAGTAACACAATCACTAAATCCAAAGCTAAAACCGCTAAATATGTTTAAAATAACAAATTATAGGTGTACATAAACCACAGCTCACCGATCGACAGGGCTACAACGAAATCCAAAACCTCTCGGTACAAGTGTCGTAAAATCGGTGAGAGGACCGTTCGGTAACAGGTCTCAGAAGCTTACTGAATATGATATTTGGATAAAGAGCCGAAAATGACGTCACTACCGAAACGAACCTACTACACCGATCGATATGAACGATACAGGATAGGGCCCCAGGTTACGGCTTGCTTCTCCGTACAAACCTAGCGACCGGCGCATGTGATTAAAACTACACAAAGCTGTGAAGCTTAGAATTCATGGAAACATCGCGCAGTAATGTGCCAATGTCCATCGCTCCGGCGATCTGAATTAGCGTGCACTTGGGGGCACTGCTCGGCAAGTAGCTTCTAGGCTTTTGTGGAGGACACGCTGTGCGCGGCTGAAGAAGCAGGCTGTCTGTCAGCTCTGTGACTAGGTGCGGGGCCGCGAGATACACGGGCCCTGCAATGAACTTGTGACGTCACACCGGTGGCGGTACAGAAAAACCTCGAGGAGTGGACGCTAAAGATATCTTGAGCTACCTTTACTTTTACCGTAATAAAAAGTGATCAAGTCACGTTCCAAGTTTAAGAAAGTTTTATTTAAGCTGATTACACACATGTCACACAGATCAGTTTGGATTTCGTAGAAATATTGGAACACGTGAGGCAATACTGACCCTACGACTTATTTTAGAAGATAGATTCAGGAAAGGCAAACCTATGTTTCTAGCATTTGTAGACTTAGAGAAAGCTTTTGACAACGTTGACTGGAATGCTCTCTTTCAAATTCTGAAGGTGGCAGAGGTAAAATACAGGGAGCGAAAGGCTATTTACAATTTGTACAGATACCAGACAACAGTTATAAGAGTCGAGGGGCATGAAAGGGAAGCAGTGGTTGGGAAGGGAGTTGGAGGGTTGTAACCTCTCCCCGATGTTACTCAATCTGTATATTGAGCAACCAGTAAAGGATACAAAAGAAAAATTCGGAGTAGGTGTTGAAATCCATGGAGAAGAAATAAAAACTTTGAGGTTCGCCGATGACATTGTAATTCTGTCAGAGACAGCAAAGGACTTGGAAGAGCAGTTGAACGGAATGGACAGTGTCTTGAAAGGAGGATATAAGATGAACATGAACAAAAGCAAAACGAGAAAAAATGGAATGTAGTCGAATTAAGCCGGGCGATGCTGAGGGAATTAGATGAGCAAATGAGACACTTAAAGTAGTAAAGGAGGTTTGCTATTTGGGGAGCAATATAACTGATGATGGTCAAAGTAGAGAGGATATAAAATGTAGACTGGCAATGGCAAGGAAAGCGTTTCTGAAGAAGAGAAATTTGATAACATCGAGTATAGATTCAAGTGTCAGGAAGTCGTTCCTGAAAGTATTTGTATGGAGTGTAGGCATGTACGGAAGTGAAACATGGATGGTAAATAGTTTGGACAAGAAGAGAATAGAAGCTTTCGAAATGTGGTGCTATAGAAGAATGCTGAAGATTAGATGGGTAGATCACATAACTAATGAGGAGGTACCGAATAGAATTGGGGAGATGAGGAGTTTGTGTCACAACTTGACTAGAAGAAGGGACCGGTTGGTCGGACATGTTCTGAGGCATCAAGGGATCCCAAATTTAGCATTGGAGGGCAGCGTGTAGGATAAAAATCGTAGACGGAGACCAAGAGATGAATACACTAAGCAGATTCGGAAGGATGTAGGTTGCAGTAAGTACTGGGAGATGAAGAAGCTTGCACAGGATAGAGTAGCATGGAGAGCTGCATCAAACCAGTCTCAGGACTGAAGACCACAACAACAAGAGAATGCCATCTAATGATATAAAAAAGTTACAATTGTAGTTCTCTTCCTTGAATGATGAATTTTAGGCGGGTCGACGCTTGGAGCACTTAACAGAAAACAGCATTAACATTAGATTTCCAGTTGTAGCCTTTTCTTTTCAGTAATAACATACACACTGAAACACACCACAGACACACCCCAAATGCATACTCCCATGGTCATGGCATTACTCTTCTATCCTAAAATTCATCATATCACATGTTACAGCCATGTATTTGTACGCCACAATGTTGAAAAACTTCTTTTTACTGTAGCAATAGATGAAGGTAGACAAGCAAAAATGTGCAAAGCAGCATATGAAATAGGATAAACAGGTAACGCTTGCATCACAACATTACAATCAAGTGATCACTCTCACTCTTCACTAATTTTCACACCTGCACTTGCTACAACTAGGACTTTTTACTTATTCATTCTTCAGTCTCAATATTTCTGCTTCTGAATGTAAACTAGCTTTCTATTCGGCGAATAGTCCGTATTTATAACGCTTCGTATCTAAGGTTCAAAAATGGTTCAAATGGCTCTAAGCACTATGGGACTTAACATCTGAGGTCATCAGTCAGACTTAGAACTAATTAAACCTAACTAACCTAAGGACATCACACACATCCATGCCCGAGGCAGGAATCGAACCTGCGACCGCAGCAGCATCACGGTTCTTGACCGAAGCGCCTAGAACCGCTCGGCCACCGCGGCCGGCTATCTAAGGTTCTCTGTACAAGAAAAACTGTAGAATATTCGCGACTTTTCTCGGATAAATGCCAGACAGAGTATCGAGGTCAGTAGATTGGCAGCGACTTTTCTCTTAAGTATGTGTTAGCTATCTATGTGCCAGGCAGCAACGTACAAAACGCGATAACTCGGACACGCGTGCGATATGGGAGAGTACAATTACTCGATAACTCGATTCAGTCGAGTCGACCCAACGACAGAAACGAACGAATAGCGTGCGGGCTGACTGCCGGGGGCGGCGTGGGTGGCAATGGGGGCGGCTCCGCAAGGGGGAGGCGCGCGCCCCGTGCGTCCCCCATATGTAGTCGCCACTGCGTCACACTGGGCTTGTTCGCCACGATTCGCGAACGCTCCGTGCAGGGCCCACGGGTAATCAATACTTGATTGAAAATGTATCCTCTAAATGACTTGACATTATTTTACACATGTCGTAACATGGGTGTCCAGTGGATCCCCATGGTATATTAATGTTGCTACAAACGTATAACATTAATAACTAGATTATTTAACACAAATTGTCCGCCCCGGTAGTGGTCAGCTCGACGGACTGTCAATTTAAGGGCCCGGGTTTAACTCTCGGCTGGGTCGGAGATTTTCTCCGCTTAGGGACTGGGTGTTCTGTTGAAACTTCCTGGCAGATTAAAACTGTGTGTCCGACCGAGACTCGAACTCGGGACCTTTGCCTTTCGCGGGCAAGTGCTCTACCATCTGAGCTACCGAAGCACGACTCACGCCCGGTACTCACAGCTTTACTTCTGCCAGTACCTCGTCTCCTACCTTCCAAACTTTACAGAAGCTCTCCTGCGGACCTTGCAGAACTAGCACTCCTGAAAGAAAGGATATAGCGGAGACATGGCTTAGCCACAGCCTGGGGGATGTTTCCAGAATGAGATTTTCACTCTGCAGCGGAGTGGTAGAGCACTTGCCCGCGAAAGGCAAAGGTTCCTAGTTCGAGTCTTGGTCGGACACACAGTTTTAATCTGCCAGGAAGTTTCATATCAGCGCACACTCCGCTGCAGAGTGAAAATCTCATTCTGGGTGTTCTGTTGTCGTAATCATCATCATTTCAGCCCCATCGAGGCGCAAGTCAGCGACGTGGCGTCACATCGAAAGACTTGCACCAGGCGAGCAGTCTACGCGACGGGAGGCCCTCGTCACACGACACTATTATTATTAATACAAATTAATGTAGAGACAACTATATAAATTGCGAAATTGAATCAGTTAATGCTTAGTTCAAGATATGATGTATTTTATTACAGTAAATAAAAGATAATACCTGCAGTTATGTTTACACAACATTATCTGAATATTCAGTGTTTCAACAGCCTCCATTTGGTGACTCATTACAATTACCATTATACACTGATCACAGACTGTAAGAAAATTTTCATACACATATGTTTCCACACTTATGACAAGTAAACTGAGTTTTTACATCCTTATTCCTAGGCCAGATGATGCACCTCCTTTTCGCTGGTGGCACTTCTTCTTGTGCTGGTTTGTCATTAACGGCAGATGTTGACCCCCCATCCAATATTGCCCTCTTCTTTAGCTGGTCTTGCACCAAGCCAAATCCAATTTCCCAAAGAAAATCTTTTCTTGCCGTTTTAAGTATGAGTATCTGAATTTTCACCAACTTGTTTGGCACTATCTTGTAACGAAAGTGTTAATGTGGAGGTCTAGAAGCTTCCCAGTCACTAAGTAAATGCAAAATAATAATAAATATGAGCAGCACAAGAATGAAAAACTGGTGATCGGAAATAAACAGATGTGAGATATTCAAATGGCTCTGAGCACTATGGGACTTAACTTCTGAGGTCATCAGTCCCCTAGAACTTAGAACTACTTAAACCTAACTAACCTAAGGACATCATACACATCCATGCCCGAGGCAGGATTCGAACCTGCGACCGTAGCGGTGGCGCGGCTCCAGGCTGTAATGCCTAGAACCGCTCGGCCACTCCGCCGGCAGATGTGAGAGAGGATTGCTAGACGACAGGCTGTGTTGCCTACTTTGTTCATATAAATTTAGCTATACTAAATGTGCTGGGTATCGGACACCATGTTAACAATTAAAGGCTAAACACGCAGTCCAGCGCTGGTCTGAAACAGTTACTCGCTCCTTGGAGACGGCTCGTGCGGCTCGTAAGACCTGTAGTGTTACGTGCTCTGACGTACGCGCCACAGCCTGTCTTTCTCGGGGAGCAGCCGCGAATCCTCCCGAAACCAGGTAGGAAAGCAGGTAACAGGACCGAATCCTCCCAAACTGACACAATGCTACAGAACATTGCGTGCGCTGATGACCACAGCTGCATGCGGCCACTTCGTTGTTCGAGGCCACAGAGCACTGTCTGCCCACGAATGCTCCAGATGTTCTACATCTACATCTACATCCATACTCCGCAAGCCACCTGACGGTGTGTGGCGGAGGGTACCCTGAGTACCTCTATCAGTTCTCCATTCTATTCCAGTCTCGTATTGTGCGTGGAAAGAAGCATTGTCTGTATGCTTCTGTGTGGGCTCTAATCTCTCTGATTTTATCCTCATGGTCTCTTCGCGAGATATATGTAGTAGGGATCAATATACTGCTGGACTCTTCGGTGAAGGTATGTTCTCGAAACTTCAACAAAAGACCGTACCGAGCTACTGAGCGTCTCTCCTGTAGAGTCTTCCACTGGAGTTTATCTATCATCTCCGTAACGCTTTCGTGATTACTAAATGATCCTGTAACGAAGCACGCTGCTCTCCGTTGGATCTTCTCTATCTCTTCTATCAACCCTATCTGGTACGGTTCCCACACCGCTGAGCAGTATTCAAGCAGTGGGCGAACGAGTGTACTGTAACCTACGTCCTTTGTTTTCGGATTGCATTTCCTTAGGATTCTTCCAATGAATCTCAGTCTGGCATCTGCTTTACCAACGATCAACTTTATATGATCATTCCATTTTAAATCACTCCTAATGCGTACTCCCAGATAATTTATGCAATTAACTGCTTCCAGTTGCTGACCTGCTATTTTGTAGCTAAATGATAAGGGATCTATCTTTCTATGTATTCGCAGCACATTACACTTGTCTACATTGAGATTCAATTGCCATTCCCTGCACCATGCGTCGATTCCCTGCAGATCCTCCTGCATTTCAGTACAATTTTCCATTGTTACAACCTCTCGATACACCACAGCATCATCTGCAAAAAGCCTCAGTGAACTTCCGATGTCATCCACCAGGTCATTTATGTATATTGTGAACAGCAACGGTCCCATGTCACTCCCCTGTGGCACACCTGAAATCACTCTTATTTCGGAAGACTTCTCTCCATTGAGAATGACATGCTGCGTTCTGTTATCTAGGAACTCCTCAATCCAATCACACAACTGGTCTGATAGTCCATATGCTCTTACTCTGTTCATTAAACGACTGTGGGGAACTGTATCGAACGCCTTGCGGAAGTCAAGAAACACGGCATCTACCTGGGAACCCGTGTCTATGGCCCTCTGAGTCTCGTGGACGAATAGCGCGAGCTGGGTTTCACACGACCGTCTTTTTCGAAACCCATGCTGATTCCTACAGAGTAGATTTCTAGTCTCCAGAAAAGTCATTATACTCGAACATAATACGTGTTCCAAAATTCTACAACTGATCGACGTTAGAGATATAGGTCTATAGTTCTGCACATCCGTCCGACGTCCCTTCTTGAAAACGGGGATTACCTCCGCCCTTTTCCAATCCTTTGGAACGCTACGCTCTTCTAGAGACCTACGGTACACTGCTGCAAGAAGGTGGGCAAGTTCCTTCGCGTACTCTGTAAAATAGAACTGGTATCCCATCAGGTCCAGCGGCCTTCCCTCTTTTGAGCGATTTTAATTGTTTCTCTATCCCTCTGTCGTCTATTTCGATATCTACCATTTTGTCATCTGTGCTACAATCTAGAGAATGAACTACAGTGCAGTCTTCCTCTGTGTTCATTATGTTATCAACACGCTGAATGTGGAAACCACAGAGGGGGCGAAGTGTTTATTAGAAAATAACACCGAGAAAAAAGTGATCATATTTTGTGACTCTGCAAACCTTAAAACATTAACGCAGTGTGAATCTATATATGTTGATGGTACATTCAAGTGCTGTCCAAAGCTTTTTTGTCAGCTGTTTACAATACTTGGGTTAGTTAATGGCCATTAAATTCCATTGGTTTTCTCTTTATTAAACGACAAGAAAACTTCGTCGTATCAGTATGTATTTCAAAGTGTTGTTCATAAATGTAGTGAAATAGGTTTGAACTTTTCGCCATCAACAATGTTTTCTGACTTTGAAGAGGGCATAATGAAAGCTTGAAGTGTGGTCTGGCCTGATATTCGCATTCAAGGATGCAAATTTCATTTAACACAGGGCTGGTGGCGAAAAATACAAACATTGGGGCTTGCACATGACTACTACGCTAAACATGAAATTGGAACGATTCTGTCGTACATATTTGGTTTGCCCATGCTGGCTTCTGATATGGTTGGCGACTGTTTTGTTCACGATTTCATGGCAGAGATACCTGCATAGGAAAAATTGCAAGCTTTTTGTGACGTACAAACCTACATAGAAGAGAATGCACTCTTTCCTCCATCCAAGTGGGCAGAACTAAATTGTAACAGACAGCGAACAACTAATGCTTCCGAAAGTTTCCATAGCAAATATAATAGGTCTACTCCTCCAGTCCAGACATTTACCGATTTCTTGAAGTACTGTAGCAAATTCAGCTCGATTCTAAAATTGCAATAAATTCGTCGAAAACGAAGAAAAAGGAAAGAAATTGCCCACACTTGAAATTTATGGAACAGCAAGTAGCAAATTTCTAATCGTGTTCAATCCACAATAATTTTGTGCCTGTCTCCCAGCTCTGTGCTGGCTGCGGGTGGCAAGTGCCGACCGTCTGGCCAGCCCCTAGCTGCCACACTGGCAACCGCGCACGCTCTTATGGTAAAACTGTTAAAACTCTGCTTCTAGGCAGCTTATAAAGAATGTACCAGATTTTACATTAGACCCGCAACAATATAAGTGTCAAAACAGCATCCAACTTCGTGCATTACTTTTGCATAATGCGAGTAGAAACAGGCACGCATAATAAATTATAAAAAGATTTTTTTCTGTCAATTGCGCTTCTTCAAATTAAGTTTTCTTAAGTATCTCCTATATTTAGACAACGGACACGTATCAATTTGTTGTATTTATAGATTTGCTGGAAATGTAGCCATAATTCATAAAATGAACACTGAGATAGAATATGTGTTGCGAAATAATGATTTGCTATTTTAATAAATTAATTATGAAGAAATCAAGGCTATAAATGAGTCCAGTTTCTAAAAATAAATATCTAAATAAGATAAAAGATAAAACTTTTAAATATAATCACAAAACATGCGAAAATCTTTTATATCTTCTACTGTAACTTCATATGCTTTCCTTTGCCTGCTTGGAGTATTCATAACGTTTAGAACTGCTACCTGTTTCGAACGGGAGGATTCGGTCCCATCGTTTTTCAGATCCTTGCGGGATTTTGAGGATTCAGTACCATTTTTCTGGCCACGGGAGGATTCGGGGCTGCGCCCCTTTCTCGTGGACCTCGCTTTGTTTCGCTTCTTCGCGGAAGTAGAGTTGTTGGGCTCGGACTAACGGTACAAAGTGTTAATGGTTGGTAACTGTGGTCACATCGTGATCCGCAATTTTTGCTCCGACTTTTTAAACTTTTGTAGTCCTCAGTTTCGTATAATATCTCCGTGTCTCTCTCTCTGTCACACACACACACACACACACACACACACACACACACACACACACACCATTATAAAAAGTATTATACAACAAAAAAACATTATCATCTAATCTGAAACATAGAGCAAGAGTAAGAATAGGAGGTGTTATGAGTGAAGAAATAGAACTGGGAAGAGATGTAAGACAAGGTTGTTTATCACCAACACTGTTCAATATATATCTGGAGAAAATTATTAGTGAAAGTTTTGATGGAAGGAGAGGAGCTTGTACAGGGGGTCGGAGAGTGGAGTGTGTAAGATTTGCAGACGACATGGTTGTGATGGCAGAGAGTGCAAGAGAGATGGAACAAATGTTAGATCATCTAAACACAAAATTAGAAGAATATGGAATGAAGAGTAACAAGATGAAAATGAAAAGCATGGTAATTGGAGGAAAGGGGAGAAAATGCTGTATGAAAATTGTGGGAGAGGAAATTGAGCAAGCGAATAACTTCAATTACTTGGGTGGTGGTGGTTAGTGTTTAACGTCCCGTCGACAACGAGGTCATTAGAGACGGAGCGCAAGCTCGGGTTAGGGAAGGATTGGGAAGGAAATCGGCCGTGCCCTTTTTCAAAGGAACCATCCCGGCATTTGCCTGAAACGATTTAGGGAAATCACGGAAAACCTAAATCAGGATGGCCGGAGACGGGATTGAACCGTCGTCCTCCCGAATGCGAGTCCAGTGTGCTAACCACTGCGCCACCTCGCTCGGTTCAATTACTTGGGAAGTGTAATAATGGATGATATGCATTGCTCAACAGAAATTAGGAAAAGAATTGCGATGGCAAGAGAAGGATTCAAGAGGAAACGGAAATGACTTTGTGAACCACTAAACAAAGATCTGAGGAAAATACTTGCCAAATGTTACATCTGGAGCGTTGCACTATATGGTGCGGATACCTGGACATTGAGGAAGGAAGATGAAAGTAGAATGGAGGCATTAGAGATGTGGTTATGGAGAAGAATGGAAAAAGTGAAATGGGAAGACCGAGTAAGGAACGAAGAACTATTGAGAAGAGTTGGAGAAGAAAGAAACATGCTGAAAGTTATTAGAAAGAGAAAACGGAACTGGATTGGATATTGTTTGAGGAGACATTGTTTATTGACGGAAGGAATAGAAGGAATGGTGGAGGGAAAAGGGGGAAGAGGAAAAAGAAGATATAAAATGCTGGACATATAAAAGGGGACAAGGTTCAGAAATGAAAAGACTGGTTATGGACGGACAAAAGTGGAAGAGGCTTAACCCATGACAAGACCTGCCGTAAGGCAGAATACCATACTACTACTAATTTTTTTCGGCAGTTTATTTGTGATTATTGCTCACACTTGTTTTCCCGACACCATAAGTGCGACAAATGCGGAGAAATGCGCTGTTAACGGCAGTGCCCGTGAAAGTACGAGTATTACACGTCTTACGTATTCTGGTGAAATATACCAGGAATTTGCAGTTTCCCACATTCATTGTGAGCAAAGAACTGATGATTTTTTAATGTGTGATAAAGTACAATCGGCGCGGCCTTTAGATGCTACTGTAGTTGGCAGTGTTGTACTTTTAAATTACAAGTACTAGTATAAGAAAGTTCCTTGCGACCAAGAGTGCTGCCCCTAATTCTAAGTGAGATGTAGTATACTGATTAGGTATCTAGTGTAAGTGGTATCTATCGATATGTAGCGCTGTTATGCTGTCCTGCTTTAGAATAATGCTTAACACGCGCTAAGGTTTCCACAGCGCTTAGCATCGTAATGTTAAGGTGGTGGTGTGTGTTGCATCCTGTGATTATTGGTGACCAGAGTTCATAAGATGTTACATGCGGCGCAAATTGTGTTGAGGGGTAGTTCTCATCGATGAGGATAAACCAGGTAAAAGATGAATCGAATTCACTTATCATATTTTAATGCTTAAGTCTGTTAAAGGAAAAACTCAAGCAGTGATATTAATCATTAAATTTGAGTGCCTATTATCACTTAAGTAAGATTTCATCTTCTGAGTAACAGAAGCATTTGCAGTCAGTTTTAAAATTTTTTCCATTGAATGAAACCTGTGGAGTTTCAAGAGTTTTCTTAAAGGCTATGTAGTTTCTTAATATTGCGTTTATGAAAAATTAAACGGAAAATTCCTTCAGAAGATCTTTCATATAAAGTTATCTTTTTTTATATGTATCTCAGTGTGTTGTCTGTAGTGTTGTAAGTGAGCCTTGGCTCTCCTACGGGTTTCAGTTACAGCAAGGTCGCAACTGGGGAAACGAGATACCTGGCGACGCCTTCCATGCTGGTGATTCCGCAGCCTCGAAGGAATCTTCACTGTAGCTTCCGAGGTTACTGTGCATTTCCGATAAATGCCATTCCTCTCAACCTCGTCAGTTACTAAAATTCCAGCCCTCCACCGTCGCCACCCCCCCCCCCCCCATCACCACCACTAAAAGCCCATGGTCGTCTGCAGGCGCCATGCTACGGTCTTCCGCATGAAAGGTACGGAATTTGGAGCGAACAACTTTCACACATCGTATTGCTGCACGCAGCGACAGTCACTTGTTAGCCTCAAGGATCTGCAATCATCTATCTGTCTGTCTGCTAGCGCGCTACATCACACTTTATGTTGTTGAGCAAATGATCGAAGATACTTGTTGCAGAATAATGTTCTCCTTTTTGAGCAACTGACAGCTTCAATAACGGATAGGAAAGGTCATTTTTCCCTCTAGCTTTGTACGTATGAACATCACTGTTCTTTGTGAATTGAGATGGATTATTTGTAACGAATTTCATTAGCGAATATATGCACTCTGATGGTGCAGTTAAAATACCTAAGTCCTTGAAAAGGTGCCTACATTACGTCCTTGGGTGAACACCACTAATTATTCTCACTGCTCTCTTTTGTGCACTCAATACTTTACGAAGAGCGAAGGAATCTGAACTTAGTTGTTTGAGTAGCTCAGTAATATGCTTCTTCCAGTTCAAGTTCTCATCAATGTGAACACCCAAAAATTTGGAGAAATCTACCCTATTAACTGAGCCCTGTTGATAAGCTACATCAATTGTGGGTATGACTCTATTCGGCGTACAGAACTGGATATGGTGCGTTTTTTCAAAATTAAGGGAGAGTCCAATTTCTGAGAACCACTTAATAATTCTTTGAAAGATATCCTTAACAATATCTCCAGCTGCTTTTTCTGAATTGAAATTTATTATAACACTCATGTCATCTGCAAAAAGTACTAGTTCTGCATGCTGAACGTTAAGTGGGAGGTCATTCACATGAATAAGGAACAGCAGAAGACCTAAAATTGAACCCTGTGTGACTCCCTTTGTGATAACTCCCAATTCACTAGAATTTATTGCTCTCCCAACATTATTTTCGCTATTCAGCACAGCTTTTTGCTTTCTGTTCATTAAGTATGATTCAAACCAGCTGTATTTATAGCCTTCAATTCCATAAAACCTGAGTTTTTCTACGAGTGTGACATGATCCATGCAGTCAAATGCCTTGGAGAGATCACAAAAAATACCAACTGGCGATAATTTCTCATTTAGGGCTTTTACTATTTGATGGGTAAATGTGTAGACAGCAGTCTCAGTTGAGTAAGCCTTCCGGAACTGTGAAATGCTGAGTAAATTATTTTCACTTAAATGTGAGACTACATAACTTTTTCTAATATTTTGGAAAATGAAGTCAGCGATGAGATTGGTCTATAATTATTTAAGTCACTCTTGTCCCTTTTCTTATGTAGAGATTCGACAATTGCGTATTTCAATCTGTCTGGAAAATTTCCCTGTGCCAGGGAAGCATTACATATATCGCTAAGGACTCCACTTATTAAATTAGAACAACACTTCAAAATTCTGTTATAGACTCCGTCAACACCACATGAGCTCTTGTTTTTCAGTATATTTATAACTCCCGTAATTTCGGTGGGGGATGTTGGTGCTATTTCTAAAGGCCTAGAGCCCTGGGGAATGACATTTTTAACATATTTTTTTGCTTCTTCAACTGAACCCTTTAACCATATTTTTGCTGATACATTCAGAAAGTTATTGTTAAAAATACTTGCAACTTGTGAATTATCACTCACATAATCATCATTTAGCTTTATTGCTATGGTATGCTGTGCAGTGTCAGGCTGCCCCGTCTCCCGTTTGACAATATTCCATATAGTTTTAACGTTATTACCCGCATTATTTCTGTCAGAACACATAAGCTTCTTAACTTCCTAATGACTTTCCTTAAAATATTACAGTATCTTTTGTAGTAAGCAAGTAACGTCGGATCCTGACTTATTCTGGCCTGTCCATATATTTCGTTCTTCCTCTTAGACGATATGTTAATTTCCTTAGTAATCCATGGCTTACTTGACTCTGTAATGGCTTTTTTGGATAACGTTTCAGGAAAGCAATTCTCAAATATTGAGACAAATTTATGGTGGAATAAATTGAATATGGCATCGGCATTATTTTCTGTGTATACTTCATCCCATTCTACCTGTTCTAGGCTGCACTTAGAGCTCTGTATCCTGTTCGCATTAATAAGCCTCCCTCCTTGTATGAACCTGCCTGAATCCTGTAAGGTGCTATATGTGTTATTTCCATTAACTGTGTATCATGATCAGATTGCCCATTAACAACTGCGTACACGCTACTTGTTTCTGCCTGAGCACTGTCTATGAAAATGTTATCGATAAGTGACCTATTATCTTGCTGCACACGAGTTGGAAAATTTACAACAGATACTAGATTGTAACAACCAAACAAAGATTCTAGCTCATTTTTCCTATGTGTCTTTTTAAAGAAATCTACATTAAAATCACCACAAACCACTAACTGCTTCTTTTTGTCTGACAGGTAGCTCAATAATGCCTCAAGATTTTTCATAAATAGCTGAAAGTTACGTTGAGGGGATCTGTAGATTGTTACAATTACTGTAGAAGTATATTGCAGTAGCAACTCACAAACACGTGCTTCAAGGACCTGATCTATACGAAAACTATTTGTTTCAATATTTTTGACTTTGTGTCCCGTTTTTATATCAGAAGCAACTCCTCCTTTTCCCATGTTGACTCTACATGAGTAAGATGTTAATCTGTAATCCCTTAAATTTATCTTCTCCATCCCTGAGGTTACATGGTGTTCAGAGAGACACAAAACATCTATACCTTCAGAATTTACCCCATTTTCTAGGCATACAAGACGCTCATGTATCTTATTTTTTAGTCCTCTAGTGTTCTGATGGAACACACAAATTTTATTTCTTTGGATACTGCTATAGACATTATGGCACTGTTCTGTTTTAATCTCTTTCAATACTCTCTGTCTGTAACCTGACTCTAACCTAAAAAATGTGTCCCTCTGACTCCAGTAATCACAGGTTTTTTGTCTTGTGTGTATGTGGCTCCCCTTACATTAAATTTTTTAAAATGCCAAAGGGCTTACTTTAAATAGTACTTTAAACTAGGCTAAAGCCTTAAGAGCAAAACAACTGTAATTTAAAACATATCGGCTAGAAGCCATACAAGTACAAACAACAAGAAAATTTAAAAAAAAATAGAGCAGTACACGCAAGGGTGCTCAGATGTTCGAGGGTCGGCCTGGAATTCTAACACTAACGCTCGCTTAGGTGAGACAGGCAGTCGGCCCAACCATTTTCAATCCGCTGGGAACCCAGCCGACAGACAGTCAACAGATCATTCCGCTCCACACTTGCACCAAAACTCAAACGATGCCAACAGCGGAGACTGAACAACAATCAGAACGGATCACAGACAACCCATAAGCGGTGGACGACACAAATACACGTCGTCTAATCAGACGACCGACCAAACAGCCGAGCAAGGTGGTTGCCACTCAAACGTGTGTGTCGGCAATCGTCGGGCGAGTGATGGCCATCCTGTCCTTCCTCGCTACTCCACGCCAACCGACCAATTCAGAGCCAGTACGACGACAACCTTTAAATAATTTGTCATTCAAACCACATAAACTACACACAGTTTCACGAACACTTGCACGAAGAAATAGACAATGCTAACGGCAGTGACTGAGCAAAACAAGGACGAATCACGAGTTGGCACACACAGCCAAACCATAAGCGATCGCTTGCCAAATATACGTCGTCCGACGAGACGACCGACCGACGATCAACAAAAGTCGTCCCCACTCAAATCATGTGTGTCGGCAATCATCGGCGAGTGATGGCTATCCTCGCCTCCCTGGCGCTGCATGCCCCACTGGTGCTACGACGCGACTACGTCAACCGACCAACTGCTACACGTCAGCACGGAGAGAGCACTAAAATAACTGGGCAAGTCGACACCACAGGCTACACACAATTTCACAAACAGTTGGACGAAAAACGCGACCGATGTTAAAAGCAGTGACTGTGCAATCACCAGAACAAACCACGAGTTGAGACACACACCGCCAACCCATAATCGATCGGCGAGCAAATACACCTCGTCCGGTAAGACGACCAACCGACGATCAACCAAGACCGTCCCAACTGAAGCCATGTGTGCCGGCAACAGTCGGGCGAGTAACGTCTATCCGAACCTGACTGCCGCTCCAACCCGACCGAACTTCTGCCGCGTCCCATCTGTCCGACTACCAGGTCCGACCTGCACTGCTGGCGCGTTCCAACTGACTTTATTGCCCGGTCCGAACTGCACTTCTGGCGCGTTCCAACTCGTTGGACGACACACGACGACCAGGAAGTAATAGCAGTCCAGCAAAGATAATACGGCAGGGCCTATATCGATAAACTATCCCTCCCCCTCCTATCCAGGTGCAAGCCATGGCTAGTGTAACACCACCTCCCAAATGCATCAACAGACACAGCGCAGATACGAGATTTAGTTTCTGCCAACAGTACCCCCCCCCCCCCCCCCCACCACCGCCACCAGCTCTCTGTTAAGACGGTTGACGGCCGTATTAACCCAGGGCTGGTCATGGCACTGCAAAACATCCACAAACCCCACACGAGTGTGAGCTGTTGCTGCACCTATTACATCCAGGTCACACGTAATACTATAGTCCGAATTGCTAGCCAGGCTGTTTCCTGCTCCTCCTACTGTAAGAACATGGTCCTCACCATCAAAATCTTTGCACAAGGCCCCTAGGTTTTCTGTAACCTGGCTAAGCTGAGCACTAGGTTGCACACTGCTTGTGACCTGGTACTCGACTCCTAGCCTATCCTGTAGCAACTGGCCTACACCTCTCACATGACTGCTACCTAACAGCTGGACTCTTTTCTTTCTGCTTGACTTTCCTCCCGACCAAGCATTAGAATTGTTACTACGAGTCTGCTGCACCCTACTTTGCTCAAAAACTGTTTGAGGCTCTTCTACATTAGGTAACAAATCAAACTGATTGCTCACTGGAATCTGAAAAGTGATTTCTTAGATTTTCTCCTTCTGACTACGACTTCTTACCTGTTCCCAGCTCCCATTGTCTCTTTCGCACTTCAACCTATCTAATTCTATCTAATTCAAAGTACACCATTTATAGTTCAGCCTGAAGGGCACAAATCTTTTTTTCGCTGTTTCACGATTTTCTTGTCACGGCTATATAATATACAACTCCATTGGCGAGCCTCATCTGGCATTATAACAGCTTCCCCGCTACAATCTCCCCAGTGAAACACCAACCCACAATCCTGACATTTCACTCCCGTGCTCACTAATATACAACAACACCCACATTTGTCACACAGGACGGCTGATCAAACAATACAAATTACACTACAAACAAGCTATACACGTACAAACAATACAAATTACACTTCAAACAATTTCCCAACACCAATTAATAATTAGCAGAAAGTAACTTAGCTTGCGGTGAGGTGAGCAGAGAACTTTTAGACGTCAGGCAATGTAGCAGCAGGCGAATGCAAACAGCGCGAAGTTAATTGCTGGCGTAGGTTAATAGTGGCGGAAATCACGAAACGACTAAGAAACTGAAGAGGCTCGATATTTTCTAACGGTAAATTTGAACAGGTGCTATCGCTGCATTGTGTATAAATACTCTAATGGAAACAGAACCACCACTTAACGACTTTACTGCACAATATGGTGAATTAACTGTACGGAAGTATAGAAACACGGAAAACACGAATGCAAACTATACACGGACGATACTCCTCACAATAAAGCTACACAGACACTACCCGGAAATTATTGAATAATTACATAACTTTCTGCGGTCAATAACGAAAGCAAACCCACGTCAAAAGCTTGCGCCATAGAACAGTTATCTTTACACGAAAACTACACAAGTAAAAGCGAAACTTTCAATATATAGATCACAATAGATACTAAGCTACAATACTGCCTTAATAAATTGTTTTTCCACGAGTAAACACCTATATTTACGAGCGCACTGAGTAAACACACACGCCAACGGCTTGCACTTAAGAACAGTCAACTTTCACGAGAATTATGCAAGTAAAAGCGACACCTTCAATATACAGATCACAATAGATACTAATTTACTTATTTAAGCTATAATATTGCCTTAATAAATTGTTTTTCCACGATAAAACACCGATGTGCTCTGTCATAGAATAAGGGTCCACTTCTAACCCCAAGCATTTATTCTAGTGACGCTAACGCATTCACAGGGTGTTTTTGATGATGCCTGACAAACGTGAAAAGGAGTGGAGTGTCAGAACTTCACAGGAGAGAATTGTCTACTATGACCTACGTTTTCCTTTGTGTTTTCCGGATGTAAACACGTCATTTGTAAACGCATGATCTTGAGACCAAATTGCACATGTCCATTGGTGGTATGTCCCGTTGCTTTTTCTTTCTTTGCACCACTAAATCCTCTCGTCTACATTTTCCTGATCTTCACGATATTTCAGAATAGCAGTCAACCTTGAATGTCGTGTTTACACGTCTACTGCCACATTGGCTCTTCGTGCTGTGTTATATGGTAAGTTAAGGCTCATGGGTTGGAGACCAGACTGTTTTACTGAGGGTGGTGCTATTAGAAGTGTTGTGCCCTTGTCTTTCTGCGACTTAGAAACTGACCACCTAGGCAGCTATAAAGGTACCTATAGTTTAACGCCGGCTCGGAACCATGGTGCAACTTACGAACGCATATTAAACTTTGTTTGATTTCGTACCTTGATACAGCAAGATAGATTTATTACTCCCCATCTGTTCTTATGAGTAAAATGAGTATTATTTTACTTTCATTGATATACTGAGGAGACGCTCTGATGGGTTGGACAGTTTCCTGATAAATTCACGACGGAGACGACGGAAAAGCTAAAAGCCATTCATATAGCTGCGTCACAAAAGACTCTATGAAAGAGATTTTTGTTACTGGGTGTTCATTTCATTTTGCAACCCTTAATATGTCCAGTTCCTCGAGTCCAATGTTGTTGTTGTGGTCTTCAGTCCTGAGACTGGTTTGATGCAGCTCTGCACGCTACTCTATCCTGTGCAAGCTTCTTCATCTCCCAGTACTTACTGCAACCTACATCCTTCTGAATCTGCTTAGTGTATTCATCTCTTCCTCTACGATTTTTACCCTCCACGCTGCCCTCCAATGCTAAATTTGTGGTCCCTTGATGCCTCAGAACATGTCCTACCAAACGGTCCCATCTTCTTGTCAAGTTGTGTCACAAACTCCTCTTCTCCCCAATTCTATTCAATACCTCCTCATTAGTTATGTGATCTACCCATCTAATCTTCAGCATTCTTCTGTAGCACCACATTTCGAAAGCTTCTGTTCTCTTCTTGTCTAAACTATTTATCGTCCATGTTTCACTTCCATACATGGCTACACTGCATACACTTTCAGAAACGACTTTTTGACATTTAAATCTATACTCAACGTTAACTAATTTCTCTTCTTTAGAAACGCTTTCCTTGCCATTGCCAGTCTACATTTTTTCTCCTCTCTAATTCGACCATCATCAGTTATTTTGCTCCCCAAATAGCAAAACTGCTTTACTACTTTAAGTGTCTCATTCCCTCAGCATCACCCGATTTGACTACATTCCATTATCTTCGTTTTACTTTTGTTGATGTTCATCTTATATCCTCCTTTGAAGACACTGTCCATTCCGTTCAGCTGCTCTTCCAAGTCCTTTGCTGTCTCTGACAGAATTGCAATGTCATCGGCGAACCTCAAAGTTTTTATTTCTTCTCCATGGATTTTAATGCCTACTCCGAACTTTTCTTTTTTTCCTTTACTGCTTGCTCAATATACAGATTGATAACATCGGGGAGAGGCTACAACCCTGTCTCACTCCCTTCCCATCCACTGCTTCCCTTTCGTGCCCCTCGACTCTTATAACTGCCATTTGGTTTCTGTACAAATTGTAAATAGCCTTTCGCTCCCTGTATTTTATCCCTGCCACCTTTAGAGTCGAATATAAAACGGAATTTTTCAATAAAAGTATCTCATCTCATATAGATTCGAATAAGAAATCGTCTTCCAAACAAGCTGATTTTTTTCGTCGATTACCCAAATGACTTGAGATGGATGCCAGGACAGTTCCTGTTATTAAGGCTATAGCTTACTTTTTTCTCAAACTTCGTCCATTCCTTCTCCATTATCGATATGAAACTGAGTAAAATATGTAAAATCAGTATTAAATAATATTTATAGGAGATATTGAGAACTGTCTGGCCGCACAGCATGTAGCGAGCGAGTGTGGCCGGACTTGAATGCCGGACATTTGCCACTCCTGCCCTTCGCCAGGTAGCTTGAGTAGCGATCCCTCAGGTAAGGGACGCCCTTCCTCGTACTGCTTATGTCCGCTTTCAAACCGCCGTCGCCACATCTTACTCGATACAACCAGTACGTAAGGGACCTTCTTCTTCGACATCTTGACTAATTACAGAGCTTCTTTTCCGAAATCGAAATATTTACAACTTTTGGGAAACGAAAGCAATACCGGCGATTATGTCAGTATGTAATTAGTTCTGCCAAGTATAAATATAGATCCCTCTGTCTGTACGGTAGCTTCCTTTCACGCTTACTGATTGCGATAGAAACAGTCCATCGGCAGGGGAGCAACAAGAAAGGAACGATGTAAAGAGAATGCGAATGTACGCTAATCATTTCTTTTTGATCACTGCATTTGTGCCTACTTTAATTACTACAACTGCGTGCCCGAAAGACAATAAGGAAAGAAGAAATGGAAATGTGAATGTTTGAAAAGAAGAACGACATACTCGATATTAATTTACTCTCTAAAATCCGATATCCCTTGCGGCGAAACATTAGTTAATAATTTTAAAATATTAGAAATAAGGAAATGAAATAATACAGAATGCTATGCTTGTAACGTACGCTGTTGTTCTACATTGTTTAGCTCTGGTATTTACAGGTCACAGAGAAAGCATCCTAGGTTTTGGAGGGAAACGCCGTAATTGTGATGATCTGCACTACAACAGAAACAAGAAGCACAACTTAACGAAAAATAATGTGTGTTTCAGCTCGCAAGCGACATTGAAGCAGGTAGTTCCTATGACTTAGTATGGGCAAAAGATATTCGACAACCGGAATAAATTAATAACTGGCTCCTTTTACCGACCTCCGGTCTCAGATGAAACAGTTGCTGAGCAGTTCAAAGAAGACTTGAGTCTCATCACAAATAGATACGCTACTCATACAATTATAGTTGGCAGTGACTTCAATCTACCTTCCGTATGTTGACGAAAACACATTTTCAGACCCAACTGTAGATAGAAAACAACTTCCGTAATTGTTCCAAATGCTTTTTTAAAAATTATTTTGAACAATTAGTTCACGAGGCCATTCAAATTGTAAATGGTTACGAAAACACATTTCACATCTTAGTCACAAATAATCCTGAGCATCACGACGGATACAGGGATTAGTGAATACAGTCGCAGCAAAACTCAATTCCGTAACAAGGAAATTCACCAAAACTAAACGAGAACTATATCTATTTATAAAAGCAGCTAAAAATTCGGTTGACGTCTCTCTAAGAGATAGTCTCCAATCCTTCCAAACTATCTAAGTGAAGACCATATGTGCCTTAAGTTCAAAGAAATAGTATCAACAGCACTCGAGAGATTCATACCAAATAAATTAATAAGAGACAGAACCGATCCCCCATGGAACACAAAACACGACAGAAAGCTGCTGCAGGAGCACCGAAAAAGGCACGTATAATTTAGACAACACAAAATCTCCAAGATTGGCGAAGTTTTACTGAGGCCCGAAATTTGGTGCGGATTTCAAGGCGAGATGCATTTAATAGTTTCCGCGACGAAAGTCTCTCTAGAGATGTGGCAGAAAATCCAACGAGATTCTGGTCCTATGTTAAGTAAACCAGCGGAAAGACTCAGTAAGTACCTTTACTGCGCGACAGCGATGAGGAGGAGGGGGAGACAACAGACCCAACCCTTCGGAGCAGGTAAAACCGTGGGAAATGTCCGGCGTGGCAAATGTCCGCACAGCGCGGGACTTAACCCCAGTTCACTGCTAGTAGCGCCACGTCACCACAAAGCGTCTACGCGTAGCGCACAAGTATTGCACCATAATTAAGAATAAAATTACAAGTTAAAATTGTTTTATCAAACTTTATGAACACATACTTCAATGTAACATGTTTTAAATGACAGTGAAAGGTCTCTGTTGGATTCCTTTCATGTTAATTTCTTAAATCTGTTGTCATTTACGGCATAAATTCCTCTTCTAAATTTACTGTGGCGTTTCTGACTATCTGGGAGGAGACTGAGTAGTGGAACGTGTTACTTTTACACATAAACAAGAACGATCTGTCACACTACTACACTTTAAAACACAGTTTATATGTAATTCATGTCACACAGTCTCATACGGAACCTACATCCGCTTTCTTTTATATACTGTATATGATAAGATACTGTTATCCCCCTTCCCTTCTGTGTGAGAGGATGAAAGAGCAAATGTATTTCTAGTTGCATGCTTGAGGGTAGCAGACAAGCCTGTCTGCTAGAGAACAGTAGGACCAACGTCGGAACAGGTAGCTACGCTTTCTAAAAGCAAAGAGCTTTCTGTCCTTAGTATGGTCCTGTCCGTCCCTTGTCATGTTGGTATAGGAAGCTGCCCCTCTGGCCACTTCCGTTTGTGTTTGTGAGCCGCCCCCAGGAAGGGACCAGGTCAGGCTGTCTCTGGCGAGCGTCTGAAGTGGTAAGATCGCGGCTAAGCGCGTGTCTGCTAAGTCCGTATGAAAATTTAATCACCTTCATTTTAGGTTTAGCTCTAAAATATCTAATGTTATCTTAAATTGCACCGCAGTGTATTTCGAGTGTGAAGTTCAGAATATCTTCTGGTAGTTACTTTGTCACTACTTTGTGAGTAAACTGGAACCACGTGTTGATCAGTAACTCTAACTAAGATCATCAATCTTAAATGCGAATGTGCGTGAGATTATAACGTCTCGTCTTGACAATATTTTTCAATATAGCAACTTTTCTTTATGTTCAACCCACGTGGGGTGTACTTTGTGAGACCAGTACCACGTGCTTATACAATTGTTTGACCCATCAGGTTAATAGTAAGACGTTAGTAACCAGTTCGATGTTTTTCTGTTGTAAATTGCTTTTCGATCTAATTTATTTTAATTATCAAAATTATTGTGGAGTTACACTCTTTGTGTAAACCAAGTTGACCACGTGAAGCATGTGGTATAATCATCAAAGTAGCCACCAACTATTCTTTTCGGGAAGATTTCACAGAGAGTTAGTATGTATTTAGTATACCAGTGTGTGGTAATTACATGACGGACAGGATTGTGCTACGAACGTAACTTCTTTGGGTGAAAATTGAATCGGTTGGTTGTGGTTAATTTCCTCTTGCATATGTTTCAACGTTTTTCGTGTGTTATTTTATGAATGCAGTGTTGTATGCAGTCTCCCAATCTTGGCTCCATATTTGATTTGTTCCGTAAGATTACAATCTCACATTTTCACAATCCTAAATAAGGCACCAGCTTAGTTACGACTCAGGTTTAATATGCTGAAATTTCAATGATCAATGTTCAAATAAATTTTCAAATATAAACTGATTTATTTCTTTTTATATAAATTCTCTTATATATATATATATATATATATATATATATATATATATATATATATATATATATATATATATATATCACCGGTTGTCGTATGACTATTAAAAGATTATAATTAATGTTAATATGGTTGGGAATTTGGTAAGTTAGACTGGATACCTGGTGAAACAGTTGCGCAGTAATGCAAGGTTAACTTCCTCAGATAGCTCACAGCTTTTAACCCGCTTTTATTGTCTATCAGTACCGCTTTCATAGCAAATTAAAGCAACAACGTTATAACAGGTCTTAGAGTGAAAACACCAGCAGTTTTCAAAAATATACCGTTTTAAGAAAAAAAATTAGCGGCACTAAATAATAATAACAACAAATACGAGGTCTCTTAAAGTTATAGTTCAAAGGTAACGATATACTGTCAGTTCCACTCTAAAAATTGTAGAACGCAAAATTGTTATGCAAGCAAGCTGAAACGTTTTCTGTAATTTCAACCAGCTTACCTACATGCGTGTAAAAATTAAAAATATTCCAAGTTAATTCATAACTTTGTCATCAAAAATTGTGTGTGTGAGAAACGACCGTTGAGAGACCGCTGCCGTGTGCAACAGGCGGATGACAGCAGATGTTCCCTTGGCCGTCCGCTGCGCCACGTACAAAAATACAGCCCGAGAGACAAAGTTTCTTTCTTCACACCCAGCCACTGTAAGATACGCGTCTGTAAAATGCGGGATTGCGCGCTGCCTTGGATGACATCAGAGACGGGCTGTTGCAAAACGCTGATTTTCTGTAATAATTGATAGTGAACTCGCGAGCACTGTACACTGTCGTGGATCGCTTAGCATTTCGCTAAAGTAGCTGTTAGGGTGCCGTCCGTGACATTTACAAATCCGCGTGGCAAGTGGTGACAATTACACTACTGGCCATTAAAATTGCTACACCACGAAGATGACGTGCTACAGACGCGAAATTTAACCGACAGGAAGAAAATTCTGTGATATGCAAATGATAATATGATTAGCTTTTCAGAGCATTCACACAAGGTTGGCGCCGATGGCGACACCTACAATGTGCTGACATGATGAAAGTTTCCAACCGATTTATCATACATAAACAGCAGTTGACCGGCCTTGCCTGATGGAACGTTGTTGTGATGCCTCGTGTAAGGAGGAGAAATGCGTACCATGACGTTTCCGACTTTGATAAAGTCGGATTGTAGCCTATCGCGATTGCGGTTTATCGTATCGCGACATGCTGCTCGCGTTGGTCGAGATCCAATGACTGTTAGCAGAATATGGACTCGGTGGCTTCAGGAGGGTAATACGGAACGCCGTGCTGGATCCCAACGGCCTCGTATCACTAGCAGTCGAGATGACAGGCATCTTACCCGCATGGCTGTAACGGATCGTGCAGCCACATCTTGATCCCTTAGTCAACAGATGGGGACGTTCGCAAGACAACCACCATCTGCACGAATAGTTCGACGACGTTTGCAGCAGCATGGACTATCAGCTCGGAGACCATGCCTGCGGCTACCCTTGACGCTGCAACACTGACAGGAGCGCCTGCGATGGTGTACTCAACGACGAACCTCGGTACACGAATGGCAAAACGTCATTTTTTCGGATGAATCAAGGTTCTGTTTACAGCATCATGATGGTCGCATCCGTGTTTGGCGACATCGCGGTGAACGCACATTGATAGTGTGTATTCGTCATCGCCATACTGGCGTATCACCTGGCGTGATGGTATGCGATGCCATTGGTTACACGTCTCGGTCACCTATTGTTCGCATTGACGGCACTTTGAACAGTGGACGTTACATTGGCTCTACCCTTGATTCGATCCCTGCGAAACCCTACATTTCAGCAATATAATGCACGACCGCATGTTGCAGGTCCTGTACGGCCTTTCTGGATACAGAAAATGTTCGACTGCTGCCCTATCCAGCACATTCTCCAGATCTCTCACCAATTCAAAACGTCTGGTCAATGGTGGCCGCGCAACTGGCTCGTCACAATACACCTGTCACTACTCTTGATGAACTGTGGGATCGTGTTGAAGCTGCATGGGCAGCTGTCCCTGTACACGCCATCCAAGTTCTGCTTGACTCAGTGCCCAATCGTATCAAGGCCGTTATTACGGCCAGAGGTGGTTATTCTGGGTACTGATTTCTCAGGATCTATGCACCCAAATTGCGTGAAAATGTAATCACATGTCAGTTCTAGTATAATATATTTGTCCAATGAGTACCCGTTTATCATCTGCATTTCTTCTTGGTGTAGCAATTTTAATGGTCAGTAGTGTATTTCCCCATTTGTGACGAGCATTTAATTGAATTTGAGTATCAGTAGTCAGGGCGGAAGACAATTTGGTAGAGGTCGCATCTGAATTGCTCACAGTGTTGTTTAGGATAGAGAGATTTACTGTCAGTAAGAACATAATGACTAATTCATGTACTGTGTGAAAAACTTAAGCAAATATTTATATCAATTAGAACTTAAAATCTTCATTAAAATAGGGAATAGAAACATTTCTTTCATTGGGCTGAACAAGAATGTGTACGCGCAGACTGGAAACTATGGTCAGTATGTTCTCCATCGGTTTCTGGGTGACCACAAAATTAGTTTCCAGGCTCTCGTAGAAAGGCGTCGAATCAATTCGTAGCTCTTATCATTTATACCCGCCGCCCCACAAGCAAAGAAGCATATTCCAATAGGTTTCCGTAATGTGTATATCCCTGGATCGACAGAAGAGTGTGAAAATCTATACAAAGAATACTATGAGAGTAACGACCATTAAATATCATATGAGTTGCTGAGTAACACGACACAGCAAGGCCGTTAAAACCCAAGTCTTCCGTGCATAAGGCAGGAAACTCGGTATCCGGTCAGAGAACTAGGTGATAGCATCCCAAAAGATCGCACATATGATGCTGCTACCTCCAACCATGTTGCAGTGAAAATTGTGTCCACTTCCGGAACTCCTCAAGTACGAGCACATACCATTGTAGCTAAGAATAAATTATAGGTACACAATACAGATTGCAAAGCTGAAACTAATTACTTTCTACCATGCAGCATAGAACGAGTCACGACTGCCGTAAAAGAAATGAAACCATGGGAAACTCAAGGCTTGAATAGCATTCACACTGAAGTCCCCTTTCACTGTGGGAAGTTTGTGGAAAAGTGTTATTCACAAACATTCTACAAACGGGAAACATGGAATGAAACGAGTAAAAGTCACTGCCTTACTAAATTCAGGTAAACCAAACGACAAATCTGAAAGTCATAGAACCATAGCTTTATTTTGTATGCTATAATATCTTGGAATGAATGCGTACAACAGAATATGTCACAAGATCTTCGAAAATATACGCGTTGAACAGGCAGGGATCGTACTTAACCGAAGCTGCGCAGATGGAGTTCCGTAACAAACAATCTTCCAGAATCGAGAGGAATCATCAGTCGCATTCGCTGATTTGACAGCTGGATATGATACTGTCTGGCGGAAATGTGTCATATTGCAACTCCTACGAATCATAGCATGCCTAAAAATTGACAGTCTCATCAGTGATATGCTCAGCAACCGATATTTCCAAGAACTAATGGATAACAAGATGAGTTCACAGATGAAGAAAGCTGAACAATGGGCTACCCCTCTCCCCTCTCCTGTTGACTTTGCACACATCACATTTGCATGGAACCAAATCAAAAAAGTATGGGTATGCTGATGACCGGGCACTCACAACGAGGCATAGAGATCTTGAAGTTACCGTTTCCGTATTGTGCACTGATCTATCAACTATTGGCGAATATTTCCATAAATGGAGTTTCAGTCAAGTGCCACTAACACAGAAGGCCCAACGTTTCACCCAACCAACAAGACGCCAACCAAGAGCTCACAGTCCATCTAAAGGATAGCTTACTCAGACATTACAGAAATCGAAAGTATCTAGCTGTCACGCTTGATAGAACGCTCAGTTACAAACAACATCTGTTAATAACAGCTGCCAAAACCAAATCTCGAATGTCATCCAGATACTCAGGGGGATCAGCTGCATCAACACTCCATACTTCAGCTTTGGGATTAGTTTACACTTTTGCTGATATTGCTCACCAGCCTGGATGAGTAGTGTTCACACAAGACTTGTTGATACAGAGCTTAACCATATCAAGCGTCTTATAAACTGGTGGCGTCAGATTCATACCTACTTTCTGGTTACCCATTCTTGCAAGGAGAGGTCCTCAGAGGTGCGATAGACTTTTTGAAACTATCTATACGTTGATGTAGGTTACGATCCCATGTGTCGCACACTGGCAGCCATTTATGTTTGTGGGCCCTCCTTTACGAGTAACTGGCGAGAAAATATTTGGAATTTTGTGTGACCCTCAACAGCGTTAAAAAAAAAAAGATAAATTACATAGTCTAGTCGTGTTGTGTAATGGGTCGGGTAACGGCCTCATATGCAGGAGGTTGCGGGTGCGAATCCCGTCACGTTTTTATTTTTAAATCTTTATCGAAATGGCTTTGATTATTATTTTATTCAATTAATTGATTTAAATGTACTTTTATAATTCCATTTCTTTGTCACATAATTTTAATCACAATACCAATTTCTTCATTTGCTCTCATTTTTCTTGCTTTCATTCTTTCTCCACTTGAAATATTTGTTCATGCGTTTTTTATGTATTTTATTTATTAATTTCGATTTCATTGTTCTTGTTTCATCACCCTGTTTTTTCGTCCACATCTATTCGCTATATCTATTTATCATTTTGCTTGAATTTCGTTTCACTTATAAACCCCGCCGTTCATTTAAATTTTCACTTTGTTATTTTGTCCATAGTGTAGTAGGTATTTTTTATGTTTTAAATGTTTGTATGACGAATACCGTGCAAAAAAATTGCACATCTGGTAACAAAAATACATTTTCACACCACTGCACAAACATAAATAGATTCTTTCGTCTATTGTTTTTTAACTTATATCTCGAAATTTTCAAATAACTGGATATTATAATGGATAAATATAATTAAATTTATATTCACAAAAACTCCTATTGGAAAAAGAATGATATAAAAAAACGGAACAGTTCATACAGTGGATAGAACGATGCGAAAAATGAATAGAAATATAAAATTACAATTAAACCTATTCATTGAATAAAAATAATGATCGAAATAATTTCGATAAAGATTTAAAAAATGAAAAAGAAATTGTTGCGCCTGACGATATTCAAACCCACAATCCATCCTGCATGTGAAGCTGTTATCTATTGCACTACACAGTCATACTGTAGAACGCGCTTTTTTAACACTATTGAAGACCACCCAGAATTAAAAAAAAAAAAACAATTTCGTTCGTCAGTTACTCGCAAATGAGTACCTACTAGAATGAATGGCTGCACTGTGTGTGTGTGTTAACTGGGATCTCAACCTACATCACCATATAGATAGTTTCAAAAGCTTCATACCACCTCCATCTCTACAGCGGCAAAATGCACTGAATGGGAGTACAAAAATTGCAGAAAAATCCTGACCCTCCTGCTCACGCAGACATTCCAAGCATCAGCAAAGGAAGGCTTCGTTCACGTCACACACCCTTGGAAACTGCAAGTATGTTAGTTGGAAACGTCTTTAATACCGATCACTGCTGGAGACACACATAACAAACCAACTTAAGATGCCAAGCATATCGACTAAACCGTCTGACTCTGAATTGCGTGGGCGCTGATGACCACGCTGTTTAGCGCCCGTAAACTTCAACCACACACTCTGAATTGCGACGCACGGTCTGGTCGATCCTTAACCGAATAAGAACCAACACTGGAAGATGTGCCGCGTCCTTGTACAAGTGGAAAAAAAAGAAAGAACTTCTCCAAGTTGTGACTGTGATGCTGAAAAGCAGACTGTTCATCAAGTCATTCAAGAATGTCCTCCGAGAACTTTCCCTCGAGATCCAGCGGAGTTACTGGAGATGAAGGATGGATCAACAGACTATATTCAAATAGCCTGAATACTAGTTTATTTACAGTTTAAGATAATTATACTATTATTTTCTGTGATATATCCGTACGCTAAATAAATAAATGAATAGTAAATAATACGATTGAAAGACATATGTTTGTAGACAGACGTCTGAAAAAGTGTATTCGTACAGGAAATGGAAACCACGAGTGCTGATGCAATCTGTGGAAATCGTATGAAACAGTGAATTTGTAAGGACAATTCATTTTGCACCAGATCAGGAGTAGAAGCCAAATTTTTTGGTTATGATTAAACGGATCCAGTAGTTCAACACTGATCATCTTTGTCCTCTTTTCCTTTGGACAATAAAATGGATCTTCTTCTGGCTGTTGAAATCCCCACTCGGCAAAATATATAACGGACGAAGATGTATTTCACTTCATAGGAATATATCATCTGAATTAACTCTAATGAAATGAAATGGCTCGAACCTACCGAGATGCATAGGACACACCCAGAGTTCCTCAAGAACGTGTTCAAGCCGTCTTAATTTCCATGACACGACGTTTAAAGATCCTGACTGCCGCTCGTGATGGGCTACGCGCCATATAGAAATCGCCAAATCAAACATCGTGATCGGTACCAAAAACGCAAGTGCGATACTGTAACTATAGTAACTTCTACGAGACAGATTCTTAGGTAGCTAGTCCTTGGTATAGGTAACTAGTCCTTGGTATAAAGCCCATTTCACACATATGTATTTATGTTGATGAAAATTTCGCAAACATTAGTGTAATAGGTGACTTATCCACAATGTATAACATGCACATAAATCAACAAAAGCAAAACGAGGATAATGGAATGTAGTCGAATTAAATCAGGTGATGCTGAGGGTATTGGATTAGGACATGAGACGCTTAAAGTGGTAAATGAGTTTTGCTATTTGGGGAGCAAAATGATGATTGTCGAAGTACAGAGGATATAAAATGTAGACTGACAATGGCAAGGAAAGCGTTTCTGAAAAAGGGAAATTTGTTAACATCGAGTATAGATTTAAGTGTCAGGAAGTCGTTTCTGAAAGTATCTGTATGGAGTGTGGCCATGTATGGAAGTGAAACATGGACGATAAATAGTTTGGACAAGAAGAGAAGAGAAGCTTTCGAAATGTGGTGCTACAGAAGGATGCTGAAGATTAGGTGAGTAGATCACATAACTGATGAGGAGGTATTGAATAGAATTAGGGAGAAGAGAAATTTGTGGCACACCTTGACTAGAAGAAGGGATCGGTTGGTAGGACATGTTCTGCGGCATCAAGGGATCACCAGTTTGGAATTGGAGGGCAGCGCGGAGGGTAAAAATCGTAGAGATGAATACGCTAAGCAGATTCAGTAGGATGTAGGTTGCAGTAGGTACTGGGAGAAGAAGAAGCCTGCACAGGATAGAGTAGCATGGAGAGCTGCATCAAACCAGTCTCTGGACTGAAGACCACCACAACAACAACAACAATAAATGTATCTCCTTTTGGTACTGTAATTCAAACTCCCCAACTTACGACAAAGACGATTACTGTAATGTCTTAGAAAAAGTTTTCTATAAATTAGCTGGCTTACTACAGAGAAGAAGAAAAATGCAATAAACGATTCTTCTTCTCGAAGATGAAACTAAAAACACTGGCGTAATAATCTGACTGAGTAGTAATAATATAATACACTCCGATTGGATTTTGGTTTTAGATAGTACGAAATAAGAAAATACTTTAGACAGTCCGACATCTGGGAATAATTAGTTTGCAATTCTCAGCTCTTGAAAAAGACTAAAGGCATCCCGCAGAATCTAACCAAGGTACAGTAAGTTAGGTACATGACAATGCACAAATGATCGGGGTTACTGAATTGTATATTATTTCTGACTTTATGAAATAAGTATTGCATCAAGCAGTCTTTTAAACTGAATAATTAGTGCTGCGAGTATTCTAATAAGCTGACCGCTGCCAGTTTGTGAAGTTCAAAGTTTCTTGGAAATAAATACAGTATGCGATGATGAACAAGTTGTTAGCCGCAGAGTCAATTGTAAGTAACGGTTGATAGAAAGAAATTACGGCGGCGATTCGCAGTGTTATTGGCGACGCGGGGCTTTGAAGCAGAATAACTTAAGTGACGCTGTAGGACGTAACGTAGCATTTAATATTCTGCGGAGGCCATTAAGCGCAACTTCTGAAATATACATTAAACGCCATTAAAATGTATAATGCGAAAGAACGGCCACCTGTCCACGGTAAGACCTAGACAGCACCTAGCTGAAATAATAGGAGGAAAATGCATATATTCATTAGAGAAGGAACACATAAATCGCAGCTCCCTTGTACTAGACTGGCCAAGTTATTTATGCCGCTTTTCCCGCTTTCCAGATAGAAATATTTTTGATCGAAGAAGATATAGTGCTGCATTAAAAGAGGAGGCAGTAAATTTAAGCTCGACATCACAGTACCTTACGAGAGAAGGTATCTTTGCCGCGATCAGAATCGGGGACTTCAGAGTACATTCAGAAACGCAAAACGAAAGCATCGACGCCTACTTCTTTTTCTTGCAGACCACGGCGTTCCGTCTTTCACAAGTGTTCTCATTCTAGTTTTAAAAAAAAGTCGAGTTCCTCTATTCACCTTTACGCTGCATATACTTAAAATTCCCGGGAAAAAATAGTATCCGAAAATACAGCAATTCACGTATGCTAAGTACCTGCAACGTCAACAAAATTAGATAATGCAGTGATAAGACCAGGAATCCATTCACTGTTCATCGCACGATCGACTGCCGTCAAGCTCGAGCGAGTGTAAAAATATTCGTTTTCCAAAGATCGTCTTTACGATGTATTACAGACTTTGTAACGACCGTTTTCAGAGAGTTGGTTAGTTAGTTACTTACTTAGTTACGTGTTCCACTGAGTAATAGCACGGAAAAACCGTTATGATGTGGAACGTGTCAAATGCACAAGAAACGCGAACAGGAAACAAGTTTTTTTTAATGTTATAGTGTTATATCTAAATATTTCTGTTATCTATCCCATTCCCATAAATGGCACAAAATGCATATATTGTATCTCCAGATTTATTTACTCGTTTTCAAGAATTCATCTATGCTATAGAAGGAGTTATCAAGGAGATATGATTTCAATTTTTTTCTTTTTTGAAACTAATACTGCTGTTTGTCAGACGTTTTATTTCATCTGGTAATTTATCAAAACGTTTTATAGCAGCATATTTTACCCCTTTCTGTGCCAAAGATAGGTTAAGTAAAGGATAGTATAGGTCTTTCTTTTTTTTTTTATATTGAATCATGAATGTCGCTTTTGATTTTAAACAGGCGCATGTTGTTGAGAAAAAATTTCATTACTGAGTAAATCTACTGTGAAGGAGTTGTAAGAATTCCTAAGCTTTTAAACAGATGCCTACAAGGTGTGCGACTATGAAGGTTGGTTGGTTTTTGGGGGAGAGACCAAACAGCGAGGTCATCGGTCTCATCGGATTAGGGAAGGGCAGGGAAGGAAGTCGGCCGTGCCCTTTCAGAGGAACCATCCCGGCATTTGCCTGGAGCGATTTAGGGAAATCACGGAAAACCTAAATCAGGATGGCCAGACGCGGGATTGAACGGTCGTCCTCCGAATGCGATTCCAGTGTGCTAACCACTGCGCCACCTCGCTCGGTGCAACTATGAACCCCACACATTATTCTAACTACTTTCTTTTGAGCAGTGAATACTTTTTGCCTGAGGAAGTGTTGAGTTGCCCCAGAATATTATTCCGTATGACATCAGAGAGTAGAAGTAAGCGAAGTATGTTAGCTTACTAATTTCTACATCCTCAAAATTGGAAATTATTCTGCTTGCAAAAGTTGCTGAGCCTAGTCGCTTTAGGAGATCCAAAATATGACTTTTCCAATTAAGATTCTCATCTATTTGTACATCCAAAAACTTGGTAAGCTCTACCCTGGCTACTGACTTCTTTTGATGTGTTATGTTTATAGAAGGAATTACACTTTTTGCAGCAGAAAATTGGATGTACTGTGCTTTTTCAAAGTACAGGGCAAGCCCATTCGCAGAAAACAAATTAATAACTTTTCCAAATACATTATTTGTATCATTTTCCATCGGACTTTCTTTTTCTGGATTAATGCTTGTACATCAGCAAACAGTGTCAGTTCAGCATCTTGTTTCACGTAAGAAGGGTGGTCATTCACATATATCAAGCACAGGAGGGGACCCATGATCGAACCGTGTGGGACACCTAATGTAATTCCACCCCAGTTAGATGAAGTGGCAAACTGCTTTGAATCACTTGAAGCTTATAAAGAGACTTTTTGCTTCCTGTTCTGTAGATATGACTTAAACAATTCATATGCTGTTCCATTTATACCATAGAATTGTAATTTCTCTAACATAATGTCATGGCTCACACAATCAAATGCTTTGGATATGTCACAGAATATTCCTACTGGTGACATTTTACTATTTAAAGACTACTATGTCGACAGTGAAATTGTATATTGCTGTCTCAGTGGAACAGCATTTCTGAAATCCGAACTGTGATTTACTAAGTATCCCGTTACTGTTGAGATGGGTAACCACTCTTGAGTACATTACTTTCTCCAAGATTTTTGAAAATGCTGTAAGAAAGGATACCAGCCGGTAATTATTGACATCTGTGGTTTCCCCCTTTTTGTAGAGAGGCCTGACAATGCCATATTTTAACCTGTCTGGAAAAGTAGCCTGAGTCAGTCATGCGTTACATGTGCGACCCAAAACATCAGCTGTAATTGCTTCACATTGTTTTAATAACTTGTTAGAGATGTCATCAACTCCAACAGAACATTTATTTTTCAAAGATTTAATAATTTTCCTTATTTCACAAGAGGATGTTAGATGAAACTTAATCCGACTAAAATTTTTCTAAACTGTCTCTTCCATGTACTGCCTGGCTTTTTCTTTTGAACTATTCTCACCAATTTTTTCTCCTACACATAAGAAGTGATTGTTAAATTCATTGGCTACCTATGTACTGTTGGTGAAGATGGTCTCCTTCTCTTTAATGATAATACTATTTATCCCAGTGGTTACTTTTCCTGTCTCCCTTCTAAGAACATTCCACATTGATTTGACTTTATTGCTGGAGTTGTTAATGTCTTCTTTAACATACATGTTTCTTGATTTCCTTAAAACTTTTCTCAGTATGTTACAATAATTTTTGTAGTGTAAAACTACTATTGGATCTTTACTAGTTCTTGATGTCTCATACAGTTTTCTTTTTCTTTCTGAAGACACTTTAATACCTGTAGTAATCCAAGGTTTCTTTGAAATGTTTGTGGTGTTACATTTAGTAATTTTCTTTGGAAAACAATGTTCAAAAAGGGATATAAATTTATCAAGAAATACGCTGCATTTATCATCAGCATTTGGCTCATTATATACATCTTCCCCGTTTACAGTTCCTAAACTTTCTCTGAACTATAGATACCTGCTTGAGCACCTTCACAATTTTACTTAATGGCTTCTGAAGTGTACGCCCCGTTAGGTTTTGTAAGTTAACCAGTTGTGCATCATGGTCAGATAAGCCATTTATTTTTTATTCCCCTGATATTTTGGTGAAGTAAGTTCATACTGCCCTTAGCCTTATCCCTATTTACTGTGCATGAAGTTTCTTTTCTTCTATTTTCCTTGGTTGTTGTCTGTCTGGAATTTGGCTTTAACCTAAGAAACCTGTCTGCCTGGACCCAATAATCACAGGGATCACCTCTTGTGTGACTGTGGCCCCCCTTACAGTATCCGCTAATAGAGAAGCTAACTTATCTTTCCCCTTCCTATTAAGGTGCAGGCCATGTGTACTGTAACCCTACCTACCAACAGCATCAACTGGAACAACACTCATGTGAGACTTTGCCGTTGTGTGGAGCATCCCGTTCAGCCCAGTGTTAACATGCCTTACAGCAGCATTTACCCAGGACTGATCATTCGTGTGCCCAGTTTCTGCTCCTATTTTATCCAGGTCACTCCTAATACTGTATCTTGGATTCATAGCCAGGGTGTTTCCTGCTCCCCCAACTAGTCCAGTTAGCGTACGTGCGCGACTTCACGACTGTATGTTTGGACCATGAAGTAGTAGCAGACGTCCTGTTTTTTTTTTCTCCTTTTAATTTTATTTCATTTTTTCTAAACTTTTCCTCTACGCGTGCCTAACCGTAATCTCGCGAAGAGTAACTGTTTAAGATTTGCTCTAAATCTTCCATAGTTGTGGCTGGTGGCGCTATGTGGACTGCAAACCTTGCCACTGGAGAGAAATAAAACTTATTCCTATCGTTAAATTTTGTTTCACTGCTTACAGTGTCTCTCCTTCAAATAAGTTAAGCAAATGTGTAGATAATTTGAAAGCTTTCTTCCACCTTTCTACACTTTCCATTTTTATCGCCCCGACTTGGTTTCGTAATGCTGCATGACGGTCTCAGCGTTTCATCTCTTGCCCTCTCAATGCTTCGAATTCTTTTTGTTTACATTGTCGAACGCTTTTTTGTGGCACCATAAAAACCATAAAGCTCCCTAGTTTCTCTTCTTCTTCCTTAAAGATCTAAGAATTAAGTCACAATTGCGTCTCCGATACATTTCGTGAAGCAAAACAGGTCTGCGTAGAACCATTGTTTAAATTACCTCTTGTTCTTATACATACTGATTTTAAGCGACTTTTACAAGAACCCTAAAGGAACTTAATTTTATATAGTACTGTTTCTGCTTTGGTACCCAATTCCGGGACAGAGGATTTCAACATATGCAAGTGTGAAGGCTCTCAACCTGGACATACTCGCATTTGATTATGGTGGTGGGAGAAATTTCAGCAGATGTATTTGTTCATTAGAGGAAAGAGTAGTGGCATTTAGTCCTTGACCACGAGAGCTATTTACTTATTTATTTAACCGTATTTGGTTACAGCCATCAGACCCTCTCCTACATCGAACCAGAGCTTCACGCATAAATTACCTTTTTTTTACATCATAGTTAACCAAAGAAATAACAATTTTAATATGACAAACAGTATTAAAATGATTTAAGTGTCTATAGTGACAATGTGAGTAAATAATACTGACTGTTAAATAATGAAGATACACTCCTGGAAATTGAAATAAGAACACCGTGAATTCATTGTCCCAGGAAGGGGAAACTTTATTGACACATTCCTGGGGTCAGATACATCACATGATCACACTGACAGAACCACAGGCACATAGACACAGGCAACAGAGCATGCACAATGTCGGCACTAGTACAGTGTATATCCACCTTTCGCAGCAATGCAGGCTGCTATTCTCCCATGGAGACGATCGTAGAGATGCTGGATGTAGTCCTGTGGAACGGCTTGCCATGCCATTTCCACCTGGCGCCTCAGTTGGACCAGCGTTCGTGCTGGACGTGCAGACCGCGTGAGACGACGCTTCATCCAGTCCCAAACATGCTCAATGGGGGACAGATCCGGAGATCTTGCTGGCCAGGGTACTTGACTTACACCTTCTAGAGCACGTTGGGTGGCACGGGATACATGCGGACGTGCATTGTCCTGTTGGAACAGCAAGTTCCCTTGCCGGTCTAGGAATGGTAGAACGATGGGTTCGATGACGGTTTGGATGTACCGTGCACTATTCAGTGTCCCCTCGACGATCACCAGTGGTGTACGGCCAGTGTAGGAGATCGCTCCCCACACCATGATGCCGGGTGTTGGCCCTGTGTGCCTCGGTCGTAGGCAGTCCTGATTGTGGCGCTCACCTGCACGGCGCCAAACACGCATACGACCATCATTGGCACCAAGGCAGAAGCGACTCTCATCGCTGAAGACGACACGTCTCCATTCGTCCCTCCATTCACGCCTGTCACGACACCACTGGAGGCGGGCTGCACGATGTTGGGGCGTGAGCGGAAGACGGCCTAACGGTGTGCGGGACCGTAGCCCAGCTTCATGGAGACGGTTGCGAATGGTCCTCGCCGATACCCCAGGAGCAACAGTGTCCCTAATTTGCTGGGAAGTGGCGGTGCGGTCCCCTACGGCACTGCGTAGGATCCTACGGTCTTGGCGTGCATCCATGCGTCGCTGCGGTCCGGTCCCAGGTCGACGGGCACGTGCACCTTCCGCCGACCACTGGCGACAACATCGATGTACTGTGGAGACCTCACACCCCACGTGTTGAGCAATTCGGCGGTACGTCCACCCGGCCTCCCGCATGCCCACTATACGCTCTCGCTCAAAGTCCGTCAACTGCATATACGGTTCACGTCCACGCTGTCGCGGCATGCTACCAGTGTTAAAGACTGCGATGGAGCTCCGTATGCGACGGCAAACTGGCTGACACTGACGGCGGCGGTGCACAAATGCTGCGCAGCTAGCGCCATTCGACGGCCAACACCGGGATTCCAGGTGTGTCCGCTGTGCCGTGCGTGTGATCATTGCTTGTACAGCCCTCTCGCAGTGTCCGGAGCAAGTATGGTGGGTCTGACACACCGGTGTCAATGTGTTCTTTTTTCCATTTCCAGGAGTGTAATACTGGCAGTACAGGTTGATTAAAATTATACTTTCAAACCGCTGTAGAAATAACATCACTACTCACAATAACGTCAAGTTGCAACGGAATACTATTGGAGAAGGGAGAAAGCGAATGGTAGAAGAAAAATAAATAGTTACAAAATGTAGCAACAGATGGCGCTTTGTGCATCATAATTTAATAGTGGTCGACTACAGATAAGAAATAAATCCAGAATGAGATTTTCACTCTGCAGCGGAGTGTGCGCTGTTATGTAACTTCCTGACAGATTAAAACTGTGTGCCGGGCGGAGAGTCGAACTCGGGACCTTTGCCTTTCGCGGGCAAGTGCTCTACCAACTGAGCTACCCAAAGACGTCTTACGCCCCGTCCTCACAGCTTTACGTCTGGCAGCATACAACAATGCCTAAGGTGTACGTTTGACGCTAAACAAACTGTGCTACTCAGCATGCATGGGTGTACAGGTGTGATACTGTTAGTTACGTAAGCCCATCCACCACGGCAAGGCCATATCACTTCGGATGGGAAAAATCTGTTTTTGCCCGAGGTCAAAAACCGCATAAAAAGCATCGCTCACATCGGCTTTTAATTGACCTGAGGTCAAAAACCACATAAAAAATATCAATAAAAATCAAATCGGATTAATAATTTCCTTGCGACTGGCGCAAAACATGTTCAATACGCTGTCCACCGTTTTCTGCAACAAACTGAGATCAAGTAAGAGCATGTTCCACAACTGATCGAAGTATTTCCGGGGCCTCGATCAGAATGTGTTGCGCAATGCGTGCCTTCAATGTAGCTACGTTCGCAATCGCTACACTGAACACAACATCTGTCAGACAGCCCCACACCAAGAAGTCACAAGAATTATTAAGATCAGATGATCGGGACTGCCAGGCTGTCGGCAAATGGCGGCTGATGATTCTAGCATTTCCGAAATGGCACCTCAGCAGCTGCTTAACTGGATTTGTAATGTGCGGAAGTGCGCCATTTAACATAAAAATGATCCCATTCACACTGTTGGAGAGCTGGAATGACATCGTTGCGCAAAAGACACTCATAGCGCTTACCAGCGACGGTACAGGTAACAGGACCACAAGCAGCCGTCTCTTCGAAAAAATGTGGCCCTATGATAAATGAAGCCGTAAACCCGCACCAAACAGCGACCTTTTCAGGACGAAGTGGTGCTGGTTGATTTGCGTGTGGATTTTCGTTGCCCATATTCGACAATTCTGTGTATTGACATATCCTGTCAGATGGAAGTGGGCTTGGTCTGTCTACAAAATCTTCCACGACCAATCATTTTCCACTTCCATGCGAGCAAGAAATTCTAAAGCAAAGGTCTCCCTTGCTAGCAGGTCAACCGGAAGCAACTCGTGCAGATTGGTAATTTTGAATGGATAACCAAGAAGGATGTTTCGTCGGATTTTAAGCATTGTGCTCACGGGTATGTCCAATGTTCGGGAAATTCTCCGTGCACTACACGTTTTGCACACCACCACTCGTCTCCTTCTGCACTGCTGTGACCACCGCTTCCACTGGCGTCGAATCAATTCGTTTTCTGCCTCTACCAGGTTGCACACCAAAAGAAACCGTCTTCTCGAATTTCCGAATCATTTTCTCCAGACCCACAGCAGTTATCGGACCAACGCCTTTTTTCAAACCCTTCAGTGTCCGGGACTTCTGTAGAGCGACGTGTGCACAGTCATCATTCTTGTAATACAGCCATACAAGCAGAACGCGATCCTACATTGAGACAGTCATAGCGAGCGATGTAGACGCGAAAGGAGGAAAAGCCGTGCACCCGGTGTGTTTATATCAACTTCAATGGGTCGTGCACATGACAGGTCTTTTCATTTACAAACTGTGACACATATAGCGCCATCTATTGATCAATTTTCACACTTTTTTTTTCTTTTGCCTCCTTTTCCCCGGTCTCCGATAATATTCCGCTGCATTCTGACCAGTGGTGTTATTTATACAGCATTTTGAACATTTAGCTCCAATTATAACTACCCTGTACTTGTACTGCTAACGCTGCTGCTGCTGCTGCCACTAATAAAGATATTAGTTTCTTAGGAGAAGAAAAAACTCCTTACTCAAGAACGCAATAAAACACTCTATTGTGGATAACCGGTTTCGGTAAATTATGTTATCATCGTCAGATCTCCGTACATGTTGTCATAAACATCTTGTGCCAGATGCACACAAAATACTTCCATTAAATCTCCAGATTCATGACATATGACATGAATGATGTGTTGGCACGTGAAAAGTAAAAGTCTTGTGGCGCCCTAGTAGGCATGAAGTGTTATCATACGGATGCAGTGTTGTGGCGATTTGTTAACATGGTAATTTTAACTTTTACTTTTGACTTGCCAACACATCATTCATATCATATGCTGTGCATCTGGAGGTTTCATGGAAAGATTTTGTGTGCACTTGGCACTAGATGTTTATAATAACCTGTACGGAGATCTGATGATGGTAACATAGTTTAACGAAACTGGTCATCCACAAACAGTGTTTTATTGCTATTTGGCTAAGAAGGTTTTTCTTCTCCTCAGAAAGTAAATACATATCGCCCCTTCATAGTAAATACATATCGCCCCTTCATAGTAAATACATAACGCCCCTTCATACTCAGTATGAGTAAACTAATAAAGATATTAGTAATAACAATAATGACAATAATAACAATGATGGTAGTGGCAGATAGAAAAAGAACTTACAGATGGAAAAAAAATATGTTTTCTGATATAGCGAGTTCTGGGGAAAGGAAATTTAAAGAGACTGCACCAGCTAAGAATATTGGGAAATGAGGAAGATCTGACTGGAAAGAAGGCTTACATGGACAATGGTAATTATTATTGTTGCTGTAATAGGTGTGTCATTAACTGTCTTCTGAGGCTGGATATGTTTTCAACTCTATAAAGTAATGCTCGAGGTTATTCTAGAGTTGGGTTCCTGCTACTGAGAAGGACTTCGAGAAAGTAACTGTACGATGGAGTGGGACAGAAAGGGCATTGCTCCCAGGCGCCCTGACCTTTCTTGAGGAAAGCCTTGCAGCATAACGTAGCTGTAATCAATAATTGGAAGTGTAAGTGTTTGTATACGTTTCTTTTTGCGGTCAAGACGGAAGATCTTTTTATATCCTTGTAGAGCATGGAGAGATGCTGAAGCCTTCTTGTACACTGCAGTTACGTGCTCAGTCCAATTCAGATTTTCATCTATTTTTACTTGTAGGCTCTTTGCTGAAGGAGAGAAATTGATATTTGTCCCATTTAGGCTTAAAGATGATGGGGATTCCCGATAATTCGGGCTAATGAGCCTAGAATGACCAACCAGTACCGCGTGTAAATACAACTGGAGATACACGTGGTACTTGAGTAAGAGAATACTGATGACACACCTTTGACAATGAAAAGAATGGAGGACCTAATACCGAACCCTGGGGAACGGTTGATGTTACCAGCCTCTATTGTGACTTTATGGTGCCGGACATGACGCAGTGCTGGGGAGATGTCAGGTATGAGCGAAACCGTAGAACTGCGTTTGGCAAGAAACTTATGCTGTTAAGTTTATCAAGTAAAATTTCGGACTCAGCACTGTCAAAGGCTTTACTGAAGTGTACGAAACAAACAATAGTCACCTCCTGTGCATCCACAGTCATCTGTTACCTGCTCTATTTCTTTTGCCGGTTAATGTGAGGGCAAGGCTTAGTTTTGCATTTCTCACAGGTTGACTGACTTGTGTTTCGCTTCTGCTTGTAAGCAGTGTGATGGCACGGGGCGCAGTTTGTATGCCTGATACAATTCATGAGCTGTTGTCGTTCTTTAGCTGAGATGCAAGTTTCCTTTTTACTTTTTCGGTTTTTAGGTGAGCATGTTTGTCATATAGTTGATTAAGTTTGTTTGTAAATCCATAAAGTTTTTCATTTGTGTTAGACATTAAAAGTGGAGGACGTTCCGCAAACTATTTCTTGTTTCTTAATTGCAAGCTGAGAAAAGTTAATGCATATGAAATCTCGGTATGTAGTCATCTTTGGTTTCTTTCTGGGACGTTCTAGCGAGTACGTCATCAAAATTATGCCATGAGAAGATGTGTCAGATGCAAATATTTGAGGGGTACGAATTACTCTGTTTGACGATTTCATTAAAAATTTTATGTATGAGACTATGACTACTGACATGTTTAAAGAAGAAAGCATCCGCTTAAATTTCACACTGGAAGGACTACTGAATAAAAAATATATGTTACTGTCACCAGTTATAATTATATGTCGATTGCCAATGTAACGGATTTAAGTTGGGATATCTCCATCGTGAGCAATGCAGTGGAGATGTATGACATGATAACGCAGTCAATAGACAGACCAAGCGTAATGTGTGCCTCCGGACAAGGGTGGTACTGAGCTGTGCTTGCGTTACTACTGTATAATAAGAGTCCGTTTAGTTTCGTACTTGTGATGTAGCATTGTTCTGTTTTTTTTTTCGTTCATGACTGTTTTGCTATCACTTAGGCGCTCACTAGAGCGAAATGTGTCTCTGTTTCCAGAAAAATCACTTTCCACGAAAGCAAATGAAGCGTTCAGGGCCAGTAAGAAGCGCGCTTCCATCTGTGTCTAGTTTCGCACAAAATAAATGTAAATAAAAGCAATCTCTACATCGTTCTGTATTCTCTCAGAACATCTGACATGTACCACTAATAACAGCTTCGCGCGCCAAAGCAGGTCGTTGTTGCTAAAGCAAAAACGGTAAGTGTAACTGGTACTGGCACGTTATTTAAAATCAATACCACAGCTACGGACCTTGCATCGTCATGTTCCATATGCTGCACAAGAATTTAATCGTTAAAAACCATTCACAGCCAAGATCGCATAAAATATTTTTTTTATTTAAGAGAGCCGGTTTCACCAGTGTGTGCTGTCTTCTCCATGTCTGTAAGAAATTGCATGTACATTGAATATGTCTCATAGGCTAAGATGCAACATATGATGTAAAAGTTTTTGATTGGTATTTTACAAACCAGAAGTGGAAATGTACATTTACATACCTTAAAATCTTTTTGTTATGAAACATGTTTTACAACAAAAAGATTTTGTAACATGTAAATGTACATGTCCACTTCCGATTTCTATAATATCAATCAAACACTTTTATATCAAACGTTCGGACTCAGCACTGTAATAAATTACTTATACATAGGATGTGTTCCACAAGTTAAGACGTAATGTTTGATATAAAAGTTTTTGATTGGTATTTTACAAACCGGAAGTGGAAATGTACATTTACATACCTTAAAATCTTTTTGTTATGAAACATGTTTTACAACAAAAAGATTTTGTAGCATTTAAATGTACGAGGGCAGTTCAATAAGTAATGCAACACATTTTTTTTCTGAAACAGGGTTTGTTTATTCAGTTTTGAAATACACCAGGTTATTCCCCAATCTTTTAGCTACACAACACTATTTTTCAACGTAATCTCCATTCAATGCTACGGCCTTACGCCACCTTGAAATGAGGGCCTGTATGCCTGCACGGTACCATTCCACTGGTCGATGTCGGAGCCAACGTCGTACTGCATCAATAACTTCTTCATCATCCGCGTAGTGCCTCCCACGGATTGCGTCCTTCATTGGGCCAAACATATGGAAATCCGACGGTGCGAGATTGGGGCTGTAGGGTGCATGAGGAAGAACAATCCACTGAAGTTTTGTGAGCTCCTCTCGGGTGCGAAGACTTGTGTGAGGTCTTGCGTTGTCATGAAGAAGAAGTTCGTTCAGATTTTTGTGCCTACGAACACGCTGAAGTCGTTTCTTCGATTTCTGAAGAGTAGCACAATACACTTCAGAGTTGATCGTTTGACCATGGGGAAGGACATCGAACAGAATAACCCCTTCAGCGTCCCAGAAGACTGTAATCATGACTTTACCGGCTGAGGGTATGGCTTTAAACTTTTTCTTGGTAGGGGAGTGGGTGTGGCGCCACTCCATTGATTGCCGTTTCGTTTCAGGTTCGAAGTGATGAACTCATGTTTCATCGCCTGTAACAATCTTTGACAAGAAATTCTCACCCTCAGCCACATGACGAGCAAGCAATTCCGCACAGATGGTTCTCCTTTGCTCTTTATGGTGTTCGGTTAGACAACGAGGGACCCAGCGGGAACAAACCTTTGAATATCCCAACTGGTGAACAATTGTGACAGCACTACCAACAGAGATGTCAAGTTGAGCACTGAGTTGTTTGATGGTGATCCGTCGATCATCTCGAACGAGTGTGTTCGCACGCTCCGCCATTGCAGGAGTCACAGCTGTGCACGGCCGGCCCGCACGCGGGAGATCAGACAGTCTTGCTTGACCTTGCGGCGATGATGACACACGCTTTGCCCAACGACTCGCCGTGCTTTTGTCCACTGCCAGATCACCGTAGACATTCTGCAAGCGCCTATGATGCCCTGGTTTTCCGCCAAAAGAAACTCGATCACTGCCCGTTGTTTGCAACGCACATCCGTTACAGACGCCATTTTCACAGCTCCGTACAGCGCTGCCACCTGTCGGAAGTCAATGAAACTATACGAGACGAAGCGGGAATGTTTGAAAATATTCCACAAGAAATTTCCGGTTTTTTCAACCAAAATTGGCCGAGAAAAAAAATGTGTTGCATTACTTATTGAACTGCCCTCGTACATGTCCACTTCCGGTTTCTATAATACCAATCAGAAAATTTTATATCAAACGTTACGTCTTAACTTGTGAAACAAATCCTATGTATAAGCAATTTATTACAAACCTGAAAACGACAGCATGGTCTGTTGAAACTGGTAGTCTTGAAAAAAAATATTTTATGTGGTCTAGACTGTTGAATAGTTTTTAACAAATAGATCACTCTCAAAATCTCTCAAAATTAGGAAATTCAAGAATTTAATCATTTCAGAATATCATAACTCACGAAATTCTACTATATGTTAAAGAGCCAACTCATAAGCCGAGAAAGCGAATAAGAGGAGAGATTTGTTTCACGTATAATTCTGGCGAGACTACAAAGGATATTCTCGGCGCTGCAATTTCGAATCAGTCAAATGTTCAAATGTGTGTGAAATCTTACAGGACTAAACTGTTAAGGTCATCAGTCCCTAAGCTTACACACTACTTAGCCTAAATTATCCTAAGGACAAACACACACACCCGTGCCCGACAGAGGACTCGAACCTCCGCCGCGACCAGCCGCACAGTCCATGACTGCAGCGCCTAGACCGCTCGGGTAATCCCGCGCGGCGAACTTCTAGTCAAAACATTGGTTGCACAGAGTGTAAAAGATAGATAAGTAAGAAGATCATTCATGGAACCGTATAACAGAAGGAAAGGTACAATCTGCAGGTATTTAAAAAATACCTAATCAATATAAAATACTGGGATCAGAGCATACCACAAATTCACTTTTTGTCGAATTCTGAATGGCAAATTTCCATTAAACATCAGGGAGAAATTGTTGACGCTGTCAGACTATGACTTGGAGGATTTTTTACAGTCCTGGAAAGCACAGATATGTTGTAGGAAGATCAAAAAGTCTTAATGGGACAATGTTGCTTACACAAACCTTTTTCCCAACTAAGGATAAGTTGGTACAGATCTTGGTTATAGAAGTCTGCATTCTGGAAGTTGAGAAAACGTTCCACCTCTCAAATCATCTCGTGATAATTCTTAAATACCTGACTCACTGATAAATGAAATGAGCATATGGAATAGTTGACCAGGAGACCCCATGCGGGGAAGTTCTGCCACCGAGTGCAAGTCTTATTCAGTGGGTGCCACATTGGGTGACCTGCGTGCCGGTGATGAAAGTGGAATGATGATGAGGATAACACAACACCGAGTCCATGAGCGGAGCAAATCTCTAATCCGGCCGGGAATCGAACCCAGGCCTGCTTGCATGGGAGGCAAGCACGTTACCACCCAGCTAAGCAGGCGGACTGAGTCAATTATTTCTTCATCTGAGGAAAGAGGAAGAGGTAACTGGGCGCCACGTCAGGAGAATACGAGGGGCGAGGCAAAATTTGAGAGCCCAAAGATGAGGCATGACTGGCTGTGTTTTTCAGAATGACCTAGGATGTTGCAGACGAGCAAAGTCACCACTTTGGTAGTGACACTTTATCTGGACTAGTTCGTCCCCCTCCTGCATGCTGTTTAGGAGACTTCATTAGTGTGCTCCTGCGATGAGTTGCCCTCTTATTGGCATTATCAGCATCACACCATGATAGACCTACAAACACTCAGAACCGCCTTGCCCAGTGATGGTTGGTCTTTGTCTTTTTTGGCGGTGGCCAGTCCAGGCATTTCGATTATTTGCTATACTCCTTTGTTTTGAGTCACAATGATGCAGCTGCCATGTTTCAAATGTTGCCTCCCTTTGGCAGGCTTTCTGAATAGTTGTCGTCAGGAATCCAACAGGTGCCCATCTTTGTCATGTCCACAATGGGAAAGATGATGAAAACTGGTCTATGACTGGTGTTTCACTTTTCCCACTCTCTTCTAGATTGTGATACGCCCACCTTCAAGCACCAGGTCCATCATTTATCTTGTGAGTTCATGTTCTTGCCACATGTACTTGAAAGTACTAACCAACCTACTCCTAAAAGTTATTAGTCGACAAATGACATAAATACTGATGTAATGCTGTTGAGTACACTGTCCTCAGGCACCTGTAAAGGTATCTGCACTTGTACAAGGCACAACCTGTATACATGTTTTTCTTATTGATATTAATAGTAGAACATAGCCCTAGTACATATACGCACATTTCTTCTTTAACAACTCCACAGAACAACAACTTCACTTGAACCAGTGCAGCAGGTCGCTAGGTGGCAATGCGAATCGTAACCATGTGCATAACTCATAGACATCACAGAAGGATGGTCGTAAACAGTGGAGCAGCTCTTCGTATCTGTGAGGATCGCTTCCCCAAAAGAAGACACCCACATCACAGTACTTTTCCTGAAGACCATGCAGAAAACATCAGGTCATAAACTTTGTAATATGTATGTGGGAAGACTGTTTGACACAGAGAAAACTCCACCAACATACTGATGTGTGTACATCTTAAGATAAAAACGAAAGAAACTCCATCCGAACAGGTGTTGAAGGACCTTCGGTACCGACCGGCCGCCTGGTCACCCTCAGCCCTTAGGCACATTTTAGGATACCGCATATAAAAATATCAGCACTTATACCCTTTACACCTGCTTCATCAGAATGTTGATGGTGGTAGGTCGGATGTGAGAAAAGCATATTTTAGGGTTAAGTGATCTGTAGATTTAGTAATGAACCACTCATCAGCATGCTTACTATAGGCCATACTGAAGAAGCAGGTCACGTATCTGTCTGGAGAGTACTGAAAGAACTTCGAAGGGTGCAGGTTTTAGGACCAACTGATTATCTATATTGTATGCAGTATGTGCAGTAGTTCATAAAGAGTGTATGATGTTGCCTTTGACACAAATGTTTTGTGTATAAATTAGGATTTCTCTAGACATGACGGGCTTTTTAACAGCAGGAATAGCCACGTCTGGGACTACGAGAACCTGCTGCTACATTTCGCCGATAAAAGTTCTCCTTAAACATAAGGGAACGGATTCTGGATAATCTTCTTCTAGAATCTTTAATACTGCCACCTAGATCAACTGTTGCATCTCGTGAACGGTTCCTGCAGACATGACATCCAGAACTCCTGGACCATCTCTGGCTTGCTGTGCACAGAGGTCTGGTGCCAGCACAGTGGAGCTCCAGTACTCTTCAATGTTGATGCACGAGCACAGCTGACAATTTGGGCAAACTTTGGTTAGGACGAGGAGGGCCTGTTGCATAGCCAGTAGTAGTAGGACCAAGTTTGTCACCCCACTCGGCATTGTTGCCGAATTTATTCAAGATGGAGGATTCAAGATGGCCACAGTAGATATGGAAACATTGCAATGACATCATGGCGGGAAGTTCAAAATTTGGCTGCAAAATAGGTCAACTGGGCTACCTCCACTAACCTAACCTCCCCAGAAAATGGAGGGAAGTTCAAATTTTGGTGGGTAAAAAAGGTCACTTGGGCTACCTACACTAATTATTTTTTTCAGTCACTGGTAGCAGAAACTTTAAATAAATAACTATCCCACACAGTCACGGTTCACAAACATAGCCATTATGGCTGAAAATAAATACCTCCACTAAGCTAAGTCCTCCGACCGCCACCTCTTCCAAGGAATTTGTGGGGAAAGGACTCAGCCTGTGCTGCATAGGATGGATCTAAGTCTACATTTTCACTCTTTATTTAAACAATTTGAGGCAGTAGCTCCATCCAGTGTCTTCACCATCAGGTCTGTAGTCCAACTGACCTAGTACACAGTACTGCCACCAGAGGGCGCTGTCGTCCCTTCCATGATGCAATTCAAGATGTGTGTCTGGGGGGGAGGCAAGGGCGAGAAAAGGACTCAGCCTGTGCTGGGCTGCTGGATAGGGTGCACAGAAGGCTCTATTTTGCAGGCAGTCTTTATATAAACAATCTGAGGCAGTAGCTCCAACCAGTGTGTCCAACATGACGTCCAGAGTCCAGCTGACCTAGTACACAGTACTGCCAACAGAGTGTGCTTTTATCCCATAGTGGTCTGGGGCAAAAATTGCGGGAAAATGACTCTGTGCTGGGCTGCTGGAGAGAAGGAGGAGTGTATTTATTTTTGAACGATTTATTTAGGGACAGATTTCACGAAGTCTGTTTATTAATCTGATACAAAACACAGGTTCTGGCGTGCTTGAGGTCGCAATACACAGCCTACAGACCTGCTAACTACTTGTATATCACCGAAATAATGCAGTATACTGATGTACAGAGAGTCAAAAAACTCGTAAATTGTCAAAATAATGCTTGTAAAAACTTGCTAATCGTCAACTATCGAAATCATGCATTGCACAGCCTGCACACCTGTTCACAAAATAATGCAACAGACACGAAAACAACTCGTAAATTGTCAGACGATAATGCATGTGCAAAGCTATCCAAAAATGCTCACAATGCTTAAACAACCAAAAATAATGCAGTGCACAAAAACCCATTGCATGTAAAAAAACGCTTTCGACCTATCATCAACCGCAATGTATCAGTGAACTGGCCCCCTACAGAACTCCAAGGTGCCTGTGGGTCGTGCATGCGTGTTTACTGTTGCTGGCACAGTACCTCTCTACCTGTGGATACTGACGTCACAGGTCACGCTATAGAAATCTGTTCCAATGCTTCCCAGAATAGCATAGCGTGCTTTGTTCCTAGCGATCCTAATGGGACATGCGAGCTCTGTCTTGCTGTGCACATGTTTACCCACTCAGCATTGCTGTGCATCGCCGTGAAATGTTCACGTAGTGACTCACCATCGCATACGTCTCTAAAGGTTCTCAATGTTATACTGATGTCACATGGCTATGTAAATAAGAGGCAAGACTACCTCTTGGAAATTGTTAAGTGTTGCAGAAATAGTTACCGGTCACGTTTGTAGGAGCTTTGGTGATGTCTCTGCTTGTCTGCATGGAAATTCTTGTCCTAACAGAACCTGTTTACGAAAATAACCCAGAATAACACCAACTGCATCCTTCTTAATGGTCCTAACATAGCACCCCGTCCATCATGTGTTACCCTGCTGACTTTCAACAAACATCTCCAAAACGCAAATGTTCTCACTGCCATGTAGAGGCTCCTACAGCCCAACACAAAGGATGTCTTGTGCTGAATGGAGCATTATGATTGGATCTTATTGAATTTACCTGATGCTGCCAGTGTGGAAGCACTGTCCGTCTTTTCTTCCTGCAGACAAGACTTTCAGCAGCAAAAATATTTTGTACAGATCGCCATATTGCACTGACTGTTAAACCCTGCAAAGTGGCCTGCAGATCATCAAATACAGAAAGGCTCTTTCTCAATTACACTGTTCTGCCACTGAGGATGGAAGCTTGAATATTAGAGCATGAAACCGATCTCCAGCCCAGCAATATATCACCATGTATGGTGTCGATGTATTAAACATACAATTCGTATCCTGCGCCATACAAAATCACCGCTTTTGCATCATTCATATAGCTATTGACCACTGGACACTCATACATATGTATCAAAGACATACAGCACTGTATGTACTCTTTGCAGCACTAGATATTTTCCCCAGCCGACAGTCACAAATAATCAGCTTCCAACACATGGGATATTTTCCCCCAGCTGACAGTCACAAATAATCAGCTTCCAACGCATGACTGGAGCGCCCTCTGTGGACCGAAGTCACTCTCCAATCCATTGTACAAACGCAGGTTTGGTTCCCCTGGGCACAAAGGTGTCACCATTTCTCATCCCGAACACCTTGCTTGCTTGTTTCCTTCGCCAATCTCCAGGCTCTGGGATTACAAGGATACATGTATTTTCACATGGTTTTTCCAGAATATTATACCATTTACGCAATACTTCTCAATATCAAGCACATACCAATATTGCTTGCATAACAGTATCTCTTGCACAACATAATTCCGAAGATATAGACTGGAATTACTTCTCTAGAAACCCGAAACTTTAGCGAATTGGAGCGTGCTGTAAACCACTGAGTAACTAAAAACTTATCCCATCTGCGAAGACCTTTATGTGAAAACTAGAAAAAAATAGAGGAAACTGATATTTACACTCACGAATACCGATGTCGGTGATGTAACAGATTCCAAATCATCCCCATAATCTACAAAGTCAACTGAGCTGCTTCTCATTTATAGAGGACCAGCAAACATGTCTTCCACCTGTCTTTAACTTGCTAGATGTGCACACCACAATCGATGTTCTCTCAACTAAATAAAGATGGGAAATGTGCAGAAGCAGTCAATCGTACAATTTACATGGAAGGAAATAATGGTCAGCACAAACACATGTCCATAATAAATCTTCTCAAATTTCCCCGTGATCACGTAAGCTGCCCAATACATACTAAGTATTAGTTCGCTATTCCGCCGTCTAGAGGACGACACAGCTACATTCCTGCATCCCAACAGGCCTCTCCATTTGGACAGCCTACCGTTAGCCAGAAACATGAATCATTCCCGCCACAGGTCACCGGCGCTGCACATCAAGCACAAATAGACAGAACCATCCTAGGAAACCAGCCACATATATATTTTATCACTGTACTTACAATTAAATATTATGATCGCAGTCGCAGTTAGATGACATTTGACAATGACTGTATCGGAAATACACCCTGCTAATGGCTGCGGTTCTAGAAATAGAAATATCTGTACCATTCTTGTGAACTTACATGCCCTTCCCTTTGCTGTCACAGTATTCCACATCACATCCATACCTTCCTAAAGACTGAACATAGTCATTTTATTTGCACATGTCAGAACACAAATACGTACTGTACAAGCCTGATTCTCAAGGCGAACATATCACGCATCCCCTATTACCATGTATAATACTCTTCCAACAATTGTTTGCTGGCGATACGAAATAATACTGAGAGAAAATCAGCGGTGGGCAGGTTTCCCTTCACATCCAATCACGGTTCAGAAATTTTACTATGCCCACTACAGTTCTATATAAAATGGTTGTTAGTAACTTACAAGGAAACAGATAAACGCATAGCAGCAATGTCCAATATGTGAAATTACACGTCATGCCGCCATTAGCTCTGTGAACAGCGCATCTGTCAAGGAAATGTATACAAGGGGATTGCAGTGTCTCACAAACACCTATCACTAACTTAGAATCATCTTAGTTATGAATCTCAAGTCTCGATTTTATATCCAAGATGCGACAGCGAAATGGAGTACATCGCATAAATCTTCGTTTGTTTAGAGGAATGTGTCGAAACAGAATGATCACGTTTCATCACACATGAGACGGAAGTCCTCTGATGACTGAGAGGTTTTCTGTTACCGATCGCAAGTAGACAGTGCTCTAAGTCACAACATACAGAACATGTGGTTGTATACGAGTTGAACACAGGCTACGTCACACGACTGATGCATCCTGACAGAGCAGAGGAAAAAATTTTCAAATGACCTGCAGCAACATATCCCTATCTAGAAAGCATCATCAGTCTGCCATTAAATTGGACCTCGTTACAGCTCCATCTCAATCGATCACACCGTCCACTCTTTGTTATCCTTTAATGGAGATGCATGTAAGTTTAGATTCAGATGGTTCTCTGATTTCCCGAAAAGCGTCAGATGCAGAACTCGAGAGTATCACTGGTGCTTCAATATACAGTAGAGTGCTGTCTCAATGGAAAAAAGTGACTGTTTCCCTGTTCCCCTTTGTTCCCTTGTCCACGTTTTCTCGGATTCTTCTTGCTGTCACATGCTTGTTCCCAAGTGCCAGAATTGTTCTGCACCAGCCAGAAGCCATGCAAGTACTTCCTCAATTTCCCCGCATTTAAGGGTATTTTCCCTCTATTTATACCTATTTTCTGTCATTTTTCGCAGTTCTATCGATTTTCTTATGTGACTTCTACCCATGCAATCATGACATAACCGCTCGTTATGTGTTCTAAAAGAGCTTGTAAATGTAGTACAGCTACCAACACCTAGCGCAAAATGCACTATATTACTGATCAGGAGGTGTAGTGTAACATTGTACTCGACTGCATTCAGTCACCTCACCCACATATTCCACATTTGCCTTAGGAGTGCGAGTGTTTATGTTCTCTCTCACCAAAACCCACCTGGTACTGATTCTAGACACTAGAACAATACTTTAAAATTGATAGCATAGTTGATTTACGTAAACTGCTTCGAACTTCATCTGTCTGGAGCTCCATCATGTGTAAAAATCACACGTTTCTTGTTCTTCTTAATTGTCTGCTATTACATCACAACACTTTCAAACTGTTACTGTACATCGATAAGGAGTGCTAACCTCCTCAACATGGGCGCATCTGGAGAAAACTTGTGCATTTGTATGGGCAAGGACTCGGCAAGCTCCACTAATTCACAAGACCCGGAATGTAGCTGTCTACTTCTAGTTGGCTGCAGATTAAATCGGTAACAGTGCTGTAGGGCGGGTTGGTCAAAAGCAGTGCAAGTGGGTCTTTCAGTCTCTAATTTTATCCTAAGACTGTGAGAATGCTCTGTGACTACCATCCACATAGAAATAGATCATAAATGAAGCACTATGCTAGAGGTGCTCGAAATATGTAGAGCGATGTCCAGTATGCTTTTATGATGTGTATGTTCGAGAATTAACGATGAATGGACGTACTGTACAGTCAGCATAATGATTGACTGACATCGCTTGTTTGAGTTGGAGAAAGAGTTTTGTTGGAGGGGCAACAACTTATGGGGATGGCTAACACTGAAACAGTGATCATGTACATGACTGCAATATGAGGAATCAGTCGAAACGGAATGCAGAGCCATCAGCTCACTGTGACAGATGAGATTAAATGTAGTGGTCGTCAAACGCCTGTGGACAGCAGTTTGGAAACTCTCCACAATGCCACGAAACTCTTCCAGTTTACTTATGTTGTAACTGTCTTTTATTTAAAATCATCTAGTGTGTGTCGTGTGTTATGGTAGCAGCAGTAACAACATGACGTCCTCTCTCCAGCAGCCCAGCACAGGCTGAGTCACTTTCCCGCCATTTTTGCTCCAGACCGCCATGGGATGAAAGCACACTCTGCTGGCAGTACTGTGTACTAGGCACAGGTTGAGTCACTTTCCCGCCATTTTTCCCCCAGACTGCTATAGGATGAAAGCACATTCTGGTGGCAGTACTGTGTACTAGGTCAGTTGGGCTCCAGATATCATGGTGGACACACTGGATTGAGCTACTGTCTCAAACTGTTTAAATAAAGACTGTCTGCAAAACAGAGGCTTACATCCATCCTATCCAGCAGCTGAGCACAGGCTGAGTCCTTTCCCCATCATTTCCTCCACACCCAGACCGCCATCTTGGGTTATGTCATGGAAGTGACAGCAGTGCCCTCTGGTGGCAGTACTGTGTACTACGTCAGTTGGACTCTGGACCTGATGGTGAAGACACTCGATGGAGGTGCTGCCTGAAATTGTTTAAATGAAGTACGAAAATAAAGACTTAGATCCGTTCTATGCAGCACTGGCTGAGTCCTTTCCCCACCAATTCCTAGGAAGAGGTGGCAGTCAGATGACTTAGATTAGTGGAGGTAGCCCAAGTGACCTATTTTCCCCCCATTTTCTTAGGTTAGTGGAGGTAGACCTATTCACCTTTTTCTTCACTAAAATTTGAACTTCCTGCCATTTTCTGTGGGAGTTGGGGGGTGGGGCAGGGGAGGGGGTTAGGTTAGTGGAGGTAGCCCAATTGACCCACATTCCCGCCAAAATTTGAACTTCCCGCCATGACATCATTTTGATGTTGCGCTATTTACTGCCGCCATGTTGGATCCTCAATCTTGAATTAATTTGGCAACAGTGCAGAGTGGGGTAACACGAAGTTTGTCCTACTACTGCCAGTGCATTCTCCTGACTTGACACTCCTTGATTATTTTCTTTGGGAACATATCAAGAGTATGGTGTGCGTTAGTCCAATTGCCACTACAGCTGAGCTGACAGCATAAATTCACCGATGCATTCCAATCCAATCCTGACCTGCTCTCAACAATTGGAGAGACTTTGATAAAAAGGTGTGCTGCATGTATTGAGGCACAGGACAGGTTGTTTGAGCTATTTGTGTAACTTAGTGTCAGAATATACCTAACAACAATAAACAGTAATTTTGGTGCAGTTGAAGTTATTTGTTATTATAACCTGAAGAACGTATTAGAGACTGTTTGCTCCAAAATAAAAAGTGGTCCTGTTTGTGCTACCCATTATCCATCAAAGTTTGTCAGTGAGAAACACGCTGTACATTTTTTGTTATGTGGGATATCTCTGCTGGATTTAGCTACATCGAAGTTTAATTCTTTTTGAGCGATTGTTAAAGCAACCATCGATCAGCACCGCTTTTAAACAATTCTGGTGTCCTGAGACGCCAGTACTGTCAAGAACTGTCACCATCATCAGAGCGCAACAATTCATAATTCCTCTACGGGATAACCTCTGATGCATCTCTTCATACAGTTGTTTTTCACCACAGTAATGGTAAGTATGACGAGAGCTATTTTTTCTTTTTTCAAGGTCCAATCGGTGGCAAAAATAAAACAACAGTGAAAATCCAATGAAGCTTTACATGATGTGTTCCACAGAATCTCTAGTATACCTGTCGATCACGTAACTTCGCGCTTTCCAGTTATGGGCGAACACTGAGCACGTAAAGATGCATAGCACAACTGAGTTTCCTCCAAGGTTGAAGTGTGTCCTGTGACGTGATTTCTAAATTCTGAGGCGTTACGCTCGATTTCATGCTGCCCACATAACGTAACTGTCTTACATGACAGCAAAGCGCCGCGGCGGTGCAAGAACTTTGAAGCCGGATGTACAGACGTTGATAGTGCAGGCGGTCAGAGTGGGAAGCGAGTGTCAACCAGTGATCGCGTTCAGAGAATGGATCAGGCCGTTCGAGAATATCATTTATGCAGGGAAATTCAGAACAAGCTAAGAGGAATATTATCATCGGACACTGTCCTTCTTCAGAAGAATGGTCAGATAAACACAGCAACTGCAACAAAGACGCACCTACAGAAATTCAATGGGAAGTGTTTGATCACCCACCATACTGCCCAGACTTGGCTCCCTCTGTTTGCAACTGCAGGTGCGACGGCCCGTTGGCAGACACTGCACAGTAATGCGTTCTCAACTAGGCACGACAGCTAACAGTGAAGGAAACAACAGATGCGCACGACGATCCTAAAAGGTCCCAGAGAATACACGAAAGTCTAACAGAGATATTAAGAGTACGTAAATGAGGATCCTCCGGAACAAAGATTACATTCGCTCGTCAAAACTTGCCAGATAAATTTGGATAAGTATTATAATGGTCAAAGTATCTACAAAAGTCTGCTGGAGTCAATCTACAAACATCAAAAAATTGTTTTTCATCACCTCGGTTCCAAGAGTCCCGGAATCTGTACAGAAAATTGGAATGTAGATCAACACAAACATCATTTCCGCCCTTTTTATTGCCCAAGAAAACCACACATTGCATGTTGTACCGCCATACAACGAGACATTCAGAGGTGGTGTTCCAGACAGCTGTACACACCGGTACCTCTAATACCCAGGTAGCACGTCCTCTTGCATTGATGGATGCCTGTATTCGTCGTGGCATACTGTCCACAAGTTCTTCAAGGCACTGTTGGTCCAGATAGTCCCACTCCTCAACGGCGATTCGGCGTAGATCCCTCAAGGAAGTTGATGGAACACGCTGTCCATAAACAGCCCTTTTCACTCTATCCCAGGCATGCCCGATAGGGTTCATGTTCTGAGAACAAGCTGGCCACTCTAGTCGAGCGATGTTGTTATCCTGAAGGAAGTCATTCACAAAATGTGCACGATGGGGGCGCGAATTGTAGCCCATGAAGACGAATGCCTCGCGACTATGCTGCCAATATGTTTGCACTATCGGTCGGACGATGGCATTCATGTATCGTACAGCCGTTACGGCGCCTCCCGGCGTGCTTGGCGCCACACAATGCCATCAGAAAGCAGCAGCGAACGTCCACCTTGCTGCAGTCGCTGCACAGTGTGCCTAATGCATTCAGCCTGAGCGGGGTGCCTCCTTACACGTCCCCGACGATTGTGTGGTTGAAGGCATACACGATACTCATCGGTGAAGAGAACGCAATGCCAATCCTGAGCGGTCCATTTGGCATGTTGTTGGGCCCATCTGTACCGCGCTGCATGGCGTCGTTGTTGCAAAGATGTACCTCAGCATGGACGTCAGGAATGAAGTTGCACATCATGCAGCCTATTGCTCACAGTTTGAGTCGTAACACGACGTCCTGTGGTTTCACGAAAAGCATTGTTCAACATGGTGGCGTTGCCGCCAGGATTCCTCCGAACCATAATCCGTAGGTAGTGGTCATAAACGGCAGTAGTAGCCCTTGCCTGAGCGAGGCTTTGTCATCCATAGTTCCTGTATCTCTTTCATGTGCGAACAACTTCGCTTTGGTTCACTCCGAGACGCCTGGACACTTCCCTTTTTGAGAACCCTTGCTGTCGCAAAGTAACAATGCGGACGCGATCGAACTGCGGTATTGACCTTCTAGGCATGGTTAAACTACAAACAACACAAGCCATGTACCTCCTTCCCAGTGGAATGACTGGAACTGAACGGCTGTCGGACTCCCTCCATCTAACAGGCACAGCTGATGCATGGGTGTTTACATATTTGGGCGGGTTTAGTGACATCTCTGAACAGTCAAAGGAACTGTGTCTGCGATACAATGTCCACAGTCAACGTCTGTCCTCAGGAGTTCTGGGAACCGGGGCGATGCAAAAAAAAAAAAAAAAAAAAAAAAAAAATTGATGTGTGTGTATCCCCTGTTGTTGTTGTTGTTGTTGTTGTGGTCTTCAGTCCTTAGACTGGTTTGATAGAGCTCTCCATGCTCCTCTATCCTGTGCAAGCTTCTTCATCTCCCAGTACCTACTGCAACCTACGTCCTTCTGAATCTGCTTAGTGTATTCATCTCTTGGTCTCCCTCTACAATTTTTACCCTCCACGCTGCCCTCCAATACTAAATTGGTAATCCCTTGATGCCTCAGAGCATTTCCTACCGACCGATCCCTTCTTCTATTCAAGTTGTACCACAAACTCCTCCGCAATCCTATTGAATACCTCCTTATTAGTTATGTGATCTACCCATCTAATCTTCAGCATTCTTCTCTAGCACCACATTTCGAAAGCTTCTATTCTCTTCTTGTCCAAACTATTTATCATCCATGTTTCACTTCCATACATGGCTACACTCCATACAAATACTTTCCGAAACGACTTCCTGACACTTAAATCTATACTGGATGTTAACAAATTTCTCTTCTTCAGAAACGCTTATCTTGCCATCGCCAGTGTACATTTTATATCCTCTTTGCTTCGACCATCATCAGTTATTTTGCTCCCCAAATAGCAAAACTCCTTTACTACTTTAAGTGTCCCATTTCCTAATCTAATTCCCTCAGCATCACCTGACTTAATTCGACTACATTCCATGATCCTCGTTTTGCTTTTGTTGATGTTCATCTTATATCCTCCTTTCAAGACACTCCGTTCAACAGCTCTTCCAAGTCCTTTGCTGTCTCTGACAGAATTACAATGTCATCGGCGAACCTCAAAGTTTTTACTTCTTCTCCATGAATTTTAATACCTACTCCGAATTTTTCTTTTGTTTCCTTTACTGCTTGCTCAATATACAGATTGAATAACATTGGGGAGAGGCTACAACCCTGTCTTACTCCTTTCCCAACCACTGCTTCCCTTTCATGCCCCTCGACTCTTATAACTGCCATCTGGTTTCTGTACAAACTGTAAATAGCCTTTCGCTCCCTGTATTTTACCCCTGCCACCTTCAGAATTTGAAAGAGAGTATTCCAGTCAACATTGTCAAAAGCTTTCTCTAAGTCTAGAAATGCTAGAAACATAGGTTTGCCTTTCCTTAATCTAGCTTCTAAGTCCTAATAACGACATCCTCTTGAGTAGTCCCCGCCCGGAGATCCGAATGGGGGATTATTTTACCTCAGGAATATTTTACCCAAGAGGACACCATCAGCATTTAACTGTACGGTAAAGCTGCATGCCCTCGGGAAAAGTTACGGCTGTAGTATCCCCTTGCTTTCAGCCGTTCGCAGTACCACCACAGCAAGGCCGCTTTGGTTGTGTTACAAGGCCAGATCAGCCAATCATCCAAACTGTTGCCCCTGCAACTACTGAAAAAGCTGCTGTCCCTCTTCAGGAACCACACGTTTGTCTGGCCTCTCGACAGATATCTCCTGTGTGGTTAATAATAATAATATAAATGACATCAAGGCATCTCCGAGGCAAAGAAGCACTATTCGCTACATGTATAAACGAACGGAATCCGGCAGGAAGTCAGCAATATATACCGTACGAAGCACAAAATTATGTCGGGCGTTGTGTTCCTGGCACAAAAGGTAATGTAGCGAGGAGGAGTCTGCGTGGTGTTGCGGATGTTTCAGATAAGCGAAATTTGATGTTTCGCCAGAAGCGACCTATTTTCTGGATCGAAACATCAACATCGGGCTTGTCAGCGAGCATATTTTCCTGTGTGAGGTTCATTTTAGCGAGGATCGAACCACTATCAGCGCTGTCTTCCAAGATCTATTCTCGCATTCTGCAGGCTTGAAGAAGGTGCTCGGACTAGTCAGTATTCATGAGCAATTACAACTGTTGACTCTCTGCAGAGTCCCCTTGGTTTCAGTTTCATTATACGGGGTGGTTATGATTAAACTTTTGCTGCTTGAGAAGGCCACCACGAGAGAATAGGGAACATAAGATAATGAAACTTCGCGGAAACATTTGCACGCACATGCGAAAGAGAAATGACGAGTATACCATAGAAAAAAATACATTTTAATTTTCAAATGAGAGGGTAACAACTATTAATTGTGAACCCTGTTTACGTTCCAAGTTACAAATGTCTCCCTTCATATTTATAATCTGGCCAAGGTAGACATATTCACTGACCTCTTCTAGTAGACCTTGACTTTCACATCTCCAGCTGGGATGTATAATGTATAATTTGGATATTTATTTGCTATGTACCTAAGACCTTCCCTGAAACGTTCTGCGACGTTGCGAATGCTGGTGGTCTATAAAAACATCCTAATACAATGGTCACTCCTTGTCTGATTGACAGCTTTATCCAGACTGTTTAACAGTCCGATCCAGTTTAAACAGCGTTTAAACAGCTCTTAACTGCAATGAACACTTTGGGGCGATGTGCGCGCACTGAGAGTGCAGAGAAAGGGCGCGCACATTAGGCCACCCCGGCTCGCCTCCTCGCCTGATGAATAATGCAGCGGCAGCAGCAGGAAAGCCCGCCCGCTTTCCCCGTCTCGCTCCGGCTACGGTGGCCGCGGCCAGCAGCTACGCGGGCTCGCACCAAGGTCCCCCCAGCACACGAGGAACCGTGTCACGGCTGCTTCGCTCGCGGCCGCCTCCACCTCAGCACCGGGCCGGTGCAGGCGCGGCGCCTCTCTACCCGTTCACTACAGCACCCCTTATGAATTCCTTGTAACAGCGTGACCGCGTAGAGGAGTCATCTGGTGACTGCTAGTGCTGGACGACGACAGGTAACTCTGCACAGAATGCTACACGACATGCTATCAACAAAGCTAATTAAGGCATGTTCCTTTGAGTTTAGTGCAATTCTAAGTTACTTGTGTAACCAGTCAATTATAACTGGCACATTTCCTGATTGGCTAAAATATGCAGATGTTAAGCCTCTATTCAAGAAATGGGATAAAGAGATACCATCAAACTACAGACCGATTTCACTTTTGCCAGCATTCTCAAAAATTTTAGAAAAAGTAATGTACAGGCAGCTTCTCAACCATCTGACCACAAATAACATATTATCAAGAACACAGTTTGGATTTCTGAAGGATTCTGATATCGAGAAAGCTATTTACATCTACAGTGAAAATGTACTTAATTCGTTAAATAACAAATTACAAGCAGCAAGTATTTTCTGCGATTTGTCAAAGGCATTCGATTGTGTAAACCACAACATCCTTTTAAATAAATTAGAATTCTATGGTGTCACAGGCAGTGCTGCAAAATGGTTCAAGTCATTTCTCGCTAACAGGAAACAGAGGGTGTCAGTGCAAGGGACTAGTGAATTAAGTCATCAGTCATCATCAGAATGGGAAGAAATTAAATGTGGTGTCCCACAAGGGTCCATCTTAGGGCCACTGCTTTTTCTTGTGTACATTAATGATCTCTCATCAGTTACACTGCCAGAAGCAGAGTTCGTTTTGCTTGCACATGACACAAATATTGCAATAAATAGTATGTCGAGTGTAGTTCTAGAAAGATCTGCTAATGATATTTTCATGGATCTTAATAAATGGTTTAAAGCCAACTCACTGACATTAAACTTCGAAAAGACTCACTATATGCAATTCAGAACCTGTAAGAGGTTTCCATCCAGCATATGCATAAAGTATGAAGAAGAGCAGATAGAAGAGGTTGACAGTCTTAAATTCCTGGGATTACAACTTGATAATAAATTCAGTTGGGAGGAGCACACCACAGAACTGCAGAAACGCCTTAACAAATCTGTATTTGCAATTCGAGTGTTAGCAGTCATAGCCGATATAAAAATGAAAAAGCTTGCATACTTTGCCTACTTTCATTCCATAATGTCATATTGTATAATATTTTGGGATAACTCTTCAAGTCAAACAAAATTTTTCAGAGTCCAAAAGCGTGTAATACGTATTATTTGTGGAGTAAATTCACGGACGTCCTGTAGAAACCTCTTCAAAGAACTGGGTATACTAACTACTGCCTCTCAGTATATTTACTCCGTAAGTAATATATCTCTTTTTCCAACAAACAGTTCAGTTCATACATACAATACCAGGAACAAAAATGATCTGCACAAGGACTTAAAAGCACTTACTTTAGTTCAAAAAGGGGTCCACTACTCAGGAACACTCATCTTCAAAAATTTGCCAGCAAACATAAAAAATTTAGTTACAAGTAAAGATCAATTTAAAAGGAGCCTGAAAGACTTACTAGTCGCCAACTCCTTCTACTCCATTGACGAATTTTTTAATAGAAATAAATGATGTATATATTCATACTATTAGTATTTACTATTAGTATTGTTATTTCTGCATTTAAAAAAAAAAATATTGACGTGTTCCACATCCACGAGGACCTCCTCAGCACGGATCTATGAAACGAAAAGCTAATCTAGTCTAATCTAAATGACATTTGCAGAATGAGTCATCCTGGTAGACTGAAGAAACGTAGTAGGCTTATCCTTTTACTACAATACCAATGAACTACAATAAATTTTGGGTGACTTGTTGATAAAACGAGGCCAACGACGTTGCCGCAGTGATAACACCGGTTCCCGTCAGATCACCGCAGTTAAGCGCTCTCGGGCTTGGCTAGCACTTGGATTGGTCACCATCCGGGTGTGTCGAGTGCTGTTAGCAAGCGGAGTGCGCCAAGCCATTGTGAGGCCAATTGAGGCGTTACTTGTTTGAGAAGTAGCAGCAGAGTCGCGAAAAATGACAACCCCCGGGAGAGGTAACCGCATGCCCCTCTGTATCTGCAACTGGGACGCCTAAGGGCTAAGGATCACATGGCAGCCAGTCCGTACCGTTGAGTCTTGAACGCCTGTCCGGACAGAGTTGGTTAGTTTTTTTTTTGTTTGTTAATAAAATGACTTCTAGTGAAAAAGGCTTAACTGAAACTCTACTGCAGTTTTTCCCGGCCTGGGGGTAATTACCCCTGAGGGGTAAAATGAAATTTTCTGAGGATAAAATAAAAGATTCGATTCTGATTCAGTCACGAAACTAAATTTTTTTTGAAAGATCATTACTGTTGTCACAATTTTGTAAGAATCTAATATTGATTATGTAAGTTATCAATAATTACTTTTTCTCAATTAGTAGGATTAATGCGGTGGAGGTTACAGGTTCCTCACATAGTCTATCCACAACAAACATACACCGCTCATGATAGCAATGAGACATAACAAATATTTACTATTAAAAACAGTCTTGATCACAATTTATTTATTACATAATAAATAAATTGTGATCAAGACTGTTTTTAATAGCAAATATTTGTAACACATTGATCACTATCACTTCCATAATGTATTCAAAAGTAATTAACATATACAAATGCTAAACGTCTCGAGAAAATGTCTTCTCCAAGTTGTAGATAGTACCTCCTGTAGTCCAGAAATTGCTTCATTAACGCTTCAAAACAGATGAATGAATTGATTAGCAACACTACACATCTGTAGCTATATTCTTCTTGAAACTCTCAGTATTTACTAACATTCTGTAAAGTTTGATTTTTAATTTCCTTTTGACTGAGCATTCAACAAATGCGACGTCTGTCTTGCAAAAATCTATATCATCGTTACCCAGAGACCGTATATACAGTCAGTCACATTTCATTCGCTGCTGAATAACAACCTCATACAGACCTACACTGCTACACGAACACATGTTGCTCCTAAATGATTTCTAACGTCATCTATCTACCTTGCATTAGCTTTCGTCTTGTCTCAAGGAATATAAATAATTGTGAGGCATAGTTTGAACAATCTACAATTGATTCGTATAGCTGCATGTCCTGACGAGCCTCATTTCATTTTTATTAGGTCATAATTGTGACTTCCAGTCTAAAATGTTTCCTGATTCAGTTGTCTGTTTAAGTCGCTCTTCGAGTGGGACACCATTCCGCACTGGTACACCAAAAATATCAGGCAGCTTTACTCACGGCGAAATAATTGACACTTACAAAGACAATAGCTGCTTACTGCCATTCTATCATGTCTCCACGTCTGCCTGTTTGCTGCGTAGATTTCGGGGAACCCCCTAGCTCCTCACTGCCATGACTTACATCAAGGTCGAGGGTCACGTGATCGCCTGGTACCAGTTCTCCATCATCTGCACCACTTACTGTATGTGTTCGGTTGGACGATACTTACTAACATTGACAGCAAACTATGAAACATAATCAGCATTTGTGCTGCGACCCACTGGCGTTGCTGACTGGTGGAAGTTGGTAAGGCACACTTGTGCTGGCCGACATTCGAAATGCGAAAAGTTTAGTGCTGCTCATCCGCTGTCAGAATATAGTTAATCTTCGTGTTTTGCTGTCAAAGATAACACAGATCGTTCTAACGCATACCGACTACACTAATTTGGAAGTGAGCCACTAAAAAGCACCTTACATATCACATTAAGAAATTTTTTTTTGTAACTAGAAAACAAACCAACGAAAACAAAATTGCATCTGGAAAAACACCAGAGAATGCGCGGCCGACACCTTTTGGTAGGGACGTCCTTAAGCATACTGCAGTATCTCTGCCTGTCCGGCGTGCCCGTATCGATAGCTTCTTCGGCAAGTGCAGACCGTGGCTGTAGAGTGGTGGCTTAGGTTCCGTTGTTGGTTGTTTAGCTGATTTGGGGAAGGGGAGCAAATAGCGAGGTCATCGAGCCCATCGGATTGGGGAAGGATGGGGAAGGAAGTGGGCCGTGCCCTTTCAAAGGAACAGTCCCGGCGTCTGCCTGAATCGATTTAGGGTAATCACGGACAATCTAAATCAGGATGGCCAGATGCGGGTTTGAACCGTCGTCCCCCCGAATGCGAGTCCAGTGTGCTAACCACTGCGCCACCTCGCTCGGTACTGACTGTTTATCACTGTCATTGGTCACTAGCCGTCACTGGTCACTGACCCTCACTGATCACTGACCCTCACTGATCACTGACCCTCACTGATCACTGACCATCTGATTACTATCTCCGATCACTGACCATCTCTGATCACTGACCATCTTTGATCTCTGACAATCCTTGATCACTGGCTGTCATTGATCACCAGCCATCACTGAACATTGGTATCTGGCCATCATTGAACACTGGCTATCACTTATCATTGACCATCACTGACCATGGGCCATCATTGATCATGGACCATCACTGATCATGTGCCATCATTGATTATGGACTATCACTGATCGCTGACCACCACTGATCATTATTGTCCAAGACCATTTGTTGACCAATGGCATCAAATTTTATGTTTCAGATGAGTTCAAAATGGATCACAGACGATCTGAAATATGTTAAACATGCTTTTGTTGAAGTTTATCGATTAGGAAGGGCAATGAAAATTTTAAAATACCTTTTAGCATATTACAGATCTGATTAAAGAACGCAAATGAATCGGAACAGAAGGTAAGCTATACTTATTACGACGTAGGTGTTGAAGAATCCATGTGACGAGCCTCCTGCAAACAAATCTTATCCGTTTTTACGTTTAAGTTGGGTAGAAGATAGACTGTAAAAGGTTTTAAATTGGTAAAACAAGCTATCTCTCAAGGTTTATCGATAACAAAGTTCGCTGAAAATTGTCAGATACCCCTTAGCACTGGAAAAACTGCTAGAAGCCGACCTCGGGGAAGATCAGTTTGGATTCCGTAGAAATGCTGGAACACGTGAGGCAACATTGACCCTACAACTTATCTTAGAAGAAAGATTAAGGAAAGGCAAACCTATGTTTCTAGCATTTGTAGACTTAGAGAAAGCTTTTGACAATGTTGACTGGAATACTCTCTTTCAAATTCTGAAGGTGGCAGGGGTCAAATACAGGGAGCGAAAGGCTATTTACAATTTGTACAGAAAGCAGATGGCAGTTATAAGAGTCGAGGGACATGAAAGGGAAGCAGTGGTTGGGAAGGGAGTGAGACAGGGTTATAGGCTCTCCCCGATGCTATTCAATCTGTATATTGAGCGAGCAGTAAAGGAAACGAAAGAAAAGTTCGGAGTAGGTATTAAAATCCATGGAGAATAAATAAAAACTTTGAGGTTCGCCGATGACATTGTAATTCTGTCAGAGACAGCAAAGAACTTGGAAGAGCAGTTGAACGGAGTGTCTTGAAAGGAGGATATAAGATGAACATCAACAAAAGCAAAACGAGGATCATGGAATGTAGTCGAATTAATTCGGTTGATGCTGAGGGAATTAGATTAGGAAATGGGACACTTAAAGTATTAAAGGAGTTTTGCTATTTGGGGAGCAAAATAACTGATGATGGTCGAAGCAAAGAGGATATAAAACGTAGACTGGAGATGGCAAGAAAAGCGTTTCTGAAGAAGAGAAATTTGTTAACATCGAGTATTGATTTAAGTGTCAGAAAGTCGTTTCGGAAAGTATTTGTATGGAGTGTAGCCATGTATGGAAGTGAAACATGGACGATAAATAGTTTAGACCAGAAGAAAATAGAAGCTTTCGAAATGTGGTGCTACAGAAGAATGCTGAAGATTAGATGGGTAGATCACATAATTAATGAGTAGGTATTGAATAGAATTGGGGAGAAAAGGAGTTTGTGGCACAACTTGACTAGAAGAAGGGATTGGTTGGTAGGATATGTTCTGAGACATAGAGGGATCACCAATTTAGTATTGGAGGGCAGCGTGGAGGGTCAAAGTCGTAGAGGGAGACCAAGAGATGAATACACTAAGCAGATTCAAAATGATGTAGGCTGCAGTAGGTACTGGGAGATGATGAGGCTTGCGTAGGATAGAGTAGCATGGAGAGCTGCATCAAACCAGTCTAAGGACTGAGGACCACAACAACAACAACCTCTTAGCACAATGCGAATTAGATTAATGAGAAAAAACAAACCAGATACAGCTTAGGACTAAAATGTGAACACCACATTAAAACACCTGAACCTACAGCGTGTTTAAAGATTCAATATCTCATCAGACTCTGAGCAAAACTGTAAAATAGCAGTATTTATGTATTCTCTTAGCATTACTTAAAAGAGTTATTAAAGAGACATATTTCTCAAATTCAGATCCTAAGTCAGCACTGCGTAATGTAGGATGCAAAAAATCTTACCAATTTTGTCACAGTGGAAGAAGATGTGAGCACTTGAATTTCCCATCAGAATCAGTGAGTAGAAACGTAAGAAAAGGATGTTTATGTAGTATCTTACCATTACTTAACACAGATATTAATGAGTCATCATTCTCCATTTCAGACAATAAGCCAGTTTTGCCTGAAAAGTCTCACTAGGTTTTGGCAGAGGAGAGAAAGATGTGGTTCAAGAAGTATGCGCTTCAACTCCTGATCACTCCTTCTTGTCAGAGATTGGTACAACTATTTCGAAAGAAGACAGCTGAAGAAACTACAAACAGTGGATTTATGAATGCAGAAGAAGAAGCTGGATATGACGGTGACGTGGATAATGAAGAAACAAAGGTCAACTGGCAGCATCTATTTTATTGAACCTACAGACAAAGAACGAATGCATTCGTAATCACGAATACGATTGGAATTCAGCTGCAGTGATCACTCAACTACAGAATGGAATCCGGGTTCGAATCCCGGTCTGGCACAAAGTTCCACGTGTCACCAATGAAATGAGCAGCTAAAATCTGTTCGTATACGCAACTACAAATACATTTCTTTCTATTTCATATAGCCGTAGCTCATAGCAGTGTCTGTTCCTACAGACGTGGATGTGTAGTGCTCCGTAGGAAACAGACACATGAATAGACAGTCCATGATAATATTAAATACGTCTCTTCCTGTGCGAATACCTCAGCAGTTGTGTGAGTGCAGGATGTGGACACATACTGACATACGAAGGTTTCGGTCGGTCATGGGGGCGTACTCCGATAGCCGTGCTTTCCCTGTGATAAATGGATTATCAGACCACGGTGCACAACTGATTAACTTACAAAACTTAGCAGGGTGTACAGTTCAGAAACCATTAAGAAAATGTGTAAGCCTGGTCAACCCGATATCTATAGAGCATTTCAGATAAAGTTTAAGAAATGTTAATATGGGAGAAGTATATAATGAGCCAAATACCAATTATAAATGCAACATATTCCTTGATAAATTTACATCCCTGATTGAACACTGTTACCCCAAAAATATTACTAAATGTAACACCAAGCTGTTTTCAAAAAACCTTCGATCACTACACGTATTAAAATGTCTTCAGAAAGGAAATTGCATAAGGCAACAAGAATTAGTAAAGACTCAGAAGTGAGTTTACACTGTAAAAATTATTGTAACATACTGAGAAAAGTTGTCAGAAAATAAAAAAATATGTATATTACAAATGAAATTAACAACTCGGGCAATAAATTCTAATCAGTATGGATTGTTGTTAGAAGAGAGATAGGAAAAGTAAACACTGGAGAAGATAGTATTATCATTAAAGAGAATGAGACCATCTTCACCCACAGTACACAAGTAGCTAATGTATTTAACAACCATTTCTTAAAGCGCAGGTGAAAAAATTGGTCAGGATAATTCAAAAGAAAAAGTCAAGCAATACGTCGAAGACCCAGTTTTGAGAAATCCTAGTCACATTAATTTTCATCTATCAACCTCTTGTGAAATAAGGTAAATCTATAAATCTTTGAAAAATAAATGTTCTGTTGGAGTAGATGACATCTCTAACAAGATACTAAATCAATGTGGAGCAGGTATAGCTGAAGCTCTGAGTCACATCTGTAATGCATCACTAACTCAAGGTATTTTCCCAGACAGGTTAAAATATGCCATTGTCAAGCCTCTCTAAAAAAAATATATCAATAATTACTGGCCAGTATCCTTGCTCACAGCATTTCCAGGAATTGTCGACAAAGTAATGTAGTCAAGAGTTGTTAGCCATTTTAGCAGTAGTGAGTAAATCACAGTTTGGATTTCAGAAATACTGTTCCACTGAGACAGTAATATACAATTCCACTGGCCACATAAGAGAGTCTTTAAATAGTAAAATGACATCAACAGGAATTTTCTGTGACTTATCCAAAGCGTTCATGACCTCAGAAGTTAAGTCCCATAGTGCTCAGAGCCATTTGAAGCACTATGGGAGGTCATCAGTCCCCTAGACTTAGAACTACTTAAACCTAACTAACCTAAGGACATCACACACATTCATGCCCGAGGCAGGATTCAAACCTGCGACCGTAGCAGCAGCGCGGATCCGGACTGAATCGCCTGGAACCGCTCGGCCACAGCGGCCGGCGGTCATTTCCACTATCTTAGATTTTTTAGTACTGCGACTGGGTGGAGGTAAGGAGAGTAGAGAGGAAGGAGAAAGGAGGGTGGCTTCCCACTGATATGGATGATGACAGCAGGCACTGGGAGAGAATGAGCACAGAGTTCATTGTAGTCAGATTTCTCCCTCCTCACTCCCTCTTCCCCTATGACATCATGTGCTTTTACCAGATTCCTGACAAATAACAATTGATTTGTCTGTGAAATGGTGATAAATTCAAATTTTGGTAGGAAATTTAAAATCTGGCGTGAAATTCAAAATTTGTAGGGAAATCAAAAAATAACCCAATCGTGCTACAGGATTTTGTCCACGTTCCTATGTTGTCACTGTCGAAGTAGGGCTGAAAATTCAAGAATCCAAGATGGCTCATTGTCGTAGTGAAATTCGGGTGGCTGACCGGGGATACTGGCCTATTCTGCATTGTTGTAAGAGTTCCCCATTGACACAAAGTACGTTTCTTTCCCCTAGAGGTCTAAACCTGTGGTTCTGGAACAAATGGCAAGGTCACTCCCCTTGCAGCAGTTCTAGGACGAGAGGTGTTTGTTACCCCTGTGCAGATCCAAACCTGACTCACAGACAGAGGATGCCTGTCTTTTAACCAACTTGACATTTTTCTTGAACCAGTTACTCAGTCAAACGTGTATGGTTATTTTTATAACAGTCAGGTCACTTACGGAATTCCTGTCTACTGCTTTTCCTAACAGCAATTCCTCTAAGATGTATCTGTCCACTTCCGCTATGTTTACATCTAACACAGGGGAAAGGACTCTTCTTGCCGCCACCCCACCACCCCACAATGCACCCACCAACTGCGGTAGCTAACCAAGTCCACAAGCACTGCCCCGCATGGAAGCCATAGCATCAGTTGCCAGCTTAGAGGCTCTATACCTCTCTACACTGAGCTGAGCCACTGGTGCTGTGAGGGAACGCTGGCTTCCACCACAATCAGCCAGACCCCAAATGCAGTAGTATCCAAGCCAGCCACTGCACCTGGTGCTCTCGCTCCACCGTCACCCGCGCTCAGCGGACTTGCCATCCAACTACAGGTACACCTTAAAGACCGCTGCTTATGCAGCATGTGACGTTACATCAACATCCATTCGCTCTACCCTGCTACCGACCCGCAGCTATCGCTCCCCATCCTCCGCTCATGGCTCCATCAAACACAGAACAGTTTTAGGTCGATTATCGGTGGTCCATCAGATTCTCATGTCCCTGCTAATCCACTCAGATGGTCCGCTTCCAGGATGTAATATATACTTTCGAGAACACTCTTCCAGCCTAAGTCACTGTTACTTCAGGGAACACTGGCAGGTCTTGATCGTATTACTTACAAGACTTTCAGCCAAAGTAACAGAGTAAAACATAACATAGTATTCATATAGGACAATGTTATAATGGAAAATTAGGTTCAAATACGCAAATACTCCCGCTTTGTCCATCATAGAGGCCTTGGTATCTTATATCTAAGCCAAACATATTCAAGGAAGCTAATTATTTCCTTCAAACTGGATAATATGAATTTATAATACATCTACCAGACACATATAGGAACTTATGTAACATTCTATGAATTCACAAATTCATATATGGATTGGCAGGACCTTTCATGGTATGAATTTTTAGTTATCAATAACCTGAGGCAGTTGGTTAATACAGTCAGAATTTTCAGGATTTTTTAAAAATGATGACTTTGTTGTGTATGTATGTATGTGTGTGTGTGTGTGTGTGTGTGTGTGTGTGTGTGTGTGTGTGTGTGTGTAGTGAAACCAATATATTTTATGGTATGGACAAATTTGTGAGATCATCCACTCACAATCAGTCTGAGGGGGGGAGGCAGAACATTCACTTGTACGTTGATGTGAAAATTCACATGCTCAGTAACAGTATTAAACGTCATACTACCACACTTGAAGCACTCAGGAGAAGTATCAAGAAATTAAATACATTTTCTCAAATCATTCAGAGGTTAATCAACAAGTTAGCTGCAAGGGTTAATGTAATTGAAAAGATGACAAGCGTGTTACCTCCACAGCTTGTGCAGTTGAAAAGAAGGCAATGGGAGTGCATGTAAGTTGTATGTTGTTCCAATGTCAACAAAACAAAGTCGCTGAAGCATGTAAGGCTATCCAAGAGAAACTGCGATTGTTGAATTAGGGTATTTGGAAGGAGACCAGTCGCTCAGAGACATCTTTAGGACTGTTACAGAATCACTCAAATGATTCTCAGAGGCTAGAAAAGAGGAGGAAGAAAGAGGAGATGTGGCGTGTTTCTACATCTGAAAGACGGTGTCCGTTCAGATTTCCCACCAGCTGCGTAGCCCTGGGGGGTAGCTGCCCGGTCAGAAGCGCTTTGCCACTGCTGGCGTGGCTCCTCCCGTCTGAGGTTCGAGTCCTCCCTCGGGCACGGGTGTGTGTGTGTTGTCCTTAGCGTAAATTAACTTAGATTTAATACGAAAGCCTATGGACCGATGACCTTAGCAGTTTGGTCCCGTAAGAGCATACCAAAAATTTCCAGCTGCGTAATAGTGGCGCTAGTGGCGGTATTATAAGGATGGAAATTAGGTTTGCTTGAAATACACGCTGTAGCGGTCAAGACATTAGTTACCTTTGAGACTGGACGTGGTGAGTTAATGTTAATGAAGAAAGCGTTTAAGGTGACAAAGACACCTTTATCAACGCCTGAGTGCGAATGAAGTCGTGTAATAGGGCTACGAGAAGCTGGATGTTCCTTCTTCGACACTGCAGACAGATTTGGCAGGAATGTAGCCACTGCCACTGTACATGATTGCCGGTTGCGCTGCTCACGAGAATGTACGGTCACAAAAAGACCAGGCTCCGGAGGGCCACGTGGCACTACCGTGAGGGTGTTTAGCGTATGGCTGTGGCACATGGTATTGTATCTACAGCAGCAATTTGAGCAGCAATTGGCACCACAGCAACACAACGAGCTGTCAGAAATCTGTTGCTTCAAGAAAAGCTCTGGGCCAGATGCCCTGTACAGTGTATTCCACTGACCCCAAACCACCGCCACTTGCGACATGAGTGGTGTCTAGTGAGAGCTCATTGGAGGGGAGGGTGGAGGTTTGTAGTATTTGCTGATGAAAAATAGTCCTGACTCGGTGTCAGTCTTGGCCGTGTGTTGGTTAGAAGGAAGATAGCTGACGGCCCGCAACAAACCTGTCTGCATGCTAGACGCACTGGACCTACAACTGCTGTTATTGGTTTTTGTATGACAGCAGGACCAACTCGCGGTTATCCCACGCACCCAGGTGTCAAATACGTCTGGTGATTCGACCTGAGTGCTGCCATTCATGAACAGCATTCCAGAGGGTGTTTTCCAACAGGATAACCCTCGCGCACATAGCACTGTTGTAGCCTAACATACTTTACAGAGTGCTGACGGGTTGCATTGACCGGCATCATCTACATCTACATCCATACTCCGCAAGCCACCTGACGGTGTGTGGCGGAGGCTACCTTCAGTACCTCTATCGGTTCTCCCTTCTATTCCAGTCTCGTATTGTTCGTGGAAAGAAGGATTGTCGGTATGCCTCTGTGTGGGCTCTAATCTCTCTGATTTTATCCTCATGGTCTCTTCGCGAGATATACGTAGGAGGGAGCAATATACTGCTTGACTCTTCGGTGAAGGTATGTTCTCGAAACTTTGACAAAAGCCCGTACCGAGCTGCTGAGCGTCTCTCCTGCAGAGTCTTCCACTGGAGTTTATCTATCATCTCCGTAACGCTTTCGCGATTACTGAATGATCCTGTAACGAAGCGCGCTGCTCTCCGTTGGATCTTCTCTATATCTTCTATCAACCCTATCTGGTGCGGATCCCACACTGCTGAGCAGTATTCAAGCAGTGGGCGAACAAGCGTACTGTAACCTACTTCCTTTGTTTTCGGATTGCATTTCCTTAGGATTCTTCCAATGAATCTCAGTCTGGCATCTGCTTTACCGACGCTCAACATTATATGATCATTCCATTTTAAATCACTCCTAATGCGTACTCCCAGATAATTTATGGTATTAACTGCTTCCAGTTGCTGACCTGCTATTTTGTAGCTAAATGATAAAGGATCTATCTTTCTGTGTATTCGCAGCACATTACACTTGTCTACATTGAGATTCAATTGCCATTCCCTGCAACATGCGTCAATTCGTTGCAGATCCTCCTGCATTTCAGTACAATTTTCCATTGTTACAGCCTCTCGATACACCACAGCATCATCTGCAAAAAGCCTCAGTGAACTTCCGATGTCATCCACCAGGTCATTTATGTATATTGTGAATAGCAACGGTCCTATGACACTCCCCTGCGGCACACCTGAAATCACTCTTACTTCGGAGGACTTCTCTCCATTGAGAATGACATGCTGCGTCCTGTTATCTAGGAATTCCTCAATCCAATCACACAATTGGTCTGATAGTCCATATGCTCTTACTTTGTTCATTAAACGACTGTGGGGAACTGTATCGAACGCCTTGCGGAAGTCAAGAAACACGGCATCTACCTGTGAACCCGTGTCTATGGCCCTCTGAGTCTCGTGGACGAATAGCGCGAGCTGGGTTTCACATGACCGTCTTTTTCGAAACCCATGCTGATTCCTACAGAGTAGATTTCTAGTCTCCAGAAAAGTCATTATACTCGAACACAATACGTGTTCCAAAATTCTATAACTGATCGACGTTAGAGATATAGGTCTATAGTTCTGTACATCTGTTCGACGTCCCTTCTTGAAAACGAGGATGACCTGTGCCCTTTTCCAATCCTTTGGAACGCTACGCTCTTCTAGAGACCTACGGTACACCGCTGCAAGAAGGGGGGCAAGTTCCTTCGCGTACTCTGTGTAAAATTGAACTGGTATCCCATCAGGTCCAGAGGCCTTTCCTCTTTTGAGCGATTTTAATTGTTTCTCTATCCCTCTGTCGTCTATTTCGATATCTACCATTTTGTCATCTGTGCGACAATCTAGAGAAGGAACTACAGTGCAATCTTCCTCTGTGAAACAACTTTGGAAAAAGACATTTAGTATTTCGGCCTTTAGTCCGTCATCCTCTGTTTCAGTACCATCTCGGTCACAGAGTGTCTGGACATTTTGTTTTGATCCACCTACCGCTTTGACATAAGACCAAAATTTCTTAGGATTTTCTGCCAAGTCAGTACATAGAACTTTACTTTCAAATTCATTGAACGCCTCTCGCATAGCCCTCCTCACACTACATTTCGCTTCGCGTAATTTTTGTTTGTCTGCAAGGCTTTGGCTATGTTTATGATTGCTGTGAAGTTCCCTTTGCTTCCCGCGCAGTTTTCTAACTCAGTTGTTGTACCACGGTGGCTCTTTTCCATCTCTTACGATCTTGCTTGGCACATACTCATCTAACGCATTATGTACGACGGTTTTGAACTTTTTCCACTGATCCTCAACACTATCTGTACTTGAGACAAAACTTTTATGTTGAGCCGTCAGGGACTCTGAAATCTGCTTTTTGTCACTTTTTCTAAACAGAAAAATCTTCCTACCCTTTTTAATATTCCTATTTACGGCTGAAATCATCGATGCCGTAACCGCTTTATGATCGCTGATTCCCTGTTCTGCATTAACTTTTTCAAATAGTTCGGGTCTGTTTGTCACCAGAAGGTCTAATATGTTATCGCCTCGGGTCGGTTCTCTGTTTAACTGCTCAAGGTAGTTTTCAGATAAAGCACTTAAAAAAATTTCACTGGATTCTTTGTCCCTGCCACCCGTTATGAACGTCTGAGTCTCCCAGTCTATATCCGGCAAATTAAAATCTCCACCCAGAACTATAACATGGTGGGGAAATCTACTCGAAATATTTTCCAAATTATCCTTCAGGTGCTCAGCCACAACAGCTGCTGAGCCAGGGGGCCTATAGAGACATCCAATTACCATGTCTGAGCCTGCTTTAACCGTGACCCTCACCCAAATCATTTCACATTTCGGATCTCCGTCAATTTCCTTCGATACTATTGCACTTCTTATCGCTATAAACACGCCTCCTCCTTCACTGTCCAGCCTGTCTCTGCGGTATACATTCCAATCTGAGTTTAGGATTTCATTACTGTTTACGTCTGGTTTCAGCCAACTTTCTGTCCCTAGTACTATATGGGCGTTGTGGCCGTTTATTAATGAGAGCAGTTCTGGGACCTTTCTGTAGACGCTCCTGCAGTTTACTATTAGCACATTAATATTGTTATTCCCTGTTGCATTTTGCCTACTCCTACCTTGCCGCATCTCAGGAGGCGTCTTGTCGGGCCTAGGGAGGGGATTCTCTAACCTAAAAAACCCCCATATGCACTCCACACGTACTCCGCTACCCTTGTAGCCGCTTCCGGCGTGTAGTGCACGCCTGACCTATTCAGGGGGACCCTACATTTCTCCACCCGATAGCGGAGGTCGAGAAATTTGCACCCCAGATCTCCGCAAAATCGTCTGAGCCTCTGGTTTAAGCCTTCCACTCGGCTCCAAACCAGAGGACCGCGATCGGTTCTGGGAACGATACTGCAAATAGTTAGCTCTGATTTCACCCCGCGAGCGAGGCTTTCCGCCTTCACCAATTCCGCCAACCGCCTGTACGAACTGAGGATGACCTCTGAACCCAGACGGCAGGAGTCATTGGTGCCGACATGAGCAACAATTTGCAGTCGGGTGCACCCAGTGCTCTCTATCGCCGCCGGTAGGGCCTCCTCCACATCTCGGATGAGACCCCCCGGCAAGCAGACAGAGCGAACACTGGCCTTCTTCCCCGACCTTCCCGCTATTTCCCTAAGGGGCTCCATCACCCGCCTAACGGTGGAGCTCCCAATAACTAATAAACCCCTCCCCCCGTGTGCCTGCTCGGACTTTGCTGAAGGAGCAGCCACATGTCCACTCACAGGCAGAGCGGGCGATGCCACACGGCCAGCCTCCACATTGACCCTCCGCCTCGTGCGCCGCGAACGCCGCTGAACCCGCCACTCCCCTTGGGGAGAGGGTGGCCCAACCGCGCCCGGTACCCGCGAAGATGTCTCGACAGCAGGGACAGTGGGTGAAGCATGTAACACCTGGGGTGTACCTTGCGACGCACCAGACTCCCCACTGCCGCTACACTCCGAGGCAGCAGCCTGAAGACGGCTGACCGCGGCCATCAACACGCTCAGCTGTTCGCGAACAGTGGCCAGCTCCTCCTGCGTCCGTACACAGCAGTCACACGTCCTATCCATCCTAAGAAATCAGTTTACTGAAGAGAGTTAATCAACCTTTAACTAGACTGCTAATTCACTAAAGGCGGCTGTTTATTCACTAAACTGTGGTTGCTAGCCACTTCTTGTAGAAAACAATGAAAATAGCACTACCTGTATCTGGACTGTATTGAAAACAAACACTAGCACTACTGGCACTATGGTTGACTAAAGGGACTCTCTCTGACTGTATTCAAAACAAACACGAAATCTATGGAACACTATTAATAGCACCCGACAATTAATGCTTCCTAAAAGCAAATACACACGGAAGAAGAAGTGACAAGTAAGAAAAATACAGTTAATACTTAAATTAAGGTAGCTCGCTGCACAGCAGACGTGAGGCAGGCGGCAGTTACGACGACACTGACTCTATCTTTCCCCAATTAAGCACATATGGGACATCATCGGATGGCATCTCTAGTATCATCCACCAACAGCATTAAGTGTCCTTGTATTGGACGACTGAGTACTACAGGCATGGAACTCCATCCCACAAACCGACATACTGCATCTGTACAACACAATTCATGTATGTTTGCATGCTTGCATTCCACATTCTGGCGGTTACACTGGTTATTAATGCAACTTCGCAATTACAACTGCTTATCTCGCGCTTACCTGTGATCGTTTAATCATAACCACTTAAATATGTTACCTAGAGAAATATATTCCCGAAGTTTCACTATTCTACATAAATTATCTTTCGGTGTTGCATTTTTTTTCCATCAGTGTATCAGTGTATGCTGGATGGTGAAGAATGCAATAAAAAAATTCGAAAGAACACCCAGCTTTTTGAATCACACGTTCTTGAAAACTGGAAAACTGGGTAATACTCACTGAAAGATACTGAAAATTATGGGCAGATTTTAGGTATGATGGAGGTATATAAGAAAGATAATGGAGTAGGGGCATCATGCACCAGCAGCTCGAGATACAAAAACATTATTAAACATGTGTTAGCAGACGTACCTGGCAGTCATGTTATCGGCATTCATAATAAGAAAATAAACCACGGATCTCCTCAGTACCTCTATTACAAACACCTCACCGAAAACTGAATGATTACAGCTGCTCACAGTATCGTCTACAGCTGAGAATACTGTACATTCGAATGAAATCACTGCTATAATTTCAGAGCTTTGAATAACTAAGGAGACAGCTGTTCAAGATCTCTATAAGCCAGCATGCAAAACATTCCAACATACTCAATCTATAACTAGAATTTTGGATTACTCGTGGCTCGCAGATCTTGTATATAATGGGAAACATCCATGGAAGAATAAATATTTCAAATACGGTTTAATGATCATTGATAAGTAACCGAAATATGCCTGGGCTCTGCCTTTCGAAACGAAGACTGAGAAGGCACATGTAGAGTCATTTGAGTAACTGGGGCGGAAAGGAACCAACTGCATCTCATGCAGTCTGCAACTAGACCACATTGTCGAGTTCTATAATAGATGTTTCAATATGGTAATGCAATTGTGTGGTATACATTCGTAATTTACATTCTCTCAGATGAAAGATATTACGGACATTTGTACCTGACTATGAGTGTGCGAATGTGGATATATTTTAACCCGGACAGTACTTATAAATAAACTGATATCCTTCTACAAAACGTGGACATATACAGCTATCCATCCGCAGAGCAATAAAAATCAGACCAATTGACGTACATGATAATAAGCTTCTGAATACCATTTAAAATCGTATTGAAATGGTAGACTCATATAAACAGGAATTAAATCTAATTGAGTCTGTACATATTTCAAAACACCAGACAGCATTTGAGGAATCGCACCTCTGAAACTGATGAACAGAGGTACTTACAATTCCAAATGTGTAATGAAGAAACCCTGGAACTTACACCTTAAAGGAGAGCAGTGGTAGTGAAGTTGCCTCTACTTTTTACACAGCAGAATCACAGAGACGCAGTGAACCATATGGTCTCCCTGAGTCACAGAAATATTCAAGAAGGGATAGCAGTATTGGTCACAGTGTCACCACACTTTTAATAGATAAAGCAACGCAGGCAAAACTTAAATTGCGTATGATCCTAGAGTTCAGTCAAGTTACTAATTCCAGCGCTGCATCCACTGCAAGAATGTTCTCCACCTGCAGGCTGGTTGGGCAAACTTAAGAAACAATTTAGGAGGAAAAAGAACCCAGGGAAAAAAAATTAGCGAAGATCTATAAATTTCTGCAATGAAACTAAGTTGTACTTTACAGTCATTATGGCTGTATATAGGGTTAAAGTCTGTTTTATGGAAGTGTAAATGTTATTTAACTGTGTTTGTTGTATTATCAGAAAAGCTAAAACACAATATTAACAAAATAAATTGTGACAGTAAATGGTTGCCTTCAATGGCTCTTTTTTAATTTGTGTGAGACTAACTACGTAACGTTTTCTATCTTAATTAATTTTTCGTAATGAATTATAGTTGGGTTTTATTGGTTTTTTAATTGAGTTGTCTTTTTAAAAACGGGTCGGGCTAAATTTCAACCCAGGCTTTATCTGTATGAGTAATATCTCGAGGGAAGGATGTCTTTTGTTTTCTTTCCACATTTTACTGATGCTCCAAATAGTATCACGTAAGAAAAACTTGACATACCAATGGACGCCACCACTATATTCATAAACAATTTTATTAGGTGTGTCACATGCACAATACTACGTGCTATAATCTGCACTTCCGGACAGTAAATAGGTTCCTGGCGATAAAGATACTGAAACAAAACACGGAGAGTTATCACTGGACCGTCTCGTACTTGAATCAGTGGATGGTTCATCCTGAAATGATATTATCTAGGGAAGACTAGCGCACAGTGAAATGAAAAATACGAACCTATCAGCAAATCAATTCTTATATTTATTATAATATTATGTACAACAAAATTGTTAGTGGTACAAAACAAATCATTTTTATAGCTTAGAAATTACGTCCACAGTTCTTTCAGTGTAGACTCCTAAATACAAGACGTAATTACATCAAAGACGAACGGTCTTGACTTGGAAATACCTCTTCTTCGTATTTTGCACTTTTTCTTATGATTTCATCTGAGTAAGTAAGCATATCACAAAATATACGAACTAAACTGACTGCCGCTGATAACTAAAATCACATGAACAGAATCAGTGCAGACCACCACACACTTTACTACACGACTGATGTAGGGTGTGCCCGGAGTGCACAGGTTCTTATGGGAAAGGCCACTTCCCCCATCAAGAGCACTGCTCGCTCCTCAGTTTACCGACAAACTACACGTGTATTGTTAACTCAAGTGTCTATACGTTTCACTGCACCTCATATGTGGGGTACACCGAACCCGTAATGGTATCTTATGATTCTTTGTTCTAAAAAAAGCAAAATGGAATTGATTTGACATTTTATATAGGAGATTTCATTAATAATTTTATATACATTTAATTACAAATCATAAAATTAATCTCATATTTCACTTTGAATTTCGGAAACTAATGTATCACTATTAGCTTCAATAGAAATTGTTGCAATTCTCAGGGCGTTCTCTAGGTTTACTTGAGATCCTAGTTCTATTTTTACTCTTTGTATGCTTTACTCTTAAAAATAACTGTTTACATACGTACGTGATTCCAGACAAGGATGACATTCATAACGCATGACTCTGCAACAAGAGATATTTGTCCCTCGGCAGGTATGATTTGTATAACTGCAATAAAGAGACACTGCATGGGGGCTTAATTAAATACAATGCAAATATTTTTAGTTTTAGTAGCTCTGTGTGCGGCTACGAAGTGTCGTAAACGGTTGGCCCTGACTAGTATTAGTACGCAATCTGACTGCATAGAATAACAACAACGAATGAATGGAAATTTCCATTAACACAATTAATTAATTAATTCCCCAGCAACTACAAAAGCTACGAAACAACAAAGCACAAGTGTAACTGTTCTGTGTGTGATTCAACGTACACATCTGGCACGGTTCTTCCTCAATACGACAGGATGCTTTAAACGCCATTTACAATGAAGTAATTTAAAAAAAAAGAAAAGAAATACTATGATTGCACATAGAAACCAGAATTACACTCCAATACATGAACACAAGCCAGATACTTTGTTTACTGAACCAGTGACCAAGAGGCATTGTCATTTAGGAAATTTGAAACACAAAAATTTTTTGTTACCCCATATATATTGACGAAAAATATACACTCTGATCATTACAACATCCCCAGTCGAACAGCATCGGCTGTCTAGCCCATCAGAACAACTGCACACGACATGCTCACAACTAGTACTGCTATCAACATCGTCTCAACAAGCACTGCCCACGGCAACTTCTCAACTACCACTGCCAGTGGAGGCGGCTGAATAACACTCTTTGGCGCAATCTCTGGCGCTGTGACTCAGTGTAGCCACCTTTCAACACGTCAAATATGTTTTAGCAGTAGGTGAGACTGAAACTCAGTGGACTCCGTCTGAAAATCTTCTGGCAACATATCAGTATTGTTTGCAAAAGGAGTCGCATAAATACAACAATTTTCATTACTTTTTTCGAAAATACTGAAAGCGATTTTTAAATTCTTGCGTCAAATCGAAAAGTGTGGCTGGGTATTTCTCTCATCTTTAGGATTATGATGCAGTTCACCATAAATTTACATAAACGTAATTTTATGGATTTTTTTTACAGATTGTGTGAAAGATGCTCACTTCTTTGGCCGTACTATTACTTGCTTTGGGCCTGCCCTAATCCATTCGGGTCCTGTAATTTTCTACTCATCCCAATTTGGAGGATGCAGTATTCGATTAACGAAATTACAATGAAATCCAGACCTTTGGCTCCTTACAGGCGATGATAAATATCAACGGGGACAGTTGAAAATGTGTACCCCCAACCAGGACCCGAGCCCGGGATCTCCTGCTTACATGGCAGACGCTCTATCCTTCAGAGCCCCCGAGGACACAGATGATAGTGCAACTGCAAGGACTTATCTCTGTCACGCTCCCCGTGAGACCCACATTCCCGATGTACTTCCCACACACTACAGTTGTAGTGTCCCTGCCCACTATACTCATTACTCGCGGCAGCCAATCTACCGAATTCCGTAAGAGTTTGAGCAATATCAGTGTATCCGCACAGCAGATAGCCATTGGCCGGTAAGCCTCATCTGTATGAAAAATGAAATGATCGTATGGCATTGTTGGCCGGGATGTCCCAGTCGGGTTCGGCCGCCAAGTCTTATTTCAGTCGGTGCCACACTAGGCGACTTGCGGCGGGTGATTAGGGTTGGGTTGTTTCGGGAAGAAGACCAGACAGCGAGGTCATCGGTCTCATCGGATTAGGGAAGGACGGGGAAGGAAGTCGGCCGTGCCCTTTCAAAGGAACCATCCCGGCATTTGCCTAGAGCGATTTAGGGAAATCACGGAAAACCTAAACCAGGATGGCCGGACGCGGGATTGAACCGTAGTCCTCCCGAATGCGAGTCCAGTGTGCTAGCCACTGCACCACCTCGCTCGGTCGGTGATTAGGATCATGACAGCAACACAGCACCCAGTCCACAAGTGGAGAAAATCTCCAACTCGGCCGGGAATCGAACCCGGGCCCAGTGCATGGGAGGCAAGCACGTTACTACCCAGCTAGGCAGGCGGACATCTATATGAAAATGGTGTCCGAAGGAACAGACACCATCGGTATCCCTTGTCCACCTGGATTTCACCGTAATATCATTCTTCAAGAGCTGCAAGATCATCAATGGCGTCTGTTCCTTCGGACACCATCTTCATAGAGATAAGGCTTATCAGTCAATGATTTTCCTTAGTGCGGATGCACTCACATTACCCGAACTCTTACAGGAATCGGTAGGTTGACTGCCACGAGTAATGAGAATAGTGGGCAGGGGCACTACAAATGTGGTGTGTGGACAGTACGTTGGGAATGTGGGTCTCACGCGGAGCGTGGCAGAGGTAAGTCCCTGCACTTGCACTATCCCCTGTGTCGTCGGTGGCTCAGACAGATAGTGTGTCTGCCATATAAGCAGGAGATCCCGGGTTCGAGTCCCAATCGAGACAGACATTTTCAATTGCCCCCGTTGGTATTTATCAACGCCTGTTAGGAGTTAAAGATCTGGATTTCATTGTAATTTCATTCTTCGAGAGCTGCAAGATCCCCAATGGTATCTGTTCTTTCGGACATCTGCATATATGCGATTAATAGTTACCATTTCATATGTTAGCTTCCTAAATTGTTCAGTTGAGAAGACATAAAATAGTACTGAGCTTTGTAATACACTATCTGCTAGAGTCTTCTCTTGCACCGTAGAAAATATCTGCTACACTCATAATTGGCCCTAACCTTAAATTTCCTCTGTTCATCAATATTGTATCTTTGCTTTATGCGCACATATGAAGAGGAATGGATACTTCACTGTTATCATTCTAGCAGCTTTACCTTACTCATTCGTTTCTTTACAAGTGTGATGTGTGTACTGTAAGACCTTCGGTACACACACCATCAGATTATTTGACTTGTCGCTCTAACGAAGTAGGCGAGTGTCAGCAATATGTCTCGTGGTCTTATCGTGGCGTGTTTATCTTCTGCCGTTAGGTCAGGCGATAGAAATCCCACTTGCACGCTTAGAGTAGCAGATTGACGGTGACCAACTTTAAACAGAACCTGATTAATTTTCACACACATTAAAATAATAACAAGCATAAAAATTACTTAACTTGATTCTGTATGCTGTTTACAATTGACAATCTGAAGTTCCTTTGGTCTTGGTACGTTAATCTTATTCTCACATATCTCTGATACTTGACAAAGTGTCTATACATCTCTGTTCATGGCTATGTACAGGATATGATAATCTTATTAGGTGCAGACTGAAACTTGACTACAGACTAATGCAGACTGACTAATTGGAGGTCTGTACACTCGTTATAATACCTCGAGCGTTCAGGTATCACTGCGCGAGTGTGATCCGCGAGGAGAAAAGGTTCTACGTTAGCAGCAATCTCCTTGGCTGCGTTACATATTGATACGCGGATCGGCGGAAGCAGAATTTGGTCCGTCTTTATGGCAGCGCCATCTCGTAGTGCGGAGACGGCCGAGCGCTGCGCCTGCGCTGTTGTGCTTAGCGGGGCGCGCTCTAGTGGGAAAGTTGTGTACGCGCTGACTACGCGGAACTATGTACACAACAAGTTTGAATGATCATTTCTGACCAAATCTGAATGGTGCTATGTCTGTAGTCCTTTCATGATGCTGAACCATTATTTACAACTTCACAAAAAAAAAAAAAAAAAAAAAAAAAAAAATGCGTCAAAGGTCATGCTGTAGTGTAGATAAACGAATTTCAGCTTTTTTCTTTTCTTTTCTTTTTTAATACTCGTGGGGCACACTGATACGTTTCGCTGTGGGCCATTGGTTCCCAGTTCAGTGTGCCACACGTGTTTGGTAAATTGACAATATATCGTAGTATAATAACTAGCTGATGAAGGTTAATGCTGTGTACTTCTGTCTGCATTTTGTCTGGCTTTCTCAAATACATAACACAATATTCTAAAACCACCAGGATATTTAAGTAGGAGAAAAAATGTACTTTCCACTGCTAAAACAAGCACTGAGACAATAAAGCTCTGTACTATGCCAGCCATTTTGAGACTGGATCAACAGCAGCTACGCAACTATAATCTTAGTTGCTAGGAGGGCCACCAGTCAAATCACAATATTTTAAATGGTATTGTTTCACAGTGGCCCATGTTTCGCCGTGCCCCATCATCGCCTAATAGAAAGCCGATGAGAAGGGAACCTGATGGTACTCGTCTGAAACACCGTACGTGTCGGCAACGTGCAAACATCTACAATCCCCGCTCCGACAGAAAAAATGGTTCAAATGGCTCTGAGCACTATGGGACTTATCAGCAATGGTCATCAGTCCCCTAGAACTTAGAACTACTTAAATCTAACTAACCGAAGGACAGCACACAACACCCAGTCATCACGAGGCAGAGAAAACCCCTGACCCCGCCGGGAATCGAACCCGGGAACCCGGGCGTGGGAAGCGAGAACGATACCGCACGACCACGAGCTGCGGACGCTCCGACATAAGTTCTAAATGATACAGTAGGTGGAAAAGAGAAGTTTGCTGTGGTTACAACATGCTGGAGCTTCTTCCAAACGCCGAAAGCTACGGAATGACTGTTGCAGCCCGGGTTGGGGTTGGGTTGTTTGGGGGAGGAGACCAAACAGCGTGGTCATCGGTCTCCTAGGAGTAAGGAAGAACGGGGAAGAAAGTCGGCCGTGCCCTTCCAAAGGAACCATCCCGGCATTTGCCTGGAGCGATTTAGGGAAATAACGGAAAACCTAAATCAGGATGACCAGACACGGGATTGAACTGTCGTCCTCCAGAAAGCGAGTCCAGTGTGCTAACCACTGTGTCACCTCGCTCGGTTGACATCCCGGCTTCATTCCGTTAACGATATACGCTACGCTCTTGAAACTGATCAGTGACACCAAGTCGCGGCTCCTGCGCTCGAGAAAATGAAGCCCTTCCGCCGTGAGGCTCACCCGCACACTGCCTACTCGTCCGAGCTTTGTACTTCTCCGGTACGACCATACACATTACTAAATTCCCAACGGCTAACAGTGTTTAGACGTTAAGACGACCTACAGGCTACGCATTGTTTTTATAACATCGCTTTAGATGAAAACTTTATCTGATAAATAGGTCAACACGTTTATGTTCATATAGTGACTCATTTCGTACAAATGGCTCTGAGCACTATGCGACTTAAATTCTGACGTCATCAGTCACCTAGAAATTAGAACTAATTAAACCTAACTAACCTAAGGACATCACACACATCCATGCCCGAGGCAGGATTCGAACCTGCGACCGTAGCGGTCGCTCGGCACCAGACTGTAGCGCCTAGAACCGCACGGCCACTCCGGCCGGCGTGACTCATTTACCCGTCATTGTCAGAAGAACCTTTAACTCGAAATTCTTCAAAGGTACGCATTCTCTACTCGCTGCATCCACACCAATTACTCTACTTGCTCGATGAAATGCAACAGAAGCATATATAATACTCTCTCAAGGAATCTCTGACTTATACAGCGTTAAACGAGGGAGCACCATCATTTAGCTGATCGATTTCTACTTAGAAATCATCAAAGACACCGCAATAAAAGTTACTTTCTGCGTTCACCCAACAAAACAAGTGTATCTTTGCAATATCCTTGGAAGATCGTAATTGTCCAGAGTTATCGTAATAGAGATTTTAGCTGTATTCTGGCAGAATCTACGTCATTATTTATGTGGCAAACGACTAAGAATTGCTTCGAGAGACTATGATTTTACAATGAAATGAACACCCTTAGCTGCTTTCAGGCGTTGACATACGTCAACGGGGACAGATGAAAATGTGTGCTCCGACCGGGATTCGAACCCGGGATGTCCTGCTTACATGGCAGACGCTCTGTCCATCTGAGCCACCGCAGACACAGAGGATAACGCGACTGCAGGGATTTATCTCTGGCGCACCTCCCGCGAAACCCACATTCTCAACGTATTGTCCCGCACTACATTCGTAGTGCCCCCGCCCATTGTACCCACTACTCGCGGCGCGTTGCCGATTCCCGTAAGAGTTCGGGCACTGTTTGTGCATTCGCACACAAGAAGAAGATGGTCAAGTGGCCGGTGAGCCTTAACTATACATATATATTGTATGTCAACGTCTGTAAGCAGCTACTAAGGGTGTTCATTTCATTGTAATTTCATTCTAACGAGCTCCATGGTCACCGATGGTATCTGTTCTTTCGGCTCTAGACTATGATTTAATATTTGGCTACACGTACGAGGGCAGTGCAATAAGTAATGCAACACATTTTTTTTCTGAAACAGGGGTTGTTTTATACAGCATTGAAATACACCAGGTTATTCCCCAATCTTTTAGCTACACAACACTATTTTTCAACGTAATCTCCATTCAATGCTACGGCCTTACGCCACCTTGAAATGAGGGCCTGTATGCCTGCACGGTACCATTCCACTGGTCGATGTCGGAGCCAACGTCGTACTGCATCAATAACTTCTTCATCATCCGCGTAGTGCCTCCCACGGATTGCGTCCTTCATTGGGCCAAACATATGGAAATCCGACGGTGCGAGATCGGGGCTGTAAGGTGCATAAGGAAGAACAGTCCACTGAAGTTTTGTGAGCTCCTCTCGGGTGCGAAGACTTGTGTGAGGTCTTGCGTTGTCATGAAGAAGGAGAAGTTCGTTCAGATTTTTGTGAACAATTGTGACAGCACTACCAACAGAGATGTCAAGTTGAGCACTGAGTTGTTTGATGGTGATCCGTCGATCATCTTGAACGAGTGTGTTCGCACGCTCCGCCATTGTAGGAGTCACAGCTGTGCACGGCCGGCCCTCACGCGGGAGATCCGACAGTCTTGCTTGACCTTGCGGCGATGATGACACACGCTTTGCCCAACGACTCACCGTGCTTTTGTCCACTGCCAGATCACCGTAGACATTCTGCAAGCGCCTATGAATATCTGAGATGCCCTGGTTTTCCGCCAAAAGAAACTCGATCACTGCCCGTTGTTTGCAACGCACATCCGTTACAGACGCCATTTTAACAGCTCCGTACAGCGCTGCCACCTGTCGGAAGTCAATGAAACTATACGAGACGAAGCGGGAATGTTTGAAAATATTCCACAAGAAATTTCCGGTTTTTTCAACCAAAATTGGCCGAGAAAAAAAATGTGTTGCCTTACTTATTGAACTGCCCTCGTACTTGCATGGTGTGAAACTAGAATTTTCTTTCAGACAGAATAGTCGCAGAACTTGAACAAACTGAACCGTTGAAAGATCCGATTTTGCCGCATCTCACGTTATATGCCTTCCATCAGGCATATTCCCTCGTTCAGATCGTGTTGCAGTGACACGTGCTCAAGCTGACAAATGCTTCTCGTAGCTCATATCAAACATAATTTCGAAATGGAATAGCTGTTTGTATCCTTATTGCAGCACTAAGCATACTTAATTCTATTAGCAAATCGCAACTACTGTCTCTATGTGGCAATATCAAAGGGTATTGTAATGTATGCGTAAATTCCATACGAGAGATTCATACTGTAGCTGATAACGCATTGATTATACCTCGTAACGGCGGCAAAAGAACGAGTGTTCTGCATTGTGATATTTGTGATGCTCCACAATATTCCACGCCTGGACGTATTCTACATGAATAAAGTCTTACACGAAGAATATCTGCTTATTTGTTACTGAATACTTTTGACATCAAAGGCTCAGATAAATATGAGACCGAAATATTCTTCCTCGTACAAACATTGTTAGTCCTGTCCACACCAACGTATCGTGAATTTCAGAAACTGTAAGTGTAAGTAATTAAAAATTCGGTAATGATCATTAATATTCTGATTCTATGAATTAGCAATGGTTTTGTGAAAGCCTGCGACTTTGAAAACAAAAGGGTTTGTTTATAAATCACTTTACTGCTGCCAGTCACGCTTTTATTTTATTTATATTTTATATGACAAGTTTCTGGAAATGATGTCCATTTTTAGGGGCATTTTTCTCTGTGTACTGTGCCATTTTTTCGTAATGTTTTTAATGTTCGTGGTTCCGCATTGTTCTATTGCACTTACTGCAATACATAACAACACGCAATTTTTGTCTGATTGTCGAACTTTACACGAGTGTACAGATGGTGGCGAAAATTTTGAAGAACATCTACCTACAACTTTCTTGTGGTCGATTTGCGCAGTCTCACACATGTTAAACATTATACACAATTTTCTGTGCACAGAATACATCAAAAATAACAAACTTACATAAACAATCAGTTACGAAGATGTTTTAGATATAGTCAACAGAGATAATGCTACGAGTCTTCACAGAGTATGGTCTACTTCCGTACAGAAGATATTTATCTTAACAAGACGGATCATAATTTCCTTATATCTGTTTACAATTGTGCTAGTTTATATGTTTAACATTTTTATTTATGTATACTGTCGAGGCATCTGAGGAAATTCATTGGCCGGCCGCGGTGGTCTAGCGGTTCTGGCGCTGCAGTCCGGAACCGCGGGACTGCTACGGTCACAGGTTCGAATCCTGCCTCGGGCATGGGTGTGTGTGATGTCCTTAGGTTAGTTAGGTTTAAGTAGTTCTAAGTCCTAGGGGACTTACGACCTAAGATGTTGAGTCCCATAGTGCTCAGAGCCATTTGAACCATTTGAAATTCATTGATTCACTATCAAGTTTATTTTATCCTCATATTTTTGGTAATGTGAATATACATCTAGTTCCTCCATCAGAACGATTTTATGTCCTTCACATGCTGCCAGATCTCGTCTAAGCCGCAACCATTCATTAGTCAGCGTGAAATATTCAGAATGTTCATTACAATGCGAAGAGAATTCATATGACTGTTGCCGGCCTCTGTGGTCGAGCGGTTCTAGGGGCTTCAGTGTGGAACATCGCTGCTGCTACGGTCGCAGGTTCGCATCCTGCCTCTGGCATGGATGTGCGTGATGTCCTTAGGTTAGTTAGGTTTAAGTAGTTCTAAGTCTAATGGACTGATGACCTCAGACGTTAAGTCTCACAGTGCTTAGAGCCATTTGAATCATATGACTGTTCCAGAAGCTCGACTGTGCACTACCGCACGGCACAGTAACAGACCTTTGAAGAAAAGAGTAAATACAAGAGACAAATGAAATAAGAATAGTCTTACCATACGAAAGTCATATGTTTGTAACAGATTAAGGTCTAAATTATAGCCACGCGGTGTAACCGCGCGGTCTCGGGTGTTCTGTCACGGTTCACGTGGCTCACCCCGTCGGAGGTTCGAGTCCTCCCTCTGGCATGGGTGTGTGTTTTGCCTTAGCGTAAGTTAGTTTATGTTAGATTAAGTAGTAGTGTGTAGGCCTAGGGACCGATGACCTCAGCAGTTTGGTCCCATGGAACCTTACCACAAATTTCCAAAATTTTCTAAATTATACGGCTAGTTGCTTTGTTGCTGAACTACATTAACACCCATCATACCAGTAAAGTAATGCTGTGATACAAAGCTGTAAACGAGGATTTTAGTCAGAAATTCTTTGTATGGTATTTCAAAACACTTTACTATAGGCCTTACTGTTGACACAAAAAGGCGTGATTCTTTTTCTCTTTTCCACCAAAAGCAACTGCAATTGCTCCCACAGAAGCTATCATGCCGTCAGAAGCTTTCTTGGATTTTCATCAACGTTTATTGTTTCCTAATATGTTTAGCAAAACATGTACCATTCAAAATGGAGAACTATACATCCCACTGCTTGCTTGCGGTGCAGAATCCTTTGTTTTAGGCCAACAAATGTTTCTAACAGCAGAAGAATGGAAATGTCAAGTGCTCTAAGTGTTAAAACTCACATTTGCTAGGAGAATAAAAAAAGAATGAATCTGTTTTTGTTCATATGTTACTCGTATCTAAAAAGATATTCTGGTACCAGTCCAACCACTGCAAAAAATAGACAAATCAGAAAATAAATAACTTTATAAGAACGTTCTAGGTGTCGTGTGGGGGACTTCAGGTTCTAAGCACCAATTAGAATGTTTTGTTTTCAAATGACATTAATACCGAGACGCTACGCTTTATTTGTGATAGCAAAAGTTCAAGAATACAGTAGTAATGCTTAACTAGCGGAAGTGTAGTCAACAAAAATATTTTTTTCATAACTCTTAAATTTTTTACAAGGGAATAAAAACATTAAATTCATGAAGAAATCTCTCAGTCTTGACTTACATTTCTTACACAACTCTATTCTTGGGAAGTTTACTGTAGAAATCACTGTGCTGGTGACGAAGTAATAGCAACATCGCACAAGGCTTCCTGTTTTGCAAGTGATAAACATGGTTAATCTTCCAGATGAAGTACCCCACAACATACAACACCCATGATCTATCTTCTTTTGATAACCTTGACATATTTTCTATTCTTCTGTTCCAGAGTAAGGATTTTTAACAGCTGTTTGAGATGGACGAATATTAGAACGTTTCATCAGATTACATTTGGAGATTACACGCTTGCATTTACAACGGTATTTCAGCAGAATCTTTAAAATCAAGGAATATAGGTGTATGTATCGATATTACATGAAACGACAATTTTGCGTAAATCTTAGAAACAAAAGTCATTATTATCTTTCTTCTTTTCTCTGTAGCTGAAAAATCTATCACGAAACCCAGAGTAGCTCCTTCCATCACAAAGATGTTTTACTGACACAAACGAACATTTATATGCACTCTGCTTACTACACCGCTTGGTAATAAGTCCCTGCGCCATCTAGATGTGTTCAAAACATTTTCTCCATGATTTAGCACTTGTAACAAGTATAGGGACATGTAGCAGCCTACCGAGAACATAATAGCGCAGAAAACGCGTTTTGTGAAAAAAATTCACATAGAATATTTGGCATTTCTGAGACTGTGGTATGATAAACAAAGCCCAGCAAAAGGAAATTCTACTCACAGGAGTTTTTCCCGTACCACCTGTGCAGTAACCGACTAGCCGACTAGGTGAAGAATATTTAAGGTTTGTGCTGAGATTAAGGTTTCACTTTCCGTCTATGAAATGGACTCTAGAGAGCCGGCCGCGGTGGTCTAGCGGTTCTAGGCGCTCAGTCCGGAGCCGCGCGACTGCTACGGTCGCAGGTTCGAATCCTGCCTCGGGCATGGATGTGTGTGATGTCCTTAGGTTAGTTAGGTTTAAGTAGTTCTAAGTTCTATGGGACTGATGACCACAGATGTTAAGTCCCATAGTGCTCAGAGCCATTTGAACCATTTTGACTCTAGAGACTGTTTACTAATTTTAATTGGACCGTGCCGGAACAGCGATATAGGTTGCTTCATTGTAAATGAACCACTTCGGACTATGGCTTACGCTAATTAAAGAAATTACAAAAAACCTAAGTCTGCGTAGCGAGATAGGTCTGAACCCTCCGATGCCCGAATCGGGGCCAAAGGGCTTAAACATTGCGCTAGTTCGCAGCAAGATAACAGGTACTACACTAGCGACAGGATGTTATTCAAAACGTTAGCTATTCAGTCCCTGCAACGAGTTCCACAAAGTTATAAAGGGAAAAGAAAGGTCAGAGTTCAGCGTCCGGTCGACATCTCGGTCATTAGAGACGAAATGGGCAGGAATGGATATGGAAACATCCGAAACCCTGTTTAGGAAGCATCCGTCGATCACCTTACGCGATTGAGGAACAGTTGGCAAATCTGAATTTAGACGATCGGACGAGGATTTGAAACGCTTTACTCCTCAGTAGAAGCACAGTGAATTATCGTTACCACCTCACTTGGTGCTGGTCGTGGGAATTATAAATACACATGCTTGTGGAATATTGTGTAGATGCGTAACACAGCATCATCAAATATACAGTCACTTTTCAAACATCATTTAGCTGACCTTTAATTGTGATATGAAGAGTTACGGTGCCAAAAAGTGTCCAACTGAAAAAGATCCGTTCTCTTAAACATATTCTAAATCAAAGGATTATAGATTTTTTTAAAAAAAAATCTGACTTTCGGTCACCTCAATAAAAGAAACAAACCAGAAATCAAGTATGGTAAAACACTCTTGTCCTAAGGATTTATCGTATTATTTAAAGCCTCTGTTTATGAACTTTGTAATTTTTATTGAAACAGCATTACTGTCGTCGTAAAGCAAATGACATAGTCCCGCTGCAAATTTCCGAGTTTAATAGAGAGAGTGAATTTACGAAAGAAGTGAAACTCGAACTTCAAAGTAACCGATAGAAATTGTAATATTATGCGATTGCTCTAACATTTTAAATCACTCACTAACCGAGCAGTCGCTCGGCAACAGCTATAGTTAGCAAATACCGTTGCGAGAATGTAAAAAAACGAACGTCCTGTGACGTGATGTGTTTATTGTCGAAGCTCCGTCAGAGATGCTGTGAGCTATTGACTTTGAAAGCCGCTGCGCGAAAGGCGGACAAAAGAAGAACATTTTTTGCACATTCTTTTGATGTACGAGATATTCTCGATGAAGAGTTACTCATTCTTCTGTCTCTTGTAATTTGTGTCGGACACGCATGTCTCGCCACAGTATTATTATTTTTTAAAAAATATTATTTTAGTGTAATGTGAAAGTGCCATACTGCGAAGCAGTAGACTTATGTGAGAAGATATATTGAGCGACGTGTATCCGGAAATGTCGAAGGATGTAAGTTCGTTATCTATTGATTGCCATAAATTCAAAGTAAAGTGGAACTTGCGTATGGACTGATTATTTAGTATAGAACCTATGTTTCACTGCTTCATGACAATACGTATTTAATTTTCTTTTATGTTTCTGCAGAGTTTTATGGTTCACAGTCACGAATTGTTTCGTCGAAATCGGACGGAATTTGCATACAGCGAAATATTTTCTCCGCACCTTATTCTACTGGTAAATGCATGATAAACTTCGGTTCCTTAGGAAATTCATGTTGAGCTATCCAAAAACAATTATATTTTCAATAGTCATTTACCCTCCTCTGCAAAGAGACTTCCGACTGATCAGACGATTCAACAGGAGACAGCCGCACACAGTCGGCGTAAAATATCTGACCACTAAAGGTATTCAAAACCATAACAATAACTAGTTATGTATATTGACCTAAAATACAATATGTATCATTATGTGCTTTTCTCTGCAAACAAATTGTTATAACTGGCGCCTCTGAACAGTGACACGAATTAAAAAACTCGTGTACTGCTCAAAGGACTGAATCATTTTTAGTAAGATACGCACTGTGGAAATTTTCATAAAGAATTGTAGCTAATCTTGTGCTTTTGATTTGTTACATGCATCAAACACCATCCAACAAAATTTCCATCCAGCGAACAAACGAGATAAGGCAATCAGAGAAATTTGCGGAAAAGAGATTTTTTGGAACAGAATTTGTGCGAAAATCTTGTTGCATCGCCGAATGCATCCATCAGCAACGTAAGTTAAAATTTTGTCAGCCGTAGCCAAGCTTCCATAGTTTCAGCCGTCATTAATCAATTTGTGATGATCTTTTGTAGTTGCAGTAGAAAATTTGCTTCAGATCCAGTAGTTTGCATTTAGTAGACTGGGCTTTTCTTCAAGGACTGCTTAAATTCCATTGTTGTGTGTTATATATCAGTTGTTTTAAAATCTCCGCTGCCTGTTCACGGAGCTGACCAGTATTAGTTTTCATTTACTTCGATCCGTGTGCAGCCATACTTTCTTTACGGTCCAGAATAGTCACTTGTTCTCGTGACGTGCAACTCCCGACATTCCGATCTTGTGACGTAGCAGTGACAACCGACTCGCTACCAATAAATTACATCTCTGTGGACAGCTGACGACCGTAGCTCGAACGAACTTCATTGACTTACTGTTTGTAAATAAGTGAGCTATGCCAGACGATAAAATGTCATCTCCAGATTCAATTAGTAGGGCTGAGACACCAATCGAAACAACTGTAGAAAGTGGATATATTATGGACTTTGGTGCCTCACACCATAATGTTACTGAACTAGACAATGTCGGCACAGTTTCTGCCACTGGTACTCGTAGCCATATACCGGTTACAAGGGAGGCAGGTGAAAGTAATTCAGGAGTAGTGACAGACGATCTATTCAAACATCTACTGTATCAAATAAGTCAAATGACGGAGGACGGAAACCGCCAAGTGAAAGAGGAAAATCGCCAAATGGTGAATTCCATTAAAAATGGTTTTAAAAAAGAAAATCGCCAAATAGCGAATTCCATTCGAAAGGATTTGAAAGACGAATATCGTCAAATGAAAGATTTGATGGAGGAAAATAGACAAATGTTAGGCTCGCTTGAAGATAAACTTTCCACAGTAAGCGAAGAAATAAAAACTGTTAGAGAAGACGTAGCCAACGAAGTAGCAAAGCAAGTTAAGGATGCAGTTTCTCAAACACGAAGTGGAAAAATTACCGAACTGAATGACACTTTGGCTGCCATACAAAGGGAAACAACTGACATCCGAGACATAAGCAAGAATCTTGACTCCTCTGTAACCACGGTTAATCATAGATTAGAAGATGGCTCTGAGCACTATGGGACTTAACATCTGAGGTCATCAGTCCCCTAGAACTTAGAACTACTTAAACCTAGCTAACCTAAGAGCATCACACACATCCATGTCCGAGGCAGGATTCGAACCTGATACCGTAGCGGTCTCGCACTTCCAGACTGAAGCGCCTAGAACCGTTCGGCCACACCGGCCGGCCATAGATTAGAGAGAGAGTAACTACGCAGGTAGTAAAACTAACCGAGGGAATGTCAAATTTGACTCTGTAAACTGAAACAAAAGTAAAAGAGAAGCTAGGTAGTCACGAGAGAGAATTTAGAGAAAAGTATGAGAACTGGATTGCTGGAAAGGACAAATTTGTCGAAAATAAAATTAACAAAGACTTAGTAGAGACTGTGAAAGCAACCACTCTTAGTATCTTGGCAGCTCCTGGAAGCTCCGGAGATACTGTAACGTCTGAACTCGGTAGAATTAGGATGGAAGCAAGAGGTAACGGAACAACTAGATAACTTGAAGGCACAAGTTAATAGCAGTTCCCGAATACAGAGACCGATTTATCCTACCTCTTTAGCCTCAGAGGACGAACGGGAATTATTTCGGCAATTGCGAATATCTGTTGTATCTAATGAACAGACTTCACCACTACATATTTCAGTAAGTCACCAAGAATCTGACTCAGAAGTACAAATTATGAAGGAATGAAGGAAGAAAGCATAATAAAACATCGTGTTTTTCAAACCTTTAACCCGGAAAAACTAAATATATACCCAGCTGTTTTTCTTCGTGGATTTTTCCAAATTCGTGGACCGATAGACAGCGTATCCAGTTAGTTACCGGAAATATAGGCGGCGAATTGGCAATATGAGGAACTGAAATGGTTGATAAGTGTCGAACGTATGAGGAGTTTGAGCACTGTTTCCTAAGAAAATTTTGGAGCGAAGGTGTTCAGAAGCGCCTTCGTAAAGATGTTTAAAACGCGGAACTATTTGACCCCAGGAATAGTAGAATGAGAAAGTACTTCGAAAAGTATCTTGGCAAAATCCGGTATTGGGATACCCCTATTAATAGTAAATATGTAATTATGATCCTCAATTACCCACATCAATTCGTGAAAAGCTGATAGCCATACCAGATGATGATCCAGATACCTTTCTGTCGATATTAGATTCCCTGGACCTGATCTACGAGGACATGAGAGCTAACAAACCGCAGAACGTTCCACACAATTATTGGCCACAACATTACGAGAGTAACGGCTATGAAAAGCCAGGGAACAGTTACAAAAATAGTAACGATTGGCAAAACGGAAATAAAGGCAATGGATATCCGTACAAAAGGAACAGACATAATCAACACAACCGATTCAATCCTGTGTATAACACGACTGGTAACTAGTACGGCAGTCAACCGTACAAGCAGAAGTTTGGAAATGATTTCAGTCGAAAGGGTTGGTAACAGCAGAGCGGATCGCAATGGAATGCACTGTACTCGCACGGCCAACATTCAGATTACGGGCAGAAACAAACAGCTCATAACGTCCACTCATACCAACACAACCTCGCGCCTAGTAAAAATAAAGCGCAGAGAGTGTATAGAAATACACAGTTTAACGGCAAGCCACAGTGTGAAGGTGGATTTCACCGTAACAATTCCGGAAATCTTAATGCTAACAAAAATCATCAGACCTCGCGAAGGCAGTACAGTATCACTGTATTTTTCGAGAACGCGGAAGACAGTAACACATATTGGACACCAGAACAAACGCAACAACACTTTGACATGAGGTTTGTACATAATAGTAATTTTGTTCCTCAGTGTTCTCATAATGTCAGATTGGTCGAACTTCGTAGTGATGAAGGCCAATCAAAACCACGATAACAGGAAAACTAATTTCAGCATCTGAAGGCTCCCCAAGGGATGCTGTGAGACAGAATGGGGGCGACCACTTCGACGGAGAGACTAACCATGACTTACGTGTATTGATATACAATGACGGAATTGACATGAGTGGAGAATTATTACAAGAGAAAGAGACGACTAACGGTGACGAACCGATACATGACCAAGTGCGAGCCATGACAAATCTTACTATAGCAAGAATTTTGACGACTGCAATCTTAAATAGAGGTGGAAATATTAATGCCATGTGCTTATGTTTCTATAAGCAAATTAGTACATTAATTAATATTCCAACATTGCCCGTCCAAGGATGTTCAATAACAGGAGCCATCAGCTCCCAGACACAAAAGGTCAATATACAAGCTTGGGTACCACTGGAGATTCCATCAATACCCATGTATTTTCCTCGTTGTCAAGAATTTGGCAGTGTCATGTCCCTTGGGAATGGATTTTCTGAGACGATAGAGCCCGAATAGACCTTTATACTGGCATTTGCACACTGTTAGTACAGCAGACAGAAGTAGCACTGGAGTTAGTGAAAGAAAGAGTAAAAACCTTTGGCACTTGTAATAGCATTAGATTACAAAGGATTGGCAGAAGACCTCCCTGTCTAATCATTTAAATTTGTTCTATGGTAACTGTGATACATTTAATGATGCCATAACAGTCAGTGACTTGCCCTCTCCGCAGGAAATAACCAATAAGACCTCAGAATCAACAGAGTTATCCAAACCTCAGCGACAGGAATTATTCAATTTGTTGTCACAATATATCGACGCATTTTCCAAACGACCTGGTATTATAACGGATATGAATATACTATGGAAGTGGTGCCGCACCAAACTCTGTCGGACAACATACCCCATACCGTATGCAAGAGGGGAAGCAGTTCGCAACGAAATTAAGAAGATGCTGAGCTGGAAAGTCATAGAGTATTCTAATTCACCATATAGTAGCCCCTTGTTGACGATTTTGAAACAGGATAACACAGTACAACTCGGACTTGACGCGCGAAACATAAATAAAATTATTGTACCAGTACGATCGAGACCTCAAGCGATTGAAGAACATCTGCAGAGATTTTATGGAATTAAATATTTGAGTAGCATTGATTTGAACATGTCATATTGGCAAGTGAGCCCAAATCCTAACTCACGAAAGTATACGGCATTTATCTTCGCCGGCAGATATTATCAATTTCGGGTCATGCCTTTTGGATTGAATGTTCGTTCTGGAGTATTCATCTCTGCCCTAGATCATGTTCTTGATCCAGATCTTCTTGATGAAGTCACTCTCTACGTTGATGATCTTTTAATTGCTACTAAAAACTGGAAAGGCCACGTTGAACTAATACAGTAAGTGTTTCAGCGATTCCTGGAATACGGAGTCACTGCCAACTTGCAGAAGTCACACTTTGGCCGAGACGAAATCAAATTCTTAGGACACGTCATTTCATCTAACGGGATCCGTCCTGATCCGGCTAAGCTAAGCGCGATTAAAAATTTTCTTATCCCATCTTCAAAACGACAACTTAAAGGTTATCTCGGACTCACTTCGTTCTTCAGAAGATTCTTACCAATTATTGAAATTATAAAGAAAAATATTCAGTGGAATTGGACTGACGACTGTCAAAAGGCATTCCTCGATATCAAAGAAGCTTTGTTAAATAGCAACATTCTTCATCATCCAGATATGGAAAAGGATGTGTGACGCAAGTTTTCAGGGATTAGGAGCATGTCTCTTCCAGATCTATGAAGCCAATGGAAAACAAGAAATCAGAGTAATTAGTTTTGCTAGTAGGGTTCTTACAGAAACTGAACGATCCTACAATATTACTGAATTGGAAGCTCTTGCAGTAGTTCGGGCTTTCAAGAGATTCGACTGCTAAATCAATGGCAAGAAAATCAAAGTTTATTCTGATCATCAGGCTCTTAGTTTTCTTCTGACGTGTAAAGTCCTACATCCTCGCTTAACTAGGTGGTGTCTTTTCTTGCAGGAATATAATTTCGAAATAATCTATGTAAAAGGCAAAGATAACATTATTGCAGCTGCTTTATCTCGCATGCCTGAGGGCTCTTCTGACAGTACTGAACTTTTGGAACAAATGTCAGATTACAGAATTCTTTAATGAAGGATCCAATACATCGCAAATATTTTCTTGACCTTTGTAACCAGATTGTCCAATCACAGGAAACTGATCCAAAATTGAGAGATGTGAAACAGATCCTCGAAACTAATCCTACCCATCGCATGTGCAAATATTACAAACTGCATAATCAAGTTCTTTTCCACCGACCATCATTGTCATCAGAAAATTGGCTAGTATGCATTCCGCAGGAATATGTAGAACACTTACTCTGGTATACACATATTTCATGGGGACACTTTGGTCCAGAAAAGTGTAAGCGTAAAATAGCAAAGTACTGCTACATCCCTAACCTTCATAGTAGATTTCACAAGCTCTTTGAAACACTGTGTCATTTGTCAAAAGGCAAAACCTTTTAATCTTTCGAATATACTGCCTTTGAATCCTATAATCACAGAGAAACCTAGATAAAACCTAGGCACAAATTTGGCAGGACCACTCCCACGAGGCCGTAGAGAGCTGAGGTACCCTGTAGCTGTCATCGATCTATTTACCAAACATTTGAGATCGTACACTAAGAGATCTGCAGACACTCAACCAATCATTAATCGTCTAGAAGGTGACTACTTTCCTAGTTTCGGAAGACCTGAATCAATTCTCTCAGACAATGGGTCTAACTTTGCTTGCAAAAGATGGAGACTTTTCCTTGCTCGTCATCAAATTAGACAAATCCTTATCTCAAAATTTAAGCCCGAGTCTAACCCGACTTAATGAGTCTTCAAGGGGCTTAATCGTTTCATTCGTACGTTTGTACTGAATCAGCTGACTCGCTGGATTGACTTTGTGTCACCTTTCGAGGAAACTGTGAATAATCTGCCGCATCTGTGTACTGTTTCACTCCGAGTGAGTTGATGTCTTCTGACCAAGAGAAAAATGAATGGGTCAATTCAATTCCTAAGTGTAACAACACAAGCGTTAGTTTAGACGCCAGAATAAGACAAGCTCTAACAACATTGACCACCCAAGCCAATTTACGCAAGAAGGCGTATGACAAAAATATTAATAAGGTCTTGCTAAAAACGCACCTTAAACCATCGTTGCTCTCACGCAAAAATCGAAAGTGGCAAAGTATTTTTGAGAGACCTTACGAGATCCTTCTTATACGCACACAGGTTGTTACCTGATTTCTGATCCTGCAAATGGAAAAATAAAGGGATTATACCATCACGCTGATCTTAAAAAGTATCATGCTACAAAATAAGTCAAGAGGGAGCTTTATAGTGGCAAGAGACGGTTAGCCGCTAGTAACTAAGTGAAAACTGATCAGACTTCATTAAAAAATGCTTAGGATAAACTACACGACAGCGAGCCTGTCTTGCTATACAGCAGAGAATTTAAAATATGTTATCTTGAGCCATAACTTATGTACAGACAAGCTAATGAAATATTCTTGTTTAGCAAAGAATGTGGTCGACTCCGAGAACTCTAGTTTTAAGATTTAGTTTTAAGCATATAATATTTATGAGAGAAAAATGAAATACAAAGCGAAGGATGTGCCTAACACGCCGGCTTCTGCGATATGAAATGGTAAAGAAATGAAAATAAAACGTAGTATGTAAGAAATTTTTTTTAAGTTCAAGGAGCAGTGATCGAAAAAGGAAATTTATTTTCGTCAAGGACAAGGGTCGCTTGACAATTAATGGTTCATGATGCCACTAAAAAGGAAAATAAGTAACTAGTTTCTAAGTCAGCTATGTCTAGATAACGTTCTAATGTACATAGAAATCTAGAACAAGTTCATCTCTGCATTAAAATAACGTAACGCTTACGAAGCATGTGAGTTACTTGTAAGTACCAACATGACAACCAAAGCGCTATCCTTCAGCTAGATAAACAGAGTAGCATTAATTGTAATTGCAATACGCAGGGCGGATACATTTAAAGCCATAAGTGAAATAAAATGCCAAGCATAAGAGTGTAGGTGACAAGGAGAAAGCAATGATGACTTAGGTCATATACAGAGGTCAATGCAGCGTAACGCAAGCAGGTGTCAAAGCGAGAATAAGATGACAATGAAACCGCCAGTAAAACAAAGCACGTAGTTCTTAATTACAGCGCGTACGCAGATGTACGACGGAAAGAAAGATTAACTTCTCAAGTCATAAGGAAAAAAGAGTTGTTTGCTATAATTCTTCTTCTGTGTACTACGAGGTGCAGTCAAGTTCTAAGGCCTCCAAAATCGATGAAACTGGCGTTACTTCTCGACGTAATCACCCTGCATACGCACACATTTTTCACAACGCTGACGCCATGATTCCATGGCAGCGGCGAAGGCTTCTTTAGGAGTCTGTTTTGACCACTGGAAAATCGCTGAGGCAATAGCAGCACGGCTGGTGAATGTGCGGCCACGGAGAGTGTCTTTCATTGTTGGAAAAAGCCAAAAGTCACTAGCAGCCAGGTCAGGTGAGTAGGGAGCATGAGGAATCACTTCAAAGTTGTTATCACGAAGAAACTGTTGCGTAACGTTAGCTCGATGTGCGGGTGCGTTGTCTTGGTGAAACAGCACACGCGCAGCCCTTCCCGGATGTTTCTGTTGCAGTGCAGGAAGGAATTTGTTCTTCAAAACATTTTCGTAGGATGCACCTGTTAGCGTAGTGCCCTTTGGAACGCAATGGGTAAGGATTACGCCCTCGCTGTCCCAGAACATGGACACCATCATTTTTTCAGCACTGGCGGTTACCCGAAATTTTTTTGGGGGCGGTGTATCTGTGTGCTTCCATTGAGCTGACTGGCGCTTTGTTTCTGGATTGAAAAATGGCATCCACGTCTCATCCATTGTCACAACCGACGAAAAGAAAGTCCCATTCATGCTGTCGTTGCGCGTCAACATTGCTTGGCAACATGCCACACGGGCAGCCATCTGGTCGTCCGTCAGCATTCGTGGCACCCACCTGGATGACACTTTTCGCATCTTCAGGACGTCATGCAGGATTGTGTGCACAGAACCCACAGAAATGCCAACTCTGGAGGCGATCTGTTCAACAGTCATTCGGCGATCCCCCAAAACAATTCTCTCCACTTTCTCGATCATGTTGTCAGACCGGCTTGTGCGAGCCCGAGGTTGTTTCGGTTTGTTGTCACACGATGTTCTGCCTTCATTAAACTGTCGCACCCACGAACGCACTTTCGACACATCCATAACTCCATCACCACATGTCTCCTTCAACTGTCGATGAATTTCAATTGGTTTCACACCACGCAAATTCAGAAAACGAATGATTGCACGCTGTTCAAGTAAGGAAAACGTCGCCATTTTAAGTATTTAAAACAGTTCTCATTCTCGCCGCTGGTGGTAAAATTCCATCTGCCGTACGGTGCTGCCATCTCTGGGACGTATTGACAATGAACGCGGCCTCATTTTAAAACAATGCGCATGTTTCTATCTCTTTCCAGTCTTGAGAAAAAAAATCGGTGGCCTTAGAACTTGAATGCACCTCGTATTTTTTATATCTATGTCTTTCTTCTGAATTTGTGTAAATATCCTAACCCGCCTAAACCCGTCCCGTAGACTTGACGTCACAGATTGAGAAACGCGGTTGACGTAGAAGGCTGGTTTGGCAAACGGTTTTCAAAAGGAAACGCGTGTACGAAACCAGGAAAAGCTAGTTTTGAAATGTCTTTACTTTTTAAAGTCAATCCGAGACACCAACTGCGATCACGATAAGGAATTTGAATATTTTCTTTAATGGTGTTTTGATCTCATTTGAGAGGGCGATCAAGTGTGAGTGATGGGTTCTTACAACTAGTAAAAAGGAAATTTATGTGGAAATGACAGGGAGAACTTAAATGAATCTAATGGATAGAAAGAACGATTCAAACGAATAAAAAAAAATTATTGCTAACAAATCGGAGAAACTAATGTATTGTGACTGTGAATCGAAAATGTAATTAGTCTTAGAGAAAGATGATGAATAATGTTAAGGTGGTTACCAACAAAGTAACAGAAATTGAAATGGGCGTGAGATTCGAAGCTGTCAATTAGCAAGCTTCAAACTGAGACAAACTATTTGATTATAAACTGCAAAAAAAAAATTGTGTACATAATACTGTATAAGTGAAAGCTTAAAATGCTGCAGAAGTCTGCCAGGCATGAAGCAATACGTCGTTCTTATAAATAAGTGATAATTTCATTCACAATGAAAATAATAAGTGTTAAAAGTGCAGATATGCCGATGGACAGTAAGTAATATTCCGGTTGTGTAACCGAAGGCGGTGATGTGATTAAGTGCAGTGCATCGAAAACCAAGTGTAAGTGTTAGCTGCTTTGCACAGTGCGAGCGCTAGCCTACCTTAAAATCTTCAAAATCGGCTGGAAAATGCGGAGGCAGGGACGGTTTCATCTCCGTCCCTGGTAATCGTCGTCCCTCCGCACCAGCTCAGCAAACCACAAAATACCACAACACAATCAGCGCAACGTGTTCACTGAACCGTGCGTTGGAACTTGGAAGGCTCAAATACCGCGTGGCAGCTAGTGAGCGCCTGTTGCGATTCAGCACTAACAGTCAGCCTGTGCTAACGCCCATCGACGCAACAAACGCGTTAAATCTAAAGTGATGTAAGAACACAGCACTCCCGCTGTAGTTTAACGAAACGGACTTTCCTTGAAAGCCGCTCCCAAAACAAAAGACTCTTATATGGGTTCACAACATAAAAAAATGTAATCCCGTGAATGAAATGTGAACTGCCAAACCTCGTGGAGAGCGAGACTCGCCCACCAGAGCTGATGAAAAGTTTTCTTCTCGGAGGACGCAAAGTAGCAACCCATCTTCTCAAGGGATAAGCTTCATATGGAGAAGAATCAATTTTAACTTACCTGTCAAATACACAAATAATGAAAGCGTGAAAATCATGACAACTAGTAAGCAATGGAACATGGACACGTGTAAGAAATTCCATGTGTGAGAATTATATGTGTATAAATAGATAAATGTTTATGTGTTTTCTTTTAGGAGCAAAGATCCTATGAGCTGTAGACAATAACTTGAGGCCACAAAGATAGTCCTTATGAACTCTGTAAAATGGAATATAATGAGCATAATGTATAATCTCCATTGTAAACTTTGTAGCTTTACTGTCTTAGTTTTTAAATTTTTTCTGTGTATCTTTACCTTAAGAATTTTCTTTTGTCTCAGAATGAGAAATTACCATATTTGTGTAATCCTAACATTCAAATGACAGAAATACTACGTTTAATCCATGTAAATCCGTAAAGTACTCAGTCCCATAATGTTAACGGCGACATGTGAATCTTGGTAATCTCCTTGATTTCCAAGATTCCCATGGAAGGCAATCTAACATTATGTGATTACCCTGCCATTTTAAATCAAAATTAAAGTTCTAGCTCGGCAACAGCTATAGTTAGCAAATACCGTTACGAGAATGTAAAAAAAAACCAACGTCCTGTGACGTGACGTGTTTATTGTGGAAGCTCCGTCAGAGATGCTGTGAGCTATTGACTTTGAAAGCCCCTCCGCGAACGGCGGACAAAAGAACATTTTTTTACACTTTCTTTTGACGTACGAAATATTACAGATCAACAGTTAGTTACTCACTCTTCTGTCTCTTGTAATTTGTGTCGGACACGCATGTCTTGCGACCGTATTCAAAAATGGTTCAAATGGCTCTGAGCACTATGGGAGTTAACATCTATGGTCACCAGTCCCCTAGAACTTAGAACTACTTAAACCTAACTAACCTAAGGACATCACACAACACCCAGTCATCACGAGGCAGAGAAAATCCCTGACCCCGCCGGGAATCGAACCCGGGCGTGGGAAGCGAGAACGCTACCGCACGACCACGAGCTGCGGACTGCGACCGTATTATTATTGTTTAAAAATTTTATTTTAGTGTAATGTGAAAGTGCCATACTGCATAGCAGTAGATTTACGTGAGAAGCTATATTGTGCGAGGTGTATCTGGAAATGTCGACGGTTGCAAGTTCGTTATCTGTTGATTGCTATAAATTCAAAGTTAAATGGAACTTGTGTATGGACTAATTATTTAGTATAGAACCTATGTCTTACTACTTCATGACATTACGTATTTAATTTTCTTTTATGTTTCTGCAAAGTTTAATGGTTCACAGTCACGAATTGTTTCGTCGAAATCGGTCGGAAGTTGCATACGGTGAAATATTTTCTCCGCACCTTATTCTACTGGTAAATGCATGATAAACTTCGGTCCCTTAGGAAATTCATGTTGAGCTATCCAAAAACAATTATATTTGCAATAATCATTTACCCTCCTCTGCAAAGCAACTTCCGACTGATCAGACGATTCAACAAGAAACAGCCGCACACGGTCAGCGTAAAATTCCTCACCAGTAAAGGTATTCAAAACCACTACAATAACTAGTTATTTCTATTGGCCTAAAATACATTATATATCATGATGTACTTTTCTCTGCAAATATATTTCCACCGCCGACTATAGCTGCATGTTAATGCACAAAAGTAAACATATTGTTATAAAACACACTTGAAAATTTGGTGTGCTATGACTGACTGAATACTTCTCTCACACATAGATATGGAAAACTGCGTTCGACTTTGTGTCTCCTGCCTATTTTCACTCTGTTAACAGACTGAAGTGTTTCGGCATGCACAAAACTAAAGTTATACAAGCACCTTAAAACATGGAAAAGATATTATGCATATAATAGGCGGAATTTTATCACTGTGACAACGTAAAACTTCCGCAAAAAGTTAGCTTTCCTTAATCGTGCGAAATCATGAATGGAAATATTACTTAACTTTGTAACAGTAAGACCCATTCTTTAGCTTTAGGAAGGATCTCAAAAACTCAAAAAACAGAGCTAAATCTCCTCTCTCCCTGGGTGGTGCAATAAAAGGCACTATATTCTTCAGTTATTCATGACTTTATAATTTTGAAACAGAACCGATTGTGTAGTATTCTAGTGTAAAAAGTGAATTGTCTGATTCTGTAATTTCGATATTAAAAGAAGGAGACATGATATCATAAAATCAGTGGATAGATGTAATAAGGCAGATTTAACAATGCCCTAAGCATGTTGAGAGAATCTTTAAATTTGTTGTGAATAATCCAGTACAGTTCTTGAGCAATAATAACAGCCATATAGGCGAGAAAACGACCGTAGCTACTCTATATCAGAACTGATCTCAGTTCGGAAGGCAGTGAACAATGCTGTAACTCAAACATTCGATTGCTTATCGTGTCATCTTCCTCCTTTATCGACAGAATGTAATATTTCACAGGTACATCATATGAATGGTTTTCAGCTAAAACCTGATCAGCAAAGGTTGAATTTTTCTTCCTTAAACTCTCTCATGTTCGTGTAGCCTAATAGCCATAGCTCTACCTGACTGATCAAATCCACTTTTTGTACACTGCTTGCAAGTAATTTAATGCACACCACTCTATGCCAAGGGTTGCAATTTCTCTTTACTATTGAATTTTGGTACACTGTTGGTATTATTCAGACAGAAGTGCGCATAGTCAAACATGTCACTTCCAGCGATGGCTGTAGCTCTGCCCTGATTGATAATACTATGAAAAAGGGAAATGCATAAATTACACCACTTCTGCACGCTGGCCAACACCAGTCACTCAGTAGTTACAAAACGTGGTACAAAATTCCATATATCGTCAATATTTCGCACAACCTAGCAAAAAGTTAAAGTTTCGCACCTACAGACCTGCATTTTATAATACCAATAGCGTAACAAAATGTGTATTCAATTGTAAAGACAAATTGCAACCTTTGCCACAAGAGTGGTTAATATTATTATCTTTTCTGCCAAGCGCCGATGACGTGTTATTCATTTGGACGTAGAGGCATCCAACGTAAAAATTATCGGCTTAATATTACAGAATTTCTTTAAAGCGACGATCACCAGTGTCAACGGATATGTGAAAGGCAAATAAAAAAAATGTCGCATTCCCTCAGAAGGCCTATAGAAATAGGAAATACAGAAATGAGACAGCTACAAATCGCTCCTCTTCACCACCTTCTGTGGTTTCATGCACCGACTTCTTTCATCCAGCACGCCTCACAGACGAATATGTATTTATTTTCACGGTTGCGCCACCGGAATGTACGGGAGGAAGACTGGAGTTTAACTTCGCGTTAACAACGAGGTCACTAGAGACGGAGCACAAGCTTATATTGTTTTAAGGACGAGGAAGGAAATCGCTCGGGCTGTTTCAAAGGAACCATCCCGCTATTTGCCTGGAGTGGTTCAGGGAAAGCACGAAAAATCTAAATCAGGATGGTCGGACGTGGACTGGAACCTTCGTCCTCCTAAATGCGAGTCCTGTGTGCTAACCGCTGCGCCATGTCACTGAGTTGGGGGAACACGTGCAACGCGTGTATTGCTCTTCCAGTATTTCGTAGTACCAGTTATTCGTTTCCTAACAGTGGTTCCTTATCGCAGAATATGTAGCTTATGCTTGGCATAGTTTTGGTCGGTCTGCGACGCTACAAAGGGTGTAAACGATAGCTGCTTAGAATTTACCACTGTTGTGTAGTGGTAGTTTATATGACACTTGTGTTCCACCAAGCCAGGAAAAAAAAACAACAAATGGCCTACAAAACCCACCTAAGATAAAGCACATCCGCTAAGTTCGGAATCTTGGAATATCGTATCGCCCTCTTACTCCACCTGCGTAGTCGTGCATTTCGAAACAATGGTAAAATTGGCGTTTGTGGACATTTTAGCTTTCAATTTTATGAATTTTAAAAGCTTAAAAAGGACAAATCGTTTTGTTTCTATAGATTTCTTACCACACAAGACAACTGTGCTTTTAGGTTAAATTTTGCTGGAATTAAGAACGTAATTAGTTTTCGCGTAACTCGCTGAAAAGTCTTTTGCTTTTGTAGGCCAGTAGTAAAAGCGTGTCTCGATTTCACCTACGCCACTGTGGTGCATTCGTTGCATATAGTTATCGTTTACATATAAACACTAGCTAAACAACCGGCGTTGCCAGAGTGCGCATTTATTCTGTTCTTCTGTTTTTCCAACTCTTGCTTCCCCCTCTGTCCATCTGCTCCCACCCTTCTCCCTGTCAATCTACTTCACCTACTTCCCTCTGTCCATCTGCCCTTCTCCCTATCTTTGTCCATCATCCCCCCCCCCCCAGCCTTACTCCTCTTTCCACCTCTAAATTCATGTCCTTTTCTCGCTCCACAGTGATCTTCTTAACGCCCTCCGAGCAAATCGATCCAGTAACAACGGACTGGATTTGTGATATTCGCTATACAGAAGGCAAATACTTGTTTATAAAGAATGATTAATATATAATAAGGCGTCGCATGGCGACGGTGGAATTTTCTAGATAATGTAATTCGTCGTCTTTGGGCGGCAATATAAACAGAAAAACACGGATGGATATGCGATCCTTCACTATTTTGTTCGCTGGAGAACAAATGAAGCCTTGAGCGCTAAAGACTTTTACTGTTTTTCTCAAGTAAGACGGACGCAGATTTGTGGCAGTCTGATCTAATTTTTACTAAATGTATAAAAACGTGTTATATCTAAGTTTTGAGTGAAGTGTAGGAAGAAGAACTGTTGTAACTTACCGTGACGAAGCACGAGCGACTCAAGAGGACAATGGCTATATAAAAGAGCGCTCAATGGACATGATATGGACATAAAAATCTACCGTCATTGTAGTATTAAGCTTAAGGTACGATATATGTTTTAGTTATAACAAATATTTGTTCTGGGAATACTGAATCATTTAGCAGTGCTCATTTCTATTATCTCCTCAGTATTATTTTCATTTTAATTATGCATTTTGCTAATATTACAGACTCCAAGATCAGCAGCCAATGTGCGTGTTACATTGATAAAAAGAAAACTGTTTTATCGTCTTCTTGCATCAGCTTTAATATTGAATTTCCCTTTTGTGTGATGTTACAGTTGTTTTTGCGCCCTTAAGAACTTTCTGGTCCCTTAGGAAATTGTTTTGTCATAACAATAACTTCACAACCGGGTATGATCGTATCTACGATCATGAAGTAATTAGAAAGACGATAACGCAACTTCTTAATCAATAGCACGCTAGTTGTGACTGCCTCAAGCCACGCGAAACTGCAAGTAAAAACTATTCACATCTCATAATGCAATATTTTATGACAATGGTCAATCCATGATTCTTACGCCAATTGTGATTGATAAAACAGTTAGTTAAATCTCAATTTCCAACTTTCCATTGAATAACAACATCACTTTTATTTCGTAACATCACAGATTGCACCATAACCAACTGTAAAATTGTAACAGAATGCAGCTAGATGAGTACTCAATGCGCCGTTTTTTTTTGTTTTTTTGTTTTCTTTTGTCTTCTTGCACGATTATTGAACATCATTTGGCGCACTGGTTTCTGTTGAGCGATGACGTCTCATTCCCTGCATATCATCTTTGTTTGCAGTTTCCTCTTGTGTACGTGCTGAGCGTATTTCCGATAATCGATTTCGTTCAATTGCATTTCCTCTTCGCGTTTCTCTACAGTGCGCAGCGAGTTCTGCGACCTAAAGTACGCCGTCTTATTGGCGGCACTACAGTGCGATTAAATTGTGCCAACTCAACTGAGAATGGGCAGTTGTTTCACTTCGTTGATAATGAACAATCACTAGTCACTTTAAAATTCTCAGTATTTCTGAGATAAATCAGTAAATTTGTTTGAGACAAAATAACGAAACTAAATCCGTGTCACGAAATGACTGCGATGAACTTACAACAGAATCACAGTTCAACTGAAAATATTGAACTGTATGACCGACTGGCTTGATTCACAATATCAATCACCTGTCAGATGACATCTGCACACGTAGTAGCGAGATACAGTCATTTCTACACGAAAGTGTACGACATAATGTTAAATCCAACGTCCGCAACGACATCTCTGGTAGTGCTCTCGAATCTGTACCCAATGCGCTCTTGCACAGTGTATAGATAAACAATGTGAGAGATGAATGCCTTGTTTTGTCGATTGCAGTTTTGGCTATTTACACTTATTTACAGCCAATTTGAACGCTGAAAAGATGTGCAATATTAACCATAAATGCCTTCTGAGGTTCGTTAAGAAACGAGCGAGGCAAACTGGGTGCTTCAAGAGGGTAATGACCCGAAACATACCTGCCGTCTCTGTACAGCGTGGAAACAGGACAATGGGGTATCCACGAGGGATTGGCCTGCAATGTCTCCCGATGCAAAAACCGATCGAAAATGTTTGGCCGTATATTGAGATGAAGCTTTAAGGGAAGCCAATATATACATTGAAGCAGCTGTCATATAAAATCAGGACGCTATGGAGATCGTTACGGAGGGAATATGCTGAAAATCTCGTCAAAAGCATGCCAAAAAGGTGCCACGCAACAATCGATAATGGCGGGGATTGGATTAACTATTAGGCAATTGTGCAATTAGTAATAACACGTATTTTCATGTAAACATACATTCATAATAATGTCTTTTATTTCATACAATAACGGCGTACACTTTCTTGTGGAACTGGCTGCACATTAGAATTGGCATAGAAATATAATAACTAAATTTCTTGAACAGATCGCGAAACAACGCAAAAATAAAAACAAATGTAATTTTATTTTAATGTAGACTGTTATGCGTTTTACCCGAGTTCTCTCCAGATTATCCAGAATTTTTTTTTCCAATTGAAAACATTCAGCTGAGTAATTTTCATCCCAGGAGCATAACGAACAAAACAAGCAAAGAAGTAACGAAACAGGTCGTTCCTAGTGTCAGCTGCGATCAAGAGTGCATACAAGAATTAGGAATTCTGCAGTTTTTCCTTTCTAACTGTACAAAATCTTTTTCTCTCAAAACTTTTCTAGGACCATAAGGAACAAAACCCATCGTCCGAATTATGAGTTATGCTCTTGAGTTAATGCAAAAAACCCACACAAAATAGCAATTTCAGATTTTCCCGAATTTACCAGTTTATCAGGAAAGCTTCCCAATTTTTCTTTTCATATAATTTTATTCGAACTAGTACGAACACTTAAAAAAAAAAAAAGTAGCCAAATCGATCCAGCCTTTCTCAATTGATGTGCTCACCAAGTAACAGAATTTAATTTTTATTTACATAGACAAATCCACCACGCTCTATCCATGAATGGAACGGGAAGAAATTTTAATAAACTGCGCAACAAAAACTTTGCGTAGGAACGTCATTTGAAGGGATTTACAAATGTTGTTGTTGTTGTGGTCTTCAGTCCTGCGACTGGTTTGATGCAGCTCTCCATGCTACTCTATCCTGTGCAAGCTCCTTCATCTCCCAGTACCTACTGCAACCTACATCCTTCTGAATCTGTTTAGTGTATTCATCTCTTGGTCTCCCTCTACAATTTTTACCCTCCACACTTCCCTCCAATACTAAACTGGTGATCCCTTGATGCCCCAGTACGTGTCCTACCAACCGATCCCTTCTAGTCAAGTTGTGCCACAAACTTCTCTTCTCCCCGATCCTATTCAATACCTCCTCATTAGTTATGCGATCTACCCACCTAACCTTCAGCATTCTTCTGTAGTACCACATTTCGAAAGCTTCTATTCTCTTCTTGTCCAAACTAGTTATCGTCCATGTTTCACTTCCATACAAAAACTTTCAGAAACGACTTCCTAACACTTAAATCTATACTCGATGTTAACAAATTTCTCTTCTTTAGAAACGCTTTCCTTGCCATTGCCAGTCTACATTTTATCTCCTCTCTAATTCGACCATCATCAGTTATTTTGCTCCCCAAATAGCAAAACTCCTTTACTACTTTAAGTGTCTCATTACCTAATTTAATTCCCTCGGCATCACCCGACTTAATTCGACTACATTCCATTATCCTCGTTTTGCTTTTGTTGATATTCATCTTATACCCTCCTTTAAAGACACTGTCCGTTCCGTTCAACTGCTCTTCCAAGTCCTTTGCCGTCTCTGACAGAATTACAATGTCATCGGCGAACCTCAAAGTTTTTATTTCTTCTCCATGGATTTTAATAACTACTCCGAACTTTTCTTTTGTTTCCTTTATTGCTTGCCAATATACAGATTGAATAACATCGGGGAGAGGTTACAACCCTGTCTCACTCCCTTCCCAACCGCTGCTTCCCTTTCATACCCCTCGACTCTTATAACTGCCATCTGGTTTCTGTACAAATTGTAAATAACCTTTCGCTCCCTGTATTTTACCCCTGCCACCTTCAATTTACAGGCTATAAACATAGAATAGCGAATTCCAGCCGCAAATGTGAAAGAGTGTCTGACGCACTGCCTACGTGTAGTTTTGGCACGTCTGGAGACAGATGTAGGAACCCACTGAGGTAGGTGTGTGGTGTGGCGTAGAGTTGGAAAGCGACTAGCGGGCGACGAGGCTGCAGCGGGAGGCGGCCGAGCGTCAACAGGCGGCGAGCAGCGAGGAGGAGAGTTCGTCCGTCGTGCGCCGCCGGTTGGGCGCGCTGCCTGCCGGCGCCCTGGTTGCGGGCAGCGGCCGCGAGGGGCGCGCGCGTCGGCCGCTCAGCTGTGGCGCGGCCCGGCGGCTCAGTTGTTTGCGCACAGTTGACATGCGCGCGCCTACACCTGCAGTGCTGTAGCAGGGAGACGTGTCGTGGCCGCAGCGCGAGTGTTGTGCGTCGTCCTCCCCGGGTGCGTTAGGGTGGCCGCGAGTGCGTGCGGCGGACTGCTGCGGTGCGTGCCACAGACTGCGCTGCAACGAGGGCACGCACGCGCACCACACATGGGAGTCTTCGAGGACGCGCCGGACCAGCTCGGCATGCACTGGGTAAGGAGGCTGCGTCCCGTCGCTGCGGCGATTGTTGGTGTGTCGCCGATCGTGGTGCTCTGTGCCGACTGTGTTGGTGACGTAGGCGACGCAGGACCTGCCCCTGTCCGTAGCGAGATAATTAGCTCCGCGGTTCAACAGCCGAAACATTTCCGTACTGAAACTCTCACATCTCCAAAATAAACAAAATCGTAGGCGAAAGAAATCGATCAAAGTGGAGGAAATCCAATCGTTTCCCGTAACGTCAACGGCTGCTTCGGATTAGTTTCTTCTGCGTACGGCGATGTGACCCCGCCTCCTTGTGTTACTCGTACTGTATAGCATCCGATGGCCGAATAACTGCTGGAGGTTACGTAACTTTAACACAACAGTCCATAGTCCATGAAATGGAATTTCGTCCGACTTTGCCACTGTTTTTTTATGTGTAGCAATCAAGAAGCTTCATCTTTGTGGGAACTTTATTCACAAACACAAATCATATTCGTGTTTCGTCCTCTGCGACGATAAATGAATAAACATAAACAAAAATTATTTTTATTTACATCTCTGTCACACCATCTGTTTTGCAAGAAACAGTTTTTATAGTAAGCAGTATAGTATAGCAGTGCCACAATTCTGCTTTCTTTTTTTACTGCGTAACGGTATCGAAAGGAAAATATACCTGTTACGGGGTTTGCGATAACTTTTTATCGCAGTATTTGTAGAAAACAGCGCTATGCTATGCCTTCGTTTCTGTAAGGAGTGTTCGTAACATACTTCAGATATTACCACTTTGCGTGCGAGGTTTATTTGAAAAGCCCTTTACGCTGCAAGCGTCATTTCGTCAAGAAGTATACTTTTCACTTAAGTGCGTTATATCACACTGCAATTCATACGTGCTAATTCTTCTCGTCGCACTACGTAGATGTTCGGCGCCGAATGGCACTGATTGTTGGTAGTTGTTCTGCGGCGTCTTTTGTCTCTGCGAAGTAATTCTGAAGACTTGATAAATACCAAATTTTAGTCAAACTAGGTACACACTTGATGAATGACCAACTGACAACAATGCCACGATTTCCGTTTGCTACCTGCGCTCTTTCCACGTGATTGTTACGCGCGATTTTCCCTCGAGCATAGTAACTGCAGAATTTTCTCGTCAAAATTAGGAACATGCGAGTACGAGGTCATCGATTTCTATTTATGTCACCGGCGTTGTTTGCCTGGCTGTGTGGCAAGCTATACATATTTTGCAGATGTTCATGTTCGATTCACGTATGTACGGAGACTCGAGTTTCCGTCATGAGATGTATGCCCTATTAACATTGCCCTGATACGTCTAGTTAGTAGGTACATAAAGTGCGTTTCCGACTGATCACCACATGAGTCGCTAAATCAACATTGAAGTGGCTTTCGCATCTCTCGAGCTGAAATCTGTTTGTAGTTATTTTACGTCATCAGTTACACAAAAACGAATAACTGCTGATGTGGTGGTCTTTGGCTAAACAAAGAAGATGTTTCGCGAAACAAACCTGTACGAAGTAGTAGTAGCCGATTAAAGCTACGTGTGAACTGCATATGATAATCCTTTCAGGAATTCAAGAGGTTAAGAAGTGGGAATATCATTAATAATGCCAAGATAATCTGACATGAGAACTACTGGCCCTACTATTACAAAAAAAAATCACATTAGCCGACCAGAGTGTAATCTAGACTTGCGTTGTGTGGACCAGGTATCGTATAGTACATCCACAATGAATAAAAAATGTCGTTAACAATTTATCCTTGTAATGAACACACTGAAATTTCATTTTCGGTTACCAGTTTACCTTGACATCCCCAGATATCGGAATATTTACTTCAACGCTGGTAGATAACGTGGTGGCCGTCGCATAATAATTATACATGTTCCGGCGCCCGTGACGATAACGAGTTTGCGTGTGCAGGAGATGTGTGACGTTTGACATGGGTGAACAATATTTTAGTGTGAAGCCAATTTGTGAGAGTCTCACATCAATTATATTGGCTGCCTTCTCTCCGTCAATAGCTAAGTGCAAGAAACCAGCGCATACCGCAAGCAGCGCGAATAATTACACAATGCGGTTTCTTTATGGTGAATAACCTTGTCTAGGCCGCGTAAAAAAACAGGTAAAAAAAATGTGTCCGATCAAGAGACAATTTGAGTGTAAAAACAGAGAAGATTTAGGAACTATGTCATTATTTTACCATCCGGCTATTACGGGGGAAATATTTGTTTCTATAGTGACTAACACCAAAGAAAATGTGAGGTACTAGATTCATATTTTTGATTCAAAAATATCAAATAATTAGATACGCGTTTCAAAAATTATTGCAATCCGTGGTTGGTTTAGAACGATATAGAACTTTTTGAAAAGCAACTTGAAGCTGTTGTATATACAAATAAGGGGAATAAGCTAAACGGACACTTCATAACATTATCTGTGTTTAAAATCCAACGCCGCTACCGTTTTGTTAGTCCGTAATTTTTCAAACAACCCAAAATTCCAACTTGTTTTTTTTTTTTATTATTATTATTTCTTCCAGTACTTGGAACTCTACGTATCTTCCTGCTGTAACAGCACAAGTAGATTGTTGTGTACTGGTTTACTCGAATTAATTACCGAGTGTGACACAAATTTTCTTCTTCGTATACTATTGGTTGTACAAGTGACAAGGCAAGCCGTTTGCAGTGTAGTTCTTTTAGTCAGACGAGTGTTAAGCCTTGGTGGGTTTATATAAGCATCTCTACAGTACTGTGTTCGTCCTTGCTGATAATATTTTCGTACTATCAAACAAAAACGCCCTCGCTTACATCCGACATTGCTGCATAGTCTGCAACTAGAGCGCTGTCCATAGCTTTCGGTACAAGACAGAAATGACGGCAATATTTTTTTGGTATCAGCTAAGAGAAACTATTTAAGATCTAGTAAAGAACTGGGAATGAATAACAAATTAAATAAATGATTTTAATTATGATGTTAGTTTTTATTTTTTAGGACGAATGAACTGTTTCTGAAGGAGTGCTACGTTTAAATGAATGTTTGCTTGAGATTTATTTCCGGTTTTGCTGTAACTTATAAATTCAGTACTTTGTGTACTCTGCTTCGCGATTGTCTTCCCCGGTCGTACTAGTTCCCGTGTTTCCTTCATAGCGACAAAGTGTTCTTTAAACGTTTGACAGATAAAGACTGTGTACGTGGCAAACACATCAGATAAAAATGACTTACGGTAGCTTATTGTGAATTGAAAAATACCTTACGAATTTACATGAGTGAAAATTACAGGAATCTGATTGCTTGAAATCTTTTAAAAATAATTTAGTTTGGTAGAGAACAGACAGATAGAAAGGTGTGATTGTCCGAGTTAATTTTGGTAAGTGAGAAATAATTTGAAAGTATGTTTTTTTCTATCGCTACTGATAATAATTATTATTTAACACAGATATTCTGAACTTTCAGATCACAATAGACGTTTATTTATTACGGCTCGAAGGAACGCTCATGCTACCCTTTGTTGAACAAACGTGAGAACTAGTATTTTGTGTAAATATGTATGCATGCCAGTGCTTCGCATATTTGTGTCGTGTCGTGTGCTATCCATTGAGAATGCTGTGAAGTTGGTGACGGGTTCATTTGCGTATGAAATAACGCGCTGATGGCGTCTGTGAAACTCCGAAATACGGAGCTGCGAGGGACTTCCTAATATTGACTTCATTTGATGCACTTTTGTAAGCGAAACAAACACTAGATTTGCGACTGCTGTGAAGTATAGAGTGCAAAGGCCGGTTCGGCCAGTTGTTGACGGTAAAAAAATTCTATTCACCAATATCTTTGCCTTACAAAAGGGCATGCGAGGTGTGTGGATAGAGCTCATTTTCTGTGGTTTGGTTACTTGGCGGGAAAACACGTTGCAAACCTAGCAGTTAGCGTTCGATTCCAGGCCCGTCAATGGGATTTTATTTTCCTTATACAAATTCAGCGACTCGGGGTTCGATCCTAGGTTGCTAGGGCGTTTTTTTTTCACTTTGCCCCGTGACAGGCTTTTAAGTATTTCAAAAATATTGAATTACAAGGTGGATATGCTGTCGGGTTGGATTGTTGACTGCGTGTGACAGTTCACGGTGTCATTCATATGCTTAGAGTACACTTGTAAGAGCGGTTCTTCCTGCCCATCAGTCTGGGATCCTCACCAAATTGGAAGAGATAGAGAAGATCCAACGAAGAGAGACCTTTACGGAGATGCTGAACGAACTCCATTGGCAAAAGCCACGAGAGAGGCGTTGTAGCTACTAGGGATTTGCAGTTGAAATGCTGGAAGCGTGAATCCGGGGGAGAGTCAGGCAACGTACTACCTGCGCTCAGCTATATATCTCACAAAATGACCACAATGAGGAAATCGCTGAAGTTAGAGTTCCTACGGAGGTTCGTCTACAGGCATTCTTTCCACGCATCATTAGCGAGTGAAACAGAAAATGTGGGAAATTATATGTCAAAAGTAGCCTCCGCCATACGCCGTAAGGTGGTTTGCGTAATACAGAGATGTAGATATACATATCAGAGGCACCCAAAGGCGTGCAGTACGTCCTTTTCTACTAAAAGAACACCTGGTTCGTAACTTTTAATTACTCTGTCCAGTGTATTACGAATCTGTCACGTTACCATATCAAGCTTGAAGAAGGAAAGTAACAGGGTCGTTGGAGTTTGAAGTACCGCCGACGTTCAGAGGCTGGCGACCAGGAATGAACGAAGAAGGAATCGGTAGGTGCATTGGTCAAGGAACCATTGTAGTATATGCCAGTATAGATTTAGGGAATCCAAAGATACACTACATCCGGACGGCCGTACGGAGATGTGAACCTCTGTCCTCTCGACTAATACTGGCAGACTACCTTCGTCGCATGGCGTGACCGGGCACTGAATGTCCACACCGGAAGCTGCCGCTGCCCGGGTACCATTTGGCGCTGTTGCGTGTACTCGTCCGTCGCCGGCTGTGGGTTGGCAGCAGGGTTTGCGTGCTACAGTAGGCGCTTATCAACCAGGAAATGCGCCGCCCAGGCCGCGGGAACGGACTCTTTCAAAAAGTGTCCGTCCACTACACCCCAATCCCGCTCTCTTTGTGGAACGTCCGGGCCAGGAACGCGAAGAAGGAGTAAAAGGGAAGAGGAGAAAACGACGACGGAGGAAACGGATGTCGTGCATATGATCATCTGTAGATTCTACGGAGAGTCACCGATAACGCAATGGGACGTGACTTATCGGGCAGCGATCGCGAAGTCGCTCCCCCCTGTACTTGTGTGTGTGTCACGCCACATCACTGCCACACCGTTGCTGCAAAAGCGAAACGCCCGCCATACCAAAACAGCTGCTGCCGTTTAGGGAACCGACCATTCGATGGCACCGCATGTTTACATTTTCTTTCCCCCACGTAACACCCATTATCGCTTCATCACCATCTCGTCTCTCCGTGCAGTATTATCTCTTTCTTTAATTACGCTTCTTTGGAGAGCCTTCCAATAACGCTGTTTTGTAATAGCGTTACCATTCCAGACAATATCATTTTAGTAGTTGCTCTCCCTTCATACCACACATTGGCAGTTCAAATGTCTACGTCACTGCTCTCTAAGGATAAAAATGGAGGCTGACATTTAGTTCATTACACGAATTGAGTGTCCCGCAGAAAACAATATTATGCTTATGTTTCGTAGAAAATTATTAACTATTGCTGCAAAGATATAATCAGAGACATAAAGTTCCACACAGGTTCTCTCTCTTTTTATCCAACCAGGTTTTTAGCCTGTATGGAAATAAATTTTATCAGGCGAGCATTTAAGACATTTATTCACACACAGACTCAAAAACAGGTTGAAAACTACTTAAATAACGTAGTTGACAAAATTTTTTTACACGGGTAAAATGCACAATTATTTTTTCATTCTTTTCTATATTTGGTATTTCTAATGCTTCAATTTCGAGAAATTCACAAGTGAGGCTAGTTCACAGCCACAAAAGTTTACACTTTAATATAATTGCAAATATTACGAAGCATCTGTGTTTCAATTATAAGTATAGTTATTTTACTGGTCTTCGTTTCTACTCGAACACTAAACAACTTTGCAATTACTGTCAACTAAAACAGGTATGCGTTCTAATTCTTGCCCCCACTGGGGCTGTTGTAAAAGCAATCATTCAGAGGTTCCGTACTTTCTAAAAACTATGGGGAGTGTGGCCTTTCATTGTATGTACGCCGGCTGGGAACATTTGAATCAGTTCACTAGATTCGCAACTGTATTAACAGGTAGGGGGAACCTAGTTGACTGTGGCATAGGTAGCTGGTGTATGGATTATTTTCGTTTATAATACACATCATTGGGGAATTACATCGTCTGGGATAAAGGATGTCATCCGTTAACCACATCAATTCTTGTATATCAGATTTATTATTTTACTCCGTTTCCCAAAAGCCAAAGACTCGAATCTTATAGACTCGTTTACACTACCTGAACAGGAGACATTCAGAGCGGTACGTTTATTTCGGTAAATCTTTATGCTCAAATACTTCATAATATTTGCTGTTTATAGACGTATATGATAGCTCGTCTTGCTTCGTAGTTGTGGTCTGTAAGCTTTCCATCACTTTACCAAGTCCCTGTTGGCAGAGTCTATCGCATATCACTACATTAGTGCCAGTAGTTATGATAATTGCTAATTCTTTGTATCATTTTCAGTTGTCAGTATGAGCATCAAGTTATGCCACGTTGAAACCCACACGCTCACCAGAGGCAGTGTTTGAACCCGCGACCTGTACCGGTGGAACCGTGGCGCGTGTCCGAAATAATAAATGAAATCCAGCATTCCGCTGCCGTAATAAGTAGCTCGGCGGGAGTTACTCGGAAAGTACAAAGCGAGTTGAAATTCAGCTCTCACGAAAAACATTAGGGCGTGCTGCCCGGCCCGAAAGCAGTAACTGTTTCCACCTATTCGGACCGTTGCTGTTACGAATGGACAGCACGGATATGCATAAGTGCAGGCAGCCGCTGCACAAGTATTGATACATCTCCGGCATTCGTGAGCGGGAAGGAAATACCTGGCGCAGCCCGTTATTACCGCCGAATTACCCGAAATTACCGCAGCTGCGAGGCAGTTACCTCACCACGGCCGTCTCTCCCGGCGCTGCTGCGGACCTCCCTCCGCCCGTTCGCTGATAAGTCCTTCTATCGCGCGTCACGCAATTTAGCAAACGTATGTCACCATTAAGTCCTCGCTAAGTTGTCTAGCGGGGCGGTTGCCTCAAGTCAACTTCTCATTTTAGAGGCGTTTCCTTGTAGCCTTCAATAGATTACGGGACTCGTATTATTCTTTCCGGGACGCACCTCTACGTCGTTCCTGGAAAACTGAAGCGTCCAGGCGGCGCTAATTTTCAACTCGTATTTTTTTAGTTTATTTACATATCTGTAAACGCACTACGAGGTGACAACATGCAGTCAGGTTGTGATTACGACGTTGTCCTGTTTCGCATTTCCTTCAACTATTTGCACGTATGAACGAATGTGTAACAGATACAACAGCACCTGGATAATGATGAAATGCCAGTGTTCTAGCTGGGCTACAATTGTTACACATATTACTTGTGAGCAATCTGATAGTTTCGAGGTGAATGGTATTTTTACTATTATTTGGATACTTTTACAGTCTTCTGATATTTAAATTCCTATTTTTTTTATTATAGTTATAACTGTCAACAAAAGTAACGTCATTGCAACTTCTAACACCACAACTGGCATCTCGTTTTTCTTCTAGCAATGTTATCTCACTTCTGCCAAGCTATGTTGTTGCTCTTTCCACTTTACAGGCGCTTTTTGAAAAAAGATTCACTTCTAATTTCTTTATACTTTATTCTCAGATCATTTATTCTTCTAAAATATGTTGTTACCTTTACGAAATAACAGTTTTAACTCAGGTCTGGTTAATGAAAATAATACATATTTGACATAGTAATATGTAGAATTTTATTTGCATAATTGGAGCTAAATTGTAAGAAACATGGAAATGCAACTGTAATTAGTATCATCAATAGTGGTATTTCATCGTGATTTCAATGTCCCCAGTCACACCCTACTGATAACATGCTACATAGCAGTGTAAACCGGACGAGAAAGAGCGTAAAATTACAACCGCAAGATCACAAGGAAGATCGACATTTCGGGTCGAATCTGGATCTATGGCGTTCACTCGTTTATTTGCCTTTTTTGTGCTACAGTAAGACTTTCATAATGTACAGTACAGGCATAGAAAAGTAACTAACGTTAGCGCCACCTAGTCCACTTTTCATAAACTAATTGTGGTATCATTGCTGTAAGTTAAATGTTCAATACTTGGATCTATTCAGTGTGATTTGCGTAGGAACAATGAAAAGAAATATCCTGCGCTTAAAACTTGCGCACTTGAAACAATCAATAAAATTACCAAAATTCAGTCACTTTCGAAAGCCTCATTGTTTCTGAGGCCCTGAAATCACAAGAACAATACCAAAATTCAGCCCGTACTTTCGCTAATAAATTCTTGAAGCTAAATTATTTGATATATTACATAAAAGGAACGTGTTATTAAAACATGTATAGTAGTGATACTAACCACCTCCCACTTAAATTAATGATAAATTTTGCAATAATTAATGTGTGTAAGTGCATAAAACCCTTTAACGCATGTCATGGCTAGATTCTTGTGATTGTCGTTAGAGCTATCAAATTCGTCATTCCTATGACAAATACATTCCTGGATTCGGTCTGCTAGCTCGATTGATTTTGTGACGAAGCATTCATGATTTTCGAAAAACGTGAAAAATTTATGCCACGTGTGACATTCCACCAGGCTGCGTTTCCATCTCATCTCACCGAATGTAGTTATTAGTGCAGATTGTTAGTTTCTTATTTATTCGTCACTTTGTCACCTAACTGTCTACAAAGAATTTTCTTACCGTATTCGTGCCATAGGAAATACGCTTCAACATGAACAGTGTTTCACATTTTGTATTCATTTTATCTCTTCGTCGTGTATTTTTAAATGTATGAAATACTCTTTTTTATATTAAAAAACGAGCAATGGACGAGGCGAAAAATGCCGCGGAGTAGCAGACTTTTTAACGAGCCACTGTCACCGGACGGGGACGGAATAGTGATAGAAATAATGCTGCCTCCGAAAACAGTGGAAGCCACTCTCGGGCACAAAGCGGCTTTTGACGCAAAGAGCGGCGCGCTTCGTGTCAGCGGCTCTGCCGTCCCTGGGGATGCCCTCACAACCCAAAAGCACTTCTAGACACCGTCCCGCGGATTAAATTTACCACGCGTTTAAAATTAAAGCGGAATCTGCGGCGTTTGGCCGGCCAGGCCGGGCGGCGACCGACGCCTCTGTTTGAACTGCGCCTCCGCGCTGCTGGGGCCACGGATTACCCTAACCACGCCGCCGTACATCGACGCGACTCGAAAAATTGCCCGTTCTCCGGATGGCGCTGTGTCGGCCTCAGAATAGCGCACGTCCGCCGCAAACGGAGCCACTGCTGCGACGAGCGGCTAATTCCAGCTTCGCGGCTTCTCAGAAATTGTTAATCCTTTGTGAAGCGCTGTTGCGACGTACGGGAAAAGCAAAAGCGCACAATTTTGTTCCGTGTGTTACATCCACTTTTGAGTCTTTGATGCTACACGTAACACTGGGCATTTGTTTTGCAGTGGAATATAGGCGCTTTGCGACCATATAGTTGTAATTGTCTCCGAGAATACCGCAGCAGCTATCGATCAAATACGCAGACAAATGACACAATACTCAATGACGCTGAACACTTTAACTGTAAATGCAAAGTAAAAATCGATTTAAGCTTGTTCTCTAGATACACGTCTTCTCCCGTGTAGACGCCGAGAGTTCATTGGGCCGTAGTTCAGGGCACGTATTCGGCTGCAACTGAACTCAAATCCAGCGCGGACTACGTTGATGGGAATTTTGATTGTTTCACTGAACCTCTAGTTACGTGCTGAATGTCATATCTTTTCACACTGCGAACTGTAACAAGTAATGATTTCGAACTCAATCAGAGCAGTACCATTGAAACCAAAAAGTAAATTCTTTTTATGATCAAAGATGACGACTTTGCAATATTTTTTTTTTTTTTTAGAAAAATAAACAGTGTGTGCTCCACGTCTCCGGCCTTTTCTACATATTACTGGCGGATAAATTTGTGGATGCTCGTCGCCAAGGTATTACTAAATTTTTTTCCACCTGAACGGAAATTTACGCAAATGCCAGTTTTCATTCCGAAGTGAAGTAGGATGAATGTGTGATAATTTCTACAAAAAAAGATATTGTACACTGCCAAGGGAAAGCACTAGCAAATTTTTATGCTTTCTGGGTAATGGCCACGGAGCTTAATCAGCGATTTCCCAGCAATGACGCGCGCCCGCGTGCGTGTGTGCGTGTGTGTGTGTGTGTGTGTGTGTGTGTGTGTGCTAGAAATTTAGTACGCCTTCTCTCGACGAATTTCAATATTTTACTGCCAATATTCTCCAAGACAAAAAGATAGATCAGTCGCATCTTTTGAAGATAGTGCTTCTTCACGTATATCAAAATGAGACTTTTCTTGCTACGTAAAATAAAAATATTTATTTTTATAGCCAGTAATTTTGGCGAATTTCGAAAAGACGTTACAGCTTGGAGCTGTTACTTGCTTTTAAAACTGACTCCTAGCAAACATGATTTATTTTTCTAAGAGCGGCGAGGGCGTAAGTTCTGCATATCAGTGTGAATCGTGTTGTGTTGTATACTTTCCATTGCAGTTACTCAGTAATAGTTTTTTTTTCGGAAGAAGTGTTGGGTGTCTTTACGTTTCGCCAAATTTGAAACTTTTCTTTTCGGTATACGTTTTGTAATTTTTTCAAATGGAACTGCAAATTTTGCTGCATTAGTTTAGACGTATTTCATACCGGATTTTTGTGAGCACATTTATTGGATACTCTATTACTTATAGTGACGTGTAGAACTGGGAGTGACCATCACTGTTTACTGTATGTGAAAATTCGAATTGTTTGCAAGCACTAGATTGATTGGGAGTGCTCATTTCCCCACTTTAAAAAGAGATGCAAAGGAGGTTTGTGAGCTTAGCATTCTTTGGGTGTCTCTCATCTAGTATTTTGAAGGGGAAAAATAATTTAAAAGTGTGAGGCAGACCTTCTTTAATGCAAAGTTTTCTGTGCTCATACTGATCTTCATAACGTACTAAATTATGTATCAAGGTTTCAGGTAGCGATGACAACTGTTTATGTCAATCGAGAAAATGCCGTGTAATAAGTACCGTGGAATACTTTAAGATTTTGGCTAACAACTGTCGCTCCATAAAATAATTCGAAGAAAACGATCACGCGAAGTGAAAGAGGTGTAAGATATCGTTTGTGTGGAAAATAATTTGTACCCTTCACGCAAATAAAAATATCCCAAGAGATCCCACACAGTATTTGAAATCTCTTTTTTTAATTTTGAAGATGAGAACTCTCTAAATGCAGTATCATGTACATTACAAATGTAACCAGAAACTAGCCGGATTTCGTCACGAGTACGGCATCTAGTCAGTTTTTGTCAAATGCGAAATGTACGAATCGAAGAAATCGTTAATTTTCTCACGTCTCTTGCTGTTCTTCAATTAGTCACCTAGCTCTGTTCTTAATGTGTCGCTTGTTCTTATTCCATAATGTATAAAACCTTGCCAACATTGTTATTTCTAAAGCAATGACTTCTTCTACAAGCCATTTTCTACACTGTGTTCAGGATGTACGCTGCTGTAATCCATAGTCGAATGTGCGTTAATTATGATATTACATGTGCATGAAGAATGATTTATTCATATCACGATGGGTCAGTAATAATAAATTAACGTTCTTATAAATTTTCCCCCACTCTTTTCCCTTCTGTGCAGAGATAGTGACGTTGGACAGAGTACGTGGACAAATGATAATTTCCTTATACCTATCAAAGGGTAGAATCCTATAATAGGTTTAACTACAAGACAGATCATGTGATAATATGAGTTCATTGTTCTGCGTTTGATACTACCAGGTATGCCTCCGACATTCAGTTTCTGCTCATTAATCCCCTTCTGTAATTTAAGAACTGATGTGAATAACATTTTCAGTAGATTGCTATTTTGCCCGAATTTGGCTGTTATTGCTATAGTTTATCATTGGATAAAACATTTCTCATAAGTAGCAGATTCAAGTGCGAATATTCTGAGATAGCAACTAACTGCATTAACGAAACATGTAATCGCTCTATCACACTTCTTCAGGACTCTACGAAATTAATTGTGTGACTATGTATTACTGACCACACAAGATAATTCATATCGTTCTGTCAGTCAAGAACTCATTACAGTAACAGTATGCGGCTAGATATCCGTACTTATTTTTTTTCCTTTATTTGTCAGGCTTGGGGAATGGTAATCAATCAGAACTTTTTGTAAGATAAAATGTAGGGATGATGCCGACAGAAACATCAAGTCGTCTCGATACACTGACCTCAAATATTCAATGAGAATGCAACGCAGCTATTTGATTTTTCTGCCCGAGTTATCGTATGTTTACACTACAGTTCCAGGATTTAATGACGGCAAGGAAGGACAAGGGGAAGTTCAGATATGACGTTTATCAGTTGTTCCAACACACTGACAATAACACCTGTGCTACTGATATTATGGCTTTGTGGCATCTTTGCTAGGGGCCACAACAGTAGACATCTGTATTTTACTGGTCCGTGTTTCGAACGTGGGCCAGCTCACCTTCAGGACTTCATATTTGTTGATATCCTCCGTATACAGTACTTTTACCTTTGGCGGAACGATCCACACCTTTGTACTGTCAGCAGCACACGCATTCTGTTACGTCATGGCGGCCGAAAATTTGCGTGGGCTACCGATTTTTATGTTGGCTGACAACGAGACACGTGAGAGTAAAACTTTTAAAATTTTGAATGCCGTCTGGACTCTAGATATGAGGTATTAGTGATCTTCAGAATGACCGCCTCCTTTTAGCCCAGTAATTCGCCACTTACAATTTTCTTCTACACTCTTTTATGTCTTCCAGTTGTTGTGTGTGCGTGTGTGGGCACGCAATTTTGATTTCTAGACCGCTGATACGTATTCATTAATTCATGTTGTAAAGTTCATGGTTTAACTTTACCCACACTCGTGCCATTAGAAACTATTAGGGGGGCGCAAGAGATCAGGATGTCATCCGCCGAAAGAAATCTACGATCATTAACATCATAGACAGCAATATCTTCGATTTATAATCTTGTTAATTTTTTTTATTACAACAGGGCCCACTGCCGCAAAATTGCTGCATTGACTGTCATAACTTGGATTTGAACGTCACTTCATTATGCCTTTTTTACTACTGTACGGTTTCGACTACACTGTCACGTGTGTGGTACAATCCGTCAAATAGACGTATGTCGGCTACACTTGGAGCGTAGCCTGACTGTATACTGATAGAATGCAGCCGCGTGGCCTAACTTTATTCTTAAAGTTAGTCCACGCGGCTAACGAGGGCTCTTGGCGGATTATACCATATACTTGAAAACAGATACACAGCAAAAACAGAGCAGTATCGAAGTAGGCAAAATATAAGTGTGCGACAAAATTACTCAGGGAACTTGAATCACAGTCCTTGGAAAATAGACGACGTAGTTTTCGTGGAACGATCTTGGATAAATTCAAAGACGATTGCGCTACCACCATCTAAATCGCGTATCGATTACTGGAAATGTGTGAGAAGTTCAGAAATAGGCATTTTTCCTTTGCTTACTACGTCACTGGAACACGGACGAAAACTGATAGTATTGATATGATGTTCCCACTACAGGCACTGTACGGTTGCGTGTAAATGTAGATGTGCACAATGGCGATTGATGAGAAGAAAGTCGAATTACAATTTGGTTCGGATTTCCCTGTAACTGGCTGGTTAAGCCAGTTCAAATGTCGAAGGACGGCAACGACATGCGACCTGCAACAAGTCTACACCTAAAGATGCTCTGTGGTACTCAGACCGATCTTAGGATCTATGACAGCTATAGCTAGATATTTCAGTAGTAAAATGACGCGTCTAAAACTTGCAGAGCCTGTTGTCAGAAATCACAATTCTCGGAGCCTGTGATTGGAACACAGTGTACAATTGACTTCCGACAATCCGATGTTAATTGAAACTTAGATATATGTAAGGTTGACTGACAAAGATGGGGTGAGAGAAATGCCGAAATGAGAGATTAAATTTAAAACATTCCACGGTAGCTTGAATAACATTCTTATTTCTATACAAAAGAAAGTAGAACGTAGATGTTAGAACTGAAGTTAAATGAAAGTTTAATTTCTTATGTATTTAATTATTATTTACCTGTGTTACACGTTAAAATGAGAGGGACATGCAAGTTTATGAGAATGCATCTTCATGCTGAAGAAAGTATGTAATCATCGGTCGTATTTTCTTCACATATCTTCTTAACGGTACGTCATGTCTGAATTCATATCTTTTAAAGTTAGTAAGAGACGTTTCGCGTGAATCTTTCAGTTACCGAATGACTTGGACCTCTTAGTGCTAAGCCGGCCGCGGTGGTCTAGCGGTTCTGGCGCTGCAGTCCGGAACCGCGAGACTGCTACGGTCGCAGGTTCGAATCCTGCCTCGGGCATGCGTGTGTGTGATGTCCTTGGGTTAGTTAGGTTTACGTAGTTCTAAGTTCTAGGGGACTTATGACCTAAGATGTTGAGTCCCATAGTGCTCAGAGCCATTTGAACCATTTGAATCTTAGTGCTAAGACCTCTGACAGTTAAGTTTTGTCCTCTGCATTGACTACTGAAGCGACTTCAACAAACATTTTTAATGTCGCGGGAAGTCATCATACCCCGAGTCCACTTCTCCTTTCCGTTTGATACGTTTTCTCTAACCTTACACTTCTCCCTCCTTTTTCTCGACGGTGTCATGTCAGATTTTCGATAGTTTTCACAGCCTCCACTTTTTTCCTGCGAACTTACGTACTAGTCTTTAGGGTTGCTACAACAATCGGCAGAAACGGAACCTTTGTACGATCACATTGTTATCAATGTCCCATATTTTCACACTTGCAAAGTCAGTTCAACAAAACCAGCAGGGTACTTTCCGTTGATTCAGAATCATGAAATCTGTCAGGGAGCAACACTCCACAGTACAATCAAAGGAAAAAAATCCATAAATTGTTAATTTGTGCTTATATCATACGAACTACCTATACATATAATTGAATTTCACCGAATCCTCGGTGCATGAGTTCTGCTCACACTTATCGGTATTTTTATGTATTTGTTTATTTGTAAACAGCATTGGAAGAACACCTATCTCTTCACAGTATTTTTTTAAGTTAAAACTTAAAAATCTTGTGTGCAAACAAATACTTTTCTCCTTCGAAGTCATTTTTTGCAACTGTTTTATGTACTGTAGTAAATTAGGCTCAGTTGAGAAAAGGGATGAGCGCCGTGGAGAGTTGAATGGTGGAACAACTATCTGAACAATTAACGAAACAATTTGGATCACCCTGTGTTAGATAGCTGCTCATTTAGGGTGTGTTTGTGCGGCGGCTTGTCATGAAAGTCGCTTCGATTTACCGAGTGTGCCGAAGCAATACTTCTTCCGTACTGTATCAAAGTTGGGTTTTAAAAGGACCTCCACAACTAGTAGACTGGATTCGGATAATCGCAAATACGGATAACTGAAATACGAAGAAAAACGATTTTTGTGTTGTTAACTCTAGAAAAATAATATACGTCCCTTGCACATGGTTACTTTTCAGGTGTTTATCCAAAACAATAGAAACCAGTTGAACTTAAGAAAATGAGCAAAAATCAAAGTTTGTTAGGAGATTACGGACGTTTTCGTTCGTACGTACATAATTACTTAAAATTACTGAAATACTGCAACCTCGATCACGAAATACTTAACAGAAGTCGCATAGGACAGTAGTTTAACTTTGTTTAAAGGATATGGTAACTGTCATTTGGCCTAGACAATATTTTCTCAACATTACTGCTACATCAAGAATCCGTTTTAATGTAGTAAATTCCCTGTATCACACCCTGCTTGTTTCTCGAGCCATTTGAAAGCTGTTTCCAGGATATCATATGCTTCCGCATGAGATGGTCCTGCATCTACGTTTTTCTGTTTCATCTTTTTGCATTCCCTGTTGTTCGTTTACCTGAAATATGTTCTCAAAAATTTCTTTTCCGACACCATCTGGAAAACCTTTATCATTACTGTCACAACCGAGCCACTCTTTCATACTATCGGCATTACATTCCTGGCATATTTACTTTTGTCATTAGCTCATTTATATCTCCAAAGAAAAAGCATCCGTATTGGATATTGAATTTTCGAGCTGCCATTTAAAATTCGACTGTAAGCTACGTTCAGAGTCTTCGTTTCAATCAAATTTCACACCTCTAAAATCATGACACAACACTCCTTCGTTTGCTTGAAGGACGACGATGCGACTTCTACGTTATCTTCATCAACAGGTAACAATCTTCCTGTGAACGGATTCGTGATGTAGCAGTAATGTCTAGAAAATTTCCATGTTTCATTAACACTTGGGTTCCGTGTTTTATTAACACTTTGATCCATAGTTTGCAGCAAGGGTGCCAGTTTAGGAGGCCAAACTTTTATTGTTAACATTCCATTTTCTGACGGTGCAGCCGAAGGGTTGGGTGGCGCATTATTCAGTTAAAGTAGAACTTTTGTTTGTTTACCAGACTGCAAATAGATCTGCTCGCGATTGACAATCCGGATAATTCCGAATCCGGATAATTCCGAATCCGGATAATTCCGAATACGTAAATCGAGGCTCGGATAATCGAGTCTCCACCCTAGTTCGATTAACTGTGGTTCGAATTGGCCAGGAGTCGACTGTATCCAGCGTTCCAATCGACCTGAGAGCGGCCGCCACGCAGCGATTTGCCGTCGCGGTGCGGTGCGGTGCGCGCGCGTGTCGCCCGCCGGCCGGCGGCGGTGGCGGCGTCGGCGAATGCGCGCGGCGCGTGGCGGGCGGGGACCGTGGCGCCGCCTCCCGGCAGCATGGCGACCGCGCCTGCGGGCCGCCGGCGCCGCCTACCCGGCCGGCGACACGGGCGGCGGCGGCGGCGCCGAGCGCGCGCCGAACCTCGGCAGACCGCCACCGTCAAATGGAGCCGTGTCGACACTCCAAACGCAACGTCAACGCAACGTCCCCGTCAAATGGGGCCGCGTTCGTTCGAAACGCGACGTCCCCGTCAAATGGAGCCGCGTTCATTCCAAACGCAGCGTCCCCGTCAAATGGAGCCGTGTTCGCACTACAAACACAACGTCCCCGTCAAATGGAGCCGTGTTGGCTCAGAACGGCTCGTCCAAGCCGTGTCACCGTCGCCTAGAGCTGTATATACCTTATACGAATAAACCTGATGTAAACATTACGCTATGTATTCTTCCCCGTTTGCCGGAATCTCATTGGATTTCGTTTCACGTGGAGCGGTAGCCTAGCTGTCTCGATTACACACAATTGCATTAGGCGCACGCACATCGACTTGCCAATAACACAGGACAACAGCATTGCCGGCGCGTTCTAATAGGACAGCACTGGCCAGCCACCTAGTCCAACTAACTTGCAGTGAAGTGAGCAGTTGCAGTTACGACTTACAAGAGAGACGAGCAGAGAAGCAATATATTTTCGAATGTTAATGAACTTTCAAACAGAATAAAATAATATACGGCAAAACTCCGGCAATACGCTTCTTAGGGGGTCAGACAGAAATCATAACATGCTCTTCTTAGCTAACATAGCATCGTAATTAAAAACAAGAGTAATTTTTCTCGTGAGCGGTGTGCGATGGAAAAGTGTCTTGTACGGATTTCAACCTGTAGTTAAACATTGAAACCACTGAAAATATTAGTTACAGTCGGCCATCTAGTAATAGTAATCTATGAACTTCTTCCATATCCGAATCAGAGAAATACATTTCAGTGCTGGAACTGTCATCTGCTGCTTTTATAACGGGGCGGCCAATAACAGAATCCATTAAACCACCCAAGCGCCACATTTTCTCGTATTCCGCCAGCGTTCGGCAGTGATGTGTAAAAACTAATTCATGCGTTACTTATACGACGTCTGGTAGCTTAAATGCTTTGTTATGTGTGAATTTGGCTGTGAACTAACAACGATTGCCCGCTTACCTCCGGGACAAAGGGGTAAGTGTCTTGGCCACTGCGTTGTTAGTTGTAAGAGAGGGAATCTTTTGTTATTTGTATTCCAGTAGTGACAACTCCTGGAGGTGTACGAATTCTGCTGATCAGCTGCTATGATATAAATTTCTAAGGGAAGTTACATGAATTCATGAAAAAGAATTATAGAGATGGAGATCTTCAGTCGCAGTGCATGTTTGTAAGAAGGAATATGAAATTAAATTAAGGCTATTGCAATGCAATGCAATGAGTAGAAGAAGAACGACATTCAAAATATTTAGTAAACATTTGTGATGTTGTCTCATATTGCGCAGTGCATTTAAATGTAAGTACAGTTACCGTTATTAACCAGTCAATCATACATTCACACAGACAACACAACTCTTCGTCAGACAATTACAGTGTGTCAGCTTTGCGGATTCTGAGGATCGCGTGGCAATTTGAAACAGAGAACAGTCGACACGAAGTGCCTCGGATGATGCCGACGTCTTACGTGGGGTCCGAGGGCCAACTTACCGCACCCTTACTCTACCTAGTGTGTTGGTGACTTACCTACGTAGACTTAATTATGTAGGTAAACAATTAATAATAAAACCCGTACATATTAGGCCAGAGATGCCGCCGCACATTGTCAATATTGGTTCTTGAGCAAAAATGTTTCACGGCCACTGCTCTAAACTGAACGTTTAACACAATTTCACAGTGAAATGCAGGAGTGTTGCTACACGGAACATCTACAAGTTCGCCATCAAATGGAGAAGTGTACACAGTACACACAGTGTCAACACCGTCTACCTGTAGGTCCACATGACTACACTGCAATTCAGACTTAAGTGCGTGGCAGGGGGTTTATCGAACCTCTTTCAGACTATTTCTGAGCGAAGAACAACGACGGGGAAATGTTGCAATACTTGCATCCTAAAATTAAAATGGCAAAACGTACAGAAAGAATAAGACACGTTAGTCATCTAACAAATTTTATAATTTTACACGTACAAAACTGTGCTATGTATATTTCAGGATAACTTGGAAATGGCGAACTGCTGAAACGAGGCTCGTCGTGTATGTAAACAACGAGTTAATAAAATCGTTGCGCATCAGAAATTAGGTAAATATTTAATGTGTCATCCACTAACGTAGTACATGCTGTGGGCCCATCTGAAAAGCAGCTTTTGGTATTTCTCTACCGTTCCACCCTCGAATAGCATGTAGGGAAAGTGAACAACCAAGTCTTTCCGTTGTGCAGGTTCTGATTTTTCTTATGTTATTACTATGATCATGTAAGTGCAAGCCCACAAAATATTTTTTGCACTCAGAGTAGAACGTCGGCGATCGAAATTTCGTGAAAAGATCTCGCAACGACGAGTAACGCCTTCTTCTTAATGATTGCCACCCCAAGACGCCTTTTATACCCGTTACGCTCTCTCCCGTGTTCGGCGGTACCTCAAAACAAGCTCCCCTTCTTTGACCTTTCTCTATGTCCACCGTCAATCTTATCTGATGCGGATCCCACACCGCACAGCTATGTTCCAGAAGAAGACGGACAAGCGAGGTGTAAGGACTCTGTTTACTAGACTTATAACATTTTCTACGTGTTCTGCCAGTCAGTCGCTGTCTTCGGTTCGCTTTCCCCACAATGTTATCTATGTGATGGCTCCAGTTTAAGTTGTCCTAATTGTAATCACAAACTATTTGCTTGAATTAACAAATTTTTGCATTTATGTGATTTGTCGCGTAATCGAAATTTAGTGGATTCCTTTTAGTAACTCTTGTGTATCACCTCACACTTGTCATTATTTAGGGTCAACCACTTTCACGCCTTAGTAATATCTTCTCTAAACCGTTTTACAATTAGTTTGTACCTTCTGATGGCTACTAGACAGTAAACGACACCATTTTCTGCAAACAGTCTAAGAGAGCTGCTCACATTGTCTTCAAAATCGTTTATATACTGGATTAAGAACAGCAGAGGCTCTGTAACATTTCCTTGGGGAACACCAAATATTCCTTCTGTTTCATTGGATCACTTTCCATCAATTCCAACGAACTGTGACCTTCCAGCTAAAAAAATTCGACTGCAGTCGCACAACAGCGACGGTACTCCAACGCACCGAAAGATAGGAGTGAGGTTAAGCTACACCATCCGTCGTCGCGTTGTATACAGAATTAGGCGTATGCCTGTTCCATCTTCACAAAGTCCATGTCCGTCGTTTCCTTCGTCGACCTTTCAGTTCATTTACACGTCGTTGCCGCATCTCCGTTTTACCAGTTATTTCCTCATGATTATTATATACATTAGCTCACATCCAGTATCTTAATTTTGTATTAAATCTTGCCATTAATTTATCTGTTTTACAAGTTGTGACATCTGTGGCTCCATATTACAATACTTTTAGAAAAATACAGATATTAGTCACTTTTTTGTGTATTTTTATTTGTCCGATTACGCATAATATACATATTTAAATCTTCATTGGTGTATCGACTGCATTTAAGATGTTGTAGACTCCTTTCTGTAATACGTCACTTGAAGATGAGCGAAAGCCTCAAACGAATATTGTAATAATTAAAGATACATAAAAATTGGCTCGTTGTGTTTCTTAACGTAATAAATCTCTTCTCTCCTCAAGAATCTAGTCTCTGCTGGCTTGTATTTTGCTGTCATATTTTGTTTATTTATCCAACTCTCGCTTCCATACAGCAGTAATGGTATGGCCGAAGGTTTTTTTTATTAAATCTATTTTTTGTATATTTTCGAGTTTCGTAGTGAAGTATTCTGTTTATTGTTCCACGTATTGCTTGAAATTGGTGCAGCTTTTCATCCGTATCGGTGGAATAATCATAACTCCTGTCGCAACCCTAATATTTAAAATGTGACAGCTCCTCAATTACACTATTGTTAATTAATATCTTCAAGCGTACTGGGCACCTAACTTCAAAGGACATAAGTTTCGTCTTATGTAACGAAATTTTTAGATTGTAATGTGTAAATATTTGGCTTAGCAAATGTAATGCTAACTGGAGCCACTGTTCGCTTTCTTGTGTTTCTGTTAGTGATTCATTATCTACGAATATTAACGCACTTAAATAGTGATATAATTCAATTATCCGATTTCCAGTTTTAAAGGATGCTGTTGACGTCAATAATAAAAATAGTGGGTGAAAGGCTAGACCCCTGTCTCATTCCATGATTGATTTTTATCTCAACATCCATGCAATGCTTAACGCTATATCGATGAGAATTACAGAGAGTGAGTGGATCGTGATGTTTTGTAGACGTTCTATATGTGTCCGCTTAGTCGCACGAACATCTAAGCGATAATCCATTTGATGCCATACATTCTGAAGCATACGTGAAATCACGGACGCGAGCGTATTTTGAGTCCGGGAATTGCTTTCGGCAAAGACGGCACATGCACGTGGTCTTTCACATAGCCCCATAAAAAGAAATTCCCTGGAGTTAGGTCCGGAGAGACAGCCGACCAAGACCACGTCTTCTACGAAAGATCCCAGAAGATGGTAATTTAAAAATCGGGTGGTGCTCCATCCTGGTGAAAAATAAATTCGTGGAATCCGTATCAACCTTTGGTATCAGACGTTACTCAACATTTCCAGATGAATTTTTATTGGAACACAAAGCTTGATGGAAAAAAAAGTCGGTAGTACAATTCTTATTCTGACGTCGCGCAGAACTTTCGGGGAGGGAGTCACGCTCTTCTTGAATTACACACAAAGGATTTTGTTGTACCCCATATTCGAATGTTGTGCAGATTAACCACGCGACTTATGTGGAAGGTTGCTGCAGCAAATTTTTGCTGCAGCCGTTTTGTGCTAAAATGTGCTCTTTATATTTAGGCCAATGCGGTACGCAGAAACATATCAACAATGTTTAGCATGTCATACACAGAGCCTTTTTACTTTATCTATTCTGTTTTCTTTCTGGATACCGAGTACGTCAAAACAACGGTATTTTTTTTTCTTCTGTAAAGCAGGCGTTTTCAAAGTTAAAAATGATTTCATGTGGAAATCGTTTCCTCAATTTATGCTACGACTTATGCACAGAGCAGGCTATTCTTCCTTCAGTTAATTGTGAAACCAAAATAATTTTTCTTCACTTTCAAATATTTGGACTCTTTGGAAAGAAATATGTCACAGAATTTTCGCAAAGCGTCACGAAAAGAGAGAAAAGAATAAAATATAAAGTAAGAAGACGCTTCATCACATAATTCAGCACTGTATCATGAGAGGTAGCTTCCAATGTTAGCAGACGGAGCAAATATCCTCTCCTCCCCCTTCCCTGAAGTCAACGTCAGAACTTCGTTTCTGAGAATCCTTGATGTTGACGTCCCGTTCCGTGGGCGATCTGTGTGAATCGCCATTTGAAATGTATTGTGGAATGTTTTGATGTTCCGTTATGTGACGTCCATTGAAGATTGTCTTTAATGCTAGGGTTGTGCTGAATTGATTGCGTCCATGGGAGGACAGACGTTATTTTCGAAGTGAGGGAGGAGCTAGGCGCCTGGCGTTGTTCCCCAGAATTCCTTCTCCGCAGAGGAGCGCAATATCTGTATCAAGTATTTTCGATGGTGCTTACTGTTTCATATCTTTCGTTTGCCCTATCCACTGGAAGTAAGTCACGTCACAGGGATGCTCCCGTCGCTAGACACGCACTCCGCCTAGTCGAATTACAAAAGCACGTGTTTTCCAGATGCTATTCATCCGTGCCCTTTCGTCCAGTACAAATATTGCAATATTTTCAAGCATTATAACTGTTAGTTCCTCGTTCTTCCTTCTACACCAGTACAGTTTTCTAACAATTTGCAAGTTGTTTTTCCGCCGTCAATACTTCCGTCTGACGATTAGTTTGCTAAGCTACCTAATGCGCAAGTAAACATTCCAAGGAAAAATCTTTAATTAACACCTTACTCCGAGCATTCAACACAGTTAAAAGTGGGAAAGCTGAAGAACAGGCTGACGTACTAAATCTACCACCCAAATCAATCCAGTAATTAGATTTTCGTAAAATTTCCTGTACAGCTGGTGACTCCTTTCTGAGCGCATTTGACTCCACAATCCAGTTACAGGTCTACTGGGAAAGTATGTTATGTTTCCGTTTATTTTTGTTTGAGATCGATTATTTTGTTGTAGGTGTGCGTTCCGAAAGATCGCGGATTGAATCGATTATTTATTATTATTACAAATTTCACTTTAATTTACAGTAAATCTATCTGAACAAAGCACGAAGGCGGATTACAGAGCAGTGACATAGCGTTGTTCGTGTATGTGTTGTGACAATTCAACATTATATTTCAGGTCCTAACGGTTCGCGCTGATGTAATTACATGCCACTGTATTTTCATGGATTTAATCGTCATAAATCTATTCATTTCATTCCAGTTGATTTAATTTATTTGTGTACGTTAATTTGGAAATTAGGAAGTTACTGATTCTGTCGTCCCCTAGTGCTGTTACTGTTCGCTGGCCATATAGTCTCAACAGTGTATGTACATTACTTCACTCATTACGCTGCCTTCCAAAGATATCCACAGCCCCACTTCCTGTCGTGAAAACGTTGCCACTACAATGGCGTCTGTTTACTGAACACAGCGAACTTCGCGATTACAACTGCAGTCTGATAGACAATGGCGTTAGTGATGCTTTTCTCACCGATCGAAGAATACCGCCCACGATCACATAGTTCCAATGAAATAAATCCTCACTTTGCTGTTATACTTGAAAAAAAGTAGCATTTTATAATACATATCTCTGACTGGAACATGATCACCAGCGCCAACTACAGTGTACAGTAACGCGGTGCATCAACGTACGAGTGTTCGAAGTCATTGTGTAAACCTCTCTGACTACTGCTATAAAAGTGGCAAACCAAGAAACAATATCATGTTAAAATTATGGAGAACAGTAGCGTATGACACTTGAAAAAGGAATGATTAAACTGGATGTGACTGTCAGAAAAGTAATGAATGCTAAAAATTTCAGTTACCCTGCGAATCCGACTAGTAGCGAGAAAGTCTAAGAAGAAGCATTGCGTCAAATTGATACACTATTTAGGACGGAATTTCCATTAAGGATAATTAACCCGCAAGCGAAAACGAGGTAGGAGGGTGAGTAGCGACGAGTGAAACTAAGATGTGAGGTTATATAAGACGGCCAAAAAACACAGTTATTAAAAACTGACTGCCGCAGATATAACAAGGTTTCTTCAAGACAGATTATATCAGTATTGAGGCTCCTCAAGGTTTACGTCGGGAGGGAAGTGGAATTTAGACATATCAAAAAGCAGAGATATGAAGCGAGGTGAATTTCAAATGTGTATCGGAAGACATTTAGCAAACGATGTGATGGGTTATTTGGTCGTGTCCTGAGGTATCTAGCAAAACATAAGTTGGCGTTGGAGAGGTGTTGGGGCGATTGTGGCTATGCCGAGATGAAAAGGTAAACACAAAATAAAGAGACACAAACAAGAACTAAAATCGATCTAAATACTAACAAAAAAATAGGTTTTTTTATTTTAAGGGTGCTGTGAATAAGTCAGTATCATAATCAGCAGAGCACTGAACTTCATGTTGCCAAGACGCAGCCCAAGACCCCAGATAATGTCTCAGCAGAATCTCTCAGCACCAGTACTCAGTTTGGTGCACGTAGAGCAAATGGGTGACGATTTAGTAACTAATTTGTGAAATACTCAAGAGTCCCTTTCACACATACGCATTAGGATACATGTATAACATTTCGTGGGCGTGTTGTATTTCGGCATTGAGAAATGCATCCCATCGATATTACAACTTGGAATTACTTTTGATGGTAATACATGTGGGCTCTCGTGCGGTTCTAGGCGCTGCAGTCTGGAACCGCGAGACCGCTACGGTCGCAGGTTCGAATCCTGTCTCGGGCATGGATGTGTGTGATGTCCTTTGTTAGTTAGGTTTAACTAGTTCTAAGTTCTAGGGGACTAATGACCTCAGAAGTTAAGTCCCATAGTGCTCAGAGCCATTTGAACCATTTTTGAACATGTGGGCTCTGAGCTGAGGAAGTGTCACAAAAACAAGTAAAACTAAAATAGACAGAGATTCCCAGCACTGCCAGACGCGAGTGGTTTTTACGTTTCAGGAACTCTTACAGCGATTGCACATTTCTTACCACAGCCAAATCATCTCTAACTACACATTCACATGAAATTGCACCTGCCATTTTAACAACATGGGGCGATTTCTAGAAGGAACTGCACTGTGATTTAAATGTGGTTACTACAAATGGCGACCCTGAAAGGGGATCATGCGCATACACATGAAAATCTGTAAGAATGGTAATATTTAAGATAGTATTTTTCTCATCAGTCTTATGAAACGCTCGCAAGAATTAAAGCTTGCAAAGCTTAAGTTGCTACGAATTTCGTGAGCACAACTATCTTCTTAAGAACAAGGTCTGGCTTAATCGACTCCTATTTTCCACAAAAATTTTGGTTTCTGTTTTTCGTTCATGAGTTCTTGGAATGAATTTTACTTCGCGAAACCAAGAGGAAGAGGAAGAGGAAGATGAAGTAGCCTGACTGCTGTCGTAAATTGAATAAATTCTGCTGAGACACTGACAAAAATTATTTGGACGTCCAAGTTGGAAGTAGTTTACATATCTCACTTTTATCTTGTGAAATAGTGGTTTTAATACTACTATCTTTACCACTGCCACCTTTTAATATTCGATTTTCACCGAAATTCTTTGTAGGCAGAAGTTAATACATAATTACGCTTTTTCTGTTTGCCAATATTCCTAGTTCCTTATCATTGCCGCGTGAGATTAGCCGAGCGGTCTGAGGCGCTGCAATCATGGACTGTGCGGCTGGTCCCGGCGGAGGTTCGAGTCCTCCCTCGGGCATGGGTGTGTGTGTTTGTCCTTAGGATACTTAATGTTAAGTAGTGTGTAAGCTTAGGGACTGATGACCTTAGCAGTTAAGTCCCATAAGATTTCGGACACATTTCAACATTTCCTTATCATTAAATTCGTACCTCTGTTATTTAATTCCTTTCCGGCCAATAACCTCAGATTAGCTTGTATCTATCTATCAAAAACACGTACAACTATGTTTATGATGCTCTGCGTTAACCTTCAGTTCCGTAAAATATAGTGAAACTAGCTCAGGAAATTCAACATAAATTTGCATTCTATCGTTTAATGCAGGTAACCGAAAACTTACGTCCGTCAATGACAGCTGCAACTTTTTTTCCAGTTCCAAAGAAGTGATATTAAAAAATACCTCTTAGCGCATACTCCATAGAATAGTATTAACCGCAAATTTCTTTGGCAATACACTAATAACAGTTGAAATGATTCAAATGGCTCTGAGCACTATGGGACTTACCATCTGTGGTCATCAGTCCCCTAGAACTTAGAACCACTTAAACCTAACTAACCTAAGGACATCACACACACCCATGCCCTAGGCAGGATTCGAACCTGCGAGTGTAGCAGTCGCGCGGTTCCGGACTGAGCGCCTAGAACCGCTAGACCACCGCGGTCGGCAGCAGTTGAAGTTCAGTGATACATGGGCAAAGAAATAGTTGGCATCCGCTATCGAACGATCCTCGCCTGTAACTGAATGCGTCCCTCTAGTATTTTCACGCAATAGTTTAGCTGTTGATGCCTGCAACTCCGAGTTGTACTGTTTGCCGAGAGATGTGGCGCAGTGGTAAAACGACGGATTCTCAGTGGGAATGGCTACGGTTCGAATGCCTGTCCGGCCATCCATATTTAGGTTTTTCTTCTCTAAATCGATCATGGCAAATGGTTCCTCTGAAAACTCACAGACGATTTCTTTCCCGCCCTACAACAATCCACGCATGTTCTTCATCTTTAATGACACAGTCGTCGACGGGACGTCAGTCACTAATATTCCTTTTGTCATTGTTATAATAATAATTACGCTGTTCATATCTAATGAAACTTGGAAAAAACTCCTTTGCTTCGTATTCACTGCCGTGGCCGCATGACTTACCAAGCAGGATCTCCGTAGTTTGGACGAATATTTTATTTCTATCGGTAAACGCAATGAAAAATTCTTCTACTCCTTAGATTCTTCAGTCATTTACTGTATTATCTGAATGTGCGCGAAAGGTCCGTGGTTTCAGTCTGACAGTTCTTATTTCATAAAATAATTTTCATTGTTCTGTATTTATCTGTTTTTAATTCTATTGTATTCATAAAATACTCCCACACCGTTACTCCACCTATTTGTTCTATAACAGTTAAGAGCTTGTTATAGAACTGAAAAAGTACTTCCACTAATATTTATGAATGTTTTTCTTCTCCATCCGTATATTTTGCAATTAATCTTTTTATTTGTTGTCATGGTACCGTCCAGGTTTCATACTGAAGGATTATGTTTGTTTTTTCGTGTACTCTTTTTTTCTTTTAGTTGTGCTTTGATAGTCGTGGATGCTTTACGTTTTCTAACTGTCTGCTTAGTGCACGTTGTAATCATGAGTGGCAACAAACAGTGCATAAAAGAATCGCCCTGTAGTGAATTTGTTACATTTGTACAATTGTATGGTCTCCTAGAAGATACAACACAAATGTATATTTACAGAAACAGAGCAATAAATTTTCTGTGCTGCTTTAGAATCGTCTTGATGCGTTAATAGTTCTTAAAACAGCGGTTTTCTTCAGTAACTACTACAGTGGAAGAAAAATCACATGCTGAACATTCAAGGAAAATATACTTCTCTTCTGAGAAAGTGTTGTATTTGTTTCAGAGCAAGTTTAACTGTTTCAGTAAGCTGCCGTAGTCAACAAAAATGCATGAGTATTTTTCGGGTTAATATTATTTCTCTGCACTTGGATAAAAACTGAACACTGTTCTCATAAGACAATGAAACATACAGACATTTGTTAATAAGTCATTAAAATCGCACGTTGTAATGAAGTGGTATGAATTTAACTGTAACATATTGTGCCAAAGATATTAACTGTTTCTGTAATTTATGATGTCTGTAAATGTGGTTGTATACTTCTCAAAACCCAATTAACAGCTGCACGATGATTGCGAAAATAAACTGCCGTTTCACTGAATGAACTACGGGTAATATAGTAAGAAACTTTGAACAATTGATTTTAGCAGCAAACAACGGTCGCTGGAAACTATTAAAAAAACTGTGTAAAATTAAGAAAAAATGCAAACTCGCTGCTTCATATTTACTTTATATGCTTCTGCTCTCTCCGTTTCCCAACCTGTGGACTACTCTTGCTCTGATCTAGCTGAACAGGAAATGACGACTTCCGCCAGAGTGAACAATCGTTTGGTGGAGTACTCTAATTCACGGATCTAGATTCAGCAGTCATTCAACGCCGAGCTGGTTTAAGTCTAAACAACTGAAGGCTGCAGATAAGTTATCGGATTTGTTTTCATTACGTATAAACCAATAACTCTCTCTCAGTCGGAGCTCGTTAAGAAACGATTAGCTCCAAGAAACGGAGCAGTAATTTTGTGCCGCCGCGGCGGTCGGGTCGCCACTCGATTACGCTCCATTTCGTTCGCGACTGGCAATTTGTTGGCAATTAGCACTCCATAAATGGATATTCATTTATAGCCGCTAGTTCCAGAGCGCCATTTCAATTGAAATTACTGTTTCCCATATTTCCCTTTTAACGGGGAACCGGTATCGAGCTTTTGAAATCGGCGAGCTTTCTTCCAGAATAACAGAATCTGCGGTGCTGGCGAATGGGCGTTACGCATCGCCCACGAAAGCGGCTGCTGGGTAAATGTAGGCGGCAGTTGAAAGTTTACCAATTACAGTGTTGACATTTCATTCAGTCTCCGTCACGGGGCACAGACTTTTAGTAAACAGCACAAAACGTCCTATTTATAGTATCTTAGGATCTAGTGTTACAAAAACACTACTCCGCACATGAGCACATGTTTCTGATATCGGAATTTGGAGAGCGAGGAGAAAAGTTCTTATCATGGCTTACAGATGGCGTTGGTGTCAATACAACTTTGTTTTGGTGTTGTTAGTACCTGTAGCCAATAATCTAACTCAAGTGCCAAATTTTTCTGCGGCATCGTTTTACTCAAATGGTATTTTAAATTTAGCCGTGTCTGGTGGTTCATTAAAACAGTAGTGGGTATTCTTGGAAAAACGAGTCGGCGAAACAAATACCCAGTCTGTATGTTGCATTCAAATGGGTAAAGTGTAAGAGCATCCCAACAAATAATTATTTGTTGTGAAAAGTTCATCGGAAATTTATCTCAACAGCAATCAAAACCTTCTCGACTATAGATTCATCTTGCCTTTCAGAAATACTATTTTCTTTCCCTGAAGATGCTGCTGTAAGCTCGAAGGCAGTTGCAAGGAGGTCTCTTTTGGCAAAATCCTAAGAACAGAAAGTATTGGAATTACTATTAAAATCGATTCATGTTGCATTTTGGTAATGCTTTCCCGACACATCTATCATTTGCTGCAAAATAATAGCTAAGCGAAAGGCTTTTATTTATGTCCACTGATATCGAGACAGGGTCAAATTACGCAGAGGATGTTAGTTCAATCTTTATTTTGACTTAAACATCTCAGAATTTTTCAGTTACCGCAACTGTAATTAAATGCGTCGAACGATTTCCGCAGGGAAATGATATATACAGTGTATAGGACTCCACATGTAACCGCTTTCATATAGTCAGTGCTTCGATGGAAACAGGGAAATTACATAGGCCTAACATGCCATCAAGGATAAATACTGTTCCCATGAACGTAAAACTATCACCAGAAATGAAGTCGAAAGTACGTCATACTATAGCGCGCAGTCAATTTCAGACGTAATTTACCTGTGACTATCGGGGTATTTTATGTTGATTTGGTGATAAATTTCATCCTCTGCGTTCAAACTAATGAAATAAACTCAGTTCTATGTTTGATCAACAAATTCCAACAGCAGTACTCCTCGCAAAACAGCGAAATTTGTAAAAAAAAAAAAAAGTGAGATGCAGGGCAGTGCGTTTCAACTGACGACCACGGCAACCTCCAACCCACAGAAAGGGAAAAATCACTATACCTCCTAGGCAACTATGCGCATTATCCGTGACATTTATCATGAATTTTCATGTTACTTTCTAACAAATAAATATCGCAGCAGAAAATGACAGTAGTTTTTCTGTCGCACTTTCATGTGTTTCACATTTCCAATGCGCGAATGTATCGCTTACGAACGAACTTTCGTTATCCTTTGGTCGGTACCATTGTGTGCTACTTTCGCCACTATTACAGTGTTTCGCGTACGGTTGCTGATGGATAGTTAATGCATTTCCTAATTGCCTGATGCAAGAACGAAAGGTGGAAACCTACTGAAGAAACTCATAGGCGTTGCTTAACACATTCGACATCGTAGAAAAACACTACAGCCAGGATGTTTCATCAGAGCTAACACTGTTTGTCGTATGTTATTAAAACAATGCTTCGACTATCGTTTTTGATATCGCATTTGCTTAAGAAAGGGAAAGAAAACAGTACACTTATGGCTACTACTACCGAAAATATTTGAGACAGATGAAATTTATTACGAGGCAACTATTCATCATCTTCCGATGTTCATTCGACTGTTGAGACACTCTAGAACAGTCGTTCCCAGCCTTTCTTAGTGGAATCCTCCCCCCTCTCCCTGCCATCTTTTACTCCGCCCCCTCCCCCATATTATCACCAACTTCAGCACCTAACTAAAGTGCAGAATGAAAGACTTTTCTTGGAACACTTATATTTTTAAAATGATGAAAGATGCGTGATATTTAGTTTGTGTCTGTGTGTTTTAGAATGAATGACGAAGGAATTCGTAGTGCATTGCAAGTACTACCCACAACTCTTCCTCAGAAAAGAAAGCTAGCTATCCACAGTGAGGGTAGATACTTGTTGGTTCCCCTGCATTACTCGTCTCCATTGCGGTACTGGCTTGACCTGCACACTATACCCATTTAAAATCAAACAAGTTCAGATGTGTGTGCTATAATTACTGTTCGTAAATCATTTTATTGCTTTACTCCTTGATTCTGAATTGGCTGAAATTTGACGACTTCAGGTTGTTGGTGCTTTGTGTCTGACCACTCTAATAATAAAACTGTGTACAGCACTGTAGTAGCCCTTGTGGAGTTACTACTCTGTCCTGCTGTCAACTAATTCATTTATCTGTTTCGAAGCGAGTAATGAAGCAGTTTCTGGACTACTGAAGGTATTACCTAGAACCTGGAGAAGACATTTTCTTGAGATATTTAGCGTTTGTTACGTATAGGTCTCACTTTTATCATCAGCGATGTATGGAATGAAGTACAACACATGTGGACTGTGTTAGGAATCTGTAACCTCCACTGCATTAATGCTACCAATTGAGAAAAAGTAATTATTGATAACTTATATAACCAATATTAGAGTCTTACAAAACTTTGATGATAGTAATGATCTTTTGAAAATAATTTAGTTTCGTGACTGTAACACAATCGAATCGTTTAGTTTTACTCCTCAGAAAATTTCATTTTACCCCTGAGCTTGGAAAATATTGCTCTAGACATGCAATAAAGGAGTCTCTTCATACGTTGAGATAGGAAGTTCAAATGAAATGCTCTGAAGAATGACAGACCAGATGGAAGAATAAACAAGGACGTTGGATTAAGTTTCGCGTGCAAAACAACCATCAGCCACTTGATAAAACAAGACACGTACAGAAAAACGTACTCAAAGCAATTTGTCGCATTACTTGGGAACTTGCAAGTGATGAGACAGTTCCAGCCATGGAGAGATGGTAAGTCAGACAGTGGCACGTCACATGGGGAGGAGATGATGTAGAGTACTGCACAAGAAGCACGCAGTTAGAACGCCTTTGGTAGAACCGTGGTTGGTGCCTTCTAAGGGACCAGCAAGTAGCACTGTACCACCATCTCGACACATTTTAACAAATCGTCTCTTAGTGTACACAACGCACTATTTTTCTTTAATTTATTTATTTTATTGAGCAACCTCGGTTTGCGTGTGAGCTAAATGTTTGCCACTTAAGGTTTCCTTACCTCAAACGCGCTGATTTCGTGGCGCTGTATCACGTATGTTTTGGTCCGCATCGTTTGTGATACACTTATATATTCTTGTGTTGGATTTTGGGCTTCCTTTGGTGTGTTTTGAAACTAGTCTTTAAGTATCTTAGAACTAAATTAATGCTATCACATAAACAGAATCTATTAACTCGTGTCAAGGCTCATTCACTCTGGGCGAAGAGAGCTATCCACATCGATGTCACCACATATGTTTCACTAAACATTTTAGAGAGAACCTATTACGTTCTTTGTAAGTGAATCTGTCGATGATTTACCCCCTTTTTAAGCTGATAATTTATTTGTACCAGTGTCTGTTCTCTAATGTGTTCTGTTTCCTCTACCACATTAATTTTGGCGGAATAGGAAAAATTTTAAAAATCGTAACAATTTAGAGGTGCCTCAAATTCTGTAGTAACACTGCATAACACCAGAATCTAGGTCTGGAGAGAGGTGGGGTCGTGCCCACGTGACTTTTTACATTTGGCAGTCTAGTACGTTAATCCTCTACAGGAATGACCACGAGTTATACTTGATTTATTTGGCAATAATTCTCTTAGAGAGGGTGGAAAAACTGCTCTACAAGAGTCATTATCATCATCATTACAGGTTTTACGCGTACACCAGTGAAGCAAAAGATGGAAAGAAAATATTCGAGTGTAGCCCATAGACGGGAGAAAACAGGAGCAGAAGTAACTGTAAATGATATCTACATGCAGACTGGGATCCCAGCCTAACATGAAATATGATGATTAAGTGGCCGAGGAGCTGCCAGATTACCAAGAAATTTTGTATTTAACATCTGCAAATGTAACCATGACGTGAGTAAGTAAAGTCCTTTAATTCAGTCGAAAATAAAGTGCTGAAATTCGATAATGTTATCGTCACTATTGTCTAACCTCAATTTATGTATTTACTGTACAAAAGAGAACAACGTTACTATGAAAAACTCAGAAGTAAGTCAAATATTTATACTGGGCTAGGTGGACTACGAGTTGCACATATTTCCAGATAAGCCACCCCTAATTCTATAATAGATGGTCCCGAGAGTCACATCCGAACAAAGCGCGTACTTAGGTCTCCTTCAAATGTTTGATGAATCATTTGTGGTAACATCGTTGTGGATAGACCTCTTCGTCTGGAGTGAATGAAACGTGACAGTAGTTGATAGGCTGTATTTTATCAATAACATTAATTCAGTCCATAAGGACCCTAACAGCTAGTTTCAAAACGCGTCACGAAACAAACATACCGGAGGAAGAGTACAAACCGAAACAAGACTAATATAAGTGAATCGTTAAGCACTTGGTCCAAAACATGACGCGTTGTACAACGCTGCGACCTCGATACTTTGAGACATCTAAACGGGCAGACACTCAGTACACATGCAGGCAACGGTTGTTCAAGAAAGTAAATAAATCGGAAAGCCACTGCACTTTATATACACGTTTGTGTAGGCAGGTAGATTTGAAATAATATTCGAAAGAAATTTTAAGATATCGTTAATTTCTTACGAAGCAGTAGCAATAGGTTGTAAAAGCACTCGTCTAAACTATAAAAAATATTCAAATGTGTGTGAATTTCTAACCGACCAAACTGCTGAGGTCATCGGTCCCGTCCCTAGACTTACACAATACTTTAACTTATGCTAAGAACAACACACACGCCCATGCCAGAGAGAGGACTCAACCTCCGGCGGGAGGGGCCGCTCAATCCGTGACATGACGTCTCAAACCTCGCGGCCACCCGACGCAGTGTCTAACTATAGGTTGGCTTTGAGTACAGCACTGTTTTGTTTGCCGAAATGGTCAGGCGTTGTACAGTCTTGTCTTCTTCCAATACGCGAAACTGTTCCCTCCCTGATATACTCAGACAACAAACGTTTTAAACTGGAATGAAGACCGTTGTCCGACTTCAAGTACGTACACGAAGTACTGTCACAGGAGAAAATCCCATGAAGATGTCCAGAAAATCAACTGGAAGACGAATGCAGGACGCGAAGTTTACTATATCTTTGGTAGTAGTGAAAACACCTTCAGCTGCATTTATAGGTCTTATTTTGTTTGGAATCTATTCTGATGTTACACTACAACATTTCAGGTCCTTCTACGATGGCAGGTGGTCGTATTGATACCAGGTAATCTCCATTACGTCATTGTATCGTATAAGAAAATCTGTGTCCACTGTGCTGAACCTTCTTTCCCGCTTACGCATCTGAAGTGCTGATGCAGTACACGATGTAATCAAAAGAGAAGGGTCAGAATAGCCAACATAGATCTGTTTATGATAGAATGACGTAGTGGAGATGGTGTAATGGAGCACCAAAACCGACTGCTAACAAATTCAGACCTATAAATGCAGTGGTTGGGAAGGGAGTGAGACAGGGTTGCAGTCTCTCCCCGATGTTTTTCAATCTGTATATTGAGCAAGCAGTGAAGGAATCAAAAGAAAAATTCGGAGTAGGTATTAAAATCCATGGAGAAGAAATAAAAACTTTGAGGTTCGCCGATGACATTGTAATTCTGTCAGAGACAGCAAAGGACTTGGAAGAGCAGTTGAACGGACTGGATAGTGTCTTGAAAGGAGGATGTAAGATGAACATCAACGAAAGCAAAACGAGGATAATGGAATGTAGTCGGATTAAGTCGGGTGATGCTGAGGAATTGGATTAGGCAATGAGACACTTAAAGTAGTAAAGGAGTTTTGCTATTTGGGGAGCAAAATAACTGATGATGGTCGAAGTAGAGAGGATATAAAATGTAGACTGGCAATGGCAAGGAAAGCGTTTCTGAAGAAGAGAAATTTGTTAACATCGAGTATAGATTTAAGTGTCAGGAAGTCATTTCTGAAAGTATTTGTACGGAGTGTAGCCATGTATGGAAGTGAAACATGGACGATAACTAGTTTGGACAAGAAGAGAATAGAAGCTTTCGAAATGTGGTGCTACAGAAGAATGCTGAAGATTACATGGGTAGATCACATAACTAATGAGGAAGTATTGAATAGGATTGGGGAGAAGAGAGGTTTGTGGCACAACTTGACCAGAAGAAGGGATCGGTTGGTAGGACATGTTCTGAGGCATCAAGGGATCACCAATTTAGTATTGGAGGGCAGCGTGGAGGGAAACCAAGAGATGAATACACTAAGCAGATTCAGAAGGATGTAGGCTCCAGTAGGTACTGGGAGATGATGAAGCTTGCACAGGATAGAGTAGCATGGAGAGCTGCATCAAACCAGTCTCAGGACTGAAGATCACAACAACAACAACAAATGCAGCTACATATAAAGATACAGTAACAGCTGTCGCCCCACATCTGTCAGAAGAGGGGTGTGCAGAGATTCAGTTTACCGGTCGGACACTTCGAGGTATCGAACCAAACCAATGGTAAGAAACTCGGTGCCAATAATTGCAGGATTTTGCCGTAATTGCCGACTGTTTCGCAACGTCCCGCGTTCCTACGAAGCGGCGACGCTTTCGTAAGAGCGAGCGAGACGGCGCATAATGGGGCCCGGGAGTCGGTAAGAGCCGATCGTGGGACCGTCGCGTCCGCCCGCCTGTCAGCCGCGTGTTCCCCGCGTCACGACAAGCCCGGCATAATTTACGAGCCTGCGCTCCAATTCCACAGATGCGGAGGTAACGAACGCAGCTCGAACGAACGGGCGCAGCGCGCGCGCGCTAGCGCACCTGGTTTGTATGCCGCCCGAAGATATCCGTCCGGCGGGGCTGACATTTCTAGACCAGACGCCGCCTAGAAAACGGGCCGCGCACAGCTAGACGCTGGCGGACTACCGCGGCGCGAATACTAATGGCGCCGGCGTCGCAAATCGCGCAGAAAATTGGCAGCGGACGGCGCCGACCTGCGGGGGACTTGCGCGCCCGTTTAGGAGGGACAGCGGCAGACGCATGCGCGTCGCATCCGCCGGGAGTCTCCGCTCCCAGCCAGAATGCCTGGCAGCTGGCCGCTTTTACAAAGCCAAATAAAAACAGTCGGTATTCTGATCGATAGTGCTGAAATAGAGCTCTTCCTTTTTTCCTCTCCCACTCACCTCTTATTTTTTACTCCTCTAAACCCACTTTTGTGTGTGTCTAGTTTTCTCTATCGCCCCCATCCCTCTCCCTTGCACAGCCGATATCTCTCTCTCTCCCTCCTTTCTCTCGAAACAAAACAGAAGAAAAGAAAGAAGGAGTAGGAAGAGGAGCGAGGTCCGCTGGAACGCGCGGCCACATTTCTTCGGCCCGTCCCGGCCACCAGGCAATACGTTATCTGGAGCAGGCGGGCCGAGCGTGGAGGGGCGCAACGGCAGCACCAGCCGGCGCCCGGTTCTCCATCTGCACCGGCGGTTTTAAAGCACTGGATCCTCCCGGCTCCGGCGCTATTGTATTCAAAGTGGCGTTTCCTCTTTCTTCTCCCCCCCTCCTCCTGCTTTTTTTGTGCCCCCACTGTTCGATTTTCCACTCTCCACCTTCTCTCGCATGCTGCGATTGCGATTGGATGCGCTGCGACATTCCCCCGTCTCCGTCGTCGGCCGGAATTCGGTTCCCCCTTTCCACGAGGGGGCCCGACCAATCGAAAACGCGTCCGCGCGTGCGTCGCCGCGGCTGGCCGGACTACCGCGGGCAGATTCCGAAAGGCTACCACGCGCAGCGCAGCGGAGTGGAGGGGGTTTTAAAAGGACGGGTGCGGGGCGAGTAACGAGGGCTGCAGCTTGCGCGAAAGACGGCCACGAATGCGGAAAACGTGCTCTGAACGATCAGTGCTGTCCAGTGTTCACAGTCTGAAGCGCCCCGTTGGCGATGAGCTATACAATGCAATTCAGAGGTCGCGCATATTAAAATACACGGTGGTTATGATTAAACTTTTGCCGCTTCAGTCAGTTAAGACGGAGAACTACACTGATAGGCCAAACAGTTTTTGGAAGGTAGGAGACGAGGTACTGGCGGAAGTAAAGCTGTGAGCACGTGGGCGTGAGTCGTGCTTGGGTAGCTCAGTTGGTAGAGCACTTACCCGCGAAAGGCGAAGTTTCCGAGTTCGAGTTTCAGTCCGGCACACAGTTTTAATCTGCCAGGAAGTTTCATATCAGCGCACACTCCGCTGCAGAGTGAAAATCTCATTCTGGAAACATCCCCCAGGCTGTATCTAAGCCATGTCTAAGCACATCCTTTCTTTCAGTAGTGCTAGTTCTGCAACGTTCGCAGGAGAGCTTCTGTAAAGTTTGGAAGGTAGGAGACGAGGTACTGGCGGAAGTAAAGCTGTGAGGACGGGGCGTGAGTCGTGTTTGGGTAGCTCAGTTGGTAGAGCACTTACCCGCGAAAGTCAAAGGTCCCGAGTTCGATCGCTTCCGACGCCCGGGTTCCCGGGTTCGATTCCCGGCGGGGTCAGGGATTTTCTCTGCCTCGTGATGACTGGGTATTGTGTGATGTCCTTAGGTTAGTTAGGTTTAAGTAGTTCTAAGTTCTAGGGGACTGATGACCATAGATGTTAAGTCCCATAGTGCTCAGAGCCATTTGAACCATTTTGAACCGAGTTCGAATTTCGGTCCGGCACACAGTTTTAGTCTACCAGGAAGTTTCATATCAGCGCACATTCCGCTGCACAGTGGAAATCTCATTCTGCAAAGGGCAGATTATTATTACGCAGAGCCTGTGAACGAGTGTCTCGAAAAAGGCGAAGCTTGCCGAATGTTCACGTGCTACTATCGTGAGCAACTGCGTAAAGAGGAAGGGCAGTGAAACTATCGCTAGCTGCTAAACGATTGGACGTCCACAACTCTTCACAGAACGTGGGAGTTCGGAGGCTTGTCTGCTCTGCAGAGTAGGATAAATGGTGATCTGTGGCATCTCTGCCGAATGAGCAAAATGCTGTGGTACCTGCAGAAATGTTTCAGAGCTCATCCTTTATCGTACGTTGTTGAATGTGGACCTCAGCAGCGGAGAACCTGTAGTTGTTCACATGTTGAGCCAACGACATTTTCGATTACGATTGCAGTCGGCACGTGACCATTGGGATTCGACCATCGATCAGTGGAAACGTGTCGGCTCTTCGAATGAACCACGTTTTTGTTACATTAGGTCGACGATCGTCTCCACAAACGCCGTCATCGAGGTGAACGGCGGCGCGAAACGTGCAGCACGCCTAAGACGAACGGTGGTGGGAGCAGTATTATCCTATGGGAGACATTCTGCACTTGCATGGGACCTGTAGTAGTAATCTAAGGCATGCTGACAGCTGCGAACCACCTGCATCTCTTCACGCATGATGTCTTCAAAAATGTTCAAATTTGTGTGAATCCCTAAGGGATCAAACTGCTGAGGTCATCGGTCCCTAGATTTACACACGACTTAAAGTAACTTACGCTAAGAACAACAACACACACACACCCATGCCCGAGAGAGAACTTGAACCTCCGGCGGGAGGGGCCGCGCAATCAGTGACATGGCGCTTTTAACCGCCGGCCACTCTGCGTGGCCGTGATGTCTTCCCTCACGATGTTCTGCTTTTTCGTGCCCCGGATCCAGAACATTGCTCCAGTGGTTTGAGGAGCAACCAAATTCGCCTGATGTACATCAGCTGAGTCGCTACCGGGCGCCATCACGGCATACACAAATCAGCGGTCCGTTATTTATGCGAATTACATGACATCTAATGCCACATACCTCCACAAACCTACCAGAAAACTGTCGCATCCCTGAGTTGCAGGCGGACGCGTCTTGTCACGGTCCGTGTGGCTGCCTCCGTCGGAGGTTCGAGTCCTCCCTCCGGCATGGGTCTGTGTGTTGTCGTTAGCGCAAGTTAGCTTAAGTAGTGTGTAAGCTTAGGAACCGATGATTTCACCAGTTTCGTCCCATAAGATCATACCACAAATTTCCAAATTTTTTTTTTTTTCCTGAGACGCAGCCGGGCGGTGTGGCCAAGCGGTTCTAGGCGCTTCAGTCTGGAACCGCACGATCGCTACGGTCGCAGGTTCGAATCCTGCCTCGGGCATGTGTGCGTGTGATGTCCTTAGGTTAAGTTAGGTTTAAGTAGTTCTAAGTTCTAGGGGACTGATGATCTCAGATGTTGAGTCCCATAGTGCTCAGAGCCATTTGAACCATTTTTGAACCTGAGACGCAGAGTCAGTGGTGTATTTCCTTTAATGTGTGTGAAATCTTATGGGACTTAAACTGATAAGGTAATCAGTCCCTAAGCTTATACACTACTTAACCTCAATTATCCTAAGGAGAAACACACACACCCTTCCCCGAGGGAGGACTCGAACCTCCGCCGGGATCAGCTACACAGTCCATGCCTGCAGCGCCCTAGACCGCTCGGCTAATTCCGCGCGGATGTATTTCTTTCCAAAGACGGACAAACAAGGTGTTAAATCATATGGGTCATAATGTTTAGGCTCATCAGTGTATTTGTAATATGGTTACCAAATATATATTATATAGGAATGACACGTTACTGTCATAACTTGGTATTGAGAGCCGGTACTGATCGGCGACGTAGGGATGAAACTCAGGCATCAGTGTACATTATAGTTGCAGACAGTCAACGTGGGCCTGGACAAAGTGAGTAGAGCGCTACTCGCAAAGATATTTTGTCAAAACAGCAGCAATAGTGCTGCTGCTCTTCATGAAGACCCACACTTTAAACGAAAACGGAGAGAGCTTTATTCGAGCGAACAACAAGTTATCTCAAATAGATTCCAAATTTCTTGGTTTCCAGACGGCTTTTGACTCCGCTCCACACGAAACACTTCTAATCTGATTGCGTGTTTATGGGGTATCGCTTAAGTTTTACAACTGGATTCGTGATTTTTGGTCAGAAAGGTCATACTATGTATTAATCAACGAAACATTGTTTAGTAAAATAGAACTGATACCCGACGTTCCCCAAGGAAACGTTATAGACCCTCTGCTGTTCCTAATTTACGAAATAAAAGATTTAGGTGGCAATCTGAGCAGCCGTCTTAGATTGTTTTCAGCTGATGCTGTCATTTACCGTCTAATAAAGTCGTCAGAAGATGAAAACCAGTTGGAAACTCACTTAGACACAATAACTGTATCGTTCAAAAACTCTAAATTGTCTCTGAATTAAAAAAAAAAAAGTGTGAGGTCATCCTCATGAGTACGAAAGGAAATTCGTTAAATTTTGGTAACACGCATTTTTCGTAGCGACGAGATCGAAATTGTAATCTCCCTGTCCTCTGAACTCGAAAATATTTTACTGTCGTCGACCTACATAGAGAGAAATGATCATTCTAATAAAATAAATCAGAGCTCGTACTGAAAGATCTAAGTTTGCATTTTTCCCAGGCTCTATTAGAGAGTGGAAAGGTAGAGAAATAATCGCAAGGTGGTTCGAAGAACCCTCTTACAAGTTTGAATTTCAAAGAGTAGCTGGAGTTCCTGGTTGCGCACCGGTGTGCAACGTGATTCGGAAGTTCCAATTAACTGGCGATTTGAGATTTGCTCCTAGGAGAGGCCGACGGCCAGTTGACCCACAAATTGTTGAAGTTGCTATTGCCATGGCTGGTTCCAGGCTGTTGTGGATGCAATGTTTCTTTCTACATTTTTTTTAATTTATTGGATTTGGACCATGCCCATACAGCCATCACAACACTGGAAATGCTACACTACAGTTTGTTGTAACAACTCAGAATGTGTATTAGCTGAAGTCGTACGGTGGTACCAAGCCACAGACGCTTGACAAATGACACATTCCGACATAAAGCAAATTTTACGTTCACAGTATAATGAAACTAGTAAACAAGGCACAAATGTAACACAGGATACACAGAGGTAGTATGCTGTGAAATTCTACTGCTAACATAATAAGGAATGATAACTGACATACTTACACTTTCAGATATTCCCAGTTAAGTCCATATTAATGACTATGTATCTAAATTAGTAATAACATCTTCTTTTATATGCCCTTTAAAAATTATTTCAAAGGCTGCGGGTAGAGAATCTATCAGCACCATCCAAACAGAAAAGAGAACCAAATTTAGATATTACAGCCACTATGTGTGTATCTAAATTAGTAATAACATCTTCTTTTATATGCCCTTTAAAAATTATTTCAAAGGCTGCGGGTAGAGAATCTATCAGCACCATCCAAACAGAAAAGAGAACCAAATTTAGATATTACAGCCACTATGTGTGGATACACCACTATTCAGACACATACTTACATGAGTTACATAGTGAGACACATTGTAGGCTGAACGTTCCATATCCTGCTGAGTAGTACATGCGAATATAGTTAGTTAATTGTGCTTTTGTCTTCCCTGGCATTCTAATTACCAATAGCTTTAGATTAGCAGCACAAGGACCTATGTTCGTATACTGGCTCTGTTGATGAAACCATGCAGTGTTTTATACGTTGCTATATCGCTAGATGCTATCGAAGTTTGGAAGCTGTTTGATTATCAAGAGCCCGAAGATTACTTGTAAGCGCGTTTATGTGATCCGTGTTTCGAGGACATTGTAGGACTATTGTTTGGATCTTACTCGTTTCCGCGAACATATAGACGGGTGGCTTTTATGTAGAGCCAATCTGAACAACATTTGTAACCTTTGAACGTAAACATGGTACGCAATTAACAAATGTTACCATCTCATGTGGAAATTAAAATCTGTTTCTTTCAGTGGTTTATTCGTCGTTTCTATTCCGCGTGGCCTTACAAATGTTTCCACAAAGTTTCCTTGTCCTGCGATCACTCGCGTTTCATGGGGCACTCTCAAGTAGCGAAAGTTTAATTATAACCACCCAGTAAATGTATCTGCGAATAGGTCGGTCAGCCACCGTAAGATGGCACCACAGGTACTACCGACAACAAACGAAGATGCTCCTGAAACGGGGCAGGTCACAATATATCTGTAATACTGCGCAATTCGTTGCTTGGTAAACATATAATTTTCTTAAGAGCAACGAGTTTTCATTGGTGAACTCCATTTTGACAGTCGTTCGTATGCACTTGTTGACGCACTTCGTAACAAATATCCAGATGCGACAGTGGCCATCAGTTAATTTTATCGGCATGCATCGGTGAATGCAGGTCAGTGGCACACAAGAAGAGATATGGAACAGCGGCCATTTTTAGGAATGCTAATCGGGCTGAGATGAGGAATATGATTTTGCGATCGCCTACAAGGAGATTAATTGTCCGATTCTCATTCGTATGATAGTGCTCTTAAAGAGATGTAGAAATTAAAATTTCGTGCGCAGAAATTTAAGGCCTCGGTTAAAGAAAAGCTTCTAGAATACTAAATATGGTTTAGTTCTTTTGTTGTCGTCCAAGAATCGCGCAATTAGGCGTGGTTTCATCTTAGTGTGTACCTGTATAGTCAAAATACAAGACTTTGACAACCTAAAATACACAGATATTTGCTGCAAACACTTTTCACTGTTAGAAAATTGGAGTATGGTGTGCCTATTTCCTTCAAAATTACAGTGAAAAGTGTTCTGTACCAAGACATCATTACACAATTTATTTCGCTTATTGAGACAGATGAAAGTTATTGTTGGCCGAAGAGAATGCTATTTGTCACATATCTAACAATAATTTCTTAAGCGAGCTTTTTTGCGATCGAATCTTCGCTAAAGGGTTGTGCCTCCCACGTTCTCCCCGATTTCATGGCTCCACACTTTTTTCTGTCGGCTGATTTACAAGGGTCTATAAAAACAGGCTTCTCGGTTGGAATTAAAATTTGACATAATAGCGGAGATAACGTCAGTGTAAACGTACTCTGCAAAGTTACCGAACGGTACATGAAGGTTTTGGAAGATGATTTCATCCCTATTATCCAAAGTGACCCTCATTTCGACAAGATGTGGTTCATGCAAGATGGCGCTCGAAACCATCGAAGCAGGAGAATGTTTGATGTCCTGGAGGAGCACTCTGTGGACTCGATTGGCCGTCATATTCTCCGGATTTTTTGGGGGCTATATTAAAAGCAAGGTGTACAGCAATAACTCCAAAACCACTGCTGAGCTGAAAACTTTGTCATTAAGGAGGTCATCGATAGCATCGATGTTCCGACACTTCAACGGATCATGCAGAATTATTCGTCAACGCCACATCCTCGCCAGTGATGGCAGGCATATCGAGAACGTCATAACCTAAACCCGAATATGAGTAATGACATTTACACGCTGAATAAAGTGTGTGCACGCAGTATTTTGTAACTAATTTACGTTTTTTTTCATATAGTTCAATAATTGTCACCCTATATGAACACGGTAAAACGAGTTTGTGCATGCGTTACTGAACAGAGCAACTATTTTGAGCATTTGATATAGACGTTCTGTATGATACATCTATACTAATCCTCCTGTAGTATAGGTATTATCATTTCAAAAAATCATAACTTGTGAGCTGTTAGATACAAAGCATCGTGGTTTGTTGTAAAACATTCATCAGTTTTCACAGTTATGCCAGAATTTTAATATATGCCCCATTCGTTGGTCGTAGATCAGCAAAGGGATATTAGGGTTCCGCCTATGTACTGATTGCTTCGTTGCTTCGAGCACGAAGCGTAGCATTGTCATTGACTGATATTGTGTGCACGTGATCATTAATACACAAGAAGTATAATGACGTGACTTCGGGAGAGCTCGAGGAAGGTCTTCGACAATGATGGTCTTTTTAACGTTTCTGAACCACTTCGTTATGCCTGTTTTTGCCGGTGGTGCCCTCCAATATCGGAGTCGATTATTCGGCAGAATTGTTGTCACAATTTGGATTCTGCATATCACTGACGCACATTGCGCCTTCACATCGCCTGCCATTATTTTCATGCACTTCAAGTCAAATCTGCAGCAAATCACAAAAGAAAAAAAAGAAAGAAAACTTTGAGATCTTCTAACAACAAACCCCGATTCTCTATCTCTAATAGTTTCCAGCTTATCATTTTTGGAAATGGTAATAGACTTAATGGATGGCCTGTTTTTTGGTCAGCTCCATATCAGTCAGCGAACTTCGTGAAGGCCGTTGTAGGGGACTCAAAATTTTACCTCTGCCAACCCTCCTCATATACTCCTTCATGGAATTTATTGCTGACAGTATTGACTGATTCACTCACTCATTCACTCATCCATCCATTCATCCATCCCTTCGATCCATACATCCATTTATATTAGTAAACCCCTATCCTAGAACCCGGATTTCATCTGCAGGTTGCTTATTAATGGCTTCCAGTGGAAGAAAAATTGATTTTCAATTTTGGGCTTAATTGTTGACCTAAATTCAAACCTTAAAATGCTACCACAATCCATTCATTAAGAGGTATAATTTTAAGTTAAAATTTTAACACAGTAAGACAAATATTAGAGTTAGGAACCGTGTGTTTTCCTTGGGTTAGCCGGCCGCTTCCTAAATATTTAAAGTTGTCCACAATTTCAGTATCCTGTCTTTTAATGTTAATTTGTCCCTTGCCTTCTCTGTCTCCTCTGATCACTAGCGTCGTCTTGCTTTTTTATAAATAAATAAATAAATAAATAAATAATAAAAAAACTCTGCACCTGCTTGGAGACTCTAGCCAATTTATGAAGTCTTTAACAGGTTATGTCATGCGTACAATCGGATGAAACGGAGAGGAAATACAAATACAGGTCAGGAACAAGGTCTACAGGAAACACTCAGCTGAATGCAAGTTTCTAATTTTCATATTCTTGTTTACTTCACTTTTTTACACGTTGTTTAGAGAGAGAGAGAGAGAGAGAGAGAGAGAGAGAGAGAGAGAGTTAGTGTACGAGCATTGTGTTAAAGGCTGTCCTCAACACGAAAGCTGGTTTGAACTACGCAATGTTCTGGTGGATATGGTACCTCATTGTTTTCCTCGTACATTAGAACGGACTGACTCAGCCAATAGCAGTGGTACCTATAGATTAAAGCGGACACCTAATCACGGTTCAGTATAGCGTTTGTTACATTAACCAATCACTGCCCGAGCTGACACAAAACAATGAACATTTATTTCTGGCTCAGGTATTAGACTTGACACGACAGAAGAACTTTGTGTCTGTCCGTTTCAAGACACGTAGTCTAAGGTTGTAAAAATCTACAATTGCCGGAACCTTAGTCAATTAAGGCAATGTTACAAAACAAAAGGTTGATATGCAAGAAGTATTCAACCTGTGACGGTCATGAAACGTTTAGATTTAAGCATCTGCGTTAACAGAAAACTTGTATGAGATATCAGCAACCTAGTTACAAAATATCAAAGACATGTTTGTGCGAATAATTAGAGACGAACCACGAACGAAAAATATGAGTGTTCTAAGGCGGCGAGCTTATCTCATGTGTGGCTATTATAGGGTCTTATTATTGCATGCTGCTGCATGGAGCCGATAATACAATTTTTTTATGTGATAGGTAAACGCATTTTAAAAAAATCTAAAGAAAAAGATGCGCCATGGTACGATGAAATAGTACTTGTTCAGAGTTGCAGCGATCTGTAGAGCAGCAGGCATCATATGCAGAAGCTGCAAGAGCTGGCCGGGCAGTTGTAGGTCAATAAGAGTCCGCCCAGTCGCACACCGCGCTCTGCCGATCGGCCCTAAAGCTGATAGTACACGTCGATGACCATTAGGGCTGAGTGACAGCCTGTCAGTCAACTGCCAACTGTTCTACATTGCCTAAAAGATTAATGGTGTAGATACGCGAGGGCCCAACTTGTATTTACATGTCACGAATCGTCAGCAGGACTCTGCAACACACACAAGTATGCCATTACGGCCGAGAAAGTTGTACGAGTTCTAACATCACATATAAAAAATTAAATAACTTGGAAGACGGGAGTAGCTATCCAAGAAATTCCATTTCCTTATCAGTAACTGCTGATTCTTATTAAAGATTCTTTCGTTCGAGAAGTGCCACAACATATCCAGGCGTTATTGGTCTTTTGGTTTGAACGAGGTTCACTTGCAGTGTTGCATTTACTCTCCTATGTTCAGTACTTCCTAAAGGATTCATAAGAATTTACTGAACTCCTTGTAACATTATTTTTACGTCCTTTTCCAGTGTTAAGATTTTGAGACGCAGACTTCTTTTGCATCTTCACCTTGTTTCAAGGAGAAATAACATATTATCGCGTATAATATCAATATAGATAAACTTTTCTCTGCCAGAGTGGCAGATTCTCACAGCGAAATACTCCACAAGGGAGAGCAAGTAAATTAGGCCACAACAGAACTGTTTCAGACACAGAGTGTATATTGAGACAAATACGATTAGTGTGCAAATATCCCTGTCAGTTTCAATACGTTTCTTCGGAACATGGCGGTGATCTGGAATGCGTGACGAAAAGATGTTGCGAGAGTGTGTAAAAATTGTATTTGAGGATTATTTTCAAGTTCTGTTGGCCAGCAGGGAAATCATTAGATTAGGTGGAGAGATTGGTTGTTGCCGTCTTGAATGAGGTATACTGCCATGTTTTTGAAGTTTTTAGGTCAAATACAAAGAAATTCATCACAATGAGTCAATTCTATCGTGAAACAAATAGAAAATATTAGGCAATCTCTGTAGGAGTGGCAGCGACTTGAAAATAGTGCCCTGTCGTCCATTCTCAGTATACGAAAAGCCGGCCGGGGTGGCCGAGCGGTTCTAGGCGCTACAGTCTGGAGCCGCGCGCGACCGCTACGGCCGCAGGTTCGAATCCTGCCTCGGTCATGGATGTGTCTGATGTCCTTAGGTTAATTAGGTTTAAGTAGTTCTAAGTTCTAGGGGACTGATGACAGAAGTTAAGTCCCATAGTGCTCAGAGCCATTTTTTCAGTATACGAAACCCGTCCGTAATAACAGTGCATAAATCGCTCTGAGTTATTTCTTTTTCAAAGAAGGACAGAAACTGGGCGGGTTCATTGGCATGTTCGAGTAAGGGAAAAATCGCGATGTCGTCATCTTTACTCTCTTCGTTGTCTTTAATTTTTATCAAAACCTACAAATAATTTTTAACACTTAATACGTACTTTTCGGTAATATGCTATTAAACAGAATAACGCCTATCTCTTGCTCTGCTAATACTATTTCACATCCGTACGTAAAAAGATTTAGGTATTCATGGTTTTCCACACTGATTACTGTCGCCAAATGCAATTCTTGTCACTGCAGCGTTGCTTCAACCTAAAAGTTAGAATGTAAAGATTTGCGAATTGTGTGATTTCTACTCTGTACGTGTTCCCAATTTTACTGTTTCCCGTATTGGATATTTGAGACGAAGACTGGGAAATCTGTCTTTAATCTTTTTAAAAATAAAGTGAAAAAGGACAAAAACGAACTCCCAGATGATAGTGTAACGCAAAAAACATGGGAACATTTACACGAGTAATGTGCAGCTAAATACTAGAGGCGATGTTACATTTTAAAATAAGATTGGAATTAAATGCTCCATCGACATATTAAAGATGGAGCGTACCAACTCAGACCGCATAAAGATTAGGAACCTTCATTTCATTCCTCCCAAGTGACACAGAAACAGAATGGAAACAATATCAGGTAAACAGCGATTTAAAATCTGCATGTCGGATAACGGTAGTGCAGTTCCAACGCTTACAAGAGACGGGAGGCGAAAATGTTAAACTAGCACCGTTAATAGCAAGACAGTGATAAGGGCATACGCGCTGCACAATCAGTGAAGTATGGGATTATGTTCTGCGGTACAGTACCCATACCCGACTTAAATATCAAGTAGTAGTAGTAATACTAGTAGGAGTAGTAGACGTCATAGTCGTTTTCAGTCTGAAGATTGATTTTATGTCGCCCTCCACGCTAATCGATTCTGTGCCAGCTTCTTCATGTCTGCAAAACTACTGAAACCCCCACTCATTTGAACCTGCTTGCTGTAGCCAGTCTTTGCTCCTCTTCTATGAGCCTTACATTTCTCAGCACTCTTTGATGCCTCGGTGGTTTTTCTATCAACCAACTCCTTCTTTCATTCAGAGTCTGCAATAAGTTTCTTTCCTCCCCAATTCGATTATCATCTCCACATTAGTAATGCGATCTACCCATTTCATTTTCAACATTCTTCTGTAGCACAACATTTCAAAAATTTTTATTCACTTTTGATCTGAACTGTTAATCGCCTACGTTTTACTTAGGTGCAAGGCAACACTCCACAAAAACAGTTTAAGGAAAAACTTCTTAACTTTTAAATTTATATTCGGTGTTAACAAATTTCTTTTTTTGTGAAACGCTTTGCTTGCTATTGCCAGTCTGCACTATTTTTTCATTTATACTTCGGCTTTGGTGAGTTACTTTGCTCCCTAAATAGCAAACCTCATCTACTATTTTTACTGTTCAATTTCCTTATCTGATACTTTCAGCATCACCCAGTTTGATGTACCAACATTCCATTACCTTGTTTTTACTTACGTTGATATTCAGCTTGACGCTGAGATTCATCCTCGTCGTCATCGTCATCATCATCATCATCTTCTTCTTCTTCTTCTTCTTCTTCTTCTTCACCAGTTTCCAGCTCCAGTCTCACTCTGTTTGCAACATAAACCTCACCATCGAGTCCTTTTTTCCCAACATCGTTCTGCGTTTACTCTGCTCCAGTCGTCGCCACTTTTTTCAGCACACTCCTTCACACTTTTCAGACATCCATCCCTTGGTTTTCCTTTTGATTGTTTCCTTCGCATATCCATTTCATGCGTCTTCTGGGAATACTCTTGTTTCCCATTTTCTGTAACCGCTCATGCCATCTTAGCCTTGATGTTCCTCTTCCAATACTTTCATTATCCTTTCATTCTTCATCCTATCTCTCGTTCTTACACCTGTTCTACTTTTGAGGAATTTCAATTCACATGCCTGTAATCTGCTTACATATCTTTCCTTCATTCATGACGCCGAGATTAAACACTATTTCTCAATATGTGGCAGCAGAGAAGGAGAAAAAGGAAAGGTCAGTGGGAACGTGTTCGTAAACAGACACGTGCTGCAGGACAGTCGGTGTGCAGCCACCGCATACGGAGTTTCGCGGACGATAATTAACCCGCACGTCGGTGGACGGCTGCAGCGGTGTTTTGCGATGCGGTTTGTCGCGCGCCGCAAATGGACGGACGCGCGCATTTACCGCTCGGGAGCATTATCTCGCGGCTGGGCGATGTGTTCCGGCCGTGTGATAGCCAGCTTCCTCAGAGGACAGCCACCGCAGCTTCCTGGCCGCACAGCAATACGCCGGATCTCTTCCGTATACGATCCGCAGCTGCCGAACCTGAACTAAGTGTGCACGGTAACATTAGACCATCGCCAGCAGCTGCAGCAATTTGACAGCCACTACTGAATAATTGTCTGCTCTAGACGTTTCTATCCACTACTTTCTTCAGCTGCAAGCATCCACGCTGCTACTGAACATTTTTCTACTGTCATCTTTCATTTTTCCATTAGGTTGTCGTCTCTGTCTCTTAACACCTCTCGGAAGCCATCAGATAATTTCATTCCTCCAGTTACCCTGGCTATACGTCCCGCTCAATCCCTTTTCATTTCCATTAGAGTCGTAGTTACGTCTATCCATTCTACACTGAGGTGACAAAGGTCATGTGATAGCTACACTCCTGGAAATGGAAAAAAAAACACATTGACACCGGTGTGTCAGACCCACCATACTTGCTCCGGACACTGCGAGAGGGCTGTACAAGCAATGATCACACGCACGGCACAGCGGACACACCAGGAACCGCGGTGTTGGCCGTCGAATGGCGCTAGCTGCGCAGCATTTGTGCACCGCCGCCGTCAGTGTCAGCCAGTTTGCCGTGGCATACGGAGCTCCATCGCAGTCTTTAACACTGGTAGCATGCCGCGACAGCGTGGAAGTGAACCGTATGTGCAGTTGACGGACTTTGAGCGAGGGCGTATAGTGGGCATGCGGGAGGCCGGGTGGACGTACCGCCGAATTGCTCAACACGTGGGGCGTGAGGTCTCCACAGTACATCGATGTTGTCGCCAGTGGTCGGCGGAAGGTGCACGTGCCCGTCGACCTGGGACCGGACCGCAGCGACGCACGGATGCACGCCAAGACCGTAGGATCCTACGCAGTGCCGTAGGGGACCGCACCGCCACTTCCCAGCAAATTAGGGACACTGTTGCTCCTGGGGTATCGGCGAGGACCATTCGCAACCGTCTCCATGAAGCTGGGCTACGGTCCCGCACACCGTTAGGCCGTCTTCCGCTCACGCCCCAACATCGTGCAGCCCGCCTCCAGTGGTGTCGCGACAGGCGTGAATGGAGGGACGAATGGAGACGTGTCGTCTTCAGCGATGAGAGTCGCTTCTGCCTTGGCGCCAATGATGGTCGTATGCGTGTTTGGCGCCGTGCGGGTGAACGCCACAATCAGGACTGCATACGACCGAGGCACACAGGGCCAACACCCGGCATCATGGTGTGGGGAGCGATCTCCTACACTGGCCGTACACCACTGGTGATCGTCGAGGGGACACTGAATAGTGCACGGTACATCCAAACCGTCATCGAACCCATCGTTTTACCATTCCTAGACCGACAAGGGAACTTGCTATTCCAACAGGACAATGCACGTCCGCATGTATCCCGTGCCACCCAACGTGCTCTAGAAGGTGTAAGTCAACTACCCTGGCCAGCAAGATCTCCGGATCTGTCCCGCATTGAGCATGTTTGGGACTGGATGAAGCGTCGTCTCACGCGGTCTGCACGTCCAGCACGAACGCTGGTCCAACTGAGGCGCCAGGTGGAAATGGCATGGCAAGCCGTTCCACAGGACTACATCCAGCATCTCTACGATCGTCTCCATGGGAGAATAGCAGCCTGCATTGCTGCGAAAGGTGGATATACACTGTACTAGTGCCGACATTGTGCATGCTCTGTTGCCTGTGTCTATGTGCCTGTGGTTCTGTCAGTGTGATCATGTGATGTATCTGACCCCAGGAATGTGTCAATAAAGTTTCCCCTTCCTGGGACAATGAATTCACGGTGTTCTTATTTCAATTTCCAGGAGTGTATATGCACATAATACAGGTGGTGTTGTATAGCGTACACAAGGTATAAAAGGTCAGCGCATTGGACTCGGAAGATTCATGTGAAAAGGTGCCCGACGAGATTATGGCCCCACGACAGCGTCTGAACGCGGATTGGTAGTTGGAGCTAGAAGCATTGGATACTCTATTTCGTAAATCGTTAGGGCATTCAGTATTCCGAGATCAGTAGTGTCAACAGTGTGCCGAGGACACCAAATTTCAGGTATCACCTCTCATCACGAACAACGCAGAAGCCAACAGCCTTCACTTAACGACCGAGAGCTGCGGCGTTTGCGTAGAGTTGCGATTGGTAAGAGACAAACAACACTGCATGAAATAACCGCAGAAATCAATGCTGGACGTACGACGAACATATCTGTTAGGACTGTGCGGCGAAATTTGGCGTCAATGGGCTATGTCATCAGACTACCGACGCGAATGTCTTTGCTCACAGCACGACATCGCCTGCAGCGCTTCTCCTGGCTCGTGACAATATCGGCTGGAGCATAGACGACTGGAAAACCGTGGCCCGGTTAGATGCTTCCCGATTTCAGTTGGTAAGAGCTGATGGCAGGGTTCGAGTGTCGCGTAAACCCAACGAAACCAAGGACCCTGTCAACAAGGGACTGTGCACGTGGGTGGTGGCTTCATAATGGTGCGGGCTGTTTTTGCATGCAATGGACTGGGTCCTCTGACTCAGTTCAACGTGTCATTGACCGGAAATGGTTATGTTCGGCTACTTCGAGACAGTTTGCAGCCATTTATGGACTTCATGGTGCCCAACGAAGGAATTTTCATGGATGGAAATTTTTGGAGATTTGTGGTAAGCTCCTATGGGTCCAAACTGCTGAGGTCGTAGGTCCCTAGGCTTACAAACTACTTAAGAGGCTCCGGAACGCCCTATACTTGCAATGTTAAAATAACGCTTATAAATTACATCTTTCCTCACAAAGTATTTGAGGTAGGAAGTTGAACTTTTTACAGATTATTTATTGGAATATGGGCTACAACTTAACACAGGGATTTTACAAAATTTTAGTTCAGTTATTAAAGATGATTTTTTTTCAATTGTAATGAAAATTCGCAACATTTTTTTGCAATTTTTTATTTATATATTCAAAAATATACAGTTTTTTGGAAAAAGGCTGTGTTAAATTATGCAGAAGGTACTGTGTAACATTTACTGAAAGTTTGAAACAAATATGTTTGGATTCTTAGAAAACATGTAATTAGTATGAGAAAATAAAAGTTTTGGGAATCGAGCGACAAAGATTGGATTAACTTTTTAGTGCATTCCAGGTCCATAGGATGGATTATCTTCATCCTCTGCAAACTCCTCCTCCAGCTTCCTCTTGTTCCTCCTCCTGTTTACTCTTGCTTGTATTTCTAGACTCTTTACAGCCCTGTCTGCAGCCCGAAGGCGTTCCTTGTCTAAAGCAAGCATCGCTCGTACCATGTTAGAACCTATCTTCATTCCCATGTTTGGCTTTCCAACATTTCTCCTTTTCTTAAAAGCCTTCAGAGGATTTCTAATAACTTTACTTTTACTCATTATTATACTTCAACAAAACAGAGACTCAAGAAACAGAATTAATTACGAATATTTTCGAGATAACGACAGAGTAAATAAAAATGAAACAATCGACAATCACACCAGCGATATATATTGAACCATCACAGGTTAGCCACAACACATACTTTATCTCACATCACTAAAATGTACCTGATGAACACGGACTTTAATAATAACACCATTTGACAGCAGTTTAACAGCGCCACAGTGGGTCACGCCCATGTAGAACACATTTCAAAAAAAATTTAAAAATAGTTGTAGTCTTCGGAATTGAATAAATTATATATCTATTAAAAGGTAATAATCTGCAGATTCAGAAAACGCAAAAAAGTAAAAATTGAACTTTTCATGATTTTGGAGCCTTTCCGGAGCCCCTTAATCTAACTTACACGGTAAGCACAACATTAATGCACGAGGGAGGACTCGAACCTCCGACGGGGGAAGCCGCGCAAACTGTGGCAAGGCGCCTAAGACCGCGCGGTCATGGATGACAATGCACCCTATTACCAGGCCACAACTGTTCTCGTTTGGCTTGAAGAACATTTCGAGCGAATGATTCGGCCTCCCAGATCGCCGGACTTGAATCTCATCGAACATTTATGGAACATAATAGAGAGCTCAGTTCATGCACAACATCTTGCGCAGGCAACACTTTCGCAGCTGTGGACGGGTATAGAAACAGCATGGCTCAATATTTCTGCGGGGGACATCCAACGACTTCCTGAGTTCATGCCGGCCGGAGTGGCCGTGCGGTTCTAGGCGCTATAGTCTGGAACTGAGCGACCGCTACGGTCGCAGGTTCGAATCCTGCCTCGGGCATGGATGTGTGTGATGTCCTTAGGTTAGTTAGGTTTAATTAGTTCTAAGTTCTAGGTGACTGATGACCTCAGAAGTTAAGTCGCATAGTGCTCAGAGCCATTTGAACCTGAGTTCATGCCACGTCGATTTGCTGCACTATGGACGGCAAAAAGAGGTCCGACACGATATTAGGAGATATCCCATGACTTTTGTCACCTCAGTATAGCCTTTTCCACTGTCCACTTGTTTTCGTGTATTTTCTAGTAAATCCTAATCGTTAGAGTAACCATGGAATGGCAGTAATTTCCGTGGGAGTGTAGATTTCTAATGGGCGGAAGAAATGTGGAAGGGCAAAAGAAAATAAGAAGGGAATGGAAACAGGAGACGGAAGAAGAAAGAAAAGAAGTGAGAGGATCGGAGAGTACTAAAATGGGAAGGGAGTGGAGATACACAAGGAGAATAGTATTGGACCATCTTCAGCAACAGATCCATAAGACCTGCCCCTCTCTTGTACAGAGACGCTTGTTGCTCGTTTTCGGCCACCAGATGTAACCACTCTTGTTAAGGCAAGTGAGCCAATTCAGCGAAAGCGCAAAGAGCAGGGTGTGCATTAACCGCCCCAAATAATTTTCTGTCCTGGAGTAAAGTATATATATATATATATATATATATATATATATATATATATATATATATATATATATATATATATATATATATATATATATATAAAGCAAATGTTGTGTAACTATCACGGGGACATTAACCAGTCCCATTCCCATTTTGTGCCGAAGATATGAACAGCAATAAGTCTTTTATAAATTGCATCCGATATGTTTTATTCGGTAATATTCTTCCTCTCCTCAAGAAAATGCTAATAAAATGCGAAGCAGTCATTCAGTCAGCCATTTCCATGGGAAGGTTTGTGCGTACATTCTACACCAACGAGGAGGACGCAATGTAAATACAGCACTAGTGTACTACCGTACTAATAAGCATGATGCGAAACGAATTAAATATAAAGAAATCAAATTAGTAGCATCAGGGAGGGCTTTGTCGAGAAACACTCATTACAGCTCAGCGTTTCGGAGTACATTTCAGTGATATTTCATGTCATAGCTTCTGTTGGATTTCATTCTCGTTCACTCCATTTCTTGTGCACGAATTTATTTCGGTGGGTATATTTTCATCGATTTACCTTAAGCAATTCAGAGGAATACCGGTTTTGTTCCTTGATTTGGTCTTGAATGCTTCACTTCCCGTTCCTTGTGCAATCCCCGATGCAGTGACACCTCTTTTTGAGAACTTCGATGTCTGCGAACTTTAAACTTTAATCTCCCTTTTTATTTTGCTATTAAGTTCGTTGAAACTGTGCAAACTCAAAAGGGACTACTTTTCTTACTTCCATTGTCCATTTCCTTTTTCTGTCTCTTCTTTCCATCTTAAGTACTGAATTACAGCTCTAGCATCTTTGCGACATCAATATCGTTGTTTTCCCTTGTGACATTTTCCAAAAGGATTATTCCCTACAGTCAGAGGAGGCTTCATCAAATAGCTGTGAGCACTATGGGACTTAACATCTATGGTCATCAGTCCCCTAGAACTTAGAACTACTTAAACCTAACTAACCTAAGGACATCACACACATCCATGCCCGAGGCAGGATTCGAACCTGCGACCGTAGCAGTCGCGCGGCTCCGGACTGAGCGCCTAGAACCGCTAGACCACAGCGGCCGGCCGGAGGCTTCATCACTTATCCAAATTACGATTTATGAAGCTATTGATGAAATATCTAAAAAAATTAAATAAGCACATTTAGCACATTTATTTAATTTCATTTTGCCAATTGAACTACATTAGCGAAGAAATTCATAATGAGACTGATAAATGAAAGTATCTCAGAAATTATATTTGTAGCCTGCTGAGCTAAAGCAATAAAGAGAAGATACGATGGGTAACTCTCCACCACCACCCTACACTATGTCTTCTTGGAATTGTTTGCTGTAATTACTCACCCATTAATTTCTAACGGCGCTGCCTGTTTGTGTCGTACGTGCTGAAGAAGCTCGCAATCACTGACGAGGTGTGACAAACATAATTAACCTCTGAGCTATAGCTTCACAAACCCGTAAAGCCTGTAAGCAGCACTGTCTTTCGTATCTGTCATGTACGACATTAATGTTTACGATTTCCTCTCCTCCTCATTGCAGTCATTAAGAATACTCTAATGGTCGTAAATTAATCAATGCGCTACCAATTCCGTCTACGTCATTATCGCAAGGATCGCTTACGATAGCAGCGGCACGTCTGAATTAGCGATTCCTATTGACATTTGCTGTCTCTTATATGACTTACCAAGAATAATGTTGCGCTGTTAACAGCCTCGTTTTTTTATCGTTACCTCTTGTTTAGGAATACCTTTGTGTGCGGGAAGTTATAAATCCGTTTTATGCGGTGTTGGAGTCTGTTTCCATATCTCAAATACGAAGAACACATAAGAAATAGCTGTCTCATAGAAAACTGCAGAACTAAACTGTCTCATAGAAAACTGCATAACTAAAAAGATCGAAAACTATATGTTCTATTAAGTTTAATTATTTGTGTCGAACTTTCACTAGTTCCAAAATGTTTGTCGGTGGAGTCTGGGCATCTAGCACGTTTCTAAGAACCCGTTCCCTATCAGTAAAAGTCACCGCCACGGCATTCGGCTATTCTGCGTCAGGGACTTCAAGCTAAATTAAAATACCGTTGCGATGATCAACGTATTAGGCGGCACATACAAGCGTAGGCACTCTTCGTAGTTAGCAACCATAATTTCTTTTTATCCCTTGAAGTGACATCACTGCTTTTTAACGTTAATTTGAAATTTGTTGGCTTGAGAACCAAAGTATAACCATAAATCTAGCATGAGAGGTACAATTAATAAACCTTCAGTTACACTATTACAATAGTGACTGTACTGTGCTGATTAATTTATCTAGAGAACCTCATTATTTTTAAAAACCGTTGTAATTCTTAGATGTTACAACGGACAAAATTTCTTGATTTTGAGCGAGGTAAGATACGCTAACTTTTCGGTTTGCCCTAGTTTCAGTACACAGTCAAAAAAAGAAACGAACATCTGTTCGAACTTGCAGAACACGACTGTTATGTCCGAGATTATGAAACGCTGCTGTTAGTATCGAAGAGCTGATAGGTACAGTGGATGACAAACAGTGAGTTGCAACACATACGTGCAATTGAAACAATAATTCCTGCGCATGAAACAAATCGTCACAAAGGAACGATAACGTGATAGGATGAGGAACAGTGCTTACATGTGCGAGGGAAGTTGTAAAAGAATCGTATGACTTCAGGGAGAGGCATTTAGAGTGGAGAATCACGCCAAACCCTGTTGCAAACTGATGGAAGGGTTTTGTTTTGGCGAGTGCCTAGAGGGCATTACCCACCGTCGTGTGTAGCGCCAACAGCGAGTGAGGAGGAGATGGTGTTACGGTAGTGGATCTCTTCTGTGGTTATGGTGCGCTCCCCCTAATTGCGTTTAAGAATCTGCTAAATGAGAAAGACTTTGAATACGTTTTAGAGCGTTGGGTATTGCGTACAGAGATGATGTATCACCATGAGAATGCACTCTGTCTGTGAAAAATAACATTCCTGAAATAGACTGTCCTGCCCAGAGTCCCGACCTGAAACCAATGGAATAGCTTTGAGATGAGTTACTGCGTCGGCTTCTCCCCAGACACCAGCGTCCAGCATCACGATCTCCTCTGGTTTTGGTCCTCGAAGGAACATACCGAGCGAGGTGGCGCAATGGTTACCACGCTGGACTCGCATTCGGGAGGACGACGGTTCAATCCCGCGTCCGGCCATCCTGATTTAGGTTTTCCGTGATTTCCCTAAATCGCTCCAGGCAAATGCCGGGGTAGTTCCTCTGAAAGGGCACGGCCGACTTCCTTCCCCGTCCTTCCCTAATCCGATGAGACCGATGACCGCGATGTTTGGCCTCTTCCTCCAAACAACCCAAAATCGAAGGAACATGAACTGCCATTCCCCCACAGAAATTCATACACATCACTGAAAGTGCCTCTAGTACCTATCAAGCCGCCGTAAAGGTGGAGGGCGGACTGTCGCATCTTAATGTCCACCGGGAGGTGTCCGCATACTTTGATAAGATAGTCGGTGGTTCGTCGTAACACGAAATCGAACCCGAGCGACAGAGGCGCCCGTGCCGGCGGTGCTGGGGGAAGCCAGACGGGTGCAGCGCGCTGCCTCGTGGAGCGACGCGACGGCGCAGAAGCCGCCGTGATGGATCGGACACGCCGCCGCCGCCGCCGCCGCCTGTGTGGGTGACTCCCACGCTACGGCTGGCCGGCGTCTGGCCGCGGCTGCGAGGTAGCCGTCACCAGGCCGTGCTCGGGGAAACTCCGACTTCCGTCACTCCTCTTATATACATCTACATTTATACTCCGCAAGCCACCCAACGGTGTGTCGCGGAGGGCACTTTACGTGCCACTGTCATTGCCTCCCTTTCCTGCTTCAGTCGCTTATGGTTCGCGGGAAGAACGACTGCCGGAAAGCCTCTGTGCGCGCTCAATCTCTTTAATTTTACATTCGCGATCTCATCTGGAGGTAAAAGTAGCGGGAAGCAATATATTCGATACCTCATCCAGAAACGCACCCTCTCTAAACCTGGACAGCAAACTACACCGCGATGCAGAGCGCCTCTCTTGCAGAGTCTGCCACTTGAGTTTGCTAAACATCTCCCTAACGCTATCACGCTTACCAAATGACCCTGTGACGAAACGCGCCGCTCTTCTTTGGATCTTCTCTATCTCCTCCGTCAACCCGATCTGGTGCGGATCCCACACTGATGAGCAATACTCAAGTATAGGTCGAACGAGTGTTTTGTAAGCCACCTCCTTTGTTGATGGACTACATTTTCTAAGGACTCTCCCAATGAATCTCAACCTGGTCCCCGACTTACCAACAATTAATTTTATATGATCATTCCACTTCAAATCGTTCCGCACGCATACTCCCAGATATTTTACAGAAGTAACTGCTACCAGTGTTTGTTCCGCTATCATATAATCATACAATAAAGGATCCTTCTTTCTATGTATTCGCAATACATTACATTTGTCTATGTTAAGGGTCAGTTGCCACTCCCTGCACCAAGTGTCTATCCGCTGCAGATCTTCCTGCATTTCGCTGCAATTTTCTAATGCTGCAACTTCTCTGTATACTACAGCATCATCCGCGAAAAGCCGCATGGAACTTCCGACACTACTAGGTCATTTGTATATATTGTGAAAAGCAATGGTAACATAACACTCGCCTGTGGCACGCCAGAGGTTACTTTAACGTCTGTAGACGTCTCTCCATTGAGAACAACATGCTGTGTACTGTTTGCTACAAACTCTTCAATCCAGCCACACTTGTGGTCTGATATTCCGTAGTCTCTTCCTTTATCAGGCGACAGTGTGGAACTGTATCGAACTCCTCCCGGAAGTCAAGGAAAATGGCATCTACCTGGGAGCCTGTATCTAATATTTTCTGGCTCTCGTGAACAAATAAAGCGAGTTGGGTCTCACACGGTCGCTGTTTCCGGAATCCATGTTGATTCCTACAGAGTAGATTCTGGGTTTCCAGAAATGACATGATACGCGAGCAAAAAACGTGTTCTAAAATTCTACAACACATCGATGTCAGAGATATAGGCCTATAGTTTTGCGCATCTGCTCGACGACCCTTCTTGAAAACTGGGACTACCTGTGCTCTTTCCCAATCATTTGGAACCTTCAATTCCTCTAGAGACTTGCGGTACACGCCTGTTAGAAAGGGGGGGGGGGGGGCAAGTTCTTTTGCGTACTCTGTGTAGAATCGAATTGGTATCCCGTCAGGCCCAATGGACTTTCCTATGTTGAGTGATTTCAGTTACTTTTGTATTCGTTGGACACTTATTTCGATGTCAGCCATTTTTTCGTTTTATGTGCTGCAGTGAAAAAAAATCGAAGGTTTTACTTTTTTTAAGTGAATTATTTCAACGGAATAGAGAATCATTGAGTAATGAAGTACAGTACAAATACAAAAAAGAAAGGGTCGTATGACACTCTTGTCTGGAAGACCCCCATCGGATAGAGCTGACACAAGATAACGTGGCGCCGGTTTGGAATCTCGCCACAAATGCTGGTTGTTTCAATCCTGCTGTTCCGAACGGGCGGCCGCATTAGCTGTCAGTCGCCGGAAGACCACCACACTTGCGAAGCGTTTCGTTTTACTGCACAGCATGGCAACACCTTCTTCGCGCTCCAAAGGCACAAGGACAGTTCTTATAATCAGTCACTTACGATTATACGCAACGGCATTAAATTTTTGTCGGTAGAGGCAAACGAGCGAGCAAATATCCCATTAAACCTGTGTTTGAGAGGCTTGCAGCAACCCCTAGCTGGTCCAGTTCCTCAGTAAAGTGTATACAAAAAGAGGGAGGAAACATAGCTACTAGGGCATGCTGAACAGTGAGGCCTGCAAATTTGTTACTTGAAAACGCTTAAAAATTATTAATAAACTTTATTAACATTGTACATCTTTATTCTCCATGTCTATACAATTTTTTCAATATAGTTACCTTGTCAACGAACATGTTTCTCTGAACGAGAGACTAGTTTGTTGATCTAGCCATTGTTAAATATTTAAGAACTTTCAGCATTGCAGCGCGTTAGCAATCGTAAGTATCGAAATAATTATAAAAAATCCGCCTCGATTGCACAAACTACCTGGTGTTTACCTAGGTTTCAGCGTGGGTAACCACGCCTTCTTCAGAACAATTTTATAAAATAGCTTGCCTAAATGGGCATAGTCAAAGGCTAAAATCAACACCTACAGCGGCAAGACCCCATAATTTTTTTATTTTTTTTACAAATACACGGTACATATGTACCAATTCAATAATATTACTTAACTCTGTGTGTGCTGCCTCGCCCCAGCCAACGTACGATGGTCACAGGCTCTTCACCGAACTCTGTAGGTGTTGATTTCAGCCTTTGACTATGTCCATTTAGGCAAGCTGTTTTATAAAATTGTGCTGAAGAAGGCGTGGTTACCCACGCTCAAACCTAGGTAAACACCAGGTGCTGCAGCAACAAGTAGTAATTTTTTTTAAATAGAAGATTACTTTTTCGCACATATATATATATATATATATATATATATATATATATATATATATATATATATATATATATATATATATAGTATCGACGGCAAGTGTTACTTGTGAAACCTGTGCCACTGTACTATTCGACGCACAGATGTTATGCTGGTATCAACGGACTGCAGAAATTTCTCGTAAGTGCGCATACGGATCGTGGTATATTGCAGCTTCAAACACTTCCCTATCCTCATGTTTTGCTAGTCTTGGTGCCGTCTCGAAACTTGTTTGTCGAAGCCATTTTTCATCTTGTAAGGGCGTAGCTAGCGGCTGATGGATTTCTTCGACGAAAATATATCTCAGGATGCAAACCGTGACGGCTTCGTTGGCATTTGTCGACGTTCGCCAAGAATCAGCAACATCTCAGTGCACTTATTGGACGTTATGCCATATGTATTCCACGTTATTATCTGTGGTGGACCGGAACTTGTTTGTGTGTACATTCCAATCCGCCTTGTGTAGGGAAGTGTAAGGATACATTTTAGTATCTAACCCGAAAATGGCGCCAACAGTGCATCGGAGAAGCTTGTCGCTCCGTGATGGCAATAAGTCTGCTTAGAGCTTGTTGCATCCACCTCTGAAACGCTGAACGTTTGTAGTTTTTTTATTTTTTTTATTTTAAGTAAAAAGCACTCTAAAGGGAGAGTAGCGTTTACCTTTCTAGATGAATATTCTTTTCCCGTATTATTTTGTACGTTATATCTCATCCAAAACACCCTGTATAAGTTGCCGTTCTACAAAGAGGGAATGCATTTCTAATCGTATCGTCCCTATGCTCTTGTTGCTATGAAACTGAGAAAAAATTATATACGAAAAAAATTTATGAAATTCCATAGGCACACCTGTATCCACGGCCTCAGTTTCCATCCCCCCCCCCTCCCCTCCCCCCCCCTCCTTGATACATTAAGTTTCACTCATGCAAGTGCTAGACCACACTAGAAATTTCAACTTTATTGGTCAAGCGGTCATCAGTTTAGTGTTCGAGGTAAATATGGGGGTAAAAGTTTTAAAGGGAGACCATGAGATGAATACAGTAAACAGGTTCAAATGGGTGCGGGCTGCACTGGATATCTGACGAGACTTGCAGAGGATAGAGTAGCATGGAGAACAGCATCAAACCAGTTTTTGGACTTGAGACCACGCCAGTAACATTGTTCATATATTGTTAAACGATTTCATTTTTTGTTAAATGCAACTTTTTATGCCAAACCAAAAAAAGTAATACTTTCCTTTCTAAAAGCTTTGTGCTTCGTCATCTCACTGTGTGTGTGTGTGTACGACACACACACACACACAACTGGCGATGGCCAAAGAAATGGAAAGTTGGTTCCTGATGAAATATTACATTGCCAAATATCTGGAAAGTATTTCCTATTTAATACTGTTGCCTCGTTCTGTTAATCACTGAGAGAAAATTCAGTTAATATTAAAAAAGAAGTTCGTTGTACCAGCCAAAACATATATACCTTTTTGGGCTTCATTGAGCCACTCCACACTTGAAGAAACTATTGGGTAATTATTTGCGTCTCACTGCAAGTTTCTCCTCTGCTGCGGCTGTGCGGCAGAAGTTTGGTTTAACTTCTTTTGTGATATTTCGGCCTGGTATTTGGGTAACGGTCGGCTGGCTGTTCCCCCCTGTCGATCGTGCAGTAGTAAATCACGGGCGACCGAACTTGTGCGACAGCCGTCCCATGTACCTTCCGCTGGATGCCGCCGCGGCCGTCCGCGCTTGTCAGCCTGTTCGAGATGTATCGTTCACCGGCGCATTTCCTCTCTCGTTTTTCGTCCGCTTTTCTTTCTCTCTTTCGTTCTTTTTTTTTGTGCCCCCCTGTCCACCAGGCGTCTCCGTATTCCCTCCCCCTTCCTCCCCGCCTCGGTCAGGGGCGCGCTGCGATCGTACCCCGAGATAAAGACGTTTGGTAGTGGTGAGAAATAGACTCCTTCAACACTTCCACGGGCCACCAGAGCTCTTTGTTTTTGGGAGGGAAGGCGGGGGCCGGATATCTTACTCCACGGCGTGTCGTTTTAACTAAACTCCGCGATGTATCATCTGAGGTCCTCAAAGTCCCCGATATGCGGAGCCATTAGATTGTGGATTCGGCTCCAGTGGACCCCCAGGTAATTGGGAGGGAAAGAGATAAGGGAAATTCATAACCTGTCGACACTGCCTTATATCTCAAGGTTCTCTTCTTCAGTCCATTAAATAAAAAATGAAAGAGATGCTGATTTCAGCAGGAAGGTGGAAGATTTGCGGATGATGTCACGTGATAAGAGTTGGCAGGAATGGCGTCTCAATAGTCCTTGTTTGGAGGCAAGTTACGGTGAAGGATTTTTAGCACATTCCTCAATAGTGCTCTAGACTACAGTAGAGGCATCCTTGTCCACAACAGACGGCTATTTGCTGAAATTAAGGCTCGAGAAGACGTCCTGATGTCTTTATGCGCTGTCATTTTTCACTAAATTTATTTGGTGCAGCTATGATCGAAGTTATTACTTTCAGATGTTTAGAAGCAAAAAATTAAGATCTTAAATCATATAAGTTTGCTTGTCTTACTGGAGTAATCTTCTGCATAAAAGTAACAAGTTGGTAATTTAAGACAAGCTGCACAAATTTATTACCTGTATTTGCCTCTTCACTGTGTCAAAGGAAAACAAGTTCTCAGTTTCAAGTACGCTAGTCTACATTATCACACAGCCGAAGCAAACGTACATACAAGTAATGGAAATTGTAATTATCTTAGAGATATTGGAGCAGTACTAAGAAACATGTGTCCGAAGTTGGACTGCGCATTGTTTGTTCATCTCGTCTGCATACTCTGCAAGTCACAACAGTTTTTAGGAGAAACTACGTTTCTCAGTTCGCTGTATTAAGAAATTTCACACAAGGATGACTGTCGGAATAATTACTGCTTACAAGTATTACTTGCTTACACGGGTATAATTAGTAGTCTGCCTTCTCCATACCACAGGAAGGGTTTATTGTGTGCTAAGTAGTAGTATGCTACGCTCTAGAAACAGTTTTCTGAGCATTCCACATAGCGTTTTCCAAGATACTGCGGTGTGTTTCTTGAAGTAATTTACATTTCCTGCCCATTGCTTATATGTATTGTATGTCTGACCGCAGTTGTTATTTCAACAGTAAGTGACCTCTTTCTTAGAGATACTCCAGTTCGTCAATATTCTTTGCACGAATGGAAGTTCGCCATTTGCTTTACCTATAACTGAGTCTAATTATCTTCCCTCTTCATATCCCACAGACATTCATGCTCCTACCTATTTGTATGGTATAGCTGCCTACAGTTATTATTTACTTTTTACGTAGTTACCACTGTGGGAGTGTTGTCTACCGGTGACTGCAATTTAGTGCAGATTCTGTTATTCTCATATATAGTAGAGTCAGTGGCAGAAAATACTGGGAATGTAGCTAGAATTTTTCTACATTTCTTTGAGACCGTGAAAGGCAGTAAGGTAGAGCTGAAATTCGACTTCTACATCGAGTCGAATGAAGAACAGTACAAGGACGGAATGGACCATTATGGAGGCTAGAATTGGCTTTTGTGCTTGTTTAAGTGACTATCACAGAATATGACTGACGAAAAGTACATATACTTAGATCAGGAGGGTCTGTTGACGATTTGAAGTTCGACCCTTCCGAATTTAGTCCAATATGTTTTCTGAAATACTGTGCCGCCTCGCTCGGTACTTGGCATAAATTTTCTTCTCTGGCAATATGTCCTATTCCCAATAATTGGGACTGATGACCTCAGATGTTAAGTCCCATAGTGCTCAGAGCCATTTGAACCATTTTGAACCGAATAATTACTAAATTATTAAATTATTGTAGTACAGGTTCTTGATAACAACAACATCCGCTACCCAACAAATTACTTATATATTTATGTAAACTATTATGGCAGTTATATACATCTACTCTGGGTACTCTGCAAATCACATTTCAGTGCCTTGCAGAGGGTTCATCGAACCCCCTTCACAATTCTCTATTATTCCAGTCTCGTATTGCGCGCGAAAAGAACGAACACTTACATAATTCCGTACGAGCTCTGATTCCCCTTATTTTATCGTGGCGACCGTTTCTCCCCATGTACATAGGTGTCAACAAAATATTTTCACTTTCGGAGGAGAAAGTTGGTGACTGGAATTTCGTGAGAAGATTCCGTCGCAACGAAAAACGCCTTTCTTTTAATGATTTCCAGCCCAAATCCTGCATCATTTCAGTGACACTCTCTCCCATATTTCGCGATTTCCTTCTTTGAACTTTTTCGATGTACTCCGTCAGTCCTACCTGGTAAGGATCCCACACAGCGCAACAGTATTCTAAAAGAGGAGAGACAAGCGTAATGTAGGCAGTCTCCTTAGTAGGTCTGTTAAATTTTATAAGTGTCCCGGCAATAAAAAGCAGTCTTTGGTTAGCCTTCCCCACAACATTTTCTGTGTGTTCCTTCCAACTTAAGTTGTTCGTAATTGCAATACTTAAGTATTGAGTTGAATTTACGGCTTTTAGATTAGACTGATTTATCGTGTAACCGAAGTTTAACGAATTCCTTTCAGCACTCAAGTGGATGACCTCACACTTTTCGTTATTTAGGTTCAACTGCCAATTTTCGCACCATTCAGATATCTTTTCTAAATCGTTTTGCAATTTGTTTTGATCTTCTGATGACTTTATTAGTCGATAAACGACAGCGTTATCTGCAAACAAACTAAGACGGCTGCTCAGCTTGTCTACCAAATCGTTTATGTAGATAAGGAACAGCAAAAGGCCTATAAACTACCTCGGGGAACGCCAGAAATCACTTCTGTTTTACTCGATAGCCTTCCGTCAGTTAATACGAAATATGACCTCTGTGACAGGAAATCACAAATCCAGTCACATAACTGAGACGATATTCCATAGGCACGCAATTTCACTACAAGCCGCTTGTGTGGTAAAGTGTCAAAAGCCTTCCGGATATCCAGAAATACGGAATCGACCTCATCCCTTGTCAATAGCACTCAACGCTTCATGCGAATAAAAAGCTAGTTCTGTTTCACAAGAACGATGTTTTCTGCATCCATGTTGACTGTGCGTCAATAGACCGTTTTATTCGAGGTAATTCATTATTTGCTCTTCTCCGGATACTGAACGAGGTTTACAGTAAACAGGGTGTAAACATGCGGAAGTCGAGACAAAAAAACTGATATAGAACATTTGTGGTCTATCAAGGATTGTGGGAAAACCGGAACAGAAGAGAATCGAAGCATTTGAGATGTGGTGCTACAGACGAATGTTAGGTGGACTAATAAGGTAAGGAATGAGCAGGTTCCGCGCAGAATCGGTGAGGTAAGGAATATGTGAAAAACACTGACACGGAGAAGCGAAAGGATGATCGGACATCTGTTACATCAGGGAATGACTTCCATGATACTAGAGGGCGCTGTAGAGGGCAAAAACTGTAGAGGAAGACAGAGATTGGAATACATCCAGCAAATAATTGAGGACCTGGGTTGCAACTGCTACTGGCACAGAACAGGACAGAAACTCGTGGCGGACCGAATCAAACTAGTCAGAAGGCTGATGGCTTAAAAAAAAGACGGGGGATTCTTTTTCTTCATTTATTGCTTTCTACACCTTCGACAACGATATTTTAACGTGAAAAACACCACATTGCACCAGGGCACAGAGTCCACCTTGAAATGGATCTAAAGTTAGTTCAGCATCTCCTGTTAGACCTTTTTGGGATGGGTTCCACATGTTTCAGAAGTAATGCACGAGTGTTCCGTAAGCAGTCTGCTTTGGAGACCCCCCTATAATTGTGTTCTTGCAACGTACCGCTTTACTAACTTGGAATATGATTTCTTTTTAATTTGAGTCTTCCATCTTTTTCCGGAAGGTTGCACTGTGTTACCTCAGAGTCTCCGTCTCCATCGTAGTCCCATGTTACCGGCAACGTTATGGAGTGTTTTTCTTATCGAACTTGCATCTGCGTGCTGAGCACAGTCAATTCCTTCACAGGCGTTATCCTTCATACGCATCGAAAAATATGACGCTTCAAATTAAATACGAGGGTCACTCCAAAAGAAATGCACCCTTTTTTTTAATCCATCTTTTTTTCTACATGTTTGAAAGTTTTACAGTGTGTAGATACATCCTTTAGAAACAATATTTTCATTTCTCCACATAATTTCCATTCCTCTCAACTGCCTTACGCCATCTCGGAACCAGCGCCTGTATACCCCGCACGGTAAAATTCTGGACCAACCTGTTGGAGTCAATGTTTGGCAGAGCGCACAAGGGAGTCATCATTTACAAACCTTGTTGCACGAAGAGAGTCTTTCAGTGTCCCAAAGAGATGATATTCACATGGAGCAGGTCAGGACTGTAAGGCGGGTGTTTCAGTGTTGTCCATCCGAGTTTTGTGATCGCTTCCGTGGTTTTTTGACTGACACGTGGCCGTGCATTGTCATGCAACAGCAAAACATCCTGCTTTTGCCGATGTGGTCGAACACGACTCAGTCGAGCTCGAAGTTTCTTGTGTCGTCACATATGCATCAGAATTTATGGTGGTTCCACTTGGCATGATGTCCACAAGCAAGAGTCCTTCGGAATCGAAAAACACCGTCTCCATAACTTTCCCAGCCGAAGATGTGGTTTTGAATTTTTTTTTTTTTTTTTTTTTTTTTTTTTTTTTTTGTGAAATTGCATGATGCCACTCCATTGATTGCCCCTTCGTCTCTGGTGAAAAATGATGGAGCCATGTTTCATCACCTGTCACAATTCTTCCAAGAAATTCTTCTCCAACATTCTCGTACTGTTCCAAAACTTCGCTGCACACCGTTTTTCTTGTTTATTTGTGAGCCACTGTCAACATCCTGGGAACCCACCTGGGACAAAGCTTTTTTTAACGCCAACACTTTCAGTATTCTGCAAACACTTCCTTCCCCTAGCCCAACATAGCGTGACAATTTGTTCACTGTGATGCATTTGTGAGCAGTCACCAGTTCGTTAACTCTCTGCACATTGGAGTGTGTGTGCAGTAGGAGGCCTGCCGCTGCGAGGACAGTCCTCAATATTGCCGTGCCCGCTTTCATCACGTAACCTGCTTGCCCACCGACTAACTGTACTGCCATCGACAGCAGCATCTCCATACACCTTTTTCAACCTGTTGTGGATGTTTCCCACTGTCTCGTTTTCACAGCACAGGAATTCTATGACAGCACGTTGTTTCTGACGAACGTCAAGTGTAGCAGCCATCTTGAAGACATGCTTTGACGGCGCCACTCACGGGAACAGGTTGAACTAAGTTTGAAAACAAGCGGGAAGGATTTATCTACACACTGTAAAACGTTCACACATGCAGAATGAAAACTGTATTTTTACAGAAATAGTGTACATTTCTTTTGGAGTGACCCTCGTACATATCGGCAAATTTTGCGACAACGATGTTCTGGTGGCAACAAAAAGTTTCGTGGATCCATTTAGTGCTTGATGCACGTACCTGAAAACTGACAAAACTCTTTCAAAACTTCGAAACTACGAAATCCATGTTGAATATTACGTCTGTGAAAGGACGCCGTACTATGAGCATACTGCAAAGACTCCAGAGACATCTGTCGGTTCTTACTGAACGATCAGATAGACTTTCTTATGATGCAGGAACGTTAACCAATCAGCAGAGCCGGTAGCGCAGCGGGCGGTCTGGGTGGTTCGCGCCATCGGCTGCTCCTCTTGCAGGGAGCCACTGCCGAGGGTCACCGCACGCCGTGGGACCCACCCAGCCCGCCGCGGGCCGGGGTGCGGGCGCGATTATTTATATCGCCAGCGAGATCAAAGAAGCTGACAAATATTTTGAGCAAGCTCTTTATCCTGTAGCAACCGGCATTTCCGGCACATTGTTTTTGCCGCCGCGGCCAATTAGAAATGCCAACTTCAGAGAAATGCGAGATATGCCGCTGACCGGGGAGGTGATCTGCCGCAGCTGGTATGCTGGGCCGCGCGCTTTTTCCACTCCCGACTGCGGCGAGACTAAATTGATAGGACCCACAGGAAACAACGGCGCTTCCGTTGTTTTGAGTGGCGAAGGAATGTTTTTGACTTCCCTGTGTCAGTAGGTTTCCAGGCCTCGACTGTTATGGCTACGGAAGATCAGAACCCAGTCGATGGGCTGTGTTATACCGGCTGTAAACCTAAGTAATGACGTATGCCAAAACTGTTTCATCGTGCGCTTTACAAGTAGCAACTCGTGTCCAAATAAGCTAATACATTTGCGTCTCTAGTAAATCGAGGTTAACACAGTTCCCTTCTCTCAGTGTTAACTTCTATATTCGTACTTTGCAAACCACCATACGGCTTGTGTTGAAGGGTAAATGCTATACGAGGGTCGTTCAATAAGTAATGTCCAACATTTTTTTCTCAGAACGTATTTATTGTTAAGAGTCTGAATTTGGTGACAATATACAACATGTCTTGTCCATGACCTATTTTTCTACGTAGCCTCCATCACGTTCTATGGCCGTACGCCACCGTTGTGGAAAAGCATGTATTCCCTGCAGGTAAAGGCCCTTGTCCTGCAGGCACCATGTTTTCACTGCATGACTGTCACTCTCGTCATCTTCAAAGTGTGCTCCCAGTAGAGAATCTTCAAGCGGCCCAAAGAGATGAAAATCCGAGGGTGCCATGTGTGAAGTTTGGGGTGGATGTGTTTCAGGGTACTCAGACTTGTGTGTCGGAGTACATTATCGTACTGGAGCAAGATTTCTGCTGGATCGTTATCTGATCGAACCCGTCGGAAAGGGTTCCACGTTTATTCATAAACTTCACATATTCCACTGAATTGATGGTTGACCTTCTTGGCATCACATCCACGAGAATGGCCTCTGAATTGATGGTTGACCTTCTTGGCATCACATCCAGGAGAATGACACCATTACAATACCAGAAGACTGTCACCATGATTTTTCCGGCAAAGGGGTTGTCTTGAATTTCTTATTTTGTGGTGAATGAGGATGGCGCCACTCCATAGACTGCCTTTTTTGTTATCGGCGCAAAGCAGTGCACCCAGCCTTCGTCCCGCGTAACGATCCGTGAAGGCCTCTCCGTCGTTCTCAAAACGCTCCAGTAGTTCAAATGAAATGGCCTTTCTTTGAATCTTATCGTCCTCTGTGAGCATTCGTGGAACCCATCTTGAGCACCTCTTTGAATATCCGAGAGTGTCCATCATTGCAGACGCAATTCTGATGCTGACCGGCAACGGTAGAGATAATTGTCGAGCTGTGATGCGCCAGTCGGCACGAATAATGGAATCCGCACGATTCAGAATGTCTGGAGTGGTGGCTGTAACAGGACTTCCCGAGATTGGATAATCATGGACTCTGTTTGTGCATTTCCTGGGACTGTAGCTTTCTTTACCCATCGCCCAACTGTACTCCTATCAACTGTAGCACCGCCATACACTGCACACAAACGTTTGTGGATGTTCACCACACAAGAATTCAAGCACGCTGCTTGTAACGCGAGTCCAATGTAGACGCCATTCTGAAGATGTACTATGGCTGTGTCATCTGCCAGAACGGTTCGAAACTTCACCGGCGTACAGAACAAACATCAGATGTGAAGCACCAACAAGGACGTTTGTCTACGTATATTAATGGCTTTTTTTTTAAATGTGGGGCATTATTTATTGAAGAAACCTCATAACAGAATAATTATGCCACCTATTCAGTTTCCGGTAATATTTGCCAAGGTGACTGGAAGTGGTGTAGTACATTGTCCCACTTGTGAAGTAACATTTATTCAGTTCAGAGATCTGTTTCACGAGTAAACGCTCTATTTTCAGTAACTGTATTATTTAGTACTCCTCTGTGTACAAACCCTGAATTCTGTTGTTTTACTCTGGCGGTCATTAAGCCAGATGTATTTTGAGAGAAGTAATATGTTTTTTCGTTAATATTGGTTCGTAGGTTCTTGGAATTCGAGAGTAAGACATCCCGCTATGCGCAGCATAGTTTTCGTATCGTGTCCCATTGAAGTCACGTAAGAATTTCTGTGATTTTCTCATTGTGACTACAAGCCTGCGGTTTTAATCTTATCTTTTTCTTCAGTTAATCTAAAACAGCAGAGGTCGCTGGGCTGACGAACAACATTCGAAATCTCATCTAGAGGTACTATATAGCTTTCTACGTTGAGAAAAATAAACTTGTATACGATTCGTTCGACAAATTTAAGTCTGGCGCTTAAATTTTCCACGGTTGGTGGTGCGTAGTTTTTCCACCTTAAATTGCTCCAGAAACCTCCGTGAACAACATCAAAGAGGTACAAAAGTTATGTGGCAACTCATTTACACACTGTCTCTCGATTTGCTATTTTTTTAATGAACAAGATTCTGAAATCATGGTTGTTCGTTACTGATGATTCTTGAAAAGAAATTTTCATAAATCGTACCATTGCTTGTCAGATTTCCTGTGGTACACCTTTATTTTGAGAAAAACCAGAAGAGGAAAACATATGGGTTAATGTTCCAATTACGGAACTGTCACATTTGACCACCTTCGTGACTTTCTGGAAATCTGTTCGACATTATACAAAATCCAAGTCTTCCTGTAGGAAATGAAGCATACTGTATGAATGTTCAAAATGTTCAAATGTGTATGAAATCTTATGGGACTTAACACTAAGGTCGTCAGTCCCTAAACTTACACACTACTTAACCTAACTTATCCTAAGGACAAACACACACCCATGTTCGAGGGAGGACTCGAACCTCCGCCGGAACCAGCCGCACAGTCCATGACTGCAGCGCCCATGACCGCTCGGCTAATCCCGCGCGGTCTGTATGAATGAATGTATATCTAGTGATATACTAAACGAGCTAGACAGTACATCTAAGTGACACATATGGTTCACAGTGTCATTCAAGATAAGTGGATAGATGGATTGATTTATACAGTGACACCCTTACTCACACCGAGCAAGGTGGCGTAGTGGTAAAGGCAGGGAACCTGCCTTTTGAAGGAGAGCAGTTGAAATTCTAAGGCAAATTCTGAAAAGGGAACGGATGATTTCCTTCGCTTCCTACCCGCAAACCGAACTTGTGCTCTGTCTGTATTAACCAAGTCGTCGGCTGCAAGACTTTCAATCCTACGCTCGCGCTTCCCATGCGCCTCTGTAGTGTTCAATATTTGCCGGCGATATTTAGCCCAGAAGCGAAGGTTCAGTCTGTTTACTACGCCATTCCATGGTCCGATTTGCGAACTGAACTCTGTGGTTTGTACCAGTCGTCAGATTAATGCAGGTTCGAATCCTGCCTCGGGCATGGATGTGTGTGATGTCCTTAGGTTAGTTAGGTTTAAGTAGTTCTAAGTTCTAGGGGACTGATGACCACAGATGTTAAGTCCCATAGTGCTCAGAGCCATTTGAACCATTATTGAACCAGATTAATGCCAGTAATCTTTTAACGGAACAAATGGTACCAGAAATGAACTTATTATTGGATAGGCTTACCTGTTATAGTGTTATTCAAGGATAAATTACTAGATTGGGGTGCAGAATGCGCACCTGTATCACAACCGTTTATTCTCTGGACCAACTAAACATATATGTGGGTCGTAACATTTGATTTAATGTTTTAGTTCTATTTATTTCTTAACAACGTTCACGTATGTTACTTGCACTTGAGTCTACATTGTCATTCACTACTTAAATAAATAATGATTGTATAGGTCGAGTTTGCCGACCAGAGTGGCCGTGCGGTTCTAGGCGCTACAGTCTGGAACCGAGCGACCGCTGCTGTCGCAGGTTCGAATCCTGCCTCGGGCATGGATGTGTGTGATGTCCTTAGGTTAGTTAGGTTTAATTAGTTCTATGTTCTAGGCGACTGATGACCTCAGAAGTTAAGTCGCATAGTGCTCAGAGCCATATAGGTCGAGTTGTTTCATGAAAGTCACTCGCATCACTTTATTAAATTCTGGAGTGCTATCGGAAGAGGCGTGAGGCCCTTTAGTCTCCATGGCAAACCAACTAAGTTCAGACTGGCGGAATAATATGCCTGCTTATCACGAAGTGAAAGTCTGTAACAATCTTTGTCCCCGACATTAGTCACACAACCCTCGCCCTTTTGTGCAGCGGCCATCTTTTCTTTGTCAGACTTGTGACTACCTGATGTGGTCCGGACTGGACAAGCTCTCTGGCCCAATTTCAGATAAATTACGACACTACTCGTACAATTTGAGAGCTGATAGATAGTATAGCATTTTGGATAAAATGAAATCGGTCGACCATACTGTGTGCGGGACACAGTTTACTGTGCGAGCGCCACGTAGCTAACGGGCGGCTGACAGACCACCTGCTGTTGGGGTGTGGGTTCGACGATGGGGCCCGCATCTCGTGGTCGTGTGGTAGCGTTCTCGCTTCCCACGCCCGGGTTCCCGGGTTCGATTCCCGGCGGGGTCATGGATTTTCTCTGCCTCGTGATGGTTGGGTGTTGTGTGCTGTCCTTAGGTTAGTTAGGTTTAAGTAGTTCTAAGTTCTAGGGGACTGATGACCATAGATGTTAAGTCCCATAGTGCTCAGAGCCAAAGTCGACGATGGAAACTGCTTTCCAGTATGCGCACAGTATCTCGAATAGCAACGGCTGTCATAAGGTACGCCGGATGCCTCCAAGCCTCGAACTTGTTCCGAAGGTGGGATTGCATTAAGGGCGACCCACGATGCTGCTGCAGCAACGACGGTAGTCAGTCCCCGCCCCTATGCGTGTGAAACCGGACGCTCCGTCCTGGAAACTACTGTGCTGGCTCGTTAGGGAGGGGATGGAGGAGGGAGCCGTCAGAGAATTATTATTGCGGCAATAACACATATCTGTGGGCGCGCACAGCCCGGGGAGGCGGGGAGTTCGGCTCGCAGAGTTATGCGCGCGTAAGGCGAGGCGAGGCTGTGCGCCGCGGCGGTCATCTGTCTCGGCAGACGGGGCACGTCGGCCGCGGATGTATGCGGCAGCGCGGTGCGCCTGACGCTAGTGTGCTACCTAAAACTTGTACGCTTCCCCCAGGAATGCGCCTGATACCATCCGCGCCGTTTGTTACCCTCGCAGCGGCCGCTCGCTGCGCACGGCCCGAGTAGCAACTCTATAACGGCGCTCCCCGCCGCGGCTCCACGTCTCCCTCCCGTACGTAGCGTGGCGCCTTCATTCCACCTGCACAGTGGTAATTAGCAGAGCCGTCTCAGACCTGCAGCATTTTCACCCTGTGTGTAAAGTGGTCACCCAACTTTTCTTGGTGATATGACTCTGGTAAGCTTAACATGTAAGTAAGGATTGCTCGGGGTGTTCCTCCGAGTTTGTTGTTACCCCATTGCAGTCTTCTTTGCTCTGAACTTTAATGATGCCCTATGGAGTCCAATCGCTTACGATTACCATGGCAACACAACTTTCGCCACTTGTGAATTTAGCCGGCCGGTGTGGCCGAGCGGTTCTAGTCGCTTCAGTCTGGAACCGCGCGACTGCTACGGTCGCAGGTTCGAATCCTGCCTCGGTAATGGATGTGTGTGATGTCCTTAGGTTAGATATGTTTAAGTAGTTCTAAGTTCTAGGGGACTGATGACCTCAGATGTTAAGTCCCATAGTGCTCAGAGCCATTTGAACCATTTTTTTTTTTTTTTTGAATTTGTGAAGGTGTTAGGTGTAAAATACAGGGAGCGAAAGACTATTTAGCCGGCCGGTGTGGCAGAGCAGTTCTAGGCGCTACAGTCTGGAACCGTGTGACTGCTACGGTCGCAGGTTCGAATCCTGCCTCGGGAATGGGTGTGTGTGATGTCCTTAGGTTAGTTAGGTTTAAGTAGTTCTACGTTCTAGGGGACTGATGACCTCAGTATTCAAGTCCCATAGTGCTCAGAGCCATTTGAACCATTTTTGAAAGACTATTTACAACTAGTACAGAAACCAGATAGCAGTTATACGAGTCGAGGGGCACGAAAGGCAAGCAGTGGTTGCGAAGGGAATGAGACAGGGTTGCAGCCTACCCCCGATGTTATTAAATCTGTCTATTGAGCAAGCAGTAAAAGAAAACAAAAGAAAAATTTGGAGAAGGAATTGAAATACATGTAGAAGAAATAAAAACTATTGAGGTTTGCCGACGGAATTGTAATTCTGTCAAAGACAGCAAAGGACCTGGAAGAGCAGCTGAACGGAGTGGACAGTGTGTTGAAAGGAGGATATAAGATGAACATCAATACAAGCAAAACGAGGATAATGGAATGTATTCGAATTAAATCATTTGATGCTAAGAGAATTGGATTAGGAAACGACATACTTAGAATAGTAAATGAGTCTTGCTATTTGCGAAGCAAAATAACTGATGACGGTCGAAGTAGAGAGGATATAAAATTTAGACTCACTATGGCAAGGAAAGCGTATCTGAAGAAGAGGAATTTGTTAACATCGAGTATAGATTTAAGTTTCAAGAAGTCTTTTCTGAAAGTATTTGTATTGAATGTAGCCATGTATGGAAGTGAAACGTGGTCGATAAACAGTGTAGGCATGAAGAGAATAGAAGCTTTCGGAATGTGGTGCTACAGAAGAAAGCTGAAGATAAGATGGTTAGATCACGTAACTATTGAGGAGGTACTGAATAGAATTGGAGAGAAGAGGAGTTTGTGGCACAACTTGACTAGAAGAAGGGATCGTTGTGAGGCATCACCAATTTAGTACTGGAGGGAAGCTTGGAGGGTAAAAGTCGTAGAGGGAGACCAAAAGACGAACACATTAAGCAGATTCAGAAGGATGTAGGTTGCAGTTATTCGAAGATGAAGAGGCTTGCACCGGATAAAGTAGCATGGAGGGCTACATCAAACCAGTCTCTGGACTGAAGACCACAACAACAACAACAACAACACTTGAGCCAATGTGGACAGAAAACTATTTACCGTACGGATAACTAACTTTATACGAATGATGCTCAGACTTTTTGTTGCAAAGTTTTGCTTTGTTACCAGTGTTAGTGTTACGAGTTCCCGTTAGGCACCGGTACTGGTATGGCGACGTACGATTAAAACACAATTTAATTTTATCCATATTTGCAGCTTCAAATGTGCATGTATTCAATATACTGGAGGTATGAATTGAAAAATGCATTCAGTCACAACTTTGCGTGTTTTATTCAGTACACGATGCATTTAGGACCCAGTGGGTCCATCATCAGGTTAATTCGTCTTAATACATGCTTTATTTTTATCTTGAATGACATGAAATGCATATCCCCGTCTCGAAGGGGTTTGAAGTTACGAATTTCTTAAGTCAAACGTGGAAAGTGTCTGCGAAATAGTGGAAAATATCTCTTGGATTATTTGGTATGTTTTCCCGGGTTCGATTCCCGGCGGGGTCAGGGATTTTCTCTGCCTCGTGATGGCTGGGTGTTGTGTGATGTCCTTAGTTTAGTTAGGTTTAAGTAGTTCTAAGTTCTAGGGGACTGATGACCATAGATGTTAAGTCCCATAGTGCTCAGAGCCATTTGAACCATTTGGTATGTTCATGTTTTCCACTATTTCACACATACTTCCCAAGTTTGACTTGCGAAATTTGTAACCTAACTTCGAACCTTTTCGTGACACGAATTTCATTTCATCTCATTCAAGAGAAAAAAATGAAGCATATATTAAGTCGAATTAATCTGATGATAGACCCACACGGTCTGAACTGCATCGTGTACTGAATAAAACACGAAATGTTGTGACTTAAGGCGTTTTTTAATTCATATACGCAGTAGATTAGAACACAACCATCGATGTGCATTATAGTTGCAGGCAATCGACACGGGTGTGGACAAGGTGAGCAGTCGTAACGCTGTTTTTTTCGAAACGACAGTAGTGCTGCTGTTCGCGAGTATTGACGCATTAAAGAAATGTGGAGAGGTCCTTTTTCTGCATCGGGGCTGAAGAACATGATTCGGGAGTTCGAATTAACTGCCGATTTGGGAATTGTTCCTGAGAGAGGATGCTGATAACGCTGTCTCTCACGCGTACGTGGCTTCTCCATTACCTTCAGTGATCAACAACACCTGATGCTGTCCACGCCACCTATGCACACTACCAGGCCTGGTAACAAAACTGGCGCAGTTCTAGCTGACAGAGAACTGCAACTCTCATCATTTATATACCAGCCGATGTTACATACGTGTACCAACTTGCACTAACATTCACCCATGTCTGGTAGGTTTCACTTTTTTGCCCGGCAGTACATGCTGTATGAGACTCAAGATCGTAATTTAGGTATCGATACAATGTTTAGTTAAATCAGGAGAGAAATTCGCATAAAAACGGCCTTTTTTTCTGTTCTCGAACACGCCCATTAGTCTGGTGTGTAGCAGCAGCCGTGTGAGTCTGCGTATAGGCCGAACCCCCGGAGGCGCATTTTTGCAGAGAGGGCGCCACGGGTCCGCTGGCAGAAGATAGCTTCCAGCGCCGGTCATGGGGCTATTCATAGAAGCCGGGCGCACGCACGGCACGGGCCGGGAACGAAATTCGCTATACAGGGTACACGGTGCGATCTGCACATTGTACTAACTGGCGTTAAAGTTTCCACAAACAAAACAAGACATGAGAAATACACCTGCATACAGTTACATCGATCCGAATATAGCTTTGCACAGCAGTATGAGCTTTGGCGAGCGTTCCTGGTGAACAGAAACTACATGCTAGACCGTGACTCAAACCGGGTCTCTATGTTTCATGGCCTAGTCTCTGTATTTCATAAGCAATACGGTAACAAACAAGTAATCTTTACATGCCACGTTGTCCGGCCCGAAGCTTCAATCATGTATCTCATGTCTCCTGTGCCGGAGTGCAAATGTGGAACTTGCGAATTACGAAGGAGGTAGCGGCATTTTGTAGCTCTCTATTGGTAAGTGAAAAATATGTGTATGATTCAGCGGAGGTTTACCGTCAGTAGCGCACCAATTAAATTTCGTTTACAGATTTCGGGGACTTTTAGTAGGACCAAGACGGTTAAGTTTAACATAGGACCTCGTGTCCGGAAACATACCGTTTTCCCGCTACCCGCAGAATACCGCAATACACGTTCAGATATCGCGCATTTTCGGTGTCACTCACTAGGGTATTATGTACGTCATTCACCCACCACCTGATGGCCCATGCCCACTATAGGTTTGTCTGCATACCATTCAGTTGGTTTTGTGATCTGCTCACAGGGCTTCATACTTCTTCTTGTGCTTGTGGTCTTCGTTCATGCCGGCCGGAGTGGCCGTGCGGTTCTAGGCGCTACAGTCTGGAACCGCGAGACCGCTACGGTCGCAGGTTCGAATCCTGCCTCGGGCATGGATGTGTGTGATGTCATTAGGTTGGTTAGGTTTGAGTATTTCTAAGTTCTAGGGGACTGATGGCCACAGATGTTAAGTCCCATAGTGCTCAGAGCCATTTGAACCTTTTTTTTTCGTCGTTCATGCAGTACTATTGCACAGTAGTAATTCGACACTACAGCACAGAATTCAAGCTGTACCACGTTTAATTTTTGGTGTGTGTCTTGTGACCATGGTGAACCACATGATTGCGGAACATGCCGACATGATGTTGTACGGTGAAGATCGGTGCAGTGGGAGGGCTGTTCGTCGGTTGTATGCGGAGGGTTTTCCACATCGTCACACACCTTCGCACTCCCTCTTTAGAACAGTGTAACAGCGAGCCTCGGATACGAATACATTCACCACCGTCAGGCCCCACCGTGGTGCTCCACGGCACAGCTGCGCACAGAGTTTGAACAAAATGCTAAACGGTAACCTACTCTCTCGGAAAGGATGCAGCGCATTAGAAATCTAATCATTCCCATCCGCTAATGGTACTACCTTCCCTGTACCTTACCTCCCGACTGCCACCACCACCTCCCGACCACTATACGATGCTTACAATTTAATAATAAAAAAGGGTTCAAATAGCTCTCAGTACTATGGGACTTCACATCTGAGGTCATCAGTCCCCTAGACTTAGAACTACTTAAACCTAACTAAGGACACCACACACATCCACCCGCCCGAGGCAGGATTCGAACCTGCGACCGTAGCAGCAGCGCGGTTCCCGACTGAAGCGCCTAGAACCGCTCGGCCACACCAGTCGGCCATTGTAATAAAGTTCGTTAGAATAAAATCCAGTGACCACTAAGCACATGCCCACATCGCTGAAGTATTTTCGCTGTGCAAGCCCCCCTGTATAGCACTGCAGTAAGTAAATTCGACTAGTGGGAAGTACTTAGAATATTCGAATTACCTTACGTGTACGTAACATAGTGCTGCTCGGGGAAGGTCAATGACGTAATTGTAAAGCAGGTTGCGCCAGTTAACGTAATCAGTTGTCCTTACCTGTTCAGTGTAAAGTAAGACAGCCCGTTTGTCTAAGTGTTGATTGCTAATCAAATTTCCCACTTCTGCGCCTCCCAAAACATTACCACAAAGTGTAAAAGGTATATTATTACTTAAGATTATTACTGAACTATCGGAAGACTAAAAAAGTTACAAAATGTGATAGAATTCAGCGAATACGTAATAGGGAAAAAGTATCCTCGCTTGATAATGCTCCCTTTGTTTCGGTCTGTTAGATAAGGCGCTTACCTCACATTACACTAGAATCCACGCCCACAAATGTCAGTCCTGAGTTAGGCAAAAACCAGTCGCAAAGCATGCCCCTTCGTTCGTAGCATTGATGGTTGAACGAACAGAAACTGCTGTGCTAATCGTAGTGGGATGAAATAAATATTGTCAGTGACATCGCCATTATCACACATGAACCTACATCTCAACTAAAAGGATTCTAGACTGAAAATTTTCTGGATGCCCGTGGTCGTTTTGTGGGATTACATACAGACGTACGCATTTCGGAATGACACCTGCTGTAGACAAAATTGTAATTAACATGCAAAAGAATTTGTAGTTCCGTGACTGAAATACAGCAGACCTATTCGCTGTGTTACCAAGTGTTGGGTAGTATCAATTATACACAGAAATAACCTACCTGGGGCAAAAGCCTACGAAGAAGAAGAAGAATTAGACGAACAGCTGGTAGCAAACATCTACATCGCGTTCAAACTGTTAATTAGATAAACAATGAACACGAAATAGTAAGATATTCTAAACACAAAGATTGTACTTCGTCGGATATTGAGGGCTAAGAACGACCCGGAGTGGTTCAGTTAGCTCAGTCGGGATGTTACTATGAACGCGCAGATAGCTGGAAAACGAAAGACTAATAACTGCTACGCATTCAGTTGTTAAGAACGTGCAACTACGTTTATAGTTACTGGACTCTTAGGATAATATACTGTCGGAAAAAAGGAGTTATGCGAAATAAACGGAAGTTCGTAGGCGTGTTTATATATCTGAAAGGCAATGTGTATTCAGATTTCGCGCCAATCGCATAAGAGTGGCGGTAGCAAAGCCGCTATGAGGATGCAAAACAGGTTAGCTTTACATACAGGCTGTAACGTTGGTTGGTTGGTTGGTTGGGGAAGGAGACCAGACAGCGTGATCATCGGTCTCATCGGATTAGGGAAGGATGGGGAAGGAAGTCGGCCGTGCCCTTTCAGAGGAACCACCCCGGCATTTGCCTGGAGTGATTTAGGGAAATCACGGAAAACTTAAATCAGGATGGCCGGACGCGGGATGGTTGTCCTCCCGACAGGCTGTAACGGTCGTGAGCGTAGGCACCTTTGAGCTGGAGCATGGTAGGTTGATGTTAGTCTAGAATGCCATTCAAGACGATAAGTCAGCACCTTACTGAGTTTGAACGAGGCTGTTTAATAGGGCTAAGAGGAGCTGGATATTCCTTCTCCGATATTGCAGAAAGACTTCGCAGGAATGTAGCAACTGAACATGTTTTCTGGTAGAGCTGATTACGAAAATGTACTGTCGCAAGGGGATTGGGTTCCGAATGGGACCCTCTATACTGTAAATCACGGATTTTGATGCGCTTCAAATATGTTGTAGAGGCACTTACCGTGGGTACCTGGCTATCCGGTTTTTTAGCGATGGGCCTTGGTTTTTGAGAAATTCGATTTTGAAGTTCATTGCGCGCTTTGTATACCCGTGACATTACATATATTCTGAGCAAGCGGTAAAGGTTCACCGCTACCGCGCTGGAGGTACTGTGTTCGAATCCTTGCAATTAACTGTTCAGAAGAGATCTCCACCCCCTCGTACTCTTATGGCTCAGAGAGAGACAGGGGGGAGGGGGGGGGGGGTTAGAGGGAAGATAAAAGTTCACATTGCGGCTTAACGGCCCGTCGTCCTATCAAAGGCTTTACAGAACTAATTTAAGATAACGCTATTTCATCCAAATACAGGGTGACAATTATTGAACTATACGAAAGAAACGTAAATTAGTTAAAAACTATGGCGCGCGCGCACACTTATATTCATCATGTGAACGTCACTACAGGTATTCCGATTTATGTTATGACATGTTCGATATATCTGCCATCATTGGCGATGATGTGGCTCATACAAATGGCGAAATTCTGCGTGACCTGCTGAAGTTTTGGAACATCGATGCTGTCTATGAGCTCCTGAATGAGTGTTTTCACCTCAACAATGGTTTGGGGGTTATTGCTGTACACCGTGTCTTTAATATAGCCCCACGGTCGGACTGGTTCAGATCCGGAGAATATGGCGGTCACTCGAGATACTCCAGTACCAGAATGCTGTCCCCAAAGTGCTCCTCCAGGACGCCAAACACTCTCCGGCTTCTTTGGGGTCGAGCTCCGCCTTGCAAGAATCACATCTTGTGGAAACCAGGGTCACTTTGGGTAATGGGGATGAAATCATCTTCCAAACACTTCACGTACCGTTCGGCAGTCACCTTGCCATCGAGGAATATCGCACCGATTATTCCGTGACTGGACATTGCACATCATACAGTCACCCATAGAGAGTTAAGAGACTTCTCGATCGCGAAATGCGAATTCTTAGCCCCCCACATGCGCCAGTTTTTCTTATTGAGGAACCCATCTAAATGAAAGTGGGCTTCTTCGCTAAACCAAACCATATTCACATACTAATTCCCATCATGCCCCACGGCCAACCGTGCAGTTTGAGCGTCCTAACGCAAACCGTTCAGAAGTTGTGACGATTTTCTTTCAAATAGTTCAATAATTGTCAATCTGTATGTTTTGAAAGTGGATGGAAGATCTGCATTTAACGCCCTGTCGAAGAAGAGGTTACCCAAGGAAGACAAGAAGCTCAGTCTGGGAAAGCTAGCCGGTCGTGATCTTTTGAAAGGAACTAACCCTGCATTTCTCTTCAGAGATTTAGGAAAAATACAGATGACTAGGCGCTCCAGGGCAGGAAGGCGAATTGAACACAGTGCCTTATGAACTTTCGACTGAGCGGGCAGTCATCTAATGAACTGTTGTACAGGACAAACGATCCAGTTAAAAGCGGAAACACAATAAGAAGACATCTGATTCCTCCAGTAGAGCTTCCGTCTGCTACCTAAGATGTAGTTACTACCACTAATGAAGTGAATCATTGTAAGGAGAGGTAGACTGTGTGCTTCAACGAATTATTTTACTTGTATAGAGTGAATTACATACCGAAATCGTAATTAACCACGGATAAAATAAAACACATAAAATGACATGTAAGATCACTGAAGGCGTCTATGACAACTAGGATTTATTAATTTGACTATGGCGCAATCAATGCAGCGTACAAATGTTAGGATAAGACAAAGACTAATAGGAACACAGGTGATTTAGGTTGCTGTTTCCAGATTGTAAGGTCAGTTAATTATTTCATAGATCCTGGAATTCGTTCCTTGTCGCAATATATATTTAACGTGTTCACATCTACCAAGTTACATGTGTGCTAAAAACAAGCGTATCGTAGGACACTGAAGAGCAAGAAACACTGTAATTGTCGCTCAGCTCCGAAATGTTATGTTCTAACTTACATTCGGAAAGAAATCTCTTGTCCTGCTTACCGTTAACCGAACAACAGCTCCCTGTATGCTAATGATGAACGCGAAAATAGCGTATCCCCCCCTTCGGTTCTAATTTACTAGTACGTACAGTGAAGTAGTTCCGTAAAGGCGCAAACAGAAGTGATCTAACATGGGCAGTAAATGCAAGCGCAGCGGTAAGAATTGCGAATATTTCACAAATGACTGAATTAGCATATTGGGTGCTCACACACATGCTGGATGACAGCTGTACGTGTTACACAGTATGATGATAAGGTATCTAGTAAGCAAAGCGCTAAAGGCAGAAAACATGGTTCTACAACATTCGGTCATCCTAAATGTGAATGACAGCACTGACCGGCGCTAAAACGGGACAGAGAGACATATTTCTTTAGATTTCTGTGTAACAGGTCTTCGACGAAGTGGTGACAGAGCACCCTTTAAGCTTAGATATTAGTACGTCAGAGTACAGAAAAGCCAGAAAGTGAATTCGATGAACACGGTGGTTTGGAATCACTTAATAGTCGTATGCGCTATGTGATCAAAAGTATCCGGACACCTGGCTGAAAATGACTTACAAGATTTCCTCAGTAATGTTCATGACTGGGGTGTTTGATGGCCTGCGGAAGTGTTTAAACTCAGAAGAGCTTTCCTGGAGCCACCCTGTAGCAATTCTGGACGTTTGGGGTGTCGCATTGTCCTCCTGGAATTACCCAAGTCTGTCAGAATGCACAATGGACATGAATGGATGCAGACGATCAGTCAGAATGCTTACGTGCGTGTCACCTGTGAGAGCCGTATCTAGACATCAGGGGTCCCGTATCACTCCAACTACTCACGCCCCACACAATTACAGACCCTCCACCAACTTGAAGAGTCCCCTGCCTACCTGCACGGTTTATAGATTTATGAGGTTATCTCCATACCCATACACGTCCATCCGCTCGATACAATTTGACACGCGACTCGTCCGACCAGGTTACCTATTTCCAGTCATCAACAGTCCAATGTCGGTGTTGACGGGCTACAGGCGAGGCGTACAGCTTTGTGTCGTGCAGTCATCAAGGGTACACGAGTGGCCTTCGGCTCCGAAATCCCATATGGATGATGTTCTGTTGAATGGTTGGCACGGTGACACTTGTTGATTGCCCAGCAGTGAAATCTGTAGCAATTTGCGGAAAGGTTACGCTTCTGTCACGTTGAGCGATTCTCTTCAGTCGTCTTTGGTTCCGTTCTTGCAGGATCTTTTTCCGGCCGCATCGACGTCAGAGATCTGATGTTTTAGCGGATTGCTAATATTCACGGCACACTCATGAAACGGTCATACGGTAAAACCGCACTTCATCGCTACCTCGGAGATGGTGTGTCCCATCGCTCGTGCGCCGAATATAACACCACTTTCAAACTCCCTTAAATCTTGATAACCTGCCATTGTAGCAGCAGTGACCATCTAAGAACTGCGCCAGACACTTGTCTTATGTAGACGGTGCCGATTCTGGTTTTTTACGTATCTCCATATTTTAATACGCATGCCTAAAGCAGTTTCTTTGGTACTTCAATGTACATATGCACGCCGCCCACTGCCACATGGAAGAGTGAAACTTGGAGATTTTAGACAGTATACGAGAATTGTTCCGTAGAGTGTTTCAGCGACTTGCCTCAGTACACGAAGATAGTGGCGTCCCTTTCACGTTGCTGTGAATCTAGTCAGAGGCGGACAGCAGTACTGAAACGGTATGTGGTTAGAAAACGCCGCCGGCCCGAGTGGCCGAGCGGTTCTAAGCGCTACAGTCTGGAACCGCACGACCGACACGGTCGCAGGTTCGAATCCTGCCTCGGGCATGGATGTGTGTGATGTCCCTTAGGTTAGTTAGGTTTAAGTAGTTCTAAGATCTAGGGGACTGATGACCTCAGAAGTTAAGTCCCATAGTGATCAGTGCCATTTAGAAAACGCCCACCTTCCTTCCGGTAAAATAAGTTTTCGGAGGCGGCACTGGTAGGCCATCTTATCTTCGAATTAGTTCTTCATTTCCCCTCACGAAAGTGTGTGGACACCATTCTAGTTTTCCAGCCAACATAAGCCTTTTGACAGGGATAGAATCTAGTTCCTCTGTGCAGTAGTCATATACGTCAGTTAACTCCTTACCTAGTTACGGAGGCAGACAGGTAACTACATGAACTTTGGAAACACCACGGTAATAATAGGTTTAATAAGATAATTTATGATTTGATCCATTATAAATGGTTTTTGAAAGGCTGCGACTGTAGATATAATAGGTTTGTTTATAAATAAATAAATCTTCTGCTACCAGTCACGATTTTTCTTTATTTTACTATTCGCACGACGCGTTTCGAGAAATAATTCCCGTTTTCAAGTGCGCTTTTTATGTGTGTTAAGCCATTTCTTTTGGTGTTGTCAGTGTGTGTGAGTCTGCTTCATTTTGTTGACTTTTACTGTAATACATAAGAAACGCGATTTTTAGTTGGGTATCAATTCTTTCTGTGAGGTTAGTGGCTAAAGTTTGAGAACAATTTGTACTTACAGCTTTCTAATGGTCCATTTGTGTAGAGTCTCACACACACTTAACATCATACACAACTTGTACACTTTACACATCGAAAATATCTTATATAAACAAAACAGTTACAAAGATCTTCTTACAGGTAGTTCACAGAGATAACATTATAGGTCTTCCACAGATTATGATATGCTTTTATCTGTGGAAGACCTATAATGTTATCTCTGTGAACAGATTATGATATGCTTTTATCTGTGGAAGACCTATAATGTTAAGTGTGTGTGAGACTCTACACAAATGGGCCATTAGAAAACTGTAAGTACAAATTGTTCTCAAACTTTAGCCACTAACCTCACAGAAAGAATTGATACCCAACTAAAAATCGCGTTTCTTATGTATTACAGTAAAAGTCAAAAAAATGAAGCAGACTCACACACACTGACATCAAAAGAAATGGCTTAACGCACATAAAAAACGCACTTGAAAATGGGAATTATTTCTCGAAATGCGTCGTGCGAATAGTAAACTAAAGAAAAATCGTGACTGGTAGCAGAAGATTTATTTATTTATAAACAAACCTATAAGATAATTTATTGTAGTTGTACTTATTCTTGATGATGATGATGTACTTATTCTTCCATTACGCTGCCTACGGGTGGCTTCTGTGCGAGGTTACGATGCACAAGGGCTTTCGCTGCACGCAGTTCTGGCTGAACCAACTGGGTACTTCCCAACGGTTTCTGATAACATCGCAAATTAAGCGGCAAACCTGTTGCGCGCCTTCTGGCGGAAGAGCACGGCGGAAGCAGGCAGATAAGATTCGGCGAGCCGACCTAACGACGGAGGAGCGCGCGGCTGTCGGCGCGGCCTTGCCAAGGCAGGAAGAAGGGAGGCGCGCCGCGCTTTTAAGGAGCACTGAGGCCACTCCACTAGCGTGCCGCGGCCACTGCTGGGCGAAACAAGTGGAGCAGCGCCGCCTCAGCTTTCGCTGCCTGCCCGAGGCTGCTCCTGCCGGGCCCGCGCTCTGGTGACAGTCCGATCAGCGTCCCTCTCCCCCGTCAATGAACTGGCCGCAGTTTTCCGTCTCGGCTACTGCAAAATAATTCGACACTGCTCACAGCCTGAAATCCTATATTGCACCACATACTCTGTATCGAAAATTCATGGAAGGTGCTGTGTGTCAGACTAGGGGCTAATACGAGGGCAGTTCAATAAGTAATGCAACACATTTTTTTTCTGAAACAGGGGTTGTTTTATTCAGCATTGAAATACACCAGGTTATTCCCCAATCTTTTAGCTACACAACACTATTTTTCAACGTAATCTCCATTCAACGCTACGGCCTTACGCCACCTTGAAATGAGGGCCTGTATGCCTGCACGGTACCATTCCACTGGTCGATGTCGGAGCCAACTCCATTGATTGCCGTTTTGTTTCAGGTTCGAAGTGATGAACCCATGTTTCATCGCCTGTAACAATCTTTGACAAGAAATTGTCTCCCTCAGCCACATGACGAGCAAGCAATTCCGCACAGATGGTTCTCCTTTCCTCTTTATGGTGTTCGGTTAGACAACGAGGGACCCAGCGGGAACAAACCTTTGAATATACCAACTGTTGAACAATTGTGACAGCACTACCAACAGAGATGACAAGTTGAGCACTGAGTTGTTTGATGGTGATCCGTCGATCATCTCGAACGAGTGTGTTCGCACGCTCCGCCATCGCAGGAGTCACAGCTGTGCACGGCCGGCCCGCACGCGGGAGATCAGACAGTCTTGCTTGTCCTTGCGGCGATGATGACACACGCTTTGCCCAATGACTCACCGTGCTTTTGTCCACTGCCAGATCACCGTAGACATTCTGCAAGCGCCTATGAATATCTGAGATGCCCTGGTTTTCCGCCAAAAAAAACTCGATCACTGCCCGTTGTTCGCAACGCACATCCGTTACAGATGCCATTTTAACAGCTCCGTACAGCGCTGCCACCTGTCGGAAGTCAATGAAATTATACGAGACGAAGCGGGAATGTTTGAAAATATTCCACAAGAAATTTCCGGTTTTTTCAACCAAAATTGGCCGAGAAAAAAAATGTGTTGCATTACTTATTGAACTGCCCTCGTACATTAGCAGAATTTAAGATCTCAGTTCTTTAACAGCAATATGGCTGTAAAGAAGACAATCTGATCGTAGTACAGTCAGTTCCACAAGAAACTGTACCCCGTAATTTTAAATGCAGCGTCCGCAACGACATCTCTCGTAGTGGTCTAGGAACTGTACTCAGTGCGCTTCTGCACAGAGAGTCAGAGTCGAATGTCTTGTTTTGTCGGTTGCAGAAATGGTGCAAATGGCTCTAAGCACTATGGGACTCAACATCTGAGGTCATCAGTCGCCTAGATTTAGACCTACTTAAACCTAACCTAAGGACATCACACACATCCATGGCCGAAGGCAGAATTCGAATCTGCGACCGTAACAGCAGCGCGGTTGCAGACTGAAGCGCCTAGAACCGCCCGGCCACAGGGTCCGGCTTGTCGGTAGCAGATTTGGCTATTTGCACTTACTTACAGCCAATATAAACGCTGTAAAAATGTGCAATATTTATCGAAAATGCGTTCTGAGGTCATTTAAGAAGCTATTTGGTTCGAACGAGGCAAACTGGGTGCTTCAAGAAGATAATGACCCGAAACATAGCTGCCGTCTGTGTACAGCGTGGAAACAGGACAATGGGGTGTCGACGATGGCTTGGCCTGCAATGTCTCCGGATGCAAATCCGATCGGAAATGTTTGGTCATATAGTAAGACGAAGCCTAAAGAAAAGCCAATATGTACTTTGAAGCAGCTGTCATATAAAATCAGGACGAAAAGAAGATCGTTACCGATAGAATATGCAGAAAATCTCGAGAAAAGCATGCAGAAAAGGCGCCAAAGTATAATCGATAATGGAGGGGATTCTGTTAACTATTAGGTAATTGTGCAATTCGTAATTACATGCATTTTCGTGTAAACATATATTTATAATAGTGTCAAAAAGGTACAAATGGCTCTGAGCACCATGGGACTTAACAGCTGTGGTCATCAGTCCCCTAGAACTTAGAACTACTTAAACCTAACTAACCTAAGGACATCACACACATCCATGCCCGAGGCAGGATTCGAACCTGCGATCGCAGCAGTCGCGCGGTTCCGGACTGCGCGCCTAGAACCGCGAGACCACCGCGGCCGGCTATAATAGTGTCATTTATTTAGTAAAAACGGCGCACACGTTCTTGTGGAAGTGACTGTATGTTCCGTCACAAGTCTGTTAGTATGTGTACTGGAGTCAGAAGCAAAATTTTAAGTAGGATCAAGTACCAGAAAGCTGACTTTTGTTTTTTATTCCTTGCCTCTAAAACAAACACCATCGGGCAGGGCTTGAAGGCCTAACCATACCGACCGGCCGCCGCGTCATCCTCCGCCCTTAGGCGTCACCGGATGCGGATATGGATGGGCAGGTGGTCAACACAGCGCTCGCCTGGCCGTTGTTAGTTTTCGTGACCGGTGCTGCTACTTCTCAGTCAAGTAGCTTATCAATTGGCCCCACAAGGGCTGAGTGCACCCAGCTTGCCAAAAGCACTCGGCAGACCCGGGTGGTGACCCATCCAAGTGCTAGTCAAACACAACATCGCGTAACTTCCGTGATCCATCGGGAACCGGCGTCACCACCTCGGCAAGGTCGTTGGCATTGCTTGCAACTCGGCCATCGACATACATCTAGAAAGTATCACTCTTAATGGCTGTTCTACGAGGTGCATTCAAGTTCTAAAGCCTCTGATTTTTTTTCTCCGGACTGGAAAGAGATAGAAACATGCGCATTGTTTTAAAATGAGGCCGCGTTTTTGTCAATACGTCCCAGAGATGGCAGCACCGTACGGCAGATGGAATTTTACCGCCAGCGGCGAGAATGAGAACTGTTTTAAATACTTAAAAAATGGCGACGTTTTCCTTACTTGAACAGCGTGCAATCATTCGTTTTCTGAATTTGCGTGGTGTGAAACCAATTGAAATTCATCGACAGTTGAAGGAGACATGTGGTGATGGAGTTATGGATGTGTCGAAAGTGCGTTCGTGGGTGCGACAGTTTAATGAAGGCAGAACATCGTGTGACAACAAACCGAAACAACCTCGGGCTCGCACAAGCCGGTCTGACGACATGATCGAGAAAGTGGAGAGAATTGTTTTGGGGGGTCACCGAATGACTGTTGAACAGATCGCCTCCAGAGTTGGCATTTCTGTGGGTTCTGTGCACAAAATCCTGCATGACGACCTGAAAATGCGAAAAGTGTCATCCAGGTGGGTGCCACGAATGCTGACGGACGACCACACGGCTGCCCGTGTGGCATGTTGCCAAGCAATGTTGATGCGCAACGACAGCACAAATGGGACTTTCTTTTCGTCGGTTGTGACAATGGATGAGACGTGGATGCCATTTTTCAATCCAGAAACAAAGCGCCAGTCAGCTCAGTGGAAGCACACAGATTCACCGCGACCAAAAAAATTTCGGGTAACCGCCAGTGCTGAAAAAATGATGGTGTCCATGTTCTGGGACAGCGAGGGCGTAATCCTTACCCATTGCGTTCCAAAGGGCGCTACGGTAACAGGTGCATCCTACGAAAATGTTTTGAAGAAGAAATTCCTTCCTGCACTGCAACAAAAACGTCCGGGAAGGGCTGCGCGTGTGCTGTTTCACCAAGACAACTCACCTGCACATCGAGCTAACGTTACCCAACAGTTTCTTCGTGATAACAACTTTGAAGTGATTCCTCATGCTCCCTACTCACCTGACCTGGCTCCTAGTGACTTTTGGCTTTTTCCAACAATGAAAGACACTCTCCATAGCCGCACATTCACCAGCCGTGCTGCTATTGCCTCAGTTATTTTCCAGTGGTCAAAACAGACTCCTAAAGAAGCCTTCGCCGCTGCCATGGAATCATGGCGTCAGCGTTGTGAAAAATGTGTTCGTCTGCATGGCGATTACGTCGAGAAGTAACGCCAGTTTCATCGATTTCGGGTGAGTAGTTAATTAGAAAAAAAATCGGAGGCTTTAGAACTTGAATGCACCTCGTACAATCTACAAAAATACACTGACCAAAAAAAAAAAATAAATAAATAAATTGCAGCACCAAAGAGGAGTTGTGAGACACAGACGAAAGTTGGTAGGCGTGTTTTTACATCTGAATGAAACTATGAGGATGCAAATCACGTTTGCTTTAAATACTCGCTGTAACGGTCGTGAGCGTTAGTTACCCTCTGAGACTGGACGCTATTATCAACACCTCACTGGAGTGAGATCGTGTAATATGGCTACGAGATGCTGGATGTTCCTTCTACGATACTGCAGAAAGATTTCGCAAGAATGTAGCCACTGTACAGCATTGCTGCGGTTGGGTTGGGGCGGTTTGGGGGAGGAGACCAAACAGCGAGGTCATCGGTCTCATAGGATTAGGGAAGGACGGGGAAGGTAGTCGGCCGTTCCCTTTCAAAGGAACGATCCCGTCATTTGCCTGGAGCGATTTAGGGAAATCACGGAAAGCCTAAATCAGGATGGCCAGACGTGGGATTGAACCGTCGTCCTCCCGAATGCGAGTCCAGTGTCCCAGCATTGCTGGCAGAGGTAGTCACGAGAGTGTATGGGCTCTAGAAGACCGGGCAGAGGGACGTCCACGTGGCACTGCAGAGAGGAGAAGACCATCGTGTTGGGGGTATGACTCTGTCGCATCGTAGAGCATCTAGAGTAGTAATTTCAGCAGTAGTAGACACCACAGTGGCACGACGAATTGTTACAAATCAGATACTCAAGGACAGCTTTGGCCCTGAGACGTTATAGTATGCATTCCACTGACCCCAAACCACCCCATTTCAAGCTTCAGTCGTCTCAAGCGCGAGCTCATTGGAGGACAGGATGTAGGTCTTTTGCGTTTTCTGATGAGTGCTGGTCCTGCCTCGGAGCCAGTGATGGCAGTGTGTTGGTTGGAAGAAGATCAGCTGGCGGGGTGCCGTCAACCTGTCTGGGTGCTAGACACACTGGACTTAAACCTCGAGCTGTGGTCCGGTCTGCGATTACATATAACAGCAGGAGCACTCTCGTGGTTATCCCACGCACCGCGACTGCAAATTTGTACTTCGGTCTCGTGGTTCGACCTGTTGTACTGCCATTCACGACAGCATTCGGGGGGTGTTTTCCAACAGGATAGCACTCGCAAACATGCCGCTGTTGCAACCTGACGTGCTCTACAGAATGTTGACATGTTGCCTTGGCCTGCTCGATTACCAGACCTGTCTCCAGTCGAGCACTTGGGGGACATCATTGGACGACAATTCAAGCGTCATCCACAACCAGCATTAACCTTCCCTGCACTGACCGACCAAGTGCAAAAAAATGGTTCAAATGGCTCTGAGCTCTATGGGACTCAGCATCTGAGGTCATCACTCCCCTAGACTTTTAGAATTACTTAAACCTAACTAACCTTAGGACATCACACACATCCATGCCAGAGGCAGGATTCGAACCTGCGAGCGTAGCAGTCGCGCCGTCCCGGACTGAAGCGCCTAGAACCGCTCGGCCACCGCCGCCGGCTCGACCAAGGGCAACAGGCATGGAATTCCATACGACAAACTGACATCTAGCACCTGTATAACAGAATGCTTGCACGTTTGCAAGCTTGCATTCAACGGCGGTTACACCTTTTATTAATGTACCGAAATTTCACATTTGCAACGGCTTATCTCGCGCTTACATTAACCTACGATCTTGCACTGTTAATCACTGTACCTGTTATCACTGTTACCTAGACAAATGTATTCCCGAAATGTCATTACTCTACACTAATTTCTACTCTCGGCTTAGTTACACGACAAATGATTCAGACATGACACTACTAGAAAGCGAGATATAAAGTAAATATAAAAAGACACATAGCTATCGTACAAAATATCAGTACGTTATTGACACAGTATCCTAACATAATCGCATTTAATACAGCTCAAATTTTTCGGGTTGAGAGCAAGTCTACACAAGATGTCGCTAGGGGAATTTCTGTCTTACCCAATACCTGTATTAAAGATTATTGTTGTGCCCTGTACGCGGTGTACATACACTCCGCCTCCGTCTTTATTTCTACAGATCACAAAATAGAGATTCCTTCAACTGTTTTTGGATCATGTGAGTAATGAGATGAGCTCATCCATGAAGCTTCCACTTCTATTTGTTGTCAAGTGCACACTTGGTGCCGCGAGTGATTGTGATACGAAATTTTGAGGCCACCCAAAATGGTTATGGTTTAACTCATTTGACGAAGTATCGGCTGTTGGCGTTTTGATTTCGTCGTGATCCCACACAGATTCTTATTCTGCTCAAGCAGTTGTGAGACCGGAGACTAGCTGCATCAAAACTTTTTGTTCTGTTTATCTCATTGAAATCAGACGGGATGAGGGATTGTGCCAGGAAGATGTAGACATAAACTTCCAGGATTCCAGTCATGGTCTTTTCTAACGTTGATATTGACACTTCTTGTCGGTCCTAGTATATACGAAAAAATGTCAAAGTATCGCCGTGCTTCAAACTCCTCATTAACTGTCTTTCGTTCCTATGTAACCACTTGGCGCCCCCCCCCCCCCCCCTAGATATGACGTTTCACGACTTGGAATTAACGTCAATGGGATCAGGTACAGCTAGGAATTGTGGCATTCCCGATTTCCATCTGTGTTAAGCATTGATCACAGTTTTCTGCATTTTGAATGTGTCTGTTGAAGGCACAACTAGATACCTCAGTTTTCTCCTTCTTTTTTGAATTATGTTGCTTGTCTGATTTCATCAGCTGTCTAGCTTACATTCTTTGAACGGTGACTTAGTCGGTTCATTTTTTCCTTTATAGATTTGACCCTCAAGTGTCACATTTATTTTCTCACTCACTGAACGTGGCAGTACATTAATATATTTATTTATATATTTATTTTAATCTTATGCAGTTCTCTTCAGCTTTAATTTTTGCTATGGCATTTCACAGTCTGTCGGTTCATCCCCGCTCCATTTGCTCCGTAATTACACTTCTATGACTTTCCTTTAAGATGCTCTCATTTCCCTTTAGTAAGAACTTCGCGTTGTTCGTCCGCCTCGATATCTGTGTGGTCAGCGCGGCGGATTGCTAACCGAAGGGCCCGGCGTCGATTCCAGGCCGTATCGGGAATTTTCTCCGTTCGGGGAACTGGGTGTGTATCATCATTACGTTCGTATCTTCGTAACTGACATTTCACTACTGAGATGGCTGTATGGTCATATCCCGAAAGCCGATATAAAAAAAAGCTTCCCGTTTCCAGAAATCAATCAGACTGAATATAGCAGAATTTTTGATATTGCCTCTCACTGCATATCAGTTTACTAGAATCCCATTGTAGTAATTTCTTATCGTAACTGCTTTCACATCTTATTAGTCAACGTATCATTGCATGAAGCTTATTAATTTACAAGTTGTCTATCGTTGAGAGAAACAACTTGCGCCAAGGACAGCTCTTATCATCCATGTCGTTCCCATAGTTTATATTCGACTTATATCGTAATTAGTAATACAGTTGGTTCGTGGTTCGTCTGACCATTTTCAGAACATTGCTACTTTTTTTAAAAAGCGTTTTCCTCCCGATTACTGTGACTGAAAAAGACCCGTTTCGTTTTTTTGTAGATAAGGGACTAGCGTAGCGAGAACAATTGTACGACACGTGTATTATCTGTAACCTTAAAAAAAAAAAAAAACGAGGAAAACGTGCCTAATGGGAATAACAAGGACAGCTCTACGCATGTCCCAACTGTAATTTAAGCGGTACGTAATTGTTTTGAGAAACAGATACGACGCTATCACTAGACTCATTCTGTTCTTCTACTTTTGTAGGTGAAAAATAATCTACATAGCTATTGAGTAATGTAATGCTTAAAGGGGAAGAAACCGCTTTATCCTTAAAGATATGTCTTTCTGAGCCGTAGGCATCGACCAAGCGAACCGTCTCTGCAGCTCACAGCACTGTATGCGCGGAGAAGTCAAGTTACGATATATGCGTGACCCGGAAGGTTATCTGTTTGAGATTACATTCCTAAAGGCTCCTGGATTTTTCTCCGAGGAGCAGCGATATCTTTTTGAAGGCGTATAAAATTACAAGTTTGCTCAGCGGAATGATTGTGAAATTTTTTTCTGATTATTTAAATGAAAATTAAGCACTTTTACTTCTTCAGTTTACATCGAATAGTTACACATGTGTGTGTGTGTGTGTGTGTGTGTGTGTGTGTGTGTGTGTGTGTGTGAGAGAGAGAGAGAGAGAGAGAGAGAGAGAGAGAGGTTGGTTAGGAAAAGTCTCTCTTCCTGTCTGAAGAATAAAAAAAGCGTTAACACTTCGTACACACATCTGCTAGATTTGACCCTCGTTTTCCCTGTCCCCTCTCTCAAATATACTCCTTGTCTCGTATTACATCTGGCCTACTACTACTACTAGTACTATAAATAATAATAATAATAATAATAATAATAATTCTTCAAGTACGTTTTCGTCAAAGAGCACTGGCGATCAGTAGCATGATCTGAGGCTTCACTGACAGTGACCCAGTCCTCAATCCAAACCAACTTTCTTCAGCCTTAATGTTCTACGTCTTTGATCACGTCAGCCATCAAACGTTTTTTGAAATATTAATTGCAACAGGCGGCGTTTATTTGTGCGTACCATATGGCCAAGATACTCGGGATTTCTTCTCTTGATGGTACTGAGAATTTCAAAATATTTTTTCCTATACCGCAACACTGCTATATTTGTGACCGCACCTGTCTACGGTATCCTTAACATCCTTCGCTACGCCCACATTTCAGATGTCTCTAATTTCTTATCTAATACTGCGGTAAGTGCCCATGAGTCAATTCCGTAGGGTAGGATACTGAACACGTAGAATCGAAGCAGTCGAGTGGGACGTATAATACTTAATGTCGTAGCTAGTCAGAATTTTGTATACTTTCTGGAAAGGTCTTCTGGTCTCATCAATTCTGTAGCGAATTTTTTGAGAGAAGTCCGACATTTCATTTATTTGACTGCTTAAGACTTTTATGATGACCATTTCGATCTTATCATTACCGAGTCCAAGAACGCCCTGAATTTCATCTCGGTTTCTGCTGAGAATCATCCATTTTGTCTTCTTGGCCGTTAAAAGTAACCCCATGGCTTTGCCCACTTCCAGCAACAGTGTTCAGTTGTTCTTGCTGATCTTTCAGCCTTGTTGCAAGTAAGATAATGTTATTCAACTTGCCTGATGTTCTTGATCGGTGGTTGTAATGCGTCAGGGGTGAAAGGAACTGAAGGAGCACTTATTTCTTTTTGTCGGGGACCTGAGGTGTTGTCAGCAAACCAAACGATTGACAAGTTCGCCCAATTTATTCTCTGCTGAAGTACTCAAGACTGAGAGGTAGCACATCCCAAATCGAACAAGATACACGAGTGGGGCAAGTCTTCCGGTCCAGACTGTATACCAATTACGTTCCTTTCAGTGTATGCTGATGCAGTGGCTCCATACTTAACTATCGTATATAACCGTATACTTAACTATCGTATAAAACCGTTCGCTCGATGAAAGATCCGTACCCAATGACTGGAAAGCTGCGCAGGTCACACCAACACTCAAGAGAGGCAGTACGTGTAATCCACTAAATAACAGGCCCACATCGTTGAAGTCGATATGCAGTAGGATTTTGGAACATATATTGTGTTCGAACACAAGAGAGTGGTCTATTGTCACGCAGTCAACACGGATTTAGAAAACATCGTTCTAGTGAAACACAACTAGCTCTTTAATTTTATCCATATTTTGCAGCGTCAAACGTCAATACACTCGAGGTATGAGTTAAAAAACGCCTTCAGCTCTTTATTCGCATGAAGTGTTGAGTGCTATTGGCAAGGGATTTCAAATTGATTCCAGAAGGCTTTTGACACTGTACCGCACGAGCGACTTGTGGTCAAATCTTGCGCTTGTGGAATACCTTCTCAGTTACGTAACTCGATTCGTGATTTCCTCTCAGAGAGGTCACAGTTCGCAATAACTGACGGAAACAGAAGTGATTTCTGGCGTTCCCCAAGTAGTGTTATAGGACCTCTGCTGTTCCTACCAATATAAACGATTTAGTAAACAATCTGAGCAGCCGTCTTAAGTTGTTTGTAGACGACGCTGTCGGTTATCGTCCAGTAAAGTCATCAGATGATGAAAACATCCACAACTTTGGTTGCACGATAAATCAGTCAAATTTAAAGACCGTAAATTCAACAAGTCTTAGGTATTTCAATTATGGACTACTTAAATCGGAAAGAACACACAGAAAATGTTGTGTGGGAAGGCAGACCAAAGATTGAGTTTTATTGGCAGAACATTTAGAAAATGTAACACATCTACTAAAGAGACTGCCTACACTACGCTTGTCGGTCCTCTTTGGAGTACTGCTGCACGGTCTGGCGTCCTTACCATATAGGAGTAAAGGACTACATCGAGAAAGTTCAAAGAAGAGCAGCACGTTTTGTATTATCGTGAAGTATGGGAGAGAGTGTCACTGACATGATACAAGATTTGGGATGGCCATCCATCAAATCAAAGGCGTTTCTCGTTGCGACGGAGTCTGCTCACGGAATTTCAGTCACCAACTTTCTCCTCCGAATGCGAAAATATTTTCTTGACGCCAACCTACGGAGTGAGAAAGGATCATAATAATAAAATAAGGGAAATCAGAGCTCGCACGGAAATACGTAAGTGTTCGCCTTCCCCGCGCGCGAATATTGAATATGAGTAGGTGCTACAATTACCGTAGCATCTGCATCTATTCAGACAGCCAGGCAGCCCTGAAATAATTGGCAGCTCCTGCAACAAGATCTAAGATTGTTGCAGATTGCCACAGGGCTCTGGTGGAGCTAGGGGGAAGCAATAGGGTGTACCCAGTGTGGGTCTCTGGCCATTCAGGGATCCGTGGTAATGAACAAGCCGATAGATTGGCTAGGATGGGGACAACAACTCCATTTATTGGACCGGAACCTGTCTTGACAATCACCAAGGCTATGATCAGATTAGAACTAGGGAACTGGCTTAGGAAACAGCACGTAGGATATTGGACCAAGGTCCATAAACAAAAACATGGTAAGGTAATGATGCCCAAGCCATGTTTTAAAAGAAGCTCTGTAATCCTGGAATTGAACAGGAAAGAGATCAAACTCATGACTGGACTGATGACCGACCATGGGAACTTCAAAAAAACATCTACACACAATGGGTATATTGGAAGAGGACCGTAAAAGTAGGATCTGTGATGAGGGTGAAGAAACTGCATCACACCTAATCTTTGAATGCATGGCTTTGAAGAGTAAAAGATACAGAATCTTCGGGACAACCAGACCTGAAGAAATTGTGTCTAACAAAAAACTGGTAGAGGGACTCCTTTTTTTATAAAAAAAAATTCTTTATTTCCACAACAATACTAATTATACATATTAACCCACCTCCTAACATGATTAGTGGGCCATAAATTGATAAATGAAATTGGGTTATAATGCAGCTTAATATTACAGTTATGTTAGTGAACTACAGTTTAAACTACTACAGTGTGTTAGTTTTCTACAACAATTGACAGTTTAATTTTACCTACTTGTTAATTATCTAACCTAGAATGACTACTAACTGCAGCGTCACAGGTGTGCCAGTAAGGTACAAACCTACTTAGAATAGCCAGGCTCCACGAGCTAACCCCGAGGAGTATGCCCCTGACACTGGGCTGGCCAAAGTTAGTATTTGCTGCAGTTTCCTAAATTAATGTCCTAAATCTAAGTCCTACGTCATAATCGGTGCTTTAGTCATAATCGGTGGTATTGACCCCCCACCCCCTAGTCGCGTACGTGGCGGTTTCCAACTGATAGAATCGGCCATTCCACGCACAGGCGGTATGGGAATGGGATCTATGAATTGGCACCTATTCTTGGTCTCTCAGGTATTCTGTTAACACTTTCCGTGATACCTCATCTGCCGGAGCATTCAAAATGTGAAAAGTGTCTTCTTGTCTGAGTAGGTGGTATGTGTCATTGTTCGGAAGTCTGTCTCGGAGTGTTGTCGCGACATCATTGAAGAGAGGGCACTCGAAAACCACATGGTCGGGAGTTCCCTCTGCCGCGCCACAGTCACACTCGGGGTTGCCCTTTTTTCCAAACCGACTTAGATATGTCGGATGGGGTCCATGACCAGTGAGAAAGTGAATAAGTCCTCGTGTAGGTTCAAAGTATTTCATACCCCCACGCTCTTTTACGTCAGGTAAGAACTGGAAGGTTCTTCTCCCCGTTTCTTCTTCCTCCCATGCCCTCTGCCAAAGTTCCTACCCTCTGTTTCGTATTTCCCTCTTATCCTCCACCCTCACGCCCATGATCTCTATTATTTTCTCCCTGTTCCCCTTTTTGGCCCAGTACCATGCCGCTTGCTCACGTATCTTGATATCTAGCGGGCAGAGCTCCATTATGAGGGACTCCTTGCACTATTTAAGGGCACTGGTTGGCTTTACTAGATATACAGGGAGCGATACCGCACAATAAACATAGTTTCGGTGAGGGCAGTGGCGGGTTAGACCTAAGCTGTTTTAGCTCTCCTGTTAAAATCAAATCAAATCAATCCCCGCGCGGAAGGACGACGGTTCAGTCCCGCGTCCGGCCATCCTGATTTAGGTTTTCCGTGATTTCCCTAAATCGCTCCAGGCAAATGCCGGGATGGTTCCTTTGAAAGGGCACGGCCGACTTCCTTCCCCATCCTTCCCTAATCCTATGAGACCGATGACCTCGTTGTTTGGTCACGTCCCCCAAACAACGAACCAACCAACCAAACAATCCCCGCGCGCTAACCGAGCGGGGTGGCGCAGTGGTTAGACACTGGACTCGCATTCGGGAGGACGACGGTTCAATCCCGCGTCCGGCCATCCTGATTTAGGTTTTCCGTGATTTCCCTAAATCACTCCAGGCAAATGCCGGGATGGTTCCTCTGAAAGGGCACGGCCGACTTCCTTCCCAATCCTTCCCTAATCCGATGAGACCGATGACCACGCTGTCTGGTCTCCTTCCCCAAACCAACCAACCAACCAACCAACCCGCGCTCTGTTCGAGATTGGAATTTTAGGGAATTATTATGAAGGTGGTTCGATGGAGCCTCTGCCAGGCGCTCGAGTGGGATTTGCGGAGCACCCATGTAGATGTAGACGTAGATATGAGGAGCCAGCTGACGTGCCAGGATCGAGCAGGCGGCGCGGGGAGACGCGGCGTAGCAGCGGCGACGGGCCGCGCCACACGTGGGACGGCGCTATCGTCCGCGTCCGCTTCCTCGGCTTCGAGTGCCAGATAACGGGCTTCCGCGCCGGACCTGTCGCTCTGCGGCGCCGGCCGCCATCCCCGGCTGTCACGAGGCGGTCCAGCCTGTCCTGGAACTGGTATTTGGGTCCAGAGTCCTTCCATCGAATGTACAGGACGCCATCGTCGCGTTTCCTCATACCTTTCCCAACCTATGTGCCCCTCGCCCAGATAAATTACTGCTCTTCGAGAGGAGTCGGATTCGGACCACCTCTTAGAAATGCGTACCGTTTAGTTCGTCGGGTTGACAGTGGTATCCACAGGAAATTCTTGGTAAAAGCCCGAGGTATGTGATTGTTATTTTGTATCGCGACAGCTCTAGACATCCACGTCATTGTTTTATTGGGCTCTTTCAAAGAGTCTGCAGCTTGTGGTCTAGTGGCGCCGGCACGGTAGCTCTGCGTGTTCGGTCAGAGAGTTAGCTGCCCTCTGTAATAAAACTGAGTTAATGGGTCAACGACGAACTGAAACGGCTGTCTTGCGATGCTTCCGTCCTCAGCAGATACAACGAACGAAAACGAACAAAATGAGATTTAAAAAAAAGTGGCTAGTGTTGCTGCCTCTGGATCACGGGGTCCCGCGTTCGATTCCCAGCCAGGTTGGGGATTTTCTCAGACCATGGACTGGGTGTTCGTGTTGTCCTCATCATTTCATCATCGCTCATGGAAGAGACGACACTGGACTAAGTACAGATTTTGAATTTGTACAGGCGCTGATACCGCGCAGTTGAGCGCCCCACAAACCAAACCACCATCATCATCATCTTTCAAAAAGCACGTAGTCACTGCTCTTGTTCTTCTCAAAACTACTTCATCCTGCTGCTGTGGGTGTGTCACCTTTTTTGTGGCCAAGCGTTTCTCAGTCTCAGACTTTTTTATGTTAAGACTTTTATCCATTTTGGATGTCGAACACTGCGACTTCATGAATAAAGGTTTCCATAAATTACCGCAACCAGTTGCCTTCTGTTTTATTCTTGAGTTTTTATTTTCCATTTCCGGTTTCGAATCGCCTAGCGATTCATCATCAGATGGTACTTACACTGAAGAGCCAAAGCAACTGGTACACCTGCCTAATATCGTGTAGCACTCCGCGAGCAGGTAGAACAGTCACATCACGACGTGGCGTGGACTCCGGTAATGTCTGAAGTAGTGCTGTAGGGAATTGACGCCATGAATTCTGCAAGGCTGTTTATAAATCCGTAGGAGTACGAGGCGATGGAGGCAATGTGTCCCATATTTTCTCAATAATTTTCATGTCTGGAGAGTTCGGTAACCAGTGGAAGTGTGTCCTTGGAGCCACTGTGTAGCAATTCTGGACGTTTTGGGTGTCGTATTGTCCTGCTGGAATTGCCCAATGGACATGACTGGATGCAGGCTGTCGGACAGGATACTTACGTACGCGTCACCTGTCAGAGTCGTATCTAGATTTATCAGGGGTCCCATATCATTCCAACTACGCTCCACGCAATTACAGAGCCTCTGCCAGCTTGAACAGTCCCCTGCCGACATGCACGGTTCATGGATTCATGAGGTTGTCTCCATACCCGTACACGTCCATCCGCTCAATACAATTTGAAAACTCGTCCGACAAGGCGACATGTCATCAACAGTCCAATATCGGTGTTGACGGGGCCAAGCGAGGATTAAAGCTTTGTGCTATGCAGTCGTCAACGGTACACGAGTGGGCCTTCAGTTCCGAAAACCCTTATCGACGGTATTTCGTTGAATGACTGGCACGCTGACGCTTGTTGATGGCCCAGCGACGTAATCTCCAGCCGTTTGCGGAAGGGTTGCACTTCTGTCACGTTGAACGATTGTCTTCAGCTGTCGTTGGTTCCGTTCTTGCAGGATCTTTATCCGGCCGCAGAGAAGCCGGAGATTTCATGTTTTACCGGATTCCTGATATTCACGGTACACTGGTGAAATGGTCGTACGGGGAAATCTCCACTCCATCGCTACTCGGAGATGCTGTATCCCATCGCTCGTACGCCGACTATAACACAAAGTTCTAACTCACTTAAATCTTGATAACCTGCCATTGTAGCAGCAGTAACCGACGTAACAGCTGCGCCAGACACTCGTCCTCATATTGGCGTTGCCAACCGCAGCGCTGTATTCTGCCTGTTTACATATCTCTGTATTCGAATATGCATACCTATACTAGTTTGTTTGGCGCTTCAGTGTATTTACGAGGGGAGTACCCAAAAAAGCGGAATTATTTTTTAAAAAGCTATGTATTTTCAAATTGTTTACAAAACAGCCTTATACCTTTCAAAATACTCTCCATTACAACTAATACATTTGTCCGACTGGTGCTTCCACTGCTCGAAACATTTTTGTAGTTATCTTTAGAAATGGCTGACAACTCCTTCCTCGTTTTATTCCTGACTTCTTCATTGTTGGCAAATCGGTGTCCTTTCACGGCCTTTTCATTCGCGGAAATAAGAAAAAGTCGCACAGCGCCAGGTTAGGCGAGTAAGGTGCGCAGGGCAGCGGAATCACACCATTTTCAGCCAAAAACAGTGTAACAGAGATGGCTGTGTGAGCAGGTGCGTTGTCGCGTTGGGAGCAGTGTGTCACAAATCGGACTGAACCGATCTCCAAGATAACCTACTAATCTCTGACAGTTGATTGTCTGTCGACGGCCTGTGAGCACAAGCTCCTGATTTTTTTTTCTTTTCTTTAATATTTTCGTCGATTCGAACAGTTGATGGACATCCAGAACGAGTTCAATTTTTGCAGTCGTGCCTTCCTCAGCTGCGTCTAATATTACGGTATATTGATAATTTTTACTTTATGGAGCGTCTGACTACAACTGAATGAAACACAATTTTCGTCCCATACTCGTTTCGCCTTTATTTTCTGTAAGGCATCTTCAGTGGCCTGGAATATGTACATGTTTTTGCTATTTAGTTTACAACAGGAGCGTAATATGTAGAAAATCGTCCACGCAACCTGTAAGTACACTTCAAAATATTACTACATACGAGCGTTGAAACTTTAATAGTGGCAACTATTTATTTACAGCCCGTACAAAATAGATACGTGTTTCAAAGATTTACTGACCTTCAGAGTAGTCACCAGCATTGTGTATAACCCGTTGCCAGCGATGTGGAAGTCGTAGGATACTCTTAGCAGTGCCAGTTGTGTTGACAGTTCGAGCGGCGCGGTCTATTGCCCGACCAATTTGTAGCAGTTCTGAAGCGAAAGCCGTGAATTGTTTCCTTCAGTTTAGAAATGGAGTTGAACTCACGAAGACTTAAGTCTGGGGAGTGCAGTACGTGGTATAGCACTTAGCAGTCCCATCAGTCAAACAAATCAGTAACAAATGAAACTTCCTGGCAGATTAAAACTGTGTGCCGGACCGAGACTCGAACTCGGGACCTTTGCCTTTCGCAGGCAAGTGCTCTACCAACTGAGCTATCACGCCCCGTCCTCACAGCTATAATTCCGCCAGTACCTCGTCTCCTACCTTCCAAACTTCACAGAAGCTCTCCTGCGAACCTTGCAGAACTAGCACTCCTGGATGAAAGGATATTGTGGAGACATGGCTTAGCCTCAACTTGGGGGCACACTCCGCTGTAGAGTGATAATTTCATTCTAAAACCAGTAAGAGCTTGCACTGTACGTGCTTGAGCATTGTCCTACAAAATGATGGTCATGTCCTGCAGAAAGGCTCATCACTTCTGTCCCTATGCTGTCCACTCCCCTGACTTGACAAACCGCAGCGTACTTCGGACTTCTTGAGATGTGTGGAAAGTAGCCAAAAAGTATGTTAACTTCCTAGGTACTTGCTGCGTGAATATTACACTTTCCAACAGAACAATTGAGAAGGAGCTGATTTTTGATAAAATATTCTCAGTCTATTTCTCGCATCAGGTTTGAGTATAAATGCGAGATTTCATGCACACGGCACAGACTGTACACTGTATGGAAAGGAAAGAACGAAAATATATTAGGGTGTAAATTCCTCTCTACACAAGGACAGATTCGACAACACTGGAGAAGGCAATCGGCAGATCCTTACAAACGAAATCACCTCAAGCGATTGTGGGAAACTACGGAAAACATGTATGGATGGGAATTGTAGACATCCCCCTTGCGTCACGTCTTCTCGTCACATGACGGGCTTCTACTGACACCGATTCAGTTATTTACTACATCCCGTGAGGTATTTCAAATCGGCCACAGTGTTCGAATTGAAAATAATAACGAGACAGATTTCAGATAGGTTGTCCTATTAGCTTGTCCCGAAAGCCTGGAGCTCCATCTTCAGTCATTCTTAGAATTAGTTGCAGACATGAACTCTGGATACGTTTTGTAATATGTGAACACATAAAGGTGCAACATGGCTTCAGTTAAACTGGCAGGATAAATCAGTTCTAAGGTTGGAGGCAGGGAAAGGAATGTGTATAGTACAGCACCACTGCTTTCAAAATATCCTTCGGGTTGAGGAAAAGGTTATGTACATTTACCTCTACCTATTATGTAATTATATTCTTAAATATTTTCCAAGATCTTAGTGTTTCATGCCAGAAGAAATGTATAATGTTTCATGTTTTTCTAGTAATGGGGCTGCATAATGGTGGAAAGTTCCACTGAATTTGATATGAACTGTAGAATAGCTTAGGTTCTGTACCAAACGACAAGCGTTTGCCACTGACGTAATTTTAATTTTAAAGTATCTCAAAAATTTACAGCGTGGAAGCTCCATTCGAGGTTCGGACATCATACAACAGTTCATTTTTGTAACTACACTGGGCCACTTATCAAAACTGAAGTAGTAATGCGTGCCAGGAACAGTTCGTCCTTACGAAACTTAACTTCTCATCAATATTCAGTAGGGAGCTAAAGAGCAAGTGGCAGGTGCGCAGGTGACGGCCTAGTCCTGGTAACGCGGCTCCTTTAGCTTGTTGCTACAGCTCAGGGCCACACTGCTAACTTCACAGGTCCCTCAATAATTTCAGAAAACTGGCACTAACTGCTTTGCGACAGACATTCAGACATTATTGTTGTCTGTCTAAATTTGTGTAAACCAATCACTACAGTGGTCACACGATGGTCGATGTGAGTCGGGGACAGTTTCTTATTTTACAGCCAAACCACGAGCGCAAATGGAAAGACTTGATGTAAGTTAAACGTGAAGGAGTGATCGATTGTGAAAGAAGGAAGAAAGAAATATTTAACCTCCTGTAGACCCATGAATAAAAAGGTTGCCGTAAAATATCGCTGCTTCTCTAAATACTAATCTGTATAATAAGCAAACACGCCTGCACTTTCCCGACTTCGTAGCTGGCGTGTCATGCCACTTGTATGGGAATTACACTTTAACGTAGTATCCAAACGAAGCTCCAACTTACAATTATTTTCTATTCTGAAACGCTCACGTAGTGTGTTATATGAACATCGGTAAGAGGTCACAACTGAGTCCAACGGCACAGATGTGGGAACCTTTAGTAACACATTCCCAGACAAAATAAATACAAATTGTAGAGTGTAAAACAATAGCCGCGACCAGTCACAACAGAAAAACAGGAAAAAATGACGTCCTGTTGTGATCGGCAGAAGTTATTATTCTGCAACGTATAAAGGAGCAGTCACAGAGTTCAACTACATCTATTACGGATAAAATATATTAAATGCAAGCTAATAAGATACATTAAATACAAGCTACGAATTCCTCTCCAGTCCTAGCCTCTTTATCTCACAGTTGCATTTGCATCCTACGTCCTCAATTATTTGCTAGATGTATTCGAATCTCTGTCTTCCTCTACGGTTTTTGCCCTCTACAGCTCCCTCTAACACTATGGAAGTCATTCCCTGATGCCTCAACACATGTCCTATCATCTTGTCCTTTCTCCTTGTCAGTGTTTCCCACATATTCCTTTCGTCACCGATTCTGTGCAGAACCTCCTCATTCCTTACCCTATCAGTCCACCTAACATTCGTCTGTAGCACCACATATAAAATGCTTCGATTCTCTTCTCTTCTGGTCTCCCCACAGTCCATGTTTCACTACCATACAGTGCTGTGCTCCAAACTTGACTTCTCAGAAATTTCTTGCTTAAATGAAGGTGTGTGTTTGAGAGTAATAGACTTCTCTTGGCCAGGAATGCCCTTTTTGCCAGTACTAGTCTGCTTTTGTTGTCATCCTTGGTCCGTCCGCCCTTGGTTATTTTGCTGTCTAGCTATCAGAATTCCTAAACTTCATCTATTTCGTGGATCATCAACGCTGATGCTTAAGTTTCTCTCTGTTCTCATTTCTGCTACTTTTCATTACTTTCGTCTTTCATCGATTCTGCACTCATTAGATGGTTCATTCCATTCAGCAGATAATGTAGTTCTTCACTTTCACTCGGGATAGGAATGTCATCAGCGAATCGTATCATTGGTATACTTTTACCTTGAATTTTGATTGCACTCTTGAAACTTTCTTTTATTTGGATGATTGCTTCTTCGATGTACAGCTTGAACAGTAGAGGCGAAGGACTACATCCTTGTCTTACACACATTTTTAACCGAATCCTTCGTTCTTAGGCTTCCGCTCTTGTTATTCCCTCTTGGGGGCCGGCCGCTGTGGCCGAGCGGTTCTAGGCGCTTCAGTCTGTAACCGCGCGACCGCTACGGTCGCAGGTTCGAATCCTGCCTCGGACATGGATGTGTGTGGTGTCCTTAGGTTAGTTAGGTTTAAGTTGTTCTACGTCTGATCTCAGATGTTAAGTCGCATAGTGCTCAGAGCCATTTGAACCATTCCCTCTTGGGGACTTGTACAAATTGTTCAAAATGGCTTTAAGCACTATGGGACTTAACATGTGAGGTCATCAGTCCCTAGACGTAGAACTACTAACCTAAGAACATCACACACACCCATGCCCGAGGCAGGATTCGAACCAGCGACCGTAGCAGCTGCGCGGTTCCGGACTGTAGCGCGTGGAACCGCTCGTCCACAGCAGGCGGCGTACAAATTGTATATTTCCCGTTTCTCCGTACAACTTATCCTCATTTTTTTCAGAATTCCGAACATCTTACACCATTTAAGATTGTCAAACGCATTTTCCAGGTTTACAAATCGTATGAAACTGTCTTGATTTTTCTTCAGTGTTGCTTCCATTATCAACGGTAACGTCACAATTGCTTCTCTGGTGCGTTTATCCTTCCTAAAACCATTTGATCGTCATCTAACACAATGTCATTTTTCTCAATATTGCCGGGCTCGGAGACCGAGAGGTTCTAGGCGCTTCAGTCCGAAACCGCGCGACTGCTACGGTCGAAAGTTCGAATCGTGCCTCGGGCATGGATGTGTGTGATGTCCTTAGGTTAGTTAGGTTTAAAGTTTTAGGGGACTCATGACTTCAGATGTTAAGTCCCATAGTGCTCAGAGCCATTTGAATCATTTTCTCAATATTATCGAAGAGTTCAAAAATGGCTCTGAGCACTATGGGACTTAACTTCTGAAGTCATCAGTCCCCTAGAACTTAAAACTACGTAAACCTAACTAAACCGAGCGGGGTGGCGCAGTGGTTAGACACTGGACTCGCATTCTGGAGGACGACGGTTCAATCCCGCGTCCGGCCATCCTGATTTAGGTTTTCCGTGATTTCCCTAAATCACTTCAGGCAAATGCCGGGATGGTTCCTCTGAAAGGGCACGGCCGCCTTCCTTCCCAATCCTTCCCTAATCCGATGGTCTACTTCCCCAAAACCAACCAACCAACTAACCTAACTAACCTAAGGACATCGCACACATCCATGCCCGAGGCTGGATTCGAACCTGCTACCGTAGCGGTCGCGCGGTCCCAGACTGAAGCGCCTAGAACCGCTCGGCCACACTGGCTGGCTATCGAAGAGTTAAAATTATGTGGTAGTCTTTGAAAGGATATCAGGATAACCTTTTTGTACCTCACCGAAGCTGATCGCATCAAGGGGGGACTTGTTTATAGGATCTTCAGTGGCACACGGTAAGTCGAAGATGTTTTGTCCTCGCAGAGCACCCGGCCAGAGACTCTGGTGCGTCCCTAAAGACGTCCTTGAAATGACACTTTCGGTCGGCAAGCTGCATCAGTGGGTGGAGTCCGTGTCTCTTTAGGACAGTACATTTGTGTCACCCGCGAGTTGGCGTAGCTTTGTTTGCCCATCGATGCGTGTGTGTGTGTGTGTGTGTGTGTGTGTGTGTGTGTGTGTGTGTGTCCGGCGGTCAGATCGCCACGGCTGGCAACGCTGCGGACCGCCTGCCAACTTGACCCGCGCCACAAAAGACGCTAGCGGCCGGGCGGCCGGGCCAGGCAGCGGCCGCAGCCACCGCGCGACGCTTCCGAAAAAGACGACCGCTCGTCGAAACACATTGCCGGCGCGCGTAATGGATGCGGTCCGCATCGGGCAGCAGCCGCGATTAGGCCGGCCAGATAAATGCGTCGTACAAATTAACTTGCGCGGCGCCCATTGTCCCGCGCTGGCACGCAGAGGACCGCGGGCAGAGTCGCAGCCGCACGCCGAGGGCCGGGGTTCGGCCCGTGTCTGCACTTCAGCGTGCTGGCGGACTCGCCACTCCCGTTCCTTGCTCCTGCTCTTCTCTCCCCTGCATCTCAACTGCAATGCACTGTAAACATTCACTGCACATCTTTGACATATTCCGAAATATCAAACGGTTCAAATGGCTCTGAGCACTATGGGACTTAGGTCATCAGTACCCTAGACTTAGAATTACTTAAACCTAACCAACCTAAGGACGTCACACACATCCATGCCCGAGGCAGGACTCGGTGCCCCACTGCAGACTCCTAACTAAGGTACGAACATATGGGATTGGTTCCCAAGTATGTGAGTGGCTCGAAGACTTCCTAAGTAATAGAACCCAGTACATTGCCCTCGATGGTGAGTGTTCATCGGAGGTGGGAATTTCACCTGGAGTGCCCCAGGTCCGCTGTTGTTTTCTACCTACATAAATGGATAGGGTGGATAGCAATGTGCGGCTGTTTGCTGATGATGCTGTGGTGTACGGAAAGGTGTCGTCGTTGAGCGACTGTAGGAGGATACAAGATGACTTGGACAGGATTTATGGTTGGTGTAAAGAATGACAGCTAATTCTTAATATAGATAAATGTGAATTAATGCAGGTGAATAGGAAAAAGAATTATGTAATGTTTGAATACTCCATTAGTAGTGTAGTCACGTCGATTAAATATTTGGGCGTAACATTGCAGAGCGATATGAAGTGGGACAAGCATGTAATGGCAGTTGTGGGGAAGGCGGATAGTCGTCTTCGGTTCATTGGTAGAATTTTGGGAAGATGTGGTTCATCTGTAAAGGAGACCACTTATAAAACACTAATACGACCTATTCTTGAGTAGCGCTCGAGCGTTTGGGATCCCTATCAGGTCGGATTGCAATTCAGAGACGGGCTGCTAGATTTATTACTGGTAGGTTTGATCATCACGCGAGTGTTACGGAAATGCTTCAGGAACTCGGGTGGGAGTCTCTAGAGGAAAGGAGGCGTTCTTTTCGTGAATCGCTAGTGAGGAAATTTAGAGAACCAGCATTTGAGGCTGACTGCAGTACAATTTTACTGCCGCCAACTTACATTTCGAGGAAAGACCACAAAGATAAGAGAGATTAGGGCTCGTACAGAGGCATATAGGCAGTCATTTTTCCCTCGTTCTGTTTGGGAGTGGAACAGGGAGAGAAGATGCTAGTTGTGGTACGAGGTACCCTCCGCCACGCACCGTATGGTGGATTGCGGAGTATGTATGTAGATGTAGATGTAGAGGATTCGAACCTGCGACCGTAGCAGCAGCGCGGTTCCGGACTGAAGCGCCTAGAACCGCTCGATCACAGCGTCCGCCTCGAAATACCATTCTCGACTTCGTTATGATGATTTGAAAATGGTTCTCGGTCCGAAACTAGTCATCGAATGAATATAAAGTAAAAATTTACAACTTGGACTGGTTTTTCGTTCTATTACTTCTCTGAATGTTCAATTTAGCTTATGGGAATGCAGTCGAGTAGCCTTCTCGGCAACCGCCGTTATTTCGACAGGTGAAACCCCGTCGTTTCTAAGCCACAAATGCTACGAGACATCGTTGTGCACCGGGCGAGGTGGCGCAGTGGTTAGCACACTGGACTCGCATTTGGGAGGACGACGATTCAATCCCGCGTCCGGCCATCGTGATTTAGGTTTTCCGTGATTTCCCTAAATCGCTTCAGGCAAATGCCGGGATGGTTCCTTTGAAAGGGCTCGGCCGACTTCCTTCCCCATCCTTCCCTAATCCGATGAAACCGATGACCTCGCAGCTTAGTCTCCTCCCCCCAGACCAACCAACCAACATCGCTGTGTGTGGCGACTTAAGCCCTTGGTGTGCGTGGTTATGTCAACAAGGGACCAACATTCAGCGCACCGTAGACTGCTAACACCACCTCAAAACCCGGAGATACAAAACGCCAGACGTATCGACATAAAAATATTAACTAATTACGGGTAAGCAGGCGCGGCTAACAACCAAACCTCTGGACTATCAGACCAATTGTGTGATTGGATTGAGGAGTTCCTAGATAACAGGACGCAGCATGTTATTCTCAATGGAGAGAAGTCTTCCGAAGTAAGAGTGATTTCAGGTGTGCCGCAGGGGAGTGTCATAGGACCGTTGCTATTCACAATATACATAAATGACCTGGTGTATGACATCGGAAGTTCACTGAGGCTTTTTGCAGATGATGCTGTGGTGTACCGAGAGGTTGTAACAATGGAAAATTGTACTGAAATGCAGGAGGATCTGCAGCGAATTGACGCATGGTGCAGGGAATGGCAACTGAATCTCAATGTAGACAAGTGTAATGTACTGCGAATATACAGAAAGATAGATCCTTTATCATTTAGCTACAAAATAGCAGGTCAGCAACTGGAAGCAGTTAATACCATAAATTATCTGGGAGTACGCATTAGGAGTGATTTAAAATGGAATGATCATATAATGTTGATCGTCGGTAAAGCAGATGCCAGACTGAGATTCATTGGAAGAATCCTAAGGAAATGCAATCCGAAAACAAAGGAAGTAGGTTACAGTACGCTTGTTCGCCCACTGCTTGAATACTGCTCAGCAGTGTGGGATCCGTACCAGATAGGGTTGATAGAAGATACAGAGAAGATCCAACGGAGAGCAGCGCGCTTCGTTACAGGATCATTTAGTAATCGCGAAAGCGTTACGGAGATGATAGATAAACTCCAGTGGAAGACTCTGCAGGAGAGACGCTCAGTAGCTCGGTACGGGCTTTTATTGAAGTTTCGAGAACATACCTTCACCGAAGAGTCAAGCAGTATATTGCTCCCTCCTACATATATCTCGCGAAGAGACCATGAGGATAAAATCAGAGAGATTAGAGCCCACACAGAGACATACCGACAATCCTTCTTTCCACGAACAATACGAGACTGGAATAGAAGGGAGAACCGATAGAGGTACTCAAGGTACCCTCCGCCACACACCGTCAGGTGGCTTGCGGAGTATGGATGTAGATGTAGATGTAGATGTCAGACACTCAGGTCGGTACCAAACTTTGGTATGTCGATAGAGTATCAACCAAAACGCTGATTTAGTTCGTGCTACGTGCTGTCGCCCAACACAACGGGCATAAACGTTAATTAAATGTAACACCAGAACTACAGAGCAAAAGCAGATCTGTGAGCAACTAATACATTTTGCTTCCGTGGAAAAGTTGGTACAGCGTTAGCTTCTCGTGCCAAGCATCCCGAGTTCAAACCTCAATGACGACAATTTTCTTTTACTGTATTACGCGTGAAACTGTTTTATGGGACTATGTGTTTATGACACGTAAATGGGCTGTTTGGATTTTACAGCAATGCTCTCATGGCGACCTGCTTTCGCTTCGTTTCTTTTGAAGTAGTAAACCTATGGGGCGCAATTATAGTTTCACAGAATATACAGTCAGAACCGAAAAACAAAGAAACAATTACATTACACGTGGAGAAGTAATAGTAATAAGATCAATAATAAGTACATAACGTTCAACTTACGAAGCGAAAGCAGAATGTCAAAAGAACGTTACTACAAACTCCGAAAAGTCGTTTTACATAGCAGGAAAGTGTTCTCGCAGTGTTTGAACGCGGAACGTTTGGTACGACGACCGAACACACTACCTTCTCGCCCACGCGATATATACAGTACTGTTAAAGATAGGCTTTTCCTGCGATTCGTAGCTCTGGTGATACTTCTGATTGCCGCTTACGCATGGTCTACTGGACGACAGCACACAGAACGGACTAAATCGGTGTTTTGTTTGATACTCTATCGAGATACAACGTCTGATATCGATCTGAGTGTCAGACATCTGGAGGTATGGGTGTAAGTGACGCAGTACCTTCCTGAGCGCGCACTGCTAAAAGGATGTATGTCGCGGGAAAATGGTTTAACCACGGTGAACATATTCGTAGAATGAATCTTAACTGCAAAGTGTTGGTTTTACTATCGTATTTCGATGTTCGTTCACATTAAATTATCTTCACTCTGTAGTTAAAGAAACAAACTGAGAACTGCGCTACTCCTTAAATGTTTATTAACAAAAGGAAAAGTAGGCTAATGCACACCGCTTCCGGGATTCGGGGAGACGCACCGGCCCCGAATCGAATGCGCCAAGTTGATTAACGGCGAGGGCCGGTGTACCTGCCAGCTTGGGTGTGGTTTGTAGGCGGTTTCCCACAGCTGATTAGGTGAATACCGGGCTGGCACCCACATCTCTTCCCACTTCTAGGATTCGCAAACATTTAGAATAGTTCTCACGGTTTCATATGGGGTAATACTAGAGGCACGCACTTCGGGAACACGAATTCTGTCCAGCGTGGGAAGGGGAGAGGTGTGGGCAGGTAGGGCATCCGGCCACCTCCCACCACTAGCTCTGCCCCATCTAGAAATTGACATTCTGTCTTCGTGAAGATAGAGTATAAAGTCAGGAAAAAGCGGAAATAAGCAGAAGAAGAAGAAGAAGAAGAAGAACGTTGAAACTAGTGGTACCCACCAACAAAATAAAATAAATACTACATATGATGTGACTACCGTGCCAGTTACAACATAAACATACTGTATGTAAATGTTCGCACACCGAGGCCATGTTCTTGAAATGCGTAGTGAAGATCATAAATGCAGAAATAAAATAACGACTGTCATTTCTCATATGGCAAGTTCACATAATTTTCGTAAGATACCTCCGCTTTAAACTTTATGGTCGTGGGTAATTAGATTTTTGTTTCTTGACTCTATCAAATAAGCTGCACTGACTTCCTACTTGCATCTAAACTGCTCTCAGTCTCGGAAGACTAAAGAAACATTAACTCTTCATTTCACAACGTGAACAGAGAATGGAAAGATATAAACATTTTTTCTGTAGAGCGCCGTAGCTGAGGCGATAAATACTGACTTGCATTCGTTCACGTTCAGAATAAAACGTCATTAATTTCGTAGTAATAGCTCACTGTCAGTATCGGAGCACACTGCAGTGAGAAGTTGTCATTTTGTGTTCTCGGTGGGAAGGTGAATGACGCGCTCGTGCTAAATTCAAAACGACAAAGTTGTTTTGTCACAGTTTACTCAAAGGGCAATTTTTACGTGGCCCTGCTTCCTCCGTAAACTGTTCGATGTGTAAGCTATTGATTTATTGTCAGAGAATCATTTGTCACGTTGCGATCAAAAAGAAAAATTTCCCCAATTTTATAGATTATTGCTCGCATAAAACTTAAACTGAAAGAATTAGTACAGACTGCTTGTGCCGCGCGGGGTAGCAGCGTGGTCTCAGACACCTTGACACGGATCGCGCGGCTCCCATCCGTCGGAGGTTCGAGTCCTCCCTCGGGCGTGGGTGTATGTGTGTTGTCCTCAGCGTAAGTTAGTTTAAGTTAGATTAACTAGTGTGTAAGCCTAGGGACCGATGACCTCAGCAGTTTGGTCCCATAGGAACTTACCGCCGCCACCAGTCTTTGTGCGCGTGACTAATGCTACGATATCTCAGGTTTGATACTATTCGCGTAGCCAGATATTATTGTCCTTCTTCAATGGACTGACGTAAATGGAAAACTTAAGTAACTGAGTTGTAGGATCGTACATGAAAAAGTATTTAGCAGTTTAATGGACTAAATTTGTTATTGGGGAATAAAGAACGAGGAAGTAGTCGCATAATTACGGCTCATATTTTTGAAGTATCTTACTGATATAAATTCTTCAGGACTTCCTACGGAATGACAATTATCGAACTATATATAAAAAAAGTAAATTAGTAACAAACTACGGCATTTTGTTCAACATTTAAACGTCAATGGAAATATTCGGATTTAGGTTACGACATGTTCGATATCCCTGCCTCATTGGCGATGATGTGGCACAGACGAACAGCGAAGTTCTGCACGACCCGCTGAAGTGTCGGAAAATCAATACTGTCGATGACCTCATGAATGGCTGTTTTGAGATCAGCAATGATTTTGGGGCTATTGTTGTGTGGCGGCCAATCTAGGCCCATGCCAGTGGCCTCTGGGTACACCAGAGCCAGAAGTCTCCAGAGTGCCCCTCCAGGACACCAAACACACTCCTGCTTCGATGGGGCCAACCTCCGTCTTGAATGAACCACTTCTTGTCGAAATCAGGGTCACTTTGGGTACTGGGAATGCAGTCATCTTCCAAAACCTTCACGTACCGTTGGGCAGTCACTGTGCCATCAAGGAATATCGCATCGATTATCCCGTGACTGGTCATTGCACACCACACAGTTACCTGCTGAGGGTGAAGAGACTTCTCGATCGCGAAATGCGGGTTCTCAGTCCCGCAAATTTTGCTTATTGGCGGAACCATCCAAATGAAACCTGGTATCGTCGCTAAACCAAACCATATTCACATTAAGGTCTTGGCGAAACACGCCCGATGTTCCACGGCAATGGGGCTTAATGGCTGTTGATTCCCACCTGTTGGGCACTCGTCTGATCTATTTCCTAGGGCTGGTTTGAAACACAGCGCACGTCTACTCGATGTTTTCAGGCGTTTTCACCCTTCTTGGACGATCTACGTAGCACACCTTGAACTCGGTCGCAATCTCCCTTGGTGGCCGGTGTAGCCGAGCGGTTCTAGTCGCTTGTCTGGAACTACGCGACCGCTACGGTCACAGGTTCGAATCCTGCCTCGGGCATGGATGTGTGTGTTGCCCTTAGGTTAGTTAGGTATAAGTAGTTCTAAGTTCTAGGGGACTGATGACAGATGTTTAGTCCCATAGTGCTCAGAGCCAGGTGATGATGATGATGATGATGATGATGTTTGGTTTGTGGGGCGCTCAACAGCGTGGTTATCAGCGCCCGTACAATTACCCAATCTTTTCTCAGTCCAATTGCGCCACTTTCCTGGATGATGATGAAATGATGAGGACAACACAAACACCCAGTCATCTCGAGGCAGGTGAAAATCCCTGACCCCGCCGGGAATCGAACCCGGGACTCAGAGCCAGGTGAACCATTTGAATCTCCCTTGGGGCTGCAGTTGGGCTGTTGTTGTTACTCACATAGTAGACTTCAGAAGCGCTATTACGCTCAGGCACGTTGTACCGCGACATTTCACGTGCAAATAGCCGACAACAACAAAGCGCGTGCGCATGCGTATACTAATTCCCATTATGCCCCGCGGCCAACTGTGCAGTGTGAGCGTCCTAGTGCAAACCGTTCAGAAGTTATGACTATTTTATGTCATAGAGTTCAATAACTGTCACCCCGTATGTTCTGCATTCTCTCCGCCACACACCGTCAGGTGGCTTGCGGAGTATAGATGTAGATGAATACGTAACGAGTAATTGCAACAAAATATTCATAGCCACATCCAAATACTGATTCCTGCTCTTATTGCTTGTTCACCTGTACTGGATGTGTTACGCGGAAGCGCTGTGCCAGCATGTCCGTGCGTCGCTCCACTGCTGAAAACGTCCGCCGTCGGTGAAACTGGTGCGCAGGAAAATCGGACGGAAAATAAACCCTCAGCGTCCTGTTTTTCTTTTCTTTCTCCCTGGAGCAGCTTCCCCGCTCTGCGAGGCAGAGAGAGAGAGCTCGGGACTGCATCTTTCGCCGGCATCGGGAGGCACTCATTTGAATACAACTCTGAGAACACTTGTTCAACGTCGCGATGCCCGCCGGATAGGCGGCTGCCCGCGCGCGCCCGTCTCGCGTTGCGCCTCGGATTCTGCGTCTGTTAAAAACCACGCATCTGCGACGCGCCGGCCGCTCCTGGCAGGCTCCCGAAGTCACGTGCTTCCTGCGACTACACTCCCAGCCGCCTCACGACATTTCAAACCTCACCGTGACATTAAAAAAAAAAGCATTCTGTGCTCCTCGTTTCGTTTTCAGACTGAAGCTGTAGAGTATTTAAGCTAGAAGTAATTACATAAAGGCACAATTGTAGCAATAAAAAAAATGCCTCTCGCAAAATTTCGTGCTGCGCCTATTTCTGGCAGTTGAAGATTGGCAACACTGTTCAAATGGCTCTGAGCACTATGGGACTTAACATCTGAGGTCATCAGTCTCCTAGACTTAGAACTACTTAAACCTAACTAACATAAGGACATCACACACATCCGTGCCCGAGGCAGGATTCGAATCTGCGACCGTAGCGGTCGCGCGGTTCCAGACTGAAGCGCCTAGAACCGCTCGTCCACTCCGGCCGGCTGGCAACACTGTAATCACATGTACGGTAACTACCTTTGTCAGCACATACCGATGATTCTGTGCAGTTGGTGCAGTGAATATTGTTTTGGATTAGGATGTAGGAAGTCTAGGTTGGTTGGTTGGTTGGTTGCTTGGGGAAGGAGACCAGACAGCGTGGTCATCGGTCTCATCGGATTAGGGAAGGAAGTCGGCCGTGCCCTTTCAGAGGAACCATCCCGGCATTTGCCTGGAATGATTTAGGGAAATCACGGAAAACCCAAATCAGGATGGCTGGACGCGGGATTAAACCGTCGTCCTCCCGAATGCGAGTCCAGTGTCTAACCACTGCGCCACCTCGCTCGGTGGAAATCTAGGGTTCGATTTCGGATAGAGAGGTATTTGTTTTTATTTGCCACTTTCGGTCTGCTATATGATACTGTAATATACACCGTTTTACAAGCCACACGTATTTACACTGTTTCCATACTTGATCATCTACTTCTACATCTACATCCACATGGATACTCTGAAAATCACATTTAAGTGCCCGGCAGAGGGTTCATCGAACCACCTTCACAATTCTCTATTATTCCAATCTCGAACACCTATATCTTTCCATGTGGGCTCTGATTTCCCTTATTTTATCGTGATGATCGTTCCTCCCTATGTAGGTCTGTGTCAACAAAATATTTTCGCATTCGGAGGAGAAAGTTGGTGATTGGAATTTCGAGAGCAGATTCCGTCGTAACGAAAAACGCCTTCTTGTAATGATTTCCAGCCCAAATCGTGTATCATTTCCGTGACACTCTCTCCCATATTTCACGACAATACAAAACGTGCTGCCTTGACAGTAATAATAATAATAATAATAATAATAATAATAACAACACATGGAGATACTTACTCAATAGCATGCCTTGATCAGACTCAATGCTAAAGGCATTTAGTGGTTCCATGGAGATAATACATACAAAAGGTAACCAAGTTTGGAAATTATTTGCAAAGTACGTTGCTATCCCCACTGGCGACGTAAGCCCATAACGTAACGTTATGGACCTCGACGTAGCCAGAATAACAGTTGGTACAAATCGATGGGACCATTGGAGGAGGTTGCACGGAAAATAGGTTTGGAATCTAGTAGAAGTTGGGGTGCGAAACAATTTACGTCCACGACGTGCAAAAGGCTGCTTTAAAAGCTGACCATTGAAAATCGTTGTACTTCCATTTCTGTGTTCCTAGTACGTAAGTGCAAATATTTAGTAGAACACAGACTGCAATCGCTGTAAGACGATTAACATGCCAGATACCACGCAGAGTACGTTTAGCAAATAAAAACAAATATGCCTCGACCCAGAATCGAATCTACGACCTCCTGCATGCTAACCCGGAACGCTATTCACTGCGCCAACTGCACAGAACGACTGCTTTTTGCTCACAGAAGCAGTTAACCGTAAATGTGAATACAGTGTTGCCAGATTGTCAGACTTAAACGCCCATTAACGGCCGAAAACACGCTTAGGACGAAATTTTGTGAAAGAATTTTTTTGTTGTTGTTGCTAGTATGTGAGGAATCGTGCTACGAAGTCAGAGTGTGCGAATTCTTCTTCACCACGCATAAATAAAGACTTATTTCTGGATATTTTGTTTATGTATTTTACCCATTTGCTAATATCACACCAGCTTCGTCCACAATGCGCTACACACTTACAATGACTTACAAAGAAGATTCTTGGATAACATAATGTTTACAGATTAATTCTTACAATAAAGTCATAACAGCAACCAGCCACTGTTAACAATACTACTTATTAAAAACAAATAGCATCGTTACCAGCTCAGGTGGTAAAATCACATATCGCTTATGTCGTACATGTGTGTCGGCTGGTTTCTTGGGTGGTTGATTGGTTGATTGGGGAAGGCCGTGAACTTTCAAAGAGACAATTCCCTAATACGATTTAGGGAAATCACGGAAAACCAAAATCGGGATGGCCGGCTGCGGGTTCGAACCGTCATCCTCCCGAATGCGAGTCCAGTTTGCTAACCACTGCGCCAGCTCGCTCGGTGCGTTCGATGGGATAAGAGCTGACATCGTTTTATCTTAGCAAAATCGAAGGTGGCCCACATTAGCGAACTGTTGACTGCTTTTGAAGCAGTTCGTATATTGCCGAATAATACGCAAGCGTGAACGTTCCTACGCTTTGAAGTTACCGACAAATAATTCGACCACACGGAAGTATATCTACAAACATAGCGATTTACGAAATGAAATGGTCCCAAATAACGCAGCTGTCGGAAAAATTACGGTATGTACATAAACGTTACAACAGAAGATTCGTAAGGCATAAGTATTTCACTATACGCAGCTTACAGTAAATGAACGTTAATTATGACCAATATAAAAATAAAGCTGTTCATCACAAAAATATTATGTAAACAGATGTTCTGTTTTTACTTTATTATTAAGAATTAAGCATAATTTTTACGCAGCCACAGTGTGACAACGTCAAGTTACAACTGAGCATTCATATTTCCCATTTATACAACTGTTGTCCAATGCGTCATTGACGAACGTAATGCTAAAAGGCAGTGCTTCTGCCGGATCGCAGAATAACGGATGAGTTACTTGTAAAATATAATTAAATGTGATGCTGAGTAGGATTATATATACAATCCGTACGGAGTTGTTCTGACCTGACTTGAGACGTGCTGCATCACATACTAATCGTAGAGGATATGCCAACTAGAGTAATACAAATAGTATATTTCTGTAAAATAGTATAATGGTATAAAATTGACAGTATTCCCAGAAAAAGTACATGTTGCCTTCTGTAGCTGTAGATTTTCGTATTCGATGGACGTAAAGCTCTGGAGACATGGCGAGATACCCCCAAGCGAAATTTTAAAAGCAGTTTATCAGTTTAATTTCTGTATTTTTTCTTTATAATTTGATCCTGATTAACTGTGATTTACATCGATATATTTGCTGTTAACCGTATTGTTTCAGCTTCCTTCAGTGATACATTTTAAGAGGTAATAATATAATTATATGGAGGTTGGTTGGTTTGGGGAAGGAGACCAGACAGCGTGGTCATCGGTCTCATCGGATTAGGGAAGGATTGGGAAGGAAGTCGGCCGTGCCCTTTCAGAGGAACCATCCCGGCATTTGCCCGGAGTGATTTAGGGAAATCACGGAAAACCTAAATCAGGATGGCCGGACGCGGGATTGAACCGTCGTCCTCCCGAATGCGAGTCCAGTATCTAACCACTGCGCCACCCCGCTCGGTCCTTTATATGGAGGATATTCTATGTATTACACGAACAGCTATTGACATACATGAGGACAGGTTTCATGAAGTAGTGGATAAGTTAAATACAGACTGCATAAGCTTAAATGAAGGTTCCTATTTACATTAACGGTACGTTTTGTTGATACAGATTAAAGGGTAAATACAGTTCATATAGTTCGTAACGCAGACGGGACATACACCTGCAGGGAATGGCGGTAGGTTCTTCTTAGTAACAACACTGGGCACCGGTTTCGCAACTGCAGGCTCTGTCTCATTACAGACTGACTTCACCTCTCTCCAAACCACCCACAAAGCTAGCGAGCACCAGCTCCCAGCAATAATACAACTCTTGATCTCATCCCCTCCTATGATACAATGTTAAGTTAGCAACAGAGAGAACATGTACTTCACAGCGATTATTTTATTTTCTCGAATAACGTAATAGCAGCATTACTAAGCCACGCAGCGAGATCACGAACACATTTGCGTCAAGGAAGAATGAAAAGGCGGCGGCCTGCGACTACACACATCCCCCGCTAATGGAATCAGCGGACAGTAACAAGCAATTTGTCGAGGGAAATCATTTACAAATATGATTGCTTCATTTATGGGACGGGCCACCGGGCAGCGTTCCAAGAGGCGCCGTGCTCTGCTCTGCCCTGCTGATAGGCGCCGAGCCGGCCTCTGTGGCCAATTATCTCTCTCTGCCAGTCGGCGCCAGTACCTTTTTCTGCCTCACTTCACACTCTCCGTCGGCGCTCGTCTCTGCATCTTCACCATAATAATTGGCCATTGGACGTGTGCTGCATATTTACCGCCGGTTGATGACCTACAAACGCTTTTTTATTGGAAATTCGTGACCGTATTGCGCCCCTTATCGAGGAGGCGTTCTACGTACGCTATCAGCAAACTGAAACAATAAATCTCAGCGTCGCCGCATATGCTCCGAGCGTAAATTGCGTCGTTTTATTTCAGGAGGTTTAGCGCGGGCACGCCAAATCTATTTATGGATTTACTCATTGTTGTTGGCCCAAAAATAATTCGTTATCGCGTTGGATAGAGCCGTAACGATGAGTTATAATTTTACTCGTACCGCGCGCTGCGTTCTCTCTCTGTGTCTCTATCTCTCTCCCTTTCTTTTTTTTTCGTCGATGCTTGAAGCAATCCTGTGGCAGGCCGCGCAATACACTTACTGAGGCCGAGTGGGCAGATACTATCTTTTCATTCGGAAAACCATTCCGAGCAGCGCGCTGCGGACAGAGGGAGACGGCTGTTTGTATCTGTCCGTTCTTTAACTCACGCCGCCCCGCCGGACAACCCTCCTCCAGATAAGGCCGGCTTTCTTCCTTTTTCTTTAACCGCTTCCTGCAATCGCCGTTTCCATTTCTAGGCGGATGCTGACCCTGGAACTAGATCTGAAATAAAGGCGAGAAGATTGGTGGTGAGGGAGAGAGGGGGTGGGGGTGGGGGTGGGGGTGAAGAATTCGCGAAAGCTGCTGATAGACCGCTAACTTAATGAACCATTCTCAGGATGGAGCGTGATGCAGATCGCATCTAAAGAAGAAAAGGACGGGGCGCTGCCTTTTGTCTTATTACGTTTTGCAGACTTGCGAGTTTGGTCAGTTTCATTCCGGCGGTGCATTCGTCAACGCCACCAACCATTAGTTAGGTAGATATATCAAAAAGCCACACCTAGCAACTATAATGTAATGTACTTTGCATCCATCGACAAGCGTTGCCCAGAAAGTAATGCACCGCATTTTTTTTCTCAGCCGAAAACAATGCTACGAATGCGAAACGTTACGTGTGTATTATCGCCGAAGTGGCGTCAAATCGAAAGACCTGCACCAGGCGAACGGTCTACCCGACGGGAGGCCCTAGCCACACGACATTTCCATATCTCCTGAGTGAGCGCGCCAACTTCAACAGATAGCGTAGCTGCAGGACAGTTTCAAAGTGGTGTCTGTAGGTGATATGCGTTACAAGCCACGTGCCGTCGTAGAATTTCTAACTGCAGAGAAAGAAACTGTGGGGAACATTCACAAACGCTTGTGTGAAGTCTGTGGAGCATCTGCTGTCGACAACAGTACAGTTGCTGGGCACGGAGGGAGAGGCCATTAGAAGGCGGTTCGGTGGAGCTCCACGATTTGCAGCGGTCGGAGAGACCAGCCACGGCCCTCACAGTCAACATGTTGCAGCGAGCTGATGTTGTCATTGACGAGGACAGACGCCATTCGTGGAAGACATTTTGAGGACGACGAGGAGGTGATTCACACAGTGAAGCATTGGCTCCGCCACCAGGACAAGCATCGGTACCGACAGGGCATACACTCCCTTGTTTCGCGCTGCAGGAAGGTCATAGAACGGGATGGAGATCACGTGGAAAAATATGGTTTGTAGGTAAAACACCATGCTTTCGAGTGTATATTCCTCATTATGTTCAATAAAGAATTTTTTCTGGGCAACACTCCTACTTAAGCTTAGTTACAAATATACAAGGATTGTGTGGTGTGTTTTTGGCGGAAAATTTCTTAATATACCTGTGGTTTTCAGCCACGCTGGAGTATTTATCAACCAAGTCATCAACTGTAAATGGGGAATTCCGAACACGGAGAGATGTTGTCTGATTGCAAGTTCGTGGAACAGTTGCATCAAATTTTCATTCGATGTACGACATTCAGTATGGCAAATTTTGTGCTTGTTTTGTAGATTGTTCATCCTCAACCATCAGTATACACATAAATCAGGTGTTTAAAAAAACGTGTCACATTCCTACAAGAGAATTGGTCAAAACTGGAAAAAAACTTTTTTTAGTGATAAGTCAAAAACTGTTGAGATAATGGGCCAATCTGTTCTCTCTTGCCTAACTGTCTACTACGTGGAACTAGTCACTATTGGCAGCACTTCATGTGGTTACCATGCATCCAAATACATCCTTCAACCATTCTTCGCAATGAATCACACATCTTTCAATACTCTCGGCTGCATTCTACATGCGTCACACGCCGCCGTAGTCACAGGCTCTTGTAATGTCTGCAGATTGTCGATAGGTTAAATGTGACCGTAGCCGGAACCGGACAAAATCGACTAAGAAACTCCGCGGTGAGGTACTGGCAGTCGATCCGCAGAAAATGGGGGCGGCCCCGTCGCTTGCAACCGCAGTTTTCTTACGGCAAGGGTTACGTTCTCGAACAGCGTTGGTAATTCATCGGCCATGTATCAGTGACACACATCACTTGTAAACCTGTAAAGTGTGCGGTCCTATGAGCCTGTCTGTACACTGATACTGCAGCAATCCAGATTCCTCACCTCCATTAGTGATGAAGGATTTGCGTCTGACCACAAGTGCGTGTTGAGGTATCTTACTGTGTTCCGTTTTGTGAATTCAGTCTACACAACCGAATACATTACTTGTCATAAGTAAAACGACCTGCAGCTAACAGGCATTGGTTCCCGGACATATAACTTCTCCTAGTTTTGACCAATACGATCTTCTGTAGGAATATGTGACACTTTTCTTAAACTACAAATTTGTTTGTTGGCATGGTCACCTACCATTAAAGCTGATACATTTCAATTATTGTTGGGCTTTCCGTCTTAAGCTTAATAACATATAATAGCTTTTGCGCCACAAGCGTTTCGCATTTATCTATAAAGCAATTTCAGTTGTCCTACTGTATTAAATGTTACGCCAGTTTTGTAAAGAAATATTGTTGTTGATCTGTTGTTGTTGTGGTCTTCAGTCCCGAGACTGGTTTGATGCAGCTCTCCATGCTACTCTATCCTGTGCAAGCTTCTTCATCTCCCAGTACCTACTGCAACCTACATCCTTCTGAATCTGCTTAGTATATTCATCTCTTGGTCTCCCCCTACGATTTTTACCCTCCACACTGCCCTCCAATATTAAATTGGTGATCCCTTAATGCCTCAGAACATGTCCTACTAACCGATCCCTTCTTCTGGTCAAGTTGTGCCACAAACTTCTCTTCTCCCCAATCCTATTCAATACTTCCTCATTAGTTATGTGATCTACCCATCTAATCTTCAGCATTCTTCTGTAGCACCACATTTCGAAAGCTTCTATTCTCTTCTTGTCCAAACTATTCACCGTCCATGTTTCACTTCCATACATGGCAACACTCCATACAAATACTTTCAGAAATGACTTCCTGACACTTAAATCTATACTCGATGTTAACAAATTTCTCTTCTTCAGAAACGCTTTCCTTGCCATTGCCAGTCTACATTTTATATCCTCTCTACTTCGACCATCATCAGTTATTTTGCTCCCCAAATAGCAAAACTCTTTCACTGCTTTAAGTGTCTCATTTCCTAATCTAATACCCTCAGCATCACCCGACTTAATTAGACTACATTCCATTATTCTCGTTTTGCTTTTGTTGATGTTCATCTTATATCCTCCCTTCAAGACACCATCCATTCCGTTCAACTGCTCTTCCAAGTCCTTTGCTGTCTCTGACAGAATTGCAATGTCATCGGCGAACCTCAAAGTTTTTATTTCTTCTCCATGGATTTTAATACCTACTCCGAATTTTTCTTTTGTTCCTTGTTGATCTATAAATACTAAAATGTAGAAACGTAATATACACACATAAAAAAAAGTTTTGCATCACCCCGGTTTCCAGAACTCTTGAAGATAGACTGTGGATACTGATTACAGACGTATCACTTTTACTGTTCACAGATGTCACTAAACCTCCCCAATGATGCAACAACCACGCATGAGCAGCGCCTATTAGACGGAGGGGGGTCCGACAGCCGATCAGTTCCAGTCATTCCACCACGAAGGAGTTACACGGCTCGTGTTGTCTGTAGTTCGTCCATGCTTAGAAGGTCAATACCGCGGTTCGATCGCGTCCGCATTGTTACTTTGTGTCAGGAAGGGTTCTCAGCTAGGGAAGTGTCCAGGCGTCTCGGAGTGAACCACAGCGATGTTGTTCGGACATGTAGGAGATACAGAGAGACAGGAACTGTCGATGATATGACTCATTCAGGTCGCCCAAGGGCTACTACTGCAGTAGATGACCGCTACCTACGGATTATGGCTCGGAGGAACCCTGACAGCAACGCCACCGTGTTGAATAATGCTTTTCGTGCAGCCACACGACGCCGTGTTACGACTCAAACTGTGCGCAATAGGCTGCACGATGCGTAACTTCACTCCCGATGTCCATGGCGAGATCCATCTTTGCAACCTCGACACCATGCAGCGTGGTACAGATGGGCCCAACAACATTCCGAATGGACCGCTCAGGATTGGCATCACGTTCTCTTCGCCGATGAGTGTCGCATATGCCTTCAACCAAGACAGTCGTCGGAGGCGTGTTTAGTGGCAACCCGGTCAGGCTGAACTCCTTAGACACACTGTCCAACGAGTGCAGCAAGGTGGAGGTTCCCTGATGTTTTGGGGGTTGCATTTATGTGGGGCTGACGCACGCCGCTGGTGGTCTAGGAAGGCGCCGTGATAATGCAACCATATCGACAGCATAATGGCGAAGCGTTCTTCATGGACAACAATTCGCGTCCCCATCGTGCACATCTTGTGAATGACTTCCTTCAGGATAATGACATCGCTCCACTGGAGTAGTCAGCATGTTCTCCAGACATGAACCCTATTGAACATGACTGGGGTAGATTGAAATCGGCTGTTTATGGACGACGTGACCCACCAACCGCTCTGAGGGATCTACGCCGAACCGCTGTTGAGACTTGGGACAATCTGGGCCAACAGTTCCTTGATGAACTTGTGGATAGTATGCCACGACCAATACAGGCACGCATCAATGCAAGAGGACGGGCTTCTGGGTATTAGAGGTACCGATGTGTACAGCAGTTTGGACCACTATAGCAGTTTGGACCACCACCTCTGAAGGTCTCGCTGTATGGTGGTACAACATGCAATGTGTGGTTTTCATGAGCAATCTTCTGTACAGGTTCCGGTACTTTCGGAACAAAGGTGATGCAAAACTTTTTTTGATGTGTGTATGACTGCTCTCGTAGCCTTGAGGGCGCAAATTTGTTATTTAAGTGATAGGAGCTGTGTGCTCTCTTGGGTGTTCTGGCTCGACGATATCCCTGTGACTGTCACACTTCATGTGACTCTCTTCTTTGTTGAACCTCTGAGTAAATTTTGTTTGTTTCTTCCTTGCATTGCGCCTTATACTGTTGACAACTGTTGCTCTCCATGGGACAGGTAATTGAAGTTTTTGGACGCGCGTTACGGTGTAGGTGACTTCAGTTTCGAATTTCGCCAACCAGGTGCACTTTCAAGAATGCTGGGATGGTTCCTTAAATAAGACTAAAGGCTATATTCGTCCGAACCTCGTCCAATCCGAGCTTGTGTTATGTCGTCACTGATCCCCACACTCATAGGTGGACCGTTAAAACCTGAGCTCTGGGGCGTGTGCAGTCCACGTGCTGACACTTCTCGCAGTCGAGCTAAGGGCATTCCAAACAAAGCACCGGCGCAGCAGTGCGTGCTGGGGCGCGAGCGTGCGCGCTATCACGGTGTCTTGTCGAACACGGCCGCGCCGCGCCGCGCGGCAACAGGTGACCGTGCGCGCGTCTGCTCGCCCGCCCCCTTAACTTGTTGCGCCAGCCGGCCAGCGGCCAATAATTGGCGCAAACTGACGCCGCGAATACACTCCACTTGCAAGGGAAACTCCCCATCGACCACTCTCAGATTTAGTGGTAAGAGGGCCTAGCGGACGGCCCGTCAAAAACTGAACACAAATCAAGCATAAAAACAGCAGGAAGGTGTTCTGAACTGTGAAAAAAAGAAAAGCAAAATAGAAACAGTGAACGGTCAAAGAGTAAGAAATGTAATACAGGGTGATTCAAAAAGAATACCACAACTTTAAAAATGTGTATTTAATGAAAGAAACATAATATAACCTTCTGTTATACATCATTACAAAGAGTATTTAAAAAGGTTTTTTTTCACAGAGATGTTCAATATGGCCCCCTCCAGACACTCGAGCAATATCAACCCGATACTCCAACTCGTTCCACACTCTCTGTAGCATATCAGGCGTAACATTTTGGATAGCTGCTGTTATTTCTCGTTTCAAACCATCAATGGTGGCTGGGAGAGGTAGCCGAAACACCATATCCTTAACATACCCCCATAAGAAAATATCGCAGGGGGTAAGATCAGGGCTTCTTGGAGGCCAGTGATGAAGTGCTCTGTCACGTGCTGCCTGGCGGCCGATCCATCGCCTCGGGTAGTTGACGTTCAGGTTTCATAACTAACCTTTTTCGTAGGACTCTCCATACAGTTGATTGTGGAATTTGCAGATCTCTGCTAGCTCTGCGAGTCGGTTTTCCTGGGCTGCGAACAAATGCTTGCTGGATGCGTGCTACATTTTCATCACTCGTTCTCGGCCGTCCAGAAATTTTCCCTCTGCACAAACACCCATTCTCTGTAAACTGTTTATACCAACGTTTAATACACCACCTACCAGGAGGTTTAACACCATACTTCGTTCGAAATGCACGCTGAACAACTGTCGTCGATTCACTTCTGCCGTACTCAATAACACAAAAAGCTTTCTGTTGAGCGGTCGCCAACTTAGCATCAACTGACGCTGACGCCTAGTCAACAGCGCCTCAAGCGAACAAATGTACAACTAAATGAAACTTTATAGCTCCCGTAATTCGCCGACAGATAGTGCTTAGCTCTGCCTTTTGTCGTTGCAGAGTTTTAAATTCCTAAAGTTGTGGTATTCTTTTTGAATCACCCTGTATAGGGCAGCTGGAAGGATAAATGGGGTAGTGGTAAAGATGCCGGCATGGTAGCTCAGCGTGTTCGGCCAGAGGTTTAGTTACCTACATCTACATACATACTCCGCAATCCACCATACGGTGCGTGGCGGAGGGTACCTCGTACCACAACTAGCATCTTCTCTCCCTGTTCCAAACAGAACGAGGGAAAAATGACTGCCTATATGCCTCTATACGAGCCCTAATCTCTCTTATCTTATCTTTGTGGTCTTTCCGGGAAATATAAGTTGGCGGCAGTAAAATTGTACTGCAGTCAGCCTCAAATGCTGGTTCTCTAAATTTCGTCAGTAGCGATTCACGAAGAGAACGCCTCCTTTCCTCCAGAGACTCCCACCCGAGTTCCTGAAGCATCTCCGTAACACTCGCGTGATGATCAAACCTACCACTAACAAATCTAGCAGCCCGCCTCTGAATTGCTTCTATGTCCTCCCTCAATCCGACCTGATAGGGATCCCAAACGCTCGAGCAGTACTAAAAAATTGGTCGTATTAGTGTTTTATAAGCGGCCTCCTTTACAGATGAACCACATCTTCCCAAAATCCTACCAATGAACCGTGGACGACTATCCGCCTTCCCCACAACTGCCATTACATGCTTGTCCCACTTCATATCGCTCTGCAATGTTACGCCCAAATATTTAATCGACGTGACTGTGTCAAGCGCTACACACTAATGGAGTATTCAAACATTACAGGATTCTTTTTCCTATTCATCTGCATTAATTTACATTTATCTATATTTAGAACTAGCTGCCATTCTTTACACCAAACACAAATGCTGTCCAAGTCATCTTGTATCCTCCTACAGTCGCTCAACGACGACACCTTCCCGTACACCACAGCATCATCAGCAAACAGCCGCACATTGCTATCCACCCTATCCAAAAGATCATTTATGTAGATAGAAAACAACAGCGGACCTACCACACTTCCCTGGGGCACTCCAGATGATACCCTCACCTCCGATGAACACTCACAATTGAGGACAACGTACTGGGTTCTGTTACTTAAGAAGTCAATAAAAAAATTTAAGAAAAGAGGAAAAAACTGAGTGAATGGATCAAATATGAACTTGAGCGGGTGTCATAGGATGTCCGCTCCGAACAAGTGCAACAAACAATTACGAACATAGTGAGACTTAAAAGAAAGAAAGAAAAGGGTAGTAACGGTGATGGACTACCAAGTGGGCGAGCCGTGCTAAAACCTCCCTCGTGCCACTTTTTCATTTTTTTTTTTTTTTCGCTGTTCGCCGTATTCAAATTTGTGTCGCGGCATAATGTCCGTTTTCAGCAGCGAGGTGTAAGGTAGGGACCTATAATGACACTTAATTGTGCACAACTGCTCTATTAGCAGCCGAAAGAAAGCAGGTTTCGAATGGAAACAGCAAACATTTAATGACAAGGGGATTAGTCAACCGAATCTTCCATTGGAAAACACGTGTGGTGTGTCATACACTGCGTTAGTGTGTCATATGACTCGCTTATCGACGCACCTAATTTGTACGACTGGTAAGTGAGTGAGATATGCCCCCTTGCCCGATATGGGTGTTCGCATGAATGTGAATGTGATCACTCCCAAGGAAATGATGAAAACATAATATTTTGTCACATAAGCTGCAACAAATGAACGGAACAGTTACACAATCACGCAGCTTTTCTGTGGCATGTGAAAACGTATGTTTTTAACGTTTCTGAAGTTGCGTTCCGTTTTGGAACTCGTGTCTCTTGATTTGCTTTGCTGTAACATAGTTTTTACCCTTTTATTTGTAGTTTCCATTTCTGTGAGACGCCTATGTTGGCCTGCTCTCAGTATTGATCACATTTACTTGCGGCGATAACGTATTCATCCCACATGACTCATTATATAAAGAGAACAAACATTTCAGTGACCGGACGGACAGTTCATAATGCTGTGAAGAAAAAAAGATGGCACTCCGGAGTTTTGAACATGTCTCATCCTCTTGGCGATCCAACACAGTGACCACTTTTCGCTGCTGTTTCAGGCTGCTCTTTATTGGACTACTTCTTCAAAAAATGGCTCTGAGCACTATGGGACTTAACTTGTGAGGTCATCAGTCCCCTAGAACTTAGAACTACATAAACCTAACTAACCTAAGGACATCCGTGGCCGAGGCAGGATTCGAACCTGCGACCGTAGCGGTCGCGCGGTTCCAGTCTGTAGCGCCTAGAACCGCTCAACTTCTTGTTCTTGGACCGTTCACTATTTCTATTTTGCTTTTTTTTTCAGTGCAGTACACCTTCTTTCTGTTTTGATGCTTGATCTGTGAAAATAATATTGTGGATTTTTTAGTTTCATTTTTCCCTTTTTCTGTTGTACTACTGTTATTATATGACGTTGTTTTGTGAACAAAGATTCGCTGTTTCACTCTTCAACTAGTGTATTTTAGGTAACTTATTTTTCGAAAAAAAATTTTGAAACGTATGCTGCACAAATATAACTGTAGATGAGCAAATAGAACCTAAATTTGACATTATTGTAACTTTAAATAGTTTCAGAATTTTTGCCTTAAATACAAAGCCACTACAAGACAAAGACATTAAACACCACTGCAAACTGGGAAACACTGGAAGGCAATGTGCAAATGGTGCACAAATTTAAATACCTGGGAGAATTTATAACACCAAGGAACAGGAGCAAGGAGGGAATAGCAGAGAGGATGAAGAAGATGAGGTCAGCCTTCTGTATGATGATAGAGATATACAATAAAAAGAATATATCCACAGAGGCAAAGATAAGCCACTACAAGGCAACTGTGAGGAATGCAGTATTATATGCTGCTGAGAACGATGACACTAGGAAGAAATGGGGCAGAACAACTAGAGAAAGAAGAGGGAAAAATACTGAGAAAGATACTAGGTCCCAAAAGAGGTGGATGCGAAGAGCTAGGGAAGAATTGTACCGGAATATGAGAACAATATCCGGGGAAATCAGACTCTAAAGGGCAAGGTTTGCTGGGCATGCAGTTAGGATGAGTATGGACAGAATGACGAAAAGCGTGTGGGAAACAACAGGGAGGACATAGGGAAAGACAGGAACCAAGTGCATTGTTGAACTTCGGAAGGACTGGTTGAAATTGGGGAAGGAAAGGAAAATTGGAGGAACAAATATACACCGACAAATATGCCGGAGATCAATGACAGAGAAGAATACAGGAAAGGATTAGAACGTCACCAGCGGAGCCGCCAGGAGAAACGGAAACTGAAGATCTCGGAAGAAGAGCGGGAGAGGGGAAGAGAAAGAATAAAGAGGTTCTGGGAGAAGAAGAGAAAAATGCAGTCCACGAAGGGGCTACCCGTGGTCCTACAGAGGCGGTAACGCAAGAAGAAGAAGAAGAAGAAGAAGAAATCCGGTGAAACATATAATTTTATAAAGGCAAGGAGCAGGGTTAAAGAAGAGCTGACAGAATCACAATGTTGATGTGTTGGTAAATGTGCCAACACCTTGCAGATAGAGGAGGCCGAAATGCACGCTATAATCTAACGCAGACGGGCGTGAGGTCTGAAACAGGATACGTAATGAATGCTATAAAGAAAAGTACGTAGCGGTTGTAATACTTAACTTTTAATCCATCATTGTGGTACATCGCTCTTGAAGATACAATTGAGATTCTTTATAGAAATGGTTAATGGCGCCTTGCTAGGTCGTAGCCATGGACTTAGCTGAAGGCTATTCTAACTGTCTCTCGGCAAATGAGAGAAAGGCTTCGTCAGTGTAGTCGCTAGCAAAGTCTTCGTACAACTGGGGCGAGTGCTAGTACGTCTTTCTAGACCTGCCGTGTGGTGGCGCTCGGTCTGCAATTACTGACGGTGGCGACACGCGGGTCCGACATGTACTAATGGACCGCGGCCGATTTAAAGCTACCACCTAGCAAGTGTGGTGTCTGGCGGTGACACCACAATATCGTCAGACCTTTAAGTTCTTATTTCTTCTCCTTGATCTTGAATTGCCTTTCCTTATAGTTAAGTGATTTTCTTCACATGTTGTTCAATGTTCGGGTCGAATAACACGGGGGAAAGGCTAGCACTTTCTCGCGATAGAAAGGCGCCTTCTGCGCGAAAAGTTCTGGCATTTGGTGGCATCGAGGAGCTGTTGCGGCTGTTTTCGTTTATCACGGACAATTACGCCAGCGCCGACATTAGCTGGAGCCGTGACCGGCCGATAGGGGCGCTCGCAGTCCATCCCAGCCGGCGACGGCGTTACGGCGCTCCGAGGCGCTTGCGCCACAAATTAGGCGATACGGGCCGAGAGTGGCCGCCCGCGAGGCGCGCCTGCGCCGCCACATGGCCGGCGTGGGTGGTGGGCGGAGGGGGTGGGGGGGGGCAGGGGGGGGGCTGCGCATTAGCGGCGGCCGGGAGACACCTCCCCAGAGTGCTCCGCTTCATTCAAGATACCGGCCCGGCGCGGACAGCGTACTCAATGGGCGGACAGCCGCATAAAGTCGACCGGCCGTAATAGCCGCCTGTCCGTCTCGCGGCGACCCACATAGCGGGCACCTCGCGACAAGGTCGACGAACTCCACGCGGGTCTGGACATACGGGGGCTACCAGGGTGCAGAAGTACACTACCCTGAGGTGGCAAGTGGGACAGCGATATTCACCTATGTTATGTCCGCCCCCGGTAGATGAGTGGTCAGCGTGACGGACTGTCAATCTTTAGGGCCCGGGTTCGATTCCCGGCTGGGTCGGAGATTTTCTTCGCTCAGGGACTGGGTGTTGTATTGTCCTAATCATTATCATTTCATCCCCATCGACGCGCAAGTCGCCGAAGTAGCGTCCAATCGAAAGACTTGCACCAGGCGTGCGGTCTACCCGACGGGAGGCCCTCGTCACACGCCATTCATTCATTCACCTACGTTATAACCAGGAATAACACAATAACATCTTCAGTCTGGTTTATTAAATCACAAATCACTTTTTAACAATTATGTTAGCCAAGCGTCTACCCAGGCTCACACTCGGAAGTAATGCATAATTAAAGTTTGGTTATACCAATGTCCAAATGTGCATGGTGGGGTGCACGTCCCGTAATTATTCACAAGTCCAGTGAAGTTCAGTCTCTCCGAGTGAAGTCGCAAGATTTTCCGCCGAGCAGCCAGGTAACCTCGAGTGGTGCGGCGAGTCATCCACAAGCAGCTGGAACACGGGGTACTGCACTTCCCGATGAGAACTGTCGTCTGCGGCGGCGGCCGGGTTTATATAAGGCTTGCTAGTTAATGGAGCCGTCGGCTGGGGTCGCTGTTTTCCAGGGAAAACCAATCGCAATGTTTCCTGGCGTAGCCAATTGCTGTGTGCTGACAAACGCGCGCGCGCGAAGGCGGCCAGCGATGGCAGCCGCGAGCCGCCCGGAGAAGTGCGGCCAGCGATGTATTTGGCGGCCGCGTAAGGGAGCGCGTTGTTCGGTGTTTGTTAGAAGTGGTGTATACCACAACCTACGCACGCAGAAGGCCTTAATATCGCGTTCTAGAGGTATAAAATGCCAGTGTATTGGCGGAGCTGTCATGTTTACTCAGATGATTAAAAGGTTTCTCACGTGATTATGACCGTAAAACGGCAATTAACAGACGTCGAACGCGGATTTCTAGATGGAGCTAGACGCACGGGACATTCCATTTCAGAGGTCATTAGGGAGTTCAGTATCTCGAGATACACAGTGTCAAGCGTATGCCGAAAATAACAAATTTCAGGGATGACTTCTCACCACGGACAACGCAATGGCCGATGGGTTTCACTTACCGACAGAGAGCAGCGTCGTTTGCGTAGCTTGGTCAGTGCTAACAGACAAGCAAATTATGTGAAATAAGAGCAGAAACCAGTGTGGCGCGTATGACGAACGTAACCGTTAGGACAGTGCGTCGAAATCTGCCATTAAAGGGCATGCCTTTGCTAACAGCACGCCATCGCCTGTAGAGCCTCTCCTGGGCCGTGACCTTATCGGTTGGGCCCTAGACGACTGGGAAGCAGTGGCCTACTCAGACAAATCCGGGTTTCAGTTGGTATGAGCTGATGACGCGGTTCGAGTGTGGACATCAAGCAATGGACACGTGATGTCAACAAGGCGCTGTGCAAGCTGGTGGAGTCTCCGTAATGGTACTTGACTGTGCCGGCCGGCCGCTGTGACCGAGCGGTTCTCGGCGCTTCAGTCCGGAACCGCGCTGCTGCTACGGTCGCAGGTTCGAATCCTGCCTCGGGCATGGATGTGTGTGATGTCTTTAGGTTAGTTAGGTTTAAGTAGTTCTAAGTCTAGAGGACTGACAACTTCCGATAGTGCTTAGAGCCATTTGAACTGACACGAGTGAAAGAGTGTGAACGAAAACTGGGAAGGAAGGGGCGCTAAATTATAAGTCGCTTGTGTGGAAAGACGTTCTGGAATCGGCCCTATTCTGGTCACAACACTCATACAAAACCATGCACAACACTTATATACGACTTACATATTTAATGTAACATAGACAATATTAATTAAGGAAACGGAAAGAATGGAACATATAAATAAACACGCCAGGGAAACAGTGTCACTACAGACTTTGCCGACGTAAAAATAATATATTTCAAGAGGGTTGCAACGTAAAATAAAATGCAGTGTTTCGGCTAATACTCAGAGTAGTCACTATCAGGAGTCCAGAGCTACTCACATAAACGTTGATTTTCACAGTATCTGATGAGCTGAAGATGTGTGGGAAATGACGTCTACGTTCTTTGAAGCGAAAAGCCAGTGTCAAAATTTATATGAAGCTTCCTAACAGATTAAAACTGTGTCGAAATGGGACTCGAACCAGGGACCTTGTCTTTGGAGGACAATGCCCTTATTGACTGAGTTATCAAGGCACGAAACCACCCTTATTGACTGAGTTATCGAGGCACGAAATCACGACCCGCTTTCACGCTTTACTTCCGTCAGTACGTTCCTACCAGGGTTCTAATTTCGTATGTGCTGTCCTACGTGTTTTGCTGGATTGGCTTTCCTCGAAGATGTCCCGTGTACACTTGCAAAAACAGCGCTACTTCCACTGCACAGTGAAAGATGCGTTCTGGAAAATTTATAAGATCTGGCTGTTCCGCATTCTGACAGAGATAAGGTATCACGACACTTCGTACTGTAATAATTACGTCGACGCTATTTATTGTAAAGCTTGTCGTTTTCCTAGTATCCGGACTGTTTGTATAACGGTGCACAATAGGGCAACAGCAGTTACTTCGCCCCCTGACTTGTTTGCTGCGCGAATCATTGACGATTTAGGTTCACCTAGCTTTTCCAACGGTAGTAAATGAATTTAGATGCTGTTCCTAATAGTAAAACCGAATAATGTGTTGCGAGTTTAGGACGATGAACGGGTATTCAGGGTGACAGTGGATCTACCTCCGTTCTGTACGTGCTGATAGATGTTTTCCGTGAGATGCCTTAATTAGGCCAGACAAATCCCGGGACGTTTCCTTTAAAAATCCTCGGAATTATGTTTTCCCATTCTCGGAAACCAAGCTAGTTCTCCGCCTCCCTATGTTCTCTAGGTGTACTGAACATTGTACTTTCTTTCTCCATTTCTTAAATTTTGTTCTTGAAGCTTAGATCCAAAATTTTCTGCAGGCCTGAAGACGACACGAAACCCAGTTTTGTGAATTACTTCATTACTTTACGCAGTACAATGAGCTAATTCCTTTAACAGTGGATAGCCTACAGAAAATGCTGAACTGATTTACTCGATTGCCCTTCAGATGTAATGACTGGAATAATTGACAGTCCAAAATGGGTCATGGGCTCAAATACAGTCTTTTTTGTGTGACAAAACTTTGTAATGATCCGTGTCACAGTCTGTACATTCTAATTTAATGACGTCAGCATCCGAGAAAACAATAATGGAAATCTCTTACCAAACTCAACGAGGAGACTCTGTGACTGATTTCGTATCGTCATCATCACAAACGCTACACTACGCTTAACACGCTGTCACCGCTGTCATTTACAGTAAAATAGGCATGTGTGACAAGAACAAGAAATCTCTGGTGGCTCGAGAGCTTCCAGCTAACAGAGCCGTAAGATTTATTTCCTACACCTAACTGCTCACTCAGGCTGAGCTAATATAGGAGGCGATTTCATTAAACGTTTAGGAAAGACTGAACACGGCGAACAGTCCGTCTATAATTAATGATCCTGGAAAGGCACCTTGAGGCATTTCTGCTATTCAGCACATTAAATTGTAACTCAGATCTTTAGCCAATGGGAACACTTTGCACACAGGAATGTTGTTTGCGATTTACCAACGACAGTAATGCCCCCACGGTGTCTACGAAAGCACTTCTTCCTTGATATATCTTTCCAATCCGCCCAAACCACCTCGTCTGACTCTACTATAACTGACACCCGAATATTTGTTTTGCCATGAAATTCCTGGTTTATTTCTCATCTAAAACAATCACAGATTAAATAGCGGGGACAAATTTAGATGAAAGAAACTGCTTTTCGTCTACAAGCGTTTTCCTTGGATTGTTGATCGCTTCTGGAAACGCTACGGTGGTGGCACAGAAAATATCAAAACTGAGTTTGGGCCACACAGACTGTGAAGTGGATGTCAAACGGCTTTGTTCACGTGAGCGGCCTGCTGCCGCCTTGTGCCATTTGTTGCTCCACACCAGGTAGCCAGCCGACGCAGCATTCCGTTAACCCCTCCCCAACGGGCACAACAGCTAGCTCGTTAAGAGGGTGGCTTCACTTATCGCCCGAATCGGTGAAAGCGAGTTACTGTTAAGTCCCATTGTGCCAACCAACTGCTCTGTCTCCTGGAAAAACTCCTGAAGTAAGCCTGCTAAATCCCCAGAAAGGAAATGAGTGAATGTTAAATTAGGCAGTACTTTGTTCAACGGGTAGGTAAAAGGAGCGATAATCTGAATGATTAATGTGCAGAATGACTTGTTAACATTTATTACCTTAATGTTAACAAATTCTGAAAACCGCTGACAGTTTCGCGTTACAGAAAAATATTCACTCATATTTTAAATAGCCTGGCTCGACCGATTTCAGTAATACACTGGGTAGCTTCCTTCATTGCTTGGTAAAATAAGCTCATCCGCAGCTTACAGACTTACAGTTACACGTGGTGGTTTTACATCACCAACTTAAATACAATACAAAAGAGGATACTTTCGCTCATCACTTTCATTTAGTAAGCTGAGTGAACTGCATAGTTTCTTCATACATGACACCTCCCGATAATTCATTTACTATCGAACAAATGCCCCAAGATGTCTTTTATACGGCTTGGTCTAGTACATCCGTAGCATACAGCGCTTCACTCGAGTTCCAGGACAACTGATGATAAGTGTTCCATTGCAGGAACCGTCGCAACTAATACGGTGGGTTATGCCGCCGCTCTTTCCTTACAGTACAGTGGCACAGTCGGTGTTCCCGAGCGATAGTTACTTGTCGAGGTGAGTTCCTTCGCGTTCGGACAACACCCCAAACTCCTCGACCCCCTCCTCCGCTAAACTCCTCGGCTTCGCCGCAGAGGACGTCACCCGGTTCAGAATCAAAGGTTACACGAACGCTAGCGACAGAACTTTTAACACTTTCCAGATGGGCCTCAGTCAACGCGGTTGGGGCAACTAGACGGCTGCTTTAATGCACATATTCCGACGACCATCGCGCTGTAAGTATATATGCAATAAATTCCTGTGATATCATTCGAAACGATGGAATCTGCTTTAACTATTCGTAAAAGATTGTCAAGGGGTAGTACAATTAGCAGATTTAGAAACATTTTTACCGGACCATGTTTTTATTCCAAAAAAATGTACATGCCGCTCTTAAATACAATTTGCCCAATTGTGGTATGTTTTGAAACGTGCGAACATACAAAGAGCTACATTACAACTTATACACCACCAGGACAATTCTTTTCCGCAATTTTTTCTTTTCTGCTCCTTATTGACAGAGCAGCCACATACAAGGCACTGTATTCGAGTACAGATAGGTCAGAATTCGAACACTACGTGGTAGCACAACGCTGAGATCCTTTCTTGTCCTGTCTACATAGTTACCGATAAACTGAAGAAAGTACAATGGCAGCTACGAAGTTGCACACATTGCACGAGCAGCGGTCGGGCGCCGTCTCTCTGGAAAACCACCGCTGAACGAGTCCTGCTCGGGGTCCCTTGCGAAAGTGTTAAATTAAGAAAATAAAATCAAACATTTTCTGTCCAGACAGCTATAGAGACTGATGTGCAAATCTCCCCTTGTCCAACGGTTGTGTTTAATTCGAAGGTTAGGACGAACACGAAAAGACACACTCAGAACTGTAAAGAACAGCCTGAGGGCGCTTTTGGTATTTAAATAGGTTTCTCAGAACTTACGCTGATGACCCCGAATATTATGACCACCGACCTACTATTGATGTAAACACGTTCAGATGGTAGCAGTGTCACCTGGCGAAGAATGACTGCTAGTCAGCCATACGCACGGTGCACGTAGTAGCAGCGGACGTGCTGTCCGTGTGTAGAGTGGGGAAGGCGTGTGATCTGCCTGAGTTTGTCCGAGAGCAGATTGTGATGTCTCGGAGGCTCGGCACGAGCGTTTCGGAAACTGCACGACTTTTCGGGTGTTCAAGAAGTGCTGTGGTTAGTGTCCTCAACACGTGGCGAAAACAAGCTGAAACTACGTCCAGGGGTCGTGATGTTTGGCGGCCACCTCTCATTACAGATGTCCACTTCGTAGGCTGGGAAGACTGGTGATAGAGGACAGGCAGCGAACTGTGGTGGAACTAACATTAGACTTCAATTCTGGGCAGAGTGCTCAGAACACTCGAAACAATGGGCCTGTCCAGCCGACGACGCCTCATGTGCCAATGTTAGCACCACGACATCGGCAACTACGACTGAAATGGGCGCTGCATGACCGGATGAGTCCCTATATCTCGTTCATCACGGCGATAGGAGTGCGCGAATTCGTCTTCTTCCAGTGTAACAGCTCTTGGACACCTGTACTGCGGGACGAAGATAAGCCGGCGACGGCTCCATTATGCTCTGGGGAATATTCGCGTGGGCCTCCATCCGTCCAGTGGAGCTCGTGGAAGATACCATGACGGTCAAGGAGCATCGTACACTGGTTGCAGACCTTGTGCACCCCTCATGAGGATAATTTTTCCCAGTGACAATGGCATTTTTCAACAAGATAATCCGTCTTGTGACAAGGCTAGGAGTGTGACGGAGTGGTTTGAGGAACAAAGTGGTGAGGTCCAGTTGATGTGCTGGACCCCCAACTCGCCAGATCTGAAGTCGATGGAACATTTTGCCTCATTTCCCCTGTTATCCGGGCCAAATGTGGAAATACCGGCTATTAGGTAGGTGGTCATGATGTTCTGTTTGATCAGTGCATATTCCCAAGTGCGTGAAAGGTGTGTAATCAGTACGTATTACAAATTTTGATTATGACAATGAAAAAAGGAACTTTTCACGCTCAAACTATTCAAAAAGTGAGAGCTGCTGAAAGGGCAGTGGAGATACTTATGTAGTAATTGAATAGTAAAGGAAGGGGGTGGGGGGACTTAGTTTCGGTGAACGGATAGTAGAAGAAATTCTGTGCTGGATTTCAAGGGATAAGAAACGACCGCGGTGACTCGCTGACAGAAGGCAGACAATCCGAGAAAACATTAAGGTGCGACCGTGGCTGTGTGCGGTTGAAAACTGCAACGCATAGAAAAGTCTAGAAGAAGCCTTTACCCAACAGTGGAAGGCAAATGGCTGATGATGATGACTAAGATGATGATATCGGAATACTGGAAAACTGTACGAATATCAGAAATTTTTCCAAATTTGTTTTCTTTTTCAGAACTTTCCAGTCAATGTTATTTTCGGCAATAAACCATGGAAGTGTTTCTGTTTCATCCATTGACAAATGCTGAAGTAACATAAATGATTATTCTACTGCTCTCTTATTTTTCTGCCACCTCGCGTTGTAAAGTTTTCTAACGTTTAGCGTAAGTTCCCTGTGTCTCGCACCAGCCCCCGTGCACGAGGGGTAGTAGACGGTGCGGCTAAGTCGCCTCCTCGGTGAAATATTTCTGCCAGTGGCAAGGTACTACACATGTAGCCTACTCATGAGGACAGCGATTCGAAGCATTCTGAAGCGGTTCTCTGAAAATGAAATCTCCCTAGATTTTGTAAAACACACAATGTCCAGTTGTGTACCACAAATGGTGTCATACTAACAACTGATGTAGGACATGAACAAAAGTCACTCAACACCGTAGATTGCACCAAATGACTGGGTCTGTGATGCGTTACTCCTGTCTTAGACCGTCAGCCACTGGCTGACTGATGAGCTTCTTCGTGACGCTTTCGTATTTACTAACCGAAGTCGTGATGAAAAAGACAAAAATTTTCGGCCTATCGAACCAGACGTTTAGTGTTGCAGTGTGGTTAGATACAGATTCAAGTGCTCATCGAAACGGAATATTAATTTGTCATGGAAGTTCAAAATTGCTACTGTTGCAAACGTGTTCCTGGAGACAGTCCCAGTCCGATCTTCTAATTGTTATGAAATGTAGTGTCTGAGAAGTCACTCTTTTTTTTTTATCGAATTGACATATCAAAACTGTTCTTTACACGAAGTGTGACGAATTTCTTGCGACATTTTACCTGTGCAACCATACACTATAGGACGGTTGTCAGAAAGGAAATAAAGCAACATGCTGACCGGTTGTGAAGAGATCTCTACTGAGGGCACACAAAGCGATGAAGAATGGAAAAAATACAGCATTGTCTTGGAGGCACGATGCAGAGCTCTTGAGTGACCAGGACGGATCCCTCGGAAGAGAGGCAAAAAGAAAAAGCAGAAATCCCACGTCACGCTCCCTGTGAGGTTTCTCACACTCGGCAGCGAGAAGAGGCCCGAGTGCCGGAGGGGCATCGATTAAGCTACCTGTTTCCCCGCGACATTGTTCGGCCGCGGCGCCAGCCGATTCATCGCCAGTACGGAGTTGCTGATTCACCAGCCTCGCCCGCCACCACTCCAGCCCATATTCTTTCCAGTCGCATCTTCGCTACACTCGTACTTAGCCAGCTGCAAAACCACCCGTCAGTCACTCAAGATAAACACGCTCTTGTGCACATAAAATTTTGATTTTTATGTGTGACTGTGGATAAAACCAACCCAGAAATAGATTTGTGTAGTTCTCATGTTCTGTGGCATCAGGGGATCACAAATTTAGCATTGGAGGGCAGCGTGGAGGGTGAAAGTCGCAGAGGGAGACCAAGAGATGAATACGCTAAGCAGATTCAGAAGGATGTAAGCTGCAGTAGGTACTGGGAGATGAAGAAGCTTGCACAGGATAGAGTAGCATGGAGAGCTGCATCAAACTAGTCTCAGGACTGAAGACCACAAACAACAACAATTCTCGTGACACAGCTCCGATCGTTGTTTTTGTGAGGTTTCCTCGTTAGTCGCCAAATGCCGGAACTACAAGTCGTGATCTACAAAAATCCCAACTGTGACTCGCTCTGCCCACACCCGAAGCCTGCGATGTTGGCTAAGAAGAGCTGCATCCCATGAACAGGACAACACGCTCCACTCCTTCGAGCAGAGAAGAAAACAAATACCCCAACCCCCCCACACACACGAAAGATGTCATTCGCTGTCGTACGCATGCCTACACTCAAAGGCGAACATTGTTAGACTTGTCGTCTTCGAGTTTGCATAGATAGCAGCGTTTCTCAACCTTACAGTATTGGCACACCAATTTACAACGCAATTTTTATCGCCCAACTGCCTCCTTATAACATACGGGGGTTGCCCAGAAAGTAATGCACCGTATATCCTTTTTTTTTTCAACAATTCTGTATTGAACATGATGGGAATTACACACATGAAAGAATGGTGTCTTACCTATGCATCCCATTTTTCCACGTAATCTCCATCCCGTTCTATGGCCTTCTTCCAGCGCTAAACAAGGCCAATTTGAAGTGCGTTCATCTGAACCGCTGGAGGTTTGGGTGTCAGCGATTGTTCTTTTTTTCTACAAAGATTCGCCCCATTTGAAGGCATTGAAAGTGAAATAGACTCTTTTTTTTTTGTACAGTTGGATACACCTCAGTTTACTTCTAATAATAAGATACTGAAGTATTTAAAAATACTGATTTACAAAATAAAAATAAATATAAAAATATGTTACTTGACTCTGCATTTTGTTTCGTTTCACCAAAATCTTTTCGAACATCAATCACTCTGCGGCTTTCTTTGATAGTTGCTGATTTCAGGTATGTCACGACCGACCCACTTCACATTACTGGAATCATTTCTAGACGCTGGTGACTTAGATGTCAAAGGCCTGTTAGAACTTCCACCATAAACGAGAATATCGCGGTATTTTCTTTTTTTCCCCTCAATTTGTCAAGTATCCCTCTCCAGTAGTTATCCAGCAGTCCTGCGTACTCACAGATTGTACGGGAATGTTGGGATTCCACTGCTCGTACTGTGTGTGCTACGGCATGAAATGTCTGTGTAGCCAAGATTTATCTTTTGACAGGTGTGCAGGTACTAATTCGTACAATTGCAAATGACCACAATACCGAAAATACAGTCGCAGTGGTTAAAATTTGAGTCAGTCACAAAAATATTGTTCTTCAAAACTTTCTACATGACTGTGAATCCTGCTCAAGAAAAATATGTAAAATGTAGTTTCTTAATCGTTCATCTAATTATTCAGCAACATTCAATTATGGTTACATTCTTAAGCGAATGTATTTTGAAATGTACTGAATAAGATCAACGAACTTCGCGAACGAATATTCATAGCTCCGAGGCTCTGGTCAATTGTGGACGCTAGCGCGAGTGTACGTTGCCTCAATCAATGTTTTGTGAATGCTGTTGTCTCAGCCAGTAACAATGGACGAAAAAAGCCCAAATAAGACGTGGCTGCGACGCTCGGTTGAGCTAAGTCTTAATACACAGTCCCCCGCCAGGGCATGCATTCTTCTCGCCCGGGTGCCTCTCGGACGAAAAGCGAAAACCGATGTCACCCGAGCATAGCAACAGCCTGTTTTGCTCATCGAGAGGCGGTCCTGGGCGCCCGAAGAGCCAGAGCGGGCTAGACACGGCTATCCCCAGTGGACATTATCTCGGCTGAAGGGCGCACATTGCTGACTCCCAACATAAAGGTTCACGAATCAGAGCAACATCACGTACAGTGTGTCCCAGAAGAAATGGTCAATATTTAGAGAGATATTACAGGAACGATTATTCGAAGCAGAATAGTCTGATAAACGCGGGTTCTAAAATGCATACTTTGCCGGCCGCGGTGGCCGTGCGGTTCTGGCGCTGCAGTCCGGAACCGCGGGACTGCTACGGTCGCTGGTTCGAATCCTGCCTCGGGCATGGGTGTGTGTGATGTCCTTAGACTAGTTAGGTTTAAGTAGTTCTAAGTTCTAGGGGACTTATGACCTAAGATGTTGAGTCCCATAGTGCTCAGAGCCATTTGAACCATTTTTAAAATGCATACTTTAAGAGCTGTGAGGACTTGTTACGTAAAGAGATGTATTTCACATAGCAAAGATGAACGAGTTCTCGTAGCTCTTAACGTATAGACTTTAGAGCATATGTTGAATGGACATTTTTGCTTCGAAAGATCGTTCCTGTCATAACCCTGAATATCAACCTTTTCTCATGGGATACCCTGTATATTTTTCTCGTCTCCATACACATGAAATTACAATTAATTGTCCGCCCCCGGTAGCTGAGTGGTCAGCGCGACAGAATACCAGGCCAAGGGGACCCGGGTTCGATTCTCGACTGGAGCAGGAGATTTTCTCCGCTCAGGGACAGGGTGTTGTGTTGTCCTCATCATCATGTCATCCCCATCTCCTACAAGCAAGTCGCTCAATGTGGCGTCGAATGCAATAAGTATTTGCCCTCGGCGGCCGAATTTCCCTGAATGGGGGACTCCCGGCCCACAATGTCGTACGCACATTTCCATTTACAATACATTAGCCGCGCATCGCTTCTCTTATTTCTCTTATTCCTCCCTACGCTACCTTTTCGTCTCATATTTCACGGCTCTCCGGCATTAAAGAGGCTCAACACTTTACATCGGCAAAATCATTTTAACACCACCGTCTGTGGGCAAGCGTTTCGTCTTTCATGAGTCCCCTATTTCAAATATTGATATTTAATTTCGCCGGCAAATTTGTGGCACATAGCTGTTGGTACAATAAGCAGCTTAGTTTCTAAACTATGTGTAAAGGCATTGAGGGTAAATCACTGCGTGAATTGAAAATCAAATTTTAAAGTAATCGTCACGTTATCTAACGCAGATGAGATCCGTAATTATTTTATGCTCTCTGTCTGAGCTTCGATGTTTAGTGCGACTCTGCTGACTGTAGAATTTCGTTAGTAAAATGATGCTTCATAATAGCCAAAAATTTAACCATGTTATTACAAACATGGCATCTGTGTTTTTAAAACGTGGTACCCAACTTCAGTAAATAACTTTAATAATTAGAAATATCAAGTTTACAGATTCGAAGTATTAGCATAACAGTTATGGAGAGTAGGTATGCTAGCCCAGGCTAAGGTATTTATTTACCAACTTTCTGCCTCTTTCGTTGATGTTGTTCACGATGATGACTACGGGTTGTGGGGCGCTCAATGACCTCTTTCGTCCAATCAAGGTCATTAAATAAATATTTATAAACACTCGTTTGTCTCGCAAAATTCACCTCCTTCACCAAAGTTCCACCCATCCTAAACCTACATTTTAGCTCACAGCAGGACCATTCTCATAACTTCTTCTCTACCAAACACTTGCAGGCAAGTAATAGTTTTACCGAATGAAATACTCATAACTGTCACCAATTCTGATCAGTGTAAGAAAGCGATAAAATGTTATGTAGGCTATGCTTACAGCACTAATAAATACTCATCACTGAACCAAAACGCTAGTCCGCAGCTCGTGGTCGTGCGGTAGCGTTCTCGCTTCCCGCGCCCGGGTTCCCGGGTTCGATTCCCGGCGGTGTCAGGGATTTTCTCTGCCTCGTGATGACTGGGTGTTGTGTGATGTCCTTAGGTTAGTTAGGTTTAAGTGGTTCTAAGTTCTAGGGGACTGATGACCCTAGATGTTAAGTCCCATAGTGCTCAGAGCCATTTGAACCATGTTGAACCAAAACGCTAAAAATGGTTCAAATGGCTCTGAGCACTACGGGACTTAACATCTGAGGTCATGAGTCCCCTAGAACTTAGAACTACTTAAACCCAACTAACCTAAGGACATCACACACATCCATGGTTCAAAATGGTTCAAATGGCTCTGAGCACTATGGGACTTAACATCTGTGGTCATCAGTCCCCTAGAACTTAGAACTACTTAAACCTAACTAACCCAAGGACATCACACACATCCATGCCCGGGGCAGGATTCGAACCTGCGACCGTAGCGACATGTGATGTGTTACGACAGCAAAAGGAACCTGTGACCACTGGACGTACTGTAGTTTACTTATTTAATGTTTACCATTAGATCATCATCATCATCATTTAAGACTGATTAAGCCTTTCAGCGTTCAGTCTGGCGCATAGCCACCTTATAAAATTCCTCCATGATCCCCTATTCAGTGCTAACATTGGTGCCTCTTCTGATGTTAAACCTATTACTTCAAAATCATTCTTAACCGAATCCAGGTACCTTCTCCTTGGTCTGCCCCGACTCCTCCTACCCTCTACTGCTGAACCCATGAGTCTCTTGGGTAACCTTGCTTCTCCCATGCGTGTAACATGACACCACCATCTAAGCCTGTTCGCCCTGACTGCTACATCTATAGAGTTCATTCCCAGTTTTTCTTTGATTTCCTCATTGTGGACACCCTCCTGCCATTGTTCCCATCTACTAGTACCTGCAATCATCCTAGCTACTTTCATATCCGTAACCTCAACCTTGTTGATAAGGTAACCTGAATCCACCCAGCTTTCGCTCCCATACAACAAAGTTGGTCGAAAGATTGAACGGTGCACAGATAACTTAGTCTTGGTACTGACTTCCTTCTTGCAGAAGAGAGTAGATCGTAGCTGAGCGCTCACTGCATTAGCTTTGCTACACCTCGCTTCCAGTTCTTTCACTATGTTGCCATCCTGTGAGAATATGCATCCTAAGTACTTGAAACCGTCCACCTGTTCTAACTTTGTTCCTACTATTTCGCACTCAATCCGTTTATATTTCTTTCCCACTGACATTACTTTCGGTTTGGAGATGCTAATCTTCATACCATAGTCCTTACATTTCTGATCTAGCTCTGAAATATTACTTTGCAAAGTTTCAATCGAATCTGCCATCACAACTAAGTCATCCGCATATGAAGGCTGCTTATTTTGTGTTCACATATCGTAATCTCACCCAGCCAGTCTATTGTTTTCAACATATGATCCATAAATAATATGAACAACAATGGAGACAGGTTGCAGCCTTGTCTTACCCCTGAAACTACTCTGAACCATGAACTCAATTTACCGTCAACTCTAACTGCTGCCTGACTATCCATGTAAAGACCTTTAATTGCTTGCAAAAGTTTGCCTCCTATTCCATAATCTTGTAGAACAGACAATAACTTCCTCCTGGGAACCCGGTCATATGCCTTTTCTAGATCTATAAAGCATAGATACAATTCCCTGTTCCACTCATAACACTTCTCCATTATTTGCCGTAAGCTAAAGATCTGGTCCTGACAACCTCTAAGAGGCCTAAACCCACACTTATTTTCATCCAATTGGTCCTCAACTAATACTCGCACTTTCCTTTCAACAATACCTGAGAAGATTTTACCCACAACGCTGATTAAAGAGATACCTCTGTAGTTGTTACAATCTTTTCTGTTTCCATGTTTAAAGATTGGTGTGATTACTGCTTTTGTCCAGTCTGATGGAACCTGTCCCGACTCCCAGGCCATTTCAAGTATCCTGTGTAGCCATTTAAGACCTGACATTCCTCTGTATTTGATGAGTTCCGACGTAATTTCATCCACCCCAGCTGCTTTATTGCACTGCAATCTATTGACCATTTTCTCCACTTCCTCAAATGTGATCCTATTTCCATCATCATTCCTATCCCATTCTACCTCGAAATCTGAAACATTACTGATCGTATTTTCACCTACCTTGAGCATCTCTTCAAAATATTCCCTCCATCTGCCCAAGGCATCCACAGTATTCACCAGCAGTTTTCCTGACCTGTCCAAAATATTTGTCATTTCCTTCTTACCTTCCTTTCGAAGACTGCTAATTACACTCCAGAATGGTTTTCCAGGAGCTTGACCCATAGTCTCCAACCTGTTTCCAAAGTCTTCCCAAGATTCCTTCTTGGATGCTGCAATTATCTGTTTGGCTTTGTTTCTTTCTTCAACATAACTTTCTCTGTCTACCTGGGTTCTGGTATGTAGCCATTTTTGATACGCCTTCTTTTTCCTTTAACAGGCTGCCTTGACTGTGTCATTCCACCAAGCTGTTTGATTCATCCTACTTTTACACACTACTGTTCCAAGACATTCTTTAGCCACGTCTAGTACTGTGTCCCTGTACCTTGTCCATTACTTTTCCAATGACTGTAATTGACTACATTCAACTAACTGGTACCTTTCTGAGATCGCTGTTATGTACTTGCGCCTGATTTCCTTATCCTGAAGTTTCTCCACTCTTATCCTCCTACATATGGACCTGACCTCCTGCACTTTCGGCCTCACAATCCCAATTTCACTGCAGATTAAATAATGATCAGTGTCATCAAAGAATCCCCTGAATACACGTGTGTCCCTCACAACCTTCCTGAATTCTTGATCTGTTATTATATAGTCAAAGACAGATCTGGTTCCCCTGCCTTCCCAAGTATACCGGTGAATGTTCTTATGTTTAAAAATGGAGTTTGTGATTACTAAGCCCATACTGGCACAGAAATCCAAGAGTTGTTTCCCGTTCCTGTTGACCTCCATATCCTCTCCAAATTTACCCATGACCTTTTCATACCCTTCTGTTCGATTTCCAATCCTGGCGTTAAAATCACCCATGAGCAGAACACTGTCCTTGTCCTTTACTCTAACAACTACATCACTGAGTGCCTCATAAAAACTATCCATCTTATCTTGATCTGTCCCTTCACAATGCGAATATACTGACACAATCCTAATTTTCTTGCTAGACGCTGTCAAATCTATCGACATCAGTCGTTCGTTTACATACCTTATTGCAACTACGCTGGGTTCCATTTCTTTCCTGATGTAAAGCCCTACACCCCCTTGTGCTATTCCTGCTTTGACTCCTGACAGGTAAACCTTGTATTCTCCCACTTCCTCTTCTTTCTCACCCCTTACCCGAAAGTCACTAACAGCTAAAACTTCCAACCCCATCTTACTTGCAGCCTCTGCCAGCTCTACCTTCTTCCCAGCTCTACCTTCTTGATATTAATAGCTCCCCATCTCGTTACCATTCGTTTGCCGAGTCGTATCTTAGGAGTCCCTGGTTTGTCAATTAGAGGTGGGACTCCGTCACCTCCAAAGGTCCTAGGCATTTTGTTCTGATTGTTGCCAGCATCATATTTAAAGTACCAGGGAAGCAGGTTGCTAGCCTTACTTGCCCCGGGTCCCATTGGGTTTTACCCCTAACGGTTGAGGGACTAACCGGTGGATCTGGTAGTCTATGCCGTATGAGCACAAAAGTGACCACGACTCAGAATATGTCCGAGATGCCCAGCCTTATTCCAAAGTAACTGGTATCCCGACTGTCGGGACCACTTACTTGGCCACTCATACGTTGCCCGTGGTTCATAAACTAGGACATGACTACAGGAACCCACACCATGAACCATTAGATATCAGTTTAATTTTTTGTCAAAAGTAATCCTAAACCATATTGTGAAATAGTGTCTTGTTTCTCCACTAGGCAGTGCCACAAGTACCTCCAAAAATCGTAACACAACACACACGCAAATATGTAATACTAACTAATGTAAATCCACCCGATGATGGAGGTTTAAACGTTCGAGACGCGTCGTGGAAATAAATAAAACGGTGACTGGTAACAGTAAACTTGCTGTTTCATTTAATAACTTGGTAGTTCAACTGATCATTAGTTTATAAGCCATAAATATTCTCCTCCTTATTTGTCTAACGTCTTCAGGAGCTCTTCGTACATGCAACCAGAGGCGTGCCGTCTAGCTAGACGTCTCACATGTTTAACAAGTAGCGGAATAATTACGCCCGACGAGCGTGAGTGGATTACGTTACTAACTTAAGAGTACAATTTAGCTCTCGTACACGTTTAGGGGTATTCGGATAAGTTCATCGCTAATGCATCCTGTCGAGTGTCTCCGATGACAGATACGGCGACAAGAGATTGCTGCGTACAACTTCAAAAGAAGAGACGCGGCTAAACAGCGACTAAGCGGGGCGAGCTTGGAACCAGCCGCGCGCCGGCCGTGCCGGGGGATGCGCTTATCGGCTCGGAATTACGCTTTGTTTCACTTTCTCAGCGTTAAGTTGTTGTCTCCGGTGATACGGAGAAAATCGAATCTGAAAATGTCAGAGGCGTCGTGATGGATGACCCCGCCGGCGAGGCGGGTTCCCCTGGCGGTGGGGCGGCCTTGAGCGGTCGCAGTGGCCAAGACTCGGGCAGGCCGACCTTTGCTCACCAGGTCGCTACACCCGCGCCCCGCTCACAGCGCCGCTCCGCACACTCCGATCGGCCACGTCCAGTTCTGGAGCGAGCCTTTTCCAGCGGTTCCTTCCTTCCCTGCGTCTCACCAAACTACGAGACCAAAATGAAAATATTGTTCCTCACAGATGAAGTCGATATCAAGTTTGTATTTGCTTTTTAGCACGTGCTGCGCAATAAGTAAGCGATAGCTTGACATGCTGAATAGCTTTGGTAAGCCTCCTCTTAAAAGTCGATATTCATTTGAGCAAATTTTCACAATGTGACTAACAGAAAATCTTTGTCTTATGAGAAGCTCATCCCAACGTCGAATGTTATCGAGGCCGGCCGGAGTGGCCAAGCGGTTAAAGGCGCTACAGTCTGAAACCGCACGACCGCTACGGTCGCAGGTTCGAATCCTGCCTCGGGCATGGATGTGTGTGATGTCCTTAGGTTAGTTAGGTTTAAGTAGTTCTAAGTTCTAGGGGACTTATGACCACAGCAGTTGAGTCCCATAGTGCTCAGAGCCATTTGAACCATTTTGAATGTTATCGACATGAACGAAGGACGTCCCAAAACTGCAACCACAGATGGAAGCACCGAGTACTGGACGATCGACGATTACAGTCGATTGTAACTGCCGACATTCATCCACGTTACTGTATATGGTGAAGTATGTTACGCGGTGAGAAAAGCGACAGGGATCTTTGACCATTCTTGGACGATTCGGTTTTAGGGACATTGCAGTAGCAAATAGTTTTATGGTCCTTTACGCTGTACTACTGAAGAGCCAAATAAACTGGTACACCTGCCTAATATCGTGTAGGGACCCCGCGGGCACGCAGAAACGCCGCAAAACCACGTGGCATGGACTCGAATAATGTCTGAAGTAGTGCTGGAGGGAGCTGACACCTTAAATCCATAAGGGTAAGAAGGGGTGGAAAAACACGTTGCAAAGCATCTCAGATATCCTCAATAATGTTCGTGTCTGGGGAGTTCGGTGGCCAGCGGAAGTGTTTAAACTGAGAAGAGTGCTCCTGGAGCCAGTCTGTACCAATTCTGGACGTGTAGGGTGTCACAATGTCCTGCTGGAATTGCCCAAGTCCGTCTGAATGCACAATGTACATGAATGGATGCAGGTGATCAGACAGGATGATTACATATGCGTCACCTTTCAGAGTCGTATCTAGGCGTCGTCCGACCAGGTAACATGTTTCCAGTCATCAACAGTCCAATGTCGGTGTTGACGGGCCCCGGGCGAGGTGTAAAGCTTTGACTCGTCTAGTCATCAAGGCAACTCGAGTGGACCTTCGGCTCCGAAAGCCCATATCGATGGTATTTCGTTGAATGGTTCGCACGCTGACACTTGTTGATGGCCCAGCACTGAAGTATGCGGCAATTTGCGGAAGGGCTGCACTTCTGTCGAGAGATTTGATGTTTTATCGGATTCCTGATATTCACGTTACACTCGTGAAATGGTCGAATGGGAAAATCTCCACTTCCTCCTTACCTCGGAGGTGCTGTGTCCCATCGCTCGTGCGCCGACTATAACACCACGTTCTGACTCCCTTAAATCTTGATACCCTTCCATTGTAGCAGCTGTAACAGATCTAATGATCAGCCAGACACTTGTTGCCTTATATAGGCGTTGCTGACCGTAGAGCCATATTCTGCCTGTTTACATATCTCTGAATACGCATGTCTATACCAGTTTCTTTGGCGCTTCAGTGTATAACTGGACGAACATCTCCGTGGTGGCCTGGAGTTTACTAAACAGATCAGTGTTGAAATGTGTCCATTTCCTCTATTAATCATACACAGTAAGAACGCACAAAGCCGTATTAAGACTCGGGCGAATGAGAGTTTCATAAGACATCTCTTTTGCGTATAAATTACGTTTCTTAGGAGTCTTCCAGTGGCCCTGTCAAGTATTTGGAAGACATTGATGATGGTGTTCTGTGCGTTCAATATGGACGTTAATCTCGGGGGTCCCCTTCTCATCATGATAAAATGATAAACATGACACCGCAATATCCACACAACCATTACTTTTAAAAATGACCTCGCGGTATACACACACCCATTACGGCCCCCTACACTTGAAATATAGATCTCACGTGCCATGCGCAAAGGCGCTATTGCGCGGGCATGAGAGGCGTGGGGAGGGGGGACGAATAGACAAAAACCCTTTCCAGTTAGACATCTCTGAATGGATACACAAATTGAACAGGATACTACGTAACGCTTTCTAATTATGCACAGACTCCTTTTTCCTTTATAACTAGATATTTCTTTTCCTAGCATGCTTGAAAGTCGCAACGTGCATAATACAATCGCCGATGGGTGAACTTTACCTTAGAACATTGTTTCAATTGTAGGAAGTCGTGTTGCACGCGACCGTGGAGGTTACGCCATGGCGGGCTGACAACTGAGTGACCAGTACCTCAGCGGCATTTAAGTCAGAGAGACGTGCAGCTTACAGCCTTGAGTAGCCGTAAGACGAGTTGGATTTCGTCTTTCTTACGTTGTTGCAACGGAAACATGGCGGAACGAATGGGGTCACCAGCCCATTCGGTGTTGACAATGGGCCTATGGGTGGTGCTCGAAAAGCTCATCGCTGTATAGAATATAGATGGCAAGGCAATGAGACTGCAAGCAAAGAAAACATGGCTGTGCACTTGAGAGACCAATGGAGCAACCACGAGGTTAACGTGCATAATGAAAGTAGCTGCACTTACATGCACAAGTTTAGAAGAAATTTGCGGGAGACAGTTTGTCTCCATTTGGTCATTATACTTATACTTCAAAGGCCAACTACTGTTTCATACGGTACAGCATGAACTGAAAAAGAAACGATGCTATCGGTACAATTACAGCCTACGAGACAGCTGATGGACCACTGCTTCATCTTATTCTTTTGGCGTCATTGGACGCCAATACTTGACGGACATGTAACTCTCACACTTGTTTCCAAGCTATAAATGAAGGCTTTTTAAACCGGTAGTATCTCTGGCCCTCCATTTAGCTGCTCAGCTATTCTCACGAGTCTGGACACAGTTCTAGTTCTCCTAACAGGAAAAACCATTAACGCTGAGAAGCCAGAATGATCTTAATGCATGCCCAGGCAGTGTCTTTTTTTTGCCTGGGACAGGTCTAAATGTTTAGGCAAAGGCCTTTCGCTATGTTACAGTGTTATAACGGCCAGTATACAACGGAACCGTTGGACAGCGTTCAAAACAACATCACATCTAGGAGAACATAACGTCGCAGTCCTACAGAACTGTTTTCCTAATTTATTTTTACTGTTCAGAAGAAACCTTCTTCAAATCTTAAGCATGTTCACTAGTAAATTTATAGAACTTCTTGTTAAAAGGTGCTCTTCGTATATTTTTATCACCGGCCGCTGGTGGCCGAGCAGTTCTAGGCGCTTCAGTCTGGAACCGCTACGGTCGCAGGTTCGAATCCTGCCTCGGGCATGGATGTGTGTGATGTCCTTAGGTTAGTTAGGTTTAAGTAGTTCTAAGTTCTAGGGGACTGATGACCTGAGATGTTAAGTCCCATAGTACTCAGAGCCATTTTTTTATATTTTTATCATATGTTCACTTTTCACTGCTTCAGCAAGTTGCAATCAGCAGAGAAGTATTCCCATGGATCAGAAATTTAGTATTTGCTTACAGGTTGGTGGTTGCTTGGTTTCTTTACCATTTCAAGATTAAGGATCAGTTTTATGTCGGTACTAGGATCTCCTTTTCCTGGCGGTCTGTGCGCATGAAAATGTTTTTTGTCGTATTGTCGACTGTAGAAACTGGCTCTCAGGTCAATGGAAGCCACCTACAATAGCTTCTGACTAGTCAGTCACAGGTCTTGAAATTACTTACTTTGGAACAAAAGCGTCTACGTTAGACGGTAGAAATATCAGTAAAGGAAGAGAATGATTTAAGTATTCTTAAAAAAAAAAAGAAAGAAAGAAACTGTGACATGATCATGAACAAGCACAGTGATCCAGGAAGTACAGAAATTCTGTAGTTAAAACAAGTATCACAAACAAATTGTCGTCGGATTATCGATTTCGATCCATAATGACCACCTTCAAAGCTGATTAAAATAGAAGGAGTCTTATATTAGCCTAATACGTCATTTTGGCTTAGTCGTATTAGGACAATGTAAGGCTTCTTCTGTTTTAATCAGATCTGAAGATGGTCATTAAAAAGGACTAGAATCGGCAGTCGGACAACAGTTTGTTTGTAATCACTGATTGGACTTACGGAAATTGAAATTAAAACGTTTATGATTCTTTTAAATGTTTTGAAATTCGAAGCATTTGCGTAGATCAATTTTAAGTCGCCATTTAAATGTTTGTAAGGGGTTTACGGAAGGGTTCAAAAGTAGATCTGCATGCTGTCAAAAATTATTACAGACAGCTGTAGTATCAGGCTAGCCAAAGTTTTTACCACATTTGTGGGCTAATAGGGAGGTACTTCCTGTTTTATCGCGAGAAGCTAGACGTAAACGCTTTCTTTTATTCAGCCATCACAATATTCATCCCGGTTGAGCGAACGAGGAAAAACTGGAGTCGGAATATGGTTCTGCCACAGCTAGAGACTACTGCACCACAGGGAGTCTAAAGCAGGTGAATACGTTACCACCGAGTTGAGACGCTTATCGCTTTGGCGCAGCACGTTCGGCTAAAAAAGAGACGTAAATAATATACACCACGATGACGCCGCTTCAGCTTGCAGAACAGGTATTCTACGTAGTGGTCGCTGGGCAGTGCGAAACGGCTGTTGCGCGGCGAGAGGCGGGCTGTAGAAGGGGAAAGCGACAGCGGAGGCTCCTAGGAGCGCGCCGCGCTGCAGCTGCAGGTGTTGCCGCGGCAGCTGCGGCCGCCCGACGTTGATGGAGAGGGCGGGCGGCGGGCGCCGGGATCGATCACTCGCAACAAGTCGACCGATGGGCCGACCGGCCGGACCACTGCCGGGTCGTTGTGACACTGTCAAAAAGCGGATCCTCCTCAAAAGGGTTCGGAGCGGCCGGCCGCCGACTTTGACAGGTATTCAGGGTGCCCTTCCTACGCCTGCTGCCTGCCCCAGCTCGCTTCACAACAGTCCGAGCCGTGCGCCGAGAAGCCGCGCTCGGTCTGTACGAGGCGCGACCTAGTCGAACGGAGGATCGATCACCTACTTCAGTCTCGTACTGTACTCAAAGCAGACAACAGCTCAATTTACTCAACACTATGATTTCAGTATCTCTGTTGTGGATGACGAACTGCGACTGTGACTTAAAGCAGCACTGCACCTACCTACACTTGGAAAACAACATTATTTTCTTGTAACAACTCCATCTGCTGATGAGCGTGCAGTGGCTTGCAAACTTGTTTATGGTTGAATAAATCGTATCAAAAAACTAAGAAAAACGACTGTTCGCATATTTATTATCGGGTAAATTAAATTGTCAACACTACTGTTGTTGTGGTCTTCAGCCCAAAGACTGTGCCGACCGGAGTGGCCGAGCGGTTAAAGGCGCTACAATCTGGAACCGCACGACCGCTACGGTCGCAGGTTCGAATGCTGCCTCGGACATGGATGTGTGTGATGTCCTTAGGTTAGGTAGGTTTAAGTAGTTCTAAGTTCTAGGGGACTTATGACCACAGCAGTTGAGTCCCATAGTGCTCAGAACCATTTGAACCATTTGAACCCGAAGACTGTTTTGATGCAGCTCTCCACGCTATTCTCTCCTGTGCAGGCCATTTCATCTGCGAGTCTACTGCAGCCTACATCTCTCTGAATCTGCTTACTGTATCCATCTCCTGATCTCCCTCCACTATTTTTATCCCCCCCCTCCCCCACGCTTCCCTCCAGTACTAAATTGCTGATCCCTTGATGTCTCACAATGTGTTTTACCAACCGGTCGCTTCTTTTGCTCATGTTGTACCACAAATTTCTTTGCTCCCCAAGTCTATTAGTCACGTGATCTACCCATCTAATCTTCAGCGTTCTTCTGTAGCAGCACATTTCAAAAGCTTTTATGCTCTTCTCGTCTAAACTATAAGTTTCTTAACTTGATGATGTTTAGCCTCTCCGTTAAATGTAAACCGATTCCATCTTTCGTGTCGTTAAAACTACTGCTAGGATTATATTACAACTATACGACATGAAATAATGTAACGACTGATTACATAAACTTCTCTGACTGGAGAACAATTTCGACTTCAGAAAATGGACCGAGTGGAGCAAAACTAGGATAAAATTAATGAAGTTCAGTGCAGATCTAAATTAGTGCTAGGCTTGCTTTGCAACAGCGTTGTAGAGATATCGACACGACTATCGTACCTCGACCACCGTCGTTAATCGTACCTCATACATGCAAGGCGTTTCGCGCTGTAAAGTAGAAGAAGACGCGTCTTTCAAATTTTTCCACAGCAGCAGAAGATTACTGCTACAGTCAACTTGAGTCATTACAAGAACATAACTGAACACACAATAAATGATGACGTAACTCTGGTCAACAGACTAGTGCTTTTCCTGACGTTGCTGTTAGGTTTTCCTCCTCCTTCTGGCATCGAGATTCCACAGCGCAATATTATCAGTCCCTGTGAGTGGTAAGACGGCACTGATGCTATACACTTGTGTCGCCGGCCAGTGTGGCCGTGCGGTTCTAGGCGCTTCAGTCTGGAACCGCGTGACCGCTACGGTCGCAGGTTCGAATCCTGCCTCGGGCACGGATGTGTGTGATGTCCTTAGGTTAGTTAGGTTTAAGTAGTTCTAAGTTCTAGGCCACTGATGACCACAGATGTTAAGTCCCATAGTGCTCAGAACCATTTGAACACCTTACACTGAAAAACAGTATGCGCATTTCATCAAAAACGGTGACATCACTCAGATGGACATTAATGTAGACACTGTTGGTCAAATATACATTGGGAGCACCTGCTAATGAGAATCTCTAAACGGGCAGTACGTTGTTAACAAATCATTATGATTTGTTGCCCATGTTAATTTGCTTTTAATGCAACAGCTAACAGTTTGCACACCTTACTGTCGATATTAATGCTGCTAAAATCAGTAACTTCTGTTGCTTTATGGACATTCCCAGAGGACCATCGTAAATACTAACAATTTTGATAACTGCAAAATATTTACAATAGTTAACTTGAGAAACGGACTTCGACGCTTTTAATTCTCAGAATTATTCTGTGTTAAGCTGAGCGCGCTGTAATACAGGTGATAAAATTCTAACGAGACAAATACTGAGCAGGTACAAAATAGCCTGTGTACTTGGTCTTCATACGCGGTCTACAATCCTGATCCACACGATTCATTCGCTGGATTGGCAACGTTTTCCAAACCACATTTACGCTCGAGGAACAAGGAAAGAAGTGAACTAAGCAAGTAAATACATCTCGTTACCCGCGCTTACGTATTACGCATCCAGGTTAATTGGGATACTTCTGTCAAGCATAAATCACTCTTTCCTTTTCCCAGTTCTTACCAAGCATTTGCAGAACACGATTCTTTGCATCTTATTCCAGCGAGACTGGAGCGTGAAAAATGGGTTCTCAAGTGGGAGTATTTACAGGGGGTGGGGGGAGTGGATGGGATGGAATATTCCCAGTTCCAACATGCTCTTGCAGAATCATCCCGGAAACCACAAACATAACGTTATACTTTTCTGAAATCTCAAACGGATCACTCTGTATTTTCATATGTTCTTACTACGTCGCTCACGTATACCTCAGACTTCTAACTTCAGTTCAGTTGTGTGACTTGGCTCGAGCTTCAGTAGGTTTTGAATGATTGCCTTTGCCTCTTTCCTTCTGATTATTGAAGGCATTGGTGCAATAGCCAGACATGTCCACTTTTGTTCGAAATTAATATTTTACTGTCACTGCATAGTTTGAAAATCGCTTGGTCTTACGGAGCGATAATGAAACTCGTCCAAGGAACCAATTCAGAATGATATAGGAAACGGACTTTTCGACGGCGGATGTTCCGAGATAAGAACCAAGCAAGTCAACGACTTGCACCAGACAGTGGTCAGATTCTGGCATGTGATTGATGTTACAGAATATCTATTTTTACGCTTCTCGTTCAGCTAAAATAAATGTTTACGTCTAACATTAAGGGTGCTGATCGCGAGAAGTTTATCATTTCAAAGTTTAGTTTCTTTTAATACCAGGCTGAACATACGCTTGTAATTCGCTCTAAAGTAATACACCGCATTTTTTTCTTCAACGGTTCTTTATTGAACATAATGAGAATTACACACACGAAAGAATGAGTACCATCAGCTGTAGAATGGAATGACGACAATGAAAATTTGTGTCGGACCGGGACACGAACCCGGTTCTTTTTTTTTTTTTTTTTTTTTTTTTTTGGTCGTTGCGGACGTCACACGACATCCGTTAAATTTCGTTTTTTTATGATCCTTCCCCTCAGTATTTTATTACAGAGGCCAACCAGCTCTCTGACAGAACACGCTGAGCTACCGTGCCGGCACCATTTGGCTATCCATGCACGACTCACGGCAAGACCCAGACTTCCATGTGTCGTCAACCATACGTCTACGAGCTATACTCCCAAATCCATTAGGTGTATTCCTGTACTGATCATACGGTGTCGGGCATGCGACTTTCAAGCACAACGTCATTATTCGCAATTTCGAACTCATCTGATGCGTTTCTCACAAACGTTAACAACGCCGGCTATGAAAATTACCATGGGACTATAAGCAGCAGCTAAGAGCATATTTTACTTTATTAGAAGGAAGGTCAGCATTGGCCCTAATATTGATGGTTTATTGACAGCCAAATCGATTTTCAATCACATAGTGATCATTTTCAGTGCTGTGGTGTACAAATTAAAAAATGGTTCAAATGGCTCTGAGCACTATGCGACTTAGCTTCTGAGGTCATCAGTCGCCTAGAACTTAGAACTAATTAAACCTAACTAACCTAAGGACATCACACACATCCATGCCCGAGGCAGGGTTCGAACCTGCGACCGTAGCGGTCGCTCGACTTTAGACTGTAGCGCCTAGAACCGCACGGCCACTCCGGCCGGCTGTACAAATTAAACTCATAGGCACTGGTGTCAAGTTATCAGTAACTAAAGGTAAGAATTTGTACACCACAGCACTGAAAATGATCACTATGTGATTGAAGATCCATTTTGCTGTCAATAAACCGTCAATATTACGGCCAACGCTAACCTTCCTTCTAATTTCACGTATATGGTCGTTCTGCACACAGCACTCTATAGAGTCACCAATCAAGCATATTTTACGATATTAATGCAACCGCAACGACACAGAAACACTTGTTTTCTTTCCTCAAGCAATTTGTCTTCTCATTCAACTTCGCAGATTGCCTTCTGCGTTTTACTGCGTGACTTGTGTGTCACCCTGTGGGTTGCGCTGTGCGCCGTCAGTACAGGACGCCCCACAAATGCCTCCTCCCCTGCGAACGTCGCCGCTCGCTATGCACGCAGCTGCTGGCACGTCGAGTTTTCCGTGGAAGTCAGCGGCGGTAACGAGGCCTTGAATATTCAGACTCGGTACCTGGTCTGTCCTTCGTGGTCTCAACAGACATACCGAAGTCGCTGAACTAACAGAACAGATTCCGGGAGCTGCTGCATCTGCATTCGAATGAATGCCAATGCAGAAGACATCGTCCGCCATCCGATCTCTTTCTGTCCGTTACTGGCAGGGCAACCACAAAGAAAAACGTCCAGAATGTCTGCTGGTCATTCTCTTCATGTTTCTCCCTAATTTTCCAATTTTCCTTCATCTTCCTCCTCCTCCTCCTCCTCCTCGTCCTATTCATTATCATTACTGATGACACGCTCCTCATCCTCCTCTTCATCTTCGCATTAATTAGTTCGAATACCATCATTCATGACGAGGAATATTCCTTAGCAAATGGCAGTCACCAACACTGTGCAGTTATTTGTTAAGCACTGTCGTAAATTTTTAGATCAACGACCCATTATTTCTACTGTGAAACCGTCACATCATCGTATCTTGATTCCTTACGCAAGGCAAAAATACGAGGGCGTGCTGAAGAATACCTCCAATTTCTTATGTGATATATCTTATAGCTTTTTATGTACAACAAACGTTACTAATTCTGCATCTTTATTCTTCCCGTCTACATGTTTGCAGCCCTCTGCCACTATAGGGGTCCGAATTGTAATGTGTAACACGAAGGTGTGTAACGTAATCGTGCTGGTGCATGAGAAACTCTCGTGCTGTAATCGACTTTCGAATTCGAAGAGTTCGTCCACACATGCAGTACCCCATCCTTCAGCACGACAATGCCAGACCATACACGAGCGGTCCGACTGCTACAACTATGCCTTGGGTCCACGGTCGTCGATCATCCTCCATACAGTCCCGACCTGGCCCCATCCGTTTATCTCCGGTTTCCATAGCTTAAAAAACATCTTCAAGGACCTCACTTCGATAGTAATGAAGCGGTGCCGGCAGAGGTGATGTGGCGCCGTCAGCGAAGGCAAACATTCAGCAGTGAAGATATCAACAAACTGGTCACTCATTGGGATTGTTCGTCGTCAGGGTAACCACATTGAGAAATGTGATAAATGAGTATGTAGACATGAAGAATAAAGATGTAGAATGTTAATAATGCGTTTAACATCAGTACCATTCCGACAATATCGATGTAGAATGTTAATAATGCGTTTAACATCAGTACCATTCCGACAATATCAGTATATTGCGTGACAGGTGGAATAGTTTTGTTCTCCCAGGGATCTCAATAAGCCTGCACCAGGTGTCCTGCTCCCAGTGGCGGCTGGTACGTACAGGTTCTGAGTGATCACAAATTTTGAAATTTGTTCCCACAGAATTCTCAGTGATCCTACACCAGGTGCTCTGCTTCCAGTGGCGGCTCGTAGGTATAGGTTCTGGGAGTTCACAAATTTTGAATTTCAGATAAATATCAGAGTGGGAAATTAATAGCATCTGTTGTATAACAGTTATGCTTATCAACATATATGTACTTCAGCCGCTGTCAATAACAATAATAATAATAATAATAATAATAATAACAAAGGAATCACTCATATAAATACATCGGCTACACCATTGCAATTTCATAACCACTTCTACAACCCTTTAGATCACATAACATCAATAGATACAAAGAAAGTAAATTGGAAAAAGAAAACTACATGGCAAGCACCCGTATCATCTAACGCAGCCACACATCGATCAAGACGCATCCAACACATGGCTAAGAAAAGGCAGTATATACAGTGAGACGGAAGGATTCATGATCGCAATACAGGATCAAACAATAAACACCAGATATTACAGCAAGCATATTATTAAAGATCCCAATAACACAACAGATATATGCCGACTTTGCAAACAATAAATAGAAACAGTAGATCACATCACAAGCGGATGTACAATACTAGCAAATACAGAATACCCCCAGAAGACATGACAATGTAGCAAAAATAATACATCAACAACTTGCCGTACAACATAAACTAATAAAACAACAAGTTCCCACATACAATTATGCACCACAAAATGTACTGGAGAATGATGAATACAAATAATACTGGAACAGAACCATTATAACAGACAAAACAACACCACATAACAAACCTGACATCATACCCACCAATAAAAAGAAGAAATTAACACAACAAATTGAAATATCCATACCCAATACAACAAATATGCAGAAGAAAACAGGAGAAAAAATTGAAAAATACATCTAACTGGCTGAGGAAGTCAAGGACATGTGGCATCAGGATAAAGTTGACATTATACCAATTATACTATCAAGTACATGAGTCATACCACAAAATATCCACCAGTACATCAACGCAATACGGCTACATCCAAACACATATATACAACTACAGAAATCTGAAATTATTGATACATGTTCAATTACCCGAAAGTTCCTAAATGTAATGTAACACATACCGTACAGTTAAAAGGAAGTCACGCTTGATCAAGGTCCACGTCACTTTTTAACCAGACATAACGTCTGAGAAAGGAAAGAATAATAATAATATGCATAATTTGTCTGAAGAAAGGAAGAATTGTTTTTGTGGATTTTTCTTTTTTTTGTACACGATTAAGTACAGTTTATGGCAAGAACGAAATAATGTTTAAGCTGTCGCTGCTCCCGGTTTGCATTTCTGTGTAAGTGGGAGATTTCGTGCTGTTTTTATTTCTTTGGACAAACGTATAAGATCCCAAATTCATGTATTAGTTAACGAATCAATTTCCGGGCTGAAAATCAGGCGTTCTTACGTTGCACGCACACAACTTAAGGTTATTACACAATTCCTGGTTAAATGTTCGCTTGTAGTCTCGCTTAATTGATTTCGTCACTTTCTCAGGCAACGGTTCTTGCCTGAGAGGCCCTATTTACTTTGCGGCTAACTTTTCCTGGCAGTTTTCTTTTCTGTTAGCGCTTAATACGGATTCAACAGAGTCCACGTTGGCATTGTACAGGAAAGCCAATATCTGCACAGTAAACAAACAACTTAAGCCGTTTGCGGATATTATTAAATTCAAATAGTACTCTCTACGAACAAGGACACTTCATTAGAATGCAAATGAGGCACTGACAGACATAAGGGCCAAAAGCACACCGTCTTCGACTCCCTCATATTAAGTGAATATCAGAGAAACGAGTGAGACAGCTTTTCGTGAATGTTCAGATGAGGTTCAAAGTGGGCCTATAATACAGATAAACCTGACTCACCATAAGATTGATGTCAGAAGCGTGAATAAATGTTACAGTCGCACATCTACAGTGATGTGCTTTATCGTTCTCAGCGCCTCAAATGGATTACTTATCATAAACTCCAAAAATTAATGTACCATATCCCATTCAGAATCCCACAAAATAGGTTCTTCTATCAGTATAACTATGATATATACTGATGACCAAACTAATTTTAGTATATAGCGAGTGAATTGGCGTATCTGTGGAGTACGCTACCACCTACCGGGATTTAGGCTAAATGAACGTGGATAAAAGTCTGCTGAAGTCTGCTGCAGTGTGCTGCCACCTGGTGGCATTGACGTAAACTTGTAGTTGCGTGGTAAGGGTTAGTGCACGCCGTGAACCGTGCACATAGTATATCAAATCCATACGTATTTGGCTGGTAGGGCAATTACGTCACTCCATTTGCGCATGCGCAGAATCTCCTTAAAGCGTGCACAAATAAAGATGTGCTTGCGACCCTGTTGCCAGGTTTCAACGAGTCTTAGAGAAGAAATGTATCACAGCGCGGTAGGTCTAGTGCTGTGTATTCCAAATTACCGCATCTACGTTACGTTTAACCACATCAAAGAACAAAATGTTCAAATGTGTGTGAAAACTTATGAGACTTAACTGCTAAGGTCATCAGTCCCTACGCTTACACACTGCTTAACCTAAATTATCCTAAGGACAACCACACACACCCATGCCCTAGGGAGGACTCGAACCTCCCCCGGGACCAGCCGCACAGTCCACGACTGCAGCGCCTTAAGCCATCGGCACACGGACCGTGCTGTCCAACGTTAACGTTGAGCATGCCAAGTTCAACGTGCTGCTGAACGCTCAGGAACGATGCGACTTGTGCATACGGTACGTGGGCCCCAACGTGGTATACGCGATCGTAACGCACTCAAGCGACAGTTGAGGGATGTTTCTAGTTCGTAAATTACACTGTTTACTCAACGGGCGCGCTTAAAATTCCCAAGTTAGCTCTATTAAAACGCACATTTCCTCCATCGTCCACGAAAAGGAAAGTACCATGTCCAACTAATAATAACACAGGCTTATAAAAGTTTAATTACAAACAGTGCGGTACAAATTTGGAATACTTCTTCGCATAAGATATACATTATTTCATCATTCCCACATTTTAGTAAAACTCCAAGGTCAGTCTTACTTGATCGCTGTTCTTACCCAGTAGCAGAATCTTTGCAACAAGTGAATTACGAAGCGTAAAAGAAAAAGGAGCAAAATATCTTTATACAAGTAGCGCAAGCTGTCCTGTAGATTAAGCCAATCGAACAAAGTCACCCCTCAAAAAAGGTAAACTTATATATACATAACATCAAATATTATAGTAGATACTTACATTAAACTAATAATAAAGTATCGGAACCTAATAAAAACGCGAACCACCGCACCTCCAAAGACTCATTATCGGACAGAGACGCTATTCATTACGCTAAACCAACAAGAGACAAGTTATACTTGCCTTGCTAAAACGTTAATCGTAGATAATTATGTTACTAATTTAAATTTAATTATAGCAAATTGTACCAAGAACAATGCGTTTTGGGTGGATGTTCAGTGTGTCGCTGCCTTCAAATAGCCTACTCTCATAATACGCAAGTTACAATAATTCTTTTGCCACGAATATGAACTTTCTCATTATTTCATTGGAACGAATCACACAACTAACAACGAGTTTTCCAGTGATTCTCAATTTGCTGCTGTTCAGAAGCGGCATATATACATATTGGCTTGAAATGAATGCCAATATGGCGCCTCACAACTCTGTACTGAAGGGAGACAGCGTGCGTGTGACGTAGGTGGCATTGTGCCATATCATTGGTCAACGCTCAGACGCACGCTCAGAATATCTGACATGCCAGATATTGCTCTGCACGTTCGGAAAGACTCCCGAACGTGCTATTTCACGCTATGACGTCAGAAACACGGCACGCTCAACGTTCGGATGCACGGTCCGTGTGCCGACGGCTTTAGACCGCTCGGCTAATCCCGCGTGGCTAACCACATCAAAGAAAAGTAACCAGTAAATCCGGAAGGTGTAAAAAGTTAGGGTGTTCACGTGCCCTTGTGCTCTTATACAACAGCCGCAGCTGCCTGCTTCGAGTGTTAATGTTGCGCCGGCATACTGTCGCAGAAAAGCATAGACCATGTCGTTCGTCGAGGCAGATGTACAATTACGACACTCACTGACTCCTAGGAGGACTGGAAGAGAAAGACAAAGAAGCCATTCGTTGTTTCTCTAGGAATCACAAAGAAATTCAAGGAACAGCGTTTTAGATTCGAGCGCGAAAGTCGTATGCGAGTGTGGTCGTTTTGACTGTCTCCAGTGTTGGACCGGCGGTCGCATCGCAGGGAGCTGCGGGAAGACCAGAGTGGGGAAATCGCTGGTGGTATTTGTTACACACGAAATTCCCTGAACTGTGGACATCAACAGGACAGGAGGCGCCCGTCCCTGGGGAAACCCGCCGGGTGGAAGTGTCCGCGGGGCCCCTAATCCTGGAGGCGCTACCTGGAGCGCCCTTTGTCGAGAGCTCGTGAGGACCTGCTCCAGCCGCGCGGCGGCGTCGAGTGCCCGCCGCCTGCGTCCATTGGCGGCCGGCCAGCGTAAACACAAGCCATTGTCACACCTACCCCTCGCCACGTCATTACATGGACAGCGCCGCGGCAGGTACTTGCTTTGTGTGCCTCCTGCTATATTATTTTTCTGTTTCGACGGTCTGCTGCCTAACATCTCTCTCTCTCGACATTAAGTAGGGTCCCATGCAGCTCATTTACATCTAACCACAACATGCGCTTAGTGACTATTCCTACAACATTCATAAATCAGCTTCTGTTCCCGACCACTCGAGATTCATTACCATCCACAAAAAAGCGGTGGAAGAATAACAATGCCTTGTGACATTATGAAAGGTAAGCAGTGCCACTAGGATAGTACGAAAAGTTCCTTCCTACACGTAAGTCAGAATCCACGATTTTCTCTGACCCTCGGCACACAGTCGCTAAGAATGTTTTGAATAATTCTATACAGATTGGAAGTTTACTTTATTGTTTATTTTTGTTGCACTTTACAGTTTCGGACTAAGACCATTTTTAAGTACCCTGTTGAAAATTATTATATAAAAGACCCACATTTATTCAGAAATAAGAGCACACGAGATAAAATTTCTGTTCGCTGTTAAAAGAATAGAGCCTATCATATTAACTATTTATGCTGTGGGAAGTCGACTAATGTCTTAGTAAAGCTAAACTCGAAGTAATAAAATTGATCGTCACAATAACAGAAAATCGGAAGGATGCAGGAATACATAACCTGATATATGAGACAGAAAAAAAATTAGGTAGTTTTTTTTAATTTAAATTTATTGGCTCTCGGTATGCGCCCATTCAGCCACCTCAGTAAGCAGACGATTCGGCAGTGTATTGGATTCGATTGTCTTGTCAGTTACGGCGATACAAACGTAGGGACAACACAACGCCAAATCCCCCACCGGAGAAAATCTGCGACCCTGCCGGGAGTCGAACCCCGGCCACTTCGGCTAGCAAACCGCCGCGCTCACCCCGCAACTACCGGGACGGACAGGGCTGCAAACCCATCATCGTTGACCCGGCAGCAAAATTCTACAAGAGCGGAACAACTTGGCCCTTTGACGCTGCATCGCGGAGTCCGATGGGGCCCAAATTAACAGCCTCAGACCCTCAGGACAAAGTTTGTAGCACAACTGAAGGCGTCAGAACACAAAGCACTGACATCACTGACTTGATGTAGGTTCTACAGGAAATAGACAAAGCTATATTAATGGAAGAAATGGAAATTTACAACCATCTTAGAGATTAGTCTGAAAATATTACGAAATTAGAAACCTCTCCGTAAGTGTATACGTTACACGACCAAGTTTTGGAGCACCGTTAGACAGACACGGTACATAAGGTTATGAAGTTGCCTTAATCTTAATACGTTGTTTTAATACATGGACGTAAAATAACTACCATACGTTTTATCATTTTATTGTCACCGGTAGATCGTACAGTAGATCGTACACCGCTCTACTTACAAGGTTATTAAAGTAGCCGCACTATGAGATGGGTTTGGAATATCTATGAGGCATATGTCTATCATCATAGTAACTGTGCATTCTATCACTGGAATACGTTCTTTGTAACAGCACCTTCCGCTGAATTGCCAACATCTGCCACTGCGAATTTTTTGTTTTCAGACAGCTAACTAATGTATCTAATATGTTATTCCGTTTGTCACAAATGACGTGCTATTTACTCATTGTTTTTAACTAAAAATGATGTGAAAATCTTATTTTGTTTTATAAAAACTTTTCACAGGGTGCTTGAAATTAGTCTGAGGCCGAAATTGTACAAAAATGCGAAAACAAACTAGAAATTAAGATCTGCAGGCAGTATGAAAATGATGTTGAACATGTCGCAAAGTAAATTTTCATCTCCAGATCTACAAGTTTATACCCAAAATAATTTCGTCGTTTTTCACTAAATGTCGACAGTTTCCATATCTGTAGTCTTCAGGTGTAATTTCGGTGCCCGTTTTCTGGAGTCCGTCCAAGCTTTCTTACCTTTATCTTTCACTCCTTGTTAACGAATCAGCGCGCACTGTTGTAGAATTCCGTTTTTTTCTCTATAAACTGGACAAGCTGCACAATAACTATGATTGTTTTTGACTTCCGGGTAATCCGCAGCTCGTGGTCATGCGGTAGCGTTCTCGCTTCCCGCGCCCGGATTCCCGGGTTCGATTCCCGGCGGGGTCAGGGATTTTCTCTGCCTCGTGATGACTGGGTGTTGTGTGATGTCCTTACGTTAGGTAGGTTTAAGTAGTTCTAAGTTCTAGGGGACTGATGACCATAGATGTTAAGTCCCATAGTGCTCAGAGCCATTTTTTTGACTTCCAGGTAAGAATTTTCATTGCAGTTATGTCTCAGCGTCCTCTGTATAGGACTGATGCTATGATTTACCGACGAGATCAAATCAAAGCAAGCACCTGGTCTCGATTTACTCGAAATCAAAGGCTCCTGTTGATTAAATTACCTGACTTTCTAATCTCTATCACCCTCATATTACACTAAGTCAGTGCCTGCACCATGATCGTAGTATCTCCTTATTTCGTCTTGACACTTGAGGCAGTTGACGGATGATTCAGTTGGCCATTTGAGTGAGGTTTAACATTGGTATGTATTTGTTCTGTAGTTTATATTTCATCCGACGTACGAAATGTCACTCTGGAATGAAAGTGAGCTATACTTCAGTCTGTCCGAGAATTAGACAAACTTCAAATCAACACAGCAGATCTTTTTAGTTTTGCCGAAGGGTCTGTTCTACTTCAAGCGCTTCATTAGACGTCATCGTTGCTGTCGACACTGAACTATTCTCATTTTTTTCAGACTCCGATCATGGTTTATTAACTCATATAGCAACAGCAGACAAAACCATCGTCAACACACGCCTTGAAGTGCTGAAACAAAATGATTTTATGTATTTTTAATATCATGCGTCTGTGGATCTCGAAAAACGGTTGAACCACTTGTATGACATCGTCTCACAACGGGAACCGTAGGCCGTAAAGCGAGAATATGCAGTTACTTAATTGCTGAAGTTGTAAGCCAACCTTTGTCACATTCACGTGCAGGCATAGTGGACGGGGTCTTGCTGCATATTCGCGTTTCGCTAAAGGATAACGCCAAGACTTGTTGGCCAGCTGGGAATATGGATCCCTGCAGGAGGAATTCGACCGCAGCCGTCTGCGTGATCGACAGACGGAGCTTTCATCACGATCTGTAATTGCCGTGCCGACCTTGTACTACTGCTCCATCGCGATCAGCTTGGCTGTTGCAGAATCCCCTTCACTATAATACCATTTTAAATGGCTTGGAAAGGACAACACTATCCAGCATTTGCGTCGCGGCTGGACTATTGGCCCCAATTCTTGAAATGTCATTCAAAAGCGCAGCACTTCGGTGTCATTGCTCTGAGTGTTGACATAATTCCAGGTGAAGCAGGAGTCATGGAGTTACTGAAAGGATTTTCTGTCTGTAATATATCTCAACAGATAAAATCACATATCACCATCGTAGGAGCGTGCACCAATAGACAACGAACGTAAAATTTTTCTGTCAAGGTGGGTGCTCTTGACTGACGCAGATGTTCGCTACTCGACTCTATAGGCGAAGCATGATTCAACTCATCAGCATATAATGGTGATTTGGATTTCCTGTCGATCCTCAGGCAATACCATACTGTCGGAATACTTCGTTTGAAAGTACCATTTCTCAGTTCTTCATCCATATTTATTTCACTGAGTAAGATCTCCGTCTTTTAACGCCTAGAAGTGCTCAGTGTTACTCTTCTATCGTCGTTAAAAGACTTTAATTTTCTTTCTACATATGCTACATATGCTGTTCTTACAGGATAAGGCTTGTTGAAAGATAAAGGATCTGTCGAAATTACGTGTAAAGACTTCATCCAGCTTACGGGTAGACATAAAACTTTTCTTCTCAGTAGGTAATGTTTACAGAAATTTTCACCTTGAAGGAGGCGCTGATTGTGTCACATATAATAAAGTTAAACAGTAGTTTGGTTTATATTTAATGTGCTCATTCTGCGGATAACGAACAGAGAAGATGTTTCGCGATTAGAGGGGCTGAGATGTGTGGCTAATGAAACATGAGTATTCGTCATACGGCACTGTGTATTTGACCAGTTTAGAGATTGCTTTAGGTGTACTGTGTCATTAAGTAAAACAGCTGCTGGCTGATCAAGTTTTTAATTTACGAGACTGTTGTACTATTACTTTTCAGAGCATAGTGAATGTTGAACGGAACCGTGCAGTAATCGACGGTCTATTGCTCTATAATGTTTCACTTGAAGCCGACACTTTGCAAAAATAGTAGGCTAGGAAAATATGCGTTTACCCTTTCTTTCACACCCTTCTCACACAAATAAGCAAATATTTTCATAAACGGTCAAACCAAGACGGTTAAAACAGCTGATAACAGCGATGCATGACGTCGCATAATTCCCTTATGTTGACACGAGGTAGTCGTAAAGTTTTGAAGTGTCACCTTGCAAAAATAAAGTTGTGTATATAATGTGTTAGTTAATAGGACACGTGAGTAGTCACAGGACAGACATCGAGATCCCTGCGCCACAATACCTTACTAAGGCGCTAGGAGAGCCGAAACTGGCGTCGATTATCTCGACTTAGTAAGTGGGCTCCTGTAACGGCGTGGGGATCTCAGTATATGCCATGACTTTTCACGTGAACCTATAGACTAACTAAAGCTTCCAGCTTTTTAACGCCGGCCGGAGTGGCCGCGCGGTTCTAGGCGCTTCAGTCTGAAACCGCGCGACCGCTACGGTCGGAGGTTCGAATCCTGCCTCGGGCATGGATGTGTGTGATGTCCTTAGATTAGTTAGGTTCAAGTAGTTCTAAGTTGTAGGGGACTGATGACCTCAGACGTCAAGTCCCATAGTGCTCAGAGCCATTTGAACCAGCTTTTTAACAAAGGTTTAATTACGTAGCACTATTCCTGGAGGTGATGATAAAACTTTTCTTCTGCTCCCCGAAACAGTGTTATGTGACGTATCTCACTGTACTAAACTGACAATACGTGTTCTGAGGAGTGCTTCTGGTCTGTTCCGTCCTCATATTAAGGAAGAACAGGGTTCGTATCCCCAATATTTTCTGAATCAAATGCCAGATTGTAAATTTCCGAAATCCAATTCTGATGACCCCGTTCTAGACGTAGCCTCCTTGGTTCGAAATTACCTCATTGTTTGCCTCACTCGTTTTCAAAATAATTTAGCGTACCATCTATAATGATTTCATCACCGACAGGACGTTAAACTTCAATCTCTCTGCCTTCGCTGTTAGCTAGAATGTCAGCAGTGAAATTAACGTCGCCCAAGATGCTGCTACACTCTCGCAGCTTCGCGTGCTGTGGATATCTCACTACGTGGCGCGTCATCGCGTAGTTTTGTTTGTGACTGCGATGAGAGCGTCACAGACCGCGCAGGCAGTTGTTTCTGCTGGTCTTGACAGGTCTAACGGTAGCATCACGCGTACTCCAAGCACAGTTTCGTCCCATTCAGAATGCGGGCTCGTCCCTTTAATGAAAACTCGCTGCTCCAGTTTTTTACATTCAAGCGTGCTCGGGGCGGTCAGAAGAACAAAAATAAACCGGCCCGTTCCTGTCCTCATTTGACTCTTTTTTTCGTACGTTCTACGGAGAACTTGTACTTAGGTTGGCAACGTGTCTAATTAAAACGGCGAGGCCTACGGAACGGGCCGCGTCGACATTCCTGGCGGTTAATGCTCGCGGCTGTCTGTCAGCTGTTCGTCAGGGAGCCCGGAAGCCGACACGGACCACACGCGCTCCCCGAGCGCCCGGGACCTTGGCGCGCGTAACGAGCCACCACCTCCGCGTTTCTCAGAGACGACTCCGAGTTCTCCTCTCTGCGCATCGTGGCAACTGGAATAACGATAATTATACATCTTCCTGAAAGCAGATATCCGCAGTAATACAGGGTGTTTCAAAAAGAACCATCCGATTTGGCACGTCTATATTTCTGAGACTGATGAACATACACACTGAATTTTGCTTTTTGATGAACGGGGCGCTCAAAAAGTTTTTTTTTTTTCATGCTTTTTCATGGGTGTTAAATATGCCCCCACTTGAGATGCACGGAATATGTCAATGCGGTATTCAAATTGTTCCACACTGCATCGAGCGTGTCTTGAGTTACAGCTTCCACAGCTGCTGTTACGCCATATCTCAGTTCATTTATTGTTGCTGGTACCTGAGGCACATAAACAGTGTCTTCTACATACCCCCACAAGAAATTCAAATGGTTCAAATGGCCCTGAGCACCATGGGACGTAACTACTGAGGTCATCAGTCCCCTAGAACTTAGAACTACTTACACCTAACTAACCTAAGGACATCACACACAGCCATGCCCGAGGCAGGATTCGAACCTGCGACCGTAGGGGTCACGCGGTTCCAGACTGTAGCGCCTAGAACCGCTCGGCCACACCGGCCGGCCCACAAGAAATAATCACATGTAGTCAGGTCCGCTGATCTTGGAGGCCAGTGACGAAGGCAGAATCATTTGGTCCAGTACGACCGATCCATCGTTCAGTAATCCTTTGATTTAAAAATTTCCATACTTTCAGACCCAGCGTGGCGGTTCCCCATTCTGTTGGTAAATTGAGTTGTTTGAATCAGCTTCCAACTGTGGGAAAAGAAAGTACTCAAGCTTTACGAGATAATGTGCTTCCTGTAACAGTGCTCTCGGCAAAGAAAAATGGACCATCCACCTTTTCCCGTGAAACTGCACAAAACACATTCAATTTTGGACAGTCCCTTTCATGTTGTACAACTTCATGTGGTTGCTCCGAATCCCATGTTTTCACATTATGACGGTTCACCTTCCCATTTAAATGGGATGTTGCATCGTCACTCAACACTAAGCGCGGAAGAAAACTGTCATCCTCCATCTTGCCAAGAACGAAATTACAGAACTCTACACGTTGTAGTTTGTCACCTTCACGAAGGGCGTGCAGTAGCTGAATTTTGTATGGGTTCATGTGTACACGTAGACGCATCACACCGCAGACGGACATCGCGGGGGGGGGGGGGGGGAGCCGCATGTCGAACAGCGAACGGATTTCTGCGGACTGCTTGTGAAACTATGGCGGATGCGTTCGACGTCTGCGTCACACACTCAGGTATTGCCTGGCGATTTGCCTTTACACAGACCACCTGTTCCTCGGAATTGTTCGTGGCAGCGACTAATGCTCTGTGGTGTAGGAGGATCCACACTATACTTAGTACGAAAGTCACACTGAACAGTTAATACTTACCCGCACTGCGCAAAACATAGAAAACAAAACGCTTTCTGTTGTCCCGACGCCATTTTTAGTAGAACTAAAGTGAGCGCACATTGCTGCTACCTAGCGGGAACCATGTAAAGCTCGAGAGTTTGCTCTTTCCAACACATACCTCAAATAAAATAATAGTGATGATTTTTTAATCGGATGATTCTTTTTCATACACCCTGTACTTTCTAGTTAAAAACATACTTCGCAGACAGTATCCACATACGCTGCTGAATGTACCTACGCAAATACATCCTTCTATGAGACATAGTTTGAGGTATTGACGCCATAAACTGTGTGATGTGTGAAAAATTGCCGCATCATGCACGAAGTTTTAAAATATTTATTCTTTACTGGTAAGACATTCGTACAGTCCAGTAACATTAAGGAAATTTGACACCTGGCAGCGCGTATGACACCTTACAACTGCGAAGCGGAAACGGTTGTACGTGAAAACAATAGCCGTCTGTAGAGTTATGAAGAGGCGTTGCCGTAAAGACGTTTACAAAAATGGCTTTCAAGACAAGCGAAGCAGCTGCGTCCGGGGTCTTGTTTCTTAATCTGCATACTGTGCTTATACATTTGCGCGCTATGCGTATTTGTTTTTACGACTCATAATTTCAAAGGTGTTTTCAGGAATACGTCGGAAAGTTTTTCGATGCTTCACTACGAAGTTCATTTTTTGTTTTCGTTCCTAATATAGGAAATTAGCAAAATAAATACGAGGGCAATTCTGAGTTTGTCATCTAGTAATAATAACATTTGTTCTAAGTCATTATTACTTCCCACTTAGCCCGCATCTCGTGGTCGTGCGGTAGCGTTCTCGCTTCCCACGCCCGGGTTCTCGGGTTCGATTCCCGGCGGGGTCAGGGATTTTCTCTGCCTCGTGATGGCTGGGTGTTGTGTGCTGTCCTTAGGTTAGTTAGGTTTAAGTAGTTCTAAGTTCTAGGGGACTTATGACCACAGCAGTTGAGTCCCATAGTGCTCAGAGCCATTTGAACCATTTGAACTTCCCACTTCGCCGCGCGGGATTAGCCGAGCGGTCTGAGGCGCTGCAGTCATGGACTGTGCGACTCGTCCCGGCGGAGGTTCGAGTCGTCCCTCGGGCATGGGTGTGTGTGTTTGCCCTTAGGATAATTCAGGTTAAGTAGTGTGTAAGCTTAGGGACTGATGACCTTATCCGTTAAGTCCCATAAGATTCCACACACATTTGAACATTTTTTTGAACTTCCCACTTCAGGCGAAGTGCCAGTATATTGGCATCGATGTGTCTATGCACTAGACGGTAGATGATTTGTTGAGATCTGCAAGGGCTAAAGCTGCTGACACGTGCCCCATAGTGGCCTTGCACAGAATTGCATGCACATTGTACTGCCATCGTACCAGCAGTTCCTTTACTTCTGAGTTATTCCTGTTTTGTTTGCTGTAACTGAGGTTACGTATAGAAGTACCAAAAGCTGACACAGAGCTACCTGAGGGCCCTCTATGATACTCAATCAAGCTTTCCTTTCGCAAATACGTGTCACACATTCCAAATTTCACGAGATTCCTGTTGCGTACCCTGCCGGACTAGCACTCTATGCAGAAGCTATATTGCCGAGTCACGGCTTAGCCACAGCCTGAAGAGAGAAAATTTATTCTGGAAACAAGTCGGTTGTGTGTACTGGAATTCCATTGGAATGGGTTCGTAGCTTTGGTTGACTCAACAATCTTGTGTAAACCTTTCGAAACAAAGGCCTTGCTTACCTTTCTTCATTTCTCTTTAATTGCAAAATCTTCGTCACAGATCAAAAAGCTGTGACCACCTACCAAGATTTGTGTCTTATCTCGTGAAACCACCACAGGTTGGGCATTAACTGAATGGAGTAGACCCGGGCGCATGCTTGGAACTCCAGAGGGAGTACTGCTTGATACAAAGACCGTGCGACATTTAGCAACGGTTGTCTGAAACATTTTTTCCATGATTTAGCACTGAAACAAGTCAAGGGACATGTAACAGAGTAGCAAGAACACAATAGCATCAAAACAGGTTTTTGAAAAAATAGCACTTGGGATGTCTGACATTTCCATTGTTCGTATAAGGTATGCCCAATTCAAAAGACCTTCGCAGCGCCATAGGTATATGGAATCTCAGTAAGTGAATGTTTTTACCGAGAGATGGTGTGTGCGTGTGTGTGTGTGTGTGGGGGGGGGGACACAACACTGTAGTTCCACTTGCACTAGGGGAGTCAATGACCTCATTACAATTTCCTCATTTCTGGAGGGTTGTTCCCGCCGTCCTTTGCATGATGGGTTTTCTCCTAGTCAGCACAAAGAACAGTTATCCAGTTTATTCGCGCAGAAAGGAAGCATGCTTCACACATTTATGGCAACAGGAAAGAGGTGTACGAAGAGCAGTTGATTTATCGATTTTTAAGGGCGATACCTTTCCACGGAAATATCGATAGATCTATATCAAAACGGCAGTATCGAGCGCAGGTGTTATCATTTTATATCATATTTTTTCACAATTTTCGGAAAATATTTGAAGTTGTTCTTTTTAAATTGTAATAGGATATGATTTTACTTTCAGTGTGGAAGGATTTTTACCACTTTCTGAGCTTTCATGACGTCCAATCTTTCTCTTTGACTGTGTGAAGTACCGAGCGAGGTGGCGCAGTGGTTAGCACACTGGACTCGCATTCGGGAGGACGACGGTTCAATCCCGTCTCCAGCCATCCTGATTTAGGTTTTCCGTGATTTCCCTAAATCGTTTCAGGCAAATGCCGGGATGGTTCCTTTCAAAGGGCACGGCCAATTTCCTTCCCCATCCTTCCCTAACCCGAGCTAGCGCTACGTCTCTAATGACCTCGTTGTCGACGGGACGTTAAACAACAGTAACCTAACCTAACCTAACTGTGTGAAGTAAGTATATGCGACACAAAAGAACAACACCGATCGCTCTGAAGGGGTGGCGGTGTGAATTGAATAAGATGATTTCCGATGTGAAGAAACAGCCTACAAGTTGCGTTAAAAAAAAGAAAATTTACCCACATAGTGTCTTATTTCTTTACATCGACATTTTTCGAAAACAGTTGCCGAAAATCATGAACAAAAATCTAATTGACAAGATTGGTCGTTTGCGGTGGGCGGAGACGTGAGAGGGGAAATTCTCGCGTAATCGGCGCTCGGCGCTACCGACATGAACTGTGTATGCGTTGCCGGCGATGGGCGAGGCATGGCAGAGTCTCTGACCAGAGAGTAGTATGTAGTTAGTTGTTGCTTTTCGCTAGTCGGCAGTAGACTTGAGTACTCTGCTGTCGTGGACAGGAGTCGGCGCGTGCCTGCGCGTGTCGGCAGTCTGCTCTGGTCGGGACTATGGAGGATAAGTATTATTCTAGAAGGTAAAGAAGCAGCCTTGCGCATATCTAGTAATGTATATTAACTGTCATTAATTTTTTTAAAAATTCCTTCAGCATCACCCGATTTAATTCGACTATATTCCATTGTCCTCGTTTTGCTTTTGTTGACTGCAATATTATTATTATTATAACGATTGTTCCCCTTTAGGAGAGCGATTGAACTTGACTGCAATATTGTTGATTGTAATATTGTTATTAAAATTTATTTATACGTAAATGATATTGTTGTTGTAATATTGTTGATTGTAATATTGTTATTAAAAATTATTTTCATGTTATTGTAGTCTCCTTTTCAATTGCATACAGCTTGTATGTAGATGGAGATTAATTTTCTTTTAATCGTCGGCTTTCACATGACTGCAACTTAAAAACAGCACAGTTAAAATGTAACGCGTAACTTTTGGCTGTAACTGTGCAGGAGGGCTAGTCACGGCGGAGGGGGACAGCCGTGCTCCGCAAGCAAGGCCCCGGGACCACCCGCGCCCCGCCAGCTGCCAGCGCCCGGTCCGAGACGCGAGCAGTGCGGCCGTTGGCGCAACGGAACGGCGCGATCGAATATTCCGATTGTGCAATGCCGGCCGGGAATTCTTGTGGGCTGGCGATGCCCTCTTTAGCCGCTCCGCCCGTTGCCTCTCCGGACGGACGCTAACAATTTCGTAAACGATTTCCCTATCCGCGCTGCGGCCGGCGCGCGGGAGATAGCTCCGCTGTGCTCGCCGCCCGAATCTCAGACCGGGAACGATTACGTAATGGAAAGAAATTGTCTCGGGAGGGGAGCTGCGGGCGAAAAACGAAGACCCCGACACCTCGTCCGGCCGGTGTTCATAAATAAATTGTACATATCGCCGACGAGATTTATTTCTTAAGAGCGCTCACGATTCGGTAATAAATAAGGGGGTTATGTACAAAAACTGCCGGCGCTGCTCGAGTATTTGTGGAAGATCGTAGGCATAACGCTTACGCACGCGCACACAGAGCGCAGAATGCGTGCCCGCCACATAAGCGAGGCATCAGATAAACAGCCGGACGGTCCGCTGTTGTTTACGTTACTGATTGGCGCCTCCTCTTCCCGCACCCCACCCCCGTCTCGACTCTTTTTGATAAAGCTCCCACCCGCGTTCGCCAAACAGAATTAGTCTGCACCTAATTATCGCCACTGTTAATAGCCCGATTTTGTTTGCTGTGTGGTGGTGTAAAAGGGGCTGATGTTTCTGTTTGTTCGCCTAAACGGCTGGTTGTATAGGTATATACGGCGATTTTTTTTCCGCGCTGTGTAGCTTCCATAGGCTTAGCAAAGAGATACCGCTTGTAATTCTGTTTCCGATAAAAACTTTTATGTCATTAGCAATCGAAGTGCTTTACTGACAAAACTGCAACCAAATAACCAAATTAAAATGTATTTATTTCAGCTGTTTTCCATAATGAATTGGGACAAATGATCAAAAAAGTGATCGGTTTGTAGTTGAGGTGAGGCATTATCAACTACATCGACTACACCATCATTTACTGTTCGTTGTCTTGTAAATAGAAATCTATGTCTTCTTGGCTGAAAAACCTACGTGAATACATAGTCGAAGTAACCACTGTCTTAGGTTTCCATGAATTCCATTGGCTTCAGAACAGAATGTTGTGCTGGTGTAGGAAGTACGACTTTCGGAAATAAAATAGAGTGGTGTGGTATTGCTGGCTGGGGTATCGTTCACCCGCCAAACTGGAAAGTGTAACCCTTCGCGTACTGTGGCGTCACGTTGAGTACTGTATGATGAACGAATCTCTTCTGTGTCACTGGCTGCCACGAGTGCATGCAGCGTACGATACCATGTTTCTGTCGTTGATGAAATCTGAGGTCCGCAGCTCGTGGTCGTGCGGTAGCGCTCTCGCTTCCCGCGCCCTGGTTCCCGGGTTCGATTCTCGGCGGGGTCAGGGATTTTCTCTGCCTCGTGATGACTGGGTGTTGTGTGCTGTCCTTAGGTTAGTTAGGTTTAAGTAGTTCTAGGTTCTAGGGGACTGATGACAATAGATCTTAAGTCCCATAGTGCTGAGAGCCATTTGAACCATTTTTTTTTTTTTAATCTGAGTTACAGTGGTTACGGGTCCAGGCATTTAGCCTTCTTTTCTCGAAAGGCACTGTGGGGGCCATCGAGCATTGCGAAGATCAGATCAGTATCAACAGCGTCGTATGCTTTCAAAAAGGTCATCAGTCCCTAACCTTACACACTATTTAACCTAAATTATCCTAAGGACAAAAACACACACACACACACCCATGCCCGAGGGAGGACTCGCATCTCCGCTGGGATCAGCCGCACAGTCCATGACTGCAGCGCCCTAGACTGCTCGGCTAATCCCGCGCGGCTAATGATAATCATTTAGAACATTTATTGTGGCATTGGACAGTACAATAAAGGGCTTAAACACATGTAACATTTGGCACTTGACTCCTTAGGTGTGAGAATCTTATTTTCAACGACTTATGTGCTCATTTTCGCGAGGTTTGCTTTCTATTTTATTCTGTGCTCCGATGCAGATGTATCGAAAGGCGTACTGCTGATTAAATTAATTTTCGACCAAGAAATTTCCATAATTGTATTTTCTGCCAAATATGAAAAGGTCGCTTGCCTTAAAGATGTAAGAAGTCCATAATAAAGTGATGTACATTTAACGTTGTATTATTCTCAATCACACCCAGCAACCTGCCTGATACTCCGTACTTAGTTACATCTCCCATTTGAACAATTTTTTTATCAAAATGATGAGGAACGAGTCAGTTCACAGGACATGTAGGCAATTTTTACTGGCTACCAGTTTTTAGGAAAAAATTCGTCACTGAAATTGAAGGTGGTGTCCGGGATACATGATTGCAAATTAAATTTAATACTTGCTTCGCTACCTGACAGACATATGTCATTGGGTATATAAGAGAAATTTTGGTGGCTGCATACTGAACTCCTTACCGAGCCAATGACAGCCTTAACCAAGGATAGAACGAGCTATTTTTCCGTCAATATCCGACACCTGGTTGTTTAATGGAGTGTTGTTGTTCAAATGGCTCTGAGCACTATGGGACTTAACATCTGAGGTCATCAGTCCCCTAGAACTTAGAACTATTTAAACCTAACTAACCTAAGGACATCACACACATCCACGCCCGAGGCAGGATTCGAACCTGCGACCGTAGCGGTCGCGCGGTTGCAGACTGATGCGCCTAGAACCGCTCGGCCACACCGGCGGCCGGCTGTGTTGTTGTGTCCGGTATCATATCCGTTACCAGAATGAGATTTTCACTCTGCAGCGGAGTGTGCACTGATATGAAACTTCCTGGCAGCTTAAAACTGTGTGCCGGACCGAGACTCGAACTCGGGACCTTTGCCTGTCGCGGACAAGAGCTACCCGAGCACGACTCATGCCCCGTCCTCACAGCTTTACTTCTGCCAGTACCTCGTCTCCTACCTTCCAAACTTTACAGAAGCTCTCCTGCGAACCTTGCAGAACAAGCACTTCTGAAAGAAAGGATATTGCGGAGACATAGCTTAGCCACAGCGTGGGGGATGTTCCCTTGTTCTGCAAGGTTCGCAGGAGAGCTTCTGTAAAGTTTGGAAGGTAGGAGACGAGGTACTGGCAGAAGTAAAGCTGTGAGGACGAGGCGTGAGTCGTGCTCGGGTAGCTCAGTCGGTAGAGCACTTGCCCGCGAAAGACAAGGGTCCAGAGTTCGAGTCTCGGTCCGGCACATAGTTTTAATCTGCCAGGAAGTTTCATCGTATCCGTTAGTTTGCGCAAGATTTATGAACACATTGTGCCTATAGCGATAAATAATAGTCCTATAACGCTCCCATGGCGCACGCTAGTAGTTACTTTCATTCAAGAAAATTTCTCTCCGTTAAGAATAAGTTATATTGTGTAAGGGGTCCGTAGGCCCTTACTATAAGCTTGCACTCGGCACAGGTCGACAGGGCAAACTATCGATTAGTGTGTCGTGTTGCGAGAGCGAGTGGAGAGTTGAGGGAGTAATCCCGTGTGGCGGGCCGAGCTGTGCGGAAGCCAGCAGTTGTTGTAATGCAAGGTTTACCGACAAAGGGAGTGGCCATCGCCGCGGTTTAACCCCTTTGTGTTAGAATAATACGGGAAAGTGAGGAAGTATAATTACGAGAGTGGTCAGTGTTATTTCAGTGCCGATATCTTGGTTTCGCGTCGACCGCGCCGGCATCATTTGGATTGCAGTGTTGGATTGCAGTGATGGGATTAGGGTGTGACGATATTGAATAACGGAGAAGCCTGTGCTGAGATTAGCCGTATTTAGAAGTGTATGACGAAGGCAGTGGCTGTCTCCTTCTTTTTGTGCCTTTGAGACGAATATAGGTTCTTGATTAGTGAAATTGTGTTGGTGTTCTTCTTGTTCCCAGACATATCATTGTTGCAGCATTTGAGAAGGAGAAAATGGAATGTAACAACTCCGTAGCAGTCCATTGCGATTGCCAGCCCCATTAGGTACACGGTCACATTAATTAATAATTTATTTGGGCTGCTATTAGATCCCGATCGTACGGGATACATAAAATACGGACGTGTTACAATTGCAACTCAGAAATCTTTTGTTGCTGTGAAAATTACTAAATCAAAACTATGTGATTGCCGTAAGCTTATTGACAACAGTGCATCCTAATTTAAGTTATACAATATAGCACTGAAGATGGTCACTCAGTGACAGAAAATCGATTTTGCGATAGTAAAAAATTACGACCAATGCTGTCTCTTTTTTCAAGTATACCTGTTATCTGGTCGTAGTGCACAGGACAACATGGAGTCGCCAATCAATAAAATTAAAACTCGCTCTCACCTACAAAAAAGTTGGTGCTTGTTAATTTGGAATCTGGTCTTGGAAACGCCTGGAAATCTCGGGGATGTCTACTGTCAGAACAAAGTCGGCACCCTGCATTAAGTGGATTCGTGACGCTTAGGAGTAATCACAATTTGACTTTTATGTTCACTGTTCCTGCGCAGCGTACAGGGGTGCGATATTGATGTCGCGTCAATGCGGAGGGCCCTACGCGTCAAGTGCGAGGCTTTTCCCACGTTCGACATGTGCTCCCCGCGGATTATAATACGGAGGTGGCGTGTTTGCGCCGGTTCCCAGCGCTGGGCGCGGCGCGGCGCGGCGGGGTGGGGAGGGGAGTGAGTGAGTCGTCGGCGGGCGGACCTCCGACGACAGTGTCGACAATGCGGGCTTTGAGGCGGTGCGCGGCGCGTTTATAGAATAACTTGCGGGGGTATCAGCGGCCGCGGGGCGCCGCGCTTTCAGCCGCCACAATGGGCCCTGCGCCAGCCGGCTCATTCAGCTCGCGCCACTTGAGCCCCCAAACACCGTCATTGACTCGGCGGGACGCGGCGGGCGGAAGCCGCGGCCCGGCCGGCCGGCGTTTCTGAAGCGATACGCGAAATGCGAAACGCGGCCGAGCCTCACTGCTGTGTGCTCGACTTGGTGCGTGTGGGCGATAGCTGTCCGCTCCGGCGCACACCCAGGGTTCTGTTCCGGCGTGAAAGGCGATCGCCGGGTTTGCGGCTGTTTGCGAATGCTGTCCCAGTGTGTATCTGGCGGAAACCTCTTGTTACCTCTCCACAGACCACTCGCCCGCGGTACTGGAAAACAACTCGCGTCGAGGCTGGCACGGCGAACTCGTGCGTACAACTTGCTGGCTTCAAACCTGCCCATTCTACACTTGAACAAGCTACTCTTGTTCTTCTCCATCACGTCACCTACATCTACATCCATACTACACATATCACCGTATGGTGTGTGCCGGAAGATACCTCTTGCACAACCACCATTTTCCCCCTTCTCTGGTCCGTTCGCGAATGGTGCGTAGGAATAACCCGACTGCATGTAAACTTTCATATTGTGGTGTGCGTACTGTAAGACTTTCTGTACACACACCATCACATTATTTGACTTGTCGCTCTAACGAAGTAGGCGAGTGTTAGCAATATGTCTCGTGGTCTTATCGTGGCGTGTTTATCTTGTGCCGTTAGGTCAGACGATAGAAATGCCACTTGCACGCTTAGAGTAGCAGATTGACGGTGACCAACTTTAAACAGAACTTGATTAATTTTCACACACATTTATTAAAATAATAACAAGCATAAAAATTACTTAACTTGGTTCTGGATCCTATTTAAATTGACAATCTGAAGTTCCTTTGGTATTGGTACGTTAATCTTATTCTCACATATATCTCTGATACCTGACAAAAGTGTCTATACATTTATCTTCATGGCTATGTACAGAAATATGGTAATCTTATTAGGCGCAGACTAAAACTTGACTATAGACTAGTACAGACGAATGTAGAACTCGTACAGACTGGTACAGACTAGTGCAGACAAATGCAGACTGACTAATCGGAGGTCTGTACACTCGCTATAATACCTCGCGCATTCATGTATCACTGCGCGAGTGTGATACGCGAGGAGAAAAAGTTCTACGTTAGCAGCAATCTCATTGGCTGCGTTACATATTAATACGCGGATCGGCGGAAACAGAATTTGGTCCGTCTCTATGGCAGCGCCATCTCGTAGTGCGGAGACGGACGAGCGCTGCGCCTGCGCTGTTGTGCTTACCGGGGCACGCTCTACTGGGAAAGTTGTGTACGCGCTGACTACGTGGAACTATGTACACAACACATATAAACCGAGCGAGGTGTTGCAGCTATCAGCACACTGCACTCGCATTTGGGAGGACTCTGGTTCAATCCCGCGTCCGACCATCCTCATTTAGGTATTCCATGATATCCCTAAATCGCTTCAGGCAAATGCTGGGATGGTTCCATTGATAGGGCACGGCCGACTTCCTTCCCCATCCTTTCCTATTCCGATGAGACCGATGACCTCGCTGTTTGGTCTCTTCCCATCAAATCAAACCCCCCCCCCCCCCACCCAAACTTTAATATATACTACAATTTCTTTAATTTTCTGGTCCTTGTCATTTCGCGAGACATATGTGGGTGGAAGTAATATGTTACCCGACTCTTGGTCTTTCATCACTACTGCTGTCACTCATGCTCCCTTACAGCGACAGCCGGCCGGTTCCAGGCGCTTCAGTCCGGAACCGCGCTGCTGCTACGGTCGCAGGTTCGAATCCTGCCTCGGGCATGGCTGTGTGTGATGTCCTTAGGTTAGTTAGGTTTAAGTAGTTCTAAGTCTAGGGGACTGATGACCTCAGATGTTAAGTCCCATAGTGCTTAGAGCCATTTGATTTGATTTCTTACAGGGACTACCAATGCACTTTGCATAGCTCCCCATAACGCTCTCGCACCGACAAGTAAACCCGACCGAGAGAGGTGGTGCAACGGTTAGCACACTGGACTCGCTTTCGGGAGGACGACGGTTCAAAATCGCGTCCGGTCATCCTGATTGAGGTTTTCTATGATTTCCCTAAATCGCTTTAGGCAAATGCCGGGCTGGTTTTCTTGAAAGGGCACGGCCGTCTTCCTTCCCTAATCCGATGAGACCGATGACCTCGCTGTTTGGTCCCTCTTCCAAATCAAGCGACCTACCAATAACCCCGTTACGAAACGTGCAACTCTTCTAAAATCTTTCCTATCTGTTCTGAACAGTCCTCCAGAATCGGTGGATTATTTTGTAAGCCACTTTTTCTAAAAAATGTTCAAATGTGCGTGACATCTTATGCGACTTAACTGTTAGGTCATCAGTCCCTAAGCTTACACACTACTTAACCTAAATTATCCTAAGGACAACACACACACCCATGCCCGAGGGAGGACTTGAACCTCCGCCGGGACTAGCCGCACAGTCCATGACTGCAGCGCTTAAGACCTCTCGGCTATTCCCGCGCGGCCCACTTTTTCTGTGGCTTCTAGAAGTTGTAGAGGGTACTTAGTAGATGAGGTTTTTATCAGAAGCCGATGTCCGAAAATGTACCGTTCGGACATAAAATCAGTTTGTGGATCGGATCACATCAGAATCTCCCGCTTCACGGTATGCACACCCCGGAGATACTGGACTCTGATCTGTGTTCTGTAGGAGTACATGGCATGGCAATGTTTCCAGTATCTCTCCTCAGGTTCTCTTCTACCGGACTGTAGCGCGGCTGTGAAGGGCCACAGTGAACCTATCTAGTTTCGAACATAACAGTTTCTCTCAGCAGTGGTTGTCGGACGAAGGTGTCACGTGATGTCATAATTAGAAAAGGGGCAGATGACAGTGTTCTCTTATCTTGTGTGTCTACGTTGAAATGGGAGATCTGATAGCGAACCGATCTTCAAATTTATTCTATATCCAAACGGTACATTTCCGTTCCTGCGTTCCGTATAAACACTACGACCGTTAGACATTTGTAATAGGAATTTCAAATCACTCTGTATTTTGTAAACAGTAATGATCCTATAACATTCCCTTGAGATACATTGGAACTTTTTACATCTATCAGTTTGGTCCTGTCGCGAATCCTGTCACAAATCTGCACATATAGTCCGTATGCTCCACTCACAGTAGCATGACCACCGCCCATGTTGGACGTCAACGACCATTCACAGCCAATTTGCTACTGCGAGGAGGACACAAGCGTTCATCACGTCGCAGCGATCAAATGGGCGGGCAGGATCCGCACTCCATGAAATAAACAAGGCAAACTCGACCTCAACTATCGGAAAGATTATGCACAGTAATTTGTTGGCTGAAATTTCGATTCGTCTGTTTTGATACGCTGTAAAGCATCAAAAAATAAATGGAGGCGATGCAGGTCTCTTACATCAAATATATCAATAAATACGCGAGAAAGGACGTTGATTGTTTAACAACAAAAATTAATCTTCATTCACCAGAATATCAAAAATTGTCTTGGCAACGGGAAAACTTGAGAATTTGGTGTACGAACTGTGGGAGTGTCTACGATATTGACCAGACTCGGCAGCCTCTTGCTTCCACCTACTAGTAACAAATTGAGGGCTAGAACACGTCAAGTGAAAAGGTTGTGGTAACAGTCCAAAAAACTTTCGCCTCAGTGAAAATCAGCCAACATCACATGTATAGGACAAACTATGTGTAATTTTGAACGTGAACAGTCGTCTGTTTGTAAACCTGTCGTTTCGATAATGGTAACGGCTCTAATTGTTCTTAAGATATAGCATTATTAAAATGATTACTGTATTTTCTAAAAATGAAATTGTATTTGTATACAGCCACGGTTGCACCATGTCAAGTTTCGACAAATTAGCAACTTTATGTGATTTGCTCTTTCTATAGTTGCTAGTCTTGAAACAGTCTTCTAACGTATTATGAACATTTCCAGTCAGTAACGTCTTACGGAATAATTTTCTCGGGTAACCCATAACTTAGAAAGAAAATACTGCTTGCATAAAACTAACGGCAAGAATAGTAATACGTATGTGATGTTCTCCTGCAGCCATCTAGCAGGTATGTCTTCGAGCAGGCATTTTAACTGTGCCTTCACAACATAGGTATTCGCTAATGAAATCTGTTGTAACCAATCAATCACAATTTGAGAAGAATGGTGATATCTATAACTACAACACTAGAGGAAAAAATTACTTTTTACCCACGGAAACTGTCAGTCGCTCAGAAAGGCGTTCAGTATGTTTTGAAGTGAAATCCGTTCGACCACGGCATAATAGACCGGAACGTTTTATTAATTGTGAGTTCAATATGTATCAACAAATATTTTTGATCTGATGCCCAGCAACACAGAGTTCGACGGGTAGCAAAGTAAGATTTAAATCTAATCTAAAACTGTTTCGTTGGACTATTCCTATTCAACAGACGATTTTTTTATTTAAAAACTAGTAGGCTATAAAAAATAAGAAAAGCAAGAAAAAAATTTAATTGTAGCTGCTTGAATATGACTGAAATATTATATGTTCGTTACTGTTGATACTAATCATATAAACATACCCATAAAGTCACTCGTTCCACGTCATTTCGATAAAAAAGCTGTTCAGATGGGTTACTGAAATTGTAACTAACAACTTTTGGGCGCTAGAGAATCGCTCTGGAGGATTGGCATTTATTTATTGAAAGGAAAAACACTGGCCAAAGTGCCTGAAACGGAATAATGTAAAAAAGATTGTGCATTTTGCGGCTGAAAGCTACAGCTTTTTACCGCCAGGACCTGAACTGTTACCTAGGCCTCTTGTAAGCGCTGGAAAAAAGTAACTTTCAGTCCAGCTGTCGTTGGTGAGTTGTGAAGTTCAACGCATAAGTGAAATGTCAGGCTTAGGGGAAAAGAAACGGCGGCGTGCGACAGAGGGCGTCGTGCATCGCCACAGCGGTAATCGTGTTGTGACTGATGAAGTGCGGTGACGGCTCGTGAATGCCGGTTTCGCCGTTGTGAGCACCCTCTACCCTGCGCCACGTACCTGGTGCGCCCGGGCCGGGCCGCCGCACACAGCACACAACGGGAACCCCCCCAGTAGCACCAACCCACTGTGCCCACTGACCCGTGTGGCCGCGGGTGATCATTTGTCAGAACGTATATAATGTAGTCCAAAACACGCAGGGGAGCCGCTCTCCCCCAAGGGGCGCGCAACTGCAACGAAAATCACTCCGGACGCGGGAGTGCATAAGCCTCTCGTCAAGCAGAAACACCGTGACGATGTGAAGCGGGCGCCGGGGGAGCGCTGGCCACAAACCGTGACCCGGTGAACTTTTGACGTTCCGCGGCACCGTTCAAAAGACTGACTGACGAACACATTACGACATCTGCCGACACGGTTCCCCATATAGGAAGAAAGATTATGAAGTAAAGAAGATTAGAAATCCGGAGGTTGGTTTGAAACCAGCAATGCTTTTCCAACGTTGGTTCGATTGAAGGTGATAGTCGCCTTGTGTTTCTGTGACATGAGAACCACCTAACTCATCCATTACCCAAGTACTGTTCATTCTGCACGTAGAGCGGCCATGACAGAACCAGACTTCTCAGCCGAATACTCGGCGAACTACTATAGGGGCAGACGGAGTCCCAACCGCGAATATTTGAAAGGCGACCTCCCGAAAACAGGTCAAAACCGCGGGATGTGAGCTGTTTTTTATTACTCCTCACGACTGAGTCAAAAAACATGAAAGCCTAGTGTGTGCGAAAGTGTATTTTGTTTGTGTGTGTAGAGTGTTAAATCGATCGTATGTGCAGTGTGCATAGGAAGACCAAAAAACCAACAGTTTACTTTGCATTCTACGCTGTCGTTTCTCTCTTACGCGAAATACTTCGGAAACTGAAAGTCACTTCACGAACCACAGAAACAGCTTTAAAACCAAACGGCAGTTGCTTAGAGAAGTCTTTATCTCCGATTCAAGCTTTACAGTCGTATTAATTCTTAATCCACCGCTCCAGTTAATATTTACGAAGAAAATTTATCAGAAACCTGCAAACAGCACCTGTCAGGAACACTGGAATTTGGGTGAAGAGTAAAATTGATTTACGAAACAAGCAAAATTAGACATAGTAAATTGCCGTCTTTATAGGAAATCGTTTGTGATGAAGTGGGTGTCGTTTGGGCGAGATTTGTGGTTGGGGGAAGCCTACCAAAAGTGGACAGAATTCCTCCGACGGCAAAATACATCGCTCTCAATATTGAGAACTCTTATTGTGTACTTAAAGTGTACTGTGGCTGCGTGGTCAATATTCACCTTTATTGCCTACTGAAAACACACATGAACACAAATTCTGTGAAACCCGTAGTTAGCTTTTCAGTTTATTAGCTGCAGAGCAGAGGAGCGACAAATGAACGGAAAAGTTATATTTTTTCAGCATCTTTGCTACTGTTGCCCAAATTTGGTGCTCTTATGAAAATATGAATGATCCGGATAAAGCTAGCGGGCAGAAAATTTTTTCCCTGATGACCACTAAATCTAAAGATTACTAATATTTTCCCCGTCGGTTTTCGTGTGGTTCTGAGTCTAATCTCTGTCTCAAATGATGTACACTGCTCTTAGAGAACACTCATAATATTCGTCAGGCTTTTAGTCGGTGGTTGGTGTTACGGCCATTGCTATTCGAAAGGTGGAATTTGACTTTGTTGTGTCTAATTGTGGAACAACATCTACAAAGAATGGGATATTACTTTTCATGCAACATGTTGCATATTCACTCAGTTTGTGTACGTTGATTGTGAGCAGTCGTATACTGTGTCCGTTCGTAAGCTTTCGCAGCCCGTGTCAGTTTCCATAAAACTCTTCTGGGTTGCAGAGCGCGTCTTATTCTTATACGATCAACAAACGTCTCAGTCACTACTCTACGTAGTCTTTGTCACTATATGTAACGTAGTAATGCCACTTGCAATAATTGTCGACACTTTGCTTCAACATTTCGTAATATGACGCGGTGTAAAATGCAGAAGAATTTTGTGACTCTCGTATAACGAGATGGAAAATTTCAGCCATCTTCGGAGTAAATTAGAAAAGATAACATCGAACAGCGTACCAGTGTACCAGTCAGAATCTTAGGCACACCAGAGAGAACATGAGAAGTACTTTCATTAACTTACACTTACTTTCCCACGCCCGGGTTCCTGGGTTCGATTCCCGGCGGGGTCAGGGATTTTCTCTGCCTCGTGATGGCTGGGTGTTGTGTGCTGTTCTTAGGTTAGTTAGGTTTAAGTAGTTCTAAGTTCTAGGGGACTGATGACCATAGATGTTAAGTCCCATAGTGCTCAGAGCCATTTGAACCATTTGAACCTTACACTTACTGCCATCTGTTATTCTGTACATTTCCTTGAATGATTCCCTTTGCATCATTTTACGAGGTCCTCATTGCTCTACCGGGCAAGATGTGTCAATCGTCAGTGCACTGGTCGCACATGTGGATAAACGGGGTTCTGACAGCCATGCGACCGTCTAGATTTAGGGTATAGTGGTTTCCCCTAAATCAATTCAGACAAATACCAGATGGGTTGCTTTCGAAAGATCACGGTCACTTACGTTCCCCACCATCATTACTTGAGTTCCGTTTCTAAAGGAAGAAAAATAAGGGTTTAACGAGGAAGTTATGTTTGTTCCGGAAGCCACCTTGCGGTGTGTGGTGGACGGTACCTTCGGTGCCACTAATATTTTCCCCCTTCTTTGTTTCATTTTCTAATCGTGGGAAGAACGACTATTGATAATCTTCCGCCTGAGCTCTAATTTCTCTGAATTTTTTTCGTCGTGGTCATTTCGCTAGACATGTGTTCAAATGGCTCTGAGCACTATGGGACTTAACTTCTGTGGTCATAAGTCCCCCAGAACTTAGAACTACTTAAACCTAACTAACCTAAGGACATCACACACATTCATGCCCGAGGCAGGATTCGAACCTGCGACCGTAGCAGTCCCGCGGTTCCGGACTGCGCGCCTAGAACCACCAGACCACCGCGGCTAGACGTGTGTAGGAGGAAGTAATATGTTGCACAATTCTTATTCATACTTATTTTCTCGGTATTCGAACAGCAACTTCTCCAACGCCTTTCTTGTAGCTTCTGCCATTGGAGTCTGTTGAACAGCTTCGTAATGTTCTCGAACTTGCTAACCGCTCCCGAGGCAAAACGCGCCCCTCTGCAGTGTTGAATCTTCTCAATCTCTTCTGTTACTCTTATTTGTTAAGTGCCCCAGACTAATGAACAGTACAGAATCGGTGGAATTACAGGTTCAAAAATGGCTGAGGTCATCAGTCCCCTAGAACTTAGAACTACTTAAACCTAACTAACCTTAGGACATCACACACATCGACGCCCGAGGCAGGATTCGAACCTGCGACCGTAGCTCGTCGCGCGGTTCCAGACTGTAGCGCCTAGAACCGCTCGGCCACCCCGGCCGGCAGGAATTACAGCCTGGATATTTGGTTTTCTAAATTTTCTTTTATACAGTCATTACAGTTGTCTCACCCCAGACGGTTACTCCTAGGTATTTTACGTTCGTTGCCATTGCCAGTATTTTTTCACCAATAGCTTGAGCTGGCAGCCATTAGGCTGACTTCGCCAATTTACGCGCAATAGGTTATACGTACTTACGTTCAGTGTCAAGTGCTAGTTCTTGATCTACCGTCGATTCTCTGCAGATCGTTCTTCATTTAGCACAGATGGAGATCAAACTCATGTTAGGTAAGGATGAGAAGTAAATTGGCCATTTTCTTTTCAGGAGAACTATCTCGACATTCCTCTCAATCAATATAAATAAGCGTGAATGAGGATGACCGCATTGCGAAATGAATCTCTGTAATCAGCGATCTCGTCGTCGATCAGGTGTCAAATCGTGGTGTTGCCGTCCTTTCGCATTATGACACCCACACTGTGCCCCATACTGGTTTATCGACACCGGTACAGTACTTAAGGAAACCAAACGCCAAGTAATTGACTTGTACGGTGATTGCCACTGGGGTGAAGCCACACGGGGCGTGCGTGCATGCGGCTTCCATCAATCACGGGCTGAAAGCCTCCCAGCAACAGGTGGCATTTGGGTCGTGTAATTTGTCCTCGGCTGTCCACATGAGGGGCGCCAACGGGGGTCCTCAGTTATCAGGCTGCCTGGGTTGAATGTGGATGGGTTGTGGAGTATAACGTCCCGTCTGCGACGATGTCGTTCGTGAAATAGCTTTACCTCGAATTTCACAGAAATGCAGTTATAGACTGTGCGGCTGATGCCGGCGGAGGTTCGAGTCCTCCCTCGGGCATGAGTGTGTGTGTTTGTCCTTAGGATAATTTAGGTTAAGTAGAATGTAAGCTTAGGGACTGATGACCTTAGCAGTTAAGTCCCAAAAAATTCCACACACATTTAAACTTTTTTGACAGAAATGGAGCAGGAACGTGGCTGCGTATTTCGTGAAGGCATCATTTTAATATTTGACAGAAACTATTTAAAGCAAATCGCAGAAAAATCGTAATATTAGGGCACAGCTGAATACTACTGCAGGCACCATATACACTCCTGGAAATTGAAATAAGAACACCGTGAATTATTTGTCCCAGGAAGGGGAAACTTTATTGACACATTCCTGGGGTCAGATACATCACATGATCACACTGACAGAACCACAGGCACATAGACACAGGCAACAGAGCATGCACAATGTCGGCACTAGTACAGTGTATATCCACCTTTCGCAGCAATGCAGGCTGCTATTCTCCCATGGAGACGATCGTAGAGATGCTGGATGTAGTCCTGTGGAACGGCTTGCCATGCCATTTCCACCTGGCGCCTCAGTTGGACTAGCGTTCGTGCTGGACGTGCAGACCGCGTGAGACGACGCTTCATCCAGTCCCAAACATGCTCAATGGGGGACAGATCCGGAGATCTTGCTGACCAGGGTAGTTGACTTACACCTTCTAGAGCACGTTGGGTGGCACGGGATACATGCGGACGTGCATTGTCCTGTTGGTACAGCAAGTTCCCTTGCCGGTCTAGGAATGGTAGAACGATGGGTTCGATGACGGTTTGGATGTACCGTGCACTATTCAGTGTCCCCTCGACGATCACCAGTGGTGTACGGCCAGTGTAGGAGATCGCTCCCCACACCATGATGCCGGGTGTTGGCCCTGTGTGCCTCGGTCGTATGCAGTCCTGATTGTGGCGCTCACCTGCACGGCGCCAAACACGCATACGACCATCATTGGCACCAAGGCAGAAGCGACTCTCATCGCTGAAGACGACACGTCTCCATTCGTCCCTCCATTCACGCCTGTCGCGACACCACTGGAGGCGGGCTGCACGATGTTGGGGCGTGAGCGGAAGACGGCCTAACGGTGTGCGGGACCGTAGCCCAGCTTCATGGAGACGGTTGCGAATGGTCCTCGCCGATACCCCAGGAGCAACAGTGTCCCTAATTTGCTGGGAAGTGGCGGTGCGGTCCCCTACGGCACTGCGTAGGATCCTACGGTCTTGGCGTGCATCCGTGCGTCGCTGCGGTCCGGTCCCAGGTCGACGGGCACGTGCACCTTCCGCCGACCACTGGCGACAACATCGATGTACTGTGGAGACCTCACGCCCCACGTGTTGAGCAATTCGGCGGTACGTCCACCCGGCCTCCCGCATGCCCACTATACGCCCTCGCTCAAAGTCCGTCAACTGCACATACGGTTCACGTCCACGCTGTCGCGGCATGCTACCAGTGTTAATGACTGCGATGGAGCTCCGTATGCCACGGCAAACTGGCTGACACTGACGGCGGCGGTGCACAAATGCTGCGCAGCTAGCGCCATTCGACGGCCAACACCGCGGTTCCTGGTGTGTCCGCTGTGCCGTGCGTGTGATCATTGCTTGTACAGCCCTCTCGCAGTGTCCGGAGCAAGTATGGTGGGTCTGACACACCGGTGTCAATGTGTTCTTTTTTCCATTTCCAGGAGTGTAGTTGTCCGGCGGTATTACACACTGCGTTAGGACAGAGAACACTAAGGGTGAGGCTGCACAATGAAAATTTTAGGCCGTGCTTAGTTTCTAATCTGTTTTGTGATACCATCTTGATGGTCTTAGCAACTTCCGCGTGTTGTGAAAATGAGACAGTACATTATCGAACAATTCAGTTACATTTCATTACCTATTCTTCTGCATTTCAAGGTTCTGGACGTACGAGTGCGTGCTGAAAAGTAATGTCTCCGAATTTTTAATACGAAAATTCTTAAAGGTTTCTGAATAAAAAATTTACTTTCTACATCTTTATTCGTCAAGTGAGTGTATTTATTTCTCAACATATTCTCCATGGCGACGAACACCTTCGTCCCACCGAGAGATGATGCCTCCCTCCACTGTAGAATATCTGACTTCATTGAGAGGGCCACAACCTCGATCCTGGTTGCACCGCTTCATAACTATCAAAGTCAAGTCTTCGAATGTGTTCTTTAAGTTCTGGAAACAGATGAAAATCGGATGGGGCCATGTCGCGACTGTATGGAGGGTGATCGAAGACAGTGAACCCAAGGCATCGAGCTGCTGAGACTGTCCCAGCGCTTGTGTGTAGTTTGATGTTGTCATTCTGAAGGAGAGGTTGCTCCATATGTGGACAAACTTTTGGTATTCGAAACTGGATTACAGCACGCCGGTTCTCACGCACGTACATAGTTCCGTTACACTGCAATGTTACACGCTACAATTCTGAGCACTCTAATGACAGCGGGCTTCAAATAGGTAGACATGAAGAATAAAGACGTACTCTTTTAATGACGTTCGTTTTATTTAAAAAGCTTTAAGAATTTTGACATAAAAACTTCGGAGGCATTACTTTTCAGCACGCCCTCGGCAATGCCAAAAAGTTAATAAAACGTACATTGCTTGGCAGGTTCCGACCTTCCCCCATCCCTCGTCCCCATACGTTTCTTATAAGAACACAATAATAGCATATGGTAATTTGTGGAGAACCTAATCTAGGTTTACTTATTTTCAGAAGTAGTGGTCCAGGCCGTATCTTCATTATATTGTTGTGAATAGATTTTGATGTAATGCAGGGTTTCACGAGAGAGAGTAGTTAGGCACCCGCCCAGACTGCGTTAACGCTCCGCTAACGGGATTCGGGGAGTTACGCCGACACCGGATCGAATCCGTACGGAAAATCAACGACAAAAGACGGCGTGCTGGTCATCTTGGATGTGGTTTGTGATGTTTAGGTAGTTTCCAACAAAAATGGTTCAAATGGCTCTGAGCACTATGGGACTTAACATCTGAGGTCTTCAATCCCCTAGAACTTAGAACTAATTAAACCTAACTAACCTAAGGACATCACACACATCCATGCCCGAGGCAGGATTCGAACCTGCTACCGCTAGCAAGAATCGAACCTGCGGCCGTAGTAGTTGCGCGTTTCCAGACTGAAGCGCCTAGAACCGTTCGGCCACACCGGCCGGCGGTTTCCAACAGCCAGCTATATAAACACTGACCCGTTGTCCACGTCCTGCCTCCATAATACGATAGGCACACATTTGTAAAATTATCTACCTCTAGAAGATGAGATTTCCTCCATACGCAGACAGGTGAGGTACAGTAGATCAGTTCGAAATGCCCGAGAGGGGGAGGGGGGGGGGTGACTGAGTGGTCACGTTAGGGACAGCATCCGGCCAATCATTGTCACGCTAACATTGCTTCAGCCCATATATATCAGTGCAGACCCCGTTTTTCTTTTTTTTTTTCATCAGTCTACGGACTGGTTTGATGCGGCCCGCCACGAATTCCTTTCCTGTGCTAACCTTTTCATCTCAGAGTAGCATTTGCAACCTATGTCCTCAATTATTTGCTTGACGTATTCCTATCTCTGTCTTCCTCTACAGTTTTTGCCCTCTACAGCTCCCTCTAGTACCATGGAAGTCATTCCCTCATGTCTTAGCAGATGTCCTATCATCCTGTCCCTTCTCCTTATCAGTGTTTTCCACATATTCCTTTCCTCACCGATTCTGTGTCGAACCTGCTCATTCCTTACCTTATCAGTCCACCTAATTTTCAACATTCGTCTATAGCACCAAATCTCAAATGCTTCGATTGTCTTCTGTTCCGGTTTTCCCACAGACCATGTTTCACTACCATACAATGCTGTACTCCAGACGTACATCCTCAGAAATTTCTTCCTCAAATTAAGGCCGGTATTTGATATTAGTAGACATCTCTTGGCCAGAAATGCCTTTTTTGCCATAGCGAGTCTGCTTTTGATGTCCTCCTTGCTCCGTCAGTCATTGGTTATTTTACTGCCTAGGTAGCAGAATTCCTTAACTTCATTGACTTCGTGACCATCAATCCTGATGTTAAGTTTCTCGCTGTTCTCATTTCTACTACTTCTCATTACCTTCGTCTTTCTCCGATTTACTCTCAAACCATACTGTGTACTCATTATACTGTTCATTCCGTTCAGCAGACCATTTAATTCTTCTTCACTTTCACTCAGCATAGCAATGTCATCAGCGAATCGTATCATTGATATCCTTTCACCTTGTATGGTAACGGTAAAAGGCAAGGATGATGAAGATGAAGCAGTTAAACATCTTTCCTTAAAAAAGCACTCCTATGGTGGAATTTGCGTTTCGTTCTGAATTTCCGAACGACCTCTCGCTCGGTGGCTTGTTATTACTTTCAAACATCGCAAATACCTGCAGACTCTTATAACATCCCTAGCTACAACACTTGCTAAATAGTATCAATCTAAACATACAGATAACTATTGGATGAATCCCAGATATACGGATAAGTCGTGCGTCTTAAATAGGAAAGGAAATTATTTTGAAGCTCCACGCCTTCTCCACTTTTCTATTCAGCTGCAGACAATTACATTTTCATTATTCATTTAACTCTAAATTTCGGCATTGTCTTTTGAGAAACATCCCTCAGAAACAAAATTGTTGCAACGTTAATGACCTCTGTGTCGACGAGGCAACCACTCGGAATCTGCAACCTCTTGACATCCTGTTGTTCTCTTCATCTTTGCTGTAAATCACTCGATCAGGCACAGAGTACAAAAATACGTAATTCAGTATTGTGTTATAGAAAATAATGTATGCTTAAATGAAATTTATTTTATTCGATTACGAAGTTTTCCAATGCTTTGTCCAAGTCAGAAATAGAAACTGGACTATGAGCGACCCAGAATCTCTCTATACTTAATCGCTAGTTATTTGGATCTCAATTTCAGATATATACTTACACATACAGCGCATACACGGAACTCTGGACAGCACATTATATTAATTAAGTGCAATTTTTTAAGCCTCATGGAAAATCCCAGTGAATTTGCAGAGAGAGATTTACAGAAGCAAACGCTGACGAGAGAGAGCAGTGAGTGTGGTGTAATCCGCCTGAAGGGCACAGGAAAGACACGGCAGGAAAACGTGGAGCAACGTGAACACGAGCTGCTCCTGTACGGCTGCAAGCAAGCCCGTATTCGGCATACCGGTCCCCGCCATGCCAGTGGAGAACATCGCAGTCGTTGCTTGTGGCGAAAATGTAGCCGGAGTTAATGAGACGAAGGAAAAACAAACAAAAATTTAACATCCAGAGAATGAAATAGTGCGCTACTTCCATTCGAGCTAGAAAACAGCTCATAATTCATGGAAACAGGGCCGAGTGTTTGATCCAACAAATGGAGCGTGTACTCGCATTTCGAAGCAGTTTCACGGTACAGCGATAACCTTACATTTTCTAGGATTCACTGAGGCGTAATACGGTTAATGATTTTCTATACTAACACATTTCAACGCTTGCCATCTTGTGACGAACATGAACTTACGTGAGTCTATCAAGCATTTGGTAAATCACCTGCGTTTCATTATATAACAATGAAATCGAATGTTTAACACTATGATCTTGTAACTCTGTTTTTACCTTTGACTACTTCCCTGTATTAAAAGAATAAATATGAAGGGAGATAACATCCATATAATTTTTAAAGCAGCCTGGCAATTCAAGAAATTATGAGCTATGGCTTTCCTTGCGATTCACGCAATAATTTCATAAAACTTTTACTCTATGGTTTTAAAAAACTTCTACACGCTTTCCGTCGATGTGATTACATTTAGGTTTAGGAAGTTAAGTAATAAACAAAATATTACTTGTTTCCATCGTTCACAAGATAATTTAAAATGAAGTAATGTTGGATATCTCCATCAGTTCCTATGAAACCAAGCAGAGGTGTCCAAAACAGACAAGGACAATTGTTCTTTCTCCTAATAGTCATGGTTAAATTTTCACCATAACAGCTAACGAATGGTAAGAGTATATCAGAACATCCTTGTATATCGCTAGTGTGTAATCGTATTCGGATGGATAGTAATTCATTTCCTATCTAGGCATTCGGTATCACGTTTCCAGTAATTTCCCGAAAGGATTAACGCAAATCCCAGAATGATTCTCTCGAAAGTAGGTTTCCATTTTCTCTAATCTTTCCATAATCCAAGAGGGACGTCTAACAATTATCATAATTCCTCACGTATTTATCACTTTGAACATCATCTCATCTGGAGACTCTAGTTTTGATACCACATATATGTGAAATTAGATCCATTTCGGCTGATATGACAAGTCTGCCATGAAATACGAATTTCTTAGTCTGTTACGAAGAGCATAGTATTTTTGATCCTCTGTGATGCTCTGTTATTGTGCGAGAGTGGAGAGGAATATTAAGATAAACGGGGGCGGACGATCACTTGTTCGCCTTTCCTTTAGAGAGCATGAATCCTGAGGAAAGCGATCAAGATTAACGTGGACAAGGAAAAAAAGCAGAGATGAGTCTTAACATATCTGAAGTAACAGATTTTTTTACACTTACCTTTTTTTTTCTTTTTGTCAGTGGTCACCCTTGTGCAGAAGCGTTCATGTCAGCGAAGTACTGACCTGTGCGTGAAGCTCTACTCCCGTTTGTAATTCCGTGCAGCAGCGTTTCTCAGCCGTGAGTATTCGCGACCCTATTTTTTTCTAGGTTTCTATTCTTACTTCAAGGAAGAAGAAAGAAAAAAAAAAAGCTCGTAATCTGTGAACCGCACGCGAAACCCGCTGGGCTGAACACGTGATTAGGATTGTGGAAAGGGCCAAGTAAGGTATCGGTCAGGTTCACTCAGAGTTGTAATTTATTGTAATTAGTAACATCTCCAAACAAGAAATCTTAAAGCAACAAGATAAATCTCAAGTGGTAAAAACATGCAGATAAAATTGCAAATAAAATAATTAACGCATCGAGGCTGAGTGCCTCAAGGCAAGCGTGAACAGACAAACACAAACAAGATGCAATACAAACGGCTGAAGGCCCACAATAAAATTTTCAAGATTTTAAAATTTATATATATATATATATATATATATATATATATATATATATATATATAAAATTTTTTTTAATATGGTCTTAAGTGGCTGAAGGCCCACAATTGATTTTCTAAAATTCAAAAGTACATAAAATCTAGTAAAACCAATAATTTTTTGGAATCGATGGCTATGATAGATTATAAACAGACAATTAAACACCTCGGCCTGCCCTCGTTCCCGTAGGTGAGACAGGTGGTGAGCCCAACTACACTTGATCTGTCGGAACCCAACCAGGGGGCAGCGACGGACCGACCGACGAAACGACTTGCTTGCCACCAATCGGTACATGAGAACTCAAACACAAAAGGTTACGAACGTGATTATCCACAATGACATATGTATTAGCTGTCAAAACTACACGCCATGTTGTACAGCGACAACAGGTGAGGAAAGGACGCTACCTGAAATTACGTTAGTGGCCAGGGCAGATAACCGAAACACTAACGGCCACAAGGCAGAAAATTCCGCTGGTGCACTTGAATTGTAGTCAGCCAATATAGTTAATTGCACCACATGGCGGCTAAATTTCAGCAATAGAAACACTCAGTGTTGCTCACAGGAAAACCTCCCCAACAGCGAACCACCGAAACGAACCACACAACATGAATGGACGTGGCTTCGGTAGTTGCAAGAACTACTCAACTTTGACGTCCTGGGTCGGTGAACCACGAAGCTCATAGCGATCGGACAGCTCCCCACACGCTCCGACACTGCGTAAGAACCGCCAGCGGACGCAGCCGACTGCACCGCACGTAGGTAACTTCCCCGGTCCGCAGCAACCGACCGACTCTCACAGAATGCCGACATCTAAACAAGTCGTCAGTGGAAATAACGCCAAATACACGCACAGAACCTGACAAATACTTGCGCGAAGACCTAAACGATACCCAACCGTAACTAAGCACGCACGAAGACAAATAGGGAGTCGATGCACCCCCCCCCCCCCCCCACACACACACACACACAGCCGACTCATGAACGATCGGTGAGCCAAAACGCATCGTCCGATAGGACGACTGACCGACGATCCACCAAGGGCGTGGCCCGGCTCAAGTGGGCTCAAGTGATGCGTGGCGGCATTTGTCGGGCGAGCCACGTCGACGCAGACCTCACTGCTCCAACCCGACTGCGCTAGTGCCTCATTACAACTCCCCGACTGGCAGGTCCTGACTGCGCTCCAGCCGCATTCCAACTGACTGGTAGACGCGAACTCGCAACCCGAACTCAATCATGACAGACAACGACCGGGAAGTAATAGCAGTCTGGCTAAGGTACTACTAGAAAGGAATATATCGATACGCGCTGGCGCCGGTCACGGTCAGGCAAAGCAGCAACTCAGTGACTGTAGTAATTTGTGAGGTGGAAGTACGTTATAAACAGGGTGTAAAATACATTATGGCGGGAACATGAGCCACGCACAGCTCAATCTGCAAGTAGCTTGGACATTTAAGGCTTCAACGAGTATCACCGTCGTCATTAGGCCAAGCTGTGACGTGGCGCGTTTTTTGTGTTCCAGCAGCAGCAGCACCAGCAGCAGGCGGCCGGCGCAGCGTACGACCCGTCGCGCGATCTGTCGCCCAACCTGCCCCTCACCTCGTGCGACTCGTCCTCGATGGGCGACGCCGAGGCGAGCAGCAGCGGCTGCAGCACGCCCTCCTCCTCGTCGGCGGCGTCGCAGCTGAGCGCCGGCCGGCGCGGCCTCGACGACGCGTCGTCGACGCCGCCCCCGCAGCCGCCGTCGCAGGCGCCGCAGCCGCCGCCGGCGACGCCGCAGGCGGACGCGGTGGTGTGCGCCGGCTGCGGCAGGCGCATCTGCGACCGCTACTACCTGCTGGCCGTGGACCGCCGGTGGCACGCCAACTGCCTCATATGCTACGCCTGCCGCAGGCCGCTCGACGGCGAGGGCACCTGCTTCGCCAAGGACGGCTCCATCTACTGCAAGAAGGACTACCACAGGTAGGACGCCGTCTGTGCCTACTTATAAGCGGCGCCATCGAGGGAAGAGAGGGTCGCCATTCCCTTTTCTCATATCGTCTTAAATATTTCCGCACTGGGATGCTCTAGAACAGGTTACCGCCAGGGTTGTAAGATCTACCGGGTGATCAAAAAGTCAGTATAAATTTGAATGCTGAATAAATCACGGAATAATGTAGATAAGGAGGTACAAATTGACATACATGCTTGGAATGACATGGGGTTTTGTTAGAACAAAAAAAAAATATTACAAAAGTTCAAAACATGTCCGACAGATGGCGCTTCATCTGATCAGAATAGCAATAATTAGCATAAGAAATTACGACAATGCAATGATGATGTTCTTTACAGGAAATGCTCAATATGTCCACCATCATTCCTCAACAATAGCTGTAGTCGAGGAATAATGTTGTGAACAGCACTGTAAAGCATGTCCGGTGTTGTGGTGAGGCATTGGCGTCGGATGTTGTCTTTCAGCATCCCTAGAGACGTCGGTCGATCACGATACACTTGCAACTTCAGGTAACCCCAAAGCCAATAATCGCACGGACTGAGGTCTGGGGACCTGGGAGGCCAAGCATGACGAAAGTGGCGGCTGAGCACACGATCATCACCAAATTACGTGCATCTGTCGGACATTTTCTGAACTACTTTTTTTTTTTTGTTCCAATAAAACCCCATGCCATTCCAAGCATGTGTGTCAATTTGTACCTCTCTACCTACATTATTCCGTGATTTATTTAGTTTTCAAATTTATACTGACTTTTTGACCACCTGGTACTTACTACCTGCTCGATTACAAAAGTATTGACAATGATACGAAACTTGCCAAACTAATAACAGATGGTTCGATCAGTACTTCGCCACTAAATTCCATTATGAATGCATCTACGTCTTCAGAAATTCGATCGTTACAAATTAAATCTAAAAGGTTCCGCAGAAAAAATTTTCCCTTACGCTCGATAGCGAGATTAAGAACTTTTTTTACGCTAGCGTCGCCTCCGTGTTCTTAAATGCTGAAGTCGCGAGTATATTGAATTTCCGCATTAATGCCATTTACCGACAGGTTTATATGAATGTACTGCACGAAATAAACGAACTAATGATGTGTGTTGCTGCTTTCACGAGAGCACCCCCGAAAAACTACAGCGCAAAGTTTTCTATTTTCCGTTTCCTTCTTGTTTCTCCCACTCTTCCCTTTTTATTGCTTATAGCAGAGAGACCGTTTCTTCACATACATCATCAATGCCAATCGATTTGTCGTTAAAGTGATACCTGTTTCCCTCTCTCTCTCTCTCTCTCTCTCTCTCTCTCTCTCTCTCTCTCTCTCTGCCGGCCGCGGTGGCCGTGCGGTTCTAGGCGCTTCAGTCCGGAACCGCGTGACTGCTGCGGTCGCAGGTTCGAATCCTGCCTCGGGCATGGATGTGTGTGATGTGCTTAGGTTAGGTAGGTTTAAGTAGTTCTAAGTTCTAAGGGACTGATGACCTCAGATGGTAAGTCCCATAGTGCTCAGAGCCATTTGAACCATTCTCTCTCTCTCTCTCTCTCTCTCTCTCTGTGTGTGTGTGTGTGGGGGGGGGGGGGGGGGCGGTCTACAACAGGCATTAATCACATTACCGGAAAGATATATGCAACATATTTAAGCGATTAATATTAGAAGATCACAGGTTAAGCGCGATATAAGCCACTGGACATGTGAAAAGCTGGTACATTAATAACCGATGTAACCGGCAGGATGTTAAATGCAAGCATGCAAACGCTCATGCGTGCCGAATATCTGTTGGATGGAGTTCCATGCCTGTTGCACTTGGTTGGTCAATACACTTGGTTGTGGACGATGGTGCAGTTGTCGTCCAACGATATGTGCTCCATTGGGGACTGCTCGATTGGGGACGTATATGGTGATCGAGCACTCCTGGGCAGCACATCGACACTCTTTGGATCATGTTGGGTTACAACAGAGGTATGTCGCCGAGCGTTAGAGAACAAATGCTGTTCGTGAGTGGCAGCACGCCAGGTCCAGTCAACAGACTTTGCAGTCAGGGTGCGTGGAGTAAACATGAGACTGTCCCCGCTGTCACCCGAAATCGCACCCCACACCATTACTCCAGGTGTAAGTAGGCTGTTTATGTTTTCTTATTGGCAACGTTACGTAGCGCTCTGTACGAAAATCACTGGCTGTGCTGTGTGCAGTCTGTGGCTAGTTTGCATTGTTGTCTGCCATTGTAGTGTTGGGCAGCGGCAGCTGGATGTGAACAGCGCGCAGCGTTGCGCAGTTGGAGGTGAGCCGCCAGCAGTGGTGGATGTGGGGAGAGAGATGGCAGAGTTTTGTAATTTGTCATGAACTGCTATATATATTATGACTATTAAGGTAAATACATTGTTTGTTCTCTATTAATATCTTTCATTTGCTAACTATCCCTATCAGTAGTTAGTGCCTTCCGTAGTTTGAATCTTTTCTTTAGCTGGCAATAGTGGCGCTAACACACTGCTTTCGTCTTCACTGTCATTTCTCAGTTTACTTTGGAGCCTAGTATTACGTTTTTCACACGCCATTATTGTCACAATATTTCACACGACAACACAGAAAAGCACAATCTGAAGAGCAAAAATAAGAGAACACATTAACATAGCACTGAAAATAATATCTAATTAATTGCAGCTGCGAAATACTTGGTGCAAATCTACATGCATGCCACAACTGTTTTACTGCGCAACAATGAAAAACCACAACTACCAAGGAAATTCTGTCTATAATTACGCGCTAGCAATAAACAAAAGCTACACTAATTACACAAACTACAAAAAAAATCAGAAGATTCGAGTGAGGTATCCTCGGCTAAGGGTCGACATATGAAACGTCCCCTTAGAACAATTTATACAAGACTATGCTTAAACTGACACACAATATTTTTAGCGCAACGCAATCTGACTTTCAAAAATCCCTACAAAAGAATGGCCCTGACTAACATTAACCTATACCTTTCACAAATCACTTACCTCACAAAAATCTTCGTTACTGGAACTACTGCAATACAGCGAGCGCCACTATTGCCAGCTAAATAAAAGATTCAAACTACGGAAGGCACTAACTACTGATAGGCATAGTTAGCAAATGAAAGATATTAATAGAGAACAAACAATGTATTTAGCTTAATAGTCATAATATATATAGCAGTTCATGACAAATTACAAAACTCCGCGCTCTCTCTCCCCACATCCACCACTGCTGGCGGCTCACCTCCAACTGCGCAACGCTACGCGCTGTTCACATCCAGCTGCCGCTGCCCAACACTACAATGGCAGACAACAATGCAAAATAGCCACAGACTGCACACAGCACAGCCAGTGATTTTCGTACAGAGCGCTACGTAACGTTGCCAATAAGAAAACATAAACAGCCTACTTACACAGGTGTTAAGTCCAGTGTGTCCAGCACGCAGATGGGGTGGTTGTAGGTCGTCATCTGGCCTCCCCCTAGCCAACATACGGCCGTCACTGGCACCGAGACAGATGCAGCTTTCATCAGAAAACACAACAAACCTATACGCTGCCCTCTAGTGAGATCTCGCTTGACACCCCTGAACCAAATGGTGGTGATTTGGAGTCAGTGAAATTCACGCTACAGGGCGTCTAACTCGGAGCTGTCCTTGATGTAACAGTTCGTTGTGTCACTCTGCTGCCAACTGCTATTTTCAAATTGCTGCTGCACATGCAGTACGATAGGCCAGACCCATACCCCGAACACTATGGTCTTTCCTCTCGGTTGTGCCACGTCGCGGTCCGGAGCCTGGCCATCTTGGCACTTTACGTTTTCGTGACTACCGCTGCCAGTAGTCACGAACAGTGGCTACATTCCTGCCAAGTCTTTCTGCAGTAACACAGAGGGAATATCCAGTTCTCGTAGATCTCTTGTTAAAATTCTGTGAGATGTTGATAAGGGCATGTTTATTGCCTTAAAGGTATTCTTGGCTAACATCAACTCACCACGTCCAATCTTAAAGTTAACTAACACGTGGATTTAAAGGAAAGAATGATTTGCATCCTTGTAGTGGCAGTGCCAGCTTCGTTTTGTCGCACAACTCCCTCTTTGTGTTAAGATTTTTTTTTCCGTCGGTGTACTACAAAGGAAATATTTGTCTTAGAGAGATAATCGGCTACTCTTTCTCGACTTTTACCAGCGAAAAATTTATTCAAGATCAATCTACTTAGTAGAAGCTGGCTAGCAATTTACTGGAGACATCTTCTTACGGCGAACCAGAAAGCGATAATAAGCAGGTAGATAATCGAGAGGGTATGTGGGAAGTCTAATCGTACATGCACCCAAAGGGTCAGGAGTTTCATCATCCTGATCCGCGGCATCAGCCCCTGTAAAAAGGAAGGATAACAGGATACATCGCCTTTGCACCGAGATCATTAGACGCCATTAATTAGTTCAGGCGAATAGGGGTGGAACATTCAATCTGTCGTGAATTTACTGTGCGAACCAACCAGTTCTTTACGTATATTTTGGAAATTCTAAAGACTAGTATACTGTTATCCGCATGTCACAACTTCCAATTTGCCTACAGAAAACTATTTTCATTTATTTTTGTTATTTTGTCTGTCTCTTTCTTTCTTTCTTTCGCATACGCCATAGTCCCGCAGCGATCGCAGGGTCGGCGTGGTTACAATGGATTTGGCAATGTTAGTTTTAGGGAACCTGCACGAGTCCAGAAAGCAGCGGGTTAGCGCTCTCGTCTATCCTGGCGGGCCGTTTTGTCTGTGTCACTAATTCTTACAGAAAACTTGACACTGCTGTTTGCAGGAAGTCATTGTCATCGAAAAATGTCGATTTAGTATTTACAAAATGTTTCGTTCAACTTTTTTTTTAGTTTTGGGCGAATGTTTCCGTGGATATTCATATCGCATTTGTTGATGACAAACACTTGCTGAACATTTTGGTATTACCAAATTGTTGAGGCTTTCGTGGCCACTTGTTGACAAACTGCCTATTGGCTTCTGTCTCGGGTTCTTCGGCCGACGTTCATCTAATGATTTTTCTGACGTTGGCGCGCCAGGGACATATAGTCTGCGCCCGCGAGCTCGGCTCCAGTTCACCACCGGCAATGGAGGGTGAATCTTTGACAATGCCAGCCACTCGCGCTGGCGAAACGTCAGAAAAATCATTAGATGAACGTCGGCCGAAGAACCCGAGACAGAAGCCAATAGGCAGTTTGTCAATTTTGGTATTAACTAGCAATCATGACTGAATAAAAATATTATTTTGCTTAGTCAGGAGCGTGCACCGTAGCGTTCCATTATTTCGAGGGACGGATTAATTTTATGTTGGATTGAGAGGTAAGTAGCAGATTAAGTGTTTTAACTGGAAATGGAGTGGAACCTCATGCACGATAGGTATCAGGCGACAGTCGCCGAATTTAATGACGGACGAGACCCAGCACGGCACGGGGCAGACAGCTCGAGGCCGTAACAACAGACAGAGAGATAGACTGGCCGCGCGGGGCCGTCCGCGGGCGCGCAGTACATTTTTAGCAATCGCGATGTTGCGGTATCAGGGGAGCAGGATCGCGGACCCGCCGGGCCGCCGTTTCCAGGCAGCGGCCCGCCGGACGGAGATCTCGCATGCGCGCGCCGCGCTCGCTCTTCCTCGTCCGTCCGCGGAGATAGCGTGTTAAATGGAGGGAAACGGCGCCGGGCGCGCCGTGTGTGGGGAGGGCACGCGCGCCGTCGCTATGTCCATCACCCCCCCCCCCCCCCCTTCGCTATCCCGATCCTTCTGCAGCCCGCGTGGCGGCCCCCGGGGGGCCCATTGTCCGCGCGATGCTATCGCCATCGTGTTTGTTTTTCCATAATGCGCCGAGCCGACAAACGCCCGCCTTGTTATTACCGACGGCCGAGCCGGATCCACGGCCGCCGTGGCTGCGGCGGACGCCGCAAGAAGCGACTCGGCTAGCGCAGCGCAGCCCGGGCCGGTCCGCCAGCGCCCTCTGATCGGCATTGTCTCGAGGCGCCGCTCTCTCTCTCTCTGTTGCGGCTGCGGTCGCGAGTTACGGTTATTACGAAGCAGCGCTCCTTTATCACCTGCACGCTTGCCGGTCGCTCGCGAGGGGATTCTGCCGCGACCGTTAAGGGGCTCCGGAAAGGCTCAAAACCACGAAAAGTTCAATTTTTACTTCTTTGCGTTTTCTGAATCTGCAGACTATTACCTTTTAATAGATATATAATTTATTCAATTCCGAAGACTACAACTATTTTTAAATTTTTTTTTGAAATGTGTTCTACATGGGCGTGACCCACTGTGGCGCTGTTAAACTGCTGTCAAATGGTGTTATTATTAACGTCCGTGTTCATCAGGTACATTTTAGTGATGTGCGATAAAGTATGTGTTGTGGCTAACCTATATTCAGAGACTTAGCAGCACGTGAACTGTTGAAAAAGTGTATTCACGGAAAAACTCAAAACCCCAATGAAAGTGTAAATAGTGTTATATGGTCGAGAATCCCCAAGACTGTATTTGTTGGAATAGAAACACTTCACTTTGGTGTGTATGACGCTGTTGCGACTTTCAATGATGGCAACATTGTAAGGTGCAAGGTATTTAGAAATATGGGAATGAAGTTAGGTTCTAATATGGTACGAGCGATGCTTGCTTTAGACAAGGAACGCCTTCGGGCTGCAGACAGGGCTGTAAAGAGTCTAGAAATACAAGCGAGAGTAAACAGGAGGAGGAACAAGAGGAAGCTGGAGGAGGAGTTTGCAGAGGATGAAGATAATCCATCCTATGGACCTGGAATGCACTAAAAAGTTAATCCAATCTTTGTCGCTCGATTCCCAAAACTTTTATTTTCTCATACTAATTACATGTTTTCTAAGGATCTATCAAACATATTTGTTTCAAACTTTCAGTAAATGTTACACAGTACCTTCTGCATAATTTAACACAGCCTTTTTTCCAAAAAAACTGTATATTTTTGAATATATAAATAAAAAATTGCAATAAAATGTTGTGAATTTTCATTACAATCGAAAAAAATCATCTTTAATAACTGAACTAAAATTTTGTAAAATCCCTCTGTTAAGTTGTAGCCCATATTCCAATAAATAATCTGTAAAAAGTTCAACTTCCTACATCAAATACTTTGTGAGGAAAGATGTAATTTATAAGCGTTATTTTAACATTGCAAGTATAGGACGTTCCGGAGCCCCTTAACATGATTGTCCCGCGACGCCGTGACGGAATCCGTGGAACCACACACCGCCAAGGCTCATTCCGCGGCCGCATCCTAGTGTCCAAATGTTTCACATTTGCAGCTTCACTGCGCAAGACAGAAACTATATGGACGTGAGATGCGCAGAGGAAAAGTTGGGACATACGAGGTCCACTCCAAAAGAAATGCACTCTATTTTTGTAAAAATACAGTTTTCATTCCGCATGTGTGAAAGTTTTACAGTGTGTAGATACATCCTTCCCGCTTGTTTTCAAACTTAGTTCAACCTGTTCCCGCGAGTGGCGCCGTCACAGCATGTCTTCAAGGTTCAAATGATTCAAATGGTTCTGAGCACTATGGGACTTAACATCTGTGGTCATCAGTACCCTACAACTTAGAACTACTTAAACCTAACTAACATAAGGACATCACACACATCCATGTCCGAGGCAGGATTCGAACCTGCGACCGTAGCGGTCACGCAGTTCCAGACTGTAGCGCCTAGAACCGCAGGGCCACATCGGCCGGCTGTTACTTTTAGTAAGGATCAATAATATTGCAGCTCTAAATACTTATAAACTTAAAAGAAATTAAGAAACAAAAATCTTAAAATTTGCGATTTATGCATGGAAGACAGGAATTTATGAAGACAGAGAAGAGCGTATGACATATTGTAACTTGAAGGCATATAATAAATTCGGATAACGTTTTCTAAAGTAAACAAGATTCTTTCGTTTTAGATGAATAGACAGAAGATAATAAACATTTTTGAAATGAACAAAATATCAGCCGGCCGTTGTGGCAGAGCGGTTCTAGGCTCTTGAATCCGGAACCGCGCTGCTGCTACGGTCGCAGGTTCGAATCCTGCCTCGGGCATGGATGTGTGTGATGTCCTTAGGTTAGTTAGGTTTAAGTAGTTCTAAGTTGTAGGGAACTGATGACCTCAGATGTTTAGTCCCATAGTGCTCAGAGCCATTTGAACCATTTTGAACTAAAGGGTGTCAAAGTGTCACTAACCACAGATGTGCTTTACACACTAATACTACATTCAGTTATGTCGTTTTCTGTACACACACACACACACACACACACACACACACACACACACACACACACAGCTGTCTCTTCATTGTACAACTCTGCAGATCAGCTACTCGCGTCACAAGCGGAACGTGAACTTAATACCATTCGGTTTGTGATGGGTAACGACGCTACCTGAGGTTACTAAAGTCTCCGACAGTAGTCTCAAATGTGAGATCCTGTCTGCTATCTATCCGCCGAGTTACTTCTTTTACAGATGTCTGACTGTGTGGGTGGGTGGGCATTATTCGAAGCCTTCTAGACCTTAATCAACAGATATTCTTCTCATGGAAGAACGAAGGGAAATTGGGATTTAACGCCCCTTTGAGGGCAGAACTGGACTAGAATTTGAAAGGAAATCGGCTGTCTCTTTTTCAAAGAATCATGCCCGAATTTGCATTTTGTCATTTAGAGAAGCAACGCGAAACCTAAACCTGGACGTCTGTTTAGGGATTTGATGCTCCGTTCTCCCAAATGCGAGTCTTGTGTCTTAAGTACAGGGCGTTTTATAGAGCATGAACTTAAACTTTCCGAACTGTGTGCGAAAGAAATGCCGCAGACGTATATGCCCTAATATGTATCTTTAAATAAAACGCACAAAATGTACCCAAGATACAGCATTGTCTATGAATCTGAAGAGGCGACAATACGGATCAAGTTTCAGCTCAAAGGTATTGTAAAACACATTCACTTTCTCTGCGTAATTGTTTCCGGAATGTTATACTGACTTATTTTTACTTAGGCAGGACCAGTAACGTCATTTATGTCTTCTTCTTCTTCTGTAGTGGTCAATCCAAGGATTGGTTTGCAACAGCTACAATGGCAGCTTGTCTCCATTCTGTGCGTCTTTCAGCTTTTCTCTTCATTTCTTTATAGGTGTCACATCCCACATCTTTCACGATTTGATCCATGTACCTCAGTCGTGGTCTTCCTCTTGGTCTTTTTCCCTCGACATATCCCTCTATGATTGTGTTCAGGAGTCCTTTATGTCGTAATAGATGGCCTGTAAATTGCACTCTTCTTTTAACAATGAAACTCCGGAAGCTTCTCTTCTCACCTGCTCTTTCCAGAACCACTTCGTTGGTGACCTTGTCAATCCATTTTATTTTGAGCATGCGTCTATAGCACCACATTTCAAAAGAATTTAGCTTCTGCTGTTCCTCTGTCCCGAGAGTCCATGTTTCACACCCATAGCATGCCACACTCCACACATATGATTTCAAAAATCTTTTCCTGGTTTCAAGGCTGATGCTCTTAGACGTTAATATGTTTTTCTTCTTGTTAACAGCAGCCTTTGCTTGAGCTATTCTACTTCTCACTTCTGCCTTGCTCCTTCCATCCCTGGTAATATTACTGCCCAGATAAGTAAATTTATCAACTTGTTCAAGCAGTTCATTGCCTACATGAACTTGGACTTTCACTTGATCTTCTTTGTCGCATGCCATTACTTTTGTCATTTATGTACACTAGGAAAAAAGGACACGAGGTTAAAAATACAGCGACCTAGCTTCGGGAGGAACTGAAGGCTTTTACGTATAATCACTTCCCAGCGGAAATCAAGTAGCGGCCCACTCCTCGGGAAGGCGGGTCGGCCTCTTCAAGGTCGCGCAGCCAGAGATTCCCGTTACGTCACAGAGAACACGGACGGGATGACTTCCTCCTCGTGCCACGTCGTCTGTCAAAATTACCATAATCGCCGCGTCAGTAATAATCACAATTATAATAATCGTATGTTAATACGCCGGTCGAGTAGCTGTTAGATTAATCTAAATTCAGAGTGCTCGTTAATGGGATAGGGAAGAACCAGTTCCTCCTATCGATTCGGAGGCGATCGGGAAATGCCCCGCGTTACGCACGGAGTGCGCTACGGCGCGGCGGCTGCGGCCCGCCGGCATCTGATGGGAATTTCAAAATTAAATTGATTAATCTACAATGTAAAATAAATTGTGATTATTAGGTCGCTATTAAAGTAAACATGCCCGCCGCTGTTTATTATGGTAACCGTATCCGAGAGTACCTGATTTCTGTAAGTATTACGCGTTTGAGAGTAAGCGGGCGGAATACATAAAATCGCTCGCTGCACCAGCAGTAACGAGATTCATGAGAGTCGTATTTCTCTTCCTGTTCCGTAATTTGAGAATCCTCTTGAATCACTCGCGGTCATCAAAGAGCAGGTTTGTTCGTTTTAAAGTCTTTCTCGTTCATTGTCTTTCCTCGGATTAGTTTTTGGAAGTGGCGCTTGAATCAAATACCACTCCCAGAAGAGTCATTAATAGAGTCGACTTTAAGATGATAGCTGAAAAGTATTGCAAGAGGTTTGATATGATTAGATATCGGGGCTAAGGAGTTACATGCTATTTTTTATTTATGTAGAGTCTTAACAGGCTTTTCTTCCCTACAAAGATTTCGTGATCTTTTCCACCCTACCGCCTGCTCTACAGTTCCATGCCTAACGTCATGTTTTTATCAAAAACAATAAAAAATCATTTAATTTCAGCAAAATTTCTATGATTTGCACAATATTGTTTTCCAGTAAAATTCAGTGACAAAGGTACAAGAAAATGTAAATCTTCAAACGACTGCTGTCTAAATCAGTAACTCTTATCATCAGGACCTGTATGAATCATTTGCTGTTTTAGTAATGGACCACAAGGATGTGATTGACTGACGTCATTTTGCCGGGGTATTCTACTACCAGTGGGTATCATTCATACTCTGTTGAACAGCGTAGCCGGTTAATCATGATATTCTCTACGATTTCTTTAAACTGAATTTTAGGATTGCATTGTACGATTACAGACTAACATTTCCTATGACTTTTATACCTTTTCCTAAACACGATTTTTTTTTCTAGCGTATTGCGAAAATCATTTATTATGCAGTTGTACAGTACTACAGTATGTGGTACTAGCAGACACTAAAATTTATATTGATGACGGCCAATCATTATTTTTTAATTTGCAGTTCCCGGAAAATTAAGTATGCCGCACTGTTGGATGTCCAGATATGACTAAACATTATTTTAAGCTCATATATAAACTAAAAGAAAGGGCTTTATTTCACATTTTGATCTGAATTTGCTCTTTACATCTTAGGAACAGAGAACTATGTCACACTCCGTTATCTCACTTGATTTATCACTCAACATTTAAAGATTTGTCATTTCCTTGACTTTTAGTTTACTCGTCACAGGTGTAAATACAAGTAATCAAGTAGAGTGGACACATCTTACGTTAATTTTACTCTGAGAGTGGCTGAAAGTCCAGGTAGCCGGCCGGCCGTTGTGGCCGAGCGGTTCTAGGCGCTTCAGTCTCGAACCGCGCGACCGCTACGGTCGCAGGTTCGAATCCTGCCTCGGGCATGGATGCGTGTGATGTACTTAGTAGGTTAGTTAGGTTTAAGTAGTTATAAGCCTATGGGACTGATGACCTCAGATGTTAAGACATATAGTGCTTAAAGCCAACTGGCGGTCCCTGATGTCGATATACTTAACTAAATTTGTAGATGAAATTGGTAAAAACCTACATTTTAAAAAACTGTCTTCGGTTTTTGCATTTCCCACATTTACACCACATCTATACATGGGACGATTTAACTTCTTGCTAAACTGAAACGATCAAAGAAAAAATGGGGATGATGCTTGCTTGTTGCTTTCTCCGACTTAACAGCCTCGCGCTAAGGAGCCTACACATCTGAAGTCCAGCTGCCCAGTTATCCGTCCAAGTCAAAACCTGTAGGTGCCAGAACTGAAATCTGACAAGCTACAGTCATTTTTCTCTCAGTTCTGTCATTCTGCGCACTGTCCCTCGGAATAAAGAGACGAGCGGTGATAGAAAAAGAAGAGCTCAAGTTCCTTGCCTCGCCTCGTTGCAGCTACGCTGCGTCTTCATAATTCTTTTCGAAGAGCGATTCGAAGATCGTTCGTTTCCTTCATTCACTACCACCAGTCAAGTCAGGCTTCAGGAATATCAGTTCCTTCTAATAAAACTTCGTACGTGGCTGCTTTTCCTTCTCTTTCTAAAAACACCATATCTCTCTCTCTCTCTCTCTCTCTCTCTCTCTCTCTCTCTCTCTCTCTCTCTCTCTTCCCCTCCCTCCCTCTTTTTCAGGGAGGTCATGTTGACAACAGGTGGAGGTTCAAGTGACTGGTAACGACAAGTCTGTGCAAACTGTGCGGTTACCGGAGAGAACTGCGCAGTTGTCGTCGCAAAAGGCAAGTGTCTTTTCCAGACGGCGGACGACCTGTCTGATTTGTACTATTATCCGGGATAATAGTACAATTAATCGCACAGACATGGTGTCACACTGAGGCGATAGAGAAGATCCAAAGAAGAAAGGCACGTTTCGTCACAGGTTTTGGTATGCGTGATAGCGTTACGGAGATGTTTAGCAAACTCAAGTGGCAGATTCAGCAAGAGAGGCGCTCTGCATCGCGGTGAAGCTTGCTGTCCAGGTTTCGAGAGGGTGCGTTTCTGGATGAGGTATCGAATATATTGCTTCCTCCTATTTATACCTCGCGAGGAGATCACGAATGTAAAGTTAGAGAGATTCGAGTGCGCACGGAGGCTTCCCGGCAGTCGTTCTTCCCGCGAACTATACGCGACTGGAACAGGAAAGGGAGGTAATGACAGTGGCACGTTAAGTGCCCTCCGCCACACACCGTTGGGTGGCTTGCGGAGTATAAATGTAAATGTAGATGTAGATAAAGTCCACAGTGAAACTTACGGTGTGTATGTCCCTTTAAGGCCTACTGTATACGGACACAAAATTTACTATGTTGTTTCGTGATGAAAAACCAGAACAGTTAGGTGTGCATTTGCACCGGATAATAAACGGAATGAATCTCCTTGCCATAAGAGTAGTGTGTAGCGATAACTATGGACTTTTCCGGGAATAGCGATAGTGAGCTATGTTACTTGAAATACAGCAACCACTCACTATTCACAAGACTTTATTTACGCCTAGACGAGTTTCAGACATCTGCGTTGTCGTAGTACATTTATATATTCACCAACACAAAAGTTTTTGTCTACTGCAGCTGCGTTTTATTCTTAACTCGTAGCTCTTGTTTCCACATTCATATGCGTGGCAAAGACAGGTCTAGTTTCACTGATGCAGCGCAACATATGCTGTGTGGCCGACGGCCAGGGAACCAACCACCGATATCGTGGGGAAATTAAGAGCGACCTACGGTTCCGCACACTGCATACTATTTAGTTTCTTAAGCTGCCTCTGCTGGGCACACCGCACTGACTAGACGCTAAGCAGGAAATCCAACCGGGCACGTGACAGCTGCTCGGAGCTCGGCTGACCTGAAGACACGCGTGTCCCGACGTGAGCACACGGCGGAGGCCCGGTTACCGCAGCGGCGGCTGAACGAGACCCGGGCCCCCATAAACGACGGCAGCGGACCGGAACAGTTGAAACTCGGGACATGCACGTTGCCTACACAGCCGCGAAAGGCGGAGCGGCGAGCCGAATGCGAGTTAGTTTTGCCGCCCGGTGGGTCTCAAAGTCGGGCCTCCACGGCTACGTCACGCAGCAGAGCTTTATGCTCTCTCTCTCTCTCTCTCTCTCTCCCTCTCCCCCCCCCCACTCCCTCTCCCACCTCTCTCTCTCTCTCCATAAACTTGTGCGCACGCTCTTCCTCTCTGCGCGTCCGGTCTTTTGTCTTGTGGAAGACGTAAAAGGTGCGGGGGGGGGGGGGGGGGATTTTGGGCGTGTGAGGCCGCCGCGCGCACTTTTCTTTGAACGCGCCAAGACCGGCATTTATTTTTCTTCCATGCCCTGCTATTTTGTTTCTGTTTCTATTTTTCTTTAACTCAGCTCGTCTTTGAAGGCAACTTTTTCTTTGTGGGGAGAACTCGGGCCCTTCTCTGCGATAGGCTGCTTATTTTTTCTCTGGGCCTATTTATTTTACAGGCTTTCTCTTTTTCTGCAAGAAGTTGCTTGCACGCGCCTGTGTGTGTGTGTGTGTGTGTGTGTGTGTGTGTGTGCACGCCTTTAAGCAGTTACCTTCCCGTGTGGTGGTCTTCCAATGAACAGGTTATTTACGTTGCAATTCACTTGTCATCCTGGCTCGCCTTTCTACTTCGGAGATCTGTCCGAACGCCGTTTATTTCCACTTGTCCGTATGGCGATGCTCTTCCCGATAGATAAAGTTTGTAATAGCGTCGTATTCATCTTCTGACATCAAAGATGGCTGTCATCCCTCTCCTCTCTAGTGAGTGGGCAGTGCCTTTGCTCACCGTGTCTTAAATTCCAAGTCGCTGCCGAAAAGTGGTGCATTCACATTGCGTTCAGTTACAGGCAGTTAGTTGACAGTGCCGTAATGGCACCTTTCTGGGCGGTAGTCTGCGTGTAGCGTGACTTGTTGAAGAGTACTGCCTCTCGCTCGCTCTCTCTCTCTCTCTCTCTCTCTCTCTCTGTGTGTGTGTGTGTGTGTGTGTGTGTGTGTGCGCCCGAACGCGTCCGTGTGCGTGACTTGGACATCGTGCATTCCGTCGAGATTTCTTCGACTCAGTGCTCCCTCTTCAACATACGATTTTAGAAATACAATAAAGGTTCACGTCCGTTGGTAACCTGTCGAATCTTTGTGTATCATATAATAATCAAATAGTGTATAGTGCTCTGCATGCGTAAGTAAACCGCCAGGAATGTACTAACAGAATTTATTTAAAAAAAAATACTTTCTTTCATCTCAAAGCACTATTGTAAGAAACAATAAAAGTGATCATAAAAAGACGAGGATGTCCAAGAAAGAAGAGTAACACCATAAACGGCTATAGCAGTTGTACTCACACTGACCTGTAAAACATCAACAGCCAAAAGAATAAGCGCACATCAGAGGACAAAGGAGTGAGACGACAGTAGATCCATCTGTACTGAGAAGTGGCTAACACAATAATAGAAGGAAACCAGTGAGCGTGGAACGGATTCGCGCCGCCATGTCCTCTCATTGCTCTTTTTGGTATTGTCTTTTCGTCTTCCTGCTCAGCTGTGACTGGAAACGCTTTATCTGATACACACTTCAACTTTTGTTAGTTGTTTTGCTGTCCACTAATATTCTGTAGACTGCTCACACACAAATTTTAATTTCCATATTATACAACTTAAAAATTAATTCTAAGATATTCGCTTTTTTACAATTGAAAAAATGTTTATTAGTATAGTTTCTCTTAATGAGTCATTAAGACATTGAGCACCCCAGCAACTACAATCATCATTTGCGTCTCAAGCGGTACAACAGTCATGTACTCGGCTGAATAACACTTGATGCTTAGGACTGAGAAGGGAGATACGATTATCACTTTATGTGCGTGACATTCGGCCAACTTAATTAAGGACATAGAGAAACGAATTAATATGTGCATGCCAAACAGTAATCCATAGCTCTTCAGGCTTCAGAGACTATAAGAAGGGGCGTTCGCATGGTTAAAGCGTCATGGAGAAAATGTTACTGTGAAAATTTGGCTTCGTTTCGTATACCCTTACTGTAGTATTTTAACAGACAGTTCAAATTTGTCCCGGAATGCACCTCAGTGATGAAAGGTTGGTTCAAATGGCCTGAGCACTATGGGACTTAACTGCTGAGGGCATCAGTCCCCTAGAACCTAGAACTACTTAAACCTAACTAACCTAAGGACATCACACACATCCATGCCCGAGGCAGGATTCGAACCTGCGACCGTAGCGCCTAGAACAGCTCGCCCACACCGGTCGGCTGATGTAAAGGAAGTGAACTGCTATCTACGATATTTTAATTCGCCGATTCAGACAGCTCTCTTAAACCAGTGGCTCTACCGTTTTATTGTCGATATTTCCGCACAGTACTTTAATCCAGAGCACGGCAGCTATTTTGTTATGCATTTAAAAGTAGTGTATCCGTTGTAGCATCTCAAACGAAATAATTATTAGTACTATAACTGGAAAGTATTGCGAAGTATGGCACCTAGAGGATCAATATTACATCTTCGTTCCCATTTCTTGCATGCATAAGTTGGTGTGCGCCCGGGTTCCCGGGTTCGATTCCCGGCGGGGTCAGGGATTTTCTCTGCCTCGTGATGACTGGGTGTTGTGTGATGTCCTTAGGTTAGTTACGTTTAAGCAGTTCTAAGTTCTAGGGGACTGATGACCATAGATGTTAAGTCCCATAGTGCTCAGAGCTATTTGAACCATAAGTTGGTGTAATGAATGGCAGCTTCCTTTTAATATGTATAAATGCATGATAATACGTATACCAAACAGAGAGAATCGGATAACAAGATAGGAGATTAACATCTTGACCACGAATAAGTACTTGGGGATAAAGCGAAATGGAAGGTGAATAAGAGGCTTCGTTTTGTTGGAAGGGTTCTGGAAAGTGCAGTGAAGAAAATCGCACACAAGATCTTAATTCGACCAGTTATATAAAGTTCTGTTGAAGCGTTTGAGGTCCTTATTAAATAGACACGATAGCAAACATCGGAAAAACTCACGGGCGCGCTGCTATATATTCGAGGAAGATAGTACGACCAATCTGCTGCCACGGTCGATTATAGCTCCTGCGCGAGTGGATCAGGACAGAAAACTGATAATAAAGGCACTACGTACACTCCCCTACGTCACTGCCTGACAAAATTGAATCACCAAAAATGGGAGGAGGAAATGAAATGAAACTTCACGCGTGGAGAGGGAATGTGATTTTATTTCAGTGATGAAAGTATCGAGTCACATTTTGAAAGAACTTGGAGAGTATAGGCCCACTCGTCAGTATGACGTTCCACCCCCTGTGGCCTGGAAGCATCCAGTGATTCGGTTGGAAAGGGTGTCATAAGGCCGACGGATCCTCTCCTGAGGTAAGCTGGCCAGCAACAGTTGTAAATGGTCCTTCATATCGTGACTACTGGCGGTGGAGTGGGGTTGACGTCCGACGTGATCCAATGCATGTTGTGTACGGGATCTTGCCAGACAGGTGAGTCCCTCGACATCACACAGTCAGTTCGTATAAACAAATACCCGGCCGGCCGGAGTGGCCGAGCGGTTCTAGGCGCTTCAGTCTGGAACCGCGCGACCGCTACGGTCGCAGGTTTTTATCCTGCCTCGGGCATGGATGTGTGTGATGTCCTTAGGTTAGTTAGGTTTAAGTAGTTCTAAGTTCTAGGGGACTGATGACCTCAGAAGTTAAGTCCCATTGTGCTCAGAGCCATTTGAACCATTTTTGAAACAAATACCAAGTGTGGAATAGCATGGTCCTGTTGAAATCTGGCGCATGAGGGGTAACACACGTAGACGCAGAATGTCCACGGTGTACCGTTGTGTCGTCATTACCAGCCGTGACCTGAAGTCATACCCGATTGCTCCCCACCCATAACGCTAGGAGAAACACCATTGTGCTTCTCCAAAATACTGCAAGAATGGGACCTCTCCCCAGGTCGCCGCTGTACTTTCTGTCGATGGTCACCCGCAGTAGTGTAGAATCGCGCATCATCACTGAACACAATGCAACGCCATTCATCAGTAGTATCATCAGTAGTACGTGCTTCATCGTAGGCATGCCAAACGCAACCGGTTGTGTTGTGTTAATGGCAGGCCACGCGTGGGGTGGTAGTACCGTACCATGGTCCGGCCACTACCTGTCTGCGACCAGTGGTGCGGCATGAGACAGAATGCTGCAGTAGTTCATTATATGCTCTCGGACGCCAGATGCAGAAGTCAAAGGTTTTCCATGTGTCTGGGGCACAACACGGCATAGTCCTTTGCAGTAATGAGAAGTTGTCTACTGGAAGCTTGACGATGCGTATGCCTGCCCTCACGTTCAGCATTGGGCCGCTGTCACTCCTGTATGCCCATAAATATGGATATTGCACGACTCGATCAGCCGGCCTCATGGGGACTCACAATGACGGTCCTTTCAGAAAATGTCAGGTACTGATAATGCTGTCTCACATCAGTACGCGGTACTTCACAGTTATCATTCAATAATATATGTCGGTACCATATGTACGCTACCAGGTCTGGTAACAACAATAAACACGAACAACACTAACGCAGTGTGGTGGCCGTTACGCGTGCCACAGGGAATTGCATGTCTTGTCACTTACATACCTGTCGATGGTGAGTACGTATTCGGAGTTACATTGACATGCAGCCGCGTCATCTGCGTGCTTCACTTTTTCTGTGAGGCAGTACACGTAGTGCAGTAAAGAGTGTTGACAATGAAAGCTCACACTGGTTCAAATGGCTCTAAGCACTATGGGACTTAACATTTCAGGTCATCAGTTCTCTAGACTTATAATTACTTAAACCTAACTAACCTAAGGACATCACACACATCCATGCCCGAGGCAGGATTCGAACCTGTGACCGCAGCAGCCGCGTGGTTCCGGACTGAAGCTCCTAGAACCGCGCGGCCACCGCGGTCGGCCTCACTGTGGTGAAAACATACGACAAGAAAAGCAAAATCGTTCCAGTCAACACTAGTCCGCCCGCAGACGTGTCGTTCGCAACGTACTTCCGAAATAAATACGAAATGTTGTCCTAGTTTGTACAAACGCTTTTCGATTAAGTAACTGGGCTCTGATTTCACCCATTTACAGTTCGCTGCCCTAGTTCTTCGACAGAATCAGCAGGACTGCTGTGCGCTTCACTTTCGAGATAACGCGAGACAGAAAAGTCCCGGGGGTTGAGGTCAGATGATGTTGGAGGCCAAGGTAAGGCCGTGCACGACCTATCAGTCTTGGATGATAATGACGCGTCTGATATCATCTTACCGGTATATAGCTAATAAAACCTGCCAGTATCTCACCACGCACTGCCAAATTTCCAAGCCATGGGCCTCGGGGAGAAATTTTTTACCTAGTGCTATTATTTTGTATGTATATACGCTGCCGAAAAAAAAGGAACACCTGCAAGGACTGTGTCCAGTGGCACTGGGACGTAGTATGGGGAACTAAGGCGCTGTAGCATTAGCAGTAGATTTGCCACTGTCATCGGCGATCAGGTGGCACTTAGGACCTGTGTGTTTTAACTCTGCAGGACCGAGCTAGGTGGAGCAGTGGTTAGCACACTGGACTCGCATTCGGGAGAACGACGGTTCAAATCAGCGTCCGGCGATCCTGATATAGATTTTCCTAAATCGCTTCAGACAGATGTCGGGATGGTTCCTTCGAAAGGGCACGGCTGATTTCCTTCCTCATCTTTCCCTAATACGAGCTTGTGCTCCGTCTCTGATAACCTAGTTGTAGACGGGACGTTCAACACTGATCTCCTCGTCCTGCTTTAACTCTGCAGGAAGTAGCTGTGCTGAGTTTAGAAGGTGAACAAGGTTTTGCAACCTTCATTCTACGACACAACCGTGCCCAACTGACTAGTGCTCTTGACCAGTGTCAGACATTTGAACAGGTTCGTATTGTGGACCTGTGTAAAGCTGGATGGGGGTATCGGCGGATAGCTGCACATGTTGGTAACAATGTATCGGCGGTGTATCACTGATTTCAGAGGCGGTCTGTGAAACATTCCCATACCTGTAGACCAGGTTCTGGAGGTCCGCGTAGTGCAGATGAGCGTCAGGATCGCCGCACTGTGTGCACAGTGGTGGCCAGTATCATTCAGGGAGTAAATCAGAACAAATGTTAGACCTGCTGTATCACCGAGGACCATCGCAGCCGTCTGCTTACAGCACGACTGTGATCACGCGTGGTTCTGGTCAGGCAACCACTGACACAACGACATCCCCAAGCAGGCTCATCTGGCGTCGCGAAACAGTTGCCTGGAGAGTGGAATGACACAATGTTGACATCAGAGCAGGCTCTGTCTGCATCCGAGCGATGGACGTACAGTGAATGGCGTAGACCTAGTGAGCCGCCGATCCAAGAGTGTGTTAATGATGTTTGGTTTGTGGGGCGCTCAACTGCGTGGTTATCAGCGCCCGTACAATTACCCAATCTTTGCTCAGTCCAATTTCACCACTGTCCTGGATGATGATGAAATGATGAGGACAACACAAACACCCAGACATCTCGAGGCAGGTGAAAATCCCTGACCACGCCGGGAATCGAACCAGGGACCCCGTGCTCGGGAAGCGAGAACGCTACCGCGAGACCACGAGCGGCGGACACCGATCCAAGAGTGCATTCACCCACGACACACAGGTTCCACCCGAGGCTTCGTGGGGTAGGGGACTATCACCTACAGCTCTTGGTCACATTTACTGGTAAACTAACCAGTGCCCTCTGCATTGCACAGGCGTTTGTCTCCGTATGTAAATTGAAGGTGGCTCTGGCTCTGAGCACTAAGGGATTTAACTTCTGTGGTCATCAGTCCCCTAGAACGTAGAACTACTTAAGCATAACTAACCTAAGGACATCATCACACACATCCATGTCCGAGGCAGGATGCGAACCTCCGACCGTAGCCGTCGCGTGGTTCCAGACTGAAGCGCCTAGAACCGCTCGGCCACCGCGGCCGGCTAAATTGAAGGTGGATAGGGGAAGAAAGGAAAGGTAGGGGAGGGGGTAACAGCTGTCAGCTGCATCGGGATATTACGCGGTTTCAGTGACGACGAGTGAGAATGTGTACCGGACTGGGATTCGAACCCGGGATCTTCTGCTTGCTGGGAAGGTGCGTTAACCACTGTACCATCTGGGATACAGCATTATCGCAACTGCGCGGATTATCTCGACACGCTTCACGGCCTATCCGCATTCCCAACGAGCACCAGCTATCCGCAGTCCCTGTCCATATCCTCCAAGATCGGTACTCTGAGTTTCCCACAGCAGGTCGGACGGGGTCTAGTGCAGCAGGGGATACAACACGTCGGCTTTGAACAGTGACGTCATTCCTTAGTCATAGATCGTAATGTCTTCACTTCGAGGCATAGATAATAGCGATCGCTTGATATTCGGTACATCATTAAACGTGTGATTTAATTAACTTAATTGTTTGTTTTTTATTCGGCCGGTACTTAATATTTTTCGTAATGATATTGAGGTAATGTGGATTGTGTTTTTTGGCTTTAAAAAAAATCTCACGAGATAGAATAAACTGATCCTACTTTATTAAGCAATCAATAAAAAAAACTAAACTAAAACATAACAGCTTTTGCTGTTATGTTTCAATTTCGTTTTTTTACTAATTGCTTAATAAAGTAGGATCAGTTTATTCTATCTCGTGAGATTTTTTTTAAAAAAAGCCAAAAAAACACTTATTAGCTACTGAAGGGAGCTACAACACTAAGAAGAATCGCTTCTCGGCTTTTGACAAGATCAATGTTTATCTCTCTCGCATTCCTTTGTTTCTCAACATTCCCCTCAGCTCTTTCATCTTTGTAATACATGCTCTCTGGCGACTTGTGACGTCATTGTTCAAAGCCGACGGGTTGTATCCCCTGCTGCACTAGACCCGTCGGACGTATGTGCGCATCCGCACAGAAGAAGGTGGATTCGTTGCCCAGCTTGGCTAATTAGTTATATGAATGTGTGTTGTCTTCTCTTCCAGACATGTCCAAAGGAACAGACATAATCCTCGTGCACGAAGGCGACATGCTTTTTCGGTAGTACTAGCACGGTCGCTTACTGCTGCTACGCAACGTCCTTATCGTGGTGTACAACAATTGACGTGGCCGGCAACATGGCCAGATCTCTCTCCTGTTGGAAATGATAGCGCATGATGTACCTTGAACGTACTCGTTCTCCAGAGCCTGCAAGAACCATGCCCGAACTGAAGAAAAAACGAAAGGTGCTTGGGACGATCTATCGCAGGATGACATTCGGCAGCTTTATGATCGTTCGCGTGCGAGAAAACAGGGCTACGTTGTCGCCATAGGGCACATTGCCTATCGATGCCACTGTTTGGGCACCCTTTACTGTGACGTTTCTGTTTCACTTGGCCTGAATTTGTTATTGTACAATCTTGCAAATGAGGCACTAAATGTCAACTCACTTATCAATAAGATGACCTTGCCCTTGAAGGTGTTGCATTTTCTCCCGGCAGTGACGTGTCTTCAAAAAATGGTTCAAATGGCTCTGAGCACTATGGGACTCAACATCTTAGGTCATAAGTCCCCTAGAACATAGAACTACTTAAACCTAACTAACCTAAGGACATCACACACACCCATGCCCGAGGCAGGATTCGAACCTGCGACCGTAGCAGTACCGCGGTTCCGGACTGCAGCGCTAGAACCGCTAGACCACCGCGGCCGGCGACGTGTCTTCACGTGCGATGAAAAATGTATTGGTAGGGATAGATCTCATGGCTCACATACGCAAACATCGTGTTTTGTAAAAATGATACCAGAAACAGAACCGAAATATTGTACCCGTAATGGATGCAACACTGTGCGAACCTAGGTTCGAAGCCCGTCCTCGAACTGGGAAGTGAGCGGCTGCGCCCCGTTACGGGCCGCGGTATCTGGAGGCGCATGATTAATACGGTGGCGCCCCCTGGAGCCGACTCGCCGGCCCTCCGCAGTACAGCACCGCCGGGTCGCGCCGCCACCGTACCTCCCACGAGGCAGACCGCCCGCCCAATACGTCTTGCTCGGTCGCCGCATTAATCAGAGAGAGGGGCAGTCCCAATTACACGAGCCCGCCGTCCATTTACATAGCAGATACACGTGATTAGCGCCCTTAATGCGCGCGCGCAGCGGCGGCCCGTACGAGATGCGAATCCTCCGTCCCACGCCGTCTGCGGGCGTTTTTTGCGTCGCAGTCGGGCACCGAAGCCGCGGACACCGAGAAGCGAGCCGGCAGCCGCCGCTGAGCTGCAGCGCCGCCCACGCCTGTCTGCTGCTTATCTGTGCATCCTTTCCTATGTTTTTTTTTGCATTCGATGTGTCGCATTTTAGAAGGTCTGCGCAGGAGTCACTCAGTAGAGGAAAGGCAAATGGACCTGGCTGTGTTCCTACATCTTCATCTACAGCTATACTCAGCAAATGACCCGTGAAGTGTATGGCAGAGGGTACTTCTCATTGCAGCACAATTTTCCAATCCCCTTCATTACTCGTTAACATGGATTCAAAGATGGGTTATAATTGGATATTAATACTTGACAAATATCTTCCCATGCTAGAAGTTCTTTAAATTCGTTACTGAAAAACTGTGGCCCATTGTCTGTGAGAAATCATTTTGGTTTGCCTACCTCGAGAAGGTGTTGTTGCAGACAGTGGATCACGGTTGGTGTATTTGCTTTCTTGATATGATACAACTTAACATACTTTGACCAACACTCTATGAGGACAAAAATGTACAACAATCCTCCCTCTCCTTTCGGAATTGGTCCAAAGAAATCTGCAGCTGTTAGATCTTGTAACGCCTTAGGAATGAGTGGATACATTTTGTATTTAACATGAGTGTTCCTCTCTTTCAACTTCTAACAGATTTCACAAGTCCTAATTAAAGATGCTACTTTATGTCCTAGCTTCTTAAAATAATAGAATTTATTCATATGAGCTTATACATTTCTTTATACCAAAGTGTCCATATCCAGTATGAACATACCACACAATCTCGTCCTTCATTGACTTCGGGATGCATAAACACCAACGTTGCGATGTTATACTGTATCTCCAAAACAAATTATTCCCTATAACCTTCTTCTCCCTGCCTGATAAGGAGGTAAAGACTTCCTAATACACACAGCAAATATTTCTATAAAGTAGGGATCATGATGGATGTTTTCGGTTATTCTTTGGGCCATCTCTCGTACCCTGGTATGCAGATATACTACTGTCATAAAATGTATTGCAAAAATTACGCCGAGTCCTTCCGTACGTTTTAATTCGTCCATGCCTACAGGTAACCAAGACAAATCGTCAGGTACAATTTTTACATACCGTATCCTAATGTCACATTTCTGTAGGAATAACATCCCTCGCATTAATCTACTATGTAACAATCGACTACTCATTGAAAAGGATAGAGCTTGACGATATGTATATACATATATTTCTGACCTCCATACTAGTGTTTGGAATTTTTGAATACTCTATACTACTGCCAATAGTTCTTTTTCGGTGGCTGTGTAGTTTAATTCATGTTTATTAAGACTACAGCTAAGGTTTCTTACCGTTCTAGCGCGATACTCAGGGGCTAATGTTAGCTGACTGCTCACTCAAAGGAGCTCCTCGAAATTTTGTAAGTAGGCTGTAACGTGATTGTTTGTCCCCATCTTCAAATGGGTGCTAGTTCAGTTTTTATTCGAGACGCACTCCCATGTGCGAAACATCTTATCACCACACCTGCTGCCCTTCTTTGTACACGAAAGCAAAACTATGTGCACTTGAATGATTGTATATACAGTACAGTGACGGACAAAAAAATCACAACACGGGGAAGGAGTTGTGCGGCACAACCGGAAGGTAGTAGGCATCTCGCTGCTTATGAAATCTGATGTCTAATGAAATTCGGCGAAAGTCACGGAAGATTGGCGCTAGTAGTGCCACTATGAGGATGCAAATCAGGTTTGCTTTATATATACGCTGCAACGATCGTGAGAGTTCGTTACCTTTGAGAATGCACGTGATGAGTTAATCAACAAAGCCTTTAGGGCGACACAGACGAGATTATCAGTACCTCGCAGAGTTTGAATGAGGACGTGTAATAAAGCTAGGAGAACCTGGATGTTCCTTCTACGATAAAGCAGAAAGACTTAGTAGGAACGTAGCCACTGGACATGATAACAGGCAGCGACAGTCGCGAGAATTCACGGTCGTAAGAAGACTGGGCTCCGGACGGCCAAGTGACACTAACGAGTCCGCAGCTCGTGGTCGTGCGGTAGCGTTCTCGCTTCCCGCGCCCGGATTCCCGGGTTCGATTCCCGTCGGGGTCAGGGATTTTCTCTGCCTCGTGATGACTGGGTGTTGTGTGATGTCCTTAGGTTATATAGGTTTAAGTAGTTCTAAGTTCTAGGGGACTGATGACCATAGATGTTAAGTCCCATAGTGCTTTTTTTGACACTAACGAGAAGGAAGACCATCGCGTTCTGCGTATAGCTCTGGCGCATCGTAATCCATCTGCAGCAGCAATTTGAGCATCAGTTGGCACTACAGTAACTCAACGCACTGTTACAAATTGTTCTCCCCCCGGCGGGACCTGGGGTCAGAATAGGCCCGAGGTATTTCTGCCTGTCGTAAGAGGCAACTAAAAGGAGTCTCACACCTTTCAACCTTTGTGTGATGGTCCGCTGTAGGTTTAAACTCCATTTTTCAAAATTTTCCCGAAGAGCGAGCCAAGTGGGGCAGCGCGCCTTACATGGTGCATAGTGTCCATCATGCGCTGAGACCTCTCGCATCCTTCGTCGGCGTGGATCTGCACTTCCGCTCATCCTCCAGCGATTGAGCGAGGTCACCCTCCTGGGTGCGTTTTCCTCAATCCTATGTGCAGTATCACTTTCTGCGCTGTCGACGATAAAGGACTTCTTAGCTCGTTTGCGCCTGATATCCAGCACGGTAGCCAGTCCGTTGTGGTGGGGTCGCCATGTACCCTGTTGGTTGTAGCCCCCTGACCACACAGGGATCGCTCTGCTGATGCCTGCGCCGTTAACTCCCCACGTATGCCAAGGAGTAGATGCCCGTCACCCTGGGCATTGGGACTCCCGGCAATGGCAACCCTGCCAGGTAGCCTTTGCTGCGGCTGGATGGCGCCCATGGGGAGGGCCACTGGTCGGAGTGGGTGGCATCAGGGCGGATGACACGCCTTAAAGCGTAGTACGTCGTCTCTTGCTGGTGGTCAAACGGCGGATGGAAAGGAAAGTCCTCTCGTTCATTACACGCCACAGTGAACCCCCTAACGCCCCATTTACAGAGTGGGAGCTCCTCAGCGCTCTTGCACATTACCCCAACACAGCTCCTAGGCCGGATCGGATCCACAGTCATATGATTAAACACCTCTCCTCTGACAACAAGCGACAGCTCCTCGTCATATTCAACTGGATCTGGTGGCGATGGCGTCTTTCCATCGCAATGGCGGAAGAGCATCATCATTGCGGTGCTCAAACCCAGTCAAAACCCGCTTGCTGTGGATAGCAACCGGCCCATCAGCCTCACCAACTTTCTTTGCAAGCTGCTGGAACGTGTGGTGTGTCGGCGGTTGGGTTGGGTCCTGGAGTCACGTGGCCTGCTGGCTCCATGTCAGGGCGGCTTCCACCAGGGTCGCTCTTCCACTGATAATAGTGTGTCCTTCGAGTCAGCCATCCAAACAGCCTTTTCCAGACGCCAACATCTGGTTGCTGTCTTTTTTTACTTACGTAAAGCAACCGAAGGACCTGGCGACATTATATCCTTACCACATTGTATAAGTGTGGCCTCCGGGGCCCACTCCCAACTTTTATCCAAAACTTGCTCCGTACTTTCCATGTCCAAGTCGGTGCTTCCCATAGTTCCCCCCATATTCAGGAGAATGGCTCAGTATTGAGTGTCTCTATTTTTAGTGGCTATTAACTGTTTAGAAGCAGCTCTATGGCCGTCGCTTTCACTTTCTCTGTTGCGGATGACTTCTGCATTTCGTACTGCTCCTCCAATACTAGTGTTGCTTAGCGGCGCTTCAGTGATCCATTCACAAGCCACAGTAATGGGCTCTAGCCCACGGCTTCCAGTTTTCAGCATTTCTGTCGGCCTCGTACCGTTCATCCAGAACCTGAACTTTACCTTAATGACGATCCACTCACTGTTGTGGAGACATATCGATTCTTAGGCCTGGTTTTCGACACCCGATCCACTTGGCTACCTCACCTTCGTCAGCTTAAGCGGAAGTGCTGGCAGCACCTCAATGCCCTTCGCTGCCTGAGCAACACCAACTGGGGTGCAGATCGCTCTGCGCTGCTGCAGCTCTACAAAGCCCTTGTTCAATCCCACCTTGACTACGGGAGTCTGGTTTACGGTTCGGCGGCGCCCTCAGCGTTAAGTTTACTCTATCCAGTGCACCACTGTGGCGTTCGCCTGCGATGGGAGCTATTACAACGAGTCCGGTGACCTGTGTCCTGGTAGAGGCCGGAGTCCGTCCATTGAAGTTTAGCCATGCACAACTGCAAGCCACTTACATTGCACACGTTCGTCGTTCTCCTGCGCATCCGAGTTACTGTCTCCTTGTCCCAACCACGGCAGTTCGTCTCCCGTATTGGCGGCCCGTTAGGGCTTACAATTGCGGTTCGCGTCGGGTGCCTTCTGTCTGAACTAGAGTCCTTCCCTTTACCACCTCTCCTCGAGATCTATTCACGTACATCTCCGTGTTGTACACCTAGGCTGCAGATTCTTCTGGACCTTTCGTATGGCCCTAAAGACTCCGTTAGCCCTGGGGCTCTCCGCTGTCGCTCTGCAACGCTACGCCTGAATATTTAATCGATGTGCCTGTGTCCAGCAGCACACCAGTAATTGTTGTTGTTGTTGTGGTCTTCAGTCCTGAGACTGGTTTGTTGCAGCTCTCCATGCTACTCTATCCTGTGCAAGCTTCTTCATCTCCCAGTACCTAATGCAACCTACATCCTTCTGAATCTGCTTAGTGTATTCATCTCTTGGTCTCCCCCTACGATTTTTACCCTCCACGCTGCCCTCCAATACTAAATTGGTGATCCCTTGATGCCTCAGAACATTTCCTATCAACCGATCCCTTCTTCTGGTCAAGTTGTGCCACAAACTTCTCTTCTCCCCAATCCTATTCAATACTTCCTCATTAGTTATGTGATCTACCCATCTAATCTTCAGCATTCTTCTGTAGCACCACATTTCGAAAGCTTCTATTTTCTTCTTGTCCAAACTATTTATTGTCCATGTTTCACTTCCATACATGGCTACACTCCATACAAATACTTTCAGAAACGACTTCCTGACACTTAAATCTATACTCGATGTTAGCAAATTTCTCTTTTTCAGAAACGCTTTCCTTGCCATTGCCAGTCTACATTTTATATCCTCTCTACTTCGACCATCATCAGTTATTTTGCTCCCCAAATAGCAAAACTCCTTTACTACTTTAAGTGTCTCATTTCCTAATCTAATACCCTCAACATCACCCGACTTAATTCGACTACATTACATTATCCTCGTTTTGCTTTTGTTGATGTTCATCTTATATCCTCCCTTCAAGACCCCATCCATTCCGTTCAACTGCTCTTCCAAGTCCTTTGCTGTCTCTGACAGAATTACAATGTCATCAGCGAACTTCAAAGTTTTTATTTCTTCTCCATGGATTTTAATACATACTCCGAATTTTTCTTTTGTTTCCTTTACTGCTTGCTCAATATACAGATTGAATAACATCGGGGAGAGGCTACAACCCTGTCTTACTCCCTTCCCAACCACTGCTTCCCTTTCATGTCCCTCAACTCTTGTAACTGCCATCTGGTTTCTGTACAAATTGTAAATAGCCTTTCGCTCCCTGTATTTTACCCCTGCCAGCTTTAGAATTTGAAAGAGAGTATTCCAGTCAGTAATACTGTACTCAAATTTTACAGGTTTGTTCTTCCTACACACTTTCATTAACTTACACACAAAGGAGTTTTGCTATTTAGGGAGTAAAATAACCGATGATGGTCGAAGTAGAGAGGATATAAAATGTAGACTGGCAATGGCAAGGAAAGCGTTTCTCAAGAAGAGGAATTTGTTAACATCGAGTATAGATTTAAGTGTCAGGAAGTCGTTTCTGAAAGTATTTGTATGGAGTGTAGCCATGTATGGAAGTGAAACATGGACGATAACTAGTTTGGACAAGAAGAGAATAGAAGCTTTCGAAATGTGGTGCTACAGAAGAATGCTGAAGATAAGGTGGGTAGATCACGTAACTAATGAGGAGGTATTGAATAGGATTGGGGAGAAGAGAAGTTTGTGGCACAACTTGACCAGAAGAAGGGATCGGTTGGTAGGACATGTTTTGAGGCATCAAGGGATCACAAATTTAGCATTGGAGGGCAGTGTGGAGGGTAAAAATCGTAGAGGGAGACCAAGAGATGAATACACTAAGCAGATTCAGAAGGATGTAGGTTGCAGTAGATACTGGGAGATGAAGAAGCTTGCACAGGATAGAGTAGCATGGAGAGCTGCATCAAACCAGTCTCAGGACTGAAGACCACAACAACAACAACACTTTACGTTTAGAGCACGCCGCCAGTGTACGTATTCCTGTATCCTCCTACGGTCACACAACGACGATAGCTTCCGGTACACCCCAGCGTCATCAGCTAACAGCCGCAGAATTGTGCTCACCCCGAGCCTCAGACCATTTATACGTATATAGAGAGAAGAAGAGCCGTCCTATCACACTTCTTTGCGACACTACTGACGATACCCTTGTTCTGATGAACACTGATCGTCAAGGGCAACGTACTGTCCGGATTTTTGGTCGGCTCATTCCAAGGGCAGGGGCTTCAGAATGAATTGGAAACTGGGGAATTTTTAATAATTATTCAAATTCCTTCAGAATGTCATTCTGACTTCGCAGATTTGCTGAGGCATTGATGCTTAGAGTTGGTTACCAGTGAAGAGAAGTAGGCTTGATACTTCCTGTTACAGGCCTCATTGCTGCATTTAACTGAACACTGATTTTTCTGACATGTGAATTATTAAGCCCTACGCAGCATTGTATTCGGCAGTTGAGCAGACAAGTCCTAAGGAAGAACACCCTAATGTTCTGTACTATGTTATTGGTTCTGTACTATGTTATTGCGCGATCTCTTAGCTTTGCTTCAGTGTTTTCTCTGTTTCTCTTGTGGGACAAGGTTCTGTCTGGATAATATTGCTCGATTCACCGTATCCTATTGAAACGTCCCCTTTGTACAATTATACAAGACTGTGCTTAAACTCACACACAATGTTTTTAGCGCAACGCAATCTGACTTTCAAAAATCCCTACAAAAGAATGGCCCTGACTAACATTAACCTATACCTTTCACAAATCACTTACCTCACAAAAATCTTCGTTACTCAAGCTACAGCAATACAGCGAGCGCCACTACTGCCAGCTAAATAAAAGATTCAAACTACGGAAGGCACTAACTACTGATAGGCATAGTTAGCAAATGAAAGATTTTAATAGAGAACAAACAATGTATTTACCTTAATAGTCATCAAAAGTCATAACATATACAGCAGTTCATGACATCCAGTATTGCAAATTTCAAAACTCCGCCATCTCTCTCCTCACATCCACCACTGCTGGCGGCTCACCTCCAACTGCGGAACGCTACGCGCTGTTCACATCCAGCTGCCGCTGCCCAACACTACAATGGCAGACAACAATGCAAACTAGCCACAGACTGCACACAGCACAGCCAGTGATTTTCATACAGAGAGCGCTACGTGGCGGCGGCGTTACCAATATAAGAACCTAAACAGCCTACTTACATTATCCCACTGTGACAGTATCATCACGTTCTCTTTCTCCACCCTTAACAAAATGTCATATTTACTTCTTGAAATCTTGGTGTCAAGACTCGTTGAATCTTATTCCGCGCCTCCTTTCAGTGGAAACGGCTCTTGAGCGGTAACAAAGAATTTCAGTGATGCGTTTACCCGCGGCAGGTGGTCGGTGGGTGTGCTGCACTGCAAGTGCCCTCGTCCATTGCGAAGCACCTGCTCGCGAGATGACAGCCGCGTACCCGCCTCCTGGTAAAGAAAGACTGCCATCTGCGAGGCGCACGGGACCAGACCCTGCTCAACGGTAATCGTGTTCTCAAATGTTCTCCAGTCACGTTCAGAATGCACAACGAGGATCTTACCACTACGGCCACAAATTCTGGAGCCTTCATGCGAAGATGACACCTGTTACACCATTATCGAGAATATTTCTGAAAACAGTCCAATGAGGACATAGCACAAACTGAATATAATGTACCACAGAGAACAGTTTACTAAGTAGTTACCGTTTGCTGACTCACTACCGAAAGTGTGCAGTAGCCGCAGGACGGAGGACGTAATTTAAACCTTGATTGCGCTTATTGTTGAGAACAGAAGAAAGTTCTAATTTGTATGTCAGCACCACTTCGCTAAGTTAACAAATTCAAAAAAGTGCGGTAAGCACCGCACAAATTTCGTAGTTAATACAGGGTGTTTCTCCTAATAGTCATCGTCACATTTTCTCTGGTGTTTCGGCAGATATGTGCAATTTTGTTGTTGCAGTGTATACCCGCAATCTTCCCAAACAAATAGTGCTCATTACGACTTTCATACGTCGCCCAGTGTTGACCAAAAACATCGGTTCGTTTCCTGTTACGAGTAAAATTACTTTTAGAGCGTAGTTTTACGTGCCCATTCGATAGAGCGGCCCCAGATTAGTCTACCACGGTGTTCGTTTTATAGGTATGTATCAACAGCAACAGTAAACGAGAAGAATAATGAATACTCCAGTAGCGACGTCTGTGGGCTTTCCGTCATAATGCAGCGATGCTGCTGGAGTATTGATTGTTTCTCGTGTTTTACTGTCGCTGTTAATACGAATATCGCACTAGAATAACTTAGGACCGCTCTGTCGAACGGGCGCCTGACAACTCTCGGGTTAGATACCCGACATTTCTATCATTGTAACGATTTTTGTTTCTTATACAACCCTTGATTGTGCTAGAATTCATGTTTGCCTTACGTGATAAAAAAGATCAATAACTGCTGCTATTGATTGGAGAAACATGTTTTGCCCTGTAAACAAACATTGTTTAATAATTAGCTCTGATGTGCGTGAGATGGGAACATATCCTGACATTTGATTGAAGCAGACACCCTTGGCTGTTCTGCGGACTATGCTCACAAGAAACATATCTTTCCCTACGAGACAACATTTTACACATGAAAGAATTTAAATACATGTCTTACAACAAGAACATAAAGACATCAAACTCATCTCTTTCAGTAAAATGTTAAATCAAGTCTTAATATATCACCTAAATATTAGAAAAAGTAATATTATCTTTTTCGGAACGTATTTGCAATAATAATTCATAAACCGTCGCTTTTCGAATAACATTTTTCTAATAAGTCGCTGAATTTTAAAGTTTTGACAGTTACTTAGCTCGCTTGGATGTTTACTCCTAGATACAAATTTGCTTTACATTGCTGATACAATATATACTGCAATTTTCTGCTCTAGTTCGAAGCGACAATCGCAAAAGCACAAATCACATATTTTAATGCAACCGTTAACACTTACCTTTTTGTGCGTATGTTACTGGACAGAACGAATCATTACCATCACGAATGGTACATCTACTTACGTAAAAATTAGTACGACAAATATTCTAAAATATGTTGTTACTACTCTAGTATTTCTTGGCGTGACAGCATTACTACTAGTAGTAGTAGTATATAGAAAATAGCTTTCAAATTACATCAGAACATTCTGATATGTTTTATGATCGCAACGAGAGTATACAGTCATGTTTCGATGGTTCGAGTATCCAGTTAATATTATGTGATAATTTTGTCTTTTATATCGTGGAGTGTTGGCACGGGCAGACACGCAGTTACTTTAAGACTTTACGAACCGGATTCCAGCTCTATCGCCACACAGATAGCTCTTCAGCCGCTTCGGTACACAGTGTGATGAAACCCTGATCAGTCTAGGATGCTTGTTATGTGGTATGAAGATAAAGTTACCATGAGGAGAATGATTACACTACATTATTGCCAAAATGAGACTTCTGCAGTGCAAAAACGTCAATCTGTGTTCGTCGCAAATTAGAAATAATAGCACTCTACGGACTTCGTTTCATCTGCCTGGCAACTTTGGAAATTTAGGGACGGACTATTCTGCAAATTTAGTTCCTGTTTCGTTATCCTGTGTTGTAGGCAAGGAAAAACACACACATTATGGTCTTGCTGTCTAGGTTATCATTTTACGCCCTCCTAATCGATTCGCGAATGAAGCGTGCGAAGAGCGATTATCAATATACACCCGTACAAGCTCTCGCCCATTTAATTTTCTAAGCTCTCCAAAATTCAATTTTCGTGACGCACGTAGATTTCTGGAGAGTCTCGCTGTGGAGATTATTGAATGTTTCTGCCATGCTCTCTAGATGGCTAAACATACCGGAGACAACTGTTCTTTTCCACTTTCACCATCGCTTCTGGTAGTCCAGGTTGGTATCGTCTTGGACCAACGAAAATTTCGTAACAGTAGAGAAAACTAGAGTTCTGCAAGTGATGTCTTCAGCATTCTTTACTGCCATCTTCTTTCATTTTTCAAATGAATGTATGTGATATCTGCTATAATTACAACTATATTGACATCTTTGTCCATCTTACATTATTCACTATGGACATCCACAAATTTTAGAAAGCTATGAGCGATTCCAGAGACTGGTTAAACGGAACCAGGGCTTGGATAAATGCTTGTCGGATCTGTTGCTGCGTCAGTGTCATATGTAATCTCAAGCTTTCGACTTCTTCTGTCTCCATCGGTAGGCCATGTCGTTCTTCAGTTGGCCGAATTATGTTACGGAGCGGTCACGAGGTCACGGATCTTCCGCATGTTACGATACATGTTACGATACATGTTACGATAATGTGTCATTCGCTCAGGTAGCCACTTGTTTTAACGCGACCACAGGGGTCAGTGTTCCGGCCAGTCTGTATGTATTGTTAGGCGTGTTCCCACTTCCCATTAGGTGAATGCTGGACTCGTTCCCATGTTCCACCTCAGATTCACGCTACGCAACGATTTAGAACAACCCTTTCTCACACTTGCATACAAAATTTACTCTATTCGCAGACAGATTGGGTATAGCGCTTCTATTCCTAGGGGAGATGGAGTTGGGGGGGGGGGGGTGAATAGGAGACTGACGAAGTGATGACCTTCGCTGTTAGGTCTCGTTAAATACTTATTCAGCATCAGTGGATATTATGTCGATGAGTGTGATAGACACGTTGGCGGTGATGCTGATGTAATTGATGGTGAACTACTCAGCTGATTTCTCTGTAGCCTTTCAGCATCAAGCGCGCGTTTTCATCTATCACTAAAGATATTGCCGCTGTCCCGGTGATCTCAACGTCTTCTTTGAGGACACAATTTCGGAAGGAAGATGCACGGGATATGATTTCCGTTTCGTCAAACATAATGGTATAGTTGTTCATGAGATAATGTTAGGCAACAGCAGATTTAAGGAAATAGTGATATTTATGACCTTGGTGCTCTTTGCAGCGTTGTGATATCGTTCGTATTGATTGACCAATGTAACTGCTGCCGCATTCAAAAGAAAAGGAGACCAAGGCTCTCTTTTCAGCTTTCTTGGATAGTTGAATTCCGTGTCTACCCAGGATTCTGACTATTTTATTTCTTGTAGCACCGGAGAAAGAAAAGAGTGCTATAGTCTGTATGTATTTTTGATGATTATCTCCGTGTTTTCGTTTATAGAGATGACTCATTCAGTATCTCCTTCACTATTGCCGATCTGTCGCAATACAGTTTCCACGTATCTGATCTCGCAGTTAAGCTGCCCCTATCAGAAACAATTTCAGCTCCGCTCCAGCCATATCGACTGGGAATGGTTGGTATGACCGCGGCTTATGTTACGGATACACAACAACTGCCATCACCCAATTTCCCTGTAACTTCTTTCATTAGAAGAGGCGTCAAAATATGCGAACATGTATCTCGGCTTATCCGTAGATATTCGACCGTTCCTGAGAAAATGACGGCCAGATCTTACGCCGTTATTACAGGACTTTTCGCACATGAGTAATTTAGCCAAATTGATGGCGTAGGGGCTAGCGCCGCAGTTTCACCCTTTTGTGCCCTTTGTGCGAGACGCAGTTTTTAATTTTATTTTATTTACCCATGTTCGTGGAAAGTTTTTACAGGAATGTTTTATATCAAATGAGGGAATACAAGGGCGTTACATAACTAAAAAGTTACAGTTGTGTTTTACAAAAAGTTTCACACATTATATAAAATACGGGTGTATGCTATTTTCTGGTTTTAAATTGTCGTACTTTTAAATTTCGTTCGTATATAGATATTCTTATATTAATTCTTTCATTTCATTCTTATATTTATTCTTCAGGAAAATGTGGTGCATTTTCCCTTGAGTGACAGCGATCGTAGGAACATTGGGAACATACAAATTACGAACACTACGAGCATTGCGCGAAGGCAGGTTTACCGCAGCGTCATTTCTCCGATGAATCGCTGGAAATAAATGTCGTTCACATTGCTGCAAATTTCATACGTTGATAAATATTTCGCGGTAAACCACGCATAACGGATCATGTTCCCCAAAACTGGTGTTTACAATTGATTATGAATCAAGATACACTACAAGAATTTTACCGAAAACAATTCTTATTCTTTTATTTATTTATTTATTTTATAATTCACTCAACAGACAGACAATTAGCAGAAAAGTAAGGACAATGTTAGTTCAACATACATTGGAAAATATTCGTAAAGTAATTTTTTACGGACGTGGGTGGATAAATTAAAAACAATATTCGGGTTTCGAACACGTGCTGCAAAACTGTGAAGCCGCAAATCTGGCCACTGTGCCACCCCTTCCGTCGAACTTACCGTGTACTAATAGGTGCACAGAGTATTTCGAAAACTTTGACCGTCTTTTTCTCAGAAACGGACAAGTATCTACGGATAAACCGACACCCGTGTTCGGTTATTTTGACTCCTCTTCCACTTAGCTAAGTTTGTGGGAAATCGAGTTATGGCACTTGCCGTGTTCTCCTCGTTAGCAAAATTACGGAGAAAAAACATATCTGAGCACCTTCAGCAGGAACAAGCACGAGTGTTACCTAGCGAGATCAGCACGCGATCACCAACTTGTCATACAAGAATCTTGACGAACGAATCATCTTTGCGCTGAGCAGAGGTTTGAACTTCGCATCTACGCCAAATAGATTACCTGTTTCACTGTATCGTACCTGAAATAAATGAAACATAGATTTTTTACTTCTTTCCACATTCCAGGGGCCACTCTCCGTGAGATGGATGGAACGCGTAAATTACGTAATGTAAAACGGTCGTATTATTAGGTGTTGTTGTTGTTGTTGTTGTTGTGGTCTTCAGTCCTGAGACTGGTTTGATGCAGCTCTCCATGCTACTCTATCCTGTGCAAGCTTCTTCATCTCCCAGTACCTACTGCAACCTACATCCTTCTGAATCTGCTTAGTGTATTCATCTCTTGGTCTCCCCCTACGATTTTTACCCTCCACGCTGCCCTCCAATACTAAATTGGTGATCCCTTGATGCCTCAGAACATGTCCTACCAACCGATCCCTTCTTCTGGTCAAGTTGTGCCACAAACTTCTCTTCTCCCCAATCCTATTAAAGCCTCTACATCCTTACATTTGTCCTCTAGCCATCCCTGCTTAGCCATTTTGCACTTCTTGTCAATCTCATTTTTGAGACGTTTGTATTCCTTTTTGCCTGCTTCATTTACTGCATTTTTATATTTTCTCCTTTCATCAATTAAATTCAATATTTCTTCTGTTACCCAAGGATTTCTACTAGCCCTCGTCTTTTTACCTACTTGATCCTCTGCTGCCTTCACTACTTCATCCCATTCTTCTTCTACTGTATTTCTTTCCCCCATTCCTGTCAATTGTTCCCTTATGCTCTCCCTGAAACTCTGTACAACTTCTGTTTCTTTCAGTTTATCCAGGTCCCATCTCCTTAAATTCCCACCTTTTTGCAGTTTCTTCAGTTTTAATTTACAGGTCATAACCAATAGATTGTGGTCAGAGTCCACATCTGCCCCTGGAAATGTCTTACAATTTAAAACCTGGTTTCTAAATCTCTGTCTTACCATTATATAATCTATCTGATACCTTTTAGTATCTCCAGGTTTCTTCCATGTATACAACCTTCTATCATGATTCTTAAACCAAGTGTTAGCTATGATTAAGTTGTGCTCTGTGCAAAATTCTACCAGGCGGCTTCCTCTTTCATTTCTTAGCCCCAATCCATATTCACCTACTACGTTTCCTTCTCTCCCTTTTCCTACACTCGAATTCCAGTCACCCATGACTATTAAATTTTCGTCTCCCTTCACTATCTGAATAATTCCTTTTATTTCATCATTCATTTCTTCAATTTCTTCGTCATCTGCAGAGGTAGTTGGCATACAAACTTGTACTACTGTAGTAGGTGTGGGCTTCGTATCTATCTTGGCCACAATAATGCGTTCACTATGCTGTTTGTAGTAGCTTACCCGCATTCCTATTTTCCTATTCATTATTAAACCTACTCCTGCATTACCCCTTTTTGACTTTGTGTTTATAACCCTGTAGTCACCTGACCAGAAGTCTTGTTCCTCCTGCCACCGAACTTCACTAATTCCCACTATATCTAACTTTAACCTATCCATTTCCCTTTTTAAATTTTCTAACCTACCTGCCCGATTAAGGGATCTGACATTCCACGCTCCGATCTGTAGAACGCCAGTTTTCTTTCTCCTGATAACGACATCCTCCTGAGTAGTCCCCGCCCGGAGATCCGAATGGGGGACTATTTTACCTCCGGAATATTTTACCCTCTTGGGTAAAATATTATTAGGTGAATAAAGTTCGAAATGAGTGAGATATTTTTGCTTGGCGAGCTTCGGAATAGCGCCGGTAGGATTCCGCCGGGCGACTCGTCGTTCGGCAGGCGCCACGGCATTCGCAGAGCGCTGGCGGATGGACGGAGTCTCAGAACTGAGCTGCTCGCGTCCTGCTTTATCCGCGCATCGAGGCATTGTGGCCAGCCGAACAATAGCGCCTGGCTCTGCCCCGGGCGCCTAATAACTTCATCAGGACGGCCTCAGCGGGCGCTACTTGCTCACCATTTACCGCTTTCTTCACACACGAAAAGGTTCCCAGCTGTGTTTTCTGTTACAAGAAAAGCGTCGCTACCCTTGTTAATGCAATGTCAGTGCTATCCCCGCTTTACATTACAACCTCTACCGCTTTTGTTCCTGCTGTTGTTGAACACCTGCCCGCATCTCGTGGTCGTGCGGTAGCGTTCTCGCTTCCCACGCCCGGGTTCCCGGGTTCGATTCCCGGCGGGGTCAGGGATTTTCTCTGCCTCGTGATGGCTGGGTGTTGTGTGCTGTCCTTAGGTTAGTTAGGTTTAAGTAGTTCTAAGTTCTAGGGGACTGATGACCATAGATGTTAAGTCCCATAGTGCTCAGAGCCATTTTTTTTTGTTGAACACCTTGTTTTCCGTTGAAAGTTGCAACAAAATCTCTCTAATTGTGATAGAATTTCGGCCAGTTCTCTTGCCGACCTTTTTTTTAATGAGCGTCCATTACAAATTCTTGTGAATGTATACAGGGTGCTTCTCCGCCAAATCGCTGAAGGTATAGAAGTGGTTAATTTACTATTAATGGATAATCCGTTTCATTAATGGTAATTGACTCAAATGATCGACTTCGAAATTACACAGTCTGATTTTTAGACATACTTGTGCTAGACAAACCCATCTGACTACGGACGTGAAGTAAGTGATCCAAAACGTTACAACGTCGAAAAATTACTATTGTAAGCATAAATTACGCCAGTAACCGACATTTTTTATATTTGTCCCGACTAAAGTTTTCGTTGGACAGGCATGAAACTGTGTTCGTCCTTCATAATGGGTGCACACAACTGGTGTATCGTAAGCTTGTAGCAGAACTACCGATTTTTGATGTCGTTACGTTTTGAATAATTTTATTTACTTCGTTGTTCCGACTGAAGTGAACTGCTACAAGGATGTGTGAAGATTAAATTGTATAATTTCTAAATCGATCGTGCGAATTAAATATCACCCATGAAGTAGCTGAGTGGATTGACCAGGTACAGTACACTAATAAAATACTGATGACTGTCTTTAGCGTTCCATCCGAGAAGATGAATCACACAAAAAAGATAATGGTTTACCAACCTTGAGAAGAGGCTTTCGAAACCACATGGCAAATATGGAGGTAGGGGGAGGGGGCAGGGGAGGGAGGAGGAAGGCGGGGTTCCGGCCCTTCCGGGGAAAATTTTGAAAATTAGAAGCCTGATTTAGACTAACACTTCCATGTTTCATAATATTAGTATCCGGGTTTGATACAGTACTTAGATTTTTCATAATCCATACTTGCTTTTTTGTTGTGACCATTTCTCACTTTAATTTTTTCACTTTCCTTCTTAATGCAATCGACATGATAAATAAACCCGTGACCACTAGTAGTTGGAACATCTACAGAAGTATCCACCTTTTTTTCATATTCAATCGGAATATCATTAGCAGTGTTTAATTTCGCGCTATAATTTGTATCAGGCTTTTATTTATGGAAATATATATATCCCCTTGGCAATTGATATCTGCTTTTAACTGCATTATATGAGGTGGAAAACTGCCAGAATTCCCCCTGTCATGGGATGAAACATGAAAAAGGACAAATGTAACCCAAGAACTAGCCTAAGGAACGGTATTTCATACAATATTATAACACAGTCTTACGAAAAACTATAAGATGAATTTCTCTTCTATATGAATAGCGCTGAAAATATTCGTCTTCCTAAAATAGAGATGTTCTTATTTGTCTAAATTAAGATTGAGATTTCTCTTTTTCTATTTCTGTCACAAAAAAATGGTTCAAATGGATGTAAGCACCATGGGACTTAACATCTGAGGTCACCAGTCCTCTAGACTTAGAACTACTTAAACCTAACTAACCTAAGGACATCACACACATCCATGCCCGAGGCAGGATTCGAACCTGTGACCGTAGCAGCAGCGCGATTCCGGACTGAAGCGCCTAGTCCCGCTCGGCCACAACGACCGGCGCTGTCATAAAACCAGAAGCTAATTTGAATAGATGAAACACTAAACGAGAATTTTTCTTGATTACCATACCATAAAACAACAGATAAGAAGGATAACGTCGTGTTAAGAAGAAGTTAATACCAGCCTGCTTTGGCCAGTATATTCATATAAAAGTCTGCTGCAGCGTCTGCTTGGGACCACCGTGGAAACTGGTTTCTTTGATAACAGCGTAGTGAACCTTCAAAAGAGGAAAGAAAATGAGAAAAATCGCTTTACAGGAGCCAAAAAACCTAAAAACGAAGCAGTTTTATGTACGTGCGCTTTCACGTGCTTTCAATATTCTTGCAGCGCCATTTAAGTCTCCGCAGAGGCCTTCAACCAGTCTGTAGACTTATGACCGAACGTGCGCTGTGGTCATAAACATAAATGTCTAGGAAAGTTAACTGTTGAGATAAATGAATAAGGGGAAAAAGTTAAGAGCGACGGACTGTTTATTGACCGCGCGTGATCGCGTAAAGTTTTACTGAATTTCACTTGTAGGGAGTAAGTTGACCTTGAAATGAAGAAGATAGAAAAAAAATTGTAGAGGATCGCGTGCGAGAGGGGAATTTGCCGGTCGATGCCATAACCGTTGCTCGGTCTTCCGTCGTAATTCAGCTGAGCCAAGGCGCGTGATGAACTAGCCGAGCGACCAGCCGCCGGCAGAGACCGCGGGGAGTTTGGCGGGGCGCGCGCCTGTGGTCGCTCGTCGTCTGTTACACCGTGTCGCCCGGCCGAGGCCGGCGCGACAGCTGTCCAATCCTGTACGGCTTTCGTCTCCTCTTCTTTTTCTCTTGGACGCGGTAGTAGGCGTGGGTTCGAGTCCCCAGACCGGTTATTCAGCTTCCGAGCGCGAGCAGCGTCCAAGGCGTGCTCCTCAGCGGCTACTGCGAACACACGTCTCAGGCCGTTTGCGCTCCGCATAGTGTGTGAACACATTCGCACATGCCGATACACACATCTGCCGCGCTGTAGACAGTATTCTGTGCGTACAGGATGAATAAATCACTCGATTATTTACTGTGAAAGATTGCTGGTGGAGCGTGAGGGAGGAGGTTCAGATGGAGGGGGGGGGGGGAGGGGATTACGTTACTGCGACGGACGCGGAGCACACACAACTCCCGGTGTACGCGTCCGGTTGTGTGTAGTCGTGTGTAATTAGAGCGCGAGATTGCAATTACAAGAGGTACTCGTGTAACTATCATCAGAACATCGGCACGGAACGCGTGGCTTCAGACCCACAACGGACTGTTCAGCGCATCCAGAGCGAATTCGAATACACTTGTCCTTTTCGAGGTGTAACACAGCAGTATGTGAAACGAAGTAACAACACAAAACAGGTGTAGAAAGAAGAATTACATGATCTGCTGAATGGAATGAACAGTCTTTTGAGTACAGAATATGAATTGAGAGTAAATCGAAGAAAGACGGCCGGCCGTAGTGGCCGAACGGTTCTAGTCGCTACAATCTGGAACCGCGCGACCGCTACGATCGCAGGTTCGAATCCTGCCTCGGGCATGGATGTGTGTGATGTCCTTAGGTTAGTTAGGTTTAAGTAGTTCTAAGTTCTAGGGAACTGATGACCTCATAAGTTAAGTCCCATACTGCTCAGAGCCATTTGAACCATTTGAAGAAAGACGAAAGTAACGAGAAGTAGCAGAGATGAGAACAGCGAGAAACTTAACATCATGACTGACTGTCACGAAGTAAATGAAGTTAAGGAATTCTACTACATACTCAGAAAAATAAAGCAGACTCGTACTGGCAAAAAGGACATTCCTGGCCAAGAGGGGTCTACTAGTATCAAACAGAGACCTTTATTTGAGGAAGAAATTTCTGAGAAAGTACGTTTGGAGCACAGCATAGTATGATACCGAAATATGAACTGTCGGAAAACCGGAACAGAAGAGAATCATAGCATTTGAGATGTGGTGCTATAGACGACTTGTGAAAATAAGGTAGATTGGTAAGGTGACGAATGAGGAGGTTCTGCGCATAATCGGAGAGGAAAGGGATATGTGGAAAACACTGACAAGGAGAAGGGACAGGATGATAGGACATTTGTTAAGACGTCGGGGAATGACTTCCATGGTACATCTTATTACACTAAGGATTAACAAAACTAACAGAAAAAAACTAATAATCAACCTTGACGGTAAAAAATGAACTGCCATATGAATAAAACCAAGATAAGAAGTAAAAGAAGTTAACCTACAGATACCGACCATCAGTCGTCTCGTTTGCGAGAGCCCTGAAACGAACTTCAGGTCTGCTCGCACGGCAGCATGAGCCCGTTGCTAATGTTAGTAGGAGTGACATGTTTTGATTCTTTTTTTCTCCTTTTTAATGAACTCCGTGTAATCGATTTTTGCTCCGAAAAAGTAATGTATTCAAAAGTAGTAGCACATTTAAGTGGAAACTATTTACTTAGCACATCTTAGTTTGGATTCCAGAAAGGTTGCTCTTCTGAGAATGGTATTTATACATTCACTCATCAAATAGTAAAAGCCTTAAATAATAATAATAATAATACATGCCCAGTTGGCATTTCTTGTGATCTCTCAAAGGGCTTCTATTGTCTAGAGAGCGATACTCTCTCAGAAAACTGACGTTTTATGAAATTGATGGCTTTACACACAGCTGGTTTGGACCATACTTGACAAACAGAATGCAAAAGGATGTGTTGAATAATTCAGTAAGCACCGGATAGGTGGAAAATTTTAGTGAATGGGATAAAATAATGGAGTATCGCAAGGTTCAATTCTGGGGCCACTCCTATTCCTTAAATATGTGAACGACCTTCCAATTAATATTCAACAAGCAAAACTGGCACTTTTGCAGGCAATATTATTGTTGTAATTCGTCCCGAAACAGAGAAAGCAGTAGAAGGGGTGGTAAATGATATTTTCCAAAGAATTATTTAGTGTTAGTTGTTGGTTTCTCGGTTTTAATCTTGGAATAATTTCATTAAAGAGAATTTTAGGGCAGATACGTTTCGCCCTTTATTTACAAAGCATCCCCTGTGGTCATTCTGCAAATTGGATACATATGTTTGTAAATTTTTGGTTGTTTTAGATTAAAAATAGAATTTTGTGTATAACGTTGACATACAAATTACTCTAAAACAACCAAAGATTTACAAACATATGTATCCAATTTACAGAATAACCACAGAAGACGCTTTATAAATAAAAGCGAAACGCATCTGGTGTAAAGCTCTCTTTAATGAAATTGCAGTAAGCTTAATCCGGAAGATGGCTATTCGAAGAAAGAAATTATTGCGTGGTTTTCGGAAAATGGACTCTCCTTTAATTTTGTAAAATCACACTACATTCAATTTCTTACAACAAATAGAGTAATACCAGCAACTGATGCAGCATATGAGCTGCAGTCAATAAATGGGTGGAATGCTCATAGTTTTTGGGTATACATATTGATGAAAACTTGAATGAAGCATATTGTTGAGCTTCTCAAACAATTATATTCATCTGCTTTCGATCTTCGTATAATTGCTAATCTTGGAAGTAAATTTTGCATATTTCCACTAAATAATGTCGTACGGAATACTTTTCTGGGGTAACTCATCATTAGAAAGAAAGCGAGCAGGAAGAATAAAATGTGATGTTCACCCACGGGCGTCATGTAGGTACCTCTTTACAGAGCTAGCCATTTTAAAAGTGCCGTCACAATACACATTTTCGCTAATGAAATTCGTCATAAACAATCTATCACAATTTGAGAACAGTGAGGCACATACCTACAACACTAGAAGGAAAATGACCTTTATTACCCTTTGTTAAAGCCGTCAGTGGCTCAGAGAGAAGTTCAATATGCAGCGATAAAATTTTTTTGATAATTTGTCTAATAACGTAAAGTGTCTGACAGGCAGCGAAGCAAGTTTCAAATCTAGTGTAAAATCATTTCTCCTGAACAACTGACTCGTTCCACATCATTTCGGTAAAAGAATCGTTCAAATGGGCTATGGAACATCTAACTAACTGGTTTTATGCCACTGTACATGTCTTCCGGATATCAAAATCTGCGTTGTTGAGCGGCTAAGAATGGTCCATGCACATTCACTTCCTATCCTATGATAACAATGTTTCGTCATTTCTAGATTAATTTTAGGAGCTCAGCAGAATTACCCCCTCATCCATTTTCATTGTTTCTCTCCCAACTGAAATGCCCCCGCGCTTATAAATGATCTTCAAGTATTCGCTCAACTCATCGATTGATGTAGGAGACGTCAAGGCGTTCGCCGATTCCAGACTAGGAACACAAAAAGAAACAGCTTTCGTTGACGCCCACGGATAGTTTAGGTCGAAAACTGACGACCAAGTATCCGGTCCCGATAACAAGACAGCCTTAAGATTGTATTTACCGCATGAGCTTGGCGAGCAGCCGTCTAGATACTGTGGCGGATCGTATATGCCATTTATAACATAAGTAACGAACATAATTTTGTGGTACGTAGAGGGGTCACCGTGGTAGTATGGGTAAGCAGCAGTTAACCTGGAAACCATACTAGACTGATTATATTGACTCTTTGAAACGATATGAGGGATTGTCGTCATCGAGCACTTCCGTCAGTGTAGTTATTTCTACTTTCGCTTTTAGTTCACGTCGACGTGAGCGGAGCCTTCCGCGAAGCGGGCCAAATGACAGCCTCGGCTGCTCGCTACTTACTGTAATTTCACAGTACGCCGACATTTCTCGCAGTGTGGCTGATGTCCGCCGTTTCCACAGCTGGCGGCTACCACGCTCACCTGCACATCAGCATTTATTAAGCTCTTGTTCCTGCTATGTTGACTTAGGCGATTGGTTTTAGGAGTGTCAGGAAACTGAGTGGCCCTGCATGAATAGGACCGACATTTCTCTTTTATACTACGTAATAGCAGAGACCTACAAAGAGGCTATAAAAGAGCAATGAACTTTATTATAGTACAAGACTTTGTCAACGACACTTGCCCAAAACTGGAACGAACAAGTTAATTTAGAATATAGAATCAGTACAGGAGATATGCAAAGTCTGGATAATAAATGCCTTCACTCGCTTGAAACACATACAAATGATTAAATTTTCACTGTTAATAACTTTTGTAGCTGGTAACATTGAAGATGGTGTTAGAAAGTAATATAGAAATAAACTACGTTAATTAACGTCATCAAAGATCGTGATGATTTACCTTCACAATACGACTGTTTAAGGCGGCTTTGTGCTCTTATGAGGTAAATGTAGCGTTTCGTATTTCTTACTTGTATGAGGAACATTTCAGTTTCTTTAACAAACAAGTCTTGACAGACCTCTGTTTATGTCGTACGGTTGCAGAATCATGACCTTGTGCGTCTCTCTATCGTAACGAATACTTCAAGTCGTACGCTACCATATAATCATACCGCAATTATAAGAGTCGAAGAATATGAAAGATAGTATTGAGAAGAGAGTTAAATGGAGTTGTACCCTCTCACCCATGTTATTCAGCCTCTGCTTAGTGTAAACCGAGGAGATATAGTTAAGAGGAAGAAATAAAAGGTTTGAGGTCTGCAGATGAAATTATAATTTTGTCTCAGATGGCAAAAGATTTGGAAGATCAGTTGAAAGGAATTGTTAGGTTTCGAAAACAAATTAGACAATAATGAAATTAATAAAAGGTTAATGGAATGTAGTTGAATTAGATCGGATGATGCTGAAGTTACTGAATTACGACATGAGACACTAAAAGTAGTACGTGAGATATGCAATTTGGCCAGGCAAATAAGTGAGACGACCGAAGAGGATATGGAATGCAGACTGAAGTATCTAGGACAACCTTTTTTGAAGAAGAGAAACCTGTTAACATCGAACACAAGTTTTAGTGGTAAGAAGTATTTTTGAACGTTTTTGTCTGTAGGAATGTCTCCTACGGAAGCTATCCTTGGATGATAAGCAGTCCAGATAAGAAAAATGTAATTACTTTTGAAAAGCGAGGAGTTAGAGAAGAGCACGGAGAGTAGATGGATAGATCAGATAACTAACGGAGAGGTACTGAATCGAATCGGAGAGAAAAGAAATTTATGGTATAACTTGATTGAAATAAGAGGTAGGGTAACAGGTCATATTTTGAGGCATTCAGAAATCATTAATTTATGTGAAGGAAGAAGCTAGAGTTAAAAATTGTGTAGCGAAACCAAGATGTTACTGCGGTAAACATATTCATGTGAACGTAGGTTGCCGTAGTTACTCAAAAATGTAGAGACTTGTCCAAGATAGTAAAGCGTGGAGAATTAAATTAAACTTGTCTCCGACTGAAGACCGCAACAACAAAAAGAGCTGTGTTTAGTCCACTTTCCTCCTTAAGTCCTGACGCTAATGTAACTTGTAAAACCGAGCTCCACATGCGATTTCCGAGGGTGGAAGAAATTTTCACCACTAGTATTTCTCCGGCATAGGACACTGTTGATGGTGACTCGTCCTCAGGTAGGAGCGTTACGCTCGGTAGCTTCTTTGTTGCTACGCATCGACATATAGTTGCATCCTCTCCCTTGAGAGAGGACAGACACATGGATTCATCAGTCAGCTACCCTTAGCTGTCAAAGTTGCAAAAATACGTTCCCACTGGATGAAATTTAGAAAGTATTTCTCGTGTAGACTTCTACTTCTACTTCTTCTTCTTCTTCTTCTTCTTCTTCTTCTTCTTCTTTATCGTCGCTTTGTCTCACGTCACTTAAGGTCGGCGTTGCTATTCTGATCCTTCTCCTCCATTGCCTCTTCCTTCTTCCATCCTTTCTCCCTTAGGTCCCCGGATATCTTATCCTTCCACCTCATCTTCGGTCTTGCTCTCCTCCTTGCTCCTTCAATCTTTATACTGTATCTTCAACTCTGTTTCCGATATACTCTTCCCCTTTTCTCTGTAAGTGTCCGTACCACCTTGTATCTTTTTCCCCCGTACCACCTTGTATCTTTTTCCCCACGGGTCCCACTTTCACAGCTCCTCTATCACATTCATTTCTAATCCTGTCCTTCCTTGTCACCCCACACATCCACCTCAGCATCCTCATTTCCGCCACTTCCATCCTCCTTTCCTGGGCTACTGTGATTGGCCATGTCTCTGCCCCGTACATCATAGCAGGCCTTACCACCGACTTGTACACTTTCCGTTTCAACCCAATGCTCACCTTCTTGTCACACAACACTCCACTCATTTTCCTCCAGTTGTTCCAACCGCAATTTATTCGGTGTTGTATCTCGCTTTCCAGTCCTCCGTCCCTCTGTATTTACGACCCCAGGTATTTAAATCTGCAGACCGATTTCAGCTCATCATCCTGGATCTTGCCAGACCTCATCTGTACATCCTTCAGTGCTAAATATTCTGACTTTGTCCTAATATTTCGCATTGAAGGATGTGCAGATGAGGTCTTGCAAGATCCAGGATGATGAGCTGAAATCGGTCTGCAAATTTAAATACCTGGGGTCGTACATACAGAGGGTAGACTATTGAACCCTTATGGAATTTCCCAGACAACAATGCCATTCGTCATTTACATTTTTAATATTTTATCATAATTAAAATAAAGCTTATTCATCAGCTAAATGAGAGGTCAGGAGAAATGGGATATGGTTCAAATGGCTCTGAGCACTACGGGACTTAACATCTGAGGTCATCAGTCCCCTAGAAAATGGTCAAATGGCTCTGAGCACTATGGGACTTAACTACTGAGGTCATCAGTCCCCTAGAACTTAGAACTACTTAAACCGTAGCGGTCACGCGGTTCCAAACTGACGCGCTTAGAACCGCACGGCCACACCGGCCGGCTCAGTCCCCTAGAACTTAGAACTACTTCAACCTAACTAACCTAAGGACATCACACACAATCATGCCCGAGGCAGGTTTCGAACCTGCGACCGTAGCGGTCGCGCGATTCCAGACTGATGCGCCTAGAACCGCTCGGCCAGACTGGCCGGCAGAAATGGAATATATTATGTGTAGTTCTAGAAAGAAGTCAAATTTCGCTAATGTACGCTGCGTATTTATTGTGTGGCAGGTCTGGAACCATTCCGAAATGGATACATTGGTATTAGTGCTCGTACTACAGACGGGAAGGGAGGGTGATTTTTTTAGGTGGGACTTACGATTCAGTGTTCTTATGCAGATACCTCTAGCTAATTGTTGCCGTTTACGACCACCATAGTGCTGTTCGTGTGTGTTCTACCACGCGACAGACAGGCAACCGAATTAGCTATCTCCATTCACCGAAACAAGAGACGTACCGTAAACACGGCAAGGCGCGTGACCACAGCGCTGCCATCGAAGGGTGTACAAGGCAGGGGCGTCAGAAATTAAAAAATGAAAGTCGTGTTTTTTTTTTTTTTTAATTTGGCACCTGAACATGATAAAGTAATCCGAGAACTACCTTCCGACACCATTTTTTACATTACATTAAAATTTATTGTCATTGAAAAAGAGAAATATTTAAGCTTTCAGGAAAAGTTGTTTTTTCGCGTTACTCTATATTCATCACGCCATATCTCCTAAACTGTGTGCCGCACAGCAAAATATTTTTATAATTCCCTTCAGTACCGTATGTTGATGACGTCCGCAAATTTTCTGCGCAATAGAGTCAGTAATAGTGAAGTAATAAATTAAAATCTCATGTCTGATGCAAAACTTTTACCAAATCATCATCCGAAATATAGTACGCGACAAATTTTTCCTCTTTAAATTTTTTTGTGGGGGTGTAAGCGAAAAAAGTTTCAGAAAGGTTGGAATTTAATTTTGTAGTTTTTTCCGAATGCGATGGGTGCAACCGTTTTCCCTTTATGAGTGGAAACTCAAATGTGGAAATTAGACTGCATTATAGAGGAGAGAGATGAGCGGTTTGTTATAAACCTCAATGAAAACAGTTCAAGTTCGACAGAGTGAACCTTGTTTCGTCCTTTATCATTATTATTACTGGTATTGTTATTAAAATTAACAATTAGTTGTGTTTGAATGTAGCGTTTTGTTAGCAACCTGAATGAAAATAAATCTGCTTCGACAGAATGAACTCAGTGTAACATTATTGTTAAATTTATTTCGTACGTTGTTGCCCAGGTTTCTCACAGTCCGCTCTGACAACTCGGCAGCCAGCCGGACGCCGCCAGCCGCAAAGCGTGCGCCTAGGATTTTCCACACCCCTACCTATCACGTGAACACCGAATGCTTTCTCTGGAAACGAGCGTAGTCGCTCACGTGACACTGTTCATGTTTCGTCCCAGCTCTCGGTAAATAGACTGCAGCGACTAACACCGAACATTAGTAGATTCTTTCGGTTCCGGAAACCGCAAATTATGCACCTGCGATCCCGGAGCGTCCCAAAAAAGCAGATAGCGTACCGTATGAGAAACATCAAATAATTGTCAACTACATAATGAGGCCAGAACCCGTGTGACGCCGCCGCCGCCAGATCACGCACCCCGCAGAGCACTGTCCGCTTGAGGTCTCACTCGTGGCGTGGGTTAATGGCGCGCCGAACTCTGTCGGCAGGTAGGCCCCGGCGGCGGACAGCACGCCAACCCCAGCGACAAAAACGCGCCAGACCGCGACTCGCGCCTTATCGGCGGCAGCTGGCACGCCTTACGGAAGTTCGCGTGACGCCTCCCTGAGCTTCCGTGACAGCGACCGCTCAGGTGAGGCTTCTATTGAAAACCCGCGCGGGGTGCCCCCCCCCCCCCCACGTAATTGGCCGAAATATTACGAGGTTGGGTGAACGCCAGAGCATTGTTTGTTGAGGTCACAGCTGAGTGACCACGCACGTAGAACACGGAAGGCGGGGCTGGAAGGAAAAGTAATATCGTGCCACGTTTCAGCTGCGTGTGAGCAAATGAAGAAAAAACGGTAAGGAGTCACCGGAGTTCACTCCCCTAGAGCCGGCCGGAGTGGCTGAGCGGTTCTAGGCGCTTCAGTTTGGAACCGCGCGACCGCTACGGTCGCAGGTTCGAATCCTGCCTCGAGCATGGACGTGTGTCATGTCCTTAGGTTAGTTAGGTTTAAGTAGTTCTAAGTTCTAGGGGACTGTTGACCTCAGATGTTAAGTCCCATAGTGCTCAGAGCCATTTGAACCATTTTGAACTCCCCTCGAAAGGCGGGAAGCAACCGATTCGAAGCGAGCCCTGCAGCCGTTTAGTTCATTGACACGGCTTGTATACTCAGGTATTCACGTTTTCCTGGATGTGAAAATGATTCAGATAATACGTGATAAAAAATGTTCCCGTAAAATATTAAAGAAAATTCTTGCGTGCTACCAATATGTTATTCTGCACCGTCACCGTCGAGGTAGTCCATTCGTGAGCAGATCAGCCATTCGAACGTTTCTGCCACTTTTGGAATGCATTCTTGGATTTCGCCTTAATAAGTTGTGCGATTCTGCTTAAATCTCGTCCACTGTATCAATTATTTGCCTCTTCAACTTGATTTTTATCTTGGAGAAGAAATCACACAGAACAGTCTCGTGATTACTTTGAGGAGGTGATACAACAGGGGGGTGTAAGCGCGAAAAAGTTTCATAAAGGTTTCAAATTATGTATGAAGTTTGTTGTAAGTAGTGATCAAAAATACTGGATGAGTATACACTACTGGCCATTAAAATTGCTACACCACGAAGATGACGTCCTACAGACGCAAAATTTAACCGACAGGAAGAAGATGCTGTGATATGCAAATGTTTAGCATTTCAGAGCATTCACACAAGGTTGGCGCCGGTGGCGACACTTACAACGTGCTGACATGAGGAAAGTGCGGCTGGTCCCGGCGGAGGATCGAGTCCTCCCTCGGGCATGGGTGTGTGTGTTTGTCCTTAGGTTAAGTAGTGTGTAAGCTTAGGGACTGATAAGTCCCATAAGATTACACACAAACACACACACACACACACACACACACACACACACACACACACACACAATGACGCTCACGTATTTTTTACTTCCGTGGTTCCGTTACAAATGCTAGCTTCAGACGACAAATCTGAGCAGCAACTTGTCGTTTCGAAGAACCCAAGGCCTTCTTCACCCCGTTACTGCAGACCGTTGAAATTGCAATTTTTGAACGAAACCGTTTTGCAGTCAATTGTTGATGAAAAAAGTATCGTTCATAAGCAAGTAGCATCTCTCGTCACATTCGCTACAGTAACGGAGGGTATTAACGTTGAAGTAAAATATGACTTATCGTTTACAGCGATAGATGGAAAGGTGAGAAATGCTATTATTGACACTAAATCTGCGCAAAGATGTTATTTATGTAATTTGATGTCGAAAAATGTTGAACAAATTACAATTGGTGTAACAAACAGAATGTGATAGCTCGAAACAAAATTTTGGAATTTCTTCCTTACACGCGTGGATAAGGTTTATGGAATGGCTGCTTCACATTGGATATAAACTGAATGGCGGAACGAGAAAATGGTAGGCGCGATCAGTGGATGAAAAGAAAGTAGTTGAAGATCGTAAGGCTCAAATACAAAAGAAATTTAAGGCTGCTTTAGGTTTAAATATCGATATGCCTAAGCAAGGATTTGGCAGTTAGGACGGCAATACAGCCCGACGTTTTTTTGAGAACGTTGCCTCAACAGCAGAAATTTTGAATTTGGACGAGAAATTCGTAGCAAGTTGCAAAGTAGTTTTGCAGACAATGACGAGCGGTTTCGCTGTACGTATCTAAAAGTTCAGGGTTTTTTGCTTAGACCTCGCGAAACTATATGGTGAGCTATATTCGTGGTACCCGAATGCCAACATTGGTACATCCCGTTTTAATTCATGGCTACGCAATAATTGAAATGAGTGCCTTGCCAATCGGACAAGTTTCTGAGGACATTCAAGAAGCAAGGAACAAGGACAATCGTCAGTACCGCGAGATTTTTTCTCGAAAATGTACCAAAGAGAAGACAATGTCTGACCGTCTTCGTCGGCTTCTTGCATCCTCGGACCCACTGTTAACTAATTTTCAAAAACTAAAAATGACAAATAGTCCATTATTACCTTCTGATGTACTAGAACGTCTACTGGAAACACCAGAAGAGTATGTCACAAATAATAGCTTAGCCTCAGCACAAATCGAAACATATACGACGGATCCATCTGACCCAGATGATGATTTATAATTAATCCAATGTATTGTATGGAATTATGTACGTCAAATAAAATAGAAATTTACATTTTCTACAATATTGTTTTTCATTTTGGTATTTCGAATCTCATGAATCTATATCAAATTCATAATCAGCGACTACGAAAACCCAATGGTGCAAATTTTCGGACCGATGAAGTGATAAGTTTTCCAAAATGTCCGCCATTTTGATTTCATAATTTTGATATCAGATTCGTAATCAGCGACCTCGAATACATGTTGTTGTTGTTGTTGTTGTTGTTGTTGTTGTGGCTTCAGGTCTGAGACTGGTTAGATGCAGCTCTCCATGTTACTCTATCATGTGCAAGCTTTTTCATCTCCCATTACCTACTGCAACCTGTATCCTTCTGAATCTGCTTAGTGTATTCATCTCTTGGTCTCCCTCTACGATTTTTACCCTCCACGCTGCCCTCCAACACTAGATTGGTGATCCCTTGATGCCTCAGAACATGTCCTACCAACCGGTCCCTACTTCTCGTCAAGTTGTGCCACAAACTCCTCTTCTCCCCAATTCTGTTCAATACGTCCTCATTAGTTACGTGACCTACCCATCTAATCTTCAGCATTCTTCTGTAGCACACAAACGACGACAATACAGCCAGACGTTTTTTTGAGAACGCTGCGTCAACAGCAGAAATTTTAAATTTGGACGAGAAATTCGTAGCAAGTTGCTACATATTGGTGCAAATTTTCGGACCCATAAAGTGATTACTATTCCAAAATGTCCCACCATTTTTTTGTCCCCCATTTTGGGTTTCATAAGGCTGATACCAAATTCGTAATCAGCGACCCCAAAAACCTAAAACTGGAGATTTTGGAATTATTATTCTCACTTTTCGACTTTTGGCCAGGGATTGCGCCGTTCTGAACCTCTGTGCGCCGGTGGCGCCGCCACCAGTGTTTCGGGGAGAGGAGCGGTCGCCGGTAGGACACAGGTAGCCAGGTAGCGGGGTCGCGTGGGAACTGAGGCCGCCCGCGCCCTCCCTCAGCTTTCCTTCGTTTTTCCAGCGGCGCCGCTGTTGCCTCGCGGCCAGCAGCGAGGTGTGTAATTGAGCGCGCCACGCAAATGCAAGCCTTCCTGGAAGACAATCGCCGCCGCCGCTGCCGCGTGTGTGTCTCGGGGCTTGGTACGGCGTCGCGTGCGCGACGTTGCTTCAATCCCGCCCAACCCTCCCCCCCCCCCCTCCCTATCTCCCCCACTCAGTCAATATACGTGAAAAAATTGGTTCGTGCCGTATCCCTGAGGTCATATAAGTTATCCATATCTAAGTTTCATGTATTTTATTTAAAGTGAACCCGAACTCCACAGACACAGTTTCTAATGTAGATAAGGGGTAGATATATCAAGTGGGATGTTTTTTTCCCTCCTATCAGGGACTCGTGGTCTCTGGTGTTGTCACGTTACAGAGATAAAACAGATATGATTTATGCGATGTGTTACCCAAGTTACCTTATGTTTCTGTCCAAATAGCGACAGCGAAATAGCGTGTGATAGGCAACCACCAAAAAACGTGCAGCACAAACACAGAGTGAGTATGCACAGAATCAGAATCGTGACGTGATTACCGCCGCTGAGGAACAGCTCTCAATGGCCTATATTCCATTGCATTCAGTGAACCTACACACCAAGTATTTATCTGTTAACTCTTAATCAGTAAACTGGTCTAAACTGCTTGTGTTGTGGTTTTCAGTCCTGAGACTGGTTTGATGCAGCTCTCCATGCTAATCTATCCTGTGCAAGCTCCTTCATCTCCCAGTACCTACTGCAACCGACATCCTTCTGAATCTGCTTAGTGTATTCATCTCTTGGTCTCCCTCTACGATTTTTACCCTCCACGCTGCCCTCCAATGCTAAATTTGTGATCCCTTGATGCCTCAGGACATTTCCTACCAACCGATCCCTTCTTCTTGTCAAGTTGTGGCACAAACTTCTCTTCTCCCCAATCCTATTCAATACCTCCTCATTAGTTACGTGATCTACCCACCTAATCTTCAACATTCTTCTGTAGCACCACATTTCAAAAGCTTCTATTCTCTTCTTGTCCAAACTATTTATTGTCCATGTTTCACTTCCATACATGGCTACACTCCATACAAATACTTTCAGAAATGACTTCCTGACACTTAAATCTATACTCGATGTTAACAAATTTCGCTTCTTCAGAAACGCTTTCCTTGCCATTGCCAGTCTACATTTTTATATCCTCTCACTTCGACCACCATCAGTTATTTTGCTCCCCAAATAGCAAACCTCCTTTACTACTTTAAGTGTCTCATTTTCTAATCTAATTCCCTCAGCATCACCCGACTTCATTAGACTACATTCCATGATCCTCGTTTTGCTTTTGTTGATGTTCATCTAATATCCTCCTTTCAAGACACTATCCATTCCGTTCAACTGCTCATCCAAATCCTTTGCTGTCTCTGACAGAATTACAGTGTCATCGGCGAACCTGAAAGTTTTTATTTCTTCTCCATGGATTTTAATACCTACTCCGAATTTTTCTTTTGTTTCCTTTACTGCTTGCTCAATATACAGATCGAATAATATCGGGGAGATGCTACAACCCTGTCTCACTCCATTCCCAACCACTGCTTCCCTTTCATGCCCCTCGACTCTTACAACTGCCATCTGCTTTCTGTACAAATTGTAAATAGCCTTTCGTTCCCTGTATTTTACCCCTGCCCTTTAGAATTTGAAAGAGAGTATTCCAGTCAAAATTCTCTAAGTCTACAAATGCTAGAAACGTAGGTTTGCCTTTCCTTAATCTTTCTTCTAAGATAAGTCGTAAGGTCGTATTGCCTCACGTGCTCCAACATTTCTACGGAATCCAAACTGATGTTCCCCGAGGTTGGCTTCTACCAGTTTTTTTCATTCGTCTGTAAATAATTCGCGTTAGTATTTTGCAGCTGTGGCTCATTAAACTGATAGTTCGGTAATTTTCAGATCTGTCAACACCAGCTTTCTTTAGGATTGGAATTATTATATTCTTCTTGAAGTCTGAGGGTATTTCGCCTGTCTCGTACATCTTGCTCACCAGATGGTAGAGTTTTGTCAGGACTGGCTCTCCCAAGGCCGTCAGTAGTTCCAATGGAATGTTGTCTACTCCGGGGGCCTTGTTTCGTCTCAGATCTTTCAGTGCTCTGTCAAACTCTTCACGCAGTAATGTATCTCCCATTTCATCTTCATCTATATGCTCTTCCATTTCCATGATATTGTCCTCAAGTACATCGCCCTTGTGTAGACCCTCTATATACTCCTTCCACCTTTCTGCTTTCCCCTCTTTGCTTAGAACTGGGTTTCCATCTGAGCTCTTGATATTCATACAAGTGGCTCTCTTTTCTCCAAAGGTCTCTTTAATTTTCCTGTAGGCTAAACTGCTTATATCTCTCTTAATGTACAATAGCGCCGCAAAAACAAACCCGAGACGCACACGATGAGGAACGAATGCAAATTTTAGAGCGAAGAATACAGTGGGCGTTACTATTGGCAATACCAAGTACATCGAGTGAATGGAAAGAGAAGGAGGGGATCAGAGTTTAGCATCCCGTCGACAAAGAGGTCATCATGATGGAGAAGGAAAGCGGCCGTGCCCTTTCGGAGGAATCATCCCGGTTGAAAAAATGGTTCAAATGGCTCTGAGCACTTTGGGACTTAACATCTGAAGTCATCAGTCCCCTAGAACTCGGTCACAGCGGCCGGCCAATCATCCCGGCATTTGCCTTAAGCGATTTAGGGAAATCAGGGGAAACCTAAATCTGGATGGCCGGACGTGAACCGTCGCCCTCCCACGAGTCCAGTGTGCTATCCACTTGTAACACTAGCGGGGGTACAAATGGTGGGGGGTCCCTTAATTGTTATGGGTGCTTGCTGCTTCTCGTTTCTTGACCGCGCCCTGTCCACACAACGTACCTAATAATTCCGCCTGTTCAAATGGCTCTGAGCACTATGGGACTTACTATCAGTGGTCATGAGTCCCCTAGAACTTAGAACTACTTAAACCTAACTAACTAACCCAAGGACATCACACACATCCATGCCCGAGGCAGGATTCGTACCTGCGAGCGTAGCGGTCGCGCGGTTCCGGACTGAAGTGCCTAGAACCGCTCGGCCACCCCGGCCGTTGATTCCGCGGGGGTCGTACTATTCTGCTCCACACTGCTGCTGACTTGCCTGAATTACGTATCCAAACATGCAAGCGGGCTTAGCGGAGCCACTCAACGTTAAGCACAACACTGTCCTACGTCTGGTATTAACATCTATATTCCGAGACGATAAGATATCACAGGTTGCACTGTTTAGATTCTAACTTATAACTGCTTATCCCAATTAACATTCTTGATGATTATCTATCCACAATATCACTTGGACGAGCGTACGCGGAACCGAAGCGACGCGGGTGATGGTTAATGATGCGGAAGCCGAATGATCGAACGAAAGTTCTTACGCCTGTCACGCATGCACAGATATTTGGTACCAGTCCTCCTTGACATTAGTAATGATATAACACTGTTCATAGAGTTAATTTTTCGGTTCTCATTTCTCACTTGTACGAGCTTGCGCGTAACCGTCGCGGCGCGGCTGATTGTTGATGATGCGGAAACGCGATGACCGAACGGATGTTCTCACGTTCGCTTCAAGACACTGGCACTTGATCGCACTCTTTTATGGTAACTAATTTTTATTGATTCACATTAGTTCAGTCTGAGAGACCGAACCCGGCGTGGATGATTGATGCTGTGCGACACGCAACGAGAGGATTCACAAATACGTTATCGGCAGCATTGCTCATTTTTGATTACATATTACGCACTTTCCTCTGAATCACTTCCATATTTCATCACCTTACTGTAATAGCACTTGTAGTAACACTTGAACTTCCATGATAACAATGCCTCTCACATGCAGAGCTACCCACAACACAAGAGTTCCGTGTTCGACTCTGCAAACGCGCTGCCCGCAAAGATACTCCGCAGCTAAGCCAGCGATATGACAGTACGCTTACACACTGCGCTACATCGTGAATGGATTGAGTTTGTTTTCATTTATGATACACAGCGCATCCCGTCGACATTTGCAATGATGTGCGTATGTTTTAATATCTCTCCAAATGTAGAGATAAATGGGGGTTAGAAATCACTATGTAAGGAGACATCGGGGAGAAAAGGCCTCTTATTAAAAACTACTCAGTAAATACCCCTGAACAACCACGAAAAAAAAAAAAAAATGTTGTCGGTGGAGTTCGGATTCACACTGCAGTTACTCTAAAAACAACAAACGAAGGTAATATAACTACAAATTGCCTCGTCAAAAGAAGTCAGGTTCGAGGACAAGCATTTGAAAATATCGAAATCTGAACGTTATGACCGGGAGAAAATTATGTGCACAGCATCTGCAGCGTTTGACATTGATACGTAAGACAGATCATAATTCGTACTAAATTTTTGTTAAAAGTACAAATGTGAAATATCGATATCTCTGCGGTGTTGATAACATTGATTACCCAGTTCAATTTACGGAGAAGTTCACAGAAACGGCGTAAATGAAACAGTAATTTGTGGCTATTACGGAATTTGTACGTGATGTTATAGCTTACCTAAGGCGGTTTAATTAAGCGAGAAATTCCCTCGCACCATAATGTAGTATCCATATTCAGTAGTGTATTATAACACAGTGTCAGTGGGAAACTTTAACTGTTGTTCAATATTAAATATTAAAAAAGACGAATTTCACAAAGACTATCCCTACAAGAAATATATTTGCTTGCAGCGTGTGGACTTAAGTCGACAGTCCAAGATAGTGCAATAAGGGGCAACTCTTTCACATATATATTCCGCGCTAGAGAAGAAAGAAAAAAATTAGGTAACAGAAACAATCATAGTACCTACCCTTGGATTAGTACCTTTGAATTTGCAGTCTGAGAGCCTCAAACGTCTCAAAATAAGGGCCGATATAGAGTAAGGAAACATATTGGTCAGAAATTTATTATAAGATACTGAACGATGCACTCCCTTCTCATTTATGCACATAGCTATCGTGGTTATCCAAACAAGGGTGACAGAGTGCATTATTTTTGAATTCTCTGAACACAGTTGAGTCGCTTAGGATGTCAGTCATTCCAGAATTACAGTTTTGAAACATTTCCTCTCTTCAGAACGCCAAGTGACAGGCCATTCCTGTCGCTTACGAACAGATAGTCAGATAATGGCGGTAGGAGAGGTAAGTTGCCAAAACCGAACTGTCTCAATACACTATACTGTATTTAGTCGGTATGTATATAACTGTCATGACAATTTCAGGCTGGTTTTCCGATCATCGGCTCTGAACGACAGATGCTGTTTGCGCAATTTAAGACTCGTCCTATCTAATTAATGTTGCTAAGATTCTCGGCGGATATGTCGTTGAAATTATACAATATTTTTACGGAACACCACTGAACGAGCGGTTCTAGGCGCTACAGTCTGGAACCGCGCTGCTGCTACGGTCGCAGGTTCGAATTCTCCCTCGGGCATGGATGTGTGTGATGTCCTTAGGTTAGTAAGGTTTAAGTAGTTCTAAGTTCTAGGTGACTGATCATCTCAGATGTTAAGTCCCATAGTGCTCAGAGCCATTTGAACCATTTGTCCTCATCAACATCTCATCATCACCAACACCTAAATCGCCCAATGTGGCGTCACCTGAAACAAGACTTGCAACCCGACGCCGGCCGGAGTGGCCGAGCGGTTAAAGGCGCTACAGTCTGGAACCGCACGACCGCTACGGTCGCAGGTTCGAATCCTGCCTCGGGTATGGCTGTGTGTGATGTCCTTAGGTTAGTTAGGTTTAAGTAGTTCTAAGTTCTAGGGGACTTATGACCACAGCAGTTGAGTCCCATAGTGCTCAGAGCCATTTGAATTGAACCTTTTTTTTTTTTGCAACCCGACGGCCGAACTGCCCCGGACGGTGTCTCCAGGCCATCAGTGCCACACGATCATTTTATTTCATATACTCGCCCTTCTACCTGTAGGCATATTAGATGACCTTTCCTCGACCTTTTCTGAATGGCGATTATCGTATCCGCCAGGTCATTTTGTCAACCAAAGAGAACGGAGGAACAGCGCGGGAAACTTCGGCTGAACTGGCTGTGCAGATATGCGTATAGTAGTGCGCCAACGTAAGCTGGTAAGATGTAACGAGTCATGCTTTCCGTCCTGTCGACTGTTTGCATGATGCATGGCTCGTAGATGTCCGCTTATCCGGTAATTTACTGTCGATTACATTCGTGCAGCGGCATGACTCCGGTAACGTTTACTGAACGTCCTCGAAGCTGCGCTGCAGAAAGGTTGCAGACGGACAGTAGCGCTTGCTGATGGCTGCTTCCATCCGCAGCTGGTCTAGTAAATAGCTTTATTGCATCTGCGTGAGGCGACTTTAGGCGGCAGTTTGTTCGCGGGAGCGACGGCAGTTTGCGGACGCGCGCCGGTCGCTGGGAACCCGCTCTGCTTGCTCTGGCAAACCGTTTGTCCGCCCGGGCACTTTGGGAAGGAAGTTTCGCAGCGGCGCGCTCATCAAATGGAGATGTACGCCGGCCGCGTCTGCGCCGGGAAGGCCGCAATCGTATTCCACTTTGCGCAATCAAATTCAGATAGACGGCGCGGCGGAGGCCATTTGGACGCAAATGTCAACGGCGCGATACGGCCTGGCGCAGCGGCCGGCCGCCACGGGGATTAAGCGCTGGCCGCGTACGCTCGCGGCGTGGCCGCGTGTTTTCAGCCGTAACACCGGATGGAGCAGCTATCATTTTCGAATATGTGTAGCACCGAGGTTGTGCCTCGCTTTACCCGCTGCGGGATGAAAATACCTTCTCCGAAGCGCCGCTAAAACTCTGAAATCGTTTTTAATAGCGGATTAAAATAAAGCATTTTTAATTTGTAACTCACGTGACTTCCGCTCCAAAGGTCATTTTCCAGCAGTAGAACTCGCTGGAGAAATGCGAGCGTCCATAAGAGTCATGAGGTAATTCGCTTATTACAAAATACTACGTTTGGAACGTTACCAGACTCAGGACTTATAAACCCAAAGGCGTGTTACCGTTCACGATATAAGAGAGAAGATTACACAAGTATGGAGATTGAAGGTGGAATCAAACTTGTCTAAATTCCTTGGACTTAAATACAAATTAAAGGAAACAACGTAAACCAGTTAAAAATTAAGGTTAGTGATTTTTCTGAGTCATTCAGGTGAATCGCAAACTAATCTTCAAATTAGTTCCAGACGTAGCTTAAATTATTTCACCAACTACTTTAAGCAGACAAAAAGAGATACCTCACATCCTACGATACAAACATGACAATAATAACATTATTTTTTTTACAAGAACGGGTTTTGTGCAGGAGGTTCAAATGGTTCAAATGGCTCTGAGCACTATGCGACTTAACTTCTGAGGTCATCAGTCGCCTAGAACTTAGAACTAATTAAACCTAACTAACCTAAGGACATCACACACATCCATGCCGGAGGCTGGATTCGAACCTGCGACCGTAGCGGTCACGCGGTTCCAGACTGAAGCGCCTTTAACCGCACGGCCACACCGGCCGGCTTGTGCAGGAGGGCAAGGCTTCAACGTAGAACCAATGTTTACTTCAACTGAAATCATCGAAAACCTCCAACGGTTTCATATCACGTTGTGTAACACTTTTCTTTCTCACATTTCTTCTTCTCTATTTCTTGTAAACTGAACTACTAGTGGTTGTCGCCACTTGGGGTAACCGCGCGGTTTGGGGCGTCTTGCCACTATTCGCGTGGCTGCCCCCGTCGGAGGTTCGAGTCCTCCCACGGGGATGGGTGTGTATGTTGTCCTTAGCGTAAGTTAGTTTAAGTTAGAATAAGTAGTGTGTAAGCCGAGGGACCGATGACCTCAACAGTTTGGTCCCATGGGAACTTAACACCAGCTAATGGTTTGAAACGCGCACCGCGAAACGTGCTCGTTTCTATGTCAATATGATGCTTTATGCATCGTTAAGTTTAATATCTGTTCTTATTGTCGTAGTTGAAATGGAACGACCATTGCATAACTGAGCAAATCATTTAACTAGAGAAGCTCTTGGCAAGGGCTCATGTGTTGCAACGTTAGTCAATAATTTATTTCCACATCACCCTTGCGTTATTTACACAATTTGCTCATATGGTAACATGCTGCGTCTTCCATTTATAGTTCACTAACCATCGAGTATCGTGATAACTAATTAAATTACTGCAAGCACCTGCAAGCAATTAAAGTCACTGAAAGAGACTAGAATCGGAGGATACCGTAGTCAGTGTTCAAATGGTTCAAATGGCTCTGAGCACTATGGGACTTAACAGCTATGGTCATCAGTCCCCTAGAACTTAGAACTACTTAAACCTAACTAACCTAAGGACAGCACACAACACCCAGTCATCACGAGGCAGAGAAAATCCCAGACCTCGCCGGGAATCGAACCCGGGACCCCCGGCGTGTAGTCAGTGTTACTGACTGCTATGTACACTTACAAAAATCGTAATATCAGACAGCAATAAATATTAATAGCTGACACGACTAAGCCGCTGTAGCATATGACAGAGGGTAAATCGCATCAACATTATAATTTTCTTTCTATTTCATATGAGTATTGAGCGAATTAAACTGACTGTGTATATGGGTCTCTACGCATCTTAATTCTCGTATATTTTTCTCTCGAACCGTACGCGAGGTATGCGACGGTGGTAGCATAATAGTTCCAGTGCCCTCTTCGAATGCAGGCTCTAAATGTTTCACAAGGGTTTCGGAGACCAACGTAATCTTTCTTCCACTGATTCGCGTTTAATTTCCCCGAGAATTTCTGTCACACTTTTGTGTGAGCTATGTTGACCTGTTACGTCGTCTCTGCAGCTTTCGATGTGTTCTGTCATGCCTACTTGAAAAGACTCCAAACGCTGGAACACAACTTTCTACGCGCTTCCACAACGATCTCGCATGCGAATTAGTTCACAGATCCAGTGAATTTTCGCGGAACCATTCCAACAAATCTAAGTTTACCGTACACATTCTCGAATACTGATTGTATATGATACTTCACGTCGCTTCTTAGCAATATCCTTAAATGAGTCTACAATATGACAGGCTAAAGATGATGTCCACTAATCTTGTAATCAGATACCATCGATTTCTTTCTTTTGCGACAGGCACTTCGTTACATTTAACGACATTTAAAAGAGAACTGCTATTCATGCACCACGTGAAAGCTTTGGGCAAGTCTTTCTGCAGTTCCTTACGACAGTTCATCGGCAATACTTCCCTGTAGACAACAGCTTTGTCAGGGAGCAATCTTACAGTATTGCTCATCCTTTCTGATAAACATTTACGTATCCTGCACCTATTTAAGTTCCTATTACGCTTTCTCGGGAGACATCTGTTATTGCTTTTGTTTGTGTGGAGCGTGTACTGTCCAGTAGAACGTACTCTGTTCTATTGGTCAAATATTCTTCGACACAGTCACATATCTGCAAAGATTGTATGACTGTATGTTGTTACATAATTTCGTAATCGATTTCGAAGCAAAGTCGACCGAGATATCTAACAACAAACTCGCTAAACCCAACAGAAATTTGTTTGAAGTGAATTTCATTTTTCCTTGTGCATACTATATATTTATGATAACAGTATAACATTCTTGATTGATTGCTGAACCCATTGATACCACCAAATCCTTTCGAAAGCGTATGTTTGGACTCCTGTCAGAAATTCATATCTCGAATATTGAAACCAATTTAACTGATCACCCCATATTTCGCTATCGCGAATTGAGGAACGATAGCAACTAAAGACCACAGTCGGATAACAGATTTCATAGGAGTTTTCCAAAATTTTATCGTATGGGAGGAAGGAAAGCTGTTGTGTTCAAGTAACGTTCATTCAGCAGACGCCGAAGGGCAAGGATGATGTTTTATATATGCAGCTGCAATCTAAACGAATAAGACGAATTAATATTACTATAATATAAATCAGAATATTAAATATTCCATACTTCAGATATATTACGGGCTTGTAAAATCGAAATCGAAGAACAGTTTTGGCCTCAACACGAAAATTTCTTCAAGCTGAGACACTTTACACATAAACACAGAAAACTCTTCTAAGTTAAAACTAATATAAATGAAAATAGAGTTAGCCTTCAGAGAGTTTAATTCTATTATTAAGTAAAATTTTAGTTGTCATTATGTGATATAACATCCTGTAAACTGGTGGGGAGACGGATGTCTTTAAATAAATTTTGCTGAAGTAATTTACTTTTGTCTTAGTCTCCAAAATTGATTTATTTTTACCCCTGACGCATTTCGCTATATAGCATTTTCAGCTCTCGATGGGTACACAGTAATTAGTCAGTGTTTGGCTACTGATTTTAATTGTTGACTAGGTACTGCGTATCTAATCAAGACCTCAAGATTTTGCATAGTGAAACGGGTAGGGAGTGAAAGCGAAACAGTTTTGGCGGCTAAAACAAGATTAAATATTATTTGAGCTAAGCATGGTCGCAAGTACATTGAAGGACACGATGTCCACAGTAATGAATATATTTTGAGTAGACGCCGCTAGATCACGTAGATCTGCAATACTCTTAATTTTTGTGAATGCCAATGAAATTAAGGATGGGAATAGTGTAAAAATAAGTCCAACGCCAGTCATGAACGACTTCTAGAAGTTGTTTACACTAGAAATACGACGCTGTAAAGACGTGTTTGAGTTTATTAGTATTTACATGATTACACATGAACATCAACAAGAATAAAAACATCAATAAGAGTAAAGCGAGGATAATGGAATGTAGTCAAATTAAATCAGGTGATGCTGAGGGAATTAGATTAGGAAATGAGGCAATTTAAGTAGTAGATGAGTTTTGCTATTTGGGGAGCAAAATAGCTGATGATGGTCGAAGTAGAAAGGATATAAAATGTAGACTGGCTATGGCAACAAAAGCGTTTCTGAAGAAGAGAAATTTGCTAACATCGAGTATAGATTGGTCACTAAGTCCTTTCTGAAAATACTTGTATTGCGTGTTGCAATGTATGGAAGTGAAATATGGAAGATAAATGGTTTAGACAAGAATACAGTAGAAGCTGTCAAAATGTGGCGATACAGAAGAATGCTTCCTTAATGAGGAAGTACTGAATAGAAGTGGGGTGAAGAGGAATTTGTGGCAGAACTTGACTAAAGATGGGATGGGTTGGCAGGATACGTTCTGAGGCATCAACAAATCACCAGTTTCGTATTGGAGGGAAGCGTAGAGGTTAAAAATCGCAGAGGGAGGCCAAGAGATGAACACATTAAACAGATTCAGAAGGATGTAGGCTGCAGTAGGTACTGGGAGATGAAGAAGCTTGCACAGGATAGAGCAGCATGGAGAGCTGCATCCAACCAGTCTCTGGACTGAAGACAACAACAACACATGGTTACACAAGCTGACAGCACAAGTGACCTACAGGACCGGAGACCTCGAGTCGATTGCAGCCATCATCGCATCGATGAAAGCTGCGAGTAGGGTTTGTGGCGTTCTTGTGCTACACTGGTTGGAGGGCCCAGGGTATTTTTTTCCCCATATCGGCCCCCGCCACAAACTTCGTTAACAATCGACGATGTGGTGCAGCGTCGAACGTCTAACTACGAGGGCAGTTCAATAAGTAATGCAACACATTTTTTTTCTGAAACAGGGGTTGTTTTATTCAGCATTGAAATACACCAGGTTATTCCCCAATCTTTTAGCTACGTAACACTATTTTTCTACATAATCTCCATTCAATGCTACGGCCTTACGCCACCTTGAAATGAGGGCCTGTATGCCTGCACGGTACCATTCCACTGGTCGATGTCGGAGCCAACGTCGTACTGCATCAATAACTTCTTCATCATCCGCGTAGTGCCTCCCACGGATTGCGTCCTTCATTGGGCCAAACATATGGAAATCCGACGGTGCGAGATCGGGGCTGTAGGGTGCATGAGGAAGAACAGTCCACTGAAGTTTTGTGAGCTCCTCTCGGGTGCGAAGAATTGTGTGCGGTCTTGCGTTGTCATGAAGAAGGAGAAGTTCGTTCAGATTTTTGTGCCTACGAACACGCTGAAGTCGTTTCTTCAATTTCTGAAGAGTAGCACAATACACTTCAGAGTTGATCGTATGACCATGGGGAAGGACATCGAACAGAATAACCCCTTCAGCGTCCCAGAAGACTGTAACCATGACTTTACCGGCTGAGGGTATGGCTTTAAACTTTTTTTTGGGTGTGGCGCCACTCCATTGATTGCCGTTTTGTTTCAGGTTCGAAGTGATGAACCCATGTTTCATCGCCTGTAACAATCTTTGACAAGAAATTGTCACCCTCAGCCACATGATGAGCAAGCAATTCCGCACAGATGGTTCTCCTTTGCTCTTTATGGTGTTCGGTTAGACAACGAGGGACCCAGCGGAAACAAACCTTTGAATATCCCAACTGGTGAACAATTGTGACAGCACTACCAACAGAGATGTCAAGTTGAGCACTGAGTTGTTTGATGGTGATCCGTCGATCATCACGAACGAGTGTGTTCGCACGCTCCGCCATTGCAGGAGTCACAGCTGTGCACGGCCAGCCCGCACGCGGGAGATCAGTCTTGCTTGACCTTGCAGCGATGATGACACACGCTTTGACCAACGACTCACCGTGCTTTTGTCCACTGCCAGATCACCGTAGACATTCTGCAAGCGCCTATGAATATCTGAGATGCCCTGGTTTTCCGCCAAAAGAAACTCGATCACTGCCCGTTGTTTGCAACGCACATCCGTTACAGACGCCATTTTAACAGCTCCGTACAGCGCTGTCACCTGTCGGAAGTCAATGAAACTATACGAGACGAAGCGGGAATGTTTGAAAATATTCCACAAGAAATTTCCGGTTTTTTCAACCAAAATTGGCAGAGAAAAAAAATGTGTTGCATTACTTATTGAACTGCCCTCGTAGTGTCACTTCACACGGAGCCAGCAGAATGTTTGAGGAACACTTTTCGGTCAGCCGAGAGACCGTGTGTGTTGCTCGCCTGTACGTTGTCGGTGAGAGGCGCGGACCAGCTAAACGTACGGTGGCTGGTGTTAGGAAAGCTGGCCCACCTGGGAGACGCGACACAGCGGTGCGGGGAATGTGGCACAGATGGTGGTGATATGTGGACCGTGAGTGTGTGACCCCGGCGGGCGAGGGCTTCTCAGCGCGCCGGAGAAACGCTTCTCCCTGGCTCCGTGTGAAGCCCGAGCTGTCTGCCTCGCAGCTCTCAGCGCGCTGTGGGGTACTTGGGCTAGCTCCGCTGGAGGTCTCACCGAGAGACGTGGAATACGAATCGTTTACGTCCGTTTCGTCGGTTCTGATGCGAGACCTCACACATGCTGAAATGGCGCATTGATAATGTCAACTAAAACGATGGAGAATTTTAATGCACTGATTACATGAGTTACCGGAAACGTATGGTATGTTTCCAGATTAAATGCGGCATCACATTTCTCAGTTCTGTATAGAGATTATATGGTAGCATGCAACTTGAACTGATGGGGAAACTGAGGAAGCGGAAGAACAGAGTCGCTTCTGGGCAGGCTGGTCTTGTATTGATAATACACTGTAAGGCAAAAGGAAACGACGCACCACGAATAGGACGCAAAACTGTGGATACGATGTACACGTGGATGCAAACAAATGATTACAATTCAGAAAAAACTGCAGGATTTATTCACGAGAAAGACTTTCAAAACATGAACAAGTCACTAACGTGTTGGTCCACCTCTGGCCCTTACGCAAGCAGTTATTGGATTTGGCATTGACAGAGTTTTTGCATGTGCATCTTAGGGATATCGTACCAAATTCTGACCACTTGCCTCGTTGGATCGTCAAAATCCCGAGCTGGTTTGGAGGGTCCTTCCCATAATGTTCCAAACGTTCTCAGTTGGGTACAGATTTGATGAACTTTCTGGTCAAGGTAGAGTTTGAAAAGCTTGACCAAAAAAGAAAAAAAGTAGAATCTCTCGCCGTTGACGAGCAGCCGTTATCTTGCTGGAGTGTATGTCCAGGATGGCTTGTCATGAAGAGCAACGAAACGGGGCAGAAATATCATAAACGTACCGCTGTGCTTTAAAGTGCCGCGGATGACAACCAAAGTGGCCCTATTATGAAAAGAAGTGGCATCCCAGACCATTACTCCTGGTTATTGGGTCATAAGGTGGGCGACAGTCAGGTTGGTACCCCACCGCTGTATAGTGCTTCTCCAGTAAGGTCTTCGCTGGTTTGAAGCAGCACTCATCACTGTAAAAAAACTGGATTCTAGCCACTCAGATTCTAGTCCTAAGACGTATCAGGACACGTCCTGGACACCTATAGGATACCAGTCTTCCTGGCTCGACAGCCAGGACTGTTGGTCTGTGATGTCGCTTCTTTTCCTTGCAGAGTTTCTTTGGTTGTCATTCGAGACACCCTTACAGAATAAGGGTAAATCGATCATATTCTGCGCCCCGTTTTGTTGCCCCTCATGACAACCCATCCTAGGTTTACATTTCAGCAAGATAGCGCCTGGCCGCATACGGCGACGTCTTGCCACGACCTACGTGGGACACCAAAGTTGCCCGATCTCTCCCCAGTGGAGAACATTGGTAGCGTTATCGGCAGGAGTCTCCAACCAGCTCGGGATTTTGACGATATAAAGAGCCAGTTGGACAGAATTCGGCACGATATCCCTCAGGTCATCCAACAACTTTATCAATTAATGTCAAGTCGAGAAACTGCATGCATAAGGGGTAGATGTGGATCAGTGCGTTACTGATTTCTCCAATTTTTTAAACTCTTTCTCGTGAATAAGTCAACAAATTTTTCTGAAATTGTAATCATCTGTTTGTCTGTACATGTACGGATAACTGCTTCATGATGCGTCTTTTTTTCCTTATTAGTGTGTTTGGAAAGGTGGACAGGTGACTGACAAGAGAATGGCACATAACGTGTAAAAACCACTTTCTAGGATGTGGGAAGCGATGAACAATCAGAACATCCGTAAATGTTAGGTTACCAAAGGAATGAGACAAGAATGCTTCTTACCGCGTACCCTCCTTAAAATATTTTTGAACGAAGTACTGGAAAAGGAAACTAAAACGTGGGATTTAAAATGGATGAAGACAACATGTTCTTCCTAAATATCACCGACAGTCAGCCTTTTTTCCGCGGAAGAGGAGGACGTATGTTATATGTTAAGAGAGCTTAAAGGAGAATATGAGCAGTGGGCTGTGAATATAAACTTCGCAAAGACAGTGTACTTTGCCGTCGGTGGTATAGGAAGGGACCCTGTTGTGTATGATGGGGCTATAGTAAAGTGTAGTGGGTCATAAATGTTTAGGGACAATCATAAGGTGGAAGCAGCTAGGTAATAAAACACAGAATAGGAAAGGCAAAGGTGACCATTAGACAGCTGCATTCCATTATTTGGAATAAAACACGTCAAAAAATTTGAAAAGGAGGATACGCAAAACTATGGTTGAGATCATTGCTCTGTGTAAGCTCCAGGGTCAGTGAGAAGAAATTAAAAGCAATGAAACTGGATTTTAGGAGACTAGGTTGAGAAGTAACTAGAAGACACTAAATAGGAAATGAATTGCTATGAGAACAGATGGGAGTTACGAGGGATATTGTAGACACAGTTGAAAACATATTCCTAATATGGTATGGACATCTCAGATTAGTGCCAGAGGAAAGATGGCCTTGAAAAATATCGCACTGGAGGCTTCCACGACACACACACAAAAAAAGAGGAAAACTCATGCAAGAATCCAACTGGCAATATAGGAGATGGAAACATGGATGCGAGAGACGCTGCATGTTTTACAAAACTCGAAGAAAGACGAAGATGAAGAAGAAGGTAATGTAGCACTCCATGGCCACCCCAAATATCGAAGCATGGTTTCATGTACATTTTACGGACAAAAGTTGATGAAAAGGTAGCCAGAGTTAACACCTGACCTACCATCTACGTAGGGCGGAAATTTCTAGTCACCACAATCTTGTCCTTACCAGTGCGTTAAACAGCAGGAGTACTACATAACTCTGTTTCTATCATTTGCAAAAATCAATAGCTAGTAATCCGGCCGCAGTGGCCGTGCGGTTAAAGGCGCTGCAGTCTGGAACCGCAAGACCGCTACGGTCGCAGGTTCGAATCCTGCCTCGGGCATGGATGTTTGTGATGTCCTTAGGTTAGTTCGGTTTAACTAGTTCTAAGTTCTAGGGGACTAATGACCTCAGCAGTTGAGTCCCATAGTGCTCAGAGCCAATAGCTAGTAAGTTGATGGGTTGATGTATTCTATGAGGCGAGGCGGGATTCTACCTGCAATTTTTCCAATGGAGGTTATGTCTTCATAAAATGGCGTCATCGCAGAGGAAATAGCGAAATGTTTGTTTTTAAGTGACTTATTTCCCACTGTATTCTGTGTACTCACAACATTAATGGAGATCAGTAGCAGGTGCCGCCAAAAAAGTATTACCCTTACTCAAAGACTGTAGGAGCCAGAGATCATTCCTGCGGAAGATTTATCAGTTCTCTTTAATCGTGTGAAATTTATCTCCAGGAGAACATAAACTTACATCGGCGAGTCAATGTTGTCTTTTTAAATCGCCATTTTTATCACAGAAGTTAGATGAACGACGTAAGTATTCGTGGTACGTTCAAGAAGTGATCGTACGGAATAACACGTTTCCCACCTATTTTGTGAGAAAAGTTCCTGTGTGAAGACTGGTATGGTCTGTACGACTGAGAGTAGTTTTAAGACTTAATGAATGTCTGAGAAGAGAACATTGTTGTATTACAAAGGAAATCATAATCGCTTCAGTAAATAAAGAAGAAATATCATTTGTCCAAAGACAATAATTTATAGTTTGAGTAATTTATTAAATATATGGGTTACCACGTAACACGATACATTCTGTACACTGGCGTATTTCATTTCTGTACACCGTCAAGGTGAGTCCAAGTCAGTTAAACGAGTAGCCATATTTTCGAATGGCTAATGAGAGAGAGCCAAGGAAATGCGATTCCCAGCCTTATAGAGAAGAAGTCACGTGATAAATTGTACGCCACAGCTTTCAAAATGCCGTCTGAAGCTTGCCGATGTGTTCCTAATCGCGCTCACGAATGGCAAACCGGCTATCGGCGTGGAAGAAAGAGGCGTACTTGATACGAAACCGAACATACTCGGTCATTTACGTGAAAGAAAAAGCCGTCCGCACATTACGCACACGCACGCGATCTGCACATATATACGTCCCGGCGGGAGGGAGAGGAATGGATGAAGCAAGCCCCGACAGCGCCCTCTATTCTACGATTTGCCGCGCCTGTCAGATGTTTGCTGCCTGAACACGCTTCGCGGTCGGTCGGCCCCTTGTCGCTCTTGCGTAAGTCCACAGCCTACAATTTTACACACGAAAATGGCAGCAAGGGGTGGTCCCCTCCTACCATGGCCGTCTCCCGTTTTCGCTCGGTCACTTCTGCACAAAATACAAACACACACGAAACGGTAACTGAGGACGAGGCAGCCTTTTTTAGGGAAAAAAAAACGCAAAATAGGCTGCTTCCTTTGCGTTGCTGCTGTATGCGGTGAAGTCTGGCGCACGACGGTGTACACGGAACTGTAAATTTTTTCCTCGTCCGTACATTCCTCTCGCCGTATGTGTCTCGTGTTGTCATCCTTTGAATGTCAGAAAAAACTGCGCGCTCCTGTCTCTTCCCTGCGGAACAAGTAGGGCGCAGTACCGGTTGCAGAGCGATTATATCCTTTGTTGTATGATTCAAACATACGCCCGAAGAAAATTTACGCTCACATTATTTGAACGAGCTTGCTGCCTCGTCCTTTAGCATGACCTCTTGTTTCTTATAAACCCTTTCTATGCTAAAAAAATATTTTTAATATATGAAAACCGGGAAACAACGGCTACCATATTACTTTAAAAGAAGTAGCCGTTATAGTAATGAAACGACCCCTGAGGGAGTAGTTCCTCCCATTACAATCGCACGAGCAGTTATTTCATTACAAAAATTCATTTTTATATTGTTGTTTTCATGTTTATAGCTCCCACATATGGATGAAATGAGCGAATTGTGAAACAATTCACCATTTGTGTTACCATTGATGTTTTGCGAGAGATAATTTGTTTAACGACAGGGGAAGAACACAAAGTAAATTGTTATAGTTCTCTTAAATGAAGACCTTCTGATGTGAATTTTCAAATAAGTCATACAGAAACTGTTTACTATACCTCAGAGCTTGCAAGTGTCACTAATGAGGACATGTGTCGTCTACTTTCTTTACCAGACCAGTATCCATAGGCTCCCTGATGGTAACTTTTCAACTATGAGACCTTGACAGGATTTCGTATCTAGCATGACACATCGTCTCACATAATCTGCTGTTATCACGTACATAGACTCGCCGCAGAGGAAGCATTGAGGGCCGTCTGTAGATTAGGCCCAGCAGAGTCCAGTCAGTGCCTGCGAAAAATCTCTTCACAGCACATTTCGATAACATGGATACACACACCTAGCATTTAAACTGATGCATTGTGCGAGATGGACAGAGCAGTAGAGTGTGGTGCAAAAGATACAGGAATACGAACAAAAGAAGACGGAGTAATTTTATTGCTGAAAATAGAATTCAGGTGTGCTGTTGTGACTATGCCAGCACAAAATTGAGAGAACCATGTGTGGTAGTCCCGATGCACCCAGCGTTGTTGGCAGGGCGAAACACATGAATACAAACAATGGAACTTTAGTAATCTTGTTAACGTTGGAAAATTTGCACAGAAAAAACCTTCAAATTCGAATGATTACAAGGGAAACTGTAATGAAAGCTACAATGTCTGACAAAAATTTCAAAATATTCTTATACATGATCATTAACTATATATAATTTGTTCTTTAATCCTCGAGGTAATGAGATGCCCAGAACACTCTAAAGAGTGTGCAGTGCGGCACGTTACTATTTTACCGCCCTGCCAGTGTCCAGCAATGTTCATTTGTCTAGCTAAAAGCTGTAGTAGAAAATACTAGACCACTACTGTCTATTGCAGGTCGCAACATACATAGAATTGTCCAGTAAACTGGATGTGGCTAGCTACTGAAATAAAAGTTTTAACTTGGCAATGTAAATTCTCAGGTGCATTTTTACGATAAAGATCACAGTTAATACTGCCAAGTCCGTACTAAGTGGCAATACAATGTGAAGTTCACACGCACACCGCAATCACACACGTAGCCAGTTTATGGTATTTACACCCGTTACCGAAGATAATAGAGTTCACAGGATTGTTTAGTTATGAAAATGCCCGCTCAAATGTTGTGCGCTCTGCTCTACACGTAATACCTGTTCCAGTCTTAGATCGCATAACACGCCACGCGGTTTTAACTAACTGTCAAAAGCAATAATTTTGATATTCCGTCCGAAATTCCACACGACTTCCACTATACCATTCACTTAAATACACTTTGTACTACTTCGCGAACTCGTAATTAGCATTTTTCCGCGATTTTACAGTACTTTCGTCGGAGCTGCTTTCAATGAGATGTTACTACTTCGAACCCTCAGCCCCCGACTCCCCTAGATCACACCTAAGGCTTTGTTCCCAGCATAGATTGGCGCGAGCCTGCATTTTTCTGATTGGCTGATATCACAAACAGCAAATCAGTTTGCAGTATTATCCCCCGCTTTACTTCAATGACCAATGATAGTAAAACATATCTTTCTATGGCAATTGCTAAATAAATAAATTTAGAAAAGTATCAAATATAAAATTTCCTCCTTCTGAAATTATCGGTTAACTTGTGTTTTACTCGCGATTTATTAGTACCATAAACTGACTGCACGTTTAATTATAGTAAATCCCCTGTATAGATTAACTGGTACTTCGTGAATAAACAAAACAATTTTCATTTACTTCTGTTCTTCTTCACTCATACAACACTCACACTGCTAATTACTACACATATAAAACAATTATAATTATGGAAATACATTAAATATTAATCAAACATAACTTTACAACATTGTTTTGATTACGACTGCTAGCACTGTCCGACAACTGCTGACCTCTGCCGCCTCCTAGTACAACTACGTGCAGCTCTGTAACTCAGGTCCATGTCAGCTGGTGACATCTGTCGATGACTCATGCCTATAACGATATCGTCCTAACAAGTGACAGGAGCGATGCGAAGGCGCTACGCCTCAAGTGTCAATGTAAGAGTCTTCCAACTGCAAACTCATTTAGTTTAATTCTTTCTGTTAGCAATTCTTCGTGCTGTTATTACCGATAAACCCGCGAACATCTGTGTCGTCTCTCATGAACGACCAAACTAAGTAATTCTGCTGTTTTATTAGTAGTGAGCTTCAGAATGAAATTTCTTTTGTGTGCCCATTTTACCCCTACTCTGAGTGAATGTACTTCTTCAGTTTCTCCGGAATTGGATATTGGATGAACTGCCGGAACCTGATAGCATGCGTGCACAGTAGTTCGACAACACACCGTCAGGTGGCTTGCGGAGTATGGATGTAGATGTAGATGAACAAGCAGAGGCAGCGCTGATGGTAAATCCATTTGCTGTCGAAACATAGAGCGTCTATGCTGCAACGATCTGGCCGTTCGCGCGACTACTTACAATTCAAAAGAGAGAATATTTATAACGGTATCCATCGATATTAGTGAGTAAAACATTGTCCGTGAACATTATTTGCCTTCGGCCCACAGTTCTCAGTCGGCAGAAGTGGGACCACTGTATGAACAGCATCTTCACGCATTAAATACCGTAGCGCCATTGTTGGATGTTGATTCTTAATGCTGTTTATTTTTGGGATTGATATTTGTATCTTGGCAATAGGCTGCATATCATTAAACGCCTTTATCCCTCTTAAATCACACAGGATATATAAGCCGAAAGCGAGCCAGTCAGTTTGCATAGGGAATCACTGTACAGCAGTGTTTACATAATAACATGTATTCTCATCCACAACTTTTGTAAAGGTTTTGAGTTTTAAATATACGGAATGATACAAAATTATTAGAAAGCGTCTATCATTGTTTAAACATGTCCGAGTTGTTCTAATTTTTCGGTGTGTTTCTGTAAAACTACACTACTGGCAGCACGTATCGAATTATTGATTTTCACCCTTCGTTTCTCGATTTGGTCACCCGACATCTGAATAATGAAAGCATCTTTGTCAGCTACTCGTTTCATTTAAAATTAGTAATTATTAATTTTATTATAGTGGGAAACTGCCTGCACTTTCTGGCTTTTTCAGAGCTCCCTAATCAGAATGACCTTACGAGTAAAAAACACCATCATAACCATCACCATTACTACTGTCCTAGGAGAATGTCTATCACTGCCAACTTAGCTTAGGCTCTGAGCACTATGGGACTTAACTTCTGAGGTCATCAGTCCCCTAGAACTTAGAACTACTTAAACCTAACTAACCTAAGGACAACACACACATCCATGCCCGAGGCAGGATTCGAACCTGCGACCGTAGCCGTCGGGCGGTTCCAGACTGTAGCGCCTAGAACCGCTCGGCTACTCCGGCCGGCCAACTTAGCTTTCTCCATTGTATCCTCTTCTCCGTAGTCCTTTTAGTTTAGCAATAAGCTATTAGTTCATATATTCTCTATTTTTGACATTGTCGTCTAAACTATCGTTCACTATACAGGTTACGCCGCTTTCACACTATACGGTTTTGACCGTACGGCAAAAAGCCGTACGGCTGTAGGTGTGAAGAAATGTATGGCGCCTTTCACATTATACGGCGACGGCAAAATGCCGCTGCCGTGCCGTGCTGCAGCCGTGTCTTGCCACTACAACAGACGGTCGCCGTACGGCAAGTTCGACAACAGTGGCCTACGTGACTAAGTGCATGCTTTCACACTGGACGGTTTTGAGCCGTACGGCGTCGACTAGTTCGTTGTAGTGTCGTTTTATTCATTTGTGTTTATTCTTGTTTACTGAAAAGTGTAGAAGAATGGATGAAATTGATACTGAACTTTTGATAACCTTGGTGGAAGTAAGACCTGTTCTGTGGGACAAAACTCTAGATGCGTATAGAGATCGTATTGCTACAAAGAATGCTTGGCGGGAAGTTTGCGTAGCACTGAAGCAAGATTTTGATGAGATGGAAGACAAAGATAAAAATGCGTTTGGTAAGTATTTATTTAATATATTAATATTACATTTAATACGTTTTAAACAGTTTTTATTTAACGTTATAAATTTTATTCTAAAAGTAAATCGTTTGTTTATAAGTAAATTACTGCTACCAGTCACGTTTTTTTTGTTTTGTTTATATTTTGCACGACGCGTTTCGGGAAATAATTCCCATCCTTAAGTGCGTTTTTCTCTAAGTTTTCATCATGTGTGGTGTCTTTTTATGTGTCAGGTCTTGCATTCTGTTTTCTTTACTGTAATTTATAAGAGAAACACGCACAAGACCTCACAAATAAAAAAACACTACACATAATGAAAACTTAGAGAAAAAAACGCACTTGAAGATCGGAATTATTTCCCGAAACGCGTCGTACAAAATATAAACAAAACGATTAAAAACGTGAGTGGTAGCAGTAATTTATTTATAAAGAAAACTATTTACTATACAGTCGCAGGCTTTCACAAACAATCTACAAAAAGGAAAAGGCTTGTTAATTTATATCTTTGACATCTGCCATGACACGCTTCCAGCATTTGTCATAAAATATTTACAAAGAGTGTTCCTTATGGCGTTGGCTGTCAGTCCTCCTCTTATGTTGGCATCTTGGGCTAAGTCTTCCAAACCAGTGAAGGATGTGGTGTCTTCAATTATAAATCCATCTCTCTGACGTACAAAATTGTGTAAAACAATGCAAGCTTTAACCATTTTTACTGCAAAATCTGGATGAACATTTAAAGGTCGGTGAAACAACCGCCACTTATTGGTGAGGATGCCAAAAGCACATTCCACATACCTCCTTGCTCTGCACAAACGGTAATTAAATACACGTTTCTCAACTGTCAAGTTTGTTCCCCCAAAAGGCCGGAGCAAATGCGTGTGTAGGCCAAATGCTGCGTCTCCCACGAAGAAGTAGGGTACTTTTGGACCTTCCGTACCAGGCAGACATTGGACGTCTGGAAATTCCAGGGAATTACTTTCTATTGACTTCCATAAACTGGACCGTCTGAACACTGAAGAGTCACAGTCTTTGCCATAACTTCCTACGTCGACATAAATGAACCTGTAGTTGGAATCCGCTACAGCCATCAGAACCACAGAAAAGTATTCTTTGTAATTGAAGTACATTGATCCGCTATTAAATGGGGCAGTAAGACGGATATGTTTTCCATCCACCGCTCCTAAGCAGTGGGGGAAATTAGCAGTACGTTCAAATCCAGCCGCTATTGATTCCCATACCTCTTTGGTCGGTCTTTGTATACATTCTTCCCGCAGTGATGACCAAATTGCTGTGCATACATCATTAACCACTTTACTTGCTGTAGAAATCCCAATTCTGTACTGGAAATGTAAGTCAGTGAAGGAACAACCGCTTGCCAGATACCTGAACAAAACGAAAAAAAATCAGTGACATTTAGTTTGCAGTGGACATTTTTTGTTACAGTTTTGCTTTTTTCTATACAAAATTAAAATGTTTTCATACAGTTTTGTTTCCTTTTGATGTAGGTATAGAAGTAATACGGAGGTGGACCAATCTACGAGACTCCTTTGTGAAGTCAAACATAAAAATTCAAGCTGCGAAAAAAAGTGGCTCAGCAGCAAAGAAAAAGAAAAAGTATGTATATTCTGATCAGCTGCAGTTTCTAAAAAAGCTGTATGATGCTCGAGAGACGGAGGACAGTTTTCAATCGGAACGCACCGCCAGACTGGAAGAAGATATAGAAACGCAGGGCTCCGTCGAAAATACTGAGAATGTTTCTGGGCCATTTGATACAGCACCCACACAACAAACATCCAAAAGCGAGTGCCATACAAACAGAAAACATAGAAAACCTGATGCAATCGAAATGAAAATATTACGAGCTCTGGAAGAAGACAAACCTTGCAGCAAAATGTCATTTTTACTTAGTCTGAAGCCTCATCTGGAAAAATTTGATGAACAGGATTATCTTCAGTTTCAGATGGGAGTCCTCAAAGTTATAGAAAATATATATGAAAGGAGAAATATATTGACAGCTCAACCTCCTCCATTTACCCATTACACACCTCCCATGCCCTATAATAATAGATTTCAAGCTTATTCTTATTCACCTATGGAAAATGCTGCTCCAATATCCTCTTACCATACGCATCAGATTCGTCCTCCTCCAGCTGCACCAAACCCAACTACTTTTCTCGAACAACCATTACAGACTTCTCAAGGTCGCAGTTCTTATCAACGAATTAATAAAGTGCCACCACCATACCCTTCGCCTTCCACAAGTAGCCATGAAGGCCCACCATCAACAACGCAGTTCTACAACGTTTTTGCAGAGAGCCTGTCGCCACAAAGTGACAGTACAGTCAGTCCTGCTACAAACTCTTTGGTTTCAACTGCTGATATTGATATTGACTTTTCTACTTCATAATCTGAGCGTAATAAAAATGTAAAACACAAATAAATAAGTAAATAAACAGAACTAGTTTTTATGTATTAAATTACCTTAACGTGATAGCCAGCATTTGAACAGGTTGGATGCAATTGCGGAATTGTGTGTTTTGTCGTTGTAACACATCCTTTAGTTTTCTATGTAATTCGTCAAACGAGGTAATAGACATTCGGAAATAGTTAAAGAATTTATTTCCGTCGTTCCTCAAATCTTCAAAGAGTGTATAAAATAAACCCACTTCGTCTCTTCTCTGGTTAATGGGGTGTACCCACAAAAGACGACCTTTTCTTTTGCGGCGACGATGAAGCAACCACAAAGCAACAACTCGTTTACGGTTCATCTTGATACACACATTAAGCAAACTGAATAGACACCAACAACTGGTCACGTCAAAAAGCCGTGTAATGTGAAAGCAACACAGGCACGGCTAAAACTCGTACGGCTTTTTGCCGTACGGTCAAAACCGTATAGTGTGAAAGCGGCGTTACTCTTACCGAATACCTCGCCCATAATTTTTTTTTATTTCCGTTTAAACAATCGTTCACTATACAGGTTACTCTTACCGAATACCTCGCTCATCATTTTTTTTATTGTCCTTCGTCACTGCCTTCCCTGAAATTTTTAAAAGCTACTCAATCCTTACTTCCAGATCACCCCCTTTGATTTTCTTCCAGATCTGCATCTTGGAATCATACACTAAATGTTTTTCGTGCCTTCATAATGTCCGTGTAAGACGGCTCTCCATCCGAAACTTTTTGCTAACCAACTCTTATCTTTTTATCCAAATGTTATTAATCATAGGACAAGAGTAAATGTGGTGCAGAATATCCTCTTAAACGAGAAATAAAATTGGATTCAGGTTTTACCAATCATGGTATTATTCTGGACACTGTCGACTTCGAACTCTGGTCAGTAAATCAATATATTTAAGTTAGTGACCTGTCAGTAAAAGTTTTCTTTCTGTAGACTCCACCTGTAAACATTCATTAAAAGTAATCACTGAACAGTTCTTAAAGCTACACGTGAATGGATCTGAAATTGAAATGTATTCACTGATTACCATAACCTCGTACGCGCTCCCCACTGGATTAGAGATTTGATAATATTTTTTTCACTTCCACGAAAGAGTTTTCAGAAAAATTCCTCCCAGCGCGCTGCGGTACGAAAATATTGCCACTGCCGCCCGTAAAACACATCTAAGACCTGTTCACAACCACACAAACAATTACGTTTCCGCCTGTTACTCAGAACACGTAGTGTTATCTTTACGGCCACAAAATGTAAATGCGAACACATTCATTCCAAAAACTGGCCCTGGCGGAGGGGCACACTCTAAACTGTCGGTCCGGTGTGTTCAACAAGCGCGCTATGTACGACAATTAAAAAATAATTTGTCTCATTAAGCGCTGGCAGAGTCTCGGCGTAAAGCACGTGCTGATGCGCTTAACGACGCGTCGGCAAACACATTGCCTGATTACGCCTTGCAATTACTGCGCAGTTTACGCACTGCACATGTTGCGGTGGGCAGCAAATAACGTTAATTGCGTGCTGCAACTGGCTTATGTGTCGGGGAACGTCGCCTTTTGCTGTATAGTCAGACGAATGGATAGAGCGTTAATAGAGTTTAGCTGTCATCCGACGATGAAATAGGAAATTTCATAATTCTGCCTCTTTTTCATTCACGTAAGTCTAGACAATAGCTCGTACTTGCAGGTTCTGCCTTGTCCGCTAGATCTTACCCGTGTCGCGGGATCTGAGGAGACGTCCCTTATATCTCAAGTCAAAGGCTCTCTGTCTTGCTTTTAACCTTCAGTCATTTCGAAATAATTCCACCGCAAATATGAAAGTTTGTTTTAGGCTCAACGAGCACATTGTTTCCTTATTGACTGCCTGCCTACAAAAGACGCATTACTATTCAGAATACGCGACAACAATGTGTATGTGGGCAATTAGGTATGTTCTTTGTGACGTCGCTATGGAGGTCATGTGATGTCGCTGGAAAACGGGCTTCCAACAGTCATTGCATGCTTGTGATACATGACTTAATAATGTCATTTTAATCAACGAAATAAATTGTGATTTTTCCTTTTGTATAGGAGTAGTCTCTACGATTAAATTCATGATTTCATAAGTCTACATTATGTATTTTCTTCTACAGTGGCCTGCAGTATACGATTTGGTGCATTTATATTCAGAGTTTTTTTGTGTCTGTCCCATTTTGCCACTTGTAAACCAACTTTGAGGTACACTTTAAGATTTAAAAATTCTAAATACGTATTCGTCAAAAACTTGACATAAAATTTTCAGTAATGGCACCACTCAGAGAAATATTAAAAAATTTGTATCAACAAACAAATGCAAAATAATCATTACCATGAAACGATAAGCATTGTGGACAGCAGTCCTACTCGAAGAAGAAAAGCAAGATTGTTAGATTTTAATCCTTTGTTAACAAGGAGGCCATAAATAGAATCTTAGTTCACATGGAGAAAGATACGGCAAGCTAGGGGTAGTGGCCTTCTTGAAGAAACAGAGGTACCTCATCTACCGGAAGTGATTTCAGAAATCATGAATATCTAAATACAAAAGCAATAATGCTAATTCTCATCCCTCTTCTTTCGACTTTGATGAAGCCTTGTAAACCATGAGGTGTTACCACGAAAGAAGAATTTTATTTCACTGGAAACGTCATTACACTTAGACAGATTATGATGTAGCTGACCCACAGTCATACAATAAATTTTAAATGAACACACCACCACTTGACGGTATTGCAGTTTATTTAATTACGACCCATTATATCATTAACATATATTGCAGAGCATCAAGTTCAAAATTGGCCATAAAATTAGGAAACATTTTCGATCTGCACGAAACGCCAGACGTAACATCAACAACTTGTAAAAAAGATCAGTAATGACGTGCTCCCATTATTTTTTACTCATCTTTTTACTAGGTAATGGCTTTACATCTGGCATTTCAGGGGCAGCGACAATTTTTCCCAATTTTATGTGCAATTGTGAACTTGATGACCTGCAATGTATGTTAATGACAAAAACTCAATCACTTGAAAATGACATAAAAGGCCGAAACCGGGGTCGTAATTAAATAAACAGCAAACCGTCAATTGGAGGTGTGTTCATTTAAAAATTAGATACATAGAGGAAACGAGGTGCTACTATGCGCGGAGACAAGACACTATTAACATCTGAGAGCGACTTCATCAATTCTATAAAAATCTTCAGCAAAAAATGCTCAGTGTGCCCTCTAATTACGTTTCCGTCGATTCAGATCGAAAGTGTCTCAGTAATAAAATTTTGTTTTTTCGAGCAGTAATAGAATTCTATTTTAATTTAAAGGCAACACAGATTCATACATTGGTGTTGCTGTATAATTGCTAATAATGTTAAAATTCATAGAGCGTTACAGAGAAGAAACGATAATGACATGTTCTACATTCTTTCAACACAGTGATTCAATCTGTTCCAAAATAGTGACCTCATTATTATAGAAAATAGCACCGCTGAATAGCGAGCACTGTTTTTCAAGCAGAAAAGTATAAACAAAATTAGTGACAAACAGATATCCCGTAAATATTACTGTGAACTATGAATCATTATTGTTGCAAAATAAATCCATGTGACATTACCTTGCTATAAGTGATGTAGTCCGCGGGGAACAAATACAGTCTGCTTTGCGAAAAGTACGGTCCTCTCCACATTTTAGTCTCATTCAATTCGAGGACTTTATTCACTACTCTGCCAAGAAGCCCCGATGCCTCGGCTCTGCAAAAGATATGTACTGGTTCTACAAAATTGCTGACAAAGGCAGTTTCCGAGGAAGACGGACAAAAGATTTTATTTTAAAATTTAACTTGAAAGGAAAGGAAATGTGTATGCTTTTTAATATACAACATTGTTTTGTAAATAGTCTGTAATGCTATTTACTACGTATAATTTAGATTACCTGACCATAGCCAAATAGGTTGCCACGGATTATATAGAGGATTAGATAGATTTATCTGAATCATTTTTACTCTGATCTTAAGATGAAGCGGCAGTGGATTCAAAGTAATCGCAGCAGCTGAAATTATTATCTCCGATGTAATTGTATTTCGATCGAGTCGCAGACAGTAGTTTTCTCACAACAGATATTAAAACTTTTTCTTTTCAATTTCCTCTTTCTACTTCCCGTTTAAAGTAAAACAGTGGCCACAGCATTTTTGAATTGTCTATAGCATGCCGTAATATTACTATTCTGCACTCAGATAATTTAGAAATAGCGTCTTTCACATTCCCTATTCTGTCTCTCATTAATATTTCATGCACATGGTTATAAGAAAGAAAATGTAAAACAAAAACATCCTCTTAGTATTAATTGAAAATCGACAGCAGTTTTTAATAGCGTATTTCTGATAATTTTATTGTGTTGTTTTATCGCTACTGTAAGCTCAGAGTATACCAGATTATCTGTAGCTAATGATTAACAAAGACAGCTTTATTAATTTCTGAGAACTGCTTCTTTCTATTGATGTTACCTTGATTAATTCCGCATAATAGGTTCTTCTTAGTGATAATATCTACAGAAAACACTGACAAATTAAGCATACGGTCCGAAGTTTCGATGCTTACTTTTCTCTTGAAACACGCGCTTTGCTGATGAAATTTATGTGCTTCCGTTGTTTACGCTAAAGGAGTAACTAAAGCGGTTTCATATGAACGAAAGTTACTCATATACGCACAATCATTCATCGTAAAACCTTTCCAAACAAACTTAAATACACGTAGTATTCACCATTGCTTAGTATAAAATAGCTTCAGTGGCAAAGACATACCGTCCAACGGTACAAACCGGTTGCGAGATTGAGAAACAACGGATTGTCGATTACGACAGTCGATAATAACGTTTTCGAAACGACCTGAATTTTATCATCGAGGTATAAAATTTTGTATGTACTAGAATGCAAAATGTGTAATTATCGTTTTGTAACTGTCATGATTTCGCATGATCTGTCGTCTGTTGCCATCATTCATGGCATCAGTAATGTAAAATTTTACGTATGTCGCATTTTAATATTTATCGTAAAATACTCTTCACTGTAACGTATTTCAACAATGTTGACTCGCACTCATTTCATTTTTAGCTGTTGTGTCAAGCTGTACAGCATAGTACTTAGAAGTCGAGCAATGGAATTTCTTATGTTTTTAAGACACTTGTACGTATCGTTTTCTAGTGTGTTTCTCTTTGTTCTTTTTTTTGTTGGAGGAGGGGGGTTGTCTGGTGAAATGTTACTAAGATGCAAATAATCCCTTACCACTGTCGTTATTTAGCAGTGTAAATACGACCCGTTCATAAGCCACAAAGAAAAATATGCAGTGGATATGGAAAAATCATGAAAACCGTGTTTCACAATGTAAATGCCGAGTTCGACACATATACACTTCTCTCCGAACAAAGTCTTTCTAAAGTAACAGTTTGGTTATCCTTTTTTTTCCCTTTGCGTGAGCGGATTGATAGTTCAGTCGCCATTAGTTTTTGCCCCCTCCAGACAGACGGATACACAAATACATAAGACCACATTCTTTACCGCTGTTGCGAATTGCGATATACCAATTGTGACTCCACATCCTCACAGAAGCAGGGTCAATAATGCATTAAAATAATTTTATATGTTAAAATATTTCTCTGTATTGCTGTGTATTTGTGTGTGCTATGTTCTCAGAGAGAGAAGACTTTTAACAGATATTTTTTCTAATAGAAAATTTTTAGTTCCGTAAGATAAAACATTTCACTGATCCGAGGCTTAGCAACATACATAGAGTGAGCAGATCGTACTATCAAACTTGGTTAGGCCCCTTGCTTTCTGATACCTCTGTCCACATTTTGCGCTAACGCAAGACCGACCTTCTCCCGTTGTTTACAAATTATTGAAGTTTTTTCCTCTTCTTCTCCACATGTGATTACGTTTTATAATAGACGAGGGATTCAGGGAATGAGTTTTAGTACAGGCCATATTTTTAATACCTTTTTCGACAGCAGGACCAAGAGATGGCGAAAATCTCGTGGCAACATGTTTTATAATGTCTTCCCATTGCATCTCACTCGCTTCAAATTGGAGTTGCAAGTCCGTTCTTCATTTCGAAGATCTATTGAAGTGACTACATATTTTCAGTATCTAACTTCCTACATCCGCATCCAGTTTATCAGTTCTGTATTTTGCAGCGTTCTGGAGAATAAGGACGGGCAACCAGCTTTGATAATGTTATCATTTTCAGCTAAAAGAAGTGTTTCAATGGAACGGTTTCTGCCGAAGTTTACATTAGTGTTGTCAGCGGCGAATGCCGAAACTTTGTTTAAAGACAATATATTCTGTTCCAATTTGTCTACTAATGACTTCGAATCTTGGTATGCGCGTTCATCTTTACATTCCGCAAATTCCAGTAGACGGTTTACAACACCAGTTTCGTAATTAAAGAATCGTAAGCAAATTGGACACATTTTCCTATGTTTTAATTACTCGCATCTGTCGCTATAGAAACGCATAGATTTTTTTCTTGGATGATCTTAAAATATTTTAAGATTCTTTGGCCAATACTTCGCATACAATATCTTCCGCTTTTGTTATTCCGCAGGTAAAGGTTTGATCGAATTTCGAATAACGGCAGATAATGATAATATTTCTATGAACAATCCATACTATCGTAACTAAAATGCTTTACCGTGTGATAAACAGATGCGAGTGCTCCAGGAGTAATTTTGTCCGTCCCCGAGGCAGATGTTCAGGCTTCGAGGACTATTTGAATAAGGTATTTGATGCGCTATTGGTAACAACAGTCATGCGAGATTTAGTAGACGGCTGTTTTTAACATCAGCACGAACTCCATGGGAACACGAATAATTTATATTGCACAGTACGCCTTGTACGAGTTTTCTTTTACTTGTCTTGACCAGGACTAACTGTTTTCCCAGTTAGGATTATAATTACTAAACCTTTTGATTTAAGGTATTCCACAACTTTGTGGAACTGTCGCTTAAATCACTCATTCGTCTGTAGTATTATAAATAATTCACAAGCGTAAAACGTTCACCACTCAGCAGTTCTCGCAAAACAATGAACGAAATTTTAAAGTAGAATGACAATCAAAAATGGAATTAAAAAATCCTCCCAGTATTGTTAACACGCACTGGCAAAGCTTTTAAACGAGTTAACAAACGAACGAAAATGTTAAACACAGAATTATTGACAGATAGTAAGATGCATAATAAACAAGTAAAAAAATGTAAAACAGAGGAAAACAAGAGACGCACGGCCCCACGCAAAAGCGTATGAATCGGCGAATATCGGCCCCGCCCTGCACAATCATAGACTAATAACCGAGCTAGTCGTATCTTCATGCGGTGCGTGCGTAGATAATACGTACTTGTCAACCGTATCACGAAAGATTTCGCAATAATAATCGAGCAAGACTGAAATACGGGACATCGCAATAATAATCGAGCAAGACTGAAATACGGGACAGAGCCTGTCCCTGCGAGACATTTAAAATTATAGCGGGCAAGCGGAACGTTCCGGGAATTGCGGGACATCTGGCAACACTAGCTGTATCGCAAAACGGCGGACTTCGCCTAACTTGACCTTCACAAACACAGGTGCTAAGAATTTCCTTGCAGAATTTAAGCTGTAGCTTTTGTTACGTAAGTTAGAAAAGTAAGTGCGATGCATAACGAGTGGGCAACATTATTGGCTTAAAAAGTGATATGTAGTTTTTGCTCTTAACTTCATTGATATATACCAAATTTTCACAAATAGTGCACACACTGCTACAAACAACTATGGGATCTCAAGGACAAAGGGCTGAGTGCTTGCAGATAGGTCAACAATATCTTGTCAACCAATAATCATTTCCCATGAAACTCCAAGCAGAAAGCGCGCGCAGCCGTCCACCAGGCGTGGTCTCAGTCAGTTAACAAAATTTTGCAAAAAACAGGCATAATGTCTGCAGGGATACCGCAATCACTTTTTTATGTAATGTTACTTATAATCCATCTCGATTGCAAAATGTTTATTCAAATGACAGGTTTCGGTTCCTCTAGAACCATCTTCAGATTTGCAAATTTCGGTTACAGGAGTAACCCGTCCATACTCAGCAACCTTCACATGCTGCGTCACATTCGCATGTGAAAGTTGCTGAGTATGGACGGGTTACTCTTGTAACAGAAATTTGCAGATCAGAAGATGGTTCTAGAGTAGGGTGACCAAATGTCCCGGAAAACCGGGTTTGTCCCGGTTTTCATCCCTGTGTTCCGGTGTCCCGAAAATTTGTTTCGGGACGCTCAAAAGTCCCGGAATTCAGTTTTTAAATACATTTCGTGAAACTTTATCAAATTTTTGGGATTTCGCTATATTAAAGGGAATACAACACAAGAAATTAATATATTTTAGCTTATTTGTCTAAAACCTCCATTGGCCCATACTAGTAATCACAGTATCAGTATTGATACACTCAGGCAATAATTTACTTTGAGCAGTACTTTGGCCATCAAGTATATTATTATTTATTATTATTTTGAGCTTTTCCTCATTACAGAGGCTTATCTCCAACATAATAATTTACTTGGAAATTACAATACAAACAATAAACGTTCTTAAACTATATTCTCAAAATATTTCTCCAGGTGTTTCGATCTTGTGAGTCTTCTTCCTCTGCGCCCATTCTCCTCATTGTGTGCTGTAGTTGCTGCCCATCAAGTAGTAAGTTGTATTATTGTAACAGAGCTATGAAACCGTCCGATTGTCGCGCCACTTACTCACACACTCATTGTCAGAACAGTGTAGTAGTTGATGTTTTGTCAGAGAAACTGCAATAGTTTTTTCTAATATTAGTGGTATTATTGCTGCAGTACCGTGAAACGCAATGCCGAAACGTGCCTGCAAGTTCAGTGACTGTTATTCCAAGGAATGGGATTTCATTAAGAAAGGTCGTTTTGATTACGAAGCAGAGTGTTCCGTATGTAACTGTTTTATTAGTATAAGTCATGGTGGACGTTCCGATATAGTTGATCACGTCAGGTCAAAGAAACACGTTAACAAATACAGTGCACCGAGCTGCAGTAAAATTCTACAAAATTATTTTGTGAAACATCGGTCAAGTGAAGAGACGAAAGTTCGAGCAGCGGAGCTTACACTAGCACGGTAAAACATCACCAAACTTATAGATCTAGTGACTGTACTAATAAGCTTAACAGCATTATGTTTGATGATTGTTCCATTGCAAAAAAGTTTAGTTCAGCAAGAACTAAAGTGTCAGCCTTAGTGAAAGTAGTTATTGCTCCCCAGAGTGTAAAGGAAAGCCTTGAATACATCAAAAAGTCTTCTTTCTACGGGATATCCACTGACGCCAGCAATCAAAAGACCACTAAAATATTTCCGTTTGTTGTTCAGTTTTTTGATATTAATCAGGGAATTCAGACCAAACTTTTGAAGGTGAGTTCCCTACCTAATGAAACATCTGACGAAATTTCAGGATTTTGTATGAATACTATCGAAATGTTTGATCTTGAGAAAAATAAATGTGTGGCATTTTGTGGAGACAACACCAACGCAAACTTTGGTGGTTTAAAAAGACAAGGCAAATGCAACGTATTTACCAAATTAAACGCAACATTGCATGAAAAAATTGAAGGCATAGGGTGCCCTGCACATGTTTTACAGAATAGCGTGCAGACATCTGCTGACAGTTTAAGCTGTGATGTTTAAACTATCGTCATGAAGGTATACTCACACTTTTACATATATACTGTTAGAACAGAGAGGTTTAAGGAGTTCTGTGATTATGTGGGAACTGAATATATGAATGTAAAGTGTCACTCGAAAACTCGCTGGTTATCACTGTTTCCAGCAGTTGAAAGAGTAATCCGCCTGTTTGAACCGTTAAAAGATTTTTCCCTAAATGAAGACAAAGCCCCCAAAATATTGGTTCAGTTTTTCAGTAACCCTTTAAGTGAAGCCTACTTATGGTTCATTCACAGTCAGCTTAGCACTTTGCAGCATGGGATACAGGAAATTGAGGGAAGCACCAAAAGTGTAATAGAGGTAAATGATGTTTTGAAAAATACTCTGGAAACTGTTACTAAGAGGAGAGAACAGCAGTTCATTTCTTTTAATGTTAAATCTGTCCTTAAAAGAGCAGAAGTATCAGAAGCAGCGGAAAGGAGTTTTAGAGAAGTTAACTAGTTTTATGACACTTGCGTAGAATTTCTCAGCAAGTGGAGCGTTTCATATTTGCCCTCATCGCCGGTGTTTGATTGGATGTTACTGAAGAGAGTGCCAAAATGGAAAAGTGTTGAAGAGACAGTTTCTTATTTGAAGAGTAAAGAGATTGAAATCGATGATTCTATTCTCTTTGGTCAGTTCGGCATACTGACAAATTTTGTTGAAGAAAGTCTTCACAAGTGGAATGATGAAAAGGAAAAACACCATTGGAATGTCATGAGAAGTGGGTGAGTATTTTTAAAAGCTGTGACTGTCTTCAGCATTACTCTGAGTTGGTAATAATTGCAAGGTATTTATTTGCAATCCCAGCCCATAATGCCAATGTGGAAAGAATATTTTCGTTCATGAATATCCAGTGGACTGATGAAAGAAACAGAATGGAGGTCGACTCTCTTGAAGCAATCCTGCAGATCCTGTACAACTACAAAATGGATTGTGCCGAGTTTTATCACTGTGTCTCAAAGAACAGAGACATGATCAAGAAGGCTGGAGGCAGTGAAAAATAGCCTTTTCTCCAAGGACAGTCAATTCCATCTACAAGTGCTCAGTAATATTAACGCTCATGTTAATATTAATTGATTAAAAGTTGAATGGCTGTAAAATTTTGTAAAATCGTAATACATTTCTTTATTACTGTATACGCTTTCTAAATGTCATTAATTATACAGATAATCTAGATAATATCAATCTTTTGTATCCTCTTATTAGTTATAATAATCGGGTTAACGAAATGTATCAACAAAACATTAATATTTAAAATTAAGAAACCTGGGTACATGTGGAATGAGGTGTCCATTGGCACCCGGGTGAATGTGTCCCGGTTTTCAACGAAAATAATTTGGTCACCCTATTCTAGAGGGACCGAAACCTGTCATTTGAATCAATATTTTGCAATCCAGACGGATTATAGGTAACATATTTAACAAAATGTAAAATGAAATACCTTCCTTTCCACAAAAAGCAAATTGTTAGGATGTTTATGGGACTTGTGAACAAAATCCACCGTACCTGTGCTAGTGGTCTAACGACACTGAAAATATACAGGACGCTTAGTGGCAAACCTTAGGCCATATAATATGTGAATTTGGAGGCGTTTTAAGTTGGCGTCAAAAATTCTGCTCTTCACTTGTGAGTGCAGGCGCCATAGATTATCCTACTCTGCAGCATTAGCGCAACGGCGGTGCGCCCGTGTTTGCTCCGGAGTATAAACAAGACGTAGAGCAGACGCTCGTGACCAGGCTGTCGTGACACGCGGAGCATCTCACGCTGCTGCTGCTACGGTTTCCCGTGCGCCGTGCATAGCAGAACGAAATGTGTAATTAGCCTTCGTCATGTGCTGCCGAGCGTCTACGCAAGTGCGTACCTCTAAATCCTCCTCCCACTTGGAGATTATTAAAAGCAATTTCAGGCTGTAAATAATGACTGTTATTTTATTAATTAGGCCAATCTAGGCTCCACTTTTCCGAGAATTCACAGAATTACGACACCCTTCAAACCATAAATGACGTAAGATTCGCCCTTTCGTATGACGTTTACCCTATTAAAGTAACTGCAATATGTCGTGATAAACAGAAGTAAAATTTACTGGTATTATGTACTTATATTCGTTTTTCTGTCGACAACATCACACGTGCGCGTTTGTAGCTTACATTTAGATGATGCCGTATACTCCTTCCCGAGTACTTACTCCTCTCAAATAGAGCCATACTGAACATGGAGCTGGACACTCGCCTACTAGGACAGTGCTCCTGTCAGTGCCTCGTGCTTGCAATTCTTATCATATCACAGAGAATATTGGATGCCAGCTCAGAAGATATGCACACAATTTTGGTGACACTGACTGGTACTACATCTAAATGGAGCAAATCACACTTAAATCCCTGGCAGAGGGTTCATCGAACCATCTTCGCAATCATTCTCTGTTATTCCGATCTTGAACAGCGCGCGGAAAAAAACGAACACCCACATCTTTTGGTGCGAGCTCCGATTTCCTTTACTTTATTATGATTCTCGTTTCTCTCTATGTAAGTCGGCGTCAACAAAATGTTTTCGCATTCGGTGGAGAAAGTTTGTGATTGAAATGTCATGATAACATTCCGCCCCAACGAAAAACGCCTCTGTGTTAACAATGTCCACCCCAAATCCTGTATCATTTCAGTGACACTCTTTTCCCCTACTTTGAGATAGTACTAAACGTGCTGCTCTTCTTTGAACTTTCTGGATGTACTCCGTTAATCGTATCTGGTAAGGATGCCACACCGCGCAGCAATACTCTAAAGGAGGACGGACAAGTGTAGTATAGATAGTTTCTTTAGTAGATGTTTTACATTTTCTAAGTGTCCTGCCAATAACGCAGTCTTTGGTTCGGCTTCCCAGTAACATTTTGTGTGTGTACTTTTCAGTTTAAGTTGTTCATAATTATAATTACTAGCTATTTAGTTTAATTTACGGCCTTAGATTTCACTTATTTATCACGTAACCGAAGTTTAACGGATTCTATTTAGCACTCAGGTGGATCACCTCACACTTTTCTTTACTTAGGGTCAATTGCCAATTTCCCCAAACATACAGATATCTTTCCAAAATCGTTTTGCAATGTGTTTTGATCATCTGAAGCCTTTACTAGTCGATAGACGACGGATCATCTGCAAACACCTCACACGACTGCCCTGATTGTCTCCTAAATCGTTTATAAAAGTAAGGAACAACAAATGTTCAAATGTGTGTGAAATCTTATGGGACTTAACTGCAAAGGTCATCAGTCCCTAAGCTTACACACTACTTAACCTAAATTATCTTAAGGACAAACACACACACCCATGCCCGAGGGAGGACTCGAACCTCCGCCAGGATTGGCCGCACAGTCCATGACTGCATTAGAAGAAGTGGAGAGTGTCTCTCAGGAAGGCGTCAAGCCAATTTTCATCTGATTTTTTGAGTAGATATATTTTTCGTTTATTTTTGGAGGATTTGGGAGTTAATATATTCAGTCTCGCTACGACACTCCTGTGTTCACTAATGTCTGTATCAATTTTCATGCTCGTTATTAGCTCAGGATTACTTGTTGTTAAGAGGTCAAGTGTATTTTCACAGCTGTTTACTATCCATTAAATAACAGTAAATAACACTCCATCAAAGCACCTGTTCTCGGGCTGTCTTGAGTAGCAAGGGGCACGGTACGATCAAAGTACCACGTGAGCACCTACAACACGAGTAGCAGTGTCCTAGCGGCAAACAATCTCTGTCTCATTGTTGGTGTGGTTAAGTGGGCTAGTGTTGGTGGAGGCGAACCAATGTTTGTAGCTGAGGCAGTTCCTTTCGGCGCGAACTGATCTGCGTTCAAGCTGCTGCGACCAGAGCGCGAGAATAGTGTTACACGCCCTCCAGTCCTATTCCGAACACGATTTCTGTTTCTGCTACAGTATCTAGTATTTTACTGTAGACAAGCTACGGAAGTCATACCGAACCGGGATGTAGAACAAAGCCAGACTAAGTTATAACTCATTCAGTCTCAGCGCCATTAGTATCATTCTTACATAAAATTAGAACACAGATTGCCACAAAAACAATATTAGCGATTTCCTCTTCTTCTTCCCTCGGTACCTCCATCAAACCTTTGTCCCCCAAACACACACACACACACACACACACACATATATATATATATATATATATATATATATATATATATATATATATATATATATATATATACGCACAAACAAATAAATGAAAAATGAACCGCATATTTTTGTACAGCCAACACACACACTCACATACGAACAAACAAATAAATGAAAAATGAACCGCATATTTTTTGTACAGCCAACAATAACGCAGGCAAAAGAGACCACCGCACCACGACCGTAGGTCACACAACAGATAGTAAATACTCAGAGTAAACAGCAACATTTTCAGAAGCGAATCTTTAAAAATGCGATGTATACGTGATGAAGTATGTACGAAAACGGTAAGATTAGGACATTTGTACAGGAAAACCGGACACAGTTCCATTATTAAAAAAATGTATCAAGAGAACTACTCAAAATCGTATTTGGAGCACCATACAAAATCGCAGCTGTTCAAAAACCTATACTAACGTCTAGCTATGTGCCGCAAGGCTAAGACTTAACTAGTATTCGAGAGAACAGCGGCGCAAATTACCATTCGGTCGTCCAGATTTAGGCTTGGTTAATCACTCTGGTCAAATGGTGGGATGAAAATGTGTGGCCGATTTTTTTTTTTTTTTTCCCGTGGAGCATATGTTCAGAATCTAATGGTCTCGCCGTCGACGGAAAGTTAAATTCCAATCTTCCTACATTAACTTGTTTGCAAAGAAATTGTTTTCATATAAAAGTAGCCAAATAACTTGCAACGTTCTTTTAAAAAGAAATAGAAGTTTATTATTACGTTGAATGAATGTCTGATCCGTGGAATGAGTACTGAACTCGAATTATCGTGCAGCGTGTTGTAACTGCAAGTAGTGTGCTTACTCTGTGTTATTGGTAGCAAAACTTTATACGAATCGATTGGGCAATGCAACTCCCAATAGCAATAAAGAAATATAGTCACTGCAAAATACATTCAGCACCTTAGGCACTGAATCCTATGGCCCTCTACAAAACTTATAACTTTGGTCCCTGTGCACGTAACACACAAATGAAATTGTACGTATTACCTCTAAAGCAGCAATGGAGTGACGCGATATATTCTGGTCTGTCATAAAACAAAATATGAATGGTAGCTACAGGCTCAGCCGGTGTGCAATGCTGTCCAAAATACTTTAAATGCACATGAAATTCTTTTGGCTGATAAATGAAATCCAACTTCTTAGAAAAACATATTACCTACAAAGGGTATTTATTATAGTGAATTACTAACACCAAGAGTTCTAGCAAAATTGTACTGCAAGTCAGGTTTGGCTTTTCAAAGACATCTGGCAGTTGAAGTTACATCACTCGCAATTGATTCACAAACAGTGTTGGTTCAAATGGCTCTGAGCACTATGGGACTTAACATCTGAGGTCATCAGTCCCCCAGAACTTAGAACTACTTAAACCTAACTAACACACATCCATGCCCGAGGCAGGATTAGAACCTGCGACCGTAGCAGCAGCGCGGTTCCGGACAGAAGCGTCTAGAACCGCTCGGCCACAGCGGCCGGCGATGGTAACACTGCCAGTATCCAGAGTTGATGTATGGCCTTAGGCAACAGTTCTATACAACGTGTTACTCTTATTTCCGCGTTAGTCGTCGTATTGTAGCAGACCGTGAAATATGTCAGCTCCATTGTCGATCTGCACCAAAGAGGAAGTGAGGGCAATGATTCGCTTTTTGTTTGCGGAAGTTGTTAAACCTGCGGAAATTATTCGTCAAATGTAAGCTCAGTACGGTGACAGCTGTTGATCGCGAAACAAGATCTTCGAATGGATAGAGCGCTTCAAACAGGGAAAAACTTCCCCACGTGACGAGTAACGATCGGGCAAGCCGTCGATGTCATCAACTGAAGACAATTTGGAATTTGTTGAGGGTATCGTGACGGGAAACAAACGAATCACAATGGACGAAATCGCCAGTACTTCACATACCAGTCACGGTTCAGCGTATTCCATCTTAAACGACAGCTTAAATTTTCGGAAAGTGTGTGCAAGGTGGATTGAGAAAGAATTTTCAGCGCAGCGTAAGACGCAAAGAATGGACATCTCTAGCAAACATCTGGGCTGTTATCATCACCAGGGAGATAGATTTTTACAGGAAATCGTTACTGTAAATGAAACTGGATGCATCATCACGAACTGGGAAGAAAGGCTGCGAGCATGATTTGCAAACATCCATCACTACCAGAAGTTAAGAAGCTTAAACTTCAGCCATCAGCTGGTAAGGTAATGCTAACACTATTCTGGGACGTGGAAGAGCCGTTCCTTTCACCCCAACAGATGAAACTCAGAACAGCTCTGAGAATTATTGTGATGTGTTGCGAACTAAACTGAAATCTGCAATCAGATCCAAAAGTCGCGGAAAAGTGCAAAATAGTGTCATCCTGCAGCAAGATAATGCTCGACCGCATCCTGTCCAACTGACGGTCGAAACAGTAAAGGAGTTGGGATTCGAATTGCTGCAACACCAGCCATAGGGGTGTACAGTCGAGACCAGGCTCCAAGCGATTTCTATACGTTTTTACCATTGAAGGAAGCGCTCAGGGAAGGAAGATTTGCAACCGATGCAGACGTCATTGATGCGGTGCCAAGTTGATTACAGTTGCAACTAAAAACTTTTTTCCGACGGAATCAACAAACTTGTGAAACGTTGGACAAAGTGCGTTGAAGTGCAGGGAGGTTATGTAGAAAACCAATGCACGTTTCAGTTTTCTGTCTTTAGAATAAATATTCCTTTTCACAGTAATTCCTTTACTTTTTGACTTCTCATCGTTTGAGACAGTAAACGAATTTTTGATGCTGTCAGTGTTGTTTCTCGTATCGGAGAAGCTGTCACTTAGTGCACTAAATTTATTTTTCTCATTTGACGAAGATTTCATATTTGAATGAGATAGTAGCTACGTTACAATGAAACCCCCTGCGCCTGAACTATGTCTTTGCTCTACACCAGCACTTTAGTAACGAACAATTAAGCGATTTAATGCGCCGGCTGTAAAGAATTGTACGAGATCGGTCAGAGTTAACGGGTAGACAGGGAATGAAGTGCCTGCCGCCACGCGTTGGGGAGCACCAACTACGCCGCTTCCTGCCGGCATTCCGTTGCTCTCGCTTCGCTACCCAGCTCTCCGGTCACCGTATACTATACGTAGAAACATTTTCTTATTTACGGAAGCTAATTTTTTCCGTTTCATTTTCTTGATGGTCGCTGAAGACAATAGTTCTAGTTGTGCAAATGCTAAGGCACCTTTGTTTGTGAGACTTTTTCTGAACTGAAATGTCATTTATCTGAAACATACGTAAAACGAAAGTAACGGTTTGTCAGTACGCTTGCTGCCGCAGTTGAATTTGCTGGAATGCTCAAGTGTGATGGCGTTCCGATTCATATTCATCAGTGACGCTGTTGATGATGATTCATTTATCAGATTGGGACGTCAAATTCGACGGTCTCATTACTGTTATTTAATACGTGCAGACTATGAAATGTCAAAAGGGTTCTCCATGTAAGTATTCGTCAAAATCACACATTACATAATGGATAGAAAGTTGGAGTTCGAACTAGTGCGTAAGCGTATCGCTACTATACCGGGTCGCCCATATTACTCCACGAATGACATTGACTTGTTTGGTAACTTCGTACGATTGCAATCTCGTAACTTGATTGAGAATTTTTTCTTCGTGTTTTAGCCTCTCGCCAAAGATTTTAATCGTTATCTAATTGCAGACACACTTCTTACAGTGTTTATGTTTTTAGACGACATCACCGTGAGTCTCGCTTGCAGCAGTTCAGCGAAACCAAGGAAAACTTAAACGAAACTTACACATTCATCAGACAGAATGAGCGTCTATTGAATGATCACAGTGAAAGTACAAGGCGAAGTTTGGCGTGAATTTTATTGTCTAGTCTCGAAGTGATGAGGAACGGATGACATGAAATGACAGCATTCGCATTTACGTATCAGAAATGGTGTTCCTTGGTTTTGTGCATGACCCATGGTGTGCGATATATTTCTGTGTGGGGCTCGTTAGGTATTTTATTAATTACTGGCCGGGTATCCGAGGCTGCCTGAGTATGTACACTACTGGCCATTAAAATTGCTACACCAAGAAGAAATGCAGATGATAAACGAATATTCATTGGACAAATATATTATACTAGAACTGACATGTGATTACATTTTCACGCAATTTGGGTGCACAGATCCTGAGAAATCAGTAACCAGAACAACCACCTATGGTCGTAATAACGGCCTTTATACGCCTGGGCATTGACTCAAACAGAGCTTGGATGGCATGTTCAAGTAGAGCTGCCCATGCAGCTTCAACACGATACCACAGTTCATCAAGAGTAGTGACTGGCGTATTGTGACGAGCCAGTTGTTCGGCCACCATTGGCCAGACGTTTTCAATTGGTGAGAGGTCTGGAGAATGTGCTGGCCAGGACAGCAATCGAACATTTTCTGTATCCAGAAAGGCCCGTACAGGACCTGCAACATGCGGCCGTGCATTATCCTGCTGAAATGTAGCGTTTCGCAGGGACCGAATGAAGGGTAGAGCCACGGGTACATCTGAAATGTAACGTATACTGTTCAAAGTGCCGTCAATGCGAACAAGAGGTGACCGAGACGTGTAACCAATGGCACCCGATACCATCATGCCGCGTGATACCCCAGTATGGCGATAACGAATACACGGCTCCAATGTGCGTTCACCGCGATGTCGCCAAACACGGATGCGACCATCACGATGCTGTAAAAAGAACCTGGATTCATCCGAAAAAATGACGTTTTCCCATTCGTGCACCCAGGTTCGTCGCTGAGTACACCATCGCAGGCGCTCCTGTCTGTGATGCAGCGTCAAGGGTAACCGCAGCCACGGTCTCCGAGCTAATAGTCCATGCAGCTGCAAACGTCGTCGAACTGTTCGTGCAGATGGTTGTTGTCTTGCTAACGTCCCCATCTGTTGACTCAGGGATCGAGACGTGGCTGCACGATCCGTTACAGCCATGCGGATAAGATGCCCGTCATCTCGACTGCTAGTGATACGAGGCCGTCGGGATCCAGCACGGCGTTCCGTATTACCCTCCTGAACCCACCGATTCCATATTCTGCTAACAGTCATTGGATCTCGACCAACGCGAGCAGCACTGTCGCGATACGATAAACCGCAATCGCGATATGCTACAATCTGACCTTTATCAAAGTCGGAATCGTGATGGTGCGCATTTCGCCTCCTTACACGAGGCATCACAACGAAGTTTTACCAGGTAACGCCGGTCAACTGCTGTTTGTGTATGAGAAATCGGTTGGAAGCTTTCCTCATGTCAGCACGTTGTAGGTGTCACCACCTGTGCCAACCTTGTGTGAATGCTCTGAAAATCTAACCTGTTTCCATATCACAGCACCTTCTTCCTGTCGGTTAAATTTCGCGTCTGTAGCACGTCATCTTCGTGGTGTATCAATTTTAAGTGGCTCCGGAACGCCCTATACTTGCAATGTTAAAATAACGCTTATAAATTACATCTTTCCTCACAAAGTATTTGAGGTAGGAAGTTGAACTTTTTACAGATTATTTATTGGAATATGGGCTACAACTTAACACAGGGATTTTACAAAATTTTAGTTCAGTTATTAAAGATGATTTTTTTTTTCAATTGTAATGAAAATTCACAACATTTTTTTGCTATTTTTTATTTATATATTCAAAAATATACAGTTTTTTGGAAAAAGGCTGTGTTAAATTATGCAGAAGGTACTGTGTAACATTTACTGAAAGTTTGAAACAAATATGTTTGGAAGATCCTTAGAAAACATGTAATTAGTATGAGAAAATAAAAGTTTTGGGAATCGAGCGACAAAGATTGGATTAACTTTTTAGTGCATTCCAGGTCCATAGGATGGATTATCTTCATCCTCTGCAAACTCCTCCTCCAGCTTCCTCTTGTTCCTCCTCCCGTTTACTCTTGCTTGTATTTCTAGACTCTTTACAGCCCTGTCTGCAGCCCGAAGGCGTTCCTTGTCTAAAGCAAGCACCCCTCGTACCATGTTAGAACCTATCTTCATTCCCATATTTCTAAATACCTTGCACCTTACAATGTTGCCATCATTGAAAGTCGCAACAGCATCATACACACTAAAGTGAAGTGTTTCTATTCCAACAAATACAGGGGACTCTCGACCATATAACACTATTTACACTTTCATTGGGGTTTTGAGTTTTTCCGTGAATACACTTTTTAAACAGTTCAGCTGCTGCTAAGTCTCTGAAAATAGGTTAGCCACAACACATACTTTATCTCACATCACTAAAATGTACCTGATGAACACGGGCGTTAATAATAACACCATTTGACAGCAGTTTAACAGCGCCACAGTGGGTCACGCCCATGTAGAACACATTTCAAAAAAAAATTTAAAAATAGTTGTAGTCTTCGGAATTGAATAAATTATATATCTATTAAAAGATAATAGTCTGCAAATTCAGAAAACGCAAAAAAGTAAAAATTGAACTTTTCATGATTTTGAGCCTTTCCGGAGACCCTTAATGGCCAGTAGTGTATCAATTTTAATAGAGAACAGCGGCGGTCCTATCACACACCTGACGGCATGCTTTTGTGTGTTGAACACTCGCTGTCGAGGACAACATACTGCGTTCTGTTATTTAAGAAGTCTCCGTGCCACTCAACAACAGCCTGGCAGAGAAGTCTCTTTGAACAGGAATCGAGCTGCTGGACGCCGCCATCCGCTGCGCAGTGGAACCCATGAACGAGTAGAATGAGGCACGTCTATCTTGACGAGCGCGACGGAGGTCTGCGGGCGGAAGCTGCTGACGTTAAGTCAGGGAGCGCCGTGGCGATGTTATCGGCTGCTTTTCCAGCTGAGCATCGCGTTGCGTCGGCGGGAGCTGCACCCGCGAGAAAGTGGCAAGGCGGTGTGAACGCCTTTGCCGTCCCGTCCCACGCCTGCACCGCCGTACAGATCCGTAGTTTATAGATCGCTACGACCATCTAACTCGATTTTCACATGTTTTCTTGTGGCTCGGTGCTCAGTGGTAAAGAATCATACAACGGATTTAGAGATCTCGAGCTGGATCCCCGGCCAGCCGTCGGATTTTTATCTGTGACTTACCACTCCTTCCACCTCTGGCAGAGTTAGTTAGTTTGAAGAATGCCAAGTTCCGCTATGGTTTGGAGTCGCAGGCAAGCTCCAGGTGCCCTTACAATTGCCTGGGTCATTATGAAAAATCCGTCTCCAGTAGGACAACGCCTAGTGAGGGACTGGTGGTGATTAAACCAACCTCCCAGTTGACGACAAAGTTACTGTTTTTGTGATGGTTACCTGTTCACCTTTTTAAGGGGCATCTGCACGGAAAGAATTTTTCAAACGACAATGAATTGACGGATGTCATGTTTGAAAGAGGAAGGCCGTTAGCTGCAGATACGCGAGTATGTATACCCCAGCTCAACAGATGTTTAGAACACAAAGACGGTGGCCGGCCGCGGTGGTCTAGCGGTTCTGGCGCTGCAGTCCGGAACCGCGGGACTGCTACGGTCGCAGGTTCGAATCCTGCCTCGGGCATGGGTGTGTGTGATGTCCTTAGGTTAGTTAGGTTTAAGTAGTTCTAAGTTCTAGGGGACTTATGACATAAGATGTTGAGTCCCATAGTGGTCAGAGCCAGCCACAAAGACGGTGAAGATAAAGGTGTAACAGAGTAATGCCATTTAAGTTTAATAACTAACTGTGCATTTGCTGTCTCGCTAATCAAGGCCAGGGTTGGTTTGGTGCAGTCTTACACCTTTGTTGGTATCGTCTTGAGTTCAGTTTTTCCGCTGCATTCCACATAATCGACATTCTCCAGTACATACCCACATATAGACCACCAGCCCCTGAAATAGCTGTTTTCCACTATCTTGCCGCTACAGTTTTCAGGAATTCTTGATATCTCCGATACGTTGTGTTTCTCTTACACACTTTTTCTCGCAAACTCGTTGCAGAATATCTACATTCCGTATTCGACCGGTCCCTAGCAGTGTCGTGTAACTTCACACTGCAAAGACTTCTAATAGTTTTTTTCTGTATTCCCAATTGCCCATGAATTGCACCCATACACAGCTGTCTTAAACTATAGCTTTTCGTGAATCTTTTTTCCCGTCTCAAGTAGCGCGGGAAGTCGCTGCAGCTTGCAGTGCTGATGGCTTGCACTGGCGCTACGGCCTCAACTACCTGTAACATTGCTCCACTTACCACACTTACTGCCTCTGGATCATGGCGTCCGGGGTTCGATTCCCAGTCTGGTGAGGATTTTCTGCGCCCGCGGACAGAATGCTTGTGCTGTCCTCATCATTTCACCATAATTCATGAAAGTGGCTACATTGGATTGTGTAAAGATTGGGGTTTTGTACGGGCGCTGATGACCGCGCAGTTGAGCGCCCCACAAACTAGACATCATAATAATCATCACATCATAATCATCATCATCATCATCATCATCATCACCACACTTACAATGCGATGGGTGACGTTTGTCGCTAGGTCTCTGATTCTCGCCTCTTTCTCACCCCCCCCCCCCCCCGCCCCCTGACAGCGCATTTCTCGTTCTGCCACCATAGTAGCTTAGTATGTTGGCTGCTACTTAATTTTGTCGCAAGCCTTTTGCCCTGCCGCCGTACAGTGTATGTACAGTGAAAAAGTTTAACATGTAACTCTTTTTGGGATACAGATGCATTTATTCGTGTTACAGGAATTGCGTGTTAAGTGATGCACACGAAAAAAAGAACTGCTTTCGATGTCATTGAATTTCGTTGTAGTACCATACAGTAATCCGATTTTCTTCTAAAATTTATTGTTGTAGGTATGTACTGTAGATTGAAAGTCGCTATTCAGTATTTATTGTTTTTTGGAAAATATCTGTTTTTTTTCCCTGCTTCACTTTCAGCATAAAACTGGATTAACCGTTTGATATCGACCATCGTATAATCCTTCTCTTCATTCGAATGTGCATTTAAATATCTGGACGTACTTTTCACGATTCTCCGCGTTTCTGTTGCAGTGAGAACATGAACTGTATTGTTGATTTAATTGTTAAATTATTTGTCTTTATCCATACTGATACTACCTTCTGGGCTCTGAACGATCTCCAGAACCTCATCGCATTTTATAGTCGGTGCAGTTGACGCACGTTCATCATTGACTGCACCTAATTAATCTGTTGTACTGTAGAACACTAATGTTGCAGAAACTTCTCCGAGTTCTCTGCCGCTCTTTTTTTTCTGGTCTTATCTCGTATCTTGACGGGGTCGGCATGTTCGGATTGGGCAGTGTTAGCTGAGGTAGCCAGATGTTCTTGTTACCACCCCCCCCCCCCCCCCACCGTCCCCCCTCCCACCCTAGACGTAATTTGTATACTGCGTCGAGTGTTACTCAATGTGAAAGTGTCTCAACGTTTTCAAATATTTGCGAATCGTGTAACTAACGCGGTATTCATTTAGTCAGATGTTGGAAACCGCCTAAAACCCACATCCGGGCTGGCCGGTCCTCGTCGTTAATCCGCCGGGCAGACTCGATCGGGAACCGGGGCACCTCCGGAATCCCGGAAGCGGCGTGCAAGCGCGCGCAGCTATTCCGGCGGGTATCGATTTCCTTGCAATGTGCCATAAAAAATACATTCCCTGTAACTGCTTGAAATGAATTAAATATTCCACACCAAACTCACTGATTTTGGCGCACTTTATCGACGTCGACACGCTTATCATCTAATTCAAATGTTGTTCCAGTGGCAGCACCTAATTCGAAGCGGTAACATAGTAACAGTAGGAGCTACTGTTCGTTTCAAATAAGGTTAAAAATAATCAGAGTTTTCTGGCGACTGCACACAGCAGGCATATTTGTTGGTCCGAGGAGCGAAACCTTCTCGTTTTACACAATTTTTGGTCGTGTTAAAAGAAAAACGGATGACTTTAATCAGTATTTTGTCGGGACCGCTGTTACAGGGCGCGTGCGAATGCAGTATTTGTGACTTTGAGCACCTCTAGCGACAGGAGCGGAAAACTTTGTGAATGAGAGACCAGGTCAGTTGTGTTCCAGTGCATGCCTTGGGTATGGCGTGTGACAGCACAGGAATAGTTTATTATGGCTTCGAGTATGTAACTCGTCGTATTCCAGGTCTTCCATTATAAAGAAAGGCATAGACCTTCAAAACAGTTGTTTTTTAAGTTAAGGAAATGCTGAGGAGGAAGTGTCTGTGAAATGTTTAAGAGAAGCTAAGGTTAATCAGCAACGTTATGCGGTTAAAAACAAAGTCAGTTGCGTAAATATGTTTATGGGAATTGCATATTATGACGATGTTATATATAGCATTAATAAGTGGCATCTGCAGTATGTCATTTTTTCGGGTAGGCTGTGACAAGAAGGTGACCACAGGTGAATGTAATTGTAAAGCACGTCTGTCGGGACCCTGTCAACATTTTGCAAGAATGAGAAAATCCTGATGGTTCTTATTGCAGCTTGTACTGCGAAAGCGAAACGGAGGAAGAAGTGTTTCGTAGCAAAAATCTCACACAATCTGTGAAATTTGCAGCAACGGGTCAAGTGGGACAGAATAAATTTGAAACTAGCTTACATTGTTGTCTTATAACAGTTAAAAATGCCGCAACAGCAGCAAAACTAATTCCCAAAACGCCGCAGAAGTAGCAAACCAATTCTCAATACCACTTTCATTAAAAAGAGGAGAAGCGCATTTTCCTAACATGTAGCCTTGAAATGTGCTAGGATTTATTAACTCAGCTTGAACACCACAACCGGTCTTTGCACGACACTCTGTCGTCGCACACTGGTTATCCGCCCGTTGGAAATGTCGTGTGGCTAGGGCCTCCCGCGGGTAGACCGTTCGCCGGGTGCAGGTCTTTCGATTTGACGCCACTTCGGCGACCTGCGCGTCGATGGGGATGAAATGATGATGATTAGGACAAACACAACACCCAGTCCCTGAGCGGAGAAAATCTCCGACCCAGCCGGGAATCGAACCCGGGCCCTTAGGATTGACAGTCTGTCACGCTGACCACTCAGCTACCGGGGCGGACATCCGCCCGTTGAGATCCACCCTTGTAATACGAGGCGTGTTTTTTTTAAGTAAGTACCGTTTTGAAATTTAAAAAAAAGACGTGCTAAAATATCTCGATAATTTTATTTTTACATGAAAGTCTGTACCTTAATCTACTTTTCTACATAATTTCCTTCAATACTGAGGCACTTATCATAACGTTGTACCATTTTTTTAATACCCTCCTCACAGAAGTCTGCCGCCTGACTTGTTAACCACTGCATCGCCACTGTTTTGACTTCGTCATCGTCTCGAAGACGCTGACCGCCCAGGTGTTTCTTCAAGTGCAAGAACAGATGGTAGTCACTGGGCGCAAGACCGGGGCTGTACGGAGGATGATCTAGAGTTTCCCATCGAAAAGATGTGATGAGATCTTTGGTCTGATTCGCCACATGCGGACGGGCATTGTCTTGCAGCAAAACGATGCCCTTGCTCAACTTCCATGGACTGTTGCTTTGGTTCTGGTGTGACGTAGGCCACCCATGTTTCATCGCCCGTAAAAATTTGGCTTAAGAAATCATTACCGTCGTTGTGGTACCGCTCAAGAAAAAAGTCAATGCACTGTCTAAACGTCTGGTTTTGTGCACATCCGTCAACATTTTCGGTACCCAACGTGCGCACAATTTTCGGTAATTCAAGTGCTCGGTCATAATGCCATACAAAACACTACGAGAAACATTAGGAAAGTCATCGCGCAAGGAGGAAATAGTAAAGCGTCTGTTTTCTCTCACCTCATTGTCCACTTCCTGCACCAAACTTTCATTAACGACTGAAGACGCCCACTCCGTGGTCATCATGCACATTTGTGCGGCCATCTTTTAAGTGCTCTCACCCACTTTCTTACCATTCCATCACTCATAATGTTTTCTCCGTTAACTGCACAGATCTCACGATGAATATCGATCAAATGGTTCAATGGCTCTGAGCACTATGGGACTTAACTTCTGAGGTCATCAGCCTCCTAGAACTTAGAACTACTTCAACCTAACTAACCTAAGGACGTCACACACATCCATGCCCGAGACAGGATTCGAACCTGCGACCGTAGCGGTCGCACGGTTCCAGACTGTAGAGCCTAGAACCGCTCAGCCACTCCAGCCGGCGAATATCGATCGCTTTTAGACCTTTATCACTAAGAAATCTTATAACCGCCCGTACTTTACAGTCGGCGGGACTCGCGATTATCGGAGGCATTTTAAACACTCAGTACACAACGTAAACATCTACATCTACATACATACTCCGCAATCTACCATCCGGTGCGTGGCGGAGGGTACCTCGTACCACAACTAGCATCTTCTCTCCCTGTTCCACTCCCAAACAGAGCGAGGGAAAACTGACTGCCTCTATGCCTCTGTACGAGCCCTAATCTCTCTCTTCTTATCTTTGTTGTCGTTCCGCTAAATGGCGGCAGTAAAATTGTACTGCAGTCAGCCTCAAATGCTGGTTCTCTAAATTTCCTCAGTAGCGATTCACGAAAAGAACGTCTCCTTTCCTCTAGAAACTCCCACCCGAGTTCCTGAAGCATTTCCCACTCGCGTGATGATCAAACCTACCAGTAACAAATCTAGCAGCCCGCCTCTGAATTGTTTCTATGTCCTTCCTCAATCCGACCTGATAGGGACCCGTTTAGGGTCGAGCAGTACTCAAGAATAGGTCGTATTAGTGTTTTATAATAGGTGTCCTTTGCAGATGAACCACATCTTCCCAAAATTCTACCAATGAACCGAAGACGACTATCCGGCTTCCCCACAACTGCCATTGCATGCTTGTCCCACTTCATATCGCTCTGCAATGTTACGCCCAAATATTTAATCGACGTGACTGTGTCAAGTGCTACACTACTAATGCAGTATTCAAATATTACAGGATTCTTTTTTCCTGTTCATCTGCATTAAATTACATTTATCTATATTTAGAGTTAGCTGCCATTCTTTACATCAATCACAAATCCTGTCCATGCCATATTGTATTCTCCTACAGTCACTCAACGACGACACCTTCCAGTACACCACAGCATCATCAGCAAATAGCCGCACATTGCTATCCACCCTATCCAAAAGATCATTTATGTAGCTAGAAAACAACAGCGGACGTACCACACTTCCCTGGGGTACTCGAGATGATACCGTCACCTCCGATGAACACTCACCATCGAGGACAACGTACTGGGTTCTATTACTTAAGAAGTCTTCGAGCCACTCACATATTTGGGAACCAATCCCATATGCTCTTACCTTAGTTCGGAGTCTGCAGTGGGGCACCGAGTCAAACGCTTTCCGGAATATGGCATCCGTCTAATACCCTTCATCCAAGGTTCGCAAGATATCATGTGAAAAAAGGGCGAGTTGCGTTTCGCAGGAGCGATGCTTTCTAAAGCCGTGCTGATGCATGGACAGCAACTTCTCTGTCTCAAGGAAATTCATTATATTGGAACTGAGAATATGTTCGAGAATCCTGCAACAAACCGATGTTAAGGATAATGGTCAGTAATTTTGAGGATCCGTCCTTCTACCCTTCTTATATACAGGCGTCACCTGCGCTTTCTGTAGTCCGGAACCGCGGGACTGCTACGGTCGCAGGTTCGAATCCTGCCTGGGGCATGGATGTGTGTGATGTCCTTAGGTTAGTTAGGTTTAAGTAGTTCTAGGGGACTGATGACCTAAGATGTTAAGTCCCATAGTGCTCAGAGCCATTTGAACCTGCGTTTTTTTCCAGCCGCTCTGGAGTTTACGTTGGGCAAGAGATTCGCGATAAATGAAAGCTAAGTAAGGAGCCAATGCAGTAGAGTACTCTCTGTAAAACCGAATTGGAAGAATCAGATTGTAATGGCGTCAGTGCGTAGATTAAGGGGCAGGCTTTCATGTAAAAATAAAATTATTGATGTATCTTAGCACGTCTTTTTTTTTTTAATTTCAAAACAGTAGTTATGTAAAAAACACGCCTCGTGAATCAAATTTTTGTTTTTCTGTGTGTGTACATAATATGAGACAATATGTGAAATAATATAGCAGCAGATCAGCAGCGTATCTGTGAAATCTCTTCAGTAGTTTGTACGAGTAGTAACCTGGTCCTTTCCGACCGCGCCTCGCGCTGTGGTGGGTGTCCACGGCAGGCCGCGTGCTGTGCGCCTACCGCCTTTAACAGCGGCCGGCTTCCCGGGTGGCCGGTGGCAGATGCGCCCCGCGTCTCCATCGGCGCCCACGGCGCGTTCCTCAGCTTGCTTACGACGCGTCCGCCGTGACGGGTGGCATGCCTGCGGGCCGAGTCGCGGCCACCGGCGGACATTACACTACGTCACTCCTGCTCCTCCAGGGGACTACCTTGCAGCCAGCCGTAACCGCGTGTCGCAGGATCTTCCTGACACTACCTTACGTCATTTGCACCCCAAGCGAGTTACGGGGCTCCGGAAAGGCTCAAAATCATGAAAAGTTCAATTTTTACTTTTTTGCGTTTTCTGAATCTGCAGACTACGAGGGCAGTTCAATAAGTAATGCAACACATTTTTTTTCTCGGCAAATTTTGGTTGAAAAAACCGGATATTTCTTGTGGAATATTTTCAAACATTCCCGCTTCGTCTCGTATAGTTTCATTGACTTCCGACAGGTGGCAGCGCTGTACGGAGCTGTTAAAATGGCGTTTGTAACGGATGTGCGTTGCAAACAACGGGCAGTGATCGAGTTTCTTTTGGCGGAAAACCAGGGCATCTGAGATATTCATAGGCGCTTGCAGAATGTCTACGGTGATCTGGCGGTGGACAAAAGCACGGTGAGTCGTTGGGCAAAGCGTGTGTCATCATCGCCGCAAGGTCAAGCAAGACTGTCTGATCTCCCGCGTGCGGGCCGGCCGTGCACAGCTGTGACTCCTGCAATGGCGGAGCGTGCGAACACACTCGTTCGAGATGATCGACGGATCACCATCAAACAACTCAGTGCTCAACTTGACATCTCTGTTGGTAGTGCTGTCACAATTGTTCACCAGTTGGGATATTCAAAGGTTTGTTCCCGCTGGGTCCCTCGTTGTCTAACCGAACACCATAAAGAGCAAAGGAGAACCATCTGTGCGGAATTGCTTGCTCGTCATTTGGTTGAGGGTGACAATTTCTTGTCAAAGATTGTTACAGGCGATGAAACATGGGTTCATCACTTCGAACCTGAAACAAAACGGCAATCAATGGAGTGGCGCCACACCCACTCCCCTACCAAGAAAAAGTTTAAAGCCATACCCTCAGCCGGTAAAGTCATGGTTACAGTCTTCTGGGACGCTGAAGGGGTTATTCTGTTCGGTGTCCTTCCCCATGGTCAAACGATCAACTCTGAAGTGTATTGTGCTATTCTTCAGAAATTGAAGAAACGACTTCAGCGTGTTCGTAGGCACAAAAATCTGAACGAACTTCTCCTTCTTCATGACAACGCAAGACCTCACACAAGTCTTCGCACCCGAGAGGAGCTCACAAAACTTCAGTGGACTGTTCTTCCTCATGCACCCTACAGTCCCGATCTCGCACCGTCGGATTTCCATATGTTTGGCCCAATGAAGGACGCAATCCGTGGGAGGCACTACGCGGATGATGAAGAAGTTATTGATGCAGTACGACGTTGGCTCCGACATCGACCAGTGGAATGGTACCGTGCAGGCATACAGGCCCTCATTTCAAGGTGGCGTAAGGCCGTAGCATTGAATGGAAATTACGTTGAAAAATAGTGTTGTATAGCTAAAAGATTGGGGAATAACCTGGTGTATTTCAATGCTGAATAAAACAACCCCTGTTTCAGAAAAAAAAAGTGTTGCATTACTTATTGAACTGTGCTCGTATTACCTTTTAATAGATATATAATTTATTCAATTCCGAAGACTACAACTATTTTTAAATTTTTTTTGAAATGTGTTCTACATGGGCGTGACCCACTGTGGCGCTGTTAAACTGCTGTCAAATGGTGTTATTGTTAACGTCCGTGTTCATCAGGTACATTTTAGTGACGTGAGATAAAGTATGTGTTGTGGCTAACCTATTTTCAGAGACTTAGCAGCACCTGAACTGTTGAAAAAGTGTATTCACGGAAAAACTCAAAACCCCAATGAAAGTGTAAATAGTGTTATATGGTCGAGAATCTCCAAGACTGTATTTGTTAGAATAGAAACACTTCACTTTGGTGTGTATGATGCTGTTGCGACTTCCAATGATGGCAACATTGTAAGGTGCAAGGTATTTAGAAATATGGGAATGAGGACAGGTTCTAACATGTTACGAGCGTTGCTTGCTTTAGACAAGGAACGCCTGCGGGCTGCAGACAGGGCTGTAAAGAGTCTAGAAATACAAGCAAGAGTAAACAGGAGGAGGAACAAGAGGAAGCTGGAGGAGTAGTTTGCAGAGGATGAAGATAATCCATCCTATGGACCTGGAATGCACTAAAACGTTAATCCAATCTTTGTCGCTCGATTCCCAAAACTTTTATTTTCTCATACTAATTACATGTTTTGTAAGGATCTTCCAAACATACACTCCTGGAAATTGAAATAAGAACACCGTGAATTCATTGTCCCAGGAAGGGGAAACTTTATTGACACATTCCTGGGGTCAGATACATCACATGATCACACTGACAGAACCACAGGCACATAGACACAGGCAACAGAGCATGCACAATGTCGGCACTAGTACAGTGTATATCCACCTTTCGCAGCAATGCAGGCTGCTATTCTCCCATGGAGACGATCGTAGAGATGCTGGATGTAGTCCTGTGGAACGGCTTGCCATGCCATTTCCACCTGGCGCCTCAGTTGGACCAGCGTTCGTGCTGGACGTGCAGACCGCGTGAGACGACGCTTCATCCAGTCCCAAACATGCTCAATGGGGGACAGATCCGGAGATCTTGCTGGCCAGGGTAGTTGACGTACACCTTCTAGAGCACGTTGGGTGGTGCGGGATACATGCGGACGTGCATTGTCCTGTTGGAACAGCAAGTTCCCTTGCCGGTCTAGGAATGGTAGAACGATGGGTTCGATGACGGTTTGGATGTACCGTGCACTATTCAGTGTCCCCTCGACGATCACCAGTGGTGTACGGCCAGCGTAGGAGATCGCTCCCCACACCATGATGCCGGGTGTTGGCCCTGTGTGCCTCGGTCGTACGCAGTCCTGGTTGTGGCGCTCACCTGCACGGAGCCAAACACGCATACGACCATAATTGGCACCAAGACAGAAGCGACTCTCATCGCTGAAGACGACACGTCTCCATTCGTCCCTCCATTCACGCCTGTCGCGACACCACTGGAGGCGGGCTGCACGATGTTGGGGCGTGAGCGGAAGACGGCCTAACGGTGTGCGGGACCGTAGCCCAGCTTCATGGAGACGGTTGCGAATGGTCCTCGCCGATACCCCAGGAGCAACAGTGTCCCTAATTTGCTGGGAAGTGGCGGTGCGGTCCCCTACGGCACTGCGTAGGATCCTACGGTCTTGGCGTGCATCCGTGCGTCGCTGCGGTCCGGTCCCAGGTCGACGGGCACGTGCACCTTCCGCCGACCACTGGCGACAACATCGATGTACTGTGGAGACCTCACGCCCCACGTGTTGAGCAATTCGGCGGTACGTCCACCCGGCCTCCCGCATGCCCACTATACGCCCTCGCTCAAAGTCCGTCAACTGCACGTACGGTTCACGTCCACGCTGTCGCGGCATGCTACCAGTGTTAAAGACTGCGATGGAGCTCCGTATGCCACGGCAAACTGGCTGATACTGACGGCGGCGGTGCACAAACGCTGCGCAGCTAGCGCCATTCGACGGCCAACACCGCGGTTCCTGGTGTGTCCGCTGTGCCGTGCGTGTGATCATTGCTTGTACAGCCCTCTCGCAGTGTCCGGAGCAAGTATGGTGGGTCTGACACACCGGTGTCAATGTGTTCTTTTTTCCATTTCCAGGAGTAAACTTTCAGTAAATGTTACACAGTACCTTCTGCATAATTTAACACAGCCATTTTCCAAAAAACTGTATATTTTTGAATATATAAATAAAAAATTGCAAAAAAATGTTGTGAATTTTCATTACAATTGAAAAAAAATCATCTTTAATAACTGAGCTAAAATTTTGTAAAATCCCTGTGTTAAGTTGTAGCCCATATTCCAATAAATAATCTGTAAAAAGTTCAACTTCCTACCTCAAATACTTTGTGAGGAAAGATGTAATTTATAAGCGTTATTTTAACATTGCAAGTATGGGGCGTTCCGGAGCCCCTTAAAATGTCGTGTGATTTTAGTCTTTCGCGACGTTTTTCAGTTTTTATCGAGTATTCAGTTGCATGATAATGTGTAAATGCTGCAGTGTTTGGACGACACCACCCGGCTGAGGAGCTGCGAACAACTCAAAAAATAAAATGTCGTTCCCTCCGAAAGCGCTTTTCTTCCGTGGGACTACTGTTTGATATTGACGCTATCAAAATAATCTCACGGTTCAAACTATCTCAATCCCCAAGCGCTGAGCACGCTCTTAGTGAAGATTAACACATAAAATGTTCGGTGGAATCTTCCTGGTTATCAGTATAGTAACAACGTCGTATGGTATTCAACATGCAAAACTGAGGACATAAAGGGTGAGACGCCCGGTAAACCCGCAAGGCAGAACAGGTGATTAGGATTGTGGAAAGGGCCAAATAAGCTGTTGGTCAGGTTCACTCAAACTTGTAATTTATTGTAATTTAATAACACCTTTAAACCAAAACGGCACATAGCCAAACCTTTAGAACTACGAGTTTCTAAAAGGCATTTATTTCACTTCTGAATGCCTCCAAACAAGAAATCTTAAAAATCAACAAAATAAAAATGCAGTTAAAGTAGCAAATAAAATATACATGGTATCACAGCTAGGCTGGAAAGTCTCAGGGCAAAAGTAGATAGAACAAACATATGCAAGGTGCAATACAAGCTGCTGAGGGCCACAATTAAATTTTAAAATTTTAAAATATATTACCATAATCGTTTAAGGCAGAAGGGCGCAATGTTTTTGTTTAAAGGGTAATTTCAAGAATATCTTTATCTACATCGATACTCCGCACGCCACCTGACGGTGTGTGGCGGAGGGTACCTTGAGTACCTCTATCGGTTCTCCCTTCTATTCCAGTCTCGTATTGTTCGTGGAAAGAAGGATTGTCGGTATGCCTCTGTGTGGGCTCTAATCTCTTTGATTTTATTCTCATGGTCTCTTCGCGAGATATACGTAGGAGGGAGCAATATACTGCTTGACTCTTCGGTGAAGGTATGTTCTCGAAACTTTGACAAAAGCCCGTACCGAGCTACTCAGCGTCTCTCCTGCAGAGTCTTCCACTGGAGTTTATCTATCATCTCCGTAACGCTTTCACGATTACTAAATGATCCTGTAACGAAGCGCGCTGCTCTCCGTTGGATCTTCTCTATATCTTCTATCAACCCTATCTGGTACGGATCCCACACTGCTGAGCAGTATTCAAGCAGTTGGCGAACAAGCGTACTGTAACCTCTTCCTTTGTTTCCGGATTGCTTTTCCTTAGGATTCTTCCAGTGAAGCTCAGTCTGGTATCTGGCATAAGGTTTTAAGCGGCTTAAGGCCCACAACTGATTTTCCAAAATTCAGAAATACATAAACTCCTGTAAAACAAGATTTTTAAAAAAATCATTGACTATGATAGATTATAAACAGGCAATTAAACACCGGTGAGAAGGACAATAAATAAAACGGCACTCAGAAGCCTCCGGGGCGGTCGGTCTGCCCTCGTTCACGTAGGTGAGACAGGTGGCGAGCCCAGCTACACTTGATCCGTCGGAACCCAACCAGGGGGCAGCCGCGGACCGACCGACACAAAGACTTGCTTGCCACCAATCGCTACATGAGAACTCAAACACAAAAGTTACGAACGTGATTATCCACAATGAAATATTTATTAGCTGTCAAAACTACACGCCATGTTGGACAGTGACAACAGGTGAGGAAAGGTCGCTGCCTGAAATTACGTTAGTGGCCAGGGCAGGTAACCCGAACACTAACGGCCACAAAGCAGAAAATTCCGCTGGTATACTTGAATTTGAAATATGGTAACATAGTTAACTTCATCCAAAAGGAACACTGCCTGAATTTACGTTAGTGGCCAGGGCACGTAACCAAATTATTAACGGCCACAAGGCTAAAAATGCAGCTGGTGCACTTGAATTGTAGTCAACCAACATAGTTAATTGCACCACATGGCGGCTAAATTTCAGCAATAGAAACACTCAGTGTTGCTCACAGGACAACTTCCCTCAACGGCGAACCACACAACATGAATGTTCCTAAATAACAGGACGCAGCATGGTATTCTCAATGGAGAGAAGTCCTCCGAAGTAAGAGTGATTTCAGGTGTGCCGCAGGGGAGTGTCATAGGACCGTTGCTATTCACAATATACATAAATGACCTGGTGGATGACATCGGAAGTTCACTGAGGCTTTTTGCAGATGATGCTGTGGTGTATCGAGAGGTTGTAACAATGGAAAATTGTACTGAAATGCAGGAGGATCTGCAGCTAATTGACGCATGGTGCAGGGAATGGCAATTGAATCTCAATGTAGACAAGTGTAATGTGCTACGAATACACAGAAAGATAGATCCTTTATCATTTAGCTACAAAATAGCAGGTCAGCAACTGGAAGCAGTTAATAACATAAATTATCTGGGAGTACGCATTAGGAGTGATTTAAAATGGAACGATCATATAATGTTGATCGTCGGTAAAGCAGATGCCAGGCTGAGATTCTTTGGGAGAGTCCTAAGGAAATGCAGTCCGAAAACAAAGGAAGTAGGTTACAGTACACTTGTTCACCAACTGCTTGAATACTGCTCACCGGTGTGGGATACGTACCAGATTGGATTGATAGAAGAGATAGAGAAGATCCAACGGAGAGCAGTGTGCTTCGTTACAGGATCATTTAGTAATCGCGAAAGCGTTACGGAGATGATAGATAAACTCCAGTGGAAGACTCTGCAGGAGAGACGCTGAGTAGCTCGGTACGGGCTTTTGTCAAAGTTTCGAGAACATACCTTCACCGAAGAGTCAAGCAGTATATTGCTCCCTCCTACGTATATCTCGCGAAGAGACCATGAGGATAAAATCAGAGAGATTAGAGCCCACACAGAGGCATACCGACAATCCTTCTTTCCACGAACAATACGAGACTGGAATAGAAGGGAGAACCGATAGAGGTACTCAAGGTACCCTCCGCCACGCACCGTCAGGTGGCTTGCGGAGTATGGATGTAGATGTAGATGTAGATGTAGATGTAGATGTGGCTTGGGTAGTTGAAACCACTACTCATCTTTTACGTCCTGGGTCGGTGAACCACGAAGCTCGTAGCTTCAAGGATTTGGCACGGAAAGTACAGGGTGATTCAAAAAGAATACCACAACTTTAGGAATTTAAAACTCTGCAACGACAAAAGGCAGAGCTAAGCACTATCTGTCGGCGAATTAAGGGAGCTATAAAGTTTCATTTAGTTGTACATTTGTTCGCTTGAGGCGCTGTTGACTAGGCGTCAGCGTCAGTTGATGCTAAGATAGCGACCGCTCAACAGAAAGCTTTTTGTGTTATTGAGTACGGCAGAAGTGAATCGACGACAGTTGTTCAGCGTGCATTTCGAACGAAGTATGGTGTTAAACCTCCTGATAGGTGGTGTATTAAACGTTGGTATAAACAGTTTACAGAGAATGGGTGTTTGTGCAAAGGGAAAAGTTCTGGACGGCCGAGAACGAGTGATGAAAATGTAGCACGCTTCCAGCAAGCATTTGTTCGCAGCGCAGGAAAATCGACTCGCAGAGCTAGCAGAGAGCTGCAAATTCCACAATCAACTGTATGGAGAGTCCTACGAAAAAGGTTAGTTATGAAACCTTATCGTCTGAAATTGGTTCAAGCACTGTCTGCAGCTGATAAGATTAAAAGAATCGATTTCTGTGATTTTATCCTTGCTCAAATGGAAACAGATGAATGTTTCGTTTCAAAGATTGTGTTTAGTGATGAAGCAACTTTCCGCACTAACGAGAAAGTCAACCGTCACGATGTCTGTATATGGGGCACTGAGAATCCGCGGGAAACAACTCAGTATGAAAGTGACTCGCCTAAGGTGAACGTTTTCTGTGCCACTTCAGCCAATAAAGTTTTTGGTCCCTTTTTCTTCGAAGGTGCTACTGTAACTGGACTACAGTATCTGGAGATGTTAGAGAATTGGCTGTTCCCTCAGCTCGAACAAGAAGCACAACAATTCATATTTCAGCAGGATGGAACGCCACCACATTGTCACTTATCTGTCCGTAACTACCTGAACGTCAACTACCCGAGGCGATGGATCGGCCGCCAGGCAGCCCGTGACAGAGCACTTCATCACTGGCCTCCAAGAAGCCCTGATCTTACCCCCCGCGATTTTTTCTTATGGGGGTATGTTAAGGATATGGTGTTTCGGCCACCTCTCCCAGACACCATTGATGATTTGAAACGAGAAATAACAGCAGCTATCCAAACTGTTACGCCTGATATGCTACAGAGAGTGTGGAACGAGTTGGAGTATCGGGTTGATATTGGTCGAGTGTCTGGAGGGGGCCATATTGAACATCTCTGAACTTGTTTTTGAGTGAAAAAAAACCTTTTTAAATACTCTTTGTAATGATGTATAACAGAAGGTTATATTATGTTTCTTTCATTAAATACACATTTTTAAAGTTGTGGTATTCTTTTTGAATCACCCTGTATATCAACTAGACGCAAAGCTGTTATCTCTCAGGACCTTGTGCAGCTCATACAACATTTTTCGCATCCGCCGTACAGGAAAGTCAAAGGAGGCAGAGTACAGCATCAGCGAAACACACCCAGACAAATGCTCAATTTCGTGTCAACAGCCGTCTGAGACGCTTGTGACCAAGTAAGTAGTGGGCGATGACTATCATATGATATGTAACTGCTACAGCTGTTGTAACTGTGCGAATCGGTAGGAACGAGACGTTACCCACTTCACAAGTAACAAGTGGTCATGCCATATGGATTGGGAGCGTCGGAAAGCTATGCGGGTACACCGCCGTTGTCCGGGGAGCGTCAACAAATAGCAGGTAATTCTGTTGGATTTGGTTAACATTTAAATGATTAGGAAACTGTCTAGACTTTATCCAATTTATACAATTTCAATTTCAGTTATTCAAAATCGACCTACAAAGATTAATAAGGGTAATAATTTAATGCTGCGAGTGATTGGCGGATTTAACTCACCAATCACGTGGGCAGGCGGGAAAGAGTTAGGATAGCACAGTACGAGTCTACAGTGGCCGTCCTACAGGCAACGTAAAAAAAAAGACTCACCACGGAGCGATTTCTCGCAGGGGAATCGGTGGATGTCACGAACATGTGCTGACAAACAAAAAATTTCATAAAAATTGGATAATTTATTCAAGGGAAAGAGCTTCATAAATTGAGTAAGACTCTGACGCGTTGGTTCACCTGTGGTCCTTACGCAAGCAGTTATTCGGCTTGGCATTCATTGACTTGGATGCCCTCCTGAGGGATATCGTGCCACATTCTATCCAAATGGCGCGTTAGACAGTCACGAGCTGGTTGGAGTGCCCTGCCCACAATGCTGCGAACGTGATCCGGCGACCTTGCTGGCCAAGTCAAGAGTTTGGAAATTCCGAAGACAAGCAGTAGAAAATCTGGCCGTGTGCGGTCGGGCATTATCTTGCTGAAACGTAAGCCCAGGATGGCTGGCAATAAAGGGCAACAAAACGGGGCGAAGAATACGGTCAACCACAGCTGTGCGGTGAGAGTGATCACGTAGCCGACGGGACGTCGAATCCTGATCTCTCTTTATCCACTAGATTAACCAGGCTGCTAATGTAGTGTGAAACATGCCAAAGACGCGACGGCATACGGCTCCTGCCCAGGGTGGGACACGGAGGGCACAGTATTGGGACGTAAGGAATGTAATCCTGAACAGCGTTGGAGAGTACAGTCGATGGGAATTGCGTTCCACGAACTATCATCTCCTCGTTCGTGGCGATTCCTCTTATAATGGTCTCAAATTGACATCGCGGTTTTCACCCGCTGAGACGGAAAATAAAATTGGACTTCACCGAATGCGAGGGAAATCTGAATGATCTTCCAGCTGTACGAGCTAGCGAACGGAACAGCGGAGTGAATGAACGCCAAGAAAGAAAAAGAAATACATCTGCGCGGCTGTGGCCAGTAACTTCTGCGAGCCACTTTAGCAGTGGCTGCCCTACCGTGCTGACGGCGAACTGCGGGCGTTAGCGCTCTTATCTCGCCCGAAGAGCCACGCGTAAATGTCCGCTCAGATTTACAGTTACAGCGTCTTGATGTTACATTGTACTCGCCTCCCCGCGTATAAATCGACTTTTAATTACTGGTTATTTTAATCTCCAGATAACGCGGGCCGTTAATCCGCGCGTTATATATAGCTATTTCAGCGTCTTAATGTCTTCCTCGCGCGCCTTGTTTCGAGCCGTTACTGAGATCTGTCGGACAGAATGTCCGCTCGCCAGTGTTTTTGTAGCAAAGATAAGTGTTTACTGCACCTAAAATTTTTCCCGTCGAATACGCACCGCAGTCGTGAACCGTGTCCGCATTGGAAGTGCCTGTGGAAGGCTGTCGCTTCAGTTCGTCGTAAAACACGCAGTGATAGTGAGGGAGGGATAGGTTGTGCTGTTACTCGGCAATATTGTGTGCCAGAGTCTTAACATTCGAGCAGAAAGACGTTAAAAGGAACACGTAATACATTGCCGCAGAAACTTTTACATAGAAGGGATTTATACCTTAACTAGCCTTTTACTGCACAGCTTCGCGCGCTTATGCTTTCGACATATTTGCTGAACACACCTCCTACTCCCCACCTCTGTGTCCACCTCTTCCTACCTGTCTGTCTGTCCACCTCATCTCCTCACCTCTATCTGTCCTCTCCTCCCCACTCACTCTGTCTGTGCATATCTTCCTCTCCCTCTGTTGGCCTTTTTCCTCCATCCCCTCTCTCTGACCATATCTTCCTCCCCTCCCATTCTCCCCTGCCTTATATCTTTGTTTTGCCTCCTTTTCTACCTGCTCACTACCCCTCTACACCTTCCATCTGACTCAAATACCCCTCCCTCATCCCCTCACTCTATCCCTCTCCTCCTCCTCCTCTTCTGCCCATCCTGTCCTGTATACATTTCAACCTGACGCCAGTCATACTCATCAGCATGTGGAGCCCTTGCAGTGCAGCTGACAAAGCAAGCCAATACTACTCCCACTACACACCCATCACAAAAGGCAGGCTACACATCAGTGGCTTGAGAATCATTTATTCACCATCCACATATAGGCCGCCCTGTAGAACAGGTCGATAAAGTGCGCCAATTTAACTCCAACATGACATACCTGTCATGAAGGGCTGCCTATATGTCAGGACCTGGAAAACAGCTTTTTGCCCCTGGCATTTAGGCTGCCCTACAAAGCAGGTTGATTTGACAGGCTGATACTGTTCTCACACAACACTCCTGTTGTGCATGGGAGTCTATACACCAGGGGCTGGAAACTACACATATTTGCCCGTACCTCTGCTCCTGTTTGAGCTAGTAGATTACGAACACCACAGCACTGATGCTCGTGAGGCACGCTGTTTCTGAGCCAAATGTGGTTGAAATTGGTTCACAGATTTTGGAGGAGATTCTGGACATACACACCTACACTCTTCTTCATATATACAATGTGTACATGTGTGTGTGTGTGTGTGTGTGTGTGTGTGTGTGTGTGTGTGTGTAAAACAAATGATCTGGGGAAATTACATGTGAACAATGAGTATCTAGGCATTCACTCTGAAGAGTATCTTGGAAACTGTTTGAAACATGAATCTGGTTAGCTGGATGGGGATGTCATTCCTATCTAGTGTTACCAGACGTCCCGATTTTGGCGGAATATCTCGACTTTGACAGATGTCATAACCTGTACTGCATAAGTCTTACATGCGATATCAAATGTCCAAACAATTCGAAATGTTAAGCATATTTGATTACAAAATGGACGAGTACATGAAAGTTCCAAATTAGGTCTCTGAACATGTCAAAGGCAGTAACCAAGACAGAATACAGAACGATAGAAAGTCGTTCAGCCAATGAACTACAGATAATCTCAGTACATGCTGCAACTGTACATTTCAAGAACACAAGGCTGCATGAATTAAATTGTTGTAATATTACTGCCACGTCACTGTTTTCTTAACAGTGTCTAAACTTCTACCCCTCTCTCAAGTACTGACAGGCAGCGACCTCTATTCCAGGGTAGTATCACCCCACACACCTGCCCGCTTGTTCGTTTCATGCTGTCGTCGTATGTAGTGAGAATCGCCTCCATAGCTGAATGGTTAGTTTCGCGGCCTTCGGTACTGAAGGACCTGATTTCGATTTCCGGTAGCTGATACCACCTTAGATACTCTATGGTTGGGTGGTCTGGTACGGGGTCCACTCACCCTCATCATGCCCACTGAGAAGTTGCTTGAGTGAAGAATCAGTGGCATCAGCAATATTTATGTACTGGCAATAACGGCTGGAGGGATTGGCGACATGCTGGTCACATGTCACACCACCATGGACCGCTCCTTGTACTAGCTTGTAGGCAGCTCTCAGCCAGTCGGAACTAACGTAAGGCATAATCCATGAGTTGTGGTTACGTTTGTAGTGAAAAACGGAATGTAGGAGGCAAGTCGCTTTTAGATGTGTGCACTGTGCGTGTCGGCTTTCGCAGTTCACTCAATCACAACCTGGTAAGTAATATACAGGATATGCATATATTTCGAAAGACACTAAATACAAACAGTCTGAACCGAACTATATGCTAGTTAGCTATGTTAAGTAACTACACTAACGAGCCTAAACATTGCCCCGTCTTACGTTTTAAAGTTTCATTAGCTTTTTTAAAAAATCACAAAGCATACAGTTCTTTTTTATGCTTGTATTTCTTCATACTTAATCCCTTAATGCGCGATTTATTTGTGTTAAAATTGTTTTCGTAGACAATCCTATGAGTCATAGAGCTGATGGAAGCTAATGAAAGACCAAATTTTATTTTATGCAACATATTTATTATTATCACCTCCCAAAAGTTATTTATTTTGATGAGCAGGACATTACTTTTTGAGTACAGTAGTACCAGTATACCAGTTTTGTTCATCAAATATTATAAAAAATATAATATTTTTGTATCCTCACTGTTTGGTCCTTGACCCGCGGATTTACTTATACCACCACCAGGTCGCACTTCAGGTACTGTGCAAGCAGCATCCGGCAACTAATCCTCGACTATGGTTTTGCAGCTGGAGTCTAGGGTCACACATCAGTGCTTGGATAGCTCAGTTGGAAGAGCGCTTGCCCGCGAAAGCAAAGGTCCCGAGTTTGAGTCTCGGTCTGGCACACAGTTTTAAACTGCCAGGAAGTTTCAAGATCTAACCGAGTTTGCACGTGGTGTTACAGTCGGCGCACGAGCGATGGGACAACAGCATCTCCGAAGTAGCGATGAAGTGGGGATTCTCCCATACGGCCATTTCAAGAGTGTACTGTGAGTATCAAATCTCCGACAACGCCGCGGCCGTAAAAAGATCCTGCAAGAACAAGACCAACGACGACTTCAAGAGAATCGTTCAGCGTGACAGAATTTCAACCCTTCCGCAAATAGCTGCAGATTTCAGCGCTGGGCCATCGATGTCAGCGTGCAAACCATCAACGAAACATCACCGATATGGGTTTTCGGAACCGAAGGCCCACTCATGTACCCTTGATGACTGCACGACACAAAACTTTACGCCTCGCCTGGGCCCGTCAACACCGACATTGGGCTGTTGATGACTCGAAACATGTTGCGTGGTCGAACGCATCCCGTTTCAAATTGTATCAAGCGGATCATGAATCCATAGACCCTGTATGTCAGCAGGGGACTGTTTAAGCTGGTGGAGTCTCTGTAATGGCATGGGGCGTGTGCAGGTGGAGTGATATGGGACCCCTGATACGTCTAGATACGACTCTGACAGGTGACACATACGTAAGCATCCTGTCCGATCACTTGCATCCATTCATTTATGTTCATTGTGCATTCCGACGGGGCAATTCCAGCAGGAAAATGCGATATCCCACATGTCCAGAATTCCTACAGAGTGGCTCCATGAACACTCTTCCGAGTTTAAACACTTCAGCCGGCCACCAACCTCCACAGACGTTAACATCATTGAGCATACCTGAGACGCCTTGCAACGTGGTGTTCAGAAGAGATCTCCACCCTCTCGTACTCTTGGGGATTTATGGACAGCCCTGCAGGATTCATGGTGTCAGTTCCCTCCAGCACTACTTCAGACATTAGTCGTGTACATGCCGCGTCATGTTGCGGCACTTCGGCGTACTCGCGGGGGTCCTACGCGATGTTAGGTAGGTGTACCAGTTTGTTTGATTCTCAGTGTAGAATGCTAGACCTTTCTGGGAAGCTGTTCAGTTATAATTTACCACTTTTTCCTAAGAAATTCATAAAATGCCCAAGTATTTTTTAAAATGCGAAATGGACACAGCCGCCGGCCGGAGTGGCCGAGCGGTTCTAGGCACTTCAGTCTGGAACCGCGCGACCGCTACGGTCGCAGGTTCGAATCCTGCCTCGGGCATGGTTGTGTGTGATGTCGTTAGGTTTAAGTGGTTCTGCATTGTAGGGGGCTGATGACCTCAGATGTTAAGTCCCAAAGTGCTCAGAGCCATTTGAACCATTTTTTTGGACACAGCCAAATCATAATATTACAATGAAATAACAGTTTCAGACTAAAGATTTATGTATTTCACGGAATTTAAATTAAAAATAAAAATTATCACAATTGTGTGTGTCTGAAAATTGATTTATCCTGTAGCAGATGTGTTTTATTAGTTATTTTAGTAAGTATTAATAGTCTAATAAAGTTTTAATTAGCAAACCTAGTAGAGAAACTCCTTTGTGATATTGTCGCTCCCCCCCCCCCCCCCATGGCCAATAGAAAAAATGATCTCGTAAAGTGTGTTAAACAGTTCGCCATCCGGTATGTAAAATTTTTATTGCACCTCATATTTAGTTCAGCGCATAAAATTTGATTGCATCACATATTTGATTCAGCGGTTTTGTCAATTTACTTGTTCGCTGGACGTTTATCACACTGTACTTTTTCATTAAGCAATAATGACGAGATTGCTTCTTTTCCACGTCTTGAGCCGTATTCATATCCTTATTATTTCCTTATAGGTATCGTGTGTTAGTGAACAAGTGTTTCTTGGACAATTACTCCTCATTACCTGTAACTCCCTATAAATTTTTTATTTTATTGCATTTGCACGACCATCAGCCATTCAACCATAACATTTTCACGCTCATCACATGAAACCTTCATTTTAGAGTAAGTGTCACTGTTACACAACGAACTCAACCTGACGGGGACTCAAACAGTTATTTGAATGAAGTCTGAGGACCCTGCAACTGTCGAAATATTTAAATTGTCTTTCTCTCATACTTTGCCTTAAACATACGCGGCATTCTATTACATGCCCAAGCAAAGTATTTAATAAGATGTATTTTATAGCTTGCTTAATGATTTATTCGTATTCTAAATATATTTCTTAGGCACTCATGAAAATAACGAATTTTGCTCTCTGTGGTTAACATATGCACCGAGTGTTCATTGATGCCGCTCTTTTTGATGCACAGTGTTGTAACAGTCACACTGTAGTCTCTGTTGCAACGTAACGAAGTTAGTCTGAGTTAACTGAATTCACAACATTCCTCACAGTATGCGTACGGTGGTTGTGCTCCATGCCGTTAGAACACCCTCGCTTTCACGTAATAGGTCTGCAACGAAACCTTAGCAATTAGGACGTGATTCGTAACTGTAGCCTCTTGCTCGAAAGTTTAAATCAGGATTTTCGTAAGGCAGTAAATGATAATATACAAGCAGTCCGACAGATTATCAGTAAGCTAGTTCCGCCTCCGGTAGCTGAGTGGTCAGCGCGACAGACTGTCAATCCTAAGGGCCCGGGTTCGATTCCCGGCTGGGTCAGATTTTCTCCGCTCAGGGACTGGGTGTTGTCCTAATCATCATCATCATCATTTCATCCCCATCGGCGCGCAAGTCGCCGAAGTGGCGTCAAATCGAAAGACTTGCACCCGGCGAACGGTCTACCTGATGGGAGGCCCTAGTCACACGACATTATTATTAGTAAGCTAATTAACAACTAGCCATTGAGGTATCAAGTATCACAGAAGGAGCAGTATAAAAATAGTGAAATTTGTATTTGAACTACACTGTCATAGAAATGCTGACGTTCAAAGAAAATGGTTGTAAGTTTATGACCACGTAATGTTACTGAAAGCTACTCTTGCGATGAACAAGTAGTAAACCTACTACTCGTTCCTTGAGATCTTCTCTCTCCGTGGCTGGACGTTTTATACTTTTCAATCAGCAAAGATGCTTCAAATATTTATTTGTGCGATGATATCATAGCAGCAAAGGAAATATAAAGGGCAAAAAGCCGCTAACGGTGTGCAGAGCGGCACGCCGCGGCTGCAAAACCCATCTCCGGCCTCCGCCGAACCATCAAAGGCGCCGCATTCGCCTCTGTATGGACAGCCGGGTGCGTGACTGAACAATGGCAGCGGGCTGCAGGCAATTGTGCGATCCGTCGCGGTCGGTTTTTTCAGGAGCGGGTTTGATGACGCAGACGTGACGACGTTGCTCCACCTGAGCTACGCGGCGTGGCTTTCGTGTTTACTTCCTTAGTGGAGACCTTCGTGAGCCATTTAGCGCAAGCTTCTCCGCGTTTGGTTCCGTGGCGTACGAGGTATACCGAAGAAAAGGAAAACTGCAGAAAATACGGACGCGACATTTTTCCCTGGCCACCTTTTTTCGATGTTATTATCAAACCCATCCCACATTTTGTAACTTTTCGTTTACAAACGGAGTTCAACAATAAGCATGCGAAGTTAATGGCACGGCGTAGCCATTCTGTTAAGCCCACATCCCTGCGCTTTAACAGCTTCACTTCATGTTCTAATGATCCACAGGTCCTTCAGGGGTGACATCGTCCTCTGCGATATCTTTGTTTTATTTTTTACTTTTGTTTTTCTTTCCCCCCCCCCCCCCCACCTTTGTGTGCTGCGCTGACATCTACAAGGCAACGGATTCACCGCTAAGGACGAAACCGCGGTCTTTTCTTCCAAATATTCCCATGTGCGACTGCAGAGCGTCTAAAGGGTCGGCATCGTTTTTTTTTTTCGTTTTTTTTTTTCCGACGGGGTAGCCGCGTGGTCTAAGGTGTCATGTCACGGTCCGCGCGGCTCCCCCCGTCGGAGGTTCGAGTCCTCCCTCGGGCATGGGTGTTGTGTACCGTCCTTAGCGTAAGTTAGTTTAAGTTCGATTAAGTAGTGTGTAAGCTTAGGGACTGATGACCTCAGCAGTTTGGTCCCATTAGATCTTACCACAAATTTTTAATTTATACGGGTTTTGGCAGTGGCTGTGACCAGATGCCCTCCGTGTGTGCCCCATGTGCTTGCATGAATAGCAAGTCTCATGTTCAAATGCGAGAAGGTTTCCCAGATGCTTGTGTGGCGTGTATCCGAGAGTGAAAATGGCTACCAACCCGGCATGACAGTGAACCGATAGTTCTGTACCGACAAGTTACTGTGTAACTGCAATATATGATCTGAAGATGGGCAGCTAGCCTGAAACCGGTCATTGAAAATAAAAAATAGTGATCAAAGACTGAAATGCCATATTTTTTTAAACAGATAAAAGTCGGCAGGTGAGAGATCGTAGCTGTAGGGTGGATAAGGTAGAACAGTCCAGTGAGTTTCGTGAACTTCTCTCTGGTGCGTAGACTTCTGTGAGGCCTTACGATATGGAGGCGAAAAAGTTCGTTTACATTTTCGTGGCCACAAACATGCTGAAATGGCTCTGAGCACTACGGGACTTAACTGCTGTGGTCATCAGTCCCCTAGAACTTAGAACTACTTAAACCTAACTAACCTAAGGACATCACACACATCCATGCCCGAGGCAGGATTCGAACCTGCGACCGTAGCGTTCACGTGGCTCCAGACTGTAGCGCCTAGAACCGCACGGCCACTCCGGCCGGCTACAAACATGCTGAAGTCGGTTCTTCACATCGCAGTACACTTGAGAGTTGATCGTTGCACTGCAAGGGAGGACATCGAGCAAAATAATCGCTTCAGGGAACAACGTCAGCATGACTTTACCGGCTGAAGGTGCGGCGTTGAACTTCTTCTTATGAGGACAGGTGGCGTGGCGAAGCTACATAGATTACCGTTTTTTTCCGGTTCCAAGTGATAAACCCATGTTTCATCGCTTGTGACGATATTCGACAAAAATTGTCACTGTCAGCCTCCTAACGCGCAAGCAGTTCCTTCGTCGCTCTTCATGGTCTTCTATTGGGCGGCGACGAACCCAGCGGGCATACAGGTTTGAGTACACCAACTGCTAGATGAGAGTGTCAGCGATATCAACACGGACGTCCAGCTGTGCAGGTGTTTGACTGTGATCCGTACATCATCCCGAGTGAGAATGTCCGCACGTTCCAACAGCCGGCCGCGGTGGTCTTGCGGTTCTAGGCGCTGCAGTCCGGAACCGCGGGACTTCTACGGTCGCAGGTTCGAATCCTGCCTCGGGCATGGATGTGTGTGGTGTCCTTAGGTTAGTTAGGTTTAAGTAGTTCTAAGTTCTAGGGGATTGATGACCTAAGATGTTAAGTCCCATAGTGCTCAGAGCCATTTGAGCCACGTTCCAAAAGTGCAGAAATCACAGGTGTGTGCGGCCGGTCGGCACGTGGGAGATCGGACATGTTTGCACGACCTCTTCACGATGACGACAGAGGCCTCGCCCAACGACTCACCGTGCTTTTCTTCACTGTCCGGTCTCCGTAGACATTTTGCAAACGACTATGAATATCTGCATTGTCTGGTTTTCCACCAAAAGAAACTCGATGACAGCTGTTTGCTTGAAACACCCCCCTCTTATAGAAGCCATACGGAGGTTATATAGCCGCCACTTGCTGGGACTTCATGAAAGAGGGGCTGAAGCGGGATTATTCCACGGTGTACCACAACAAACTCCGCATTTTTTCCACCGGAACTGGTTTCGGAAAAAAATTATTGCATTGCTTAGTGAACGTCCCTGGTGCAGTGTCGTTGATGAGGGCTCACTATGCGTGCGATGCGGCCGGCTCGCACGCCGCCCGCTTCCTGATGCCGCTGCGGCCTTTCCCTTAAAGGCGTAGAAACAGACTTCCGACGCTCGGCACGTAACGTCACAAGCGCCGAGGCGCATGTCGCTGTCAGGGCCCACCAGTTTTTCCCCGTTATTTACTGGGCCACTGCCCGATCCTTCTTTGCGCGAGCCGGCGCTATCAAAACTGGCGCATCGGTGCAAAGTGGGGCCGCCGATCACGATAAGCGCAGTTACTTCCGAAAGGAAGGAGCCTTCCAGAGAAACTGCTCATTCTTCCGTCCGCCTTGGAGAAAGTATTCGTCTGCTCATATTACGCACACCTATGATCCAAAGGAAGCACACGACTAGGCAGAAGTCTCTCAGTCACCAACATTATAAGGAGGACTGCTACGGTCTTATCGTACGTTGGACTAAGAGTTCATTAGAGAGGAAACATACGGTCGAACCGAGAAAGAACGGGGAACGACAATGGGCGTGTCCTCTTTAATTAAACCATCCCTAGATTTACCTTAGCTGATTTGGAGAAATTACGGAAAACTTAAGTCTGTGTACATGGATGAGGATTCGAAACGCCGACCTGCTAAATGCGAGTTCAGTGTATTCCCATTGAGTCAGCTCACTTGGTGGTTGAACTTGGGAGAGAAGGAAAAGGTCACACCCAGTCAATGTGTCCGATAGTTGTCACTCGGCCTTGAGGATAGAGGCATCGCTCACGGCCGATATAGATAAGGTCACAGTCACAGCGATTTCTCTTTGCCTTCCTGTGAACTGTCATGAAGTATGCGTCTGTATCATGTAGATGCCCGATGTGTGACTTTATGCAGTGGAGAGCTGTATGCTGTGATGTAGCTGAAATGATTCGAGTTCAGCATTGAAGCGCGAGTGGAGGGGTAGGGGAAGCAAAACGCGATCCTGATGTAGTCTACAGCATTATAGAAGCTCCGAGAGTGTTGTCTGTTTCAGCGTCCTCATCTGACAGACAGATCACATTAAATTATGGTGATGAATATATCTTATGTTTCCTACAACTATTTCACAGTCGAGCATCAGCATCCTAGCTTAAACCGGCGAAGTCCGCAGCTCGTGGTCGTGCGGTAGCGTTCTCGCTTCCCACGCCCGGGTTCCCGGGTTCGATTCCAGGCGGATCAGGGGTTTTCTCTGCCTCGTGATAACTGGGTGTTCTGTGATGTCCTTAGGTTAGTTAGGTTTAAGTAGTTATAAAGCATTATTGGTCTCTTCTTGTTTCATCAGATGCTGATTTCGGTGCGTTACATTGTCAAATTTGTGGCACCATTAACGGAGGAGGAAAAGACCTACAGTTACTCCCAACAGGATGGAGCAACTGATTATACGAGGGTCACTCCAAAAGAAATGCACACTATTTTCGTAAAAATACAGTTTTCATTCTGCATGTGTGAAAATTTTACAGTGTGTAGAGACATCCTTCCCGCTTGTTTTCAAACTTAGTTCAACCTGTTCCCGTGAGTGGCACCGTCACAGCATGTCTTCAAGATGGCTGCTACACTTGACGTTCGTCAGAAGCAACGAGCCGTTGTAGAACTCCTGTGCTGTGAAAACGAGACAGTGGGAAACATCTACAAGAGGTTGAAAAAGGTGTATGGAGATCCTGCTGTCGATGGCAGTATAGTCAGTCGGTGGGCAAGCTGGTTACGTGATGAAAGCGGGCACGGCAATATTGAGGATTGTCCTCGCAGCGGCCGGCCTCGTACTGCGCAACTCCAGACAATGTGCTGAGAGTTAACGAATTGGTGACTGCTGACAGACGCATCACAGTGAACGAATTGTCACGCTACGCAGAATACTGAAAGTGTTTGCGTTAAAAAAGGTTTGTGCCAGGTGGGTTCCCAGGATGTTGACAGTGGCTCACAAAGAAACAAGAAAAACGGTATGCAGCGAAGTTTTGGAACAGTACGAGAATGTTTCAGAATTTCTTGGAAGAATTGTGACAGGTGATGAAACATGGCTCCATCATTTTTCACCAGAGACGAAGAGGCAATCAATGCAGTGGCATCATGCAAATTCACCCAAGAAAAAAAAATTCAGAACACACCTTCTGCTGGAAAAGTTATGGTTACGGTGTTTTTCGATTCCGAAGGACTCTTGCTTGTGGACATCATGCTAAGTGGAACGACCATAAATTCTGATGCATACATGATGACACTGAAGAAACTTCAAGCTCGAGTGGGTTCTTATTCGACCACATCGGCAAAAGCAGGATGTTTTGCTGTTGCACGACAATGCACGGCCACATGTCAGTTAAAAAACCATGGAAGCGATCACAAAACTCGGATGGACAACACTGAAACACCCGCCTTACAGTCCTGACCTGCTCCATGTGACTATCATCTCTTTGGGAAACTGAAAGACTCTCTTCGTGGAACAAGGTTTGAAGATGATGACTCCGTTGTGCACGCTGCCAAACAGTTTGGTCCAGAATTTTACCGTGCGGGTATACAGGCGCTGGTTCCAAGATGGCGTAAGACAGTTGAGAGGGATGGAAATTATGTGGAGAAATGAAAATATTGTTCCTAAAGGATATATCTACACACTGTAAAACTTTCAAAGGTGTAGACTAAAAGAGGGATTTACAAAAATAGTGTGCATTTCTTTTGAAGTGACCCTCGTACAACCAAACGAACTTCGGAGCACATTTACACAGTCTTCACGCTTGACAGTGTTGTTACTGAAGGGCAGTCTGGCCACCGAGGTCACCTGACCTGTCAGAGTACGATTAGTTTGTGTGGGGAGTCCTCGAGTCTAAAGTGTATCGCAACAACCGTCTTAGTCTTCTAGAAGTACAGCAGAACATTTCGGATGAGATTGCAGCAATTCTGGTAGTCCAGTTTCGATTCGCCTTCAGGTAGTTGCTGACTGGGGCCCAGAAGTGCCAAGAGGTGATTGGTCTTCTAACATCTGCTAGAGTCAGGTTATTTTCTTTCCTGTACTCTATAACCTCTCACACAGTGGAGTCATAACATCGCTGTTCGCAGTATAACCGCTTTTGCTGTTACTCCCTATCCATGCTTGCAGACGCATCTGTTTGAAGTACTTCCCCAGCGTGAAAGGTCTTACACCGAGAAGCTCCCTCACTTCAGTGACTTTGCGCAGATCCCGGACTTGCAGACTTTCAACAGCTGTTCGTGAACGAAGCAGATGGGCACCAGACGCTTGTCATCTTATTCTGTTTGTATAAGAAAAGACTGTAGCGGAATAGGTTGGCTCCTCAGCTGAATCGCGACGACAAAAACCTAACAGCATCTCACCGCCGTCATCCTCCTCAATTTGTCCGTCGCGTCGAGCCGCATTAGACGGAGCGGCGGTACAGCACCTGTCCGGTCTGGTAAACACGGACAAACGAGCGCGGCCGGCTGTCCAGAAAGCCCGGGGCGGTCGCCGCCTCTTTCTCCGCCGCCATAGCCTCCGTCATCAGCTGACGCCCCGGCGCTGCGCTGCGGTCCCGCGGAAGACAGGCGAGACCAACCAGCCGGCGGCCACGGGCCTTTTGTAGTGCGCAGTGAATGCCGCAGGCGTAGTGCTCTGCTTCCTTGTTCTTTCGCTGCGCCCTTCAGGATGCGAAATAGGCCCGCTGGCTGGAAGAATCGCGCCGCTTGCGCCGTGGAATCCGCACCATTGTCTTTCGGAACAGTATGGCGGCGTCTCGCGTCAGCCGGATCCTCGATTGTTTGCACGGAATGAGGTCGAATGTTTGCCCGCAGCGCCCGTGAGTGCACAGTGCTTCGATACATAAGAGACCTAACGTTATGGCGTCCGTATTCTGGAGCGATGCAATGCTTGTATGCTCGCGGGAATTTTTAAGCCCTCCGTTTCCGTCAAAAGAATTATTACAGAACTGTTATTTTCAGCCGTATAGTTTATTCTCTTCTTATTTGCTGCCGCCGGCCCTTGTGACCGATTAGACACTGGACTCGCATTCGGGAGGACGACGGTTCAATCCCGCGTCCGGCCATCCTGATTTAGGTTTTCCGTGATTTCTCTAAATCGCTCCAGGCAAATGCCGGGATGGTTCCTTTCAAAGGGCATGGCCGACTTCCTTCCCCGTCCTTACCTAAACCGATGAGACCGATGACCTCGCTGTCTGGTCTCCTTCCCCAAACCAACCCCGACCCTTTGTGACCGAGCGGTTCTAGGCGCTTCAGTCCGGAACCGCGCTGCTGCTACGGTCGCAGGTGCGAATCCTGCCTCGGGCATGGATCTGTGTGATGTCCTTAGGTTAGTTAGGTTTAAGTAGTTCTAAGTCTAGGGGACTGATGACCTCAGATGTTAAGTCCCATAGTGCTTAGAGCCATTTTTTATTTGCTGCCGTGATGGCCCTGGGAAGGTCTCATTACCGATGGCCATCCTCGGCATGTTTTAATGAAGTGAAAAGTATGTCTAAGCACTAATAGCGTGCTAGCTGTGGTTGCTTTTAATAAGGTCGTAGATTCTTTGTTTGCTGTCGGACTTCATCGTGTATGATGTTCAAAAAAATGGCTCTGAGCACTATGGGACTTAACATCTATGGTCATCAGTCCCCTAGAACTTAGAACTACTTAAACCTAACTAACCTAAGGACAGCACACAACACCCAGCCATCACGAGGCAGAGAAAATCCCTGACCCCGCCGGGAATCGATCCCGGGAACCCGGGCGTGGGAAGCGAGAACGCTACCGCACGACCACGAGATGCGGGCGTGTATGATGTTCCAACAGTTCGACCGTAATTACGTGCGGCCTTCTTCAAGATGACACTTGCATCAGTAGCCGAACCGAAAGGAAATTGTACATCATGAGGCGGTCACATTTCCCCTATGAAAGTATTCAGAGGGTTAGCAAACTAGGAATTGGAGCTCCAGTTCACCACCGGCAATGGAGGGTGAAGCTTTGACAATGCTAGCCACTCGTGCTGGCGAACCGTCGGTAAAATCATCAGACGAACGTCGGCCGAAGAACTCGAGACACAAGCAAATAGGCAGTTTGTCAACAACTGGCCACGAAAGCCTGAACAATTTTGTATCTGTTCTGTTTATTAAACTTCGCTACGAACTTATGCACCATCCGAGTACGTTGTACTAGGGCTGTTCGGACAGTAAGGTCCGATCGGTCGCGAAATGGAAACCACAGTGAAAAATCAAAATTATTTTATTCCCAACAGTTAGCCACACCTTCCAGCTATCTCTCTAAATAGTCGCCGCTCCGACTTAAACGTTTGTCGTGGCGTTGTACAAACTTTCCAGTACCCCCGTCACAGGAAGCAGCCACCTGTGCTTTCCGCCAATTCTCTACGCAGGTCTGACTTTCGTTATTTGTGACAGCAGTACGTGTGAGCAGAGATGAGGGAGCCAATTAAGGCTGTATTGTGAGTGATCAAACACTTCCCATCGTAGAACCAGCAGAATTCGACTGAAAAATGTCTGGAAGAAAGAAAAGCGGGACATTCGTGTTATGTGGGCTGCTTAGCTTCAGGCGAAATCGGTCCCAGGTTCGATTCCTGGACGGAATGAAGATTTTTTTTCTGCCCGGGGACTGGGTGTTTGTGTTGTCCTCATCATTTCATCATCATCAGTCGTGACAGCAGGAAGATTGGACTGTGTAAAAGATTGGACTGTGTAAAAGATTGGACTGTGTAAAAGATTGGACTGTGTAAAAGATTGGACTGTGTAAAAGATTGGACTGTGCAAAAGATTGGACTGTGCAAAAGATTGGACTGTGCAAAAGATTGGACTGTGCAAAAAACTGGACTGTGCAAAAAACTGGATTGTGTAGAGAAACTGGACTGTGTAGAAAATTGGGAGTTGGTACGGGTGCTGATGACTGCACAGTTGAGTGCCCCAAAACTCATCATCATCTCCTTCTTCTTCTTCTTCTTCTTCTTCTTCTTCTTCTTCTGGCGAAATCTCTCACCAGGTCCACATACTTGGTGGGAGATTCTGTAGTTTTAGGCATTTGTATGTGATCACTTTGCGCTGGACTGTGTAGAAAAACTGGACTGTGTAGAGAAACTGGACTGTGTAGAGAAACTGGACTGTGTAGAGAAACTGGACTGTGTAGAGAAACTGGACTGTGTAGAGAAACTGGACTGTGTAGAAAATTGGGAGTTGGTACGGGTGCTGATGACTGCACAGTTGAGTGCTCCAAAACTCATCATCATCTCCTTCTTCTTCTTCTTCTTGTTCTTCTTCTGGCGAAATCTCTCACCAGGTCCACATACTTGGTGGGAGATTCTGTAGTTTTAGGCATTTGTATGTGATCACTTTGCGCTGGACTGTGTAGAAAAACTGGACTGTGTAGAGAAACTGGACTGTGTAGAGAAACTGGACTGTGTAGAGAAACTGGACTGTGTAGAGAAACTGGACTGTGTAGAGAAACTGGACTGTGTAGAGAAACTGGACTGTGTAGAGAAACTGGACTGTGTAGAGAAACTGGACTGTGTAGAGAAACTGGACTGTGTAGAAAATTGGGAGTTGGTACGGGTGCTGATGACTGCACAGTTGAGTGCTCCAAAACTCATCATCATCTCCTTCTTCTTCTTCTTCTTCTTCTTCTTGTTCTTCTTCTGGCGAAATCTCTCACCAGGTCCACATACTTGGTGGGAGATTCTGTAGTTTTAGGCATTTGTATGTGATCACTTTGCGCTCTGAACTGAAAAGAGTGATGTGAAGCGATCGACAGGCACAGTAAAGACACTGCTACAATGCGAAGTTCCATCGGAGTTTTACAGTGGTTCCCGTTTTGGACCTAATCGGACCTTACTTCCCGAATACGCCCTGCAGCAAATGAATTAGTTCATAATGGAGGAAGGTAGCGCTGCACTGTTCTGTGTGCCATTAAATGGCCATCGAATGCAGAACACCGTTTCTGCGTCTCCACTGCGAGTCGCCGTGTTTAGGCGGCCAGCGGTGTGTCGGATTGAGAGCGTGGGAGAGCGTTACGGCGGCGGCGGCGGCGCGGGCGGCTAAGCGCTGTTTGATGAGGCCGGACCGGGCCGGACAGGGGCTGCAGCAGGCCGTCTGCTGTGGGCCGCCGCGTCACGGCCGCACCTGGCCGACATCTGCGGGCCAGCGCCGCCTCCGCCTCCGCCTACGCGCCGCTGCACAGCGCCGCACGCCACCGCTCCGGCGCCTTCCGCATTACGCAGCGCCGTGATTTACGAGCTCAGGGACATCTCCGCGGAGATGAGCGCCCGCGAACGGCCGCCTTCCACACCTCGTCCGGCAGCTGTTGCGGACTTCCGCGTCCGGCGAGCAACTCTACCTAGAGCCCTTGCCCAGCCGCAATGGAGTCGTCAGCGGCGCGCGCGCTCAATGTGAAGCGTGTTTCTGTGACTACGCTATTCCTATTCTGAACCTACACTACTGGCCATTAAAACTGCTACACCAAGAAGAAATGCAGATGATAAACGGGTATTCATTGGACAATTATACTAGAACTGACATGTGATTACATTTTCACGCAGTTTGGGTGCACAGATCCTGAGAAATCAGTACCCAGAACAACCACGTCTGGCCGTAATAACGGCCTTGATACGCCTGGGCATTGAGTCAAACAGAGCTTGGATGGCGTGTACAGGTACAGCTGCCCATGCAGCTTCAACGCGATACCACAGTTCATCAAGAGTAGTGGCTGGCGTGTTGTGACGAGCCAGTTGCTTGGCCGCCATTGACCAGACGTTTTCAGTTGGTGACAGATCTGGAGAATGTGCTGGCCAGGGCAGCAGTCGAATATTTTCTGTATCCAGAAAAGCTAGTACATGACCTGCAACATGCGGTCGTGCATTATCCTGCTGAAATGTAGGGTTTCGCAGGGATTTATACGAAAAAATGAAGTTTTGACAGTCGTGCACCCAGGTTCGTCGTTGAGTACACCATCGCAGGCGCTCCTGTCTGTGATGCAGCGTCAAGGGTAACCGCAGCCATGGTCTCCGAGCTGATAGCCCATGGTGCTGCAAACGTCGTCGAACTGTTCGTGCAGATGGTTGTTGTCTTGCAAACGTCGCCATTTGTTGACTCAGGGATCGAGACGTGGCTGCACGATCCGCTACAGCCATGCGGATAAGATGCCTGTCATCTCGACTGCTAGTCATACGAGGCCGTCGGGATCTAGCACGGCGTTCCGTATTACCCTCCTGAAACCACCATCTTGACCAACGCGAGCATCAGTGTCGCGATACGATAAACCGCAATCGCGATAGGCTACAATCCGACCTTTATCAAAGTCGGAAACGTGATGGTACGCATTTCTCCTCCATACACGAGGCATCACAACAACGTTTCACCACGCAACGCCGGTCAACTGCTGTTTTTGTATGAGAAACCGGTTGGAAACTTTCCTCATATCAGCACGTTGTAGGTGTCGCCACCGGCGCCAACCTTGTGCGAATGCTCTGAAAAGCTAATCATTTGCATATCAGAGCATCAACTTCCTGTCGGTTAAATTTCACGTCTGTAGGACGTCATCTTCGTGGTGTAGCAATTTTAATGGCCAGTAGTGTATTAGGTGCTGTGCTCTGCTACGGTGGTATAGCGCGGCAGTTGGCGCACGTCGAGGCACGGGCGAGCTCCCCACTCTTGACCATTCCAAGCAACACTTGTGGTACGCGCAGGCGTTGCGCTTGAAAAAAGCTTGTGTCCTGCAAATTAAGTCCCTCGATTCTGAATGTATCTCTTACTACCAACATCAGCGATGACAGCTCGTAACAGATGTAACAAAAATTCACTGAACAGCTCGCTACGATATGTAATGTTCGCATTAGCTACGGCACTCAGAGCAGAGCGCTCACACCCAAACCTCCAGATGTCAGACACTCAGATAGGTATCAGACGTTGTTTGTCGATAATCAATCAAAACACCGATTTAGTTAGTGCTGTGTACTGTCGTCCAATAGAACATACGTAAACGAAAATTAAAAGTAACGCCAGAACTACGGAGTATAAGTGAAGCGTATCTCTCAACATCCAGCATGGAGGTCTCTGATAGGTGAGTTGACAGTGTGTCAGATTGTCGGATTGACGCCGGCCGCGGTGGTCTAGCGGTTCAGGCGCTCAGTCCGGAACCGCGCGACTGCTACGGTCGCAGGTTCGAATCCTGCCTCGGGCATGGATGTTTGTGATGTCCTTAGGTTAGTTGGGTTTGAGTAGTTCTAAGTTCTAGGGGACTGATGACCACAGATGTTAAGTCCCATAGTGCTCAGAACCATTTTTTTGTCGGATTGACGGTCCCGAGTTCAATACCCATTGAGTGGGTATTTTTTTAACAGTTTACGCGTGAATTGTTATAAGGGAGAACGTTTTTCTGACATCTAAAAGGACGTATCAAAGTTTATAGCACTTTTCTTTTGTAAGTCTGCTTTCGCTTCATTAGTTGAAAGTAGTGAACCTATAGAGTACATTTGTATACATAGGTGTGGTGTTATCTATATATCTAGTCCAGTGTACAGACATCGGCCGGTTACAGTTTTATTACATATATGTAGAGGACATATTGCACAGAAAACAGTTTTCCTGTAAATATAAATTCTTAATTACCGAGATTTTATAAAAGGTTGTTAATACAGATTTGTAAAGAATACAATTTAAATTTCTTCATCTTCGTGCTTCACGTAAATACTTATGGAACGAGCACCTTTGTTTAAAAATTACTATTGCTGAGAACAGAACCAGGGACACCCACCCATGACGCGAGCTTCCTACCACAGAGCCACGGTACCTGTCAAAACATCATCCGCACTTCGTTTTATTAAAGTTGCTCGCAAAACTTCATTCAAAGTCTGTTTCCTCGAAAATGTTTGAAAGTTGCGTTTAACTGCTTTGGCTGATTGGAATTTAATTTCTGAACTCCACGTACTGTAAATATAAAAATCTACAAAAAACCGATTCCCATGTGGTATCTTTGTTACCCAATGTTGATATACAGAGCTATTAGAAATGATTGAAACGATTTTATAAATTCACTGTAGCTCCATTCATTGACATATGGTCACGACACACTACAGATACGTAGAAAAACTCATAAAGTTTTGTTCGGCTGAAGCCGCCAGAGCGCTCGAGAGCGCACTGAGATAAAATGGCGACAGGAGCCGAGAAAGCGTATGTCGTGCTTGAAATGCACTCACATCAGTCAGTCAACAGTGCAACGACACTTCAGTACGAAGTTCAACAAAGATCCACCAACTGCTAACTCCATTCGGCGATGGTGTGCGCAGTTTAAAGCTTCTGGATGCCTCTCTAAGGGGAAATCAACGTGTCGGCCTGCAGTGAGCGAAGAAACGGTTGAATGCGTGCGGGCAAGTTTCACGCGTAGCCCGCGGAAGTCGACGAATAAAGCAAGCAGGGAGCTAAACGCACCACAGCCGACGGTTTGGAAAATCTTACGGAAAAGGCTAAAGCAGAAGCCTTTCCGTTTACAATTGCTACAAGCCCTGACACCCGATGACAAAGTCAAAGGCTTTGAATTTTCGGCGCGGTTGCAACAGCTCATGGAAAGGGATGCGTTCAGTGCGAAACTTGTTTTCAGTGATGAAGCAACATTTTTTCTTAATGGTGAAGTGAACAGACACAATGTGCGAATCTGGGCGGTAGAGAATCCTCGTGCAGCAAATTCGCAACTCACCAAAAGTTAACGTGTTTTGTGCAATCTCACGGTTTAAAGTTTACCGCCACTTTTTCTTCTGCGGAAAAAACGTTACAGGACACGTGTATCTGGACATGCTGGAAAATTGGCTCATGCCACAACTGGAGACCGACAGCGCCGACTTCAACAGGATGGTGATCCACCGCACTTCCATCATGATGTTCGGCATTTCTTAAACAGGAGATTGGAAAACCAATGGATCGGTCGTGGTGGAGATGATGATCAGCAATTCATGTCATGGCCTCCACGCTCTCCCGACTTAACCCCATGCGATTTCTTTCTGTGGGGTTATGTGAAAGATTCAGTGTTTAAACCTCCTCTACCAAGAAACGTACCAGAACTGCGAGCTCGCATCAACGATGCTTTCGAACTCATTGATGGGGACATGCTGCGCCGAGTGTGGGAGGAACTTGATTATCGGCTTGATGTCTGCCGAATCACTAAAGGGGCACATATAGAACATTTGTGAATGCCTAAAAAAACTTTTTGAGTTTTTGTATGTGTGTGCAAAGCATTGTGAAAATATCTCAAGTAATTAAGTTATTGTAGAGCTGTGAAATCGTTTCAATCATTTGTAATAACCCTGTACTTGTCGTGGTCTTCAGTCCGAAGAATAATGTGCTGCAGCTCTCCACGGTACTCTTAACTTGTGGAAAGACTCTCATTTTGCCGGCTTTAAAGGTTGACCGAACGACAGACAGACACAAACTGCCTAACAAATGCGGACGAGAGACAGACCCATACTGACCGCCTGGCGAGCTCATAGCGCCCCTTAAATGCACGTGAACAGGCAACCTTTCGCCTTTCCCACCAGAGGGAGACACCAAAGCTGCGATTGCGGCGCCACCGCGAGAAACGGAGGGCGACTGCTTCACACTACGCGCTGCGGCGCGCTCTTCAAAACAGCAACTTTTACCACGGCTCAGTAGTCTTATAGTTTGGGAATGGTTTTCGTGGTTGGAGTGTCGTCTCCTTACCGTGCTTAAGAAAATGCTAAATCTGGCCTCCCCAGAGTGCCAACCTGAACCGAATGGAACGTCCTACACCACTACTGCCTCTGGTTTCTGCTCTTGAGGAGAATGGATGACTAACCCTCCACAGACCTCCAGGCAGCTTATTGAACGTGTCCCCAGTAGATTTTTTTTCGTTACTAAGGCCAAGAGGGTCTATACAAGGGTGATGTACTTGAGGACAATATTATGGAAATGGAAGAGGATATAGATGAAGATGAAATGGGAGATACGATACTGCGTGAAGAGTTTGACAGAGCACTGAAAGACCTGAGTCGAAACAAGGCCCCCGGAGTAGACAAAATTCCATTGGAACTACTGACGGCCTTGGGAGAGCCAGTCCTGACAAAACTCTACCATCTGGTGAGCAAGATGTATGAAACAGGCGAAATACCCTCCGACTTCAAGAAGAATATAATAATTCCAATCCCAAAGAAAGCAGGTGTTGACAGATGTGAAAATTACCGAACAATCAGTTTAATAAGCCACAGCTGCAAAATACTAACACGAATTCTTTACAGACGAATCGAAAAACTAGTAGAAGCTGACCTCGGGGATGATCAGTTTGGATTCCGTAGAAATGTTGGAACACGTGAGGCAATACTGACCTTACGACTTATCTTAGAAGAAAGATTAAGGAAAGGCAAACCTACGTTTCTAGCATTTTTATATTTAGAGAAAGCTTTTGACAATGTTAACTGCAATACTCTCTTTCAAATTCTGAACGTGGCAGGGGTAAAATACAGGGAGCGAAAGGCTATTTACAATTTGTACAGAAACCAGATGGCAGTTATAAGAGTCGAAGGACATGAAAGGGAAGCAGTCGTTGGGAAGGGAGTAAGACAGGGTTGTAGCGTATCCCCGATGTTATTCAATCTGTATATTGAGCAAGCAGTAAAGGAAACAAAAGAAAAATTTGGAGTAGGTGTTAAAATCCATGGAGAAGAAATAAAAAGTTTGAGGTTCGCCGATGACATTGTAATTCTATCAGAGACAGCAAAGGACTTGGAAGAGCAGTTGAACGGAATGGATGGTGTCTTGAAGGGAGGATATAAGATGAACATCAAGAAAAGCAAAACGAGGATAATGGAATGTAGTCGAATTAAGTCGGGTGATGTTGAGGGTATTAGATGAGGAAATGAGACACTTAAAGTAGTAAAGGAGTTTTGCTATTTGGGGAGCAAAATAACTGATAATGGTCGAAGTAGAGAGGATATAAAATGTAGAGTGGCAATGGCAAGGAAAGCGTTTCTGAAGAAGAGAAATTTGCTAACATCGGGTATAGATTTAAGTGTCAGGAAGTCGTTTCTGGAAGTATTTGTATGGAGTGTAGCCACGTATGGAAGTGAAACATGGACGGTAAATAGTTTGGACAAGAAGAGAATAGAAGCTTTCGAAATGTGGTGCTACAGAAGAATGCTGAAGATTAGATTGGTAGACCACATAACTAATGAGGAAGTATTGAATAGGATTGGGGAGAAGAGAAGTTTGTGGCACAACTTGACCAGAAGAAGGGATCGGTTGGTAGGACATGTTCTGAGGCATCAAGGGATCACCAATTTAGTATTGGAGGGCAGCGTGGAGGGTAAACATCGTAGGGGGAGACCAAGAGATGAATACACTAAGCAGATTCAGAAGGATGTAGGTTGTAGTAGGTACTGGGAGATTAAGAATCTTGCACAGGATAGAATAGCATGGAGAGCTGCATCAAACCAGTCTCAGGACTGAAGACCACAACAACAAGAACTAAGGCCAAAGGTGGACACAGCCCGTATTAGTGTCCGGACACATTTGAGCAGACAACGTACGAAAACGCCGATGGCTGCGATGGTGCGGCCGAGGGCAGAGTTTGCGGGCGGCGCACGTGCCTTGTCGGCGGACACGGCCGGTGGCCGGCGGCGCCGTAAACGTGTCTCGCGGGCAGCAGCGCCGGGCGCCGGCTTGGCCGGGCTACAGCAACACGGCCTCCGTGCGCGGCCGCCCATGCGCGGAATGTGGCCCGCGCCACGCCGCGCCTGCCCGCCCGCCGCCTTCGCTTCCGGCACGCCGGCGCACGCGAGCTGCGCTGCTCTGCGCTGGGCGCCTGTCTCCCGGCGACCGCAGCTGGAAGGGAAGAGTAGGCTTCCCCCAGCTCTACGCCGAGCCGCGCTGACGACGAATGCCGGACATTTGCCACATTTGCCCTCTCGCCAGGTAGCGATCCCTCAGGTAAGGGACGCCCCTTCTTGGATGTGATATCTGAATACACTCCTGGAAATGGGAAAAAGAACACATTGACACCGGTGTGTCAGACCCACCATACTTGCTCCGGACACTGCGAGAGGGCTGTACAAGCAATGATCACACGCACGGCACAGCGGACACACCAGGAACCGCGGTGTTGGCCGTCGAATGGCGCTAGCTGCGCAGCATTTGTGCACCGCCGCCGTCAGTGTCGGCCAGTTTGCCGTGGCATACGGAGCTCCATCGCAGTCTTTAACACTGGTAGCATGCCGCGACAGCGTGGACGTGAACCGTATGTACAGTTGACGGACTTTGAGCGAGGGCGTATAGTGGGCATGCGGGAGGCCGGGTGGACGTACCGCCGAATTGCTCAACACGTGAGGCGTGAGGTCTCCACAGTACATCGATGTTGTCGCCAGTGGTCGGCGGAAGGTGCACGTGCCCGTCGACCTGGGACCGGACCGCAGCGACGAACGGATGCACGCCAAGACCGTAGGATCCTACGCAGTGCCGTAGGGGACCGCACCGCCACTTCCCAGCAAATTAGGGACACTGTAGCTCCTGGGGTATCGGCGAGGACCATTCGCAACCGTCTCCATGAAGCTGGGCTACGGTCCCGCACACCGTTAGGCCGTCTTCCGCTCACGCCCCAACATCGTGCAGCCCGCCTCCAGTGGCGTCGCGACAGGCGTGAATGGAGGGACGAATGGAGACGTGTCGTCTTCAGCGATGAGAGTCGCTTCTGCCTTGGTGCCAATGATGGTCGTATGCGTGTTTGGCGCCGTGCAGGTGAGCGCCACAATCAGGACTGCATACGACCGAGGCACACAGGGCCAACACCCGGCATCATGGTGTGGGGAGCGATCTCCTACACTGGCCGTACACCACTGGTCGTCGAGGGGACACTGAATAGTGCACGGTACATCCAAACCGTCATCGAACCCATCGTTCTACCATTCCTAGACCGGCAAGGGAACTTGCTGTTCCAACAGGACAATGCACGTCCGCATGTATCCTGTGCCACCCAACGTGCTCTAGAAGGTGTAAGTCAACTACCCTGGCCAGCAAGATCTCCGGATCTGTCCCCTATTGAGCATGTTTGGGACTGGATGAAGCGTCGTCTCACGCGGTCTGCACGTCCAGCACGAACGCTGGTCCAACTGAGGCGCCAGGTGGAAATGGCATGGCAAGCCGTTCCACAGGACTACATCCAGCATCTCTACGATCGTCTCCATGGGAGAATAGCAGCCTGCATTGCTGCGAAAGGTGGATATACACTGCACTAGTGCCGACATTGTGCATGCTCCGTTGCCTGTGTCTATGTGCCTGTGGTTCTGTCAGTGTGATCATGTGATGTATCTGACCCCAGGAATGTGTCAATAAAGTTTCCCCTTCCTGGGACAATGAATTCACGGTGTTCTTATTTCAATTTCCAGGAGTGTATGTTCGCAGCAGACGCACGGGCCGTACGATCCATTTGTCGTGGGTACCTTCCCACTCTGGTATCCTCTATAATGATGAAGTTGATGCATTAGCCAAACAAGCGGCAACCTTAGGCACCGTCCTGGATCTGCACCTTCCTTATACAGACTACTTACGTGAAGTCAAGGTTCACGCAAGACAACAATGGCAGGAAATGTGGAACGTTTCTCAACAGACAAAAGGCGGTTATTACGCAGTGCTCCAACCTCGGATTCCTTCACAGCCGTGGTTCATGAGGACACATCTGGACCGATCCACGATTTCTACCATCGTAAGACTCCGCTTCAATCGTGCCTCTTTCCCACAACATCTACATCGGATCAACGTTTACAGTTCACCAGCATGTGAGTGTGATCCTGAGTCGGAAGCTGATGTCAACCACATTTATGTGCCCCAAATTTGACCGTGAACGGTTGGTCTTTCTGAAGACATTGCTGAGTATGGGCTACCATCTTCCTCAATCAGCTTCTTCTCTTTTGTGGCCTAAAGACGTTCGTCTCTATAAAGTGATAGTTAACTTATTCAAGAGTACTGGTTACAATCTGTAGGTTTTACTGGTGTACGTAAATTCTAAGTATGTCTTGCTGATGAAGATATTTGAGAATTGGTGTGAATTGTAAGCAAAGACAGTTTTAATTATTTTCCAATTCAATTTTTAAAACATTACGTAAAAACTGTAACAGTTAAGCTTTTTACTCTTGTAAATATGCATTTCTGTATTTGCTTGTTCAATTATGTGTACATTGTCACTATGTGTCGCCGATGGCTAAATTGAGTAGAAACTCAAAGGCCAAATAACAAAAAAAAAGGACGCCCTTCCTCGTAATTCTTCCGTCCGCTTTCAAACCGCCGTCGCTACATATTACTCGATACAACCAGTACGTAAAGGCCCGTCCACACGCAACGACTGCGCACATCACATCTGCGCAGACAGATCGTTGCGTGTGACAGAAGATTTGTACCAACCTGAGGTGTGTGCAAACCTGGAAGTTGGAGTTGGAGGTTTGAGCGAAACCTCTCAAATCTGTGGGTTCAAACCACATCTGCGCAGACAAGTTGGAGCGTGTGGACAGGAGATCGCCGCAAATCTGACGCGAAACAGCTGTTTGCTCAGTCTAGTGTTTGTATTTGTGCGCACAGGGCATTAAAATGGTTAATACTCAGTGTTCTCGAGAGTTTGTAAGTGAATTCATTGAAATATATAGAAACCACCCATGTCTGTGGAAGAAGTTCATAACAGTAGTAACTTAGAGATTAAATATAGTATTCATAACCACAGTACTACAAGTGAAACTTTTCAGGCAGATAACGAATCTCTGTCTAGAATTCAGAGTGGAGTTTTGTATCCTGGAACAAAAGTTTGTAACAGGTTGCTTCTACACAGTAGCGAACTGAAAATGCCTACTTAGAAACAAAGTAAACAATAGCTCATTGGCTCTCTAATAATATAGGCCTACTGTGTTTCAAATACGTCTACAACACCAAAAATATTATCTGTAACTTGACAGACTTAATTTACTTGACTTGCCTTCAAGAACTCATCCTTCAGGACAGCGTAAATAGCTTCACATGTGTTGGGTATTATTTCACTCAACGCTTGTTTCGATATTGCAGTTGAAAATTCCAAATCCTTGTAGCTCCTTCCTGTTGATAGGAATCTTAATGCTACCGCCAGCCGTTCACGAGGAGAAATTGCCCTTCTCGAACAAGAATTTTTTCTCATATTATGAGGGGTTACAAGCTTTAAGAGATAATTATAAGTTTCGACATCCATCCGCAAATAATTTCGCCAATCGTTAGGTTCGCCCTGCAACGCTCGCAGTAAATTTACGTGAGAAAACTGCTTTCGCTTTAGCAGCCACTGTCTACACCATTTTGACCGCTTTCTCTGTTTCCTGCGGTTGGTCTGAATGATTTTTGCAACACAACTTCCTCCATTTCTATATTTCAAAATAACTGAATTAAATTTTTGACGTTTACGGGGAGCGTAGACGCTTGCCACTGATATTTCTTTTCTACGCCGACAGATGGCGGGCGAGTAGCAGATTGGGGTTTGTGTCGAGTGAACACACCACATCTGCAGCGATCTTTTGCATGTACAGACATCTGCCCCGATGTCTGCGCAGACAGATCGTTGCGTGTGGACCGGCCTTAAGGGACCTTCTTCTTCGACATCTTCGCCAAATACAGAGCTTCTTTTCCGAAATCAAAATATTTATATCTTTTGGGAAACGAAAGCGATTCCGATGATTATGTCAGTGTGTAATTAGTTCTACCAAGTATAAATATAGATTCCTCTGTCTGTACGGTAGCTTCCTTTCACGCTTACTGATTGCGATGAAAGAAACAGTCCATCGCCATGGGAGCAACAAGAAAGGAACGCTGTAAACCGAATGCGAATGTACGCTAATCATTTCTTTTTGATCGCTGCATTTGTGCCTACTTTAATTACTACAACTGCATGCCCAAAAGACAACAAGGAAAGAAGAAATGGCTATGTGAATGTTTGAAAAGAAGGACGACATACTCCATATTAATTGACTCAAAATCCGATATCCCTTTCGGCGAAACATTAGTTAATAAAGTGTACCTGGACAATGTTCAAAACATGACTGAAAGCACGTTCATGAACAGAGATAAGAACATCTATGATTTTCATGTCATCTAAAGTCGACGTACAATTTTAAAATGTTAGAAATAAGGAAATGAAGTAATACAGAATGCTGTGCTTGTATCGTACGTTGTTCTTCTACATTGTTTAGCTCTGGTATTTACAGGGTCACAGAGAAAGCATCCTAGGTTTTGGAGGGAAAAGCCGTAATTGTAATGATCTCCTCTACAACAGAAACAAGAAGCACAACTTACGGAAAAGTAATGTAATTCGTGTTCCAGCTCACAAGCGACATTGAAGCAGATAGTTCCTGTAACTTAGTATGCACAGAGGTTATATTCGACAACCGGAATAAATTAATGACTGGGTTCTTTTACCAACCCCAGGCTCAGATGAAACAGTTGCTGAACATTTTAAAGAAAACTCGTGTCTCATCGCAAATAGGTACCCTACTCATACAATTACAGTTGGCAGTGACTTCAATCTACCTCCCGTATGTTGACAAAAATACATTTTCAGACCATACTGTAGACAGAAAACAACTTCCATAATTGTTATAAATGCTTTTTTTCAAAATTATTTTGAACAATTAGTTCACGAGGCCATTCAAATTGTAAATGGTTACGAAAACACACTTGACCTCTTAGCCACAAATAATCCTGATCATCACGACGGGTGCAGGGATTAGTGAACACACAGTCGTAGCGAGGCTCAATTCCGTAACAAAGAAATTTACCAAAACTAAACGCGAAATATATATATATTTAAAAGCAACTAAAAATTCGGTTGGCGTCTTTCTAAGAGACAGTCTCCAATCCTTCCAAACTATGTAAGTGAAGACCATATGTGGCTTAGGTTCAAAGAAATAGTATCAACAGCACTCGAGAGATTCATACCAAATAAATTAATATCAGACGGATCTGACCCCATGGTACACAAAACACGACAGAAAGCTGCTGCAGGAGCACCGAAAAAGGCACGTATAATTTAGACGAGCGCAAAATTTCCGAGATTGGCGAAGTTTTACTGTGGCTCAAAATTGGTGCGGATTTCAATGCGAGATGCATTTAATAGTTTCCCCACAACGAAACTCTCTCTAGAAATGTGGCGAAAAATCCATAGACATTCTGGTCCTATGTTAAGAAAACCAGAGGAAAGGTTCAGTAAGTACCTGTACTGCGGGTCGGGCGGCGAGTGAGGAGCAGGAGGGGGGAGGGGGGCAGGGGGGGGGGAGAGACAAGGAACCCAACCTTTCGGAGCAGGTAAAATCGTGGCAAATGTTCGCACACCGCTGACGACATCGACCGGTCCCGTCGGCAATAGCACCATTAAAGAAAGACGGCGCGTTCGGATTGCGGAAAGAAATCGGCAGAACTATCCAGTCACTCTACCTAAGCGATATAGGGAAGTCACAAACAAACCTAAATCAGGATGGCCGGATCGAAGTTACTGTATCCAATAGTGATGCAGGTTCTATACCGAGCCCGGGGCCAACGAGATATACGGATCCCGCTACGAACTTGGGACGTCACACTAGGCGGCTTCTCTGCCACACTTCGTGAACGTTCGGCTGCGCGCAGGGCTCACGGGAAACCAGCATTCAATTGAAAAAGCGCCAATAAAGTTCTTAAGTTTGTCGCGTGCTGTCGAGAGCATCCAAGGATCTACACACACAGTCAAAAATTGCTGAATTCGTCTGAAATCGTTACTCCCTCCCCGCCGGAGATGGCTGCTGGCACTCGTAAGATATGCAGTGTCACGTGCTGTGACGTACGAGCCACGGCTAAGACTTCTGTAACTTGAGCTGAACTGTCCGCCACATTTTCACCTAAGGTATAGGATATTCATACTTGTTTATATACGATTCACGATGCGAGTGGTAATTACCAATTACATATATCGAAGAATTCGTCGTAAATATGGGTGAACTGCACTAACTGCTGCAGAAATGATTTTCGCATGTTTAGATTTCCTAATGACCCCAAACGAAGAAAAAGATGGGTCATAGACTGCGGCAGAAACAATTAGGAATCAGCCGGCGCTCAGTTGTGTACTGTAAATGTACGTTAATGAAAGTAGTTATTAACATCAAACCAGTTTTGTGCAAATGCTTTTCTTCCAAGTCGAAAACCGTACTGAAGCACTGGCACTATCAATTAAAAAACGCCTTCAGTCACAACTTTTCGTGTTTTATTAAGTACACAATACATTTCGGACCCTGTGGGTCCATCATGAGATGTAATTTGTTTTAAGCATGAATTAAGACAAATTACACCTGATGATGGGTCCACACAGTCCGAAATGCCACACGGTCCGAAATGCATCGTGTACTTAATAAAACAGGAAAAGTTGTGACTGAAGGCGTTTTTTAATTCATAGTTCCATTATATTCAATACAGTCACGTTTGAAGCTCCGAAATACGGATAAAATTAAATAGTACTTAAGCAGTTCGTCTCAAAATTTTTCGATTCCTTTGGTGTTTTCACCAATGGGAAAGTGGAGAGGAATATTTTTGATGTATTTATACGTCTTATAATAAACATACATACACAAACTGAGTAACCTCATTTCTTATATAGGCACGGTAGAACGACAGATAATTCAGATATTTTTATAGCGGATTGGTCATTGTGAGGGAATTTGCACAAGTAACAAGCTCAGCAAGGAACAAACCTATTATGAAGTACATAACATGAATACTGGTTAAACGATGGATGAAACTATTAAGCCACAGCCTGGGGGATGTTTTCAGAATGTGATTTACACTCTGCAGCGGAGTGTGCGCTGATATGGCACACTAAAACTGTGTGCCAGACCGAGACACGAACTCGGGACCTTCGCTTTTCGCGGGCAAGTGCTCTACCAAGATGTTTCATATCAGCGCACACTCCGCTGCAGAGTGAAAATCTCACTCTGGAAACATCCCCCAGGCTGAGGCTAAGCCATGTCTCCGCAATATCTTTTCTTCCAGGAGTGCTACTTCTGCAAGGTTCGCAGAAGTGCTTCTGTGACGTTTGGAAAGTAGGAGACGAGGTACTGGCAGAATTGAAGCTGTGAGGACGGATCGTGAGTCGTGCTTGGGTAGCTCAGTTGGTAGAGCACTTGCCTGCGAAAGGGAAAGATCCCGAGTTCGAGTCTCGTACCGGCACACAGTTTTAATCTGGCAGGAAGTTCCAGATGAGCGCACACTCCGCTGCAGAGTGAAAATCTCATTCTAAGTACGTCGATGTTTCTACATGCAGCACTCCGTTTCAGCCCCTGGTCCTGGCACAGCCCCCTGTCTCTCCCTGTAACCAGCGCATGTGGGTGTATTAAAGCATGGGACTGTGAGACAATCAGATCAGGATTTGCTTGTCTGAATCAGGACCAGGAATCTGCATCCACACTTTCTATCACTGCAGCACTCCAATGCCAGTTCCCCATAAGCTACCTCCACATGTCACCATTGTCTCATTAAACAGATCACAGGTTGGAAATGTATGCAGGCTACACAGTGAAGCCTTACACAACCGCTTGTCTCAGTCGATGGTGAGTTTTCTGGATTTTGTGGTCACGGTCCATGAAACACTTTTGTACCTGACGTTCCACCGAGAGCTGCCTTGGACGATGTCAGAGGTTTTGCTGGTTCGTCTGAGTCTCGCCGACTCTGGTATTGGTCTGGACATAACGTGATGGAAGTTCGACGGGCCCTGAACATACCATCGTGTACGACCTGGTACACAACGGTAGGGGGATGTGGACCACAGAGTGATGTGGCAACTGTCTCGTAGGAAAGCTGGACAGGAGCACAAATGATTACTGAACAAGTAACACAGAAAACAGAAGAATTGCCCAACTTGTATTTCTCCAAATATACAGGGTGTTTCAAAAATGACCGGTATATTTGAAACGGCAATAAAAACTAAACGAGCAGCGATAGAAATACACCTTTTGTTGCAATATGCTTGGGACAACAGTACATTTTCAGGCGGACAAACTTTCGAAATTACAGTAGTTACAATTTTCAACAACAGATGGCGCTGCAAGTGATGTGAAAGATATAGAAGACAACGCAGTCTGTGGGTGCGCCATTCTGTACGTCGTCTTTCTGCTGTAAGCGTGTGCTGTTCACAACGTGCAAGTGTGCTGTGGACAACATGGTTTATTCCTTAGAACAGAGGATTTTTCTGGTGTTGGAATTCCACCGCCTAGAACACAGTGTTGTTGCAACAAGACGAAGTTTTCAACGGAGGTTTAATGTAACCAAAGGACCGAAAAGCGATACAATAAAGGATCTGTTTGAAAAATTTCAACGGACTGGGAACGTGACGGATGAACGTGCTGGAAAGGTAGGGCGACCGCGTACGGCAACCACAGAGGGCAACGCGCAGCTAGTGCAGCAGGTGATCCGACAGCGGCCTCGGGTTTCCGTTCGCCGTGTTGCAGCTGCGGTCCAAATGATGGCAACGTCCACGTATCGTCTCATGCGCCAGAGTTTACACCTCTATCCATACAAAATTCAAACGCGGCAACCCCTCAGCGCCGCTACCATTGCTGCACGAGAGACATTCGCTAACGATATAGTGCACAGGATTGATGACGGCGATATGCATGTGGGCAGCATTTGGTTTACTGACGAAGCTAATTTTTACCTGGACGGCTTCGTCAATAAACAGAACTGGCGCATATGGGGAACCGAAAAGCCCCATGTTGCAGTCCCATCGTCCCTGCATCCTCAAAAAGTACTGGTCTGGGCCGCCATTTCTTCCAAAGGAATCGTTGGCACATTTTTCAGAACCGAAACGATTACTGCATCACGCTATCTGGACATTCTTCGTAAATTTGTGGCGGTACAAACTGCCTTAGACGACACTGCGAACACCTCGTGGTTTATGCAAGATGGTGCCCGGCCACATCGCATGGCCGACGTCTATAATTTCCGGAATGAATATTTCGATGATCGTGTGATTGCTTTGGGCTATCCGAAACATACAGGAGGCGGCGTGGATTGGCCTCCCTATTCGCCAGACATGAACCCCTGTGACTTCTTTCTGTGGGGACACTTGAAAGACCAGGTGTACCGCCAGAATCCGGAAACAATTGAACAGCTGAAGCAGTACATCTGATCTGCATGTGAAGCCATTCCGCCAGACACGTTGTCAAAGGGTTCGGATAATTTCATTGAGAGACTACGCCATATTATTGCTACGCATAGTGGATATGTGGAAAATATCGTACTATAGAGTTTCCCAGACCGCAGCGCCATCTGTTGTTGAAAATTGTAACTACTGTAATTTCGAAAGTTTGTCTGCCTGAAGATGTATTGTTGTCCCAAACATATTGCAACAAATGGTGTATTTCTATCGCTGCTCGTTTAGTTTGTATTGCCGTTTCAGATATACCGGTCATTTTTTAAACACCCTGTAGATAGCCTCATTAAAAATGATGCAACAAGAAATGGAGTCCATCTCATACAGTAGCAACAAGGATGAGGCTCCAAGCGCGAGGGTGCTGAGAGGCTGTCGCCAGCCGTCCTTTACTGAGACGGACCCAACGGAGGTGTGGCTCAGCGGGCGTGCTCCATTGGGTTCGCCGGATCCCACACGACATCTGCCTACATCTAAAGAAAACTTGCAACTCCATTGCTATTACGCCTGGGGGGGGGGGGGGGAGGATGTGGTATCGATACGTGATACTACACATACATTCCGGAAAATTCACCACCGACATGTGCAGTGTTCAGCGGCGCTGCTCGGCGGGTGAAAGTGATATAGGGCGCTCGCGATCGACATAGTCGGCAGCCGCGGCGCCGCCGTAGAGACACGCAAGGACAGGTGCCGGCCCAGGGGGGCCGCCTGCGGAGCCGCCTAATAACTACAAGGTGTTTCCCCGCCGCGGCGGACATCTAATTTAATAATAATCGCTGCGCCGCGACTTTGCGCTATTTATCGCGGCGGCCGCGCGCAACGGGGGGCGCGTCGGCCGCTCACCGGAACTGGCGCAGCCATTCCCCCTCCCCTCCCTCATCTACTGTGCGCACGCAACGGCCACCAGCTCCGCTCGGCACGGTCGTTCGCTCGCTGCCTTCCGTGTTCGGATGCTGCACGGTATGGTTCATCTTACTACCGTACAGGCGCACAACAAATAAGACTTACTAGAACCCATGGCGAACTGAAGTGTTCGTCATTAAAATTGCATCATCATCATCATCATCATCATCATTTAAGACTGATTATGCCTTTCAGCGTTCAGTCTGGAGCATAGCCCCCCTTATACAGTTCCTCCATGATCCCCCTATTCAGTGCTAACATTGGTCCCTCTTCTGATGTTAAACCTATTACTTCAAAATCATTCTTAACCGAATCCAGGTACCTTCTCCTCGGTCTGCCCCGACTCCTCCTACCCTCTACGGCTGAATCCATGAGTCCCTTGGGTAACCTTGCTTCTCCCATGCGCGTAACATGACCCCACCATTTAAGCCTGTTCGCCCTGACTGCTACATCTATAGAGTTCATTCCCAGTTTTTCTTTGATTTCCTCATTGTGGACACCCTCCTGCCATTGTTCCCATCTACTAGTACCTGCAATCATCCTAGCTACTTTCATATCCGTCACCTCAACCTTGTTGATAAGGTAACCTGAATCCACCCAGCTTTCGCTCCCATACAACAAAGTTGGTCGAAAGATTGAACGGTGCACAGATAACTTAGTTAAAATTGCAAGGAACGTCAAATCTGCATGAAATGTGCATCATGAATTGATATCATTTGTACTTGGAAGTAACGCCTTGTACAGTCTGTATGTAAGGATTTATTTGCATCTAGTTTCTGATTCAGGTATTGTACTTGAATGTTGGATGTTTGTAAGTGTCCGCAGCTCGTGGTCGTGCGGTAGCGTTCTCGTTCCCCATGCCCGGGTTCCTGGGTTCGATTCCCGGCGGCGTCAGGGATTTTCTCTGCCTCGTGATGATTGGGTGTTGTGTGATGCCGTTAGATTTACGTAGTTCTAAGTTCTAGAGGACTGATGACCATAGATGTTAAGTCCCATAGTGCTCAGAGCCATTTGAACCATTTATGTTTGTGAGTAGATCGTCTTACCCTGTGTGCAACAAGGAGAAACTGGTGCCGTGTAAGGGTACAGAGAGCGGTTCTAAGCGCTACAGTCTGGAACCGAGCGACCACTACGGTCGCAGGTTCGAATCCTGCCTCGGGCATGCATGTGTGGGATGTCCTTAGGTTGGTTCAAATGGCTCTGAGCACTATGGGACTCAACATCTGAGGTCATCAGCCCCCTAGAACTTACAAGGGAACCTCCCCATCGCACCCCCGTCAGATTTAGTTATAAGTTGGCACAGTGGATAGGCCTTGAAAAACTGAACACAGTTCAATCGAGAAAACAGGAAGAAGTTGTGTGGAACTATGAAAAAATAAGCAAAATATACAAACTGAGTAGTCTATGCGCAAGATAGGCAACATCAAGGATAGTGTGAGCGCAGGAGTGCCGCGGTCCCGTGGTTAGCGTGAGCAGCTGCGGAACGAGAGGTCCTTGGTTCAAGTTTTCCCGAGTCAGAAGTGTACTTTCTTTATTTTCGCAAAGTTGTGATCTGTCTGTTCGTTCATTGACGTCTCTGTTCACTGTAATAAGTTTAATGTCTGTGTTTTGCGACCGCACAGCAAAACCGTGCGATTAGTAGACGAAAGGACCTGTCTCTCCCATGGGAACCGAAAACATTTGATCGCAAGGTCATAGGTCAACCGATTCCTCCACAGGAAAACACGTCTGATATGTTCTATACGACACTGGTGACGGCATGTGCGTCACATGACAGGAATATGTTGTCGACCTACCTAACTTGTAGACTTGGCGAATGGTAAAAAGATTCTTCTACCTTGCCCGATTTAGGTTTTCTTGTGCATGTGATACTCACTCCCAAAAAAGTGATGAAAACATAAGAGTTCGTCACATAAACTGAAAATAAAAAAAATAAACATTTCACTGGAGGGAAGACTTGAACCAAGGACCTCACGGTAACCACGGGACCACGGCGCTCCTTAGCTCAGATTATCCTTGATATTGCCTATCTTGCGCATAGGCTACTCAGTTTGTATATTTTACTTATTTTTTCATAGTTTTCACAACTTCTTCCTGTTTTCTCGATTGATTTGCGTTCAGTTTATCAAGGCCTATCCACTGTGCCAACTTATAACTAAATCTGACGGGGGTGCGATGGGGAGGTTCCCTTGTTAGAACTACTTAAACCTAACTAACCTAAGGACATCACACACATCCATGCCCGAGGCAGGATTCGAACCTGCGACCGTAGCGGTCGCACGGTTCCAGAGTGAAGCGCCTAGAATCGGTCGGCCACAGCGGCCGGCAATTAAGTTGCCTACTAGGTGATTCCGTGATGATGTTACAAACTTTTGAGGGATGATGCGGAGAGTAAGAGGTAAGTGACCCTGGCCCGTAAACGACCGACTCAAAAATTATAAGTGAAATTCGTTCTGATGGTTCTGACGTTAAACCACATCTGCTGCAAGCTCTTTGCTTTCCATATATTGGGAGGAGGCTGTATGGACCAAAACGAGAAACAATTATCTATTACACATAAGCTCTATAATGCATATCTTAAGAGCTGTGAGGATTTCTTCAGTAAAAGACAAGTGTTTCACAGTAGCGAAGATGAACCAGCGCTCGTAGCTTTTAGGATATGCACTTTGGAGTCCATGTTTACTGGACATCGCTTTCTGGTTTTGGTCCCTACAACCACCTGTGATAATACGGAAAGGAAGAAATCTTGCACTGTAAGAGATCCACTGTTGTAGATATCAGAAGGATTTTCGGTTAAAATCTTCGAGTTGGCCCCCTACCTCAACTGATACATTTACGGATCTCGATCATCCCTGAAAGTTTCTAACACCGTCAAGGAATCTTGCTTTATACAGGCTGATTCAAAATTCTTATTACACGCTTCTAGGTGTTGTGGAGGGGGCTTAGCGGATCAAGTCTTGATAAGTAACTCATATCCGGAAATTTACCCTAATTAGCTACTATAATTGATGAAGTGAACATATAACTGAAGCAGCTTGGAGCGACGTACCGGTATCTGTCATCCAAGACGGATTTGAGCAATTGTTGCTGCCAGCTGCATGTACTAAATTCAGCTCCTGTATACCCCTAAATCATATACATGCAGTCCTCTTTTTGTAGTATACTCGATCTTCAAGTAAATGTTCGTTATTTGCTTCCTTCCTGGTGTTGCAGTATTAATAGCAAGCTGTGTATTTGGATTTCTGGTAGTACCGACGATTTTTCTATCTGTATCCATGTCTACATTCCTCAAGCCGTCTTAAAGTGTGTGGTGGAGGCTACTTCACGTACCATTGCCACTTCATCCCTTTTCCGTCCCAATCACGAATGAATGGCTACGATGAACGAACGACCGTTGATAAGCCACCGATTAATCTCGAACCTTTGCTTCTTTCCTTTACGGTCTTTCAGCGAGATATGTAGGAGGAAGAAGGATGTTGATTTAATCTTCTAGAAACCTAGAATGTTTTTACCGGAAAGATATACAGGAAACAAAGAGCTTTTAAAATTAACATTTAGTTTACAAAAACAGTCTTACGTCCTAATTATCTTACTCTTGCTAAACAAGAAATATTGTCGGTACTAGCAGATACTCCTTGCAAGAACAGTATCTATATCACTGACTAAATTGTATCATTCGCTGTGCCTCTACGACTGAAGTTGTAAGTACATCCGTTCAGAAAGGGTGCAACCCGGTTAACGAAGCAGTTTTTTATAAGGTATTGGGCAACGGACCTAAAGTTTGTGGTAAATGGTTCAAGGAAGTAAGGAAGGACCTCAATAACATTGAAGTGAATCAGGAAGACATCTCTCGATAAAAGTACAAATGACCGACGAACAACTTTAACGGTTTCTACGTTGAGCAAAGGCAGAACGACGGCTTGACTTTTGGACAGAAATGGGGATAGAAAGGAGATGGTGGACTATGTGAAATGCCGCATGTTTGTAGGATGTTGATGAAAGTGAGGATAAAGAAGCCTCTTCGCTAAATATTAAATTTGACGTTGCTGTTTGCTGTGTACATTGTGCCACTGATTCGTTATCCACGAACTTACGGAGTTGTCTAGTGGAACCTTTCCCCATACTGAGAATGTCATCAACATATGTACGCAACATGTTTTGCCAATGATTCAATCTTAAAAAAATTATGTGCCCACTAGCAAGGGGGATAATGGTGAGTTCAGTGCCATACCATCTGCTTGCTTATAATGGCTCGCTTGAAAGCAGAAATATTTGGATTTAAACAACATCCCACTGAACTAATTTTGCTCGGTTGTTCTTCTGCATTAATGTGTAAATACAATGATCGTGACACAGTATTTAGACGGTCTTTCACAGGAATGCTACAGAACAAGCTTTGTACATCAAAAACCGAGCGAGGTGGCGCAGTGGTTAGCACCCTGGACTCGCATTCGGGAGGACGACGGTTCAATCCCACGTCCGGCCATCCTGATTTAGGTTAAGCGTGATTTCCCTAAATCGCTCCAGGCAAATGCCGTGATGGTTCCTTTCAAAGGGGACGACCGACTTCCTTCCCTCATCCGAAGACACCGATGACCTCACTATCTGGTCCCCTCCCCCAAAACAACCCTGTAGATCAAGAGAGACTAATGTTGCATTTGTTGGAACGTTAACTAGTTTATTAAATGTAAACCATTCTTAATGCTATATTTCCTTGCGAAGGTCAGTATTCTTCAGAATGATGCTCATCCTAACTGGCAATATTGTGGACTGGTGCATGTATTGCAGGTACTTCTGGGAGGATTGGCACGGAATGAAAATGATAAAACGTAGTTTAGAGAGCAGAAATGAAATCAATGAAGGTTAAGAAAGAAGTGTAGAGTGTAAGCTGCACAAAAAAAGGGATTCACGATTGTGTTTAGCCGGCCGTTGTGGCCGAGCGGTTCTAGGCGCTTCAGTCCGGAACCACGCCGCTGCTACGGTCGGAAAATGGTTCAAATGGCTCTGAGCACTATGGGACTCAACTGCTGAGGTCATTAGTCCCCTAGAACTTAGAACTAGTTAAACCTAACTAACCTAAGGACATCACAAACATCCATGCCCGAGGCAGGATTCGAACCTGCGACCGTAGCGGTCTTGCGGTTCCAGACTGCAGCGCCTTTAACCGCACGGCCACTGCGGCCGGCTACGGCCGCAGGTTCGAATCCTGCCTCGGGCGTGGATGTGTGTGATCTCCTTAGGTTAGTTAGGTTTAAGTAGTTCTAAGTCTAGGGGACTGATGACCTCAGATGTTAAGTTCCATAGTGCCCAGAACCATTTGAACCATTTTTTTGATTGTGTTTAGCAGATGTGAAGCTTTACTGGGTTAACAGATATAGACGTTGTCGCTTATTTCTATTATGACCATTAACGCAGTGCTACGAAGGAGAGCTGGTGAGACGGCGTTTCGCGTCGTGTAGTGTAATACAGGCACGTTGTTAAGAGCGTCGTTAATAGTGGACAGCATCTCCCTGCGCACAAAGGCAGCAGCCCATTGCAGTCCAGCTCCGGCTGCCGGTCAGGTTGGAGAGTGCTTTGCGGTGTCAGCAGCGCTAAGCCGCCGGCCACCTGCGGAAGCGCACGTGTCGCGGCAGATGCGGCCCCACCTGCCGCCCGAAGCCTGCTTTCCTCCGATACTTGTCATAGCCGCCGACAGCCCGGGCCGGTTTTCGTCTTCTGGCCGCCTCCTGCACCTACTGGCGGTCGACTGTGGCCGTCCGTCATCAGCAAGCGACCTGAAGTTGTTCCTCTAACTTCCAGGGAAATTCGCCAAAAAGCATCCGCCTTAGTACGAGTGACTGTCGTCTACATCTACGAGGGCAGTTCAATAAGTAATGCAACACATTTTTTTTCTCGGCCAATTTTGGTTGAGAAAACCGGAAATTGCTTGTGGAATATTTTCAAACATTCCCGCTTCGTCTCGTATAGTTTCATTGACTTCCGACAGGTGGCAGCGCTGTACGGAGCTGTTAAAATGGCGTCTGTAACGGATGTGCGTTGCAAACAACGGGCAGTGATCGAGTTTCTTTTGGCGGAAAACCAGGGCATCTCAGATATTCATAGGCGCTTGCAGAATGTCTACGGTGATCTGGCAGTGGACAAAAGCACGGTGAGTCGTTGGGCAAAGCGTGTGTCATCATCGCCGCAAGGTCAAGCAAGACTGTCGGATCTCCCGCGTGCGGGCCGGCCGTGCACAGCTGTGACTCCTGCGATGGCGGAGCGTGCGAACACACTCGTTCGAGATGATCGACGGATCACCATCAAACAACTCAGTGCTCAACTTGACATCTCTGTTGGTAGTGCTGTCACAATTGTTCACCAGTTGGGATATTCAAAGGTTTGTTCCCGCTGGGTCCCTCGTTGTCTAACCGAACACCATAAAGAGCAAAGGAGAACCATCTGTGCGGAATTGCTTGCTCGTCATGTGGCTGAGGGTGACAATTTCTTGTCAAAGATTGTTACAGGCGATGAAACATGGGTTCATCACTTCGAACCTGAAACAAAACGGCAATCAATGGAGTGGCGCCACACCCACTCCCCTAACAAGAAAAAGTTTAAAGCCATACCCTCAGCCAGTAAAGTCATGGTTACATTCTTCTGGGACGCTGAAGGGGTTATTCTGTTCGATGTCCTTCCCCATGGTCAAACGATCAACTCTGAAGTGTATCGTGCTACTCTTCAGAAATTGAAGAAACGACTTCAGCGTGTTCGTAGGCACAAAAATCTGAACGAATTTCTCCTTCTTCATGACAACGCAAGACCTCACACAAGTCTTCGCACCCGAGAGGAGCTCACAAAACTTCAATGGACTGTTCTTCCTCATGCACCCTACAGCCCCGACCTCGCACCGTCGGATTTCCGTATGTTTGGCCCAATGAAGGACGCAATCCGTGGGAGGCACTACGCGGATGATGAAGAAGTTATTGATGCAGTACGACGTTGGCTCCGACACCGACCAGTGGAATGGTACCGTGCAGGCATACAGGCCCTCATTTCAAGGTGGCGTAAGGCCGTAGCATTGAATGGAGATTACGTTGAAAAATAGTGTTGTGTAGCTAAAAGATTGGGGAATAACCTGGTGTATTCAATGCTGAATAAAACAACCCCCGTTTCAGAAAAAAATGTGTTGCATTACTTATTGAACTGCCCTCGTACATACATACTCCGCAATCCACCACACGGTGCGTGGCGGTGGGTACCTCGTACCACAACTAGCATCTTCTCTCCCTGTTCCACTCAAAAACAGAACGAGGGAAAAATGACGCCCTATATGCCTCTGTACGAGCCCTAATCTCTCTTATCTTTGTGGTCTTTCCGCTAAATGTAAGTTGGCGGCAGTAAAATTGTACTGCAGTCAGCCTCAAATGCTGCTTCTCCAAAATTCCCTCAGTAGCGATTCACGAAAAGAACGCCTCCTTTCCTCTAGAGACTCCCACCCGAGTTCCTGAAGCATTTCCGTAACACTTGCGTGATGATCAAACCTACCAGTAACAAATCTAGCAGCCCGCCTCTGAATTGCTTCCACGTCCTCCCTCAATCCGACCTGACAGGGATCCCAAACACTCGAGCAGTACTCAAGAATAGGTCGCACCAGCGTTCTATAAGCGGTCTCCTTTACAGGTGAACCACATCTTCCCAAAATTCTACCAATGAACCGAAGACGACCATCCGCCTTCCCCACAACTGCCATTACATGCTTGTCCCATGTCCCACTTCATATCGCTCTGCAATGTTACGCCCAAATATTTAATCGACGTGACTGTGTCAAGCGCAGCACTACTAATGGTGTATTCGAACATTACAGGATTCTTTTTCCTATTCATCTGCATTAATTTACATTTATCTATATTTAGAGTTAGCTGCCATTCTTTACACCAACCACAAATTCTGTCCAAGTCATCTCGTATCCTCCTACAGTCACTCAACGACGACAGCTTCCCGTACATCACAGCATCATGAGCAACGATGTATAACTGTGTGCTCTGTAGACTTCTTCATCCTTAGCGGTAGTACGGATGGGAAAAACCGACCCGGTAAAACCGTTAACAGTATTTAATTTTCGAGTAACCGGTATTATTATTCGGTATTTGTATGGTCTCTGTTATAACAGATGCTTTTTTATTTTTTTTATTAAGTAACTTTCATTCGCAAAATTTGCATATCTATGAAATATATTTTTTATAGAAAATAGGAAAAGTGATCGGTGCTATTTTAATAACAATGCCGAGAGAAATGATCAACAAACACATGGCGTATGGTAAGAATTGGTACAGCATGTCCCTGTTGCCGCGTGTCGTGGCTCAAGGTACGTGTGTACGTGCAAAGTGCAAGACTCGCCCGCACCTGGTCTGTACGGTAGTTTCCGAGGCCTACGAGAAAGACAGGTCGCAGCTCGTACGTCATGAAGGTAGACCTTTGCTCGCTCACTCGCTCACGTCAGCAGGCAAACTACGTTTCTACTCCTGTTAACTAGACTAGATTAGATTAGTACTTGTTCCATAGATCATGAATACGACACTTCGTAATGATGTGGAACGTGTCAGGTTAATAAAAGGTATCTATACAAGATATTACATTAGACAAAATATTACATGACAATATTTTTTTTGTGGAGGTTGGGAAATTACCCACTTACTATATCCAAAAATTCATCTAATGAGTAGAAGGAGTTGCCATAAGAAATTCTTTTAATTTCCTTTTAAATGCTATATGGCTATCTGTCAGACTTTTGATGCTATTAGGTAAGTGGCCAAAGACTTTTGTGGCAGCATAATTTACCCCCTTCTGAGCCAAAGTTAGATTTAACCTTGAGTAGTGAAGATCATCCCTTTCTCCTAGTGTTGTAGCCATGTACACTGCTATTACTTTTGAATTCGTTCGGATTATTAACAACAAATTTCATAAGTGAATATATATATTGTGAGGCTACAGTGAAGATTTCTAGTTCTTTAAATAACTGTCTGCAGGATGATCTTGGATGAGCTCCAGCAATTATTCTGATTACACGCTTTTGTGCAATGAACACTCTTTTACTCAATGATGAGTTACCCCATGCCATACGAAAGCAGAGAATGAAAATAGGAGTGGTAAGCTAATTTACTCTGATGTATATCGCCAAAATTTGCAATGACTCTAATAGCATAAGTAGCTGAACTCAAACGTTTCAGCAGATCCTCAGTGTGTTTTTTCCAGTTCAACCCCTCATCAATGCATACACATAGAAATTTTGAATATTCTACCGTAGCTACCGATTTCTGATCGAAGTCTATATTTATTAATGGGGTCATTGCATTTACAGTGTGGAACTGTATATACTGTGTTTTGTCAAAGTTTAATGAGAGCCCATTTGCAGAGAACCACTCAATGATTTTCTGAAAAACAGTTAATTCTTGTCTGTCGGGTGTGATAGCTATACTTGTATCATCGTAACTGCGCACGTCCGTACGAACTAAAACTGAATCTTCTACTGGAATCCGCTATAATGGAATTTACTGTGTTATTAGTCCTACAATGATCGGATGTCTATAGGCCTACTTATAATTTGTTAAAGCTGTACTGGCGTACAATAAAATAAAATCATGCTCGAATGATTATCAGTTGCATAAGGCATCACTTCTTTTATGTAATGAGTACTGTTAAGCAGAAGAGACTAAATGCTATAAAGAAGCCGTTATGCCATATACAGGGTTATTACAAATGATTGAAGCGATTTCACAGCTCTACAATAACTTTATTATTTGAGATATTTTCACAATGCTTTGCACACACATACAAAAACTCAAAAAGTTTTTTTAGGCATTCACAGATGTTCGATATGTGCCCCTTTAGTGATTCGGCAGACATCAAGCCGATAATCAAGTTCCCCCCACACTCGGCGCAGCATGTCCCCATCAATGAGTTCGAAAGCATCGTTGATGCGAGCTCGCAGTTCTGGCACGTTTCTTGGTAGAGGAGGTTTAAACACTGAATCTTTCACATAACCCCACAGAAAGAAATCGCATGGGGCTAAGTCGTGAGAGCGTGGAGGCCATGACATGAATTGCTGATCGTGATCACCACGACTGTTCCATCGGTTTTCCAATCTCCTGTTTAAGAAATGCCGAACATCATGACGGAAGTGCGGTGGAGCACCATCCTGTTGAAAGATGATGTCGGCGCTGTCGGTCTCCAGTTCTGGCATGAGCCAATTTTCCGCGGGCTACGCGTGAAACTTGCCCGCACGCGTTCAACCGTTTCTTCGCTCACTGCAGGCCGACCCGTTGATTTCCCCTTACTGACGCATCCAGAAGCTTTAAACTGCGCATACCATCGCCGAATGGAGTTATCAGTTGGTGGATCTTTGTTGAACTTCGTCCTGAAGTGTCGTTGCACTGTTATGACTGACTGATGTGAGTGCATTTCAAGCACTACATACGCTTTCTCGGCTCCTGTCGCCGTTTTGTCTCACTGCGCTCTCGAGCGCTCTGGCGGCAGAAACCTGAAGTGCGGCTTCAGCCGAACAAAACTTTATGAGTTTTTCTACGTATCTGTAGTGTGTCGTGACCATATGTCAATGAATGGAGCTGAATTTATGAAATCGCTTCAATCATTTGTAATAGCCCTGTACATGAGTGATGGCAGCGGTGGTCACGGAAATCTACGGTCCCAAGGAGATCGGGCTCCGGACGCTCATGTGGCACTTCCGAGGAGGAAGTCCATCCTGTTCGGCGAATGACTCTGGCGCATCGTACTGCATCAGCAGCAGCAATCTCAGCAGCAGTTGACGCCACAATGGGACAAAGAACTGTTATAAATCGGTTACTCCAAGGCAGCTCGGACCCAGACGCCGTTTGGCGTGCATTCCACTGACCGACCCCACACCGACTCCCGTGGTGTCAAGCGAGAGCTCATTGGAAGACAGGGTGTAGGTCTCTTGAGTTTTCGAATGAAAGCTGGTTCTGCCTCGGTTTCAGTGGTGTCCGTGTGTTCGTTAGGAGCAGGCCAGATGAGAGTCTGCTGCCACCCTGTGTGCATATGAGACACACTGTATCTACACCTGGAGCTGTAGTCTGGGGTGCGATTTCGTATAACAGCAGGAGCACTTTTGTGGTTATCCCACGCACTCTGACTGCAAATTTGTACGTCGATCTGGTAATTCCACCTGTTGTGCTGCCATTCCAGGAGCTGTTTTCCAACAGGATAACGCTCGCCCACATACTGCAGTTGTACCTCAACATGCTCTACAGAGCGTCGAAATGTTGGCTCGGCCTGAGCGATCACCAGATCTGCTTCCAATCGAGCACGTATGAGACACCCAGAAACAGCATTAACGTCCCTGTGTTGACCGACCAAGTGCGTCAGGTATGGATCTGCATCTCACAAACTGACATCAAGCACCTGTACAATGCAATGCATGCACGTTTGCATGCTTGTATCCATATTTCTGACGGTTACACCGGTTATTAATGAACCAGCATTTCACATTTGCAATGGGTTATCTCGCGCTTACATTGTACTGTGACCTTGCGAAGTTAATCACTTAAATATGTTACCTAGACAGGTGTATTCCCTAAATTTCATTACTCTGCATTATTTTTTGCTGCAGTGATTTTCTTCTGTTGTTGTATAGTCTTCTGAAACGTTGTAGAAAATATCTGCTGCTTTAAACGGTAGAGCATGTTGAGTTACAACAGCAGTATGTGGACGAGCGTTATCCTGTTGGAAAACAGCTCCTGGAATGCTAGCACTGTAGTTCGATTTGTTCAAAAATGGTTCAAATGGCTCTGAGCACTATGGGGCTTAACATCTATGGTCATCAGTCCCCTAGAACTTAGAACTACTTAAAGCTAACTAACCTAAGGACAGCACACAACACCCAGCCATCACGAGGCAGAGAAAATCCCTGACCCCGCCGGGAATCGAACCCGGGAACCCGGGCGTGGGAAGCGAGAACGCTACCGCACGACCACGAGATGCGGGCACTTCGATTTGTGTCAGATTTCTCTCACATATGAGTCGAGTAATGTCTACTTGACGAAATACGCGTCAAAAACGTCTTCATTTACATGAAATGTAGTAAGCCTGTAAGCTACTCCGGCAACATCGGTCTCTGTAACGTGGAACAAATCGGCAACACCTAAACGGGCCTCCAGATAAATGTGCACCGTTATTGCGGTGGCAGCAGGAGCCTAGCGTCTGTCACACAGCGCTGCAGTGCCCGATTCCTAGGGCGTAACATATGCGGAGCAGGCAGAAATGACGGGAAACACGAGCTTGCTACGTCGCGCGTTTTGTAGCACACACGGCCCAGTTGCCGCCGCGCGCAGCCATTTAGACTGTCAGTGGGACGTATTGGCTGGGCGCCCACCTCGAGAGGCGAGCAGGCGTTTGGGGCAGAGCGGAAGAAAATGGGGAGAGAGGAAGAAAGGAAGAGAAGTAATAGAAGATGAGTAGCGAGACGGGGGGGAAACGGGAAAAAAGCAACAGGGCGGACGCTGCGGAAGTGCTCTAAATCTTAAACCTGAACTCTGGAATTTCACCTGCTCAGTGGTGCGTTAAAACATTTACGGCCGCGTTTAGTGGAGTGTAAGCATTCATCATAGTGCGGAGCGAGGCAGTCCTTGCGTCCTGGAAAAAAGCGTGTAGCGCATTCGCATAAAGCTATCTTGACTTCTTGGAGGATAAGGTAATTGCAAGTGGAGGCGTTCTTTCTAATTTGGACTTCACAGTGTCCTGGAATCGTTTTTTTTACAGTGTCATTACAGTCGATGATCTTTCACGGTAGTCGAGAACTGTCATTAATACGACAGAAATGACGAGAAGGACAATCCGTCCATTTTGATGAAGGGATCCTATTCTACTGATATTGTTACGTAGAAGAAGGTGTAATTAGATGAATGACGAACACTAACCTTACTTACTGAAGGTTTATTGAGCACTTGCACATACAAGAGCGCGGAGCGAACTGCCTCCGGCCAAAACACATACGGTATATGTACAGTTACAGAACATTCCAGTACAATGATACTTCAAATTTGTAGATTCTTCTAGAATGTACTCGAACCGAATATAGAAATTAAAATTTTACAGTTTTTTTTGTAACCATGTATGTTTATTTAAATATATTATCAACAATACATTTAAAAACCATTTCATTCTATTAACCTGTCATATTCCTAGTATTGGTTAACATTACTGTCATTTTATAGGTTTTCGTTTGTGTATTCTTTTCTTCTTCGTTTTTCTCTTATTGTTGTCCCTTAAACCCTTTTACATGGCCAATTGTCGTCTTTTTTGGGTAAAACATTGCAGGACAGGCATAATAATTTATATGTAGCATCGACACATTGATTTTGAGTTCAAATTTGCGTATGTCATGCACTTGTGCTGCCACAGGCACATTGTGCATTCTGGTTTGATCTCTTCCTCTAGTTTACACTGTTAGGTCGGTCAGTATGAGGGAAACATCACCATGATAGTTGGAGCAGAAGTGGATGAAAACTTTTTTACATATACTACAGATTATACATAAACTGAAGAAGAGAGAAAAATTAGGTCATATTATATAAGAGAAGCAGAGAAGAAAGTGTGAGTAAACAGTATAAATTTTATAGGGCACATAGTAAAGGAAATCATTACAAAAAATTATGAGTAGTTGGCACTTTCCACTAAGTAATGCTTGTACCCTAGACACAGGTGAGTTCTGAACTCACGACCCTTCATGCAACAGTCTAGTATCATAACCACTACACCACGGTGACTGTGCTTTCTGAGACAATATTATTTCACTGTCTCGGCTTCTGAGTACGCCTTCTCTCCTCTCAAAACCCCTACCCCGCCCCCATCCCCGAGAGGTAAGTAAGGTAGACTGGAGCACATTACGTGGATTTATTTTCTGAATTTTTTAAACTGCTTGGCTATATTTACCGTTTTTAAGGTTGTTTGGTCTAATAACATTGTTATAAAAGCGTAATTTGGTATATATGCTTCTAACTCAAAATTGACTTTTACACTGAGGAGACAAAAGTCATGGGACGCTTTTTAATATCGTGTCGGACCTTCTTTTGCCCGGTGTAGTGCGACAACTCGACTTGGCGTGGACTCGACACGTCGTTGCAAGTCCCCTGCAGAAATATTGAGCCGTCCGCAAGTGCAGGATTTGCCGGTGCAGGATTTTGTGCACGAGCCGACTTCTTGATTATGTCTCATAAACGTTTGATAGGATTCATGTTGGGCGACCGAGCGAGGTGGCGCAGTGGTTAGACACTGGACTCGCATTCGGGAGGACGACGGTTCAATCCCGCGTCCGGCCATCCTGATTTAGGTTTTCCGTGAATTCCCTAAATCACTCCAGGCGATTGCGGGGATGGTTCCTCTGAAAGAGCACGGCCGACTTCCTTCCCCATCCTTCCCTAATCCGATGAGACCGATGACCACGCTGTCTGGTCTCCTTCCCCATATCAACCAACCATGTTGGGCGATCTGGACGGCCAGCTCGTTCACTCGAATTATACAGAGTGTTCTTCAAACCTGTCGCGAACAGTTGTGGCCAGGTGACATGATACTTTGTCATCCATAAAAATTCCATCGTTGTTTGGGAACATGAAGTTCAAAAATGGCTGCAATTGGTCTCTCCAGGTAGCTGAACATAGCCGTTTCCAGTCAGTGATCAGTTCAGTTGGACAAGAGAGCCCACTCCATTGCATGTAAACACAGCCTACACTATTATGGAGCCACCAGTAGCTTACACAGTGTCTTGTCCTACCATCAGGTAGGATAAGAGCTAGGTCGTTAAGTGTGGCCACTGTGTTGTCCGTGGTGAGAGGTAATCCCTGAAATTCGGTATTCTCAGCACACACTGAATATCGAATTACCTAACGATTTCCGAAATGGGATTTCCCATGCGCCTAGCTCCAACTACCATTTCGCGTTCAAAGGCTCTTCCCGTTGCACCTTAAGTGGCTCCGGAACGCCCTATACTTGCAATGTTAAAATAACGCTTATAAATTACATCTTTCCTCACAAAGTATTTGAGGTAGGAAGTTGAACTTTTTACAGATTATTTATTGGAATATGGGCTACAACTTAACACAGAGATTTTACAAAATTTTAGTTCAGTTATTAAAGATGATTTTTTTTCAATTGTAATGAAAATTCACAACATTTTTTTGCAATTTTTTATTTATATATTCAAAAAATACAGTTTTTTGCAAAAAGGCTGTGTTAAATTATGCAGAAGGTACTGCGTAACATTTACTGAAAGTTTGAAACAAATATGTGTGGAAGATCCTTAGAAAACATGTAATTAGTATGAGAAAATAAAAGTTTTGGGAATCGAGCGACAAAGATTGGATTAACTTTTTAGTGCATTCCAGGTCCATAGGATGGATTATCTTCATCCTCTGCAAACTCCTCCTCCAGTTTCCTCTTGTTCCTCCTCCTGTTTACTTTTGCTTGTATTTCTAGACTCTTTACAGCCCTGTCTGCCGCCCGAAGGCGTTCCTTGTCTAAAGCAAGCATCGCTCGTACCATGTTAGAACCTATCTTCATTCCCATATTTGGCTTTCCAACATTTCTCCTTTTCTTAAAAGCCTTCAGAGGATTTCTAATAACTTTACTTTTACTCATTATTATACTCCAACAAAACAGAGACTCAAGAAACAGAATTAATTACGAATATTTTCGAGATAACGACAGAGTAACATGAAACAATCGACAATCACACCAGCGATATATATTGAACTATCACAGGTTAGCCACAACACATACTTTATCTCACATCACTAAAATGTACCTGATGAACACGGACGTTAATAATAACACCATTTGACAGCAGTTTAACAGCGCCACAGTGGGTCACGTCCATGTAGAACACATTTCAAAAAAAATTTAAAAATAGTTGTAGTCTTCGGAATTGAATAAATTATATATCTATTAAAAGGTAATAGTCTGCAGATTCAGAAAACGCAAAAAAGTAAAAATTGAACTTTTCATGATTTTGAGCCTTTCCAGAGCCCCTTAAGTGAAGTCTATTGGCCACTGCGTTGTCCGTGGTGAGAGGTAATCCCTGAAATTCGGTATTCTCAGCACACTCTCGACACTGTAAATCTCTGAATATCGAATTACCTAACGATTTCCGAAATGGGATTTCCCATGCGCCTAGCTCCAACTACCATTTCGCGTTCAAAGGCTCTTCCCGTTGCGCCTTAATGGCGTCGGAAACCTTTTCACATGAATTACCTGAGAACAAATGACAGTTTCGCCAATGCATACACCTTGTGCATGCGATACTGCCGCCATCCGTATACGTGCATATCGCTACGGCGTGACATTTGTCACATAGTGTAGAGTGCAAAGTAATTTTGTTTAGGATCAAGTCGGGCGCTTAAACGTGTCCGGGGTGTGGGGCATTTACGCACCTTTCCGGAGCACGTTTACTCATATCACATAACCCAGTAAAGTGTAAAAAACACACTGCTGATTTTCTTCGCGATAAGCAAAATTACAGTCTTTCTTACACCAATTAACATGTTAAAAATAATAATTTTACTGGCATTAAACACTTTTTTTGGCAACTTCAACCTGCCAGCATGATATGGCCGAAGTAGATGTTTGAATGTTGTTCATATTTGCAGATGACTGCATGTTAATTAAAGGCCTATTCACTATCATTGTCCGAGGTGCAATTTATACACAGAGAGAATAATGTGTTTTCTGTGGCACAGTCGTCGGAAGCTCACGTTTACAATTTTCATCCTTTTCGTCTGATTGCTGCAGGTTATAAGAGAAATGAAGAAGAACTGTGTGGAACACTCGTAGAGGCGGGAGTGGTTGCTAAAAACAGGCCGTTTGAAAGGGCTAGATTGTGAGAGGATGTTGAGGGGAAGGAGGAGATAAAAGATAATAGACGTCATAAAGGGAAGCGGAAATTACGTGGACCCAAGGAGGATGGCAGAGCATTGAGAGTTACCATATGAAAACCTGCCTTTGGGAAAAACACTAATTATGACGTCAGAAGTAGACCTATCCGCTTTTTTCCTTGTTCCCGCTTTTACCAATTTCTTGCACTTACCGGTCTTTGCTCTCACAGAATTTATTCTTTCTACATGAGATTCCCTTGATTCAAACAGCCTTTCTACCTTTTATTCTCCAGTGCCCTAATTTTTTAGATGGCGTTTCGAACTGAGTGGTGTATCAGTTAGGATGGCAACGTAACATAGTGCTTAGTCGTGCCACAACGGAACTTCGTAAAAGTGGTCTATCGCCATGTTTGAACTGGTTTCTAACCTATGGCAATAACTGTCAGTCAGTCGAACTATACGAATGTACCTTATAAAGCACAATAGTCCCTTGCAAACGAACATGTATTTATGTATTTTCACTTCTAAAAGGTATGCTGCCTAGGAACTTCGATATTTGAGTAACAAATTTACTCACTTATCACAAAAAGACAGCTATAATCTTTGCGCAGAGCCGTTCACTCAACTGGTGCTGTGACGTTCGTGAGAGTCCTCTGTATTGATGTCAGTACCAATCTTCCACTGTCGGCAGCGCTCCAGCAAGAGTGGTTACCGAGGAAAGCGTTCTGCGTGAACGTTCCCCGTTTGCGAACGTGTCCCAGTCTTCCCTACCTGTAGGAGAGAATACGAGAAGCATTTTATTTCGTTTTATTTTAGCCTTTGCCTGACACATTTCGTCAGATACGACTTTAGCAGCAACTCTGCCGTATTATGGTAGATATTGTCTCAAACAGAGTAAAGCAATCTTCCACCAGTAGTGCGATGCAAAGTAAACTTGCTAAAAATAGATAATAAGTCATATTAAAACAACCTTATAGAACAAAAAATATGTTCACGCATGCCAGTATTCGTCAAACTTATACGCTGAGCCTGTAGAAAAATCTTAGACTGTGAGGAATCCATAATAAATAAAAAGAGACACTATGAGGTGATTTAAGATGAATTAAAGACTTTTTTGTTTTGTTTCAGTTACTGTTTACGGGTTTAGTATGGCAAATTTCAGCAACACGCTGCCGTTCTTGTGTGTTTGATTACTGCCGTGCATTAAAGTTCCACATCTCAAGCCCGACCTCCCTTGCCTCATGTACCTTCGAGAATTAACGATGAGGATGTCTCGTCTAGACTCGTGCTTGCATTAGCGATACACATCCGTGCTGGTTCTGCATGTTCTCTAGTGTCGTCTTGTAGTTTTTTTTTACTCCTGGAATGCGTCAAAGAACTTCCTGGATCAATCTGCATGCTTTCCCCGGGCCAAATGTCTTGCAAATCTCACCTTCATTTTCATTATCGTCATAATCTGTACCTAGGAGAAAATCTGTCATTACAGCGTTCGCTGTTGTCTCCCTTAGCGTGTCAAATGTTGCCAGAAGCTGAGGATATTATTCATAAATTGTCACTTATGTGGAAAGTATCGGCTGCTCTACAAGAGCAATGAATATCCACATATCCTGTATAAAATAAGGATAACTGTCAAATAAAAATTGTTTCTATTTGATTTTGAAGGACATTCTGTCGTGTCTTACTAGGAGACAATCGGACACTTTTATGGGTGGATATCTTGCTCCTTTCTATACTAAAGTCTAGTCGTAAGTATTGAAGATCATAGCTTTTCAGTATATGAAGTATACAGACCACTGATTGCATAAGTTTAATGTAAACGTCAAGTAATTTATGTGACTTTTTTCTGAAGAAGATACTCTTAGTGTTATCGAAACCTGATCAGAGTTTTCACATTAAACGTATGAAACAGGTTGGCTGTATATTTCATAATTGAAAATTTGTTTCACGGTTACTGCTCAGCCATGTTTAAAATTGTGTAATTATTCATAGCTTTACATTTACAAAAGCAGTATTTTTTGCCGTCCTTAGTGCATGTTTACGATAAGATTCGTAAAGAAGTAAATATATTGGAAAAACAGTTGCTACTTAATCACTTGTTTACAGAAGGATTGGGACTTCGCGTGATCTTTGTCTTCAAGCTAGCTCTTCAGCTGCCTTCAGTTCCAAATTTCCCTCGAGAGAAATTTTTTTTGTGATGTCGGGGCTAGAACCCGGATCCTCCCTGCTGCTGTCAAGACACACTGACCGTTCGATTGTCGGAGCACAGACAAAATGTCAGTACCAGTCTCAGCTGCTGCCACTTGTTCGTACTCTCAGGAATCTATCTCGGGAAGACTTGTGGGGCTAAGTACGCTCATTTGCAGTAAATTTATGGGGATTTATGCAATATGTGTATGTGTATGTGTGGCTCGGTGTGTCGCAGTCGGAATCCAAAGGTCTCGAATTCGTTCTCTGGTCAGCACAAGGATTTTTATCTCTCACTTAGGATATTTTTCACCTCTGGCAAGAATTATTGGTTTGAAAAACGCCGAGTTGCACTCTGTTTCGGAGTGCAGGTACCCCTATAAATGGCTGGATAAGTTCGTCCAAAGGTCGGAGAAACGAAACGTCAAACCACCTCAAACAGGACCATGCACAGAAAGACACTGTGGTATTCAAGCCAATCTCCGGTTTCATGACAGCTTTACTTTTTTCATCTAAAATATACGACTTCCATGGCACGTTGCTTGACATGTATAATCTTTCTTTCCAAACTACGAGAGGACTTTAAAAAGTAAGTTACTCATTATTATGGCAGTTCAAGTAATTTTAAGATCAATCTGACATTACGTGCCATTGATCGCCACAGAAAAAAAAAAAAAAAAATTAAAAGGAAGGTGGTATAACTTACAGCCAGTTGGAAGCCTTTCGAGTTGCCGCAGATCGCATGGTTAATGTCGTACTATCTCAGTCAGTATAACAATGCCAGAACTTCCTAACGCGGAAAAATCATAGATTACTGGGAAACGAAGGATCTCAACATCAGTAAAATGGTTCAAATGGCTCTGAGCACTATGGGACTCAACATCTTAGGTCATAAGTCCCCTAGAACTTAGAACTACTTAAACCTAACTAACCTAAGGACATCACACACACCCATGCCCGAGGCAGGATTCGAACCTGCGACCGTAGCAGTCCCGCGGTTCCGGACTACAGCGCCAGAACCGCTAGACCACCGCGGCCGGCTCAACATCAGTAGCCAACAGCTTCTATCACTTGTCATTTTCCGAAAGCAATAGTTCTGATAGGCGGAACGTGAAATCTATCTACCTCATACCTGCCTTCTTCTGCTTAACTGTAATATGTGTGCCATTTGTTTTGAAACCTCTATGATACATTCAAGCGCCACGTATTAGCCCTGTGCGGTAGAGATTTCACGTGTCCCTAATGATTTCTTGCTGGTGAGAAATCTTTAAAGTCAGACATTTTACAGCAGTTTACTGGATTTTCGATCTGATAAAGCGAAGAAGTGATACAAAGAAGCAGGGCTGACTTTAAGAACCGGTTGCGAAGCAGTAAATCTGCAGACTCTGATTTAAATACCCGCTAATTGCGGAACGCATTTCGTGTGCTGTGGGCCAGGGCAGTTCTTGAGTCGTTAAACACACTTTGTGCGCGGAGCGAAGTACCCGCGATTCCGTCCTGAAGAAACACGGCTTCGCTTCAGATACGGTTCCTGGACTGAAATGAAGCACTCGTTGTAAAGTTAAGTGCACCTGTCTTTCGACTTCGTAGGTGAAAGAACAATCGTAAATAACTTCAAGAGTCAAGAACGCAGTTCGCTTAATGTAACCTTTTTTTATTAAGTTTTTTAGAAAAAGGTTTTTGCTGAAAGGCAAGGAGATATTTACGAGTATGTCAGAATTGCAGAAACTATGCATCTAGCTTTGCTTGCAAGAGGTAATTTATTTTCTCGACGAAGTAAATCAAAGTCAATATTAAAACTCTCTATTCTTTTGAAATGAATTGCAAATCGTCGTTTTCATCTTTTATCAAGCAGATACGCCGACAACTGACGAAAATAAAGAACAAATGCGAATAAGAATAAACAGACAAAAAAAAATTGACTACAGATCAACACATTGGACACTTGATTATCATAAATTTTGTATATATATGAAATAATGAACTCTGTCAGCTGCTTTCCGGAAAGACGTTGCGTTATTTTCGCTTGTCTGTACTACCACCTTGGCATTTTGAATTACTTGTGACACGAAGAAGGAAAATTGTAAAAATATTCTTGACTAATGCCTATTTTCATACTAATATTATAAATGGGAAAGTAAATCTGTTACATTTACGCGAACAAACCGTTGAATCGATTTTTATGAAAGTTATTAAGGTGGTAGCTTGAACACTGACGAACATAGGCTACTTTAGAAAGCAAGAAAGTAATAAGTATTATCGATACTTTTAAATATGGTATACATTGCTGTTTATCGATTACAGTATTCGATGACATTGAGAATCCAATGTATACTCGTGCGTACGGTTTCCGAAATTAAAAAAAAAAATTGCTACACTAAACCGCCTTGAGAAGCTAGACACTTTTTCGGTGAAATATTGTCGAAATACAATAATAAAATTCGCCGTTAAGCCATATTTAAGACTACTGTGTTTGGGAAGACTTAAGAAACATATTATTAATGTTATTTATTTTACTGTATGCCTCGCAAACATGTCTGATTTAGCATATAGTTGTAAGACAGCTCGAGCTGCAAAAGCTCCTCGAACCCAACAGATCTCGGAGCAATATGATATCCAAACTTAGATGCAGAACGTTATGCGGCCGTAAGAGCTAGACATACATCAGAGAAGTCACAAGCCCGTCGCAGTTTTAAACTCTGAGATCACGCGTCTCTTCAGCTTCTTCAGCCGCTTGCAGACTCACTACAACAAAGGGACGGGTGTCTTTACACGTAGAACACTGGGGACTTTTAGTGATGCTGCATCTGATTATGATCTACTAGCTGATTATGTTAATCATCGATTAGTCGTTTTAGGAACATTCAGCATATAGCAAAATAATAGAAACACAATCGCTATGTACCTATACACAGGCAATTATACATTTAGACATATACACATAGGTCTGCATACCCAGACTACCCAGATATTTAGAAACTGTTAGCTCACTCTTCATCATTCATCATAGTAAAACAAACTACTGGTATGGAGGGCACAGCCATGACTTACAGCTAGTAAGATATATTTGGATTCCTTGGAGTTCAAATTCCTGGAAACGAAGTGAGATTTCGTTAGCCTGATTGATGAAACAACAACCTGCGTAGTTCGGAAGGTTCAAGACCGTCATTCTCACCACAGCTGCATTCATTCTTAATTGACCCTTCATCCTCCTATTGCGTTGTCTCTTAGTGATACCCCGGCAAAGTACATTTATTCAGAATACTGAGTTGGCAGCTCTGTTTCTCCTAACACTTCAAATTATAGTTCAAGACAAAAGCGATTATATGTTTGGTTGTGTGTTGAAGCACTGTGAGAAGTATCTTGATAGTTCATATAGTAGAACACGACCTGAAGACGCTAATCTTAATAGAGAAAATGTAAAGAAGAGAGGCTAATGTAGTCATGGTTTCATTTAGTAGGCACGAGAGCGTTGCAGAAATGCTCATTAAGCGTCCAGTGGCAGAGACTACTACAGAGGCATTACGCGTCACGGCTTTTACTGCCAAAATTGCACGAACTTGCTTTCCAAGAGGCGCTGAGCTAGGTAATATACCTCCCGCAAACATCTCGCGAAATGATCACAACGGTAAAATAAGAGGAATTTGAGCTCACACGAAGGCTTGCCGCCAATCGTTCATCTCCAGGCATCGTTCGTAAACGGAACAGATAGGCCTAAAGGTAGAATTGATAATGGTACCACAAGTACCTAGCGGTATACTCGATAAAGTGGTTTGCGGAGTATAAATATGGATAGTAGGAATCCTCCCAGCGGTCGGAATTTAGCATGAGGAATGCGTTTGCAGCAAAGACTAATATCGTTCAGTGTGTAACGTACACACTTACCGGAGTTATGACGTGACAGTATACTTCTTAGATGACTCCTGTGGTGCATACCGTCCACTACAGTGAACAGCTGTTAACAGTCACTTCTTTGTCGTTTCCAGTCGGACCTGAGGCTACAAAAAAAATGGTTCAAATGGCTCTGAGCACTATGGAACTTAACTGCTAAGGTCATCAGTCCCCTAGAACTTACAACTACTTAAACCTAACTAACCCAAGGACATCACACACATCCATGCCCGAGGCAGGTTTCGAACCTACGACCGTAGCGGTCGCGTGGTTCCAGACGGTAGAACCTAGAACCGCTAGGCCACCTAGGCCGGCTGTTTGAGGCTACAAATGGGCACAATCCACTGCAGTGGGTACTTACTACTGGTGCTGTGCCGTGCAAGCATTTCCAGCCTCCAGCCTCCTGACTGATTAAAAATCACAACAAAGGGACCATTAAAAACTGTCCACAGGGTTAATTCCAAAGGCTAAAGACATTCACACTTCGTTACGCAGGTAGCTTTGCTAGAACTTTCTCGTCAGTTGGAGTTGCAGCTTAGAGAACACAGTTCGTCGTAAAGTATTTAATAATGTGACTGTTTCATCTTAAGCTACATATCTGCTTACTTTCCAGTTTCGCCCGATCATCCGAGTGAGATTTTGAGAAAAAGAAAGCAGAAAAAAGAAAAAAAGTAGTCCTTTCATTCAGTGGTAACCATACACCGAAATATGGCAGAATAACCACTCGTCGTCTCGCGGTAACATTCTCGCTTCCCGAGCACGGGGTCCCGAGTTCGCTTCCCAGCGGAGTCAGGGATTTTCGCCTGACTCGAGACGACTGGATGTTGTTGTGTTGTCTTCATCATCATCATTCATCCTCATTACGGTCGGAGGAAGGCAATGGCAAACAACCTCCACTAGGACCTTGTCTAGTACGGCGGTGAGGGTCTCCCGCACCGTTCCCCCAAGGAGTATGGCACTTCAGTATCATCAATGTCATAACATACCTGTTATAGTCGTGAAAGGAGGTACCAGTCGCAAAGTCGCAATACTAGTAACAGTCCGTTATGTCCATATCCTTGCGACAATAAGTTTGTATCTGTGACGTCATGAGGCTGTCGGACGTGTCATGGGTGCTCGATAAGCTTAGTAGGTGATAATAAAACAACGGCGTGTTAACAGTTGCACCGTAGACGTAACTAGGCATCTCAATCTGCATGTTTACTGCCCATAAAATTCAGTGTTGTTTTTCTACAGCGCCTAAGCATGGCGCTTACTGTCGCGATACATAGGCGAGTAATGGAGTCAGTAATTAGCTCGTATAGTGTACTAGGTGTTCAAATAATTAACGTAAATCACCTCTTCCACTTTGCTGTAAAACACACACACACACACACACACACACACACACACACATATATATATATATATATATATATATATATATATATATATATATATATATATATACACACACAAACACGTCTCACTGATATGAGGACATTACAAATTCTAGCAAGGCGAAGTCAAAATTACAGAGTGAAATTTCTGAATTTTTTTCCTATCACGGAAAGCTGAGCATTGCGATTTAGTCACTCGTTTCTTGATCTAAGTATAATCAGAAATGAATATCACGCAAAGTACGCGCCTACGGAATATAGGAACGAATGTTGTATGTCCCAGCAAACAGAAGACAGAATGTCGTTTATAACGGGGAGGTATCGTTAGTACGGCCATGAAGCGTCCGCGGTAACTCAGATAAGGCCGGCCGGTGTGGCCGAGCGGTTCAAGGCGCTTCAGTCTGGAACCTCGCGTCCGCTACGGTCGCAGGTTCGAATCCTGCCTCGGACATGGATGTGTATGATGTCCGTAGGTTAGTTAGGTTTAAGTAGTTCTAAGTTCTAGGGGACTGATGACCTCAGATGTTAAGTCCCATAGTTGCTCAGAGCCATTTGAACCATTTTTGAACTCAGAACACTTTGCAGAGGTTGGCCACGGACAGTCGATTGGCCACAGACAGTCTGAAAAGCTTGGAAGGGTGTGGCAGGGTATGTTTCGCTGAGAAATAATTGTTAAGAAAAAATTCGATAAGTTGCCCCGCTTCCGATTTAGTTGAGACTGAAGTTAGCCAGTCAGGTCGATACATGCGCGGATTCAAGCAGCCTGCCAGTGCAATTAATGTAGTTATTCTCACACCGTAGGCGGTAGCTCTCGAGGCTGTTCAACCATTGCCGGCCGCGGTGGTCTCGCGGTTCTAGGCGCGCAGTCCGGAACCGTGCGACTGCTACGGTCGCAGGTTCGAATCCTGCCTCGGGCATGGATGTTTGTGATGTCCTTAGGTTAGTTAGGTTTAAGTAGTTCTAAGTTCTAGGGAACTGATGACCACAGATGTTAAGTCCCATAGTGCTCAGAGCCATTTGAACCATTTTTTGCTCAACCATTGGCTCGGGTTTGATCCATGCTACCGTGCTATGTCCAATTTTTTTTTATAACTCTCGTGTTCGGTGTTATGAAATTAGACGACCAACACGTTTGGGGACACCGTTTATGGTGGGTAGCTTCGATTTGCGCGCACAACGCCAATTCGTGGCAGGCTTTTCGAGAATGATGATTAGTTAGTTTTCAAGCTGGAACGTTTCCTGAACATCGAAACTGCATACATCTGCAACTGACAAGGAACCCATGAGTGCGAGGTCGAAAGTTCAATCTTTAGTAAGGCCCATTCCAAAGTGTTGTGTTAACAGTTATGACAGGAAAGATATTAGCTGCTAATGACTCACCATGTGCATCATGAGGGTGGCTGGAAGTGAGTATCGGGGAGGTGCAGAGATTAATCTTCTATAGAATGTACGTATTACACTTCACGAAATGGACATCATAAACCTTCAAAAAATTTTCAAAACAAACCGTTAACTTGCATCATGAACATTGAATGAGAAACAGCGCGTCACAGTGATGACGAAAGTTTGCACCCTTTAAGATCGAAGGCGAACTCATTCGGAGTTACAAACCGTGCAGAATGTTCAGCTATGTATCCATTCTTAAAGACTGCATACAAGTCACGTTCGTGTAACGGGATGATGAAAACAGACGGAATGTGACGGCATGCAACTGAATTTTAAACAGTCTGTCGTGGTGCTTATCGTGATACTGGCACGGCACGGAAGAAACAAACATCCAGAGGCTGAATTTGTCCAGTCGTTTCCGGTGGCATGAAGTGTAATGTCACACACTTTTCAGGAGAGATCGTTTGCTCTAAAGGAGTATGGTTTTTATAAGCTGACCAAAAGTTATTCTGACCAGCTATTGACCAAAGGCAGCACTCATACCATAGTTGTAGTTCTCTTACGCCCACTTTCTCACTCTTGCATGCTGTGACGTAAATGTCCCCACTGCCCCTGAAAGATAAGGCACGCGAGAAAGAATCGTCGGCTGCACAGCGCCTCCAACCGTTTCGCAGCACAATAAATAACTTTCCAGCCAGTTTATCATCCAGATAACCAATCGGCGAAATTGTATAGAAATGCGGTAAGGTATTGATGTTAGTTGATTTTGATACAACTCTCTTGGTATCTGAAATTCCATATGCATTCGCTCTTCAAATTCCGATTGATCTGAATTGAAAACAGTTTCCTTACTGAACGATGGGATAAGTTTGTTTATCTCATTTCCAAATTTTCTGGCCGCTTTCGCAGCTTGCTGTGGATCATTGAGTCGACGCTTTGTTTGAAATTTCGTTTTCTTACGTCGTCCAATACTGCAGCATCGTTTACAGTTAGACATTCTTCCACTTCCTCTCTTGAAGTCGCTGTAAAATGATGTGCGTAACGTAATAGCTCACTATGATGCACATCCTGTAAATTCTATCGAACATCCTTGAAAAGAGCAGTCATCATTTTTTGTAACAAGTGCGCCTTTTCCTCAGTTGAATATTCGTAGTTTTCCTAATGCACCACACGATCATATTGCGGTGGACTTCTTTGACATCTGTTCATAACTTCTTTTTTGCTATACTGCTGATGACGTTCCATGTATGTAATTATTTTTAATAGTCGCGCCTTGGACAACGACTGTTCTTAACTACTTTTCACAGGAGACGTGATTTGTGGCTTCCTGTCCGGCAAGGAGGATGAACTAAAATGGTTCAAATGGTTCAAATGGCTCTGAGCACTATGGGACTTAACATCTATGGTCCTCAGTCCCCTAGAACTTAGAACTACTTAAACCTAACTAACCTAAGGACATCACATAACACCCAGTCATCACGAGGCAGAGAAAATCCCTGACCCCGCCGGGAATCGAACCCGGGAACCCGGGCGCGGGAAGCGAGAACGCTACCGCACGACCACGAGCTGCGGACAATGAACTACAATGCTCGACACCTGTTTCGTTACCACTTTCACATGTTAAGCATCATTGTACTCCTCATGTATACTGTCCGCTTAGTCGACTGTATACGCATCTTGCAGAAACTCTAACATTTTATCCGCCACTTCTTTCTCACTCTGCGAAATTCCTTTTTGTTCCTTTCTGACGGACTGTCAAGTTCGGCAGTCGTTGTCATAGATATGACGCGATGTTTGCTTTGTCTATCGTCATTGCTCTGCTTTGTATCAACACCGGGGTCAGCGATTTTCTCTGCCTCGTGATGACTGGGTGTTGTGTGATGTCCTTAGGTTAGTTAGGTTTACGTAGTTCTAAGTTCTAGGGGACTGATGACCATAGATGTTAAGTCCCATAGTGCTCAGAGTCATTTGAACCATTTTTTTTTGTATCAACACCACTAGCACTGCAGCATTGCTGCGTTACTCGTCGACTAAGAAGTTCAACTACGCTCCGTAACCTCGTGCTGTGCTCAATATTGGTGTAGTGTCCAGCACTACTACGTCTCCGCATCGAGCAGCGTCGCCCTCCACTATGCGCGGCCGAGAAACGGATCGTTGGCCGCATTTCCCCGTGAGCTGCATTGGCGCACGCGTGGTTCAATTCACAGCCCTTGCCCACCCATAACACTCAGCGATTGGCCGCCCAGAATATGCAGCGAGTCCAGCCGTCGGTTCCGTTAACTACGGAGCCTTACGTACTGCTGTTCCAGACGTCTACAATCCAGTTCTCATCGTGCTGTGTTCTTACTCCACATCTAGGAAGTGCTACGCTGCGTGGACTTGCTGATCGATGTTGATTTGGCTCCGCTCTGGATTTAGAATCCGAATGTTATACTGGAACTACAACGTTCCCTACTCTTAGTACGTCACCGACTTGTGATTTCCGCCGTAATTCTGCTTATATGATGTCCATAAATTGTTAAACAGCTTGACGTTTGGTATTAGAAATATTTTGTACCAGTGCTGTGACAATCAACAGTAGAACGGTGGTATACACTGAAGAGCGAAAGAAACTGGTACACCAGCCTAATATCATGTAGGGCCCCAGATAGCACGCAGAAGTGGCACAAGACAACGTGGAGTGGACTCGACTAATGTATGAAGTAATGCTGGAGGGAATTGGCAACACGAATCCTTCACGGCTGTCGATAAATCAGTAAGAGTGCAAGCGGGTGGAGATCTCTTCTGAACAGCACGTTGCAAGGCATTCCAGATATGCTCAATATGTTCATGCCTGGGGTATTTCGTGGCCAGCGAAAATATTTTAACTCAGAAGAGTGTGAATATAATACAGGGTGATTCAAAAAGAATACCATAACTTTAGGAATTTAAAACTCTGCAACGACAAAAGGCAGAGCTAAGCACTATCTGTCGGCGAATTAAGGAAGCTATAAAGTTTCATTTAGTTATACATTTGTTCGCTTGAGGCGCTGTTGACTAGGCGTCAGCGTCAGTTGATGCTAAGATGGCGACCGCTCAACAGAAAGCTACTGTAACTGGACTACAGTATCTGGAGGTGTTAGAGAATTGGCTGTTCCCTCAGCTCGAACAAGAAGCACAACAATTCATATTTCAGCAGGATGGAGCGCCACCACATTGGCACTTATCTGTCCGTAACTACCTGAACGTCAACTACCCGAGCCGATGGATCGGACGCCAGGCAGCCCGTGACAGAGCACTTCATCACTGGCCTCCAAGAAGCCCTGGTCTTACCCCCTGCGATTTTTTCTTATGGGGGTATGTTAAGGATATGGTGTTTCGGCCACCTCTCCCAGCCACCATTGATGATTTGAAACGAGAAATAACAGCAGCTATCCAAACTGTTACGCCTGATATGCTACAGAGAGTGTGGAACGAGTTGGAGTATCGGGTTGATATTGCTCGAGTGTCTGGAGGGGGCCATATTGTACATCTCTGAACTTGTTTGTGATTGAAAAAAAAAACCTTTTTAAATACTCTTTGTAATGATGTATAACAGAAGGTTATATTATGTTTATTTCATTAAATACACATTTTTAAAGTTGTGGTATTCTTTTTGAATCACCCTGTATAATTTAAATTTTGATAAGAAAAATGTTATGTACTGTGACTGTGACTTCACTATTGGAAAAAAAGGTCAGAAGAGTGTTCCTGGAGCCACTATGTAGCAGTTAGGACTTGTTAGGTGTCGCATTGTCCTGCTGGAATTGCGCGCTAGTCCGTTCGAATGCACAATGGATATGAATGGATGCAGGTGATCGGGCAGGATGCTTATGTACGTGTCACCTGTCACAGCCGTATCTAAACGTATCAAGGGTCCCATATAACTCCAACTGCACACGCCCCCACACAACTGCAGAGCCTCCACCAGCCTGAACAGTTCCCTGCTGACATGCGGGCTCTATGAATTCTTGAGGTTGTCTCCATACCTTTGCACGTCCATCCGCTCGATACAATTTGAAACGAGACTCGTCCGACCAGGCAACATGTCTCAAGTCGGTGTCGACGGGCGCAGGCGAGGCGTAAACCTTCGTGTCGTGCTGTCATCAAGGGTACACGAGTGGGCCTTCGGCTCCTAAAGCTCAAATCGATGATATTTCGTTGAATGGTTCGCACGTTGACACTTGTTGGTGGGCCAGGACTGAAATCTGCAGCAATCTGAAGAAGGGGTGTATTTCTGTCACGTTGAACGATTCTCTTCAGTCGTCGTTGGACCCGTTGTAACAGGATCATTTTCCGGCCGCATTGATGTCGGAGATTTGGCGTCTTACCGGATTCCTGATATTCACAGTACACTCGTGAAATGGTCGTAATGGAAAATCCCCAGGTCATCGCTACCTCGGAGATGCGCCCACGATAACACAAAGTTCAAACTGACTTAAATCTTGATAACCTGCCATTTTAGCAGCAGTAACCGTTCTGACAACTGTGCCAGACTCTTGTTGTGTTCTGTAGGCGTTTCCGACCGAAGCGCCGTACCTGTCTACAAATCTGTGCCGGCCCCGGTGGCCGAGCGGTTCTAGGCGCTTCCGTCCGGAACCGCGCGACTGCTACGGTCGCAGGTTCGAATCCTGCCTCGGGCATGGATGTGTGTGATGTCCTTAGGTTCAAATGACTCTGAGCACTATGGGACTTATGTATGGTCATCAGTCCCCTAGAACTTAGAACTACTTAAACCTATCTAACCTAAGGCCATCACACAACACCCAGTCATCACGAGGCAGAGAAAATCCCTGTCCCCGCCGGGAATCGAACCCGGGAACCCGGGCGCGATGTCCTTAGTTTAGTTAGGTTTAAGTAGCTTTAAGTTCTAGGGGACTGATGATCTCAGATGTTAAGTCCAATAGTACTCAGAGCCATTTTTATTTTACAAATGTGTATTTAAATACGCATGCCTATACCAGTTTCTTTGGCAATGCAGTGTGTTCATTGCGTTATTCCTGATTATAACAATTGCGTCGCGCGGGATTAGCCGAGCGGTCTCAGGCGCTGCAACCATGGGCATGAGTGTATGTGTTTGTCCTTAGGATAATTTAGGTTAAGTAGCATGTAAGCTTAGGGGCTGATGACCTTAGCAGTTAAGTCCCATAAGATTTCACACACATTTGAACATTTTTTTAAATAACAATTGCATATCTCCACTGCCCCTCAGCCAATATTGTCGTTGGGCGATAGACAATATATGGGAAATTGAATGCCATAAACATCTTTGACCTCTTGCGAACTCAGATTCCTTGTGAGATCTCTAATTATTCGTCGTTGGGACAGTTGTATCACATTGACGGTTGAACATGTAGGGTAGCCGTGTACACTGTCACCATGTTTCATGAAAACATCTTGAGTTTGCGAAGTAATCTTGATTACTCATCATACAAATGTATACATCGCTGTTTGATTTTTGCTTCTCCGTTCATTGACGACCGGCCGGATTGGGTGACGGAACGAGTCACGGCCCGACAGTGGAATGCTGCGTGCCCTGTGACGGAACACCAGCTCCGAGCTTTGCGTGCTCGCGGTCGGATCACCCTTATCGCAGTGCCACGGACTGCCCAGCCCGCCGGCTTATCTGTGTGGGAGCTGCCGCGGGCCACGGGGACTCCCCGCGGAGCGCGCAGGCCGTCGCTCATGGCGGCGCGGCGTGCCCGCACGTAGGTGGCGCTGGCGCAGCTAGGGCGGGCGCGGGCGCAGCTAGGGCGGGTCTCGAGCCAGGTAACGCGATACAGCGCCGCGCGCCACTCACAAATCCTGCCGACGGGTATGAATATGCACGGCCGCGGCGGTTCCGCGATGCGCCGGCCGCTCGCTCGCTATCCTGGCGCGGTCGCCACTCCGCGCCCGCCGGACAGACAAGCATCTCCGGCCGCTCGCCGGGCTCTTGTTTCAGCTGTCATACGATAACTGCTCGCGACACAATTTACCTGATGTCCAGATATGACAAGTGCCGGCCGGACAATTTTTGTCTTTTTCTTTTTGTTCCTCGACGTAAAATTGCGGCCCGCGTTGGGGGAGTAGTGGAGACTGACACGGATGCCACCACATCGCCTTTCTGTGTGTGTGTTTGTTAGTGTGTGTGTGTGCCTAGCGCTGAGGTCTTTCGAGCAGTAATTCAAGCCACAGGGGGTCTCTGCTGAATAATCCAGTCATAAACGGGACAGTATCTTTCTTAATCTCCTGGTACACCTCTTGCAGTTTGTTTTCGTCTTTGGTTTATTTTTCTACGGTGCCATCTTCCCAATTGCATCCTTAGTCATCGTTTTGCATTCACCACTAAAACTGGCTTTCGCGCTACTGTGCCGTTTCACCCTCCGTTCTCCCATTGCGCGACAGAGTGATTTGATCTCGTGACTGGTCATGCGACGAATCGGATTAGGTTGCATCCATCCTAATTTTGCGTCCTCACTATTGCTTTAAATAACTGTGTATGATAGCTATAACAGTATTTTAGAACCCGCCCGGATAGCCGAGCGCACAAACGCGCCGCTTCTGGGACATGGGGGGGGGGCCGAGCCTGACCCGGATCCAATCCGCTCCTGGTGAGCCGACCAGCTGGATGTGATTTTTAAGCGCTGTCCCATATTCCACTGAGGGAATACCGGGCTGGTACCCACGTCCAGCCTCAGATGCACGCAACGGAAATATTTAGAAAACGTTCTCACACTTTCACATGGAGCCATACTAGACGTAGACAATTGGGTTTCTGGCGGAGAGAACGCGCCGGGAGGGGGGGGGGGTTGTTGTAAGTGAAACACTACACTAGTGACGGTAGACGTTTAGTCTTTTTAAACCCTTAATCAGCAGCAGCAGTTTCGTAGACTTTGTTCTCGTGCGGAACGGGTTCTGCAAGGCTCGAATAGTTCCGACGCTTTCAGACCAGGCTGGCTCAGATAGAGTAACATTTCTATCTCTGTCTTACTATCCAAGTCTTTCCTATCGCCGGCCGGAGTGGCCGAGCGGTTCTAGGCGCTACAGTCCGCAACCGCGGGACTGCTACGGTCGTAGGTTCGAATCCTGCCTCGGGCATGATTGTGTGATGTCCTTAGGTTAGTTGGGTTTAAGTAGTTCTAAGTTCTAGGGGACTGATGACCTCAGAAGTTGAGTCCCATAGTGCTCAGAGCCATTTGAACCATTTTCTTTCCTATCATCTATCGTTATATCTTCTTAAAATTTGAATATATGTTTTCTGTTTTCTTTCTTTCAATTCCTAATGTATTTTTAATTTATTATTACTTCCATTGTAATTACTGGAAACAGTAACTGCTGTTTGTAACACGGAATATCTCTTTTAATCTACGTGGAAAGCTGTAAAGTGAATGACCTGTTATAAAATGTAAGACAACACGTCTCGAAATGTGCAATAAATCAAATCACATCTCGTGATTAATTTTTTGCTGTCTGTAAAACTTTCGGAGCATGCCATCTCTAATGACACAGCAGTCGACGCACAGAAAGAGGCAACACAAGGCATTAGTTCGTATTCTGGAGGTGTAGAGTTTAAATCACCGTCCTTGATTTAAACTGAATTGTGTTTAAAGCTGTATGTTGGATCTGGACTGGTGTCACTCTTACCTCCCACGTACCGAGGCGAATGCCAACCGAAATACTTCTTTCAACAGATCCTGTCGCTTCCATCTCAGCACTGCGTGATCTGATTTGGTGCTCCGTGTTGCCACGATGGTGACAAGACGTCAAATTCTACCCTTACTTCTCTTTCACAGACGAGGTGACGCAGTAGTACGATACGGATGTTCAATAACAGCGTGGTTTAAATACCAGTCATACGAACTACGTTTAGATTTTCTGTAGTTTCTGTGAACAGCTTGAGATAAATTCTAAAATGGTTTCTTACAAAATTCATAGCCTACGTCGTCGTATTCCTTGCCACATTTAAGCTTACGGTTTCTGAAGCCTTCAACATCGACGGGACGTTAAACTCTTAACTAGCATTTCATTTGCTTACTATCTGTAACGATACTGACAACGGGGTACTGTTTCGAAGGTACAATTGTTTATAACGCACTTACCACCGCCACAGTAGTAAATCAGTCATTCCAGCAGACAAGTAGGAACTGTGCTCATATTTTGCGAGAAGTTGACAGTGATTGTGCTGTGGCAGATATTCACTGCGCCATCCTAAGACCTACGGTTGCTCATGTGGCACTACAAACGTTGCAAACACACCATTCGTACTGCTGATCACTTCTACAGTGTTTTCAATGATTTTTTCATGCCAGAAAATCAGAAACACGATGCAGTAGGCTGTCAAATGTAATAACATATTCAGTTGATATCCTGGTCTTGAAAACGACCTCATATTAGTCATATCTGACAAACCTGGATTGTAATTAGGCTCAGGTGTGAGCGTACGCCCCAAATGACCGTAACCTATAAAAATAGTGTTGGGCTGTGAGACTGGTCAGTGGTGAAACCTACTCCCATAATCGTGCGAAAAATGATCGTAGACCAGCGAATAGGCGAAATGCTGCTGTTCTAGTTCTGCTGTTAATTGGGCATCTTGGGTATTAATAACCGCTTCAGCTGTATTTGGTCCTTTATTACTGTGCCAGTACAGGTAATAGAGGACCAAATACAGCTGAAGCGGTTATTAATACCCAAGGTGAATACTCATAGCTGTTGTTGCCCCACCTACAACTGTGCCTATCAGATGGGCGTTCATAATGTTCTACGTCGATGTGTAAGGGGCAGTCGTCATTCATGGTACCGCTCACGCCATCTTGACAGAGCAACCGAAGTTCCGGAAAATACACTCCTGGAAATTGAAATAAGAACACCGTGAATTCATTGTCCCAGGAAGGGGAAACTTTATTGACACATTCCTGGGGTCAGATACATCACATGATCACACTGACAGAACCACAGGCACATAGACACAGGCAACAGAGCATGCACAATGTCGGCACTAGTACAGTGTATATCCACCTTTCGCAGCAATGCAGGCTGCTATTCTCCCATGGAGACGATCGTAGAGATGCTGGATGTAGTCCTGTGGAACGGCTTGCCATGCCATTTCCACCTGGCGCCTCAGTTGGACCAGCGTTCGTGCTGGACGTGCAGACCGCGTGAGGCGACGCTTCATCCAGTCCCAAACATGCTCAATGGGGGACAGATCCGGAGATCTTGCTGGCCAGGGTAGTTGACTTACACCTTCTAGAGCACGTTGGGTGGCACGGGATACATGCGGACGTGCATTGTCCTGTTGGAACAGCAAGTTCCCTTGCCGGTCTAGGAATGGTAGAACGATGGGTTCGATGACGGTTTGGATGTACCGTGCACTATTCAGTGTCCCCTCGACGATCACCAGTGGTGTACGGCCATTGTAGGAGATCGCTCCCCACACCATGATGCCGGGTGTTGGCCCTGTGTGCCTCGGTCGTATGCAGTCCTGATTGTGGCGCTCACCTGCACGGCGCCAAACACGCATACGACCATCATTGGCACCAAGGCAGAAGCGACTCTCATCGCTGAAGACGACACGTCTCCATTCGTCCCTCCATTCACGCCTGTCGCGACACCACTGGAGGCGGGCTGCACGATGTTGGGGCGTGAGCGGAAGACGGCCTAACGGTGTGCGGGACCGTAGCCCAGCTTCATGGAGACGGTTGCGAATGGTCCTCGCCGATACCCCAGGAGCAACAGTGTCCCTAATTTGCTGGGAAGTGGCGGTGCGGTCCCCTACGGCACTGCGTAGGATCCTACGGTCTTGGCGTGCATCCGTGCGTCGCTGCGGTCCGGTCGCAGGTCGACGGGCACGTGCACCTTCCGCCGACCACTGGCGACAACATCGATGTACTGTGGAGACCTCACGCCCCACGTGTTGAGCAATTCGGCGGTACGTCCACCCGGCCTCCCGCATGCCCACTATACGCCCTCGCTCAAAGTCCGTCAACTGCACATACGGTTCACGTCCACGCTGTCGCGGCATGCTACCAGTGTTAAAGACTGCGATGGAGCTCCGTATGCCACGGCAAACTGGCTGACACTGACGGCGGCGGTGCACAAATGCTGCGCAGCTAGCGCCATTCGACGGCCAACACCGCGGTTCATGGTGTGTCCGCTGTGCCGTGCGTGTGATCATTGCTTGTACAGCCCTCTCGCAGTGTCCGGAGCAAGTATGGTGGGTCTGACACACCGATGTCAATGTGTTCTTTTTTCCATTTCCAGGAGTGTAAATCTGAGCACAGTGAGTTCCCCACAGCTTGACGGAAGAGCAGAAGTTGAATACACACCTAGCAGCACCTGGCACGGTATCACAATGAAGAATATCGTTTCTTGTGCCACATTGTCGCTGGAGATGAAGCATGGTGCCATCATTATGAACAGAAGAGCATTCAGGTTCACCCCGTCCTCCCCCTACCACCCCCCAAAAAAAATTCAGAGTTGTGGAAACCATCTCCGGGAAAGCCATTATGACCATTTTCTTTGACTCCAAGTGCACGCCACTCATTGACTGTCTGGAACACGGCACCACAACTGAAGAGCGCCATCAGATTCAAATCCCTAGGGATGCCCTCCTGCGTATTGCCAAGATCGCTTCGACTACGCTACAGATGTTTCAGTGGAAAGCCTTTACACGTCCTCCGTACAGTTGTGATCTCTCCTCGTGCGATTTCCATGTTTTTGGAGCCATGAAGGTAAGTGGCCGTCGATTTGTTTTGGATGAAGAGGTCCACGCATGGGCACAATCATGGTTCCGCAGGTAACTGTAAACAATTTTCCATCAAGGTTCAGATGGTGCAAATGGCTCTAAGCACTATGGGATTTAACATCAGGGGTCATCAGTCTCCTAGACTACTTAAACCTAACCAACCTAAGGACATCACACACATCTCCATGCCCGAGACTGGATTCGAACCTGCGACCGTTGCAGCCGCGTGGTTCCGGACTGAAGCGCCTAGAACCGCTCGGCCACGGCGGTCGGCTCTATTACGGCATTGATCGTCTTGTCTCACAGCGGAATCACTTTTGTAATAATAAACAGTTTCTTACTTTTTCCACCGGTTTTGTTTTTATTTGGCTGCCCCTTAAGAAAGCTAGTTGGTAGAGTTATCTTAAGTCTTCATATGTGAAGCCTTACCGAAGCATTGTATCCAAGAGGCGGACAATGTATCTTCTCTCAGAAGCGATGAAGCTGTCACACAGTTTTATCATGCTGTGTTTTTTTTGTGATGAGGAATGACCATTTTGTTTCTGAGCAGGAAACAGGTCAACACCAGATCTTCTGTGTCACTTTCAGAAATGAGAAACCTAGCATGCTGTTGACGCACGGCAAAAAATGTATCTATTACTGCAAAATGGATCGAACTCAATCTCATGTAACCAGAACTCAAACATGAAAGGAAGGAAATACATAATTTCTCGCTGCATCTATAGTTGGCGTAAGTGGGGGTGAATGAACATCTTGTCTGCCCGCATGTAGAACGTGTGTTTCTTTTTTTTCTTTTTCTCCGTGTAGCGTACATAGAATGACACATTATTACTCTGGAATATTCTAAAGCCTTTGAATAGAAGCCGCGGAACCCGCATCTTTGCATGTGCGACCGCATGCTGGTACTGCCGGTTTGAAGTTGTGGAGGTCATTTGCCTAACAATGGCTTGTCACAGTGATTCGCTGTTGCGGACGGAATGGCTGTTCGTTATACCGGTCTGAGCCCTGTGTATACGGACAAACTCAACAGCATTCGCCTTTACTTTGTCTGAGATGCACACAAACGGAAGAAGCTGAAGGAGCAGAGACGAACTACTCTGTTGACGCAGTCTCCCACACTCTCAAATTACACCAATCTCAAGTTCATATTTTTACTTTGTGCGGAGCGTCGTTTGCATCTTTCTTCAGAAAATAAGTTTGCCCCTCAGACATTTAGGAAATAACCTTGTGTAAATTCGACATTGGACAAAGTAGTGTAGTCCACGGGAACACAGGGAAGAAGTTTCTGTAAGGCCGCTCTACGAGCACTGGAAAATACAACTTCTTCCTTTCCTGACTTCTTTATTCTTAAAGTCAACCAGCATTGTCGTAACCCGACGTGGGCCGCGACATACTTAACTGTGTAAGCTGACTCTCTGATCAGAATTGACGCGAGATTTTTGGTCATCCGTTTCTAGCTACACGAGGAACAGTGACGGAGCCGAGATTTTTAGATCTCTGTGGTTGGCGACAGAAAGACTTGGATGTATGTCAGGGTCAGGGTAAAGTGTGTGTGTGTGTGTGTGTGTGTGTGTGTGTGTGTGTGTGTGTGTAATCTTATGGGACAACTGCTAAAGTCATCAGTCCCTAAGCTTTCACGCTACTTAACCTAAATTATCCTAAGGACAAACACACACACCCACGCCCGAAGGAGGACTCGAACCTCGCCGGGACCAGCCACACAGTCCATGACTGCAGCGCTTTGACCGCTCGGCTAATCCCGCGCGATCTGTAAAGTGGGTAGATAAGGTGATGAAAGGGAAAATGAGACTTTGGTTAGGCTTATTGGTCTGCTTTTTATCGCTTCTTCCCGTGTTAGCAGTGAACACGCAGGAGAGTACAGGAACTGCTTTATAAAGTCACAAATAAGGCTTACTAGAGCAGATGGCCATGCCAGCCTGTAACTTTGGAACGACGCAGTGACATACGGTACTACTGACCACGAACCACGGAAGTGCCAGTTTCTACTCCTTTAACCGAACCTTTAGGTTCAAGTACTCGTCACAGTGTAAGTGACACAGAGACGTAGGTAAAAGGTAGTCAGATGCACGATGGAAACTAATAACCATAGCCCAGGGATATGCGACGGCGAGCTTTGCAAGTCCTCCTTAGTGGAGGCTGTTTGCTTACAGACTGTACGTGACTGCGTCGCTTTTTACCTCCAATTCGCAATCAGTGAGCGTGAAATGACCTCTTGAGTGTATTGATGAAAGCGGCTTGCACTGTACGTATCTGCTTAAGTTACAAAGCTTTCAGCTAATATTCGCAGTTAGAAGATTCTGTTTTTGTTTTGCAACCCCTCATGATTCGGTCATTACACCAGTGTTAACCTAGTACTTCCCTTACTAGTCGTTTAATAAAAGTTTCAGAATTGTCATATAAAATCGTAAAGAAAACATAATTGTAAAATGAACCACGAATCAGTATGCCATGATTGTTTTAAAATAGGTGTCCTGCTCTTTAATATAGGTTGTAATGGTACTTGAATTACGTAACCATTACGGCACCTCACCTCAACCTCTCGATACCAGCAATATTCTACTGTGTTGCTGTATAATAATAAACATATTTGTGTGACAGCATTCAGATTTGATTTCATTATTTTAGAGGTACTTTGATACATCGATATGTTTATATTGCAATGATATTCTTACGTGTATTCTTTCTTTTGTCACTATGATCTTTGACGTACTTGTAACACTGAATTTTGGGCGCGTAAGCGGTTATTGGAGAGTCAAGTCTTGGTCGTCACGTTGAAAAGACTGAAATTATAGTCAGTTTATGAAATGTGAATTTTAACAGTGAGGAAGATATTTTCAAGTATGTTTTATATTGTGAAGTGATGTTGCAACAAAAGTAATTAAAAAGAAGTGTAACTTAAATTCGGAGTGCTGATATTTTTTTTACATCACCATTGTCCTAACTTGCAAAAGTTTAATCTTCAAGAATCGTTTATGAAACACATCTATAAAACTTTTGAATATCGCAGAATAACACCTAGGCCTCTTTGCATCCGAGCGTGGAATCATCACTACCTAGATTTTCGACGATTGAGCCGTGAGTTTACAACGAGACCAGCGTGGGAAACACGGAAAGATGAGTGCCTACTTTACCCTTTATTTCAAGAAATGACTTTATTACCTGTGCTCTAATGACAACTGACACATAATATAACTTTCTTGTTGCCCGAAAATGCAATATTTAGCAGCGTGAGCAACACTACAATCATAATTAATTTTTGACCTTTGTTGTGGTAGGGTTGTTAGAAGGTAAAGAACCATAAAATTTATGACACAAAATAAATCTCCGTCCGTGAGTGGAACACTAGGAAGCTGTACTGTACGGCACCGGTACAGTGAAGACCTACATTCCCTAGTCATCGTACAGTGATATTCACAGGACACAAGTAAATACTATAGAGGAGAACCTTAAGGGGCTCCCGAACGTCCTATACTTGCAATGTTAAAATAACGCTTATAAATTACATCTTTCCTCACAAAGTATTGGAGGTAGGAAGTTGAACATTTTACAGATTATTTATTGAAATATGGGCTACAACTTAACCCAGGATTTTTACAAAATTTTAGTTCGGTTATTAAAGACGATTTTTTTCAATTGTAATGAAAATTCACAACTTTTTTTTGCAATTTTTTATTTATATATTCAAAAATATACAGTTTTTTGGAAAAAGGCTGTGTTAAGTTATGCAGTAGGTACTGTGTAACATTTACTGAAAGTTTGAAACTAATATGTTTGGAAGATCCTTAGAAAACATGTAATTAGTATGAGAAAATAAAAGTTTTGGGAATCGAGCGACAAAGATTGGATTTACTTTTTAGTGCATTCCAGGTCCATAGGATGGATTATCTTCATCCTCTGCAAACTCCTCCTCCAGCTTCCTCTTGTTCCTCCTCCTGTTTACTCTTGCTTGTATTTCTAGAGTCTTTACAGCCCTGTCTGCAGCCCGAAGGCGTTCCTTGTCTAAAGCAATCATCGCTCGTACCATGTTAGAACCTATCTTCATTCCCATATTTCTAAATACCTTGCACCTTACAATGTTGCCATCCTTCAGAGGATTTCTAATAACTTTACTTTCACTCATTATTATACTTCAACAAAACAGAGACTCAAGAAACAGAATTAATTACGAATATTTTCGAGATAACGACAGAGTAAATAAACATGAAACAATCGACAATCACACCAGCGATATATATTGAACCATCACAGGTTAGCCACAACACATAATTTATCTCACATCACTAAAATGTACCTGATGAACACGGACGTTAATAATAACACCGTTTGACAGCAGTTTAACAGCGCCACAGTGGGTCACGCCCATGTAGAACACATTTCAAAAAAAAATTTAAAAATAGTTGTAGTCTTCGGAACTGTATAAATTATATATCTATTAAAAGGTAATAGTCTGCAGATTCAGAAAACGCAAGAAAGTAAAAATTGAACTTTTCATGATTTTGAGCCTTTCCGGAGCCCCTTAAAAAAAGCTAGCAGCGGCAACTGTTGCAGGAATTGGAAACGTATGAATTCCCTGGCGCGGTCGCTGCGCTCTCCCATACAGACTTCGCCTATTCTCCGGCCGCACAGTGCGCGGCGCGCGAGCCCAAATCGCTTCAGCTACAGAACACACGTGTGCCGAGTGCGTCCTCGCCACTATGTAGCAGACCTCAATAAAAATGTACGTTAAAATGCAAAGAGAGGTATGCGCTTTGTGGCAACAATTCGGCAGCTACAAAAGCGCCGCGGGGGAGCGCCGTCCGGCCGCACCCCCTCCCCCTCCCTCCCCCTGCCAGCTTTGAGAGGCCACCCCTGCCCGCAGGGGGCAGACCGCCCCACGGCCTCTGTTTCCTCGCCCCGGGGGCAGCTTTTCCTGTCTGTAGCGCCGCTGCCGCCGTGCCGCCAACAAAAACACGCCCTTGCGAACCAGTCGCGGCGGCCCGCCGTTTTTACATCACTTCGCCTGCTCGGCGTAATCTCGCTCCTTTCCCCGCCGACACGCCCCCTCGTTTCTTCCGCGACCCGCTCGGAGCGGGGGGAGATCCGATATACAGAAGTGTATCGAGTTCGGTTCATTTAGCGTCCGTCGAGGAGCACTTGCTACCGAAGTGGTGCCCGCGCAGTCCTCCTCCCGGAGGAGGGAGGTGAAGGGGTTTCCCCCGGCAGTGAAACCGCAAAAAAATGGGAGCACTCGCTTGTGGTCTGGAAACACACAAAGAGATGGCATAATAGCGGCAGTTAATGGTTTCGACGTACTGTTGTATCAGTTGCTGTGGAGGGCTTCCCTGCAAACGGTGAAACTCTAGCCGCTGTAACCAGTCTCACAGTGACCGTGGCTTCCGGTTTCGACAGCTGCGAGGAAAGAGATGCATGTATCCTGTGATCTTCTAGCAGTGTCTCTGTTAGTAGCTATAATGGTACAGTGGTTCAATTATTTATTGCATCACCTTCTATAACTCAATACTTATGATATAATCGTGGAATATTTTAGGTAAATTAGTTTGATTTCCCTCTCTTTCTGTAGGAACAAAATATGATGCACAATAATTTGTATCATTTCTCTTTTATTCTCTTGTTTTGTTTCTATAAAATGAGTTGTTCAAAAATGTCTCTGAGGTGATCAGTCCCCTAGAACTTAGAACTACTTAAACCTAACTAGCCTAAGAACATCACATACATCCATGCCCGACGCAGGATTTGAACCTGCGGCCGCAGCGGTCGCGCGGTTCCACACTGAAGGGCCTAGAACCGCTCGGCCACTCCAGCCGGCTAATGAGTTATTTACATTGTAACACTTTTTTAAGGAACGGGTGGAATTGCATGTATTGTGTGGTCTGTATTTTCTTTTGAACTGTAAGTGTTAATCACGTAAGAAATACTGACTTGTAATTTTACGACTTCAAATGGTTCAAATGGCTCTGAGCACTATGGGACTCAACTGCTGAGGTCATTAGTCCCCTAGAACTTAGAACTAGTTAAACCTAACTAACCTAAGGACATCACATATATCCATGCCCGAGGCAGGATTCGAACCTGCGACCGTAGCGGTCCTGCGGTTCCAGACTGCAGCGCCTTTAACCACACGGCCACAATTTTACGACTTAACAATGATTATTTTTAGTGCTTGTACACAAACAGTTACCTCATCTGTACCCACTGTTGCCATTCAATCGGTCAATCGGTCCTCCACGTGCCTCAATGACCGCTTTGCATCCTGTGGGCACTGAGACAATTAACGTATTAATGGACTTCTCAATCAGTTCATGAAACCACACACGCACAAGTGTCTCCAACAGTTCACGTTTATTCCGTGGCTTCTTTTTCGCAACACCATTTCCTGTAACCTTCCAACAGTTCTCAATATGATTCAGATTGGGGCTATTTCCAGGCCATTCTAGCGTCTGAACTCCATTTTGTCTTAGTAAAGATTCAAATGGCTCTGAGCACTATGGGACTTAACTTCTGAGGTCATCAGTCCCCTAGAACTTAGAACTACTTAAACCTAACGAACCTAAGGACATCACACACATCCATGCCCGAGGCAGGATTCGAACCTGCGACCGTAGGGGTCCCGTGGTTCCAGACTGTAGCGCCTAGAACCGCTCGGCCACCAAGCCGGCGGAAAGGTTTTAACAGAAATGTAAAAACGCGTAACTATTAAGTTGAAACATCACCCGCCTAACGCTTGATGCAAACGTTAATCACAGGACTTACCTTCAGTGCTTTCTGGCAAGGAGCAAAATCAACTTGGTAAATGCAACTGGAAACATTACTTAATGTGATCATAAGCTTCCTTTCAAGATTGCTGATGTATACATTTACAGTGACTATGCCATTTATGGAAGTCCAGACGTCCTATTCCGTGGGTAGAAATTCATCCCCTGACCTTTTGTTCTGCTGAATGTTTGACTACATGTCTTATTAGCGAAGGCAAAAATTCTTCACCTACTCTGGGATGCACGAACGCTTTGCCATCAGACCCATGCAGATGAAATTTAGATTCCTCTGAAAAGAGTGCTCTGTTCCACATCTCTGGCGTCCATGTTACATGTCCTTTTTCCCACTGTGGCTGCTGTCGCATTGTTTTTGTTTATCATCTCATTATTACGCTTTTCGGTACAACCTCATCATCAGATCTGTCAAAACCATATATAGAACCCTTTCGCTCCCTACTACATTCCGAAAGACCATCGGTGTCCATTAGTTTTGGCACTGATGATCTTCTGGAATGTTGTATTATGCGATAGGGTACTGTATACGATTTTGACAGAGCTGATGATGGGGTTGTGCCGAAACGCGTAATGGTGAGATGAGATGATGAATAAAAATTACGTTGGCGAGTAAGACCAGCGTGTCTTCCATTCATGGCCAGAAGGTCACAGATCTCGTAACAGATTTCTTGTATATAGTGATATAACTCTCTTCATGAGCTTGCAAGTGCAAAGAATTCTGTCAACTAATTGTTTGCAGCTAACGCTTTTGTACAGAAAAGAGTCAGAACGAATTAGAGAAGTTTAGGTTTTAACATCACGTCAACGTCGTTGTTACTAGTGACGAGAACCAGGTCAGTTGTACAAGGATGAGGCAGGGTTTAGGTCGTTGACCCTTTTCAGGGAGTATATTCAAAATTTTGCTTGTGTAATTTAGGAAAATGATGGAAAATGTAAATAGAAGTGTGTAGACGGAGATTTGCGCTTAACCCCCCTCCCCCCAATCTTTTCCAATTCTTTCCTTCTTCTCCCATCTGGTCCCGGTGGAGGTTCAAGTCCCCCCTCGGGCATGGGTGTATGTGTATGTGTGTGTGTTTGTCCTTAGGATAATTTAGGTGAAGTAGTGTGTAAGCTCAGGGACTGATGACCTTAGCAGTTAAGTCCCGTAAGATTTCACACACATTCGAACACTCTCCCATCTCTTTTTTCTTATACTGGTATCCGCCACACACCGTAGCATTAGAGAAAAGTGTACAATGGAGTCATTCAAGTGAGTTACTGCGCTCGTTCAGCATTCCTCGGTTGATCATGTCTTACGCAGGATTCACAAGCAGCTCACTATGATGTATTTACGAACGGTATACGCTGTGTGTATATTCAACATTCCTGGGTGGCAGGGCGTCCACACCTACTGTCACCTTCGCATGAAATTGTTTTCTCTTTATTTAACCGGTTTGATACTGTGGCCACTGAGAGATAGGAATCCTAAAAAAAAAAATGTTCAAATGTGTGTGAAATCTTATGGGACTTAACTGCTAAGGTCATCAGTCCCTAAGCTTACACACTACTTAACCTAAATTATCCTAAGGACAAACTCACACACCCATGCCCGAGGGAGGACTCGAACCTCCTCCGGGATCAGCAGCACAGTCCATGACTGCAGCGCCATAGACCGCTCGGCTAATCCCGCGCGGCGGAATCCTAAAACGAAAATGTTCGGGTGAGTGGTTCGCAATCACACTCTCTGTGAAGGCGCAGTAATAATCTCCTTTAACTCAGTGACACTCAACTACTTAATACCATTAAGTGAGAGGGAACCTAACCTGCTGTTGAGTCAAGCCTTGTTGTAGTTTTGATAAGTGCGGGAGTGTACGGTGACACAGGACTCTTGAGTGTGTTCCTCTCCTACTTGACATCTTAGTGTCGTTCCAGCAGCGAAGATACCTGCAGCGACACGTGCTCCGCTCCGTTTAACATTTTCCACATTACTGCCTCTGTATGTTTGACGTGCTGGTGGGGGCCGTCGAACACTGGGAGTGCGACTACGCTCGTGGGTTCGGGTCTGGAGAGGTCGCACGGGGAGCGAGCGGTCCCATGCCAGCGCTGACGGAGACACGCTCTGGGAACCGCAGCCCGCGTCAGATGCACGAGATAACGCCCCGCGCGCCTTCTCCAGTCACTCTACTCCACTCCAGCGGGGCGCGCTTTCCGGCCGTTCTGTTTCCAGTCGTGCAGATCGGTTCCCAACTTTGTAAGGCGTTAGAGAGCGGCACAAAACCGCGAAAATATTTTCGAGGACTGACAGTCACCGCCAGTCCACAACAGACGGAATGGTGCTTTGTCTGCACGCAGTGGGCAGTCAAATTCTTCTCTATCGAGAGCTAATGCAGCAACAGTATTTTCCTAGAAGCTTGCTACATGTAACTTCATATGAGGTAACGTTAGATTCGCATTTGGGAGAAGCTCCAACCGGCCATCTTTATCACCTGCAGGACATTAAAAAACTTTCCTTCCTTCCTGCGATGCAACATAATTCAAATACGTTTCCTTTAATTTACGTCTTTTTCCTTCCTGCGATGCAACATAATTCAAATACGTTTCCTTTAATTTACGTCTTTTTGTTAGCAGATTATCGGTTTCGGTCTTTAATGACCATCATCAGATCAGCAGCAAAAATGTGAAAAACAGAAATACACTCGCAAACTGTCTACAACTTAAGAACAATACATAGACAAGTTGTAGACAGTTTGCGAGTGTATTTATGTTTTTCACATTTTTGCTGCAGATCTGATGATGGTCATTAAAGACCGCAACCGGTAGTATGTTAAGGGGGGTAGGACGTCAAACGGGCCGACTTGGAGCAGCAGAGACACCACAGGCACATTTCAATTTCCAGTGTCTATACTTTTACAAGTACATTCATAAAACTTTGTCAGCATGACCAGGAAGGATTCAGGATTCACACTCGTAGCAGCGGAAGTTCAGAAACATAACAAAAATATTTTTTTTTTACATGTGAAATTTCATCAGTTTTTCACTTACTATGGGCTACATTTATTGCTATAGGTACACTTTTCTTCATAAGTAAGAGATACTGTTCGATGAATTTTGCACAGCATATAAACCATACTTATAGGTGTCTGAAACTGTAGAATCTATTTAATTTATGAAAAAATGAATGAACTGTTACGTTTTAAACTTTATTTTTAGAAAAAATCAAATTTTGTAGTTAATTATCTCAATTTTTACCACAGTTTTGAATAGATTTGGAAAATCCTAGCGTTTCATACACCTGTAAGTATGGTTTGTATGCTGTGCAAAATTCATTGAAGAATCTTTCTTACTTGTGAAGAAAAATGTACCTATAGCCACAAATGCAGCCAACAGTAAGTGAAAAAATGATGAAATTTCATAAATAAAAAATTTATTTTGTTATGTTTTTGCACTTGCACTACTATGAGTGCATCCTGAATCCTTCCTGGTCATGCTGACAAAGTTTTATGACTTGATTTGTAAAAGTATAGACAGTAGAAAATAAAATGTCCTGTGGTGGCTCTCCTGCTCCAAGTCGGCCCGTTTGACGTCCTACCCCCCTTGACAAAAAGTTTGTGACCATAGACGTAAATTAAAGGAAACTTACTACATATACGAGTCACTGTTTCTTCGCGACAATGTCGCAGCTTGTGAAACATAATTCAAACACACACACACACACACACACACACACACACACAAACTATACGCACGCATTCAATGGGATAATGGTAAGAGCTGAAGTACATGAAAGGAATACAGCTGTTGAGAAGGGAGTGGAACGGAGTTGTGGCTTCTGCCTGTGTTATTCGATCTGTACATAGAGCAAGCACTAAAGGAAATCAAGGAAAAATTTGGGGTGAGAATAACATAGTGGGGAGAAGAAATGAAAGCTTTGAAGTTTGCCTGTTGTTACGATTCTCGTCGTCAGTTGTTATGAGGACATGTGGCCAATGCTTAATAGAAACATATGTGGCAGGTTTGGCACTGAAGTCGGTAAGGAGCTGGCAGCACTTCGGTATCTGCAACTACTGAAATAATTAGTAGTCGTTGGTAAAAAATAATATATATTGTATTTAACTAGTGTTACGGGCGGCTTTATATGCTGCATACATGTAAATACAAACTGATATCTAGAGAGGCATCACTTATGCCAACCTTGTCACAATTCGCGGAGCGGCGCTTATCGCGACTCGCGGGTCCAGCGATATCTTTTACGGACCGCGATCGATATCTGCAACCCTTAACAAGTGTGATATCGAACGCTGATACCACACCTGTAACATTGGGAGTGCCTCTGAGACGACAAAGGACTTGGAAGAACAGTTAAACGGAATGGATAGTTTCTGGGAAAGGAGATTATAAGATGAAGACAAACCAGAGGAAAACAAGGGTAGTAGAATGTAATCGAATTAAATCTTGATGCTGAGCGAATTGGATTAGGGAACGTGACACTAAAAGTAGGAGACCAGTATTGGTGTCTGGGCAGCAAGGTGACTAACGATGAACGAGGCAGAGAGGATAGAAAACACAGGTTTTCAACAGCAAGAAAAGCGTTTCTGAAAAAGAAAGAAGTTTCTTTACATCGAATATAAATTTGGATGTTAGGAAGTGTTTTCTGGGAGTATTTTGTCTAGAGAGAAGCCTTGTACGGAACTGAAACGTGGACAATAAGCTGTTCAGACAAGAACAGAACTAAAGCTTCTGAAATGCGTTGCTGCAGAAGAATTCTGAAGATTAGATAAGTAGATCGAAAAATTACTGAAGAAGCACTGGAGATATTGTGAAAAAAATCACTTTGGGGCAGAAGTTGATTGAAAGAAGGCTTCGGTCGATAGAACACATTCTCAAGTATCAAGCAGTAGTTGGTTTGGTAGCTGAAGGAAATGTGAGGGTTAAAAATATAGAAGGGGCTAAGGGTTCAGTACAACATGCAGATTTAAATGTATGTAGATTGTATAGTTAAGTAGAGGTTGAGAGGTTTGCATAGGGCCCGCATCTCGTGGTCGTGCGGTAGCGTTCTCGCTTCCCACGCCCGGGTTCCCGGGTTCGATTCCCGGCGGGGTCAGGGATTTTCTCTGCCTCGTGATAGCTGGGTGTTGTGTGCTGTCCTTAGGTTAGTTAGGTTTAAGTAGTTCTAAGTTCTAGGGGACTGATGACCGTAGCAGTTAAGTCCCATAGTGCTCAGAGCCATTTGAACCATTTTGAACCATTTGTTTGCATAGGACAGACAACCGTGTAGAGCTGCATCAAACCAATATTCGGACTAAAGCTCGCAAGAACGGCAACAGATAAGAAGAAAGTGGAACATTAGCGTTTGACGTCTAGTCGACTACGTCGTTAGATACAGAACGCAACACCGGACTGGATACGGTCAGTGAGCTCCCGTGTTCTGTTCAAACGAACCATCCTGGCATTCTAGTTAAGCCGTTTGGGGAAAGGGTCAATCCGGATGTCAGGACGGGAATTTGAATCCCAGTATTCAATGCCGCCTATTCCACAAATGTCCACAAAATATATGGATATTAGAATGAATGAATGAATGAATGAATGAATAGTGTGTTTTAGCAATTCGATTTCCCATAACAGAATTCCAAACTACAGCGTTCAAGGCTCAATGCTTCGGTATAGAGAGGTAAGACAGAAATAAAACCTCGAGAAAGATAAGTCGTGAATATGTAACCATTTCTTGTAAGTATTAATTTCGGGTAACATACGATAATTTGCTTTCTCTGAAGCATCACACTTACCTGACATACTTCTGATCAGTTCTGCACCGCTCTCACAATGTAACATAAAATCTCGTACATGAGTCGAACACGCACTATATCCAATAAAACTAATTGTACTTACGACTTCATGTTGCTAGAAATGATGTCAAAAACTTAAAAAAGTTGCAACATCGTCCACGGTCTAACAATGTAGTAGAAGCCTTATCGCTGAATTGATTATTTCCTGCCGACCGTATCTGCTGACCTAGATCTCGGAGGGCCACTAACATCTAACTTTTCATACTTCATTTCCTGCCGAGCTGTCTCGACTTCCGTGCGACTTAAGTGTTCTCTCAAGCCCTACAGTGATGCAAGGGAAAGATAATGCTTAAAAATTAAGATACTCAGTCAGTTTTGTACCAGGATAATGTAAAAATTGCACAGAACTTGAGTTGACAGAAAATAAGTTAGAGAGTTCTTGAGTATAACGACCATTTCACAGAGAGCAATTAATTTTACGAAATGGAAGAAAATCAACACTGTTAACAGAACGATAGTAACATGGGGCTGTGACAAGGGCTCAGTTTTACTCTGCCAAATGAAACTAGGCAATAATTTCACTAGGCCTCAACGAACCAAATGGTGCAAATGGCTCTGAGCACTATGGGACTTAACGTCTATGGTCATCAGTCCCCTAGAACTTAGAACTACTTAAACCTAACTAACCTAAGGACATCACACACATCCATGCCCGAGGCAGGATTCGAACCTGCGACCGTAGCAGTCGCACGGTTCCGGACTGCGCGCCTAGGACCGCGAGACCACCGCGGCCGGCCCTCAACGAACCGCTCATGATTTTAAATTGTATAATGTCCAAATCTCTCTACCTAAAAGCGAGATAATTCACTTCATACGATTGCGACAACTGCGATGGAAACTAAGGTTTGCAGCAACATTCTAGTTCAGTCTTGTAGGGACGGATGCTCTCAGAATTTTTTCCAGTAAACCATACTGTGATGCTTAACAGGTGTCTTGTAACGTCTGGCTGGCACTGTATTTGGATGAGATACTTTCTGAGGACGCTTTGTAATCAGTCGCAGTTTAATATCTGTCATCCTTATGATTCTATTGTACAGTCATTCGATTTTAAATTGTTCCGTTTGCATCCTTACACATTCTTAATGCGTCTGATTGTTGACAGTGACTATTCGGCAGTGTTGCCATCATACATATTTCCTTCCGCCTATTCATGGGCAATACGTTGACTTCTTTATATTGAGGGCTAACTGTAGTGGATCATTTTCATTGTCCACTTCATAGTTCTGCTGAACACAGACGTGAGTCGGTTATTTCGAACAGTTTGGAGGGATAATTCGACGTGGCGGTTTGTTTCCCTACAACCACTCGCGCTGCTATCCTCGCCTTCACTGAATTAACAAGGCAGCAGTCGGACTTAGCCCTAGGGATAAGAAAATCGATCGGTTAAAAACGATACCGGTATTTTCGTTCTAAATAACCGGTATTTTTCGGTAGTGGTTTGCGCTCGGATATAACAGGAATTTTTATTTTTTGGTGATAACTGGGCAAGAAAACCGAATTATCAATTAGCCATAGCAGCAGTGCTAAAATGTTTCGCTTTTAAATAAACCTTTTTTTTTAAAAAAAAAACGAGTAATTTATATTCTTAAAATTTGAGTTGTTTCAATTATTGCACTGTCATAGAAAATGGGAAAGTCGACCAGTTCTATTTCAATAACATTGCTGACAGAAACGAGCAACAAACACATGACATAAGAATTGATACAGCACTGCTGAGACATTAATGTACCTGTTACCATGTGGTGTGTCACATTAGACGGTACATGTGTACACTCAGTGTGTAAGACTTGCCCCATCTGGTCCATATTATAGCTTCTCACTGTCATCGTCGGACATCAGTTGTATTACAGAATGGCGCCATCTGTAGTCTGGAAGTTTTATCAATGAATTACAATGCTCTACCTGCTGTAAAAGATTACAAACGGGAGGAGCCACAGCTAACTTGTTTATAATTTTACGAGAAAACATAAAACTCAACATTTGATTCGAAGTTTACAATAAAAAGAGAAAGCAGCTGTTCTGCTGCCTATGTTTCTGTAATATATGTTTAACTGCTTGCAGTAATTGAAAACGGATAAATTTGTACGAAATATAGAGTTCTTCATCCTCAGTTTTCACTCTTTAAGACTGACTATTTGTAACGTCCAAATAGTGGCATGATCCTCGATAGCATGAATTTTGAGCAGAGCTTCAAGAGACTAGAATCAATAGGAGAATACTGGTGATTTTTTGTAGTAGTCAACCACTTACCAGTTTTCGAGAAAAGCAGCGGACAATGGACGGACTAAGTTTCCTTTTATGTGCCTATTTATTTTAATATTTTGCATCTGTGTATCTCAAAACTGATGGAGTCAAAATTTTTCAATCTTTGTTCGATATCTACGTTTAATAGGGGTAAGAATAGGAATAAAGAATCGAAAATGAGTTATTTTACATACCGTCTGTTTTGAGCGGTTTTAATGGTCCGGTTAAACTAGCGCTGAAAAAACTAATGTAACCAAAAACCGGTTGTTGTAGTGATAATCGCGATCCCCACTTAGCTCTTTGGGCTGGCTGTGTGGAAGGCACAGTGCCTGCTGCCCCTTGGAAGGCAGACCGTCCCGCCAGTCATTCATTTAGCGACCGGCCTCACCGACGAAAAATAAAAACATAGCGGACGGGCCACGAGAGGCACCGAACAACAAATATGTGAGAACGGTGAAGTGAAATTATAGCGGCGCATCCATAAATTCCCAACACCATTCCATAGCGTGAGCCAAGCATGACGTCTGACGGCGCATATTGGTCTTCCTAGCTGCTACACTTTTCAACAGCACCAGTCGTTTTCTCACCGTCCCCTCTTTCTCTCTCCCCCTTCCCTTCCCCTCACACTCGCCCTCTCTTTCACTCTCTTTTATTTTTCTTCTGCTGTTGTATATACTTCAACACAGAAAATAGCGGACACATTTGGCAGACACTCAACGCGTCTCCGTTTTCCACCGGAGTACGAATTCAGTTGGCGCTGGCCATTACATCGGACAACTTTATAGTCGCTACATGTAACGGCTGTCTCGTCCAACCAGTGATATCATCTTTTCAACTCATATTTCACATAGAAATATCAGTTTAACTTTCTGCCCGACTATAGATTGTAAGGTTTATGAACTTTGGTAGCAGCACAGTTTGCTACGTGTGTTTCACTCTGAACTTAAGTCGATCTGTGGCTCTTTTGAACAAAATAAGTTGGACTGTAAACTTTGTTGGAGACGTAAGTTTGGTATATTTTATTTCTCGCCAAGAACACAATGATACAGATATTCAAAACGTAACTATACTTTTCGTTTCAGTTCCACTTTCTAGATATCGAGGACGATTTCCTTTTAATTACATCAGTTTATAAATTCATCCGAGTTATAATTGGTGTTGGGGAAAATTGTTATGATTAGTGTGACAAGAAACAATCGTAGGTTGCCTTCTTTCTCCTTAGGTTCATTTGACGATTTGCTGCTGTTCGTATAATATTCTGTATTACAAGTATGTCACTTTAGACAGAATTATTTAGTAGAGTATTTGCTTTGGATGCCTTATTTTGCGACAGTGATAGTTTTATTGTAACTTTCCAGTTCTGTAATTATTGTTTTTCACTGAAAAGTTTAATCCTTAAGCGGCTGTATTCCATGTTTCGCTGTTTGACTTACGTCTGAATGTTACATTAACTACATCAGTAATAATCGTATAAGAGAGTATTCTAATAAAAGTAAGACAACGAATCGTCCGCGTGCACCCACGTCCATTATTCAGCAACAGACATCCCTGCAACATATCACAAAATAACATCATCGGTTGCTCGGCAATAAGCTCGCCACTCTTCTTGGTGGTTTTTGCTAAGAGTTCACTATGAAACGGCATCAGCTTTCACAGTCTGTCTTCACTTCTGTAATCTTCCAACTCACAAATACAAAATTACTCTACGCAAGCATCCATTACAGTAATATAGAGCACACAGAAACATGACTGTCACCCGACGGTAAGGACAGACATGTATAAGGGTCAGGTCCTTAGATGGAACGTATACGAAACACAAGTAATTTTTTAGGGCAAACATAGATACATCAGCGGCGTTTGCGGTATAATAGTTCTTGGCCATCCCGTTTTCAAGCCAATAACAAAGTGACTGGTTTGGGTTTCTACGACCGTCGTAACATCTGTAGTCATCGTAAAGTGCCACAGGATAAATTTCTGATGTAATTGCACCAGCGAGCCGACGTGTCAAAACAAGTAGTAAATCACGTGGCCCTTATTTGCGCATTGAATTTGTTCCCGCCTGCAGGTAGGCAACCAAGTAAACAGCGGACTATGTCGCCCTTTCCCCTGGTTAACGATATAAAACCATTGCATTCCCACCTATAGACGTCTCGCGCGCCACGAACAGTGCCGATACTTAGCACCTCCAGTTAAAAATTCGGAGAGTTGCGACATACACTGAAATGTGCCTATTTTCTGTACGCTTTGTAGTTTTCGCACAGCTGTCTTCTGAAACCCCAGAGGTACTTGCAAATAACCCTTTTTGTACCGTGTGGTCTGAGGCTAGAAAATGCGAATAAAATGGTTTGTGTTGAGAGCAGTGTATTGTTGAGTTACTTTTGAAATGACTGAGAGTGTGCCGGATAGTCATGTGGCTCGCTGATTCAGTGGATATGGGCCCCAATTCAAATCTAGCAATCCAGCGTTCAACCATCGGTCAGTCCTAGGATTTCTTTTCTTTCGCGCCACACAACATTTTTGTTAATGTGGAAAATGACAAGCTGCACCGTAGTTTGCAGTCGACATTGAACTGTACATTCCCCTGCTATGGGCTGGATAGAGCAGTTGAACGTCGATGGAAGAACAGAGTGTACTAGCTCAGTGGCACCGTAGATACCTGTAGACGCCAGTCTAGCGCACTGTTCTGTGACAATTTTGTTGCTGTCTCTTCTATACTCCTAATATCACTTGTCATCGCGTGGCATAGATGCCCGGTACATAAACAATAATAACAAGAAAATATGTAGTTATTGTAAATTCTTCATTTACAATAAAATATATACTGAAGAGCCAAAGGAACTGGTACACCTGCTTAATATCGTGTACGACACAGGCGAGCGCGTAGAAGTGTCGCAACACGACGTGGCATGGACTGTACCAATGTCTGAAATAGTAATGCAGGTAACTGACACCATGAATCCTGCAGGACTGGCCTTAAATCCGTAAGACTACGAGAGGGTGGACATATTTTTCGAACAGCACGTTGCAAGGCATCCCAGATTTGCTCAATAATGTTCATGTTTGTGGAGATTGGTGGCCAGCGGATGTGTTTAAAATCAGAAGAGTGTTCCTGGAGCCACTTTGTAGCAATTCTGGCCGTGTGAGTTGTGGCATTGTCGTGTTGGAATTGCCCAAGTCCGTCGAAATGCACAATGGACAAGAATGGATGCAGGTGATCAGTCGGGATGCTTACGTGTCACCTGTCAGCGTCGTGTCTAGACCCATTAGGGGTCCCATATCACTCCAACTAGATACGATACTGTGTGAATAGTTTGACAGAGCACTGAAAGCCCTGAGTCGAAACAAGGCCCCCGGAGTAGACAACATTACATTGGAACTACTGACGGCCTTGGGAGAGCCAGTCCTGACAAAACTCTACCATCTGGTGAGCAAGATGTATGAAACAGGCGAAATACCCTCAGACTTCAAGAAGAATATAATAATTCCAATCCCAAAGAAAGCAGGTGTTTACAGATGTGAAAATTACCGAACAATCAGTTTAATAAGCCACAGCTGCAAAATACTAACACGAATTCTTTACAGACGAATGGAAAAACTAGTAGAAGCCGACCTCGGGGAAGATCAGTTTGGATTCCGTAGAAATACTGGAACACGTGAGGCAATACTGACCTTACGACTTATCTTAGAAGAAAGATTAAGGAAAGGCAAACCTACGTTTCTAGCATTTGTAGACTTAGAGAAAGCTTTTGACAATGTTGACTGGATTACTCTCTTTCAAATTCTAAAGGTGGCAGGGGTAAAATACAGGGAGCGAAAGACTATTTACAATTTGTACAGAAACCAGATGGCAGTTACAAGAGTCGAGGGACATGAAAGGGAAGCAGTGGTTGGGAAGGGAGTAAGACAGGGTTGTAGCCTCTCCCCAATGTTATTCAATCTGTATATTGAGCAAGCAGTAAAGGAAACAAAAGAAAAATTCGGCGTAGGTATTAAAATCCATGGAGAAGAAATAAAAACTTTGAGGTTCGCCGATGACATTGTAATTCTGTCAGAGACAGCAAAGGACTTGGAAGAGCAGTTGAACGGAATGGATGGTGTCTTGAAGGGAGGATATAAGATGAACATCAACAAAAAGAAAACGAGAATAATGGAATGTAGTCGAATTAAGTCGGGTGATGTTGAGGGTATTAGATTAGCAAATGAGACACTTAAAGTAGTAAAGGAGTTTTGCTATTTGGGGAGCAAAATAACTGATGATGGTCGAAGTAGAGAGGATATAAAATGTAGACCGGCAATGGCAAGGAAAGCGTTTCTGAAGAAGAGAAATTTGTTAACATCGAGTATAGATTTAAGTGTCAGGAAGTCATTTCTGAAAGTATTTGTGTGGAGTGTAGCCATGTATGGAAGCGAAACCTGGACGGTAAATAGTTTGGACAAGAAGAGAATAGAAGCTTTCGAAATGTGGTGCTACAGAAGAATGCTGAAGATTAGATGGGTAGATCACATAACTAATGAGGAAGTATTGAATAGGATTGGGGAGAAGAGAAGTTTGTGGCGCAACTTGACCAGAAGAAGGGATCGGTTGGTAGGACATATTCTGAGGCATCAAGGGATCACCAATTTAGTATTGGAGGGCAGCGTGGAGGGTAAAAATCGTAGGGGGAGACCCAAAGATGAATACACTAAGCAGATTCAGAAGGATGTAGGTTGCAGTAGGTACTGGGAGATGAAGAAGCTTGCACAGGATAGAGTAGCATGGAGAGCTGCATCAAACCAGTCTCAGGACTGAAGACCACAACAACAACAACATCACTCCAACTGTACACGCCCCACGATTACAGAGCCTCCATCAGCTTGAACAGTTCCCTCGTGACATGCAGGGTCTGTTGATTCATGAGGTTGTCTCCATACCCGTACAAATCTATCGGCTCGGTACAATTTGAAACGAGACTTGTCCGACCAGACGACATGTTTCCAGTCATCAACAATGCAGTGTCGATGTTGAGGGGCCCAGGCGAGGCGTAAAGCTTTGTGTCGCGCAGTCGTCAAGGTTCCGAAAGCCCATATCGATGATGTTTCGTTGAATGGTTCACACGCTGACACTTGTTGATGGCAAAACATTGAAATCTGCAGCAGTCTGCGGAAGGATTGCACTTGTGTAATGTTGCTTGATTCTCTTCTGCCGTCGTTGGTCCCGTTCCTGCAGGATCTTTTTCCGACCGCAGCGATGTCGGAGATTCGATTTTTCACCGGATTCCTGAAATTCAAGGTGCACTCGTGAAATGGTCGTACGGAAAAATCCTCACTTCATCGCTGCCTCGGAGATGGCTCCCATCGCTCGTGCGCTGACTGTAACATCCCGTTCAAACTCACTTAAATCTTGATAACCTGCCATTTTAGCAGCAGTAACCGATCTAACAACTGCGCCATTTTTTTTTCCTTTATTGAATTTCGATACCCCCCCCCCCCCCAAGGGAGCGGGCTCTCAGCAGCCTAGTACGCTGCTCTTCAGCCTACAGAATTTTTAAACATGAGAAGGTAAGAAACAATAAAAGCAGGCGATAAAACGGTGACTTGAATTGTAAAACGGCGGAAAATTGTGGAAAATTAAAACATAAACCAAAGGGTGGGCGATGCTGATAAAAGGAACAGGAAGCAGACAGGTAAATTAGTAGACAGACAATTAAAAAACACGGCGACAGTCTGGTTTCTGATCTCAAGAGCTATAAAAATCACACCCAGCGACACTATGATGTCCGTTCGCAACATTTCGGAAAAGACGCATAAGACTTAACAGTCACCGGAAACACTGCACTAAAAAGTCTGCACGAAGATAACACACCACAGCGAAGGGCAGATGGGGGGCAGGGGCGGCCTGGACAGATGAGGGGAAAAAAGGGGGAAGAGAGGAAAAACAAAAGGGGGGGGGACCAACGGAGGGAGAGGACTCATAAGGGGGGAGGGCAGACGCGAGAGGGAATGGGGAAAGTCAGAGGAGGGAAATGCAAAAGGACTCGGGAGAGAGGAGGGAGGCAGAGAGATGGTAGGCAAGGAAGATACAGGATGGAAGGGGGGGGGGAGGGAGCGCAGGAAAAGAGCAGCGGAAGGGAGGGGGAGGCGAGGATCAGAGTTGATAGGAGGGATAAATGGAGGGAGGTAGGGCATCATCCGGGAGGGGGAGTTGAGGGAAGCCACCTTGGGAAAGGAGATGAAGGGTGTAGAGATGGAGGGTAGGGGGGACACAACAGTGACGGCGCGGTAGAGGGCGGGGGTTGGAGAGTGGAGGAGCAACAAGGGGATGATGGGGATCAAGGCGGCGGGAGGTGTAGAGTATGCGGAAGCTGCGCCAGAAACTTGTTGTCTTTTATAGGGGCGCCGTGGCAGTGCCGTATTCTGCCGGTTTAGATTTCTCTGTATTCGAATACTCATGGCGCTTCAGTGTAAAAAGACGTGGTAATAACGTGAAGCGCATATTTCCGACCATATTCGTAGCCTCTGACCTGCAAACCGAGTCGGCGGCGAGCTTTCCAAGTGCTGCCGGAAAGAGTGCGGTACCTGTCTCGTTTCTAGCTGCGTGGCGACCAGTTCATTGGGGTTGGGTGACACCTGACTCGCTCTCACCTGAGGGTTTATTGACGCGTATGCGGTGTGTGTGCGGCGGGCTCGTGTGAGCACGTGACCGACATGCCACGGCGGCGGTCGCGCGCCTGTGAAGTACGAGTCCGCGCCTCGCCGCGTGTGTGCCGATGTTATCTCGCCCTACTGCCGGCGCCGCAGCCGACCGGGCCATCTGCTGTCAGCCCGCCCGATAAGTTACTGCCGCCGTAAAACCATTATCCGGCCTTATTTTCTCTCTCCTCTGACGTTAATACGTTTTATTTTGCTTTACATTTCCCTCTCCTTCCCGCTTGCGGCCTTTCACGGCGCTGGACGCGTGTTTCTGAAATGCGAGAGCGGCTGACACCGTCTTTTACATCGCCGGTAGATGTTATAACGGACTTCGTGACCCGTAACTCAGGGAAAGTGGAGCGCCGGTCGCCTTGTAAGGTCATCGGCGCGATACATCGCAGATCGGCGCGCGCAATTTTATCGGAGAAAGTCTAATCGTTGTCAGAACAATGTACTTCTGCTTGTAGGCTGGGCAACAAATGTTGGAAGTAGCTACCAGCATTCACACCATCATAATTTTTCTGCTGACTGAAACCTACTACAGTGAATTTAGCTTTCTAGTTGGACACGGTAGTCCGTTGTTCGAAAGCGCTAATAAGACGATTTCAGTTCATTACGCAAGCGAATGAACAGTGCCTGGCTGAGGGTAATTCGCACCAAAACTAGCGATTTAACACCGTCTGTCCAAGAACTTCCCAGACTGATTTTATTTCTAGCGTATAACTCACTTCAGTGCAGTAACTACGGCGGCAACTTGAATTAACACCTGTAAACAACAAAGGTCCATTGCCAGTCACTTCGGATCAGCCAGTGTTAAGTAGTGGCCGGCCGGAGTGGCCGTGCGGTTCTAGGCGCTACAGTCTGGAACCGAGCGACCGCTACGGTCGCAGGTTAGAATCCTGCCTCGGGCATGGATGTGTATGACGGCCTTAGGTTAGTTAGGTTTAATTAGTTCTAAGTTGTAGGCGACTGATGACTTCAGAAGTTAAGTCGCATCGTGCTCAGAGCCAAAATGGTTCAAATGGCTCTGAACACTATGGGACTCAACAGCTGAGGTAATCGGTCCCCTAGAACTTAGAACTACTTAAACCTAACCAACCTAAGGACAGCACACACATCCACGCCCGAGGCAGGATTCGAACCTGCGACCGTAGCAGTCGCGCGGCTCCGGACTCCACTCCTAGAACCATTCGGCCACCACGGCCGGCGTGCTCAGAGCCATTTGAACCATTTGTTAAGTAGTGGACGTGCTACCGTGACGTGTCAAAGTTCTTCTGTCACAATTCGCAGTGCAGCAAAGTCTCTAAATTAGGTGTTCAAGAATGTTTTGAAGAAGAGAAAAATGTGTGCAAAGTTTTCCCCGCACAGTCTCCCACCCGCATGGGTAGCCGCGCGTGTTAACGCCACCACTTTTTGGACGGGGAGGTATGCCAGCTCCGGATCGAATCCTTCCGGCGAATTAACGGCGAGGTATTAGCGTGCCGGGCAGCCTGGAAGTGGTTTTAGACTGTTTCACTCGTACCGCTAGGTGAGTACTGGGATGGTTCCCATGTTCTGCGATTCGCCTCAAATACACGCTACACAATTAATACACTTTCTCAACATAGCACACAGAATTTAGTCTATACGCAGACAGAGTACACTTATTCCATCACTTGGTGCTAGTAGGAGACTGGTTACCTTAGATGTTTGCTCTCCTTAAACATTTATTCAGCAGTCTTGAATCCCGAAGAAAAACAATGACGCCTGGATGCCTCGCGCGACTTCAGTGCAAAGGACAACGGGGAAAAATCTGAAAAAAAAATTATAATGCGTAACGAGACTTCGTATTTTCAATATGAATCTATCACAAAACGACGAAGTGCAGAAATTTATATCAAGCGTCAACGCTGTGACGACATAGCCGACATTCAAGCCGATATGAGGCGCGAGTTGAACGACATCCAAAATAATGACTTTTCTAACAATTTCGGATTAGTATGAACGTTCTGAGTGTTGTAGTTATGTGGGGGAAGGCATACTGTGTAAAACCTGAAGCATTAAAACCACTGTGTTAACGGTTCTCTATTTTTCATTAACACAGCACAGTCCACACTTTTTGGACTGTCGTGTTAGGTCTCAGTCTACCAAGACGTGCTGAAAAGTAACGCCTCCGAATTTCTTAATGTAAAAACTCGTCAAGTTTTTTTAAATAAGACAAAAGGTCTTAACATTGTACGTCTTTATTCTTCATGCCTGCATACTTGTTTTTCAACATAATTACCCTGCTGAAGAACTCATTTCCCCTGAAGACACCCCATTTTGTTGATACCGTCACTGTAGAATGTTTGAGTCTGTTCAAATGGTTCCAATGGCTCTGAGCACTAAGGGAATTAACATTTGAAGTCATCAGTCCCTTAGACTTAGAACTTCTTAAACCTAACTAACCTAAGGACATCACACACACCCATGCCCGAGGCAGGATTCGAACCTGCGACCGTAGCAGCAGCGCGGTTCCGGACTGAAGCACCTAGAACCATTCGACCACAGCGGCCGGCCTTGAGTCTGTTCACAGAGCCAGAACTTACATCTGCGTGCACCGATTCATCTCTTTTAGAGTGAAGACGTCGAAGATGTTTAAGTCTTGGAGGCACAGGAATATCGGTTGTGGCCAAGTCGGGACTGTGTGTCCAAGGCTTTGGATTGTTGCAGATGTCGCAACGATCGTGTGTGGTCTGGCGTTGCTGTGTTGAGCAAGAGAGCACTCCATGCGTGTACGAACTCTTCGAACTCTAAACTCGATTGCAGTACGATGTTTCTCAATCACCGACTTAGTTATGCTACAAACCGCTGGACTCGCATTCGGGAGGACGCGTCCGGCCATTCTCCGCAAAATCCTTTCTTCCAGGAGTGTTAGTTCTGCAAGGTTCGCGGGAGAGCTTCTGTGAAGTCTGGAAGGTAGGAGACGAGGTGCGGGCGGAACTAAAGCTGCGAGGACGGGTCTTGAGTCGTGCTTGCGTAACTCAGTTGGTAGAGCACTTGCCCACGGAAGGTAAAGGTGCGGAGTTGGAGTCTCGGTCTGGCACACAGTTTTAATCTGCCAGGAAGTTTCATATCTGCGCACACTCCGCTGCAGAGTGAAAATTTCATTCTGGCATCCCAATTTAGATTTTCCGCGATTTCCCTAAATCATTTCAGGCAAATGCCGGGATGGTTCCTTTGAAAGTGTACGGCCGACTTCCTTCCCCATCCTTCCATAATCCATTAGGACCGATGACCTCGCTGTTTGGTTCTCCCCACCACCACCACCACCTGTATCAATCAACAAACCGTTATGTTAAATTCTACAATACGAATCCCTCTCGCGGCAGAAGGCTGCAAATATGTAGACGTGAATAATGAAGATGTAGAATGTTAATAACTTTGGTTTTATTTAAAATGCGTCTGGAGTTTTCAAATAAATAACTTGGAGGCATTACGTTTTTGCACGTCCTCGTTTTTGTATATTGTGCGATGGAAACATGGCGGTCTGTGTGCGCCATAACGTTATTCTCATGATAACCGATGACGGCAGCAGGATGATCGCATAGTCTTTGTCTGGTAAATATTCCCTAAATTTATCCAGTGAAGTTCTGTGATAACAACGTCCCATTTTCTCCTGTAACGCTGATTCACGTTCTACAAGCATTTCTGTTACATTATCGTATGGATAAACCACGTCGACGTGGCTGGAAGGAAGTACGCCACGGCCGAGTTGTGGGCTTGCCGACACGGAGCTTGTTGTCGGTCACCTCTAGCCACTCATGTCCCCAGTGACACAGGACATTATACCGCAACAGCGAGGTGAGGGCATGCCGTGGGATAGCACACTGAAAGACCTGACGGTCACGACACGCCTCCTTGGCTGCTCGATCAGCCCTTTCGTTCCCCAGAAATGCCGCGTGCCCTGATACGCAGCAGAAAGACACCTCCTTCCCCAGTCGCTGGATGAGGGCGTCCTGGATAGTCTGGGTTCCTTTATCTACTGGGTACAAATGCTGGAGAGAGTAAAGGGCGCTCAAAGAATCTGTGCAGACGAGAAATCTAACACTTGGAGAATGTCTCACATGCTCCAGTGCCCGCAAGATTGCATATAATTCTGCGTCAAAGATGGTAAATTCGGGAGGCAGTCTGACCTTGAGGACACGATCCGGGAAGGCAACAGAGCAACCACCGGAGTTACCCTGCTTAGACTCATCCGTAAAAAGAAGCTACATGGTCGTAGTGCTCAGATAGAACGGCAGAAAAGACTGCATTAAAAACGGAAGCAGGAGTGTTATCTCTCGTGTACCGCACCAAATCTAAAATCGCTCTGGGCCGCTCCAGAAACGTGTTAGACGATTAAAACCCTGGACTTGGGGTCGCACTGGCACCACACTCCGTGACTCAAGCACATGCTGCACACGGATCCAAAACCTACTAATTATGCCGTCGCACTGCTCAGTTTACCTGTTCCTTCGTCTGCACAGTACAGTGAAAGCTCAGAGTTTTGTATTGAAACTCTAGGTTTTGTCTCCTCTGGAACTGAACCAAAATTTAAAAAAAAGAGCACTTTTCAGTATCGAAGGTACATGGATTGTACAGGGTGGTCCATTGATCGCGACCGGGTCAAGAATCCCACGAAATAAGCGTCAAACGAAAAAACTACAAAGAACGAAACTCGTGTAGCTTGAAGGGGGAAACCAGATGGCGCTATGGTTGGCCCGCTACATGGCGCTGCCATAGGTCAAACGGATATCAGCTGCGTTTTTTGAAATAGGTACCCCCATTTTTTATTGCGTATTCGCGTAGTACGTAAAGAAATATGAATGTTTTAGGTGGACCACCTTTTTCGCTTTGTGATAGATGGCGCTGTAATAGTCACAAACACATGGCTCATAATTTTAGACGAACAGTTGGTAACGAGTAGGTTTTTCAAATTAAAATACAGAACGTAGATACGTTTGAACATTTTATTTCGGTTGTTCCAATGTGATAGATGTTACCTTTGTGAACTTATCATTTCTGACAACACATGCTGTTACAGGCGTGATTACCTGTAAATACCACATTAATGCAATAAATGCTCAAAATGATGTCCGTCAACCTCAATGCATTTGGCAATACGTGTAACGACATTCCTCTCAACAGCGAGTAGTTCGTCTTCTGTAATGTTCGCACATGCATTGATAATGCGCTGACGCATGTTGTTAGGCGTCGTCGGTGGATCGCGATAGCAAATATCCTTCAACTTTCTCCACAGAAAGAAATCCGGGGACGTCAGATCTGGAGAACGTGTGGGCCATGGAATGGTGCTTCGACGACCAATCCACTGTGATGAAATATGCTATTCAGTACCGCTTCAACCGCACGCGAGCTATGTGCCGGACATCCATTATGTTGGAAGTGCATCGCCATTCTGTCATGCAGTGGAAACATCTAGTAGTAACATCGGTAGAACATTACGTAGGAAATCAGCATACATTGCACCATTTAGAGTGCCATCGATAAAATGGGGGCCAATTATCCTTCCTCCCATAATGCCGCGCCGGCCGCGGTGGTCTAGCGGTTCTAGGCGCTCAGTCCGGAACCGCGCGACTGCTACGGGCGCAGGTTCGAATCCTGCCTCGGGCATGGATGTGTGTGATGTCCTTAGGTTAGTTAGGTTTAAGTAGTTCTAAGTTCTAGGGGACTGATGACCAGAGATGTTAAGTCCCATAGTGCTCAGAGCCATTTGAAACAAACGATAATGCCGCACCATACATTAACTCGCCAAGGTCGCTTATGTTCCACTTGTCGCAATCATCGTGGATTTTCCGTTGCCAGTAGTGCATATTATGCCGGTTTTCGTTACCGCTGTTGGTGAATGACGCTTCGTCGCTAAGTAGAACGTGTGCAAAAAATCTGTCACCGTCCCGTAATTTCTCTTGTGCCTAGTGACAGAACTGTAAATGACATTCAAAGTCGTCGCCATACAATAACTGGTGCATAGAAATATGGTACGGGTGCAATCGATGTTGATGTAGCATTCTCAATACCGACGTTTCTGAGATTCCCAATTCTCGCGCAATTTGTCTGCTACTGATGTGCGGATTAGCCGCGGCAGCAGCTAAAACACCTGCTTGGGCATCATCATTGCTGCAAGTTGTGGTTGACGTTTAACATGTGGCTGAACACTTCTTTCACATGTGGCTGAACACTTCCTGTTTCCTTAAATAACGTAACTATCCGGCGAACGGTCCGGACACTTGGATGATGTCGTCCAGGATACCGAGCAGCATACATAGCATACGCCCGTTGGGCATTTTGATCACAATAGCCATACATCAACACGATATCGACCTTTCCCGCAATTGGTAAACGTCCATTTTAACATGGGTGATGTATCACGAAGCAAATACCGTCCGCACTGGCGGAATGTTACGTGATACCACGTACTTATACGTTTGTGACTATTACAGCGCCATCTATCACAAAGCGAAAAAGTTGTCCAACTAAAACATTCATATTTCTTACGCACTACACGAATATGTAATAAGAAATGGGGGTTCCTAATTAAAAAAAAACGCAGTTGATATCTGTTTGCCGGCCGTAGTGGCCGAGCGGTTCTAGGCGCTACAGTCTGGAACCGCGCCACCGCGACGGTCGCAGGTTCGAATCCTGCCTCGGGCATGTATGTGTGTGATGTCATTAGGTTAGTTAGGTTTAAATAGTTCTAAGTTCTAGGTGACTTATGACCTCAGCAGTTGAGTCCCATAGTGCTCAGAGCCATTTGAACCATTTGATATCCGTTTGACCTATGGTGGCGCCATCTAGCGGGCCAACCATAGTGCCATCTGGTTTCTCCCATCAAGCTAGACGAGTTTCGTTATTTGTAGTTTTTCGTTTGATGCTTATTTCGTGAGATATTTGGCCCGGTCACTATCAATGTAGCACCCTGTATAGCCACAGCCGACAGAACCTAGAAATTGGAAAAAAAAGAAAAGAAAAAGAAAGCGTAATCACAGATCGGTATTGAATTCTATATTCTGCAGTAGAGACAAAGTACAATCTCATTTAAGCTCTTTGCGTCGTTGCACAGTGCAGTAAAGTCATTTTCTTCAGCGCCGCAACTGCATGTTCCCTCTTCACTCAGTTGCAATGTAATAGTTCCGCAGTCCTTACGCGGCGACTTATCTGCATCTCCAGCTGCGCGGTCCCTTGTGCAGATAAAATGCACGTGTGGACGATCTTAATTGAACGCCCGCTACTCTGCCGTGTTCCTGTACTCCGCCCCCGGCAGCAGCACTCACCAGACGCTATCGTGCGGCGTCGCCGTGACGTCGCGACCCACGGCTTCTGACGAGCTTACCCAACGGGATAAGAACAACCTGCTCCCGCGTTCGTTAGACGCAAAAAAAAGGAAGTAAAGTACTCGTCTAATTGCTCTCGCGTACAGAGACAATTGCTATTTAATTTTCCGCCGGTGGTGTTTTTGCGGCGGTTGCTCTCCCCCCCCCCCTCCCCCTCCCTGCTGCCGCCACCGCGCGAGTAATTTGATCCTCGGTGACGACGACTGGCGCAGCGTAATTTAGAGCGGCCATTACGGGCGTCGCTGATGGCTATCTGCGCGTGCGCGGCCCCTGACGCCCCATCAAGTGCCCGGCTTTACGGCGCCGGGATTCTCGCCTAATTCAGACTTCAACAAGTGCTCGCGGACGGGCCCGGCGCTCGCCCCGGGGACGGTATTTTCCGCGTTGTTGACTAAATTAATTGTCGCGGCTGTCACTCGTCATAAGCAGACGGCGTGCGTCAGACGTATCTCGCCGCTGTCGGCGACGACTCGGCTGTCGCCGTATGTAACGTTACTTTTTATTGTCAACTGACGCGCTTCCCCGAGGCCAGTTCCCCGACGTGCTTTACGGCAGGAAGACACAGTGACCGTAAATTATCCACAGTGCCACACCCTTCCTTAGAACACAGCCAGGAAGTACAGGAAGCCAAAAGAGTATGTTTACAACTTGTCAGAAGTGAGAGAGACATAATAAAATGTGCTTTTTACTAACAAAAATCTCACTATGATTGAGGTTTTTTCACTCTGCAGCGCAGTGTGCGCTGATATGAAACTTCCTGGCAGATTAAAACTGTGTGACGGACCGAGACTCGAACTCGGGACCGTTGCCTTTCGCGGGCAAGCGCTCTACCAACTTTTTTTCATGAATGGCTGCAAATGGTCTCCATCGGTTCAGTTGGACCAGAGGACCCACTCCGTTCCACGTAAACAGCCCTCACGTCTTATAATTAAATATTTCCCTTCGACATTTAAGTCTCTTTTTATTATCTATCATGATGATCGCAGCAGACAAAATGAATTAAAATTTGTGCTGCCACCGGGACTCGAACCCAGACCTTCTTCCTTGCTTTTTTTTTCTAAAAAAAATCTTTATTGAACAAACTGAGAGTACATGTATATACACAAAGCAACAGTTCTTCAAGATACCAGTTAAACATATACAAATGAGTGTTAGGTAAACAAATTATTAGAATAACATTAAATACAACGAAATATAACATCCTATTTTCTTCCCTTTTTATTTTTTTAATAATCTTTATTGAACAAACTAAAAGTACATATATGTTCACTATGCAAGAGTTCTTCAAGGTACCATTTAAACATATACAAATGAATGTTAGTTAAAAAAATTAAAAAAAAACATTAAATACAACAAAATATAACATATTCAGTCTTCTTCCTTTTTTTTCGGTCGATGCATGAGAACGTCGATAAGGGCGTTGCATCATGTGACAGGTCTGCGGCCACCAGCTCGGCTCCAGTCCACCACCAGTAATGGAGGGTGAAGCATTGACAGTGCCAGCCATTCGTGCTGGCGTAACGTGAGAAAAATCACCAAACAAACGTCGGCTGAAGTACACGAGGGAGAACCCAACAGGCAGTTTGTCAAATGAGACACTGTTGCACAGTTTCCAGGATGTATCTCTCCCTTTGCACTGAACGGTGCTGTGTTTTGCAACTTACGTGCTGATTAAATGTGTGTGGCAGATCGGTACGCGAACGCGGACCCTTAAATCTCACGGACAATGCTCTTACGGACTGAGCTATCTTTTTATTTTCTTTTTTCGCTCTCCAAAATAGCTTTCATCGACATCGGCTTTTTATGCCATTCTAGACTTTTGATCGTCAATTCAAACAAGGTGTTCAAAAGTAACTGCATCATCTGCAAGGAGTTCCGTCCACCACTGTCGATGGTGCTTTGATGATGTTCGAATTAAAGAAATTTTGCGTTAAAATGATGCAAAGTAACACTTTGATAAGTTGAATTTTCGAATATGCGTTGCACTCCTTTTGCCAGTTCAGTAATAGCCCAAATGCATAATGTGTTGGAATTAATTATAAGAAAAGAAAGTTAAAGCCGCAAATTCTTTTCAGTTGTAGATATGGAGATTGGGAAGTAGGTTTGTATCTCGTTTGCAGTCAGAAAATTTTGTATTGTGAGCGTCCGCAGCTGTAGATTTGTATCATGATGGAAAAATACCGCTTCAGCGGTGTGATAAACATTTGTTTGAGGTCCAACTGAAACCATGGCGTTATAGCCACACCTTCATATCTGTATATTAACAAGAGGAAAACGTATAAAGATCCTGTTTCGGTTCAAGTATAGTTGAACTATACACGAAACTATACAGGAAAAGTACGTTCACACATTTATTTCGTAACTTATTTCAAGCAATAACCTGTAACCGCTTCATTAGAGAAAGTTGACTCAAGGTGGGCGCTGCAGTCTTCAGGATGGGACTGTGCAGTCTTAGGGCGTAGTACACTAAGTAAACAGCCTGCCAAACGTAGCTGTAATGTTTCGCGAGTGGGAAGAATCTCCAATGCGGTTGTAACAAGTGTTATGTCGTCATAGTGTGAGGCGGCGTCCTGGTGATAAGAGCCAGTTCCTTTCACGTAATTTCTAATTACATTTTGCTTGCGATACAAGAAACGATGTTCGATGGGGTCTGGAATATGCCAATGGTTGCAGAGTCACATCTGCGCAAGGTCGGGCAGGTTCAACGTCTCACGTTTTGGTGACGGCTTCATACCACATCGCCTGTACGAAGGTTTCATTCGATGGAAAACATTGCTCCATATATTGTCCAACTTATCTGCGGGAACTTGGTCGCTGGGGTAGGGGGGGGGGGGAAGAGGACTAATGATTTATATTAATGGTGTGGAGCTACCTGGCATTCGCTCGCCCTGTTTGTTCAGTGCTTCATAGTAAATGACAACGTATTCTCGTACAGTGATGGGTGGAGGCAGTGATGGGTCAAATTACTCGTCTAAAGATTCGTAGAGATATTTAGTTATGTTGTCGTTAGTATTACTGATAATTGTGTACGCCATTTCGAGGAGAATAGCCGCGTTATCCAGACATCCCAGCAGCTCTGTTTCCAAAAGGGCCTCTCTCCAACCTTCCAAACCTCACATAAATTTTCCTGCGTACCTAAGCTGTGACTGAATCATTTCTCAGCAACATCCTTTCTTCCAGATGTGCTAGTCTCGCAAGGTACGCAGTAGAACTTCTATGAAGCTTCGCAAGCTACCGACGGACAGTACTGACAGAAGTAGAGTTGTGGTGCCTGTACAGACCACATGATGAGGTAGTCAGTCTGATGCAGTGAGCGCAGCAGAATGCCTCACGATGAATGGGAAAGGTCGGAACGAGAAGTTAGAAGTAAAGGAAAGAAATACTTTAAGGAAGATCTTAGCCCCAGTAAAAGAGAAAACTGGGTTTATAAGACGGCACAACGGCGAATTGTGCTGGCATGTGGAAAGTGTGGTCGACGCCAAGCGAATAGGACTACTTTCTATGGACAGATAACGCGTATGAGCCAGAATGCAGTGAGCAAGTGTATTCTTACCTGTTTTCTCCACAAAAATATCAGTAGCACCTGTTTCACAGAGGTTGAGCGGAGTCGTCAAGTACTCGGGAACACTAATGAAGTCATCCAAGACCATGACCTATTCGAGAAGAAACATGGAATAAACTAGCACTTCAGAGAAAAGGCAAAGTAGAAAACTGACAAGACAGAAGGAAAGCAGGCCCACAGATAACGAATGAATGTGTTGTGGATGCGTATTGAAGGTCAAAGAAAGACACGGTCGAAATAACGTGGCCCACAGCTCGCCGGAAGGAAAAAAGAAGAAGAACCACCATCGTTCGTAATGTCCTCTTTCCGTATTTATTCTTAGGTATGAAATCAGAGGTTTATCGACATGAATGATCATTTTTGCATTTCCTGCGAACTCAGTGGCATCAAAACAATACCACAGCTCTTCATATCAGTCAGGGAATTTCTTAGTCAGCACCTGAAACGTACAAACGCCATTTTCCCCATTATATAAAACCCAGTAATGAAATCGATGGAATCACACACTCCTTCACAACTCTTAACTTCCGTGTTATCTTACGACCAGCCCTTAAATATTTATGATACATCTTCTGGCTCACTTCTGGTAAATAGTTGCATTCACTGTGATGTAGTTGCTTGTTTAAATCACTCCTGCTTAAAGAGCTTACGTTTAATTAGCCAGCAGTAGCCTGGACTCTATGATACGCACAGAACTACGTAATGGGGAAACTATGTCACCAGACATTGCGTTGTTTTTCGCTTTATACAGGCTGATTACCAAGTTTAATCGAAGTATGAAATCGCTTGTGAGAAAAAAAATTAAAAAAAGAAAATATTTCACGGAAAATGCCGTCTTCTAACCGACGCAGAAGTAACGAGTAAGAAAAAATGTCCGTTTTACCTGATGTTCTCTCTTGCGCATTTTACTTGAGGAAGCTATCGCTGCAAGTTCCCCTCCATCCTGTTTAAATTTCAAACTTTCCTCCTTTTCCGTGAAGCAGAACTACCCCAGGCATTTTATTTTCTCCGTAAACTCAGCTACCAAAGAGTTCTTACGGTTTGGGTGCACAAAAAGCTCTTCAGCCTCCACATTTTTTAATACCTTAACGGAATGTCGAATCTCTTCCTCAATTTCCGTTTCCTGCTTCCTTGCGAAGTTCTTTAACGTCGACAGGATGCTGGTAGAAGCACGTGGGAGCATTCTACCAGCTATCACCTGCAATTAAGAAAAAAAGAACAGAAAGTCTCTTCTGTACTGTGCGTACTTACACTACTGGCCATTGAAATTGCTATACCAAGAAGAAATGCAGATGATAAACGGCTATTCATCGGACAAATATATTATACTACAACTGACATATGATTACATTTTCACGCAATTTGGGTGCATAGATCCTGAGAAATCAGTACCCAGAACAACCACCTCTGGCCGTAATAACAGCCTTGATACGCCTGGGCATTGAGTCAGACAGAGCTTGGATGGCGTGTACAGGTACAGCTGCCTATGCAGCTTCAACACGATACCACAGTTCATCAAGAATAGTGACTGGCGTATTGTGACGAGCCAGTTGCTCGGCCACCACTGACCAGACGTTTTCAATTGGTGAGAGATCTAGAGAATGTGATGGCAAGGGCAGCAGTCGAAAATTTTCTGTATCCAGAAAGGCCCGTACAGGACCTGCAACATGCGGTCGTGCATTATCCTGCTGAAATGTAGGGTTTCTCAGGGATCGAATGAAGGTTAGAGCCACGGGTCGTAACACATCTGAAATGTAACGTCCGCTTTTCAAAGTGCCGTCAGTGCGAACAAGAGGTGACCGAGACGTGTAACCTACGACACCCCATACCATCACGCTGGATGATACGCCAGTATGGCGATGACGAATAAACGCTTCCAATATGCGTTCACCGCGATGTCGCCAAACACGGTCGCGACCATCATGATGCTGTAAACAGAACCTGGATTCATCCGAAAAAATGACGTTTTGCCATTCGTGCACCCAGGTTTGTTGTTGAGTACACCATCGCAGGCTCTCCTGTCTGTGATGCACCGTCAAGGGTAACCGCAGCCATGGCCTCCGAGCTGATAGTCCATGCTGCTGCAAACGTCGTGGAACTGTTCGTGTAGATGGTTGTTGTCTTGCAAACGTCCCCATCTGTTGACTCAGGGATCGAGACGTGGCTGCACGATCCGTTACATCCATGCGGATAAGATGCCTGTCATCTCGACTGCTAGTGATACGAGGCCGTTGGTATCCGGCACGGCGGTTCCGTATTACCCACCGATTCCATATCCTGCTAACAGTCATTCGATCTCGACCAACGCGAGCTGCAATGTCACGATACGATAAACGGCAATCGCGATAGGCTGCAATCCGACTTTTATCAAAGTCGGAAACGTGATGGTGCGCATTTCTCCTCCTTACACGAGGCATCACAACAACATTTCACCAGGCAGCGCCGGTAAACTGCTGTTTGTGTATGAGAAATCGGTTGGAAACTTTCCTCATGTCAGCACGTTGTAGGTGTCGCCACCGGCGCCAACCTTGTGTGAATGCTCTGAACAAATCATTTGCATATCACAGCATCTTCTTCCTGTCGGTTAAATTTCGCGTCTGTAGCACGTCATTTTCGTGGTGTAGCAATTTAATGGGCAATAGTGTATTATTATCTTAATTTTACTCATTGTATTGACTTTTTATTCGTCAAAAACGAATGCGACTAGTTTTGACGACATCTTAGTAGAGATTGTAAATATGACAACGATAATGGAATTGATAAAAATTCACCCTCACGAAATGCATTTTATACGCGTGTTGGAGCCGTCAGTTGGCGTGATTCTGAGTGAGTGCAGCCCAAGGATGTGAAGATATGGACCGTAAGGTGGAAACTACTGTTAGCAGTTTTTGTACCGTCGTGCTATACAGTACTACGTAGCGGAGTCAATGGTGAAAGAAATCCTCCTCCTGAATTCGGCAGTAAATCACGTGGGGATCTCTAAATCATTCAGTTCACGCGACGGGGGTTCTTAACGCTATAAACCTCTTGAAAATTTCGTGAATGGGCACGCCGACGTTTGCGTGCGAGCATACAAACGTAAAACTGAGTCGAATTAAGGATGTTTGATTCTCAAATTGGCATTTGACGGGAACAGAGCTCAGGGTTCACCCGACTTAACACGGGGAAAACTTAGCGGCCCCAACGAAATATTTTAAATTGTTTCTGCCGTTGGAAATACAATACGGAGCCGTTCTGGTACGTAACGGGAACGTAGCCAAAAGGTATCGTAGAGGGTCGTAATTATATAATGTGGGTAAATTACATTTCTTTCAGTAAATGGATTACGGAGACAAGGAAAGCTTCAAATTGTACAGACGCAGAGTTTGGATGCTCTTATTAATGAACTGTAGCTGTGTTTCTCATTTCGAAAATGGCAACGACGATACGTTTGAAAACGAAGCGCCGCACTCTTACATTTGTGCGTTCAGATAGCAGCAACACATTAAAATGACGCGTAGATCACCTACTAGCCCTTCCTTAGGAGGCCGGAAATATTGCGCCCCACGCCTGAGGTCAAGATGGCTACAGAAAAAAAAATTATGAATTTATCAGTGGTTAGCGTGATTCATTATCCCTGTGGTGACGTTGATAACGGACCCTCTTTCCAGAAAAGAGTGCCGCATCAACCAGCCGTCATTCCGGAGCTTGTTTATTCACTCGTGGCTAACAGCTTCATTAGTTATCAGTGATTTGTCGTCCTTTGCCTGTCGGCGCTTTCTGTTGGTTGTCGCACCACGCTTCTGGGAGGAAGCAGACTTAAGAAACCATCAGTAACACACTTGCTGCGAGAGCCTTGTAAGTGTGGCGGTATTCACGGAACCGAGTCTGACTGCGCTCTGGTAACGCCATGGGCTCACACTCGTAGGTAGCGAGCTTCAAATTTCCATCCGACCGTGCAGTACAAGTTTATCCGCTCTTTCGAGGCTTAAGCCAGGGTGCTATCTTTGGAAAGGTACCGATGGAAGTCCTCCACCATCCTTATCGTATCGGAGTTTGTGCTCCATTTCGCATAAGGCTGCCGACGATAGCACGGTAAACTCCAATCTTCGTTCCTCCGCCCTCAAGTAGAGCTTCGGTTATTGATCCTTTACTTCTACAAGCTGGTGCTTAGTTCACAGAATCTTACGCGTTTGCAAGCGGACACGCCACTTTTCAACTTCTGACGAGCGCCGTGTGGAATACGAATCTTTCCTATCTGTACGTCCCACGTAGTTTCAACCGCGGAAGCCTGAGTTTCTGCTTGGAAACCGCTCCTACGTAGTGCAACACTTGTAAACACTAAAAGATTGGACAAAGGATGATCACTTCATTGATAACATAAGCATATACTCACCTAACAGGGTCGTCCCTGAGAATTTCTCTCCGTTTCGCATCTTTATCTTTGCTGCAAACAGAGTAGACATGCGCTTGTATAAAATAACTATTTTTGACATTGTATTTAATAATGTATGGATCGTAAAAAAGATGAGCTCCCTTACTTTACATTACGTTGTCTCATACCACCTGCGATAAGTACTCTGTGAGGTCCAACATAGGATTACACAGCCAACCGCTTGCACATAACTGGTAGGTACATTGTCCTAGGTTTTGACGCCTACTAAGGGTGCCTTCATCGGAATGAAATTATGATAAATCGGAAAGTTACATTGCTAAAAAGCAACGGTCAGAATTTAGAGCAGCTATGTTGAAGTCAAAACTGAAAGAAAACGTTCTAGCGTTTGCCATGTTTGGCCAGCTGGGAACAACATCAGACTCTGTGAGTTACTGTGGCTGTATCGACCCTGCCATCACAATCGCTAAAGCTACGTTTCCGAATATTGTAAGTGCAGACGTCTATATGAGTCCCTGAGGCGATGTTTGTTTCAGCATGAAATTGCAGCCTAAAGAAAGTATGTCCCTTCAAGATGACAAAGGTAATTAAAAGAGAAGAATGAAAGGTTTGGAAGATAATTCGTCTTTTAATAAATCCAAATCTAGTTTCAACATTAAAGTACCCGCGGTTGAAGCTGCATATAGGACCCAGAACAAAATTCACACTCGATGCCCTTGACGAATATCATAGGAGATATTTCACCTATTGCAGTGAGTTAAAAGCAAAGGAAAAGCTTAGAACAAACATTTATTTGGATTACAAATATAGAATAGAAAACATAAATGTCTCGAAAGCAGTACACTTTGTTCCTTTTATCTTTCGCGTTTTGTTGTCTTTCAGATGTGAAACAGTGTTGACGTGAACCGTCTAACAGTGAGGCGACTGTTACGACGCCGAAAAATGCCCATAATACGCTTATCAGGACGTCTGTTTGTGTTCTTTTAACTATCAGCCAAGGCTTTGTCTCTGCTTATTCTTTGTAAATCAAAACCGATATTTCATTTTCAGACATTGTGTTTGTTTCGTGGGGAGAATCTCATACGAAAATATAGAGATTCCCAGTGCAGTTAATCACGAAATCTTACCAGGACAAACAATGCGACGCATAAAAAACACAAAATTCACTTCATAAGTTACGATGTCAAGAACATTTTGACAGGATTACGAAGTGCCCTAAACTAGGCATCCAAAACATTCTTTCAGAGCATTCGTGAATGGTGTGCTGTGCCTTCATTTGAAACACAGAACAGCTCTAAATTAAGATAGCGGTTACAAACGGTTATAACTATTTAATGCATAGCGATACTTCATAAAATTTTTGACCATTGCGCTAGCTAGCAAGACAGTGAGTGGACATATACAAGCCACAGCTTGATACCGATTCCACGGATTAAATATTTCAACAAGATCGAGTATGCAAGCTGGCACAATTTTAAACCAACATCTCCAGAAATGTGAAATCGGATGTACTGGACACGAAAGCTCTGTATCCTGCTCTTGGTCACCGAGATCCTCGGTCCTGAAACCCGTTGTTTTCTTTCTGTGGGGTTATCAGAAGGACCTTGAGTATTTGCCTTCGTTGTTGAAAACAGTTCTAGACATTAAAATACGCATTTCTAAGGCGCTCGCCCTCTATCGCTCCTTACATACGTCAGACCGTATGGTGTGGAAGGCATTATCGTTTTGATGTTGTCCGTGTAACCAAGAGAAGTCGTATGGACGGTATAGAGCACTTATAAAATGTATGGGAAAAACTGAACTTTGTTTTAAATTTTTTTAAATTCTGATCGATGTATCGCGTTGAAGTTACAGCCGTTTGTAATGCCTGTAATCATTCTGAAACGTCCCCTTAGAAAAATAAGTGAACAACTGTGCTGATAAACCTCTTACGTTATTTGATTTTTAAACAGCTGAGCAAAACTGAATGTACTCAGACATTACTCTCTCTTCACTTATTCTGATCATCACTAAACTGACACAAAATATTTTTAGCGCAATTCAATCTGACTTTCAATAATCCCTACAAAAGAATGGCCCTGACTAACAATAACCTATACCTTTCATGAATCACTTACCTCACGAAAATCTTCGTTAGTCCAACTACTGCAATAGAGCGAGCGCCAATACTACCAGCTAAGTAAAAGATTCTAACTACTGAAGTCACCAACTACTGATAGGCATAGTTAGCAAATGAAAGATTTTGATAAAGAACAAACAATGTATTTACCTTAGTAGTGTTCAAAAGTCATAATAACAGGAAACATTCCTCACACACAAAGGAAAGATGTTATGTGGACATGTGTCCGGAAACGCTTAATTTCCATGTTAGAGCTCATTTTAGTTTCGTCAGTATCTACTGTACTTCCTCGATTCACAATCAACATGTGTGGGCTGACGATAATCCGCACGCAATTGTGCAATCACGTCATCAACACAGATTTTCTGTGAACGTTTGGGCAGGCATTGTTGGTGATGTCTTGATTGGGCCCCATGTTCTTCCACCTACGCTCAATGGAGCACGGTATCATGATTTCATACGGGATACTCTACGTGTGCTGCTAGAACATGTGCTTTTACAAGTACGACACAACATGTGGTTCATGCATGATGGATGGAGCTCCTGCACATTTCAGTCGAAGTGTTCGTACATTTCTCAACAGATTCGGTGACCGATGGGTTGGTAGAGGCGGACCAATTCCATGGCCTCCACGATCTCCTGACCTCAACCCTCTTGACTTTCATTTATGGGGGCATTTGAAAGCTCTTGTCAACGCAATCCCGGTACCAATGTAGAGACTGTGATACAATACGCCATTCTCCAGGGCTGCATCAACGCATCAGGGATTCCATGCGACGGAGGGTGGATGCATGTATCCTCGCTAACGGAGGACATTTTGAACATTTCCTCCAACAAAGTGTTTGAAGTCACGCTGGTACGTTCTGTTGCTGTGTGTTTCCATTCCATGATTAATGTGATTTGAAGAGAAGTAATAAAATGAGCTCTAACATGGAAAGTAAGCGTTTCTGGGCACATGTCCACATAACATATTTTCTTTCATTGTGTGTGAGGAATGTTTCCTGAAAGTTTGGCCGTACCTTTTTGAAACGTATAATCAGTTCATGACATCCAGTCTTACAAATTTACTCTCTCTGATGGACACACGTCCAGATAATCCGCTCTCAAAACTCCGCCATCTCTCTCCCCACATCCACCACTGCTGGCGGTTCACCTCCAACTGCGCAGCGCTACGCGCTGTTCACATCCAACTGCCCAGCACTAGAATATTCCAACAATGCAAACCAGCCACAGACTGCACACGGCACAGTCAGTGATTTTCATACAGAGCGCTACGTGGCGTTACCAATATAAAAACCTAAACAGCCTACCTACAATTCTAAATTGTCCGCTGTACTTCGGAACGTTAAGATTCTAGTGTGAGTAGTCTGTTGTTGTTTGTTGTTGTGGTCGAGACTGGTTTGATGCAGCTCTCCATGCTACTCTATCTGCGCAAGCTTCTTCATCTCCCAGTACCTACTGCAACCTACATCCTTCTGAATCTGCTTGGTGTATTCATCTCTTGGTCTCCCTCTACGATTTTTACCCTCCATGCTGCCCTCCAATACTAAACTGGTGATCCCTTGACGCCTCAGAACATGTCCTACCAACCGATCCCTTCTTCTGGTCAAGTTGTGCCACAAACTTCTCTTCTCCCCAATCCTATTCAATACTTCCTCATTAGTTATGTGATCTACCCATCTAATCTTCAGCATTCTTCTGTAGCACCACATTTCGAAATCTTCTATTCTGTTCTTGTCTAAACTATTTATCGTCCATGTTATGTGAGTCGTCTACGATGCAGTAAAGCACAATAAAATGGAAACAAAGGATTTGCCTACTGTACACGTGTGGCAAAGGACGGATGTTTTAATATGAGTCTATCTTCACGGTTAGAGAAGAGAATAGTGCTCTTTTTGCGCAGCAGGAGTAGCAGTAAAGCCGGCCGCGGTGGTCTAGTGGTTGTAGGCGCGCAGTCCGGAACCGCGGGACTGCTACGGTCGCAGGTTCGAATCCTGCCTCGGGCATGGATGTGTGTGATGTCCTTAGGTTAGTTAGGTTTAAATAGTTCTAGGGGACAGATGACCATAGAAGTTAAGTCCCATAGTGCTCAGAGCCATTTTTGAGTAGCAGTAAAGTCGGTACAGACAATACCGGGCTCCCATTGGTGTATTCCTGGCGGCAGCAGGCAGGCGCGCTACCTGTCAGATCCCGACTACTTTAAATCGCACTTTGAGCAGACCGAAAGTGAGCAGTGTCCGACAGCGAGGCGACAGGTGTGCGGAAACTGCGGTACGCGGGGGTCCTGGCTTCCAGATCGGCCAGTGGACAGCGGCCGCAGGTTTACGAGGCAGATGGCGGCCGATAGGACGGACGTATGCAAATGCAGTCTCGAGCCGGCAGACAGCTGCTCTAAATCGCGGCGGTGGCAGTGGCGGCGGCGTGCTGCGATGCAGCCTCGGCCTACCTGCTGGTCGCTGGCCGCTCTGCAGGGTGCCGGCTACTTGCTACCCGCCTGACGAAACACAGGCCGGCTGCGGCGGCCGGCCGTTTCCCCCGCCTCCCTTTTCACTTCTCATTCTAATCTGACAGCCCGACGCCGAGCCACTCCGCGTCGGAGCAGCTCTTTCATGCTTTCTCTTTGCCGTGTAACCAGCTGTTGACAGCGCGTTTACGACTGACGTGCGAACGTAATATTTCCTAATGAAGGGATACAATATCAGTGAGCACCTTCATAAAAAGGTAACGGTGGTGATTGGAAATTAGACTACATGACTTTTGCAGCAGTTTCGAAGCTTAATAAAAATGTCTGCAACGAAGAAAAAGAGCCGGCCGGTGTGGCCGAGCGGTTCTAGGCGCTTCAGTCTGGAACCGCGCGACTGCTACGGTCACAGGTTCGAATCCTGCCTCGGGCATGGACGTGTGTGATGTCCTTAGGTTTGTTAGGTTTACGTAGTTCTAAGTTCTAGGGGACTGATGACCTCAGATGTTAAGTCCTATAGTGCTCAGAGCCATTTGATTTCGAAGAAAAAGAACCACTTGGAATCAAACGTATTTGAAGGTGATATTAACTGTAAGAAGGGATTTCAATTGGCACAGTCACCTAAAAGCAGTATTAGGGAAGGAGAATGGTTAACGTATTTGTAAGAAACCTTCTGGGAAACTGAAATGCTTTGTAAAGGAAACCGCAAATAAGACTCTAGCGCGGTCAGCTCTGTTGTTTCAGTTTTTGGAGTAATTACAATGAAATGAACATCCTTAGCTGCTTACAGGCGTTGACATACGTCAACGGGGCAGACGAAAATGTGTGCCCCGACCGGGACTCGAACCCGGTACCTCCTGCTTACATGGCAGACGCTCTATCCATCTGAGCCACCGAGGACACAGAGGAGAGCGCGACTGCAGGGATTTATCTCTGGCACGCCTCCCGCGAAACCCACATTCTCAACGTATTGTGCCGCACTACATTCGTAGTGCCCCCGCCCATTATACTCCTTACTCGCGGCGCGTTGCCGATTCCCGTAAGAGTTCGGGCACTGTTTGTGCATTCGCACAGAAGAAGAAGAAGATGGTAAAGTGGCCGGGGAGCCTTAACTATATACTAAGATGGTATCTGTTCTCTCGGACATGTGTGAGAGAACAAATACCATCTTAGCGTGAATTTGGAGCAATTATCAAGCAGGCATGACACAACAAAAATCGAACAAATCTAAAAACGCGCTGCCAGGGTAGTTACAGTTCGGAGTATCACAAATACTCGCGGAATTTAAATGGAAATCCTTGGTAGAAACGCAATGTAGGTATCATGAAACCCTGGTGGACGAATTTAGAGAACCTGTATTCGATGAACGATGTCACCTTCGTACACTTGGCGTATTCGTCATGTGTATGAGATAAGAGAGGTTCGGGAGAGTGCAGAGTCATATAATCAGTCATTTTTCCCTCACTTAATACGTGAATCTCGTACATATTTTTCTTGTCAGTCTACTGCCCTTCAATGTGTGCTCCTTGTGTTACCCGACAACCCGCTCTCACAACCTCCCCCCGCCATTTGTACTCAAATATACTGACGTACTCTAGTAACGCTGTCAAGATCATCTCTCACATATAACTTCTGCGGCCGAAATTATGTTACGTGGTATTCACTGCTGAAGGAGTTACCTTTGTGTGATGGCGTTCGGCCCGGAGGTAGATCTTTCGAATCTTGGTAGACGAAATCGTTAACGTTCGTTGTGCACGTGTGAAATACCAAACATTTAGATAGCGCTCGTACTCCCTACAGTGGCTTGGGGAGTGTATATGTAGATTTATAATGAGGGCACGAGATTCTGTTTATGATGTTAAGTTCAGCGTATCTGTAAGTCGTGCCGCTATTTTGTAACTGCATACATTTTAAGTATATCAAGTTTAAGAAAGTACGTAGCTGGGGAAAAACTGAAAATAGTGGGCTTAAATCACTTTACAGAGTAGCAATAGTCGAAGATAATAATTATTAATTTCTATTTGTAACTTTTGTGTGTTCTTTTCATTATGTTTACCTATGTTTCCGTTAAATATACTGTACTTGACATTACGGAAAGAATCGCGTTGCCGCTGAAGGCTGCGTAAACTAACTTGAGTCATTTTTAAAATATAACCTTAGGTACATAAATGGAGCAAATCGCACTATATGGATGTAAGTAAACTTTCTGACTTCATAATTTTTTATTATTGGACTGGCATGATCAGTGTTTGGTAAAATAATCGCACTACGTCATCATCAGCTTTTAGGAGCGTAATATATATTCATCTACGTAAACATGTAGCGTGTTATTCACAAAATGGGCTAGAGGAATAGCTGGAAACGTAACCGCTTCCGACACGCAAGCTGCGATTCACAATTAAGTGCCTGGCAGGAGGTTCATCGGATTACAAGTAAATGAAGAAAAGCCCTTTGTCGCAACTAACAGAATTGATTCATAATTCAGTCCCCAAACAAAGTTCACAAGAAAACAAAACAGCACATGTATAACTCAACCACGTTATAACTGCACTTGGCCGTTATTGGAAACAGGCTGTAACATTGCCGTAAAGAAATGTGAATAAGGAGAAGGTATCAACCGGTCAGTGCTTGCAGATCAGTTGTGCGTATACTGCCAACCCCGATACTGACCGGCGACAAGCCGAACGAAACGCCCTAATCCCAAGTCCAATAATACTGTGGTCAAGTAATACAGGCCGGCCGATGTGGCCGAGCGGTTCTAGGCGCTACAGTCTGGAACCGCGCGACTGCTACGGTCGCAGGTTCGAATCCTGCCTCGGGCATGGATGTGTGTGATGTCCTTAGGTTAGTTAGGTTTAAGTAGTTCTAAGTTCTAGGGGACTGATGACCTGAGATGTCCCATAGTACTCAGAGCCATTTGAACCATTTTTGAAGTAATACAGGGACGAACACACAACGACTACATAAACATCTTTTTTTGTGTGGTTAGAAGTTGTGTACCTTGGCTAGAGTGGTTGTTAAAAATATGTTCAGCATTTCTGTGTGTATTTTTACAATGAACGGACGTGCAAAATTTTCTTATACAGTGCTGCGAAGTGGATAATCACTGCTCTCTCTCTCTCTCTCTCTCTCTCTCTCTCTCTCTCTCTCTCTCTCTCTCTCTCTCTCTATGGGGAAGAGGGCTGTTCGTCCGAGTGCCACACATTAAGGTGTTGGCAGAGTAAACAACTGAAGATTCTAAGTCAATGTAATAAGAAGTTGAGGCCATTTATGACAGGTATTTTGATACTAGCAAACTCAAGCCATCGAAACCCATAGGGTATTTACAGATGGCCTAGAATCATGGAATTTGGCAAGAAGCAAGGTTTTACAGCAGAAGTAAAGCAAATAATCAGAAAATTGTTGATTTGTAATTATATCACACGAAACAAATAATTCTTTTGTCATTCGTTATCCGACTTCAGTCCTCGAAAGTCTTAGCATTTCCAGGACCGATATCTTGCCAGTATCAAATTCGATAACAAGGATAGGTTCTGCATTCCCGGGGTGGATTAACTGTCTATACAGTGTGTTCGAAAATTCCCGTTACCAACTTCTAGCACTTGTAGAGGGGGAGTGAGTATATAATATTTTTAGTAGGAACCCATCTCCGGAAACGTGCCGTTTTCGTTCTACGACGGCTTCCGTCCAGATGTTTAACTCATTCACTACTGCTTGAAGAACTGAATTAGGCGAGTGCAGCACAATTATTTGGTAACAATTCGAAAGGAAAGATTACGCAACATCCATTTAAGAAGTAATCATATTTGTTTTTATTAACACTTGAACATTACGTGTTTACATTATTGCAAATCACAAAAGAACCCAGCATACTGTACGTACGGACCGTACTGATGCATTACAACAACGACTCGATATGGCGACTACCAACGGCGTCACAGACATTGTACCTGCGAAGCGTATTCTGGTACTCTCCATCCCTCTTGGTGTCTCTTCATTTCCTAGTGTAGCGGCCAAAAATCGTGCCAGCAGATGTTCCTATGTCTCTACAGGAGTTTCGTAAAGTAAACTTAGCGTACGCACAAGAAGAAGTCGCCGGCCGCTGTAGTCGAGCGGTTCTAGGGCTTCAGTCCGGAACCACGCGACTGCCACGGTCGCAGGTTCGAACCCTGCGTCGGGCATGGATCTGTGTGATGTCGTTAGGTTAGTTAGGTTTAAGTAGTTCTAAGTTCTAGGGGACTGATGACCTCAGATGTTAAGTCCCATAGCGCTCAGAGCCATTTGAACCAGTCTGAACAAGTAGCAGTCCACAGGAGGTAAACCCGGCGATTGCGGCGGACACGCGGTGGGACCACTTCTGCGTGTCCATCTTTCACCATATGCTGTGTTGAGGTGTCTCCGAACCACACGTGAGAATCGAGATGGTACATCCTCATGCTGAAACCACATTTCCTGACGGACATTCAGTGGCACGTCATCCTATGTATCCTACTGCGAACCACGACAAGCAACTCTTGAGACTTTTCTCTTTCCTTCAGCACAAGTAGATGAGTTAAACATCTGAATTTGAACCGTCCTACAATTTCCTCTTCCACGGCACGTTTCTAGACATGAGTTCCTATTCAAGATACTACATAGTCACTCATATCTACAAGTCCTAGAAGTCCGTTAAGGGGGGTAGGACGTCAAACGGGCCGAGTTGGAGCAGGAGAGCCACCACAGGACATTTTATTTTCTACTCTCTATACTTTTACAAATCAAGTCATAAAACTTTGTCAGCATGACCAGGAAGGATTCAGGATTCACTCGTAGCAGTGCAAGTGCAAAAACATAACAAAATAAAATTTTTAGATATGAAATTTCATCATTTTTTCACTTACTGTTGGTTGCATTTGTTGCTATAGGTACATTTTTCTTCACAAATAAGAGAATTCTTTGATGAATTTTGCACAGCATACAAACCATACTTACAGGTGTGTGAAACTCTAGAATTTTCCAAATCTATTAAAAACTGTGGTAAAAATTGAGATATTTAACTACAAAATTTGATTTTTTCTAAACATAAAGTTTAAAACGTAACAGCTCATTCATTTTTTCATAAATTAAATAGATTCTAGAGTTTCGGACACCTGTAAGTATGGTTTGTATGCTGTGCAAAATTCATCGAACAGTCTCTCTTACTTATGAAGAAAAGTGTACCTATAGCAACAAATGCAGCCAATAGTAAGTGAAAAAAAATGATGAAATTTCACGTGTTAAAAAAAATATTGTTATGTTTTTGAACTTCCGCTGCTACGAGTGTGAATCCTTCCTGGTCATGCTGATAAAGTTTTATGAATTTACTTGTAAAAGTATAGACAGTGGAAATTAAAATGTCCTGTGGTGCCCCTCCTGCTCCAAGTCGGCCCGTTTGACGTCCTACCCCCCCCCCCCCCCCCCCCTTAAGGGAACTCAAGAATCACACCCTATATACATAATAAAGTTTATACGTCTGAGCCCGAGTCCTACTCACACGTGACTTTTTTTTTTAGTCCCTAAAATGTATACAAACAGTGCGCCACTGCACAGTGTTGTGGGCTCCTCGTTCACAGTATGTTTCGGTCATGCTACTGCAATGTGTACGTTCCCTGTCTTCTTTCCGATTTGTTTCTGACAGTGCCTAGATTTCATTGTTTTTAAATCTGTGACTGTTTTGCTGTCGTAGCTGTCTAGTTTACTGTTCGTACGAGCCCGCACGACTTGTGCCCGCGCTCAGTGTGCGCTCCTCTCTGCCGGCAGGCTGTTCGGCGTGCGGCGGTGCGCGCGCTGCCACGCGGCCATCCTGCCCACGGAGCTGGTGCTGCGCGCCCGCGACCTGGTCTTCCACGTGCACTGCTTCAAGTGCGCCGCGTGCGACGCGCTGCTCACCAAGGGCGACCACTACGGGATGCGCGACGCGGCCGTCTTCTGCCGGCTGCACTACGAGCTGCGCTGCGAGGCGCCGCCCGCCCCCGCGCCCGCCCCCGGCCCGCTGCCGGCGCCGCCCCCGCACTTCGCGCCGCCCGCCTGCCCGGCCCCTCCGCCGCCGCCGCCACCGCCGCCCCCGCCCCCGCCGCCGACGCAGCAGCCGCCGTTCCCGTCGCCCGAGTTCCTCCCGCACGCGCACCCCCACCCGCACCACCACGGCCACGCTCACCCCCACACGCACACGCACACGCACCCGCACGTCCACCCCCACCCGCACGCGCACCACCCGCACGGCTTGGCCGGGCCGCCGCCCCTGTCCGTCCCGACGCCGCCCGCGGCGGCGCCGCCCCCCGTCCACGACCCCAGCAAGCTCGGCTTCTTCAACGGCGGCGGGGGCGGCGGCGCGACGACGGCGCGCCAGAAGGGCCGGCCGCGGAAGCGCAAGACCAAAGAGCTCGAGCACATGACCGCCAGTCTCGGTGAGTACCCGCTACCTGCTGCTGCTGCAACACTTTGTGAACGCTCACTCGAACCCGTGTAGTCCTGCACTGAACCAGAGAGCCAGTTAACACGAGGCTCGTAAACCTACGATGTTGTTGTTGTTGTGGTCTTCAATCCTGAGACTGGTTTGATGCAGCTCTCCATGCTACCCTATCCTGTGCAAGCTTCATCTCCCAGTACCTACTGCAACCTACATTCTTCTGAATCTGCTTAGTGTATTCATCTCTTGGTCTCCCTCTACGATTTTTACCCTCCACGCTACCCTCCAATGCTAAATTTGTGATCCTTTGATGCCTCAGAACATGTCCTACCAACCGGTCCCTTCTTCTTGTCAAGTTGTGCCACAAACTCCTCCCCAATTCTATTCAGTAACTCCTCATTAGTTATGTGATCTTCCCATCTAATCTTCAGCATCCTTCTGTAGCACCACATTTCGAAAGCTTCTATTCTCTTCTTGTCCAAACTATTTATTGTCCATGTTTCACTTTCATACATAGCTAATCATAAAGCTTTAATTGATAAGGTTTTGACAAACTGCCTGTTGGCTTCTGCCACGAGTTCTCATACGGACGCTTTTTTGATAACAGCACGAGTGGCTAGTATTCTCAATGCTTTCCCCTCCATTGCTGGTGGTGGACTGGAGTCGAACTCGCGAATTCACTCATTGCGAAGGAAACCATTGCAGTAATGACACTAACATTACTAGGAAAGCGCCAACGTATGCAGGCAGATAGGCTTCTCTTAAGTTTTGTAAGTCACCTGGCAAAACGGCACAGTGACATTTCCAGGTGGTTCATCTACATCTACATTTATGCTCCGCAAGCCAACCAACGGTGTGTGGCGGAGGGCACTGTACGTGCAACTGTCATTACCTCCCTTTCCGGTTTCAGTCGCGTATGGTTCGCGGGAAGAACGACTGCCGGAAAGCCTCCGTGCTACGTACTGCTGCGCAACTGGCTGAAATGATTAAAATACAAGTACTCATGGTGCAGCACTTTAACTTGATGAAAATGTTGAAATTTCACAAATGTGTAGCTCGGGTTTCCACTTTGGAAAAATACATAGGGGGAAGTTAGTGTATCCAGAGCTTCTGAAAGGGTCAAGGGACTGATTTGGTGATGTAGAGATGATGATGATGTTCGGATTTTGGGGCGCTCAACTGCGCGGTTATCAGCGCCCGTACAAATTCCCAACCTTTTCACAGTCCAATCTTGCCACGTGCGTGAATGATGATGAAATGATGAGGACGACACAAACACCCAGTTATCTCGAGGCAGGTGAAAATCACTGACCCCGCCGGGAATCGAATCCGGGACCCCGTGCTCGGGAAGCGAGAACGCGACCGCGAGACCACGAGCTGCGGACTGATTTGGTGATGTAGCAGTGCAGATAATTAATGGGGCTCCGCAAGTGAACGTTACCAGCTGATCCACGGAGTAGCACGTCACGTAATTTCCCTCACGTACCGTACATCGCGAAAGGGGTGTGGGTTCTGAGCACTATGGGACTTAACTTCTGAGGTCATCAGTCCCCTAGAACTTAGAACTACTTAAACCTAACTAACTTATGGACATCAGACACATTCATGCCCGAGGCAGGATTCGAACCTGCGACCGTAGCGGTCGCGCGGTTCCAGACTGTAGCGCCTAGAACCGCTCGTCCACCTCGGCCGGCTGTGGGTTCATACCGCGGTCGCGATGCCACGGAGACTCCGAGGCTCGGGGAGAGGGAATGTTTCACATATTAGGCTCGAAAGGTGCACCCTGGTGAGAGATGTCAGTTTCACACGACATGCCTCGCCATACCACCACTTCTCGGTCGGGGGAGTTCTTGCGCGGGCTTCTTACCGGAAGTGGATACAGCGGCAGCGGTGAGGGCAGCCCGCGTTGTGCGCGCCCGAGGGTGACGCCGCCCGAAAAAGCGAGCGGGGGGTGGGCGCTGTCGGCCGCACACGCGCCCAGCGTGACGCGTGTGGTGGCGGCAGAAAAACACGGCAGGCACCCTCCGTCCGCAGTGTTTGTCCAGCGGTCGGCAAGAAGTCCCGCCGTGCTCGGCAGGCCGGAAAGGAAGGAAGCCGCTGGCACGGAACGCGTGGCGTGGGCGCTGCCCACAGGCTGTGGCGGCGACCCACAGCCTGGGGTGGCGCTTGAGGCTTCATACCGCCACGGCGACTGTGCCGGCCACGCGCGCATCATACGGGGATGGACGACATGTAACGCAACTGCACTGAAGCGCCAGAGAAACTCGTATAGGAAAGCGTATTCAAATACAGAGGTATGTAAACAGACAGAATACTGCGCTGCGGTCGGCACCCGTCTCTATAAGACAACAAGTGTCTGGGCAGGTGTTAGATCGCTTACTGCTGCTGCAGCCGGCCGGTGTGACCAAGCCGTTCTAGGCGCTACAGTCTGGAACCGCGCGACCGCTACGGTCGCAGGTTCGAATCCTGCCTCGGGCATGGATGTGTGTGATGTCCTTAGGTTAGTTAGGTTTAAGTAGTTCTAAGTCCTAGGGGACTGATGACCACAGATGTTAAGTCCCATAGTGCTCAGAGCCATTTTTATACGAAAATTTCGTCTGTAAGGGACGGCGTTATGAGGGCTGCGACTGTTGATGAATACAAATACAAAACAATCAGAATATAAAAGAGAGAATTCGGTATGGATTGCGAAATACAACTGGAGATCAGAGTGATTATGCAACAGCAAGTATAATACCAAATTTCATATACAAACGTTACAACAAAAGGAGCTTTGTATGTTTGAGGATCTTCTTGGCACAAATGGACGAGATTAGTGTTTAATGTCCCGTCGACAACGAGGTCATTAGAGACAGAGCACAAGCGAGGGTTAGGGAAGGATGGAGAAGGAAATCGGCAGTGCCCTTTCAAAGGACCCACGCCGGCATTTGCCTGACGCGATTTAGGGAAATCGCGGATAACCTAAATGAGGATGGCCATACGCGGGCCTGAATCATCGTCCTCCCGAATGCGAGTCCAATGTGCTGACCACTGCGCCACCTCCGTCGGTCCTTGCATAACTCAGGAGCAATATGTGCACGTCAAATTAGTCAGTGATAACAAAAATTTGCGATCATAGGCCGTTTCAATTTCCACATATTGGAAATCAATAGATAGCTGTGCTGTTGTCTTCAAGGTGACTGTGTGACCTCTTAACGAATCAGGAGCATTTGTTGGAAGGATCATCGTCAATTTCACAGAGTTTTTGAAACCCAGGTAAGAGGTTCAGGATAGAAAACGATCAAACATCAACACGTGGGAGGGAGACCCATCAGATAGTTCGTCGTTTTCACCAAATTAATATTTATTTAAGAAAAACATACTCATCAACTAAAATTCCAGGTTAATAACAACATGAAAACCATTAGAACTATAGTGACATAAAGAGACATACTACTGAAATTTACCAATATAAGCAAAAGGAAACAGTGTTCAATAAACACAAAGCCTCTGAGTTTATGGGCAGTAAGAATGAAATTTGAATCGTTCAGTAATTTACAAAAGTTCATGAGTTAATCCCGCTAAACTCCACGGCCTACAACCGGGGTGGCAGTCGCGCAACCCAGGTATAGCTCCAAGGAATAAACAACCTCTCAACATTTGCTTGGTATGACAGACGACGCGGCAAAGCGCTCACGCAGCAATAACTTACCCCTCGGGCGTTGGGCTGGATGCCGCCAAGGTAACGACCCAGAAGTCACGGTTGCAAACACCAATGTACTCTCGCTTGTTTTGCAATCAGCTGTGAACATAAATCACACGCGAGGCAGCACCCTCAAACTATAACAGAATCTACACTCAGAAATGATTGCTCTTGCTTCAGCAATTTAAGTACAACTCGAAACTTTAGATAAAACATATAGTTAAAGCCATTCGCCTTCACAAGGCTTTCAATCAGGTCAGGGGAAACTTGCCAAGATTGACAGATATAATTGAATGGATTTTGTCGTACACAATAAATACATACCCCTCTGTCTAGGTAAGTTGATAGGCGAGTACATGTAACCGACAAAGTGCAGGTACAAATAGAGCAGTTGCAGTTAAACCTCCCCCACCTCCTTGAGGAATGAATCAGAATTGCTGAAACGCTTTAAGAAACACTGGTTAAGGTGAGCTTAAGCAAAGCAGAAAATTTCACTCAGTAGTAGTTCAATTGTGACTGAAACACACGAACGTAGGTTAGAATAAATACACTATACTAAATCACAATTAGATTTCAAATTCATACCCAGTACATGGTACAGTAGCATGACATTGCCACCGGGTACAGTGCCACTAACCGATATTACCACTTCAGTTCATAACATTGCACCCAAGCGGGTGCATACAAGCTGTTTACCAATCAACAAAATCACGTGGCTTCAAAGAAGACGCACTAACAACCATTGACCATTCTCAAGCCAAGGCACACTGCAGAACAAACAAATACACATTACTCACTGAAAAAGGCACAATAACATTGCCCCAATTTTAATTTAAACAATAGAGCCACAGGGCTAGAATATCAATAGGCAGTATGTTACGGTACACTCTCCCCACCGTCAAATATCCTTTTAACTCCTTTTCAAATAACAGAAGGAGGTCCCCATCACCAGACTTCCAGAGCAGGACCCTCGTCGCCTTGCTTAGCCGCTGCCGAACTTTCGACAAGTGGCTCGGTGATCCGGTTGGGTACATGAGTTGTCAAACCCAAATCGGCCCAACCAAACCCCTTCGCCAGGCACTGGTGCTCCAGCCTCCTCCTTCCGTCACGTGCCGTTCACAGCCCAGGAGTTGACTATCGATACCGGTTCCAGAGGTGGGTAGGCCAGCAAACCGAGCCCCCACGGCTCAGTTTTTGCAGTAAGCAGTTGCGCTGAGCTTCGGAGAAACTGCAGCAAAACAGCAAGTGATTGACGTGTCCTTGATTCCTTTCTCAGAAACGATAGTCCTTGAAACCTGTGCCATGTGAGTTGGAGGGAGTGGCTGCTACGCATTCATTCCAATGGAGTTATCAGCTTCCTTCTCGCGTAAAATTTTCGAAACCGGATTACTGTTTGGACCGCAGCCAAGTACCGACCATCATGGCATATTGAAAGGCACCAGTCTTTTTGTCTCGGCCAGCTGGAGCATCCGTAACTTGAAATCAAACGTTATATTCCATTCAGGATGACATTCACTTTTCACGTATGGACAGATCCAGTCCAGTCTGGGAAGGCGTACTCTGCAGTGGAAAAGTACAGGGCCATATCAATAGTTCTGAGAACAGTAGTGTTTGATCCCCATTTTCTGCCAGTGGATTTCTTCAAAATACGTATTGCTCCTCGTTTGTCCTTTCGTAACAGCTTGACTGCAGTGATTTCTATAGGTCAAAGACATCTCGAGGAGGCACGGTAACAGGGAACCGCCCTGTGCAATACAAGTTCCAAGATGCTGCAACTTCTGGCGCGTATATTGTAGAAAGGATTGCACATCACAAAGGCCAGTCTGAAATCTGAAGCAAATTTATCTTTCTTCTATTCCTTAGCGGTTATGCAGTCTAGTACCAGTCCTCTTTTTCAGGATTTGGTAAATTTAGTTTTTATTCTTTAATTTTGTAACCGAATACCCTATCTGACTCCACAGATTTCGAGGTCACCAAAGGGAGGGATGCCCTGTGCTCCCTCTCTCAGTGAATCGTGTAAAATTTTGATGTCTGAGTTATCGTATTGCAACTGTTTGCGTGTTGTGTTCTCTGAGGAAGTTGAGCAGCAGCCTAGTGCCTGTCCAAACGAGCTTGGGAAACCGCCAAAAAACCATACTCATGTTGACCCGTACACGATACCGCCATCGTTAATCTCCCCCCCCCCCCCCACCGGATTCGATCCAGGTCCGTCCCACCTCCCTGCCATAAGCTATGGCGCTGCGCTTTATGCTCTACGAACAGGTCAGCTGAAACGTACAGCAAATTTAGTTCAAATACCCACACACACACCTCCAGGACATCAGGAACAGTTACAGCTGAAATGGGATCTCCTTAATTCGGCTTACATTATCAATAACGCACACTCCCGAAGCCCTTCCCAATAATCACTCATAATGTGATGATAGCAGGCTTTTTGTTTGGTTATCTTGAGCGGGAAGATTGACTGTTGGCGTTACTGGTGAACTCCATGTGAAACGTCCCCTTTGAAAAATTTATACACGACTGTGCTTAAACTGACACACAATATTTTTAGCGCAACGCAATCTGACTTCCAAAAATCCTTACAAAAGAATGGCCCTGTCTAACATTAACCTATACGTTTCACAAATCACTTACCTCACAAAAATCTTCGTTACTCGAACTACTGCAATACAGCGAGCGCCACTACTTCCAGCTAAATAAAAGATTCAAACTACGGAAGGCACTAACTACTGATAGGGATAGTTAGCAAATGAAAGATTTTGATAGAGAACAAACAATGTATTTACCTCAATAGTGTTCAAAGGTCATAATGTGTATAGCAGTTCATGACATCCAGTCTTACAAATTTCAAAACTCCGCCATCTCTCTCCCCACATCCACCACTGCTGGTTATTTTGCTGCCCAAATAGCAAAACCTATCCACTACTTCAAGTACCTCGTTTCCTAAACTAATTCCCTCAGCATCACCTTATTTAATTCGACTACATTCCATTATCCTTTCGTTGCTTTCGTTGATTTTCACCTTACGTGCCCCGTTCAAGATGCTGTTCATTCCGTTTATTTGCCCTTCCAAGCCATTTGCTGTCTCTGAAAGTTTTCATTTCTTCTCCCTGAACTTTAATTCCTACTCCAAATTTTTCTTTGGTTTCCTTTTACTGCTTGCTCAGTGTACACATTAAATGACATCGGGGATATGCTACAGCCCCGTTTCACTCCCTTCTCAATCACTACTTCCTGTTCATCCCCCTCACCTCTTATAACTGCCGTCTGGTTCCTGTACCAGTTATTTAGCCTTTCGCTTCCTGTATTTTACCCATGCTATCTTCAGAATTTGAAAGAGAGCACTCCAGTCAACATTGTCGGAACCTTCTCTAAGTCTACAAATGCTATAAACATAGGTTTGCCTTTCTTACCTCTACAAGTCTTATTGACAGTTGTGCCTGGTAAAAGTGTAAAATGTAGTTGTTCCTCTTTCTGAGAAATACAGAGGTGTGAGGTATTTTGTGTGTCCTCCTTGACACTGGGGCAGGAGCATTCAAATCTCGAAGCGTCTCCGGAGACAGACTATAGGAAGAACGAGGGATGTGCAGCTTGACGTTTTCTGACTTGTGAGACCCATTCGTGGTGAGTGGTCACGCGTAAGGTCGCGGCTTCTCACAGATAAAACTTCTGGGCCAACGCAGCGCAGCGCGGATAGTTGCGAAACGCTCTAGACCGAGGTTCGATCGCAGTTTTGAACTCGTTTCCAAACGTAGAGCCTATGGAGTACTGTTTAAGTGTAGGCCGTAATAAAAATCGCAGTCAATCGGCAGCTTTGGACTTCGTGGTTTGTCGCTGTTTTTGTCGTTGATGGAAGCTGTTAGTAGAGACGCGTGGGTCACTAGAGGTGTTCTTCAGTGACTTGGACTCAGTTCCTTCTGCAACTCAAACGCAGAACGTAGCTTTTGCTGCACTCAAACATGGGTGTGCTGCTATGGTGCATACGACGGATCTCGGGGTGAAATTGTACACAGTGAAGACATATAATTACAATTAAGGAAGAGTGGTTAGAGAGTCCCAATCGTAGTTTGCACTGCATAAGTTTGCCAAATAAAAGAAGCGAATGCCTGGAATTCCCTTTAAGGAAGGTCGCCGCTCATTGCATCCTAACCTGTCTCCTATAAATTTTACGCTGCCTCTGTATTGTCGCCGCGCGGGATTAGCCGAGCGGCCTAGGCGCTACAGTCATGGACTGTGCGGCTGGTCCCGGAGGAGGTTCGAGTCCTCCCTTGGGCATGGGTGTGTGTGTTTGTCCTTAGGATAATTTAGGTTAAGTAGTGTGTAAGCTTAGTTACTGATGACTTAGCAGTTAAGTCCCAAAGATTTCACACACATTTGAACATTTTTTTTTCTGTATTGTCCTCGCTGCATGTGGACGCAGTGAAATAACAGCGAAACTTATAAACCGACTGAGCCTACAGAACAGGTGAAATGAGTCTAGAGCGGGAAGTACTCCTCGCATAACGATCAGAAGCATTAATGTCCCAGTGCCAGGTATTGCAGACATTATCTCGCTGTCCTTGCTACACTTCGACTCGTCTGAGATTCTTTTCTCTGCTGTAGAGTGAAAATTCTCATTAATTCAGCACATCAATTATCGCGGAAACAGCAGCATAACTAGACTGCATTAGTTAAGATCGGCAATGAAAGAATGATAATGGACGTCAAGGGCAATGTGGTGACGCGCTCGGTAAATGTGCAGGTATTTCATTTTCAAGAAAATATTTTTTTGCTGAAATCCTTGCAGTTTTCTGTGGAAATGCAGTCGCCATCAAGATTTTTTTCATGGAATCTTGCTCAACGTGTGTGTACCGTCGTACGCAGAAAATTTTTTGTAGAGTTACTCTTGTTCGTAGTCTGAGACGGTTCTCGTTCGCTCGTCCCACGATGATTCTGCACCAGAAGGTTCAAATGGCTGTGGGCACTATGGGGCTTAACATCTGAGGTCATAAGTCCCCTAGAACTTAGAACTACTTAAACCTAACAGACTTAAGGGCATCACACACATCCATGCCCGAGGCAGGATTCGAACCTGCGACCGAAGCGGTCGCGCGGTTCCAGACTGAAGCGGCCGGCGCTCCAGAAGCGTTGGATGGTGTGATATGCCTACTGAATGTCACTTTCTCCATTTTGGGCAGGACATTCATACACGCTCCATGAGAACATATCGATAACATCACCCAATAAAAACCGAAAAGCAAGAACAGTAGTCGGTTTTACTCCCAACTTAGAAGGTAGAAATAAATTAAACTTACACATTATCGATATTTTTAAACACATAGTAGCTGCCACCTACAGAAATACCGTTAAAGGTTAAAATATTAGTTTAAAGCCATTTCAGGCTCCATCTACTTCACTGAGTAAGTAGATGTAAATTTCGACTTAACTGTGTAATAACTACCACACAATACGCTACATTAAATGTTTTTTCCGTCTTTCTTCATTAAGGGACGTTTAGTGCCTAGTAAGATGTATTAAGAATAACTGTACCCCTCGTCTCAAGTTGAGCCTGAAATACTTGAAAGTATTAATGAAAAACTTAATCGGTATTTGATTAAGCGTCTGATTACAGCTGCCTGTAAAGTAGAAATGGTCTTTGAAACGTGTCGTGATGGTTTGCAACTCACGCAGGTACAACGGTAGTTTTTCCTATACACGGTGTTTCAGAAGTGATGGTCAATATTCAGGGTTACGATAGAAGTTAACATGGGATCTAAAAGGCATATCTTACAAGCAATTCTTGATCTTCGATACTGTGAAATAAATCTCTTCTTTTGCAAGCTATTTGCTTTTAATATTTTGGGAAGTATGGGTATGGACCAAAACAAGAAAAAATTGCCCAGTAAAGATGCATACCTTAAAAGTTATGAGCACTTGTTCGTTAAAAGAATTGTTTTTCAAAGTAGCGAAGATGAACAAGTGCTCATAGCTCTTAAGGTATGCATTTTAGAGCACTGGAAATTTTCCCAATATGTTGTAAGTATTGTTCATCTATCTGTAATCCCTATCAGGTAGGACTGATAGAGGAGAATATCCAACGAAGATCGTTCAGCTGGCGAGGGAGCGTTACGGAGATGCTAAACCAACTCCGCTGACAGACGTTACAAGAGAGGCATTGTGCATCACGGAGAGATTTACCATTGAAATTTCGGGACAGCACTTTTCAGGAGGAGTCGGTATTATTTCCTCTCACATACATCTCGCATATTGAACATCAGGAGAACATTCGAGAAATTAGTGCCAATACAGATGCTTACCGACAATAATTCTTCGCACGCACTATTCGCGAGTGGAACAGGCTTGGAGAGATCAGATAGTGGTACCAAAAGTACCCTCCGCCACACATCATTAGTTGGTTTGCGGAGTATGGTGAAGATGTAGATATGGAAAGCAGAGAGCGTGTAGTAGAAAAGATTTGTTTCACAGCACCGAAGATCAAGAATTGCTTATAGCTCTTAAGACCTTGTTTGATTGACTTTTTTTGTTTCGAATGCTCATTCCTGTCATATCTCTGAATATTGACCACCACTTCTGAAACACCCGGTATATCATTTAATGAAACTGAGAATGAAGTTGGCTGGAGCGAATGACGAAAGAAACTGGTGTTTGTGATGATTCTTACTACTCGTTTATGATGGCAAAGTACAATGTGGTGTAGTTTAATCACGCCAAACATGAGCTCGTCAGAATTTACAATCATGTTCTCTTGTTCTCTGAAGCAAAGAAACTTCAAGTTCTCCGAGTGATAAAGAGAGACAGCTTAATGTGAAACGCAGGGCGTCATCTGATCGTAGCGCGGGAGTCCGCGCTACCTGTCTCCACGGATCGCAGCGTGTGTTTGTTTAGTACTCTTTTGCCTCGACTCGCCGGTTTCTTTTTGTCTTACATCCGTTTTGACATCTTCAATTGGGCTATCCGCAAGCACTGCGGTGGAAACAGATCCTTCCAGCTGCAGCAAAACATGCCGGTGATTGAGACTATCATCCCGGTAAACTACTTTCGGCGGGCGGGGAGAGGAGAAAAAAGGAAATACGGAAACCGCGATGCGGCCGCAGAAGCGGTGCGTGCGAGCTCTGCCGGGGCAATCAGGGTGGCGTGTTTTGTCAACACGTGGGGCGGGCACCGCCACCGCAGCGCCGGACGTGTCTGCCCCGAGGTGGCGTAGCGTGGCGGGGAAAAAGCGGCCAGCACACGCGCTACCTGCCCACCACAGCCCCGCAGCCGTGTTCTGCCAACACCGACTCAAAGGAAGGCCTCGGCGCTTGTTGGTGACGTCACGTCAGCTAGGCACGGCGAACGACAGGTCTGTTGCAGGCAGAAACGCCTGGGCGTGCTTATCACTATAAAAAAAAATGGGTCAAATGGCTCTGAGCACTAGGGAACTATATTTACTTGATCCATTTTGTTATCGAAACTTACCAACCCCCTTACAATGAACTCATTTCTTTTATTGATTTATTTTCATTTGACATCGTCACTGGAAATGTGAACTAATTTACATGTGTAAATGTCCAACTGTTGCCAGTCATTAGACTACAGTCGTTTTCAACGAAAGGAATCCTAAACAGGAAACAAAATAGCTTCATACATCGAAAATACTGCTGAGCTTAAACTTTTTTAAACATGACCATTAGAAAAGATAAACAAATTTTATATGATAAAACAAGTATCTCTCTTTTGCCTCTTCTTCTGTCCCCAACCCCCTCCCCCAACGTGTACAACCAAGATACCTAAAGAAGAGCACCAATATGTTCACAGTTCCTTGTAATAGCAACCAAGTACAAACGTAAGTTCCTCACATTTACAAATCAGGTAAAGAAGCACGAATTCTGTTGCTGCTGGACCATGAAATTGTTTTTGTATGTCAATCCTTAAAACAGGTGGAAATTTAAGTTCACGGGTACACTATTTATTAAGAAGTGTAATGAATTGCACAGTTAATTGATTGCAGAAATCTCTCAGAACAATGTGTGTTGGTCAACTACCGCCAATAGTTTCACATTTTCCTGTGTCAGGGAGGGAGACACCACCATTATGACTATGCCTACAATAGACCTGGCGTTCGCCGTGCCTAGCTGACGTGACGTCACGAACAAGCGCCGAGGCCTTCCTTTGAGTCGGTGTTGGTTCTGCACGTCCTCGTTACTGCGCATAGACACCGAGAGACTTCAGCAAAGTATTATCAACAACACCGTTTGCAGCAAACACGACTCACTTCCTTTCAGCTCCCATTTTCGATCTTCAGCGATCATACTTAGGCACGGAAAACATCACACCGGTAACCTGTAGCAAGATCCCCGATCTAATCTCCGAAATAAACAGTAGCAATGCCATTATTGTATTAGGTACCGAAAGCTGGTTGAAACCAGACATAAAAAACAGTGAAATTTGGAACTCGGATTGGACAATGTTTAGGAAGGATAGGACTGATGCTATGGGAGGTGGTGTGTTCACTGCAGTTAAAAGCTGTTCAAACGCCGTTGAGATCGATACTGGGTCGGAATGTGAAATAGTCTGGATAAAGCTGTCAATTAGACAAGGATTGACCATTGTATTAGGATGTTTTTATAGACCACCAGCATCCGCAGCAAACGTCGCAGAACGTTTCAGGGAAAGTCTTGAGTACATAGCAAGTGCCGGCCGCGGTGGTCTAGCGGTTCTAGGCGTACAGTCCGGAACCGCGCGACTGCTACGGTCGCAGATTCGAATCCTGCCTCGGGCATGGATGTGTGTGATGTCTTTAGGTTAGTTAGGTTTAAGTAGTTCTAAGTTATAGGGGACTGATGACCACAGATGTTAAGTCCCATAGTGCTCAAAAAAAAGGTTCAAATGGCTCTGAGCACTATGGGACTCAACTGCTGTGGTCATAAGTCACCTAGAACTTAGAACTACTTAAACCTAACTAACCTAAGGACATCACACCCATCCATGCCCGAGGCAGGATTCGAACCTGCGATTGTAGCGGTCGTGCGGTCCAGACTGTAGCGCCTTTAACCGCTCGGCCACTCCGGCCGGCCCATAGTGCTCAGAGCCATTTGAACCATTTTGAACATAGGAAGTAAATATCCAAATTATCCATTAGTTATAGGTGGAGACTTTAAATCTAGAATCCACTGACTGGGAAAATCCCGCGTCCGGGTTCCCGGGTTCGATTCCCGGCGGCGTCAGGGATTTTCTCTGCCTCGTGTTGGCTGGGTGTTGTGTGATGTCCTTAGGTTAGTTAGGTTTAAGTAGTTCTAAGTTCTAGGGGACTGATGACCATAGATGTTAAGTCCCATAGTGCTCAGAGCCATTTGAACCATTTTGACTGGGAAAATTACACGTTTATCACAGGGGGGCAACCTTGAGCAATTGGTTAGAAAACCAACTCGAAATGGGAACATATTGCCGGCCGCAGTGGCCGAGCAGTTCTAGGCGCTTCAGTCCGGAACCGCGTTGCTGCTACGGTCGCAGGTTCGAATCCAGCCTCGGGCATGGATGTGTGTGACGTCCTTAGGTTAGTTAGGTTTAAGTAGCTCTAAGTCTAGGGGACTGATGACCTTAGATGTTAAGTTCCATAGTGCTAACAGCCATTTGAACCATTTTAGGAACATACTAGATACCTTGGCGACATACAGACGTTATCTTTTGTAGAAAGTTAATCTAGAAGAAGGTATTAGCGACCATAATGTCGTTGTGGCTTCTATGTCAGTGGAAGTTGCCAAAAAAAAAAAAAAAAAAAAAAAAAAAAAAAAAAACACAACCAAAGAAACCACAGAAACAGCGTAGAGTTTTCTTGTTTGGGAAAGCAAATAAAGGTGTCATTAATGAATATCTTCACAGTCAGCTCCAAGCAGTCACAGCGGGACACAAAGATATTGAGCATCTCTGGTCGGAATTTAAAGGTATCGTCCACCACGTGCTAGAGAAGTAGGTGCCTAGCAAAAGTATATGGGAGGAAAAGGATCCTCCTTGGTACAACAAAAATATTAGGAAGTTGCTGAGAAAGCAGAGAATTTTGCACAGTCGTTTTAAACGTAGTCACTGCCCCGCTTACAAACAGATCCAGAACACTATTACTTTCCTGATACGATATACGAGGGCTGGACAAAAATATGGAAGCAAAGCGAGAAACGAATGAAAACTATACTCCGTCTGAACACATCTCGGAAGACCCAACAGTACCAACACACCATCGTATCAAACCCCATCTAAACAGGACTCGTGTGGGGCGGCGGGTTTGAATAACACGTTAGTTGGTTGTATGTAGTACGTCGTCTTTCTCAGGTGAGCCTGGCAACTAATTTTGCGGTCAGCCAGAAAGCGATGGAGAACATACTAACCTTAGTTTCCAGTCTGCACGGGCACATTTTGGTCCAGCCCAGTGAAGGAAATGTTTCTATTCTCCTTCTACTTAGCGGGATCAGGACTATGATTTTAAATGAAACTATTAAGTTCTAGTTGGTACAAACCTTGAGTAATGTCTCTCACGTACAACACTTCGAAATTCACTACGTTTAATTGTAGTAAATCTTTCTATTCTAACAGCACAACTAGCAGTTTAGATGCGACCTCTACGGTAAGTTCTTACCAACTTGATTTTTGCCCTGACTACTAGGGTTGGGTTGTTTGGGGAAGGAGACCAGACAGCGAGGTCATCGGCCTCATCGGATTAAGGAAGAACGGGGAAGGAAGTCGGCCGTGCCCTTTGAAAGGAACCATCCCAGCATTTGCCTGGAGCGATTTAGGGAAATCACGGAAAACCTAAATCAGGATGGCCGGACGCGGGATTGAACCGTCGTCCTCCCGAATGCGAGTCCAGTGCCTAACCACTGCGCCACCTCGCTCGGTCTCCTGACTACTAATACTCAAACAAATGTTCAACATAAATGCTCGCTACAAAAGTGGGAATAGCCGGCCGCTGTGACCGAGCGGTTCTAGGCGCTTCAGTCTGAAACCGCGCAACCGCTACGCTCGCAGGTTCGAATCCTGCCTCGGGCATGGGTGTGTGTGATGTCCTTAGGTTAGTTAGGTTTAAGTAGTTCTAAGTTTTAAGGGTCTGATGACCGCAGATGTTAAGTCCCGTAGTGCTCAGAGCCATTTGAACCATTTGAACCAAATAGGAAAACCTGTCGCCGAAGCCATAAAACCTGGTTTCAAAATGGTGGAGCACAGCAACCAGTCGTCCTTTTCTTTTGAGTTTTATTAAGCACTAACCGAAATCTAGATTTGCTTAATACAATCCGAAAGAAAAGGAGTAGTGTGTGGACATATAAGAGATGTGGGTCTCGCTGGAGACTGCAGTCGCACTATCCTCTATGCCCTTGGGTGGCTCAGATGACTAGAGCATCTGCCATGTAAGCAGGAGATCCCGGTTTCGAGTCCCGGTCGGGGCACGCATTTTCACCTGTCCCCGTTGATATTTACCAACGCCCGTCAGCAGCTGAAGGTATTAATAAATAATTCTAATTTCGTTTGAGATGAAAGGAGCCTGCAAGATTCCGAGAGTGGTAAGAAGTCGATCACTGCACTGTCTTCGTCTATATGGACATCATTTTGAACATGCCTTGTGGTAAACGTTCAGTATGCCGTTGAGTTGAACTGCGTGTCGATGCTTTCTACGAATAATTTATTTTGTGTTATTTGTGTTGCACTTGTGATCCCTCCATTGCTCCATAGCTCTCAAATAACTTAATTTCAGACAAAACTTTATTTAACTTTTTACTCTTATTTTGATTGGTAATTACACGCGCGGAGTGTGTACACTTACTTCTAAATGACCCTGTATACAGGGTGTACCATAAAGTCCGGGAACACTTTCAATTATTTATTGCACAAGAACTAAACATTGTACAGATGTCTTACATATTGCGTTTTGAAGAGAAACTCTGAAAGTTTTTTAACAAAAATTCTATATGCTAACCGTGAGTGACCCGGCAGACGTCAATACGGTAATCTAATTCTTGCCATACCCGTCCAAGCATGGCATCGCTTCCCTTATTCTCTCCCTGGGCTCTGCTACATCACGTGGTAGAGGCGGTACATACACCAGATCTTTAATGTGTCCCCACAGAAAAAAAATCACACGGAGTGAGATCTGGTGATCGGGGAGGCCATTTCATGAAACAGCTGTCCACTTCTGTAGCACGGCCGATCCATCGATGCGGCTGCTCCGTGTTCAGGTACCCACGAACTTCACGATGGAGATGGGTTGGAGCCCCATCCTGCTGACAGATGAACGGGGAGTCCGATTGCATTTGAGGCATCAGCCATTGTTGCAACAAAGTCCAAGTAGGAATATCCAGTGACAGTGGTGTCGGCGAAGAAGAATGACCCGTACAGGTTTCGTCGTAACGAATTTGTTGTGCCAGTGGTAAATCGCCTTCCTTGTTGGTGGCTTCGTACCATACTTGGTCCTAAACATCCGTTGGACAGCTGTAGCACACTTGTTTTTGTCGAATTCCAACACACAGGAAGCTCGCCCCTGCACCTGAACTGGCCATATTTGCGACTAGCGCTGACTACTGGCAAATTACCAAAACTCTGAGGCGGTATACATGAAAGAAAAAAAAACTTCCAGGGTTTCTCTTCAAAATCACATATGTATGATATCTGTACAATTTTTGGTTCTTGTGCAATAAATAATTGAAAGTGTTCCAGGATTTTATGCACACCCTGTATTGTCGTGCCCTACACACCCATGTCAGTATCAATGAAACCGGAGAGAGAAAGTTCGTACGGTCAAGTTGGCAACGTGGAAAATGCATGCAGTATTTTCACGGCTTTAACTGAAAGGATCACTTCTTTGTGGGAGCGGATTTGACGAAAAGGTCAGCTACAAAATCATCAAAGTAAATTCATAATTCAGAGTAAAAAGAGCGATTGTTGTTTCAGTATTTGGATAGACCAAGGAGTAACGATTATTTACCATGCAGCTATTTATTCAGCCCTTCGTTTACTGTAGCTTCTCAGAAACTATGTTTTGATAATTTTAGTGTTGGACCGATCGGTTAAAAGCTACAGCGCTATTGAACACGGCGGTAGTGTGGCTTCCATAACACAAACTGAAATAGCACCGTCGGAATACGAAGGTACAGCGGATTTAATTATGTGAAATGCGGGGAGTATGTTAACTGTACAGCTTCAGCTATTGAGTGTCGTCCGATACGTAGTTTGATATGTGAAATGCAGTTGCGGTAGTTGTATTTCTGTAGAAACTGGAATGGGACCGTCGAAATACGTTGGTACAGTGGTTTTTATTATGTAAAATACGGGGATTATGTTAACCTCCTGAGGCCCAAAGGGGTTTTTCTTTAATTTGATTTAGAATATACTGTGTTTGGGGACAGATATGCCTAAAATACATATTAAATCAGGACTTTTTTTGTAATTTTACTTTTTTCAGAATGGCTGGTACAGTATACTGAACTTCGGGTCTCAAGCATTGCTTTTGTGCGTAGTCCAGTATACTGGACCGTGGGGCTCAGGAGGTTAAGTATACAGCGTCAGCTGTCCACTTTCGTCCAGTACGTTGTTTGATATGAGAAATGCAATTGTGGTAGTTGTATGTTTGTAGAGACTGAGCGGAGAATTCTACAAAGCGTTCTGTGGCCACGCCTTCCCATACTTAACTGTAACGTGTGCCTCACTCTACATCTATATCTACATTTATACTCCGCAAGCCACCCAACGGTGTGTGGCGGAGGGCACTTTACGTGCCACTGTCATTATCTCCCTTTTCTGTTCCAGTCGCGTATGGTTCGCGGGAAGAACGACTGTCTGAAAGCCTCTGTGCGCGCTCTAATCTCTCTAATTTTACATTCGTGATCTCCTCGGGAGGTATAAGTAGGGGGAAGCAATATATTCGATACCTCATCCAGAAACGCACCCTCTCGAAACCTGGCGAGCAAGCTACACCGCGATGCAGAGCGCCTCTCTTGCAGAGTCTGCCACTTGAGTTTGTTAAACATCTCCGTAACGCTATCACGGTTACTAAATAACCCTGTGACGAAACGCGCCGCTCTTCTTTGGATCTTCTCTATCTCCTCCGTCAACCCGATCTGGTACGGATCCCACACTGATGAGCAATACTCAAGTATAGGTCGAACGAGTGTTTTGTAAGCCACCTCCTTTGTTGATGGACTACATTTTCTAAGGACTCTTCCAATGAATCTCAACCTGGTACCCGCCTTACCAACAATTAATTTTATATGATCATTGCACTTCAAATCGTTCCGCACGCATACTCCCAGATATTTTACAGAAGTAACTGCTACCAGTGTTTGTTCCGCTATCATATAATCATACAATAAAGGATCCTTCTTTCTATGTATTCGCAATACATTACATCTGTCTATGTTAAGGGTCAGTTGCCACTCTCTGCACCAAGTGCCTATCCGCTGCAGATCTTCCTGCATTTCGCTACAATTTTCTAATGCTGCAACTTCTCTGTATACTACAGCATCATCCGCGAAAAGCCGCATGGAACTTCCGACACTATTTACTAGGTCATTTATATATATTGTGATTTGTATGCCTACGTGGTTTCACCATGACGAGGCTCTGGCGTAGTTGATCAGCCATTCGGTTTGGACAACTGTCGATCACGCTTGCTGGTCTTGTCCCGTTGTAAATCCGATTAGCATGTATGACCAAGTCTTTTCCTCTGTGATCCTGTGAGGAACCTAGTTTCCTCAGTCGCAGTCGACACGCAAAGACACAGAAAAGACATACAGAAGATAGTAATCTCGAGAAATTATTACATCAAAAGGTCTCCTCCGTCTTGTCTAAGCTCTGTTATGCAGTGTAAAGCACACCGGATGAACAGAATGCATGAGGCGGGAAGCGAGACAGCAGCTAATGCAGCAGTCAACTTGTGCTGGGCTTGTCTTCCTTCTTAACACTCAGACATACGGGCGTAACAAAAAACGCTACGTGATATAGGGTTTCAGTAGCTGTATCGTGATACAAATCAACATTATTTACTGGGAGATAAGGCGCTTACAAATTTATCAGAGTGGAGAAGGTTGGGCACAAAAGCGGCCACTGCGCGAGGCGAAAAAACAAAGGCGCCCCCTCAGTCAAAATATTATCGCCGTTGTCGAGATAGGGCGCGGGCGGCGTAAGGAATAGTCCTCGACGGCGCGGGATAAGATAGCGGCCAGCCGCGGGGTGCTGCCCTGCTCCTGGCTGGCTGGCGGCTTCTTCCTCGCCGCTCGCTGCCGGGTGCCGCCACTATCGCAGCCAATGCTTCACGGCGCGCGCTATCTCGCCGGCTCCCCGCCGAGCCCTGGCCGGGAACCCCGTCTGCCCTGAGGACTCGGGGCTCAGGGCTCGCTCCTTTGCCTCGGTCCTCGCCTAGCGGACGCTCCACAGCTGCACTGCCCGACAAGAACAGTGAAGTTTCCAGAATGAGATTTTCACTCTGCAGCGGAGTGTGCGCTGATATGAAACTTCCTGGCAGATTAAAAGTGTGTGCCGGACCGAGACTCGAACTCGAGACCTTTGCCTTTCGCGGGCAAGTGCTCTACCAACTGAGCTACCCAAGCACGACTCACGCCCCGTCCTCACAGCTTTACTTCTGCCAGTACCTCGTCTCCTACCTTCCAAACTTTACAGAAGCTCTCCTGCGAACCTTGTAGAACTAGCACTCCTGAAACAAAGGATATTTCAGACACATGGCTTAGCCACAGCCTGGGGGACGTTTCCAGAATGAGATTTTCACCCTGCAGCGGAGTGTGCGCTGATATGAAACTTCCTGGCAGATTAAAAGTGTGTGCCGGATCGAGACTCGAACTCGAGACCTTTGCCTTTCGCGGGCAAGTGCTCTACCAACTGAGCTACCCAAGCACGACTCACGCCCCGTCCTCACAGCTTTACTTCTGCCAGTACCTCGTCTCCTACCTTCCAAACTTTACAGAAGCTCTCCTGCGAACCTTGTAGAACTAGCACTCCTGAAACAAAGGATATTTCAGACACATGGCTTAGCCACAGCCTGGGGGACGTTTCCAGAATGAGATTTTCACCCTGCAGCGGAGTGTGCGCTGATATGAAACTTCCTGGCAGATTAAAAGTGTGTGCCGGACTGAGACTCGAACTCGGAACCTTTGCCTTTAGCGGGCAAGTGCTCTACCATCTGTGCTACCCAAGCACGACTCACGCCCCGTCCTCACAGCTTTACTTCTGCCAGTATCTCGCCTCCTACCTTCCAAACTTTACAGAAGCTCTCCTGCGAATCCTGTAGAACTAGCACTCCTGAAAGAAAGGATATTGCGGAGACATGGCTTAACCACAGCCTGGGGGATGTTTCCAGAATGAGATTTTCACTCTGCAGCGGAGTGTGCGCTGATATGAAACTTCCTGGCAGATTGAAAGTGTGTGCCGGACCGAGACTCGAACTCGAGACCTCTGCCTTTCGCGGGCAAGTGCTCTACCATCTGAGCTACCCAAGCACGACTCACGCCCCGTCCTCACAGCTTTACTTCTGCCAGTATCTCGTCTCCTACCTTCCAAACTTTACAGAAGCTCTCCTGCGAACCTTGCAGAGGACGGGGCGTGAGTCGTGTTTGGGTAACTCAGTCGGTAGAGCACTTGCCCGCGAAAGGCAAAGGTCCCGAGTTCGAGTCTCCGTCCGGCACACAGTCTTAATCTGCCAGAAAGTTTCAAGAACAGTCAAGTACCCAGAAGGGGTGAGGAGCAGTCGGCGGCTGTTTGCTGACGATGCTGTGGTGTAGAGGAAGTCACCGTCGCTGAATGACTGGAGGGGGATATAAGATAACTTAGCAGGAGAGGTCCCTAGCGGTACGATCGACTTTTTGAAACTAACTGTCCGGTGATGTAGGTTAAGATCCCAGGTATCACACACTGGTGGGTCACTGCGAGTAGCTGACGAAAAAAAAAATCGGAATTATGTGTGACACTCAATAGCGTTACAAATTGCATTAAATAATCTGGTTGCCTGGTGTAATGATAAGAAACATGTAGCTGCCCAATTTATTGTGGTGGAGCGTGTAGGGGTGACGGCAATAAGTAGGGGATAGCTACTGAGCGCGAATTACGGTGGGACTTCGTGCGCCCCGAGGCCGTTACGGTAGCCGTGAAGGCCTCAGCAGAACCCTGAAATGTCAGTCCTTACACGCTGATCAGGCGACACTGGAAGTGATTACGAGGGTGAGTCAAATGAAAACCTTAAATTTGTAATAACAAATCGAAATTTCGCGCCGTTATCCTGTAAGTTGGTAAGCGTGCTACAAACAGCGTTTAGAATGGCCTGTAGGTGGAAGCATAGTGCAGATGCACACAAACCGGCGCAGTATCAGTATAAAGATGGCCGCCCCATTTGCGACTTGCACCAGGGAAGAACAGCGTTCTGTTATTCGGTGCCGGCCAGTGTGGCCGAGCGGTTCTAGGCGCTTCAGTCTGGAACCGCGAGACCGCTACGGTCGCAGGTTCGAATCCTGCCTCGGGCATGGATGTGTGTGATGTCCTTAGGTTCGTTAGGTTTAAGTAGTTCTAAGTTCTAGGGGACTGATGACCTCAGATGTTAAGTCCCATTGTGCTCAGAGCCATTTGAACCATTTTTTTGTTATTCGGTTTTTGCGTAGTGAAGGCGTGAAACCTATTGACGAATGAAGGTTCAGTACAGTGATGCATGTTTGTCACAGCAGCAAGTCTACGAATGGAGTAGGAAGTTCGCAAATGGTATGACTTCAGTGGAAGATGCTCCTGGTCCAGGTCAGGCATAACGAGTTGTGACTCCGCAGAACATTGCAGCAGTTGAAGCCATAGTGAAGGAAAACCGCCGACTGACACTGAATGACATTGCAACATTTTTACAGATTAGTCATGGGTCAGCACACCACACTGTGCGTGATGTGCTCCAGTTTCACAAAGTGTCTGCAAGATGGGTGCCACGGCAGCTGATTCCTGAAATGAGAGAACGACGTGTTGATGCTTATGAAGAACTTCTTCGGCGCTTTGAACGAGAAGGTGATGGCTTCCTTGCAAGAATCGTTACTGGGGACGACACCTGGGTTCACTCCCACCAACCGGATACGAAGAGAGCGAGGAAGGAAAGACGCCATTCCTCATCACCAAAACCAAAGAAGTTTCGAACAGAACCATCAACAGGGAAGGTTATGCTGACTCTCTTTTGGGACGAAAAAGGCGTAATTTTGGAGCATTAAATGCCTAGAGGGACCACTGTCACCAGTGCATAATACACAGATCTCTTAAAAAATCATCTGCGGCCTGCAATCAAATCAAAGCGACGTGGATTGCTGTCAGCAGGTGTCCTTTTGCAACATGACAATGCAACGCCCCACACTGCCCGCACAACAGTTGCAACAATCACAGACCTGCATTTTGAGTGTCTTCCTCATCCAACAATACTCACCAGACCTTGCCCCAAGTGATTTCCATACGTTTGGATCACTCAAAGACGCAGTGGGAGGAAAGAAGTTCCGTTCTGACGAAGAGGTACGCCACGCGGTGCATGAGTGGTTGCGCGGACTACAAAAAGAATTTTTTTCTAAAGGAATTTATGCACTTTGTAAGCGCTGGAGGACTTGCATTGAGAGTGGGGGAGATTATGTTGAAAAGTGATACAGCTTTGTACCACTTGCGCATAATAAATAATATTCAAAAAAATATTTAAGGTCTTCATTTCACTCACTCTCGTATAAACGGAAATGACACTCATAAAGAAATTAAAACTCGAACCAAAGACTTGAAGAATTTAGATGGACTGTAGAGACTCTGTAAGCAGAAATCCATAGGTCGCCGGTTCGAGTCCGGCCCGAATGAAACTTTTTTGTAGCTGTAGCTAGGAAGGACAAATGACACAGCAGCCTACTATTGTTCTTCTCCTTCACCGTACTGAATCGTCACCTGGGCGACGGTCAACGCAAGGAGGAGTCCAAAGCCGTCACATGCCATGAGACGATTATGATTATTCATAGAGACAAAATGAGTAATGTATGAATGATTGCATATTAATACTGCAGTTAATTATATTCTGACCACAATGCAGTTTATATGTATGTTTTCATCACTGAAAGAATTGTAACATGTGAAATTATTGTCCTCTGTGGTAACAAATAAACCAACTTGGGATGTTAAAAAAAAAGGCGGACAGCATCACATGCAGGGGATTGTGGGTTCGAACCTCATCAGGTGCATATATTCTTTTTTTTTACTTTATATCTTTGTCGAAATTATTTCGAACATTATTTTATTCAATTGACTGATTCAAATGTAATTTTTTTTATTTCTGTTGCTTTGTGACATCATTTTAATCACTGTAAGAACTTTTTCATTTCTTTTATTTTTTCTTTGTCTCAATCTTTTTCCAATCGGAATTTTTGCGAATATGAATTTTATTAAATTTGTCTAGTATAACATTCAGTTATTTGAAAATCCCGATCTATCTGTTAAAAAACAAAAGACGAAATAATCTGTTTATATCTGTGCAATGATGTGAAAAATATATTTTGTTACCAAATGGGCAATTTTTTTTTTTGCACAGTAATCGTCATACAAACATTTAAAATATTACCTAAATACCTATTGCACTACGGACAGACTAACGAAGATGAAAACTCAAATGAAGAACGGGTTTATAAATAAAACTAAATTCATGGCAAATGAGAAATAGATGTAACGAACGCAATAATGTTTACGAAAAAAACACGGTGATAAAACAAAAGAAATTAAATCGTAATTGATACATAAAATTACTTGAACAAAGAGTTCAGGTGGAGAAAAATTAGAGCAAATGAAGAAGTTGATATTATGATTAAAACTGTGTGACAGTGGTATGGAATTAAAAAAAATCCATGTAAGTCAATTAACTGAATAAAACTGATGATCAAAATCATTTCGATAAAGATTTAAAAATAAAAGAACACGTACTGCTCCTGATGAGATCCGAACCGACCACCTTATGCATGGGAAGCTGTTATCCTATGCGTTCGCCACACAACCAGGTTATGTGACGCAACTTTTTTTTATAGCTATTGAGCATCAAACAAAGCTAGTTTTTTTCCGTTAGTTACTCGCAAATGGGGGCCCACCAGGGTGAATGGCTACAATGTGTGATATCTGGGATATTAACTTACATCAACGTATAGATACTTTCAAGAAGTCTGTAACACCACTGGGGACCACCTCTTGTTCGCAAAAATTTCTAGGTGGTGTGATGAATGGCAGCTAGAGCTCTATATTAAAATAAATGTAAGTTATGCGCATGAATAGGAAAAACAACCAGTAATTTTCGAATACAGCACTAGTAGTGTACTTCTTGATACAGTAATGTCGATTAAATAGCTAGACGTAAAGCTGCAACGCGATATGAAACGCAGACTGAAGCGACGAATGAAAATTTGTGCCAAGGTCGGGTTTCGAACCCGGCTGTTCTGCTCACTAGGCGGATACTTTAACCACTGTGCCACCCTGGCACAGTGCCTCTGCCAGTAAGCACGAGACCCGCTTTCGAGTCCCGACCTTGGTACAAATTTTCATCCGTCGCTTCAGACTGCGTGTGTACATCATTGTTGTTTGAGACTTGAAAATGTCTCTGCAACCATAAAGTTTCATTTGATACGGAATGGAACGAGCGTGTAAGGATTATAGTAGGGAAAGTAATTGGTGTACTTCGATTTATTGGGAGAATATTAAGGGAAGTGTGGTTCATCTGTAAAGGAGACTGCGTATAGGACACTAGTACGACCCATTCTTGAGTACTTCTCGAGTCTTTGGGACTGAAGGAAGACATCTAAGTAGTTCCCAAGAGTTCTGCGAGATTTGCTACCTTTAGGTTCGATTAAGACGCGTGTATTCGCTAGATGCTTTGTGAACTCTTATGGGGACCTTGGAGGGAAGACGACGTTGTTTCCGAGGAACACTGTTCAGAAAATTTAGAGAACTGGCATTTGAAGCTTGTACTGCAGAACTACTCTACTGCCGCCTACGTCAGAACTACAAAGAAAGAGGCATTGAGGCTCGTGCCGAGGCATACAGCCATTCGACTTTCCCTCGTTCTATTTGCGAGCTGAACAGGAAAGGAAATCACTAGTAGTGGTAAAAGCTACCCTTAGCCACGCACCATACACTGGCTTGCGGTGCATGTATCTAGATGTACATGTAGGAGAGTAGTAAAGGAAATCAAACTTAACGGATTGAGAAGGTATGCGATGGTTGAGTTAGTATAAAATTGATTAGAAAGAACTTGGCCTGGATGCATGCTCTGTTTCCGTAGGCAAGGGTGCCATAAATCTGTTTTAAACCCTCCTGAGTCTAGCTTCCTCACAACGGTTGCAGCTGGTCCTTAATCCGAATACCATCGCTGGGACAGACTTGACGTCGTCCGAGCGGTTCCCACGCGTGTGCTTTTGGGACGGATCTGGGGGTCTTGCTGGCCACGACTGTACCTGAGCGTCACGCAGACTCTTCATAGCCACGCGGCATGCGTGGACGAGCGTTGTCCTGTAGAAAAATGGTGCGAAGATAGTGCCACATGAGAGGTAACACGTGAGGACGCACTATGTCCATGTGGCACTGTTGTACGAGTACTGCCAGAGTTCGCTCAGTAACAGCCATTAGTGACCGGAGGTCACACACGGTTCTCGAGACACCATGAGGATTAGGGTTTAACATTCAGTCAACAACAAGGTCATTAGACAAGAGGCACAAACTCGAACTGGGGAGGATGGTGAAGTAAATCGACCATATCCTTTTCAGACCAAATCATTCCGGCGTACGTCTTAACTGGCTTACAAAAACCACGATAAATTTGCGTGGCCGATCAGGAGTTTGAACCGAAGCCCTTCCAAATGGAAGTTCGCTGCGACTCCTCGCGCGGTGAATATTGCACAAATGATTACCCATACGTCTGCAGTCTCTTAAAAAGATAACAGTCGCAAACGATTGCATGAAATACAGGTTACTGGCTCAAATGGCTCTGAGCACTATGGGACTTAACATCTTAGGTCATCAGTCCCTTAGAACTTAGAACTACTAAACCTAATTAACCTAAGGACATCACAAACATCCATACCCGAGGCAGGATTCGAACCTGCGACCGTAGCAGTCCCGCGGTTCCGGATTGCAGCGCCTAGAACCGCACGGCCACCACGGCCGGCTACAGGTTACTCCTGTTTGCGACAGCGTAGAAGACGCACACTATCTGATCAAAACTTTGCGAACATCCCTGTGTAATGCGAAGTTTACCACGAGATGAAATGAGAGGTGGACCCGCCAATATATGAGGAGACGCGGAGTAGGCCTATTGTGTTGTCAGTGGAGAAGTGCTAACTGCAGAACGGCCCGATCAGGAACGGGAAGAGACTTCCAACGTGGTCTAGTCATTGAATGCCATCACAGTAACGAATCCATCAGGCACATTTCAGCCCTTGTAAAGCTGTTCGACTGTTGGTGATAAATGAGGACCTGGTAGAACTCTCATGTGGAGCTGGACAGGGACTGTGGAGCATTGTAGAGGGTGGAAATAAGAAATTTACGAGGAATCAGCGGAAGGAGTCGCTCGAAAGCTCAATTGTGCTACCAGCAGTCCAGGTAGCACAATGACTGGGGTTAGGGAGTTGCAAAGAATGGCGTACAATTGTCGAGAGGGTCCTTACAGGGCATGTATTTCTGCTAGCAGTGCTGAGTTAAGCTTGAGTTGGTGGAAAGAGCGTCGCCATTGGGCGGTGGATTACTGGATACGAGAGATCAGGAATGATGAATCACGTTATACCCAGTGGAAGTCCTATACAGGGCTTTCGATTTGGAGAATACCTGGAGAACTTTACCTGCTGTCATGTGTAGTGTTCAAAAATGGTTCAAATGGCTCTGAGCACTATGGGACTTAACATCTATGGGTCATCAGTCCCCTAGAACTTAGAACTACTTAAACCTAACTAACCTAAGGACATCACACAACACCCAGTCATCACGATGCAGAGAAAATCCTTAACCCCGCCGGGAATCGAACCCGGGAACCCGGGCGTGGGAAGCGAGAACGCTACCGCACGACCACGAGCTGCGGACATGTGTAGTGTCAACGGTGAAGTACAGAGGAGTTAGTGTTACAGTTTGAGGGTGGTTTTCGTGGTTAGGGTGAGGTCCCGTTCTTGCACTCGAGAAGCCGCTAAATGCGGAAGGATATGAACACATTGTGTAGCATTGTGTACTGTGTACAGTAGAGGAACAGTTCGGACTCGACGGTTGTATCAGGATGATAATGCACCCATTCATAAAGCAACGTGTGCTAGGTAATGGTGCGTGGACAGCAACATTCCTGAAATGTACTGGCCTGCCCAGAGTTGCGACCTGAACTCAGTCGTGCAGCTTAGGGATGAGTCAGGGCGTCGAATTTGCTCCAGCCCCGGCATCCAACAGTACTACTTTCTCTGGTTTCGGTTGTTGGGGAAGACTGGGCTGCCGTTTCTCCGTAGACATTAAAATGTCCGCAGCAGAGTTCAAGGCGTCACAACGGCGAAGAGAGGACAAACCATTGCTAATGTCCACTAATATGTGTCCGGATATTTTTGATCATATAGTGTAACCCGATTAGACGAGAAAAAAAAAAAACTAATCGGGCATGTGGTATTAGGAAATAGAGTCAAAATGTGTGCTTGGAGTAAAATGTTATTCGTTATCAACTTGGAACGGACCGCAGCAAATCCGTTAGATACGTTTTTCACAAAGCAGCTGAGCAGCTGTCGCTCTTAGTGTTAAAAAGGACTCAAAAGTACACTCAAGCCGTCCCGAGTCATGTTCGTGGGCGGGCGGTAGCAGTGTAAAGAAGAGCCCGTAGACCGGGGCACGAGAGCAGGAGGGAATCTGCGACAAGAAGAAGCGCGCAGTGATTTTCAAATGTCCGCCCGTTTTCCGGCCGTGTAACAAAACCAGCGCCTCTGTGTCGCCGCGCAGTGAGACCCCGTCTTTGTTACGGCATAATGCCCCCCGCTGCGCGCCTTTGTGTGAAACGTGCAGCATCACCAGGCCACTGTGACGCAGGACGCTAAAACACTGCTTCCGCCTGCCGTGTCAGACGCGACGCCGGCGGGCAAATGGTGGTTTAGCGGCGCCTCACACTGTCCACGGCTGCTTACGCTCTGTTTGCTCCAACACACACTGCGCGCTTTAGTCTAGCATTAGCGAAGTACCCGATGTTGCCCGGGTACGTATTTATTCTAATCTTTAATTAGTCTCCTTTACGCTATCCCTGTCCATCTCTTCCACCCTCTATGTATGTAGAGATCCTCCAACCCCACTCTCAATCATCTCTTGCTATGTTCTTCTCCCTTCCCCCTCAATCAGTCTGCTCCTCACTCCTCTGTCCGTCTGCTTCTTCCCCTCTGTCCATCTCCTTCTCTCCCCCCTCTAATTCCATCTCCACATTCACCTCTTTTTGTCCATCTTCTCCTCTCCCATCTCCTCCTCCACTCTAATCTCCTCCTCCACTCTAATCTCCTCCTCCCCCTGTTCATCTCCTCCGCTTTCATTTCTCTGTCCACTTCCTCCTTCCCCTCTGTCTATTCATTTCCCCCTCCCCTCTCTCTGTCAATCCCCTCATTCCTGATATCTCTATCCATCTTCTCCTCTGTCTGTGTGACCTCCTCCTCTATTCTTTCTCTGCCCATCTCCTCATCTCCACTCTCTCTGCCCATCATCTACGTCTGTGCTCATCTCCTTCAACCCCTTTTCTGTCTGTCCATCTTCTCTTCTTCCTTTCTTCCCCCCCCCCTCCCCTCCCCCTATAGGAGGCTCGTGGTTCTTACCACCACAGTATTTCGTTTTTAGATTGTAACTCATTCGAGTATGTGTACCAGTTTTGGTCAAACGCCTCTAGGGGTGTAGAATGACCTTTTTATCCATGGCTTTGCCCACATACGCTCATGTCAAACATATTTCATATATATTTAACATATTTCACACGTATATGTACATACAGCTCACCAGCATCTCTAGCGAATTTCGCCATGCAGTTTCATTTTCACGCTAGTTGATATTAATTATGATGTATCTGCTGAACTAATTGCTGTACAGTGACATAATTTTGCAGATGCATCCAGCGGTGTATGTGGATACAGTTTGCAAAATGTGTTGTGAATAGAATTAATAGGAAACAATTAATGAATTAAAACATAATTCACGATAGTGCAGTTTTTTGTGCATCTCAGTATCTGACGCTATATTTCCTAAACTATATATCGTGCAATGATATATTCTTTTCTAGGTACATTCAGCGGCATATGTGGAGACTGAGAAAAGTGATGCGAATAGATTTAATAGTAAGGAACTCATAAATTAAAGTATCATACATGACGCCGCAGTTGGTCTCCTTCTGTGGTTTCAGACAATAAGTGATATGAAGTTCGATTGAATTTGGTAAAGTGGTTTAAGAGGAGATGTACATGTATAAAAATATATGTACATCCAGTTGTTATATATTGAATCAACCTGTAAGCTTCTTTGTAGAAGAAAATGTTATAGTCGTTTTTGTCTAAAAGTCAACACTGAAATTAGTAAATGCCATCATTTGTCACTGTCTACTTCTACATCTGCGTCTGTACCCTCCATGTCACTTTAGTACGTCTCCTTTCCCTGTTGCATTTGTCAAAATGAGAAAGAAACAACTGTAGGTAAGCATTTCTGTACCATCTCAGGTTTCTCTAATGTTAGACTCACGGGTATTTCGCGAGGTATATAAACTACTGCGCTATTCTTTGAACAAGTGGAGATATGTGTGTGTGTGTGTGTGTGTGTGTGTGTGTGTGTGTGTGTGTGTGTGTGTGTACGTTTGTTCCATGGTGAAGTCATACTTAGGTAACATAGAGAACAGGGAAGAACTAAGAACGGTCAGCCGGCTGGGGTGGCCGAGCGGTTCTAGGCGCTACAGTCTGGAACCACGCGACCGCTACGGTCGCAGGTTCGAATCCTGCCTCGGGTATGGATGTGTGTGATGTCCTTAGGTTAGCTAGGTTTAAGTAGTTCTAAGTTATAGGGGACTGATAACTTCAGAAATTAAGTCCCATAGTGCTCCGAGCCATTTAAGAACGGTCAGACCTTGCTGAACCCTGGTTTCTCGACGTTGCCAAAAGATACTCACTCCTTCCGCAAATCTACCTTGCCCCTCTCCACTGAATGACAGCTTCGAAATGTTCACCCAGGGAAGAATACTAACACAAGAAATGTCTCATGATCAGAGCTTTGCGCAACTCACTTGTCTTTGTTTTTTAAAAATTACAGGCGAGCTACTGGTTTCGCTCAGCGATCCGGGATTTCGCAGCACAGACACTTTTTGTTACGTGGTTACTAACATTTTTCGTGTGAAACGTTTTTAACATTGCGCAAGAGCGTTAATATCAATAACCTAAATTGTTATCTTTATGTCCATCAGAACTGAAATAACTGGGCTCAAACCGTTGGAAAACAGCTGTACTTTAACGTTTCTGCTGCGGCAACAATAAGTGATGATTTCTTGTTCTTCTTCTTTGTTATATCCATCATACGACAGGTAACTCGTCAGAGGGGGATGAGAGGTGGTGACGTAAAATTCCAGACCACCGGTCTGCGGCATAATCCTGGATTGAACCAACCGTTGGATGGTAACGATAAGCTTCGTGCTGTTCGAGAGGAGAAAGTTACGTGCCAGCACAGTGTTACACCCTCTCTCTTGCCTCATCGTTCTCATCCAACGCAAACGTGACACCATACCACATACACCCTTTCCAGTCAGCTGGACTTCAACACACAACTTTCACGCTTCAAGAAAGAAAGGAGTCGGCGTGCGGAAAATATAGGAAAAACATGTCAAGTAAGGCGACGGAAGCAGCCATTCGGGATCTCCCAGGCAATCATGCCATACGACTTTTAACTTTTTACGACAGGTACCGAGTGGGCGCTCCCCTCCTTCTTCTGTCCTCTGCAACTTCCTTACTCTCCTAACAACTTTGTCCATTTTTCACGTCATCCAGCATTTCAAACTTTTTGCTTCAACTCTCGTGTCTTCCCTGTGATTTTCGCTTCAGTGACTCTCCATTTCAGGAAATTACTTCGCAGAATATTATACGTCCCATCAGAGATGTCTTCCTAATTTTTATCATTCTCATTAGTTTTCTTATTCCTCTAGTTTCTAGAAGTCCTTCTTCGTTCATCATTCTATCTGTCAGTTTCACTGTCAACACTGTTGTCAACATAACCATACTTGAAAACTCTCCAAGTATTTTTTGTTTTTGACTGTTCACTACTCGCTGACATACAGTACTACACTCAAACGGGCTTGGCGAAATACTTGTTTGATTCATTCAGATTTTTTTTTGCTGTCTATAAACCTTCCTTTCACTTTTTCGAAAGCGCTTTTGCCCACAGATATTCTACTTCGAACGGCTCCCTTTTTTCTACCATCAAGTTTCTCAAGTGTCTAAAAAGTTTTTCTTGTGCCAAAGTGGCGCCTTCCAGTGATAAATGACAGACAGAACTTAATTTCTGTAAATCTCACTAGTTTGGTCTATCTGACATTTATCCTTATTGCATACGCTTTTCTCATTTTCACGATACCCTCCGTCATAAATTCTAGTCCTACCCTCGTGCCCAGCCAATACTGTTTGATCAACCACATACATAATTATCATTAGCTTTTCTTCTCCAATTGTTACGCCACTTTCCTCTTCCAATGATTTTAATGTTACCAAGGAAAGCAACTTCACATCAAGAATTTAAGTTCTCGTTGGCAGAACATGATTTCAAACAGAAACGCTTTATAATGAGTAGTCTCTGCAAGAGCTTATGGCACATGGCTTCTAAGAAGCCAGGAAGTCTTATTTGTGCCCGCACTAGAGATTAAGAAAGCAATAGGTTGCACAACAGAGAAACAGTTGGAGTGAAATAAATGAAAATAAATATGATAATTAGTAAAAGTAAACCTTTCATCAACTCGAAGGCTTTCGAGTGTAAACAGTGTTGAACATGTCGCTAATTCGCGAGATTATTGAGCGTAGTATCTAAATCTTTTGCGTAAAACTCAAACCTGCGGGATCTTTTAAGCCCCAATATCGTAATTACCAGTAGTTCCTGTTACAAAATCCTACATTATTTCTAATACCGGTAACACCATACATTTAGATACGATAGACGTATTACAGTATATCTTTAAGAAATGCGTGTCCTTCGACGCAGTGTGTGGCGCGCAGCGAGGTGATTATCGGACAGTCAGTTGAGTACCAGCAGCGTCGGGTCATTGTGAGATAGGCGGCGTGTTGTGGAGACTCAGTCGGCGCTGTCGACCGTCGAGACCTTGGCGTCATCTTTTGGCCACATTGCTGGCCTGCTGGAGGCCTTGGAAAAATAAGATTAAAAAATTTGGCGTCATCTGTTGCCTCCGGGGCGACGAACTGCATTGGCAGTCCTGGTGGCATTAACCCGGAACGCTTATCTTTGACAGTCTGTGCTGTCGAACTGCGTGCACTTCGGCTGTGCTGGAACAGAGAGGCTGTTTGTGAGTATGAGCAGTCAAAAATAAGTGTTACAGCTCAGATGATAGGCTAAGGAAGGAGAAAAAGAAGAAAGGAAAAAAATTAATTGTGAAAAAACACTTCGAAGTTTATGAAGAGAAACTGATTATTGCCAGACTGAATCTGATAAAATGTTTCACATTTTCTTCAATTTATTCTCTTACACTGATCCCGCCGGAGGGTCGAGTCTTCCCTCGGCCATAGCTGTGTGTGTTGTTCTTAGCATAAGTTTAAGTAACGTGTAAGTCTGGGGACCGATGATCTCAGCAGTTTGGTCCGTTAGGAACTCACACACATTTGAACATTTTCTTACACAGAAGAGCAAAAGAAAGTGTTACACCTGCTTAATTTCGTGTAGGGGCCCCGCGAAAATGCAAAAGTGCCGCAACACTACGTGTCATGGATTCGACTAACGTCTGAAGTAGTTCTGAAGGGAATTGACGCCATGAATCCTGCAGGGCTGTCCATAAGAGTACGAGGGGGTGGAGATCTCTTCTGAACAGCACGTTGCAAGGCATGCCAGATATGAATAATGTTCATGTCTGGGGAGTTTGGTTGCCAGCGGAAGTGTTTAAACTCAGAAGAGTGTTGCTGGAGCCACTCTCTAGCAATTCTTGACGTGTGGGGTGTCGCATTGTCCTGCTGGAATTGCCCAAGTCCATCTGAATGCACATAGGAATGAACGGATTCAAGTGATCAGAAAGGATGGTTACGTATGTGTCACCTGTCAGTCATATCTAGACATATCTAGACTCCAGCTGCTCATGTCCTACACCAATGCAAAGCCTCCACCAGCTTGAAGAGTTCATGGATTCATGACGACGTCTCCATACCCGAACACGTCCAGCCGCTCGATACAATTTTAAATTAGACTTGTCCGCCCAGGCAACGCGTTTCCAGTCATCAACAGTCCAATGTCGGTGTTGACGGGCCTAGGTGAGGTGTAAGGCTTCGCAGCGTGCAGTGATCATGGATGCAAGAGTGGGCCTTCGGCTCCGAAAGCCCATATCGATGACGTTTCGATGAATAGTTCGCCTGCTGACATTGATGGCCCAGCACTGAAATCAGGAGCAGTCTGCGGAAGGGTGGCACTTAAGTCACAATAATTCTCTTTAGCTGTAACGATTCTCTTTATTGGTCGTTGGTCTTGTTCTTGCAGGATCTTTTTCCGGCCGCAGCGATGTCGGAGATTTGATGTTTATTCCTGATAATCGCGGTACGCTCGTAAAATGGTCCTACGGGAAAATCTCCACTTTATCGCTACCTCGGAGGTGCTCTGTCCCATCTCTGTGTGGCCGAGCGGTTCTAGGCGCTTCAGTCTGGAACCGCGCCACCGATAGTGTCGCAGGTTCGAATCCTGCCTCGGGCATGGATGTGTGTGACGTCCGTAGGTTAGTTAGATCTAAGTAGTTGTAAGTTCTAGGGGACTGATGATCTTAGATGTTAAGTCCCATAGTGCTCAGAGCGATTTGAGCCATTTTTGTGTCCCATCTCTCGTGCGCCGACTACTACACCATGTTGAAACGCACTTAAATATTGATAACCTGCCACTGTAGCAGAACTGATCTAACAACTGCGCCAACAGTTGCTGTCTTATACATGCGTTGCCGACCGCAGTGTCGTATTCCGCCTGTGTCGTATTACCTGTACCTGAAAACACATGCCAGTACCAGTTTCTTTGACGCTCCAGTGTATATTTTGTGTGTATACGTGCTTGTAGTGCATGCGTGCATGCCTCTTACATGCGTGCGGAGCGCTCCCGAGAGAGCGGGCGGTGTGGCCGTGGCGCACGGTGCTCGGGCACCGCCGGAGCGTCGCGGTTTCGCCGAGGTTTTCTCCGGCCGGCAGCGGCAGCGGCCGCCGACAGCCAACAGGGGGCGGGCGGCGACGCGCTCCGTGGCTCCTGCCGGGCCCGCCGCCCACACGCGCGCCGCGGCCGCAGCTTTCAGTTCTGCACTGTCGCCTCTGCGGAAAGGAATCCGCCTGGACCCCGATTTCCAGAGAGCCTCTGCCGCCTCAGAGGCCCACTGGAAGCCCGAGGAACCACTTTGGTGCTACCTGGTTACGATAAGCGTGTTTCGTACCAGTACTTCCAATTGTACCAGCCACACAGATTCAGTATACTGAATATAAAGGGCTTTTGGAAGCATTGGTATCAAGCGTGTGGGGGTGATAGATAATGTCATCTTTCTTTCTTTCTTTCACTGGTGCCATGTCCCGCGCTGGCGCAGGGTCGGCATTGTTAGGAACGGATTTGGCAAGGTCAGTGGAAAGGGGTGGCCGGATGCCCTTCCTGCCGCCACCCCGAACCCCCCGGGACGGAATTAGTGTACCCCTGCTGTCTGCGTCTAGTGTAATTCACGGAATAGTGCGAACGTGTGCAGATACAGGGTGTTTCAAAAATGACCGGTATATTTGAAACGGCAATAAAAACTAAACGAGCAGCGAGAGAAATACACCGTTTGTTGCAATATGCTTGGGACAACAGTACATTTTCAGGCGCACAAACTTTCGAAATTACAGTAGTTACAATTTTCAACAACAGATGGCGTTGCAAGTGATGTGAAAGATATAGAAGACAACGCAGTCTGTGGGTGCGCCATTCTGTACGTCCACGTATCGTCTCATGCGCCAGAGTTTACACCTCTATCCATACAAAATTCAAACGCGGCAACCCCTCAGCGCCGCTACCATTGCTGCACGAGAGACATTCGCTAACGATATAGTGCACAGGATTGATGACGGCGATATGCATGTGGGCAGCATTTGGTTTACTGACGAAGCTTATTTTTACCTGGACGGCTTCATCAATAAACAGAACTGGCGCATATGGGGAACCGAAAAGCCCCATGTTGCAGTCCCATCGTCCCTGCATCCTCAAAAAGTACTGGTCTGGGCCGCCATTTCTTCCAAAGGAATTATTAGCCCATTTTTCAGATCCGAAACGATTACTGCATCACGCTATCTGGACATTCTTCGTGAATTTGTGGCGGTACAAACTGCCTTAGACGACACTGCGAACACCTCGTGGTTTACGCAAGATGGTGCCCGGCCACATCGCACGGCCGACGTCTTTAATTTCCTGAATGAATATTTCGATGATCGTGTGATTGCTTTGGGCTATCCGAAACATACAGGAGGCGGCGTGGATTGGCCTCCCTATTCGCCAGACATGAACCCCTGTGACTTCTTTCTGTGGGGACACTTGAAAGACCAGGTGTACCGCCAGAATCCAGAAACAATTGAACAGCTGAAGCAGTACATCTCATCTGCATGTGAAGCCATTCCGCCAGACACGTTGTCAAAGGTTTCGGGTAATTTCATTCAGAGACTACGCCATATTATTACTACGCATGGTGGATATGTGGAAAATATCGTACTATAGAGTTTCCCAGACCGCAGCGCCATCTGTTGTTGAAAATTGTAACTACTGTAATTTCGAAAGTTTGTCTGCCTGAAAATGTACTGTTGTCCCAAGCATATTGCAACAAACGGTGTATTTCTATCGCTGCTCGATTAGTTTTTATTGCCGTTTCAAATATACTGGTCATTTTTGAAACACCCTGTATCTGCGAGTCGTGTAACTGAGGCGGAACATGGGGACCAGCCCGGTATTCACATAGCGGGATGTGGAAAACCGCCTAAAAACCACATCCAGGCTGGCAGGCACACCGACCGAGGTCGGTAATCCGCCAGGCGGATTCGAACCGGGGCCGGCGCGCCTACCCGAGTCCAGGAAGCAGCGTATTAAAATCTCATTTTGTTCGCTTTTGTTCATTGCATCTGCTCGGGGTGGACGTCGTAAGACAACCATTGAAGTTCGTTGTTGATCGATTAACTCAGTTTTTTTTATTACAGAGGGCACGTAACCCTCTGACCGAACACGCTGAGTTACAGTGCCGGCCGGGGCTCTCGGCTAACCCTGCGGGGTGACAGATAATATCATGGAGGACACATTTTGTTAGAGACAAAATGTTTGCTGACGCTTCTCGCCGATGCTGGGCATGGTTTAGTATTCGGTAGCCCTGGGACGACGGCGCAGGGCAGGATTACCTACCTCAAGCTGCCCCAGTTTTATTTTGCCCACCCGACATTATCACCGTTATCCATCATGAGACCAAACTACCAGGACCTACTAACCAGGTGTGATCCATACTACCTTCCCCAGTAAACTGATAGTGGTTTTCAACAAGTAAAGCTAAAGAATGTGTGTCTCTAAGTGGAGAAAGGTATTTTAGAAGATCTTTAATTTTATTGGGCCTACCCTTTTTCATTCGGGGCAGATGACTGGATTATAGGCAATACACAAGGCATACACATGTTGCACAGTGCCCACGCCCTATCGCCTTTCAGGGTCATATCCAATAAAAGAGGGGCGTTAATGACGCCAAGAAGCGACAGCGAAAATCTTGTCTCAGATAGAAGTTGTTCCCCAAGATGTGATCTAACACTGCTAGACATTTGATACAACGACTTTTGTGACAACATCTGCAGGTGGGGGAAGGCAGATGATGTTAAGTTACGTTACCTACCTGAAAGTGCCTGAAATATTTTCTACCTCAGTTTTATTTTGCCCACCCTACATTATCACCATTATCCATTATGAGACTGAATACTTCCTGGTGGAATTGCGCCCACGTGTCACACTAAGAAAATAGGTAACTGAAGCAGAGACAAATCATCACAACGGCTCCAGTATGGAGGACGTAGAAATAGGCAACAAGAGAAGCAGCTGAAAGAGTTGAAAATAAATAAGTTGCCATGTCCAGATGGAGACTACTCTACGGTACTGTCCCCTTACTTAGCATGCATTTATAACGGATCTCTCGCCCAGCGAAAAGACCTAAGCGATTAAAAAAAGCCCATGTGACTCCTGTATACAAAAAAAACTGAAAGAGTGGACCTCCAAAAATACAGACTCATATCCTTAACATCGGTATCCTGTAAAATCCTCGTACGTATATACATAAGTTTGAATACAATAAATTTCAGTGAGACAGAAAAGCTTCACAGATCATCACGGTTTTATAAAACATCGCTCGTGTGAAACTGACCTTACCGTTTTCTCGCACGACATCCGTCAGTCCTTGATGAAAGGCAACAAGCGAATTCCATACTTATACATTTCAGAAAAGCATTTGACACGGAGCCCCATTACATACTCTTAACGAAGGTCCGAGCATATGGAATGTGTCGCTAGATGTATGAGTGCTTCCAGGACCTCTTAAGTAACAGAACAGAGGGTGTTGTCCCCGACAGCGGATATTCATCCGAAAGAACTTCCTCGTGACAGTGCCCCAGGGAAGTGTCACAGAACCACTCTTGCCCTGCTGCTATAAAGGACTTAAGAAAAAGGCAACGTGGAGACATGGTTGGCCAGAGTCGCAAGCAGAGTCACTGTGGGGAGGGAGGAGCAAGAAGAGCCTCGTGGCTCGTGGAAAGGCCCCCGACGTCTCTGCAAGAAGCGCCCTGAGCGGGCTTTTTCCAGTCGCCGTGTTCCGCAGCTGGAGCTGTAGACGACACTGGCGACAGCTTTCAGCCGGACCGACTGCCCTACTTGCTTGTCGCCCTCACAATTCGGCTCTAAACGCCCTCTCCCGTTGTGTTAACATCTTGTAGCAGTGTCAATTACACCACTCATTCTTCCCCGCGAATGTGAAGGGTGGGAGCCGATGCTTATTTGTTGCCACTATTTGGCAACGATAAATCCTCTGGCACAGAGATTGCAAGTCGTGAAGTAACTTAACTGAAGTGTCTACATTATCTATGAAATAATTTTGTTAAACGGATTTTTACAGCAGTCGGGTTGTGTGTGCTTCTTTCAAATTGATAAATGGAAATACTGAACAAATGGCTCTGAGCGCTATGGGACTCAACTTCTGAGGTCATTAGTCCCCTATAACTTAGAACTAGTTAAACCGAACTAACCTAAGGACATCACACACATCCATGCCCGAGGCAGGATTCGAACCTGCGACCGTAGCGGTTGCGCGGTTCCAGACTGCAGCGCCTAGAACCGCACGGCCACTTCGGCGAAATACCGAACAATCGCCGGCCGGAGTGGCCGAGCGGTTCTAGGCGCTACAGTCTGGAACCGCGCAACCGCTACGGTCGCAGGTTCGAATCCTGCCTCGGGCATGGATGTGTGTGTTGTCCTTAGGTTAGTTAGGTTTAAGTAGTTCTAAGCTATAGGGGACTGATGGCCACAGCAGTTAAGTCCCATAGTGCTCAGAACCATTTGAACCATACCAAACAATCAAAACGTTATTGTTCTGGGATGGTTTATCATCAACGCACATTCATATAACTTTACTGAGAGTTTCTAACGTCACATCACCTCGGTGTCATTGACTAAGAAATGAGCGGTTGAAATGAAAAGTTTTAGCACATCTCTTAACGATTATGCTCCGGAAGGTACCAGAAAACGGCAACTGTAAATAGAAATAATATAGAAACCTGCCAGTGTGTTATTAGGCTGTTTCTGGTTAAAGGCATATGAAACAGCTTCCGGAAGCTGTTTGTGACTGTCTGCTTAAACTGCAAATAACAAAGCAAAGTACCAGTCATTCGTTTTTAATTTGTTGTTTGCAGCTCGTTTCGTAAGCTTTGACATGTGATACAAGCCGGCTGCGAAGGTCTAGCGGTTCTAGGCGCTCAGTCCGGAACCACGCGATTGCTACGGTCGCAGGTTCGAATCCTGCCTCGGGCATGGATGTGTGTGATGTCCTTAGGTTAGCTAGGTTTAAGTAGTTCTAAGTTCTAGGGGACTGATGACCTAAGATGTTAAGTCCCGTAGTGCTCAGAGCCATTTGAACCAAGCCATCATGTGACAGTTACGGTGTTTAGTTCAGGTGCACTGTTCCTGGAAAACGGACGATGGCAAAATATGTAGAATGTAATAAACTTAAAAAGTTCTAGATTTTTTTGAAGTCGTTCGTTTCTCAGGAGTAAAACACCTGAACTAAATGTTGGAACTTCCACAAGACGATGCAACGAATCCTCCAAGACGCTCCATAAGAAAGTAACTTTAATGTGTGATTACGTACTGCTTTTTTTATTTATGTTATTATTCGCTCACAAAATTGATACCCGAAATTGACGTGCCACACTTGGCTTTTACACGAGAGGTAACGTATGGTTTATATGTTGAATGATAGCAGTCTGGTACCGTCAGGAACATTTTCCTAAAAGCATTGGAATTTCTAGGATTTTGTATTCCCCCACATCCTGGTCTTAGAGATACACAAGAACGAAATGTTCTTGCTGCCAGTGCTGCTGGTTTAATTATTAGGTAACAAATGCGTCTGGACCAAACATCTCTTATCTCGTCGCTACTCGAAGGCAAGGTTGTACTATAGGTGTCGGTACCTCGAGAACTCTTCTTATCTTTACAAGGGCTTTTACACCGGCGAATACCGCAGTCTGTAGAAACGGGAGAAACTAAAAGACAATGAGAGAAAGGAGGACGCGAGGGAGGAACGAGAGTGCTCGGACGTTTGGTCGTAAAAAAAATCGGGTATGGGTGCGGGGGATGGTTGGGCGCCGGCTGTACGGCCTCGCGTCCACTTTGCTCCGCGGCCGACCCGATGCTATCCCGAGTTTACAGCCCGCGCAATAAACGTTATACTGCCTGTCCCGGAATGGAGCTTTATAAAGGTATATTACCAGGGGCCGGGCCCCGCTCTTGACCCTCCCGATATCCACGGGCGGCTTTCTCACTCGCGGCCGCAGATGCTATCTGTGGCGGGCAGCCTCCCCCGTCAACGGCGTAGGCGGCACAGCCGAGCACGGCGCGCTCCCACCTCGGGACGCGTCCGCCGATCCGCTACCGAGCCCGTGTCCACAGTCGATTGCGACGGACACGACACAAGACGGCGAATAGCGGCTTCTGGCCGTTGTGGTCATGTTGTTGTTGTTGTGGTCTTCAGTCCTGAGACTGGTTTGATGCAGCTCTCCATGCTACTCTATCCTGTGCAAGCTTCTTCATCTCCAAGTACCTACTGCAACCTACATCCTTCTGAATCTCCTTAGTGTATTCATCTCTTTGTCTCCCTCTACGATTTTTACCCTCCACACTGCCCTCCAATGCTAAATTTGTGATCCCTTGATGCCTCAGAACATGTCCTACTAACCGGTCCCTTCTTCTTGTCAAGCTGTGCCACAAACTCATCTTCTCCCCAATTCTACACAATGCCTCCTCATTAGTTATGTGATCTACCCATCTAATCTTCAGCATTCTTCTGTAGCACCACATTTCGAAAGCTTCTATTCTCTTCTTGTCCAAACTATTTACCGTCCATGTTTCGCTTCCATACATGGCTACACTCCATACAAATACTTTCAGAAATGACTTCCTGACACTTAAATCTATACTCGATGTTAACAAATTTCTCTTCTTCAGAAACGCTTTCCTTGCCATTGCCAGTCTACATTTTATATCCTCTCTACTTCGACCATCATCAGTTATTTTGCTCCCCAAATAGCAAAACTCCTTTACTACTTTAAGTGTCTCATTTCCTAATCTAATACCCTCAACATCACCCGACTTAATTCGACTACATTCCATTATCCTCGTTTTGCTTTTGTTGATGTTCATCTCATATCCTCCCTTCAAGATACCATCCATTCCGTTCAACTGCTCTTCCAAGTCCTTTGCTGTCTCTCACAGAATTACAATGTCATCGGCGAACCTCAACGTTTTTATTTCTTCTCCATGGATTTTAATACCTACTCCGAATTTTTCTTTTGTTTCCTTTACTGCTTGCTCAATATACAGATTGAATAGCATCGGGGAGAGGCTACAACCCTGTCTTACTCCCTTCCCAACCACTGCTTCTCTTTCATGCCCATCGACTCTTATAACTGCCAACTGGTTTCTATACAAATTGTAAATAGCCTTTCGCTCCCTGTATTTTACCCCTGCCACCTTCACAATTTGAAAGAGAGTATTCCAGTCAACATTGTCGAAAGCTTTCTCTAAGTCTACAAATGCTAGGAATGTAGGTTTGCCTTTCCTTAATCTTTCTTCTAAGATAAGTCGTAAGGTCAGTATTGCCTCACTTGTTCCAGTATTTCTACGGAATCCAAACTGATCTTCCCCGAGGTCGGCTTCTACTAGTTTTTCCATTCGTCTGTAAAGAATTCGTGTTAGTATTTTGCACCTGTGGCTTATTAAACTGATTGTTCGGTAATTTTCACATCTGTCCACACCTGCTTTCTTTGGGATTGGAATTATTATATTCTTCTTGAAGTCTGAGGGTATTTCGCCTGTTTCATACATCTTGCTCACCAGATGGTAGAGTTTTGTCAGGACTGGCTCTCCCAAGGCCGTCAGTAGTTCCAATGGAATGTTGTCTACTCCGGGGGCCTTGTGGCCATAACACATCTAAACTGAAGAGCCATAGAAACTGGTACACCTGCCCAATACCGTGTAGGGCCCCTGCGAGCTCGCACAAGTGCCGCAACACGTGGCATGGGCTAGTCTAATGTCTGAAGTAGTGCTGGAGGGAACTGACCCCATGAATCCTGCATGACTGTCTAGTATTGCCACAGCAGACTGGTCAAAGAATGACTGGATAGAGGCCTTCAAACTGCTTAGCGATTTTATGTATAATGAGAATTTTCTTAGGTTCTCGCGATATCTTTCGCTAAATGACGATGATAGCTGTGTGGCTGTCGCATCGATTTACAGACGCATGAATTTCGACTAACTTTTGCCTGTCGACATTTACGGATTTGAATCCTTTTTTGAACCGAGAGCGCAACACTCTCTACTTCCTCAGCATTTTTCGAATTTTGTTATTAAAGCACTTTCGTTGGATGTTTTTCGTTCTCAGTACTAGACTTATCATAATTACTGTGAACACACCTCAGCAGACTAATGACTAAGGGGAAAGTACTGTTCCTTCCAGTCGTTTCCACCTTCGTTCGGGAAGTTTGTCTTTCTACGTTTTCCTTTGCTTTTTTAAATCTGGGAGTTACTTGCTTACTATGTAATTGTAGTCAGCTTCGTGTAGTTCTGCCTGTGGACTCAGCTCGGAATCGTTGTAGAGAGCAGATACAGAAAACCTGGTAATGGCTACCTTTTCCTGGCCGGAAAATTGTCTGTGCGCCACAAACCTATCTACGTGAACGGGCAGTCTCTCACGCAAGCAAGTGGCCAAGTATCCAGGATCAAAGACGGTTGTAATTTCTAGAACTACTTGCCATTCTCGAGACAGATTTACCGCCATTTTATTCGCCGAAAGTTAGCTGAGAAATTTGGAAATCGTTGCATGTAAAAGTAAATGAACCCCTTCCCCCTCTCTCCCAACGCTCTTTAATCCGCGACTGGCCTAGTGAAGCACTCTGGCGCACTCTGGCTAGGTACCTTAGAGTTTATATACACTGAAGAGCCAAAGAAACTGATACATTTGGCTAATAACGTGTAAGGGCACCCGCGAGCGCACAGAACTGCCCCAACATGATGTGGCGTGGATGATGATGATGATGTTTGGTTTGTGGGGCGCTCAACTGCGTGGTTATCAGCGCCCGTACAATTTCCCAACCTTTGCTCAGTCCAATTTCGCCACTTTCCGGGATGATGATGAAATGATGAGGACAACACAAACACCCAGTCATCTCGAGGCAGGTGAAAATCCATGACCCCGCCGGGAATCGAACCCGGGACCCCGTGCTCGGGAAGCGAGAACGCTACCGCGAGACCACGAGCGGCGGACAACGTGTAGTCGATTGTTGTCTGAAGTAGTGCTAGAGGGAACTGACTCCATGAATCCTGCAGGGCTGTCCATTAATCCGTAAGAGTTCGAGGAGGTGGAGATCTCTTCTGAACAGCACGTTGCGAGGCATTCCAGATATGCTCAATAACGTTCATGTCTTGGGAGGTCTCTGGCCAGCGGAAGTGTTTAAACTCAGAAGAGTGTCCCTGCAGCCACTCTGTAGAAATTCTGGACGTGTGGGATGTTGTATTATCCTGCTGGAATTTCCCAATCAGACGAGATGCTTACGTACGTATCACCTGTCAGAGTCGTATCTAGACGTATCAGCGGTCCCGTATCACTACAACTGCACACGCTCCTCGCCATTGCAGAGCCTCCACCAGCTTGAACAGTCCCCTGCTGACATGCAGGGTCCATGGTTTCATGAGGTTGTCATCATAGCCGTCGTCGTCCATCCACTCGATACAATTTGAAACGAGACTCGTCCGACCAGGCAACATGATTCCAATCATCATTAGTGCAATTTCGGTGTTGAAGGGCTCAGGCGAGGCGTAAAGCTTTGTATCATATCAGTCATCGAGGGTACACGAGTGGTCCATCTGCTCCGAAAGCCCATATCGATGATGTTTCGTTGTATGCTTCGCACGCTAACACTTGTTGATGATACAGCATTGAAATCTGCAGCAATCTGCGGAAGGGTTGCACTTCTGTCACGTTGAACGATTCTCTTCAGTCGTCGTCGGAACCGTTCTCGCAGGATCTTTTTTGCGGCGGCAGCGATGTCAGAGATTTGATGTTCTATCAGGTTACTGATATTCACGGTACACTTGTGAAATGGTAGAAAGGGAAAATCACCATTGGTACCTCAGAGATACTGTGTCCCATCGCTCTTGCGCCGACTATAACACAACGTTCAGACTCACTTAAATTTGATAACCCGTCATTGTAGCTTCAGTGATCTATCTAACAACTGCGCCAGACACTTGTCTTATACGGGTGTGCCGACGGTAGAGCCGTATTCTTGGTTCAAATGCCTCTAAGCACTTTGGGACTTAACAGCTGAAGTTATCAGTCCCCTAGACTTATAACTACGTAAACCAGACTGACCTAATGACATCACACACATCCATGCCCGAGGCAGGATTCGAACCTGCGACCGTAGCAGTCGCGTGGTTCCGGACTGAAGCGCCTAGAACCGCTCGGCCACAGTGGCCGGCAGAGCCATATTCTGCCTGTTTACATATTTTACATGTATTTCAATAGGCATGCTTAGACGAGTTTCTTTGTGCTTCAGTGTAGAATTGCATTCGCATTGTGAAGTAGTCCTGAGATATGAGTTTATCCAGGAAACTGAATGAGTTCTGGGGGATTAGGTTTATTTGTGGCCCTCTGTGACCGATCAGGACCAAACACTAAAACAGCCAGCGACAAGGTGTCGCCGACGCGTTTTCGTGGACGTGTTATCAGCGTTATGCCACCAATCCATGACCGCTACACTCGTTTTCAAGTGCTATTTACAAACAGCATTCCGTGAATCAGTCAGTCTTGCCTTGCAGTGTGTATTCTGGAGCCGTGCCACGGTCTGATTCAGAATATTCATGATATTTCACATTTGCCCTGTGGTGAGAGACAAAGAAGCGGAAATACGAAGTTTAAGGTACCCTTGACACAGATGTTTTTAGGGACGTAGCACTATACTGAGATGCACCTAAGAAGGAAGGTTGCGGGCTATGCGACGTACTAAGGAGAGAGACACCATGCAATGGCATCATTCAGGCGCGTCCGTCTGTATCGTGCGCTTCGGGTGTGCGTATAATATGAACCATTGATTTTCACGTTAGCTTAGACATAAGATATTTAGCAATTGTAGTGTTCGTTGTGAGTAGCATGAAGCAAAAATGTCAAGTGTAGCGTTAGAAAGGGGCGGCTACCTATTTCGTAGCATAGAATTTCTCTTGAGAGAGTCGGAAGCAGAAATTGGGAGGCCGATTTGGCACTCAGCATTACCCGTTACCGGAGTAAGCCATGGCAGGAGTGTGTGGCGAGACACAGAGGCAGACAGCACTAGTGGTATTATTCATTTCTACGTGATGTGCATTACCCACCTGCCGTTTTACTTGTACACCACTCTAGAAATGCTTATATGAGCGTAATCGAAGGCTTATTTCGTGGCTTTGTTGACGAAACCGAACCGACGTTCATCCGTTCATCGTGTATTTTGTAACAACTAAACAGCACTCTGAGGTATTAAGTGGTATGAGGCGACCGAGAAAATCTGACGTTTAGTGAAAACAAGAAAGTAGCTTTACTAAAAGTACGCTGAACGAATGAATGTCTCATATTGAAAATTTAAGAAATTATTTTTGATGCGTTTACAATATTAAGTTGTATGGGCGAAGTTGAGTAGTATCAAAATGTGGGACGGGATACATTATTTTCTTCTCTACATTGCCTTTTAGTCGTGAGATCTTTCTGGCATCGACATAAAAACAGTGCAGCGATTTCGAACATCTAGCAGTGACTAATTCAGTCATTCATACGAAGTAAAATATTCTGGAGGAAACTCGTAATGTCTTTCTAAATATTTCATTTTACTCCCTCCGTTCGTTCCTAGATACGATTCTCGATCATCGGGTATTCGCTCTCCCTTATATCAAAATCTACATGTAAAATATTTGTTTTCATTTTTATGCGCATATTCTATGCGATAGAAGGAAATATTTTATGATACAAAACTATCTAGAATCTCTCCTCAAATGAACCAGCTAGATTAAATTTCATATCTTACGCATAGGCGTCGTAGAGCTATGACTATCATACCGATACTATTTCTAGTCACACAAGGTCAGTAATTGATAATGTAAACTCACATGACCTCAGAATATTTAGCTGGAATAATAACGAAAGCATACAGTGGCCAATTAACATTACTAACCCTTTATAATGTAGATTAGTTGACTGTCAGCTGAACCACAGTCCGAGTCAATTACATGGCTCAAAAAGAAGAGCACATCATCTTAAACCGGTTTTAAATAATTTGCTAGCTATAAAATAACTGCATTTTATCTTCTCACGCACTCATACCTAGTTTTTCAGGTTTGAAAACGTTTGTTTTCTTTCATTTGTAGCAAAAAATAATTTCAGTTCTTGTCAGTAGGTTGCAAACATTCCGGATCTGACAGGAGAGTGATAAATCACTAGCATTAATTTCAATGACTGTGTTCCGCACCTTTCATGACGACGGCGTCCAAGTTTCGCCTGTAAAGTACGAATTTCTCTATCTGCGAACTGAGTTTCGAAATACAGAAACTAGCCTGCTCTTCGAAACGCTTTCGCTTTCTTTTTTCGGACGAATGACTGCGTCGTGGATCTCGCATTTGCCGCTATTTGGAGGAAAGAGCTTCGTATTCGAAACTAGTTGAAATATACTCTGTTCAAGAGAAAACAAGGTAACGCACTAAAACAGTTTGTTGTCATGACACGAGAAAACCATCGTGTCCACGTTCGAACTTGACATGCGCCGTGGGTTGGGAATAATGTGCAGAGAAATAATATACAATAAATATGTGAGGCATTATTGAGATACTATTGGTATACCTCATAAGTGCAGAACTCTTATAGAATGAAATAACAGTTGCAAACGCTTGCCTGGTGAGTGAGTGCATAAGACAGTATTTGTGATCCATCCGGAAATTAAACCGGTGGGCCGTCTTGGGGCTATTCGAGAGGAGCAGGATATGTGTCGGTATCGGGTTTTACTCTCTTCCTTCATCAACATAAAGTACAGTTAAGGCAGAACAACCCGCTTTTACAGCAGAGCCATCTGCATATGACAGATAAACTTCAAGGCACAGTGTTCGTACGACGGCGTGCTAAAAGATAATGCTTCAGAATTTTTTAGGTGAAAATTCTTAAAAGTTCTTAAAGAAAACAAACTTAATTAAAATGCTGCTCTGGCGACGAACATATTCCTCCCAACGAGAGACTTTTTTGTTGATAGCGTCACTATAAAATAACTTTGTTGGCGGTGCTACAAACTCTCCTCCGCTTGTAACGCTCCATCACTGTCATGGTGTAGTACTCGAAGCCGTTCTTTAAGTTTTGGAAACAGATGAAAATCGCATGGGGCAAAGCCGGGAGTTGAAAGAGGATGACCGATGACAGCGAACCAAAGGCAGATGACACCCACAGAGCATCTTCTGTGCTCTGTGATGACACCGCGCTCGTGTGTGGCCCGGCGTTGTCATAATGAACTGGCGGGTGCTCCGCGTGTCGACCAACTCTGACAATTCGAAGCTCGATTACAGCAGCCTATTTGTCACGCACCGACTCAGTTACGTTACGCACCGCCATGTTCCACGCTACAATTCGGAGCCGTCTAGTGGCAGAGGGCTGAAAAAGTGTATATTCTGTTGGCAGAAGAGCCAACACCGTGTTGCTAGAGGAGGCCGAAATGCACGCGTTAAGCTCACGCAGACTGGCGTGAGGTCTGGAACAGTTAAGGGAAATTATAGTAGCAAATAAAGTACGTAGTTGAAGTAATACTTAACTTTATTCCATAATTGGTGTACATCACTCTTGAAGGTAAGTGTTTTACAATCTCAATATTAACTGGTAATGGCGCCTTGCTAGGTCGTAGCAAATGACGTAGCTGAAGGCTATGCTAACTATCGTCTCGGCAAATGAGAGCGTATTTGTCAGTGTAGCATCGCTAGCAAAGTCGTCTGTACAACTGGGGCGAGTGCTAGGAAGTGTCTCTAGACCTGCCGTGTGGCGGCGCTCGGTCTGCAATCACTGACAGCGGCGACACGCGGGTCCGACGTATACTAGCGGACCGCGGCCGATTTAAAGGCTACCACCTAGCAAGTGTGGTGTCTGGTGGTGACACCACATTGTAAACATGAAGGGTAACGGTGTAGAATGTTAGTAACGCTTGTCTTATTAAAAAAAGGTTTTAATAGTTATAACGTAAAAATCTGGATGGCATTACTTTTCAACAAGCGCCTGTGCTTAACGAGTTGATGTACGAAGGAAACTGAGTAACGTATACTACTCTAGAGCCGCTCAGTCTGTTAGAAGATTAAGACCGGAAAAATCATTTGACGGGTAAATGTTAAGAGAACTTGACAATTTCCAAGTATGTTATTCTGTAAGCAGCATTTAAACTTACGCATAAATTCTCATGCCCATATCAAGTTTAAGCGCATGGTTTACTACAGTCAGTTTTAAGATGTCTGACTACTGGTAGAAAAAAATTACTCTATACAGTGGTTTCTTTATAACATCCGTTTATCTGTATTGGTTAAAAACAGTTTTGGTTGCAACCAAGACTGTTTTTAACCAATACTGTTGAGCACTAGTTTGCTGTATGCCACATATGGATTGGAAGAATTTGTATCCGTTTATCTGCTTGGTAGGTGTACCGACGGTACCCTTTATCTGTAACAGCTTCTAAGTTAAGACAGGAAAGTATTGCTGAAACTGATAGGAATCCGAAATAAGAAAACAAGAGAATTTCAAAAAACACCTCAAATCACTCTTTATATCGGAGATTAACGTTAATGGAGCATTATTTTTGTTCTAATCAGTGACAATTTCCTCATATTTCTCTACACTATTCTCTCTTCAAATAGTTCATATGGCTCTAAGCACTATGGGACTTAACATCTGAGGAGATCATCTGTCCCCTAGACTTAGAACTACTTAAACCTAACCAATCTAAGGACGTCACACACATCCATATATATATATTAAAAAACCTAGTGGACGGCATCGGAATTTGCATGAGGCTTTTCGTGGGTAAAGCCGTTGTACACAGTGAAGTCGGGACGGTAGGCAATTTTAAGGAAGTGCAAGAAGAGCAGCAACACAGACGCTTGGTGCAGGAGTAGCAGCAGCTGATGCTCAACATTGAATTTACCATATTCCGGATAACAGCCAGAAAATCTCATTACTGTATGGTTATACGATTGCAGAACGATCACTGGAAGGTTTCACATTCATATAGTTCCTGGTGTATGTCTATGGAGCGACAAAGTAGAAATATCATATAAAACTAAATGCAGGTAGGGCAGATGCCAAACTCCGATTTACTGGAAGAATCCCGAGGAAATGTAGTCCTGAAAATGAGGTAGCTTAAAAAATATCCTCGTTCACCCAGTAACTGAATATTGTCAATTGATGAGATGGAAATGAGCGTTTGGCGTCATTGCCCGGGAGGCCCCTTATGTGGCAGGTCCGGCCGCCTTGGTGCAGGTCTTATTACATTCGACGCCACATTGGACGACCTGCGCGCCGGATGGGGATGAAATGATCATGAAGACAACACAACACCCAGTCCCTGAGCGGGGAAAATTCCCGACCCAACCGGGAATCGAATCCGGGCCCCTAGGACGTCAATCCGTCATGCTGACCACTCAGCTGTTGGGGCGGACAATTGATGACATGAGATCTGTAAACTTGAATATTGCTCGTGAGCCTGGGATTCATACCAGATACTACTGGTAGAGAAAACAGAGAAGATACAAATGAGAACAGCTCTTTTCCTTCCAGGTTTATTTACTAGGCCCGGAAGCCTTACGGAGATGCTGAGCCAATTTCGGTGGTAGACAATGCAATAGAGGCACTCTGTATCAATGTGTGCTTTACTGTGAAAGATCCGAGAGTGCGCGTTTCTGGAAAAGTCCACCAGTATATATTCGTTCTACGTGTATCTTGCGATATAGCAACGGAAGTAAAGTTAGAGAGATTCGGACTCCTAAGTAGGGTTACCGGTCGTTCTTCCAGCGGATCACTGACGCCTGGAGCTTGAGAAGGGGGAACCGTACTCCACGTACCAACCGCCACAAACCGTGAATTGGCTAGCGGAGGATAGAAGCAGATGTAGAAATGCTGAGGAAGATGTAGAAGGAGCTACAATTCGATCCGTTAAACGGACACCTTTGGCTTACACTTAAAATTTACTTTTGTCATACAATAATGGAGAGTTGTGCGTCTGACAGGTTATGCTATACACTTGTGACTGCGCGCTATGGAAAAGGATAAAATACTGTTGCGACAGGCACTGCAGCAGATTGTTGTTGTTGTGGTCTTCAGTCCTGAGACTGGTTTGATGCAGCTCTCCATGCTACTCTATCCTGCGCAAGCTTCTTCATCTCCCAATACCTACTGCAACCTACATCCTTCTGAATCTGCTTAGTGTATTCATCTCTTGGTCTCCCCCTACGATTTTTACCCTCCACGCTGCCCTCCAATACTAAATTGGTGATCCCTTGATGCCTCAGAACATGTCCTACCAGCCGATACCTTCTTCTGGTCAAGTTGTGCCACAAACTTCTCCTCTCCCCAATCCTATTCAATACTTCCTCATTAGTTATGTGATCTACCCATCTAATCTTCAGCATTCTTCTGTAGCACCACATTTCGAAAGCTTCTATTCTCTTCTTGTCCAAACTGTTTACCGTCCATGTTTCACTTCCATACATGGCTACACTCCATACAAATACTTTCAGAAATTACTTCCTGACACTTAAATCTATACTCGATGTTAACAAATTTCTCTTCTTCAGAAACGCTTTCCTTGCCATTGCCAGTCTACATTTTATATCCTCTCTACTTCGACCATCATCAGTTATTATCATAAAATATACTTCGACTTTGACCCATTTGCAACAAAAATAGTGTTAAAATTACCGCCGTCATTGTCATCTCCATTACGTCATCATCGACACAGTTTTACACGTAATCAGACTTTAATTGTTGGAGCAGTCGCTGAGAAATTACTTTCTTGATATCGAAAAAGTCGCGTAGCTGTTCTGGAACTGCTGGTGTCTTCTGGAAAACGGGACTCCAGGAGGCCCTGCCGAACTACCGCGGGTACCGGACGGCGCTTTTTCTGACCTCAGCCGCTGTCACCGTCAGTGGCACTCGGCTGTGACAACTGGCCGTTCATCGGTCTTTCTTTCGGCGGCCGCACGGCGCTCGCCGGCCCGCTGTAGTTTTAGTGATTGTGCACCGCCCAACATTTGCCTTTGTTTCCCTCATCGTCTCGGACTGTCGGATGCAGACCACTGGTATTACGTGCCCCCGCTCCGTGGAACAGGTCCGAGAGGCTAGAGAATTGGCCAAGGGCGTTTACCCGTTGTCTGCTACGTGCCACTACCCGCTACCTCCCACGCTGGAGAAATTTCCATCGTATTAGCGTTTGTTCATTATTTTATCTGTAGAAGTGGTCATTTATTAAATCTCTTTCGCTTGGTAGTTTTCAAAACACTTTATTTCGCTAATTCAAGAAAGTGTTGAAGCGTTCCTTTCGTCCGTGCCTCGGCGATTGCGTTGCGTCACACTCGCGACCTCGTCCAGGGATTTAACTGGAAATGTTTATTGGCGGAGCTGGATTACTTCTCTTCTTTACTACACTATCAATCACTCTTAACTAAGGATCGCCAGCCTCGCTTTGACCCGCGAGACAGGGTCAAACGTCTCACAACTGCAAAGTGAATGACTGAAAGCACAGAACAGCACAACTAGCAATAGAAAGGGATATACCTGGGATATACCCCCACTCATTTGCTTGCTGCAGATAAATCTTGGTCGAGGGGCTAATAGGCTAATAGTACTTGTGGGGAGGGAGAGAGAAAGAGAGAGAGAGAGAGAGAGAGAGAGAGAGAGAGAGAGAGAGAGAGAGAGAGAGAGAGAGACGGGGAGGGGGGGGGGGGGACGGCAGCACACGTACGTTTGTGTTCGGTGTGTTGGTCGGAGAAAAGACGACTAGCGAGCCCACACAACTACGTAACACGCTTAGAAATCAGACCTTGTGTACCGATCTCAGGGAATGTGCAGACGGGATCTACAGCGCTGAATAAAGAGTACTTGCTTCGGCGGGAGTAGAGGCGGCAATGAACTAAAGCTACAAATGGTTCTACAGAAAACACTAGCGAGGCAGACGACAGTAGTAGCGGTGGCAGATCGGGCAACAGAGGCACATGCGAAGACAGACAAACACAGAATTTGGACTAAAAGACTGAAAGTATGGTCACCCAAGTGCCACGAAAACACATGTTCAGAATATAGATGGCCGGCCGCTGCGGCCGAGTGGTTCTAGGCGCTTCAGTCCGGAACCGCGCTGCTGCTACGGTCGTAGGTTCGAATCCTGCCTCGGGCATGGCAGTGTGTGCTGTCCTTAGGTTAGTTAGGTTTAAGTAGTTCTAAGTTCTAGGGGACTGATGACCTCAGATGTTAAGTCCTATAGTGCTCAGAGCCATTTGAACCATTTTTGAGAAAAGTGACAAGCGAGTAGCAAAAAGCAGACTTACCTCATTTTACCTCTGGAGCGACCTGCCGAGACGAACTTTCATCGAACAATGAGGTGCGATAAAATAGACCTACCACCTGGAGGTCAACTGCTGAATCGATGGCAGTCTGCTGAAAAACTCGGTGCGTGTTCTTACTTCAGGCGAGGCTTTACTCTCACCTGCCCTATTTTGCGGCACACCGTTGTAGAAGTACTGATTGGGGAAAGGAGGGGGTTCAAATGGCTCTGAGCACTATGGGACCTAACTTCTGAGGTCATCAGTCCCCTAGAACTTAGAACTACTTAAACCTAGCCTAAGAACATCACACACATCCATTCCCGAGGCAGGATTCGGTTGCGCGGTCCCAGACTGTAGCGCCTAGAACCGCTCGGCCACTCCGGCCGGCGAAAGGAGAGGGGGGTAATGAAACTGTTAGGATCTGTCTCATTGAGTGAGTTTCGAATCTTCGCTATAAGAAACAGTGCTGTGATGCAGAATGAGATTATCACTCTGCAGCGGAGTGTGCGCTGATATGAAACTTCCTGGCAGATTAAAACTGCATGCCGGACCGAGACTCGAACTCGGGACCTTTGCCTTTCGCGGGCAAGTGCTCTACCACCTGAGGTACTCAGGCACGACTCACGCCCCGTCCTCACAGCTTTACTTCCGCCAGTATTTCGTCTCCTAGCTTCGAAACTTCACAGAAGCTCTCCTGTGAACCTTGCAGAACTAGTACTGCTGGAAGAAAGGATACTGGCGGAAGTAAAGTTGTGAGGACGGGGCGTGAGTCGTGCTTGAGTAGGTCAAGATCAAATATGAGACTCGCACCCTTCCCCCGGATCGGGGAAGGCTTGGCCTTTATCACGTTCATGACAGAGCGGTCGCCCTATTTGTGAGCACATTAGTCAAACTATGGCACTGCCGTCCGGACAGTCTGGCGAGTTTGTTAACAGAAGAACTAGCACCACCCTCCCTGTGACCACCTGTGCCGATAGACCACGTCCCCTCCTCGTTCTTCTACAGCGGTGTCTTTTACCTCGAACTCAGTTACATTCGACTTGACTTACCAGCGACTCAACTGTCGACGGCAAAGACGGTTTATAGGGTCCTGCAACGTGGACGACCCGATAACGTCGTGGAGAGGAAGCACACGAAAGTGAACTGGCGAGTAGTGTGGAGGACAATTCACCACGTAATACTGGACACTGACGTCACGGCGTTGTGGTATATCACTGTCAACGGTAAGCAGATGACCAGTCAAGGCTACATGCGATCCACGTGGTAGACTCACCCACGTGCACGAGCTGTGGCGTTCAAGACAACGATGAACACCGTCTTAGCTGTGGCGAGTCTGCGGCAGTGTGGCACTTAGTTAGGCAAATGTCAGCATACTTCCTTCGAGTAACGCCGAATCATATCGAATCCAAGACTATCTTATTCCCAGATGAGACGTATTATCCACGCACTAAAACTAATGGGTAACAGAAGAAATACTTCAGTTGATTGATGAAAGGAGGAATTGCAAACATGTTCCGGGAAAATCAGGAGTACAGAAATACAAGTCGCTGAGGAATGAAATAAATAGGAAGTGCAGGGAAGCTAAGACGAAATGGCTGTAGGAAAAATGTGAAGACATCGAAAAAGATATGATTGTCGGAAGGACAGGCTCAGCATACAGGAAAGTCAAAACAACCTTCGGTGACATTAAAAGCAACGGTGGTAACATCAAGAGTGCAACGGGAATTCCACTGTTAAATGCAGAGGAGAGAGCAGATAGGTGGAAAGAATACATTCAAAGCCTTTTGTCTGATGTGATAGAAGAAGAAACAGGAGTCGATTTAGAAGAGAGAGGGGATCCAGTATTAGAATCGGAATTTAAAAGAGCTTTGGAGGACTTACGGTCAAATAAGGCAGAAGGGATAGATAACATTCCATCAGAATTTCTAAAATCATTGGGGGAAGTGGCAACAAAACGACTATTCACGTTGGTGTGTAGAATATATGAGTCTGGCGATATACCATCTGACTTTCGGAAAAGCATCATCCACACAATTCCGAAGACGGCAAGAGCTGACAAGTGCGAGAATTATCGCACAATCAGCTTAACAGCTCATGCATCGAAGCTGCTTACAAGAATAATATACAGAAGAATGGAAAAGAAAATTGAGAATGCGCTAGGTGACGATCAGTTTGGCTTTAGGAAAAGTAAAGGGACGAGAGAGGCAATTCTGACGTTACGGCTAATAATGGAAGCAAGGCTAAAGAAAAATCAAGACACTTTCATAGGATTTGTCGACCTGGAAAAAGCGTTCGACAATATAAAATGGTGCAAGCTGTTCGAGATTCTGAAAAAAGTAGGGGTAAGCTATAGGGAGAGACGGGTCATATACAATATGTACAACAACCAAGAGGGAATAATAAGAGTGGACGATCAAGAACGAAGTGCTCGTATTAAGAAGGGTGTAAGACAAGGCTGTAGCCTTTCGCCCCTACTCTTCAATCTGTACATCGAGGAAGCAATGATGGAAATAAAAGAAAGGTTCAGGAGTGGAATTAAAATACAAGGTGAAAGGATATTAATGATACGATTCGCTGATGACATTGCTATCCTGAGTGAAAGTGAAGAAGAATTAAATGATCTGCTGAACGGAATGAACAGTCTAATGAGTACACAGTATGGTTTGAGAGTAAATCGGAGAAAGACGAAGGTAATGAGAAGTAGTAGAGATGAGAACAGCGAGAAACAGAACATCAGGATTGATGGTCACGAAGTCAATGAAGTTAAGGAATTCTGCTACCTAGGCAGTAAAATAACCAATGACGGACGGAGCAAGGAGGACATCAAAAGCAGACTCGCTATGGCAAAAGGCATTTCTGGCCAAGAGAAGTCTACTAATATCAAATACCGGCCTTAATTTGAGGAAGAAATTTCTGAGGATGTACGTCTGGAGTACAGCATTGTATGGTAGTGAAACATGGACTGTGGGAAAACCGGAACAGAAGACAATCGAAGCATTTGAGATGTGGTGCTACAGACGAATGTTGAAAATTAGGTAGACTGATAAGGTAAGGAATGAGGAGGTTCTACGCAGAATCAGGAGAGGAAAGGAATATGTGGAAAACACTGATAAGGAGACGGGACAGGATGATAGGACATCTGCTAAGACATGAGGGAATGACTTCCATGGTACTAGAGGGAGCGGTAGAGGGCAAAAACTGTAGAGGAATCCAGAGATTGGAATACGTCAAGCAAATAATTTAGGACGTATGTTGCAAGTGCTACTCTGAGATGAAGAGGTTAGCAGAGGAAAGGAATTCGTGGCGGGCCACATCAAATCAGTCAGTAGACTGATGACAAAAAAAAAAAACAACTAATGCAGTGACGTGGCTTCGTGGACATGCAGTGCATTATTTGTTTCAAGACGGTAGTAAGGACACTTTAGACTTTTGGAACTATTTGCAGGAGGAACGACGTCGCTAGATCCTCCGTAACTCAAAGTATCGACAATATTTTTCCAATTTTGTGGAGTGCGACCCTCCATGTAGCTGGAACATCACGGGTACGAGAAGCTAACATTACAAGACGATGATAGAACACTACACGGTACAACGTGGGATCAACCTTGGTCACTACGAGAAGTGGTACCTGGATGATACAGCAAATGGAGAGTTTCGTCGTGAACCCTCACACTCTGTAGCAGTATTTGCCCCCTTTCCTCTTTTTGTCCCCGGTGTGAGAGGGTCTTCGCAGTTTTTGTTTCCCATCCGGTGCAAGACGTAGCACTGGTTAATGGTGGTATGGATTCCACCCTTGAGTTTTGTTTCGTGGTTTCCTTAGCCCCGCACTTTGCCATCTTTCTTTATGCCTTTTTCTACAACTATTAGCATGTTTTTAGTTATGTGCGTCCCCAACTTGACGCGACGAGTGCACTTACTAATTTTCAGTTCCTTACTGTTAAAAAGAAAGTTAAAAAAGAATTAAAAATAAATAAATGAATAAATAAATAAAATCACAATAGTACACCAACTGCATCCTTTGTACCATATCCCCAGCATGGGAGCGAGGAGACATCGTGGTCAGGCCTCGGGTTGCGACCCCTGCCCACCTTGCCTCGACCACCCAACTACCTGATCCATCTTCCACAAAACAAAAGTGGTAATCGTCGTGGAAAAAAAAAATATGTTTTGAAGCGGTTCCTTTGTGAGCGGTTGATTGAAGGAGGGCGGGCTAGCTTTTGCTTAGCCGAATATGTTAAATAACCAACCTCTTGTCCCATGTTCAGTACTGTTGACAGACTGCTCGTGTGGACGTCCTCCAGTTTCATGACATCAGTGGTGTGGCGCCGGTGCCCCAGTAGTACAGCTGATGGGCTGTCGGGAGCTCCGGTTTCGCTGACCGAATCACGTGCCCGTGACGTGTACGCAAACAAGGGAACAGCGCTCACGCACGCGCGCCCGCCGGCGTCGCTTTGTGCGGTGTGTCGGCTCGGCCGCGCCGCCCTGGATTACCGGCCTCTTGACGGCTGCCCCATCAATTAGAGCTGCTAAGCCGACTGCCGATGAATACAATTGCGCTTTCCCGAGCACCCCCGCCGCCCCCAACCCACCCCGTGTGTCACAACCCCTCCGCCAGCCACACGGCTAGTGCGCCGTGCGCTGGCGTAACAAAGCGAACGGCAGCAAAAACGTGCAAATATGTACAGTGGACGCCCCCGACTTTCGACCGCGCGCCGCCGCAGCGTGGCACAATGCCGCCAACCTGTCCCGCTGCAACGCCGCGGCCCTCGCGCCCGCTTTCATACACACGGCAGTGGAGCGATCTGCCGTCCCTGTAATCTGTGATTAATTCCCGAAATCCGATCTGGTCTGCCGTCGGTCTGGCGCGGACGGTTTGCCGGTTGGCCGTAAGCTCCGAACAAATTGCGATCGAGTGAATAGAGTTTGTTGCCACCGGGGATTTCGCCGCTCACGTGCGTCGAGCGTGTGTTTGTGTTGTGTGTTGCGGATTTGAGGGCCGATTCAGGCTAAAGCGTGTGCCGGATAATTTCGTTGTGTTGCCAGTCTGCTCGATACGTCCGACTTAATCGCTTCTATGCCAGTAGCAGCCAGTGACGCTGCCCGCCAAAGTCTCTCTTCACTTCAATATCTGCAGAACCTGACGTATCCATAATCCACTATCTACTCCCCGCACCGTCAACCTTTTTTCGTAGTTTACAAACTCCCCAAAAACCGTGCTCTAGGCATCAGATAAGATAGGTCTGATTTTCATTCCCATAATACTTCAAATGATCTCTTCTACGCCGGCCGCGGTGGCCGTGCGGTTCTAGGCGCTCCAGTCCAGAGCCGCGCTGCTGCTACGGTCGCAGGTTCGAATCCTGCCTCGGGCATGGGTGTGTGTGATGTCATTAGGTTAGTTAGGTTTAAGTAGTTCTAAGTTCTAGGGGACTGATGACCACAGCAGTTGAGTCCCATAGTGCTCGGAACCATTTGATCTCTTCTGCAGTTTCAAAAATTTTCAATACAATTAGTAACTTGAGACATGGTCGACATACGTCTAGGTATTCAGAAAAAAAGGATTGTACAGTACCTTTCTTCGGATAATTTTCATCTTATTTGAGTTGTTATTGTTATAACAACGGCAGCTCGAATACAAAAAATGGCTCTGAGCACTATGGAACTTAACATCTGAGGTCATCAGTCTCGTAAAACTTAGTACTACTTAAACCTAACTACCCTAAGGACATCACACACATCCATCCCCGAGGCAGGATTCGAACCTGCGACCGTAGCGGTCGCACGGTTCCAGACTGTAACGCCTAGAACCGCTCGGCCACCCCGGGCGGCTAGCTGGAATACAAATGACTGCACCTGTTATATTATTACTGCCTTACAAGAACATACCCACACGTGTCACATACTGAAGTATTTACCTCCTGAGATTGATAGCAGGTGTCCATTTTGCTCCTGGGTATACATAATGCGATGGTGAAGGGAGGTCAGAGCCCATAAAAAAGAGCGCCCTTTCTCAAATACGACGATAGCAGTTCAAGGTTCTGTGCAGAATCGGAGAGGAATCTGTGGAAAACACTGACGAGGAGAAGGGAAAGGATGATAGGCCATCTGTTAAGACATCAGGGAACAACTTCCGTGGTAATACAGGCGGCTGTAGAGGGCAAAACCAGTAGAGGAAGACAGTCATTGGAATACATGCAGCAAATAAATGAGAACGCAGAATGCAAGTACTTCTCGGAGATGAAGAGGTTGGCACAGGAGAGAAATTCTTGGCGGATCGCATCAAACAAGTCAGAAGACTGATTAATATTCAAAGTATTATAACAAAGAAGTAGATGAAATGCCGTGTAGAAACAGTAATTGTTTATTTTACTATAACGTAAGAGAAACGTGCAACGGTTTTCGGCGCTGATGCTCAATTTATGCACTTCGATAGGACACCCACATCTCGCCAGAATTTGCTTAGAAAACGCCAAGAATCAGCTTTTAGGACAGAAACAACGAATTTTTCCGACCTCTATACTAATCGACCCCGTACAGAGCAGATAAAATTAGGAAGGTCAGAGCTCGCAAGCTGCTCCGTTGTGTTCGTGAATAGACCATGCACAGACACAAGGAATTGTACAGTAAAAATTACCCACTGCTACACACTTTGCAATGATTCTGTTAATGTGGATTTATAAATAGAATTTCTGGGAATTCCTTCCGACCAGGACACCACTCACAATTCAAGGTTAATCAAAAGCCGCTTTCTTCGTACTAAACCTTCCCTATTTGTAAGACTTCTGTAAGTCGTGCAAAACCCCCAGAGATCTGAAAATTAACTTCACAATGAAATGAGTGAACGCTTTAATATGCGGTAGAGAGAATGTTATACGTTCCTCTGTAGCGTTTTTCTTTGCTGCACTTGAATAAATAACCAAGTTTTCACACCGCCAGAGCTTTAACGTGACGAAAGGTTGAAGACCTTCTGTTGATAAAGGGAGACCTATTTTTAATATAATGAAACTACCGAGTCGTAAGGTAAAATAAGACAAAGTTAGCTATTATGCAAATCATAATCAGACGTGCAAGATGTGTTTCTTACGTTACGTTACAAAAAATGGTTCTTATGGCTCTGAGCACTATGGGACTTAATATCTAAGGTCATCAGTCCCCTAGAACTTAGAAATACTTAAACCTAACCAACCTAAATACATCACACACATCCATGCCCGAGGCAGGATTCGAACCTGCGACAGTAGCAGCTGCGCGGTTCCAGAGTGAAGCGCCTAGAACCGCTCGGCCACATCGGCCGGCGTTACGTTACATGGAGGCGATAATTTAGCTGTTGCCAAGTTTTAAGATGACGATTGCAGCTGCAACGCTTGACAGTAAGGCATACTGGCTGCTCACAAGCCACATACGCCTTCGTGGCAGATCAGCCTTTAATAAGGAGGTAGAGGTACTTGGAGAATATCAGTATCGTATCGCTGCTATCAGAAAGGCTGGAGGCTACTCTGAGGTCAACCCATAATCATCGGAAGTTTCAAGAGAGCTCTGGATTAGATTATTGATCCTTAATGTAATGTTTCATTGAGAAAATCGATATGTGCTAATCACATTAATGCCGGACGGAGTGGCCAAGCGGTTCTAGGCGCTACGGTTTGGAACCGCACGACCGCTACGGTCGCAGGTTCGAATCCTGCCTTGGGCATGGATGTGTGTGATGTCCTTATGTTAATTAGGTGTATAGTTCCAAGTTCTAGGGGACTGATGATCTCAGCAGTTAAGACCCATAGCGCTGAGAGCCATTTTTTTCTCACATTAATCGGACGGTTTTAGGATCAATTTTCTCGGCACTTTATGTTGAATTTAGGTTTCATGACAGCACTGCTTTTCTCCTTAGCTTTTAATTTCGTGCCTGCATTAAGGCATGGAGGCATTGTCGGTCACTGACACGGAACACGCATAGTTCGGTACGGTGTTGGAAGGAGGACTGGCATTTCAGGTTCGCTGCAGGTTTGTGGTAGGGAAGGCGAATGGTCGACTTCGGTTTATTGGGAGAATTTTAGGAAAGAGCGGTTCATCTGCAAAGGAGACCGCATATAGGACCCTGGTGCGACCTATTCTTGAATGGTGTTTGTGATCCGTATCAGGTCGAATTGAAGGAAGGCATCGAAGCAGTTCACAGGAGGACTGTCAGGTTTGTTACGGGTAGTTCGAACAACACGTGTTACTGAAATGCTACGAGAACTCAAATTCGAATCCCTGGAGGGAAGGCGACGTTCATTTCGAGAAACAGTATCGAAAAAATTTAGAGAACCGGCGTTTGAAGCTGACTGTTGAACGATTCTACTGCCGCCAACATAGACAGCGTGTAAGGACACAAAGACAAGATACGAGAAATTAGGGCTCATATGGAGGCATATAGATAGCCGTTTTTCCCTCATTCTATTTGCGAGTGGAACAGGAAAGCAAATGACTAGTAATGGTACACGGTACCCTCTGCCACGCACCGTACGGTGACTCACGGAGTATCTGTGGAGATGTAGATACTGTCGTGACCATTACAGAATACGGTATGTGCTGAGACTCCGCGACATTCCAACAAGTGTCTTGTTCACCGTCTTTCCCTCGCGAGAAGATGATGGCTGTGACACTTGCCAATACGTCGAGGCCTCTCAACGCTGCCACCGTGCTGGGAACGGGAGAGCTTTTTGCCCGGATCCCAGGAATGAACGGGTGAACAGTTCTGATCGTATCCGGAGTGGGACGGATGGGCATCGCCAGACTCGGGATGCGGCGGTTTCAGCAAGCCGCTGGCATCTCCGGGCAGGAACTGCTCGCCCGACGCCGCCGCGGTGCAAGGCGCTGGCCGTCGCCCCGATAACCCGGGGCCCGACCCTGTTTATTTATATCGGCCTCTCGGTCAGATTCCACTGCAGCACTTGGTCATAGAACCCATCACTCGCCGGCAGCGTGTGCGGCCGAGCCTTCCTGCTCTTCCCGCATCTCTCGACGTGGGTGCTGCGCTGGACCCGTAATTATCATCGCGGGGGCTTTTGGCAGGCGGTAGAAGGTGCGCTGACCCTTTTGGGTCGGCAGAGCTTTCCATGTGGTTTATAACGCGAAGGCATCGTAAGCACCTGTCGTTGAAAACACTAATCGAGGACAGCTTGCCTCTACAGTAGAAACCCTGATACCATTCCAGACTGTGCAGAGATGTTGACTTTCATTAGCCGGCCGGAGTGACCGAGCTGTTCTAGGCGCTTTAGTCTGGAACCGCGCGACCGCTACAGTCGCAGGTTCGAATCCTGCCTCGGGCATGGATGTGTGTGATGTCCTTAGGTTAGTTGGGTTTAAGTAGTTGTAAATTCTAGGGGACTGACGCCCTCACATGTTAAGTCCCATAATGCTCAGAGCCATTTGAACCATTCGACTTTCATTTTTTTGCTCTCTTCGAGCTATTCCGTTGTGTGCCATACTGTCGAAGCAAATTCTAGGAAAGCGTTTAACGCGAAAACTTTTGGTTTATGCTTTTTCTGTGATTGTTATCGATATGGAACAAATCAGTAAGTTTTTTGCTACCAGCCACTATTTATTTGCTTCCTGAACCCGTTTCGGATGTTTAATTATCAATCATCAGATGGGTTTAGATGGATTAATATGATACGTTCATGCTGTTTTACGACTTTGTGGTAACCTGTGACACTGTCTAGAGAGAAATAACAGTGTTCTATTTTTTTCTCTAGTAGACTGTGCCACAGGTTACCCCGAAGACGTAGCACAATACATACATCCATGCCATATTAATCTAGATAAATCCACCTCATGATGGAGTTTTAAACGTCCGAAACGCGTTCTGGAAATAAATAAATAGTGACTTGTAACAGTAATCTTGATGTTTCATTCGAATGGAGAGCCTCACTTACATGAACCCAGAGACTATGATGATGACAGTAACTTTCACTGAATACTGAGCAATGTGGTACAGTGGCTAAGGCACTGCACTCACTTTCTACGTGAGGTACATTGAAATCTCGCTCTCGTCGTCCAGTTTAACTTTCTTTTCCATGGTTTCACATTATCAGATAAAGTCTATGACAGGATGGACTCTTAAAAAAGGCCAGGGCACTTACTGTCATTTTCCTTCAACCGAGTTGGTTTTCTGTCTGCAATATATGCGACGTTAAATCCCAGACAGCGTCCTTCCATTCAAACCATAAGACTGCGAAAAGGCAGGAAGTAATAAGCAAATTTTCTCACAAATAAAATATTTCACAGATATTTTAGAATGGAAAGATTTATCTATATCGACGTTTTACTCTCACAAATGAAATATTTCGCCAATGTTTTAGAAAGGAGAGATGTATCTATATCTATATTGACACCTACATTCTGTAAGTGACAAATGATGCATCCGGTACCAATTATCATTCCCACGCTTCTTGTTCCATTCGCGGCTGGTGCGTGGTAAACTATCGGGAAATCTCCGCTTGAGCTGCAATTCGTGGTCTTTCAGCGAATATCGATTTCAGGTGGGATACTCAAACCACGAGTAATATCTGTATTAGCATTACATAACTCCATCTCCACGTCGAAGTACGTTAACATTGGCAGCCAGGAAAAAAAAAACTATGTTTAGACTAAAGCTAAAATCATCAATTCAGTGGCGACTGTTTTCGGCATTGCGTTATACACGAGTCCTTCCTTATAGCTGGCGTCAGGAAACGCATAGAATAACACGTGTCGCTCTCCATGTCATTGGGGAACAATGGGAGCAACTGAATTTACAGCTTCGTGGTTCTGTGATTCCGGGAAGCCGTATGACCAAACAAAAACAATTTCGTTTGCGTTCTCTGCTGTGGTTTTTATTGGCACTCGGCTAAGTTTTACATGCGTTTTGGATATGTGCATAAACGTTCATCTCGGTTATTGTTGCACCTTGCAATTGACGTTCAGTTTACGTTTCCATACAATTCGCTGAATTAGCCATTCGTCATCTCAGAGGAAGCCAACTCGTCCAACACCGTAACGACAGATCGGGCAGCTACGCGGTCCAACGACGTTGTAATACAACCCATACATGCCATATTAATACATCATAAATACACCTGCTGGGTGGGAGGTTTAAACCTCCGCAACGCGTTGTAGAAATAAATAAACAGCGACTGGTAGCATCAAACTTTCAATAGGAAAGCTTATTTCAGCTAGACATTTCGACTGTCTGAACCCAGAGACTATAACGGCAGCACCTTGAACTGCGCACCCTGGTACAGTGGCTAAGCAATGGACTCATATGCCACTGGAGGTAACTTCGAGTCCGAATCTCGTCATCCTGATTTCGTTTCTTTTCCGTGAATTTGCGCAATCATTTAAAGTGTTCGACAGTACAGAATGTTAAAAACAGACAAGACACTTCTTCGTCATTTTCTTCGATTGAGTTTTGTCTTGAATAGATGTTAATTCTAAACAACACACTTCTGTTCGAAAGGCAATAAAGTAATAACCGAATTTTTATACAGATAAAATATTTCTCCGATATTTTAGAATGGAGTGAGGTTTCCGTACCTTAATCTGCACTAAGATTCCGCAAGTGGAGGACGATGCTTCTCCTACCGTCCCAGTTCTGTTCGCGAACAGTGGGCGGGAAGCTATTGGTATGTGTCCGTTTGATTTGCAACATATCAGATTTACCCTTTGTGGTCCTTTAGCGAATATCGATTTCAGATGCGCACTATTATGCGATGGTGTTCTCAAACTCCGAGAAATGTATGCGTATTTATATCGCGTAGCTCGATCTCCAATTCTAAGGATGTAGACATTAAAGTGGCAACTTTCGCTTGGCAATCACGAAAATACCTTGCTTCGAATAAAACTTAATCTTCAACTTTTCAATGGCAACTGTTTTCTTGGCTTTGCATTATATATGGATTTTCGGTGATATCCGACGTCAAGAACCTGATAGAATAACAAGTACTCTCTGTGAGGTCGGTGAAATTACAACGTAGTGGTTCTGTGACTCCCGGGAAGTCATATTGCGAATCAAAAACAAGTTTGTTTGCGATCTCTACTGTGGCTTTTATTGGCACTCAAAAACGTTATGCGTGTGGTACTGCGATTTGGGTATGTGAATAAAAGTTCACTTCGGTTACTATTCCATGTTACAATGTACGTTTCCACACAAATCGCTGAATTAGCCAGTAATCGAATCCGAGTAAGATACCTTGTACAAGACCTTACTGAGCGAGCTGGCACCGTGGTAAGGCAGCGGACTCGAATTCGGGGGGGACTACGTTTCAAACCCGCTCCGTCCATCCAGATATAGGTTTTGTGTGGCGTCTCTACATAGTTCAAGCCCTTTGAAAACGACAGGAACGCTTTCCTTGTCCATCCTCTACCAATCCGACACCTGTGCTTCGTCTCCAGTGATGCCGTCCATGGGTCGTTAAACACAGCAAACACTGTAATGTTAGCAGCTTGACTCTGAGTGTGCCAACACGCCTGTTTGGCCCTGTTTTAATACACGTGCAAAACTATCACTTATTCGAATATCTCTGGAATTTTATTATGTCGTACGCAAACATGATGCGTTATCAAAGACAATTAATGCATAATTGACGACTTATCCGACCAGCAGCTTGAATGGCTTATACATTAATGTTACATATTCACGTATCAACTATTTGAAATATGAGAACACAAGCGAAAGGAGGCGGAAGATACTCCGTTCCTTACGGCCGAGCGCTTTGAAGCGCAGTGCAACGGACGGGTTCGGTCGGACGTGCACGTGAGATCTGCTCTGCGATGTGTTCTTCACGCTAGACGTCCGTCTTCCAGACAACTCATCATTTACGCTTTCTAAATTCTTGTAAAAGTTCCTAGTTGCATTAAAGAAACAATGTAGCTGTAGCCAACACTTACTGAATAATCTATGAAATTACATCGCTCTGGAATTCACAGTATGAAACAGGAAATAGAGAGGGAGGAATCTGATCAGCAACATTTCTGTCCTGAGTTTCGTGTACTCTTGTATTAAAACGTTAATCAGCTGACAGTGTTTTCTACTTGTGGTCCTAGAAACGTGCTACTTAATTCACGAAGACTTAACAAATGGTTCAAACGGCTCTGAGCACTATGGGACTTAACTACTGAGGTCATCAGTCCCCTAGAACTTAGAGCTACTTAAACCTAACTAACCTAAGGACATCACACACATCCATGCCCGAGGCAGGATTCGAACCTGCGACCGTAGCGGTCACGCGGTTCCAAACTGACGCGCTTAGAACCGCACGGCCACACCGGCCGGCTGAAGACTTAACACTACAACTTTGTATTGTTGTAGAATGTAGAGATAAGTATTGAAGTTATAAACTGCTTTCCACGGGCATTTTTGAAATCGATTTAGATCCCGTTCTTTGGCGATTCCATTGCTATCGACGTGTAAGAAACACCAAATTTCTGTTTCTGTGGTATTGGTGAGCTCACAGAGATATAATGAAAGAACTGAAATAAGAGATCGTGATGAGAATATTTGTATTAGGGTACAAACACAGCAAAGCCTAAACACAATAATAAGATTCTACCCAGTTTTCAGCTGATCGTATGTGAAGACTGAATCCTGTGCCCCAGTAACTCGAAAAACTCGGGCTATGAAATATCGTCGAATGTCTGTGGTCTTAGGGATGTAACTTGGCGTGAAGGTCAAGGTTATATAAGCTATATCACCCAGATAAACGAATGTCGTGGAAATGAAATGTTTCTTGAAGATCCTGAACTTCAGCCGTTGCATGTTACCTAGTGTTGTGACCTTGCCTAAGTACGTGACAACGGAACAGGCAAAGCGATATCTTACACATTTATTTCACAGGTCTGTTAGCGTAGGTACCATACTGATGTACCGTATTCGTAGACTATAGTAAAGTATGTTGTTTGTTTTCACAGATTTACTAATATGTGTATTGCTAGTTTTTTTCTAACGAGTGCAAAAGTATAGAGTTGTTTTCTGTAGGACTGTTAACTTAGTGCTACTGTTTCGATCGATGCATGCGGAGTCTTTTTTTCTTGTGAAAATGTGTAAAAAATGGAACGTAACTCGATATAAAAGAATACATAATGTCGTGCAGGTCCACGGACTACAACTGCATCTGCACGCTCGATGAAACGTGAGCCACTACTAGGGTGAAAATATTTTACGGCGTAACTGTAGAGGCAGATGACACGTGTCTCGTCATCCGAAACGATGAGACATTATCAGTGAAAGTGGGACCGATGATATCGGCGTGGAAAGCCTTCGGGATGCGATTGTTCTGCTTTCTGTCAACTCTCCTCAGTCAGTAACATAAAATCGAACACAGCCTTCATAAAAGAAAACTATAGTGAATGTTCGCAACCAGGCCGATCACTAAAGTGACAACAGCAATAACTTACTAAGGGCTGTCATCAACATCAAGATGCAGCGACCCAGCGCCGTGTCTTTCATGATGTGAGTTAGTGTGATTGCGCGGCTGATCATGGGTGAGATTTGGGGAAAGTGAGAGCGATTTTATCTGAGACACTTTTTTCCCTCCTTTTCTCTCATTTTCTCCGTTTTAAACATTTCCTTTCTACTAATTTCGCTGATAACCTCATTGTTAAGCGCCCCTAACTCTCCCCGCCACAACACACACACACACACACACACACACACACACACACACACACGCACACACAACCTGAAAAATCTGGGAAGGAAGGGGGCTATAGCAGCTGGCCGAACGAGGAATCCCTCTATTTGGATTGGCCTCGTAGTATCACCCAGCCGCAGTGAACTGCATAAAGCGGCAAATCATTCCAATTTTCAATGTCGAATTAACTATGTAGGTTCACAAGATAGTAATGAAAGTTTATTAAAATAAAGAGTAGAATGCAATGCATATCGCACATTCATTTCGACAGAATCTACCAACAGGTATATATGGCTCGTATATCTACTGTCAAATATTGCGAATGAAACACTTTCTTACTCATCATATTCTTACGCTGATGCCACGTACAAAACTGCTAAAGAAGGGTTTTAAGTGTTCGTTCTACATCTCAAATGTCAACGCTGAGAAGCTACACTATATGATCAAAAGTATCCGGACAACCCCAAAAACATACGTTTTTTCAAATTAGGTGCATAGTGCTACCATCTACTGCCAGGTACTCCATATCAGCGACCTCAGTAGTCATTAGACATCGTGAGAGAGCAGAATGGGGCGCTCCGCAGAACTCACAGACTTCGAACGTGGGCATACGTGTGTACGCGAGGTTTCCACACTCCTAAACATCCGTAGGTCCACTGTTTCCGATGTAATGGTGAAGCGGAAACGTACAGGGATACGTAAAGCACAAGAGCGTACAGGTCGAACTCAACTGTTGACTGACAGAGATCGCCAACAGTTGAAGAGGGTCGTAATGTGTAGTGGGCAGACATCTATCCACACCATCACACAGGATTTCCAAACTGCATTAGAATCCACTGCAAGTACTATGACAATTAGGCGGGAGGTGAGAAAACTTGGATTTCATGGTCGAGGGGCTGCACACATCACGCCGGTAAATGCCAAACGACGCCTCGATTGGCGTAAGGATTGTAAGCATTGGACGATTGAACAGCGGAAAAACGTTGTGTGGAGTGATGAATCACGGTATACAATCTGGCGATCCGATGGTAGGTATTGGGTGTCGAGAATGTCTTGAACACTTGGTTTAGAGGTGTCGGTATACTGCGGTTTGTGACACCATAACGTTGACATACTACAGTCGCACGTCCACTACTTAATACCGCCTGCTCACATGTGACTGGTGGAATGCAGATAAACTGCTTACAATTGTTACTTCAAGCTGCCACCTTGGTTGCGGTGCTGGCGTTGGGTACAAGCCGAGGATAAAATCAGTCTAGGACATTTTGGTCTGATAGTGTATTCGAGACAGGGCTCGGAGACAGCTGATTTCCTTGGCTGGTTTAGTCGGGTGTGACGCTGATATTCCTTGCCTCTTCTTGTCTGCCCTGATCAGCCGAAGCACGTTAGACATGCAACTACCGTACGGTATCCGGTACACAACTAGCTTGTGGAGATTAGGATCGTCTTTTAACACTACGAGGTAGTCCTCGCAAATACGCTTCTCGGATTTTTCGCCGGATCGTTCAAATGGTTCAGATGGCTCTGGGCACTATGGGACTTAACATCTGAGGTTATCAGTCCCCTAGAACTTACAACTACTTAAACCTAACTAACCTAAGGACATCACACACATCCATGCCCGAGGCAGGATTCGAACCTGTGACCGTAGCGGTTCCAGACTGAAGCTCCTAGAACCACTCGGCCACAGCGGCCGGCGATCGTATTGTGTAAATCTCACAATATTTAATCGAGGCAACTGGTGGTAGCTGCAGCTGCAGCTGCTGCTGTCACCGCTGCAAGGCCCGCCCACTACCACCACCTGAAGATGGAGCGGTTACATCGATGAAATATGGTGGTATTGTATTTACACGGTACGATCCGACAGAAAACTCGAGAAGCCTGTTGACAACAGATCCGTCGGGAAAGCCTGAAAAGTCACATTAAGTAGTCCTAGTCTTTGGAAAACGAGAGCGTCAAAGGGCGTAATGAGCATCGGGAGTGAAACTCAGCCGTGAACAGGGGGCAAGAGGTCAACCTTTAGAGTGAGCGAGTGCCAAACGCCACCTTGGTTCCAGGCTCAGGTTCGCGTTCACCTTGACCTCAGCTCGCTCCCAAAGGAGGTTACCCCAGCTTCGGTATACCGCTCGCAGTTTGTCGAACTTCGTTCGAAGTTCATTAATACGATCATCATTTATACAGATGGATGTAAGACCAACGACGGTGTCGGGTGTTCTTTTATTGTTGGGGGCACACAGTTTCAAATAGCGGCTCCATGGCCATTGTTCGGTCTTCACAGCTATTTGCCCTCTATCAGGCTGTTCTTTATATCCTCCGCCGCCGACATTCTGCTTATGTCATCTGCTCTGATACCCTGAGCGCCATCCAGAGCCTCCGTGATCCGTATCCGGTTCACCAATTCGTGCACCGGATCCAACGCTCTCTTCAGCAGCTGGCGGACGACGGTTCTCCAGTTACCTTTATGTGGGTTCCTGGCCATGTCGGTATCCCTGGGAACGAAGCTGCAGATGCCGCGGCCAAGGCTGCGGTCCTCCAGCCTCGGACAGCTTCTTGTTGTGTACCTCCATCTGATTTTAGCAGGATCATTTGTCAGCGCATTTTATCGCCGTGGCATGCCGATTGGTCTACACTTACTGAAAACAAGCTTCGGGCTTTGAAACCTCTCCCCACGGCTTGGACGACCTCTTCACGCCCTTCTCGGCGGGAGGAGGTCGTTTTGGCCCGGTTACGGATTGGACACTGCCGGTTCAGCCATCGCCATCTGCTGACGGCTGAGCCGGCGCCGTTGTACCCATGTGGGCAGTTGCTGACGGTACGTCACATTTTAACGTCCTGTCCGAATTTTAATACACTGCGCGTTGATCTTGGCCTGCCAAGTACTCTGGATGACATTTTAGAGGGTGACCCAGGAGCAGCTGCTCGCGTTCTTCGTTTTATCCACTTGACAAACCTGTCTAAGGACATTTGATTATGCTGTTTTCTTTTAATCCATTGCCTGTTAATGTGCCTTTTATAGTGTTGTCCTTTTTAGTTGCTGTTTTAACCTTGTACCTCGTAGTGCATTCATAACTTAGTCTGGGCGCTAATGACCACTGTAGTTTTGCGCCCTAAAACTACAAAAAAAAAAAAAAAAAAAAAAAAAGACAGATTGTTAGAAGCCCAGGCTGCGGGCACAGAGGGAGGCTTAAGTCGCAGCCCGTGAAGAAGTGGTCTGGGTTGACCCCTTAAATATTGCGCATAAACGCCCGGAAGTACACAGTTGACTTGTTAAGAAGTCGGCACTATGAATGAAGCCATTTGCGAGACACTAAGTCGAAAATACAATAACAAATTTTGTTTACAAACTGGCCACTGTGGTCCACTTAGGCAGAACGTCTTTTCTGCGAAAGATTAGAGTATTTTTCTGGGATCTCGTCACGTACTTTGATCGCATTGGCGGCCCAGTAGAACGTGGAAGCGGCTCTGCACGCTGCGGCCTGCCGGCAGGTCAGGGGGCGGAAGAGAGTGGAGCTTCCGGCGGCGCGCCTGCAGCCGGCGCCGCCCCCGGCGACGCCCGCCTAATCCGGCTGACAGCGGAACCAATCAGCGCGCGGCGCTGGCAAAGCGGCTTGCGTCGCGCTGATCCGCCGGCCGCCGCGGCGCCCAATTAGCCGGTATCCGGCGCGGCGTCGCAGGCCCCCACCCAGCCGCTGCCCCTGTCCCTGCCGCTGACAGCGCGCCCGGTAATCCCTGCCGCGCGCTGCGGGGCGACTTGCGTCCCGCCGGGCGACGTCGCCGCTTCCAGAAGCCGGCGCGAGACCTGACCCACCGCTCCCCTCGGGCTTCCATAGCTATCGCCGATAGCCGTTTCCTGCAGAGCGCCATGAAATTGGCAGCCGGGACTTCATACCGCCAGGCGAGCCCTTCTCGTGCCTTTGTTAGAAAGAGACAGACAGACAGACAGACAGACACACACAGACACACACACACACACACACACACACACACAGAGAGAGAGAGAGAGAGAGAGAGAGAGAGAGAGTGCTCCGGTGCTGAAATAGCGTTGATCTTCCGGAAGTTTGCTTCGGAGGATTTCACTAAATTCTCGCCATATTTCCGGCTTCATTTATTCTCTCGGTCAAACACCAGTTAATTTACAGGGCCGTTGGCGAAGAATGCGTCCAGCCACAGATACATTTAAGGACAAATTTTGTGTCATTACTACACTACTGGCCATTAAAATTGCTACACCAAGAAGAAATGCAGATGATACACGGGTATTCATTGGACAAATATATTGTACTAGAACTGACATGTGATTACATTTTCACGCAATTTGGGTGCATAGATCCTGAGAAATCTGTGGTGTCACCGCCAGACACCACACTTGCTAGGTGGTAGCCTTTAAATCGGCCGCGGTCCGCTAGTATACGACGGATCCGCGTGTCGCCACTGTCAGTGATTGCAGACCGAGCGCCGCCACACGGCAGGTCTAGAGACACTTCCTAGCACTCGCCCCAGTTGTACAGCCGACTTTGCTAGAGATGGTTACTGACAAATTACGCTCTCATTTGCCGAGATGATAGTTAGCATACCCTTCAGCTACGTCATTTGCTACGACCTAGCAAGGCGCCTTTATCAGTTGGGGCGAGTTCTAGGAAGTGTCTCTAGACCTGCCGTGTGGCGGCGCTAGGTCTGCAATCACTGACAGTGGCGACACGCGGGTCCGTCGTATACTAGCGGACCGCGGCCGATTTAAAGGCTACCACCAAGCAAGTGTGGTGTCTGGCGGTGACACCACAAAATCAGTACCCAGAACAACCACCTATGGCCGTAATAACGGGTTGATACGCCTGGGCATTGAGTCATACAGAGCTTGGATGGCGTGTACAGGAACAGCTGCCCATGCCCATGTATACCAGAGATGTCTTTCTGGTTTTGGTGCATACTAAATCACCTCTGATAGTATCCTACCCTACAATGTTAGGAACAACAGTACCGGCACATGTGTGCCTCTGTCAGAGGGATCAAAATGATTTTGCTTGTAACTTCCGGCTCGGTTGTTCCCAAACCAGCACCCCCTTACCTTAAATTGATAGATTTACCCTTCCTCAATCATGTCTGAAAGTTTGTAACATCGTCACGGAACGATCCCGTATCGAAATTTTGTATCCGCTGATCGGTACTCATTTGAAGTGCTAGAGCGATATACCACGGTTTTATCCATCATTAGGCGAAAGGATGTTGATAATGTATCTCAGTGACCATTCTGATCGGATGTCATTCTATTTCTTGTGGGTTCATAGTCTCGTTGAATTTTATTAAATGAAAACATTTTCGCGATGGACTTCGCTATTCGTTATAATTGCCATAACTGTAATTTCGACTTCTAAGTGACCGCGGTGCTGGAAACACAGGAGGTGTCAATATTAGTAAATAAGCTCATAATTTTTGTGGTTATTTCACTGTTGTTAACAACTGCAGTGTTTCCGGCATCTTAAGCATTTTAAAATAAATTAAAAGTGAAAATTGAACGTGTAGAAATTATGGTGCACTAGCGACCTCCCACGGCTTGGCACGGGTAGCAGTACGAGGTGCATTCAAGTTCTAAGGCCTCTGATTTTTTTTCTGATTAACTACTCACCCGAAATCGATGAAACTGGCGTTACTTCTCGACGTAATCGCCCTGCAGACGTACACATTTTTCACAACGCTGACGCCATGATTCCATGGCAGCGGCGAAGGCTATTTTAGGAGTCTGTTTTGACCACTGGAAAATCGCTGAGGCAATAGCAGCACGGCTGGTGAATGTGCAGCCACGGAGAGTGTCTTTCATTGTTGGAAAAAGCCAAAAGTCACTAGGAGCCAGGTCAGGTGAGTAGGGAGCACTTCAAAGTTGTTATCACGAAGAAACTGTTGCGTAACGTTAGCTCGATGTGCGGGTGCGTTGTCTTGGTGAAACAGCACACGTGCAGCCCTTCCCGGACGTTTTTGTTGCAGTGCAGGGAGGAATTTGTTCTTCAAAACACTTTCGTGGGATGCACCTGTTACCGCAGTGCCCTTTGGAACGCAATGGGTAAGGATTACGCCCTCGCTGTCCCAGAACATGGACACCATCATTTTTTCAGCACTGGCGGTTACCCGAAATTTTTTTGGTGACGGTGAATCTGTGTGCTTCCATTGAGCTGACTGGCGCTTTGTTTCTGGATTGAAAAAGGGCATCCACGTCTCATCCATTGTCACAACCGATGAAAAGAAAGTCCCATTCGTGCTGTCGTTGCGCGTCAACATTGCTTGGCAACATGCCACACGGGCAGCCGTGTGGTCGTCCGTCAGCATTCGTGGCATCCACCTGGATGACACTTTTCGCATTTTCAGGTCCTCATGCAGGATTGTGTGCACAGAACCCACAGAAATGCCAACTCTGGAGGCGATCTGTTCAACAGTCATTCGGCGATCCCCCAAAACAATTCTCTCCACTTTCTCGATCATGTCGTCAGACCGGCTAGTGCGAGCCCGAGGTTGTTTCGGTTTGTTGTCACACGATGTTCTGGCTTCATTAACCTGTCGCACCCACGAACGCACTTTCGACACATCCATAACTCCATCACCACATGTCTCCTTCAACTGTCGATGAATTTCAATTGGTTTCATACCACGCAAATTCAGAAAACGAATGATTGCATGCTGTTCAAGTAAGGAAAACGTCGCCATTTTAAGTATTTAAAACAGTTCTCATTCTCGCCGCTGGCGGTAAAATTCCATCTGCCGTACGGTGCTGCCATCTCTGGAACGTATTGACAATGAACGCGGCATTTTAAAACAATGCGCATGTTTCTATCTCTTTCCAGTCCGGAGAAAAAAAAAATCGGAGGCCTTAGAACTTGAATGCACCTCGTATGTATGGTTGGGCAACATCTCCGGTGTAGCGTTAATAAATTATGTACACAAATCTTCAAAAAATGGTTCAAATGGCTCTAAGCACTATGGGACTTAACATCTGAGGTCATCAGTCCCCTAGACTGAGAACTACTTAAACCTAACTAACCTAAGGACATCACACGGGGGTGGCCGAGCGGTTCTAGGTGCTACAGTCTGGAACCGTGCGGCCGCTGCGGTCGCAGGTTCGAATCCTGGCTCGGACATGGATGTGTGTGATGTCCTTAGGTTAGTTAGGTTTAAGCAGTTCTAAGTTCTAGGGGACTGATGACCTCAGCAGTTAAGTCCCATAGTTCTCAGACCCATTTGAACTACTTGACATCACACATCCATGCCGGAGGCTGGATTCTAAGCTGCGACCGTAGCAGGAGCGCGGTTCCTGACTGAAGCGCCTAGAACCGCTCAGCCACACAAATCTTCCTTGTGAATGAGTCTTACCTATTAATGAAAACCGAATTAAAATTCCTACAGTACCATCCGAGATCAGCCTTAACATACAGACAAATAAACATGGCGTGGTGTTACAAAGTGTAATATTTATTCACACTCCAATCCATGGCAAAAATTTTGTCATTTCAAAAGTTGCAACCTCAGTATTCCTCAGGGCAGTCCCACAGGAGCAGTGGCGCGATGCTTGGACGCAGCTCTGCCGGCGAGAGCTGTTAAATCGTCAAGCCGCGGAGAGAGAGAAGTGAGTAAACATCGATTTGATGGCACATTTCCAGACCGCCGCATGCTCCGTCTTCATTCGCGCTGTCGCGAGGGCGCGCGCCGAAAACAAGTCAGCTGTGATGGAAGCGGGTCCCGTGCGGATACAGCTGCGACACTTGTTTCACACACATCACGGATCAAAGGACTCCGCTGGTTCCCGTGAGCCCGGCGCCTCGGAGTTGCCCAAGGCGCCCCGTAGCTGAACAACGTTCAACTTAATTTAATAGGCGTGTAGTCACAACTCTTGTTGCCTAACGTCTGCTCCACAACTTACAGTGGCGCCCCGAGGGATCTAAATAACTCCCCTTCCTCCTCACATTTCAGTAGCTAACTGAGAGCATTTCTAAGTTTCGTGTGCGAAATAAATGTGTCGTGAAACCTCCGTAATGAAATACATCTGCAGTCCGGACCTAAACCTTCACTAATTAGCGAAGTGTCCGCTGATGTCAAGCCACCCCGTGTGCCAGATCTGAGCTACACTCCTGGAAATTGAAATAAGAACACCGTGAATTCATCGTCCCAGGAAGGGGAAACTTTATTGACACATTCCTGGGGTCAGATACATCACATGATCACACTGACAGAACCACAGGCACATAGACACAGGCAACAAGGCATGCACAATGTCGGCACTAGTACAGTGTATATCCACCTTTGGCAGCAATGCAGGCTGCTATTCTCCCATGGAGACGATCGTAGAGATGCTGGATGTAGTCCTGTGGAACGGCTTGCCATGCCATTTCCACCTGGCGCCTCAGTTGGACCAGCGTTCGTGCTGGACGTGCAGACCGCGTGAGACGACGCTTCATCCAGTCCCAAAAATGCTCAATGGGGGACAGATCCGGAGATCTTGCTGGCCAGGGTAGTTGACTTACACCTTCTAGAGCACGTTGGGTGGCACGGGATACATGCGGACGTGCATTGTCCTGTTGGAACAGCAAGTTCCCTTGCCGGTCTAGGAATGGTAGAACGATGGGTTCGATGACGGTTTGGATGTACCGTGCACTATTCAGTGTCCCCTCGACGATCACCAGTGGTGTACGGCCAGTGTAGGAGATCGCTCCCCACACCATGATGCCGGGTGTTGGCCCTGTGTGCCTCGGTCGTATGCAGTCTTGATTGTGGCGCTCACCTGCACGGCGCCAAACACGCATACGACCATCATTGGCACCAAGGCAGAAGCGACTCTCATCGCTGAAGACGACACGTCTCCATTCGTCCCTCCATTCACGCCTGTCGCGACACCACTGGAGGCGGGCTGCACGATGTTGGGGCGTGAGCGGAAGACGGCCTAACGGTGTGCGGGACCGTAGCCCAGCTTCATGGAGACGGTTGCGAATGGTCCTCGCCGATACCCCAGGAGCAACAGTGTCCCTAATTTGCTGGGAAGTGGCGGTGCGGTCCCCTACGGCACTGCGTAGGATCCTACGGTCTTGGCGTGCATCCGTGCGTCGCTGCGGTCCGGTCCCAGGTCGACGGGCACGTGCACCTTCCGCCGACCACTGGCGACAACATTGATGTACTGTGGAGTCCTCACGCCCCACGTGTTGAGCAATTCGGCGGTACGTCCACCCGGCCTCCCGCATGCCCACTATACGCCCTCGCTTAAAGTCCGTCAACTGCACATACGGTTCACGTCCACGCTGTCGCGGCATGCTACCAGTGTTAACGACTGCGATGGAGCTCCGTATGCCACGGCAAACTGGCTGACACTGACGGCGGCGGTGCACAAATGCTGCGCAGCTAGCACCATTCGACGGCCAACACCGCGGTTCCTGGTGTGTCCGCTGTGTCGTGAGTGTGATCATTGCTTGTACAGCCCTCTCGCAGTGTCCGGAGCAAGTATGGTGGGTCTGACACACCGGTGTCAATGTGTTCTTTTTTTCCATTTCCAGGAGTGTATGTCCGCTGTCTTCGTCCCTCGCAGGTCACTCTGTAGAAGGAAGCCAGTGAGGGTGACGGTTTGGGTCGATTCCCACCCTTGCTAATTTTCTTTACCTGGTATACGTGACTGGAAGGTCAGCATATCTGACATCACCATGGATACTTGTATTGTGCTCCTAATACCACTAACCAATTTTTCCTCGATTGGAGGAGTGGAAAGGAGTCCATTCAGACTTGCAAGAGTAACTTAAGAGCTGTTAAAAAAAATTATAGTGGGCCTGTTCTGAAAGCATATGTTAGTGTTTGGGGAAGCGGTTTGCAGATTACAGACACCTTCAACTCTGCCGTTCAATAACTCCTTGAGCACAGGACGATGTATCGGTCGGTTTTCAGGTCAGTGTCTTGTAGGAAGCTGGTTACACGTGCTTTAGTTTATTGTGATTTAGTTTATTTAATTTTCTGAAAGATGCGTTTCCATAATGCTTCTGACGGTTTGTGGCCAGTAGAACTGTGAGCCGTTTTTAATACCCACCCGTTTCTTGAGTGACGTACCTGACCATCCTCAATGGACCGAAACTCAAATTCCTGCGTAACGCTATCTCTTCTCGATTCATTCTGATTTAAGTAGAGTCTCATCCATTATTCTGCATGAATAAAACTCCCAGGGGACCAGTAAAGGCGTAGAGCGTATCCACCAAACCATCAAGGCTAGAAATGAGGCAGATGTTGTTCCATCCTTTGTGACCAGATAAAAACTGTACTACGAAGTGGAATTTGAACCCGGGATCTTGCCCGTAAAAAGTCAGTAATAAACTGTGGCTTTACAGGAGCACCTCCTAAGTAACATAAGTGTGGTTGGTCGTGTCCCGGTTGCACAGACAGTTTTAACTTGTCAAAAATATTCTCCATGTGCTAAATCACATTAAACATCAAGTAAAAAATTGAAAAGTAATTCACTTTCAGGTACTTATGAAGACATGTGCGTTTACTAATAAGGAATGGAAGAAAATGGTTCAAATGGCTCTGAGCACTATGGGACTTAACTGCTGAGGTCATCAGTCCCCTAGAACTTAGAACTACTTAAACCTAACTAACGTAAGGATATCACACACATCCATGCCCGTGGCAGGATTCGAACCTGCGACCGTAGCGGTCGCGCGGTTCCAGACTGTAGCACCTAGAACCGCTCGGCCACGTCGGCCGGCGGAATGGAAGATATTTCTATTGCATTTTTGCACTAATAAGTTTATGATAGCTGTTCCATGCTTCTGTATTTCGTATGTTGTGAGGTCTCTAAAGATGAAAAACATTTTCAGGTTTGAGAAAAAGAGGAGTATAAACCATGCGTTACTTTCTTCAAGGAAACACCGCAGTATTCCTACGGAAAAATGTAACTATGCAACTTAAAATGTGTTCGCGTATACATGCAAATACCATGTTTTTAGATATTCGTATGTCAGATCATTCTTTCGTTTAATTCTATTTTATCCTCAAATTTGGCACACATTTGAACATTTTAAAACTGGCCCGGGAAGCACTTTAAGATAGGCAACCCAACTAACAGTATATTCTCCCAAGGCAGATGCTGTAAGCTGGGTTGCCTATTTTAAAATGCATGAAATATTTTCTGGGTCAGTTTCAGTTTGGCCCATCCTGTATTTGAAGAGAGTCGTTTGAAGAAGAAAGGACTCAACACAGATAAAGGAACCTGTTCTTAAAGTCGTTAATTTTATTAGTGACAGTATTACGAAAAGGAGATGTTGAGTTGCGGACAGGCATAACAAAAAGACTGTGTGTGAGCTGCGTTTATGTGGATGTATATGTGTATGATGTTTGTTTCGGAAGAAAGCCTTCTGACAGAAATTTTACATGTTTAGTACTATTTTTGTTCTGCCTATTTGCGTCTCAGCATCTCCCCTATATGATGAATAGCACTCTGTCCTTTTCATAGTATTGTCATTATTCCACCCTAGATTTTCCATTGTTTAATGCTATAAGTGCATTTTACTGTTGATAGTATATTTATTGACGTAATATGGCCGTTTATTTTATATATTTATTTTGCGCTGTTGAAGGATGGCTACCCTACAAGCTGATGTAGATAAGTGTTACTTGATGAGGCTTTGTTGATCGAAACAAGTAAATAGTAGGGATTTACTTCAGTAGCAGCTCTTAGTGTTTGTTAAATCTACACTACTGGCCATTAAAATTGATACACCACGAAGATGACGTGCTACAGACGCGAAATTTAACCGAGAGGAAGAAGATGCTGTGATATGCAAATGATTAGATTTTCAGAGCATTCACACAAGGTTGGTGCCGGTGGTGACACCTACAACGTGCTGGCATGAGGAAAGTTCCCAACCGATTTCTCATACACAAACAGCAGTTGACCGGCGTTGCCTGGTGAAACGTTGTTGTGATGCCTCGTGTAAGGAGGAGAAATGCGTACCATCACGTTTCCGACTTTGATAAGGGTAGGATTGTAGCCTATCGCGATTGAGGTTTATCATATCGCGACATTGTTGCTCGCGTTGGTCGGGATCCGATGACTGTTAGCAGAATATGGAAGCGGTGGGTTCAGGAGGGTAATACGGAACGCCGTGCTGGATCCCAACGGCGTCGTATCACTAGCAGTCGAGATGACAGGCATCTTATCCGCATGGCTGTAACGGATCGTGCAGCCACGTATCGATCCCTGAGTCAACAGATGGGGACGTTTGCAACGCAACCACCATCTGCACGAACAGTTCGACGACGTTTGCAGCAGCATGGACTATCAGCTTGGAGACCGTGGCTGCGGTTACCCTTGACGCTGCATCACAGACAGGAGCGCCTGCGATGGTGAACTCAACGACGAACCTGGGTGCACGAATGGCAAAACGTCATTTTTTCGGATGAATCCAGGTTCTCTTAACAGCATCATGATGGTCGCATCCGTGTTTGGCGACATCGCGGTGAACGCACATTGGAAGCGTGTATTCGTCATCGCCATACTGGCGTATCACCCGGCGTGATGGTATGGGGTGCCATTGGTTACGCATCTCGGTCACCTCTTGTTCGCATTGACGGCACTTTGAACAATGGACGTTACATTTCAGATGTATTACGACCCGTGGCTCTACCCTTAATTCGATCCCTGCGAAACCCTACATTTCAACAGGATAATGCACGACCGCATGTTGGAAGTCCTGTACGGGCCTTTGTGGATACAGAAAATGTTCGACTGCTGCCCTGGCTAGTACATTCTTCAGACCTCTCACCAATTGAGAAACATTTGGTCAATGGCGGCCTAGCAACTGGTTCGTCACAATACGCCAGTCACTACTCTTGATGAACTGTGGTATCGTGTTGAAGCTGCATGGGCAGCTGTACCTGTACACGTCATCCAAGCTCTGTTTGACTCAATGCCCAGGCGTATCAAGGCCGTTATTACAGCCAGAGGTGGTTGTTCTGGCTACTGATTTCTCAGAATCTATGCACCCAAATTGCGTGAAAATGTAATCACATGTCAGTTGTAGTATAATGTATTTGTCCGATGAATACGCGTTTATCATCTGCATTTCTTCTTGGTGTAGCAATTTAATGGCCAGTAGTGCAGTAATGAGTAGGGATTTACTTCACCAGCAGCTCTTAGTGTTTGTTAAATGTAGTTTGCCTTAGTGTATTTCGTGGGCAAGCGCCACTTATGTCAAAAACGTGCCGTTCTTTGCGCACGGTATTCGCGTCCTGACCTTGTTGTGTTCCCGCGGTTGCAGATCTGAACGCGGACTACCTGGACACGCCGTTTGGCCGCGGGCCGGGCACGCCCGGGGTGGTGAACGGCCAGCAGCGCACCAAGCGCATGCGCACTTCCTTCAAGCACCACCAGCTGCGAACCATGAAGTCCTACTTCGCCATCAACCACAACCCCGACGCCAAGGACCTGAAGCAGCTGTCGCAGAAGACGGGGCTGCCCAAGAGGGTGCTGCAGGTGAGCTGACTATGACTGTGTTCCTAACACTCGCCTTGCGGGCAAGGGCTAAACGTTTCACACAAAAGTCACATCATCTGCTTAAACATGACGATTTCTTTTGTCGTCTGCTTCATCCTCTTCCCACGGTATATACTACATACAACTGAGTTACAGGATTTGCCATTCTACTCCACCGCTTGGAGAGTTCAACCCAAACTAGTCCTATCACCAGTCGCAAATTTAATTGAAGACTATCAGAGTCGAGGGGCATGGAAAGCGAAGCAGTGATTGACAGTGGGACAGGGTTGTGCCCTATCCCCGATGTTATTTAATCTGTACATTGAGCTAGCAATACAGGAAACCAAAGAAATATTTAGAGTAGGAATCAAAGTTCAGGGAGAACAAATAAAAACTTTCAGGTTTGCCGATGACATTGTAATTCTGTTAGAGGCAGCAAAGGACTTGGAAGAGCAGTTAACCGGAATAGACAGTGTCTTGAAAGGAGGATGTGAGATGAACATCGACAAAAGAAAAACAAGGATAACGGAATGTTGTCGAATTAAATCCTTCGATGCTGGGGGAAGTAGATTAGGAAATGATACACTTAAGGTAGTAGATGAGTTTAGCCATTTGGGGAGCAAAAGAACTGATGACGACCGAAATAGAGAGGATATATAATGTAGACTGACAACGGCAAGAAAGGCGTTCCTGTAGAAGAAAAATGTTCAAACGTGTATGAAATCTTATGGGACTTAACTGCTAAGGCTATCAGTCCCTAACCTTACACACTACTTAACCTAAATCATCCTAAGGACAACACACACACCCATTCCCGAGGGAGGACTCGAACCTCCGCCGGGACCAGCCGCACAGTCCATGACTGCAGCGCCCTAGACCACTCGGCTAATCCCTCGCGATCTGTAGAAGAGAAATTTGTTAACATCGAATATAGATTAAAATGCTAGAAAATCTTTTCTGAAGGCACTTGGCTGATGTGTAGCCATGTATGGAAGTGAAACGTCGACGATAAACTGGTTATATTTGAAGATTAGATGGATAGACCACGTAACTAATAAGAAGATGCTGAATGTAACTGATGATAAAAGAACGTTGTTGCACATCCTGACTAGAAGAAGAGATCGATTGATAGGGCGCATTCTGAGACGTCAGGGGACCACAAATTTGGTATTGGGGGGTGGGGTGGGGGGGGTGGGGGGAGGGAATCGTAAAGGGAGACCAAGAGATGAATGCATTAAGTAGATCCAGTACGATGTAGTTTGCAATAGTTATTTGGAGATGAAGAGGTTTGCACAGGATAGAGTAGCATGGAGAGTACATCGAACAAGTCTTCGGATTGAAGACCATAACAACGCTCAGAATTATTTACTGGAGGAGAGGGGACACACACACACACAGGGATACACGAGAAAGATAAGAGCTGTGACCATGTGCCTAGTAGCTACCCTTCCAGTAACCTTGTTCCCTTTAAATACAGCTTCATTTACTATTATTTTCAATGCATATAGATAACGGAATGCACATGGTTTACATTCAATAATTCAGACGAACAAAATATGAAGTACAAGTACTTTCAGGTATATACCACCTTCAGTGGTTAGATTTTTCGTTTCCTGCATCATTCCTAATATTCTTCTACACATAGGTGTTCACTTTTAGTATAATGCAGTGAAGGGCAGGGTATTAAAAATCGATAACCTACGTGTAAAAGAACGTTAGGAATACAACCACAGAATTATAGCACTGAAGATGCTTTGAAATGAAGCTAAACACGTACGGCCTAAATAAGGCTTTTGTTATGGTCGTAAAAGACAGTGTACAATCTACATTATATTACGTATATAACTGCAACTGTGGATACGAGGCCTGACAGCGAATAAATCAACAATAACAGTTCTAGTTACTTGGCACTCACCAGTATGATTACAATACTGTTGTCGTTCTTGTTAGTGTCGGGCTAGAATATTCTCCATGTGAATAATAATAATGTTATTTTTACGGGTGTAAATGATAAGACACAAGCACTGTATTATATGTTTCATATAACAGTTCTAGTTACTTGACACTCACCAGTATGATTACAATACTGTTATTATTATTCACATGGAGAATATTCTAGACCGACACTAACAAGAACGACAACAGTTTTGTAATCATACTGGTGAGTGCCAAGTAACTAGAACTGTTATATGAAACATATAATACAGTGCTTGTGTCTTATCATTTACACCCGTAAAACTACTTGCTAAACTGCTACTTGTTACCATATTTTCCTCTGTGTTATTGCTTGCTCTTCTTCCTGTCATCACTTTTCCCCTGCTTATCTTTCGTTTACATTAATTTCACATTTTGTGTCCAGTAATAGGCTATATCCAAGTAACTCTGTTTCTCAACATTTTTAATACGTCCACTAGACTTCAGCGACACAATGACTACTTGAAAACTCACATGCGGTCGATATCCACACTTCGCATAGTCAGGACCACAGTGACCAAGCAATGGAAACACCCTGGTTCCTGTATAAATGGTGCGCTTACAATCTCATTTTATTTCTTGCTGCTGGAGAACGTAACGGTACACCCGTCCCTTCTTTCTGCGGTCGTACTTTTATCACCTGTTTCGCCGGACATCTTCTAATTCTGCACTTTATGTGGAAAACAAGCTTTACGCGTACTTGTAACGTCACAATTCCAATTGATCTACTTTTTTCAGTTGTCCAATCGCTTGCGTGGAATTTCTGCACGCACTGAATTCTGCACGTATTGCTTCAGAAATTCTCCACTGAGTTTTGTACAAGCAACTTTCTTTCGAAGCAAAACTCCGCATTCTTCGCGTGTCCCAGTTTGCTGCGTACGTGTTCCACGTTTCACACAACTTGTGTAACCTTCATCTCTAGCTAATAGGGTTTGTTTTTGCTACTTTGACCATAGCGTCACCATTTCGTTCGGTTTGTTACTCTCCTTTATGGTCCTCTTTGTTTCTTTCTCTTAGCCATAAGCTGGCCGGTATGGCCGTGCGGTTCTAGGCGCTTCAGTCTGGAACCGCGTGACCGTTACGGTCGCAGGTTCGAATCCTGCCTCGGGCATGGATGTGTATGATGTCCTTAGGTTAGTTAGGTTTAAGTAGTTCTAGGGGACTGATGACCACAGATGTTAAGTCCCATAGTGCTCAGAGCCATTTGAACAATTTTTCTTAGCCATAATCGTATATTTTGTTTTACTTTCATACAAAAAGGCAATAACATTAGTGAACCTAAACATCTGCTCTTTTACTTCCACCCATCAGTTTGCTTCCGCCACGGACTCGTCTCTGTCATTTTTTCCCCGAAGTGGAGTTATTGTAGGTGCAGTAAATTGCTCCCAGCCGGAGTGGCCGTGATGTTCTAGGCGCTGCAGTCTGGAACCGAGCGACCGCTACGATCGTAGGTTCGAATCCTGCCTCGGGCATGGCTGTGTGTGATGTCCTTAGGTTAGTTAGGTTTAATTAGTTCTAAGTTCTAGGCGACTGATGACCTCAGAAGTTAAGTCGCATAGTGCTCAGAGCCAGCCAGTAAATTACTCGTCTATTCCCAGCCCTCATTTCAGTCATAAATATTTTGCTCAATTCAGTGTTTTCAACTGTGTCCAGTGTGACCAAGAAATGTCGCCATTGAAGATTTCACAGCAATATCGAGTTGAACTGTACATGTCATTTATATAGACATACATAAACTAGTGTAAGCCAGTGAATGTGGGTTATACACCCAAAGACCGGTTTGGATATTAAACATTTTAAATGCACTTTATGGTGCTGACAAAAACTCTTTTTTTAATCCACATGTGCCATGTAAAGATCTGAGTTTCCATCACTTTCCCTTCTAATATTATCTGCAGTATCACTTGCACGTATGGTACTTTCACCTTCCCTGAAACTACTTTTCAGTCCAGACTTGGAATTTTAATTTTCTACCGCGCCCACATTAAACGAAATAACGTAAGTACACTTGATATAGGGACAAATTTCCAGCAACTAAAGTAGCTCCCAACAAAAGCATAACCTGGCTCTGTATTGCTAATGTTCGTTGGAACTTACGATGTTTTCATGTCACCCATCTAAATTGTTTTACTGTGGAGAAATTTTTATTAGAACTGTTCTACATGCCACAACTGAAAGGAGATATCGCAAAAAACTAAGCTCAAGAGAATTTGAAACAGGGTGCAACATGATGGATATCTGTCGATAAAATCTTTTGCAACTGAAAAGTGAATCAGTTGCTGCCTCATTATGTTATCATCATCATCATCATCATCATCATCATCAACAACATTTAAGACTGATTATGCCTTTCAGCGTTCAATCTGGAACATAGTCCCCCTTATAAAATTCCTCCATGATCCCCTATTCAGTGCTAACATTGGTGCCTCCTCTGATGTTAAGCCTGTCACTTCAAAATCATTCTTAACCGAATCCAGGTACCTTCTCCTTGGTCTGCCCCGACTCCTCCTACCTTCTACTGCTGAACCCATGAGTCTCTTGGGTAACCTTGCTTCTCCCATGCGTGTAACATGACCCCACCATCTAAACCTGTTCGCCCTGACTGCTACATCTATAGACTTTATTCCCAGTTTTTCTTTGATTTCCTCATTGTGGACACCCTCCTGCCCGTGTTCCCATCTACTAGTACCTGCAATCATCCTAGCTACTTTCATCTCCGTAACCTCAACCTTGTTGATAAGGTAACCTGAATCCACCCAGCTTTCGCTCCCCTACAACAAAGTTGGTCGAAAGATTGAACGGTGCACAGATAACTTAGTCTTGGTACTGACTTCCTTCTTGCGCAAGAGAGTAGATCGTAGCTGAGCGCTCACTGCATTAGCTTTGCTACACCTCGCTTCCAGTTCTTTCACCATGTTCCCATCCTGTGAGAATATGCATCCTAAGTACTTGAAACCGTCCACCCGTTCTAACATTGTTCCTCCTATTTGGCATTCAACCCGTTTATATCTCTTTCCCACTGACATTACTTTCGTTTTGGAGATGCTAATCTTCATACCATAGCCCTTACATTTCTGATCTAGCTCTGAAATATTACTTCGCAAACTTTCAATCGAATCTGCCATCACAACTAAGTCATTCGCATATGCGAGATTGCTTATTTTGTGTTCACGTATCTTAATGTTAGTAATTCTTTTAACATGTGTGCTATTAATCTCCAAAAGTTAACATCTTGCTGACTGGATAGATTTTAAATAACCACGACCACTGATTAGTACTGTTGACGAACTTAGTATGTGAAAAAAGAATTTATCAAAAATAGTTTGGAAGCTTTAAGTTATTACCAGGTAGACTTTTCCACGAACACCTTTCCAGTTTTACTCGACATGTTTCGCACTGCGTAATCCCACAGAGATTTGAGTGTGTCGTCATGAATTTTGTCTCGACACACCAGTGTCAGAAATGGCGCGACTACAGCAGTCGAATACCTGTAGAATAACACAAGAAGCTCGTAATCCTTACTAGTGTGTTCTCCGTTTCTTTTCCTCTTTTCGAGATAGTGTGTTTCAGTTTCTGACGTCAAGTAGCCTTATACATAACAGGCGTCTTTGTATCGCCAGCTGGGACCATAAACAACCGTTATCAGCCTTCCGAAAAATGTCCCCGAAAAAGCTGCTACTTTGTTAGGACCCGAATGGCCCGCCCGCGTAGCAGAGCTGCCTACGAAAGAAGCGCCGCGCTGCGCCAAAAACATCCCACACAGTGGCGGCGCCACGCGATGGAAGAAAGGCCTGCCGGTCCTAACGAGAAAGCCGAATCTTACGACGCGCCGAAAATAGCGCGGGCAGTGAAAAAATAGGCAGTCCGGTTTAACAACTGTCATGTAACAGATAACGATTAACGAACTAGGAACACTGTGTTAAATGTGTGGCACACAAGAAATTGCGACTAAGAACGCTACGTATCCCCCGCCCTCCGTGACCCTTGACATCCTCTCCCCAAGGTCCTGGCGTATCTGCTTCCCGAACGGGCCCACACAATGGGAGTGAGTTAACGGAACACGTGCATGCTTGAATACTTGCTTAAAGACGTCTATTGGAATTCAGATGTAGGTCTCCTATGGTTTCCTTACGTTGCTTGAGGGAAATGCCGGAATCGGTCTTTTGACACAGAAGATGGCCTACTTACTTCCCTATTCTTCTGAGCCTAGCCAGTACTTCGTTTTTAATGGCATCATCTACCGGATGTCATACCGTAATCTTCCTATCTTTTTTCTTTAGCGATGCCTATCATAATTAGCTTCTTCTAGGCATGGAATATTTTTTCTCTTAATTTTCTCGCTCTTGCACCTGAATTTGCCGAAAATTTTCTAGTGACCTAGATAAGCGTAATTCTGCGTTCTTTGAATTCGCCACGTCTCTCGTGTTTCATTTTCCATGTTCATGTAGATGCTGCACATTCAAAAGTACTTAGTGTGGTGAGTGACATAAACATATTAGTCATCGAAGACAATAATTTTATCTTGGAACTCTTCCATTTGGTCCGTGTTTGCATAGAAAAACAGTAATATCAGAAATTGAGTCCCCCTTGATGCAAAACACCTTGTTATTCGTTTATTTCTTTATTCTCCCAAACTAGTTTCGGCGACAAATATCACCATCATCAGTGTTTTTTTTAATTCTTATTTATTGTATGTTACAGCATGTTTTAAGCAATTATTGTCACTGTTTGCGACATATTTTCTGTAGGCTTTTTTTCTGTCTGTTGCCTTTTTTACTTGTCGAAGATCATGCCATCTTCGTTGTATTGTATGTAGCTGCTTTTATACACAGAAAAACAAAACTTTCGCACTTGGTTCCTGATTCAGAATTGCTAGTATGTGAGAATAAAGAAATAAACGAATAACAGGGTGTTTTGCATTAAGGCAGACTCGATTTCTTATACTACTGGAGTCATCGAAGGTTCAGTGCAATCCTTAGTCTTCTTCTTTTCCTCTTCCTCTTCTTCTTCTTCTTCTTCTTCCCTTTCTTCCTGAGCAGGTAGTGCTGGCATTCAGGAGGATGGCAGTTCAAATCCTCATCTGAGCATCTACATTTAGACTTTTCGTGGCTTACCTAAATCGCTCTAGGCTACATTTGTAAAACTACCGTAGGCTACAGTAGACTACGGTAGTCTTCCTAGTAGCTTTGGTCCGTTAATATCGTAGCCGCTGTATCTATATGTTAGGTGTGTTGTATACCTATCGGGTGTTACCTAATTTCGAACGCTTTGTTTGCCTGTGCGATCGCCGGCCGGGGTAGCCGAGCGGTTCTAGGCGCTATAGTCTGGAGCCGCGCGACCGCTGCGGTCGCAGGTTTGAATCCTGCCTCGGGCACGGATGTGTGTGATGTCCTTAGGTTAGTTAGGTTTGAGTAGTTCTAAGTTCTGGGGGACTGATGACCTAAGAAGTTAAGTCCCATAGTGCTCAGAACCATTTGAACCTGTGCGATCACTGTCTTATTAGATTCCCCAAGAAACTGGAAGTGGTAAACCATCTACAAACGGTGTGAGGATAAATAAAGGACCACATAAGCTACGAAAAATTTTTGTTCTACATAGTTACAAATAAACACTATTTATAGCAAAATTGAAATTGTCAGTATTTAATTCAGATTTTATTCGAAAAGTGTTTATTTGTAACGTGAAATGGGGGGACGTTGCAGAAAAAAAAGACATATATCATGTAAACTAGAAAACGCAGTTTCTTCGAAAAAGATAAAAAAAAACCGTAGCGGTCGCGCGGTTCCAGACTGTAGCGCCTAGAACTGCTCGGTCACCCCGGCCGGCTATTGTGCGGGTCTAATTATGTGCAAAACAAACAGATGTCGTCTGCTCCCACTTTCTCTCTCACGCGTTAATTTATGTTTCTCTCCCTACCAATGCTACCAATAATACCGGTAATCCTACCATTTACTACGTCAGTTATGTACTGTACCAAAAAGACCGACCTCTAGTTTTGGTAGAGGGTAATTGTACTCCAGGCAAATGCCGGGATGGTTTCTTCGAAAGGGCGCGGCCGATTTCCTTCCCATGTTTGAAACAATCCGAGCTTCTGCTCCGTCTCTAATGACCTACCTCGTTGTCGGCAGTATTTCAACACCTAAGCTTCCTTCTTTCTCTTCTGCTTTACTTTGTCCCATTTTCTCTAAAGGGTCGGCATCGTCATACAAGGTGTGGCAGTGTTAGTGTCACTTGATGGGCTGATTACGTTCCTGGAATCACCACAACTTTAGCAGGTGGTTAATTTATATCTACAAACAGTTGCAACAAGTCACTTAATGAAACTTAGTAGTTATAGCTACTGTAAATATAACTGATTTAATGGACACTTGAAAGTAAAACTGCCATCATCCTGAAGGTTATTTTGTACACATCAATGCTGCGCCTTTTATTGGAGTGATATACCTGTAATTTACTTCGATTTTAGATCTGACTTACTCAGCTAGTAATAGGGGGCGTAAAGTTTATCACGAACTCCGACGACGGTGCATTTCACATTAACATTACCAGAGGTGAAAGAAGTGATAAAAGAAAACTGTAAAAAAAATCTATGAACACATGTGGCTCGAACGTCAGCCCCTTGGATCCGCAATCTGGCGCTTGCTCACTATTTTTGTTTTTTAAGGGTTACTTCCTCCCGTATAAGCCTCTCCTTTCGCTCTCCATTTTGCTTCTTCACGATACGGCTTCTTTGCCATTTCTGGCTCCTGCTGATATAAACAGTTGAAATTAAATAGCTTGCAATGTCAGTTGCAATGGCGACGAGAAGTACATACGTTGTTCAGTTCGGTTACAGGACAATCTAAAGGCCGAAAATTCTAACTAAGTGCCTAGGAATTACAATTACAAACAACTGAAATTGGAAAAAAAAGAACCACGTGGAAAACGTTCGGGGGAAGGCAAACCAAAGACTGCATCTTATTGGCAGAACACTTAGAAAATGTTAGAGGTATACTAAAGAGACTGCCTACACTACGCTTGTCCGTCCTCTTTTGGAGTACTGCCGTGCGATTTGGGATCCTTATAGCATTAACAGGATACATCGAGGAAGTTCAAAGAAGAGCTGCACGTTTTGTACTATCGAGAAACAGGGGAGAGAGTGTCACTGGTATACTACAGGACTTGGCGTGAACATCTTTAAAACAGAGGCGTTTCCTGTTGAGGCGGAATCTTCTCACGAAATTTCAGTCACCAACTTTCTCTTGAGAATACCAAAATATTTCGTTGACAACGACCTACATAGGGAGAAACTATCATCATCATCATAAAGTATGATAAATCAGAGTTTGCACGGAAAGATGTAGGTGTTCGTTTTTTCCGTGGGCTGTACGAGATTGGAATAGTAGAGAATACTGTGGAAGTGGTTCGGTGAACCCTGTGCCAGGCACTTAAGTGTGATTTGCACAGCATCCATGTAGATGTAAGTGTAGAAATGCCAGGTAGTTTGTCCTCCATTAGCGTTCTACCGCGAGGCAGGTGGATCTTCGTAAGCGCTCCATTGTAATTGTGGGATAGGTTTATAAAACAAAGCGCGCAGAGTCTTTTTTACCTGAAGATGGAAGTGTCAAATGTGGAATCCTATCGTCTTTGCGACGAATTATGTGCCGTAGAATCATTGTTATGACTTTGGCTTAGTCATTTAACCGCTGCTCTAGTACCTTGTCTGAAAGCAAACGTGAAGGTTGGGAACATGCCGTTTGAGAATGTGGAGCGATTTTATTCACGTTCGTCAGTGCGTAAATCTTCGCAGCGTTGGCAAAGACAAGAATAGCGTATGCGGCTGGCCGGCTCGGTGCCGAATGACTCACCATACGGACAACACGCTGCCGACATACACCTACATCTACATTTATTCTCCGCAAGCCACCCAAGGGTGTGTGGCGGAGGGCACTTTACGTGCCACTGTCATTACCTCCCTTTCTTGTTCCAGTCGCGGGAAGAACGACTGCCGGAAAGCCTCCGTGGCGCTCGAATCTCTCTAATTTTACATTCGTGATCTCCTCGGGAGGTATAAGTAGGGGGAAGCAATATATTCGATACCTCATCCAGAAAAACACTCTCTCGAAACCTGGACAGCAAGCTACACCGCGGTGCAGAGCGCCTCTCTTGCACAGTCTGCCACTTGAGTTTGCTAAACATCTCCGTAACGCTATCACGCTTATCAAATAACCCTGTGACGAAATGCGCCGCTCTTCTTTGGATCTTCTCTATCTCCTCTGTCAACCCGACCTGGTACGGATCCCACACTGATGAGCAATACTCAAGTATAGGTCGAACGAGTGTTTTGTAAGCCATCTCCTTTGTTGATGGACTACATTTTCTAAGGACTCTCCAAATGAATCTCAACCTGGTACCCGCCTTACCAACAATTTTATATGATCATTCCACTTCAAATCGTTCCGCACGCACACTCCCAGATATTTTACAGAAGTAACTGCTACCAGTGTTTGTTCTACTATCATATAATTATACAATAAAGGATCATACGCCGAGTCTATGATGGTAGCGTGAATCGTTTGTTTGTAGCAACCGATGCGGTATACGTACCTGCAAAAAGAGACGAAGAGAGGAAAAAGAAGTGTGTCTCAGTCGGCGAAACGAGACACGGTTCGGACAAAGCGCCGGGGCTCGCCTCGTTCGCGGCCTGCTCCCCTTTCTTTTCATTTCAGCTCGTTTGATTTCTGGAGAAAGCGCCGACAGTAAAAGGGGGTATAAAGTGCGCGCCGCGGGGCGCACGGGGTTTCGTCACCGGCCGGTCCGCCGTCGCGAGGGATAATGTCGCCATTAAAGTCTCGCGGTTGGGTGGGCAAGCGCCCGATAAGTGAAGGCGGAGGGGCACCGGACGGCACGGCCTTCCTTAATGATAAGGAGCTGGGCCGGCGGCCGGCAAGTGGCGCCGTAAAACTGTGCTAAGTGCTCCGGCCCCCACAAATAATACGCCGCCGCTCGCCGCTTCGCTCCTTCATTTTTATTTCTTCCTGCCTCTTGTACGAATGTTTTCCTCGCTCTTTTTTTTTTTCTTTTTGACAGAAAAACGAGTGTGGAGAGGACCTCGGCCGCTAGAGGTTGCTAATGCACACGTATACAAATAACAGCTGTCGTTTGGGCCGACCGGGGACGAGACCTCTTCGTATAAAGTTTCTCTTCACTGTACATTTGGCCCGGCGTGATGGTGCCTTGAAAAGCTTCCGCCGCTGTGTTACTGGCAGGAGTGGAGGAGCGAGCGTACTTCGTCCTGTAGTAATGTGGAACGACGTGAGAAGAAGGTAGATACTGCATCAAAGTGGCCAGAGAACCCTTCCCTGAAGCAAAACAAGGATCAACTGTTTGGGACTGATACTTTTTCTTTCGTCTATTTCCGCTGTCTTTCTCTACGATGTCAGCAGTGGTTCGAGAAACGTATAGCTAACAGTCTTAAGCTGTTGCTGGATGGAATCAACAAGACATTGTGCGAACAGGGTAGCGATGTTAGTTATGTTTGTATGGCAGCAAAATCCTAAATACTTTGTGAGAAGTTGCGACCATTTTTGTAAGGGACTCAAGAAACCTGATACTTGAATCCACATTTTTTTAGATGATAAGCTGGATGATGTAATAGACACAAAATAATTTTATTTGTCATTTAAAACTGCATTTTATCAGTATATTGTAGCAGTACTTTCAGTATTTCGGAACATAAAAATATTTTCATTAATCCTGTATAGTACTGCCATCTTGCCGTCTTTCTCACCTAATACTTCGGTACGTACAGTGAGTCAGTTTGCATTCAGATGTCATCTGACAATGAACAACTGATACGCTATATACATTGGTTTGCTCTACCCTGCCTAGCGGTTCTAGGCGCTCAGTCCGGAGCCGCGCGACTGCTACGGTCGCAGGTTCGAATCCTGCCTCGGGCATGGACGTGTGTGATGTCCTCAGGTTAGTTAGGTTTAAGTAGTTCTAAGTTCTAGGGGACTGATGACCATAGATGTTAAGCCCCATAGTGCTCAGAGCCATTTGAACCATTTTTTGCTCTACCCACAATATTATAAATGTGATCGTTCCAATTTAGGTTATTTGTAATTGTAATCCCTAACTATTTAGTTGAATTTACAGCCTTCAGATTTGTGTGACTTACCGCGCAGTCGAAATGTAGCTGATTTCTTTTAGTACTCATGTGAATAACTTCACACTTTTTCTTATTCAGGGTCAATTTCCACTTTTCGCATCATACAGATATCCTATATAAATCATTCTGCAAGTCGTTTTGATCATCTGATGACTTTACAAGACGATAAATGATAGCATCATCTGCAAACACTCTAAGACGGCTACTCAGATTGTCTGCTATCTCATTAATATAGATCAAGAACAATACAGGGCCTATAGCACTTTCTTGGGGAACGCCGGATATTACTTCTGTTTTATTCTATGACTTTCCGTCTATTACTACGAACTGTGACCTTTCTGACAGGAAATCACGAATCCAGTCGCGCAACTGTGGCGATATTCCGTAGGTACGCGGTTTGGTTAGAAGACGCCTGTGAGGAACGGTGTCGAAAACCCTTCTGGAAATCTAAAAATATGGAATCAATTTGACATCCCCTGCCGATAACACTTATTACTTCATGAGTATAAAGAGCTAGTTGTGTTTCACAAGAACGATATTCTCTGAAACCGTGCTGACTATGTGTCAATAAATCCTTTTCTTCGAGGTATTTCATAATGTTCGAATACAGTATATGTTCCAAAATCCTACTGCAAATCGACGTTAGTGATATAGGCCTGTAATTCAGCGGATTAATCCTACTTCCCTTTTTGGGTATTGGTGTGACTTGAGCAATTTTCCAGTCTTTAGGTACGGATCTTTCTGTGAGCGAGCGGTTGTAATAGCTAAATATCGAGCTATTGTATCAGCAAACTCTGAAAGGAACCTGACTGGTACACAATCTGGACCGGGGGCCTTGCCTTTATTAAGTGATTTAAGCTACTTTGTTACACCGAGGATACCTATTTCTGTGTTTCTCATCTTGGCAGTTGTTCTTGATTGGAACTCGGGAATATTTACTTCGTTTTCTTTGGTGAAGGAGTTTCGGAAAACCGTGTTTAATAATTCTGCTTTGGTGGCACTGTCATCAGTGACTTCACCGTTGTTATCGCGCAGTGAAGGTATTGATTGCGTCTTGCCACTGGTGTGCTTTATTTATGACGAGAATATCTACCTTTCCGCAGCCCCTTCCCATTTCCTCCATGTTCGCTCTCTGAGATTCCCTCAGGAAATTGCAAAGAACAGACAGTATGCATTCATATTATTTGATTGGCCTAGCTGGGCATTGGATCCACTTTCTTCATTCCGAATACACAGATACATCCGACCTTGCGTGGGAGTCAGAGAGAGCGAACATGGAGGAAATGGACAGGGCCTTCAGGTAGGTGGCGATCGATGGGAATATAGATCGATCGTGAGGCGAGTCGAGACAGTCCGTGCAGTTGCGATAACAATGTGTCCCGGATGACGCAGTGGTTAACGCACGTGGCTAGTAAGCAGGAGGTCCCGGGTTCGAATCCCGGTCCAGTACTCATTTTCACTCGCCGCCGCTGATTTCGCGTAATGACCCGACCCGGCTGACAGCAGTGATCCCCTCCATTTCCTTTCCTTTGCTGCCCTCTCCATCTTCAGTTTACATATAATGTACAACACCTGCGGAATCTGGGTGGTGTCCGTTCTTTCAGACATGTATTAACGTTTGTCACAAAAGATGCCCGTATTGAACACCCTAGTATGAGCTGAGAACTTGGTTAGATACTCTGCCCACTCACTGATGGGTGTATATTTGCTGTAAGTCTTGTAGATTTTGAGCAGAAATCTTCCGAAATCCTCAGAGGTAACAGTGGATTATTGTGTATGTGCCATCCATCCCAACATTTCAAAACAAAAAGGCGGGAAATATTATAATATTGTTTCTTCTGACTACAACCATAATTAAAATAGCAGCACGTTAGTGGTTTTTACTGAAAAAGAAGACTGGTAATAGAAAGGTTAATCTGATCGTCGTCATCTCCTTCCACTGACGTGGTATTGTCACCTGTTCCGGTCTGTATCATCCAGCCATCTCTTATGAGGTCTACTTAGTTCTCTCTTTTTCAGTTGGCCGATAATTCATTATCTTTTTCTGCAGTCTGTCTTCTATCAACGTCACAGCTGCAAAATACTAACGCGAATTCTTTACAGACGAATGGAAAAACTGATAGAAGCCGACCTCGGGGAGGATCAGTTTGGATTCCGTAGAAATGTTGGAACACGTGAGGCAATACTGACCCTACGACTTATCTTAGAAACCAGATTAAGGAAAGGCAAACCTACGTTCCTAGCATTTGTAGACCTAGAGAAAGCTTTTGACAATGTTGACTGGAATACTCTCTTTCAAATTCTGAAGGTGGCTGGGGTAAAATATAGGGAGCGAAAAGCTATTTACAATTTGTACAGAAACCAGATGGCAGTTATAAGAGTCGAGGGACATGAAAGGGAAGCAGTGGTTGGGAAGGGAGTGAGACAGGGTTGTAGCCTCTCCCCGATGTTGTTCAATCTGTATATTGAGCAAGCAGTAAAGGAAACAAAAGAAAAATATAGGGAGCGAAAAGCTATTTGCAATTTGTACAGAAACCAGATGGCAGTTATAAGAGTCGAGGGACATGAAAGGGAAGCAGTGGTTGGGAAGGGAGTGAGACAGGGTTGTAGCCTCTCCCCGATGTTGTTCAATCTGTATATTGAGCAAGCAGTAAAGGAAACAAAAGAAAAATTCGGAGTAGGTATCAAAATCCATGGAGAAGAAATAAAACCGTTGAGGTTCGCCGCTGACATTGTAATTCTGTCAGAAACAGCAAAGGACTTGGAAGAGCAGTTGAACGGAATGGATAGTGTCTTGAAAGGAGGATATAAGATGAACATCAACAAAAGCAAAACAAGGATAATGGAATGTAGTCGAATTAAGTCAGGTGATGCTGATGGAATTGGATTAGGAAATGAGACAAAGTAGTAAAGGAGTTTTGCTATTTGAGGAGCAAAATAACTGATGATGGTTGAAGTAGAGAGGATATAAAATGTAGACTGGCAATGGCAAGGAAAGCGTTTCTGAAGAAGAGAAATTTCTTAACATCGAGTATAGGTTTAAGTGTCAGGAAGTCGTTTCCGAAAGTATTTGTATGGAGTGTAGCCATGTATGGAAGTGAAACATGGACGGTAAATAGTTTGGACAAGAAGAGAATAGAAGCTTTCGAAATGTGGTGCTACAGAAGAATGCTGAAGATTAGATGGGTAGATCACATAACTAATGAGGAGGTATTGAATAGGATTGGGGAGAAGAGAAGTTTGTGGAACAACTTGACTAGAAGAAGGGATCAGTTGGTAGGACATGTTCTGAGGCATCGAGGAATCACCAGTTTAGTATTGGAGGGCAGTGTGGAGGGTAAAAATCGTAGAGGGAGACCAAGCGATGAATACACTAAGCAGATTCAGAAGGATGTAGGTTGCAGTAGGTACTGGGAGATGAAGAAGCTTGCACAGGATAGAGTAACATGGAGAGCTGCATCAAACCAGTCTCAGGACTGAATACCACAACAACAACATCTTCTATCAACATGATCCTTCCATTTCATTTTCTTCTCTTTTCTCTTGTCATTAACTGAAAAGATTTCTATATTTGAAAGTACCGTTTCATTCCTTATTCCATCCATTTTATCACAGCCCCTTACATACCTCATAAACGTCGCCTCTGCTGCCAGTACACATGATTTTTCTTACTTTGTTGCCGTCCATGATTGGGGAACATATACGAGAATAGGTACAACGATAACTTGATAAATCTTCATTAATGTTGCCTTTATTTCATTTCGTCTTAAGGTTCTTTCAGTTGTTTCGCAGATAGCTTGATATTTATTAATCTTATTCGCAATGTCTTTGTCATACTTAAAACTAATTTCACATCCTACATGACTGAAGTAGGATACTTGTTCGAAAATTTTCTCATTATCATTATTTTGGATCTGGCTGCATTCTTCCCTTTGAAAGTTGTTATCTTCGTCTTATTTGCGGATGTACACTCCTGGAAATGGAAAAAAGAACACATTGACACCGGTGTGTCAGACCCACCATACTTGCTCCGGACACTGCGAGAGGGCTGTACAAGCAATGATCACACGCACGGCACAGCGGACACACCAGGAACCGCGGTGTTGGCCGTCGAATGGCGCTAGCTGCGCAGCATTTGTGCACCGCCGCCGTCAGTGTCAGCCAGTTTGCCGTGGCATACGGAGCTCCATCGCAGTCTTTAACACTGGTAGCATGCCGCGACAGCGTGGACGTGAACCGTATGTGCAGTTGACGGACTTTGAGCGAGGGCGTATAGTGGGCATGCGGGAGGCCGGGTGGACGTACCGCCGAATTGCTCAACACGTGGGGCGTGAGGTCTCCACAGTACATCGATGTTGTCGCCAGTGGTCGGCGGAAGGTGCACGTGCCCGTCGACCTGGGACCGGACCGCAGCGACGCACGGATGCACGCCAAGACCGTAGGATCCTACGCAGTGCCGTAGGGGACCGCACCGCCACTTCCCAGCAAATTTGGGACACTGTTGCTCCTGGGGTATCGGCGAGGACCATTCGCAACCGTCTCCATGAAGCTGGGCTACGGTCCCGCACACCATTAGGCCGTCTTCCGCTCACGCCCCAACATCGTGCAGCCCGCCTCCAGTGGTGTCGCGACAGGCGTGAATGGAGGGACGAATGGAGACGTGTCGTCTTCAGCGATGAGAGTCGCTTCTGCCTTGGTGCCAATGATGGTCGTATGCGTGTTTGGCGCCGTGCAGGTGAGCGCCACAATCAGGACTGCATACGACCGAGGCACACAGGGCCAACACCCGGCATCATGGTGTGGGGAGCGATCTCCTACACTGGCCGTACACCACTGGTGATCGTCGAGGGGACACTGAATAGTGCACGGTACATCCAAACCGTCATCGAACCCATCGTTCTACCATTCCTAGACCGGCAAGGTAACTTGCTGTTCCAACAGGACAATGCACGTCCGCATGTACCCCGTGCCACCCAACGTGCTCTAGAAGGTGTAAGTCAACTACCCTGGCCAGCAAGATCTCCGGATCTGTCCCCCATTGAGCATGTTTGGGACTGGATGAAGCGTCGTCTCACGCGGTCTGCACGTCCAACACGAACGCTGGTCCAACTGAGGCGCCAGGTGGAAATGGCATGGCAAGCCGTTCCACAGGACTACATCCAGCATCTCTACGATCGTCTCCATGGGAGAATAGCAGCCTGCATTGCTGCGAAAGGTGGATATACACTGTACTAGTGCCGACATTGTGCATGCTCTGTTGCCTGTGTCTATGTGCCTGTGGTTCTGTCAGTGTGATCATGTGATATATCTGACCCCAGGAATGTGTCAATAAAGTTTCCCCTTCCTGGGACAATGAATTCACGGTGTTCTTATTTCAATTTACAGGAGTGTAGTTAAGCTGTAGTGCATTGCGTTTTGGATAAGATATGGTCATCTGCATGTAAGAGAATATGTAATGGTACGCTAGATCCTATTTTAATTCCTATATTTCGTCTTTCGAGTTCATAACCAGGTCGTGGGTGACGGACTATATCCTTGCCGAACACCCTGGTTTCTTAAAATTAGATCAGACTTCTTCGTATCTGAATTTTCAGTTATTTTCGTATGTACATTAAGACTTTTATGGTATTAAAAGGGTATACAGGAAAACCTTTCCATTGCCAGTATTTTCCACAAAAGGGATCCTTTTACCTTATCAAGGCTTTCTTCTAATCAATAAAAAAATTCTAATATTTCCGACGTTTTTCAACGATTTGTCGTATTATAAATAGATTATTGTTAAACGAACGTCTCTTTCTGAAGCCTTATGGTTCGGTAACACTCACACCTGCCTTCAAATGCCTTCTTTGGAGTAGGAATGATCACATTTCTCTTGTAGTCTATTGATTTTTCGCCTGTGTCATACACCGCCGCGCATAAATTTAGCATACCTTTTTAGAGGTTTCCAATTCACCCAAGATTTATTGTTGCAACAGTGCATATGGAGTACATGAAGTGATTACATTTACAGATGAACAGCACAAGAAGTTCCGAAATATGAGGTATCGACCCTTCCTGAGACACCCATACTGGTATGTGGTGTAGTCTCCAAGGGCGGCAGTGCATGCTCAGAGTCTGGCATCCAGTCGTTCGTAGAGATGGCGAAAACTGGCCTGGGATACGTTATTCCATATCTACCCGACCTGTGCACGCAGTTGATGGCCGACGAGTCGCGCGAGTAACTTTTCGTCCCATCATATCGACTGGAGACAACTCCGGAGATCGTAATTGTCAGGGAAGTTGCTGCACGTGTTGCAGAACCCCGTTTGGTCCCATGGACAGTGTGTGGGCGAGTATTATCTTGTTCGAATAAGACACCATCCTCCTGTCGCAAGAACGGCAAAAGAACGGGTCTAACAACATTCTGTATGTTCCGAGTGGTGGTTTGCATCTCCTCCAGAAATACCAAAGGTGAACGAGTGTTGTAGCTTTCGCACCGCAAGGCTAATGGCCTGGGGTGCGAAAAGTTACAACAGAGTGCCTCGGACGAATGCACGCTATGGGATAACGCTCACCAGGTCTACGTCGTACGAGCAAACGACCGTCACTTGCAGGTAGAATCTGCTTTCGTCACTGAAGACCATGGCGAGCCATTGCACCTCCAAAGTGATCCTCTGACGGCAACAGTCGGGTCGTGCACGTCGATGGTGTGGCGTGAGTGGGAGATGGGGTAGACGTGTGCGTGCCAGTAGTCCCACTGCTAATAACTGGTTTGCAACAGTTCGTGTTGACAAGTGCTGCATGGACTGTGCTGTGTGGATGTCAACAGCATCGTCTGCGGCTGCGAGAATGTCCGTGTGATACCAGCATCGTTGCTGACGCAGCTCGGCCAACTTGTATGGCAGTTCTCCGAAAGGACCATCCCGGCGCTTGGAAGGCGACAATTTGACCTCTTTCAAAGTGGGTCAGTGGGCTGTACGAAGCACGAGTGCGTAACCGTGGCTTGGTTGCCTGTTTGCTTCACACGTTTGCGCCAAAGTGAACCTTCTGGCTGTTTCTTTCTATCTTTCTTTCTCGGGCCTTTGTCCCGCTCCAATGCGGGGTCGGCTTCGTTATGACGGATTTGGTAGTGTTAAGGGCAGAGGGTGGCCGGGTGCCCTTCCTGCCGCGACCCCAAACCCCTGGAACGGAAGTAGTGAACCCCAGCTGTCTGCGTCTAGTGTAAGTCATGAAAGAGTGCGAACATGTCTGTGAGTCGTCTAACTGAGGCGGAACTTGGGGACCAGCCCGGTATTCACCTATCTGGATGTGGAAAACCGCCTAAAAACCACATCCAGGCTGTCCGGCGTACCGGACCTCGTCGTTAATTCGCCGGGCGGATTCGATCCGGGGCTGGCGCGCCTACGCGAGTCCAGGGAGCAGCGTATTAGCGCTCTCGGCTACTCTGGCGTGTACGAAGTGAACCTTCTGGCTGTGAGCATTCCTTATTAAATGCTACACAAAGATGACGCTCTGATAGCTATGCTACTACGCTATCTGTTCGCGGGACAGGTCTGTGGTTCGTGGTAGGTGATCCAAAGGTATGTCAGTCAGAAACGTCGGAAGATTCTCTGTTTCTTTTAGTCTACCAAAACGTCTGACACGGTTGAAGGAAACGCGGCACCGGCTCTGCAGCGAGTCAGGCTGTACCCAAACAGTCTGCCAGCAGCCCCAAACAGGCACGGAAAGTTTGCCGGCAGAGCCCGCTTCGGCGCTACAGCCGCAGCCGGTCGGCGTCAGGCGTCGGCGCGTGGGCGTCGCGTAATTGGGCCCTCGGCCGCAGCTCCTGCGACGTCGCCGTCGGCGTCGGCGTCTGGCGCGACGCCCGCAGGCGGGCAGCGCCGCGGCGCAATGGGGCGCAGCGCCGTTTATACGGGCGGCGGCCCGCGCCTCGCACCCGCCGTCTGATCTCGCCGTCGCGTGTGTCACACACACACACTCACTCACTCACACCCACACTCACACGCTCGCGCGCGCGGCCTGCGGATAATCAGTGACACGCCGCAGGCGGCGCGCGCACAAAAACAGCCGCCGGCGCGCATATTTCACCCGCCTTAGAGGCGCGCCCTGGCACCTTCTTTCCGCTCCTCGGCTGGTTCCGACCCGCAGAGGGCGCGGAGCTGGCTGGGAGCAGGAAGGGAGGAAGGAAGGAAAAAGAGGCAAGGAGACGAAGAGAAACGGCGCCGTCGCCGGTAAATAACAGCGCGAGACGTTCGGGAGCTGACGCAGTGAAATATCCCGAGACAGCAAGTAATCGGTGAAGGCTAAACAGCAGTTTATCATACGTCTTCCCCCCCGTATGTCGTAGTTTTCTGTGGCCGCTGTTCCGAAACTTCACTGCTAATACGTCTGAAAAGACGTGGCGCAGAGTTCTGTTTCACTAGCCGTAGGAGCACGCCGTCGCTTGGACAAAAAGATGGCAGTACCACGATAAATGCGTGCTTCAACGTAGACGCGGATGCTATACAAGCCGGCAAGTTCTGTTGTTGTTCAGAAAATGGTTCAAATGGCTCTGAGCACTATGGGACTTAACTGCTGTGGTGATCAGTCCCCTAGAACTTAGGACTACTTCAACCTAACTAACCTAAGGACATCACACACATCCATGCCCGGGGCAGGATTCGAACCTGCGACCGTAGCGGTCGAGCGGTTCCAGACTGTAGCGCCTAGAACCGCTCGGCCACCCCGGCCGGCTCTGTTGTTGTGTTCGACCACGAACGACACTTGTGCAGTACTCTCAATACCTTGCAACTGTCAGTTGTGGTCACAACAGGGCTCTGTGTAAGCGCATTATGTCGCGGGTAAGTGAATTGGAACGTGGACAGATTGTTAGTATTCGTAGGGTGGATGCTTCCGTGAACCAGGTAGTATAGTCTTTCAAGAGGCACCGTATCATCCATACTGCATACAGCAAAGCGGAAAAAATGCATCGCCTAAAGTCAGAATGGGGGTAAAACGGTGTGTGTAGTAGATCGTGACGGAAGGTCATTGAAGAAGATTGTGACGAAAAATACAAAAACCACAACTACGAAAGTCATAGTGAAAGTATCATAGATAATTTTTATCTTAAATAGTGACATTATCTAACTAAAATTGTTTCCTTTTTAATTAGTGAGAGTATCAAAGATAAATTTGTTCCAAATTAATTATTCAACAAACCTGCGTCTGACTGCGTCCGCGAACTTGTTTCTTGCACTCCTCCATTTTGACAGCAATAAATCATGTATTTGACTCAAAAATGGTTCAAATGGCTCTGAGCACTACGGGACTTAACTTCTGAGGTCATCAGTCGCCTAGAACTTAGAACTACTTAAACCTAAGTTAAGGACATCACACACATCCATGCCCGAGGCAGGATTCGAACCTGCGACCGTAGGGGTCGCACGGTACCAGACTGTAGCACCTAAAACCGCTCGGCCACCCCTATTTGACTCATCAATGAAGTTTAAGAGAATAAGGTTGTTTGTACAATGGCATTAATATGGTACTGAAAAATTAACTTTTGGTCCTGATGTTTACTTTATGAAATTATATCTTGCCTTGAATAATGTCAGTTGTGAAATGGAATAAAATTTGTTATTTGAAATAACCATGCTCTGGTAACTTTAGTTATACGAAAATCGATTTCAAACCATGAACTGCACATATATATTGCATAGAGGCCTCATTTTCTTTACGTTCTTTCATTGCTGGGTAACTTTACTACTCATTTTCATATTCAGTACAAGCAAAGGATGTGGATTATGATTCAGGCTGTTAGATTTAAACACAATGTTAATCTCAATACATATATATTTTGTTAAAAATGTAAGTCCTACACAAAAACTACCATTTCCAATATTTTTGTAGCACGAATCACTCTTACAAAAAATTTTACAAAACGCTTACTGCGTCAAACCTTGGACATATAAATCCTAACTCTGAACATTATCTAACAAAAACCATTTTGAAATCATTATATAGCTTCTCCCATTAACGTGCTAAAGTTTGATCAGTGTAAACTGCGCAGCGCGAATCCTACCTAAAAGCTGCCACCACACGTCTGCTTCCTCCGGGCACCTAGCTGCGACCACTCTGTTTTTTACTGCGCGCGCCCGACTCTCTTAACCATCAAAGATCCTCCTACTCAAAGATATTATTCACCTTGCGGTTGCCAACTATCGACTTTATTTTCTGGATCTACCCTGATCATACCTTAGCACATACCTTTCAATAGCAAAACTCTGAATGTCGCTCTTACGAACCCTGTCAGCACCAAAACACCACGAGGGGAACTCCAGAAGCAACGAATTGCAAGCCGCACTGGAATTCCAGAACCCCTCAGTCATCAGAGATGCAAATGTCCAAAACTGGAAGACGTGGTGTCGAAGCCGTAAAACTTAGAGTATGGAGGCAATGGAAGAATGTCATTTGTTCAGATGAGTTTTGTACCACAGCCAGCAGCTTATGGCCGTGTATACGTCTCAAGAGTGAAACATGGCGCAGGTTCGGTGACGATTTGGATAGCCATGTCGCGGTACTTCGTCGGCCCAATGGTTACTCTGGAAGATCGCATTACTGCCGAGTGTTACGTGGCCATTTTGGTTGATCAGACACCCCTCCTCTCCCATAGTACAGTGTTTATTCCCCAGTGGCGATGCTGTGTTCCAAGACATCACGTCCACTGTTCACACAGCTCTCATCCTGAACTGGTTTGTGAGTACGAAGATAAACTGTCGCTTCTCCCCTGGGCATCATAGTCACTAGATATCACTGAACTGAGGCTTTGTGGTCTACGTTGGAGAGGGTGCGCCATTGCTGTCCTTCAACATTACCGTTGCCTGAGACTAACACTGTTTTTCACGAAGAATGGTGTAACATTCCCTTGAAAACCATACAGGATCTCTATTTATTCATTCTAAGTCGACTGGAATCTGTTTTGAATCCCAATGGTTTCCCTACACCGTTTTAGGCTTTATCAACCCCCATACTTTGATAAACTAACAATGTGGAGCCTACCGGAGTTTGATGTACGAGTATCCTTTAATGCTGTTTCTCAGTCTACGACGCGATCGTGTACGTACGTATACCTTTAAACAAAACTGTGACAATATTTATTGTCGAATGTCGTTTTCGAGACTGACCTCCTTCCCTGGTGTGGCGAAAACCATCTTATGTCAACTACCAAGTGCGGTTGACGAATTATTCTTTGTCCCCAACCGGTTTCGGTTTTCAGATTATCTTCGATATATAGCTATTACAACATTCCACATCGCAAAATTAATACTGTGGCGTCAAATAGCATAAAAGCCGTACTGCTTCAACTGTCATCTTAGTCTATCGCTATAATCACGTTCCACTTGTAAACGGAAATCATTTGTAATCGCCAGTATGTAGAATGCTTCCGTACCAGACGAAAGGATGGAACCGGATTACTACAGTAGACCAAGTTAACGAGTCGATTTAGGGTTTATTTTATGTGTGACGCTACGGTATTATTATTGCAGTGAAAGACTTTATAAATAACCTTAAGATGTCTCAAGATAAAATTCAGAGTGAACCCGGAAGTAAATAAAGAATTATTTGTCAGCAGGTCCTGACATTTTTCAATGATTTATGAGTTCTGGGCACCTCGAAAGCAAAATATATTGTAATGGAGAATATTCTTTATAAAGTGTCTGCGATCTCTGTCATTGGGACATAGTAGTCTGAAATCCGTAACGACGATATCATTACTCTGAAGCTGTCAGCGTAATACTGAAAAAAACTGTTAGAAGAAGTAAAAACAGGTTTCTTTCTAACATAAACACCAATCCATCATACTGACAGTTTACTAGTTTTTTTGCACTTCTTATGCTTTAGTGTATTTTATATTGAGGCCGGGAATCCAGCAATTTATTGATCTAAATGCGTGTTCAAACCCGTCTGGAAAACGCAGACATGGTGATTTGTATAGAAACTGAATTGCTATTAATCTCATGCCACAAATCTCAAGACTAGTGCTTTATTTTACAACCAAGCATATTTTTGAATCATATTGCGTAACCGTATTTTACAATACTAATGTACTGTTGTTCGGTTTTCCCACTTTACTCTTTGGCGGATACGATTATTGTAAACATCTGATACACTGTGTCGCATTAAAATGGTAGGTTGATACCTTACACCCGTTGTCACAGATAAATATAAACCTCAGTGAATGGTTATGGTGTGTTTTGCTGTTTTAGCTAATCATTTATTACGCCGCGAAAAATATGAACAAATATGACAAACGGCGATCTCGCCAATACTCTCTGTTCACTCTGTGTGCTAATACATCATGCAGTTGTAACCGGAAAGGTATATGACTAGCAAAGTTTTCTTAGTAGTGCTAGAGTCGTGCCTGCAGAGAATTAATTACTTTTTCCAGCGTAACATACTGCAAATCTCAAAGGTTAGTCTCATGGTCGATAGAATGAAGCAATATGTGTTCCACGACGTGAAACATCGCCTGTTTTGAACAGTACTGGATCATCGTTGTCTATTTTGGAAGCACCATTAAAAAGCTATTACACTTTACAAATATCTCTCGTGGATTTTAACACACTGAACTCTAAATTTCGTAGGAGTGTGGTTCAGATATCCGTCTATCCATCCAGATTTATGGATTCCCTAAACATTTATGGCGATTGCTATGGAGTTCTATGAACAGTACAAGCTTTAGGATTTTACGGACTGCAGTGCTGCACTGGATGAATTATTTCCGGAATTCAACATTGGGTTCGAAAATTATTTGATCCTAGTACTTGGAGACGTTGTTTCTGGTAGGTTTATAGCTAAAGCTCCATCAGTACTCTCCAAATTGCAGCCTTCTAAGTGTGCCCTTCACCGGCAATCTAACTGGTGCAAATCGATGATTCTTCTCTTGTACGGTCCTGCAGCGCATATTCTAATTCTGTTGTGTCGAAAAACTTGTGCAGTTCTCAGTTACTTTAACGACGCAGTTTCTTGTAAATCTGTACGTGAATCACAAGCGATTAGAGACTAGCTTCACACGCACTCCACTAGACGTGGCTTTTCTTTGTTAGCTCACCATGCGCATCCTTTTTCATCAATAAATATCCCTTGAGTATTTACTGTTGAGTAAAACACAGTTTCCTGATTTTCTCTCTTCACCACACATATTACCCACTTAAAAAGCCGAGTTCGGTAAGTCACGCTTGTGCGGTGGCGCTCGACTCAGGGGTACGCTGGTTGGAATCTTGGCGGTGGAAAATTTTTCGCTCTCAGTATTTGACGGACAATGGGAGGAGAGGTGGTGGTGTAAGGTTCCCGGTCACGTCTTTGCGCCAGTGTCCTGTATTAAATTCCACACCTCTCCACGGTGTCTTACGAAGTGAGGCCTTCTGTCTGTTGCCGGCCAGAGTGGCCGAGCGGTTCTAGGCGCTACAGTCTGGAACCGCGCGACCGCTACGGTCGCAGGTTCGAATCCTGCCTCAGGCATGGGTGTGTGTGATGTCCCTAGGTTAGTTAGGTTTAAGTAGTTCTAAGTTCTAGGGGACTGATGACCTCAGATGTTAAGTCCCATACTGCCCAGAGCCATTTGAACCATTTAGAGGTGCATGAGTGGAGAGAGGAAGGCAAGATATTGTGTTTTGTTCAAAGCCGAATTTTCAAAACATATTTGTAACTGACACGCATTGCTCGTTCAAAAGCTGGTACCACCTGACATATACATTTATGACCACTGGCTCCACACATCTCAAAATAAGCTCACCGCATAAAGGATTAGTCACCGCTAGAAATGATTACAAGCGTCATAAATACCTTGTAGTTCCGCCCCTGGACTCGATGACTGCCTGGGTTCGGGTAGGAAGTTAATTCTCAAGGTTTTGAGTTACGTCGCATCCAGGTTAAACCACCGGCTAAGGATCTGATCTCGGGGATGCTGATGTCGATGTTTCACCAGCTGTTGCAACATATTTCCTACGGGGTTCCAGTCAGGTGATTTTGCAGGCCCGTCGGGTGTGGGGGAGTCTTGAGAAACCCAGCCCACTGAACACGGCTGTTGTGGTCTGTATGTGTCCTTGTGAGCAATGACCTCTTGCAGGGCGACGGAGTCCAGACGTATTCACTGCGTGCAGTTCCCTTCGATTGTTCTCTCGCCGACCGGTTGAGATGGATCTTCATTCACTACCTAGAGCCATCCTGTCGGCCTGGGAAACGGTTTTGATTCACAAGCTTCCCAGGTTTGTCTCGGAGTCGGGAGCTTTCCCAGATCACAATTCTGACGCCGCTTTTTGTGGTCATGTGTGTTGTACCACAGCCTTAGATACGTTAAGCAGCCCGCCGTGAAACACCAATAAATCCAGCAAATTCATACGTTTGCCCCTTTTTGCCACTCTGTCACGTTCTTACACTTACCCACGTTTACCTACAATGGCCGCTTCAAACGTAAATGTGTCACTGATCGCTACCGTCTTACGCTTCACATAGAGGCAGTGCGCGTGCGATTCAGCAACTGACTGGATCGCTGCGCCATAAAGCCGTCGGCACACGGACCGTGCTGTCGAACAACGTTGAGCGTGCTGAGCTCAACGTGCTGCTGAACGCTCAGGAACGATGCAGCTTGTGCATACGGTACGTGGGCCCCAACGTGATATACGCGATCGCAAAGCACTCCAGCGACAGTTGTGGGATGTTTCTAGTTCGTAAATCACACTGTTTACTCAACGGGCGCGCGTAAAATTCTCACGTTAGCTCTATTAAAACGCACATTTCCTCCATTGTCCATATCCTAGTCACGTTGTTGTGTTTGTAATATACACAAATAAAAACTTCAAAAATGGTTCAAATGGCGCTGAGCACTATGGGACTTAACATCTATGGTCATCAGTCCCCTAGAACTTAGAACTACTTAAACCTAACTAACCTAAGGACAGCACACAACACCCAACCATCACGAGGCAGAGAAAATCTCTGACCCCGCCGGGAATGGAACCCGGGAACCCGGGCGTGGGAAGCGAGAACGCTACCGCACGACCACGAGATGCGGGCAAATAAAAACTTCAATATCGATGTACATGTTTTAAGACAAAAAGGAAAGTACCATGTCCAATCAATAAGGACACAGGCTTATAAGAGCTCCATTACAAACTGTGCGACACAAATTTGCAATAGTTCTCCACATTAAGATAAACATTATTTTATCTTTCCCACCTTTTAGTAAAACCCTAAGGTAATTCTTACTTGATCACTGTTCCTACCCAGTAGCAGAATCTTTACAACGTGTGAATTACGAAACTCGAAAGAAATAGGAACAAAATATCTTCATCCAAGTAGCGCAAGCTATCCTTTAGATTAAGTCAATCGATGAAACTCACTCCTAAAAAAGAGTGAACTTATTTTTACATAACATCAAATATTGTAGTATATCCTCACATTAAACTAATAATAAAGCATCAGAACCTATTAAATACGCGAATGTGAGGCAAAAAAATTTAAACTTGGTGAGTCGTGAACCATCATTATATCAAGTAACTAGTTGTGAATCACTTACGCTACTCACTACACTATTTTTCTTTTTTTCATTTTGTTCGATATTGCTCGTAGCGTTTGGTCTGGGCGGATGTCACAGGACATCCGTTCAACTGGATCGTTGATTCTTTGACTCAGTTTTTTTTTTATTACAGAGAGCATGCAACCCTCTGACAGAACACGCCTTTTTTTAATCTGTATTTTTTTTGTTCGTTGAATCTGATCGGGGCGGACGTCGTAAGATCGTAAGACATCCTTTTAAGTTCGTTGTTAATCTATTAACTCAGTTTTTTTATTACAGAGGGCAGCTAACCCTCTGACCAGACACGCTGAGCTACCGTGCCGGCATACTAGAGTAACAAATCGCCTCTGGCTACGTCTACCGTGTTGCCACTTGCTAAATGCTTTAATAGTAGCTATGTTTAACTGAAATTTAATTATAAAAAATTGTAGCAAGAACAATGTGTTTTTGGTGGGTCCTCAATGTGTCGCTACTTTCAAATGACATACTCCCATAATACGCAAGTTACAATAATTTTTTTGCCACGAATATGATGTTTCCCATTACTTTATTGCAACGAATCACACAGTTGAAAACGGATTTTCGAGTGATTCTCAATTTGCTGGTGCTCAGAAACGGCATATATACGTATAGGCTTGAACTGAATGTCAATATGTCGCCTCACAGCTCTGTGCTGAAGGGAGATGGCGTGCATGTGACGTAGGTGGCATTGTGACTGTGGTGTCACCGCCAGACACCACACTTGCTAGGTGGTAGCCTTTAAATCGGCCGTGGTCCGTTAGTATACGTTGGACCCGCGTGTCGCCACTATCAGTGATTGCAGACCGAGCAGGTCTAGTCTAGAGAGACTCCCCAACATTCGCCCCAATTGTACAGCCGACTTGGTTAGCGATGGGTCACTGCCTACATACGCTCTCATTTGGAGACGATAGTTTAGCATAGACTTCAGCTACGTCATTTGCTACGACCTAGCAAGGCGCCATATTCACTAATTAGAATTAATTCTGAACAGAGAATATTGTGAAACCTGTGCCGTCAAGAGCGACGTTCATGATTAATGGATTAAAGTTAAGTATCAAACTAATTACGTCCGCTTTCTGAATTCTAATTCCTTGTCATGTTCCAGACCTCACGTCAGTATAGTCCTTCCCTCCTCATGCCAGCCTGCGTGAGCTAAAACGCGTGCATTTTGGCCTCCTCTCGTAACACGGTGTTGGCTCTTCAGCCAACAAAACAGTGACATCTCGTTGGTCAACGCTCAGACGCACGCTCACAATATCTGACATGGTAGATATTGCTCTGCACGTTCTGAAAGACCCCCGAACGTGCTATTCCACGCTATGATGTGAGAAACACGGCACGCTCAACGCTGAACGTTCGTATGCACGGTCCGTGTGCAGACGGCTTAAGGCGTAACGAATCAGCCGTACGCGCGCACTGGGCTGATGTTTTTTTTTTGGCCGGCGAACTTACTTTAGGACCTTCCGCCGTCCCTATAATTTTGTCCCTTCAGACTACAGGCCTCGGGGACATCTCGTATGCGCCGATCCGTCGGAATGTTGAGGCTGTTGTGGATGCCGAAGGTGGCCTCGCTCGGCATCGGGCGGGTGTTTACACTACTTTGTCGAACGCGTGTAATTCCCGTCTGGCGGCCGGCGGCTGTTGTCGCCTGCGCGTGCCTGGCACGACGCCCGCGGCGGCGGCGGCGCGGACAAACGAGGGCGGCCGGTGACGGATGGCCGCCGCCGCCGCCGCCTCCGCCGCCGCGGGCGTCTATTTCCGCTAATTGCAGCGAAGGCACGCCGCACTTCCGGCCGGCGCGGGCCTCGGGGCGCAAACTACCTTGTCCACAGAAATACGGCGCTGTCCGCAGATGGACACGCCGCCTGCTTCTCACACTGCACCACACCAGTGGGAGCGTGTTAGGAAACGCTCAGAAACCGTAAGAATACGAGAAGAGCCGTTCCCGTACGCGATCTGAACGCGGACGCGATTTTCAGCGTGGTTCGCCAGCAGGCAGAAACATTGACACGAGACGTACACTATCTGATCGAAAGTGACCGGACATCTCTATGTAATTTACAATGAAATGAACACCCTTACCTGCTTACAGGCGTTGACATACGAGGTGCATTCAAGTTCTAAGGCCTCCGATTTTTTTTTTCTAATTAACTACTCTCCCGAAATCGATGAAACTGGCGTTACTTCTCGACGTAATCGCCCTGCAGACGTACACGTTTTTCACAACGCTGACGCCATGATTCCATGGCAGCGGCGAAGGCTTCTTTAGGAGTCTGTTTTGACCACTGGAGAATCGCTGAGGCAATAGCAGCACGACTGGTGAATGTGCGGCCACGGAGAGTGTCTTTCACTGTTGGAAAAAGCCAAAAGTCATTAGGAGCCAGTTCAGGTGAGTAGGGAGCATGAGGAATCACTTCAAAGTTGTTAACACGAAGAAACTGTTGCGTCACGTTAGCTCGATGTGCGGGTGCGTTGTCTTGGTGAAACAGCACACGCGCAGCCCTTCGCGGACGTTTTTGTTGCAGTGCAGGAAAGAATTTGTTCTTCAAAACATTTTCGTAGGATGCACCTGTTACCGTAGTGCCCTTTGGAACGCAGTGGGTAAGGATTACGCCCTCGCTGTCCCAGAACATGGACACCATCATTTTTTCAGCACTGGCGGTTACCCGAAATTTTTTTGGTGGCGGTAAATCTGTGTGCTTCCATTGAGCTGACTGGCTCTTTGTTTCTGGATTGAAAAATGGCATCCACGTCTCATCCATTGACACAACCGACGAAAAGAAAGTCCCATTCATGCTGACGTTGCGCGTCAACATTGCTTGGCAACATGCCATACGGGCAGCCGTGTGGTCGTCCGTCAGCATTCGTGGCACCCACCTGGATGACACTTTTCGCATTTTCAGGTCGTCATGCAGGATTGTGTGCACAGAACCCACAGAAATACCAACTCTGGAGGCGATCAGTTCAACAATCATTCGGCGATCGCCCAAAACAATTCTCTTCACTTTCTCGATCATGTCGTCAGACCGGCTTGTGCGAGCCCGAGGTTGTTTCGGTTTGTTGTCACACGATGTTCTGCCTTCATTAAACTGTCGAACCCACGAAGGCACTTTCGACACATCCATAACTCCATCACCACATGTCTCCTTCAACTGTCGATGAATTTCAATTGGTTTCACACCACGCAAATTCAGAAAACGAATGATTGCACGCTGTTCAAGTAAGGAAAACGTCGCCATTTTAAGTATTTAAAACAGTTCTCATTCTCGCCGCTGGCGGTAAAATTCCATCTGCCGTACGGTGCTGCCATCTCTGGGACGTATTGACAACGAACGCGGCCTCATTTTAAAACAATGCGCATGTTTCTCTCTCTTTCCAGTCCGGAGAAAAAAAATCGGAGGCCTTAGAACTTGAATACGCCTCGTACATCGGCGGGGACAGATGAAAATGTGTGCCCCGACCGGCACTCGAACCCGGTATCTCCTGCTTACATGGCAGACGCTCGCATAGAGGATATCGCGACTGCAGGGATTTATCTCTGGCACGCCTCCCGCGAAACCCACATTTTCAACGTATTGTCCCGCACTACATTCGTAGTGCCCCCGCCCATTATACTCATTACTCGCGGCGCGTTGCCGATTCCCGTAAGAGTTCGGGCTTTGTTTGTGCATTCGGTAGCTCAGATGGATAGAGCGTCTGCCATGTAAGCAGGAGATCCCGGGTTCGAGTCCCGGTCGGGGCACACATTTTCATCTGTCCCCGTCGACGTATATCAACGCCTGTAAGCAGCTAAGGGTGTTCATTTCATTGTAAATTCATTCTAACGAGCTGCTTGGTCACCGATGGTATCTGTTCTTTCGGACCTGTCCGAAAGAACAGATACCATCTTAGTAAATATCTCTATGTAACGACCACGAGAGGCAGATCTCCCATTATAGAAGGGGGCGGAGCATATTCTCAGTAGAGAAACGGCGATAACAGAGTGGGTCTGTTGGGAGAGCTGAGTCAGCATATTTAGCACTGAAGGATGTGCAGATGAGGTCTTGCAAGATCCAGGATGATGAGCTAAAATCGGTCTGTAAATTTAAATACCTGGGGTCGTACATACAGAAGGACGAAGGACTGGAAAGCGAGATACAACACCGAATAAATTGCGGTTGGAACAACTGGAGGAACATGAGTGGAGTGTTGTGCGACAAGAAGGGGAGAATTGGGTTGAAAGGGAAAGTGTACAAGTCGGTGGTAAGGCCTGCTACGATGTACGGGGCAGAGACATGGCCAATCACAGTAGCCCAGGAAAGGAAGATGGAAGTGGTGGAAATGAGGATGCTGAAGTGGATGTGTGGGGTAACAAGGAAGGACAGGATTAGAAATGAATTTGTTAGAGGAGCTGACCCATGGGGAAAAAGATACAAGAGAGCAGACTAAGGTGGAACGGACACTTAAAGAGAAAAGGGTAAGAGTAGATCGGAAACAGAGTTGAAGATATAAAGATTGAAGAAGCGAGAAGATGAGGTGGAAGGATAAGATATCCGGGGACCTAAGGGAGAAAGGATGGAAGAAGGAAGAGGTAATGGATAGAGTACTATGGAGGAGAAGGATCCAGACGAGCAACGCCGACCCTACGTGACGTGGGACAAGGCGACGATAAAGAAGAAGAAGAAGAAGAAGAAGAAGAAGTTGGGAGAGCTGAGTCACTGTACATCAATATCTGTATGATCATACAGCAATTCACAATTAAGTGAATTCAGCAATTCACTCTGGCAGAGGGTTCGTCAAACCATCTTCAACCTGTTTTTCTACCGCTCCACTCTCGAGGAGCGTATCGAAAAATAAACACTTAAATCTTTTCATGGGCGCTCTGATTTCTCTTATTTTATCATGATGATCATTCCTTCCTTTGTAGTCGGCGCCAACAAAATATTTTCACACTCTAACGGCAAAGATCGTGATTAAAATTTCGTGCGAAGATCCTGCCACAGCGAAAATCGTCTTTCCTTTGATGACTGCCAACCCCAAATCGCGTATCACGCCGGTGACACCTCTCTTCCCCTATTTCGCAATAATACAAAACGAGCTGCCCTCCGCTGAACTTTTACGACGTGCTCCGTCAGTTACACCTGATGTGGATCCCACACCGCACAGCAGTGCTCCAGAAGAGGGCGGACAAGCGTAGTATAAGTAGTGTCTTTGGTATACCTATTGCATCTTCTAAGTATTCTGTCAATAAATCGTAGTTTTTGGTTTGCTTTCCCTACAAAATTATCTATGTCATCGTTCCAACGTACATTATTCGCAGCTATAATCAATAAGTATGTAGTTGAATTTACAGCTGTAGATTTGTGTGTTGTGTTCAGTAGTGGTAGGTAGTGGTAAGGTCTTATGGGTCCAAACTGCTGAAGTTATCGGTCCTTGTATTCTGTAACCGATATCAGCAGATTCCTTTTAGTTCAAAATGGTTCAAATGGCTCTGAGCACTATGGGACTTAACATTTGAGGTCATCAGTCCCCTAGAACTTAGAACTACTTAAACCTAAGGACATCACACACAGCCATGCCCGAGACAGGATTCGAACCTGTGACTGTAGCGGTCGCGCTGTTCCGGACTGAAGCGCCTAGAACCGCTAGGCCACACCGTCCGGCTGTGGACTGTTGATGAATGGAAACATGCTGACTGGTCGGACGAGTTTCGTATCAGATTGTATCGAGCGGATGGAAGTGTACGGATATGGAGACAAGCTCATGAATGCGTCGACCCTGGATGATGACAGGGGACTGTTCAAGCTCTGTGTGGGACGTGTGCAGCTGAAGTGATTTGGGACCCCTGATACGTCTAGATACGATTGTGACAGGTGACACTTACGTAAGCATCCTGCCTGATCACCTGCATCCATTCATGTCCATTATGTATTCCGACGGACTTCGGCAATTCCAGCAGAACAAGGCGACACCCCACACGTCCAGAATAACAGAGTGGCTCCAGGAACACTCTTCTGAGTTTCAGCACCTCCGCTGTCCACCGAACTGCCCAGAGATGAACATTATTGAGGATATGAATGGTGGGCTCCATGTGGTTCCAAAGTTGTGCAGCGACCGTAAACCATAAAATTACGAAATAGGCAGCAACCACTCCCAAAATCTTGTTTTATTTATTCAATTTGCAGATCGATTTCAACTGATTAACAGCCATCATCGGTGCTTTCAACGAGTAGTAATACTGTCTTCAGCACACGTCAAACATAAAGTGATCACTTTATGGTTGACCTGTGCTTAAGACAGTATTACTACTCAGGGCACATATTCGTTGAAACGACAGATAATGGCTGTTAATCAGTTGAAAGAGATTTGCAAAAGTGAATAAATAAAACAAGATTTTGCGACTGGGTGCTGCTTATTTGGTAATTTTATTATTGAGCATATCTGAGATGCCTTGGAACGTGCTGTTCAGAAGAGATTTCCATCGCTCGTACTCTTACGGACAGCCCTGCAGGATTCATGGTGTCAGTTCCTTCCAGTACTACTTGAGACATTAGTCGATCCATGCCACGTCGTGTTGCGGCACCTCTGCATGATCGCGGGGGCCCTACACGATATTAGCCAGGTGTACCAGTTTCTTTGGCTCTTCATTGTACAGGGTTATTACAAATGATTGAAGCGATTTCACAGCTCTACAATAACTTTATTATTTGAGATATTTTCACAATGCTTTGCACACACATACAAAAACTCGAAAAGTTTTTTTAGGCATTCACAAATGTTCGATATGTGCCCCTTTAGTGATTCGGCAGACATCAAGCCAATATTCAAGTTCCTCCCACACTCGGCGCAGCATGTCCCCATCAATGAGTTCGAAAGCATCGTTGATGCGAGCTCGCAGTTCTGGCACGTTTCTTCGTAGAGGAGGTTTAATTACTGAATCTTTCACATAACCCCACAGAAAGAAATCGCATGGGGTTAAGTCGGGAGAGCGTGAAGGCCATTACATGAATTACTGATCGTGATCTCCACCACGACCGACATGACTTTGTCATCGGGTGTCAGGGCTTGTAGCAATTGTAAACGGTAAGGCTTCTGCTTTAGCCTTTTCCGTAAGATTTTCCAAACCGTCGGCTGTGGTATGTTTAGCTCCCTGCTTGCTTTATTCGTCGACTTCCGCGGGCTACGCTTGAAACTTGCCCGCACGCGTTCAACCGTTTCTTCGCTCACTGCAGGCCGACCCGTTGATTTCCCTTTACAGAGGCATCCAGAAGCTTTAAACTGCGCATACCATCGCCGAATGAAGTTAGCAGTTGGTGGATCTTTGTTGAACTTGGTCCTGAAGTGTCGTTGGACTGTTATGACTGACTGATGTGAGTGCATTTCAAGCACGACATACGCTTTCTCGGCTCCTGTCGCCATTTTGTCTCACTGCGCTCTCGAGCGCTCTGGCGGCAGAAACCTGAAGTGCGGCTTCAGCCGAACAAAACTTTATGAGTTTCTCTACGTATCTGTAGTGTGTCGTGACCATATGTCAATGAATGGAGCTACAGTGAATTTATGAAATCGCTTCAATCATTTGTAATATCCCTTTTCCAGTGCAGAACAGTGTTGTCCGTTGTCATAGACATGGCCGGCCTGTGTGACCGTGCGGTTCTAGGCGCTTCAGTCTGGAACCGCGTGACCGCTACGGTCGTAGGTTCGAATCCTGCCTCGGGCATGGGTGTGTGTCATGTCCTTAGGTTAGTTAGGTTTAAGTAGTTCTAAGTTCTAGGGGACTGATGACCACAGATGTCGAGTCCCATAGTGCTCAGAGCCGTTTGAACCATTTTTTTGTCATAGACATGTATCAGATATTTCGACGCGTGCGCTCTCTCTCGTGTGTGTGTGTGTGTGTGTGTTGTGGTGGTCACAGAACGTAACCTTCCTGCCCCCACTCAGCAGCAGCAGCAGCAGCAGCAGCAGCAACTGGACCTGATACATGAGTGATTCATGGTTGATGACTTGTTGCAGGTGTGGTTCCAGAACGCGAGAGCCAAGTGGCGTCGCATGGTGCTGAAGCAGGAAGGCAAAGGAGGCGGTGGTGACAAGTGCGGGGGCGGCGACTCTGGCCTGGACGCCTACCAGGCAGCGGCGGCTGCGGCCGCGGCGGCCGACTACCACCGGCAGGGGCCCATCAGCCCGCCCTTCATGCTGGGCACCAGCCCCTCGCCTCTCGAGTGCTCTTAGGCCGCCCAGCACACACCGACCGCGCCTCCAGTCCCCGGCGCCAAGCCCGGACCGCACCGGACGTATTTCAAGACTGACCGAGCGTTGCCCGGCGACACTCGGCAGCACTCCGCACAGTGACGTCACGTCACCGACAGGAGCATCTCTCTTCGGCTCAGATACAGAGAATGCGGTGGTGAAACTACGCAGTCCATCGGTCTTAATCTAGTTTAACCGACAGTCGATAGCTCTCGAACGAACTATAAGAAGCAAGATGCACATTCTGTCGACAGTCGCAACAGTGTCCGGTGTCGGCCAAAGAAAAATTGGCCTAAGTTCTTCGAGAGACCTGCAGCTAACCAGTGGAGCTCATCGTATCTACATGAAGAGACTGGTACTGATCGCGTAAAAATATTTAACTTACGCATTAATAAAATCCAGGTTCATCACCTCATGATCCGCCTCGGAGCCAAATCGTTTTCAACACATCCGCACTCACTCACCAACGGAATGTTTGCTGTTCGTGATTCTTCCATTGCAGTACCAGGTAGTACTGCAATACCAGACAGTTGAGTGATGTCCGACCTCAACAGCCGGGTGATGAAATTGCGGCTTGAGGCGCAAATACCACATGAAGCAAGCATTGAGGGTATCAGTATCGATGGCCACACCATTGCACCTAGCGGAACAAAATATCGCTGATAAGAAATAGTTCGTTCCTGAAACCCATCAGTGTAATCCAGTTGTGCGGAATATCTGCAGAATCTTTCAGACGCTGTGAAGAAGGGAGAAGACTATAGTTAGTCTTAACACGTATTAACAACATTATCATTCCAGCTCTTTTCTGGTTTGAAGGCCAGCTATAAGCCTTCGTTTTGATGATCGGACTGGAGAATCCAAGACTGTGCGACGAACAACTGTCATCCTAAAGTATCCACTGACAGTCCAGGCGCCGAGACATTAAGCTTTAATACGAAGAAGAAAGATGGTGAAGACATTTAACTACGAAATACTGATGTTACACGAACGAACAGGCTTCCGTAATAACATTGTGTAGCACACGTGTGCGTTCACCTTATTTATTAATTGTTATCAACTGAGAAATTGGTTTTATAGTAATCCTGAACGAGAGAATATTGTGCAAGGAATAGTTACGAAATTTCATTGATGTCAATCTACTGTAAAATTTCTATTAATTTACTGAAGATAACATCTAGATATCTAAGATGTATCCGATAGTGCACCTTCATTAAATTACCCAAAATAAGAATGCAATTTAGAACGTGTAAATAATAAAAGTCACAAGAGAAATTTCATATTGACGCCAAGAGTAATTCATACTTTGTTGTGCTGTTTTCGATTACGTTATAAAACAATTCGTTTGGGATTACTATGAAATTCAGTCTATTGTGATACATAAATGAGCGTGTGTAGTTTTCTTTTTACGATACTCCCGACGAAAATGGTTTGTGTGCAACAGTGAACAAAGAAGATCCATTGGATTACAGTAGTTCGACAAAAAAGGCAACGAATTTATGGACACTTGGTGAAATTGTGAACGCCGTGCATTCATGTGTAAATATCGGAAAAAAACAACGTACGGATTTTTATAACTGTCTATTTAATTTAATGACATTACTCCATGTAAATTCGGATGAAGAACGTGTCTTCATGTATAATAGATTCCTTGAGTGATATGAAAATGATAGAACCGGCGCCAGTTGGAATAGGTCTACCTCACAAACCTAACACTGATTTTATATGTGCATACTATTGCAGTTACTATTATTTAGGGCCTATTCACTTGGGATTTTTCATATCTTTTTGTTAAATAATTTGTCAAAGGAAATAATTATAATGTAAATTTTGAAACATGGTTTATGCAAGAAATTTCCTATCACCTTTCCCTCTTTACGCTGTGGATAATTTTACGACACTACGAATATTCTTCTCTTGCAAAAAGGCTACATCCCACTATGATCATAATCGTAAGTATTTATCACATCTAGTTTATTAATAACTGTTACATGAATATATCATGATATTCGAATGGAGGTGGCTAATCTTTCTTAGCGAAGCAATAAAGTTCTATTGTTAAAGTTTCATACAAAATTTATGTCAGAGTTATTTTTCTGTGAAATGCCTACATTAACAAGATGACACGACATAACTATCACTTCTCAGTCCACATGATATGCCCTGAAAAATGTCCTTGTTGTAAAACACCTTAAAACTTATAACATTATGTTAAATTTAAAATAAATTATGACATGACTGGGATGATTGGAAATAGTAGTACAATTCACAGGCAATTTCGCTAGATGAGTTCATCATGTCAAGTACATCACTCACACTACACACTTCCACACTCTTCAAACGTTGGCAGACTTCAAAGGCAACTGAAAAGATTTCTCAGACTCGACGAGAACTAGATCATCAATGTAAATGTCCATCATCCCATAGGCAGCATGGACAAAGACGCTGAACAACGTCATTAAATGCGGCGAGATGTACTACGCAGATGAAGACTGAGTGTTGCGGCATAGCTAAGTAATGTATTTCTCTTTATGGTTGAAAGTCAACAAATAACGAAACTATACGAACAACACCCATCAGATATACAAAGACAGCTCCCTTACAGCTTTTAAGATTGGCTAGAATTCATCACCGGCGGGGGTGGTCGAGCGGTTCTAGGCGCTACAGTCTGGAAACGTGCGACGACTACGGTCGCATGACCTCAGCAGTTAAGTTCCAGTGCTCAGAGCCATTTGAACCATTTTTTTAGAGTTCCTCATATTGAAATACGTAAAAAGATACAATTAAGAATAAGAAAACAATAACTCATGGATTACATAGTTGTATTACAATAGATGTTTAGTGTTTTGGTCTTAATGGGGGATGCTACAGAGGACAGTTCAAGACGTGCCACGGAACAAAAAGACTACGTGTGTGTGTGTGTGTGTGTGTGTGTGTGTGTGTGTGTGTGTGTGTGTGTGTGTGTGTGTGTGCGGTTTACATACTGTGACAACTTTTAAGGAGAACAAGGGTAAGCAGAATTGACATTTGACATAAAGAGAATTCAGAATTCATCCTCTACTTTTTTTTTACCGTTAAACGTAGATTGTTGAATTCAACCATCGTCGTGCATCCACTGAAGATGATTTTCATTCAGGACATTTAAAGTCTGTACTACCAACGACATTGTAGTAAAGTCACGCATGTATTCACAACAGATAGCCGACTTCATTAACAAAAATGGTTCAAATGGCTCTGAGCACTATGGGACTTAACATCCGAGGTCATCAGTCCCCTAGAATTTAGAACTGCTTAAAACTAACTAACCTAAGGACATCACACACATCCATGCCCGAGGCAGTATTCGAACCAGAGACCGTAGCAGTCGCGCGGTTTCAGACTGAAGCACTTCGTTAACACTGCAGATGTCTTGACAGATGGTGTGCATCAGATAATATACTATTTTGGGTGTAATAAAATTTTCCACTCTACGGATGTTGAATCTTTTAACTGTCACACAAATTATAATCAACATTGCTCAGAATTGTATACGCTTGGTTGAACACTGTATCAGTAATTTAATCAGGTGATACGAGTACATATATCTCCGGTAATTGGGCCTTGAAAATGGCGGAAAATCGATTTCATGGATAATCAACAGTTAAAGTACACAGTAATGTATTCGGGTTGCTCGAAAACAAAAATTAATTACGAATAAGCAATTAAAATAATATTTACAATAAATTCTACTTTAAACAGCATAGTATGTGAGAAAATACAGTACTTAGAAAGCATACAGTAGGATCCAGTTTCATGAAACAAAATCTTCTTGAATTGTTTTCTGCCTCACTGAGGTGGCCCGTCTTTTACATATCGCACTGAGAATTTTACACATCACCAACTTGTCAGAAAGGGGAGCGTCTTCTTGCTGTTCCAAGTAGTCCAGTAACCATTTGGTCTATTGAAGGACTGATGTATAACATGACTGATGTATAACATGACTGAATACTATTTCCGGAATTAGAGCAGAGTGTTCATCTTTGTCATGGTCTTTCACCTCCTCCGATTTCTCTTGTAATCACTGAGTAATAGCACTTGTCACTCAACATCTCATAGTCTAACTCTGTGCGGTCGATGTCAAACCATTAAGAATAATATTTTCTTTGTCATACCCTGGAGTACTTTCCAAAACAGCAGCTAATATTGCTGATGAGCAGTCTTCTTCGTCATCAGAAATTACTGACTTCAACAAGTTTAGGATTAGTTTTCCGTGACATGGCTGCAGTTGCTTTTTTACCTTTCACCACGCCTTCGAGGCTTTATAGATTACGTCTAGTACAGTTGTTTCCAAAACGTTTGAGACTTGCTGCCCTGACCGGTAAGCTCTTGTAGCCGGCTTCCTCTGTAACTTTTCTTCATGGCAGCGATGACACCCTGATCCATCCTGAACAAGGCTGTTACATTAGGGGATAAATATTTTAGGAATACGATTTCAGAACATTTTCGTTCAGAGTCCGATGGCACAGTGTCCAGTAACAATACAGGGCTTGCAGGTAGACCGTTCAGCCTTAAATGTTCTCGAACATGTGGTTCAAATGGTTCAAATGGCTCTGAGCACTATGGGACTCAACTGCTGTGGTCATAAGTCCCCTGGAACTTAGAACTACTTAAACCTAACTAACCTAAGGACAGCACACAACACCCAGCCATCACGAGGCAGAGAAAATCCCTGACCCCGCCGGGAATCGAACCCGGGAACCCGGGCGTGGGAAGCGAGAACGCTACCGCACGACCACGAGATGCGGGCTCGAACATGTGGTATAAAGCAATTACGGAACCATGTTTGAAATATTGTGCAGTCGGTCCAGGTCCCTTTCCGATGAAAAATGGACAAGTAAATCGTAAATTTCTCTTGCTTTGAAACAGCGCGGTTATTTAGCTTTACCTAATACAACAAGCTTTATTTTAGGGGATCCCGTGCGATTAGCACAACACAACACAGTTATTCTTTCCTTGCTTGATGCATAACCAAATGCTGTACACTCTGTCTCGAAGACTACTGTCTTTGTTGGTAGACGATTCCAGATCAACGCGGTTTCGTCCGCATTGTACAATTGTCTCAGTGCTAGATTTTCTTGTGCAATAAACTCCAGGAAATGATTACAAAATTGAGAAGCAGCCTTATCATCCACACTTGCATTTTCTCTTTGGACGGTAATCTCCCGGATACCATGACGCTCTTTGAATCTTGTTTATCAGCCAGAAGATGCATTAAAATCTCCTTGAGTCCCCAAGAAGTTTCAGAATAACTGGGCCTGTTTTTGCGGCTATTGGTCCAGATAATTGTATGCCCTTTGCTCGTCTCTGTTGAAACCATTCCAATACGGCTTGTAACAGTTCTGCGTATGTAGACATTTTCATAGCTTTCCGCTTTCGCCGGCCGGAGTGGCCGAGCGGTTAAAGGCGCTACAGTCTGGAACCGCACGACCGCTACTGTCGCAGGTTCGAATCCTGCCTCGGGCATGGATGTGTGTAATGTTCTCAGTTTAGTTAGGTTTAAGTAGTTCTAAGTTCTAGGGGACTTATGACCACAGCAGTTGAGTCCCATAGTGCTCAGAGCCATTTGAACCTTCCCGCTTTCAGAAACCTTCATATGAGTCAGAATTGCTAGCAAAATGAATTATTTTGTCGTTGTTTTTCCGAATATCACGGTTGTAGTTTGTCACATTGTAAATCAATGCCAGATCTCGTATCGCAGTACTGCTGTCTTCGATTTTGTGTTTTATTTCCAGGTTCTGCGGTTTTATTTTTAAGATACTGTTCGGCACTAACGGAAACCAATGCTGATTTTATGCAACTACAGTCAGGCGCATGCAATGTTGAGAAACACACTGATTGCCACACTGTAACGTGAGCTTATCGCTCACCCGTGATCACTTCCGGGTTAAAGAAGAAATTTCAGCAAAAAGAGAGAAAATATGGGAGAGTTACGTCTGGATAACCCACGAAACAAATAATTTGGCCACGAATATTCGACAGTTTACTACCAAGGGTGATTCTTGTTAACGTTTAAAAGCCCCGAAAGCGACGTAGATTACGCTGAGACAAATAATTTAATATAAGGCACATAGGGCTGCAAATGCCAGGAAATACCCCAAGAGTGGATGACAAATTTTGAACATGTGACGTCACTAGCTGACGTACCTAGCCCCACCTGCAGCGGTTCGTCGTGTCGCTGGTAGGGGGCAGTGCTACACATCACTCCGCTAGGCTACACTTCGTGTTCCTAAGTGTAAACCGATTCACCATAGTCTCGTATTACCACAATCGCGAGCAATGCCCTGTCACATCGGATAATGAAACAACGAAAACAAAGTACCCTAGTGGACCTATGTGTAGCATTGCCCCCTACCGACGAGGGTAGAACTGACAAACCCAACCGCGGTATGTACGGTGAGGTATGTTACCCGGTGAAATCACATGATCAATATTTGTCATCGACTTTTGGGGTGTCCTCCCACATTTGCGGCCCCATGTGTCATATCAAATTACTTGGCTTATCTACATTGCTTTGTGGGTTTTTGAACGTTAATGAAATCACCGGTATATACGAAGGGGTACGAAAAAGAAACCGAACTTATTTTTAACTTACTTTTTTAACTTCTTTATTCAAATTTTAAGCACAAAGCTTCAATCTCCATCAAAGTAGTTTCCACTTGAACTAATGCAGTTGTCTATTCCTTTATTCCATTTTCAAAACATTGTTTAAATTCATCTAATGTGATGTTTGACAGCGAACTCGATACCGCCTCAGATGTGTTCCATCCCGTGCAGATTTGCACACTTTTGTGGGCAAGACATCAACGTGAGTTCACTCTCATGTTTCTCAAACAACTGAAGCTCGATTCTGGTCTTGTGACATGGACACTTAACCTGGTGGAGGGAGCATGCCATTACCGTCGGGAAGACGGAGGGATGCAGGTGGTCCACAATCATGTTTACATAGCCCTATCCTGCTTTACAGTGTGGATAAGTCTCCAACCTCCACATGGACGTTCAGCCTCTTTCTGCCTGACTCGTTGTTGTAGGGTCCTACCACTTTTTCATAAAAGCTTACGACCATAGCACGCAAACAGAGGACCAGCTTCGGCGTTTGTGAGATACTTGTTCCGAGTCGGCGGCCCGTAACAACCTGCCCTTTGTCAGAGTCGCTTACGTCACTGCATTTCCCGATTTGATTTTTGTTCTGTTTATACAAAGTGTTACGGGTACAAGTGGAAACATTTTTATTAGTGATTGAAGACAGTGTACTGAACAACATTACGAGGTGTGGCTAGAAAAAAACCGGACTGATGCTGGAAAAAACATTTATTTACAATTATTTACAATTTCATGTTATCTACTTCAATGTGCTCTCCTCCTCGGTCTCTACACCGCTCCATACGAATTTTCCAGTGTTCATAGCAATGCTGCAGATCATTTTCGGTAAGTCCATACATTACTTCCGTCGCTTTTTCTTTTACTGCTTCAACAGTCTCAAATCTAGTTCCTTTCAAAGCTGACTTGACTTTAGGGAAAAGAAAAAAGTCACAGGGGGCCAAATCAGGTGAGTAGGGTGGATGATCTAAGATGGGAATGTTGTGTTTTGCCAAAAACGTCTTCACTGACAACGCACTGTGAGCTGGGGCATTGTCTTGGTGAAGGATCCATGACTTTTTTCTCCACAAATCGTTCCGTTTTCTCCGTACTCGCTCACGTAGGGTAGCCAGGACGCTAATGTAGTAATGCTGATTCACTGTTTGTCCCTCTGGTACCCAATCAATGTGCACAATCCCTTTGATGTCAAAAAAAAACAATCATCATTGCCTTGAATTTCGATTTTGACATTCGTGCTTTTTTTGTCGTGGAGAACCAGGAGTTTTCCAATGCATCGATTGGCGTTTAGTTTCGGGATCGTAAGTAAAAAACCACGATTCATCGCAAGTAATAACATTTTGTAAGAAGGTGGGATCACTTTCAATGTTTTCCAGGATGTCAGAACAAATCATTCTTCGGCGTTCCTTCTGTTCAATTGTGAGACACTTTGGAACCATTTTTGAACACACTTGTTAACTCAGACACTGCTCTGATTGTTAAACGGCGATCTTGTCGAACAAGTTTACCGATTTTTTCAATGTTTGCATCAGTTTTTGCTGACAATGGTCTGCCAGTGCGAGTGTCATCACTGGTGTCTTCGCGGCCATCTTGAAATCGTTTAAACCACTCAAACACTTGTGTTCGCGATAAACAATCATCGCCGTACACTTGTTGTAACATTACAAACGTTTCACTTGCAGATTTTCCTAGTTTGAAACAAAATTTGATATTAACACGCTGTTCTTTCTGTACACTCAACATTTTCCGACGCACAGACAAAACGTCAACTACTTAAAACAGACGCCACGGGCAGATTGAGTGCAGGAGGCAGATGAAACTCGAGCAGTAGGCGGAGCGAGAGTCACGTGACAGGCCACGCGACTTTCAGCCTTATTGCATTCGTTTTATTGTTTCACCAGTACTAGTCCGGTTTTTTTCTAGCCACACCTCGTATATTACTATTTACTTATTTGCAGACTAATAATTATAGCCATTAGTTGTATTATGTTTTTTAGTTGGTTAGTTCATACAATTATATGCAGAACCTCAGGTATTGAAACGTGGACACAGAACGGTAAGTCTCTACTGAGAGATGTAGTCTACTTAGTGGTGCCGTTGGGACGTGTTTGCGAGAAGAATGTTCGACACAGAGAAAAAACAACTAATACACTGAAGTGGGTACATAGTAAGAGAGCAATGATCACATTACTGCATTTATACCATTAATACCCTGCGTATTGTCCTTTCTGCGCCAATTGCCTGCAGCGGCACCAGGCAACATCCGCCCTCGACATGGGCAGTGGTCATCAGTGTATCATCTCACGCCAGAGACGAGGAAAAGTTTAAGTACGTGGGAATTGCGTTAGTGCACCAGAAAAAACAAAAAGTGGCGTAAAATAAAAATACATATCGCTTTTAGGTAGAACTGGCAAAATTTTGGAAGATTTTGGGGTCGACTTTTGTTTTGATTTCCCCACTATACGTGCTGAGGATAGCCAACATATGGGGAAAACCTATCACGTTTAATTAAATTACATGTTCCATGATTATGTCTAAAAGAAATATACGTGATAGAAATAGGAAGTTTTACACCATGAAGCACCTGTCCAATATTAATGAAACATTGTGGAGATGATCATATAACGAGCTTTAAATGGTTAAACTTTAATTTCATGTCGCACATCAGGGGACTAGAAAGGTTAGTCAAGGGTTTGTGGTATGAACTACAATGTGGTGTCTTGCATTATTCTGCAGGAATGCGGTTTAAACAGACCAGTATCTTCATTAAACTCCGATGTCTTAGTAGATATAACAAACCTGAACTCAAAACTCCAAATTATGTAGAAGTTGAGATAGGATTAGGCACCATCAAAAAACGACAAGTACTAATAACAATAAACACAGAAGGCACAGTTGTATGAAATGGACACACATTGTGTAATAAGTGACAAGCGGCTTGGGTGTTGTCATTACGCCACGGAAGCGTCCTACGTACGTATGAACATCCTGAGTCCACGCCATATGGTTTAAATGGCTCTAAGCGCTGTGGGACTTAACATCTGAGGACATCAGTCCCCTAGACTTAGAATTACTTAAACCTAACTAACCTAAGGTCATCACACACATCCATGCCCGAGGTAGGATTCGAACCTGCGACCGTAGCAGCAGTGTCGTTCTGGACTGAAGCGCCTAGAACCGCTCGGTCACAGCGGCCGGCCACGCCAGATGGGCGGAGGACGGCGGAGACGGGTATTGAACACACTGGAAAGTTTGGCGGCAGATTGACGTCAGAAGAGGCTGTAGGACAGATGAGGAGCGTTAAGAATAGATAACTGGTAGAGGAAACACAATGTAAGAAAATGACGAGAGGCTTAACGTGTGAGTATAGTGTTGCGAACAAGTTTATTCTCGAATAAATGAAATGAAGTATGGTGCAATAAGGAAATGATATGTCCGAGGAATAGTCGGCGTCACAACTAAAGGGAAATCAGAAAGAGAACGATAAACAATATGACTATCGATATTTCTTAGGTTTAAATGGAATCCTTCGACAGATTATTTCAAGTCCTCGTAAGGTAACCAAAGAACAAATGAATTACGTTACAGGATTTACGACGCTTCATGATAGTTGGAATATACACTCCTGGAAATGGAAAAAAGAACACATTGACACCGGTGTGTCAGACCCACCATACTTGCTCCTGACACTGCGAGAGGGCTGTACAAGCAACGATCACACGCACGGCACAGCGGACACACCAGGAACCGCGGTGTTGGCCGTCGAATGGCGCTAGCTGCGCAGCATTTGTGCACCGCCGCCGTCAGTGTCAGACAGTTTGCCGTGGCATACGGAGCTCCATCGCAGTCTTTAACACTGGTAGCATGCCACGACAGCGTGGACGTGAACCGTATGTGCAGTTGACGGACTTTGAGCGAGGGCGTATAGTGGGCATGCGGGAGGCCGGGTGGACGTACCGCCGAATTGCTCAACACGTGGGGCGTGAGGTCTCCACAGTACATCGATGTTGTCGCCAGTGGTCGGCGGAAGGTGCACGTGCCCGTCGACCTGGGACCGGACTGCAGCGACGCACGGATGCACGCCAAGACCGTAGGATCCTACGCAGTGCCGTAGGGGACCGCACCGCCACTTCCCAGCAAATTAGGGACACTGTTGCTCCTGGGGTATCGGCGAGGACCATTCGCAACCGTCTCCATGAAGCTGGGCTACGGTCCCGCACACCGTTAGGCTGTCTTCCGCTCACGCCCCAACATCGTGCAGCCCGCCTCCAGTGGTGTCGCGACAGGCATGAATGGAGGGACGAATGGAACGTGTCGTCTTCAGCGATGAGAGTCGCTTCTGCCTTGGTGCCAATGATGGTCGTATGCGTGTTTGGCGCCGTGCAGGTGAGCGCCACAATCAGGACTGCATACGACCGAGGCACACAGGGCCAACACCCGGCATCATGGTGTGGGGAGCGATCTCCTACACTGGGCGTACACCACTGGTGATCGTCGAGGGGACACTGAATAGTGCACGGTACATCCAAACCGTCATCGAACCCATCGTTCTACCATTCCTAGACCGGCAAGGGAACTTGCTGTTCCAACAGGACAATGCATGTCCGCATGTATCCCGTGCCACCCAACGTGCTCTAGAAGGTGTAAGTCAACTACCCTGGCCAGCAAGATCTCCGGATCTGTCCCCCATTGAGCATGTGTGGGCCTGGATGAAGCGTCGTCTCACGCGGTCTGCACGTCCAGCACGAACGCTGGTCCAACTGAGGCGCCAGGTGGAAATGGCATGGCAAGCCGTTCCACAGGACTACATCCAGCATCTCTACGATCGTCTCCATGGGAGAATAGCAGCCTGCATTGCTGCGAAAGGTGGATATACACTGTACTAGTGCCGACATTGTGCATGCTCTGTTGCCTGTGTCTATGTGCCTGTGGTTCTGTCAGTGTGATCATGTGATGTATCTGACCCCAGGAATGTGTCAATAAAGTTTCCCCTTCCTGGGACAATGAATTCACGGTGTTCTTATTTCAATTTCCAGGAGTGTACCTAAATGGTTCGCATGGCGCTGGAACGACACGTACTTACATGTGCAAATACGTTCAGTTCGGAAAAGTAGTCAAATGTCATCAAGATCATCCAATATAAACAGTTACAAAAATTTGCACTACGCAGTGTTTTTACTAACTTTTCAGTCAGGGACATAAGAAGGTCAAACTTGAACTGAAGTCCAGAATTGTGAAGATAAAACTGTGTATGCTTTGTTACGAGTATATTTGACTTTCAATCGCTCTATTCATTGAGATAAACTTTGTTGATGTTGTACTTGCCACAGCAGACAGAAGTAGCATCTTTTTATTTTTTAAAATATTTTAACGACATTTCTTACGCTAGTTATGAGTGGTATGACAACAGGGCATACCATTCTGGTGACATGTCGGCGAACGGTCAGTCCACCTTCAACATTTATGAAATCAGTCCTGTCGCAATATCGAATAGCGTCACACACCGTGATTCCAGGAGTTCCAGAGGTATGGGTCTCGAGAATTTCTGCTTCCTGCGACCTTTCACCAGCTCGTCTACCGAGTGTTCGCGATGATCTGAGCGCCACAAAAAGAAGCAACGTTTATTGCTGAACAGCACAAAATGCCAGTCAGTGCTCCAACTTATTCTAGCTTTGTACGGTGTGTCCGTGTGTGGTGGCTGTGGTGGGATATAAGCCGTGAAAGTCGCAAGACATTTCGAGATCTCGATTCATCTTTCAGTAATATGTTCTAGACGGTTCGTGGTGGAAACAGTGCCTGTAGCGTCTGCTCTGGTTTAAGCTGTTATCACCTGTCTGTTCGTCAGAGTAAGTTGACAAATTTTTCGATTTTCTCGTGGGTTAGTCTTCGTAGAAGGACCCATGAGCACTCTACTTGCTACTCTTTTTGTCTCAAGTCCATTTCGTCAGCACTCGTACTGCAGTGATTGCACAATAGCTAACTGTGTATACAATCTGTCGGTATGACGCTCTCATGTCTCTCATGCCATTGCTTAGACGTTTCTCAAAACCGCAGAGCTGGCGATAAAGAACACATGCACGCCTTTTGGACATGCTGTGCTACCATCTGCACCTGTAAAGTTCCAGCAATGATAGACGAACTCAACAGCCGTGATGTACTCATCCCATTCTTCATTTGTAGGGGCCTTTTCCTCCACAGAAAAGGCTTATTAGGATGAAACTTTAGTCGACATATCCCAGGGGCAAGAAAATACTGGAACATCAGTTTGATGTCCGTGATGTGACGCATATTTCCTTCAGTGAGCATTGCGATCACGGTTCACCACAGACATAATGTAATTTTTCCCATTAAGTCTTTAACCTTGTATTTTCATTGCCAAGTAGACAACGATCGGAATGTCTCTTCTACTCGTGTCATTGTTCAGCCTCCAGACTTCTGACTTTGGGGATCATTATTTGTTTGTTTGCTATTTTATTTCTGTCTGTCATCTAAATGAAAGAAAAGACGAATGTTGAGCATTAATTGGTATATACAGCTTGTCCCAAAAAGCTGATACAAATTTCGATGGATTGTAGAAACTTTCTTGCGGAGGAAACTGAGGGTGGGAACCGTTGTCCAGAAACGTCGACCAACGAAGCTTTTGATTGTGTGAACCACGAAATTCTTCTAGATAAGCTTAAGTATTGTGATGTGAGCGGGACAGCGCACAAATGGTTTAATTCACACTTAACTGGAAGAATGCAGAAGTTTGAAATTAACAGTACAGATAGTCTGCAAAACTCAGCAGAGCCCTCCAATTGGAGAGGTATCAAGATGGTGTCCCTCAGGGTTCAGTCTTGGGTCCCTTATTGTTCTTAATATATATTAACGAGTTGCCACTCTATATTCACGAAGATGCAAAGCTAGTTCTTTTTGCTGATGATACAAATATAGTACTCACACCCAAGAAGCAAGAATCAGCTGAGGAAACTCCAAATAACGTTTTTCAGAAAATTATTAAGTGGTCATCTGCAAATGGGCTCTCACTAAATTTTGAGAAAACACAGTTTATACAATTCCGTATAGTAAATGGCATAACACCATTGATAAATATAGACTATGAACAGACGTGTGTTGCTAAGGCAGAATACTCAAAATTTCTGGGTGTGTGCATTGATGAGAAATTGAGCTGCAAGAAACACATTGATGATCTGATGAAACGGTTAGGTTCAGCTACTTATGCTATTAGGGTTATTGCAAATTTTGGTGATAAACGTATCAGTAAATTAGCTACTACGCCTATTTTCATTCACTGCTTTGGTGTGGCATCATATCTTGGGGCAATTCGTCATTAAGAGAGTAAGTATTCATTGCACAGAGGCGTGTAATCAGAATAATAGCTGGAGCCCACCCAAGATCACCTTGCAGACATTTATTTAAGGAACTCGGGATATTCACAGCACCTTCGCAATACATATATTCACTAATGAAATTTGTCATTAATAACCCAACCCAATTCAAAAATAACAGCGAAGTACATAGCTACAACACTAGAAGAAAGGGTGATGTTCACTATTTTGGATGAAATCTCACTTTTGCAGAGAAAGGGGTAAATTAAGCTGCCACAAAAATCTTTGCCTATTTGCCAAATAGTATTAAAAGTCTGACAGATAGCCAACCAACATTTAAAAGTAAATCAAAAGAATTTCTGAATGACAACTCCTTTCACTCAACAGATGAATTCCTAGATATGAAGTAGTAACTGTAAAAAATTAATTAATTAATTAATTAATTATTTTGTGTAAAGAAAATTTATGTTAAAGTGACACGTTCCACATCATTACGAAATGTCGTATTCATGATCTATGGAACAAGGATTAATGTATGTATGTATATACAGAGCGTCGAAGTTCTAGGCGCCGGCGTCCGCCACTCGGCCATCCCTTCGGCAGCACGTGCGACTTCGTTCGCCGACAGACAATAAACGGAACGTCTCGCGATATTGTTTGTTGTTCAGAGATCGCGAATGACTACGACGATCGCCAGTGGAGCAGATCATGGAGCTAGCTGCCGCATACACAGGGCTTGTCTAATATGAACGCGATACTCTGATACCTTGGTGGATGCTGGTTTCGGACATGGGTTTCCATCTGCACGATAGCAATGAAGATACTATCGAAGACAGTGCTGCCAAAGTAGAGTTACTAAACATAGCCTTACGAAATGCCTTCACAAAAGAAGACGAAGTAAATATTTCAGAATTCGAATCGAGAACAACTGCCAACATGAGTAGTGTAGAAGCAAATATCCTCGGTGCTACGGTCGCAGGTTCGAATCCTGCCTCGGGCATGGATGTGTGTGATGTCCTTAGGTTAGTTAGGTTTAAGTAGTTCTAAGTTCTAGGGGACTGATGACCATAGATGTTAAGTCCCATAGTGCTCAGAACCATTTGAAATATCCTCGGAGTAGTGAAGCAACTCAAATCACTTAATAAAAGCAAGTCTTCTGGTCCAGACTGTATACCAATTAGGTTCCTTTCCGAGTATGCTGATGCATTAGCTCCATACTTAACTATCATATGCACCGTTCGCCCGACGAAAGATCGGTACCCAAAGACTGGTAAGTTGCACAGCTCACACCAATATTCAAGAAAGGTAGCAGGAGTGGTCCACTAAATTACAGGCCCATATCGTTAACGTCGATATGCAGCAGGATTGTAGAACATATACTATGCTCGAACATTATGAATTACCTCGAAGGGAACGGTCAATTGACACACAGTCAACATGGGTTTAGAAAACATCGTTCCTGTGAAACACGACTCGCTCTTTATTCGCGTGAAGTGCTGAGTGCTATTGACAAGGGATTTCATATCGCTTCCGAATTCCTGGATTTCCGGAAGGCTTTTGACACTGTACCACACAAGCGGCTCGTAGTGAAATTGCGAGCTTATGGAATATCGCTCAGTTATGTGACTGGTGTTGCGATTTCCTGTCAGAAAGGTCACAGTTCGTAGTAATTGACGGAAAGTCATCGAGTAAAACAGAAGTGATTTCAGACGTTCCCCAAGATAGTGTTATAGGCCCTTTGCTGTTCCTTATCTATGTAAATGATTTGGGAGGCAATCTGAGTAGCCGTCTTTGGTTGTTTCCAGATGACGCTGTCGTTTATCGACTAATAAAGTCATCATAAGATCAACAGAAACTGCAAAACGATTTAGAAAAAATATCTGAATGGTGCGAAAAGTGGCAGTTGACCCTAAATAACGAAAAGTGTGAGGTCATACACATGAGTGCTAAAAGGAACACGTTAAACTTCGGTTACGATAAATGAGTCTAATCTAAAAGCCATAAACTCAACTAAATACCTAGGTATTACAATTACGAACAACTTAAATTGGAAAGAACACTTAGAAAATGTTGTGGGGAAGGCTAACCAAAGGCTCCGTTTTATTGGCAGGACACTTAGAAAATGTAACAGACCTACTAAGGAGACTGCCTACACTACGCTTGTCCGCCCTCTTTTAGAAAACTGCTGCACGATGTGGGATCCTTACCAGATAGGACTGACGGAGTACATCGAAAAAGTTCAAAGAAAGGCAGCACGTTTTGTACTATCGCGAAATATGGGAGAGAGTGTCACAGAAATGATGTAGGGTTTGGGCTGGAAATCATTAAAAGAAAGGCGCTTTTGTTGCGACAGAATCTTCTCACGAAATTCCAGTCCCAACTTTCTCCTCCGAATGCGAAAATATTTTGTTGACACCGACTTACATAGGAAGGAACGATCATCACGATAAAATAAGGGAAATCAGAGCTCGTACGGAAAGATATAGGTGTTCATTCTTTCCGAGCGCTATACGAGATTGGAATAATGGAGAATTGTGATGGTGGTTTGATGAACCCTCTGCCAGGGACTTAAATGTGATTTGCAGAGTATCCATGTAGGTGTAGATTTTTCTTCTGTAAAGCAAAAAACATCGGAGATTTCGGAGCGTTCCAGGAGTAAATAAACTGTGGATGGATACCCATGTCCAAAACCATTATCCACAGAGGCAATGCAGTGTAGCATTCATAGGAGACAAGCCATTTTCACGCAACAGGTAGGTCCATCTTCTCCAGAGGCGGTCATGGCAGTCAGTCAGATCACTGAATAACAAACAGCATTGCGAGGCGTGGCGCCTGAGGCCCGTCAGCATACGAAGTCAGGTTTCCTGCCGAAGGGCTGGCCTACTGGCAGGCGCCGTCACCTGTAACTTCGACGGTGTGCAGAGTCGTCGGATGACGTCTCTGGACATGCGTTCCTATCCTAGAGTTTTTCCTCGTGACAAGCTTTACCTCCTCTCAAAGTTTGTCACAGCATCATTTGGATACCCTGTTTATAAATACAACAAAGGATTAGTATAACTAAACATTGTGATATTGAAGGGAAATAAATCTACATGAAACACTGACTTAAAAAAGGATGATTCTAAAATTTACATACTGACCTTTGTGCACCTGGGGTGCACTGATATAAGCTTATTCAGAATCCAGAAGGCCCATGCTATCTACAGTAATTGATGATTCTAGACTACATTACTCCACACAGCACCACACTACCATACTTGATATCGGAACAAAACCAGATTTCAGTACAACTGATATATTCGTCCTCAGAGGATCATCAACTATATTGATATTTGAAATAATTGCCATTTGTTCTTCAGTCTCAGTTGCGCTCTTTTAATTAGATGACGTGTTTCGGTCACTCCATACCATATTCAGATCTAACTAGGCAGTACTCTGCTGACATGCTGTTTCTTCGTTTTGTGAAGTACACAATTTTACACTTTTGAACATTTAAAGCAATTTCCCATCTCTGCACCACTATGAAATCTTACTAAGATCTGACTGGACATTTATGCAGCTTCTTTCAGACAGTATTTCATTATAGATAACTGCTTCATCTGCAGAAAGTCTGAGCTTACTTTTAATATTCTCTACAAGGTGATTATTGTTCAGTATGTACATAAAGGGAATAAACATACTTCCCTGGGGCGCACCTGAACTGACTTTTACGTCTCTCTATTCAAGATCGCAAACCGTGTCTTCCCTACCACAAAATCTTGAATCAAGTCACTAATTTCGCTTATTACCTCATACTGTTATAACTGTGTCTAATGCTGTTAGAAAATCAAATAATACTGCGTCTACCTGACTGCATTAATCCAAAGCTTTCAGTATATAATGTCAGAAGGATGTGAGTTGAGTTTCACAAGGACGTTGTTTTCGGAATCCGTGCTGGTTGTCATGGAGAATGTTCGAGATATCTCATAGAATATGTAAGAAACTATCAGTTTCACGTGAGCTCCCGAGGCCCACTGCACGGCGTCCATGGAGACGAGCCGCTCGCCGGAGCTTAAGTCTTGGTGGTGACTCAGTACCTATTTACCGCATTTTTAAAATGTGACTACGCCTATTCAGGCTTTTTTAAGTTTTATTACTAGACCATGGCCTCATAGACATATTATAGAATCAAGTATATCTTCTGAAGACGGCTCAATTACTTGGGCTGAAACGTAGGTAAAGGTTGGTTTCATTACCGCAATCGAAGCTGATAGTTTCTTATATGTTAGATCATCACGATTGCTGACTGGGCTGCAATGTTGGAAGTACTAAAATATCTCATAGAATTTCAGATCAGGGTGTGTTCTAAAATTCTACAACAATTCAGTGTCATGGACACTGGAGTTCTGTGAAACACTTCTGCTATCCTTCTAGTAAACGGGTGTGACCCGTGTTTTCTTTCAACTACTGCGTAAGGCTTTTTTAGGAAGCATAGTCAGAAGACGTGGCGCAGGTTGCCAACTGCTCGAATCATGGACTGTGCGGCTGGTCCCGGCGGAGGTTCGAGTCCTCCCTCGGGCATGGGTGTGTGTGTTTGTCCTTAGGATAATTTAGGTTAAGTAGTGTGTAGGCTTATGCACTGATGACATTAGCAGTTAAGTCCCATCAGATTTCACAACCGTTTGAACCAACTGCTCTAAATTCTCAAGTGTCTGTGATGAGCTGTCGTATTTTCAGTAAATGGTTGAGACGTGGATCATGTCGTGACAGTTAATGCCTACCTCCCTTGGTCGGAAGGAAGAATGACAGCCTTTGCCTCTTTTTATGTTCAGGAAGAACTCGTAGATTCTCCTCCCTGTTTTCCACTCAGTGCCAGATTTCTTGCTATTCGCTATCACCGACAGAAGTGGCGCAGTGGTTAGCACTCTGGCCTTGCTTTAGGGAGGACGATGGTTGAAACCCACGTCCAGCCATCCTGCTATAGGTTTTCCGCGATTTCCCTAAATCGCATTTGGCAGGACGACGGTTCAATCCCGCGTCCGGCCATCCTGATTTAGGTTTTCTGTGATTTCCCTAAATCGCTTCAGGCAAATGCCGGGATGGTTCCTTTGAAAGGGCACGGCCGACTTCCTTCCCCATCCTTCCCTAATCTGATGAGACCGATGACCTCACAGTTTGGTCTCTTCCCCCGAAATCAACCAAACCAGCCAAACCTAAATCGCTTCAGGCAAATGCCAGGATTGTTCGTTTGAAAGGGCACGGCCAACTTCCTTCCCCATCCTTCCCTAATCTGATGAGACCAATGACCTCGGAGTTAGGTCTCTTCCCCCGAAATCAACCAAACCAGCCAACCCTAAATCGCTTCAAGCAAATGCCAGGATGGTTCGTTTGAAAGGGCACGCCTGACTTCCTTCCCCATCCTTCCATAATCTGATGAGATCGATGACTTCGCAGTCTGGTCTCTTCCCTCGAAATCAATCCAACCAACCAACCCTAAATCGCTTCAGGCAAATGCCAGGATGGTTCGTTTGAAAGGGCACGGGTGCCTTCCTTCCAAAAAAAAAAAAAAAAAAAAAAAAAAAAAAATTGTTCAAATGGCTCTGAGCACTATGAGACTTAACATCTATGGTCATCAGTCCCCTACTTCTACGTCCGACGATGACTCTCTATTCAAGATTGCACGCCGTGTCTTCCCTACCAAAAAATCTTGAATCAAGTCACTAATTTCGCTTAATACCTCATACTACTTAAACCTAACTAACCTAAGGGCATCACGCAACACCCAGTCATCATGAGGCATGCCTTCCTTCCCCGTCCTTCCCTAATCCGTTGGGATATGTGAGCTTGTTGTTTTTGGTCCCTTCCACCAAATCAACCAACCAACCAACCAAACATCCGCTATCAATGCATGCCTTTATTTCATTGATCCCTGAGGCTTTTGTGCCCATTATATCGCTTATCCTATCGTATCCGCCCTTTTTGAAACAATGCTGCGCGCCTCTTTTTCTTACGGCCAGACCCCGGGAGGTTGCTTGGCGCTTAAGCAACAACGTGTGCCCGCAGCCGGGCGCTAAGAGCAGTGAAGGGGGAATTAATAAGGCGCGGGCACCGGCGCGCCAGACGTATAGCGCGCCACCTGCTGCGCTTGTTTATTATTGGCGCGGCTCACTTGAGGGCAAACTCCCGGGCGGGGCGGCGTGACGTATCGCCCCGCGGCTAAATAACGCGTGTCGCCTTCAGCTGCCGCCAGCAGCGGCCGCGCCGGTGCCAGACCAGGCGCCTCTTCTTGCCGCGCCGTCATCAGCGCCGCCGCTACCACGTCGTCATCATTGTTAAAGCTCTGTCTTCATTTGAAATGCCCCGGAGCCGACGTATGGCCGCCCGTCAAGGGACAGATGCGCCCGTCTCTTTCGAAAAAGTGCCCGAGCATCCGTCTGCTGAGCTCTCCTCGCTGCTGGCCCAACTCTTAGTCTTCGTTTACCGAACAGCCCTCATCTCTTAGTGGAAGTTGGGAACAGCAAATTACGACACAAATTACCTCGCATCAGTTACAAAACACCGGAGCGGCATTGCACAGTAAATTGGATGGCCAGAAAGTAAGTCAGCACAGCCATACAATGCTTTCACGACCAGATGTCTTTGCTGCTGGTGAATCTTCCGCGTTGTGTTATCGTGGTTCAGGAAATTTTTCCGTTCTTAATGTTTCGTCCAGCGCTGCGCTGGCCATCTTCAGGGCTACACTCCTTGCTCCGCTGAGCCTTGCCAGATGAGATGTCTGAGAGATCTCAGACCTTCGCCCCTTCAGTCGGCAAGTCTGATTGGAACCAGGAGTAGCTCTGAAGATGTCCAACGTAGTTCCGGACGAAACGTGAAATGCCTGAGAGCTCTCAGACCTTCGACCCGTCGGTCGGCAAGGCTGAGCGGATCCACGAGTAGCTCTGAAGATGTCCAACGCAACTCTGGACGAAACATTAGGAACGGGAAAGTTTCCTGAACGACGATATACAACTTGGAAGACTCACAAGCACCTAAGTCACCAAAGTGCTACATACACACGTAAATTTCAGCCACCCTAGCAGGCAACTTGCCCGAAGTGAAGGATTTGTAAGAGTGTGCTGGGAGATAGTGGGGTGCTGTCACGACTGTATAAAATGGGATGCACCAGAGACGACATACAGTGGCGTGTCGGAATTATACAGTTAGATGAGTGAAATTTCATACCATAAGGTGAGCAGCATAATTAAAGAGTATGGACGGCAGCCAGCGTATATCTGCACATGTAAATGGTGTCTACCAATTTCCGCCCCATTTGGATAATTCATTCGTGGTGGGTCGTTTTTTTTTTCTTTTTGTCTTGCAGTGTATTTGATACCAGCCGCCAAAGTAGTGATTGTTCTAGTAAATGCCAGCCGCGGTAGTCTACCGGTTCTGGCGCTGCAGTCCGGAACCGCGGGACTGCTACGGTCGCAGGTTCGAATCCTGCCTCGGGCATGGGTGTGTGTGATGTCCTTAGGTTAGTTAGGTTTAAGTAGTATTCTAAGTTCTAGGGGACTTATGACCTAAGATGTTGAGTCCCATAGCCATTTGAACCATTTTTTTGCTAGTAAATATGAGACTTTTCCTCAGTGTTTCTCAGACAAGTGGAGATACCTAAGCGACTGTTTCGCCGGCCGTTGTGGCCGAACGGTTCTAGGCGCTTCAGTCTATGCCTCGGGCTTGGAAGTGTGTGATGTCCTTAGGTTAGTTAGCTTTAATTAGTTCTAAGTCCTAGGCGACTGATGACCTCAGAAGCTACGTCGCATAGTGCTCAGAGCCATTTTTCTAGGGGACTGATGACCTCGGATGTTAAGTCCCATACTGCTCAGAGCCATTTAAGCGGCTGTTTCGTCCAGCCCATATAAAAAACTGTACCTAAGTATTCGATTAAGAATTAATCCAAACACAGATTCATTACAAATCTGATGACTGCAATCGTGGGTACTCTGCGTGAGCATTTAATAGGTCGGAAAACTTAACATACAAATTTCCGCTATGATATCCATTTCATTGGTTATTTCGTATCTGGTGATGAGTTGTTTAGGTATAGGACCATTGGAGGGTGACGTCAAAGTAATTTTAATACCCACCAAGCAGGAAAGCACCAAGGCGAGTAAATAGTTGAAGAAAAGAGCCGAAATGGTTCCACAACCACGCTGTGACAGAGGAATTATTTTTTCTGGAGTGTCCAAGCTGGGCATCTGCTGAATGATCATTAAGAGCCGGGAAGTCTGCCCCGGCATATCGCCTAAAAAGCTGCAATAGAGGTCAGCGCAGCCTGCTCTTATATAGTTGGTTGCATGAACTGCTTTTTACCAGTGGAGACACAGTGCAGTGTCTTTACCGAGACAATAAAGCTGACACACTCTCTCTGCGCCCACTCTAAGGCAGTTACTAGATCGTGCAGTTTGGTTTTGAGATTGCTCTTAAGAATTAGCATAGAAGTTGCCGCCGTATTTGCTTACCAGCTACTTGTGTACATTATTTTCGAGTCAGTTGCGTATAAAGCAATCGATGAAATCCGGTCGCGGTACAGCGAGCTGCACTAGACTGTCGCGATTGTCGAAATTTCGCGGTCTATGGTCTGTGAGCTGACTGCGCATCACACACCGATGGTGCTTGGGTAAGAGGCGGCGCGACCGCCTTGCTCAGCTTTCGAATCTCGTTTCTCTCGTATTCAGCAATATCTCTAATCTTCTCCTTAAGCTGGTTTCACTCCTTTTTTACTAATTAGGACGCTCTACGGGCTGGACGAATCTTTTATTCATCTTTAATAATACTATATTATAAACTCTTCCACTGGAGGGTTGGGAATACGACAGACAATCCGGAATTGTAGATTTATGTCATCCCAATCTGTAAAGACTGACTCACATTCTATTCCGTTTTGTTGTTGTTGTGGTCTTCAGACCTTAGACTGGTTTGATGCAGCTCTCCATGCTACTCTATCCTGTGCAAGCTTCTTCATCTCCCAGTACCTACTGCAGCCTACATCCTTCTGAATCTGCTTAGTGTATTCATCTCTTGGTCGCCCTCTACGATTTTTACCCTCCACGCTGCCCTCCAATGCTAAATTTGTGATCCCTTGATGCCTCAGAACATGTCCTGCCAACCGGTCCCTTCTTCTTGTCAAGTTGTGCCACAAACTCCTCTTCTCCCCAATCCTATTCAATACCTCCTCATTAGTTATGTGATCTACCCATCTAATCTTCAGCATTCTTCTGTAGCACCACATTTCGAAAGCTTCTATTCTCTTCTTGTCCAAATTATTTATCGTCCATGTTTCACTTCCATACATGGCTACACTCCATACAAATACTTTCAGAAACGACTTCCTGACACTTAAATCTATACTCGACGTTAACAAATTTCTCTTCTTCAGAAACGCTTTCCTTGCCATTGCCAGACTACATTTTATATCCTCTCTACTTCGACCATCATCAGTTATTTTACTCTCTAAATAGCAAAACTCCTTTACTACTTTAAGTGTCTCATTTCCTAATCTAATTCCCTCAGCATCACCCGATTTAATTTGACTACATTCCATTATCCTCGTTTTGCTTTTGTTGATGTTCATCTTATATCCTCCTTTCAAGACACTGTCCATTCCGTTCAACTGCTCTTCCAAGTCCTTTGCTGTCTCTGACAGAATTACAATGTCATCTGCGAACCTCAAAGTTTTTATTTCTTCTCCATGGATTTTAATACCTACTCCGAATTTTTCTTTTGTTTCCTTTATTGCTTGCTCAATATACAGATTGAACAACATCGGGGAGAGGCTACAACCCTGTCTCACTCCCTTTCCAACCACTGCTTCCCTTTCATGCCCCTCGACTCTTATAACTGCCATCTGGTTTCTGTACAAATTGTAAATAGCCTTTCGCTCCCTGTATTTTACCCCTGCCACCTTCAGAATTTGAAAGAGAGTATTCCAGTCAACATTGTCAAAAGATTTCTCTAAGACTACAAATGCTACAAACGTAGGTTTGCCTTTCCTTAATCTATTTTCTGAGATAAGTCGTAGGGTCAGTATTGCCTTACGTGTTCCAAGATTTCTACGGAATCCAAACTGATATTCCCCGAGGTCGGCTTCTACCAGTTTTTCCATACGTCTGTAAAGAATTCGCGTTAGTATTTTGCAGCTGTGGCTTATTAAACTGATTGTTCGGTAATTCTCACATCTGTCAACACCTGTGACTTATTATTCCGTTTAATGATCTGTATCTTTATATATTCTATTAACTTTCTGTTGCGTGGTGCAGCGCGGGATAGCCGGACGATCTAAGGCGCCTTGTACGGTTCGCCCCGCTCCCCCCCCCCCCCACCCCCCCCCCCCACCCCACCACCGTCGGACGTTCGAGTCCTCCCTCAGGTATGGGTGTGTAAGCCTAGGGACCATAGGGACCAGTGACTTCAGCAGTTTGGTCCCACCATAGTAACTTACCACAAATTTTCAAAATTTCTGTTGCGTAACTGTAGCCTTCCCCGTGTCCCTTATTTTACAACATTATCTGGCTGAAACACGTTCGATCCCCAACGTTGTCACCGTCAACGAGACGGAAAATCTTCAGGTTAGCTAGTTTTTATGTGGAGTAGTCGGAAGCAGTAGCAATTAGGGCAGCAGTTTCAGTTAATTCATTATTTAATTTAGTTATCTCTTGGAAGACGTATACTGAGATACATTGCTCTTCGTTAAATATTCACTTCTGTAAGCAGTTTAATAATGCAAATGGGGCTTCTATATTTTTTATTTGTATTTATTTGCATGTAGGACGAGGAATTTACTATGGATCTTACATATACATACACACCTGAATAATTGGCACAGTAATTTTATTCTTAGTTATAGCAACTGCATTTATAGGATACGTTTTACCTTGAGGTCAAATATCATTTTGAGGTGCGACAGTAATTACTAATTTATTATCACCAATCCCATATTTAGGAACAGATTTAGTTCAATGAGTGTGGGGAGGGTTTGCTGTTGATAACGCAACATTAAATCGATTCTTTACATTCCATTTTGTACTATCGTTTATTATTGCTGCCATGGCAGCAATTCATTTATTTTTTCTCCACCAAACAGGGTCAAATAACCCCTTAGGCCTAAATGGAGATATCGAAAAAAATCCCATTTCACCCATACTTTACTTTCAAGGATTCTGTTACATTTGTATTAATAACATCATTATTAATCATACTATGCTTGATTAATCCTTACCTCCTAGGAGATCCAGATAATTTTGTACCTGCTAACCCATTAGTAACCCCCGTTCATATGCAACTAGAATGATATTTCTTATTTGCATACGCAATTCTTCGATCAATTCCTAATAAGCTAGGAGGTGTTATTGCATTATTTCTATCAATTAGAATCTTAATAATTTTACCATTTTATAATGAAACACCATTCCGAGGTATTCAATTCCATCCTATTAATCGGATTTTATTCTGAATTATAGTAGTTGTTGTATGCTTATTAACATGAATTGGTAAACGACCTGTTGAAGAACCTTATATTATAACAGGACAAATCTTAACAATTATTTACTTTACATACTTCTTAATTAATGTCCATGTTGCAAACGCATGAGATAACCTAATTAAGGAATAATAAGTTAATTAGCTTAGGAAAAGCATATGTTTTGAAAACATAAAACTAGAAGTTTAACTCTTCTAGTAAAGATGTAAGGGAATAATCCTATAAAATTATTAAATAGTCTTATAATAAAAATTGAGATAAAGATAAATGCTTGATTAATCCTTACCTCCTAGGAGATCCAGATAATTTTGTACCTGCTAACCCATTAGTAACCCCCGTTCATATTCAACCAGAATGATATTTCTTATTTGCATACGCAATTCTTCGATCAATTCCTAATAAGCTAGGAGGTGTTATTGCATTATTTCTATCAATTAGAATCTTAATAAGCGACGTCCCAGGCGTAAGCTTTTCAGGGACAGAGCCGTGATCTTTGTCACAGAGCCGAGTGGAGGGTCCGAACCAGAAGCTCAGACGTTTCTGCGATTGTGTAGTCTGAAGGTTCCTTAACTTGCACCGTAGGGCGGTGGGGTTGGAGGTTCGGCTTAATAGGTTTCGGGTCATTTACACACAGCAGGGAGTTACACGGGTAGCATGGGCTGTGTGCAGTGGACTGGGCGGTTCTTTAGGTTACAGAGTCTTGGGGAAAATACAGAAAGGGCTCCCATCTCCAAGTATGCGGAGCAAACAAAGGACGAGGATAGACCTAAAACCAACAAGTCTTGTAGCTGTAAACTGCATCTGTGAAAGCGCCAGAGTTCCAATCGCTAACAGAAAGCGCTGAATTCAAACCATTATAGGTACTGAAAGCTGGATAGAACTGGATATAAGTTCAACCGAATTTTTTAAAAAAGGATTTAACGGTCGTCATATAGGTTAGATTTAATACAGTTGATGGTGGAGTGTTTATTGCTGTTAGAGGTAATTTGTCTTGAAGTGAAATTGAAGCAGAAAGTTCCTGTGCGTTAGTGTCGCTAGAAATTGTACTTGACAACCAACCGTCTTGAGGTGAAATTGAAGCAGATGGTTCTGTGACTTAGTATGGCTAGAAGTTGTACTTGACAAACGACCATCCGACTAAAATGATGCAACTGCCGAACAGGTCAAAGAAAGCTTGAGTCTCATTTCAAATGGGTACACTACTCATACAGTTATAGTTGGTTGTGACTTCAATGTGCCCTCGGTATCATGGCGAATATACATATTATGGTTCAAATGGCTCTAAGCACTATGGGACGTAACATCTGAGGTCATCAGTCCCCTTGACTTAGAACTACTTAAACCTAACTAACCTAAGGACATCACACACATCCATGCCCGAGGCAGGAGTCGAACCTGCGGCCGTAGCAGCCGCGCGGCGCCGGACTGAAGCACCGAGAACCGCTCGGCCACAACGGCCGGTTCGAATATACGTATTTAAATCTGGTGTACACTAAATGCTTTTCCTCAAAATTAGTTTGAACATTTAGTTCAGGGGTTCATTCGAAGTGTAAATGGTTTCTAAAACATACTTGAGCACTTAACAAAAGATAATCCTGAGGAAATTAGGAGCATCATGACAGATACGGGGTTTACTGACCACAAGGTCGCTGATGTGAGACTGAATAACTTAACATTCACACCCACATGAAGTAAACCTAAAATATTTTTATTTGGAAAAGCAGATAAAAATTCGCTTCATGGCTTCCTAAAAGATAGCCTCCGTTCCTTCCTATCTGTATTGACAGCAGTGGAGAGATTGGTAGCAAATAAATTAATAAGAGACGGAAATGATCTCCAATTGGTTTACAAAACATGCAATAACACTGTTGCAGAAGCAATGAAAAAGTCTACCGAATTAATAGAAAGTAATATTATCAAGATTAGCCATGTGTTACTGTAACTCAAACTTTAGCGCGGACACCAATGCCATATGTTTTCATGTTTCAACAACGAAACACTGTGACAGAATTTGACACAAGAACCCAAAGAGTCTCTGGTTGTAGTATATTTCGTCAGTGGCAAGACACAATCAACACCACCACTGCATGATAGCAACAGTAATATTACTAATGACAACGCCACTAAAGAGGAGTTACTAAACACAGTTTTTCAAAATTCTTTCACCATGGAGGACTGAGCTAATACTCCAGAATTCGAATCATCTGCCAACATGAGTATATTAGAAGTAGATATTCTCCGTGAGTGAAGCAGCTTAAGTCAGTGAATAAAGGCTAGTCTTCCAGCACATATTGTATACCGATTACGCTCTTTGCAGAGCATCTCATACAATAGTTTCATACTTAGCATTCAAATATGAAAACTCGCTCGACGTATAATCCGTACCTAAAGATCGGAAAGTTGCACATGTCACATTAATCTTCAATAAAGGTAACAGGAGTAATTCACTGAATTACAAACCCATATCAGCGACGTCGATTTGCAGTGTGGTTTTGGAACCCATACTGTGTTCGAAAATTATGAATTAGCTTGAAGCAAACGATCTATTACCTTTCTCGTGGAACATAACTATCTCTTTATTCACACAAAGTAATGAGTTCTGATGACAAGGGACCTGAAACTGATTCTGTATTTCGAGAGTTTTAGAAGGTTTTTGACACCGTTCCTCTGCAAGTGACTTCTAGTGCGATTGCTTGCCTATGGAGTATCTTCTCAGTTGTGCAACTGGATTCCTGATTTCCTGTCATAAAGATCAATATTCGATGTAACTGACGTAGTCATCGATTAAAACAGAAATGATGTCCGGAGTTCCTGAAGCAAGTGTCCTCTGCTGTTCCCGATAAATATATACGATTTAGAAGATAAACTGAGCAGTCCTCTTAGACTGTTTGCAGATAATCCTGTCATTTACCTCCTTGTAAAGTCTCGCGCCGTCCTTTGGCATGACCACGTGCGACTGCCACATTGACGTGTGCATGAAAAAAAAAATAAAAAACGCCAAAGACTCTCTCAAAGGCTCCATCCCACTCCGGCAACTCCATCGATGCGATTCCCGCACCTTTGTTGAGCACTTTAAAAATTTCCTTGTACGGACACATGCCGTCACCAATCACTACGAGCCGCCATGACAGGCAACACTTTCGACGCCCTTCGGATTTCGCATGCTGCCAGCAGGCGCTAAATCATAGATACGTAGCTGATGCTACGTCGATAGCGTGGCGTAATCCTCCGGCACACAGTCATCGGTCAATGCATGTCTCTGCTTCAGTCTGGAACCGCGCGACCGCTACAGTCGCGGGTTCGAATCCTGCCTCGGGCATGGATGCGTGTGATGTCCTTAGGTTAGTTAGGTTTTAGTAGTTCTAAGTTCTAGGGGACTGATGACATCAGATGTTCAGTTTCATAGTGCTCAGAGCCATTTGAAACATTCTCTGCACGGGGACATTTTTCATAAGCACGTCATAGGTGTGCGGCTGGCACTGACGGTGTTGCCAAACTGGGGATATTAGAGGGACTCTTCGGTCTTTTATTCATGCGCTTGTCAATATCGCACTCACTGTGATCAGACCACAGGAGGACGCGAAACTGGAGCGAAGAAAAGGCATAAACACAATTTGCTGCTTCGGATCACGTTCGCCAAATCGTTAGGAATCGTCGCTAGTGCTTCCACCTCGTACACCAGAACGAAAGCTGTGGTCGCGCTCCACTCCAAACGGGTGCAATCACGGTCAAAGTCAAAGGCGTTGCACCTCCTGATGTCCTCAGAGACAGACTGAATCGTCAGAGGTTGTGTCAGCAATGTGTAAGATTGTCAAGAACGTCGTTCTGCTGCAATTTGCACTGCAAACTGTCGTTTTCCGCTGCGAAACGTGTGTAAATCAACGCCTCAACGGGGTGATGGTTTGATTGACGGCCTGTGTGCCACCTCTGGTCCTTTCGTGCAGATTCTGAGTGGCAGTGTTTTTCTATTAAGAAGTGTAATTATTTTTATTTTCGCGTGGTGAAAGACGTACAGAAATGTTTAAAGTTCTATCTCTGACAATATTATCGTTACCTGCGCTTTTTCTCTAAAAACCGCAACGCAGTCTAGTGAAACTGTGTCATCTTTATCATAAAATCTGATACGTGGCCGTACAACTTAGATTATGAAAACTCTTACTCCGACATGTCAGTATTCAAACACTTTCTGGAACCAGCTATCGGACGTGTCGGTATTCTGATGGAGAACAAAAACAGAAATTAATTACTCGCCCGTAAACCATGGATAATCAATTCTCTAGAATCTGACTGTATTTTTTTAAAAATATTATCTAACGTCTAACAATTATACTGCAATGCTCCTGCACGCAACAGACAACTTACATCATCTTGCCACTGCAACTGCATAAATATATTGTATCCAGGAACATGCTAAAATATTTGAAAAGAAATACTCTGATCCATGCGGAGTGCAATGCATGGTCACAACTACTGATTCAACTATTCCTTTGTTTTATTTTTATGAAGATCAAATGATCAACAAGCCTTAAGCAGTGCAGAAAATGAAAGGAATCAATAAAAACTTTTAATTTATTATATTCTGAAAACTGAAGATTCATACACTGACAACCTTTACTCAGGCTTCTCTTTTCCGTAGACAGTTTGAGTAGAAAAAAAATACACTGGTGTCCAAAATTAAAGCAACAAACGGAAATTTTTCAAGGTTACGTTTTTTTGCCACAAAACATGAAAGGTCTCTGTTGGATTCCTTTCATGTTAATTTCTTAAATCTGTTGTCATTTACGGCATAAATTCCTCTTCTAAATTTACTGTGGCGTTTCTGACTATCTGGAGGACACTGAGTAGTGGAACGTGTTACTTTTACACATAAACAAGAACGATCTGTCACACTACTACACTTAAAAACACAGTTTATATGTAATACATGTCACACAGTCTCATACGGAACCTACATCCGCTTTCTTTTATATACTGTATATGATAAGATACTGTCATCCCCCTTCCCTTCTGTGTGAGAGGATGAATGAGCAAATGTATTTCTAGTTGCACGCTTGAGGGTAGCAGACAAGCCTGTCTGCTAGAGAACAGTAGGACCAACGTCGGAACAGGTAGCTACGCTTTCTAAAAGCAAAGAGGTTTCTATCCTTAGCATGATCCTGTCCGTCCCTTGTCATGTTGGTATAGGAAGCTGCCTCTCTGGTCACTTCCGTTTGTATGTGTTAGCATGCTCGGTAGGAGCCCAGGTCAGTCTGTCCGTGGCGAGCGTCTGAAGTGGTAAGATCTCCGGCTAAGCGCGTCTCTGCTAAGTCCGTAGGACAATGGATTTCTTAAGTTCAGCCTAACTGAAAATTTAATCACCTTTATTTCAGGTTTAGCTCTAAAATGTCTAATGTTATCTTAAATTGCAACGCAGTGTATTTCGAGTGTGAAGTTCAGAATATCTTCAAGTAGTTGCTTTGTCACTACATTGTGAGTAAAGTGGAACCACATGTTGATCAGTAACTCTAACTAAGATCATCAATCTTAAATGCGAATGTGCGTGAGATTATAATGTCTCGTCTTGACAATATTTTTCAATACAGTAACTTTTCTTTATGTTCAACCCATGTGGGGTGTACTTTGTGAGACTAGTACCACGTGCTTATACAATTGTTTGACCCATCAGGTTAATAATAAGACGATAGTAACCAGTTCGAGGTTTTTCTTTAGTAAATTGCTTTTCGATGCAATTTATTTTAATTATCAAAATTATTGTGGAGTTACACTCTTTGTGTAAACCAAGTTGACCACGTGAAGCATGTGGCGTAAGCATCAAAGTAGCCCTCAGCTATTCTTTTCGGGGAGATTTCACAGAGAGTTAGTGTGAATTTAGTATACCAGTGTGTGGTAATTTCATGACGGACAGGATTGTGCTACGAACGTAACTTCCTTGGGTGAAAATCTAATCGGTTGGTTGTGGTTAATTTCCTCTTGCATATGTTTCAACGTCCTTTGTGTGTTATTTTATGAATGCAGTGTTGTATGCAGTCTCCCAATCTTGGCTCCATATTTGATGTGTTCCGTAAGATTACAAACTCACATTTTCACAATCCTAAATAAGGCACCAGTTTAGTAATGAATCAAGTTTAATATGCAGAAATTTCAATGATCAATGTTAAAATAAATTTCCAAATATAAACTGATTTATTTCTTTTTATTTAAATTCTCTTTTATATATATATATATATATATATATATATATATATATATATATATATCACCAGTTGTCGTATGACTATTGAAAGGTTATAATTAATGTTAGTCTGGTTGGGAATTTGGTAAGCTAGACTGGATACCTGGTGAAACAGTTGCTCAGTAATGCAAGGTTAACTTCCCCAGACAGCTCACAGCTTTTAACCCGCTTTTATTGTCTATCAGCACCGCTTTCATAACAAATTAAAGCAACAACATTACAAACAGAATACACAGGTGATAGTAAAGTGGACAATCATGTTCTTTGTTTTTTCCAACTTGTTGGTTCTGCACACTCATTCTGACAACTGGTTAATATGCTCAGTATGGGTTGTGACCACCTCTGGCAGCAGTGTAGGCCGGACAAGGACGGAACGTGCTGTAAATGATGTCATCAGTCTCACGTTGAGGCAATAACGCCCGTTCTTCCTGCAGAGCTGCTCGCAACTCTTGGAGTGTGGTTGGTGGATGCTGATTTGATGCAACGCGTCTCCTTAGTGCATCCCAGACATGTTCCGTGGGGTTCAAATCGGGAGAGCGAGCAGGCCACACCGTGTGTGTAATATCTTCCAAGGCAAGATCAACCACCTGTGCTCTATAAAGTCGAACATTATTGTCCATCAATACGAAGTCAGGACCCATAGCACCTAGAGACAACAGCATATGAAGTTCCCAAGATTCCGTCGCTATACCTGACAGCAGTCAAGTCTTGCTGATTCACCCATACAATTTCATGGAGAGGTGCCCCACTGCTCAACATGATGCCTGCCCGCACCACTAGGATCGGCCTCGATTCCGATCTGTTAACACAACGTCCGAATCCAGAAATCGTGTTTCACGTTCACTTGAGATGCGAATCCATCGAGAGTCATTCTCCAGATGGAATCGGGACTCATCTGTGAGAAGAACATCGGCCCACCGTTCGACCGTCCAGGTGGCATGTTGACGACTCCACTCTAGAGGTTGCCTTCTCTCAAGGCGCGTCAGAGGTTGACATACAGCGGGTCTCCGACAATAAAGGACACTCTGCCGAAGCCAACTGTACACCGGTTGTCTCGATACAACACGTCCAGTGGATGCTGCGAGGTCAGAAGCCAGTTGCCGTGTAGTACTAAGGCAGTACCGCCATGCCCTTACAGCCCAAAAGCGGTTCTCTCTGTGATATCACACATGGTCTGCTCTGTCCTAGTCTTTGGCATACAGTTTCGGTGTCTATAAATTGTCGCCTCATCTGAGAAACAACAGAATGATTCACATTAAGCCATCGGACCACATCAATTTGCGACTGTCCTGCTTCCATTCTTCCTGGAACCCTTCACCACAGACAGTCTGATAGACGCCTTTCTCTGTCATTGTGCACTGTTTGTGACTGTATACACGGCTGTTGTGTATGTGGGACTAAGCCGTTTGAGAGGTGCCTGACACCATCGTTGGCGTGGTTATCCGTTGACCGGAATGCCATCTTCCGTGCAGAACACAATCGTATGGACATCTATTGACAGTTTGTATGATTATATCGTGAATTAAACACAGGACGGGGAAGTAGGGGTTTGTTGCTTTGATTTTAGACACCACTGTAATTATTGCACAGTGTCTGTAATCAATAATTACGTATCTGGTCACAACAAAGATATGAATTATGAATATTACTTCCAATGTATGCATACACAAACCTCGCAAAATCCCTCCAGTGTCCAAGAAAGCGCCGGCCGGAGTGGCTGAACGCTTCTAGGCGCTACAGTCTGGAACCGCGCGCCCGCTACGGTCGCAGGTTCGAATCCTGCCTCGGGCATGGATGTGTGTGATGTTCTTAGGTTAGTTAGGTTTAAGTAGTTCTAAGTTCTAGGGGACTGATGACCTCAGAAGTTAAGTCCCATAGTGCTCAGAGCCATTTGAACCATTTTTTGCAAGAAAGCAAGAACTACGTACAGGAAAAAAGGCAAATTACCAAAAAATCCTCGATTTATACCAAAATCTCTTCTGGCGCCACTAGCATGGTCAGGGCAGGCTGCAATCTCTTTAAGCAGTAAAAGAAAAAAAAATCAAGGAACCAAAGTGATTTCTGTCCTCCATCCCAGAGGCGTCAAACGATAGGGTATTTGCTGGGTTAGGAGGGTGGACGGTTTGACGACCCTTCCATTGCGTGACACATTTACACACTTACAGTAACATTGGGCAGTATTGTGGTGAAATTTGGTGCAATGTTTCATCATAAGCCTACCTCACACCTCACATTGACCACATTGACTTATCAGCTCTGTCCCTTTTTTCCGTGTGTGTCGACACCTTATTGTTTGCAGCGTCGCCGCGCCCGAAGGTGATGTCAAAGGGGGCCACGCTTTTGCACCGTTACAGAAGACTTTTGCAGGAACCTTCGGGCCAAATTTCCAACTCCGGTGTCGCAATGGGAGAAAATGACTAGGTTCAAAGTAGTGACTCTTCAATTGCGTTATGTATTGTATTTTTCCCTCTTGTGCAAATAATTATCCTTGCACCTCATCAGCTTTTAAATCAACCTTGTCAAATAATTGTTTACTACATGAATCGTGGTCCATCATAAGCACATTCGCTAAAATACCTTATGACATTATTGGACGTTGGTGTGTATATCATAGTTACACTACTGGCCATTAAAATTGCTACACCACGAAGATGACTTGCTGCAGACGCGAAATGTAACCGACAGGAAGAAGATGCTGTGATATGCAAATGATTAGCTTTTCAGAGCATTCACACAAGGTTGGCGCTGGTGACGACACCTACAACGTGCTGACATGCGGAAAGTTTCCAACCGATTTCTCATACACAAACAGCAGTTGACCGGCGTTGCGTGGTGAAACGTTGTTGTGATGCCTCGTGTAAGGAGGAGAAATGCGTACCATCACGTTTCCGACTTTGATAAAGGTCGGCTTGTAGCATATCGCGATTGCGGTTTATGGTATCACTAGCTGTCGAGATGACAGGCGCCTTATCCGCATGGCTGTAACGGATCGTGCAGCCACGTCTCGATTACTGAATCAGCAGATGGGGACGTTTGCAAGACAACAACCATCTACACGAACAGTTCGACGACGTTAGCAGCAGCATGGACTATCAGCTCGGAGACCATGGTTGCGGTTACCCTTGACGCTGCATCACAGACAGGAGCGCCTGCGATGGTGTACTCAACGACGAACCTGGGTGCACGAATGGCAAAACGTCATTTTTTCGGATGAATCCAGGTTCATTCTGTTTACAGCATCATGATGGTCGCATCCGTGTTTGGCGACATCGCGGTGAACGCACATTGGAAGCGTGTATTAGTCATCGCCATACTGGCGTATCACCCGGAGTGATGGTATGGGTGCCATTGGTTACACGTCCCTGTTACCTCTTGTTCGCATTGACGGCACTCTGAACAGTGGACGTTACATTTCAGATTTGTTACGACCCGTGGCTCTACCCTTCATTCTGTCCCTGCAGAAGCCTACATTTCAGCGGGATAATGCACGACTGCATGTTGCAGGTCCTGTATGGGCCATTCTGGATACAGAAAATGTTCAACTGCTGCCCTGGCCATCACATTCTCCAGATCTCTCACCAATTGAAAACGTCTGGTCAATGGTGGCCGAGCAACTGGCTCATCAGAATACTCCAGTCACTACTCTTGATGAACTGTGGTATCGTGTTGAAGCTGCATGGGGAGCTGTACCTGTACACGCCATCCAAGCTCTGTTTGACTCAATGCCCAGGCGTATCAAGGCCGTTATTACGGCCAGAGGTGCTTGTTCTTGGTACTGATTTCTCAGGATCTATGCACCCAAATTGCGTGAAAATGTAATCGCATGTCAGTTCTAGTATAATATATTTGTCCAGTGAATACCCATTTATCATCTGAATTTCTGGTTGTTGCAGCAATTTTAATGACCAGTAGTGTATTATTTTTACTTGTGAAGAAAGACTGCTAGATCGGCCGGTGTGGCAGAGCGGTTCTAGACTCTTCAGTCTGGAACCGTGCGACCACTACGGTCGCAGGTTCGAATCACGCCAGGTTAGTTAGGTTTACGTAGTTCTAAGTTCTAGGGGACTGATGACCTCAGATGTGAAGTCCCATAGTGCTCAGAGCCATTTTTTGAAAGACTGCTATAGTTTATTTAAATAGTTCCCATGATTCATAAAGAAGCAGATAAAGCACGCTCTAGGAATTTACATTGGCAGTATCTTAGGAAGCGAGCAATGGAGCAGTTGTTATCATCATACTATAATTTCACGTCATTTAGTTCCAGTATGACAGGCGTAGGGGAATTATGGGCGAAGATTAAACTAACTGCAATACGCGTTCTGGAGAATTATGTGTCGAGTAAGTGCATTAAGGACGGAAAAGACCGGACATGGTTTAATAACGAAATTCGGAAAATGCTGAGCAAGCGGAGACTGTAAGCTCTCGATTGAAAAAAAAAATAAAATGACACCGAAGTGGCGACAGATAAAAGGTAGTACATATTCGTGCGTCTATAAAAAGATCGATGCGAAACATACAAAAATGTCCACCACCATACGTTAGCGAAATACACTGAAGCGCCAGAGAAACTGGTACAGGCGTGCGTATTCAAACACAGAGATATGTAAACGGACCGAATATGGCGCTGCCGTCGGCAACGCCTATGTAAGACAACAAGTGTCTGGCGCAGTTGTTAGATCGGTTACTGCTGCTACAATGGCTCTGGTGTTATAGTCGGCGCACTAGCGATGGGACACAGCGCCTCCGAGGTAGCGGTGAATTGGGGGTTTTCCGGCACGACAACTTCACGAGTGTACTGTGAATGTCAGGAACCAGGTAAAACATCAAATCTCCGACATCGCCACGGCCGGAGAAAGATCCTGCAAGAACGGCACCAACGACGACTGAAGACAATCTCTCAACACGACACAAGTGCATCCCTTCCACAACTGCTGTAGATTTCAGTGCTGGGCCATCAACAAGTGTCAGTGTATGAACCATTCAACAAAACATCATCAATACGGGATTTCGGAGCCAAAGGGCCACTAGTGTACCCTTGATGACCACACGACACAAAGCTTTACGCTTCGTCTGGGCCCATTAACACAACATTGGACTGTTGATGATTGGAAATATGTTGCCTGGTGGGACGAGTCTCGTTTCAAACTGTATCGAGTGGATGGACGTGTACGGGTATGGAGACAACCTCGTGAATCCATGGATCCTGCATGTCAGCAGGGGAATCTTCAAGATATTCAAGCTGGTGGAGGCTCTGTAATGGTGTGGGGCGTGTGCAGTTGGTGTGATACGGGATCTCTGATAGGTCTAGCTACTACCCTGACAAGTGACAGTTACATAAGCATTCTGTCTGACCAACTGCATCGATTGATGTCCATTGTGAATTCTGACGAGTTTGGGCCATTCCAGCAGCACAATGCGACACCCCATACGTCCACAATTGCCACACAGTGGCTCCAGGAACACTCTTCTGAGCTTAAACACTTGCCCTGGCCACCAAACCCCCAGATATGAACATTACCGGGCAAGTCCAGGATGCCTTGCAACGTACTGTTCACAAGAGAACACCAGCCTCTCGTACTCTTACGAATTTGTGGACGGCCCTGCTGGATTCATGGTGTCAGTTCCCTCTAGCACTACTTCAGACATTAGTCGAGTCCATGACACGTCATGTTGGTAACACAAAAAAATAATTTGGCAATATGCTGGAAATAACAGCTGACTACTTAGGAATCGGATAATCCATTCGAGGACTGAACCAATGTAGAGAAGCGAGCAATATGTTTTACAAGAAGAAATTTAAGTTTGCAAACAAATTAGTTCTATTGCTCAAAAACATTTTATTGCTATATTTAAATTATTAAGGGCACATTTGTATTGTCCTTACCGCAGTGGACACACCGGTTCTCGTCAGATAACCGAAGTTAAGCGCTGTCGGGCGAGGCTGGCACTTGGATGGGTCACCATCCGGGCCGCCATGAGCTGTTGCCATTTTTCGGGGTGTACTCAGCCTCGTGATGCCAACTGAGGAGCTACTCGATCGAATAGTAGCGGCTCCGGTCAAAGAAAACCATCATAACGACCGGGAGAGCGGTGTGCTGACCACACGCTCCTCCTATCCGCATCCTCAGCTGAGGATGACACGGCGGTCGGATGCTCCCGATGGGCCACTTGTGGTCTGAAGATGAAGTGCTAACGTTTGTATTCTGATTTTTCGTGTATGTAATCACTATTTGTTAATAAACTTTTATGTTTAAAAAAATCCGCCAACATTAACTAGTGTTATATCATTGTATTTGTCTTTTGAAGAGATTTCGAATCTGCAGAAAAACTACATTGTTCCATTTTAAAAAAATGTTCAATACCGAGGATGAGGCAGGAGTTAAAATATGTGACTGTACCTAAGGACAACTGATGTGTAGTTGTTGCTCTTCCAAACAGCAAACCAGTACTTTAGATACTTGGGCAATGCACGGCTCTGTTTAAAAAGAATAGCTCGATGTAGTCGTAGGTTGAGCCACACACGCCTGCTTTCATGCCATACAGCTAATTCGTTGCAAAATAATCAGAAGCCGTGATCCTGTACTCAGATAGGCTATGCACTGCCTAGAATTGCGAGTTAATAAAATACACAGAAATACAAAATAAAGTTAAACGAATAATTTAATAACAAGGGTACCATCCTAATGTCTTAATTGGTGAAGGTGACAGCGGATTATGTTCAATAATGTTTATTCAAGAAAGGAAATGTCAATTAAAGAGAAAGTGGTTCTATGATATTAATTTAAAATACAGACAGAATGTAACCCTTATCAAATGCAGTTAGGTTACGTTGGGAGCGTTACAAGAATTATAGCAAATCCAAAAACTGAAAAGCACCAGTTCAAAATAGTTCAGAGTTCAACATGATGATTCATAAATTAACACATATGATATAAAGAATGGTAAGTCATACTCAGTCTATGCACTGTTCCATATTACAAGCGGAAAAAGTTAGGGTCCTATTCTGGAGCACATTCAGACCTCTCGAATTATGGTCCCCTCAGAAGTACGACAGCGAACGTTTACCACCCAGAATCAAACACCTTCACAATTGAATCAAGCACGTTACTGCAGGGAGGTCTGCCTTCTTTAAGAACTCGACATAAAGTGTGCAGAATCGCTCGCTTGAGCTCTTCACTCGAAACGTCCCAGTCTCCACTTGACTCCTGTAGTGCTCCGCTATTATCAGCTTTTCCGTTGTCTGAAGGCCATCCCCAGCAAAAATACATCATCAAGTTGACCATTTCCTAGACTAAACTAAAATATTACAACAATATTTAAATAAAGAAATGTAATAAACGTTCGGTTATACTCAGATAGTTTACAATAAATGTAAGTAATAGTTGGTTCATAAATAATTAAGCCAGAATTCTCGTGTTCACAATAAATGACAACACACTGTCCTTAAATATTATTTAAATAATTATTGATGCCTTCTTGAGAAATGTGTCCTTTGGTCATCGTTTCAATTGCGATGTCCGCTGAAATATGCGTATGACTACTCTTAAATAAGCACACTTACAATCAACATTTAAATAAATTTACTGACAAAATAGTAAACTGTTCATTAAATAACTACACAAGTATGACAAATTATGTGGTAGTAATGCTGTGTTCATTGGCTGTGTAAATGTGTAGAATATGGTGTTCTGACAAACATCGGCTTCACAAAGAAAATATAAAAGACGTCGTAATTCAATAAATAAAATAGATACAGATCTGTAAAAAGGGTAGAAAATCGGATGCACATAATTACCGGCCAATTTCACTGACATCGGTTTGTTGTAGAATCATGGAACATATTTTGTGTTCAGACATAATGACCTTTGTAGAATCTGAGAAGCTCATCTGCAGAAACCAGCATGGTTTTAGGAAACAGCGGTCATGCGAGACACAGCTGGCCCTCTTTGTGCATGATATACAACAGGCTCTGGATACCGGCTCCCGGTTGATGCTATATTTCTCGACTTTCGAAAGGCTTTCGACTCAGTTCCGCACTGTCGCTTGCTGCCAAAAGTGCGCGCTTACGGTCTATCCGATGACATATGCGGTTGGATAGAAAGTTTTCTAACATACAGGGAGCAGTATGTCGTCCTGAAAGGGGTGGATTCAACAGAAACTGGCGTAACTTCAGGTGTGCCCCAGGGCAGCGTAATAGGTCCTCTGCTTTTTACGATTTACATAAACGATCTGGTTGATGGTATTGACAGCGGCATTAGACCGTTTGCCGATGATGCTGTAGTCTACAGGAAATTAGTATCACACGAATGTTGTGAACAAATCAATTAGGATTTGCAGGAAATAAATGCGTGACGTAATGACTGGCAGTTACCTCTCAATATTAGTAAGTGTAACCTACTGTGTATAACAAGGCGAAAATCCCCATTAATGTACGAGTACAAAATAAATGCCTAGTCTTTGGAAGCGGTAACATCCGTCAAGTATCTGGGTGTGACTACTCGAAATGATCTCAAATGGAATGATCAGATTACACGAGTAACGCAAACTCTAGATTGCGGTTTACTGGTAGAATCCCGAAGCGATGCAGTCCTTCAACAAAGGAAATAGCTTACGATACGTTAGTTCGTTCAGTCTTAGAGTATTGTTCGTCTGTATGGGACCCATATCAGTTGGGTCTGATTCAAGAGATTGAGAAGGTCCAGAGAAGAGCGGCAAGATTCGTGACTGGTACAATTAGCCATCGCGGGAGCGTTACAAATCTCATAGAAAGTTTGAAGTTGGACACACTTGCAGACATACGGCGCGCTAAACGGAAGGGGCTGCTCACTAAATTCCAAAATCCGATCTTCGCCGAGGATGTAGAGCATATATTATCACCACCAACTTTCAAATTGCGCAATGATCTGCATTCAAAGATGAGGGAAATTAGAGCTCGTACTGAGGCGTTCAGACAGTCGTTTTTCCCTCGAGCGATTCGAGAGTGGAACAGAGGTGGGGAATATGACTTTGGCGCGACTTGTGCCCTCCACCACACACCCCTTGGTGGCTAGCGGAGTATATATGCAGTTGTAGATGTAGATTTCAGGGATGATAGCTAAAGTGTAATGCTGTCATCCGAGATATCGTTTGTTGAAATCGCATGTTGTTAATTCACAGACTCATTGTGTAAATTTTTATTCACTGTGAAATATTAACTTTGTTGTTTTAAGGATATTGAAATGCTCTTGTGTCATTGGATGTGCATCATTTATCTGAGATCGGTGATGTTTTAGCCCACCATTGCTGGGAGCGTAGCTGGCCCTCTGAAGCGATCGACGCACCGTCCAAATTCCCCATTCAGTGATATTCTCATTTCTGGCCACGCGCTGCTCGCATCATCCCCGGCTGTGATGGAGAGTCCACTGCGGTCCGCCCTGAACCCCGGGCCCGCTAGCGTTCAGTTGTACATCAAATTCATCTCAAATGGTTCAAATGGCTCTGAGCACAATGGGACGTAACATCTGAGGTCATCAGTTCCCTAGAACTTAGAACAGCTTAAACCTTACTAACCTAAGGACATCAGAGACATCCATGCCCGAGGCAGGATTCGAACCTGCGACCGTAGCAGCAGCGCGGTTCCAGACTGAACCGCCTAGAACCGCTCGGCCACAGCGGCCGGCAAGTCATGTCACCTCGTAGCAATTCTAGGCTGCCGATTAGCTCGCATACATGGACGTAACGTTGTAAGTATTATCTATGTAAGAAAGATACGCGCCTCTTTGCCAGTACTATTACCCGATATCATGTTGTTATGTACTATACCGTAACGATATTGTTGTTTTACTCTTTGTTTGCAAGTTTTATAGATCTGTATCCCTAATCGCGTCTTACCGTTTTCAGATTTCAAAACTGAGTTTAAAGAGGCAAGAGTGCATTTATGTCTGGAAACAATGGGAGCAGCTCGTTTTGTATTATCTTGTAGTAGGGGAGAGAGTGTGGCAGATATGATACGCGATTTGGGATGGAAGTCATTACAGCAAAGACGTTTTTCGTCGCGGCGAGATCTATTTACGAAATTTCAGTCACCAACTTTCTCTTCCGACTGCGAAAATATTTTGTTGAGCCCAACCTACATAGGTAGGAATGATCATCAAAATAAAATAAGAGAAATCAGAGCTCGAACAGAAAGGTTTAGGTGTTCGTTTTTCCCGCGCGCTGTTCGGGAGTGGAATGGTAGAGAGATAGTATGATTGTGGTTCGACGAACCCTCTGCCAAGCACTTAAATGTGAATTGCAGAGTAGTCATGTAGATGTAGATGTAGATGTAGATGTAGAGCCATCAAATGTTTTCTGTGGAAAGACGACAGACACTCCACTTTACCTGCATTTTGACTAGTGTGATTTTCGGTGTCACATTCAGGGTACGACATCGAACTACTCTTATGAACAACGAGAGAATTCAGTTATTCACATCGATACACTGAGCAGAGCTGCGATCCTTCATTAATAGAACAATTTATGTGTAGGCAGCTTCTAGGTGTAGCCTATAATCTTATGTCAAAATTACTCAGGATAGATGAACCAGAATTGAGTACTTTTAAGTGAGAAAGTAAAAGTCGGAAATCAGTATTTCATTTTCTGTTGACGTTGAAAGGCAGTGGTTTTGGGAACGGGGGGCGTCTTTCACGTATCGCAGGATTGCTCAACGCTCGGGGTAAGTCAATGTTTGATCACATTCAGTCACCTTGGCCTCTTTCCGCTATAACGAAGTAACCTAAATTGGAACGATCACATAGATAATATTGTGGGTAGAGCAAACCGAAGTCTGCGATTGATTGGCAGAACACTTAGAAGGAGCAACAGGTCTACTAAAGAGAATGCTTACACCACGCTTGTCCGCCCTATTCTGGAGTATTACTGCGCGGTGTGGGATCCGCATCAGGCGGGACTGACGGATGACATTGAGAAAGTACAAAGAAGGGCAGCTCGTTTTGTATTATCGTGAAATAGGAGACATAGTGTCACAGCATGATACGTGAATTGGAGTGGCAATCATTAAAACAAAGGCGTTTTTCGTTGCGACGGGATCTTCCCATGAAATTTCAATCACCAGTTTTCTCCTCCGATTGCGAAAACATTCTGATGGCACCCACCTACATAGGGAGAAATGATCATCACGATAAAATAAGAGAAATCAGGGCTTGCACAGAAAAATTTAAGATGTCTTTTTTCCCGCGTGCCGTTCGAGAGTGGAACGGTAGAGAGACAGCTTGAAGGTTGTTCATTGAACGCTCTTCCAGGCACTCCATTGTGAATAGCAGAGTAATCACGTAGATGTAGATCTTTGCGAAACTGAGAAAATATAAGCCTAAAGGCGTCTTACCCTGAGGGGAGAGTTTTGAAGTGCTGCGGCCAATGAGTATCCTAGACGGCAGAATACAGTTCCATTCCCCCACGTTCTATTACTTGCTCGTCGCCCAGGGCAGCACGTTATAGAGAACAGGATTGCAGACGTTGCGTGAATATGAACGCACTCGACCAGCAAGCAACGGTATAAAAACTGTAGTAACTATCATGTGCCTGAGAACTGATAGGAATCGGGTTAGCTAAGGCTGTCCCGTTCCCGTATGTTTTCTTGTGTGCATATTTTACCTGCAGAACGCTGGATTCTTGTTCACATTTTACTTGATGCAGAACACATGGTTACCATAAATATTTCCCATGCCAGGAATTTGTAAACTCAAGTAACTTCCAAGTAACTATCTCCGCTCGCGACGAAATTTTCACGGGACCTGTAAAGTTATCTGTTTTGGGAATCTGAGATGATGTTCGGAAGGAATATGAGTTACTCTGTGTTTCTTCATTGCCATCTTTACGAAGTTGTATAACAGATCTGCTGGTCAGTTACTCTTCTTATGTACTACATTTAGATTTCGTGACTTCATTAACTCACACGTTTTCCTCGTATTATCAATATCAGTCATGTGTATTTGCCTCCATGTAAGAATTTTCATGTACTTTCATTGATGGTGTACCTCCTGCATTTGTGTTGGACTTGATTCAGGATTACATTGCACATGTATTCCCTGTTAGGATTTCTTCATTTACAAACGATATTCAGGAAACAACGTCGATCGACGCTCCTGCAGTTACTCTGAGATATCCAACAGCTGAGACTACGTGAATTCCGAACCACTGCATTCACTATTCAGACTAAATATTTATATGGTATTGAGCAAGGTAGACAACAGACAAGAGACATTTTTTCTTTCACAGATCGGACCTATAGCTTGCGAGTGATCACACCTGGAGGTTGAGTTGAATGTTGGTGACAGTTTCATTGATGTGATTGATTTAGTTGTGTTACTTACGAGTAACTTCTCCAGTTTCATTGCGATTTTTGTGAGCTTGACATCTATCATTAGTAAAACAGTGAAGTCGCTTTATTATATGGCCACATTCACTTTACGGGGATAAACTTCAGGACATAAAGTGTTTTCATCACTTTACATGACCACTCATAGCTAATCGAGGTAGGAGGGCGGCTTACAACATAAAGAACTTAAACCATATTGAGCAACATACGCTCATACGAGGCGTTCAGCGACAACTACAAGTCTTACTGCATGCAATACAACTGTACATATAAAAATTTGGTACCTATGTTTGGATACGTTGTTTACGACAGAGGTATATCTGCTAAACCATCAGCAGTCCCCACACAGTATTATTAGGAGTGTGCTTTTCACTGTAAAGTTAACGCGTGCTTATAGATGGGTCTTCTCCCACACCATTTCCTCACATTCTACTCTCCAAAGAACTCTTCGTGTAATGCCTTGGCCAGCGCTCTCACAGTTTCTCTCAAGTTTCTACCCATGACGATGAATATCTTCCGGTTAAGGAGGTGCCTACCGTGAAAGTTTTCGCTGTGCTGTCCTGGTATTACATCCTGGGGCGCTATACACTAAACGCAAGTGTGTAATTTACTGCCTCGAGAAATGCTGCACCTTGCACAATCATTCAAAACCTGTAAACAGTGGTAATTCCCACGGCGAACAAATCACAGGCGCCTGTGTGTTGTTTTCCAAGCTTCCACCAGCAATGTGACTCTGGAAGACAGTTGTCTCTCATGAAATAGCCGGGTGCGTTACGTTCACTTCTCGTCCAGAACGTCGTACCACCTGAAATCTTCATTGGTTCATTGTTCCGAAATAGCCAGTTTGGGATCCTGTCCGGTCAATATACTTTGATCCCGAAGAGTTGGGACACCAAACAAAGGATTCTTCAGGAGGAATAGTGAACATTTTAGGGAGTGTTGTCCAGAGTGTCCAGGACAGAAGAAAGAGGTGGAATCTGCCGCTTACCTGGACGCAATGGAATCGTGCAAGCCGACTAAGAGCAAAAGCAGCCTGCCACGAAAACACCATACATCGTTCTAACGACCTGCTACATTCCTTCCCTCCTCCCCTCCACCCCCCCCCCCCCAACACCCCATTCGGGTGTAACAGAGTTGGTGGAAGTGGCCAACAAGAAGCTGCAATCGGTCAAATGAACCATTCGACTAAGGCAAACTTCCTTTCGAATTCAAAGAACGGACAGAGCTCTCCACAATCGCCTTCCTATTTGATATGCCCAACGACACATGCTTATCTCTTGCAGCACGAATATCCACAGGAGTGCAGTTTATGTGATGTAACACTCACGGCGCATCATGTTTTAAGGTCGTGTGTTTTGTTTGCTGTCAAGAGGAAAGGCTTTGGTCTATCAATAGACTTACCTTCAATTTTAGGCGATAGTGAGACATTAGCAATAAAACTGTTAACATTTTTAAGGCGTCAGAACTTCAGTCCAATTTAACAGGACGGAGATTTTTACACGTTTTTTGAGTGACTGGTTCATCCTATTAACTACGCGAGGCACTGGAGGCACATTTTCAGAAACGCTTCTCGACAGATGCGTCGTGTGGCGTGACAGACAGTCAGCTGACTGGCCTGTTGTGTTACTGCACTATTTTATGGACCATTGTTATATACACTTTCTTTGGAACGAGCTTACTGCGTTACTGGCAGACGTTCCTTTGGCTTCAAGGTTGGATACGTTCTTCCAGCATGACAGGGCCTTCTGCTGTTGTAATCCTTTAGCACAAAGTGTCACTGATTCAGTAGCGAGCCAGGGTGTGAATCGGACATTCAAGAAAGCTACAATCCCCCTTGAAAATGTCCTCCGCAGGTGGGGACGAAACGTCGAGTGCCGGAAGGTGTGACCGAGCGGCTCTAGGCGCTTCAGCCTGGAACCGCGCGACCGCTACGGTCGCAGGTTCGAATCCTGCCTCGGGCATGGATGTGTGTGATGTCCTTAGGTTAGTTAGGTTTAAGTAGTCTAAGTTCTAGGGGACTGATGACCTCAGATTTAAGGCCCATAGTGCTCAGAACCATTTGAGCCATTTTGAAACGTCGAGTTTTAAAGTGAAATCCGTTCGACCACAGCATAATAGCCCGGAATATTTTATTAATTGTAGTCCTTTGTCTGTTAAGCACTTGCGCGTTACGATGACGTGGCTCTGGCGTAGTGAAATGAGGTAAGTCCACGTACAGTTGCTCGCCTCTGTATCTCTTACAGTGATACAGAGCTTGCTTCGGCATATGCTATCCCTCGCATTCGGGAGGACGGCTGTTCAAACCCGCGTCCGGGCATCCCGATTTAGGTCTTCCGTGACTTTCCTAAATCGCTTCAGGGATATGCAAGGGTGGTTCCATTGAAAGGGCACGGACGACTTCCTTCCCCATCCTTCCCTAATTCAATGGGACCGATGACCTCGCTATATGGTACCTTCCCCCAAATTAATCAACCAACCAACCAACGCTGTCCGTGTGAAACTGTGAGAACGTTTCCGGAAAGTCTGCTAATCGTGCGAGCCGAGATGTGGGTACTAGCCTGGTACTGGACCAGCCGCGCGTGGGAAACGACTTAAAGAACTTGCCCCCCTTCTAACAGCCGTTAGAATGGAAGGTTCCAATGATTGGAAAAGAGCACAGGTGGTTCCAGTTTTCAAGAAGGGTCGTCGAGCAGATACGCAAAACTATAGGCCTATATCTGTGAGATCGATCTGTTGTAGAGTTTTAGAACATGTCGTTTCTGGAAACCCGGAATCTACTCTGTAGGAATCAACATGGATTCCGGAAACAGCGATCGTGTGAGACCCAACTGGCTTTATTTGTTCATGAGACCCAGATATTATTAGATACAGGCTCCCAGGTAGATGCCATTTTCCTTGTCTTCCGGAAGGCGTTCGATACAGTTCCGCACCTTTCCCTGATAAACAAAGTAAGAGCTCAAATGGTTCAAATGGCTCTGAGCACTATGCGACTTAACTTCTGAGGTCATCAGTCGCCCAGAACTTAGAACTACTTAAACCTAACTAACCTAAGGACATCACACACATCCATGCCCGAGGCAGGATTCGAACCTGCGACCGTAGCGGTCACGCGGTTCCAGACTGAAGCGTCTAAACCGCACGGCCACACCGGCCGGCAAAGTAAGAGCCTACGGAATATCAGACCAGGTGTGTGGCTGGATTGAAGGGTTTTTAGCAAACAGAACACAGCATAACATCTTGGGTTGTCGGGTGTTCTGCCGGATATCAGCGTTGTACTTGCACGATGTTTCGGTCACGTAGCTCGTGGCCTTCATCAGGTGCGACCTGAGACTGTCGCACCTGATGAAGGCCACGAGCTACGTGACAGAAATATCGTGCAAGTACGACGCTGATATCCGGCAGAACACCCGACAACCCAAGATGTCATTAGATCGCCGGGAAAGCCTGAAGAGTTACAGAACACAGCATGTTGTTCTCAATGGAGAGACGTCTACAGACGTTAACGTAACCTCTGGCGTGCCACAGGGGAGTGTTATGGGACCATTGCTTTGTACAATATATATAAATGACCTAGTAGATAGTGTCGGAAGTTCCATGCGGCTTTTCGCGGATGATGCTGTAGTATACAGAGAAGTTGCAGCATTAGAAAATTGCAGCGAAATGCAGGAAGATCTGCAGCGGATAGGCACTTGGTGCAGGGAGTTGCAACTGACCCTTAACATAGACAAATGTAATGTATTGCGAATACATAGAAAGAAGGATCCTTTATTGTAGCCGGCCGTGGTGGCCAAGCGGTTCTAGGCGCTACAGTCTGGAACCGCGCGACCGCTACGGTCGCAGGTTCGAATCCTGCCTCGGGCATGGAAATGTGTGATGTCCTTAGGTTAGTTAGGTTTAAGTAGTTCTAAGTTATAGGGAACTGATGACCTCAGAAGTTAAGTCCCATAGTGCTCAGAGCCATTTGAACCATTTGAACCTTTATTGTATGATTATATGATAGGGGAACAAACACTGGTAGCAGTTACTGCTGTAAAATATCTGGGAGTATGCATACGGAACGATTTGAAGTGGAATGACAATATAAAACTAATTGTTGGTAAGGCGGGTGCCAGGTTGAGATTCATTTGGAGAGTCCTTAGAAAATGTAGTCCATCAACAAAGGAGGTGGCTTACAAAACACTCATTCGACCTTTACTTGAGTATTGCTCATCAGTTTGGGATCCGTAGCAGGTCGGGTTGACAGAGGAGATAGAGAAGATCCAAAAAAGAGCGGAGCGTTTCGTCACAGGGTTATTTGGTAAGCGTGATAGCGTTATGGATATGTTTAGCAACCTGAAGTGGCAGATTCTGCAAGATAGGCGCTCTGCATCGCGGTGTAGCTTGCTGTCCAGGTTTCGAGAGGGTGCGTTTCTGGATGAGATATCGAATATATTGCTTCCCCGTACTTATACCTCCCGAGGAGGTCACGAATGTGAAATTAGAGAGATTCGAGCGCGCACGGAGGCATTCCGGCAGTCGTTCTTGCCGCGAACCGTACGCGACTGGAACAGGAAAGGGACGTAATGACAGTGGCACGTAATGTGCCCTCCTGCACACACCGTTGGGTGGCTTGCGGAGTATAAATGTAGATGTAAAGCCTACATGCACGCAGGCTGGCACACATGAGCTCGTCGTTAATTCGCTAGGTGGATTCGATCTGGTTGTCGGAGAATCTCACCGAATCCCAGAAGCGGCGTACTAACACAGGCGGCTATCCGAGTGTATGTCGAAAAGTAGCTATCTTGGGAGGATAAATTAACTTTTGATTCTAGAATGTGCACGTTGGATGCGCTGTTCTCCTTTTCTGGCATTGAAGCTGTCAGTGCTGTTACCGGAAGAAAATTGACTGGTAGAAGGAAATCTCCGCTGACCGTCGTTGCGAGCACTATTATCAGGGGAAATTTTTGCTTCGTGGACCGACCCTACAGCTTGCAGAAGAGCGTCAGAATATAAAGTGCTGAAAAAATTCGCACCAGTCGAAACGCGCCGACACCGGCGATGTGGTGAAGTGGAGAGGACTATGACGGAGCGTGACATCGCTAATTCCGTCATTGCCTGCACTCTCTGCCGGATGGACCGCCGAGGTACTCACACACAAATTCGAGGAGAGCGCCGCCGCGGCAGAGGTAAGAGCCCGGCGCACACGCGATATGTAATTCCCGCCGCATTTTGTTTTTCGTGCGCGGCTGCCGCTGCCGACCGGCCGAGAGCAACGAAGCGGCGGCGGCGGCGGCGGCTTATCCATTAAAGCGCCGTCTCACGACCGCCATAAAACACCCCCGCCGCACCCCCACCCCGCTGGCGGAACACTCTCTCAATTAATTGCAGTCGAAAATTCTTTGTTGCCGCTGTGCCGGATTTATTGCCGGCAGCGCAGCGCCTACGCAGGTGTCTACTTCTGCTCCCCTGAGGTGCAAAAGTCCTCCCGCGGAGAAAACGTGAGCCGCTACGGACCACAGAAAGCGCTCTCTCTCTCTCTCTCTCTCTCTCTCTCTCTCTCTCTTTCTCTGTCTTCTTCTCACAGTACTCGTCTTTTTCGAAGCGAAACGAAAGGAAGCGTGTATCGTGCAGTAAGTTTCGTAAGTTTCGTGTCACTTGCGAAATACGGCGATCGCTTTAGCACTCGAGTCCGAATACGAGGCGTGTTTTTTTAAGTAAGTACCGTTTTGAAATTAAAAACAGACATGCTAAGATATCTCAATAATTTTATTCTTACATGAAAGCCAGAGCTAGATCAGAAATGTAAGGACAATGGTATGAAGATTAGCATCTCGAAAACGAAAGTAATGTCAGTGGGAAAGAAATATAAACGGATTGAGTGCCAAATAGGAGGAACAAAGTTAGAACAGGTGGACGGTTTCAAGTACTTAGGATGCATATTCTCACAGGATGGCAACATAGTGAAAGTACTGGAAGCGAGGTGTAGCAAAGCTAATGCAGTGAGCGCTCAGCTACGATCTACTCTCTTCTGCAAGAAGGAAGTCAGTACCAAGACTAAGTTATCTGTGCACCGTTCAATCTTTCGACCAACTTTGTTGTATGGGAGCGAAAGCTGGGTGGATTCAGGTTACCTTATCAATAAGGTTGAGGTTACGGATATGAAAGTAGCTAGGATGATTGCAGGTACTAGTAGATGGGAACAATGGCAGGAGGGTGTCCACAATGAGGAAATCATAGAAAAACTGCGAATGAACTCTATAGATGTAGCAGTCAGGGCGAACAGGCTTAGATGGTGGGGTCATGTTACACGCATGGGAGAAGCAAGGTTACCCAAGAGACTCATGGATTCAGCAGTAGAGGGTAGGAGGAGTCGGGGCAGACCGAGGAGAAGGTACCTGGATTCGGTTAAGAATGATTACGAAGTAATAGGTTCAACATCAGAAGAGGCACCAATGTTAGCACTGAATAGGGGATCATGGAGGAACTGTATAAGGGGGGCTATGATCCAGACTGAACGCTGAAAGGCATAATCAGTCTTAAATGATGATGATGATGATGATGATGATGAAAGCCTGTACCTTAATCTACTTTTCTACATAATTTCCGTCAATATTGAGGCACTTCTCATAACGTTGTACCAGTTTTGAATACCCTCCTCATAGAAGTCTGCCGCCTGGCTTGTTAACCACTGCATCACCACTGTTTTGACTTCGTCATCGTCTTGAAGACGCTGACCGCCCAGGTATTTCTTCAAGTGCAGGAATAGATGGTAGTCACTGGGCGCAAGATCGGGGCTGTACGGAGGATGATCTAGAGTTTCCCATCGGAAAGATGTGATGAGCTCTTTGGTCTGATTAGCCACATACGGACGGGCATTGTCTTGTAGCAAAACGATGCCCTTGCTCAACTTCCATGGACTGTTGCTTTGATTCTGGTGTGACGTAGGCCACCCATGTTTCATCGCCCGTAACAATCTCTCTCTCTCTTTCTCTCTCTCTCTCTGTCTCTCTGTTTTCCTCTCACAGTACTCGTCTTTTTCGAAACGAAATGAAAGGAAGCGTGTATCGTGCAGTAAGTTTCGTAAGTTTCATGCCACTTGCAAAATACGGCGATCGCTTTAGCAGTCGAGTCCGAAATACGAGGCGTGTTTCTTTAAGTAAGTACCGTTTTGAAATTAAAAACAGACGTGCTAAGATATCTCAATAATTTTATTTTTACATGAAAGCCTGTACCTTAATCTACTTTTCTACATAATTTCCGTCAATATTGAGGCACTTCTCATAACGTTGTACCAGTTTTTGAATACCCTCCTCACAGAAGTCCGCCGCCTTACTTGTTAACCATTGCATCACCACTGTTTTGACTTCGTCATCGTCTTGAAGACGCTGACCGCCCAGGTGTTTCTTCAAGTGCAGGAACAGATGGTAGTCACTGGGCGCAAGATCGGGGCTGTACGGAGGATGATCTAGAGTTTCCCATCGGAAAGATGTGATGAGATCTTTGGTCTGATTCGCCACATGCGGACGGGCATTGTCTTGTAGCAAAACGATGCCCTTGCTCAAGTTCCATGGACTGTTGCTTTGATTCTGGTGTGACGTAGGCCACCCATGTTTCACCGCCCGTAACAATTTGGCTTAAGAAATCATCACCGTCGTTGTGGTACCGCTCAAGGGAAGTCAATGCACTGTCTAAACGTTTGGTTTTGTGCACATCCGTCAACATTTTCGGTACCCAACGTGCGCACAATTTTCGGTAATTCAAGTGCTCGGTCACAATGCCATACAAAACACTACGACAAACATTAGGAAAGTCATCCCGTAAGGAGGAAATCGTAAAGCGTCTCTTTTTTCTCACCTTATTGTCCGCTTCCTGCACCAAACTTCCATTAACGACCGAAGGACGCCCACTCAGTTGTTCATCATGCATGTCATGCATGTTTGTGCGGCCATCTTTAAATGCTCTCTCCCACTTTCTTACCATTCCATCACTCATAATGTTTTCTCCGTAAACTGCATAGATCTCACAACGAATATCGATCGCTTTTAGGCCTTTAGCACTAAGAAATCTTAGAACAGCCCGTACTTCACAGTCGGCGGGACTCACGATTATCGGAGGCATTTTAAACGCTCAGTACACAACGGAAACAAGGAAGAATCAGACTGTAACGGCGTCAGTGCGTAGATTAAGGTTGTAATATTGTTACTTTAATGTGGTATGCTGGAATGTAATATTGTTACTTTAATTTGGTATGCTGAAATCGGTGCTAATTGACAATGAAAGTGGGTTAAAAGCCGTGATCTGTCTGGGGACGTTAACCGTGGATTACTGGGCAACTGTTTCATCAGATATTTAGTCTAGGTTTACCAAGCAGACTAACATTAATGATCATCTTTTAGTAGTCATACAAAACCGGTAAAATATATATATATAAAAAGGAGAATTTAAATAAAAAGAAAGAAATCAGTTTATATTTGGAAATTTATTATAAGATTGTTCATTGAAATTCCAGCATCTTATACGTGAGTTATAACTGAGCTGGTGCCTTATTTACGATTGAAAAGAATGTGAGATTGTAATCTTACGGAACACATAAAATATGGAGCCAAGATTTGGAAAACTGCATACAACACTCCATTCATAAAATAACACACGAAGAACATTGAAACATAAGCAAGAAGAAATTAACCACAACCAACAGATTCAGTTTTTACCCAAAGAAATTACGTTCATACCACAATCCTGTCCGTCATGTAATTACCACACACTGGTATACTAAATTCATATTAACTCTTTGTGAAGTCTTCGCAAAAAGAATAGCTGAGGGCTACTTTGATGATTACACCACATGCTCCACGTGGTCAACTTGGTTTACACAAAGCGTACAACTCCACAATAATTTTCATAATTAAAATACATTAGATCGAAAAGCAATTGACAAAAGAAAAACCTTGAACTGGTTACTAACGTCTTACTATTAACCTGATGGGTCAAACCGTTATATAAGCACGTGGTACTGGTCTCGCAAAGTACACCCCACGTGGGTTGAACATAAAGAAAAGCATAAAGAAAAGTTGCTATATTAAAAAAAATATTCTCAAGATGAGACGTTATAATCTCACGAGCATTCGCATTTAAGATTGATGAACTTAGTTAGAGTTACTGATCAACACGTGGTTCCACTTTACTCACAAAGTAGTAACAAAGCAACTACCGCAAAATAATCTGAATTTAACACGAGAATTACACTCCGCTGCACTTTAAGATAGCATTAGATATTTTAGAGCTAAACCTGAAATCAAGGTGATTAAATTTTCAGTTAGGCTGAACTTAAGAAATCCATTGTCCTACGGACTTAACAGACACGCGCTTAGCCGGAGATCTTACCACTTCAGACGCTCGCCACGGCCACACTGCAACTGCCTACTGCCGAGCATGCTTCCTGGGGATGGCTCACAAAGACCAACGGAAGTGGCCAGAGGGGCAGCTTCCTATACCAACATGACAACGGACGGACAGGACCATCCTAAGGATAGAAACCTCTTTGCTTTTAGGAAGCGTAGCTACCTGTTCCGACGTTGGTCCTACTGTTCTCTAGCAGACAGCCTTGTCTGCTACCCTCAAGCATGCAACTAGAAATACATATGCTCATTCATCCTCTCACACAAAAGGGAAGGGGGATGACAGTATCTTATCATATACAGTATATAAAAGAAAGCGGATGTAGGTTCCGTATGAGACTGTGTGACATGAATTACATATAAGAATTACATATAAACTGTGCTTTAAAGTGTAGTAGTGTGACAGATCGTTCTTGTTTATGTGTAAAAGTAACACGTTCCACTGCTCAGTCTCCTCCCAGATAGTCAGAAACGCCACAGTACATTTAGAAGAGGAATTTATTCCATAAATGGCAACAGATTTAAGAAATTAAACATGAAAGGAATCCAACAGAGACCTTTCATAACCCCAACGCTCCGGGAAAAGACTGTGCAGGGAATTTTCTGGCCATGCTAGGACATTCCCAAGCAGGCTTCTCACACCCTACTTAAACCAAAAGTGTAAAAGAAAAGGCAAAAGGACACCAGCTACTTGCTAAAACACAATAATTTCAACACATCTTTAGAATCTACCAATTTCAAACAGAAAAAAAAAGAACACAATCTGTGACTCCTATTTAAAAGGTAGTGTAGACCTAATTCGGTCAGCAAGTAAAAACAATGGTTCCTGTGTCATTAATATGGAAACAATTTCTGGTTGTTACCCTTATGGAGTTCACCAGTATTTGTTCATTGCAAGAGCCAACTGATCACAGGAGAATTTATTACTGTTTATTAACAAGCAAAATTTATGAAAATAGCATAGGTGCCACAGCAATTAAAAAAAGAACATCAAATAACATCGGTATTAAAAAGCAGAACATAACAATGCACAATCTGCAAAAGCAACAAAATGATAAGAGAAAAAAACATGTTTTACAAAGTGGTTATCGCAAAAAAATTCTATATCGTATAAAACTAATAATTTGTAGAATTAAAATAACTATGTGGCACTCATTTAATCACTCTACTATATTTCAATTAGCTAGCAAACAATGAGCACTGTGTCATTATACTGAAACTACAATAATTATGTGATTGCTACTCTTAAGGGGTTCCTCACAGTAAATATGCCCCATGCAAAGGCTAATCGATCACAGTTCAATGAGAATAAAAAGCTATCTGACTGATAAACGAAGCAATGCCACAGCAATGAATTTACGAAACAAAATATCACAAATCTAATACATCACACAAAAATAAACATTGATAAATAAAACAGTACAATAGTCAACATCTAAAACAAAAAAAACCTATAAATAAAACACCTGCAAAATACAAGAGTCAGAGTCTAAAAAAGATAAATAGAACACCTGCAAAATACAAGAGTCAGTCTAATAAACACCAATAAATCGAACTCCTGCAAAACACACGAGTCAGAGTTTCTCTGACAGAAACACACATATATGCACTGGACTAAGAACCGTATAATCACTGTTCACTGACACACTCAGTACTTCCACTGTTCCGAGGCACAATATGGGGGAAAGAGGGGGGGTTCGTCGCCGCAGCTGTCAGTAGGGATTTTTTTTGTCCATCTGTTGCGTGCGATCCCGCCGTCTCTGCCCTCTCATGAAGTTTCTCCCGTGTCACGTCATCTCGATTTGGTTCCATGTTAGTGTTGTCAAATTCGTGCGGTATCCTCGTTTGACACGCCAGGTTGATATTCCTGGGCAAGGATGACACTTAATGGCTCTTCTTTTGTGCCACCCTTAGCGACCAGAGAACATCGAACCGTGATTTACTGTCGCTTGACAGTGGGCATCCGTCAGGAGATGTTGATAGGCGTCATTGAAGTCTGCCAGTTACTCTGGACAGTATGTGTCAAAAGGCTCCACGCCCTTTGTGCTGTTACATTCTTGGGTTATCCTCAATTGGCTCGCCGGTTTGATATTCCTGGGCAAGGATGACACTTAATGGCTCTTCTTTTGTGCCACCCTTAGCGACCAGAGAACATCGAACCATGATTTACTGTCGCTTGACAGTAGGCATCCATCAGGAAATGTCGATAGGCGTCGTTGACGTCTGCAAGTTTCTCTGGGCAGTACCTGTCAAAAGGCTCCACGCCCCTTGTGTTGTTTCACCGCGGCCGTCTCGTCACGGTCGCGTGCGTGTGGTGCGTTGCCAGCAGATGGTTTTCCGCGCGGTGGACCGCTCGCCCATCTCAGGTCATCGCCTCGAGGAAGGGTCGCCCGGGGCGGCCGCCCATTAGCTCCAGGTACAAGGGAAAGTGTTTGCCGCTTACTCTCCTTTTGTTGTCGGCCGCGCTCCCAAAGTGGCCCGGATGACAGCGTGTCCCGCTGGGAAACCCGCCAGTTTACAACTAGTCCGGCTGCTCCCGCTGTCTCTTAAGAGTTTTGCCGGTTCGCTTTCACGTTCTCAACTGCATTCACAGAAATTATTCATCATCCTTATGTGATTACACAATGTCATACATAATACCACTTAGTATTGTCTTTCACAATTTTTAAGAACAAAGTGAGACTTAATTTTTTTTTTAAATTAAAAATTAGATGAATCGATAATATAAAATAAAGTTTAAATGACTTGACAATGTAAAAAAAAAATAAAAGTGAAATGACTTTACAATGTAAAAAAATAAAAGTTAAATAAACTGACAATATAATATTTAAATCCACATCACTAATGTGGTTCACTTACGTTTTAATAAATCAAATGCTACTTATTAATTCACTAAAATGAATAGGATTATGCCTTGTGCAAGTATAGGTCAGGACAGCATAGGGTTCACATGTTATTTACACACACATACATGCACACCTGTTGTCTATTCTACAAACTAACTACCCATAAACATGCATTACTCAATATTCTACTTCTATCCACTACTAGTTAACCCAATAAGCTACTTCAATGCTATTTCAACACCGTGTATATACCACTACAACATTGTTCTAATTCGTCCTCTTCTTGACGCTCGTGGCATACGTCTTGTCACATGATAAATATGGAGAACTTTCCTTAAACATACACATTAAAAAGAACAATGGTTATTTACACGCCAAAACATTTATACCAGTTCGCACACCTGAAAAGAGACTCGCAATTATACATTTATCACACTCATATATTCACACATAAAACAAGAAGAAAATTTCACCTAAAATTACGTTATCACAACAATTAATCACGCAGATGACTCTGAGAAGGTTAAAAATATTTGTATTATACAGGTTATATTACATTTTCTTACCCATTTTGCTGCGATTTCGTTCCTTCTTTACGTTACCTTTCGCTTCCAAATCAGTTATTTCGCCTGTGGTGGTTATTCTGGATTCATTTCTCATGAATGGCAAAATTGTGGTCACCTCTATTCTGTAAAACAGTATCATCTTAACATATTGAACTTACAACAGACACAAAAGATCCGAATCCTCCTGTAGTTTAAATGACAAATGTTTTGCTTTATCCTTATTACCTTAAACCAAGCTTTCCTTCGTTCCCATAATCAAAATTATTTAATCATCCTCTACCTTCAAGAGGGAAATTTCCTCAGTACAAATCATATAGGCTGCAGTGCATCCCGCACCAGCGAAAACAGTAAGCTGTAATGCTCACAGCATCAGCAAAACACATAAACGTCGCTTTTCCAGGACAAGTATTAACGCAGAATAATTTTTTTTTTTTTTTTTTTTTTTTTTTTTTTTTTAGGCTTTGGCTCAACATCAATCAAGACTACAAAAAGGATCCATATTTCCGTTCCATTCTCCATTTCCTGAAAAGCTGCTCGTATTTGACTACCACAATAATATTTCAGAGCCACGTAAATTACACAAACCACAATTCTTCTTTCACCTTGAAGGGAATCAATGTACTTACGAAATCCACAGACAGCACTTTACGTACTCAGCTATAAAGAACAAAAAAGACATATATCATCAATATTAACATATCATCGCATATTGGAAGCCAATGGTTCAACAATCGTATTATCGCATCCTGTTTTCAAGATTCCAAACTTACTCATTCCTTTCTCAGAGTTCTCCTATCTTAAAATATTCATACAGCACGCATACTATAGTAAGAGATCCTCATTTATACTGACAGATATAGAATAGTAATAGATAGATAGTAGCACTGAAAGCAGAAAATCGGAAACAAGGCTACTAACAGCTGGGGACCTGGGTTTGCCAGACCCATAATACCCACAGATCGGATATTCCCCTGAGTTTATGCGCTAATTCAGCAACGATCTTGCTTTCCTCAGGAGCGACTCTTTTCAATTTACACACAAAAAAACATAAACAGCATTTTCCTCGTTCACGAAGAAACCTTTTATCTTCACGTTTGAATCAAGCTAAATCCTAATTGCACAAGGAGAGAAAAAAATTAAAACATCACTTCAATACATCACACAGAAACATCTTTATCATTAATTTTTACCAACATATTATTCAAAATGCATTCGTCACAAATTTAAACTAATCAATTCTTTCTCCTCACCGTCCTCTCTACTTCTCACTGTCCTTTCTAGTCATTTGCCATGTCGCTCATTTGTTCCGATTGGGCGCCTTCTGCGCTGATCGTTTGTCATTGCCGGTTTCGTTCATTTCCATTTGCTGGATTATGTCTAGGGTTAGCCGGCCGAATTTCCACATCATGAGGTGCTCCGCCTACAGTCCTATTCCCACCGTATTCATCATAGTGTCGATTCTGGTTGCCGTACCTGTAGCGTTCACGATCCTGTCCACGTCCTCGATCATTTCTGTTGTTCCACCTGTGTTTGCGACTGTTACCCCAGTTTCTATACGGCCTGTCCCGATTATTGTTCCGTTCGCGTCGCGACGACCAGTCACGCCGTTGATTAGTACTACGGCCACGACTGCGATCGCGCTGCTGTGCCCCGTAATAACTTTGTGCCTGATTAGGCGGGCATTCTGCTGTATTATATTCCAAATCTTGGAGAAGTGTTTTAAACGTTTCCACGTCCTCTTTGCATCGTCCCGCAAGAATGACGTGACGCAAGTGCATCGGCAATTTGGTGATGCATATCCTAATTAGTTCCGCAGGCCCGTATGGGTCGTATAAAAATTGATTTGCCTGCAGCATGTGGTCGAATAGACGTGCAGGGCTGCCGAAACCAGACTGGTTCAAATTTGGCAGCATAATTATGCCATGTTTGACCCTATCTTGTACCGCTTCCGACCAATAGGCGGACAGAAAGGCTTGTCGAAACTCCCGAGTGGAGTTGCAGTGACGCGCTGCCGACCTCATGCGAATCGCCGGTTCGCCTTCCAAATAGCCACACATATATTCTATCTTATGTGAACTTGCCCAGTCGGGAGGAAGACAGAACTCAAATTGCTCGAGCCATGCTCGTGGATGTATTCCTTTTTGCGAATTTCGGAATATCTCAAACTTTCTCACCGTAAGGAAATGTTTGAAATCAAATCCCCGCATTTCCTCCTGGCGAGGCCCTTGAATGTTTCTATTATTCTCATGTCTGCCCCTCAAATTACATTCTTCCCTGTCGTCAAAATCTCCCTCATGGCCGGAGTCCCTCTCTGCACTGTTCGTACGGCTATTTTTAATGCTATTGACGAGTTCGGAATCACACGCCATGCGGTTTTCCAGATGCGTCACGCGTTCTTGCAATTCGCCTGTTACAGCTCTGTTTTGCCTGTTCACTTCGAACTGTCCCTTCTGAAATCTCAAAAGAGAACGCACTTCTTCGGTCTCTGCGGCCGCTACCGGTGTAGTATTGTTCTCGCTTTCCGTCAGCTTCATCTTGCCTACAATGTCCGCTAATGCCGCAATCTTATCATCAATTTGTCTCTTGTCCTCCGCCCCAGTCTGCTTCAATTGTTCTATTTGCTGTTCCAACGCGTGGATCGCTAAACTGTTGTCCGCTATTGTGTTTCTAACGGACGTGGGACAATGCATTTCCGCCTCTTGGACACTCGAGAGTACCTGCTGGTGCTCCCTTTGGCATTCTTCCCTCAGCTCTAGGAAATTCCTAAGCAGCCGTTCTTCGCTTTCTTTAGATTCGGCATCGCCCCTCCGCTTGCTCTGTTCTAAGGCTTGCAGACGATCATCGATTTGTTCAAATGTACGGCCTAATTCTTTCATAATATCACTTTTTATCTCACTTGCCAGAATGTTTATTCTTTGTGAGATATCATCGGACACTCTCTGCATCGACTTTATTTGTCTGCTGGATTAGTTTTTCGTCTATTTGTTCCCCTAGATCCCGGATCGATTTTTCGGATGATTATTTTTGTTCTCGGAACGATTTTTCAAATGATTCTTTATTTTGTTGCAATAAGGCTTTCATGAGTTCTGCCAAATCAATTTGGTTAGTTGGAGGCAAATTAATTTGTGGTTCTGATGTGAGCCCGTTCGTCCTGTCTTGCATTTCGTCTGAAGTATTCCCCATTGCATTTTCGGAACCGCCCGACGCGTTAACATTCGAAATTAAATTATCCCCTTGGTCCATGTTGGTTAGGTTGTCGGACCGCTTACTTTTAGTTTGGTTACGTGTCTGCATTAGTGCAATTTATAACCGGTATGCGACACACTAATCAAAATAAATGTGTCCCACAAAAATTACGACAGTCACACGAAAGATACCCAACCTAGTACGCACTTTTTCACACGCAAAACAAATTTTTATCTTAGATCGAAACAGTGGAATTTACAAGCGAGAAATACCAAATTAAAGTAACAATATTACATTCCAGCATACCACATTAAAGTAACAATATTACACATTAGAGTTACTGATCAACACGTGGTTCCACTTTACTCACAAAGTAGTAACAAAGCAACTACCGCAAAATAATCTGAATTTAACACGAGAATTACACTCCGCTGCACTTTAAGATAGCATTAGATATTTTAGAGCTAAACCTGAAATCAAGGTGATTAAATTTTCAGTTAGGCTGAACTTAAGAAATCCATTGTCCTACGGACTTAACAGACACGCGCTTAGCCGGAGATCTTACCACTTCAGACGCTCGCCACGGCCACACTGCAACTGCCTACTGCCGAGCATGCTTCCTGGGGATGGCTCACAAAGACCAACGGAAGTGGCCAGAGGGGCAGCTTCCTATACCAACATGACAACGGACGGACAGGACCATCCTAAGGATAGAAACCTCTTTGCTTTTAGGAAGCGTAGCTACCTGTTCCGACGTTGGTCCTACTGTTCTCTAGCAGACAGCCTTGTCTGCTACCCTCAAGCATGCAACTAGAAATACATATGCTCATTCATCCTCTCACACAAAAGGGAAGGGGGATGACAGTATCTTATCATATACAGTATATAAAAGAAAGCGGATGTAGGTTCCGTATGAGACTGTGTGACATGAATTACATATAAGAATTACATATAAACTGTGCTTTAAAGTGTAGTAGTGTGACAGATCGTTCTTGTTTATGTGTAAAAGTAACACGTTCCACTGCTCAGTCTCCTCCCAGATAGTCAGAAACGCCACAGTACATTTAGAAGAGGAATTTATTCCATAAATGGCAACAGATTTAAGAAATTAAACATGAAAGGAATCCAACAGAGACCTTTCAAGGTACAGGCTTTCATGTAAAAAGAAAAATTATTGCGAAATCTTAGCACGTCTTTTTTTAATTTCAAAACGGTACTTACTTAAAAAACACGCCTCATACGTTTACAAACCAAGATAGGTCATAAATGTTACGTAAACAAATGTGCGGAGACGTATACCAGCTATCGGCAAAAAGATTTTACTTTCCTGGGTATTTACACATAAAACGGGATTTTTTATTGAGGTTTCGTGAATACTGAAATTTTTACTCTTGAGTTACTATAAAATGTATTGATCTAAGGTGTATCACCGAGCAAGGTGGCGCGCTGGACTCCCACTCGGGAGGACGACGGCTCAAATCCACGTCCGGCCATCATGATTGAGGTTTTCCGTGATTTCCCTAAATCGCTTGAGGTAAAGCCGGGATGGTTCCTTTGTAAGGTCACGGCCGACTTCCTTCCCCATTCTTCCCTAATCTTATGGGACCGATGACCTCGCTGTTCGGTCCCCTCCCCCAAAATCAACCAACCAATCAAGATATAACTTATGACCGCTGTCTCTACCAGCGCGGCTCAATCAGTACGCTTGACATCAATCGTGTGTTGTTAGACGTGTGCATTCCGCCCAGTCAATGCCGCAGTGTACTTTTAGCGGCACATGAATGTTGGACTCTGGTGAATCACACGCTTCTCGAGCAAGCAGACTGTCCTGCTGAATGCAATGAATTCGCAGCGTCGCAGGTGAATGGAAGGGCCTCCCTAGATAGTAGAATCATCATAGATTCGATTCTGTTTACACGGAAAAATTGAAAGTGCCCATCTGGTGGACCGCATACGGGAGGACGACGGTTCAAACCCAGGTACAGCCTATTTCCTTCCTTATCCTTCCCTAATCCGAGCTTCGGCTCTGTCTCTAATGACCTCGTTGCCGACAGGACGTTAAACACCAATTTCCTCCTCCTCCACGTCTGGTGCTTTCCAATAAACTTTGCACTGTGTAGTACATGGCACATCCAATTCTAAATGGATATGTCAGTTCTTCCTTTACTCCTTTTTTTGCCTGCGGTACTGTGCAACACCATCATTTACACGTCGACTATCCAGCCTACTCACGGTGTGAATGCGGAACCATATAATTTACCATATTAACAGGATCTTCCGTCGGTTCTTGGTAGAACAACATTATAATAATAAATGAAAAGCACCAGTTTGCTTTTGTTCTACAATATTATTTTTATTGCTAACTTGTTTTCGGCTTACAAGGCCATCTTCAGACATTTACTGAGTATTATCACCAAAGAAGTTAAATGTTAGCAGACAACATTGGAAGAGAAGTAACACATCTAGAGTGAAGTAGAAACATACAGTGAGTAACATCTTTGCAATGAAATAGTAAAAACTGAACAGTACATAAATAACAATGGAGTTGACAGGAAAACCTTTAGCACAAAATAGGAATAGCATGCCTACATAACAGTTTCTATTAATAAACAAAACTAACGAAATAAGATAAAATTAGTTATGTAGGAATGCTATTCCTATTTTGTGCTAAAGGTTTTCCTGTCAACTCCATTGTTATTAGTACTAATTTTATCTTATTTCATTAGTTTCGTTTATTAATAGAAACTGTTATGTAGTCATGCTATTCCTATTTTGTGCTAAAGGTTTTGCGGTCAACTCCATTGTTATTTATGTACTGTTCAGTTTTTACTATTTCATTTCAAAGATGTTACTCACTGTATGTTTCTACTTCACTCTAGATGTGTTACTTCTCTTCCAATGTTGTCTGCTAACATTTAACTTCTTTGGTGATAATACTCAGTAAATGTCTGAAGATGGCCTTGTAAGCCGAAAACCGGTTAGCAATAAAAATAATGTTGTAGGACAAAAGCAAACTGGTGCTTTTCATTTATTATCTCATTTATTATCATATAATTTACTATTAGCTACTGACCACTAGCTGCCACTTCCTCCATTCGAGGTTGAAAAACACACATTTGGCGCCTTTTCTGCGTTGAGACTGACTGCGCAGCTCGAGCTTCTGTAGCAGTCCGCTGTCTGTAAGTTGGTTCTTGTTTGTGATTGTAGAGTTCAATCAATTTCGAATTTTGTAGATAGTAAGTATTGACGCGTCTTTAAAATCACGTTTTGTATACCCAAAGTCGTTACTACGAGTCAGCTTTCGTACTAAACAAGATAATCATGTGTAATGTCAGTCTTCAGTCATTGGAAACTAAGAGTCGAATCATCCCCTCACGAATGGAAATCGGTGTGCTGCTGACCTGGTCACTGACGTACTGTACTGAATGAATTACCAGGTGATAAGAAGTCAGTAACCGCCTAGAGTGACAACGAAAGTGAAATGGTAGCACCACATAACGTAGATCTAGCATTTTCGTGGTACGGTTATAAAGACTCCCAGCATTATCTTCAACCAAATTAATGCAGAAGACAGAAAATGACAGAATGATTTTAGAGTTTCTATCCCTGCAGAGCTTGTAGGAATATCAATTTGATTGCCAACAACAAGAACAAATAAAGCAGTAAGCATCAGCTGTTACAAAGCGCACATTCGACAGACTAAACGGGTTGCTGGGGCAGCATACACAAGGTAATTCAGTCGTCCCTACCATTGTCGTTTTATGCATCTTGCGCTATGCTTTTATCAGAAACGATATCCAGAAAGGCTACAGCCACGTAATCCCTCTCAGGGTTTTGAGCGACTGTTAACAGAGTAATCCAGAATGAGATTTTCACTGTGCCAGGAAGTTTCAAACAGAGTAATAATGTTAAAAATACAAGTGAGGACTGGCCATCAGTGACACAGTATTTTTGGACCAAGATATACGTTACTTCTGCCATACTTATTCATTTGTATAATTAGCGGCGTAGTCATACAGTTTTCGGTACTTTCGTAAATGGCTCAGAGACGTTGCCTTACAAAGTGTATTTCACCTTCGGAAACAAAGAAATTGACAGGATATATCGAAATGGGAAGTTTCTGGTAAGTAACCCAATGAAAAGATGAATACGTGACTCACTGCATTAATGCGCTAAAGTAGTTTCACAAACAAAATTTGTGCAATAGGTCTGAGGTCTCTTTGTATACTGTACCAGTTATTCTGCGAAATTTTGACAATGTGCTTCACGTCTCCGGGACGAACTACTCAACAAAATTATTGTCATGAGGGGTTGCATGAAACGACATCGTTAGGGGCAGATGAATCACCCTATACATCTACGTAGGCAACAAAAAATGGTTCAAATGTCTCTGAGCACTATGGGACTTAACATCTGATGTCATCACTCCCCTAGACTTACAACTACTTAAATCTAACTAACCTAAGGACATCACACACATCCATGCCCGATGCAGGATTCGAACCTGCAACCGCAGCAGTAACGCGGTTCCGCACAGAAGCGCCTAGAACCGCTCGTCCCAACGACCGGCCGTAGGCAACATCAAGGAAGTATGCGTCGTGTAGCACAGTGAGATACCCCTGTTGTAGTAAATGTATATCCGAGAAATGTGTTGTTGGACTCTGACAGACTACAGACTAAAGATTAAATACCACAAAAAGAGAGGGAGAGAGTGAGAGAGAGAGAGAGCGAGAGAAAGAGAGAGAGACATAACAATCTCTTCTGAGCCATTGCTTTCCCTGTGAAAAATATACATTAAAGACGATGTAAAACATAACTTGCTGAAAATACTTGTATTTCTGTTAATTGGAGTATAACTGATTGTAGATATGTTGAAAACGGTAAAATTGTAATGAATGTTTAATGGTAAACAATGAGTTAAATCAGAATGGTCTGATAAGAGCAAATATACTGCCTGACAAAAACAAAATATGAAGCATCAAAAAGACATGGTCGGAGGTCAGTGTGACAGTTGTACACGTACACACCATCTCTAGGTATACAAATGGTATGAGTCGTAATTCTCTGTAAAAGCTGGAACGGCTACTAGAATGCATTAACGTATGTAATGTTGTTACCAGACTTGGCACGGTACATAAACGGAGTTAACAGGGTCAGATGCTGAGTCATAATCATGGGAGACACGGAGATATCGCATACTCGTGTGAGACAGCGTTATAAGCTTCTGACAGAGTTGGAAAAGGGTCTGATTGTGGACTTCCGTTTGGTCAGCTGGTCGAATCGTGCATCGGATGCCATAGGGGCCCGATATTGAACTGCTTGGGAACGTGAGGGCGGACATACAACACGTCTAGGTGCCAACAGACCACTTCTGCCCACCACAAGGAAGTAACGCCCGCACTGTGTATCAGGCACACCATAACCTATTCACATCTGCGCCTGCCATCCGGGAACTAGTAATGGGCTCATTGCAACATTCTATGTCATCACGCACCGTTCATCAGAGATTGACAGCAGCCGGACTAGAGAATTACCATCCTATATGGAAAAACTGATAGAAGCCGACCTCGGGGAAGATCAGTATGGATTCCGTAGAAATGTTGGAACACGTGAGGCAATACTGACCCTACGACTTATCTTAGAAGAAAGATTAAGGAAAGGCAAACCTACCTTTCTAGCTTTTATAGACTTAGAGAAAGCTTTTGAAAATGTTGATTGGAATACTCTCTTTCAAATTCTGAAGGTGGCAGGGGTAAAATACAGGGAGTGAAAGGCTGTTTACAATTTGTACAGAAAGCAGATGGCAGTTATAAGAGTAGAGGGACATGAGAGGGAAGCAGCGGTTGGGAAGGGAGTGAGACAGGGTTGTAGCCTATCCCTGATGTTATTCAATCTGTATATTGAGCAAGCAATAAAGGAAACAAAAGAAAAGTTCGGAGTAGGTATTAAAGTCCATGGAGAAGAAATAAGAACTTTGAGGTTCGCCGATGACATTGTAATTCTGTCAGAGACAGCAAAGGACTTGGAAGAGCAGTTGAACGGAGTGGACAGTGTCTTGAAAGGAGGATATAAGATGAACATCAACAAAAGCAAAACAACGATAATGGAATGTAGTCGAATTAAGTCGGGTGATGCTGAGGGAATTAGATTAGGAAATGAGACACTTAAAGTAGTAAAGGAGTTTTGCTATTTGGGGAGCAAAATAACTGACGATGGTCGAAGTAGAGAGGATATAAAATGTAGACTGGCAATGGCAAGGAAAGCGTTTCTAAAGAAGAGAAATTTGTTAACATCGAGTATAGATTTAAGTGTCAGGAAGTCGTTTCTGAAAGTATTTGTATGGAGTGTAGCCATGTATGGAAGTGAAACGTGGACGATAAATAGTTTAGACAAGAAGAGAACAGAAGCTTTCGAAATGTGGTGCTACAGAAGAATGCTGAAGATTAGATGGGTAGATGACATAACTAATGATGAAGTATTGAATAGAATTGGGGAGAAGAGGAGTTTGTGGCACAACTTGACTAGGAGAAGGGATCGGTTGGTAGGACATGTTCTGAGGCATCGAGGGATCACCAGTTTAGTATTGGAGGGCAGTGTGGAGGGTAAAAATCGTAGAGGGAGACCAAGAGATGAATACACTAAGCAGATTCAGAAGGATGTAGGCTGCAGTAGGTACTGGGAGATGAAGAAGCTTGCACAGGATAGAGTAGCATGGAGAGCTGCATCAAACCAGTCTCAAGACTGAAGACCACAACAACAACAATGTAGGCTGCAGTTAACACAGCAACGCAAACGAATGCGTTTCGAATGGTGTGGTGACCGGGTGTGGTGACCGGGCTGCTGATAAATGGCGTTCAGCGATGAATCACGATTGTGCACGACCCGAGGGTGAGGTCCCACTCTTCCAATGTTTAGGAGAGGCACAGCGACGTTAGCCCTGGCGTCATGATATGGTGAGGCATCGGGTATGATTGCAGGTCACGGCTGGTAGCAACTGAGGGATCTCTTGACGGTACATTGCGGACATCTTGCGTCCTCGTGTGTTACCTCCCGTGGGACAGTATTGGTGGCATTTTCCAACTGCACAATGCTCGGCTATACGTGGAACGTGTCTCTATGAATTGTGTGCGCGTTAGTGAGGTACCCACATGGTCAGCAGGATCGCCAGATCTGTCACCGACATAACGTGTCTGGGACCAGTGCGAGCGTCCAGGTCGTGAAGGAGCAGCTGCAACAGCTGCTGGCCAACTTGCCTCAGCAGAGGAGATACAACGGCTTGACGACAACCTTCGCAACCGAATCAGTGCGTGCATCCAGGCCAGAGGGGTTTGAGAGTTAATAAGCACTGCTCCCTCATATTGCCGAAAGAGTCAGCTTACAGGAACTGTGAAACGAACCCTGTCGTCCAAGACCGTGTGCCACAAAGTGCACAGATTCACAACGAGTTTGGGAAACCTACAGGCATTTATTGTCTGTTGAGCCTAAGCACTGTAGTGTGCGAGTGAGACAAACGAGAACAGTCGTCATAGAGAAACCCGGTAGAAGGCGTTTGTGGCCAGAGAGATGTAGCAGTGTTAAATATGACGGACCTAAGATCGGCCATAAAGGGAAACGAAAACTATTTAATTCTGTAGTAATTCAGGGAACGAAACTGCAGTAATTTTAATCTACCATCCTTCATAAATTTTCATGGTAATCCCAATAAAACTTGAATATTGTTTGTATCCATAATAGTTGAAACGTCCCCTTAGAACAATTTATACAAGACTGTGCTTAAACTGACACACAATATTTTTAGCGCAACGCAATCTGACTTTCAATAATCCCTACAAAACAATGGCCCTGACTAACATTAACCTATACCTTTCACAAATCTCTTACCTCACAAAAATCTTCGTTACTCAAGCTACAGCAATACAGCGAGCGCCACTACTGCCAGTTAAATAGAAGATTCAAACTACGGAAGGCACTAACTACTAATAGGTATAGTTAGCAAATGAAAGATTTTAATAGAGAACAAACAATGTATTTACTCAATAGTGTTCAAAAGTCATAATGTATATAGCAGTTCATGATATCCAGTTTTACAAATTTCAAAACTCCGCCATCTCTCTCCCCACATCCACCACTGCTGGCGGCTCACCTCCAACTGCTCAACGCTACGCGCTGTTCACATCCATCTGCCCAACACTACAATGGCAGACAACAATGCAAACTAGCCACAGACTGCACACAGCACAGCCAGCGATATTCATACAGAACGCTACGTGGCGTTACCAATATAAAAACCTAAAAAGCCTACTTACATAGTTTAGGATTTACTGTTAAAGTGAAATTAACAAGTTTATTAGCAAAGGCCTGAATGCTAAAATCTGAACGCTTTGGTCTATGTTAACGATCGGCATTTCACGTAGAAGCGCATCATTAAAATGACAAACGTTGTAAATATCAACTCTGTAACTTTATTCGTTTAAAAGATATAGTAAATTTAAATTATCAGTATTTACAGTTAAGCATCAGATCATCATTTCCTCCACACAAAACACATTGAAATATGAGAGCATGACACCTTATTGAACCATTAGGTAATAGAATATTTGTTGTAAAGTTTAGTGCATAATAGTTACTTTTGTTCTCTATCTATTTGCCTGAAACCATACTGGTGCAAGTCTGCTGGCCGAGGCATTCAAAGCTAAGAAGGAAATTGTATTGGTTTTATGTAAAAGAATTTAACTTTTATTATGTAATGGATATTATTGTTACTTCATTTAGAACGTGAAAGTGGTCGAGCTTTGATTATTTAAATATGTTAAAATGTAAAATAATGTAGAATAAGCTGTAGCCAAACAGATGGGCGGCTTCAGGAAAGGGAACTGCACCAGTCAGTTTAGTGAGTTTCTTCGGCGCGTGGGAAGTGCGGCCGGGGACGGCCAGAGGGACAGTTCGGCTGGAGACACCGAGGTGGACAGTTCTGTCCCAGACATCAAAGGTGCTGGGTGCAGATGCGAAAGCGGACACTTCGGCTGGAGACACCAAAGCGTACAGTTCGGATGCAGACGCGAAAGCGGACGGTCGGTCTTTAGGCAGCTCGCCGGCCGCGGTGGTCTAGCGGTTCTGGCGCTGCAGTCCGGAACCGCGGGACTGCTACGGTAGCAGGTTCGAATCCTGCCTCGGGCATGGGTGTGTGTGATGTCCTTAGGTTCTAAGTTCTTGGGGACTTATGACCTAAGATGTTGAGTCCCATAGTGCTCAGAGCCATTTGAGCCATACACGCCTGTGTGTTCAAAGGTTAAAGGACAGTGAAAACTTCAAGATTCTCTACTTTTGCATTAAAGTCCATTGATAGTAACGATTATTACTGTCTCATTCATTTATTACTAACCACTTGGGACGCGATGCTGCTATATTGACTCATAATTGCTGTATTCGAGAGACGGTAGATTCATTGTTTACATCTGTAAGGAGTAAAGAAGCGACCTGGCGATATTTATGATTTTCCACAACTCTTACACATACCGGCAGCTGCCTTTCTTCTGTCATTCCTGTTTCGTTAGCATGAATGGGGGCGACCTGCGTAACTGCCGAGAGATGCCACAAAGCCAACTGAACGCTGTTCGAGGTCACTCCATACACTGCAAACATTATCTTGACTCCTGTCCGTGTATCCCACACTACATAGGTAATGTTCAGTATAAAATAAGAGATACTATCAGTGGTTCTTTTGAAGAGCTTATTAAGTTCAGAGGTGTAGCATCTGAACATTATTTAACATTACGGTGAATTAACGTGCATTAGATAATATTTAACAGTACACACGTTGCGACGACAATTTGAAACATGACTCCATTTTACTTCCTAATTTCGAGGAAATATTCCGCAGAGAATTTCACACAATTTCAGTGATTACGACATAAATTTGTAACTTAAGGATCGTTTCAACAATATGACACGCTACGTTGTATTAAGAAGTGCTCACTACGGCCTCTATATTGCTCTATGGAGATTGAATAATTACCAAGTTCGGCTGCAAAAGAAAAAGTAAAAGCTGGCCAGGATTAGAACCATCGTTCTCTCGAATGAGAGACTAGTGTGTTAACAGTGACCCGTCTCGCTCCGTCCGTGTTCAGCAGACTAACGTTGGGATGTGGCGAAAGCCTACCGTCAGATCTCCTGTGAACCTGGTATACGTTATCTTAATATCCGCGGATGCGCGTGAGAGATTTGCGGATGCGGATAAGAAATTTGCAGGTCTGATAAGCATGGGAGTAGCTTACTTTCTTGTTATTTACATTAGTTGTTGGAACAGAAACAGCCATAAGTAAACAACAACAATATGACACAAAATTGAACAGTAGTCTGAAGATGAACCTAGTTCTGTTCGCAATACGTAATGGTGTAAGTAGACTGTATAGGTTTTTTTAATTGGTAACGCCACATAGCGCTCTGTATGAAAATCACTGGCTGTGCTGCGTGCAGTCTGTGGCTAGTTTGCATTGTTGTCTGCTATTGTAGTGTTGGGCAGCGGCAGCTGGATGTTAACAGCGCGTAGCATTGCGCAGTTGGAGGTGAGCCGCCAGCAGTGGTGGATGTGGGGAGAGAGATGGCGGAGTTTGGAAATTTGTAAGACTGGATGTCATGAACATGTATATTATGGTTTTTCAACACTATTAAGGTAAGTACATTGTTTGTTCTCTATTAAAATCTTTCATTTGCTAACTGTGCCTATCAGTAGTTAGTACCTTCCGTAGTTTCAATCTTTTATTTAGCTGGCAGTAGTGGCGCTCGCTGTTTTGCAGTAGTTCGAGTAACGAAGATTTTTGGTGAGGTAAGTGATTTGTGAAAGGTAAAGGTTAATGTTAGTCAGGCCTATTCTTTTGTAGGGATTTTTGAAAGTCAGATTGCACAGAAACAGCCATAAGTAAACAACAACAATATGACACAAACTTGAACAGTAGTCTGAAGATGAACCTAGTTCTGTTCGCAATACGTAATGGTTTCATTTGTGTAAACAATAGCATTATGATCAGAAAATTTTTACTGTTTTCTTCCTTGCATCAATAAATTTGTAAAAACTTTCTTGCTGGCACTTAAAACTAGTCATTTCCCTGGTATGCCAATTAGAGGTGGTGGTGGTGATTAGAGTTTCACGTCCCGTCGACAACGAGGTCATTAGAGACGGAGCGCGAGTTCGGGCTAGGGAAGGATTGGGAAGGAAAGCGGCCGTGCCCTTTCAAAGGAACCATCCCGGCATTTGCCTGAAACGATTTAGGGAAATCACGGAAAACCTAAATCAGGATGGCCGGAGACGGGATTGAACCGTCGTCCTCCCGAATGCGAGTCCAGTGTGCTAACCACCGCGCCACCTCGCTCGGTCTATGCCAATTAGAGCGTTGTTGATAAAGTATTTATTTTCTTATTTGGGTCATTGTTTTCTGCTTTTATGCGATGAGCACTATTATTCTGTGGTCTATAATGCCTAATCAATTTTTTGAATAGAAATCAATTGCGTACAAATAGAGATGCATTCTACTTTCATTCTCCTAAGAAATGTCTGATTTTTCACTTTGAAACATTTTTTTTTAATTCGCTCTCCACAATTGTTAGACAACTTAAAAAGCGAAATAGATACTGCTGCTGGAGGCTCACACACATTTATTCTACAAATCGCCAGAACATAAAACATATTTATCTCGAATAGCGTGGTACAAATTTCACTAGGGAAGCACGCTGACAGCTTCAATCTACTCTGACCGTCACGTGCGTTTTAGTGCTACTCTAAGCCTTGTAATACTTACACCAACACCAGAATCGAGTTAAAATGCAATGATGCAGCAATCAAGGAACCTTACGCCTATATACGAGGGCAGTTCAATAAGTAATGCAACACATTTTTTTTCTCGGCCAATTTTGGTTGAAAAAACCGGAAATTTCTTGTGGAATATTTTCAAACATTCCCGCTTCGTCTCGTATAGTTACATTGACTTCCGACAGGTGGCAGCGCTGTACGGAGCTGTTAAAATGGCGTCTGTAACGGATGTGCGTTGCAAACAACGGGCAGTGATCGAGTTTCTTTTGGCGGAAAACCAGGGCATCTCAGATATTCATAGGCGCTTGCAGAATGTCTACGGTGATCTGGCAGTGGACAAAAGCACGGTGAGTCGTTGGGCAAAGCGTGTGTCATCATCGCCGCAAGGTCAAGCAAGACTGTCTGATCTCCCGCGTGCGGGCCGGCCGTGCACAGCTAACTCCTGCAATGGCGGAGCGTGCGAACACACTCGTTCGAGATGATCGACGGATCACCATCAAACAACTCAGTGCTCAACTTGACATCTCTGTTGGTAGTGCTGTCACAATTGTTCACCAGTTGGGATATTCAAAGATTTGTTCCCGCTGGGTCCCTCGTTGTCTAACCGAACACCATAAAGAGCAAAGGAGAACCATCTGTGCGGAATTGCTTGCTCGTCATGTGGCTGAGGGTGACAATTTCTTGTCAAAGATTGTTACAGGCGATGAAACATGGGTTCATCACTTCGAACCTCAAACAAAACGGCAATCAATGGAGTGGCGCCACACCCACTCCCCTACCAAGAAAAAGTTTAAAGGCATACCCTCAGCCGGTAAAGTCACGGTTACAGTCTTCTGGGACGCTGAAGGGGTTATTCTGTTCGATATCCTTCCCCATGGTCAAACGATCAACTCTGAAGTGTATCGTGCTACTCTTCAGAAATTGAAGAAACGATTTCAGCGTGTTCGTAGGCACAAAAATCTGAACGGACTTCTCCTTCTTCATGACAACGCAAGACCTCACACAAGTCTTCGCACCCGAGAGGAGCTCACAAAACTTCAGTGGACTGTTCTTCCTCATTCACCCTACAGCCCCGATCTCGCATCGTCGGATTTCCATAGGTTTGGCCCAATGAAGGACGCAATCCGTGGGAGGCACTACGCGGATGATGAAGAAGTTATTGATGCAGTACGACGTTGGCTCCGACATCGACCAGTGGAATGGTACCGTGCAGGCATACAGGCCCTCATTTGAAGGTGGCGTAAGGCCGTAGCATTGAATGGAGATTACGTTGAAAAATAGTGTTGTGTAGCTAAAAGATTGGGGAATAACCTGGTGTATTTCAATGCTGAATAAAACAACCCCTGTTTCAGAAAAAAAATGTGTTGCATTACTTATTGAACTGCCCTCGTACATGGAAATTACCGCTTCAGTTGCAAGGCTTTTGTATTTACATTCATCACCGATTTCAGGCTAACAAGTGCCCGCCGTCAGGAGGAACTACTCGTAAAAGTGCGCTGCGACCTCGAGCATCACGAGGCTGGGCAGCGCGGAGGCGGCGAGCGAGCGAGTGAGGGCATTCGGGACAACACTAAACTTGAAGAGAGGGTCAGTAAAAATAAAGCAACAGAAATTCCCATAGCCTGCCACACGTGATTTTGCCAACAAATCTACAAACTCCCATATTTAATTTAAATCATATCACGACAAATACAACTGAACACTGAAACAGATTTAACAGATTATTTTCATTTATGGTTACCTGGTCCTCATAGAAAGTACTTGAGGTGTTCAATAGGCGATACAACACATATTTTTCTCGGCCAATTTCGGTCGAAAAATGCAGAGTTTATTGTGGGACATCGTTCAATATTCCCACTTCAGCCTCTACAGTTTTACCAAGTTCCAACAGGCAGTGGCGCTGTATGTAACTTTCAGAATGGTTTCTGTAAAGGAGGTACGCTCCAAGCAGAAAGCTGTCATTCAGTTTCTTTTGATGGAAAACTAGAGCACTGCAGGTATTCCTAGGAAGGACATCTGGCAGTGAACAAAAGTACTTTGAGTCGTTGGGCGAGAAGTCTGTCATCATCTTAACAAGGTCGTGCAAACCTGTTCCCGGCCGCTGTGGCCGCGCGGTTCTAGGCGCGTCAGTCCGGAACCGCGCTGATGCTACGGTTGCAGGTTCGAATTCTGCGTCGGGCATGGATGTGTGTGATGTCCGTAGGTTAGTTAGGTTTAAGTAGTTTTAAGTCTAGGGGACTGATGACATCAGATGTTACACTACTAACCATTACAATTGCTAAACCGTGAAGATGACGTGCTACAGACGCGAAATTTAACCGACAGGAGGAAGATGCTGTGATATGCAAAAGATTAGCTTTTCAGAGCATTCACACAAGTTTGGCGCCGGTGGCGACATCTACAACGTGCTGACATGAGGAAAGCTTCCAACCGATTTCTCATACACAAACAGCAGTTGACCGGCGTTGCCTGGTGAAACGTTCTTGTGGTACCTCGTCTAAGGAGGAGAAATGCGTACCATCACGTTTCCGACTTTGATAAAGGTCGGATTGTAGCATATCGCGACTGCGGTTTACCGTATCGCGACATTGCTGCTCGCGTTGGTCGAGATCCAATGACTGTTAGCAGAATATGGAAACTGTGGGTTCAGGAAGGTAATACGGAACGAGATGTTGTATCCCAACGGCCTCGTATCACTAGCAGTCGAGTCGACAAGCATCTTATCCGCATGGCTGTAACGGATCGTGCACCCACGTCTCGATCCCTGAGTCAACAGATGGGGACGTTTGCAAGATAACGACCATCTCCAAGAACAGTTCGACGACGTTTGCAGCAGCATGGACTATCAGCTCGGAGACCACCGCTGCGGTTATCCTTGACGCTGCATCACAGACAGGAGCCCCTGCGATGGTGTACTCAACGACCAATCTGGGTGGACGAATGGCAAAACGTCACTTTTTCGGATGAATTCAGGTTCTGTTTACAGCATCATGATGGTCGCATCCGTGTTTGGCGACATCGCGGTGAACGCACATTGGAAGCGTGTATTCGTCATCGCCATACTGGCGTGTCAACGGGTGTGATGGTATGGGGTGCCATTGGTTACACATCTCGGTCACCTCTTCTTCGCATTGACGGCACTTTGAACAGTGGACGTTACATTTCAGATGTCTTACGACCCGTGGCTCTACCCTTCAGTCGATTCCTTCGAACCCCTACATTACAGCAGGATAATGCACGACCGCATGTTGCAGGTCCTGTACGGTCTTTCTGGATGCAGAGAAAGTTCGACTGCCGAACATTCTCCAGATCTCTCACCAATTGGAAACTTCTGGTCAATGGTGGCCGAGCAACTGGCTCGTCACAATACGACAGTCACTACTCTTGATGAACTGTGGTACCGTGTTGAAGATGCATGGGCAGCTGTACCTGTACACGCCATCCAAGCTCTGTTTGACTCAATGCCCAGGCGTATCAAGGCCGTTATTACGGCCAGAGGTGGTTGTTCTGGATACTGATTTCTCAGGATCTATGCACCCAAATTGCGTGAAAATGTAATCAGATGTCAGTTCTAGTATAATATATTTACAATTTTGGTAAACATTTTTGGAATACAGTGATCAATACATTATTATATTTTGACTAAAGTTCAGTCTTGATCAGTTGACTTCGTAGCAGCTGAGGAGAGCTCCGCCTACCATCCTAAGGGAGCCATGGGTCTGATGATGGTTATGTAAAAATAACCGAAACCGGTTACCTATGTCATTGAAACATAAATGGTGTTTTTAAGACTGAACTTTAGTCAAAATATTGAAGTATATTTGTCCAATGAATACCCGTTTATCATCTGCATTTCTTCTTGGTGTAGCAATTTTAATAGCCAATATTGTAAGTCTCATAGTGCTTACAGCCATTTGAACCATTTTGAACCAAACCTGTTCGATCTCTCGCGTGCCTGTCAGCCTCACACAGTTGTGACTCGTGCATTGCTGGAATGTGTAGATACTCTTATTCGACGTGATCAACGGATCAGAATCACACACATCGCTGTTCAGCTGGACTTGTCTGTTGCTACTGCTGACACACTCGTCCACCTGTTGAAATGGTTCAAATGCCTCTTAGCACTATGGGACTTAACTGCTGAGGTCATCAGTCCCCTAGAACTTAGAAATACTTAAACCTAACTAATCTGAAGACATCACACACACCCATGCCCGAGGCAGGATTTGAACCTGCGACCGTAGCGATCACGCGGTTCGAGATTGAAGCGCCTAGAACCGCTCGGCCACTCCAGCCGGCCCACCTTTTGAGGTACTCAAAAGTGTGTGCCCGTTGGGTGCCTCGCTACCTAACTGAGGGTCATAAAGAACAACGAAGCATCATCTTTGCGGAATTGCTTGCGCAATACGAGGCTGATGCGACAATCGTTTGCCGAATATCGTCATAGGTAATGAAACGTGGGCTCATCACTTCGACCCGGAAACAAAACGGCGATCCATGCAACGCAGCCACATCACCTCTCCTCCGAAGAAAAAGTTCAAAGTCGCACCCTCAGCCGGGAACGTCATGCCGATGGTCTTCTGGGACTCTAAAGGAGTTATTCTGTTTGATGTCCTCCCTCATGGTCCAACGATAAAATCTGAAGGGTCTTGTGTTGCCATCAGGAAATTAAAGAAACAACGTCACTCGCCACAAAAACGCAAACGAACTTCCCCTTCTCGGTGACGATGCAAGGCTTCGCACAAGTCCGCGCGCCCGAGGGCTCCCAAAACTTCATTGGACTGTTTTTACTCATCCACCCTACAACCTGGATCTCGCTCCTTGCGTCTTCCATATGTTTGGCCCATTGAAGCACGCACTTCGCGGGAAGCAGTACGTGATGACGGGCCAATTGTTGACACAACAAGACGCTGGCGCCGACGTCGACCAGTAGAGCGGTGCCACGCAGGCATAGATGCCGTCCCAGTGAGGTCGCGGTCGACCGTTGCACTGAACGGAGATTATACGTTGAAAAATGTCTTTTACACAAAAGATTGGGGAATAATATGATGGGTTCGAATCCTGAACACACCCAATCTGGAATGAGATTTTCACTCTGCAGCCGAGTGCGCGCTGATATGGAACTTCCTGGCAGATTAAAACTGTGTGCCGGACCGAGTCTCGAACTCGGGACCTTTGCCTTTCGCGAGCAAGTGCTCTAGAGTGCTGTAGAGTGGTAGAGCACTTGCCCGCGAAAGGCAACGGTCCCGAGTTCGAGTCTCGGTCCGGCACTCTGTCTTAATCTGCCAGGAAGTTTCATATCAGCGCACGCTCCGCTGCAGAGTGAAAATCTCATTCGCGGGCAAGTGCTCTAGAGTGCTCTAGAGTGGTACATTTGCGCGCGAAAGGCAAAGGTCCCGAGTTCGACTCTCGGTACGGCACACAGTTTTAATTTGCCAGGAAGTTTCATATCAGCGCACACTCCGCTGCAGAGTGAAAATCTCTATCTCGAAACATCCCCGAGGCTGCGGCTAAGCCATGTCTCCGCAATATCCTTTCTTTCAGGGGTGCTAGTTCTGCAAGGTTCGTAGGAGAGCTTCTGCAAAGTTTGGAAGGTAGGTGACGAGGTACTGGCAGAAGTAAAGCTGTGAGGACGGGGCGTGAGTCGTGCTTGGGTAGCTCACATGGTAGAGCACTTGCCCGTGAAAGGCAAACGTCCAGAGTTCGAGTCTCGGTCCGACACACAGTTTTAATCTGCCAGGAAGTTTCAAACCCGATTTCCTTTCAGAAAAAAATTTATTACATTCTTATTGAGCCATGCTCGTAATTAACGGACGTCGGACCGCACGCTGACGTCTGCACTCATTTGCCGACTCAGTCTGCCTCGTTCGTAGCCCGTCAAATTGTGTTCTCTTTTCGCTCGTCGCATAGACTAGTGCAGAAGTACCTATGACGTCACGCCGTATTAGTTTTAAGAATTATGATGCATTATCGCAAACTGGTCTCAACTGTCATTTGTGTAAGCCAGAGATAGTCCAGCTTTCCAAAGAGCGACCCATTCTTTACAAAAGCACTTCACAAGAGAGAGAGAAAGACTTGGCTAAACAAATAGGCATGCATTGATCCGCAGTAACGTAGATCGCTGCTTTATTTGTCGTCTGCTAAGAGGTAGACGTTATGATGAACACCTGCCCAACGTGACAGTCACCTTACGGTGCTTGTGTTTCTGTTCTTGGATCAGGTTCCTTACGTGCAGTGCCTCGTATTTATCGGCTATCCTCAGTGGGTAAACCTATTTCCCTTGGTTCCAGCAGTAAGAGTACAGCAGGGCAGCTCAATTAAGGTGGCTCTTATTTTATTTTAAATCAACAAAAGTGACAAGGAAATCATTTACGGTGAGGGTGGACGACATCAATTGTCTATCATTTTTAAGATCTATAATACTTTATTTTTGTTGGTTCCGAAATGTACATGTCATGATCAACTGACTTGTAGCACTTTTGCAAAGTGCAGCGTCCAAATGACTTCTGCTGAACTTGTTTGGTTTTAACCAAGTAAAATGTGATTACGACGAAATTACCTTTTTCTTAATAATTTGTTTTAAAACGTGTCACCATAAAACAATATAAGTTGTCGCTTCGAAGTGAAAAAACAAGTTTGATGAAGTAATACTATTTGGCTGTAAAATTATCTTATTTCGCTGGACGAAATATTTATGACAATATTTCTTAAGGCCATTATAGTCACGTATCAGACTTTCAATAACTGCAAGGTATAAATTTATATTAATAACAGTGTCATTTTGTGCGTGTAAAGTAATGTAGGCTGTGTGAATGTTTGCACGAATGCTTGTTACTATTGTCATATCGCTAGCTACGGAAATGCAGTAATATAAGATGTTAAATTGAATCATCCTCGTCTGTTTACCTCTATGTTTTCCCTTCTGGCCATGGTCGACACTGAGTCACGTTGTCACAGGTTTCTACGATCTTCCCAGGGTATTGGCGAGGATGGCAGTTCACAAAAGTAGTCAATTACATGGCGTTCAGGGTGGTCAGGGGACCCTTGAGACTGTGGAGGGCTCGTTATTGGTCTTGTCCGACCAATGTTGTTGGGAATTGCCGACCGAGAATCCTCGCTATCGTATTGTCAGGAGGCTGCGGGTGAAAACTTTTGACTGTGGAAGGGCTCTTCAGCCCCTGAACCGTCGTTAAGGAAGGCCGAGCTGTCGTCAGTTTCGGCAGATCTGATGCACGCCACAGCACCATCAGAGTCCGTGGAAGAAAATTCAAAGCGACGTTTTCTGGAATTTTTTCTTCTTCTTCGAGTTGTCAATCTTAGCCACGTTGCCATTCTTGACTGTACATGGCTTTTTCTTCTTAATGGCCTTTTCAGATGCGATTTTATCGTGGATGGGTATGTCTGAATAGCGGTAGACATTTGACGGTTGGATAGCTGTCAATGGTGGATTTCTTCTGGGGTGATGTGTACTTATTCATTTTTACAGGAATTTTTTTCTTTTTTAACTAACAATTATGGATGAGTTAGTTGGCATTGGTGCGGGACAATTTGTCATAGCTATGCCAACTGGCCGCTGTGCCTAACTATGACAAATAGCCCCAGGGGGTATCAGAAACCTGAAGGATACCACACAATCTCAGACTCAAAACGTTATGGTACATGCATGGAACCACAGTTAGTCACTCTTTCGGAAACCGCCGTTAGTAACACCTCAGTTCAATGTACAGGTTCACCAAGGAAAAAAGAAAAATAATAATAATTTCGTCACCAGTCAGAGAAACGATGAGACAAGGGTCCTTTTTCAATGACGTTTCCAAGCACACTGAAATTACGGTGGATGGTACACTCTCCACTAGTACGATGACAGGGCTCTAGCTCGACGGTGGCGGGAAATAGAAGATATATGCGAACTAGCCCCTTATGCCATCTAATCTCGGTCTCCACTCATGTAGGGTCCTGAGACAAAAACATCTACATTGCACATGCAGTTTATTGATATTCGTAGTTAATAGATGCATGAGGTCTACGGTGAGAATATTACTTTCAGTTTGTCTTTGTTAACACCTGTTAACACACTTTTTTTTTAAATGCGAACATTTTAGGTTAGGCTTTACCGTGACTGTTATTGACATTAAATGAAACAACAAGTTTACTGTTACCAGTCACCGTTTATTGAGATAATTCCTATTGAAGTTGTAAGTAGGCTGTTTATGTTTTCTTTATGTAAGTAGGCTGTTTATGTTTTCTTATTGCTATCTACGACTGCTGAAAGTTATATTAGAAAGCACCGTACTTCTTCAAGAAAAACATAAGCTGATGATTAACTAAAAGCATCTGAACGAAGGGAAATGGCCAGCTGTCGTGAATGTTGCGTTTATTATCGTACGATTAGAAAAGAAGCGAAGGAAGGCTTGAATTTAACACCCACTCTACACGATGTTATTACAGGTGGCACTATACCTCGCTTGATTGCCTTATTGACGGAAGCATTCGCCATTAGCCTCTGTGGATTTTGGAAAACATGGAAAAACCTAAAACCGAGAGCGCACCACAGGAAAATGAAATGCGTCTTTCCGGAAATAACGCAATTAGACGCCTCGGTCGGGTAGCCGCTATCGGTTCGTAGCTCAAAATTCGTCAGCAGCGTGCAGGAAAGTGCTGCAAAGAAATATAAATCACAATCAAACGAAAATGAGACAGAAACGAAGTAAGTAGACTGTTCATTATTTCAAAAATAAACGATGTAACTGTTAATGCATTTTTCCCACTGTGAGACAACACGGTCAAGGCCTTAGTGTAAAATGCTTCCGGTTGCCTACAAATCGATGAGCGTACGCAGGCGTGCATCTCTCCGTCCGAAGCAAATCGACGACCACGCCGGTCTTTCTACAGGGCACCAGAAATATGGAATTGTATGGCAGATGTGAAAGGGCTTCCCAGCGAAACTTCTGTAGCCTTTGCAACACACAAGCTGACAGTATTCTGCAACAGAATGATGCCATCCGTCAGCATTCTACGGTGTTAGGACATTATGGGGCGCTTTAATTTTTGCAAAGTGTCCACGTACCGATGTGCGTTGATTGCAGCGCCGTGTTCCAGAAATGAGCAATCGGCCCTTGCAGTCATAGGAAAAGGTCGTCATGATATTCCCGGAGACGGCTTGGCTGTTGTTTTGACTAAGCTGCAGAAGTTTGACTTGGTAGTCTTTACACATCCGCCGTACAGCCCCAATCTCTCCCCAAGCGATTTCCATATTTTTGCAGAGTTGAAGTGTGGCCGTCGATTTGCTTCAGATGAAGAAGTGCACGCCAGGGTACAATCATGGTTCCGTAGGCAACCGCAAACATTTTTCCATGATGGCACTGGCTGTCTGGTCTCATCTTGGGATAAATTTATTAACTGTTATGGTGATTACTTTTGAAATAATGAACAATTTACTTACTTTTCCGTCTGTCGCGTTTTCATTTGACTGCCCTTTACATATTTGGAGTAATCACAACTTGTGACGAGCAAACCTTATTCTCTCTGGTTTGTTTGTTTGATATTGAACGTTAGAGGAGTCCTACGTTATATTACGTAACTAAGAAGAACGGTCTGTCATTGACAGACCAATCCCTTTCCTGCGATTACTAGAGCAATACCTTAATTGCGTTACCTCAGTCAATATATCTTACTAATGGCATAACAGTTTTCTGCTAGTTTGTAACAGACGCTGTATTCTCATATCTGTCTTACTACGGATTAATAAGTTTGACGTTGATAGTTTCATGGACAACCCGGCTGTCACACTATAACCTGTAACAACATAAACTTTACTAAGAGACATTTCATCAAGGAGTGTCCGTGACTCTAAGTTAGGCACCTTTTTATTATTAATGCCTTATCTTTTATTATCCTGTTCTAGTCCAACGTTCTACGGAGGTACAGTTCCATTTTCAATGACTACATTGAAGTTGTGCACGATACATGTTGGTCGTTGATTTACTACTAGGTGATAAAATTAAACATACGCAACGTCCAAGAAACGTCACTGTCTTCTTTGAAAATGTAGTTTCTATGGTGTTGGATTAATATCCATACATATTACGTATAAAGATGGATGCACGTATAACATATGTATGTACACTCCTGGAAATTGAAATAAGAACACCGTGAATTCATTGTCCCAGGAAGGGGAAACTTTATTGACACATTCCTGGGGTCAGATACATCACATGATCACACTGACAGAACCACAGGCACATAGACACAGGCAACAGAGCATGCACAATGTCGGCACTAGTACAGCGTATATCCACCTTTCGCAGCAATGCAGGCTGCTATTCTCCCATGGAGACGATCGTAGAGATGCTGGATGTAGTCCTGTGGAACGGCTTGCCATGCCATTTCCACCTGGCGCCTCAGTTGGACCAGCGTTCGTGCTGGACGTGCAGACCGCGTGAGACGACGCTTCATCCAGTCCCAAACATGCTCAATGGGGGACAGATCCGGAGATCTTGCTGGCCAGGGTAGTTGACTTACACCTTCTAGAGCACGTTGGGTGGCACGGGATACATGCGGACGTGCATTGTCCTGTTGGAACAGCTAGTTCCCTTGCCGGTCTAGGAATGGTAGAACGATGGGTTCGATGACGGTTTGGATGTACCGTGCACTATTCAGTGTCCCCTCGACGATCACCAGTGGTGTACGGCCAGTGTAGGAGATCGCTCCCCACACCATGATGCCGGGTGTTGGCCCTGTGTGCCTCGGTCGTATGCAGTCCTGATTGTGACGCTCACCTGCACGGCGCCAAACACGCATACGACCATCATTGGCACCAAGGCAGAAGCGACTCTCATCGCTGAAGACGACACGTCTCCATTCGTCCCTCCATTCACGCCTGTCGCGACACCACTGGAGGCGGGCTGCACGATGTTGGGGCGTGAGCGGAAGACGGCCTAACGGTGTGCGGGACCGTAGCCCAGCTTCATGGAGACGGTTGCGAATGGTCCTCGCCGATACCCCAGGAGCAACAGTGTCCCTAATTTGCTGGGAAGTGGCGGTGCGGTCCCCTACGGCACTGCGTAGGATCCTACGGTCTTGGCGTGCATCCGTGCGTCGCTGCGGTCCGGTCCCAGGTCGACGGGCACGTGCACCTTCCGCCGACCATTGGCGACAACATCGATGTACTGTGGAGACCTCACGCCCCACGTGTTGAGCAATTCGGCGGTACGTCCACCCGGCCTCCCGCATGCCCACTATACGCCATCGCTCAAAGTCCGTCAACTGCACATACGGTTCACGTCCACGCTGTCGCGGCATGCTACCAGTGTTAAAGACTGCGATGGAGCTCCGTATGCCACGGCAAACTGGCTGACACTGAGGGCGGCGGTGCACAAATGCTGCGCAGCTAGCGCCATTCGACGGCCAACACCGCGGTTCCTGGTGTGTCCGCTGTGCCGTGCGTGTGATCATTGCTTGTACAGCCCTCTCGCAGTGTCCGGAGCAAGTATGGTGGGTCTGACACACCGGCGTCAATGTGTTCTTTTTTCCATTTCCAGGAGTGTATTTATGTTGCACATCTTCCCCTAAACCACTCCACCGATTTCAACCAAACGTGGTCCACATATCACTTACTGTCTGGAAAGAGCCACTGTAGGGTGAGAACTGCCAACCTACTAGAGGTGTAGGGGCGGGGGTGGGAAAGAAGCGTAGGCCAAGACGCTCGAATACCGAGACTTGATTCATCCATTATCTGAAAATGAGAGCACTTTATGACTTGTAACAAACTTTGTACATAATTTCAATCCTTTACGAAATTTCTTATCGCTGGAAATCCTCACAACACGATGGAACGAAAAACGTTTATCCCTTACTTGAGCCGGCCGGGGTGGCCGAGCGGTTCTAGGCGCTGCAGCATGGAACCGCGCGACTGTTACGGTCGCAGGTTCGAATCCTGCCTCGGGCATGGGTGTGTATGATGTCCTTAGGTTAGTTAGGTTTAAGTAGTTCTAAGTTCTAGGGGACTGATGACCTCAGAAATTAAGTCCCATAGTGCTCAGAGCCATCTGAAGCCCTTACTTGATTTTCGCTGTTCATGTACTAGTACTTTCGCATCAGATGCGACGTTTTACTCTATTACTTCTTTAGTATTAGCTGTACTCGCGACTCATTAACAGAAGGTATTCGCATACATCACTGAATGTAGCTGAAAAATTATATTATTGTCCGAGAAATAGAGATATGATGTCATAAACACTTAGATGCCCGAAAAACTGCCGCAATATGCATGATATCTAAATTTATTTATGCTTTCCTGCTAACTCTGTTCGCAACACGTTTCGCGGGCCGTATTCACCTATGTCGCTGAATGTACCTACAAAATGGTCTCATAGTACGACACATAGTTTAGGGAGATGTGATGTCATGAACATTGAGAAACATGAAACCGACTCTACAAGGCGAAATTAGGTAAGTTTATAGGTGAACTATGTGTAGAAACATGAGCGAAACATGTGAAATATATGTGACATTTTCGTACACGGGCAAAACCAAGGGTAAAACTGTCCTCCTATAGTCTTGGATAGATCAACCAAAATTTGGCACAATGTTTATTTCTGTCTGGAAAGAAATACTGTGGGGTTTAAGAAGCAGCAATTTCCTGTTGGGGGTAAGGTGATAACATGGAGAGAGAAAGGGGAAGGAGGACAGCGAGTGGAAAGGAGATGGACACAGACAGGGGGGGAGTAAGAGATAAACAGAGAGAATGGGAGGGGGGAAATGGACAGAAAAAGAAGGGGAAGAGATGGTCAGTGAGAGAGGAGAGAATGAGATGAACAGAGCAAAGAAAGAGGATAAGATGGACGGAGATAGGGGTAAAGAGGGGCTTGGACTTTGAGGGGGTGGGGAGCAGATTGAGCAGATATTGAATGAGATGGAGGTGTTGGGCAGAGAGAGGGAGGAGGAAATTGACAGCTGGAGGGAAGAGTAGGAGATGGACAGAGAGAAGGAAGAAAAGGAGATGGACAGAGAAATGAGAATAACAGAGGAGGAGGAGGAGGAGTATATGAACAGCCAGAATGGGGAAAGGAGTAGACAGAGAGAGGAGGAGATGGACAGATATATGTGTGTGGAGGAGGTGGAGTGGGGGAGGAGGTGAAGGGGTTTGAGAGGGTTAGGAGGAGATAAAGGGAGAGGAAAAGGTGAACGAAGTGACGAGGAAGAGGGACATGAGCTAATAGAAGCTTGGAATAAATACGTACCTGGGCAGTGCTGAGCACTCAGCTAACAGTGTAATAAAATACTGCGACTATAGACGATTTATTACAACCAAAAATATTCCTAAGATATGCTTTATCAGATTTCCAACATTCTGTCGCCAGTTTCAACCTTTGCCTTTATATCCAGGGTATACACGTGGTATATAGGAGCAGAATTTGTAGAAATCGTCTCTAGTATTGTGGCTTCGCAAGATGGCACAATTCTGGAGACGCTAGTATCTACATCTACACCCATACTTCGCAAGCCACCTGACGGTGTGTGGCGGAGGGTACTTTGAGTACCTCTATCCGTTCTCCCTTCTATTCCAGTCTCGTGTTGTTCGTGGAAAGATAGATTGTCGGTATGCCTCTGTGTGGGCTCTAATCTCTCTGATTTTATCCTCATGGTCTCTTCGTGAGATATACCTAGGGGGGAGCAATATATTGCTTGACTCCTCGGTGAAGATATGTTCTCGAAACTTCAACAAAAGCCCGTACCGAGCTACTGAGCGTCTCTCCTGCAGAGTCTTCCACTGGAGTTTATCTACCATCGCCGTAACGCTTTCGCGATTACTAAATGATCCTGTAACGAAGCGCGCTGCTCTCCGTCGAATCTATCTCTTCTATCAACCCTATCTGATACGGATCCCACACCGGTGAGCAGTATTCAAGCAGTGGGCGAACAAGTGTACTGTAACCTACTTCCTTTATTTTTGGTCTGCGTTTTCTTAGGATTCTTCCAATGAATCTCAGTCTGGAATCTGCATTACCGACGATTAATTTTATATGGCCATTCCATTTTAAATCACTCCTAATGCCTACTCCCAGATAATTTATGGAATTAACTGCTTCCAGTTGCTGACCTGCTATATTGTAGCTAAATGATAAGGGATCTTTCTTTCTATGTATTCGCAGCACATTACACTTGTCTACATTGAGATTCAGTTGCCATTCCTGCACCAGGCATCAATTCGTTGCAGATCCTCCTGCATTTCAGTACAATTTTCCATTGTTACTACCTCTCAATATACTACAGCATCATCCGCAAAGAGCCTCAGTGAACGACCGATGTTATCCACAGGGTCATTTATATATACTGTGAAACGGTCCTACGACACTCCCCTGCGGCACTCCTGAAATCACTCTTACTTCGGATGACTTCTCTCCATTCAGAATGACATGCTGCGTTCTATTATCTAAGAACTCTTCAATCCAATAACACAATTGGTTTGATAGTCCATATGCTCTTAATTTATTCCTTAAACGACTGTGGGGAACTGTATCGAAAGCCTTGCGGAAGGCAAGAAACACAGCATCTATCTGGGAAGCCGTGTCTATGGCCCTCTGAGTCTCGTGGACGAACAGCGCGACCTGGGTTCCACACGATCGCCTTTTTCGAAACCCATGCTGATTCCTACAGAGTAGATTTCTAGTCTGCAGAAAAGTCATTATACTCGAAGGTAATACGTGTTCCAAAATTCTACAACTGATCGACGTTAGAAATATAGGTCTACAGTTCTGCACATCTGTTCGACGTCCCTTCTTGAAAACGGAGATGACCTGTGTACTTTTGCAATCCTTTGGAACGCTACGCTCTTCTAGAGACCTACGGTACACCGCTGCAAGAAGGGGGGCAGGTTCCTTCGCGTACTCTATGTAAAATCGAACTGGTATCCCATCAGGTCCAGAGGTCTTTCCTCTTTTGAGCGATTTTAATTGTTTCTCTATCCCTCTGTCGTCTATTTCTATATCTACCATTTTGTCATCTGTGCGACAATCTAGAGAAGGAACTACAGTGCAGTCTTCCTCTGTGAAACAACTTTGGAAAAAGACATTTAGTATTTCGGCCTTTAGTCTGTCATCCTCTGTTTCAGTACCATTTTGGTCACAGAGTGTCTGGACATTTTGTGTTGATCCACCTACCGCTTTGACATAAGACCAAAATTTCTTAGGATTTTCTGCGAAGTCAGTACATAGAACTTTACTTTCGAATTTATTGAACGCCTCTCGCATAGCCCTCCTCACACTACATATCGCTTCGCGTAATTTTTGTTTGTCTGCAAGGCTTTGGCTATGTTTATGTTTGCTGTGAAGTTCCCTCTGCTTCCGCAGCAGTTTTCTAACTCGGTTGTTGTACCACGGTGGCTCTTTTCCATCTCTTACGATCTTGCTTGCACATACTCATCTAACGCATAATGTGCGATGGTTTTGAACTTTGACCACTGATCCTCAACACTATCTGAACTTGAGACAAAACTTTTGTGTTGAGCCCACAGGTACTCTGAAATCTGCTTTTTGTCACTTTTTCTAAACAGAAAAATCTTCCTACCCTTTTTAATATTTCTATTTACGGCTGAAATCATCGATGCCGTAACCACTTTATGATCGCTGATTCCTGTGTAAAATCCAACTGGTATCCCATCAGGTTCAGCGGCCTTTCCTCTTTTGAGCGAAGGTTTCTTTTTTTTTTTTATTGAACAATGTAAGTGAAGCTCCTATACGATTATTTCATTTGCACCCTACCTGCTCCAAATCCCCTTCGCCAACCAACAATGTGACAGGTGCCTGGTGTGCACATCATCAAGGATGGTCGCGCAGGGTCATGATGCGGAGACCACAGAATTCTGTTTATCTTGTCGAGTTCTCACCTGCGCAACATCGGCTCCGCAGCTTATTACACGGCAGGGGTTGACGCCGCGTGCCTCAACGCTGCGCTGTAAAGTTTCCTCACCGAGACGGCCACGGGGCTGGAAGGTTATGGCGCCCCGGACGGCGGTGGGCGTGTGGTGAAATACTGAGGCCTAAGTGAGATATATTGACGACGGGGAGCGTCAGCCCCCGCGGCGGGCCGCCCATTAACAGGGCCGCGATGTTAATTGCACGGGCCCGGCCGTACGCTCGCTAAGTTATGTTTCATAGTCGCCGAGTTATTGTTTTCACAGACGAGATGCGCAGCGCGCAATCTCTCAGCGGTAACGGCTCTTGGCGGCCGCGCTCTGCAATCTGTTCTCTTAATGCCGCGCCTGGCAGCTCCATTCTATTCGCCTAAATATTTATTTAGAGGAAGAAACCTTGCGCAGCGTACAGAAATATCGCTGGACATATCTCATACCAGTAATCAAAACTCTGTCTCGTGTTTTAACGTTCTTTTAGCGCAGCTGAAGGGTGGGCAACTAACGTGAAGCTTTAATTAAATACGATTCTACTTTTTTTCGTTCAAGATTTGTCATTTCACTCTGTTCGAATGGATCTGTCACGTAACCTGGGCAGTGTAGGCGTAACAGAGATGTTACTTTGGGTGCATCTGCCTCCTCAGCATCCAGCTGGTGAGTTAATTTTTAATTGGGGTCGTCCTACGCAGAACGTAAAAGGGGACATATTATATAAGGTTGGCAAAATACAACTGGCACGGAAATTACACTGATGGAAAAAAGAAGCGCCGGCCGTGGTGGCCAAGCGGTTCAAGGCGCTACAGTCGCAGGTTCGAATCCTGCCTCGGGCACGGATGTGTGTGATGTCCTTAGGTTAGTTCGGTTTAAGTAGTTCTGTTCTAGGGGAGTGATGACCTTAGAAGTTAAGTCCCATAGTGCTCAGAGCCACTTGAAAAGAAGCAACACCAAAAAATAGTTAACGTACAGTAATGAAATTACGAGAGTAAATTACTGTATCTAACATATGTAACTGATTAGTATTGCACGGTCACAGGGTAATGTAAGCGCGAGTTAATCCACTGCAAATATGAAACGCTGGCACAATAATAACCTGTACAACCGCCAGAATGTTGAGTGCAAGCATGCAAACATGCTGAGCCGTGGTAACATCTGCTGTTTTGAAGAGCACGCCGCAGCGCCTAGTGTGAAGCAGTCGCCCTCCGTTTCTGGCGGTGGCGCCGCTGTGGCAGTCGCAGCTTTGGTATCTCCCTCTGATGGAAAAGGGGAAAGGTTGCCTGTTCACGTGCATTTAAGGGGCGCTATGAGCTCCGCAATCGCAATCCTTGCCACCCTCTACAATGTCATCATTTGCCACTGGCTTCTATCCTGACCCGTGGAAAACCTCCCGTATCCTGATGTTCTCCAAACCCAACAAGCCTCCATCCGATGCCTCTTCCTATCGTCCTATCTGTCTCACATCGGTGTTCAGCAAGCTCTTGGAATCCATCCCTTCCCGGCGCATCCACCACCACCTCCGCCACAACCACCTCCTCCCCAACACCCGATGTAGCTTTCGACCTTCCTTCTCTGCTGATGACCAACTCGTCCGCCTCACACATCTCCTCTCCCTCCAGCTTAACTCCCGTCGCTCCGCCATTTTTGTCTCCCTTGACCTCGAAAAGGCCTACGACCGTGTCTGGCATCCCGGTCTCCTGTTTAAACTCCAAACCTACGCCCTTCCTATCAACTACATCCGTCTGATGGCCTCCTTCCTCTCCACCGAGCGGGGTGGCGCAGTGGTTAGACACTGGACTCGCATTCGGGAGGACGACGGTTCAATCCCGCGTCCGGTCATCCTGATTTAGGTTTTCCGTGATTTCCCTAAATCACTCCAGGCAAATGCCGGGATGGTTCCTCTGAAAGGGCACGGCCGACTTCCTTCCCAATCCCTCCCTAATCCGATGAGACCGATGACCACGCTGTCTGGTCTCCTTCCCCAAACCAACCAACCAACCTTCCTCTCCCACTGCCCCTCCTATGTTACCATCCATAATGCCAATTCCCTCACCTTCTACCCCTCTGCAGGTGTGCTCCAGGGCTCTGTCCTCTCCCCTCTCCTCTACCTCCTGTACATGGGAGATATGCCCCAACCCCGCCCCCCCCTCCAGTACACCTCTTGCAATATGCTGATGACACCGCATTCCTCGCCCTCGCTCCTACCCTCCAACGGTCCCAACGCCTTCTCCAGAATCACCTTGACCTTTTTGCTGCATGGTGTAACCAGTGGCTCCTGACAATCAATCCTTCCAAGACCCAGGCCATCATCATATGTCGTACCACTCGCTCCTTCCGGCTCCTGGATTTCTCCCTTATTGTCTGCGCCCGTCCTGTCCGCCTCACCCCCACCCTCACGTACCTTGGCCTCACCATTGACTTTCACCTCACCTGGACCCCTTATCTCCGCTCCATCCAATCCAAAGCCCACAACCGCCTCTGACTCCTCAAACTCCTCTCTGGCCGGACATGGGGGTTGCACCCCTCTACCATCCTCCACACCTACAAATCCTTAACCTGTCCCATCCTCTGTTATGCCAGTCCTGCCTGGATATCTGCTACCCCCCCCCCCCCCAAATTCTATAAGTCCCTCCAGATCCTTGAGCGTCATGCACTCCGCCTCGCCTTCCATATACGCCTCCCGTCCCCCACGCAGATCCTCTATGATCTCATTCCTTTCCCCCATCTGCTCCTATTCCTCGAACATATCCGCATCCTCTACACCTCCCGCCGCCTTGAACCCCCTCACCCCCTGGTTGCTCCTCTCCTGTCCCATCCCCGCCCCCTGCCACGTCTTCACTGTTGTGTCCCCCCTACCCCAATCTCTACACCCTACATCTCCTTTCCCAAGGTGGCTTCCATCAACTCCCCCTCCCGGATGATGCCCTCTCTCCCTCCATTTATCCCTCCTATCAACTCTGATCCTCACTCCCCCTCCTTTCCTCTGTCATTTTCCTGAGCTCCCTCTCCCCCACTTCCATCCTCTTTTTTCCCCACTTCCCCTCTCTTTGCCCCCTTCTCTCCCCCGAGTCCTTTTACATTTCCCTCCTCTGCCTCCTCTCATTCTCCCTCGCGTCTGCCCTTCTCCCCCTTTATTAGTCCTCTCCCTCCTTGGTCCCCCCCTTTTTCGTTTTTTTCCTTCCTCCCTCCTTGTTCTTCCCCCTACTCCAGGTCCCCCCCCCCCCATCTGCCTTTGGCTCAGGAGTGTCATCTTTGTGCCGCCACTTTCGTGCAGTGTTCTACATTGAGTGTTCTACAGTGAGTGTTTTACAGTGAGTGTTCCGTGTTGTGTTTTTTTGGGAAGTGTTGCGAACGGCCATCATACTGTCGCTGGGTGTGCCTTTTATCTCTTGCGAACAGAAACCAGACTTTTTCCAGAATGAGATTTTCACTCTGCAGCGGAGTGTGCGCTGATATGAAACTTCCTGGCAGATTAAAACTGTGTGCCCGACCGAGACTCGAACTCGGGACCTTTGCCTTTCGCGGGCAAGTGCTCTACCATCTGAGCTACCGAAGCACGACTCACGCCCGGTCTCACAGCTTTACTTCTGCCAGTATCTCGTCTCCTACCTTCCAAACTTTACAGAAGTTCTCCTGCGAACCTTGCAGTTTAGCTCAGATGGTAGAGCACTTGCCCGCGAAAGGCAAAAGTCCCGAGTTCGAGTCTTGGTCGGGCACACAGTTTTAATCTGCCAGGGAGTTTCAGAAACCAGACTGTCGCCGTGTTTTTTAATTGCGTGTGTACTATGTTACTTGTCTGATTCCTGTGTCTTTTATTAACGTTGCCAACCCCTTTTGCTTTCTGTTTTAACTTTCCGCATTTTTCCGCCGTTTTACACTTGACGACACCGTTTTATCGCCTGTTTTTCTTGTTTCTTTTCTTCTTCCGTTTTTTAAAATAAAAGTCTGTAGGCTGTGGAGAAGCGTACTAAGCTGCTGCCAGTCCGCCCCCTTCGGGGAGAACTGAAAATCAATAAAGGAAAAAAAAAAAAAACAACTCCGCAATCTAGCAGTCTGTCAGTCTGAGTCTAGTCAGTTGGTCAGTCGGCTCTGTGTCGGGCAGTCAGTGTCTGTCTGTCTGTCGGTCTGCCGTACGTTGAGGTCAGTCAGTCGCAGGCCGTTGGTCAGCCAGGGCAGTCTGTCAGCCTCGGCGAGTCTGGTCAGATGGTCAGCCAACTTAGTCTGGGTCTGTCTCTCGTCCGCATTGGCGAGGCGGTTAGTGTCTGTCGGTCGTCCGGAGTGTTAGTATGTGTTAGGCCGCCAGTCTGCTCGAGTTTGCTCAGGCAGTGGGCACTGGCCGTTGGATCGATCGGTTGGTCGGTCGCGCACTGGGACACAAGATGACTCGTCCGCCTGGAGCGTCGGCGCATGTGAGGTCGCCACGTGAGTCCAGTGGCCGCGCCGTATAGCGAGGCGTGGTGGCTTCGCGGCCGACACGAGAGCAACAGGATTCAACCCACGACATCGGTCTGGCCGGCGCGAGCTGCGACGCCGTGAGACGGGAGATCGGCGCGCCTTCCTGCGTCCGTTGAAGCGGCTGGCAGCGGACGGTTCGGGAGAGCGTTCTGGGTTGCTGCGCCGGGTGTACGCCAGAAATCGCAGTTCAGTAGAAGTTAAGTGATTGCTCATACGTTTTTCAAGTTATTTCTTATATTCTACTTGTTTTCTTGGTCAGCCTCTCGTCCGCATTTGTTAGGCAGTCTGTCTGTCTGTCTGTCCGTCGGTCTGCCATACGTCATGTTTGTCGGATTCGGTGTTAACGAATTTATAGAATTAAGGCTCAAATGGTTCTGAGCACTATGGAACTTAACATAGAATTAAGGTATAGGCCGAATTCCTGAAATGTTTTATCTTGCCTATCATCTTCCTGGGCGGTAATGTGTAATGTAGAGCATGTTGTACATTTTATGTAAGTCTGAATTTCATGGGTTTTATTTAAATAGTCATTTTTATAAAGTTGCCACCTTTCCACTGTGGCCGGAGTGGCCGAGCTGTTCTAGGCGCTGCAGTCTGGAACCGCGCGACCGCTACGGTCGCAGGTTCGAATCCTGCCTTGGGCATGGGTGTGTGTGATGTCCTTAGGTTAGTTAGGTTTAAGTAGTTCTAAGTTCTAGGGGACTGATGACCACAGCAGTTAAGTCACATAGTGCTCAGAGCCATTTGAACCAACCTTTCCACTGTAAGAGCCCATTTAAAAACAAATTGCGCTTTTGGTGGAAAATAATTTCGTAGTGTGAGTGTTTGATCCGTTTACATCCCTCTTACGGCGTGCATAGTTAATATGTTTGAGTTGTTAAAATTTTTAGTTTAAAGTAATCTGGTGTGTTGCAAATTTGCACTAGTGTAGTTTTTCAGAGGTCGTTGTGAGCGGTCGCGACTACGGCCGTGTTCAAAGGGAGCGGAAGCTTCTCAGCCCGAAGGCTCCTACTGTAACAAAAAAAAAATTATATATATGTATATATATATATATATTCTGCCTCTGAATAATTGTAACTTGATATTTCGAGGGTGCTTTTCTGCTTATAATATTAAATCTGTTTTGAAAAAGCTTTTATGAATAAAATTTCTATTGGTTGAAATTTAATTTGTTTCCGTCAATTACTCCTCGGCAACTACTTCCACGCTTACATAGTGTGTTAATGTTCTTGATGAATCGCTAGTAAATAAAGTAAATTTCTTTTTAAAGAAAAGATTTTGAAAGTAAATTTTTACGGTTCACATGCATGCGTTGTGATGTAGAGGTGCTGTGTGTCAGTTCGTGGGATAGAGTTCTACGCCTGTCTCAATTGGTCAGTCAACACAGGAACGGTCAATGCTGTTTATGGATGACGCTGGATTTGTCTTCCGATGAGGTCCCATACGTGCTCGATTGGAGACAAATCACGTGATCGTGCAGGCCAAAGCAAAATATCGACCCTGTGTAGAGCACGTTGGATTACAACAGCGATACCTGGGCGAGCGTCGTCCTTTTAGAAAATACCCCATGGAAAGCTGTTCATGAATAGCAGCACAACAGTCGGATCACCAGACTAGACATAGAAATTTGCATTCAGAGTCTGCGGGATAACCACGAGAGTGCTCTTGCTGTCATATGAAATCGCACCCTAGACCGTAACTGCGGTTTGTAGGTGCAGTGAGTCTAGCACGCAGACACGTTGGCTGCAGGCCCTTAGCTGACCTCGTCCTTTCAAACGTATTGCCATCACTGGCACCGCGGCGGAACCAGCTTTCATCAAGAAACACAACAAGGTCCTTCCCTGACGTACAATGAGCTCTCGTTTGACGCCATTTGTAACGCCGGAAATGCATATCCTCCTATTTCCATCTATTGTACTATAAATTTGTTTTCCTAATTTTTGTTACTTGAATATATAACATTTCTGTGTCTTCGTATATTGTAATTGTGTTACTATTTGTATATATATATTTATGCATTTATGTCGATGCATAATTGGTTTGTTTCGTAAATATTATTTGTATTTTTACGCTGGGTCTTGCCTAGGGAAAACTGCTATCGAACAATTACATCGATAGGTCATGTGAAGAACGAAAGTGTTTAGGATCTTTGGTAGGGTTAACTCTGCCGCGTGGAGCGCGGGCTGGGCAGAGAGAGTCTGGCTGGAGTAGCGAGTGGAGCAGGTGTGTTGTGTGAAGCTCCCGCGAGTTGCCGCGCTTTCGGGGTTTGGCAGCGTGTAATTGCACTCGACTTGCGATGATAGTTTCTGACGTGGTGTTGCGGACGGGAAGCATTAGCTGGCGCACATCAAGAGCCCGTTTCGTCTTGTGACCGTGTCGAGAAGAAGGCGCGCCAACATCCAGCTTCTGCAACAGCGACGGCCGACAATGAGTGATTGTCGCCACCTCCTCGATCGACAGCTTCAAACCTTCAATCAACCAACAAGGAAGACTGGACGCACGTAAAGTTTTAGAACTGTATGGCAGACCTCAGCTTTTAAAACTGTTCAAATCACAAAATTACAGCAACGTAGCATGAACCTTTGTTGCTCATTGTCCCAGTTGCATTACCAAGCAGGGTCCCTTCCTTTTCCGAAATGAACCCGAGTGTCGTTGAAATTCAAACGCCAGCATTAAAGTAATATAGCTAATTCTATTTCACTGCTTTAATTTCAAAGTTCAGTTAAAGTATTCATAGCTGGCTACAATATTCAGATTACACAAGCACAAATTAAGAGTGCGAGTTTTGTTACCATATTTTAGCTTACCTGTGACTGCAGCTCAGCTTGGTACGTACTAAATGTTACTATTGTTAATTGTTCAGAATCATTTAATTCAAGTTCAAAGTTAAATTTCTTATTTCTAAATTGCGTAGATTCAAGTAGCTTTTGAAATGATTGTTGAGGTAGTCCAAGACTAACCGAATTTTACTGAATTTCGATGTGCTGCAGAAAGAAAGCTCACTATTAACTTCAGTCACTAAATTAACTTTCGATTTTCCGGTTTTATTAATTCTTTTGCTAAATTAAGTCAGGGTGTAGCGAAATTTATTACTTCTGACAAACTTTCAGTTTTCACACTACACTTGTCAACCTTCAGTTGCCACGCTTCTAGTGCTAATTATATGTGTAATAATCTTTCCTTTTCAGTTACTATAGTAATTGTCCTTAGGACTGGCGACCGTAATTTCCCCCAAATCTCAAATATCTAATTACCGCTAGTTGATTGTTAACGTAACGGCCGCACATTTGCTTTCTTTATTAACTTTACCCCTATTTCAAAATTAATTTCCACCAGTTTCATTAGCATTTTTCGTTTCATTTAGATGTAACCCTTTCCTCCCTCTTTACCGACAAATTAACTTCGGTGACGATTGCTTTTCCCAAATTCCCATTAGGTACACGCGGTTTCTTTTTTCACTGTCATTAACGTCGTTAAGTGAGGGGGGAGGTTACACATTGAAGTCGTAAATGGTGGTGGTTTGCGTTAGTGGAATACACGCATCAGGACAACTGGCTCGGGGCTGTCCTTGACTAACAGATTTGTAACCGTTCTTTGTGTCACCGTGTTCCCGTCTTCTGCTCAAAACGCTATTGCAGATGCAGTACGATGCACCATGGCCCGAACACGATAATCTCCCCCCCCTCCCCCCTCACCCCTCCACCCCCGTGGCTGTTCGGAGCTCTATCTTCATGCGACCGTACATTCTGTAAGTAGGCTGTTTAGGTTTTTATGTTCGTAACGCCACGTAGCGCTCTGTATGAAAATCACTGACTGTGCTGTGTGCACTCTGTGGCTGGTTTGCATTGTTGGGATAGTTGCTATTGTAGTGTTGGGAAGGTTGGATGTGAACAGCGCGCAGCGTTGCGCAGTTGGAGGTGAGCCGCCAGCAGTGGTGGTTGTGAGGGGAGAGACAGCAGTGGTGGATGTGGCGAGAGAGATGGCAGAATTTTGAGAGCGGACGATCTGGATGTGTGTCCGTCAGAAAAAGGAAATTTGTAAGACTGGATGTCATAAACTGATTATTAAGGTAAATACATTGGCTGTTCTCTATCAAAATCTTTCATTTGCTGACTGTGCCTATCAGTTGGTCTAGCGGTTCTAGGCGCTCAGTCCGGAGCCGCGCGACTGCTACGGTCGCAGGTTCGAATCCTGCCTCGGACATGGATGTGTGTGATGTCCTTAGGTTAGTTAGGTTTCAGTAGTTCTAAATTCTAGGGGACTGATGACCATAGATGTTAAGTCCCATAGTGCTCAGAGCCATCTGAACCTATCAGTAGTTAGTACCTTCCGTAGTTAGAATCTTTTATTTAGCTGGCACTATTGGTGCACGCTGTATTACAGTAGTTTGAGTAATGAAGATTTTTTGAGAGGTAAGTTTTTCATGAAAGATATAGGTTATTGTCAGTCAGGGCCATTCTTTTGTAGGGACTATTGAAAGTCAGATTGCATTGCGCTAAAAAAAATGTTGTGTGTCAGTTTACTGTTGATCAGAATAAGTAAAGAGAGAAATGTCAGAGTACGTTCAGTTTTGCTCAGCCGTTTGAAAATCAAATAACGTATGAGTTTTACCAGCACTGTCGTTATAAATTTTTCTAAGGGGATTTTACGATTCCTGTGATTACCGCTACCAGCAGTCACATACAGCGACTACATTCCTGCCTAATCTTCTTGCATTATCGCAGAAGGAACATCCAACTTCTCGTAACCCCGTTACACGACCTCCTTCGAATTCCGTCATGTGTTGTCAAAGACGCCTTCGTCGACTTAAAGGCATTCTTGGCTAACATCAGCTCATCATGTCCAGTCTCGCAGATAACTAATATGCTCGAGACTATTACGGCGTGTATTTAAAGCAAACCTGATTTGCATCCTTATAGCAGCGCTCCTAGCACTACTCTTATGGGACTGGGGTGAAATTTTAACAGGTTTCATCTTTCAGATGTAGAAACACGCCTACCAACTTCCGTCAGTGTATTTACAAGTGACGCGTGATGGACTTTTGTTAATGAGCATTAGCGAAGCTTCTGGTAAACCTTCCGGGATGTAAGGTCGTGGTCCATGAAACTCTTCAGCTCCTAACGTTTCGTCCAGAGCTGCGCTGGACATCTTCAGAGGGGTGTTTCTCCTCCGTTGAGTCTTGCCCACTGTCGGAGGAGAAACACCCCTCTGAAGATGTCCAGCGCAGCTCTGGACGAAACGTTAGGAGCTGAAGAGTTTCATGGACCACGACCTTACATCGCGGAAGGTTTACCAGAAGATATGTCATCCGGTCGTGAAACCTTCATACTATGATTAGCGAAGCTGCTGGAAATGGCCACCGTTGACGTCGCTGCAGAGTTGTACTCGATTTATCAAAGTGTGTGATGCGGGTAGTAGCCCTACCAGAGGGGTATCAGCAGTAGGGATTTCAGTGTTTTGCTGTAGCTCATCCAGTTTGCGAGGATTATTTGGGTACACCTAACGTTTCAGATTGACCCACAAGTAAAAATCTGAGGAGGTGAAATCAGGTGATCGAGATGGCCAGGAGACGGCACTGCCTCTGTTAACTGTCCTCTTCTCACCGATCTCTTCATGCACTTTTAACGAGGTTGTCAAGGCAGTGTGTGCTGGCGCTCTGTCTTGCTGAAAACATCGATGAAGTCATTCTACTTACTTGAATTGATCCACATATGGATTAAACAGGTTTTGGACATATCGGTTTGGTGGAAATAAAGTCATGTTATTATACGGATCCCAGACATTGCACACCAAACACCAATCTTGAGATTAAGCAACAGCTCCTCAAAGTACGAGGTGCATTCAAGTTCTAAGGCCTCCGATTTTTTTTCTAATTAACTACTCACTCGAAATCAATGAAACTGGCGTTACTTCTCGACGTAATCGCCCTGCTGACGCACACATTTTTCACAACGCTGACGCCATGATTCCATGGCAGCAGCGAAGGCTTCTTTAGGAGTCTCTTTTGACCACTGGAAAATCGCTGAGGCAATAGCAGCACGGCTGGTGAATGTGCGGCCACAGAGAGCGTCTTTCATTGTTGGAAAAAGCCAAAAGTCACTAGGAGCCAGATCAGGTGAGTAGGGAGCATGAGCAATCACTTCAAAGTTGTTATCACGAAGAAACTGTTGCGTAACGTTAGCTCGATGTGCGGGTGCGTTGTCTTGGTGAAACAGCACACGCGCAGCCCTCCCCGGACGTTTTTGTTGCAGTGGAGGAAGGAATTTGTTTTTCAAAACATTTTCGTAGGATGCACCTGTTACCGTAGTGCCCTTTGGAACGCAATGGGTAAGGATTACGCCCTCGCTGTCCCAAAACATGGACACCATCATTTTTTCAGCTCTGGCGGTTACCCGAAATTTTTTTGGTGGCGGTGAATCTGTGTGCTTCCATTGAGCTGACTGGCGCTTTGTTTCTGGATTGAAAAATGGCATCCACGTCTCATCCATTGTCACAACCGACGAAAAGAAAGTCCCATTCATGCTGTCGTTGCGCGTCAACATTGCTTGGCAATATGCCACACGGGCAGCCATGTGGTCGTCCGTCAGCATTCGTGGCACCCAACTGGATGACACTTTTCGCATTTTCAGATCGTCATGCAGGATTGTGTGCACAGAACCCACAGAAATGCCAACTCTGGAGGCGATCTGTTCAACAGTCATTCGGCGATCCCCCAAACAATTCTCTTCACTTTCTCGATCATGTCGTCAGACTGGCATGTGCGAGCCAGAGGTTGTTTCGATTTGTTGTCACACGATGTTCTGCCTTCATTAAACTGTCGCACCTGCGAACGCACGTTTGACACATCCATAACTCCATCACCACATGTCTCCTTCAACTGTCGATGAATTTCAATGGATTTCACACCACGCAAATTCAGAAAACGAATGATTGCACGCTGTTCAAGTAAGGAAAACGTCGCCATTTTAAGTATTTGAAACAGTTCTCATTCTCGCCGCTGGCTGTAAAATTCCATCTGCCGTACGGTGCTGCCATCTCTGGGACGTATTGATAATGAACGCGGCCTCATTTTAAAACAATGCGCATGTTTCTATCTCTTTCCAGTCCGGAGAAAAAAAATCGGAGGCCTTAGAACTTGAATGCACCTCGTACTGATGCGTAATGGCGTAGCCGGCCGGTGTGGCCGAGCGGTTCTAGGCGCTTCAGTCTGGAACCGCTCGACCGCTACGGTCGCAGGTTCGAATCCTGCCTCGGGCATGGCTGTGTGTACTGTCCTTAAGTTAGTTCGGTTTAAGTAGTTCTAAGTTCTACGGGACTGATGTCCTCAGATGTTAAGTCCCATAGTGCTCAGAGCCATTTGAACCATTCGTAATGGCGTATGTTCTGTGAGTTCACTTACCCTGAGAGGCTGAACCACGTCTCATCTGAAGAAATGAAAACCTGATGATCTGAAGGTCCCGACTCCACTTCACTCAGAAACTCATACTCAACACCAAATTTGTAAGGATACAGATTCAGGTCGTTCTTGATAATATTTCGACACGACGGCCTCGTAATTCTCACTTGCACAAATAAACTGTGTTGAGATTTCGTCGGACTTCGTTCCAGTCGTTACTTCATTCTAACACTATTTTCTGGTCTTCGAACTCTTTTCGGATCGTTATGGTTTATACTCGCTACAGGGCTCGTGTCGCACCGTTTTGCCACTAACCTCTGCAGTGCTGCGTTTGCGGGAGTTTTGGCTAGAATACTTCCAGTCCTAAGCTCTTGCGGTAACAGTTCCACCTTCCCGTAACACTCGCTGTTTTATCACGAGCAACAGTTATTGTTGCATCCAACTGCTCTCTGAACAAGTCGGCGCCTCTCACTCACTCAAACGTAATGACTGAGCGAATTACACGAGTCAGAGCATGCTGTTTTATGGTAGTTGTAGAAATTAATAGTCAGCACAATATACACAACTCTCCCCTACACATTACAGTATATGGCTTCTGTCATTTCCGGTATCACACCTGAAGTTTTCCAAATTCTTCTTCAATATCTGAGAGACTTTCTTCCATTAACTAGTTTCAGTAACTCTTTTTATAGACCTTTACCTACTCACCAGCAAGTTGGTGTATAGGCTTCAGTGACAATGGAATGTCTTTCGTTTATTTTTAGAAAAATACACTCCTGGAAAAGGAAAAAAGAACACATTGACACCGGTGTGTCAGACCCACCATACTTGCTCCGGACACTGCGAGAGGGCTGTACAAGCAATGATCACACGCACGGCACAGCGGACACACCAGGAACCGCGGTGTTGGCCGTCGAATGGCGCTAGCTGCGCAGCATTTGTGCACCGCCGCCGTCAGTGTCAGCCAGTTTGCCGTGGCATACGGAGCTCCATCGCAGTCTTTAACACTGGTAGCATGCCGCGACAGCGTGGACGTGAACCGTATGTGCAGTTGACGGACTTTGAGCGAGGGCGTATAGTGGGCACGCGGGAGGCCGGGTGGACGTACCGCCGAATTGCTCAACACGTGGGGCGTGAGGTCTCCACAGTACATTGATGTTGTCGCCAGTGGTCGGCGGAAGGTGCACGTGCCCGTCGACCTGGGACCGGACCGCAGCGACGCACGGATGCACACGAAGACCGTAGGATCCTACGCAGTGCCGTAGGGGACCGCACCGCCACTTCCCAGCAAATTAGGGACACTGTTGCTCCTGGGGTATCGGCGAGGACCATTCGCAACCGTCTCCATGAAGCTGGGCTACGGTCCCGCACACCGTTAGGCCGTCTTCCGCTCACGCCCCAACATCGTGCAGCCCGCCTCCAGTGGTGTCGCGACAGGCGTGAATGGAGGGACGAATGGAGACGTGTCGTCTTCAGCGATGAGAGTCGCTTCTGCCTTGGTGCCAATGATGGTCGTATGCGTGTTTGGCGCCGTGCAGGTGAGCGCCACAATCAGGACTGCATACGACCGAGGCACACAGGGCCAACACCCGGTATCATGGTGTGGGGAGCGATCTCCTACACTGGCCGTACACCACTGGTGATCGTCGAGGGGACACTGAATAGTGCACGGTACATCCAAACCGTCATCGAACCCATCGTTCTACCATTCCTAGACCGGCAAGGGAACTTGCTGTTCCAACAGGACAATGCACGTCCGCATGTATCCCGTGCCACCCAACGTGCTCTAGAAGGTGTAAGTCAACTACCCTGGCCAGCAAGATCTCCGGATCTGTCCCCCATTGAGCATGTTTGGGACTGGATGAAGCGTCGTCTCACGCGGTCTGCACGTCCAGCACGAACGCTGGTCCAACTGAGGCGCCAGGTGGAAATGGCATGGCAAGCCGTTCCACAGGACTACATCCAGCATCTCTACGATCGTCTCCATGGGAGAATAGCAGCCTGCATTGCTGCGAAAGGTGGATATACACTGTACTAGTGGCGACATTGTGCATGCTCTGTTGCCTGTGTCTATGTGCCTGTGGTTCTGTCAGTGTGATCATGTGATGTATCTGACCCCAGGAATGTGTCAATAAAGTTTCCCCTTCCTGGGACAATGAATTCACGGTGTTCTTATTTCAATTTCCAGGAGTGTAGTTATTATTACGACTGCGATTACTATAGTATCTATACCATAGTTTTTAATTTTTTGATTCAATAAATCACTCATAAGAATATCTTTGGTGCTCAGTTCATCTGTGGGAAATCTTTTGTCCTAATTTTAAATCTATTTGTTTCTGAATTCCTCTATATACTTCTGATAATTCTGTTTTACTTACCATTTGGCCTTCTTTAATTCCTCTTCTACTTCGACAAACATGTTTTATGGTCCTAAGAATTTATCGTTCTGAAATAAGGAGGATAAGTAGTTTGACGCGAACCAGACCCCATTAGCTTGAGCTACTGTACACAACGCGAATGTGCCCTTTAATACTGTCTGGTGGACTGTATATGAAGCAACTCTATCTTTACTGCTGACAGATCGTACGGATCATAACTGATCCGCTTTTCAGTTTCTGTAGTTTGTTCCACCATTATTGTGTGGACGTTCCCAAGTTTCGAGGCGAATTATATCCACCCATACATATCAGCAGGGAGCTCTTTACTGTAGTTGGAACAGTCACATTTACGACGATATGAACACACGTACCCAACCGTCCCTAGGATTCAGCACACATTTGGTGTTGCAATTAGATCTTACCTATTTCCTCCCCCCCCCCCCCCCCAGCCCCTCCTTAAGTTTCAGAGGTAGCTGATTTTCCTGCAAGAAACCCTGATGTAGTTCATGCAATATGTGCCTTTGAACACTGGAGAAAAAAAGTGATTTGAATAGAATGGCGCGCAAGCAGCTTTCGCAGTTGCTATCTGGGACCATGACGATGCAGCAATTGGAGAAAGATGGGTGGGTTTAGGTGGACTACATGCTTTGTAGTCGTCATCCAAGGATTTGTTTTCGTTAGATTTTTTCTTGTGATGTGACATAAGCGGTGTTGACAACTTAATTCCTTTTGTCTCAGATGAGTATTTGTTGCAATGATTGTACGAGCAAAGTCAAAATTGTGTGCCAAACCGGGATTCGAAGCCCTTCCGTTCCCGGGCAGCGCGTTCTGTATTACGTCATGCAAAGACGTCTGAGGGCTCAAATTATATTCGAATCCTGGATAGGCACACGACTTTGTAACCCTCAATCACGTCGTGTTGTAGTCTCTACAGAGTGGTATGATGAATCTCCCCACACTTGTCTAGCCCTTGTACTTATTTACATCTCTGTGTGGCAACTGCAATCTAAAGGGTACTTATAGTTAAATTTTCAGTATTTGAGAGAGTGTCCATGACACACGAGTCATCGTAGGACAACGAAACTTTGTAGAAACATTTGTAAGGACATGCTGGAAAAAATGTTCAAATGTGTGTGAAATCTTATGGGACTTAACTGCTAAGGTCATCAGTCCCTAAGCTTACACACTACTTAACCTAAATTATCCTAAGGACAAACACACACACCCATGCCCGAGGGAGGACTCGAACCTCCGCCGGGATCAGCCGCACAGTCCATGACTGCAGCGCCTTAGACCGCTCGGGGACATGCTGGAGAGAGATAACGAATAAACCATTGAAAGAAACATATTTAAATTTCCACATGAGAGGATAACCTTTGTTAATAGCGTACCGTGTTTACATTCCGGTTACAAATGATGCTCAGTGTTGAAAGGTCTCTGTTGGATTCCTTTCATGTTAATTTCTTAAATCTGTTGTCATTTACGGCATAAATTCCTCTTCTAAATTTACTGTGGGGTTTCTGACTATCTGGGCGGAGACTGAGCAGTGAAACGTATTACTTTTACACATAAACAAGAACGATCTGTCACACTACTACACTTTAAAACACAGTTTATATGTAATTCATGTCACACAGTCTCATACGGAACCAACATCCGCTTTCTTTCATATACTGTGTATGATAAGGTACTGTCATCCCCCTTCCCTTCTGTGTGAGAGGATGAATGAGCAAATGTATTTCTAGTTGCATGCTGGATGGTAGCAGACAAGCCTGTCTGCCAGAGAACAGTAGGACCAACGTCGGAACAGGTAGCTACGCTTTCTAAAAGCAAAGAGGTTTCTATCCTTAATATGGTCCTGTCCGTCCCTTGTCATGTTGGTATAGGAAGCTGTCCCTCTGGCCACTTCAGTTTGTTTGTGAGCCACCCTCAGGAAGGGACCAGGTCAGTCTGTCCGTGGCGAGCGTCTGAAGTGGTAAGATCTCCGGCTAAGCGCGTGTCTGCTAAGTCCGTAGGACAATGGATTTCTTAAGTTCAGCCTAACTGAAAATTTAATCACCTTTATTTCAGGTTTAGCTCTAAAATATACAATGTTATCTTAAATTGCAACGCAGTGTAATTCGAGTGTGAAGTTCAGAATATATTCCGGTAGTTGCTTTGTCACTACTTTGTGTGTAAAGTGGAACCACGTGTTGATCAGTAACTCTAACTAGCATCATCAATCTTCAGTGCAAATGTGCATGAGATTATAACGTCTTGTCTTGACAATATTTTTCAATATAGCAACTTTTCTTTATGTTCAACCCACGTGGGGTGTACTTTGTGAGACCAGTACCACGTGCTTATTCAATTGTTTGACCCATCAGGTTAATAGTAAAACGATAGTAACCAGTTCGAGGTTTTTCTTTTGTAAATTGCTTTTCGATCTAATTTATTTTAATTATCAAAATTATTGTGGAGTTACACGCTTTGTGTAAACCAAGTTGAACAGGTGAAGCATGTGGTGTAATCATCGAAGTAGCCCTCAGCTAATCTTTTCGGGAAGATTTCACAGAGAGTTAGTATGAATTTAGTATACCAGTGTGTGATAATTACATGACGGACAGGGCTGTGCTAAGAATGTAACTTCTTTGGGTGTAAATTGAATCGGTTGGTTGTCGTTAATTTCCTCTTGCATATGTTTCAACGTTCTTCGTGTGTTATTTTATGAATGCAGTGTTGTATGCAGTCTCCCAATCTTGGCTCCATATTTGATGTGTTCCGTAAGATTACAATCTCACATTTTCACAATCCTAAATAAGGCACCAGCTTAGTTACGACTCAAGTTTAATATGCTGAAATTTCAATGATCAATGTTAAAATAAATTTCCAAATATAAACTGATTTATTTCTTTTTATTTAACTTCTCTTATATATATATATATATATATATATATATATATATATATATATATATATAAATCACCGGTTGCCGTATGACTATTAAAAGATTATAATTAATGTTAGTCTGGTTGGGAATTTGATAAGCTAGACTGGATACCTGGTGAAACAGTTGCGCCGTAATGCAAGGTTAACTTCCTCAGATAGCTCACAGCTTTTAAACCGCTTTTATTGTCAATCTGCACCGTTTACACCACAAATTAAAGAACTAACGTTACAGTGTGACAACCATTTCCATCCACGACAGCCTTGAGCCGCACCAAAGATTGCTCTACTGCTGCCCAAAACAATGGTGGATCATGGAATGTCCAGCTACCATGACACAGTAAGTGCACTGCTTGAAGATCGCACATTGCGTCCAGCATTCTCAGCCATGTTAACACTAACTTCTTCAACAATTTATGGCGCAATTGGCCGTCGGTCGTCCCAGGAGCAATTCCCAAATCGCAAGTTTATTCAAACCTCAATCCCGGTGTGGAAAGAGGATCTCTCTGTTATTCCTTTAATGCGTCGATATTCGCGAATACCAGCAGCACTGTTACTATTGTCTTGATAAAACACCTTTACGAGTAAAGCCCTGCTCACCTTCTCCATACTCATGCTGACTGTTTGCAGCACAACTGATGCCTGTATTTCAACTCTACGTCGCCGTACCAGTACTGGCATCTAACGGCAAGTAATGACACTAGCACTACTAATAACTCAATTCCTGCAGTGCAGAGCCTGAACATCATTCCTATAGAGCTGGGTATCCATCGGGTAAAAAAATTTCCATCTACACTGGCTTAAGAAGCGATTAACTATAACCGCCCCCTACATCCGTTTGTACGTGGTCGTTGCATAAAAATCTTGGTCTCCATCTACAATTTTTACCCCATCTTACCAACTGAACATATCTTACAACTCCTTGTTTTTACCAAGTTGTGCAGTTTTTCTTCTCATTACATTTCATGCCTCTTTAATGGTTATCAGATAAATCCCTCTAATCTTGTGCTTTCTTTTGTCACACTATATTTTAAAAGCATTCGTTCTCTTGGTATTACACAATCGTGAGGAGTCTTTTTTACGAGTCCCCTTTGTAGTAGCAGGAAAACGTAGTACCATCACGACCGTACGTCCAAGAGTTCCGTATATAGTGGGAGGGAGTCATGATAGCACGGCTCGTGGTGAGTGCAGGGGAAATGGTTCACTGTGTACCCACGAGTCTCTTCTACAGTAGGAAGAAAACATGTATACCCAGGAGTACCCTGCGTAGGAGTCAGAGATGATTCACTGTACTCTCGTACAGTTCTAGAAAGGCATGGTACCACGAACACTGTACACCCATCAATCTCGTGTCTAGTTGTCCGCCGCTCGTGGTCTCGCGGTAGCGTTCTCGCTTCCCGAGCACGGGGTCCCGGGTTCGATTCCCGGCGGGGTCAGGGATTTTCACCTGCCTCGAGATGACTGGGTGTTTGTGTTGTCCTCATCATTTCATCATCATCCAGGAAAGTGGCGAAATTGGACTGAGCAAAAGTTGGGAAATTGTACGGGCGCTGATAACCACGCAGTTGAGCGCCCCACAAACCAAACATCATCATCATCATCATCGTGTCTAGTAGGAGGCAGACATGGTAGTAAGCGTTATAATGGGTATGGCATAAATGGTTCGCAGTCCCCCAATGTTTTTGAATACGTTTAAGGGGCTCTGGAAAGGCTCAAAATCATGAAAAGTTCAATTTTTACTTTTTTGCTTTTTCTGAATCTGCAGACTATTACCTTTTAATAGATATATAATTTATTCAATTCCGAAGACTACAACTATTTTTAAATTTTTTTTGAAATGTGTTCTACATGGGCGTGACCCACTGTGGCGCTGTTAAACTGCTGTCAAATGGTGTTATTATTAACGTCCGTGTTCATCAGGTACATTTTAGTGATGTGAGATAAAGTATGTGTTGTGGCTAACCTGTGATGGTTCAATATATATCGCTGGTGTGATTGTCGATTGTTTCATGTTTATTTACTCTGTCGTTATCTCGAAAATATTCGTAATTAATTCTGTTTCTTGAGTCTCTGTTTTGTTGAAGTATAATAATGAGTAAAAGTAAAGTTGCTGTTGCGACTTTCAGTGATGGCAACATTGTAAGGTGCAAGGTATTTAGAAATATGGGAGTGAAGATAGGTTCTAACATGGTACGAGCGATGCTTGCTTTAGACAAGGAACGCCTCCGGGCTGCAGACAGGGCTGTAAAGAGTCTAGAAATACAAGCAAGAGTAAACAGGAGGAGGAACAAGAGGAAGCTGGAGGAAGAGTTTGCAGAGGATGAAGATAATCCATCCTATGGACCTGGAATGCACTAAAAAGTTAATCCAATCTTTGTCGCTCGATTCCCAAAACTTTTATTTTCTCATACTAATTACATGTTTTCTAAGGATCTTCCAAACATATTTGTTTCAAACTTTCAGTAAATGTTACACAGTACCTTCTGCATAATTTAACACAGCCTTTTTCCAAAAAACTGTATATTTTTGAATATATAAATAAAAAATTGCAAAAAAATGTTGTGAATTTTCATTACAATTGAAAAAAATCATCTTTAATAACTGAACTAAAATTTTGTAAAATCCCTGTGTTAAGTTGTAGCCCATATTCCAATAAATAATCTGTAAAAAGTTCAACTTCCTACCTCAAATACTTTGTGAGGAAAGATGTAATTTATAAGCGTTATTTTAACATTGCAAGTATAGGGCCTTCCGGAGCCCCTTAACAGTACTTAGTGCACAGAGGCTATTAGCGCATCAAACATGTTGGTTCCCATCTCGAGCACTTCTTGTTCGTAACTAATCAGAAACGTTCATGTTACTGCCAAAAGTAACAACTGATCCTGAACGATTCTCCAATTTCCATTAAATGTCGGTTATAGGATAAGTTACACTAACGCAGAAGCGATCGGTTAATTGAATTCCTAGGGACTACAAATACAAACACCTTAAGCTGGAACCATAAAAAAAGAATTATGGGGAAGTCCGCCTCAGTAGCGCAGCGGTAGCGTTACCGCCTACCACGCAAGGGGGCCTGGGTTCGATTCCCGGCAGGGGACTGGGTGTTGTGTGTCTTTTATCATCATTTTCATCATCATTGACACGCAAGTCGCTGAAGTGGCGTCAACTAAAAAGACTTGCAATACGACGGCGGAGCCCCGAAGGGGATATCCCAGCCAATAAATGCCATACGATCATTTCATGGGGAAGATGAATCAAATACTGCGTTTTATTCATGGAGCAAACAGGAGGTAGAACAGATCTTTTAAAAGACACTGTCAGCACTACGCTTGTCCATCCTCTTCTGGAGTACAGCTGTGTGGTGTGGGACGCTTACCAGATACGGTCGACGGAGAAACCACTAGTTCGTTAATCTTTTTGTAAAGTAGCACTGCCTTTCGCATCAAACCACCAACGCTACTGCAAGACAGAGACATCTAGTGGTACACAGAGGTACTTCTATGAATGTAGTGCATTGTAACCTTCGACCATAAATATAATAGACTGGCCCTGACGTCATTTTCGTGGCTCCAACATCTCTGGGCAGAAGTCACGTGAATGTTGGCAAAACATGGTTGTTTCGTGTTGTGCTTATGGCTGTACTCAGCGTTTTGTTGGGGAAATGGCATTACATTTCACGTGTAAGTGTTTCTATGATAGTGCAGATGCGTTTATTGAAATCTGCTGAAGTGACTTTTATATGTTTTTTACACTTGAAACAGAGTATCACGTAAATTAAAGTGTTGAGAGTGATGCCTGTAAAGTCAGACTCATATTACATTTCGGAAAGTATCGGTCATAATTCGGTTACAGAAGTAAGTATAATCGTTTCTCGTTCCTACTCATAGGTTCCGTAAGGATGAAAACCGAAGGCAGCTTTGGATACGGGCCCTGAAACGGAAAAACTTTAAGCCATTTGCTCGAAGCACTTCGCGGAGAAGTGTTTTGATAGGTTAGTTATTATTTACAATGTATATCTTTAATTTGTATTTACAGTGTCTGTCATTTTTAAACCTAGGCTCCAAAATTCTTTTCTGAAACTGCAAAGTCTCACCTTTCATCTAAAATATCATTTTTTTAAACCGACAGTTTAAACTTTTGTAAAAATAGTGGGAACTGAACCTATGAAGTGCACCTAAAATTGATACTCTAAAATGGACCTGCTCCTAAGTAAACAATTTTGACACCTATAGTTGAAATAATTCCCATAGCCCATTTTCTTTTATAAGTGACTAGAGCTCGAAACGTGGCGAATACAATGTTTAAAGTTTTGACACGAACCCACTCTTACTGTTCTAAAAGAATTTTAACGACATTTTACTATAATTGATAGTTTGTAGTAATTTCGTCCCGCTGCCCACCAGAGTGGCGTTCGATGTATTTGTTAGATTTTGTGAATGGTACTTTGAACAAATCCAGGTCAAATGCAGTTCTGGCATAATTTTTCACAAATAAAAAAGTAGTTTTTGTTGGAAGCGTTTGGCAGTCAATTGAGAAATGTGGGGAAAATCCGATACAAACATAGAATAGCAGACCGCTGATTTGAAATCCCGCCACGTTTTGCCAACAGTCACGTGGTTTATGTTGGAGCCACACTAGCCCCATAGCTTCTGCACACCAAGGCCAGTCTACTAGCATCTACGGTCGAAGATTGTAACCGTCACAGCGTGCAAAGCAACACTCGGCATGGAAATCGTGCTACGTGACTGTACGGCTGTGTTTCGTACTTTTTTTTTGAGCGGACATATTGAGGAGATGATTGACAGTGACAGTAGGTATATTTAAATGTATTGTAACGTAAATGTGAGTTTCTACTTCTACTGTTATGAGTGATTTCAAAATGAAACCACTGGAGCAGTATATACTTTTGATATGAATTTATTAAATTTTAGGTCCGTTTTGCTGGTCATATCGGACTATAACTTGTTCATGGAAATTCCGTGATGTGGGATTGTGTCCAGGAAAAATGCGAAATTACTTTCAAATATGTCTCACGAAATGACGGGTGGTTGAAAACTGAATGTTCCAGGCCATGCACCTTCCCATCGCACCTGCGCTTGATTGATGTCTGGTATTCATGAAAACTAGATTTTTGGGTAGAACGCTATTGCTGTACGTTTCCATACGAATGTTCCTAAAGCTGTTATAATGTGAAATATGTTATGTCTCAACGAAAGGTCACCCACAGTTTACTATAACCAAAATCACTATAGATCTTTAGTTCTGTTTGTTATTTTACTGCTTTGAGTCGAGTTCACTTGTTCTGCACATCTGTCTTTTGTGTTATGGAAGATCCGCATTTCCGATAGGAATTCGGACGTTCAGGTCAACAAATATTCGAAAATAAAGCAAGAGCAGCAAAATAAAAGCGTTTATTCCGACGCACGGAGTGGATGGCTGTATCTAGCAAACGTAGGAAGCCGAGCGGCTGCATACGGTTTTACCGAGTGCAGCATACATCAATTGGCTGATGCAGAGCTTTCATCGCGTAAAAGATGTGCAGAGGGCGGGCTCGCATTCACCCCATTTTGAAAGCGGCCTTTCATTCCTCGTGAACGGTTTCAACACACGACCGCATATCACATCTCAAAATCCATTAGTACAGCTCACAGATCGCGCGAAACGGAGGCACACATATAGATCTGAGTCCCGTATTCACTCTCTCTTTTTTTTTTTTAACATTTTTTTCCTGCCACCCCCATCCCCCTGCCGCCTCGTATCTCTTTAGCCCGAGCGCATTGGTAAACACCGGCGGCAGCGAACGGGCGGGCTTAGCGCAGTAACGTAACGCACACGGCAAACAACAATTTTGCGCAGCGAATCATCGGTGATCCGCGAGGCGCACTCTGTCAATTGCGGTGTGTCGCTCTCTCATTAGCCGACCGTATATAAATATTGACGCTGCGCTTAGGGTTGAGAGAGCACGGCCGAACGAAACGTATTAGATGGCCGCAATGGGGCGGGGGCGGGGGTTGCGGTCCAGCCGCAGGCCGCAGCTCAAATATTTGCCGCCGGCAAACAGAACGGAACGGAACGCAACGCAACGAAGCAGCACGCCGCGCCGTGCTGAGCTGTGCTGTGCCGGGCCACCGGCAGCGTTTGGCCGCCGCGGCCGATCTCTGCCGACACCACACTTGTCCGCGCGTAACACTGCCCCCTCCTCCCCCCTCTCCTCCCTGCAGCGATTATGAAAGTAGATCACGAGGCGAGGACTCTTCCCAAACGATGAAAACGGCCACTTAGTCACCTCCATCGTTAACTACAAGTATTTCCGAAATCGTTGAAGATATCGTAAATCTATTTTCAGTCAGCTGAATTGTAACGAAGTTCTGAGTAATCAGAGAACTTGTTTTTCTAATTACAACAAAGTAACTTGTAGGAATACAGATTTCTGAGATTAATCTGTGCAAATGAAAGAGCAATGGTGCAACCGAATCTATAACAATATACAGGATGATTCAAAATTCCTTTTACAGCCTTCTAGTGGTTGTAGAGGGGTCTTATAGATGAAGTTTTGATGAGAAACCCATGTTAGAAATGTACTGTTTGGATCTAAAATCATTTAGAGAATCGGATGACTTCGAAATCTCTCCCGCTTCATGGTACGGACACATTGGAGACAAATGGTGTGTTTTTGGCCGTACAACTATAACTGAAGCACAAGCTTCAAAAATAAAAGTAGAAATCCGAGCCTGTACTTGCTGTATGAATGAGCTTTATCTTTTCCTCGTACCCTTTATTTGTAACACGTAAGCATAAGCCTCAAGCTATCTGATTCGTCAGCATTGTCAGAAACATTTGTTAAATGAGGACAGGCATAAAGCTATTTTGCTGGCTGTAAAATTTCCTTTCGCTTTATTTGCTGTCAATTGAGGAGCTACTCGACCGAATAGTAGCGGCTTCGGTCAAGAATACCATCTTACTACCGACAGAGCGGTGTGCTGACCCCACGCCCCTCCTATCCGCATCCTCCACCGAGGATGACACGGCGGTCGGATGGTCTCGGTTGGCCACTCGTGGCCTGAAGACGGAGTGCTTTTTTTTATCTGCTGCAAGTGTGCATAAGTGCACTGTGGTTTAAAGATCTCCTCATCCGATGAAGCTCAAAGCTCGGTAAGTGCAGAAAGTAAAGTGGTGTTTTTAAATACAGTTTTAAAAACGTATCTTGAATTATTAGAGAAACCATAAATTCCGGAAGGAAAAAGAAAGAGGAAGCAAATCAAAAAGTGATCTGAGCACACAAACTGACAGAAAGCGACTGCTAAAGAAAGTTTATAAAATAAAAACAAAGGAAAACGGATAGGAAAAGGACAGGATATAAAAAAACTCCCTTAAATGCTAGGAGAAGGAGCAAGAAAAAATGTGAGGTCATCCATACGAATTAAAAAAAGAAAGGTTGCGATAACTCACACGAATTTAAAGCCTGTCAATTCGACTATACCAAGGAATTACAATTACGAACAACTTAAATTGAAAAGATTTAATAACCCAAGAAAGCATAACGCTCTACGAGTCGGGGCGTGGAATGTCAGAAACTTGAACGTAGTACAGAAGCTAGAAAATCTAAAAAGGGAAGTGCTAAGACTCAATACAGATATAGAAGGGATCTGTGAAGTGAAATGGAAAGAAGACAAGGATCTATGGTCAGATGAGTACAGGGTAACGTCAACAGCAGCAGAAAATGGTGTAACAGGAGTAGCATTCATTATGAATAGGACGCTAGGGTAGAGAGTGTATTACTGTGAAGAGTTCAGTGATAGGGTACTTTTTATCAGAATAGACAGCAAACAAACACCAACAAGATAGTTCAGGTACACGTACGACATCGCAAGCTGAAGATAAAGAGATAAGAAAGTGTATGAGGATATTGAAAGGCTAATACAATACGTAAAAGGACATGAAAATCTAGTAGTCATTGGGGATTGGAATGCAGTTGTAGGGAGAGGTTACAGGAGAATATGGGTTTGGGACAAGGAACGAGAGAGGAGAACACCAATTGAATTCTGTAAGAAACTGCAGCTAGTAATACCGAATACTCTGTTCGAGAATCACAAGAGGAGAAAGTGTATACGGATATGGCCGGGTGATAAGGGAAGATTTCAGTTAGATTACATCATGGTTAGACAGAGATTCAGAAATCATATACTGGATTGTAAGGTGCAACCAGGAGAGGATTTAATCTTAGATCACAGTGTAGTAGTGATGAAGAGTAGGCTGAAGTTTAAGAGATTACTCAGGAAGAATCAACAAGTAACGTTGGACACGAAAGTACTATCGAATGACGCGGTACGCTTGAAGTTCTCTAAAGCGATAGACACAGCTATAAGGAATAGCTCAATAGGCAGTACAGTTCAAGAGGAATGGACACCTCTGAAAAGGACAGTCAGAGAAGTTGGAAAGAAAAATATAGGTACAAAGAAGGTAATTGTGGAGAAAGCGTGGGTAACAGAAGAAATACTTCACCTGATCGATGAAAGGAGGAAGAACAAAAACGCTCAGGGAAATTCAGGAATACAGAAATACAAGTCGCTGAGGTTCAAATGGCTCTGAGCACTATGGGACTTAACATCTGTGGTCATCAGTCCCCTAGAACGTAGAACTACTTAAACCTAACTAACCTAAGGACATCACACACAGCCATGCCCGAGGCAGGATTCGAACCTGCGACCGTAGCAGTCGCGCGGTTCCGGACTGAGCGCCTAGAACCGCTAGACTACCGCGGCCAAGTCGCTGAGGAATGAAATAAATAGGACGTGCAGGGAAGCTAAGACGAAACGGTTGCACGAAAAATTTGAAGAAATCAAAAAAGAAGTGATTGTTCAAAGGAATGACTCAGCATATAGGAAAGCCAAAACAACCTTCGATGAAATTAAAAGAAAGGGTGGTAACAGTAAGAGTGCCGCATGAATCCAACTGTTAAATGCAGAGAAGAGAGCGAATAGGTCGAAAGAGTTATTGGTGGCTTCTACGAGGGAGAAGAGTTGTCTGATGCGATAGAAGAAGGAACGTCCATTATGATTATCCAGGCTGTTATGCCGTGGTCGGTTGATGAATTCTAATTCCCAACGTTTCGTCCCCGTCTTCGGAGGACATCTTCAACGGGGTCTGTAGCTCGATGGAAAGTCCAACACACCCACTGGCTCGCTACTTTCCGGCCGTGAAAGTCTACATTTTACAATTTTGGTAAACATTTTTGGAAACGGTGATCAATAGAGTATCATATTTTAACTAAAGTTCAGTCTTGATCACAACACTTATGTCTCAATAACATAGGTGACCGGTTTCGGTTATATTTATATAACCATCTTCAGACCCATAGCTTCCTTGGAGGATGGTATGTGGAGCTCTCCTCAGCTGCTACGAAGTCATCAGTTGACTTCGTAGCAGCTGAGGAGAGCTCCTGGTATGCTGAAGGGATTCAGCAGGTTTCCCCTCAGGTCACTTTCACAAATGCCCGGCTACCGCCATAAGTCGTACTCACTGAGAAAAGTCGCCTGGGTACGTCACGTGTCCAAAGCCGGCGCAAAGATACGATTTAAATAAATATTCATCTATTCGTTCAAAGAACGTAATGTTTAAATTTGCACGTTAGACGAAAAAATTAATCATCACCTGAAGGGCTCAAACATCACCTGAAATTATAGAGCGGCCTCAACTCGACGACGAGAAGAGTCCACAACTTTATTCATGTATGCCCTATACATCAGAAGCCATTAGATCCCACAGACCTTCTAACTGGTTCAGAAAGTCGACTGTCATACTTCAGCTACTGTTCCAAATTGTCCCGCATATTTTTATGGGATTAGCGTCGGTTGATTTAGCGCGCCAGTGGAGTTGCGAGTGTGCCTGAGTGTTCGTCAAACCAGAAACGCATGCGTACAGTGCTGTGGATACAACTATTGTCATCTTAGTAGATAGGATCGTCCACAGCATACTGAGCATGAAGATAAAGAAGAAAGGGCAGCACTTGGTCGTCGAAAATATTGATATAAGCATCCTGGTTCATATTTATCAGATCCAGACCATCGGAGGAAGAAGATCACCTTTCAAAGTCTTCGGTCGCTGCCTTGACCAGCTAATAGCATCAGTGTAGTTAGATAACCACAGTGAACAAAACTACGACGAATATGCGGAAAGTAGGGTCCGATCGGACGCAAAATGCAAACCACTGTAAAAATAAAAAGTGTTTTATTTCCAACAGTTAGCTACGCTTTCCAGCTACTTCCCTGCATAGTCGCCGCTCCGATTCAGACATTTGTCGTAGCGTTATAGCGTATTGGAGTACGTGAGGCAATACTGACCTTACGACTTCTCTTAGAAGAAAGATTAAGGAAAGGCAAACCTACGTTTCTAGCATTTGTAGACTTAGAGAAAGCCCCAGTTTGCTTTTGTTCTACAATATTGTAGAACAAAAGCAAACTGGTGCTTTTTCTTTATTATTATAATGTTGTTCTACCAAGAACCGACGGAAGATTCTGTTAATATGATTAGAGAAAGCTTTTGACAATGTTGACTGGAATACTCGCTTTCAAATTCTAAAGGTGGCAGGGGTAAAATACAGGGAGGCTATTTACAATTTGTATAGAAACCAGTTATAAGAGTCGAGGGATATGAAAGGGAAGCAGTGGTTGGGAAGGGAGTGAGGCAGGGTTGTAGCCTCTCCCCGATGTTACTCAATCTGTATATTGAACAAGCAGAAAAGGAAACAAAAGAAAAATTCGGAGTAGGTATTAAAATCCATGGAGATGAAATTAAAACTTTGAGGTCTGCCGATGACATTGTAATTCTGTCAGAGACAGCAAAGGACATGGAAGAGCAGTGGGTTGAAAGGAGGATATAAGATGAACATCAACAAAAGCAAAACAAGGATAATGGAATGTAGTCGAATTAAGTAGGGTGATGCTGAGGGAATTAGATTAGGAAATGAGACACTTAAAGTAGTAAAGGAGTTTTGCTATTTGGGGAGCAAAATAACTGATGATGGTCGAAGTAGAGAAGATATAAAATGTAGACTGGCAATGGCAAGAAAAGCGTTTCTGAAGAAGAGAAATTTGTTAATATCGAGTATAGATTTAAGTGTCAGGAAGACGTTTCTGAAAGTATTTGTATGGAGTGTAGCCATGTATGGAAGTGAAACATGGACGATAAATAGTTAGGACAAGAAGAGAATAGAAGCTTTCGAAATGTGGTGCTACAGAAGAATGCTGAAGATTAGATGGGTAGATCACATAAGTAATGGGGAGGTATTGAGAAAACTGGGGAGAAGAGGAGTTTGTGGCACAACTTGACAAGAAGAAGGGACCGGTTGGTAGGACATGCTCTGAGGCATCAAAGGATCACAAATTTAGCATTGGAGGGCAGTGTGGAGGGTAAAAATCGTAGAGGGAGACCAAGAGATGAATACACTAAACAGATTCAGAACGATGTGGGTTGCAGTAAGTACTGGGAGATGAAGAAGCTTGTACAGGATAGGGTAGCATGGAGAGCTGCATCAAACCAGTCTCAGGACTGAAGACCACAACAACAACAACGTAGGGTTGTACCAAATTTCCAATACCCTCGTCATAAAAGGAAGCCGCTTGTGCTTCCTGCCAATTCTCTACTCTGGTCTACAGCTCGCCGTCTGGGCCAGAACGTTGTCTTCTTCATGTGAGCAGAGATGAAACTCAGGGAGAGTCATTTACGTGCTCTGTTGTGGGTGATCAAATACTTCCCATCGAAAACGCTGCAGTAACATCTTCATCGCCACTTCAGAGTGTGGCCGAGAATTGTCATGCAGAAGGAAACTCATGACAGCTATGTTATGTGGGCTGCATGACTTCAGGCGAAATGTCACACCAGGCCCTCATACGTACTTGGCGGTAGACATTATTGTTCTAAGCAGCCTTACGTGCTCACTGTGTGCTAAGAACTGAAAAGTGCGACCTGACGCGATCGACTGGCATACTAGAGACACTGCCCAACAAATACGTGCAAAGCTTCATCGGATTACGGGCTCTGTTGTGGGTGATCAAACACTTCCCATCGAAAACGCTGCAGAAGCATCTTCATCGCCCCTGCAGAGGGTGGCCGAGAATTGTCACGCAGAAGGAAACGCATGACAGCTATGTTATGTGGGCTGCATGACATCAGGCGAAATCTCACACCAGGCCCTCATACTTGGTGAGAGACACTATTGTTCTAGACATCTTTACGTGCTCACTGTGCGCTCAGAACTGAAAAGAGCGACTTGACGCGAGCGACGGGCATACTAGAGACATTGCCCAACAAATCTGTGCAAAGCTTCATCGGATTATCACCGTGGTTTCCATTTCGCACCCCATCGGACCTTATTTTCCGAATAGCCCTCGTAATTCTTCGACCGACGTGGCAACCTTTGGGGCGCCCCGGAAACACGCCGCGTTGCCGACTCCCGTAAAGCTGAAACCTCGGGACCTCTTCTGTTCAGCTCTTTCCACTCGGCCGAAAGGGCGAAACGCCTTTAACGATCCGTCCCCTCAGCGTAGCGCGAGCGCAGGGATGAAATATGGCGATACACCCGCCCAGCTCGGCGGCCGCGGATGGCGCTAGCCGCCCCCGCGCAAGGTGGCCGCACTGCACACACGTGTCCTCCATGTGTGCGCCGCGTGATGGATGGCGCGCTGACCTGACCCGCGGGTGATTTACCGCTCGCGGCGACGGTCCGCCGATTCGAGTGACAGCGGTGCGCCAGCCGGCGGGCCCGCAACGCAACCGCGGGCCGACAGTCAGGGGAAGGTGCTGCGGCGGTAGCGGGAGAAACAGCGCGGCCTCCTCTGATGTGAGGCGCCTGTCTCCGTCTGTGTAGTCCGTAAAGTGCTCCTGTGTGGCCGGACTCCACTGGACAAAGTCATGAACTACTCTCATTTTATACACTACTGGCCATTAAAATTGCTACACCACGAAGATGACGTGTTACATACGCGAAATTTAACCGACAGGAAGAAGATTCTGTGATATGCAACTGATTAGCTTTTCAGAGCATTCACACAAGGTTGGCGCCGGTGACGACACCTACAACGTGCTGACATGAGGAAAGTTTCCCACCGATTTCTCATACACAAACAGCAGTTGACCGGCATTGCCTGGTGAAACGTTGTTGTGATGCCTCGTATAAGGAGGAGAAATGCGTACCGTCACGTTTCCGACTTTGATAAAGGTCGGATTGTAGCCTGTCGCGATTGCGGTTTATCGTATCGCGACATTGCTGCTCGCGTTGGTCCAGATCCAATGACTGTTAGCAGAATATGGAATCGGTGGATTCAGGAGGGTAACACGGAGCGCCGTGCTGGGTCCCAACGGCTTCGTATCACTAGCAGCCCAGATGACAGGCATCTTATCCGCATGGCTGTAATCGTGCAGCCGCGTCTCGATCCCTGAGTCAACTGGTGGGGACGTTTGCTAGACAACCACCATCTGCACGAACAGTTCGACGACGTTTGCAGCAGCATGGGCTATCAGCTAGGAGACCATGGCTGCGGTTACCCTTGACGCTGCATCACAGACAGGAGCGCATGCGATGGTGTAGTCAACGACGAACCTGGGTGCACGAATGGAAAAACGTCATTTTTTAGGGTGAATCCAGGTTATGTTTACAGCATCATGATGGTCGCATCCGTGTTTGGCGACATCGCGTTGAACGCACTTTGGAAGCGTGTATTCGTCATAGCCATAGTGGCGTATCACCCGGCATGATGGTATGGGGTGCCATTGGTTACACGTCTCGGTCACCTCTTGTTGTCATTGACGGCACTTTGAACAGTGGACACTGCATTTCAGATGTGTTACGACCCGTGGCTCTACCCTTCAGTGGTTCAAATGGCTCTGAGCACTATGGGACTTAACTTCTAAGGTTATCAGTCCCCTAGTACTTAGAACTACTTAAACCTAACTAACCTAAGGACATCACACACATCCATGCCCGAGGCAGGATTCGAACCTGCGACCGTAGCGGTCGCGCGGTTCCAAACTGTAGCGCGGCCACCCCAGCCGTGTCTTACCTTCATTCGATCCCTTCGAAACGCTACATTTCAGCAGGATAATGCACGACCGCATCTTGCAGGTTCTATACGGGCCTTTCTGGATACAGAAAATGTTCGACTGCTGCCCTGGCCAGCACATTCTCCAAATCTCTCACCAATTGTAAACGTCTAGTCAATGATGGCCGAGCAACTGGCTCGTCACAATACGCCAGTCACTACTCTTGATGAACTGTGGAAGCTCTGTTTGACTCAATGCCCAGGTGTATCAAGGGCGTTACTTCGGCCAGAGGTGGTTGTTCTGGTAACTGATTTCTCAGGATCTATGCACCCAAATTGTGTGAAAATGTAATCACATGTCAGTTCTAGTGTAATATACTTGTCCAACGAATACCCGTTTATCATCTGCAAATTCTTCTTGGTGTAGCAATTTTAATGGCTAGTAGTGTACTTCACCCAGTCATGGACTCCAGTATTTTATCTACACTGTGTCCGGCAAACCTAGACATAAAAACATCTGTCAATGTAACGATATTTTTCAACACCAGCCGTTTTTCATCTCCAACTGAAAAGAAACTGAGTAGGATGTTGTAACGTTTTATTACAGTCCATCCACAGCTAAGTGTCATCTTCCAGTTCCAAATAAGAAATGCATATTCTAACAAATAATTGATTTTCTTTTATAATCCAAAGCGTGACCCATTGTCAGACTGTAGCAGCCGCGCGGGGCAGCCGTGCCGTCTGAGGCGCCTGCGCCTTCTCACGGCCCACGCGTCTCCCCCCCCCCCCCCCCCCCCCCCGTCGGAGGTTCGAGTCCTCCCTCGGACATGGCTGTGTGTGTTGTCCTTTGCGTCAGTTAGTTTAAGGTACATCAAGTAGTGGGTAAGCTTAGGGACCGATGACCTCTGCAGTTTGGTCCCATAAGACCTTACCACAAATTTCCAATTTCAGACTGTAGCAGATGATTGATTGTCCACTATAGTAAGACGTCTCCGAGATAAGAAATTCGTATATATGTAAGTCTGCAGGCTGTCGTGGCCGTTGTCACTGAAGTTAAAATCTCCCGGGTTGTTAGGCCGCTTCGTGTTTCTTCTAAAATGATCGACGTTTCGACCCCTCTGCTGGGATATTCCTCAGGATCTTCTGGTGTCCACTACTGCTAGAACACAATATAAATTTGAAAACTGAATGAATCACGGAATAATGTAGATAGAGAGGTACAAATTGACACACATGCTTGGAATGACATGGAGTTTTATTAGAACCGAAAAAAGTACAAAAGTTCAAAAAATGTCCGACAGATGGCGCTTCATCTGATCAGAATAGCCATAATTAGCGTAACAAAGTAAGACAAAGCAAAGATGATGTTCTTTACAGGAAATGCTCAATATGTCCACCATCTTCCTCAACAATAGCTGTAGTCGAGGAATAATGTTGTGAACAGCACTGTAAAGCATGTCCGGAGTTATGGTGAGGCATTGGCGTCGGATGTTGTCTTTCAGCATCCCTAGAGATGTCGGTCGATCACGATACACTTGCGACTTCAGGTAATCCCAAAGCCAATAATCGCACGGACTGAGGTCTGGGGAGCTGGGAGGCCAAACATAACGAAAGTGGCGGCTGATCGCTCGATCATCACCAAACGACGCGCATCTGTCGGACATTTTGTGAACTTTTTTTTGTTCTAATAAAACCCAATGTCATTCCAAGCATGTGTGTCAATTTTTACCTCTCTATCTACATTATTCCATGGTTTATTAAGTTTTCAAATTTATTCTGACTTTTTGATCACCCGGTACTTTTTTGGAACGTTGGGTACATTGCATCGAATGTGACTTGGCGTCCCATAGACGAAACGCAGCCAAATGTGTAAGTCCAACCACGTTTACGTGGGTCCATTGAAGTGATTGTGTTATGTAATGTGTCGGTAAATCTTTTCGTACTGCAACACGTTCGAGCACCGAGCTGATGAAGGACTTGAGCACAGTTCAGAACTTTCATTTCCGGCGAGTTGTTGAGAGAGATTGCGTTATACACTCCTGGAAATGGAAAAAAGAACACATTGACACCGGTGTGTCAGACCCACCATACTTGCTCCGGACACTGCGAGAGGGCTGTACAAGCAATGATCACACGCACGGCACAGCGGACACACCAGGAACCGCGGTGTTGGCCGTCGAATGGCGCTAGCTGCGCAGCATTTGTGCACCGCCGCCGTCAGTGTCAGCCAGTTTGCCGTGGCATACGGAACTCCATCGCAGTCTTTAACACTGGTAGCATGCCGCAACAGCGTGGACGTGAACCGTATGTGCAGTTGACGGACTTTGAGCGAGGGCGTATAGTGGGCATGCGGGAGGCCGGGTGGACGTACCGCCGAATTGCTCAACACGTGGGGCGTGAGGTCTCCACAGTACATCGATGTTGTCGCCAGTGGTCGGCGGAAGGTGCACGTGCCCGTCGACCTGGGACCGGACCGCAGCGACGCACGGATGCACGCCAAGACCGTAGGGTCCTACGCAGTGCCGTAGGGGACCGCACCGCCACTTCCCAGCAAATTAGGGACACTGTTGCTCCTGGGGTATCGGCGAGGACCATTCGCAACCGTCTCCATGAAGTTGGGCTACGGTCCCGCACACCGTTAGGCCGTCTTCCGCTCACGCCCCAACATCGTGCAGCCCGCCTCCAGTGGTGTCGCGACAGGCGTGAATGGAGGGACGAATGGAGACGTGTCGTCTTCAGCGATGAGAGTCGCTTCTGCCTTGGTGCCAATGATGGTCGTATGCGTGTTTGGCGCCGTGCAGGTGAGCGCCACAATCAGGACTGCATACGACCGAGGCACACAGGGCCAACACCCGGCATCATGGTGTGGGGAGCGATCTCCTACACTGGCCGTACACCACTGGTGATCGTCGAGGGGACACTGAATAGTGCACGGTACATCCAAACCGTCATCGAACCCATCGTTCTACCATTCCTAGACCGGCAAGGGAACTTGCTGTTCCAACAGGACAATGCACGTCCGCATGTATCCCGTGCCACCCAACGTGCTCTAGAAGGTGTAAGTCAACTACCCTGGCCAGCAAGATCTCCGGATCTGTCCCCCATTGAGCATGTTTGGGACTGGATGAAGCGTCGTCTCACGCGGTCTGCACGTCCAGCACGAACGCTGGTCCAACTGAGGCGCCAGGTGGAAATGGCATGGCAAGCCGTTCCACAGGACTACATCCAGCATCTCTACGATCGTCTCCATGGGAGAATAGCAGCCTGCATTGCTGCGAAAGGTGGATATACACTGTACTAGTGCCGACATTGTGCATGCTGTGTTGCCTGTGTCTATGTGCCTGTGGTTCTGTCAGTGTGATCATGTGATGTATCTGACCCCAGGAATGTGTCAATAAAGTTTCCCCTTCCTGGGACAATGAATTCACGGTGTTCTTATTTCAATGTCCAGGAGTGTATTTCGTGGTCCACACCAAGTGCATATTGCGATACCACACTTACGGTCGCAATCTCCAGACTGAGCTCACAAACCGTCTGCATCATATGGTGCCAGAGGTGCTCTTCACTGGACCAGCATGAACGCAGGAGTGGGAGGAAGATGGAGAACCAGACCCAGCCGGCAGCCGCATCTAAACTGGCGCAACGGGAGCTCGCGAGTCACTCCTCGCGCCTGCCCCTTCCGGGAACCCGTCTCTGCGTTTCTTTCACATCCGCTAATCTCCTGTGGTGAGCAATCATTTTCAGATTCCGTGGGGCGTAATCTTGCTTGGCGCGGAAGACGTGATGAGAACCGTTCGGCGATGGAATCTCACGAGCCACGCCGCCGACAAATGATCGGGAGCCGCCAGCATGGCTGGGTCTGTGACAGGTAAAGGGCAGGCCGACGTGTGAATACCAGCCGCGTCACTGCCGTCAAGATAGCGCCGCTTCAGAGAAAGCGCACCGGCATCTGCGAACACAGGAAGCGTTTTTATCTCCATTTCGTGTTTACTCACAAGCTTATGAAAGACGTGGCGCCAGTGAGTTTAGTCATTGTTTCTCAAGCGGAAACTTTATTGCCAAAAAGAAATGCACCACGGCATCAAAAAACTATTCATCTTGACCGAGACATTTGTCGTAGCGTGCAATCAATTTGAAGAATACACTCTGGTAAGACAGTGCCTGCGATACAAGGAATTGTCGTACAGCTTGCCCCACCTCAGCGTTGGTTAGGAAGTGATGTCCCGTGAGTTTAATACACGAAACCGGTAAAGCCCAATGGGGCAAGAACGGGTCTGCAGGCAGCTACTAAAATATTGATTGTAACCGTGGCTCACACTGAACAGTATTGTTGCCGAAGGTAGACAATGTGCCGTAATTAGATGCAGGTTGCAACAAGCATACAATAGTACCTAAGTAATAGAATTTATCAATGGTACAGGAATATCAATAAAATAATAAGCTATTTTCAGTTCAATCTTAGACATAGTTATCGATACAATCGTCCTTGCCTGAAACACATGGCACAGTGGACTACCACAAAAGAAAGAATGAAACAACAGGAATTCAGTATGCATTGGAATGTGCCGAAAACATTTAATAAATAACAGTATAGTGAGTTCAACACGCCTGTTATTCGGATGGGGTAGTGGAAACCCAATTCTGTACGAAGTACTTCGAAACTAACCACCTCACTGAATAATGAACTTTAGGTTTCAACGTGGATGAAATGCATGTTAAAGATGCACAATGGCTGTAAAGAACATTACGCCAACCTGCACCAAGCGAGCCGGATGCGGGCACGATAGTTCAGCGTGTCCGGTGAGAGGGTTAGCTGGTCTCTGTACAGCAAAAAACCTTGTGAGCGGATGAGTGATGATCTTGAACGGGTGTCGTGGGACGTCCGTCCTGTGCAAAAGCAACGAGCAGTAATGAACAAAATGAGATAAAAAAGAGGTAGGATCTTTGATTCATAATCAAAATGTCCTCGGTCCCGGGTTGGAAAACCGCCACCCCTTACATTGTGATTAATAATCAGCAATGGCGGCCGAAGACTTCTGCCTCGTTCTGCCAACGGCTTTGTCAAAGATGGCCTTGGGGTGGAAAACTGCCCCTAGAGGTGGAAGAAGCACCAATTATCGAGGGCATGAGGATGCAGCAGGCAGCTGAAACCAGTGCACTGAAGACACGTAACATGTACCCACAGGACATGTGGCCTGTAATTGAAGAAGTGTCATGATGCACTGTCCATTGACAAAGTGTTCCGGATTAGTACCCGGGAGGGGACTACCAAAGGAGACGTGACCATGAGAAGAAGATTGAATAATCAACGGAAGGATAACGTTCTACGAGTCGGGGCGTGGAATGTCACAAACTTGAACGTGGTAGGCAAGCTAGAAAATCTGAAAAGGGAAATGCAAAGGCTCAATATAGATATAATAGGGGTCAGTGAGGTCAAGTGAAAAGAAGACTAGGATTTCTGGTCAGATGAGTATAATGTAATATCAACAGCAGCAGCAAATTGTCTAACGGGAGTACGATTCGTTATGAATAGGAAAGTAAGGCAGAGAGTGTGTTACTGAGAACCGTTCAGTGACAGGGTTGTTCTTATCAGATTCGACAGTAAACCAACACCGACAACGATAGTTCAGATATTTATGCCGACGTCACAAGCTGAAGATGAAGAGATAGAGGAAGCATATGAGGGTATTGAAAGGGTGATACAGTACGTAAACGGAGATGAAAATCTAATGGCCATGGGGGACTGAAATGCAGTGGTAACGCAAGGAGGAAAAGGTTACAGAAGAATATGGGCTTGGGACGAGGAATGAGAGAGGAGATAGACTGATTGAGTTCTGTAACAAATTTCAGCTCGTAATAGCGAATACCCTGTTCAAGAATCACAAGAGGAGGAGGTATACTTGTAAAAGGGCCGGGTGATACAGGAATATTTTAGTTAGATCATATAATGGTCAGACAGAGATCCCGAAATGAGATACTGTATTGTAAGGCGTACCCACGGGCATATATGGACTCAGATCAAAATGTATTAATGATGAAGAGTAGGTTGAAGTTTAAGATTAGTGAGGAAGAATCAATACGCATACAAGTGGGATACGGAAGCACTAAGGAATGGCGAGATACGCTTGAACTTCTCTAAGGCTATTGATAGAGCAATAAGGAATAGCTCGTTAGGCAGGCAGTTGAAGAGGAATGGCCATCTCTAAAAATGTCAATCACAGAAATTGGAAAGAAAAACATAGCTACAAAGAAGGTAACTGAGCAGAAACCATGGGTAACTCAATAAATGATTCAGCTCATCGATGAAAGAAGGAAGTAGAACAATGTGCAGGGAAATTCAGGAATAAAGAAATACAAAACGCTGAGGAATGAAATAAATAGGAAGTGCAAGGGAGCTAAGATTAAATGGCTGCATGAAAAATGTGAAGAAATTTAGAAAGAAATGATCGTCGGAAGAACAGACTCAGCATGTAGGAACGTCAAAGTAACCTTCGGTGAAATTAAAATCAAGGCTGTTAACATTAAGAATTTCACTGTTAAATGCAGAGGAGAGACCGGATAGGTGGAAAGAATACGTTGAAGGCCTCTGTGAGATCAAAGTTTAGTCTGTCTAATAGAAGAAGAAACAGGAGTCGATTTAGAAGAGATAGGGGATCCAGTATTGGAATCATAATTTAAGAGAGCTTTGGAGGATTTAAGATCAGATAAGGCAGAAGGGATAGATAACATTACATCAGAATTGGGGGAAGTGGCAACAAAACGATAATTTACCTTCATGTTGTGATGAGTGTGTGGGGGGGCTATTCTGTCATTCTGGGCAACGGATTAATCTGAGATGTACTCTTTACCCTGTGACTCCTGCAAGATGCAATTTCCACCCCCACACTACTACAGAAGTCATACAGACGCTCCTAACGTTCTAAAGAGAAATGCGTGAAAAACTTTCAGCAATAAATATCTTCTGGAGTCGTCCGCTGTAAGGAAATGACACAAAAATTCACAAAGTTCCTTACGTAACCAGTGGGATACTTGGGTACTGGAGTAGTGCTTGTTAGTGTAAGAAAAACATGAAACTAACGAAAATTATTATTCATCATCTTTGCTCTGATTGTTGCCAGCATCATATTTAAAGTACCAGGGAAGCAGGTTGCTAGCCTTACTTGCCCCGAGTCCCATTGGATTTTACCCCTAACGGCTGAGGGACTAACCGGTGGATTTGGTAGTCTTTGCCGTATGAGCACAAAGGTGACCACGACTCAGAATATGTCCGAGATGCCCAGCCTTATTCCAAAGTAATTGGTATCCCGACTGTCGGGACCACTTACTTGGCCACTCATACGTTGCCCGTGGTTCATGAACTAGGACATGACTACAGGAACCCACACCATGAACCACCATTTATTTTGCAAAAATTCTGAGAAATCACAATGGCACTTTTAGTTATGAATTGAACAAGTTATATTAAGATTGTTATTGACTTGGCAGAATGGCTGAGAGCAGTGCCTACTCAACTTGAATAATTATCCGTTAGAATGTTGCTGGGTACAGTCGAGGCTGTCGCGTGTGAAATGCAGTGAAGGGTACTGTTGTGGAGGAAATGTGGGGCTCGAAATTGCTGTAGCGCACAATACCGTAAGCTGCGATAACTGCTGTCTGCGCCGCTCGCTACTGACAAATAAGATAACTCTCGTTCTATCTGGATTGACCTTCGCCAATCAAACTCTCCCTACGCCTTGATGAAGTCAAGGGCTCCTATTCGCCCCTAGTCTAACTGCTGGCGTGGTTCACCAGTCAGATAACAAGTCCACCGCAATGCCACTCAAAAATTTGCTCTCAGGCGTTTAACTATAACTCTGTCAATTCACACCGCACAATAAGTGTGGCAGCCAACACAGTGAACAACGCTTAACTGCAAGGACTCAATATAGAGTCGCACTTCGATTCGCTCTCGACAGAGGTGCTCTCCCAGTGAAGTACTGAGGAGAGACTTGTTAAATTCTTGGGATTACAGCTTGATAATAAATTCAACTGGGAGGAGGACACCACAGAACTGCTGAAGTGTCTTAACAAATCTCTGTTTGCAATGCGAATTTTGTCAGACATAGGGGATATAAAAATGAACAAGCTGGCATACTATGCTTACTTTCATTCCATAATGTCATATGGGATTATTTTTTGGGGTAATTCATCAAGCCAAGCTAAAGTTTTCCGGGCACAAAAACGTGCAGTAAGAATTATATGTGGTGTGAACTCAAGAACATCCTGCAGAAGCCTGTTTAGGGAACTAGGCATACTAACTACTGCTTCCCAATATATTTATTCCTTAATGAAATTTGTCATTAAAAATATATCACTTTTTCAAACCAACAGCTCAATTCATGGAATCAATACTAGAAATAAGAATAATCTTCACAAGGATTTAAAGTCACTTAGTCTTGTACAAAAAGGTGTGCATTATCAGGAACACACATTTTCAATAACTTGCCAGCAGCCATAAAAAGCTTAACACCCAATGAAATTCAGTTTAAGAGAAGCCTAAAGGATTTATTGGTGGCCAACTCCTTCTACTCCATTGATGAATTTCTTAGTAAAACCAACTGATTTGTATATAAAGTACAACATAACTTCTGCACAATTTCAGTTCAGTGCAGTAATGTTTTCATTGAAAATTGGTGTGTGGATGTGTGGGTGTGTGGGTGTGTGTGTGGGGGGGGTGGGTGGGTGGGTGGGTGGGTGGTGTGTGTGTGTGTGTGTGTGTGTGTGTGTGTATGTGTGTGTAAGTATAATATAACTCCTGCACCATTTCAGTGCAGTAATGTGTTCATTGTAAATAAGTATTACAGTAGTTGTATTACATGTTTATTACCTTATAAATAAATAAAAAACTTTATTTTAAATTCAGTGCATTAGTATTTGTAAAATGACTCTTAGTGTTCATTAAAAAATGACGATCATTCTACATGGGACCTGTGGAATGGTACATTAGCTTATTTGTTTTAGTTGTAAATATTTGTCATGTAATGTTGTTTTTCTGACATGTTCCACATCCTGGAGGACCTCCTCACTACGGATCAATTGGAAATCTAATCTAATCTAATCTAAACCTCTCTCTTTGAGTACACGTACGAGCGCACACGCTCTCGTTACGTGTTCTCGCTCCAAGAGCGACAACGGAACGGGCCCTCTCCACGCCAGACGTGAAGGGGTATATCTTTCGGTCTCTTCCATTACTGCTTCAGCTCAAGCGGCCAGAAATATCGTCTGCCAATCAGCATTGCTCTTCTAAAACGGGGGAATGACGTTTCGTTTAAGGCGACAAATCCGGAAATCTATAGTATCGGCATTTGGCGTTTGCAGTCTCCCTGTGAAAATCTCTGAAACTGCGTGATATGTGTAAAGAATGCGTAGGCTGGCCGCTCCCACACAATGTAGCGGAATTTGCTTTTAAGCCGAACACGGGGTCGTCCTTTCACTCGGGCAAACGCTGTCTGCTCTACGGGCGGTCACCGGCCGACGTAGATGGTTTGGGACCGGCCTCCTGGAGTGTGGTTGCCACTCTCGAACTAAAAGCTCCTGTGACCGTCGTGTCTGGAATGTACAGGGCTATTACAAATGATTGAAGCGATTTCATAAATTCACTGTAGCCCCATTCATTGACATATGGTCACGACACACTGCAGATACGTAGAAAAACTCATAAAGTTTTGTTCGGCTGAAGCCGCACTTCAGGTTTCTGCTGCCAGAGCGCTCTAGAGCGCAGTGAGACAAAATGGCGACAGGAACCGAGAAAGCGTATGTCGTGCTTGAAATCCACTCACATCAGTCAGTCATAACAGTGCAACGACACTTCAGGACGAAGTTCAACAAAGATCCACCAACTGCTAACTCGATTCGGCGATGGTATGCGCAGTTTAAAGCTTCTGGATGCCTCTGTACGGGGAAATCAACGGGTCGGCCTGCAGTGAGTGAAGAAACGGTTGAACGCGTGCGGGCAAGTTTCACGCGTAGCCCGCGGAAGTCGACGAATAAAGCAAGCAGGGAGCTAAACGTACCACAGCCGACGGTTTGGAAAATCTTACGGAAAAGGCTAAAGCAGAATGCCAGTTCGGCATTTCTTAAACAGGAGATTGGAAAACCGATGGATCGGTCGTGGTGGAGATCACGATCAGCAATTCATGTCATGGCCTCCACGCTCTCCCGACTTAACCCCATGCGATTTCTTTCTGTGGGGTTATGTGAAAGATTCAGTGTCTAAATCTCCTTTATCAAGAAACGTGCCAGAACTGCGAGCTCGCATCAACGATGCTTTCGAACTCATTGATGGGGACATGCTGCGCCGAGTGTGGGAGGAACTTGATTATTGGCTTGATGTCTGCCGAATCACTAAAGGGGCACATATCGAATATTAGTGAACGCCTAAAAAACTTTTTGAGTTTTTGTATGTGTGTGCAAAGCATTGTGAAAATATCTCAAATAATAAAGTTATTGTAGAGCTGTGAAATCGCTTCAATCATTTGTAATAACCCTGTATGTGTGTGTACGCCAGCCTCGAGTATTTCAACCACGGTGCGCACTTTATTAGTTATTTGCATATCGTTTGCATGAATTCATACAACACTGACTATCTTATCGGGTTTGGGTTCGAATGAAGCGTCTTGATGTGCGGAATATCATTGTGAGGGCGGAATATGTAAGCAATAAAGGTCAGGAGACTATGACGTCTTACAATGTGTAGAATGTATGAGTCTGGCGACGTACCATATGACTTTCGAAACACTATCAACCACACAGTTGTGAAGACTGTAAGAGTTGACAAGTGCGAGAATTATCCCATAATGAGATTAGCAGCTCATGTATCCAGGTTGCTGACAAGAATAATATACAGAAGGAAGTAAAAGAAAATTGAGGATGTGTCACATGACAATCAATTTGGCTTTAGGAAGCCAAAGGCCATTCTGACGTTGTAGTTGATAATGGAAGCAAGACTAAAGAAAAATCAAGAGTCGTTCATAGGATTTGTCGACCCACAAAAAGCGTTCGACTATGGAAAATGGTGCTAGATGTTCGAAATTCTGAGAAAGAGAGGGGTACGCTATAGGAAGAGACGGCTAATATATAAGATGTACAAGAGCCAAAGAGGGAATAATAAGACGACCATGAACGAAGTGCTCGCAGAAAATGGTGTAAGACAGGGGTGTAGTCTTTCGCCCCTACTGTTCAATCTGTACGTCGAAGTAGCAATGATGGAAATAATAGAAATATTCAGGAGTGGGATTAAAATTAAGGGTGAAAGGATATACGAGAGATACGGAAGATATAAGATGAACATCAACAAAAGCAAAACGAGGATAATGGAATGTAGTCGAATTAAGACGGGTGATGCTGAGGGAATTAGATTAGGAAATGAGACACTTAAAGTAGTAAAGGAGTTTTGCTATTTGGGGAGCAAAATAACTGATGATGGTCGAAGTAGAGAAGATATAAAATGTAGACTGGCAATGGCAAGGAAAGCGTTTCTGAAGAAGAGAAATTTGTTAACATCGAGTATAGATTTAAGTGTCAGGAAGTCATTTCTGAAAGTATTCGTATGGAGTGTAGCCATGTATGGAAGTGAAACATGGACGGTAAATAGTCTGGACAAGAAGAGAATAGAAGCTTTCGAAATGTGGTGCTACAGAAGAATGCTGAAGATTAGATGGGTAGATCACATAACTAATGAGGAAGTATTGAATAGGATTGGGGAGAAGAAAAGTTTGTGGCACAACTTGACCAGAAGAAGGGATCGGCTGGTAGGACATGTTCTGAGGCATCAAGGGATCACCAATTTAGTATTGGAGGGCAGCGTGGAGGGTAAAAATCGTAGGGGGAGACCAAGAGATGAATACACTAAGCAGATTCAGAAGGATGTAGGTTGCAGTAGGTACGGGGAGATGAAGAAGCTTGCACAGAATAGAGTAGCATGGAGAGCTGCATCAAACCAGTCTCAGGACTGAAGACCACAACAACAACAACAACAACGGTTCACTGATGACATTGGTATCCTGAAAGAAAGTGAAAAAGCAATTGATGATCTGCTGAATGGAAAGAACAGTCTAATTACTACATTATATGAATCGAGAGTAAATCAAAGAAAATAAGTGAGAACAGCGGGAAACTTAATATTAGATGAAGGTAAGGAGTTCTACTGCCTGAGCAGCAAAATAATCAATGACGGACGGAGTAAGGAGACACAAAAGCAGGCTAGTACTGGCAAAAAGTTCGTTTGTGGCGAAGAGAAGTCTACTAGTATCAAACATAGGCCTTAATTTGAGCCGGCCGGAGTGGTCGAGCGGTTCTAGGCGCTACAGTCTGGAACTGCGCGACCGCTACGGTCGCAGGTCCGAATCCTGCCTCGGGCATGGATGTGTGTGATGTCCTTAGGTTAGTTAGGTTTAAGTAGTTCTGAGTTCTAGGGGACTGATGAGATCAGAAGTTAAGTCCCACAGTGCTCAGAGCCATTTGAACCATTTTGAACCTTAATTTGAGAAAGAAAATGCTGAGAATGTACGTTTGGAGAACAGCATTAAACGACAGGGAAACATGGGCTGTGGGAAAACGGGAATAGAAGAGAATCGAAGCATTTCAGGTGTGGTGACATAGAGGGATGCTGAAAATTCTGAGAACGTTCTGCGCAGAGTCGGAGAGGAAAGGACTTTGTGGATGACACTGAGAAGGAGAGGCTTTTTGCAGGTGATGCTGTGGTGTATCGAGAGGTTGTAACAATGGAAAATTGTACTGAAATGCAGGAGGATCTGCAGCGAATTGACGCATGGTGCAGGGAATGGCAATTGAATCTCAATGTAGACAAGTGTAATGTGCTGCGAATACACAGAAAGATAGATCCTTTATCATTTAGCTACAAAATAGCAGGTCAGCAGCTGGAAGCAGTTAATACCATAAATTATCTGGGAGTACGCATTAGGAGTGATTTAAAATGGAATGATCATATAATGTTGATCGTTGGTAAAGCAGATGCCAGACTGAGATTCATTGGAAGAATCCTAAGGAAATGCAATCCGAAAACAAAGGAAGTAGGTTACAGTACGCTTGTTCGCCCACTGCTTGAATACTGCTCAGCAGTGTGGGATCCGTACCAGATAGGGTTGATACAAGACATAGAGAAGATCCAACGGAGAGCAGCGCGCTTCGTTACAGGATCATTTAGTAATCGCGAAAGCGTTACGGAGATGATAGATAAACTCCAGTGGAAGACTCTGCAGCAGAGACGCTCAGTAGCTCGGTACGGGCTTTTGTCAAAGTTTCGGGAACATACCTTCACCGAGGAGTCAAGCAATATATTGCTCCCTCCTACGTATATCTCGCGAAGAGACCATGAGGATAAAATCAGAGAGATTAGAGCCCACACAGAGGCATACCGACAATCCTTCTTTCCACGAACAATACGAGACTGGAACAGAAGGGAGAACCGATAGAGGTACTGAAGGTACCCTCCGCCACACACCGTCAGGTGGCTTGCGGAGTATGGATGTAGATGTAGATGTAGATGTAGAGAAGGAAGAGGATGATAGGGTATCTGTTAAGACATTGGGGAATGACTTCCATGGTACTAGAGGGCAAAAACAGTAGAGAAAGATAGAGATATGAATACAACCAGCAAATAATTGAGGACGTAGGTTGCAAGTGCTACTCTAAGATGAAGAGGTTGACACAGGAGAGGAATTCGTGGCGGGTCGCATCAAACCAGTCAAAAAACTGATGACTCAAAAAAGAAAAAATTAGAGCCGCAGCCCCAGCAAGAAAACTCACGCTGCCGTGAAGCCCCTTTTACACTATCGACTTTCTTGTCGGTTGGCTGCTCGAGACAAGGGCGTCTACTGCAGCTCCCCTGGCGTGTTATTCCCGTATCTCGCCTGTTTTGAGTGGGAATTTTCCTTTACACGTCAGTGCAAAAATAGCCGGTGTTGTGATAGCTGTCTGCTGTCCAGACAGTGACAGTAGTGTTTATCAGTGAGCAAAGCAGAGTTCATAGTGGAAGTTCTTGACAAAAGTCGTGTAGTAAATTTTCTACACTCCTGAGAACTTAAAGAATAGGAAAAGTGTCATCCAAAAATATCAGAACACATACATGTACTTGCTCGAGAAAATAGTACTTGCAAACACATCAGACGATATGTAGAACGCAGTAAATAGCGGCATTTTGCTTTATCCTTTGTATCTTTTCTTAAGTGGCTCCGGAACGCCCTATACTTGCAATGTTAAAATAACGCTTATAAATTACATCTTTCCTCACAAAGTATTTGAGGTAGGAAGTTGAACCTTTTACAGATTATTTATTGGAATATGGGCTACAACTTAACGCAGGGATTTTACAAAATTTTAGTTCAGTTATTAAAGATGATTTTTTTTCAATTGTAATGAAAATTCACAACATTTTTTTGCAATTTTTTATTTATATATTCAAAAATATACAGTTTTTTGGAAAAAGGCTGTGTTAAATTATGCAGAAGGTACTGTGTAACATTTACTGAAAGTTTGAAACAAATATGTTTGGAAGATCCTTAGAAAACATGTAATTAGTATGAGAAAATAAAAGTTTTGGGAATCGAGCGACAAAGATTGGATTAACTTTTTAGTGCATTCCAGGTCCATAGGATGGATTATCTTCATCCTCTGCAAACTCCTCCTCCAGCTTTCTCTTGTTCCTCCTCCTGTTTACTCTTGCTTGTATTTCTAGACTCTTTACAGCCCTGTCTGCAGCCCGAAGGAGTTCCTTGTCTAAAGCAAGCATCGCTCGTACCATGTTAGAACCTATCTTCATTCCCATATTTCTAAATACCTTGCACCTTACAATGTTGCCATCATTGAAAGTCGCAACAGCAACTTTACTTTTACTCATTATTATATTTCAACAAAACAGAGACTCAAGAAACAGAATTAATTACGAATATTTTCGAGATAACGACAGAGTAAATAAACATGAAACAATCGACAATCATACCAGCGATATATATTGAACCATCACAGGTTAGCCACAACACATACTTTATCTCACATCACTAAAATGTACCTGATGAACACGGACGTTAATAATAACACCATTTGACAGCAGTTTAACAGCGCGACAGTGGGTCACGCCCATGTAGAACACATTTCAAAAAAAATTTAAAAATAGTTGTAGTCTTCGGAATTGAATAAATTATATATCTATTATAAGGTAATAGTCTGCAGATTCAGAAAACGCAAAAAGTAAAAATTGAACTTTTCATGATTTTGAGCCTTTCCGGAGCCCCTTAAGTGCCAAATAACAATGAAAATTATTTTTATCGTCCAATAACTCAGACTTTTTCACAGCTGAAATAATTTTCATTAAAACACGTTTATCAATTTACTTTCTTATTCATGCGTAGTGCAGGTTTTTTCTCTGAAAAAAGTAAAAGCATTTTTGCTTCTCTCTTGTAGGAGATCACTAACAGGTAGAAAAAAATAGCAGTACCATGTGTAACTTTTTAATGTGCTACGAAACATAGCAAACAGCATTTTAAGATTAAGGCGACATGAAAGCACATAATACTTTTGTATAATAGGAGTGAGATCGACCAGAATACGTCATAAATTCCGACGTTAGCAGGCGCCGATGTAATCCCTTAGCTCTGCGCATGCGCTGCGTGGAGCATACTCGGAAATTTAGAACGCTGCGCTTTCTGACCCGTCAATGGGGGCAGAAAGACTCTTCGAGTTTTGCCATTTTCCATGTCTTTGAAACTCACCCGTTTCTTCCGTTAATAGGTTACTTGTCATCATAAATTCATGAAAGTGAGTCGTAATGTATCACTGTGGCTGACAAACAGTTACATTTTCCCACAGTTTTCTGTGAAGCAGAAACACGTGAACAGAAATCACGATTGAACATTCATGGAAAGCACATGTACCAGCTTATTCAATTTAAGAACTGCTTCAGATGTTTTAATATTTTTTCTTGCTATCTGTGCGCCAAACACAAGTGTTTTACTTACGCTCCTACTTCTTGTTTCAGTAAATGTGTCCTCAGACAAGAATCCACTAGACGTTCTCAGTGTCTCTCTGTCCTAAGAATCCTCCTTCGTTAGCTTGCCACTTCTTCCTCTCTTCACATTTGTGGGCATTTCAATTCTCCTTCTTCCTCTCGTTCTTTTTCCTTCTAATTTTTCGTCCATGATTCTCTGTAGTAGATAAATGCTCCGTAGTATGTGTCCCATCCAAGATATTTTCGTCTTCTGTATCATCCTCATGAATTTCCTCTCCTCTCCTACCCTGCTCAGAGCCTCCATATTTCTCATTTTGTCGAGCTGTTTCCCTTACTTCACTTTTCTCTACAATAAAATTTCAATACTTTCTAGATATTTTTGTTCTTTGTGCCTGACTGTCAACAGTTCTGGCCTTAAGACGTCACGCTACACATAAAACATTTGGTCAGCCTCTTCCGAAGTGTAGAGGGGGTGCTTCTGGCTGTTAGCAAAACTTTTACTCTCTCGAAAGCTCCCTGTCCCATGAAGTACCTACGTCTCACTTCCTCTGTACAACTTCTGCTAGTCTTGCTTTCATTATCAAGCTTCCCAAAGACTGGAATGACTGAACCTGTTCTAATACCATTCCACTTAGTGATATATTAACCCTGTCGTCTTCTTTTCTGATTCCCATCGCTTTCGTCTTGTCAATGTTAACCTTCATTCCAAACTCTTCATCCACACTCATAGTATTCTACATGTCCGCCGCTCGTGGTCTCGCGGTAGCGTTCTCGCTTCCCGAGCACGGGGTCCCGGGTTCGATTCCCGGCGGGGTCAGGGATTTTCACCTGCCTCGAGATGACTGGGTGTTTGTGTTGTCCTCATCATTTCATCATCATCCAGGAAAGTGGCGAAATTGGACTGAGCAAAGATTGGATAATTGTACGGGCGCTGATAACCACGCAGTTGAGCGCCCCACAAACCAAACATCATCATCATCATCAGTATTCTCCATTGTTACCTGGAACTCTTTCTCCGTTTCTGCTAGCACAGTCATATCATCAGCGTACTGGATGGTTTCTATATTTACTCTTTCTGTTCATGCTATTACATAATTTATATCATTTGGGGAATCGTATATTGGCGTTGAATGTAACAGGTGAAAAACGAAAATTCATTGAGAAACATGGATGGTGAAATATGAGCAACACATGCAGGTAGAAGATAAATGTCATCAATTCATTCGATTGTTATTCGTTTATCGGACTTTCCTCTTTGAAAATTTTAACTTCAGTCTCTTTGAAAAGCCAATATTTTCATCATTCCTTAAGGAGTTGTACGTTGAAGCCGAATACTTACCAGTTCGTACAGTGCAGTAACCACATATTGCCCCTTTACAGCTTGTCTTATTACTACGCATGTGATCATACAGTGAAGGCTTTCCCAACAGGATGTTTCAGCTGCCGAGAATTCTTCCGGGTTGTATGTCCGTGGTCCATAGAACTCTTCTATCCCTGACGTTTCGTCCAAAGCTACGTTGGACATCTTCGGAGGTGCTCCTGGTTGTGCTGAGTCTTGCCGACTGACGGGTCGGACGTCGAAGAACGGCTTAAGCACCGTGGAAAGTGGGCATGGTCTGGATTTCACGTGATAGCAGACATAAACATTTTCAAGGATAAAATATAACTATCGATCACAGTGGCTCAAAGATAAAGACTTCTCATCGATTCTGTAGCGCCACAGTCCATATATCAGAAGAAGCTATGAAACTGAGATATGGACTGTATTTCAAATACAATGGAAACTGGCTTACCGATCATCTCCCATAAAGCGCATTTCTCATAACGAGCGGAACAAATTGTAAAAAAAGTTACTCCCATAAAGAGTGATCTTTCGCATAACGAGTGAGGAGCATTTAGTGTGACGTCACCAGCCATTCGCGCGTGGCGGGAGAAACGTTCAGCAATATGAACAACTTTCGTTGTCGGCTGCGGCATATGAAAAATATCTTTAATACGTACTGCAGTCTGGGTTTAGAGCTCTTTCTGCTACCATCGTAGTGCAGCTCGTGATCACACGTTTTTCTAAACATGTGTACACACAATGAAACGTAAAATCATTGCAAAACGCACATACAATCGGTCTACATCACCTATTTGAACTATCCTCAAGACCAAGGACAAGATTAAGGAGGTAGATGGTTCAAAGGGAGTAATAAGAGTATTTAAACAACGGTTTCATATTCTGGACGATGTCGAAAGGTTAATCCTTATATGGATAAATGAAAGGCAAGTGCAAGGTGACACTATTGACGAAACCATCATTTGTGAGAAAGTGAGAATTAATTTCGCCGAACTCGTTAAGAAGACGCCTGGATCAACAGCAGCGGAAGAAGTGTTTAAGGGAAGCCGTGGGTGGTTCGAGGAGTTTAAGAGGAGAACCGGCATCCACAGCGTTGTGAGGCACGGCGAAGCAGCCAGCTCCGACACAAAGGCAGCAGGGAACCTCATCAGCAACTTGAAGATGCTCGTAGATTCTGAGGGTTATCTGCCGCAACAGGTTTTTAATTGTGACGAGACGGATATGTTCTGTAAAAATATGCCAAAGCGCACCGTTATACCAGCAGAAGAGAGTGCATTTCCCGGTCACATGCCAATGAAAGACCTGTAAGTACATAAAACATTCATGTACACGGTGACAGTGAATACAGATTGTGTAAAAGTGTGTGAAGAGATGTACCAGCTGGCCATCAAAATGGAATCAGACAGATGACACTAACGAAAAAAGCTGCCCATACTGTCGCAAGCCACCATCCAGCATCGTGCTAGAAATAGTGATGTAACTTCCAGAAAACCATCTGAAGATGAACCTGAAAAGCTTCGAAAAGCAGTTCGTGGAATAATAAATAACTGCTCAACAAAGTCACTGGATGCAGTTCTATGTATTTACATTCAATAAACAGTCACAGGTTCTAAAATATCCGTAATGGATAAGCTTAATCATGAAATACCGACTCATTGCTATTCTCTGCCAATGCAAGTGGTGGCTTGAAAATTAAACCGTTGCTTATCTACCATTCAGAGGTTCCACGAGCCTCGAAGAACCGTAAATTCCAGAAGAGCAGGTTAAATGTGCACGTACAATAACGAGGCTTGGTTGACAAGTGATCTTTTTTGTGATTGTATCAATTAAGTGTTTGTGATCAAATATTTACTTGAGATGAATCTGCCACTCCATGTCTTGCTTATTATGGACAATGCTCCTTCCCATTCTCCAGGTTTACAAGATCATCTCCTTGAAGAATTTCAGTTCATCAAGATCCAATTTCTGGCTCCCAATAGCACTTCGTTCCTCCAACCTAGGACCAGCAGATTATTTCTAACTGTTAGAAGGTCTACTCTAAAGTACTCTTCGAGCATTAATTTGAGTTGACTAAGCTACCAATCTCCTTCTTAGAGAGCTTTGGAAACATCATTTTAATATCGTTGCCTACATCAAGATGATTGAAAGGTGTAGGAACGGGCTAGCAAGAGAATTCTCACTTCTGCTTGGAAGAAGCTTTGGCCAGAATGCGTTGCCGGATGCGACTCTGAGGCATTTGAGTCAGTACCTGTTGCCATGTAGTCAACGTGATTGTGTCTTTGGTCAAGAGCATGGAACTACAGTAGAAGTGGTTCACAACGATATTAATGAGTTTGTTGAAGATCAAACCAAGAAATGACCACCGAAGAGCTTATGGAGTTGCAGTGTGTTTCACAGCACGAAGCTGTGGAGAGGGGTTCTTCAGAGGAGGAGGAGGAGGCGGTAACAGCAAAGCAGCAATATTCTCGCGCAATACGAGAAATGCTCAAAGCATGGAAATCCTTTGCATCGTACGTTGAAAATCATTACCCCAATAAAGCTACAAATTTACTTGACGATAAGCTCTGTCGAATTTTCGCCAAGTGTTGAAGTGCCGGCAGGTACATATGATTATAGATAGGTTTCTAGTAAACAAGAATTAGCTATGTATCGTGAATGATAAAGTACATAATCTGTATATATCTGTATTTTCTTTGAATGAACAGCATGAATAATTTAAAACTTTTAGTACTTTTTCTGCATGGAACGCAGAACGAGTGTTTTGCACTACGAGTAAGATTCTGGAATAAATTTTGCTCGCTATTTGAGAAGAAAAAAATGGCTCAAATGGCTCTGAGCACTATGGGACTTAACTGCTACGGTCATCAGTCCCCTAGAACTTAGAACTACTTAAACCTAACTAACCTAAGGACAGCACACAACACCCAGCCATCACGAGGCAGAAAAATCCCTGACTCCGCCGGGAATCGAACCCGGGAACCCGGGCGTGAGAAGCGAGAACGCTACCACACGACCACGAGATGCGGGCTATTTGAGAAGAAGGATAGGCTACAAGTGAGAATGGACTTTATAATGAAGAACAAGACTATTTCTGATATTTTAATTCTAGAAAATATATTAACAGTTTGTACATATGTGTTCAGTGACATGCCATGGCACTGATGATATCGAAGATATTTTGATGAAATATCCATTTAATTTGGTCACAGTGTAAAATATTGTGTATCATAAGTGCATTATTCGGTAGTCATAATTTAAATGATTATAATACAGGGTGATTCAAAAAGAATACCACAACTTTAAAAATGTGTATTTAATGAAAGAAACATAATATAACCTTCTGTTATACATCATTACAAAGAGTATTTAAAAAGGTTTTTTTTCACTCAAAAACAAGTTCAGAGATGTTCAATATGGCCCCCTCCAGACACTCGAGCAATATCAACCCGATACTCCAACTCGTTCCACACTCTCTGTAGCATATCAAGCGCAACAGTTTGGATAGCTGCTGTTATTTCTCGTTTCAAATCATCATTGGTGGCTGGGAGAGGTGGCCGAAACACTTTATCCTTAACATACCCCCATAAGAAAAAATCGCAGGGGGTAAGATCAGGGCTTCTTGGAGGCCAGTGATGAAGTGCTCTGTCACGGGCTGCCTGGCGGCCGATCCATCGCCTCGGGTAGTTGACGTTCAGGTAGTTACGGACAGATAAGTGCCAATGTGGTGGCGCTCCATCCTGCTGAAATGCACGCTGAACAACTGTCGTCGATTCACTCCTGCCGTACTCAATAACACAAAAAGCTTTCAGTTGAGCGGTCGCCATCTTAGCATCAACTGACGCTGACACCTAGTCAACAGCGCCTCAAGCGAACAAATGTACAACTAAATGAAACTTTATAGCTTCCGTAATTCGCCGACAGATAGTGCTTAGCTCTGCCTTTTGTCGTTGCAGAGTTTTAAATTCCTAAAGTTGTGGTATTCTTTTTGAATCACCCTGTATTTTGTTGATCTCCTCTTGGCTCTTACAACAGGCTTCACTCTGTCAGGCATGAAGTCGATCAATTTTCTAATGGTTTTGGTATCAGATTCGCGGAGGAATACTTTCATACTCTCGTCCAACAGCTCCTATTCTGTTGCAGGCTCTTCTTCTGAGCCCCATTCGCAACCAGATCCGCCGAATTGCTTAGCCACAAAAGTTCTGTGATACCTAATTCAGTCATGACAGAACGAATCTGAAATGATGGTTCCCATCAGATCACCGAAGTTAAACGCTGTCCAACTTGGATCGGTGACCATCCGGGCCGCCATGAGCTGCTGCCGTTTTTCGGGGTGCACTCAGCCTCGTGATGCCAACTGAGGAGCTACTCGACCGAGCAGTAGCGGCTCCGGTCAAAGAAAACCATCATAACCGCCGGGAGAGCGGTGTGCTGACCACACGCCCTCCCATCCGCATCCTCATCTGAGGATGACAAGGCGGTCGGACGATCCCGGTGGGGCACTTGTGGCCAGAATACGGAGTGCTCAGAGCAGTAACTCTGGAAATTGTTTTACAAAAATAGAATAACCAAAACTAACCTTTTTTTATGTGTGGCATAGAGCCAAATGCTGTTGGAAAATCCAGTGAACATCCGGGAAAGCATCACGTGCAGCGAAAACCAGAGGGCATCGAACCATTACTTCGTAGTGATGACTGTCCAGTGTTCCCTGAACGAATTACAGCCTTCCAACACCTTGACAAGTCATTACGCCCCACACCATTACCGATGGAGCATGTTTCATGGTTCGCACAAGGTAGTCGGGGTCCTTCCATTGAGCTCACATCTGACTAGATGTGGTCGGTCACTCATCATGGAAAATCGGCTTTCGTCTGAAAATATCACAGTTCTCCACTGCTCGCTTGCCCTTTTTACGTGCAGTCTGGCCCATGCCAGCCTCTGTTTCCCCAACTGCAAAAGTTGAAAATGGCTTCTTCTTGGCAACTCTAGTCTTCATTTGCATTGCAGAGAGCCATTTCCTAACAACTAACCAACAGGCTTACTCCTTATGTGAAGAGAGAGTTGGAGACTATCAGAGTGACTTTAGAAGAAGTAGGTCAACAACCGACCAGGTATTCACATTACGCATAATACTTGAAAGATGTTACGAACATCAAATTAACATAGACCGACTTTATATCGACTTTAAACAAGCTTATTATAGCATCTCAGGAGTGGCAATGCGGAATGTAAGTAAGAAGGGTGTACCCATTGTAATTCCAATAATAACAGAAAATGAAATAGATTATGCTTGTCATTTGGAGCTAAGTCTTTTCTATGCTATCAATCCATGCAAGAAATTTCAATAATCTAGGTGTGACTGTTAAGAGACAGGCATTAAATGATTACCGATTCCGTCATTACCTACTGGAGACAGATACTATTAATGAATATTTACTGTAGTTCTGAAATATTTATGGAGATTTATCAGCACATTTATGTCCTGTTGTTAATCCTACAGGTATTAAAACTCCCAAGACCACTGATTTACATTTGGAAAAGAAAAACGTTTACTATTGTTTTGACTAGCGCAAAAGTTAAAGTTAAGATCCTCAAAAATTTCGGTTTCTCATCGAATCGGGCCGCCGACATAGCTGAAAGCGAAACGTGTTCCTGATTAAATTGCCCTTGAGGATAGATCACACCAAGTAATAATGCCCGTAATTTTTGATTAAATATCTAACCTGAATATGAGCAAATGTTGTTACTATGCGTCCCAGGGAAAGAAATTTTCAATTTACAGCACGCTTAAGACGAAAGGAAAGCTAAACAATAACTTTTATAACACAGCTGTGCTGCAAGTTGGCCATCGAAACAGGAATTTAACAGTGCATATCGATAATTTTCGTCAGAATACTAATTCTCATAATACTCAACACGTTGGTGTCTCCATCTTTGTTAAATAACTACAGCAGTACGCAGTTGGTCAGGTGTAACGGGTGCAGCAAACGAGAATATGTGTGGCTTGCTTTCCCGGAGGAGACGGATAAGCTGTGTGTGAAGTGGGCACAAAACCTCTTTGGGGTATTATGCATACGGGGCTCTGTGGCACGCCGAAAGCCGGGGAAACGTAGCGTGTGCGTGTGTTGGTGCCTTTCTGAGCCACTGCCGCGTTGTTGCCCTCTTCATCAACAGCATTATACTTCAGCGCTCTCGAATTAGACATGCCCGCCAGGAAACTTCCTGGTTCCCCGTAAGACAAAAGGGGCGAGAAAACTGTGCAACAGGAGTCGTCGCTACCATTCATCGATGCCATGTCAGGCTGCGCCACTGGCGCACACGTGACCGAACACCGCGTATTCACCACTGCTTGTCTGAACGTGTATACAATGTCACCTGCAAAATAGTACACAACGGCCAATGGAAAATCTCAGAATCCTCTAACAACCCTACCTAGCGTGTTAGGAAACTGTACATTGTCGCCACAGCTACAAAAGCAGTTACCTGGTACCTCTATCATTGTTAGAGATGAATTCGTGTTAATCCGTCGGTAAAACTGTCGACGCGAGGGTAACGAACCTGCTTGCATTACTAAGGGGTGCGTGTTAGCTGGTGACTCATATTCAACCATGAAATGCTTTCTTATGCTGCTGAAAATTTTAATATTTAGCTCCACCCCCCCCCCCCACCTCCTCCTCCTCCTTCCTCTTCTTCCCCATCAGGCGAAACAAAAAGTTGACAGACAGAGCTTAAAATTTGTATCTGGAATACAGCTCATACACACAGATATTTGCCGTCTAAGGACGGTGACATGCAGTCTATTCACTAACTGTGCTCTCTATGCAGGCTAAGTTTTGGCGATTAAAATTTCTTCAAATACTAGACGTTTTATAGACTGTATCCGAAATCATTTCGCCGCACTGGCATCCGCAGAGATAAAGACGCTCTCCATATTTTCTTGCAGTGTACTGATGGTACTTCACATAGAGCGTACAGGACTGAACGAACTGTCTACGTTTCCACTGACTTTATGCACGATAATTTCTCCACTCAACGAGAACAAGACGAAAAGTTTTTTGCATCTACATCGACATGAATACTCTGCAAATCACATTTCAGTGACTGGCAGAGTGTTCATCGAACCACCTTCACACTTTTCTATTATTACAATCTCGTATAGCGCGCGGAAAAAAACGAACACCTATATCTTACCGTGCGAGCTCTGATTTCCCGTATTTTAGTATGATGATCGTTCCTTCCCATGTAGGTCTGCGTCAACAAAATATTTTAGATTTTGGAGGACAAAGTTGGTGATGAAATTTTGTGAGAAAACTTCGCCGCAACGAAAAACTCCTTTGTTTCAATGATGTCCACCCCACATCCTGTATCATTTCAGTGACACTCTTTCGCATATTTCACCCGATACAAAACATGCTGTCCTTATTTCAACTTTTTCGACGTACTCCGTCAATCCTGTCTGGTAAGTATCCCATACCGCGCAGTGATATTCAAAGAGAGGACGGAAAATCATAGTGTAGGCAGTCTCTTTAGTAGATCTGTTATATTTTCTAAGTGTCCTGCCAATAAAATTCAGTCTTGGTTAGCCTTCCCGACGACATTATGTATATTTTCCTTCCAGTTTAAGATGTTCATAATTATAATTCCTAGGTATTAAGTTGGGCAACGGCCTTGGCACAGTGGCTACACCGGTTGCCGTGCGATCACCTGAAACGTACCCTTAGAAAAATTATAAATGGCTGCTTAAACTGACACACAATATTTTTAGCGCAACGCAGTCTGACTTTTAATAATCCCTACTAAAGAATGGCCCTGACTAACAATAACCTATACCTTTCACAAATCACTTACCTCACAAAAATCTTAGTTACTCGAACTACTGCAATACAGCGAGCGCCACTACTGCCAGCTAAATAAAAGATTCAAACTACTGAAGAGACTAACTACTGATAGGCATAGTTAGCAAATGAAAGATTTTGATAAAGAACAAACAATGTATTTACCTTAATAGTGTTCAGAAGTCATTATATATATATATATATATATATATATATATATATATATATATATATATATATATATATAATCAGTTCATGACATCAAGTTTTACAAATTTACTGTCTCTGATGGACACACGTCCAGATCATCCGCTCTCAAAACTCCGCCATCTCAATCCCCACATCCACCACTGCTGGCGGCTCACCTCCAACTGCGCAACGCTACGCGCTGTTAACAGTCAACTGCCCAACACTACTATAGCCAACAACAATGCAAACTAGCCACAGACTGCACACAGCACACCCAGTGATTTTCATACAGAGCGCTACGTGGCGGTGGCGTTACCAATATAAGAACCTAAACAGTCTACTTACATAGCCCCCATGCTCCCCACAAAAAATTGTACAAATTGTCTCGGGCAGTGGCCAATACATATTTGAAAAAAAAAATTTCATAATTACAGTAACAAAGAAATCAAATGAACACACTTATCGATACAATGTTGATCAAAAGCTAAAAGTTTCTCACAGTCCATAAAGACAGTCCTTCTGACGGAAAGACAGTGCTGACTCTTGACATGCTGACAGGTAAGGGGCCAGAACAGAGCAAACCCACAGCAGAGTCAGTCAAATCAAATGGTTCAAATGGCTCTGAGCACTATGGGACTTAACATCTGAGGTCATCAGTCCCCTAGAACTTAGAACTACTTAAACCTAACTAACCTAAGGACATCACACACATCCATGCCCGAGGCAGGATTCGAACCTGCGACCGTAGCGGTCGCGCGGTTCCAGACTGTAGCGCCTAGAACCGCTCGGCCACTCCGGCCAGCGCAGAGTCAGTCGAAGTTGATGAATATTGGTAGGTAGGTCATCACAGAGCAGACCACTGTAGTCTTGTTAGAGATTACGGTATTGGTGGGCCACCAGAGGTGCAGATCCACTGCAGTCCTTATAGAAATAACGGCATTGATGGGCCATCAAAGATTCAGACCCACTGTGTTAGACAGTATTTCTTCCAAGAACTTATGCGTGCCTGCAAAGCGCTAAAAAGTTACAGTGATGATGTTTGTAATATTTTTAGGTACGACTGTGCTGGTGCACAATCACCATCGAAGAGTCTTGCGGACAATATAGCAAGTCCATAAACCACCACTTATGCACGCACAAAGTCTTTGGAATTGTCCTTAGAACCAGCAATGCTGTTAATCAGTCCCTTGCTGAATTATTAACACACGTCCAAACACTAACAGTCCTCTGTTTTTTTTTTTACATATTGTGCATATACTATGACCAACAGAAACAGTGTGCAGTGAAATGTAACTTAATATGATGAACTGGTCTCTATACAATTTTATAACATGAGAATACAATAACAAAGGTACAAAATACATCATTAAAGAACATAATAATACAGATAACATTTGTAGTAATACGGGCTTTACAAAAGAATCGAAATAACATATACATCAGTGTTACAGGAATTATGACAAAAGTACATACATAAAAGATCAGAATAACTTTTGAAACATCAACTTGAGCAACAAAACAGAACAGATAAATAATGTCTAAATATCTTTACAAAGTAAATAACATAGTATTAGAAAAATTCTACAACATAACTCGTATCAGCTAAACACATAAAGACAGGAAGAACACAAATACACAAGGGTACACAAACACATAGCGGTATAATACAAAAGGAAAGGACAGGGTCTGTTTTACTGTAGTATTTTGCATGGAGATCTCCCTTCGTTCATAATTATTCCCAAAAAGTCCTATCTAAGCCTGCTGTATGTATTCCATTCATCCTCTTTTAAAATAATTATTCTTCGTTGTACAATACTCATTTTGGCCCAAATCTTTTTCATATAACTTCTCAATGCATTCTTTCCCTATTCTCCATAGTCAGTTTCTTATATAGTATACCCCCTCTTAAACTAACTTAAATCTACTGAGCTTAGGTATATATACTAAGGGACGCAGCAATGCAGCAGTACAAAACAATTAATACAAACAGCAATGAAAAAAATGCAAATTGGCAAAGCTAGCAGCAGTATATCTAAATTAGCAAAGTAATTGCAACATTACACCTAATATAAAGCAATGTGCAGCAAACAAGAAAAATAAATCAGTAGTAAAACTGGCTTAACAGAGTAATACAAAGTGAAATTCAGTAGCACTATGCCTGGCAAACAGCAGCAGCAAATGTAATAACTTATATCTAAACACGACAAAGCTTAAGCAGAAAAAATGTTACAGTAAAAATTGCCATGTTTAATAACTATGTCACATCTTAACACTAGAGTGGTGCATCACAATAACTTACTCTAGCAGACAAGTTACCAATCGTAAAAAAATTATTGATGCAATTCCTGTGAAGGGAAATGTATATTTACGTTCCCCTCGTTTTCTTGGAAGTAGATCATAAAATTATTATTTACTGGATCTGTAGGCATAAAATAACGATTTTAGTACATCTATTAAATTTTATTTTAACCAACACTGCAGTGCAGCTAGAAACTAGATATTAAACAAAATGAGCAAATATATATATAAAGCAACATATGAAACGTCATTCACTCGGCAAATGGCGTCTCCAAAGGCGAAAAATATCTCTCAACTAGAAAGACAATAGATGTAAAATGTTTCTCATCATTTCATTAGGCATTTTAGTAAATATCATAAATTAAGAGCTCTATAGTGTAATCATATGTTTTCAAGTTTGAGCGTGTCGTATTTGCGATGCTTTCTACAAAGAAATATCAATAGCGGGGATAATGGCCTCCTTTTTTTCTCCACCTGTGCCTCTGAAAGGCACACACTAATGTCTTTTTTTCCAGGTGACTGTCGCTCAGATGGGCCTCCACAGCACATTACGTCAAGGTCATCTACCTTCTTTACCGAAATATTTACGACAGCAGTTTCCACTACAGTGACAGTCTCATAAAAAATAAAAAATTCAAAGGTTAGAAATTTATATTAGAAGTGTGTAGAAACAAAATCTCATATATAACAGTGTCCATAAAGTTTTGTCAGTGTTGTGGTAACTAACATTCACATATGTACACAAATTTCACAACTCTTAAAGTAAAATTCTTGGTTTCCAACATCCTTTTCATAAATCAGAGTCCCTAACCACTACTCCTTATTCCTTACCTTGTTACACATGTACATATTCATATTCATCAACATGTCTTTAATATTTCATCATAATAAATACATAGCATAATCAGGTTCGTCATATAGCATAATACACATCGTCGTCGTAATAATAACATCATAACACCTCAGTCAAATCTCAAAAACGTCGTAGCTTTCTGCAATAATTTCAAAACCTAAAAAAAAAGTTCTCTGCTCATTTCAGTAGTGTCATCTACCTCAAACGTACTTTAAAAATCATGATCTCATACCAAATACATCATTCAAAGCTCTCATAGTATCACAATGGTTCCGAAAAAATATGAACAGTTCACACAGTACAGACAAAATACAGTTTCATAAGTGTGAAGTTATCCAACTGTGTAATTGTGTAAACATGTCTCACTGATGTAGTAAAAAAAATGTTTATCTCTCAGTTAAATGATCAGATAGCTGTGTAATTTATGTGTTAGAGAAATACGGTACCGATGTGTAAAGTTGTATAAGCAAATACCATATCAGCTAGGGCTCCTTGTGCTTGCCAGACACATGGTACACAAAGTAGGCGTGTACCCCATGAGGATTAATGTAATTATACGCTCAGGTGTTACAGATTACAACAATGGAATGAAATGAATCACGGAAATCTTTCTTTGTAATTCAAAAATCTTTAAAAATAAATGTTTTAAGTACAAGATTAATCACTCGAATGCGTGTCCTGTAGCGCTAAATTGTGCGTCATGTTGTAACATAATCTCTGTCATTACTTAAGGGTAAAAAAATGTACCAAGTGTCGTAATTACCGTCATCCGTAAGCAAAGTTCTGTGGAAGTCAATGTACTTACCTCGTAATAAAGAAAAGCGAAATGCTATGCATATAGATATCGTAGTTATTACGTACAGTACCGTGATCAAGAAAGTACTACATTGTAATGTATTGTTGTGATACAAAAAAGGCTGTCTTATTGTAGCTATACCACAAAGTTACTACTAAAACATGTTTTACTTTCCAGAAGAATTCAGAAAAACTGTGCAGATATAAAGCAGATACAGCACAAAAGCAACAATGTAAATTGTGTCACACATTAGTAGCGTCGTGATACAATCGTGTAGCTGTCAAAGAAACCAAATGCTAAGCAATCTTTAATCCCACAGAAAGTACTTCAAATAAAGAATGTCTTTTCAAGTAAACCAAAATGTTGGATGAAAATCTCATTAGCAGTGCCAGTATATGTTCTAAATATGTGAGCCTTATAGTCGTTACGTGATCGTGCAACTAACAAGCAAGAATGTACAAATAACAACACTGTGTCGTCTGTTCACTATAACAATGCATTCGTAATTTCTGTTTAAATAAGTTCTCTTGGTTCTTGACTGGATATTAAACTTCAAACATTGCAGATTATCCTTCAATAAACGGTTTTACATGTGAAATGTGGTGTAAGCCTTTACTCATCCTAGTACGCAGAGTTTCAACTTCAACGCAATTATCATGTGGTATACGTCGGATTCTGTAAGGTCCATTGTAAACTAGAAAGAATTTGTGACTCTAGTGTTCCTTCTTATGTGACAATGAACGAGCTTTAATGAGAACTTTCTGACCAATATATAATTTCTTTGCATTTGCTTTACCGTGTAGTTTTCTCCTTTTGTCTGCTGCAGATTTTATATTTTTAATAGCCAAATCAATTATGTCTTTGTGTCGAAGTTTACGTGTGTTCGGAAAAGGTACAAGCTCTCTGATTCTGTTCGGTGGTTCTTCATTCTTTAGTACAAGAATAGGTGGTAAAGCAGTGGAGTCATGAGGCATTTCATTCAGCACGTTTTGAAATAAGTGTAAATATCTGTCCCAATGCTGATGCTTTCTGTGACAATAAAGTCTGCAAAGCTTATTGATTTCTTTCATAATCCGTTCAGGCGGGTTACAATGTGGTGAGTACAATGAAATAAAAACTGGTTTGATTCTATGATTCCGAAACGTGCGTGACCAAACAGATCTGAATTGCGGTCCGTTACCTGAAATGACTTTACTAACGTGTCCAACTTCACGTAAGAAATTTTTAACAAAGGCGTTGGATACAGACCGTCCAGTAGCTTTACGTAACGGAGTGAAAGAAACAAATTTTGAAGTAAGTGCAACAGCGACTAGAACGTACGAAAATCCATTCGATGTTCTGACAAGGGGTCCCAAGAGATCAACAGCAGCAAATTCTTTTAATTTAAAAGGAATGATAGGAAACAACGGATCACGATGTGAGATAGTAGATGGTTTCGCCTTTTGACAAAGTTTACCTGTAGACAAGACTCTTCGAATTCTCTTCTCCATATTGTTAAAATAACAAGTCGTTCGAAGAATATGATAACATTTTCGTGGACCAAAATGTGCGTAGCTGAAATGAATGTACCAAATGAGCTTATTAACAAAATCGTGTGGAATGCAAAGTACCCATAGCTTGTCATCAACAGTGCAGCGTTTGAAGAGTATGTTGTTTCTAACCAGATAATAATGCCGAATCTGTGTGTCTTTTCATGCCATTTACTTTTGATGTCTTTCCAAATCGGATCTTTATCTTGTTCATGAGCAATGTCCTTTAAAGATGTGGTGATGAAGTTATCAAAGGCGACTTTTTGAATGTAAAGAATACTGAAATTTTTCTCGAGGTTGCCTTCTGTGTTACTTTTCGCAAGCCCAGCAGGTGCGCGTGACAGTGCGTCCGCAACAATGTTCTCCTTGCCGGGAATGTAGACTATTGTGAAGTGGAATTCTTGCAGAAATAATGCCCAAATGCCCAACGTTTTAACCTGTCATGATTTAATTTTGAAGACATAAGAAATTGTAATGCAGGATAATCACTGTATACTTTTACGTGCTTACCAGAATGAAAGAAACGGTATTTGTTAAATGCCCAAACGATAGCTAAAGCTTCTAATTCAGTAACGGAATAATTTTTTTCAGGTTTTGTTAGCATTCGGCTAGCAAAAGCAATGGTTTTCTGAACAGTAGCGTCATTTTCTATGGCTTCTTGAAATAAATGGGCACCAAGACTGACTTTAGAAGAATCCGTGCTAAGGCAGAAATCTTGTGACAGATCTGGATGAGCTAGTATTGGCGCGTTAAGTAGTGATTCTTTCAAAGAATTGAATTCCAACTGTGCTTGTTCGTCCCAGTTCCAAATAGTATTTTTTCCAGTGAGAGAACAAAGTTTTGGTGTCACTAGAATTTGCATATTCAGAAAACGACGGTAAAAATTTACGAGACCTAGAAAACTGCAGACTTGTTTTTTTGTGGATGGAACTCGAATGGCTTTGATTGCTTCTAACTTTTCAGGAGCTGGCTGAATGCCTTCAGAAAAAATAATATGTCCCAATAACCTCACCTTTGACCTACCGAATTCAGACTTTTCCAAGTTAACTGTAATTCCAGATTTTGCAAAAATACGTAACAAACTGTTGAGGATGCGATTATGTTGTTCCCATGAGGCTTCTGCTATTAGAATATCATCCACATATAAGGTGATGTGACGTTTTAAGAAATCAGGTAATATGGAATTTAGCCCGCGAATGAACACTGCCGAAGAAATGTTCAAACCAAAAGTAAGTTTCCGAAACTGATAACAAACGCCGAAACAAAGGAAAATCTGTGTATTTTTTACATTCTGGATGGAGTTCGATCTGATGAAAGCTAGATCTGAGATCAATAGAAGACAACACTTTTACACCATTAAAATTTTGAAGAAATTCTTCCAACGTTTGCGGCCTGTCTTTCAGGAATGATGATAGTATTGACTTGAATCTAAGACAAGTATGATTGATCCATTTTTCTTCTCAACAACATGTAATGGATTGTTGTATGAGCTTACTCCAGACTCAATAATGCCCTCGTCAAGCATAGATTGTATTTCTGTTCTAACATGGTCCCTATAATGTGCTGGAATTACGTATGGTCTAACACAAAATTTAGTATGCTCACAAACACGAAATTGGTATTGAAATCCCTTGATTGTTCCTGTTTTGTGAGTAAAAACTGTGGAATGTGCTTGTAAAATCTCAAAAAGGTCCTGCCTATCAATGTCATTACAGTTCTCAATTGCTAGAATTTTATTCTGAATTAACTCATTAGTATCAAACGCGCCATCGATATCATCCCTGTCAGTACTTGCAGAGTGATTGTTAGTGTCTAGTTCCGTCGAAAATTCCGAACTGTTGTCTAACAGAAGGTAAAGCCGATTAATTTCCTCGTCATGGATTGAGAGCCAATCTTCAAATTTCAGAACAATTGACTTACCTTCTTTCTCTAAACTTATTTCAGCATCGTGAAAGTTTAAGATTGCTTTGTATTCATTCAAAAAGTCTACTCCCAATATAATTTCCGTCGACAATAATGGAACAATAAGAAAGTTCATAGAGAAACTGTGGCTTTGACAAAAGAATTCTAATTTGGTTTGTCGGCGTACATCTACACTTTTTCCAAAAATTGCACCTTGTAATTTAATCTTACATAAAGGAAGTGTGGGGCAATCGTTCGATTTGTTGCATTTGCTAAAAGCTGTTTAATTAATTTTACGTCATTTACGGTAATGTGAATCACAGGATATGCAATGTTGTTATGTTTTACATCGTGTTCCTGGAGTAAGATGTCCCTAATGTCTTCCATTTTTACGTAATTACTGGCCACGGCAGCTACGTCGTCAGCTTCATAAGTACATATTGTAGCTGCCAGCTATGTGAGTCATTGCCTACTGTCTCTTTGTTGGCGCGCATCGTTATTGGCATTAGGAGGCCTAACTTCTACAAATTCACCTTGTCGAGAGGGCCCTGCCCTGTTTGAATCCCGCCAGTTCTGATGCAATTCAGGTCTGTCGTTATGATCATATCGTCTGTCGTCATGTCGGTAGATTCCATAGTTTCTTTCTTGTCGGTCGCGTGGTGGAGTATTTCTCCCTGAATCGTAATTGCGCGCTGGACCATTGCACCTGAAGTTATTCTGTCTCCCTTGATAATAAGTATTATGGTTCCCATATTGTCTGTTTCTCTGATTGTCTCTGTGATAGTCATTACTGCGGAGAGGTGATCTTTCCCTGTAATTATTACTACTCTGCCAACGGTTGTGATATGGGTGGTGTCTGTTTTGGTCACGATTTACGTTGTAAGAATAGCCTTGTTGTGTCCATTTGTTATTTCTGTCATCGCGGAACTGTGACGGATGTGATCTGTAATTGTTGTGCTCCTGTTTTCGCGTTCTGCGATTGTCAGTGTCAATTTCCAATTCTTGTAACAGTCCCTGAAAAGCTTCAATGTCGTCTTTGCAACGTACTGCCAAAACAATATGTCGTAAATGTTCAGGCAATTTCATTAAGCAAATGCGAATGAATTCTGAGGGGCTGTAAGGGTTTGACAGGTACTGATTCTTGTGCAACGTGTCTTCAAAATATTTCACAAGACTGGAAAACTCAGATTGTTCGAAATGTTTCATCATTATGATGCTATGTTTTACTCGGTCTTGTGTAGCTTGAGACCAATATGCTGAGAGGAAGGCATGATAAAATTCTCCTTCACTGTGACAATCGTGAATAACCGATCGCATTCTTTCAGCTGGTTCAGTCTCTAAGTAGCCACACATGAATTCTAATCTGTGCTCTAATGACCAGTTGGGAGGAAAACAATGAGAGAATTGATGGAGCCACGCTAGTGGATGAATCTCGTTGCCAGAATTCTTAAATGTTTTGAATTTACGTGTAGTAATGAACAGCTTATAGTCAAAATCATCGTGTCGGCGAGTCGCATATCGGTCATTGTTACGTCGTGTCGGCGGTTCCATCTCAAAATTCGGTGCACCTTGCCAATTTCTTTCATAATTTCCGAAATGCCCTGTGTTATTATTTTGTAGCTTTTCCGTATTTATAAGTCCCTCTTCCCGTGTTGGAGCTCAAGTGTCCTCTAAAATATGTAATTTTTGTATTACTTGTGCCAACTGATCTTGCACTTCCCGGATTTCTCTTTTGTGTTGCGTATTAATTTGATTCTGATTTTGTTTGAATTTCTTAATTTGTTCATACTCTTCTGTGTCAGTAATGGCTACAGGTCTTGTGTCATTCACATCATCATCTACCTTTGTAGATAAGTTAGTGAACTGATCCGAAAGTTCGGCTACTTTCTCCGACAGTGTACTTATTTCCTCAGTGTGTTTTTCTGAACCAAGTTTCAGAGTGTCCATTTGTGTTGAAATCGAATCTACTGTGTCCTTTAAGTTTTCCTGAGTTTTTGCAAGTTGCGTAAGCGAATCGGTAGATGCAACTGAGTCAATTTTAGCTTGCAAGGTCTCATGATTTTCATGAACAATAGTTCGCAGTTCTTTTATGGCTGCTTCGTGATTCTGTAACGTATTATTATGACGCGAAAAAATAGGTTGGGAATGCTCACAAATTTGTGTTTTTACGTCATTACAGACTTTTTGGCATTTCGATTCGATTTAATGTAACTCATTAGTTAAATATTCACGTGTTGTTGAGGATGACACGGCGGTCGGATGGTCCCGATAGGCCACTCGTGGACTGAAGACTGAGTGCTTTTTTTTAGGTACTTAGTTGAATTTACGGCCTTCAGATTTGACTGATTCATAGTTTAACGGATTACTTTTAGCACTCATGCACATGACCTCTCACGTTTCATTATTTAGGGTCAATTGTCAGTTTTTTAACCACACAGATATCTTTTCTAAATCGTTTTGCAATTTGTTTTGGTTCTCTGGTGACTTTACTAGTCGACAAATGAGAGCGTTATCTGCAAACAACCTGAGAAGGCTGCTCAGATTGTCTCCCAAATCGTTTATGTAGATAAGGAACAGCAAAGGGCCAATAACGCTACGTTGGACAACGCCAGAAATCACTTCTGTGTTATTCGATGACTTTCCGTCAGTTACTACGTACTGTCACCTCTCTGACAGGAGTCCGCAGCTCGTGGTCGTGCGGTAGCGTTCTCGCTTCCCACGCCGGGGTTCCTGGGTTCGATTCCCGGCGGGGTCAGGTATTTTCTCTGCCTCCTGATGACTGGGTGTTGTGTGATGTCCTTAGGTTATTTAGGTTTAAGTAGTTCTAAGTTCTAGGGGACTGATGACCATAGATGTTAAGTCCCATACTGCTGAGAGCCATTTGAACCATTTCTCTGACAGGAAATCACGAATCCAATCACATAACTGGGACGCTATTCTATAAGCACGCAATTTCACTACAAGCCGCTTGTGTGGTACAGTGTCAAAATCCTTCCGGAAATCCAGAAATACATTGCCAATAGCACTCAAGTCTTCGTGCGAGTAAACAGCTAGCTGTGTTTCACAAGTACCATGTTTTCTAAATCCGTGTTCACTGTGTCTCAATGGGCCGTTTTCTTCGAGGTAATTCATAATGGGCGTCCTGCTGCATATCGGCGTTAATTATATGGGCCTTAATTCAGTGGATTACTCCTTTCAGGGTCCACAGTCCAATTGTTATTTAACGTATAGTCTCTTTGTGGTCGAAGCACTCTCTCCAAAGCCTTATTAGTCGGAAGACACAACCCTTGTAGTAGGATTCTAGAAGGTCTGCAAAATCACTAGTCCGCAGCTCGTGGTCGTGCGGTAGCGTTCTCGCTTCCCACGCCGGGGTTCCCGGGTTCGATTCCCGGCGGGGTCAGGGATTTTCTCTGCCTCGTGATGACTGGGTGTTGTGTGATATCCTTAGGTTAGTTAGGATTATGTAGTTCTAAGTTCTAGGGGACTGATGACCATAGATGTTAAGTCCCATAGAGCTCAGAGCCATTTGAACCAAAATCACCATTTACGGCTGCCGTTGGGCTCTAAACGTTTTCGAGCCACATATTCCTTTAGGCTTAGGAATAAGTCGAAGTCGCAGTACAATAAACATAATAAATAGTTTATATGTTAGAACAATTCGTACTTCACATCCGCCAATTTTCTTATCCCCAAAGACATTTTTCTTTCGCTGATTCAGGTCTCTTGTCGCGTTTTGTTTCATTCAAGTGATCCATTAGTCCAGAGTTATTATTTTGTCCTCTACAGGACAGTAAAATACTGCTTTTGCGTTCCAAATAACACTAGTAATAAACTTCACAGCAGACGAAACTGACTTTCCCTGTATTCGTGGAGGGCTACTGGCTTTCGACTGCTGTTTCATTTTTGTCGTTTAGTTGTGGACCCATATCTCACGAACGGTAACAAGTTGTGAAACCCACTGTATGTGAAAGTTACCCTGACTCAGAAAACTAACTGTGAGTCGGCAACTTTAATGGATAACTCGTTTTTTTAAGGGCCTAGCTACGGGTACTAATGTGGGAATTTGCACAAAATAAATACTTTAATACGTCAGAAGGTGTCTAGTAGACACAGTCTTTCACTTAATACAATAATTTACTGAGTAAAGACATAGTTAATGGGAGCAGATTCAGTGATGAAACAGTGCCCTCCTGACGCAAATATCGATTAGAAAATTAGTCTCAAACCTCGTTCAACCCAAACGAAAAACAGTGAGTATAAACCTACTGGCAAATTAAGAAGCTTATATACTCAGTACAGCGATGCTGGATCTGAGACAGGGGATTGTTCAGAATTCCGAATTGCGGACCAAGAATGTCCTATTACGTCGGTGCTGCTATTTATACTCGCCGTTAAGTTGTTCACCGACGCCCGTTGCGGCCCACGCCGTCGTGCGAGTAGCTGTCCGATTGTGTTACGAGTGTGCACTGCTGTTGCCACAACTCCTGTTCCCGGTCGTCTGCTAAGATGCTCTCTCTGCTTCGTCTTCGTATGAAGTCTTCCAGTCCGCACTCGTTTGCGGCTTCGCTCGGACCCCTTCGATGCACTCACCTGCATGTCCATCCACCGACTTTTGTAGTTTTAGCTGGTGCTTGTGCTCTGCTATGTATTCCCACCAAACAGAGCCTGCCCGCCCACGCTGAAAAAAAAAAATGCAAAACGCCATGGCCCTATAACGCGGTTCCTCCCAACACAAAATCTCACCAACACAACGCGTCTCGAAAAAATGCCCTTCCGCTTCTAAAAAACGGCCGCTTCATCTCCGTCTCCGTGACGTCACTAACTACTTTACCAACGATGCTTCCTCGCCCCCAGCAACTAGCCTCGCATCAGAGACACTGTGAAAATAGAAAGAAGCTCATGAGACTGTGCCATTATTTTCTGCGTATCTTTAAAAAAGCATCTGATAATTATCTTCACAAAGTTGTCGGCAAAACGTGAGAAAGTAGCGGTCACCTACTGCTCGCGATCCAGCCCGGCCGCAGTTTGGCTGCTGGGCAGGGCTACACAATAGTCCGCTACCGCTGAGCCCGGCAACTGGCGTCCCAGCTTCCACGAAGACAACACTTGAGGCACCGGTTGCGCTGGTGGCTAAGCGCCGCTCTTTTCCGTTGTATTCTCCGCCTGTCCCGTCCCAAATCCATCGTCCTGTTTCTTCGCTCACACTGTAACTAACCGGTTACTACGGGTTATTACGTTATTATTGGGAATGTAAATGCTTATTGCTTGTGAAGTTAACTTGAGAAGATTAGGGTCGCCACCGACTCTAACCATACAATTAATCGAAGGTTTGGTCGAGTCGGAAAATAAATTAATTTGATCACAGACCAAAAACTCACAAAAATGCATACGTTGTGAGGTCGCTCATAGCGGATACGATGTAATTAATAGTATTGCCCGTGCACTGTTCACGACAATCAAACATTTAAAATAAAATAGAAAATGCATGAACACTGCATAAGATCAGCTCCCAGCAACACACCTGAAAATAAGACTTAACCTAAGGAATTTGTTATGAAATACAAGAGGAGACTAATCACTGGACCTGTGCATAAGTAAACGCATTGGATGTGCTAACGGGAAAGCTACGAGGTGCGTGGCTTAGGTGCAAAAACGTAATCTCGGAACACAAGAGAAAATTGTAGATAAAATCATTTATTCCTAAGATAAGGATGTGAGGCATGTGGACGATTCCTGATAACACATGGTTTGTGGAGACACAATTTCTAGGTATAGTGCCAAATTGCAACAATATCACATCACACAATCATGTTAACATTATCTAAAACAAACATGCAATCGCACAGTTAGTGATGCCGGTAGCCGAACAACTATAATGTACTACCACGTGGTTGGCTCCCCACGGACGAAAGACACATAAAGCAAGGAAAATTTACGAGAAGGCAAAGCTCTAAATATTTAGAAAGGTGAAAGCTTATGCAGGCACAGCTGAAGGCAAACAGACATTCATAGAGAAGCGAGTGCTCACTTCTTATCGACACCTTTGTGTGGCGCTCTTCCGACGGATCCAAGTCTGCTACAGAAATTTGCTAAAAGAAAAATCTGCCAAAGTTTTGCATTCCTTGCTCTCTCTCGCCAAGTAACAGCGCGCCACGCGGTCAGTCTAACTCACCCTTCTTCGACTGGAGCACAGCTGTGGACGCTTCCCGTACCGGCGGCAGACTGCCCCCTTTTTCCTCTCCAGCCTCCTCCACGCTCCGCGTGGACCGGAAAGCCCAAAGATGCCATTTCCGCCACCAACCTAACGCAGGTGGATTTCTCACAAGTAGCGCAAACCTCTTTGCCTACTTGACCACTACGAGAGTTGGCTATTCTGTACCAGTGCTGCTGAATCTGTACGACTATCGCAGACTTTCTGCAGCAGACTACGCCACCGTCTAGCAACGTGACACACAACCACATTCATTCAATCACGCCACTATGAGAGTAAAGAGAAAAGAGAAACAAGGAAAAGAAAGAGAAATACTTGTGAAATTGGGCTACCGGACTAATGAAAGGTGGCTACAGGACCCTTTCAACACACAAAAATCGCCATAGAAGTAAGTAATTCCAGCACCATGTTAAATGGCAGGATTCGAAGCTACATAAAGCTCAGTATGAACAGCCACTGTGATATGAAGTATTTTAATAAAAACATTGCCAATGAAAACCGAACTGTTATCAACCACTAATTACAGAATCAATCTCATGTTAAATGAAAAATGTATGCGAGTTTTTCTGCCACATTTTAAACCTACCACACCAAAATAATTGGATTCTGTTTTAAACTGTCCACCCCTCCGTACTCTGTTCGTTTAGATCTATCAGCACCCAACTCAGAAGATTCCAGGTTCGAATCCTGGCAGGGTCGCCATATGAAACGTCCCCTTTGAACAATTATACATGACTGTGTTTAAACTGACACACAATATTTTTAGCGCAACGCAATCTGACTTTCAAAAATCCCTACAAAATAATGGCCCTGACTAACATTAACCTATACCTTTCGCAAATCACTTACCTCACCAAAAATCTTAGTTACTCGAACTACTCCAATACAGTGAGTGCCACTATGCCAGCTAAATAAAAGATTCAAACTACGGAAGGCACTAACTACTGATAGGCATAGTTAGCAAATGAAAGATTTTAATAGAAAACAAACAATGTATTTACCTTAATAGTGTTGAGAAATCATAATATACATAGCAGTTCATGACATCCAGTCTTACAAATTTCAAAACTCCGCCATTTCTCTCCCCACATCCACCACTGCTGGCGGCTCACCTCCAACTGCGCAACGCTACGCGCTGTTCACATCCAGCTGCCCAACACTACAATGGCAGACAACAATGCAAACTAGCCACAGACTGCACACAGCACAGCCAGTGATTTTCATACAGAGCGCTACGTAACGTTGCCAATAGGAGAACATAAACAGCCTACCTACAACTGTCCATCCCTCCGTACTCTGTTCGTTTCGATCTGTCAGCACCCAACTCCCGAGACATGCGTCTGACAGATCCACAGAGTCATGGGCACCTCATTTTCAAAGAATACAGTGTATACGGAATGAAACTACCACTCTGTAGTGGAGTGTGCGCTGACATGAAACTTCCTTGCAGATTTAAACTGCGTGCCAGACGGAGACTCGAACTCGAGACACTTGTCCTTCGCAGGCCGGTGCTCAGCCGAAAGGACAGGTCGTGAGTCGTGCGTAAGCAGGTCAGCCGGTGGAGCACTCGCTCGCGAAAGGCAAAGGTCTGGATTTCGTGTTTCAGTCCAGCACACAATTTTAATCTGCTGGGACATTTCAACATAGCGTATGTAATTGAGGCATTATGAGCTCGTTTACGAATCCTACTACACATCGTTACATCACACAGCGAGCGCATAATAATTTTGGTCATTCAATGGTTCTTGAGAAGTGCTGATAACGGCTTTATTCTGGTGCTTCGATAAAGCACACACAAAATGAGTTTTTGGCTCTTATTTCACTCCTGTCTCCAAACGGTAGAGACCTGTGGTAGAAATGCAGCGCGCTGTGATGAAATGAGTACAGCGACATATTGGTAAACCGACAAGTAATTTCGTGGAAATACTATATGCATAGTCTTGGAAGTTTCATTAGTGTATCATCATCTAATTCTGGGTAGTGGGTTAGTTTATAAAAATAAACCCTTTTGATATTTAACACTGGAGGAGTTACATGCAGTTTCATTGGCACTATTGGAAAGTTTTATGTGTACACTGTACTACCATTTGAAGAAAGGAAAATTGATATCGATTTTTGTATTATAAATAATGGAAGGGAACCAACTATTTAATTTTGGGTATATTTTGGTCAAATTTTGTTTAAGTGAATGTGGAATAATATTCTATAGAACAATATTTAAGTAGTTTAATGTAAGTAACTAGATGGTGCAGTCTCTCAAAACAAGCTCCTTAGATCCCTTTGATATGTAGAGAGACTGTGGCTCGTTCTTAAACAGTGAGCGTTCTGTTAATTGAGTGATGATACTTATTACTCTTTCAGATATATCACATCCCTAACAGTGTACTACGATAGAAATATCTGTAGGATTAATTAATGATACACACTTTCCTTTTGGTCTGTGTTCGAGCACACCATTTTTCGACTTTCTGCATATTTCACGAGAGCTTCTACAAATCTCTCTATGATTAAGTATTTTACCTGTTTCCTATTACGTATAAAGCTTAAATACAAACAATTTGATTTGTTTTTCGATAAAGATCCTATACGATGTGCAGGACTTTCACCTCATCGTCAGTGCTTCTTCTCAGCCTCTGGTAGTGTCATATAAGAACCGAACGCATTTAGAAACAAGCAAGTTTCTCTTCTTCATTAAATTTCTAAACATATCACAACTTACGTTTGTGAGAGCATTACTGAAATTATTGTGCAGTTGCTGTCTGTATCTTGGTCTTGAAACATCCAGGTAAAACTGATGAAATTTAGTACATAATCTGCACGAAATAAATAACAGCATTTCATCTTTAGTACGCTAAGGACTTACTGTGGTACAACTGAAAAGTTATGTGTATTCTATACAGGAAAATAATCCAGCCTGGTAGTTGATGGCTAGAGTGCTGACATCACAGTTACAGAAAGTCTGCGTAAACCAGTTAAAAAAATGGTTCAAATGGCTCTGAGTACTATGGGACTTAACATCTGAGGTCATCAGTCCCCTAGAACATAGCACTTAAACCTAACTAATCTAAGGACATCACACACATCCATGCCCGAGGCAGGATTCGAATCTATGACCGTAGCGGTCTCGCGGTTCCAGACTGTAGCGCCTAGGACTGCTCGTCCACTCTGGCCGGCTAAACCAGTTATGTTGGCCACTGTGTCAGCGTATATGTTGATGGTGATAACCCCTGCAGCATCAGATACAGCCTGAAGATGGCTCACTGAAGCGCCGAAACTGGTAGATACACAATAAATAAGATCACAAGAACGGCTGTAGGCGATTCATTTTCTTACACTTGTGCCGTGGTCTAAAGCCATATCTGATCTCTCCCCACACCATCACGCCAGGAGTACGACTGCATGGGTGGGTGTGTACGACTGCTGTGCCTGTCCAAAACATTTGTCGAATGGCACATCGACTCAGGTAGTGACCGTACTCCCTGACGATGATCATCCGGGATAGTTGAATACTGTGATTCCTCGCTGAATACAGAGCGCCTTATGTTTCCTGGTCAAAGCTCACTTTTTTCGTAAATACCAGAATAGTCTCTGATAGATAATATTTCTTTATTTATGTCCCGGTTTTCAGATTGAGCTGTCTTCGTGAAATTATGCAGGGTCATTCAAACGTAACTATACGGACTTCGCGGATATAATGTATGACTAAAAGTAAGAGTAGAAGCTTAAATCAAGTTTATTTTGCAATCGTTTTATTTCAGAGTTATGCAATAAAGTAGAAATTAAAAGTGCAACACAAGCAACACAAAATTCGTGTCAGAAAGCAACGACACGAGGGGACCTGAAATTCAATTCAGCTACGTACTGTACGTTTACCTAAGGACATATTCAAAGTGATGTACGTGTAGACGAAGATGGTGACGTGCTGTAATTCTCATCCCTCACGGAATCTTGCAGATTCCGTTATCTCATTCTGCACAGTCGCACAGCCATTTTCAGTTCGCTGCTGCAGTTGTAATTGAAACACCATAGACGAGCTCCTTGAGATGGCCTCAAAGGTAGACGTCCGGGGACTGAGATCCGGAATTCTGGCGGGCAAGCAACTAGTCCTGCACGACTGGTCCCTTTATCGCGATTAGCAACTTTGAGACACTTTCTTACCTCCCGACTGAAATCTACAGGGACACCGTCGACTGGAACCATGACAACTTTCATGCCTCACTCTTCCATACACTCCATCATCGAGACACCGTCACTTCCGAACGTCCCACAACGTTGGATATTGCATGATTCGACCAACTGGCCGAATGGCGACACACAATTAGCCCCTCTCAAACTCTGCCAGGTGCTGATAACGCTTTCCCAAACGGGTACGCGGCTTCTCCGTCTTGTTGACAGCGATCACTCGATATTTGACGTTGTTCACGCCTCTTACATGTCCTACCAGGCCTAGTAACAGAAGTAAACATGAACAACACAATTTACTGTCGTGGCTGTTCTACCTGTCACAGGGAAGGGCAGCTCTAATCGTTTCTATACCCATCACTCGTGCTTGCGTGTCAGATGTACATTGACATCTCTGGGTGCTTCAATTTGCTGTCAAGCAGTGCAGATCACTAAAATTTGAAATAGCTTTCCACTTACCTGAAACACTATATTATTTTTCATAGACATTATGTAAATATGTCAGCATAGTGGTGAAAGACTATATTCTAACGTCAGAAATGCACGAAATTTTCTTAGTTGGCTCTCAGATACATGCAGTATTTCCGTTCTTCAGTGCACAGATTTCAACCCTGAAAACACGTCTAGCTCGAAACAATTTGCATCTATAAATATCTGTAACTGGACTACACTACTGGCCATTGAAATTGCAACACCACGAAGATGACGTGCTACAGACGCGAAATTTAACCGACACGAAGAAGATACTGTGAAATGCAAATGATTAGCTTTTCAAAGCATTCACACAAGGTTGGTGACACCTACAAAGTGCTGACATGAGGAACGTTTCCAACCGATTTCTCATACACAAACAGCAGTTGACCGGCGTTGCCTGGTGAAACGTTGTTGTGATGCCTCGTGTAAGGAGGAGAAATGCGTACCATCCCGTTTACGACTTTGATAAAAGCCGGATTGTAGCCTATCGCGATTGCGGTTTATCGTATCGCGACATTGCTGCTCGCGTTGGTCGAGGTCCAATGACTGTTAGCAGAATATGGAATCGGTGGGTTCAGGAAAGTAATACGGAACGCCGTGCTGGATCCAAACGACCTCGTATCACTTGCAGTCCAGATGACAGGCATCTTATCCGCATGGCTGTAATGGATCGTGCAGCCACGTCTCGATCCCTGAATCAACAGATGGGGACGTTTGAAAGACAACAACCATCTGCACGAACAGTTCGATGACGTTTGCAGCAGCATGGACTATCAGCTCGGAGACCATGGCTGCGGTTACCCTTGACATTGCATCACAGACAGGAGCCTAGCGACGAACCTGGGTGCACGAAAGGCAAAACTTCATTTTTTTGGATTAATCCAGGTTCTGTTTACAGCATCATGATGGTCGCATCCGTGTTTGGTGACATCGCGGTGAACGCACATTGGAAGCGTGTATTCGTCATCGCCATACTGGCTTATCACCCGGCGTATCACCTCTTGTTCGCATTGATGGCACTTTGAACAGTGGATGTTCCATTTCAGATGTGTTCCGACCCGTGGCTCTACCCTTCATTCGATCCCTGCGAAACCCTACATTTCAGCAGGATAATGCACGACCACATGTTGCAGGTCCTGTACGGGCCATTCTGGATACAGAAAATTTTTGACTGCTGCCCTGGCCAGAACATTCTCCAGATCTCTCACCAATTGAAAACGTCTGGTCAGTGGTGGCCGAGCAACTGGCTCGTGACAATACGCCAGTCACTATTCTTGATGAACTGTGGTATCGTGGCATGGACAGCTGTACCTGTACACGCCATCCAAGCTCTGTTTGACTCAATGCCCAGGCGTGTCAATGCCGTTATTACGGTCAGAGTTGGTTGTTCTGGGTACTGATTTCTCAGGATCTATGCACCCAAATTGCGTGAAAATGTAATCAGAGGTCAGTTTTAGTATAATACATTTGTCCAATGAATACCCGTTTATCATCTGCATTTCTTCTTGGTGTAGCAATTTTAATTGCCAGTAGTGTAATATGTGGAAGTGTGTAGGTGCCGAAGACGCTGAGTTCGTTATTTCATCACTTCGTACAAAAAATCCCTCGCAAGTGGACCATTAGGTCTGTTAATCACGGATTTTGAAGAGTCGTAGATTGACTTGTCCTGAGAACGTGAGTATCTGCTTTTGATACGACGACCCCTACTTTGCTAGAAAATCAATGCTGAAGTTGTGCGAGAGCCTTCTGTGCGTGTAACGTCCGTCCTTTTTAAGTCAAGCAAGCGTAGCATAGCGACTGAAGTTTTCGGCTACTCCGTTGACGTTACGGGTTCGGTCTCTGCCCGAGTATTTTTTTCACTTTAACCGTACAGAATATCATTCAATATTATACGAGGGTTGGAGCTTAAATAGTGGCAACTATTTATTTACAACCGATACAAAAGAGTTACTTGTTTGCACCTGTTACTGTCCTCTGAAATAGTCACCAGCGTTGTGTAGAACCCGTTGCCAACAACGTGGAAGGCGTAGTACATCGTTAGCAGAGCCTGTTCTGTTGATGGTGCGAATGGAGCGCTCTGCTGCCTGTCGAATCTCTGGAACAGTTCTGAAGCGAATGCCACGAAGTGGTTCCTTCATCTTCGGAATCAAAATCACAAAGAAAAGTACGGGGAGTATGGTCGATGGTACAGTAGTTGCCAGTCCCATCGACCGAACAGAGCAGCCACAGCTTGCGCTGTGCGTGGGTTGCGCAGGAAGTGTCGCCGCTTCTTTCGCAAAGCTGGTCGCAGGCGATGCTCCAAAAATGAACAGTAATACTGTGCATTGACGGTCTGCCGTGGAGGAACGTAATGCGTTAGGATAACACCATCACAGTCGTACAAGAGAATCACCATAACTTTAGACCGCTCCCTTCGCACCATCAACAAAACAGGCTCTGCTAACGGTATACTACACCTTCCACATCGCTGGCAACGGGTTCTACGCAACTCTGGTGACTACTTAGGACAGTAACAGGTGCAAACATGTAACTTTTTTGTATCCGTTGTGAATAAATAGTTGCCATTATTTAAGTTCCAACCCTCGTATCTTATACAAAATTATTCAAAGACAGCCATATTTGCGTTAGTAATTTCGTTACTAAATCAATCATTATAGAAAACTTCGTTCAAATGTGTATTCCTTTCGTGGTTCGTAGCTAAAATTCCCAGTGTTTGTTTAATATATTTTGTGTGGGATCTAAAATTTAAAAACCTCTCGCTCACCGGCCTGATTTAGCTTCACTGATCAGGATAGTAAAAACATGCGTATATTAAGGGAATTTTCATTGACAAAGCAGGCTTATCAGATTCACGCAGTTCATTACTGTTCTATCCTGATTAAATTGAGCTTAACTTAAATTCCATAAGGCAGTGAAGCAATTTCGAAGTCTCGGTGCGACGAAAATTGTCAGTCGATCTCCTGGAAACATTTGTAATAATTATTAACTTTCGGTGATCACATGGGGAAGACCGGAGATCTGCTGGTAAGACCGTGATTGCCTATTTATTTGAAGTAACTGGGTATCTTGAGCATACAAAACGGCAGGTTCGTCCAGTGCAAATCAGACGTTCCCCACTGATCCCGTGCAACACAGCGTAGTAAGCAGACACTGTCAATAGTAATCAGTTAAATAATACGCGAACACACTTACTTTAGTTTAGTTCATGTATTAAATTCCTTCTCATACAGAATCTCATCAAGATGGCGACTAGCTCAACAATACATACATATACATCCTTCTTTCACGACTAATCCGCAAGAAGTCCGTCATTCTTTTCATAAGAGAAAACATAGATACCAGAGAAGCTATTCCATGGAGGAAATGGACGCTCCAAGGAATAATTTGGCTTGAAACTACTTTGCATTGATAATCGGTAAGAGAAGAAGAGATATTTCGAGATATGTACTGAGTTATATAATTTATAAAATTTCTGAAAATATCGCGGAGAGACCGCTGCAAGAGATTACATTTGGACCACGCCTTCTTTCTGCGTTTCCTAGGTGTCAGCTCGCCTCTTGTTGTCCCCTCTGCCTCACAGACTGTTACGGAATACCCACACTGAACACTGTCAGCTGCCATTTGACGTCAGGATTACTCGTTCGCAGCGCTTCGTCAGTGCAGTGTGTGTGTGTGTGTGTGTGTGTGTGTGTGTGTGTGTGTGTGTGTGTGTGTGTGTGCGTGTGCGTGTGCGTGTGTCAAGAGTGTACAGTGAAGTAGAAGAGACAAACATGTCTACAGAAGGACAACCAAAAGAAGATCCGTCAGAAGTAGAAGGGTGCGACGAGGAGTCGAAGGGCGAGGTCACCAACGCCACCAGATGCGCCGAAATACTGCTTTCCGATTTTATTATTCTTACAAATACACCTCCGAGCACGGTTTCCGCTAATACCACTGCAACTGGAGATGCCAAATCCAGTACAATACAAGATATTATGGCCGAAAGACGAAACATCGTTGTGGATGACTTAATAGACGGAGTCTCTTGATTCAAACACAAAGAAATAACATATTGATGGACAGAGGATGTAAAACGAGGAGGAATTTATTTTCGTAAGTGGAAATCTATCGATCGCAAGACATGCGAATGATCGAAAAAAAGTATACTGGCAATAAACTGAACCTGTACTATGAGCATGGTAGCCGTGAATATTAGCTGCTGCGCTTTACTTGCTTGATGGAGTTATGACTGACGTTACTGATGTAGGAGGTACGCATACTATTTCAACATCTACATCTACATGGATACTCTGCAAATCACATTCAAGTACCTGGCAGAGGGTTCATCGAACCACCTTCACAATTCTCTATTATTGGTTCAAATGGCTCTGAGCACTATGCGACTCAACTTCTGAGGTCATCAGTCGCCTAGAACTTAGAACTAATTAAACCTAACTAACCTAACGACATCACACACATCCATGCCCGAGGCAGGATTCGAACCTGCGACCGTAGCGGTCACGCGGTTCCAGACTGAAGCGCCTTTAACCGCACGGCCACACCGGCCGGCTCTCTATTATTCCTATCTTCTATAGCACGCGGAAAGAATGAACAGCTATATCTTTCCGTACGAGCTCTGATTTGCCTTATTTTATCTTAGCGATCGTTCTTTCCTATGTAGGTCGGTGTCAACAAAATATTTTCGCATTCGGAGGAGAAAGTTGGTGATTGGAATTTCGTGAGAAGATTCCGTCGCAACGAACAACGCTTTTATTTTAATGTTTTCCAGCCCAAATCCTGTATCATTTCTGTGGCACTCTCTCCCATATTTCGTGATAATACAAAACGTGCTGCCTTTGTTTAAACTTTTCGATGTACTCCGTCAGTACTATCTGGTAAGGATACCACACCGCTCAGCAGTATTCTAAAAGACGACGGACAAGAGTAGTGTAGGCAGTCTCCTTAGTAGGTATGTTACATTTTCTAAGTGTCCTGCCAATAAAACGCAGTGTTTGGTTAGCCTTCCCCACAACATTTTCTATGTGTTCCTTCCAATTTAAGTTGTTCGTAATTGTAATTCCTAGGTATTTAGTTAAATTTACGGATTTTTGATTAGACTGATTTATCGTGTAGCTGAAGTCTAACGAGTTCCTTTTAGCACTCATGTGGATGACCTCACACGTTTCGTTATTCAGGGTCAAATGCCACTTTTCGCACCATTCAGATTTCTAAATCGTTTTGCGGTTTGTTTTGATCTTCCGATGACTTTATTAGTCGATAAACGACAGCGTCATCTGCTAACAACCGAAGACGGCTGCTCAGATTGTCTCCAAAATCGTTTATATAGATAAGGAACAGCAAAGGGCCTATAACACTACCTTGGGGAACGCCAGAAATCACTTCTGTTTTACTCGACGACTTCCCGTCAATTATTACGAACTGTGACCTCTCTGACAGGAAATCGCAAATCCAGTCACATAACTGAGACGATACTCCATAAGCACGCAATTGCACTACGATCCGCTTGTGTGGTACAGTGTCAAAAGCCTTCCGGAAATTCAGAAATACGGAATCGATCTGAAATCCGCTGTCAATAGCACTGAACACTTCATGTGAATAAAGAGCTAGCTGTGTTTCACAGGAACGATGTTTTCTAAACCCATGTTGACTGTGTGTCTATAAACCGTTTTCTTCGAGGTAATTCATAATGTTTGAACACAATATGTGTTCTAAAATTCTGCTGCATATCGACCTTAACGATATGGGCCTGTAATTTAGTGGATTACTCCTACTACCTTTCTTGAATATTGGTGTGATATTTGCAACTTTCCAGTCTTTGGGTACGGATCTTTCGTCGAGCGAACGGTTGTATATTATTGTTAAGTATGGAGTTAATGCATCAGCATACTCGGAAAGGAACCTAATCGGTATACAGTCTGGACCAGAAGACTTGCTTTTATTAAGTGATTTAAGTTGGTTCACTACTCCGAGGATATTTACTCCTACGTTACAGATGTTGTCAGCTGTTCTCGATTCGAATTCTGGAATATTTACTTCGTCTTCTTTTGTGAAGGCATTTAGTAACGCTGTGTTTAGTAACTCTGCTTCGGCAGCACTGTCTTCGATAGTATCTCCATTGCTATCTCGCAGAGAAGGCAATCGATTTTATCGGGAACTAGGGGTGGGGAGGGGGGAGGGGGGGAGGGTCTCATGAAAGGCCGCTAGCCATATATTCAGGGCAGGCCCTTCTACAGCATTCGTAGGACTCATAAAATTTTAACTAATAGGTCTGGTGGTCGTTTTTGCCATTGACGAAGACAAAACTTCGTTGACATTTAGCCATCTATGTTACAGACTGAGAAATTGTGTCCTGTGTACACTTTCAGAGTACCTAGAAGTGCTGGATAATGGTAATCGTAGCGATATGTTTCCACTGGAAGCAACTCACGTTCGGCCGTCTTTTGTGAGTGAGTGGGCCGCAAGCTCGTTTCAAAGCTGTATACTCGCACGGAAGGAAAGTGCTAATGGAAGCGACTCGGGAATGAAGCCTCATAAAGTCCGAAGCGTTTATGACGTTCGACCCTGTTGCCCACTTTCCATTAGCTGGTGATGTGTCTATAAAAACAAGAGCATCTCTCATTTTATTATGCTGAGTGATCCACTGGAGTGAATCTCACCACCACTATGATACAGAGTTATCGCTGAAGCGAGCCTTTTCTAGGCAATTCCTGTTCTGATCAATGGTGTTGATTCAAAGCAGAGATTTCTTCCCTGATCACACGTCCACGGCATCTACAACGTTTTCAAAAGTAAATGAGCACTAATTTACCTTCGTCGGCTGTAAACAGCTCATATCAAAACGGAACACTATTTTTCTTTTCGTGGTTACAATACAGCCTTCCAGGTATGATGAATAAGAGCAAATGCGTCAGTTTGCGCTAGAGACCCGAGTCCATATTGTTCTGATGTGCAACCGCTTGAATTTCACAGTTAATCGCAGCGATCTCTTCGTGAGCTAATGACGGATATAGAAAGCGAGAACATGATGAGGAATCGATCACGACAAGGAAACAAATCTGTTTGTAGGTGTTCGGTAAAGAGCAGACCATTGCCCTCAAATTAAGTCAGTTTATGATTGTTTATGCATTATATAAGCGGTTGCCACTGGTGTCCATTATCAGATGAATTCCCTGACCAATAATTACAGTTACCTTTTCTTCACAATACATTTCGTCTGGTATGTGACTCTTAGAAATTTCACGTCTGATACTGAACTAATTTTTTTGCTCTAACTTTGCTCCTTACTGGCTGAACGGCATTTTACTTAGGTACTGACTTGTGAGTACTATTAAGAACTTTCTGAACTATCATACGCCAGGAATAATTTTCTCCTTCAAGATGTAAACAACTTTGGCAAAAAGAAAAACATTTTCTGTGTCTTACAGTAATTATAACAGAAACTTTCCAGGGATCCTGACCCGTAAAGGACATTGTTTAAAGGTGAGCGAAAATGAGAAGAATCTCATGAATGAGAATAACATGTACGCTGATGATATATATCCAAACAGAAAAAAAACAGTTTTGAAATAATTTTGTTTATCTGCAGAATTTACGCAACGGTTATTCAGAGCGATATCTCTAGCCAAATAAAGTTTCCAGATCGTAAAGGTTTCATCTTTTTGTATTTTGCATTTTTTAAAGTTTTTTTTTATATTTTTAACTTTGTAGTTTTATACTTTTATCCAGATGTTCACTCTACTGTTGTGTTAAAAAAGTGTGCTGGAACATGGGCGAGGACGTGTCCTGTACCTATATTACGTAAGATGTCAAACTAAGCTGTTACGCGTGATTTCATTATTTACCATTTTAACTTAATGTTCCTAATGGCTGCGTTTTAAGAAGGAAGGTGGGAATCTGTACTTGATCTTGCTTCATTTTTGTCGTTGTAAACCGTGTATGACAAATGTTGAAATGCTATTGTTGTAAAAGTTTATATTTCGATAGCATCACTTACGATCCTTGTACACGAAATGAAGAAAAAATAATTCTTCCTTCTCTTCCTAACATCATGTTAATGTCTTACAAGGAGCCCCTTGAGTGTGAGGTCGGAAATTCAATCTTTACTAAAGCTCATTTGAAAGTGTCGTCTTACCAATGATGACTGGAAATATACCATCGGCTAATGACTCACCGTGTGCATGAGGAGGGCGACAGAAAATGAGTTCCCGTGAGGTGCAGAGATCGCCGTTCTGCGCGATGTTTATATTACGCTTCACAAAATAGATATCACCAACAGTCAAAAAATGTTCAAAACAAATTAGTAATTTGCACCATGGACACTGAATGAAAAATGGCGCCCCACAGTGATCACAAAGGTTCTCACGTTCAAGATGGAAGGTGAACGCCTTGGTAGTTACAAACCGCGCAGGACATTCAGCTAGGTATCCGCTTTTAAAGTATGCATACGGAATCAAGTTGGTGTAGCGGAGTGATCTGAACTGTCGGAATTCGATGGCATACAACCGAATTGAAAAGAATCGGAGCTTATCGTAAAACTGGCTACCCATTAACACGAAGCTGCAGATAGTGCCTTAATATGTTTTATAGATACGAAAAAAACAAAAAAACGAGAGGCTGAATTTGTCCAGTGGTTAAAAATGGTATGAACTGCAGTGTCATCACTTTCAGGACGGATAGTTTGCTCTAAAGCAATATGATTTTAATATTCAGACCAGGAATCAAGCAAAAGCAAGTTATTTTGCCCCACTATTGGCCAAAAGCAGTGCTCATACCATAGCTGTAGTTCTCTTACGCTCATTTTTCAACTGTTGCTTGCTGTGACGTAAATATTCTCTACTGGTCTTGCAATATCATGCACAACGTAGGGAAGAGAGTAAATCCAGCTTCTCACAGCACAATAAATAACTTTCCAGCCACTTTACAGTCGGCATAATTGTATACGAATGCGTTAAGGCACTGACGTTAGTTAATTTTGATGCAACATTTCATCTTCAAATCTCGATTGGTCGGAACTTAAAACAAGTTATTTACTGACTGATCAGGTAAGTTTATCCCATCTACAAATTTTCGTACCGATTCCGCATTTTCCTATACATTGTCAAGTTGAGGCTTTATTTGAAATTTCGTTATCTTACGTCTTCCAATTCTGTAGCACTGCTTGAAGTTATGTAACCATCCATCCATCTTTGCAATCACTGTAATCTATGTCACACGTAATTTGATTTGCATAATGTAGTGTGGCATTATCATGCACATCCTGTGAGTTGAATCGGGCATCCTTGAAAGGCAAAACCTGCAATTTTTGTAACAAGTGCACCTTGTCCTCCCTTGAATATCCGTAGTTTCTTTTGCGCACTACACAATCATATTGCTGCTTCCTTATTCGATTTCGGTTCACAATTTTTTTTGCTATGCTGCGGATGATCTTCCATGTAGGTAATTTATTTTCAGTACCCGCTCATTGGACAACTATCGTTCCTTCGCTACGTTTCACTGGAGACGTGGTTTGTGGCTGCCTGTCCGACAAGGATGATGAACTAAACGGCTGGAGATTTGTTCCATTATCACTTTCACTCGTTAAGCACGTATCGTCATCATTGCACTTTTCATGTACACTGCCCACATAGACGAGCGTATACGACACCACTGACTCACGTTGCAGAAGCGCTAATATTTCATCTGCAACTTCTTTCTGACTCTGCGAAATTCGTTGGGTTTCTTTCTTTCGATATATCAACTTCGTCAACTGTTCGCTTTGTTTATCGTTGCCATTGCTCTGCTTTGTATCAACACTACTGGCACTGTAGTTCTATTGTGAGTTACCATCGCCGAAGCAGTTCAACATGTTCCGTAACCTCAAGTTGTGCTCACCATTGTATACCTGCAGACCCGCCCCCTGCTGCCACTAGCAGCCAATATTGTGATTTGCATGCTAGACAATTTATGGGGGGTCGAATGCTGTAAACATCATTGGCCTTTTGCGACCTCGCAGTCAAGGGGTTCCTTGTTAGATAGCAAGATTCCACGGTGAGTGTACCTGTGTCAAGGCTTGTACCTGACGTGTTGGCCACAAGGCGTCGCTGCACGCAACTTATTGCTCTCTTACGCTACTACAATGACTTGTCTATGTGCTACTGTTTGTTCAGGACCGGATATCATGCATACAACTCTCACGTCTGAGAACGTGGTAAACTATTTTATTGTATGACTCTATAAAGACTGCCTACTTACCTTTCTTACCCGTATATCAAGCCAATCACGCACCGCCCATTAAATTACATCACTGTGACCAAAAACATACGTGTTTAACCTGTTAAATATTTAAGCGGTCTTATTATTTTAGTTTTATGCTGGTGAGTATAACAAACTGTCGGCCTGTACCTTGAAATCTAATTATACTTTTCTGTCACGTATGCAGTTACTTCAACATATCTAACAGACCAAGCGTCATAGTATACAAAATAAAAAAAATGGATATAAAAAACAACCAATACAGGAACCTAATTTCTTTCAAGAAGTTTACCATCGCTGTGGACCCTCTTGTAACTAAGATATTTGACAGACAGAAGAAGTGACAGTATTGAATTCTTGGGATTACATGTTGATGATAAATTCAGCTGGGAGGAGCACACCAGAGGGTTGCTGAAGCCTCTAAACAAATCTTTATTTGCAATTTGAATGTTGTCAGATGTAGGTAATACACAAATATAAAAAAGGTAACACACTTCACTTACTTTCATTCCATAATATCACACGGGATCATTTTTTGATGTAACTCGTCAAGCTAAGCTAAAGTTTTTCGAGTCCAAAACGTGTAATACGAATTATATGTGGACGAATCATTTGTGATGTGAACAGAACAATGTTCTTAAGAGGCCTGTTCAAGGAACTAAGGATATTAACTACTGATTCCCAATACATTTATTACTTAATAGAGGTTGTCATCAATAGTATACTTCTTTTTCAAACCAACAGCTCAGTTCAGTTCACGGAAACAATACTAGAAATTAAAATAATCTTCAACCAAGATTTAAATGCACATCCTTTGGTCCAGAAAGGCGTCCATTATTCAGGAACATACATTTTCAATAATTTCCAGCAGCCACAAAAAATGTAACTACTAACAAATTTCAGTTTGAGATGCCTGATGTGAGAGTTGTATGTATATGTTCTCTAGTATTTATTGTTTGCATTGAAACGCTGATGGTTTATTTTAAGTTTTGTGCTACGCTACTGTGGTAGCAGCACAATCAGTTTCGTGACAGGATGGGAGGATAAGGTGGTCATTTCTTTGCATAAAATAATTCAGTGACTGTCGTATATTAAAACCGAAATTGTTGAATCTATCAGGTAACGCACTGCAGCTTCGCTACAAAATGTAAACAGCCAATAACTGAGTACTGTCAAAGATTATGAGTGCTACTCGTATAACCGTGGAGTAGGGCAGAATATTGTTGATAGAAACATTTTAATTTTTACTGAAGCGCGTTGTACCAGTTCAGTAATAGTCCTATATTACATGTGGCACTTGAACGGGATACTGTCAGTATTTCTCAAAATGTGGAGGAACAATAAATACGAAGAAAAAACTACTAATTCTCATGACCCCGTAGTTTGATGGTCACTGATACAACAAATTCAGTCATTCCCCGTCTTCTGAGTCAATTTCGCCGCTGTCGAAAATTTTGAATAGCTCACAACATGGGTCGACGCGGTTAGATTCACGACACCCATCAACAGACGCAATAAAACTGTGATCGCAGCAGCATAAGCATCGCTGTGCGTCGTGTAGAATATCGAATCAGTGCTGAGTAGGAGAGACGTGCGGAAATCATTAGGAAAGTGGACAGGAACAGGGAACAATAAATGATTCTGATAGTGATCAACTTTAATTAGGTATCATGGATGAGTTAGACGAGAACAATTAGCAATGTAGAGGAACAGAAAGGCCATTGATACAAGTAGCCACTGAACAAAACTAAACTTACTGCGAAGTATTGGAACAAAGTATATTTCTGCCTTAAGTACACAATTAGCACAATCAGTAATCAAAACGGCAACACCCGTTAGCTACCGCGAACTGACAATCAGTAACGATAGTAATGATGTGTTGCTACAACTTGTGCAAACTGTGAAGTAACTCAAACAAATCATTCTCGAGCTTAAAGATACACTATCGAAGGCGTTTGAGACGAATATTGGAGGATTCGAGAGGAATTCCGTGGTTTACAGAAAAGAATTTATGTCAAGTAGCAGAACCCAAGGCAAGATCGAAAAAGATGAGGACTATATATTGAAGAAGTTACAACGAAATTAGAAAGTCAGCCCAAAGGTTATGACTGCGATATTTCTGAAACCAACACTTTCTGACAAACCGACACAGACAATTTTATGAAGGTGGTAGAGTCTTGCCAAAATCATTCTCATGGTTTTCAGCAAAGGCTAAATGAGCTGGAAGAGCACAGAGTGAATTCGGGAAAGTGATAAGCTCATATTACGGTAAGATACTGATGTCGTGATGAAAGCTAGAAGAAGTGTTTATCGCCACCGAAAGCGCCGCGGACGACAATTATATCAGACTTTTGCAATTAGAATTGTTTTAACCGTCACGTAACGACCATCACCTTTGTAGAACAATTTAAAGAAACATACTCGCATAATTGGAACGAGCGCAAGGGACTAGTTTTTTCATTAGTTACACTCAATGAGAAGCTCATGGAGGGCGGCAGCGAGGTAAAAGAATGCATTAATTACGAAAAATTACATAACTCTCGTCAAGAAAGAAACAATGGTCAGACAAGTCTTCACTATTAACACCGATTAATTACTGACGTAAGGAGGGATGGTGAAAGCATTTGTAGATAAACTCAAGGGAAAGAAAGTATCTTTAGGTGATTCTGATAGTGCAGGACAATTAACTGAGACCTGGATTCGCAGATACTGATAGTGGTACTTGGATAGCTTTCGTTGCTATCACATTGAGATAAAGAACATATTCCTATGCTGCTAGACTGCACTGAAGCAGCTGCGAAAGAGTAAAGTAGAAGAACAGACAGAGAAGAAGTCGAGAGTAGAGGCCGAAATTCTTGATCGCGGCGTCACGAGCTCAGAGATCAGATATGATGGTCAAAATTATGAATGTCGCGACGACAGAACAATGCGTGATAGTGGTGGGCGGAGAGTATTTACACCTTGTTACTACGTCGAACGACCCGCACGGCGTCTCAACAACAACGTCTACAGGGAAGAATATGTACAAAACAAACGTTTTAACCACCAGTCCTGATAGGCGAAAACGATCAGCGTAATTACTACAAGATCAGATCGCCGAACAGATCGCCGGAAAGTGAGCATCGGGGAGAATGCAATGCACGCAAAGAAGAGATTCGGAGGGGGACCCGACGGGAAACGTTTGCTGAAAATGGATACACGCCAATTCTGACATTTTGCAGTGAAGATAGGAGCGAAATTCAGGATGATTTCTTGCGCGAGAACGTAGTGGTTGCTTAAGAATCGTAAGTATGTCAAGTTAAAATACATACACTATGTTATCGAAAGTATTCAGACACCTGACTGAAAATGAGTTAAAAGTTCGTGGCGTACTCCATCGGTAATGCTGGAATTCAATGTGGTGTTTGCCCACCCTTAGCCTTGATGACAGCTTTCACTGTCGCAGCCATACGTTCAATCAAGTGCTGGAGGGTTTGTTGGGGATTCTTCACGGAGTGCTCCACTAAGGAGAGGTATCGATGTCGGTCGGAGAGGTCTGGTACGAAGTCGGCGTTCCAAAGCATCCCAAAGGTGTTCTATAGGATTCATGTTAGGACTCTGTTCATGCCTGTGCATTACAGGGATGTTATTGTCGTGTAACCACTCCGCCACAGGCAGTGCATTATGAATAGGTGCTCGATCGTGTTGAAAGATGCAGTTGCCATACCCGAATTGCCCTTCAACAGTGGGGAGCAAGAAGGTGCTTAAAACATCAATCTAGGCCTGTGCTGTGATAGTGACACGCAAAACAATAAGGAGTGCAAGCACCCTTAATGGAAAACATGACCACACCATAACACCACTCCCTCCGAATTTTACTGTTGGCACTACACACGCTGGCAGATGACGTTCGCCATACCTACACCCTGTCATCGGATCGCCACATTGTGTACCGTGATTCGTCGCTCCACACAACGTTTTTTCACTGTTCAATCGTCCAATGTTTACGTTCCTTACAGCAGGCGATGTGACGTTTGGCATGTGTGGTTTATGAACAGCCGCTGGACCATGAAATCCAAGTTTTCTCACCTCCCGCCTAGCTGTCATAGTACTTGCAGTGGATCCTGATGCAATTTGGAATTCCTGTTTGGTGATCTGTATAGATGTCTGCCTATTACACATTACGAACCTCTTCAACTGCCGGCGGTCTCTGTCAGTCAACAGACGAGGTCGGCCTGTACGCTTTTGTGCTGTACGTGTCCCTTCACGTTTACACTTCAGTATCACACCGGAAACAGTGGACATAGGGATGTTTAGGAGTGTGAAAATGTTGCGTACAGACGTATGATACAAGTGACATCGAATCACCTGACCACGTTCGTAGTCCGTGAGTTCCGCGGCGTGCCCCATTCTGCTCTCTCACGATATCTAGTGACTACTGAGGTCACTGATATGGAGTACCTGGCAGTAGGTGGCAGCACAATGCACCTAATATGGAAAACATATGTTTCTGGGGGTGTCCGGATACTTTTGATCAAATAGTGTTTTCCTTCCAAACCATGGGAACCAAAGAAATCCAAAGGAGCGCTATGGCAGCCGGGCTATTCGAATACATGTCTGAATTTGAAGCATTGGCGAGTTTACAGTGAGCGGAATTGGTATCATAAATCCTAAGCGATGTAGGTAACAGAAGTCAGCCTATAAGAGGACAAGTTTCGATGAGATTTTTGATTGGCAAACAATAATTTGAGTTCTGGACAGTTTATCAATAAACTCAAGCTGGAAACTATTTCTCTTTTGTCCTTGCTGAAAGTAAACTGGCATTCATTCACAACATCTTCAGTTTATTTCTGTCCCATGTAGAATAATCTAGTCAGAAATTTAGAAGCGTAAGTTCTCAGACTGATTATTGAATAGTTATCGAACTATGCGTTCTTTCCTTCAAAGCAGTAGTAGTACTGTAAGAGATGATCAAAAAGTTTCAGCTCAAAATAAAATAGAAGATTTGAGGTTTTACTTTTTTATTTTTCCATGTAGTTAGCTTTTAAAATCAAACATTAGACAGAATAATGTGCCATTTTATTAATAGCTTCAGTCATGTCAAATATGTACAGCTATGAAAGTTAAATATCTGACACGGATTTTTACTCACACACTCATTTCTTCAGACCTTAGAACAAAACACGTAAGTCTTAAAGTTAGCCAGTCAGATCGTTGTGCGAGTAAATTCCAGCCTCACTGCCACAGACAGTGTCACCAAACGCGTTTCTCGTTTGGTTTCCTAAAACCGAACAAGAGGGTGATACGAAGATTGGACATTGGACGATAATACGATGGAACCCGCGCCAAAGACTGAGCAGTGTCGTACTCTGTTTTCTACGCTATGAGAACAACTGACTCTAATTTTATCTGTCAGGCCGCTTGAATTTTCGCGCTCAGTGGTCTGATTGGCTAACTTCAATGCTCAATAACTTGGAAACGGACCACGTATCGAATGTTTTTAAAACCGTTATTTCTCAGCGCAACTTACCCTGCGACATCCTTACAGGCTTTTCAGGCTGTTTCTGACCGCAGGGTGACCCATTTTAGGGCATAATGGAGAATAACTGGCATGGAGATGAGATACAAGCACAAACACATATGGAACGTAGATCATTCATGTACAAGTATTTGAATTAGTCTCCTCACCTTTCATTCCTCAGAAGGCCCCTTCTGGTTTGTATCTAACAATGTATTTTGCTATATTCCTCCTCTGTTCCTAACAGAACTAAAACGTATTTGCTTCTTTGACCTTCACTGAACCTTGACATGTTCTTGAATAATATATCAATTTATACATAGTCTGTCACTCTTTTCAATCTTAAATTGAATATTAGGGTTCCCATTTCAAGAAATTACTTTAGTGTCCAAATCACCTTGAAAATAACGTTCAAGGTTACATCGATTAGTAGTAATGCTTGACCCTCTTTGCCACCTACAACTTTTATCTGAAACTTTCTGCTGTATCTCATCTCTGGCCCGAGTTATTCAACATTATGGAGTAACATGATCCACTCTGTATATATCACAGAACTACAGAAACAAAATAGGACTAAAAATGACATTTGAAAAACGCATTTCATGACGACTATAGATAATGGCCCTTCAAATCTTAAAATTCATAACAGTTTAATATCTAATACATGGTGTGTTAATTGTCTAGGAGAATGGATAACTAGCAACACAAAATGAAAGATAGCCACAGATAATAGAATACATAAAATGTAAAGGGTGATCCAAATGACAAACAACATACACAACAACAAAAAAGATTTTCCTGGAACACGAAACTAACAGTGGTAAGGCCTGAAACACTGTATGTAGCAGAAACAAATAAGATTCGAGGATATTGGAAAAACTGGAAAAAGCAGAAAGAAGAATCTAAGGAAAATACTGGGACCTAGAAGCAATACTAATTTTGGATAAAAATTAACATCAAACGGAGAGCTGCATTCGAAATTCGAAAATCTAACTGATGTAATGAGGAAAAGATCGCTACAGTTTAATATCAACATATACCGAATGGATAATAACAGAGTAACGAAGCAGATTTTCAAACTACTAAACAACTGCAAATCCAAACCCAGATGATTCACCGAAACTGACATAGATGTGATAAGCACAGGATTTAGAATGGACATAATAGATAAAAGAATACCTTTTAGAGAAGCAACACAAAGGGCAGGATTTCAGGAAAGAAATAATGTACAAAAGGAAGAAAGAAACCCCAGGAAGAAAAAGAACAATACTCGTGATGGATGAACGAAGCCTGCGAGCATCGAAAGTTACTTCAAAAAGAGCAATCCCAAAGTTAATTTATCGTACCCTCTGAAAGGGTTGCTCGAATAAATGAATTACGGATACAGGACGTCGGAAAATGTCTGAAACGCCAGTAGGGATGTCGCAGGGCAGGTTGTATTGAGACATAAATGTTAAGATAGAAGTTCGACACTTTGCGCCGTTTCCGAGTCATTTAGCATTGAAGTTAGTCAACCACGTCGTCGCCCGTGCAGATTCAAGTTTCATATAACCAGATGAAGCACTCGTTCGGCAACACCCTGGCAGGCCGCTTGAATGTTAGCGTGTGACTCCCCGATTGGCTAATTTCAATGTTAAATGACTCGGAATCGGCGCAACGTTTGGGATTTTTTTCTTAGCATTTTTATCTCAGTACGACCTGCCGTGCAACATCCCTACAAGCCTTTCAGACATTTTCTGGCCACCATCATCGCAAAGATCCACTCAGATTTTTAGCATTCGTAAGAATGAGGTGTCAGAGCGTGCTATCATAGTAAAAGATAGCAAGATGTGAACTATTTCCTTTACTAGCAGCCTTCGATATGCGAAATAGAAAAATGGTTCAAATGGCTCTGAGCACTATGGGACTTAACATCTTAGGTCATCAGTCCCCTAGAACTTAGAACTGCTTAAACCTAACTAACCTAAGGACATCACACACATCCATGCCCGAGGCAGGCTTCGAAACTGCGCCCGTAGCAGTCCAGCGTTTCCGGACTGCAGCGCCTAGAACCGCACGGCCACCGCGGTCGGCTGCGAAATACAGTAATTTTCAGTAATCGTTATGCAGTCGTGTATTTAGTCGGTACCTAGTCCACCTAGATACTGCCAAGAACCGGTAGTCATTACTTATTCACGCTGATGGAATTTTTTTGCCTTATTTAGTACTACTACAATGTTTTGCATCCATTATTTCGACTGGCTCTTCTCCTTTGCCGTGTAACAACGCCTGAATGTTTCATCCGTTGTCGAGAAACGCGAAGCTACCGACTAGCTACTAAACTTACACTAGCATCATAGGGCGATATCTGAAGGGTATTATTTTACAAAGCTCTTAGTATTTTTTCCTGCCATCTCCGCATCAGGCCAAAAAGTTTCAGGACGTACATGGGTAAATGGTCTGGCGGATGTACTGGAGTGATCGATCTACACTCCTGGAAATGGAAAAAAGAACACTTTGACACCGGTGTGTCAGACCCGCCATACTTGCTCCGGACACTGCGAGAGGGCTGTACAAGCAATGATCACACGCACGGCACAGCGGACACACCAGGAACCGCGGTGTTGGCCGTCGAATGGCGCTAGCTGCGCAGCATTTGTGCACCGCCGCCGTCAGTGTCAGCCAGTTTGCCGTGGCATACGGAGCTCGATCGCAGTCTTTAACACTGGTAGCATGCCGCGACAGCGTGGACGTGAACCGTATGTGCAGTTGACGGATTTTAAGCGAGGGCGTATAGTGGGCATGCGGGAGGCCGGGTGGACGTACCGCCGAATTGCTCAGCACGTGGGGCGTGAGGTCTCCACAGTACATCGATGTTGTCGCCAGTGGTCGGCGGAAGGTGCACGTGCCCGTCGACCTGGGACCGGACCGCAGCGACGCACGGATGCACGCCAAGACCGTAGGATCCTACGCAGTGCCGTAGGGGACCGCACCGCCACTTCCCAGCAAATTAGGGACACTGTTGCTCCTGGGGTATCGTCGAGGACCATTCGCAACCGTCTCCATGAAGCTGGGCTACGGTCCCGCACACCGTTAGGCCGTCTTCCGCTCACGCCCCAACATCGTGCAGCCCGCCTCCAGTGGTGTCGCGACAGGCGTGACTGGAGGGACGAATGGAGACGTGTCGTCTTCAGCGATGAGAGTCGCTTCTGCCTTGGTGCCAATGATGGTCGTATGCGTGTTTGGCGCCGTGCAGGTGAGCGCCACAATCAGGACTGCATACGACCGAGGCACACAGGGCCAACACCCGGCATCATGGTGTGGGGAGCGATCTCCTACACTGGCCGTACACCACTGGTGATCGTCGAGGGGACACTGAATAGTGCACGGTACATCCAAACCGTCATCGAACCCATCGTTCTACCATTCCTAGACCGGCAAGGGAACTTGCTGTTCCAACAGGACAATGCACGTCCGCATGTATCCCGTGCCACCCAACGTGCTCTAGAAGGTGTAAGTCAACTACCCTGGCCAGCAAGATCTCCGGATCTGTCCCCCATTGAGCATGTTTGGGACTGGATGAAGCGTCGTCTCACGCGGTCTGCACGTCCAGCACGAACGCTGGTCCAACTGAGGCGCCAGGTGGAAATGGCATGGCAAGCCGTTCCACAGGACTACATCCAGCATCTCTACGATCGTCTCCATGGGAGAATAGCAGCCTGCATTGCTGCGAAAGGTGGATATACACTGTACTAGTGCCGACATTGTGCATGCTCTGTTGCCTGTGTCTATGTGCCTGTGGTTCTGTCAGTGTGATCATGTGATGTATCTGACCCCAGGAATGTGTCAATAAAGTTTCCCCTTCTTGGGACAATGAATTCACGGTGTTCTTATTTCAATTTCCAGGATTGTAGTTACAAGGATATAATGGTTTTATTTCACGAAAGGTAGTGGAAATGTAAATTACTCAAAATGTGTCGCGGCAGAAAATGTAATCACGATTTCGGTAGAAGTCCGCGTGCGTCTGCTACTACTGTATCCATGCGCCGTCCGGACTAGACAGCCCGGCTGGGAAGCTGCTCCTGGGAGATAGGCCGCCCGCGCCGCCGCTCCGCCGTCTCACGCCTACGGCCGGCAGCCGCGAATACGGGCCGCTGATTGGACGTTTCCCCGCGGATTTATGGGTGCCACGAGACAAACGGCCCCTCTCCGAACGGTGCTCAAAACCCGACCACTGAAATATGCTTCCATATATTTTGTCAGTGGCGCGACGAAATCTATGAATACACAATGAGCCGGCGGTAAATTATACGAAACGGATATCTACCAGAAAAGAAAGAAAAGCAAGAGTGGAAGGTGTTCTGGTCGTAAAGTATGTAGCGTTTTACTTTAGAGAGTGCTATTAGTTCGGTCCGTAAATAGTCGTGTTTCACTTAGGACGGCTGTCCGCACTTCCCCGCTCATGAGTTGTAAAGCTGGCATTTCCGGACGTAACACAGGTACAGCAGCGAAAGACTCGGAAACTAAGGTTACCGTCCAGCGAACCTATAGTTCTGCGATCGCTGCGATACGTGCTAGCGAGCTTTGCAAGCAACTCAGCAGGTACTGCGGTTAACCGTCCTACATGGTGGACCTGCAGCTAAACGCAATATGCGGGACATCGACCCCAGATTGCAGCCACCACTAACTGTGGGAATCGTGCTATGCTCATGAAAGATAAATACGTTCTTAGTAGTCTGGGATCAACATTAACACCGTCTGCACCGTTCAACTAACACAAGTGTCTGAAAGTAACAAGCTGAAACGCGTCGGCTTCCTTTCGCAAATTTCTTTCATAACCACGCAAGAGCGCCGTGCGCCAGTCTTCTATTTCCTTCCAAAATACAGAGCAACTATAAGCGTTTCATTCGTTTTCAGAGCTCTATATTTTCCAACGTATTAGATATAGAAATACACTACTGGCCATTAAAACTGCTACACCACGAAGAGGACGTGCTACAGACGCGAAATTTAAGCGACAGGAAGAAGATGCTGTCATATGCAAATTATTAGTTTTTCAGAGCATTCACATAAGGTTGGCGCCGCTGGCGACACCTACAACGTGCCGACATGAGGAAAGTTTCCAACCGATTTCTCATACACAAACAGCACTTGACCGGCGTTGCCTGGTGAAACGTTGTTGTGATGCCTCGTGTAAGGAGGAGAAATGCGTACCATCACGTTTCCGACTTTTATAAAGGTCGGATTGTAGCCTATCGCGATTGCGGTTTATCGTATCGCGACACTACTGCTCGCGTTGGTCGAGATCCAATGACTGTTAGCAGAATATGGAATCGGTGGATTCAGAAGGGTAATACGGAACGCCGTGCTGGATCCCAACGGCCTCGTATAACTAGCAGTCGAGATGACAGGCATCTTATCCTCGTGGCTGTAGCGGATCGTGCAGCCACGTCTCGTTCCTTGAGTCAACAGATGGGGACGTTTGCAAGACAAAAACCATCTGCACGAACTATTCGATGACGTTTGCAGCAGCGTGGACTATCAGCTCGGAGACCATAGCTGCGGTTACCCTTGACGCTGCATCACAGACAGGAGCGCCTGCGATGGTGTACTCAGCGACGAACCTGGTTGCACGAAAGGCAAAACGTTATTTTTTCGGATGAATCCAGGTTCTGTTTACAGAATTATGATGGTCGCACCCGTATTTGGCGACACCGCGGTGAACGCACATTGGAAGCGTGTATTCGTCATCGCCATACTGGCGTATCACCCGGCGTGATGGTATGGGGTGCCATTGGTTACACGTCTCTGTCACCTCTTGTTCGCATTGACGGTACCTTGAACAGTGGACGTTACATTTCAGATGTGTTACGATCTGTGGCTCTACCCTTCATTCGATCGCTGCGATCCCTACATTTCAGCAGGATAATGCACGACCGCATGCTGCAGGTCCTGTACAGGCCTTTCTGGATACAGAAAATGTTCGACTGCTGCCCTGGCCAGCACTTTCTCCAGATCTCTCACCAACTGAAAACGTCTGGTCAATGGTGGCCGAGCAACTGGCTCGTCACAATACGCCAGTCACTACTCTTGACGAACTGTGGTATCGTGTTGAAGCTGCATGGGCAGCTGTACCTGTACGCGCCATTCAATCTCTGTTTGACTCAATGCCCAGGCGTATCAAGGCCGTTATTACGGCCAGAGGTGGTTGTTCTGGGTACTGATTTCTCAGGATCTATACACCCAAATTGCGTGAAAATGTAATCACATGTCAGTTCTAGTACACTATATTTGTCCAATGAATACCCGTTTATCATCTGCATTTGTTCTTGATGTAGCAATATTAATGGCCAGTTGTGTATGATTGATGCATGGATAGAATCGTGAACGTACCTAAATTGCATTGTGCCCACCATCTGGCGTTACGAGTGCGGTGCCTCGACAAAACGGCGACAAATGGAGAAAAGAGTATACGGGCTGTTCATCTGTTACAGTGGTTCAGTGTGCATCAGAAGGGATTATGGAAAAGAAACGCCACGTGAACACAGCACTGTGCGTTGGTATCAACAGTTTAGGGACACTGTTTGCCCCAGTAAACAGAAAAATAACGGTCGACTAAGTGTGCCAGATGCAATGGTGGAAAGGGTGAGTAAAAGTTTCGTACGTAGTCCAAAAAGTTGAACAGTTCGCGCGCAAGCCACGATCTTGGAATACTGTAGCATAGTGTGTGGAAGATTTTGCGACGGTGGTTACATTACAAACCGTACCGTTTCCAGTTCGAGCAAAAATTCAAACTGGAAGATTATGGTCGACGCCTTCAGTTTGGCATCACAATGCAGGAAGCAGTTGAGGATGAACATTTCCCCTGACATTCAGCAACGAATCGACCTTATATTCATCTGGAAAGGTAAATCGTCAAAACGAGGCACTGAAAATCTTCCCTAAATTGCGGGGCATGGAGCAGATTTGGCGAAAGTTAATGTTCTTTTGCGTAGTGTCACGGATGAAGCTGCATGGGCCCTTATTGTTCTGTGACATGACTGTGACGCGCAGCATTATCTTGATACGTTGCAGTTTTTGTTATTTCCACAACTGACTGCTGATTCCGAGGACTTCATCTTCCAATAAGACGGGCCATCCCCTCATTGGAGGATCCACGTTCGTCCCTACCTAAACGACGCAATTCCACGTCGCTAGATTGGGTGCCTTGGTGAAGATGATGCCGCCCCGAACCTGTGTCCTTCCTCATGTCGCCTGACCGAACTGACTGCTCATTCTGAGGATTTCATCTTCCAATTAAATGGGGCACCACTTGATTGGAGGATTACTGTTCGTCGCTATGTAAATGACGCAATTCCGCATCGCTGGATTGGGCACAGTGGTGAAGTTGGTGCCACTCTGTAGCCTTGTTCCCTGCCAGGTCGCCTGACCTAACGCCTTCTGACTTTTTCCTTTGGGGATACAGTAATGGCCATGTTTAAGTACCGCCTCTGCGAATTACAGCTCAGAGAACGCATCAATGGGGCTTTGGTGGCCATTCCAATCTCGTACAGCGCGCGGAAAGAATGAACACCTGTATCTTTCCGTACGAGCTCTGATTATTTTATCGCGGTGATCGTTCCTCCCTATGTAGGTCGGTGTCAACAAAATAGTTTCGCAATCGGAGGAGAAAGTCGGTAATTGGAATTTCGTGAGAAGATTCCATCGCAACGAAAAACGCCTTTCTTTTAATGATTTCCAGCCCAAATCCTGTATCATTTCTCTGACACTCTCTCCCATATTTCGCGATAATACAAAACGTGATGCCTTCCTTGGAACTTTTTCGATGTACTCCGTCAGTCCTATCTGGTAAGGATCCCACACCGCCCAGCAGTGTTCTAAAAGAGGACGGACAAGCGTAGTGTAAGCAGTCTTCTTAGTAGGACTGTTACATTTTCTAAGTGTCCTGGCAATAAAACGCAGTCTTTGGTTACCCTTCCCCACAACATTTTCTCTGTGTTCCTTCCAATTTAAATTGCTCGTATTTGTAATACCTAGGTATTTAGCTGAATTTACGGCTTTTAGATTAACCGAAGTTTAACGAGTTCCTTTTAGCACTCATTTAGATGACCTCACACTTTTCGTTATTTAGGGTCAACTGCCACTTTTCCCACCATTCAGATATTTTTTCTAAATCGTTTTGCAGTTTGTTTTGATCTTCTGATGACTTCATTAGTCGATAAACGGCAGCGTCATCTGCAAAATGTTACTACATAATGTATAGAACGAAACTAACTAGCCGGCCGCTGTGGCCGTGCGGTTGTAGGCACTTCAGTCCGGAGCCGCGCTGCTGCTACGGTCGCAGGTTCGAATCCTGCCTCGGGCATGGATGTGTGTGATGTCCTTAGGTTAGTTAGGTTTAAGTAGTTCTAAGTCTAGGGGACTGATGACCTCAGATGTTAAGTCCCATAGTGCTTAGAGCCATTTGATTCTTTTTTAAACTGACTACCGCTTGGACGTGTGTCGTGTGGCCAGAAGAGCACTCGTAGAATATTTGTTAAGTACAAAACACAAATTTGAAGACTTTACTGTTAGATTCATGCATCAATCACATTTGTACCTGTAAGACTATGGGAAATTTTGATCTTCGAAAACGAAAGAATAATTTGCAGTGGCTCCGCCCAGTAGTTACGACAAGGTGCACTGCCTGGCTGTGTGCGGCATTTATTTCTGCGTGGCCGCGTGTGCGATGTCCCTTAAAGTTCAGGAACTGTGAACTGTGCGAGCCAAACAGAGCGCTCGCCTCGAAAATTTCAGTTTGTCGCAACGTCGTCGCTACAGGAAGCCACTCTCGGCCCGGCTTCTGTTTTCTGGGAACACTCGGGACGGATGATGCAGATCTGCGGTTCCAACGTACTGTTTCGTACACTTGGGTGAGGTCGCTGATTGCTTTAGGATTAGTCTAATCACTTCACGTACATCATCTCCGTCTCTCGTAGACGGCATTGCCTCTGAATACCGTTTATGCCGAATAAACGTATTTGTTCAAACTAAAATGAAAATCAACATTCGTTTTCGATCAGTTCAGAGCAATGTGCTCAAGTAGATGGAGATATCCAGTCGTGAGTAACACATCCGTGAACAACGGTGACATTCAAACTTACTCATTCTCTCTCTCATCTAAAAGCAATAAGAATGCTTTCACTGTGTTATTTGTTGGTCGTATTAAATAATTACAGCATTCATGACTGATGCGCAATATTTGAGACGAATTGTGATCACCCACATAGGATTTTGTACCCTTTAAATTACCTCTAAGGTCATTATAATATCCTTCGACCGCGTTTTGCTTCCGCCTTTTCATCGCATTAAAATATTTCCTATGTTTGAACATACAAACATGCAGCGTTATATGTTTGTTTTAACACCGAGTGCCCTCATGCTACCCCGTTCCCTTACTCCGTCACGCACTTAACTGTTGTCTTTCGTGACATTTAAAGCTATCAGGTAGGTCGACGTGCTGCAGTTTGCTGATGCACGCAGTTTCGAGCAGCGATCTCGTCTGATCAGTCCCTTCAACATAAATTTAGTGAGCGACTGTTGGTCTTGTAGCTCTCTTCCTGGGCGTTTACTTTTTTATCGTACATACGGCAAGTAAATAGACTGTCTTACACGAGTTTCGTCTACAATATGAGGCTCATTGCACAGTTATCTAGGCTAAAAATTATTACCCTGCATTCTTCACAAACTTATCAATAAATTTCCCGATGCAAAGTTCAGTGATATTTTCCCTTTGTCAGTAAACGTCAGATTACATTATCAGGGAATGATGCTTGAAAATTTGCTGAAAATTAGGGTAAAACTTGTTTCAAAATTTTAATTGAAAATGCAGCATTTCCTGACGACAACAGGTTTTGAAGTTGTGACACAATTCTGCTGAACTCGATGCTCTTTTCATAAATCACAGATCGATTACGACCACTGTGTCTTCGAAATCGATCGCTTCAGATGAAAACTCCTCTGTAGACCTAACGTAAGACTTTAGGGAGTAAAATTTGGTTGTTTGACGCTCCTTTAATGATCGAAAGAAAATCGGTTACCCAGTACCGAGTACTGGGCCTATCCTAGCTTCATCAGCGCCCCAGTGGCTGTCAATTTTCGGAGCTCTTGTAGGATCTTCGCAGCTGCCGTAGCGATCTTGGGGTCCACGCAGTCTTCACTGTATTTTGCCCCCAAAGGCAATCCTCTGAACAGTTTGGACGTGTTAAAAAGAATGAAAGACAGAATCAGAAACATTTGTAACACCTGAATTGCGTTATGATAGATAGCAAGAAATCAGAATTGTTTAGACAGGAGGATTCGACAAGGAAGTGTGCTCTCTCTAGTGCTGTTTAGTATAGTCATGGACAACATCGTAAGGGAAATTCGTTAGGGGTCAACAGTATGTGATGTGAAAACCACAGCACAAGCAGTTGGTATGATGACATGGTAAGACAACTGGCAGAAATGGAAAGAACAACTGAATTCCTTCAGAGAATAAATGAAGAATTCGAAAAAAAAAACAGGCTAGCCCACAAATGTAGAAAGTGTTGTCTTCGGTTGCTGAGTACGGGAACTATCAAAATTTACATTCGTCTCACTCCTAACTATTTTAATGTGATGTTTAGGGGCGAGACCAATGTCAGTTTTGATAGTTTCCGTATCCAGCAACAAACGGCAACACTTATCTCTAAGTTTTTAAATTGATAGGTTATCCCGTTTTTCCGCTCATGTCTTCAATTCAAGAACCATGCATGGAAATAAAATTAACAAAACGTGAGATAGTGAATATCAGCAGTAAAACTGAAAAATAAAATGAGGGATGGAAGCTGTAATGGTAAAATTATGAAAGAAGTAAATGCTTTCATATATTTAGGAAGTAGGTTGAACGAGGAGGGAAACATTAAATGAAATTTCGGAGAAGACAGAAAATTTTTCAAAATGTGTTGTGTATCGGACATAATTAGAAATTGGAAAATGCCTGCCAAAGCAAAAGACCATGATATACAGTTCATATTATTTGCCGGTTTAGACCGTTGGGTCAGAATGTTGGACGTGGATAAAGAAAGATCTGAGAAGAGTAAAAGCAACAGAGATGTTCTCAGTCTGAGGGGCCCTCGGTAAGACGAGAAGGAATGAGACAGTGCGAAACGCCCTTCAGGTTAGTCCCCTAAAAGAAAGTATGGAGAGGAATAGGCTTAATTGATGTGGTTATTTTAAAAGATGCGACAGTAAAGACTTCCAAGAAGAGCTCTATGATGGGCGGAATCTGGAAGAAGACCAAATAGAAGGCCACGAGAAAGGTGGAGACCAGGTGAAGGATGATGTGAAGCAAACAATGGGACTGTAGGAGGAAAGAGAAGCTTGGAAGAGCCACATGCATAAGCAGAAACGTTTCAGGAAGAAGAAAAGTTGGCTGTGATCTAACAAAAGACACACTGTCGGCTATTACATAAAATTGATCGAAATTTTCCTTCCCTCTCCAAATTGGGTTTGTTTACTTCTATTTACTTTATGAATTTTCTTAAAATGGTTCAAGTTATCGTATTTCGTCTGTCTTTTTAAAATTAACATAAGCTTTACTAAAGTGTATTCGAAGTCAGCACCACGTCTCATTCACAGTGGGACAATAGGTTTTGTAGGAATGACTTCAATATACTAATCCTGCAAAGCTTGATATGAGAGCAGTGCTCCGAGAACAAAATGTCTCGATACTGATAACTTGATTTACTTAAAAGGCGATATTTTAGGGACCACTGAATAATTTAAGCATCCATAAGGATGCATCGATAATTTTTGTAATATCTTGTCTTGGACATTCAATTTCAGTTCCTTAATTCTATGATCAAACGGAATCGTTTGATTTGCACCACGACAACATTCTGACTGATTTATATTTTCACACTTTTCTGGTGATTTCTGTTCTGTTTTGGTTTGTTTTTAGCCCTTACATTCACTTTCAGCCCAATTCTGTCAAAATTTTATAAATACGATTTGCATGGGAACAGTGACTCATAATGTTATTTGTATGCACTGAATTGTCTGCATTAATTGAATAGAGGTATAGCTTAAAACTGCATAAAACCTAATTTGCTCTACAAGACACAATGTAATTCTGTCTTGTTTGATTCCGTGGGAATATCGTCACATACCGCTAGAATAAAAGCAACAGCTTCAGGTGATAGGAATATGTGTATTTGGGAGCAGGGCAATTGAGCTGCTACGGTGACGTTCTTAAGACCATTTCGGCGTTTGTGGCTGGCGGAAGCTTTGAGAGCAGCAGAGGTACATGTGTTCAAAATGGCGCTGTACTGTTTCCGCCACGGTTAATGATGGCAGCACTAAGGCAGTGAGATACTTCAGTGCACCGTACTCGCGTTATTGTTTCTGCACCGAATAATAATAAACACACACTATTTTTGAAAACGTTGTTGGAGGAAGTCAGCGATCATAATGTTGTTGTTGTTGTTGTTGTTGTGGTCTTCAGCCCAGAGACTGGTTTGATGCAGCTCTCCATGCTACTCTATCCTGTGGCAGCTTCTTCATCTCCCAGTTCCTACTGCAACCTACTCCTTCGCTTTTACTCTCCTTTCCCCCCTTTCTTGTTTTCCCATCATCTGTCCAGTTTCCCCCCACCTGCTCTCGACTGTGGTATGTCACATTTGCCAACTTTTTAGTGCAGTGTTCCAGTGACTATTCAGTGTTGTTCGTCTTTCTCGTGTTGCGAACAGAAACCATGCTGTCGCTAGGTGTGAATTTTATGTCTTTTGCGAACAGAATCCAGACTGTCGCCGTGTTTTTTAATTGTCTGTCTATTGTTTTACCTGTCTGCTTCGTATGTATTTTATTAGCATCATCATCCCTCTGTTCTTCGTTTTAAGTTCCACGATTTCTTTTCGCCATGTTACTCTTTAAGTCTCCGATTTTATCGCCTGTTTTTATTATTTATTCTGTTCATCTTTCTAACAAAGTCTGTAGGCTAAATAGCGGCATACTAAGCTGCTGCCAGCCCGCCCCCTTCGGGAGGAATTGAAATTCAATAATAATAAAAAAAAACTGCAACCTACATCTTTCTGAATCTAGTGTATTCACCTCTTGGTATCCCTCTACGATTTTTACCCTCCACGCTGCCCTCCAATACCAAATTGGTGATCCCTTGATGCCTCAGAATATGCCCTACCAACCTATCCCTTCTTGTATTCAAATTGTGCCACAAATTCCTCTTCTCTCCAATTCTATTCTCGTTAGTTATGTGATCTACCCATCTAATCTTCAGCATTCTTCTGCAGCACCACATTTCGAAAGCTTCTATTCTCTTCTTGTCCAAACTAGTTATCGTCTATGATTCACTTCCATACATCGCTACACTCCATACAAATACTTTCAGAAACGACTTCCTGACACTTAAATCTATACTCGATGTTAAAAAATTTCTCTTCTTCAGAAACGCTTTCCTTGCCATTGCCAGTATACATTTTATATCCTCTCTACTTCGACGATCATCAGTTATTTTAAAAAAATGGTTCAAATGGCTCTGAGCACTATGGGACTTAACATCTGTGGTCATCAGTCTCCTAGAACTTAGAGGTACTTAAACCTAACTAACCTAAGGACATCACACACATCCATGCCCGAGGCAGGATTCGAACCTGCGACCGTAGTGGTCACGTGGTTCCAGACTGAAGCGCCTAGAACCGGTCGGCCACACTGGCCGGGAGTTATTTTTCCCCCACAATGATATTAATTATGAAACTGTCTAGATCGCAAAGCATGTTTATTAAAAGGTGACCGATTTCGATCATTACGTGATTACCTTCAGCCAAATCAGATTAAGTCTGATGGATGAAGGTCTGATGATAATTATTTAACGATCGAAACCGGGCACCTTTTAATAAAAGTGCCTTGCTGTCGGGACTGTTTCAGAACTAATTTCAAATAAACAAACCATACTCGAAGTTTTGGTTTATTATCTATAAAGTTAACATCACGTCAGATATGAAGTGGAACCATGGACCCACAGAAGTTAAGTATTTGAGAATCTGGTTTTGGGTAGGCACCTTTTGTAAACTAAGCTTGAAACACGTCGGCAATCCGCGCCACCTTGTTTCTGTAAATAAGTACGCTGTTTTTCAAAGCAACGTATTTCTGACAGGCTGCTACCTTTTACCTTTTCTAATGATCTCTATGTCCCATTGGCCTAGCCGCAATGTGGCCCTTGTGAGGCAAACTGAGAAGTTACTTGTCATGAAAACTGACAACAGCAGAGGGAGCTATGTGTCGATGTCACTCCCCTCCATGTTCATATCCAGTGACGCCCATAGGCTGAACACACTGGACTCGCATTCGGGAGGACGACGGTTCAATCCCGTCTCCGGCCATCCTGATTTTCCGTGATTTCCCTAAATCGCTTCAGGCAAATGCTGGGATGGATCCTTTGAAAGGGCACGGCCGGTTTCCTTCCCCATCCTTCCCTAACCCGAGCTTGCGCTCCGTCTCTAATGACCTCGTTGTCGACGGGACGTTAAACACTAAATCTCCTCCTCCATAGGCTGAAGATGATACGGCGGTCGGTCGCTACCACTGGGTCTTCCGAGACCTCTTCGGACGTAGAGAGACAATGATCTCTATGTAGACAACGCTTCAAATTTTAAGCTTACATCCTGTTGACTTGGGAAATAAGGACTTAGCATCCAGGCAAGCTCACAAGGGGTAATGTAACTACCTCTTCATTGCTTTATGTCTACTTTAACGAGAACTTCCCGTAATTTCTAATTTACGGTATATAAGTCGTTAATGTGGCATTAACTCTAGAACAGGGTGTGCGAATGTGGGACGCGCGGCGGATGTGTTGCGAAGCTTGCAGTCCGTGCCAGCGCTGCAGAAATAAAACGAAGCCACGCCGGAGACCGCTGCAATAAATCGTCGCTCGGAGTAAGAACGGACCCACTGTATCCTCACCGCGCTCAGAATGCGTCCCTCACCGTGCAAACAATTCTTGGCCCCTTCTGCGAGGACCGTTCATCAGGGAACACCCAATAAATTTCGCAGCTCCGCCTCTTAGAATCCTGAACAACGCATTTTCTTGGCGACCTCCCGTCTCTTTGACACGGCACAATGCTCCTTGTGTTGTAATGCCACACTCGAAAAAAAAAAAAAAAAACAGTTTACAGGCGATTACGCGGTACACTTTGCAGTTTTCCACGTACAGGTGCCCGATGCGGGAAGTTTTCAGAGAACAGCAAAGAACCCGCTGATTGCTTTACATCCGCGTACACACTGCTATGACAGTCTCATGTACTAGACAGCGGCAGGTGTGGTAGCTGATATTTATGGTATGAGACACACGTATGCACACGTGCTCAACCTTCAGGTTAAAAGCGACGGCGTATGCCACTTGCAGAATGGGCTGATTATATACTCTGGGTCCAAGGGGAACTATACAGGGTGAGTCACCTAACGTTACCGCTGGATATATTTCGTAAACCACATCAAATACTGACGAATCGATTCCACAGACCGAACGTGAGGAGAGGGGCTAGTGTAATTGGTTAATACAAACCATACAAAAATGCACGGAAGTATGTTTTTTAACACAAACCTATGTTTTTTTTAAATGGAACCCCGTTAGTTTTGTTAGCACATCTGAACATATAAACAAATACGTAATCAGTGCCGTTTGTTGCATTGTAAAATGTTAATTACATCCGGAGGTATTGTAACCTAAAGTTGACGCTTGAGTACCACTCCTCCGCTGTTCGATCGTGTGTATCGGAGAGCACCGAATTACGTAGTGAACCAAAGGGAACGGTGATGGACCTTAGATACAGAAGAGACTGGAACAGCACATTACGTCCACATGCTAACACCTTTTTATTGGTGTTTTTCACTAACGCACATGTACATTACCATGAGGGGTGAGGTACACGTACACTCGTGGTTTCCGTTTTCAATTACGGAGTGGAATAGAGTGTGTCCCGACATGTCAGGCCAATAGATGTTCAATGTGGTGGCCATCATTTACTGCACACAATTGCAATCTCTGGCGTAATGAATGTCGTACACGCCGCAGTACATCTGGTGTAATGTCACCGCAGGCTGCCACAATACGTTGTTTCATATCCTCTGGGGTTGTAGGCACATCACGGTACACATTCTCCTTTAACGTACCCCACAGAAAGAACTCCAGAGGTGTAAGATCAGGAGAACGGGCTGGACAATTTATGCGTCCTCCACGTCCTACGAAACGCCCGTCGAACGTGCACCTCACTCCTCATGGTAATGTACATATACCTGAAGCGCGACAGTTGCCGTCCTGTGACACGACACCATAACGAACAGCTGAAGACGCTCCGTCCAACGAAGAGGTGTTAGCTGAAATGTTCCGTCGTGTTAGCAGTAGAAATTCTGGAGTATGCAGAGATAAAATACAAGAGGAGAGATGTTATCTACAAAGTCTACAGAAACCAGGCTCGAGTTATAAAAGTCGAAGGACGTTAAACGGAAGTAGTACCTGAGGAGGGTGTCAGACAGTGCTGTAGCCTATCCCCCACATCATTCAGTCAGTAAATTGATCACCCTGTGAAAGAAATCGAGGAGAAATTTGGGAAGGGAATTAAAGTTCGGGTTTACCAATGATACTGTAAGTTTACTAGAAATAACAAAAGACTTAGATCAGTTGAACGGGCTGGCTAATGTCTTGAAAAGAGGCTGTAAGCTGAATATCAACAAAAGTAAGACAAGGAACGTAGTCTAACTAAAACAGGCGATGCTGAAGGAATTACATCAGGAAATGAGTGACTGGAAGAGGTACATGCGCTTTTTTTTTGTTTTCGGAAGTGCCCATATAGCCAACTCGACAGTGGAAATGCCTGACTACAGCTGTTGACGAAAATGTAACATACAATACAGAGAAGTAGTAAGCTGTAAAAATTATGATGCGTTTCGCTGTTTCTGAGCAAAAGTAGAGAGCATATGAAATAGAGACCGGCAATACAAAGGAAAGAATTTTCTTAAACGGGGAAACTTCTTGATACTGGATATAAATTCTAGTGTTCAGAAGTCTTCTCTGTAGCTATTTGTCAGGAGTGTAACTTTAAACGGAACGGAAACGTAGACAATAAGCAGTTCGGACGAGAAGGGAATACAAGCTCTTGAAATTTGGTGATTGAAAAAAATGCTGAGGATAAGATCAGATAACTAATGAAGAGCTACTTACCTGAAATGGGGAGTAACATGATTTACTGTGCGACTTGACTAACATAAAGCGTCGCTTTATAGGACAGATCCTGAGACACTGGACGTTGTCAATTTGCTAATGAAGGGAAGTGTGTGTGTGTGTGTGTTTAGGAGGGGCAGCGGGTGGTTAAACTGTAAATGGAGACAGTGAAGAAGAGACTTCCACACGAGGAGGCTTGCTTTTGTAGATTTACGTGGGGAAATATATCTTACCAGAATAGTCGGTAGTGATTTTCAATCGTTTCTTACCATCAACAACGTGACAGCAAATATCATCCTCTACATGTGTTCAATATAGTCATGTAGATCTGTTTTTCCGTAATTACGAATAAATTAAATTCGAACGATCACAAAGGTAAAGTTGTGGGGGGAAAAAATCCAAAGACTGCGATTTGTTGACAGAACATTCAGAAGTTGTGACAGGTTTACTAAAGAGACTGCTTACACTACACTTGTCCGCTTTCTTCTGGGATATTGCTGTGTGGTATGGGATTCGCATCAGATGCGATTGACAGAGGACATCGAAAAAGTGCAAAGAAAGGTTGTTCGATTTGTACTACGCGGAATTGGGGAGAGATTAGCACAGATATGGTACACGATTTTTTTTCATCCTGTTCACCATCCTGTGCAAGAGTGAACAGTTGGTATCTGTTTCTATAGAGGGCCAGAGCGCCAGAGACAAGGGCAGAAATTTCAGTGTAGACTGCTCAAGAGAATTAGGGCATCATGACTTCGGGCATCTGCCACACTCCATTGAGCAATGGTTGGTTGGTTGGCTGATACGGGGGAGGGGACCAAAGAGCGAGGTCATGAGTCCCATCGGACTAGGGAAGAATGGAGAAGGAAGTCTGCTGTGCCCTTTGAAAGGAACCATCCCCACTGAGGAATAACTGAGGAGACGATATGTTACCAAATTATATCTATCAAAAATTAAGAACACAGCAAAACATCATTACATTCTCGATCATTTGCATAAAAATCATTTATCCCATCATTGGGATGATTTTCATTGTACTTTATGAATCTCAATAACGTGTATGGTCTCCGTGAGCGTTTATCACTGCCTGACACCTACGTATAAATCTACGGTGGTTACCCTGTGGTACCCGTTCTCATTCTTCAATCAGAGCCTTAGAGAGTTTTTGGAGAGTCTGTGGTGTAGCACGATGACTATGGAGACGCGTGTCAAGCATGTCCAACGTAAGGTTTAGGTCGGGAACCACCACCGGCCAGTCTTTATTTCAATATCCAGCCTTCAGAAGGACGCCTGCCACATAAAAAGGAATTTAGGGCCACCACCGCATGCACCAGCCACCACGTGGTCCAGTAGATCGGTTCGATGTACCGCCTGGCGGTCAGGCGACTATCGACAAAGACAAGATCTGTACGGCTGTCAGCACTGAAGCCTCCCGGTAACACTGCAGAACCTCAGAGATCTGTAGATTTCCTGAACAACTTTTGACAGGTACCGGTCACCGCGGATCTCCGCACACGCGCACTCGGCCATGATCTCGCATCAGAAGATACTCGTACATGCACTTCTCTGTAAAAAACACAATGTCGATGCTGTCAGTTGACATGGAAACGGTAAAATTGAAGACGAGCTGTGAGATGTTGACGTGTCAATCGAGATAATCGAACAGGACGTCCGGGCCGTAGAATCCTTTCTCGAACATTTTCAGTACAGTCTTATCGGACACAGAGTATCCATTGGCCCTTCTGAGGTCGCCTTGCAGTGCTCTGGCGATATCCGGTTTTCTTTTTGTCATCAGTCTACTGACTGGTCTGGTGCGGCCCGCCACGAATTCCTTTCCTGTGCTAACCTCTTCATCTCAGAGTAGTACTTGCAGCCTACGTCCTCAACTATTTGCTTGACGTATTCCAATCTCTGTCTTCCTCTACAGTTTGTGCCCTCTACAGCTCCCTATAGTACCATGGAAGTCATTCCCTCATGTCTTAGCAGATGTCCTATCACCCTGTCCCTTCTCCTTATCAGTGTTTTCCACATATTCCTTTCCTCTCCGATTCTGCGTAGAACCTCCTCATTCCTTACCTTTTCAGTCCACCTAATTTTCAATATTCGTCTATAGCACCACATCTCAAATGCTTCGATTCTCTTCTGTTCCGGTTTTCCCACAGTCCATGTTTCACTACCATACAATGCTGTAGTCCAGACGTACATCCTCAGAAATTTCTTCCTCAAATTAAGGCCGGTATTTGATATTAGTAGACTTCTCTTGGCCAGAAATGCCTTTTTTGCCATAGCGAGTCTGCTTTTGATGTCCTCCTTGCTTCGTCCGTCATTGGTTATTTTACTGCCTAGGTAGCAGAATTCCTTAACTTCATTGACTTCGTGGCCATCAATCCTGAATTGGGGTAGCAGCCATTAAAATAAAGATGTGTTTCGCTATGGCTGGACTTTCTCATGAAATTTCAACGACCAACTTTCTCCTCTGAGTGTGAAAATATTTTGTTGGCGCCCACACACATAGGGAGAAATGATCATCATAATAAAATATCAAGAGAAATCAAGAATTCACACGGAAAGATTTAAGTGTTCGTTTTCCCCGCGTACTGTTCGGGAATGGAACGGTACAGAAGTAGCTTAAAGGTGGTTCGACGAACATTCTGCCAGGCACTTCATTGTGAACTGCAGAATAATCATGTTTATGTAGATGCAAATATAATTAACTCCTTCAACTTTGTCTTGCCTGCCTGAAAGGAGCTAATTTTCTGCCTCCTTGGTATCGACACTCAGGTTGTTTTCGAATTTGACAAAATAAAAGCAATTTTGTACACCAGAACCTATTTCTAAACTAACGTTTCGCACATTTTTAGACGAACAGTAAAACATTATACTTATGTACACATAAGCAAAGGGACAATTTTGAAGGAACATTATGGTTTCATCTTCCGTGTACGATGATGCCTTTGTAGATAGAACAGAAACTGCTACTGGGGAGGGAAATGTGTCGTGTTGCTTCTAAGGAAATCTCCTGACTTTCACGTTAATCGATTCGGGGAAATGACGGAAAAACTAACTCGGGATGAGCGAACGAGGGTAGAAGAGCCATCTTAGTGACGCGAGTCGCTGTCTTAAACACTGCTCCACCTCCCTTGGTGTAGAGCAATGTGGCTGCTTAGAGGTTTTCTCTGACAACGTTTATACACTGCCTGCCAAAAGCCTGCGAAAAATATGAAGCCCTTAGAAGACATGGATGGCCATCAATTTCACTTCGAACACGTACACAACATTCATCGGTATGTAAATGATTACAGAATTGCAATTCTCTGTGGCAGGTAGAATGACCACCGGCATGCAGTAGTGTTGCTCGTGTTTAGGGCTACTGCCAGGGTTGGTAGGATATACACTGAAGCGACAAATAAACTGTTGTAGGCATGCATATTCAAATACAGAGTTGTGTAAACAGTCAGAATACGGCGCTGCGATCTGGCGCAGTTGTTAGATCGGTTACTGCTGCTAAAATGGCGGGTGATCAAGACTTACGTGCGTTTGAACGTGGCGTTATAGTAAGCGCAAGAGCGATGGGACACGGAATGTCCGAGCTAGCGACGAAGTGGTGATTTTCCAGTACGACCATTTGACGAGTGCACCGTCAATATCAGGAATGCCGTAAAACACCAAATCTCCGACGCCGCTGAAGCCGGAAAAAGAACGTGCAAGAACGGGACCAACGACGACTGAAGAGAATCGATCTACATGAGAAAAGTGCAACCCTTCCGCAAACTGCTGCAGATTTCAATGCTGGGGCATCAACAAGTGTCAGCGTGCGAACCATTCAACTAAACATCATCGATATGGGCTTTCGGAGCCGAAGGCCGACACGTGTACCGTTGATGACTACACATCTCAAAGCTTTACGCCTGGCCTGGGCCGTCCAAGGCCGACATTGGACTGTTGATGACCGGAAACATGTTCTTTCGTAGGGCGAGTCTCGTTTCAAATTGTATCGAGCGGATGGACAGGAACGGGTGTGTAGACAACCTCATAAATCCATGGATCCTGCATGTCAGCAAGGGACTGTTAAAGGTGGTGGAGGCTCTGTAATGGGCGTGTGAGGTTTGAGAGATATGTTACCTCTGATACGTCTAGATACAACTTCAACAGGTGACACGTACGTAAGCATCCTGTCTGATCAAGTGCATCCATTCATGTCCATTGTGCATTGCGATGTACTTGGGCAATTCCAGAAGGACAATGCGACAGCCTACGCGTGCAGAATAGCTACAGAGGGGCTCCAGGAGCAGTATTCTAAGTCCAAAAACTTCCGCTGACCACCAAACTCCCCAGACATTAACATTATTGAGCATATTTGGGATGCCTTGCAACGTGCTGTTCGGAAGAGATCTCCACCCCCTCGTACTCTTACGGATTTATGGACAGCCCTGCAGGATTCATGGTGTCAGTTCCCTGCAGTATTACTTCAGACATCAGTCGAGTCCATGCCCTGTTGTGCTGCGGCACTTCTGCGTGCTCGCGGGGGCCCTTCAGTGTCTTACGCAGGTGTACCAGTTTTTCAGTCTATAACGCACATGAACAGCGCCAGACCTTGAATGATCGGTATGAAGGACACTGAGATGCCGCGTACTCGTGTAAGACAGCGTTATCGGCCCCAGACAGTTTGGAAGGGGCTTCAATTTAGTGCCCCGTTGGGTAGCTGGTTGAATCGTGACAATGCGCTAATTTATGGGGCATTCGGATACGGCAGTGGCTCTATGTTTGATTATATGGGAGCGTGAATGCAGGCATATTTGTGGTCAGGGTTCCGGTAGACCACTCCTGACCATGACAAGGGAATGATGATGATGATGATTATGATGATTATGATGATGATGATGAGTTCGATTCGTGAGGTGCTCAATAACGTGGTTATCAGCGCCCGTACAAATTCCAGATCTTTCCCTAATGATGATGATGAAATGATGAGGACATCACAAACACCCAGCTCCCGAGCGGAGAAACTCCGCTACCCGGCCGGGAATCGAATCCGGGACCCTGTGATCCAGAGGCTGCAGTGCTAGCCACAGGACTTCGAGCTGTGGACACGAGAAGGGAACGGCGCCGTATTGTGCGCTACGAACATCGTAACCTCTTCACATTTGTGCCTGCCAACCGAAAACAAGTAACGCCCTCACTGCAGCAAAATGGTTCAAATGGCTCTGAGCACTATGCGACCCAACTTCTGAGGTTGTCGCCTAGAACTTAGAACTAATCAAACCTAACTAACCTAAGGACATCACACACATCCATGCCCGAGGCAGGATTCGAACCTGCGACCGTAGCGGTCGCTCGGCTCCAGACTGTAGCACCTAGAACTGCACGTCCACTCCGGCCGGCTCACTGCAGCAGCCTGTCTCATCCCATGCCACTGTCGGAGACTAAGAACAGCCAGATTAAGGAATTATTGATCCACGTGTCGGCTGCCGTTAACAGCACAACACAAACGGCTTCGTTCGGAGTGGTGGCGTGGCCGGGAAGGATAAACGGATGGTGAATGGCGTCACGCTTTGTTCGATGGGGAATCGAGGCTATTCGGTACACTGGATGACCATTGTCACCGAGTATACGGGAACATGTTGACAGGTCCCATTCTACCAACGTTTTGGAGAGGGACAACGGTGTTATTCCTGGTCTCCTATTGTGAAGAGCCACTGGGTATGACTTCGGGCCATAGTTGGTAGTGACTGAGGTAACCCTGACGGCATAATGGTGTGTCAGGGACATGCTCCGACCTCATGTGTTACCTCTCATATGGCAGTATGATGGTACCGTTTCTCAACAGGACACTGTTCGTCCACATATGACACGTGTCCCTATGAACCGTTTGGGTGGCATTGATGCAGCGAGAGGTAATATGCGGGGCCATCTCGGACGTTAACTCCGTCCCAGTGCCGGCATCCAGGATATCAACAACCATTTACAACAACTGTGGGCGAACTTGCTTCAGTAGAGCACACGACGGCCTTATGACGCCCATCCCAACGGAATCAGTGCGCTGAATCCGAGCTGGAGGGTGTGCAACCTCACACTGGCAACTGGACTCATAAAAACTCCGCCAGAACAGGACATGAAGGCCCTGCGGTACCGACTGGCCGCCATGTCATCCTCAGCCCACAGGCCTCACTGGATGCAAATATGGAGGGGCATGTGGTCAACACACCTCATTCCCTTCCGTACGTCAGTTTACGAGACCGGAGCCTCTACTTCTCAGTCAAGTAGCTGCTCAGTTTGCCTCTCAAGGGCTGTGTGCACCCCGCTTGCCAACAGCGCTCGGCAGACCGAATGGTCACCCATCCAAGTTCTAATGTAGGTCGACAGTGTTTAACTTTGGTGATCTGACGGGAGCCGGTGTTACCACTGCGGCTTATACTGGAAAGTTATTTGTAAATTTGACTTGTTTTTGTACTCAATGCAGTAACATCACATATCCTCTGAAACCTCGAAGTTTCATTTAGCCTCCTCCTCATTTTCTGTGTGCTTGACTTATTTTATCAGGCTGTGTTTTTCACTTATTTTATCAGGCTATGACATTCATCTTGCTGGCGAATTCACGGTTTTTTTACGCAGAACTCTATTCGATCCTAAAAGCACTGGGGCAGGCAGTCTGATCAACGGAAAAAATTACTGTTTTCAGTTTCCATATGTGCCCTTGAGAGCATTATGCTGATATTCCAAGAACATAAAATGGTTGTGCATTTAGGAGAAACTTTTCACATAGCAAGGGGTGTCACTGTGCTGGTACCTGGGTCACGTAGGAATCCACGGAAACAATCTAGCTGACAAAGCAGCAGGCGATACTCGATCTGAAAACAGTATTGCGTCCCATCCCCTGACTGCTATTGTGGGGCTGCGGGTTGAGTAAGTTTTTCTCTTCATCGTTTTTACAAGAGCCTTAAAACTATTTTTGCAGACGGCCAGAAAGTGATGAAGAACATAGTGACCATAACTGCCAGTCTGCGAGTCCACGTTCTTCTTGTGCTCACTGATAAGAATTGTTATTACTGGATTTTTACTCAGAGGGATCAGGATATATGACTACAAATAAATGTTTTGAGTTCTAACTCATTAATATGTTCAATAAAAGTTCACATGCACAAACATAGTAATATTCCTAATAATACAGCTACTAGCAATTGAGAGGTGACCTCTACGGTAAGTTTTTTCCATCATTAGTTACGGACCGTCAGGACAGGTGTATTCTAGAAGGCACCGACTCCCAAAACCAAAGTGAAGGCATGTCGAATAAAACAAAGATCTGAGAATTGTTGTTGTTGTGGTCTTCAGTCCTGAGACTGGTTTGATGCAGCTCTCCATGCTACTCTATCCTGTGCAAGCTTCTTCATTTCCCAGTACCTACTGCAGCCTACATCCTTCTGAATCTGCTTAGTGTATTCATCTCTTGGTCTCCCTCTACTATTTTTACCCTCCGCGATGCCCTACAATACCCAATTGGTGATCCCTCGATGTCTCAGAACATGTCCTACCAACTGATCCCTTCTTCTAGTCAAGTAGTGCCACAAGCTCCTCTTCTCCCCAATTCTATTCAATACCTCCTCATTAGTTATGTAATCTACCCATCTAATCTTCAGCATTCTTCTGTAGCACCACATTTCGAAAGCTTCTATTCTCTTCTTGTCTAAACTATTTATTGTCCACGTTTCACTTCCACACATGGCTACACTCCATACAAATTCTTTCAGAAACGACTTCCTGACATTCAAATCTATACTCGATGTTAACAAATTTTTCTTCTTCAGAAACGCTTTCCTTGCCATTGCCAGTCTACATTTTATATCTTCTCTACTTAGACCATCATCAGTTATTTTGCTCCCCAAATAGCAAAACTCCTTTACTACTTTAAATGTCTCATTTCCTAATCTAATTCCCTCAGTATCACCCGACTTAATGCGACTACATTCCATTATCCTCGTTTTGCTTTTGTTGATGTTCATCTTATATCCTCCTTTCAAGACACTGTCCATTCCGTTCAACTGCTCTTCTAAGTCCTTTGCTGTCTCTGACAGAATTACAATGTCATCGGCGAACCTCAAAGTTTTTATTTCTTTTCCATGGATTTTAATACCTACTCCGAACTTTTCTTTTGTTTCCTTTATTGGTTGCCTGTCTCACTCCCTTCCCAACCACTGCTTCCCTTTCGTGCCTGCCATCTGGTTTCTGTACAAATTGTAAATAGCCTTTCGCTTCCTGCATTTTACCCCTGGATCTGAGAATATGATTTCGGAATTTCATACCCGTGTGGTTTTGTAGTTATTGTGTGCTGTTTTGTTTCTGTGTGTGTGTTTACTGTGCTACAAATGCCGATAGTAAAGAAATTTAGGCCCTAACGAAAGTTTCGCGGCAACTAGTTCCAAACGCAACCGAATAATACACATCAGTTGCTTCAAAAGTCGCCCGCAGAAACTGTCTCTGCAGGTAGTACTTCCAGATGTGAACTTTCGCTTTCTGAATGTAATAAGAACAGGCCTAGTAGTATTGCGAGCAGCAATAACGACGGAAATGTTGTTGTGAACCTAAATATGCTGTCAAGAATACCGTGATATGTAAGTACTGCAGTTGTGAAGACACTATTGACGTGTCTGAGAACATTTCAGCAAGGAAGGGTCTTTCAAGTCGGTTAGTGACTCGTATAAGGTGCACAATAATACTGTGACATCGCCATTAACTGATAGTCGACATTTCTGTGTAAATATTCAGCTTGCTTATGCAATGAGATGCATTGGAATGGGAAGGAGAGCTGCCCAGACTTCTTGTGCAGTGATTGAACTGCCTCCACCTCCACTGAGGTTTGACAGAAGCAATAAATTAATATGCCGAGAAAGTTTGGAAGGTAGGAGAAGAGATACTGGCAGAAGTAAAGCTGTGAGACCGGGCGTGAGTCATGATTCGGTAGCTCAGATGGTAGAGCACTTGCCCGCGAAAGGCAAAGGTCCCTAGTTCGAGTCTCGGTCGGGCACACAGTTTTAATCTGCCAGAAAGTTTCATATCAGCGCACACTCCGCTGCAGAGTGAAAATCTCATTCTGGAATAAATTAATACATAATTCTTTATCTAGTGTTAGTGAAAGTTCAATGAAACGAGCAGCAGAAGAAGCAGTAGCCTTGTCTGAGAATACAGACATTGTAGCGTCATTTGATAAATCTTGGCAGAAGAGAGGTCATACTTCTCTGAATGGGGTTATAACTGCTACGTTTATTGAAACTGATAAGATACTAGATTATGAATGTCTAACAAAGCACTGCCAGGATCGTTCAAGTAACTTTATTAACACCCATGTTTGTGTAAAGAACTTTAATGGCCCAAGTGGAAACATGGAAACGAAAGGAGTTCTGAACATTTTTAGAAGATCAGAGGTCAATCGTGGTGTAAGGTATGTTGGCTACCTTGGGGATGGAGACTGTAAAGGGCAGACCATATGGGGACACACTGATAGAAAAGATTGAATGAATTGGGTATATACAAAAAAGAATGGGAGCTCGGCTGAGAAAATTATGTAAAGACTTCAGTGGAAAAAAACTGTCAGACGGAAAACACATTGGTGGCCCAGGTCGTCTTACGAAAAGTGAATTGATTCTTTGACTCAATATTACGGACTAGCAATAAGCAGAAATGTAGGAGATTTGGAGGCCATGAGACGAGCTGTTTGGGCAACATGGTTGCACGGAGTGTCAACAGACGAAACCCCACAGCTTGGTTTGTGTCCCAAAAGCGAAGATACGTGGCGCAAGTTCAAAAATGTTCAAATGTGTGTGAAATCTTATGGGACTTGACTGCTAAGGTCATCAGTCCCTAAGCTTACACACTACTTAACCTAAATTATCCTAAAGACACAACACACACACCCATGCCCGAGGGAGGACTCGAACCTCCGCCGGGACCAGCCGCACAGTCCATGACTGAAGCACTCTAGATCGCTCGGCTAATCCCGCGCGGCGTAGCGCAATTACTGGTTGAGCAATGCTACAGGCATACAATATACCCACAAGCATATTTTACCACTTGCTGTAATGGAGGCAATTAGGCCTATATATAGGGATCTGGCAAGCAAAAATCTACTTAGGAAATGTATGCATGGTCTCTATCAGAATGCAAATGAAAGCTTCAACAGCTGTATATGGAAGAGAATACACAAAACTGTATTTGTTGGGGTGACGTGTTTAAGATTGGTGTAATGGATGCAATAAGAACAATCAATCATGGTGCAATTTCAAGGATCAGTGTTATGAAGAAACATGCAGACGGGAAGGAATATGGCTTCAGCTCTAACTGCTATTGATAAACGGCGGGTAACCGAAGCAGAGACAGCTGCAGAAGCTGCTACCAAGGAGTCAAGGATAAACAAAAGAATTAAGAGAAAGAGTATGGAGGATAAGGAAACAGGAGGACAACTGAGTATGCTGCTGGAATGTTCTAAACAAGCATAGTGGTAAGTTAATAAATCTGTAAATCTTCTTTTGAGACATACTGAAAACTTGAACTTTCATCATTCAGGTACACTTTTCTCCTAAATGACTGAAGTTAAACTCACAACCCCTTAGTACCCCAAAATCTAACACCACGTCCTGACTCTCTGTTCCTGTACCATTTTCCATGTTCTCCAAATTAATTGTTGAATCTCGTTACTGATAGTTTCTGCTCAACTTTCTACCCAAGTAGTTCATGTCAGCTTCAGTCCGGAACCGCGCTGCTACTACGGTCGCAGGTTCGAACCCTGCCTCGGGCATTGCTGTGTGTGATGTCCTTAGTTTTGTTAGGTTTAAGTAGTTCTAAGTCTAGGGCACTGATGACCTCATATGTTTAGTGCTTAGAGCACGCCATCCTCATGCTCTTTGATCAACAGTAAAATGCAGAGTGAAGAGCTTGTGATCGTTTATAGACAGGTCATTACTACGACAGGGAAGTTTCCATAACCTGGATGCAGAACTGAAGTATTTTGAAAATAATTTAGTTGCTAGCGTCCATCCTTGTCGAAACCCTTTGGTAGCTGATATTTCTGCAGTCATTTTTGTAACTTATTTAGTTCTAGAAGTTGAGCGATGTATAAAGCTGGAACATCATGAACATATAAAAGATCCACTCCATTCTCTAACATTGTAATCCTCAAGTTAGGTAAAACATATTGTCTGTCTATGAGCTCCAGGCACGGAATTCATTCTGTTCTTCCTCGTCCACAACCAGTGCTCCGATTCTTTTCTTTATACTGTAATTTCTCCATATAATCGAGGGACTGAATATGTTACACTTACTCCTTTATAGTTCGAGCATTTTTACTTGTCACCCTTTATATATATGCTGGATATGTATGATGTTTTCCGTTTCTCTGGTGATTACTCCCCTCTCAGGAAGAAATTTGAAACATGTGCCATTAATTCCAGAAGTTAAGCTTGTCCACTTCTGAACGATTCGATAAGCAATCCTTTTGGCCCTGAAACTTGTCCATTCTTCATAGACATGTAAAGGTTATTCGAACCCATAAATCATTTTTATCCGTTGTCGGCTTTGCGTCCTATAATTTTTTATTGTTGAGATCGCAGCATTAATGATTACTTATAAGCTGAAACAACAATTTTAATTTTCTGACACTCCAATCCTTTCCACATACGCCAGACATCACAAAAAGACCCTGTGAGTGCGATGGGGTCTGTAGAATAAATGGCTGGGGTTAGGGGTGGACATTTATTCTATAACAGAGCACATTGGTGTTTAGCTGTACACAATTTGTTTAATTTCAGATTTATTGTCAAAAAAGTACACGAATTTACATAGATCATAACATGACACTTACAGGACAGTTGTCCTGTTTAGTAGAAATAACCCTGAACACAACAATATCAAATTTAAATAGAATGTTCTCTACAGGATTAATCTTACTACTAGACTGTGAAATTGGCCAATATTACGACAATTCATCCGATTGCGGTTCTAAGTTTGATACTATTTAGGATGACAATCAAGTCTGTAGAGGATGGTTAATTTTTGTGACAAAATCAGTAAAAGATTACTCAAGGTTGCTTGAGTTCACAGTGGATGCAAGCTGGTGAACCAACAAGTTTACTCCTCTGCTAGCGACATTTACCTTTGCTGCAATGAGATTTCGGCTGCAGTGCTGCTCTCGCCCTCTGAAAATCCTATAAATAGCTAATCAAAATTTTTATTGATTTTATGAGTAGAAACTGTCCTATGTTTCTCGTTAGGCGAGAAAACATGCACTCATCCCTGGTCTCGAAATAGGGCGATATACACGTACATAGATGGAGCAGCGTGTATGCTACAATGGCCTGTCATTTGTTGCAAGAACAATTAACTACTTGGTTGTTTCGTTTCTCCGCTGTTGGAGCTCAACGAGTTTTCAGCTAATTTCTAGCTGAATGCCAGCTGAAGTGAACGCAGTGTTCAGACAAAATTCCTCTTTTGGCGTCGTACATAGCGTGATGCGCCCTGTTCTACACTTCACGCTGGTTCAGAGGAGAGTCCTCAAAGTTTTCGGTCTTTTGTCTTTCGTAGCAAACTGTCCCCCATCTGTGTCCTTTCATGTGTCACATCATGGCTTTTTCAGACCAATGGGAGGATTCCTTTCATCTTGTGGAAACTACCTCTGCAAAGGGCCTACCTTAAAACTGCGTCGAAATTTCGCCCCTTTCTACTCCTTCTGAGTTTATTCCAGCCAATCGGACAATTTGTACCCCAACCTGACGCCTAAAAGTTACACATGTGCTTCCCGAGCGCACCACACGCATTTCACGTGATCAACTGCGTCGCTGGAAATTCCCGAATGCAGTTTTCTAAAGAATTTCTCCGTAGCAAGCAGCGCTGGTCCACTTGCTGCTCTCCTTGATGTATCGCCAGTGCGTTCATTGTCCCTCTTGCTACAGGTCAACAAGCCCTTTTTAAAAGTGTTCCATTGTACTCGGGCTGTGACAGCGCAACTCGTGTCTACCCCAGACTAAAACATTTCCTCCAGCAGCTTTTTCCACCTTTTTCTCATAGACATGCAAGATTCGGGTTCGCTGTGTTAATGCCGTCGAATTGAGTGTCATCCCTTTGCATTACATACTGTACATTTTAATAGGCAAATCTTCCAATTATCGCCGAAGGATAACAGGTGACATACTCATCTACTTGTTATGACATATAAAATCTCTCATGCGAAATTGACATTCATTCAATCTGCCACGTTACAAGTTTTGTGATGGTTGAGCAGATAGATTGAAACTGTTAGCAAATGAAATTGTGGTGTCACCGCCAGACACCACACATGCTAGGTGGTAGCCTTTAAATCGGCCGCGGTCCGTTGGTATACGTCGGACCCGCGTGTCGCCACTATCAGTGATTGCAGACCGAGCGCCGCCATACGGCAGGTCTAGAAAGACTTCCTAGCACTCGTCCCAGTTGTACAGCCGACTTTGCTAGAGATGGTTCACTGACAAATTACGCTCTCATTTGCCGAGACGATAGTTAGCATAGCCTTCAGCTACGTCATTTGCTACGACCTAGCAAGGCGCCATTATCATTTGCTATTTATCTTGTGATGCATGTACCGTCAGACCGATGTTCACCAACTATGGATTAAAGTTAAGTATTCCAACAGCTACGACCTTTTTTTGCTAAAGCCTAACTTCCTTAAATGTTTCAGACCTCACGCCAGCCTGCGTGAGCTTAACGCGTGTCTTTCGGCTACCAATCATAGTGGCTTGGCTGTCTTGCCAAGTCACAACAGAAATGTTGTCTATTCGCAGCTTATGTTGTTACATAACTTTCTCTATATAATCACTGTGTAAGAAATTACGATAAAATCACAAATTTAGCTGTAACTCGCACAAAATTAAAGTAAATGACACAGAAGTCGGATGTGATGTTACTGTAGTACCTGTATTGCATGGGGGCATAATTAAATAAAAAATGAAAATGCAAATATTTTTTTTTAGTAGCTGTGTGTCCGATTACGCAAATCTCGTAAACGGCTGGCCCTGACTAGTATTATTACGCAATCTGACTGCATGAAACAACAACAAAGAATGAAATGAAAATTTCAGTTAATACAATTAATTAATTAAGTCCCCAGCAACTATAAAACCTACGAAACCAACAAAGCACAAGTGTAGCTGTTCTGTATGTGGTAGTATGACTCAACGCACATCTGGCACGGTTCTTCTTCAACAAGACAAGAATTTTTAAATACCAATTATACTGACGTGATAAAAGAAAATTAGAAATACTATAATTGTGCAAGAAAACCAAAATTACACTCTGATGCAAGAACACAAGCCAGATGATTTGTTGACTGAACCTGTAATGACACATTATTCAGGACACTGAAAGAATAAAAGAACGTAGTGTTGTATTACCTTCATATATATTGACGAAAAGCAATCAGATCATTACAAGATCTCCATTGGAATAACATCTGCTATCTCTCCCATCAAATAACTGCACAAACATGGAACAACACTCTCCACTACCACATATCCACTCCGACTTCACGACAAGCAGTGTCCACCACAACTTCTCGGCAAGAACTGCTTGCCGCTACGTCTCAATAATCACTGCCAGTGGAGGCGGCGGAACAATACTCTCTGGCGCGATCTCTGGCGCTGTGGCTCAGTGTAGCCACCTTTCAGTATCAAACTACAAGTGGCCCTGAAAAATGTTTTCTTCACCAACACGTAGCAGTTAAAACCATGCTTGGAGTTAGGACGGCTACTGATGTTATGAAAGAGAACAGGTGTGATAGCTGGTTTTGTGTAAGGCAGATAAAGGGTTAGGAGGACTGCTGTTTTGAAAGTGAACTGGTGTGATAGGCATTTGTGTCTAAGACAGATAAGGTTTACAGTTGAAAGGTGGTTTAGAAAATGGCCTTCTTTCCTTTAAAGGAACTATTTCTGCCATTGCCTCAAGTGATGTAGAAAAACCACTGAAAACCCACACTTGGATGTCTGGGTAGGCAATTAATCTGTCGCCTGCAATTCCCCGAACCCCACGTCCCCTCACCTGAATGCGAATCCAGTACCTCACCACTACTTTAGAAACTGCAATAATGGCCAATTGGGATACTGGCAGTTCGTCGGAGACAGAAGTGAGACGCTGGTTGAACGTTCAAACGTCTGTTATCCATAATCTGTTATTTTAATTCCAGAGCACATTTTCGGCATCCACGAGATTTTGGCAATCACAGCGATGAGCTACGGCTTGCATCGGTGACAGATTTTTATTTTTACGAGCTCATGGGAACAGGACCACGACTGCAGCTCAACTAAGTTTCCGTGCCTCTGGAAAGTGTGATGCCAGTGAGCAGTTACTGTACAAACCTTCTTGAAGGTGGTGCGGACACGAAGCTGCGTACCCGTGACCGTTCGTGACAATGAGAAGTGGCGGATCTTCAGTATGTTCCGTAGACAGCAGGTCAATGAGGCAATTTTCTCTTGCCGGATGAGTCTCGATTTAGCTGACAAACTGTCAGCAGACATGTTCTGCTTTGGTACGAAGCCAGAACCCATTTTACATCCGTAGTTGGAGCTGCGAACGGCTGACTTTCGAGTTTAGTCTCCGTCTGCGCACGTGACGTCACACATTCCCGCCATCCAATGAACGTTCAGTAGTGCCATGAGCGCTCTGGTGTAAACGTCGCAGCCAGTGCGAGCACTTAACGTGTTCGTAACGGGTTGTTTAGTGAACATTTACTCCACTTGTTGTGACCTGTCATGGATGATGATGGTGGTAAGTGACAAATTCTATATAAGCAAATAAAAGACATAATTTGCGGGATACACGTTTTCGTTAAAGCTTGTAACGCCGGAAATGCATATCCTCCTATTTCCATCTATTGCACTGCAAATTTTTTCCTTATTTTGTTACCTGAAGATATGACATTTCTGTGTCTTTATATATCGTAATTGTTTTACTATATATATATATATATATATATATATATATATATATATATATATATATATATATATATATATATTAATGCATTTATGTCGATGTATAATTGGTTGTTTTGTAAATATTATTTGTATTTTTTAGCTGGGTCTTGCCTAGGGAAAACTATGGTATCCAACGATTACATCGATAGGTCGTGTGGAGAACCAAAGTGTTTCGGATCTTTGGTAGTGTGAACTCGGCCGCGTGGAGCGCGGGCAGAGCAGAGAGAGAGTCTGGCTGGGGTAGGGCGGTGGAGCAGGTGTGCTGTGTGACGCTCCCGCGAGCTGCCGCGCTTTCGGGGTTTGGCAGCATGTAATTGCGCTCGACTTGCTATGATAGTTTCTGACACGGCGTCGCGGACGGGAAGCATTAGCTGGCGCACATCTAGAGCCCGTTTCGGCTGGTGACCGTGTCGAGAAGAAGGCGCGCCAACATCCAGCTTCTGCAACAGCGACGGCCGACAATGAGTGACTGTCGCCACCTCCTCGATCGACGGCTTCAAACCTTCAATCAACCAACAAGGAAGACTGGAAGTACGCAAAGTTTTAGAACTGTATGGCAGACCTCAGCTTTTAAAATTGTTGCATCACAAAATTACAGCAACGTAGCATGAACCTTTGTTGCTCATTGTCCCAGTTGCATAACCAAGCAGGGTCACTTCCTTTTCCGGAACGAACCCGAGTGTCGTTGAAATTCAAACGCCAGCATCATTCGATTTCACTGCTTTATTTTCAAAGTTCAGTTAAGGTATTCATAGCTGGCTACATTATTCAGATTACACAAGCACAAATTAAGAGTGCGAGTTTTGTTACCGTATTTTAGCTTACCTGTGACTGCAGCTCAGCTTGGTACGTACTAAATTTTACTATTGTTAATTGTTCAGAATCATTTAATTCAAGTTCAAAGTTAAATCTGTTATTTCTAAATTGCTTAGATTCAAGTAGCTTTTGAAATGATTGTTGAGGTAGCTCAAGACTAACCGTATTTTACTGAATTTCGATGTACTTCAGAAACAAAGCTCACTATTAATTTCAGTCACTAAATGAACTTTCAATTTTCAGGTTTTATTAATTCTTTTGCTAAATTAAGTCAGAGTGTAGCGAAATTTATTACTTCTGACAAACTTTCTTAGATGTAACCCTTTCCTCCCTCTTTACCGAAAGATTAACTTCGGTGACGATTGCTTTTCCCAAATTTCTATTAGGTACACGCGGTTTAATTTTTCACTGTCATTAAGGTCGATAAGTGAGGGGGTGGTTACAAGCTCCTCAGTGAACATACCACAACTGTGTCATGGAACTGGCAGTGCTGCAATCCCGGCCGTGTCTTTACATGCACGGACCGTTTTCGTTCGTGAGTATGACTCTGACATCAGTGAATGCCAATGTGTTGGGTGACGGGTCATGTTTCAGTATGCGCGGTGATATATTTTAATTTGACCTACTATCCCCGGTTCTTACTCACTCAATGAACTGTTGACTCTGCAGTTGTCGAGGAAAGAATTACTTTCTACGTCTACATAGATACTCCGCAAACCACAGCGCGATGCGTGGCGCGATGCGTGGCGGAGGGTGCCCTGCACCGCTACTTGTCATTCCCTTTCCCAATCAACTCGCAAATAGAGTGAGCGACAAACGACTGTCTATATCCCTCAATATGAGCCATAATTACTCATATCTCACCTTCGTGGTTCTTACGCGCACTGTACGTCGACTGCAGTAGAATCAGCTGTGAGCTTCAAATGCCGGTTCTCTAACTTTTCTCAATTGCGTTCCTCGAAAAGAACGTCGCCTTTCCTCCGGGGATTCCCATTTGACTTCCCGAAGCATCTCCGTAACACTTACGTGACTTACGTGTTGTTTCAGCCTACCGGTAACAAAACAATTGCTTCGATGTCTTCCTTCAGTTCGACCTGGCACGGATCCCAGACACTCAAGCAGTACTCAAGAATAGGTCGAATCAGCTTCCTGTTTGCGCTTTCCTTTAGGGGTGAACCACTCCTTTCTAACATTCTCCCAGTAAACCAAGTCGACCATTCACCTTCCTTACCACAGCTGCACACAATCGTCCCATCTCATATCGCTTTCCAACGTTACCCCAGGTATTTGAACGACTGAACTGTGTCAAGCAGGACAATACAAATACCGTATCCGAACATTACAGGTTTGATCTTCCTACTCATCCGCATTAACTTACATTTTTACACATTTAGAGCTATATGCCATTCATCACACCTACTAGAAATTATGTCGTCTTGTATCTTCCTACAGTCACTCAACTTCGATACTTTACCGTACACCACGGCATCATCAGCAAACAACCCGAGATTGCTGCCTGCCCTGCCTGCCAAATAATTTATGTGTGTAGAGAATAAGAACTGTCCTATCACACTTCCCTGGGAACCTCCTGACGATACACTTGTCTCTGATGAACACTCACCGTTGAGGACAACATACTGGTTTCTACACTACTGGCCATTAAAATTGCTACACCAAGAATACAAAAAAATGGCTCTGAGCACCATGGGACTTAACTTCTGAGGTCATCAGTACCCTAGAACTTAGAACTAATTAAACCTAACTAACCTAAGAACATCACACACATCCATGCCCGAGGCAGGATTCGAACCTGCGACCGTAGCGGTTCCAGACTGTAGCACCTAGAAACGCACGGCCACTTCGGCCGGCACCAAGAATACAGATGATAAACGGTTATTCATTGGACAAATATATTATACTAGAACTGACACGTGATTACATTTTCACGCAATTTGGGTGCATAGATCCTGAAAAATCAGTACCCAGAACAACCACCTCTGGCCGTAATAACGGCCTTGATACGCTTGGGCATTGACTCAAACAGAGCTTGGATGGAGTATACAGATACAGCTGCCCATGCAGCTTCAACACGATACCACAGTTCATCAAGAGTAGTGACTGGCGTATTGTGATGAGCCAGTTGCTCGGCCACCATTGACCAGACGTTTTCAATTGGTGAGAGATCTGGAGAATGTGCTGGCCAGGGCAGCAGTCGAAGATTTTCTGTATCCAGAAAGGCCCGTGCAGGACCTACAACATGCGGTCATGCATTATCCTGCTGAAATGTAGGGTTTAGCAGAGATCGAATGAAGGGTAGAGCCACGGGTCGTAACACATCTGAAATGTAACGTCCACTGTTCGAAGTGCCGTCAATGCGAACAAGAGGTGACCGAGACGTGTAACCAATGGCACACCATACCATCACAGATGGGTGATACGCCAGTATGGCGATGACGAATACACGCTTCCAATGTGCGTTCATCGCGATGTCGCCAAACACGGATGCGACCATCTTGATGCTGTAAACAGAACCTGGATTCATCCGAAAAAATGAAGTTTTGCTATTCGTGCACCCAGGTTCGTCGTTGAGTGCACCATCGCAGGCGCTCCTGTCTGTGATGCAGCGTCAGGGGTAACCGCAGCCATGGTCTCCGAGCTGATAGTCCATGCTGCTACAAACGTCGTCGAACTGTTCGTGCAGATGGATGTTGTCTTGCAAACGTCCCCATCCGTTGACTCACGGATCGAGACGTGGCTGCACGATCCGTTACAGCCATGTCGATAAGATGCCTGTCATCTCGACTACTAGTGATACGACGCCGTTGGGATCCAGCACGGTGTTTCGTATTACCCCACTGAACCCAGAGATTCCATATTCTGCTAACAGTCATTGGATCTCGATCAACGCGAGCAGCAATGTCGCGATACGATAAACCCCAATCCCGATTGGCTACAATCCGACTTATATCAAAGTCGGAAATATGATGGTACGCATTTCTCCTCCTTACACAAGGCATCACAACAACTGAAAGGTGGCTACACTGAGCCACAGCGCCAGAGATCGCGCTAGAGAGTTTTGTTCCGCCGCCTCCACTGGCAGTGATTATTGAGAAGTAGCGGTGGGCAGTGCTTGATGAGATGTCGTATTGAAGAGTGCTTGTCGAGAGGTCGTGGTGGAGAGTGCTTGTCGAGATGTTGTAGTAGGAAGTGCTTGTTCCATGTTTTATGCAGTTGTTTGATGGGCTAGACAGCAGATGTTGTTGTAATGGAGATATTGTAATGATTAGAGTGCTTTTCATCAATATATATGAAGGTAACAAACTCGCTTTTTTTTCATTATTTCAATGTCTTGAATAATGCGTCATTACAGGTTCAGTCAACAAAGTATCTGGCTCGTGTTCTTGTATTAGAGTGTAATTCTGGTTTTCTTGCGTACTTATAGTATTTCTATTTTTTTTAATTACTTCAGTATAAATGGTATTTAAAATTTCTTGTCTTGTTGAAGAAGAACCGTGCCAGATGTGTACGTTGAATCACACTCCCACACACAGAACAATTACACTTGTGTTTTGGTTTCGTAGGTTTTATAGTTGCTGGGGACTTAATTAATTAATTGTGTTAACGAAAATTTTCATTTCATTCTTTGTTGTTGTTATATGCAGTCAGATTGCGTACAAAAACTAGTCAGGGCCAACCGTTTACGAGACAGCCTAACCGGACAGAAAATAAAATTATTTGCATAATTATTTAAAATATTAATTAAGCCCCCATGCACAACGTTTCACCAGGCAACGCATGTCAACCGCTACGTTTTGTATGAGAAATCGGTTGGAAACTTTCCTCATGTCAGCACATTGTAGGTGTCGCCACCGGCGCCAACCTTGTGCGAATGCTCTGAAAAGCTAATCATTTGCGTATCACAGCATCTTCTTCCTGTCGGTTAAATTTCGCGTCTGTAGCACGTCATCTTCGTGGTGTAGGAATTTTAATGGCCAGTAGTGTATGATTTAAGAAGTCTTCCAGCCACTCACGTATCTGTGAACTTATTCCATATGCTCGTAGCTTTGCTAACAGGCTGCAGTGGGGCACCGCGTCAAATGCTTTCCGGAAATCTAGAAATACGGAATCTGCCTGTTGCCATTCATCCATAATTCGCAGTATATCATGTGAGCAAAACTGAGTTTCACACGAGTGATGCTTTCTAAAACCGTGAAGATTCGCGGACATAAGCCTCTCAATCTTAGGAAAGTTTATTATGTTCGAACTGAGATTATGTAGAAAGGATTCTGCAACAAACAGAAGTTAATGATAGTAGTATGTAATTTTACGGGTCCGATCGTTTACCATTCCTTTATACTTGAGTCACTTGCGCTATTTTCTAGTCGCTTGGGGCTTAGTGCTGGGTGAGAGCTTCACGATAAATACAAGCTAGGTGAGGGGACAACGCCGTAGAGTACGCTTTGTAAAATCGAACTGGAATTCCACACTGACCTGGTGATTTATTTGCTTTCAAATCTTTCAGTGGTTTCTCTACGCTAGGTATCTACATCTACATCTACATGACTACTCTGCAATTCACATTTAAGTTCTTGGCAGAGGGTTCGTCGAACCACAATCATACTATCTCTCTACCATTCGACTCCCGAACAGCGCGCGGGAAAAACGAACACCTAAACCTTTCTGTTCGAGCTCTGATTTCTCTTATTTTATTTTGATGATCATTTGTACCCATGTAGGTTGGGCTCAAGAAAATATTTTCGCGTTCGGAAGAGAAAGTTGGTGACTGAAATTTCGTAAATAGATCTCGCCGCGACGAAAAACGTATTTGCTGTAATGACTTCCATCCCATTTCGCGTATCATATCTGCCACACTCTCTCCCCTACTATGTGATAATACAAAACGAGCTGATCTGTTTTGCACCCTTTCGATGTCCTCCGTCAATCCCACCTGGTAAGGATCCCACACCGCGCAGCAATATTCTATCGGAGGACGAACGAGTGTAGCGTAAGCTGTCTGTTTAGTGGACTTGTTGCATCTTCTAAGTGTCCTGCCAATGTAACGCAACCTTTGGGTCGCCTTCCCCACAATATTATCTATGTGGTCTTTCCAACTGAAGTTGTTCGTAATTTTAACACCCAGGTACTTAGTTGAATTGACAGCCTTGAGAATTGTACTATTTATCGAGTAATCGAATTCCAACGGATTTCTTTTGGAACTCATGTGGATCACCTCACACTTTTCGTTATTTAGCGTCAACTGCCACCTGCCACACCATACAGCAATCCTTTCTAAATCGCTTTGCAAATGATACTGGTCTTCGGATGACCTTACTAGACGGTAAATTACAGCATCATCTGCGAACAACCTAAGAGAACTGCCCAGATTGTCACCCAGGTCATTTACATAGATCAGGAATAGCAGAGGTCCCAGGACGCTTCCCTGGGGAACACCTGCTTATTACTATGTAATCCAGACCCCGGAGACCTGTGTGAACGATTTCTTGAACGTGAAATTTAAAACTTCGGCTTTCCTTTTGCTATCTTCAACTTTCAGACCAGATTGATCAATAAGGAGCTGGATGGAAGAATTAGGCTTGCTTAGCGATTTTGCATAGGAACAGAATTTTCTCGGGTTCTCTGCCAGATTTTTTGCCAAGTTAGGACGGTGTTAGTACAAGGGTACTCCCAAAAGTAAGGTCTCCTATTTTTTTTATAAGTACATAGACCCGTTTATTTCTACAATGCTTACATCAGTTTACAGCTTGAATATTTATCTATTTTCTGACATAATCACCATTTCTGTCGATGCATTTTTGTAGACGCTGTGGCAGTTTTTGTATGCCCATGTCATACCAGCTCGCCGCCATGCCGTTCAGAAAGTTATGAACCTCTTCTTTCACCTCGTCGTCGGAGCTGAATCTCTGGGACCACAATTAACGCTGTCAGGTACTGTGAGACTCTGAAAAAAATCAAACGGGCAATTCAGAATCGGAGAAGAGGAATGTTGAGCAAGGGCGTACACATTCTCCATGACAACGCTCGCCCACACATCGCTGGGCAAACCGTTGCTCTCCTGCAACTGTTTCACTGGAACATAACCACCCACCCACCCTATAGTTCTGACTTGGCGCCTAGTGACTATCACCTGTTCCCTAGGTTAAAAGAACATTTGGCCGGGATGCGATTCAGCGACATATAAACTCAGACTTAATGCGCTGCCTATTGACGACGTTATACCATGCCAAATTAACACATTATCTTTGTATATTTGTATGATACCATAAATAATACAGTTTCGTATGTAGTTATCTTCATATGTTCTATTTATGCTGCAATACATTGTCATGAATGTGCATATATGAGTTAACCCAGTGTCCAGAGAGTAGTTTCAGTCAGCCTGTCCATCTCTCTCGATTTGGAATTCACGTAGGTATATTACGGCACCCTGGACGGTTGCGTTCGTCTTCACATCATACTTCTTTAGTGTCAATTGTCAGATAACTTGGTCAATTTACAATAAATTTTTCCAACATTGTTCGTTCCTCTACTAATATTCGTTAACTGCTTTGACGAGGTGCTTACCTTCGTAGGATCATTGACGTTTGTTTCCAATAACAGAATACAAGAACAACAAATATTACTGTTACGTTCATTTCCACTGCACTGGGCATCTCGACTACCTGCTGGTCAACATAGTTTGGGAAGTAATCTTGCGCAGCGAATGTCTCCTTGGGGTACTATGAACTTCAGACTACGCCTGACTTCAGCCCTCATATGTGAATGACATAAGGACCATGCACTATGTACAAACAGTTCTTCGCCTGGAGCACCGCGCGTGAGACACGTAGGTTCGTCAATTCCTAATGATTCTCCCTATCGCTTACTGTTTGTTTAAGAGAGAGCCAGTGAACATTCTGTAGTCTCGAGCGTAATGGAAAACAACACTAAAATAACCTGATTTCAATCCTAGGGAGTAGAAAGGCAAGGAAAAACATTATTGGGCTGATGCAGAAATAGCGTTACTGTCAATGAATTTTGTTGCTGTTGTTATTATGTTGGTATTTTTAAGCACTGATTTAGGTCAGTTATCAAATTGACATTAGCTATAATTTGTTTTATTCACATTTCAAAGTGTTTGGTAAGTGCCTGTCTTGATCAAATGGAAAAACAACATTAAATGTGCTCGTGTTGAAAGCTGTAGAGGATGAACATGCAATGGTCGTGTTTACAGGTGAGGCTCATCTCCGGGACAACTACTTCAACAAACAAAAGTATCGTTTTTTGAGAGCCTAAAAACCCGCGAGAATTACAATGTCGGCCATTACTTAGATAACTGTGTGACGTGGACTTTACAAAATAGAAATAACTGGGCTCTGTTTTTTGAAAATGAGAAACGTTACATGTATTCGTAATTGTAAATATGGACAACCATCAGCTGTGTAATGGAATGACGGTCCATCACAAATTTTCAGAGTCGTCATTCCATTATACAGCTGATGGTTGTCCGTATTAGTAACTGCGAATACGTTCCTTGTATTTCATAACGGCTGTAGTCGCCACACTGCATGTTCCTTCGGAGATGCGCGCATGTCCGAAGGGAGTGTGCATCGTATTTCTGAATAACACAGGCACTGCAATATCGAAAATGAGAGAAATATGGCAGTGACGGTGAATTGCGAGCCTTGCGTTGCTATGCATCAAGACTTCTTCATATCTCGTCTTGAGAGTAATGACACTGACACTGAGAGCATCTGGCTTTAACAAGACGGTGCCACTTTTGTACAGCAAGGATTTTCCTTGATTAGGCGCGATCGATTTTGCTCGATCGCCTCGTTGAAGTCTCCTGGCCTCCGAACTCCCCAGACCCCACCCTCTGTGGCTTTTTCCTTTGGGGCTACCTCAGGTCAAAAGAGTATGTCGATAATCCACGAGCCCTGCCAGATTTGAAGAATGCCATCAGAAACAAAGATTTTCGACGATATCGGACGATATGCTACTGGAGTGGCGACGAAGTTGAGGAAATACCTTGACGAATGCGTTGGCTACCATTTGACTGACATTTTTTTCTACACTTGATTTGTTTTCCTTATATTAATACAATTTACGAAGTTTCTGTGTACATTGTGCTTATTTCCAGCCGTGTGCAGTCAGTCACCCTATAACTAGTTGGGTAGGTCGGATGAAGTCAAAGACTTACCACCTCCAGTGGGATCCCGCCCATTAGACCACTGTGGTGTTCAAAACAATCTTCGGATTGATGACAGTTTCACTTTAAATTACAATCAAATTGAAAATCTTCCAAGGTTTTGAAATTTCAGTTTCCTGTTCGCCAGCCTGTGCAAGACTGAACAGTTGGTATCTGTTTCTATAGAGGGCCAGAGCGCCAGAGACGAGGGCAGAAATTTCAGTGTAGACTGCTCAAGAGAATTAGGGCATCATGACTTTGGGCATCTGCCATACTCCATTGAGCAATGGTTGGTTGGTTGGCTGATACGGGGGAAGGGGACCAAACAGCGAGGTCATCAGCCCCATCGGATTAGGGAAGGATGGGGAAGGAAGTCTGCTGTGTCCTTTGAAAGGAACCATCCCCACTGAGGAATAAGTGAGGAGACGATATGTTACCAAATTATATCTTTATCTTTCAAAAATTAAGAACACAGCAAAACATCATTACATTCTCGATCATTTGCATAAAAACGGGAACGATCATTTATCCCGCCATTGGGATGATTTTCATTGGTCTTTCTGAATCTCAATAACGTGTATGGTTGTAACCTCCCCCTCACTTATCGACCTTAATGACTGTGAAAAATTAAACCGCGTGTACCTAATGGAAATTTGGGAAAAGCAATCGTCACCGAAGTTAATGGCTCAAATGGCTCTGAGCTCTATGGGACTTAACAGCTGTGGTCATCAGTCCCCTAGAACTTAGAACTGCTTAAACCTAACTAACCTAAGGACATCATACACATCCATGCCCGAGGCAGGATTCGAACCTGCGACCATAGCAGTCCCGAGGTTCCGGACTGAGTGCCTAGAACCGCTAGACCACCGCGGCCGGCACCGAAGTTAATCTGTCGGTAAAGAGGGAGGAAAGGGTTACATCTAAATGAAAGGAAAAATGCAAATGAAACTGGTGGAAATTACTTTTGAAAAGGGGTAAAGTTAATAAAGAAAGTAAATTTGCGGTCGTTACGTTAACAATTAACTAGCGATAATTAGATATTTGAGATTTGGGGAAAATTACGGTCGCCAGTCCTATGGACAATTACTATAGTAACTGAAAAAGAAAGGTTATTGCACATATAATTAGCACTAGAAGTGTGGCAACTGAAGGTTGACACGTGCAGTGTGAAAACTGAAAGTTTGTCAGGAGTAATAAATTTCGCTACACTCTGACTTAATTTAGCAAAAGAATTAATAAAACCGGAAAATCGAAAGTTAATTTAGTGACTGAAGTTAATAGTGAGCTTTCTTTCTGAAGCACATCGAAATTCAGTAAAATACGGTTAGTCTTCGACTACCTCAATAATCATTTCAAAAGCTACTTGAATCTACGCAATTTAGAAATAAGGGATTTAACTTTGAACTTGAATTAAATGATTCTGAACAATTAACAATAGTAAAATTTAGTATGTACCAAGCTGAGCTGCAGTCACAGGTAAACTAAAATACGGTAACAAAACTCGCACTCTTAATTTGTGCTTGTGTAATCTAAATATTGTAGCCAGCTATGAATACCTTAACTGAACTTTGAAATTAAAGCAGTGAAATCGAATGATGCTGGCGTTTGAATTTCAACGACACTCGGGTTCATTCCGGAAAAGGAAGGGACCCTGCTTGGTAATGCAATTGGGACAATGAGCAACAAAGGTTCATGCTAAGTTGCTGTAATTTTGTGATGCAACAATTTTAAAAGTTTGAAAAGCTGAGGTCTGCCATACAGTTCTAAAACTTTACGTGGTTCCAATCTTCCTTGTTGGTTGATTGACGGTTTGAAGCCATCGATCGAGGAGGTGGCGACAGTCACTCATTGTCGGCCGTCGCTGTTGGAGAAGCTGGATGTTGGCGCGCCTTCTTCTCGACACGGTCACCAGACGAAACGGGCTCTAGATGTGCGCCAGCTAATGCTTCCCGTCCCGACACCGTGTCAGAAGCTATCATCGCAAGTCGAGCGTAATTACATGCTACCAAACCCCGAAAGCGCGGCAACTCGCGGGAGCTTCACACAACACACCTGCTCCACTGCACCACCCCAGCCAGACTCCCCCTCTGCCCGCGCTCCTCGCGGCAGAGTTAACACTACCAAAGATCCTAAACACTTTGGTTGTCCACACGACCTATCGATGTATGCGTTCGACAGCATAGTTTTCCGTAGGCAAGACCCAGCATAAAAATACAAATCATATTTACAAAACAAACCAATTATACATCGACATAAATGCATAAATAAGTATATATATACAAATAGTAAAACAATTATAGTATATAAAGACGCAGATACGTTATATTTTCAGGTAACAAAATAAGGAAAAAAATTTGCAGTGCAATAGATGGAAATAGGAGGATATGCATTTCCGGCGTTACATGGTCTCCGTGAGCGTTTATCACTGCCTGACACCTACGTATAAATCTACGGTGGTTACCCTGTGGTACCCGTTCTCATTCTTCAATCAGAGCCTTTGAGAGGTTTTGGAGAGTCTGTGGTGTAGCACGACGATTATGGACACGCGTGTCAAGCATGTCTCACATAAGGTTTAGGTCGGGAACCACCACCGGGCAGTCTTTATTTCAATATCCAGACTTCAGAAGGACGCCTGCCACATAAAAAGGAATTTAGGGCCACCACCGCATGCACCAGCCACCACTTGGTCCAGTAAATCGGTTCGATGTACCGCCTGCCGGTAAGGCGACTATCGACAAAGACAAGATCTGTACGGCTGTCAGCACTGAAGCCTCCCGGTAACATTGCAGAACCTCAGAGATCTGTAGATTTCCTGAACAACTTTTGACAGGTACCGGTCACCGCGGATCTCCGCACACCCGCACTCGGCCATGATCTCGCATCAGAAGATACATGCACTTGTCTGTGAAAAACACAATGTCGATGCTGTCAGTTGACATGGAAACGGTAAAATTGAAGACGAGTTGTGAGATGTTGACGTGTCAATCGGGATAACCGAACAGGACGTCCGGTTCGTAGAATCCTTTCTCGAACATTTTCAGTACCGTCTTATCGGACACAGCGTATCCATTGGCCCTTCTGAGATCTCCTTGCAGTGCTCTGGCGATTCCGTACGACGCCGCAAAGTAGAGATGGACAGATATCGGTCCTCAGTTGGGGTTGTAATGCATTGGCGACCTTGTCCAACTTGCCTTACGCCCTGACCTGTCTCCCTATAGCATGTCCATAACCTATGGAGGGGCTTGGATCTGCCGCAACATGACCGAAAGTCCATCGTTTTTGGATCACGCAGACCAATTGAATGTGCTTGGTTGAATTCAACGTCTACAAATAACAGCTGCCATCGACGTATCTCATTAGAAAACAACGGGACACTGGAAGTCACTTCGTTCTGAGGGGTCACTTGACACGGTTATGCACAACACAGCTGATGGCGAATGGATGTAATTATTGCCTACACTGAATGCGAAAATTTCAAGCCATGCAGTAAGACTACAGATACTGCGTTCATCTACATAGACTTACAGGATGACAGTTATTGAACTATAAGAAATAACTTCTGAACGGTTTACGTTAGGGCGTTCAAACTGATCGGTTGGCCTCGGGGCATGATGGGAATTAGTATGCGCATGCACATGGTTTGGATTGGCACGTCAACAAACAAAATTGGCTCATTTGGGGGCTGAGAATCCCCATTAGCGATCGAGAAGTTTCTTCATCCTCAACGGGTGACTGTATGGTGTGCAGTGTGCGGAATAATCTGTGCGCTATTTCTTGATGGCACGGTGATTACCAAACGGTACTTAAAGGTTTTGGAAGATGATTTCATCACTATTATCCAAAGTGATGCTGATAGTGACAAATGTCGTTAATGCAAGACAGAACTCTATTCCATCGAAGCAGGAGATTCTTTAATGTCCTGGAGGAGCACTTTGGGAACCGCTTTTTGGTTCTGGGGTACCCAGAGGCGACTGGCATGGTCCTCCATTGCCCGTCATATTCTCCGCATCTGAACGCATGCGAATCATTCTTCTGGGGCTGTATTTTCACCTGTCCTCTCGGGGTAGCGTCTTCGATGCACAATCAAAACGTCTTCGGTCCCGGGTTCGAATCCCGCCGCTACTTAAATTTTGATTAATAATCAGCATTGGCGGTCAAAGACTTCCAGCATAAGAAGTCACTCTCATTATGCCTACGGCCTTGTCAAAGAGGGCGGAGGAGCGGACAGAGGTTCAGGGAACTCTCTTGTCCTAGGGGTGGGAAACTGCCCCTAAAGGCGGAAGAATCAGCAATGATCAACGGCATGACGATGCAGAAGGAAATGGAAACCACTGCATTAAAGACGCGTAACGTGTTTCCACAGGACATGTGGCCTGTAATTGAAGAAGTGTCATGATGATCTTTCCATTGGTAAAAGATTCCGGAAAAGTCCCCCATTCGGATCTCCAGGAGGGAACTGCCAAGCGGAAGGTTACCATGAGAAAAAGATTGAATAATCAACGAAAGGATAACGTTGTACCAGTCGGGGCGTGGAATGTCAGAAACTTGAACGTGGTAGGGAAACTAGAAAATCTGAAAAGGGAAATGCAAAGGCTCAGACTAGATATAGTAGGGGTCAGTGAAGTGAAGAGGAAAGAAGGCAAGGATTTCTGGTCAGATGAGTATAGGGTAAGATCAACAGCAGTAGAAAATGGTGTAACAGGAGTAGGATTCGTTATGAATAGGTAGGTAAGGCAGAGAGTGTGTTGCTGTGAACAGTTCAGTGACAAGGGTTGTTCTTATCAGAATTGACAGCAAACCAACACCGACCACGATAGTTTAGGTATACATGCCGACATTGCAAGCTGGAAATGAAGAGATAGACAGTGTGTATGAGGATACTGAAAGGGTAATACAGTATGTAAAGGAAGATGAAAATCTAATAGTCATGGGGGACTGGAAGGAGCAGAAGGAAAGGTAACAGGAGAATATGGGCTTGGGACAAGGAATGAGAGAGAAGGAAGACTAATTGATTTCCGTAACAGATTTCAGCTCGTAATAGCGAATACTCTGTTCAAGAATCACAAGAAGAGGAGGTAGACTTGGAAAAGGCCGGGTGTTATGGGAAGATTTCAGTTAGATTGCATCATGGTCAGACAGAGATTCCGAAATCAGATACTGGATTGTGAGGCGTACCCAGGAGCAGATATAGACTCAGATCACAGTGTAGTAGTAATGAAGAGTAGGCTGAAGTTTAAGACATTATTCAGGAAGAAACATTACGCACAGAAGTGGGATACCGAAGTATTAAGGAATGAAGAGATACGTTTGAAGTTCTCTAAGACTATAAATACAGCAATAAGGAATAGCTCAGTAGGCAGTAGAGTTGAAGAGGAATGGACGTCTCTAAAAATGGCGATAACAGAAGTTGGGAAGGAAAACATAGGTACAAAGAAGGTACTGCGAAGAAACCAGGGGTAATAGAAGAAATACTTCAGTTGATCGATGAAAGAAGGAAGCACAAAAATGTTCCGGGAAACTCAGGAATACAGATATACAAGTCGCTGAGGAATGAAATAAATAGGAAGTGCAAGGAAGCTACGACGAAATGGCTGTAGGAAAAATGTAAAGACATCGAAAAAGAAATGATTATCGGAAGGACAGACTCAGCATACAGGAAAGTCATAATATTAAGAGGGCAACGGGAATTCCACTTTTAAATGCAGAGGAGAGAGCGGATAGGTGGAAAGAATACTTTAAAGTCTCTATGAGGGGGAAGATTTGTCAGATGTGATAGAAGAAGAAACAGGAGTCGATGTAGAAGAGATAGGGGATCCAGTATTAGAATCAGAATTGAAAAGAACGTTGGAGGGCTTAAGATCAAATAAGGCAGAAGGGATCGATAACATTCCATCTGAATTTCTAAAATCATTGGGGGAAGTGGCAACAAAACGACTATTCACGCTGGTGTGTAGAATGTATCAATCTGGGGAGACGGGTCATATACTGTATGTACAATACAGTATGTACAATAATTATAGTGGACGACTAAGAAATAAGTGCTCGTATTAAAAAGGGTGTAAGAGAAGGATGTAGCCTTTCGACCCTACTGTTCAATATATATATCGAGAAAACAATGATGGAAATTAAAGGAAGGTTCAGGAGTGGAATTAAAATTCGAGAAGAAAGGATATGAATGACACTATTCGCTGATGACATTGGTATCCTGAGTGAAAGTGACGAAGAATTACATGATATGCTAAACGCAATGAATAGACTAATGAGTACAGAGTATGGATTGAGAGTAAATAGAAGAAAGGCGAAGTTAATGAGAAGTAGTAGAAATGAGAACATCAGGAAATGAGAACATCTGGATTGATGGCCACGAAGTAGATGAAGTTATGGGATTCTGCTACCTAGGCGGCCGGCTGCGGTGCCCGAGAGGTTCTAGGCACTTCAGTGCGGAACCGCGTGACTGCTACTGTCGTAGGTTCGAATCCTGCCTCGGGCATGGATGTGTGTGATGTCCTTAGGTTAGATAGGTTTAAGTAGTTCTAAGTTCTATAGGACTGATGACCTCAGATGTTAAGTTCATAGTACTCACAGCCATGTTTTTGCTACCTAGGCAGTAAAATAACGAATGACGGGCGTACTAAGGAGGACATCAAAAGCAGACTAGCAGACCGGCAATGGAAAAAAGGGCTCTCAAAAGCAGACTAGCAGACTAGCAACGGAAAAAAGGGCTCTCCTGGCCTAGAGAAGTCTACTTATATGAAATACCGGCCTTAATTTGAGAAAGAAATTTCTGAGAATGTACGTCTGGTGTACAGCATTGTATGGTAGTGAAACATGAACTGTGGGAAAACGGGAACGGAAGAGAATCGAAGTATTTCAGATGTGGTGCTACGGACGAATGTTGAAAATTAGGTGGACTGATAAGGTAAGGAATGAGGAGGTTCTGCGCAGAAACTGAGAGGAAAGGAACATGTGGAAAACACTGACAGGATGACAGGACATCTTTTAAGACATGAGGGAATGACTTCCATGGTGCTAGAGGGAGCTGTAGAGGACATAAACTAGAGGGGAAGACAAAGGACGAAGATAGGAATACATCCAACAAATAACTGAGGACGTAGGTTGCAAAGTGCTACTTTGAGACGAAGAGGTTAGCACAGGAGAGGAATTCGTGTCGGGCCGCATCAAACCAGTTAGAAGAATGATGAAAAAAAGAATTAAAAACAAGGTGTACAGCAAAAACCTCGAAACCATTGGTGAGCTGGAAACAGCCATTCATTAGGGCATCGACGACGTCATTGTTCCGAAACTTCAGCGGGTCATGCAGAACATAGCCAATGATGGCAGGCAAATAGAACATGTCATAACCTAAATCTGAATATGTTTAGTGACGTTTACATGTTGACTAAAGTGTGTGCAGGCCTTAGTTTGTAACTAATTTACGTTTTGTTCTTATAGTTCAGTAACTGTCACCCTGTAGCTTATATCGTACGTCGATGCACGTGTTCCTGTAATTTTTCTGGGCACTGTGTGAAGAGAACGTCTGAGTAGCTAAATGCTCACACAGAGTAGTGCAGAGAGATGCATCAAAGCAGAGTCTGGAGTGAAGACCACAACAACGACGGGTTTTGTTGCGATGCGCCAGTGTGAGTTTGCTCCACTTACCCCACCTCGCTTCGGGAAGGGAACAAGGATGCGGGGCACACACGTAGGGAGAGCCACACGTGTGATAGCCATCGCTCTACCGGCAGGAATGCCACCTCCAATTTAGAGCGCCGGCAACATTGTCGTCCGGGCCGCTACATTAATTCCGGCGACTCATTTGGGCTCGCGCAGCGCGCAGCGTGCGTGGGTGGTCCCGCACCCCCGGCAGCGGCAGCGACACGCGGACTGATTTAGTGCCGCCGGCGGCGAGCGCGTTTGCGGGGGTGCGCGGCTGCTGCCGGCTGCGCCTGGCGGCCGACGGCGCCGGATGGCGGCGCGGAGGTCACCACGGTGTCGCGAGCACACCTCACGAGCGGCGGCGGCAGCGCGGGGCTGCGGGGCTGCCGTGACGGATGCGAGGTGGCGGGCTGGCGCTCGCTGCTCTGGGGGATGAGCGGCGAGTGGCGGGGCGGCGCGCGAGATGAATGATTACTCGCGGGGAGGCGGAGTCTGGGACAGGTCGGTCCCAGGCTTCGACCATAAATATAATAGACTGTTGGCTCCAACATCTCTGGGCTAAAGTCACGTGAATGTTGGCAAAACATGGTTGTTTCGTGTTGCGCTTATGGCTGTACTCAGCGTTTTTTCGGGGGAAATGGCATTACATTTCGCGTGTAAGTGTTTCTATGATAGCGCAAATGCGCTTATTCAAATCTGCTGAAGTGACTTCTATATGTTTTTTACACTTGAAATAGAGTATCACGTAAATTAAAGTGTTGAAAGTGATGCCTGTAACGTCAAACTCATATTACATTTTGGAAAGTATCTGTGATAATTCGGTTACAGAAGTAAGTACAACTGTTTCTCGTTCCTACTCGTAGGTTCCCTAAGGAAGAAAACCGAAGGCAGCTTTGGGTACAGGCTCTGAAAAGGAAAAACTTTAAGCCATCTGCACATACGCGCCTTTTTGTATATACAAGTGAGATTATAATAAGGTAAGAGCACCTGTAGTCGGCACATGAAGAGAATTTTTTTCTACCTTCTAATACTATTAAATAAATTTAGGCTCCAAAATTATTTTCTAAAACTTCAAAGTCTCACCTTTCATCTAAAATATCATTTTTTTAAAACTGATAGTTTAAACTTTTGTAAAAATAGTAGGAACTGAACCTTTGAAATGCACCTAAAATTGATACTCTAAAATGGACCTGCTCCTAAAGTCGACAATTTTGGCACCTATAGTTGACGTAATTCCCATATCCCATTTTCTTTTATAAGTGACTAGACCTCAAAACGCGGCGAATCCAATGTTTAAAGTTTTGACACGAACCCACTCTTACTGTTTAAAAGAATTTTAACGACATTTTACTTTAATTGATAGTTTATAGTAATTTCGTCCCGCTGCCCACCAGAGGGGCGTTCGATGTATTTGTTAGATTTTATAAATGGTACTGTGAATAAATCCAGGTCAAATCTAGTTCTGACATAATTTTTCGCAAATAAAAAAGTAATTTTTGTTGGAAGCGTTTGGCAGTCAATTGAGAAATTTGGGTAAAATACGATACAAACATATGATGGCAGAACGCTGATTTGAAATCCCGGCACGTTTTGCCAACAGTCACGTGGTTTAAGTTGGAGCCACACCAGCCCTATAGCTTCTGCACAGCGAGGCCAGTCTACTAGTATCTATGGTCGAAGGTCCCAGGTCTTCGGGAGCGGAGCTGATGAATGTCTCAGCGTCTGAGATGAGGGAATGTCGCTGTAGCGACTGTATGACATCCTCGGCACAAGCAGACTTTTGTACGGGGTGACTAGACAGTGACTCTGACCCGAGAAGGCTATGTACACTGTAGTTTCTGAGATGCTGAGCTATCTACAGGAGCATCGGGACACCTACTGCTTAACGTTAATATGGGGTATGTCCACCCTTCGCCTTTATGACAACTTCATCTCTGCTGGGGTCACTTACAAATAAGATGCCTGAATGTCTGTGGTGGAATTCTTCCTCAAGAGCCAAAACTAGAGAAGGTAGTGATGTTGCATACTTGGAACAGAGCGATGTCCACGATCTAATTCATCCCAAAAGTGCTCCATTGGGTTCAGGTCGTGACTATGAGCAGACCAGTACGTTACCAGATTTCAACAGCGCACACTCCGCTGTAGGGTGAAAATCTCATTCTGGAAACATCCCCCAGTCCGCAGCTCGTGGCCGTGCGGTAGCGTTCTCGCTTCCCGCGCCCGGGTTCCCGGGTTCGATTCCCGGCGGGGTCAGGGATTTTCTCTGCCTCGTGATGACAAGGTGTTGTGTGATGTCCTTAGCTTAGTTAGGTTTAAGTAGTTCTAAGTTCTAGGGGACTGAAGACCATAGCAGTTAGTCCCATAGTGCTCAGAGCCATTTGAACCATTTGAACATCCCCCAGGCTGTGACTAAGCCATGTCTCCGCAATATCCTTTCTTCCAGGAGTGCTAGTTCTGCAAGTTTCGCAGGAGAGCTTCTGTGAAGTTTGGAAGGTAGGAGACGAGGTACTGGCGGACTTAAAGCTGTGAGGACGGGGCGTGAGTCGTGCTTGGGTAGCTCAGTTGGTAGAGCACTTGCCCGCGATAGGCAAAGTTCCCGACTTCGAGTCTCGGTCCGGCACACAGTTTTAATCTGCCAGGAAGTTTCAAGGAACATCCAGCATCACGTAGCCATATTATGAGATCTCGTGCAAATTCAGCGAAGTGCTGATAATACCGTCTTTATCGCCTTAAAGGCGTTCTTGACTGACATCAACTCACCACCTCCAATCTCAAAGGTACCTAATGCTACCTATCGTTACGGCGTATATTTACACCAAACCTGCTTTCCATCTTGATAGCGTCGCCACTGCCATTACTACTATGCATTTGGTACGAAATTTGAATAGACGTCATGGTTCACATGACGAAACACGCTTCTTAACTTTCGTTTATGTCGCACACTTACTTCTCGGTGTTGCGATTTTTGCCGTTAATGTATATACGCTATGTGATCTAAAGTATCCGAATGCATGGTGTAACCAATGGCTCCTGAAACTCAATCCTTCCAAGAACCAGGCAATCATCGTAGGTCGTACCACTCGCTCCTTCCGGCTCCTGGATTTCTCCCTTACTGTCTGCGCACGTCCTGTCCGTTTCACCCCCACCCTCACCTATCTTGGCCTCACCATTGACTGTCACCTCACCTGGATACCTCATCTCCGCTCCATCCAATCCAAAGCCCACAACTGCCTCCGACTCCTCAAACTCCTCTCTGGCCGGATATGGGGGTTGCACCCCTCTACCATCCTCCACACCTACAAATCCTTAATCCGTCCTATCCTCTGTTATGCCAGTCCTGCCTGGATATTTGCCCCCCCCCCCCAAATTCTATCAGTCCCTCCAGATCCTTGAGCGTCATGCACTCCACCTCGCCTTCCGTATCCGCCTCCTGTCCCCCACGTGGATCCTCTATGATCCCATTCCTTTCCCCCATCTGCTCCTATTCCTCGAACATATCCGCATCCTCTACACCTCCCGCCGTCTTGAACCCTCTCACCCCCTGGTTGCTCCTCTCCTCTCCCATCCCCGCCCCCTGCCACGTCTTCACCGTTGTGTCCCCCCTACCCTCCATCTCTACACCATCTCCTTTCCCAAGGTGGCTTCCGTCAACTCCCCCTCCCGGATGATGCCCTCTCTCCCTCCATTTATCCTTCCTATCAACTCTGATCCTCCCTCCCCCTCCTTTCCTCTGTCCTTTCCCTGGGCTCCCTCTTCCCCCCCCCCCTTCCGTCCTGTTTCCTCCCCACTAAACCTCTCCCTACCTCCCTTCTCCCCCCCAGTCCTTTTGTATTCCCTCCTCTGCCTACCCCCCTCCCTGTCGCGTCTGCCCTGTCGCGTCTAAGACCCCTCTTATGGGTCCTCATCCTCCATCAGCTCCTTTCCCGGTCCCCCCCCCCCCCCTTCGCTTTTACTCTCCTTTCCCCCATTTTTTGTTTTCCCATCTTCTGTCCAGTTTCCCCCCACATGCTCTCGACTGTGGTGTCACATTTGCCAACTTTTTCGTGCAGTGTTCCAGTGACTATTCAGTGTTGTTTGTCTTTCTCGTGTTGCGAACAGAAACCATGCTGTCGCTGGGTGTGAATTTTATGTCTTTTGCGAACAGAATCCAGACTGTCGCCGTGTTTTTTAATTGTCTATTGTTTTCCCTGTCTGCTCCGTATGTATTTTTCTTAGCATCATCATCCCTCTGTTGTTTGTTTTAAGTTCCACGATTTCTTTTCGCCTTGTTACTCTCTAAGTCCCCGATTTTATCGCCTGTTTTTTATTATTATTTGTTCTCCTGATCTTTGTCACAAAATCTGTAGGCTGAAGAGCGGCATACTAAGCTGCTGCCAGCCCGCCCCCTTCGGGGGGAATTGAAATTCAATAAAGAAAAAAAAAAGTATCCGAAACCCCCCTCCCCAAAACATATGTTTTCATATTAGGTGCATTGTGCTGCCACCTACTGCTAGGTACTTCATATCAGACCTCAGTAGTCATTAGACATCTTGAGAGAGCAGAATAGGGCGTTCCGCAGAACTCGCAGACTTCGAACCTGGTGAGGTGACTGGGTGTCACTTGCGTCACACGTCTGCACGCGGGATTTGCACACTCTTAAACATCCCTAGGTCCACTGTTTCCGATGTGATAGTGAAGTGGAAACGTGAAGGGACACGTACACCACGAAAGCATCAGGCCGACCTCGTCTGTTGACTGACAGTGTAGTCAAACTTTTAATTATTACTCCAAAAAACTAAAATTACGTTGTCAGTTTCTTGTTTGTTTGCTGGTTCTGGCTGCAGTATTGATACAGATTGTAATCCCCGCATATAAATACCGTATCACTATGCTGGATGAGTCGATACCAAATGGCGCTACCAAACTGTAAAGTAAAGTATCGTGCGGTTATCGTTTTCTACATTTGAAAGGAATCAGCCCTGTATAAATCAACAGTGAGTTGATGGAAGTGTGCAGCAACAATGGACCATAATATGGCACAATGGTTACTTGGAGCAGATGCTTGCAGTATGGGCAAACTGATTTCAATGGCGAAGAACAAAATGGCAGACCATCCCTCTCTGAAGAAACGAGAATCGGAAGAGATGTGGAGGCTCCGGTGATCGAAGACAGGCGTACCGCAATCCAGCGGCTAATGAAAAAGTAAAAAACCAGTCATGAATTACTTTTTAATATCTTGCACGACGTTTTCTAAGTGACAACGAAGTGAAGTGGAAGTATCCACGAACAATACGAGACTGGAATAGAAGGGAGAACCGATAGAGGTACTCAGGGTACCCTCCGCCACACACCGTCAGGTGGCTTGCGGAGTATGGATGTAGATGTAGATGTAGACAAGGGTCGGAATCCGCAGGGTTCAGAACATGAAGGAATTTTGAAAAGTAAGTTACACATCGTTATGGCACACCAAGCAACTTTCAGAGAATGCTACACCACACTTCAGAGTGACACAGATGCAGGGTAACAATTAATTAACTGTATTGAATAAAAGTATCACAACTTCTGAACGATTTGCGTTAGTACGTTCAAACTGCACGGTTGGTCTCGAGGCGTGATGGAAATTAGTATGCGCATTTGATTTAGTGACAAAGTCCACTTTCATTTGCATGGATTCGTCAACAAGAAAAATTGGCGCATTTAGGGAGGGGGGCTAAGAATCCACATTTCACGCTCGAAAAGTCTCTCATCCTCAGTGGGTGATTGTGTGCTGTGCAATGTCCAGTCACGGAATAATCGGTGCGATATTCAATGCTGGGACGGTGACTTCAAAACGGTACGTGATGGGTTTGGAAGATGATTTCATCCCAATTATCCAATGTGGCTCTGATTTCGACAACATGTGATTTATGTAACACGGAGCTCGACCCCACCGAAGCAGGAGAGTGTTTGATGTCCTGGAGGAGCCTTTTGGGACCGCATTTTGGTTCTGGGGTGCCCAGAGGCCACTGTCATGCGCCTTGATTGGCCGCCATATCCTCCGGATCTGAGAACATGCGGTTCCTTCTTGTGGGGCTATCTTAAAGACAAGGTGTACAGCAATAAACCCAAAACAATGGCTGAACTGAAAACAGCCATTCAGAAGGTAACGAACATCATCGATGTTCCGACACTTCAGCGGGTCATGCAGATTTTCGCTATTCGTCTGCGGCACATCATCGCTAATGATAGGAGGCGTATCGAACATGTCACAACCTAAAACCTAATATCTGTAGTGACGTTTACATGTTGAATGAAGTGTGTGCACGCCGTAGTCTGCAATAATTTACGTTTATGTTTTTTTTTCATATAGTTCAATAACTGTTGAAAAAAATTGTTCAAATGGCTCTGAGCACTATGGGACTTAACATCTGAGGTCATCAGTACCCTAGAACTTAGAACTACTTAAACCTAACTAACCTAAGGACATCACACACATCCATGCCCGAGGCAGGATTCGAACCTGCGACCGTAGCGGTCCCGCAGTTCCAGACTGAAGGGCGTAGATCCGCTCGACCACACCGGCCGGCTCAATAACTGTTGCCCTGTCAGTATGTAACGCTATTTTTCAACATAATCACCAAGCGACTGCAAGCAACGGTGGGAACTGTGGATCGTCTGTAGAGCGAGGCGCCAAAGCGTCTTCGGTACCTCACCACACAACCGCAACGAAAGACAATCGCTGTAAGGCGCATCGATGAATGAGCGACACCGGCGTAGCCACATCCAGAAACTTTTCGCTACTCCGCCGCAACGGATCTTCTACTTACGGCCGAGTATAGTACGGCTCTGCCCAGCCTGCAATCATCGACTAAGACGACAGCATCGCATCCTAGTAGGCCTGCTGTATGACCAATCTATTAGGCAGAAATCTACGTGAAAGTTTTTGTTAAATGTACTCTGAGAAAGAAATTCGCTTCTTGATCATGGAGTCACTCGAGAACAACTGGGTGAACATCCTGTGAGTTAACCAGCATTTGGCTCTCATTTAAGTGTATGGCCGAAAGAGTCAGCCTTCAGGAAATGTGAAACGAACCCTGTCATCCAGAACCGCGTGCTACAAAGAGTGCAGATTCACCACGAGATGGGGAAACTCACACGCGTCTATTTTCTATCGAGGCCTAAGTTCTGTAGTGTGTGAGTGAGACAAGGAATCCCAGTAGAAGACGTTTGTGGCCAAGGAGATGTAGCAGTGTTAAATATGACGGACCTAAGATCGGCCAGAAAGGGAAACATTTATCAAAACTATTTAATTCTATAGTAGTGCAGGGAACGAAGTCACAGTAATTTTCGTCTACCATCCTTCATAAAATTTCATGGTGATCCCAATAAAACTTGAATATTGATCATATCGCCGGTCGGGGTGGCCGAGCGGTTCTAGGCGCTACAGTCCGGAACCGCGCGACCGCTACGGTCGCAGGTTCGAATCCTGCCTTGGGCATGGATGTGTGTGCTGTCCTTAGGTTAGTTAGGTTTACGTAGTTCTAAGTTCTAGGAGACTGATGACCTCAGAAGTTAAATCCCATAGTGCTCAGAGCCATGTGAACCTTTTTTTTGATCATATCTATAATAGTTTAGGATTTACTTTTAAGTTAAATTAACAAGTTTTGTAAAAAAGACCTAAATGCTAAAATCTTAACGCTTTGAGTGACCTTAACGATCGACATTTCATATAGAAGGGCATCATTCAAATGACGAACGGTGTAAATATCGACTGTGTAACTTTATTTATTTAAAAGATATAGTAAATTTAAATTATCAGTATTTTCAGTTAAGCATCAGATCATCATTTGCTCCACACAAAACACATAGAACGATGACACAATGACACCTTATTGAATCATTAGGTAATAGAATATTACTTGTAATGTTTAGTGCATAATAATTACTATTGTTCTTTATTTATTTATCCGGAAGCTCAGTGTTGCAAGGCTACTGGCCTAGGCATTGAAAGCTAAGAAGGAAATTATGTTGGTTTTATGTAAAAGAATTTAACATTTATTATGTAATGAATATTATTGTTACTATATTTAGAATGTGAAAGTGGTCAAGCTTTGATTACTTAAATATGTTAAAATGTAAAATAATGTAGAATAAGCCGTAGGCAATCAGATGGACGGCTTCAGGAAAGGGAACTGCCCTAGTCAGTTGAGAGACGATATTCGGCGCGTGGGAAACGCGGCCGGAAACGTGCAGAGGGACAGTGCTGGTGCAGACGCGAAAGCGGGCAGTTTGACTGGAGACAACAAAGTGGACAGCTCGGATTGAGTCGCGAAAGCGGACAGTCGGTCTTTAGGCAGCTGGGAAGTGAAGCGGCTTAGAAAATTTCCCGTTGTGTGGTATCGCGGGACTTAGTCTCTGAGCGGTGAGCAACCGCTCCCGATGTGAACTCGTAACTTTTCGTGTAAATATCGAGGTGGAGTATCTTGTTTCGGGATGAGATTGTGAATGATCGAACTGTCTCAAATGGATATGAACTCGAGTGTAATAGTAATTCTAAATACGACCACTTTCGCTATTGGTTTTCTTTCTGAATAAACATTATTCTAACCAAAATCGCAACTGTGTGGCCTACATCATTTATGGCTCGTTAATTTAGTTCCCGATATTATTATTACTGTTATTATACGCTGTATTAACTTTAAATTTCGCAAGCTTGCCATCAACCAGAAAATTTAACCTAAGGGTCACAAGTGTCTAGGGCGTGTAATGAGACACGTGCGGTTCAATCCCTAGACGAGTTTGAGCCAAGACATTTCGACGAAGAGGAACCGCATGTGAGCCAGAACATCTTTGGGATGTTAACTCGCAGTACTCACTGTTGGAAAACCTCTTTCTTCCCCAGATGTTCTTTGTGTGGCCTTGGTGATATTTTTTTGACATTTCCACTACAGCTAGAAGAGGTATCGCATTGGCTCCATACACCGCGGGAATTTCGCTGTGAATCTGTGTGCAATTTAGTCCTCAGCTCGTGGTCTCGCGGTCGCGTTCTCGTTCCCCGAGCACGGGGTCTCGGGTTCGTTTCCCGGTGGGGTCAGGGATTTTCACCTGCCTCGAGGTGACGGGGTGTTTGTGTTGTCCTCATCATGTCATCATAATTCATGAATGTGGTGCGTTTGGACTGAGCAAAGGTTGGGAAATTTTACGGGCGCTGATAACCGCGCAGTTGAGCGCCCTACAAACCAAACATCATCATTATCATCATCATCATCTGTGTGCACGTTAGGCGTTCTTCCCACAAAAATCTTACTACCCGCGTACTCCAGTTTCTCAGTGCTTTTCCAGTGATTCCAATATTTAAGAAACAAATTACAATCTGAAGGTGATTTTACAACGTGGCACAAATGTTCCCCCATTTTTTTTTTACAAAAAAGGCAGTAATCAATAATATCAAAATCATTTACAAAGCACACCAGTAAGTTAGGAACCCAAATAACACAAGGAGCACAACAAGTTAATTAATGCAATTGGTTCCCAAGCAAGGTTCAATAGCTACCAAACGGGCAGTGACGCCAGCCTGCCCTGGGCAAAAGGTGACTTAAAATGCCGGAAGGAGCAGACTATCCGTCCACACCAACACCTAAACGCCGGGGCCCATACGGGAGTCACTTCCCATTAGACGACACGACACAGCTTCTGTACACCGAAGCAGAACGTGGTGCCGCTCCCAAACACCCCAACTCTCAGAAAACTGGAACACAAACAGACCGCAGGAAACACGGCAAACACCAAGTAAACATCAGTTAATGTAAGTTAAGAACCAATAAATAACAATATAATTTAAAAAAACAGATAAGTGCTTTCAATAAAACGACTAAAATTTTGCAGCAATATCAAAGCTGTAAAATACACTCCTGGAAATTGAAATAAGAACACCGTGAATTCATTGTCCCAGGAAGGGGAAACTTTATTGACACATTCCTGGGGTCAGATACATCACATGATCACACTGACAGAACCACAGGCACATAGACACAGGCAACAGAGCATGCACAATGTCAGCACTAGTACAGTGTATATCCACCTTTCGCAGCAATGCAGGCTGCCATTCTCCCATGGAGACGATCGTAGAGATGCTGGATGTAGTCCTGTGGAACGGCTTGCCATGCAATTTCCACCTGGCGCCTCAGTTGGACCAGCGTTCGTGCTGGACGTGCAGACCGCGTGAGACGACGCTTCATCCAGTCCCAAACATGCTCAATGGGGGACAGATCCGGAGATCGTGCTGGCCAGGGTAGTTGACTTACACCTTCTAGAACACGTTAGGTGGCACGGGATACATGCGGACGTGCATTGTCCTGTTGGAACAGCAAGTTCCCTTGCCGGTCTAGGAAAGGTAGAACGATGGGTTCGATGACGGTTTGGATGTACCGTGCACTATTCAGTGTCCCCTCGACGATCACCAGTGGTGTACGGCCAGTGTAGGAGATCGCTCCCCACACCATGATCCTGGGTGTTGGCCCTGTGTGCCTCGGTCGTATGCAGTCCTGATTGTGGCGCTCACCTGCACGGCGCCAAACACGCATACGACCATCATTGGCACCAAGGCAGAAGCGACTCTCATCGCTGAAGACGACACGTCTCCATTCGTCCCTCCATTCACGCCTGTCGCGACACCACTGGAGGCGGGCTGCACGATGTTGGGGCGTGAGCGGAAGACGGCCTAACGGTGTGCGGGACCGTAGCCCAGCTTCATGGAGACGGTTGCGAATGGTCCTCGCCGATACCCCAGGAGCAACAGTGTCCCTAATTTGCTGGGAAGTGGCGGTGCGGTCCCCTACGGCACTGCGTAGGATCCTACGGTCTTGGCGTGCATCCGTGCGTCGCTGCGGTCCGGTCCCAGGTCGACGGGCACGTGCACCTTCCGCCGACCACTGGCGACAACATCGATGTACTGTGGAGACCTCACGCCCCACGTGTTGAGCAATTCGGCGGTACGTCCACCCGGCCTCCCGCATGCCCACTATACGCCCTCGCTCAAAGTCCGTCAACTGCACATACGGTTCACGTCCACGCTGTCGCGGCATGCTACCAGTGTTAAAGACTGCGATGGAGCTCCGTATGCCACGGCAAACTGGCTGACACTGACGGCGGCGGTGCACAAATGCTGCTCAGCTAGCGCCATTCGACGGCCAACACCGCGGTTCCTGGTGTGTCCGCTGTGCCGTGCGTGTGATCATTGCTTGTACAGCCCTCTCGCAGTGCCCGGAGCAAGTATGGTGGGTCTGACACACCGGTGTCAATGTGTTCTTTTTTCCATTTCCAGGAGTGTATAATTAAGTCCGACAGTGTGTACAAAGATTAAATGGAAGTAATTTCAAGATGATAATACGTTATTCAAATGCACAACTTCAGCACAAACTATGTTTTGTGCACTTTAATTTCCTTGCATAGGTGTGCAATGCAACTGCCAATAGTGTAAGCTTGGTATGCAGAAAATTACGACTATGACCTAATATCTTCAATAGCTTACAATTACGACATCTTTTGGGGACGCTCGTTTGCTTAAAGGAAGTAGTGACTGTTGGTCTCCTTACGATCACACACCTTGCCGACTGCTCTTACTTCATCAACACATACATTAGGGCAACGAACCTACCAACAGGTGACAGTCGCTACAACGCAAACGGTTCCGCGAAACGAAGGCACCAAAACTACTTACACCTCAGATGGAGAGCGCTATTCGAGATGGTCTCGGGGAAATGGTCTGTCCGAGAAAACGGGTACCAAAGGAAGGCGGCCAGCAGCGTCCGGAGTTGACATTCGACAGGTGCACAACAAACTCGGGACCGTTCTGCAAGGTAGACAGCCGCGCCGCTGCTGGCCGAGCCCGCGTGTTTTGCTCCTTCGCCCTCTCAAGCACGTCCTAGCGCCTCGTAGCGAGTCCCACGACCAAACTCCCCGACCGCCAATACCCGCCGCCAGATCACAGCAGGGGCAGAGGTCGTAGTACAGCCGGGTAATCGATAGTCGTCCAAAGAGCTGGTGTGCCAAAAAAGGCGCACCACGGTTCAGTTTTCTTCCAGCTGTACGCGTTTACGCTATCAGTTATGAAACACCCTGAATTTCTAGCTGCAGCATAGGGAAGTGTTGGATGTGCAACAATTACTCGAGACGAAGGAGCAAAGCAAGCAGTGGAAACACGTGGATTCATCAACACCGAAAGACGTAAAGTCTCCACCAGTAATGTGCAAGGTGCTTTTTTGGAAATGCCATGGTGTGGTGTGTACGGATTGTGTTCATACTGCTATCAAAGCTTACGTTAACACCCGTATTCTTCTGATGTGGCACCCAGTGACTAACAAGGGAATGGTCAAACTTGTCATGTCGAAACCTGTGCTGCTTTTTTTACCACTGTGAGTTAACATTGCAGAATTTTAGCTGCTGACATTACTTTGAAGTCTGTAAACAATTTTATGAAGTAAGACATTATTGTCGCATGGTTTCCGCGCTTATAACTGCCTCTTTTACAACCCTGACCTCTCTCGCTACGTTATACCAACGCCATCTAGGCGTTAGCTACGCGCCGCTCTCTTGCCACAGCAGTGAGAGAGCTGATTCCCCCAGTGAAAGCGATCGTATGATAATTACACATTCATTGACAAATATGGCTGATATGTTATCTCCAACATTCTTTCCAAATAGCTATGAAATAGACAAAAATAAATATACGGTTTAGAACATGTCCAAATTTTATTTTTTGTAATTACCGCAAAAATTCGAAATACTGATATAGTGTTCAAAACATAGGTTTTTTGTGCACCAAGAACATGCAAGCAAAGACAACATATGACACCCCTGCGAATCACAGACGTTGTTAGATGTCCGTAGACAAAACTGGGCTGGTGTTAGGAATTAATCAGGCCTAGTATCAGTATATTTCGTGGAGTGCCACGCATATTTAATCAAATTCTGAAACAGTGGGGAGGAAAATTCATAATGTACTACTGATTGCAGCTTGAGAATATTGTCACGGTGATAGACAGGAAATTGCAGTGATCTGCACACAATAATTTTCTGTAAAACGCCTTCCACTGTCGGAAAAATTCTCTGTCTAAAGCTTGAATTACGTTCGTCGTGCCGGGTGGAATCTGAAGTATATCTACTTCTTGTCAGGGTGGGCTCGAAATACAGCTTTTAATGAATCAGACCTTTTATGACCTGACCACGAATCTATAAGGAGAAGAGATTTGTTCCCGCAGAACGGAAGAAAAGCATGACGCATGAAAACTGTAACGTTTTCATTTCCCATTTTTCCAGACTTCGATGCGTCTACCACAAGATTGTTTGCGTAGAACATTGTTTTTTTGACACGCGGTCCAAATCGTCCAGTTGGTTCTTGAAGACACACATATAGTTAAGGCAGCAATGAACCATCCAGACTAATTATGGGCATTATAGTGTATGAATGGGTGAGTGCAGTCGTGGACTGCGCAATCGCCTCAATATGTTTTTTCCCTTTGAATGACAGTGTTCTTTTCGCACGCATTTCTTTTTGAAAACCTGACTGATCTGCATTGTACACGTACGATTCACTAAAACTAGCGATCTTATTTTTTGCATTCGTAAGAAAAGCTTCTCTCATTTCAATTTGTGCCACTTCATTTTCCGACCTCTTTGTCGATACAAATTTTGTTATTTTGCTTGCCACAATTTTATCTGATCTTTTGAAGCGACTAATCCAACTTTGAGAAGCTGTAAATTCTTTAGCGCCTATCGCGTTGGCAATCTCTAACGCCCAATCACGCAAAGTTGTATCGCTGACACTAAATGACTGTTGTCTGGCATCGGTAAATAGCTCAAAAAGTCGTGCATTTATCTCCGTCGCAATTTCCAGTCGACTCTTACGTCGTCCAGCGACTTCCTTTTTCCATCTATACAATTCACGTTCAGAACGGACAAAGCGATACTTATTTGAACAGTACTGACACGTAGGCGTTTCTTACCACTTTCGTTCAACCAATACGTCACCACTTTTTCTTTGTCTGATAAGGTAATTGTAGTTGCTAGTGTTACTTTCGGAGATAATTGATGATGGTACGTGGCACTATCAGTCGAAGAGTCTTCATGAGTGCAACTTTCGTCGGTGTCTTCGCCGTCTGTAGATTCACAGTCTGCAATATCGAGTGTTTCAGTTGTTTCTAGCCACATGTCTGCGCCATTTACATGCTCCTGTAGAAGTTTAACAACCATGTCGCACAACACATAGTCTTCACGCGTGTTTCCTGTTGATTGCTTCATTTGGCGTCTGTGGTATATCTCCATGGCAAGCAGCAGAACATTTACAGGGTTCGCCATCACCTGTGAGGGGAGATCGAATGTTCACCGTTAAGTGACTTGCGGAGTATAGATGAACATGTACAGAACATCTTTCACATCTCTAACCAGTTTCAGGACGGTATGTTTCGAAATACGTACCAGAAATTAAAAGGACGTGCATGCCACGGAGACGAATATTCGTTTCCCCTTTCCACCAAAACCGTGCAGCGATATTCCTTTTTAGTGAACGCCGCGATAAGACGGCCACACTTCCCGACCATGCGCACAACGCTCGCGACTCGCCATTTCCAGGGGTGGCCAGCCGTCACTGCAAGCGCCAAGCAGGAAACACAGCCATGTTCGTGATTTCTTTTACGTGACTTTCAGTTCATGTCAGCAGCTACAATTTTGCATACGGACGTTTTGCACAGTTAAATAACAGTGCTAAAAAAACAATACATGTTTCGGCATGACAAGTCTGACCATTCCCTTGTAAGTCCTCCTCCCTAGGATGAAACCTTTGTGTGGTAGACATCTCCCGAAAGACTGTAACGCCGGAAATGCATATCCTCCTATTTCCATCTATTTTTTTCCTTATTTTGTTAACTGAAGATATAACATTTCTGTGTCTTTGTGTATTGTAGTTGTTTTACTATTTGTATACATTCGTATGTCCGCCCTCGTGGTCTCGCGGTAGCGTTCTCGCTTCCCGAGCACGGGGTCCCGGGTTCGATTCCCGGCGGGGTCAGGAATTTTTCCTGCCTCGAGATGACTGGGTGTTGTTGCGTCGTCTTCATCATCACCATTCATCCCCATTACGGTCGGAGGAAGGCAACGGCAAACCACCTCCATTAGGACCTTGCCTAGTAAGGCGGTGCGGGCCTCCCGCATCGTTCCCCTACGCTCTGTAAAGAAGCATGGGACTTCATTTCCATTTTTTTTATTTCATATATTTGTATTTATGTCGATGTATAATTGGTTTGTTTTGTGAATATTATTTGCATTTATACGCTGGGTCTTGCCTAGGGAAAACTATTCTATCGAACGAATACATCGAAAGGTCGTGTGGAGAACCAAAGTGTTTAGGATCTTTGAGAGTCTTAACTCTGTCGCGTGGAGCGCGGGTAGAGGGGAGTCTGGCTGGGGTAGTGCAGTGGAGCAGGTGTGTTGTGTGACGCTCCCGCGAGTTGCCGCGCTCTCGGGGTTGGGCAGCAGAAGGAAATGCGCTCGACTTGCTATGATAGTTTCTGACACGGTGTCGCGGACGGGAAGCATTAGCTGGCGCACATCAAGAGCCCGTTTCGCCTGGTGACCATGTCGAGAAGAAGGCGCGCCAACATCCAGCTTCTGCAACAGCGACGGCCGACAATGAGTGACTGTCGCCATCTCCTCGATCGACGGCTTCAAACCTTCAATCAACCAACAAGGAAGACTGGAAGCACGTAAAGTTTTAGAACTGTATGGCAGACCTCAGCTTTTCAAACTGTTAAAATCACAAAATTACAGCAACGTAGCATGAACCGTTGTTGCTCATTGTCCCAATTGCATTACCAAGCAGGGTCACTTCCTTTTCCGGAATGAACCCGAGTGTCGTTGAAATTCAAACGCCAGCATCATTCGATTTCACTGCTTTAATTTCAAAATTCAGTTAAGGTATTCATAGCTGGCTACAATATTTAGATTACACAAGCACAAATTAAGAGTGCGAGTTTTGTTACCGTATTTTAGCTTACCTGTGACTGCAGCTCAGCTTGGTACGTACTAAATTTTACTATTGTTAATTGTTCAGAATCATTTAATTCAAGTTCAAAGTTAAATCTCTTATTTCTAAATTGTGTAGATTCAAGTAGCTTTTGAAATGATTGTTGAGGTAGTCCAAGACTAGCCGTATCTTACTCAATTTCGATGTGCTTCAGAAAGAAAGCTCACTATTAACTTTAGTCACTAAATTTACTTTCGATTTTCCAGTTTTATTAATTCTTTTGCTAAATTAAGTCAGAGTGTAGCGAAATTTATTACTTCTGACAAACTTCCAGTTTTCACACTACACCTGTCAACCTTCAGCTGCCACGCTTCTGGTACTAATTATATGTGTAATAACCTTTCTTTTTCAGTTACTATAGTAATTGTCCATAGGACTGGCGACCGTAATTTCCCCCAAATCTCAAATATCTAATTACCGCTAGTTAATCGTTAACGTAACGGCCGCACATTTACTTTCTTTATTAACTTTACCCTTTTCAAAATTAATTTCCACCAGTTTCATTGGCATTTTTCCTTTCATTTAGATGTAACCCTTTCCTACCTCTTTACCGACAGATTAACTTCGGTGACGATTGCTTTTCCCAAATTTCCATTAGGTACACGCGGTTTAATTTTTCACTGTCATTAAGGTCGATAAGTGAGGGGGAGGTTACAAGACGACGAGGTGGTTTGCGTGGTCGAACGCTTCATGAACAGCCACAATGCGGACTTCTGTAACCAATTTGCCGCCAAGCCATCCATCATTGGGAAAAAAATGTTTCGCACTGAAGGATGAATACGTAGGAAAAAGCTGACACCGTTAGCAAGTTTCACGGTCGCAGCTCGATTTTTTTTGGGTGGCGATGACCACAGCATTATGACTGCCGCTGGTGGTTTTTACCGTCCCAGACGTGACGACAAAGTAGCCCGGCCAGGTAGGCGGGCGTCAGCCGTGTTTCTAATTGCCGGTGGGTCGTCCGGCCGCGTGTTTGGCTGCTTAATTAGGACGCGCGGACGGACCGGTGAATGGCGGCGTGTGCCGGGCCATTGGTAGCGGCGCGACCCGCCGCCCCAGACAATGGGACCAGGGGCCGCCACAGGTGAGCGACCGACCATCGCTCTGCCTGCGCAAACACTGGCAACGCTCCGGACACTGCCCGGGCTGGCAAGGACTCAAAAAGAACCCGTCTCTCCTCGCAGAGCAGGCGCTCTCTCAGGCACCGGTCCTGGGTTCAGTCCCGAGGTGTGGCGGCCGGGACTGTTGCGTGGTTCATCGTTGTTAGTGCCTCCCCCATCAACACACACATGTCTAACTTAAAATCTCGCTCACTTTTAACGAACGAAACCCAGAACTTGCCCCCCTTCTAACAGCATGTACCGCAAGTCTCTAGAGGAATGGAAGGTTCCAAATGATGGGAAAAGAGCACAGGTCGTCGAGCAGATGCGCAAAACTATAGACCTATATCTCTGACATCGATCTGTTGTAGAATTTTAGAACGTGTTTTTTGCTCGCGCATCATGTCATTTCCGGAAACCCAGAATCTACTCTGTAGGAATCAACATGGATTCCGGAAACAGCGATCGTGTGAGACCCAACTCGCTTTATTTGTTCATGAGACCCAGAAAATATTAGATACAGGCTCCCAGGTAGATGCCATTTTCCTTCACCTCCTGTAAAACGTTCGATACAGTTCCGCACTGTCGTCTGATAAAGTAAGAGCCTACGGAATATCAGACCAGCTGTGTGGCCGGAATGAAGAGTTTTTAGCAAACAGAACACAGCATGTTGTTCTCAATGGAGAGACGTCTACAGACGTTAAAGTAACCTCTGGCGTGCCACAGGGCAGTGTTATGGGACCATTGCTTTTCACAATATACTGGGTGATCAAAAAGTCAACATAAATTTGAAAACTTAATAAACCACGGAATAATGTAGACAGAGAGGTAAAAATTGACACACATGCTTGGAATGACATGGGGTTTTATTAGAACAAAAAAAAGACACGATTCACCAAATGTCCGGCATATGGCGCTGGACAGCAAAATAACTGCTACCATGACGGGTGAGAGGTACGCCGATATGTTACAGAATCACATCATCCCCAGACTGGCTGATTAACACCTGCTGGAACGTACGATGTTTATGCAGGATGGCGCTGCACCCCATATTGCTAGACGCGTGAAAGATCTCTTGCGGGCGTCGTTTGGTGATGATTATGCGCTCAGCCGCCACTTTCATCATGCTTGGCCTCCCAGGTCCCCAGACCTCAGTCTGGGCTTTGGGGTTACCTGAAGTCGCAAGTATATCGTGATCGACCGACGTCTCTAGGGATGCTGAAAGACAACATCCGACGCCAATGCCTCACCATAACTCCGGACATGCTTTACAGTGCTGTTCACAACATTGTTCCTCGACTACAGCTATTGTTGAGGATTGATGGTGGACATTTCCTGTGAAGAACATCATCTTTGCTTTGTCTTAATTTGTTATGATAATTATTGCTATTCTGATCAGATGAAGCGCCATCTGTCGGACATTTTTTTAACTTTTGTATTTTTTTGGTTCTAATAAAACCCCATGTCATTCCAAGCATGTGTGTCAATTTGTACCTCTCTATCTACATTATTACGTGATTTATTCAGTTTTCTAATTTATACTGTCTTTTTCATCACCCAGTATATAAATTACCTAGTAGATAGTGTCGGAAGTCCCATGCGGCTTTTCGCATTAGAAAATTGCAGCGAAATGCAGGAAGATCTGCAGCGGATAGGCACTTCGTGCAGGAAGTGGCAACTGACCCTTAACACAGACAGATGTAATGTATTGCGAATACATAGAAAGAAGGATCCTTTATTGTATGATTATATTATAGCGGAACAAACACTGGTAGCAGTTACTTTTGTAAAATATTTGGAAGTAAGCGTACGGAACGATTTGAAGTGGAATGATCATATAAAATTAATTGTTGGTAAGGCGGGTGCCAGGTTGAGATTCATTGGGAGAGTCCTTAGAAAATGTAGTCCATCAACAAAGGAGGTGGCTCACAAAACACTCGTTCGGCCTATACTTGAGTATTGCTCATCAGTGTGGGATCCGTACCAGGTAGGGTTGACAGAGGAGATAGATAAGGTCCAAAGAAGAGCGGTGCGTTTCGTCACAGGGTTATTCGGTAAGCGTGATAGCGCTACGGAGATGTTTAGCAAACTCAAGTGGCACAGTCTGCAAGAGAGATGCTCTGCATCGCGGTGTAGCTTGCTGTCCAGGTTTCGAGAGGGTGCGTTTCTGGATGAGGTATCGAATATACTGCTTCCTCGACCTTATTCCTCCAGAGGAGATCACGAATGTAAAATTAGAAAGATTCGAGCGCGCACAGAGGCTTTCCGGCAGTCGTTCTTCCCACGAACCATACGCGGCTGGAACAGGATAGGGACGTAATGACAGTGGCACGTAAAGTGCCCTCCGCCACACACCGTTGGGTGGCTTGCGGAGTATAAATGTAGATGTAGAACCAATATTTTAATGAAAACAGTGTTAACATACAGGGTGAAAAAAAGACGTAAATTAGTTACGAACTACAGCGTGCACACACTTTATTCAACATGTAAATGTCACTATAGATATTCGATTTACGTTATGACATGTTCGATATGCCTGTCATCATTGGCGATGATGCGGCGCAGACGAATAACGAAATTCTGCGTGACCCTCCGAAGCGTCGGAACATCGACGCTATCGATGACCTCCCGAATGACTCTTTTCAGCTCAGCAGTGGTTCTTGGGTTATTGCTGTACACCTTGTCTTTAAGATAGCCCCGCCAAAAGGAGTCACATGTGTTCAGATCCGGAGAACATGGCGGTCAATCGAGGTCCATGGCAATGGCCAGTGGGTACCTAAGTTCCAAAATGCGGTCTCCAAATTCTTCCTCCAGGACATCAAACACTCTCCTGCTTCGATGGGATCGAGCTCCGTCTTGCATGAACCACGTCTTGTCGAAATCAGGGTCACTTTAGGTCATGGGGATAAAATCATGTTCCAAAGCCTTCACGTACCGCTCGGTACTCGCGGTACAATCAAGGAATATCGTACCGATTATTTCGTGACTGTACATTGCACACCTTACAGTCACCCGTTGTGGGTGAAGAGACTTCTCGATCGCGAAATGCAGATTCTCAGTTCCCCAAAAGCGCTAATTTTGCTTCTTGACGGACCCATCCAAATGATAGACGGCTTCGTTGCTAAACCACACCATGAATGCCCATACTAATTATCATCATGCCCCGCGGTCAATGGTGAAATTTGAACGTCTGAACGCTAACTATTCAGAAGTTATGACTATTTCATTTCATGTAGTTCAATAATGGTCATCTAGTATATACCGGGCATCCCAGAAGTCTTTCCTTCATTAAAGACATTCTCAAGGCATAAAATCTGACACATAGACAAATGAAAGTCTGGAAAGCTATGGCTGTACCTACTGTTGTATTTGCTTACGAATCATGGACAGTAACAAAAAACGATAAATTGCGTATACAGGCAGCAGAGATGTTCATGAGATATGTGAGGAATTGTATGAAATGGTTAAAATAAGGAATGAAATGATGAGCTCAAATTTAATTTTCGGTTAATGCCAAGACAGAAGGGCATAGAATTAAATGGAAGGATCACGTTGATAGAATGACACAGAACACACTGCGCCGGCCGGTGTGGCCGAGCGGTTCTAGGCGCTTCAGTCTGGAACCGCGCGACCGCTTCTGTCGCAGGTTCGAATCCTGCCTCGGGCATGGATGTGTGTGCTGTCCTTAGGTTAGTTAGGTTTAAGTAGTTCTAAGTTCTAGGGGACTGATGACCTACATTTGAACCTCTGTTACGTCTAGATACGAATCTGACAGGAGACACGTACGTAAGCATCCTGTCTGATCACCATCATCCATTCACGTCCATTGTGCAATTTCAGACGAACTTGGGCAGTTCCAGCAGGACAATGCTACACCGTACACATCCAGAATTGCTGCAGCGCGGCTCCAGGAATTCTGTTCTGAACTTAAACACTTCCGCTGGCCACCAAACTCCCCAGACACGAACATCACTGAGCATATCTGGGATGCTTTGTAACGTGAGAGATCTCTAACCCAACGTACTCTTACGAATTTGTGGACAGGCCTGCAGGATTCATGGTGCGTTCCCTCCAGCACTACTTCAGACAATAGTCGAGTCCATGCCACGTGGCGCTGCGGCACTTCTGCTTATCCGCGGGGGCCTACACGATATTAAGTAGATGTACCAGTTTCTTTGGCTCTTCAGTGTATATTTTATTGATAAATAGTTGCTTTTACTTTTTACGTATCGCTGGCTAGTCAGGACAGAGTATGAATTATTTGCACCTGCCAACTAGTTTAAATCTAAATCTAAAAAATATACAAACACTCAAGTGTTTAACAGTGCCTCCCTTTGAGCTCACGCCTCTAGACGCTCTGGTGTCACGAGTCACTGTAAGGATCGAGAGTTTGCGATATTTCTGGTCTCACGACAGGCTAAATTTAAACCTGTAAGCTATTTTGTGAGGAGGCAGAGCCATGCTGGCGCATATAACTTTGGAAACATCTTCTTTGCGACAGGCCATTTATCACCTGAGACGTGACAGCAACTCACACGAAAGAAATCGAGCTTTCATGACGTACCAGAGAGATGCTTCATTCGAGCAGTAGTTTTGGACCTGGCTGCTCGACTCAAGTTGTCGCACGGAAGTATTACTGTCAAGTCGATTTAGGATCGCTTCATCAAGCTGCAAGTTTGAAGATTCTATAGATGTTGATTTGTTACTGACGTGTACTGCAGTTCAGGATGAAGAAATCACAAAGCGTTGCTAATTACAGGCTTTAGAAAGATTGTTGAAATGAGTTACGATCTCGCTTCCTAAACTATTAATGACAGCGTAAAAGAGCGCTAGGGAGCGCTGTACATGGTGATAATTGGTAACAGGCGCTCTTTAGTCCATCCATCGCTGACGTACATGATGGCAGGGAAGCGTTGCTATATGCCAAGCGGTTGCATGGAATCGTAGCTTAAATGTGCCGACGTGGTGACGTGAGAGAACAACAGAAAGGAGCAGTCGTGTTTGGCCATGCCCATGATCACGCTGTGAATAAGTTGCTTAACTAGTTCGTGTATCAACACGACAAGGAAAGGCGTACTAGTCGCAGCCATTTAACAGGGCATAAGAAAGGGTAAAAATAGTGGTCGTAAAACCGTTCTAGCCAACAGGGTTCGGAGCCGAGTGCGATGCGTTATCAGTAGACAATTAGTCTCGCACTAGACAGATACTGCTGCTGTCAGCTAATGGAGTTCCGAGAAAACATTGCGAAGATAACTGAGTGCAGTGGATATCTGGAGTCTGATACCTCGCAAGAAGCGAGTCCTCGTAGTGACACATAAGCCTGCACGTCTTCAATTTGCTAAACAACACAGAAAGTGGACAGCAGTTGACGGGAAGCATGTAGTGTGGTCAGACGTGTCGCGACATTGCCTATTTTGAAAACAATGCAAGGTGTCGAGGGCACCGACAGACCAATGAGGCGTTTAACACGCAGCGCGTGGAACGTGTCATTTTGACCAGAGTTGGTTCCACGAGTGTTTTTCGTACCATGACTTAGGCCGATTCATTAACGTTGCCATGGGTATGGACCACAGTTGGTTCCATGGATATTTTTCGTATCATGAATTAGGCCGATTCATTAACGTTACCATGGGTATGGAGCAGAATGTTGATTTCAACATACTTGTTGACCAAGCACTCCCTTTTCTCTTGCATCTCCAATGAAGACTCCACTCATCTTCACTGCGCAGCACGCTACTGCACCTCGAGTGGCTCGCTAGATCGCTCGGTGTTAATACCATACAAAATGTGTGAGACTGCAACATGGATGAAACGAATCTATCTTCACCCCTCCTCAAAGGGGTTCAAAAATGGCTCTGTGCGCTATGGGACTTAACATCTGATGTTATCAGTCCCCTAGAACTTAGAACTACTTAAACCTAACTAACCTAAGGACATCATACACATCCGTGCCCGAGACAGGATTCGAACCTGCGACCGTAGCAGTCGTGCAGTTCCAGACTGAAGTGCCTAGAACTGCTCGGCCACCGCGTCTGGCTAGAATCCTCTAAGGGGTTTAATGATAAACGAGTGAGTGGCTTCACCTGAAAATTTTGCACGTAACGAAAGTTTGTGGTCATGTTCTTAGACGTAGGGGGTGATACACGGTATTACCGTGATACGTTGTGGGGACTCCTAATTTTCTGGCAGGTGTGCAACTTAGTTAATAAAGGAGACCCGCTACACACTCTCGACTAGACACCTACTCATGGTTGACAAGGGTTCTCACAGCTAAAGTGACAAAAAGAAAAATTAAGAATGTGGACGTTGGTAGCCTGTATACCTCTAACTCTCGGATAACACGCAGAGGCGTGCTTTACCCACCATGCGGCCCCACGTTATACTTGTCCTGCAGGTAAGGACCACTTGGCAAACACAGTCCATGGGTTCGTGAGGATATTTTTCTATAGAGTCAGCTATTCGTAAGGAGCAAACAAGTTAGTGACGGCATTTGAAACGTCCCCTTAGAAAAATTAATGAATTACTGTGCTGATAAACCTCTTACATTATTTGATTTTCAAACAGCTGAGCCGAACTGAACGTACTCAAACATTTCGCTCTTTACCTATTCTGATCAACACTAAACTGACACACAATGTTTTTAGCGCAAAGCAATCTAACTTTCAATAATCCCTACAAAAGAATGCCCCTGACTAACAATAATCTATACCTTTCATCAATCACTTACATCACAAAAATCTTCGTTACTCGAACTACTGCAATACAGCGAGCGTCACTACTGCCAGCTAAATGAAACATTCAAACTACTGAAGGCACTAACTACTGATAGGCATGGTCAGCAAATGAAATGGCTCTGAGCAATATGGGACTTAACTTCTAAGGTCATCAGTCCTCTAGAACTTAGAACTACTTAAACCTAACTAACCTAAGGACATCACACACATCCATACCCAAGGCAGGATTCGTACCTGCGACCGTAACGGCCGCGCGGTTCCAGACTGTAGCGCCTTTAACCGATTGGCCACCACGGCCGGCAGCAAATGAAAGATTTTGATAGAGAACAAACAATGTATTTACCTTAATGTGTTCAATAGTCATAATATATATATATATATATCAGTTCATGACATCCAGTCTCTGATGGACACACGTCCAGATCATCCGCTCTCAAAACTCCGCCATCTCTCTCCCCACATCCACCACTGCTGGCGGCTCACCTCCAACTGCGCAACGCTACGCGCTGTTAACAGCCAACTGCCCAACGCTACAATAGCGAATATTACAACAATGCTAACCAGCCACAGACTGCACACAGCACAGCCAGTGATTTTCTTTCAGAGCGCTATGTGGCGTTACCAATATAAAAAACTAAACAGCCTACTTACACCATGACTTAGGCCGATTCATTAACGTTACTATGGTTATGGACCAGAATGTTGATTTCAACATACTTGTTGACCAGGTACTCCCTTTTCTCCTGCATCTCCAATGAAGAATCCACTCGTCTTCACTGCGCAGCACGCTATTGCACCTCAACTGGCTCGCTAGATCGCTCGGTGTTAATACCATACAAAATGTGTGAGACTGCAACATGGATGAAACGAATCTATTTTAACCCCTCCTCTAAGGGGTTCAAAAATGGCTCTGTGCGCTATGGGACTTAACATCTGAGGTTATCACTCCCCTAGAACTTAGAACTACTTAAACCTAACTAACCTAAGGACATCACACACATCCGTGCCCGAGACAGGATTCGAACCTGCGACCGTAGCAGTCGTGCAGTTCCAGACTGAAGTGCCTAGAACCGCTCGGCCACCGCGGTTGGCTAGAATCCTCTACGGGGTTTAATGATAAACGAGTGTGTGGCTTCAACTAAAAATTGTACACGTAACGAAAGTTTTTTGGTCATGTTCGTAGACATAGGTGGTGATACACGGTATTAACGTGACACGTTGTGGGGACTCCTAATTTTCTGTCAGGTGTGCAATTTAGTTAATAAAGGAGACCCGCCACACACTCTCGACTAGACACCTACTCATAGTTGACAAGGGTTCTCACAGCTAAAGTGACAAAAAGAAAAATTAAGAATGTGGACGTTCGTAGCCTGCATAGCTCTAACTCTCGGATAACACGCAGAGGCGTGCTTTACCCACCATGCGGCCCCATGCTATACTTGTCCTGCAGGTAAGGACCACTTGGCAAACACAACCCAAGGGTTCGTGAGGATATTTTTCTATACTGTCACCTGCTCGTAAGGAGCAAACAAGTTAGTGACGGCATTTTAGCTTAGAGCGACCTGAAAAGTTGATTTTTAATTCAGTTAAATTAATTTTTATGCAATGTGATTACCGTATTAGTGGTACTTTATATTTGAATCAGTCGTTGCCGGCCGGTGTGGCCGACCGGTTCTAGGCGCTACAGTCTGGAACCGCGCGACCGCTACGGTCACAGGTTCGAATTCTGCCTAGGGCATGGGTGTGTGTGATGTCCTTAGGTTAGTTAGGTTTAAGTAGTTCTAATTTCTAGGGGACTGATGACCTCAGAAGTTAAGTCCCATAGTGCTCAGAGTCATTTGAATAATTTTTTTCAATTAGTCGTTACTTCTAGAAAACTTTTTAATGAGCAACTCAGTAACATCAATGCACAGAACTGTAATACTCTAACGAGAAAAAAAGGAAAAGAAACGCATGATGAAGGAATTATTGGAATGGTACGGAAGTTGGTAAAGGCGCTACAGTCTGAAACCGCACGACCGCTACGGTCGAAGGTTCGAATCCGGCCTCGGGCATGGATGTGTGTGATGTCCTTAGGTTAGTAAGGTTTAAGTAGTTCTAAGTTCTAGGGGACTTATGACCACAGCAGTTGAGTCCCATAGTGCTCAGAGCCATTTGAACCATTTTGAACGGAAGTTGGTAGATGTCATGCACATGTACAGACAGGTAAATGATTACAATTTTAGGTAAATTGGATGATTCTTTCAAGAGGAAGACCTTCACAAACTGAGCGAGCCAATAACGCCTTGGTCCACCTCGGGCCCTCGTTCAAACAGTTGTACGGCTTGATACTGATTGACAGAGTTGGTGAATGTCCTCGTCAGGGATACTGTGCCAAATTCTGTGGAACTGGCGCCTTAGATCGTCACAATACGAACTGGTTGGTGGACTCCGACCATAATGCTACATACGTTCCCAATTAGGGGGAGATCCAGCGACCTAGGTAGGGTTTGGAGAACACGAAAACAAGCAGTAGGGGCTGTCTCCGCGTGCAGACGGGCAATGTCTTTCTGATACGTAAGGCCAAGCTAGTTTGCCATGAAGCGCAACAAAACCAGGCGTAGAATAGCGTCGACGTACTGCCGAGCACTAAGCGTGCCACGAATATCAACCAAAGGGCTCCTGCTATGAAAATAAATGGCACCAGACTATCACTCTGTAACCTCCCCCTCACTTATCGACCTTAATGACAGTGAAAAATTAAACCGCGTGTACCTAATGGAAATTTGGGAAAAGCAATCGTCACGCAAGTTAATCTGTCGGTAAAGAGGGAGGAAAGGGTTACATCTAAATGAAAGGAAAAATGCAAATGAAACTGGTGGAAATTAATTTTGAAAAGGGGTAAAGTTAATAAAGAAAGTAAATGTGCGGCCGTTACGTTAACAATTAACTAGCGGTAATTAGATATTTGAGATTTGGGGAAATTACGGTCGCCAGTCCTAAGGGCAATTACTATAGTAACTGAAAAAGAACGGTTATTACACATATAATTAGCACTAGAAGCGTGGCAACTGAAGGTTGACACGTGTAGTGTGAAAATTGAAAGTTTGTCAGAACTAATAAATTTCGCTACACTATGACTTAATTTAGCAAAAGAATTAACAAAACAGGAAAATCGAAAGTTAATTTAGTGACCGAAGTTAATAGTGAGCTTTCTTTCTGAAGCACATCGAAATTCAGTAAAATACGGTCAGTCTTGGACTACCTCAACAATCATTTCAAAAGCTACTTGAATCTACGTAATTTAGAAATAAGGGATTTAACTTTGAACTTGAATTAAATGATCCTGAACAATTAACAGTAGTAAAATTTAGTACGTACCAAGCTGAGCTGCAGTCACAGGTAAGCTAAAATACGGTAATTTGTGCTTGTGTAATCTGAATATTGTAGCCAGCTATGAATACCTTAACTGAACTTTGAAATTAAAGCAGTGAAATCGAATGATGCTGGCGTTTGAATTTCAACGAAACTCGGGTTCATTCCGGAAAAGGAAGGGACCCTGCTTGGTAATGCAATTGGGACAATGAGCAACAAACGTTCATGCTAAGTTGCTGTAATTTTGTGATGCAACAATTTTAAAAGTTTGAAAAGCTGAGGTCTGCCATACAGTTCTAAAACTTTACGTGCTTCCAGTCTTCCTTGTTGGTTATTGAAGGTTTGAAGCCGTCGATCGAGGAGGTGGCGACAGTCACTCATTGTCGGCCGTCGCTGTTGCTGAAGCTGGATGTTGGCGCGCCTTCTTCTCGACACGGTCACCAGACGAAACGGGCTCTTGATGTGTGCCAGCTAATGCTTCCCGTCCGCGACACCATGTCAGAAACTATCATCGCAAGTCGAGCGATGTCTGTCAAACCCCGAATGCGCGGCAACTCGCGGGAGCTTCACACAACATACCTGCTCCACTGCACCACCCCAGCCAGACTCCCTCTGCTCTGCCAGCGCTCCACGAGGCAGAGTTAACACTACCAAAGATCCTATACACTTTGATTCTTCACACGACCTATCGATGTAATCGTTCGATAGCAGTTTTCCCTAGGCAAGACCCTGCGTAAAAACACAATTAATATTTACGAAACAAACCAATTATACACCGACATAAATGCATAAATATATATATACAAATAGTAAAACAATTACAATATGTAAAGACACAGAAATGTCATATATTCAGGTAACAATAATAAGGAAAACAAATTTATAGTACAATAGATGGAAATATGAGGATATGCATTTCCGGCGTTACAACTCCTAATGTCGATTCATATGGCGGACGACTGTTTAGAATTGTCTTCAGTGATGGTTTAAATGGCTCTGAGCACTATGGGACTTAACTTCCGAGGTCATCAGTCAACTAGAACTTAGAACTAATTAAACCTAGCTAACCTAAGGACATCACACACATCCATGCCCGAGGCAGGATTCGAACCTGGGACCGTAGCAGTCGCGCGGTTCCAGACGGCAGCGCCTAGAACCGCTCGGGCACCCCGGCCGGTCTTCAGTGATGGGTGGTAAATATTCAGCATTTTGGTGCCAAGTGAAAAAGATGAACACCAAAGATTTGCGATGGCAAGAAATAACTCATAATAAGCAAGCATCTTTACAAAGTATCATCCAGGGCAATAGTTTACAATGACCAATCACTATATACCAAAATAAAAGACAAAAAATTTGTGATGCGTCATCAGGAATTCTTTCGAGTGGTCAGAATGACATCACCCATTAATGTCAAGTTCCAACCTCTATCTCATGCCACTGTAGTTCACATAAGTCATATGCACGCATTTAAAGGAACTCCAGAGGTGGTGTCTGCATTTCTAGCAGTCATTTCTGAAGGGAGGAGGGGAGTGCCTGAGAACAAGGAAAAATTTAGGCAAGAGAAACATGACACTCAAAAAAAATGATTCAAATGGCTCTGAGCACTATGGGACTTAACATCTATGGTCATCAGTCCCCTAGAACTTAGAACTACTTAAACCTAACTAACCTAAGGACATCACACAACACCCAGTCATCACGAGGCAGAGAAAATCGCTGACCCCGCCGGGAATCGAACCCGGGAACCCGGGCGCGGGAAGCGAGAACGCTACCGCACGACCAAGAGCTGCGGACCATGACACTCCTATAGTGATTTATTGATATGTATGTATATGTGTTAGGGTTTGGTTAGTGTTCCAGAAATTACTGAATTATAGAGGTTGACATTTCATAAAAGAAGTTCTTAATTTAACATGAAGGACATTTTGTGTTAATAATAAGCTGAAGGAAACCTTACATGCTATATTACGAGTATTAACAGCAACATAACTTCCATGCTTAGGTCGGCGGAAAAACATCCAAGTATTTGGTATGACATTTGAACGACATTGTAAGGAACTGACTCATGTTTGATTTTCATATTTTATTTGAATTCATTTTGTTTGAGTTCGATGAATGTTGATCGACGGATGCTCATATTTATAGCAAAGAACCTCACTGATTGCAGAGATTCTGACATCAATTAATATCTTTCTCTCTATATATTCTGGTGGAAGTTGCCCGTCAATTTTTTGGTAATTTTATTGGAGTTGGTGAATTCCGGAGGAGAACCTGGTGACGTCAAGGTCCTGTAAGGTCTGTGGGAATGGTCGCCCTTTTAGCTTAGAAACTAGCAGGTGGGGTGACCCTCCATGGCTGACTGCTAACCTGGATGGCACATGGCGTTGTTTGGGCCTTGCACTCGTCCTGCTGCTGTGTACATGGCGGTTTATTATGTACACTTCAAGCTATGTGTCGTTTTGCTACCTTCTTGAAAAAGCAGATAGTGTTGCAGACGAACGGTTTAATTTGGGCCGACTAACAGATTTAGGAATACGGGGTGGCCGATCGTAACTTTTCACAAAACAGCTTTGTTTTTCCACCGAAAGTCCTCCTTAGAAGGAAATTGAGTGGAATGACAGGCCCCATGCAGTAACTAAAGGAACGAGGAAGCCCTGCTTCTCCAACATCAGCATCCCAGCCACTTGCTGAAAATTTGCAATGGAAGTTCTTATTGTTTTACAGCAATTATTTAACAGAAGATGAACCAAACGCTAGTTTCCAGAAAAGACAAACGTGGGACCCAGCGCAATGGCTGGTGAGAAAACGCAGCTGCAGACGCAGGATGTCAGATAAAACTGTTAAGAACTGTATCCTTTGATAGGCTAATACTGCAGAACTGTCGATAAGTCGGAATTTATCGTGTCTCTTACTACCATACGAAGGGCAGAGTATGGTAAAGCTCTTTTGTGCTTAGAAACTAATGCGGGCTCAGACGCGTGACATAGTCCGGAGAGTGAGCAGGAATCAGTTCTTTCTTGGCTAGCAAATAGTAGAAGCTTCCCTCTGGGGGCAAAGTGAAAGAGTCCTGGTCGAGAACTTGCAGAACTTGGTGAGGTTTTGAGGGCTTCGGCGAGGAGTTGATGAAACTGAGAGATTCTTTTAGGTGCGATGGTAGGTGTGAATAATTGTAGCAAATCCTTTAACGTCATTGGAAAGTTTGAGGGTTCATTCACGCTCCATGCTGTGATGTATTATGCATGTTTCAGTTAATCAGTCTGTCGCTGTAGTCACGCCATCACCGTACAAGCATTGCGAGTTCGTACTCTTACAGCTGATTTATTGGATGGTGACTTCACATGTTATTACCAAGACATTCGAAGTCGTCTTGTTAACTGGTTATTCTCTGTGTGTTCTTGGAGTTTCTGTACTTCTATTAGATATTGTAATGAAATTTCTGTTCACATATTTAAACAGCAGAGCGTTTGTAACAAAATTTATTTGATTTGAAATCCCATTTCATTTTGTAGTCAGCTGATCTCTCCTTTTATTGACTATAATTTGCTATGTGCTTGATCCACGATTCATGTTGAATGGTGCGAAAAGTGGCAGTTGACCCTAAATAACGAAAAGTGTGAGGTCATCCACATGAGTGTTAAAAGGAACTCGTTAAACTTCCGTTACACGATAAATCAGTGTAATCTAAATGCCTAGGTATTACAATTACGAACAACTTAATTTGGATGGAACACATAGAAAATGTTGTGGGGAAGGCTAACCAAAAACTGTGTTTTATTGGCAGGACACTTAGAAAATATAACAGACCTACTAAGGAGACTGCCTACACTACATTTGTCCGTCCTCTTTTTAGAATACTGATGCGCGGTGTGGGATCCTTACCAGATACGACTAATGGAGTACATCGAAAAAGTTCAAAGAAAGGTAGCACGTTTTGTCTTATCGCGAAATATGGGAGAGAGTGTCACAGAAATGAAACAGGATTTGGGCTGGACATCATTAAAAGAAAGGCGTTTTCCGTTGCGACAGAATCTTCTCACGAAATTCCAATCACCAACTTTCTCCTCCGAATGCGAAAATATTTTGTTGACACGGACCTACACAGGGCGGAACGATCACCACGAGAAAATAAGGGAAATCAGAGCTCGTACGGAAAGATAAAGGTGTTCATTCTTTCCGCGCGCTATACGAGATTGGAATAATAGGGAATTGTGAAGGTGGTTCGATGAACCCTCTGCCAGGCACTTAAATGTGATTAGCAGAGTATCCATGTAGATGTAGATGTAGATGTTTCCTCAGGGCCACCTTTTTCTAACTAATTTAACCTGTTTTGCACAGTTTTATCTAAGGTACATGAGTCTATAGCAGAGTTGTTGTTGTGGTCCTCAGTCCTGAGACTGGTTTGATGCAGCTCTCCATGCTACTCTATCCTGTGCAAGTTTCTTCATCTCCCAGTACTTACTGCAGCCTACATCCTTTTGAATCTGCTTAGTGTATTCATCTCTTGGTCTCCCTCTACGATTTTTACCCTCCACGCTGCCCTCCAGTACCAAATTGGTGATCCCTTGATGCCTCAGAACATGTCCTACCAACCGATCCCTTCTTCTAGTCAAGTTGTGCCACAAATTTCTCTTCTCCCCAATCCTATTCAATACCTCCTCATTAGTTATGTGATCTACCCATCTAATCTTCAGCATTCTTCTGTAGCACCACATTTCGAAAGCTTCTATTCTCTTCTTGTCCAAACTATTTATCGTCCATGTTTCACTTCCATACATGGCTACACTCCATACAAATACTTTCAGAAACGACTTCCTGACACTTAAATCAATACTCGATGTTAACAAATTTCTCTTCTTGAGAAACGCTTTCCTTGCCATTGCCAATCTACATTTTGTATCCTCTCTACTTCGACCATCATCAGTTATTTTGCTCCCCAAATAGCAAAACTCCTTTACTACTTTAAGTGTCTCATTTCCTAATCTAATTCCCTCGGCATCACCCGACTTAATTCGACTACATTCCATTATCCTCGTTTTGCTTTTGTTGATGTTGATCTTATACCCTCCTTTCAAGATACTGTCCATTCCGTTCAACTGTTCTACCATATCTTTTGCTGTCTCTGACAGAATTACAATGTCATCGGCAAACCTCAAAGTTTTTATTTCTTCTCCATGGATTTTAATACCTACTTTGAATTTTTCTTTTGTTTCCTTTACTGCTTGCTCAATATACAGATTGAATAACATCGGGGAGAGGCTACAACCCTGTCTCACTCCCTTCCCAGCCACTGCTTCCCTTTCATGTCCCTCGACTCTTATAATTGCCATCTGGTTTTTGTACAAATTGTAAATAGCCTTTCGCTCCCTATATTTTACCCCTGCCACCTTTAGAATTTGAAAGAGAGTATTCCAGTCAACATTGTCAAAAGCTTTCTCTAAGTCTACAAATGCTAGAAACGTAGGTTTGCCTTTCCTTGATCTAGCTTCTAAGATAAGTCGTAGGGTCAGTATTGCCTCACGTGTTCCAACATTTCTACGGAATCCAAACTGATCTTCCCCGAAGTCAGCTTCTACCAGTTTTTTCATTCGTCTGTAAAGAATTCGCGTTAGTATTTTGCAGCTGTGACTTATTAAACTGATAGTTCGGTAATTTTCACATCTGTCAACACCTGCTTTCTTTGGGATTGGAATTACTACATTCTTCTTGAAGTCTGAGGGAATTTCGCCTGTTTCATACATCTTACTCACCAGATGGTAGAGTTTAGTTAGGCCTGGCTCTCCAAAGGCTGTCAATAGTTCTAATGGAATGTTGTCTACTCCCGGGGCCTTGTTTCGATTTAGGTCTTGCTCTGTCAAACTCTTCACGCAGTATCATATCTCCCATTTCATCTTCATCTACCTCCTCTTCCATTTCCATAATACTGTCCTCAAGAACATCGCCCCTGTATAGACCCTCTATATACTTCTTCCACCTTTCTGCTTTCCCTTCTTTGCTTAGAACTGTGTTTCCATTTGAGCTCTTGATATTCATGCAAGTGGTTCTCTTTTCTCCAAAGGTCTCTTTAATTTTCCTGTAGGCAGTGCCTGTCTTACCCCTGATGAGACAAGCCTCTACATCCTTACAGTTGTCTTCTAGCCATGCCTGCTTTGCCATTTTGCACTTCCTGTCGATCTCATTTTTGAGACGTTTGTATTCCTTTTTGCCTGCTTCACTTACAAATGGCCAATAGCATATTTGGTGATACCAGTCTGCGATTCTGCATACTTTGGATCTATAATCTGCCGATAGAAGAGCTAGGACCGAGAGGAAAATTAAAATTATGTTGTTTTTAAGGAATAATTAATAGTGTAGTGTATTTTTAAGTGTTCATCTGAATTAGTTGGTTTGTGTTGTCCATGCTGTGGTTGTTTTTCAACGGAAGGGTACTTGATTTTTTTTCTTGCGTAAGGGGTTAGAGAATTTGTGCCATCACTTTACCCGTGGGTTTTTCTTAGTTGCTCATGTGATACGCATGTGTAGTAGATTGTGAGTTGAGGTCTCATCAGGGCTGCAGCAAGAAACTTAAGTAGGATGAGAATAGGGAAACAGAATATGTGTGATTTGGAGACTATGAGTAGTGGGAAAAGTAATATAGAATCAATCAGAAATTGATTTGCTGGCTAATATTAACGAAAGAAAGAGTTTTTACAAAATGCAGAGAGTGAGGAAATCAGTACATTAGTTTCGCGAGATGCTGAAGGCATCTCAGGGTGCAAATCCAATACGAAAGAAAGCTATGGCGAGTCTGATCCAGAAATGTGAGGAATTTTAGAATTTTAGAACATGTTTTTTGCTCGAGTATCATGTCGTTTTTGGAAACCCAGAATCTACTATGTAGGAATCAACATGGATTCCGGAAACAGCGATCGTGTGAGACCCAACTCGCTTTATTTGTTCATGAGACCGAGAAAATATTAGATACAGGCTCCCAGGTAGATGCTATTTTTCTTGACTTCCGGAAGGCGTTCGATACAGTTCCGCACTGTCGCCTGATAAACAAAGTAAGAGCCTACGGAATATCAGACCAGCTGTGTCGCTGGATTGAAGAGTTTTTAGCAAACAGAACACAGCATGTTGTTATAAATGGAGAGACGTCTACAGACGTTAAAGTAACCTCTGGCGTGCCACAGGGGAGTGTTATGGGACCATTGCTTTTCACAATATATATAAATGACCTAGTAGATAGTGTCGGAAGTTCCATGCGGCTTTTCGCGGATGATGCTGTAATATACAGAGAAGTTGCAGCATTAGAAAACTGTAGCGAAATGCAGGAAGATCTGCAGCGGATAGGCACTTGGTTCAGGGAGTGGCAACTGACCCTTAACATAGACAAATGTAATGTTTTGCGAATACATAGAAAGAAGGATCCTTTATTATATGATTATATGATAGCGGAACAAACACTGGTAGCAGTTACTTCTGTAAAATATCTGGGAGTATGCGTGCGGAACGATTTGAAGTGGAATGATCATATAAAATTAATTGTTGGTAAGGCGGGTACCAGGTTGAGATTCATTGGGAGAGTCCTTAGAAAATGTAGTCCATCAACAAAGGAGGTGGCTTACAAAACACTCGTTCGACCTATACTTGAGTATTGCTCATCAGTGTGTGATCCGTACCAGGTCGGGTTGACAGAGAAGGTAGAGAAGATCCAAAGAAGAGCGGCGCGTTTCGTCACAGGGTTGATTGGTAACCGTGATAGCGTTACGGAGATGTTTAACAAACTCAAGTGGCAGACTCTGCAAGAGAGGCGCTCTGCATCGCGGTGTAGCTTGCTCGCCAGGTTTCGAGAGGGTGCGTTTCTGGATGAGGTATCGAATATATTGCTTCCCCCTACTTATACCTACCGAGGAGATCACGAATGTAAAATTAGAGAGATTAGAGCGCGCACGGAGGCTTTCAGACAGTCGTTTTTCCCGCGAACCATACGCGACTGGAACAGGAAAGGGAGGTAATGACAGTGGCACGTGAAGTGCCCTCCGCCACACACCGTTGGGTGGCTTGCGGAGTATAAATGTAGATGTAGATGTAGAAGTCGTTGTACCCCGGGGTAGGTAGTGGTACAAAGACCAGTGATTTGTGAATCAACTCCAGATGCCGCTCTTGCTCTTTCTCCCCGTCAGGCGTTTCAGTACCTACTGAAAGAAAGTAGAAAGAGAAAAAGTATGATGAAGACCTCAAAAGTTTGGATAAGACGGTTGATGAACAGGCCAAAAAGACTGACGAACGATTTCCGAAGATAGATATATGAGGCTTCAGGATTAGGTAAAGAATATCAAGAACAATGATTAAATCTAAGTTTTCAGCTCCGGTAGAACTTGATGGAGGAAATAAACGAATAAGGGGAAGAGTGGTGTTGGTAGACTAAAGCAACGAAATGACCATAGAAATAAGGACAGAGGTGGCGGACTTGAGAATGAATGTCTAAACTATCAGTACGCAACAATGTAAAGTGTTGGAGCAAGCCAAAACCGACTGTGATGCTCAAGCTACCAGGATTAAAGAAACTGATAGTGTGTGGTTTCCCTTGAAGAAGTCGTTACAGACTGAGGCAGCAAGATTTCGAAAGTAGGAAAGCAGGTCGGTGTACTGACCATAGAGCAGACTGACAGACACGGTGACGCAGACTCAGACAGAATGAGTTAGTTGCATTCAAGGAGTGCCAGGCGAAAACAGATGTCAAGAACTAGGCTTCAAGTACGAGGAGAGAAGGAGACTAACTTGAATACAAATAATAATATGGAAGAGAGAGGATCTGATGCACATGAAGAAGATAAAAGAAAAAAACGAAGAGCAGTTGCGTGAATTAACTGACAGGCTTTGCCAAATTAGAGAATTGGCAGTGCGGGCGACTGCTAACGTGTGTTGATTATAATAGCTATGATGAAGATGAGAACTGCAGATATTTTGTGTCCATGCAAAATATTTGCTCTTCCCAGATCCGACAATTGAATTACATCCGAAAACCTGGATTGAACAGTTACAGCATGGCCACGCATGGTAAAATCAGTTTTCTGTACAGACATCTCTGTGAAGAAGCCACAACGCAGATAAGGTTAGTTGTGGGAGCCTGTAAATTGTGTGATGAGATTGGGCGAGCCTTTTTGGCTGAATACTGGCTGAAGGTAAGCCCAGGTAGGGATGAAGATCTATGCCAACTCAAGTTATCAGGTGTCAATACACTGTTTCCAAGAAATAGCCCACAATAGCCCGTATCTGGGCACACCGCACGACCAGCGAGGACTAGTATGGATACGTCTCACCAAGTTGCCAGACCGGATACAAAGAGAGAGAATACAATAGATGTAAAAGGGCGCAGGAACCCATTCACTCTGTACGAAATGGTTTTCCAAGAAATGGGCGTGAACTAGGAAATCAGAATTGGAGGAATATGCACCCTGTTGGGCGTAACGGTGCGCGGTGGAACAGTGAAGGTCAATGTGGTGATTGTTTACCACGCTAAAGGCAAGCTGAGCGTTGCTACGATGACAGAAGGAGGGATAGAGGTTTTCACAGTTGAGCAGAAATAACAGATATACGGAATCCAAATCACAGTGAAAGGATAATCAGGTTGAGGTGCCACGGAGCTGACTACTGGAGAGGTTTCTGGACGTGCCAAGGAAGCATACAAACTTGCATGGAGTCTTACATATTGATTCTTTATTAACCGCGCGGACGTTACTAGAAGAAGAGAGTAATGAAGTGAGCATTAGTTACTGAATAACGGTTAATCTCCCTATGGAGAGGATGCAGTATGCTCCTATATGTTTTCAGTACCTAAATTTCATACTCACACGTAATGATTTTTTTGCGAATTTACAACTATGTAATAGTAACTTCTGTTCGCACCTATGCTCACATTTAAAGATTTTTCTGGGAATTTACAACTATGTAATAGTAACTTCTGTTCACACTGGACACATGGCCAAGTGCCTGAAACTTGTTAAGAGATTATTCCTTATGATCTAATTAACTTTATTTGGTAATATTTTATTTCTTATAGGTATTTCGACTTGTGTCTTTTCAGTGTTACTTATGATTAATATGAGACACGTTATGTGATTTTTAAGAGCAATTGAGGCACAGATAATACTTTTCACTTTTATTTTAGGATTTTTGTCATTGTACTCATGTTCGTACTTGTGTTATAAAGATATCTGGGAATGTGGCTAACCTTATTGAACTGTCTAAGTAATGATTGTATGCAGTTTCCTTATAGTTGTTAAAGTAATGGACTGAATATGCCTAAATAATAGGGGCATCACTGCTATGAAAATGGGAATTATTGAGAGCTAACAAGAAGTGGAATTTGTAAAATCTGATGAATGAATGATAACTGACTTTAAAAATCAGATATTTTTACGTAGTGGGAATGAAAGAAAATTTTAAGCTGGATTTCCGATATGTTATGTTAGTGGCCTGAAATAATAATGTGATACCCTTGATAGCACTTGCAATCAATGAATGTGATGTCTTTGGGAATGAGTCTGTGAGACTCTAACGAAAGTTAAAATTAATTCCTTGGCAAAGAACCTTTTTCCTGTCAAAACAACCAACCTTCTTCAACTGAGGTCAGCAGATCACAGTAATAATTTGCGTAATGCTATCACACTATGGCCCCCGTGATACGTGACAGGCTATTGCTGGACTGGCACATTTCATGTTCCTATTTCGTATTTTGCTTAAATTTCTTCTGGTTTGAGTTCAATCGTTGTCACTAAATGGATGCTCATGTTTATAGAAGAAAACGTCGCTGAGAGTGGAGATGAGGACGTCGATTAATACTTACTTCTGTCTCTAAATACTGATGGAAGTTGCATGTGCTTCTTTTGGTAATTGTCTTGGAGTTTGTGAATCCTAGACGGGATCTCTGTGTGTGAACGAGGAGGCTGTGGTCCCAAAATGTCCAAGGGGATGAGCATCCGTTTACATCTATAACTACATGACTAATGACTGAACTTTTTCCATGTCCTCCGTCAAACCTATCTGGTATGGATCACATGCCACACAGCCGTACCCAAGCAGAGGATGGACAAGAAAGAGTATTGTAGGCAGTCTCCTTAGTACACCTATTGCATCTTCTAAGTGTTCTGCCAGTAAAACAAAGACTTTGGTTAGCCTTATCGTTACAATTTAAGTTCTTGTATATGTAATTCCTAGGTATTTACTTGAATTGACAACCTTTAGATTTTTTTGATTTATCTTGTAACCGAAACGTAACGGATTTCTATTAGTATTCATGAGGATGATCTCACACTTCCCATTATTTAGGCTCAACTGTAACCTTTTGCACCATAAAGATATGTTGCCCAAATCCTTTTCATCTTTTCATCTTCTGATGATTTTACTAGACAATAATTGGTTGCTTCATCTGCAAAAATCCTAAGATCGCTACTCTGTCTCTTAAGTCATTCATGTGGTTGGAAACAACAGAAGTCCTGCAACACTTATATGAGGAACGCCAGATATCACCTCTGTTTTACTCGCTGACTTTACATCTGTTACTACGAACTGTGACCTTTCTGACAGGAAATAATGATTCCAGTCGCACAACTGAGACAGTACTCCACATGCACTCAATTTGATTATAATTTTGTGACGAACTGCATCAAAAGTCTTTTGTAGATCTAGAAATTTGGAATCAATTTGAGAACCCCTGTTGGTAGCACTCGTTATTTCATGGGAATAATGAAGAGCTAGTTGTGATTGATGAGAACAATATTTTTTGAATCCGAGCTGACTTATGTCAGTAAATCGCTTGCCTTGATGTAATTCATTATGCTCGAACTCCGTATATATTCCATAATCCTACTGCAAATGGACGTCAGTGATATGGGACTAATTCATCGGATTACTCTTATTCTCTTTCTTGACTACTGGTGTGATCTGTGAAACTCTCCAGTCTTTAGGTACAGATCTTTCGTTGAACGAGTGGTTGTAATTGATTGTGGTGTACAGAGGTATTACATCAGCTTAATGTGAAAGGTATACAGTCTAGACCGGAGGACTTCCCTTTGTTATTTAAGCTGCCTTTCTGCAACGAGGATATCTACTTCCAAGTTGCTCCAGTTACCAACAGTCCTTGGTTCGAATTCTGGAGTGTTTACTTCATCTTCTCTGGCGAAGGACCTTGGAGAAACTGTGTTTAGTAACTCCGCTTCAGTGGCTCTGCCATCGGTAACATTACCGTCGCTGTTACGCAGTGAAGATATTCACTGCGTCTTGCCGCTGGTGTACTTACCATGTGACCAGAATCTCTTTGGGTTCACTGCCAGATTTCGAGCCAGAGTTTCGTTGTGGAAACCTTTGAAAGCATTTTGCATTCAAGTTCTGGCTTATTTTCAAGCTTCTGTAAAACTTTGCCAATCTTACGGATTTTACGTTCTTTTAGATTTAGCATGTATTTTTCGTTGGTTCTGCAACAGTTTTCGGACCTGTTTTGTGTACCATGTGGATTAGATCCATCTCTTATCAAATTAAGTAGTATAAGGCTCTCCATTGCTGTCGATACTATTCCTTTGAATTTGAGCCATATCTGGTTACACACACACGGGTAGTTTGGAAGTAATGGAGGCTGTCTCTTAGGGAGGCTTCCAGAGAATTTTTATCTGCTTGCGTGTTTAATTTTGGAAGGTTTGGATGTTACAGTATTCAGCCCCGCTACAACAACCTTGTGGTCACTAATCCCTGCATCTATCATTATTTTCTCACGATTATTTGTTACTAAGAAGAGCAGTATGTTTTCGCAATCATTCTAGTGGTCTTTTGACTAAATGGCAAAATAATTTTCGAAGAAAGCATTTAGTACGATTTTAGGCGATGTTTTATGCCTACCAACGACTTGAAAAACATCTATTTTGGCCACTATATCAAGGGTAGACTGAAGTCACCACGAAGAATAATTGTAATAGTGGGGTGTGTATAACCTCTGTCCATACCAACTCACAGCAACTACCTACCTCAGGTTCACTACAAGGTAAATTACATCTGACAGCGGTAAACACGCCACCACCAACTGTATTTATCCTTTTTGAACACCCTCAGGTTCTTTGTAACAATTTCGGCTGAACTTTGGCCTTAGCCAGCTTTCCGTTCCTATAACGATTTGATTTTCCCTGCTTTCTATCAGCGCCTGGAGCTCTGGTGCTGTCCCATCACTGGTCCGACGATTTACTGCTATAACGCTTATGGTTCCTAGATCGTGTGTTATTCTGTGTTTGAAATGCAACCTTTCAGGCTAAAACCCTTTTCGTTCTTTCTCTGATCTAGGAAAACCAAATTTAGGAACCAGGAGATGGGGTGACTGCGTGGCAGGCCACTAAGCAGGGTGAGTCGTGGCATTGTCTAGGTTTCCCGTTCATTATGCTTCAGTTTAATAAGCCACAGCTGCAAAATACTAACACGAATTCTTTACAGACGAATGGAAAAACTAGGAGAAGCCGACCTCGGGGAAGATCAGTTTGGATTCCGTAGAAATACTGGAACACGTGAGGCAATACTGACCTTACGACTTATCTTAGAAGCAAGATTAAGGAAAGGCAAACCTACGTTTCTAACATTTGTAGACTTAGAGAAAGCTTTTGACAATGTTGACTGGAATACTCTCTTTCAAATTCTAAAGGTGACAGGGGTAAAATACAGGGAGCGAAAGGCTATTTACAATTTGTACAGAAACCAGATGGCAATTATAAGAGTCGAGGGACATGAAAGGGAAGCAGTGGTTGAGAAGGGAGTAAGACAGGGTTGTAGCCTCTCACCGATGTTATTCAATCTGTATATTGAGCAAGCAGTAAAGGAACCAAAAGAAAAATTCGGAGTAGGTATTAAAATCCATGCAGAAGAAATAAAAACTTTGAGGTTCGCCGATGACATTGTAATTCTGTCAGAGACAGCAAAGGACTTGGAAGAGCAGTTGAACGGAATGGATGGTGTCTTGAAGGGAGGATATAAGATGAACATCAACAAAAGCAAAACGAGGATAATGGGATGTAGTCGAATTATGTCGGGTGATGTTGAGGGTATTAGATTAGGAAATGAGACACTTAAAGTAGTAAAGGAGTTTTGCTATTTGGGGAGCAAAATAACTGATGACGGTCGAAGTAGAGAGGATATAAAATGTAGACTGGCAATGGCAAGCAAAGCGTTTCTGAAGAAGAGAAATTTGTTTACATCGAGTATAGATTTAAGTGTCAGGAAGTCATTTCTGAAAGTATTTGTATGGAGTGTAGCCATGTATGGAAGTGAAACATGGACGGTAAATAGTTTGGACAAGAAGAGAATAGAAGCTTTCGAAATGTGGTGCTACAGAAGAATGCTGAAGATTAGATGGGTAGATCACATAACTAATGAGGAAGTATTGAATAGGATTGGGGAGAAGAGAAGTTTGTGGCACAACTTGACTAGAAGAAGGGATCGGTTGGTAGGACATGTTCTGAGGCATCAAGGGGATCACCAATTTAGTATTGGAGGGCAGCGTGGAGGGTAAAAATCGTAGAGGGAGACCAAGAGATGAATACACTAAGCAGATTCAGAAGGATGTAGGTTGCAGTAGGTACTGGGAGATGAAGAAGCTTGCACAGGATAGAGTAGCATGGAGAGCTGCATCATACCAGTCTCAGGACTGAAGACCACAACAACAACAACAACATGCTTCTCGCCGCACAGCAGTTCGCTAGTTAAACTTCAATCCGTAGCCCGACCGCCTTCTTGAGAAAATTGGGTAAATCGGCCGACTGGCAGATTTAGGAAGTCGGGGAAGTTGACCGTAATGTCTTTACCACGAAAAGTTCTTCCCAGAATTCAATGGAGTGGGGTGGGCAGTCACTTCGCGGTATCGGGGTAAACGAGGAACACTCCCCCGGGAGCAACCCGGCCACCTGTTGAAACTTTTCAGTGCAACTTCTTATTGGTTAAAAGTAATGGTCAGGCAGAGGAGAGGAACCCAACACTAGTTTCCAGAAAATCCAAACGTGGGACCCAGTGGTTTGGCTGATGAGAAAGCTCTAGTGCACACACGGGGTATCAAATAGAGCTGTTAAAGAACAACATCCTTCGTCCTTCGGTAGGTGAATACCGCAAAAGTGTTGCTTACTCGGGAATTTGTTGTTTTGGTGCCGTACCATTGGCAGAATATTATAAAGCTGTCTCATTGGCGCACGTAAAGTCGTGCAGGCTCAGAAGGGAGACATAGTCTCGAGAGTGAGCGGGTATCACTTCTTCCTTAGCAGGCTGCGAGTAAACACTTCTCCTTGGTCGGCAACGCGGAAGGACTATTTCCCCGCCAGCATTAGCTCAAGGCACACGCAGTACTCCAGTCGACAACTTACAAAATTTGGTGAGTTATACGAGCTCAGACGAACGGGTGGTGAGCCTCAGAGATTGTTTTTAGTATGCAGTTGCTGTAAATATTGTAATTTCATGGACAGTTAGAGGGCCCATTTCTGCTCCATTCCATGAAATAGTTCGTGTTCTAGTGAAGCATTCTTTCAGCGTAGCCACGCAGCCACTGAGCAAGTACGACGAGTTTGCACTTCCTTAGCTGATTTATTAGATGACGACCTCACGTGTTCCCATTACCTTTCAGTAGTTGCTCAGTGACTGCGTGGCTACGCTGAAAGAATGTTTCCCTAAAACATACGTACTATTTTATGGAACGGAGCAGAAATGGGCTGCTAACTTTCCATGAAATTACAATATTTACAGCAAATGCATACTACAATCGAATGTCTCATGTTAATCGATTCGTCATTTCTGAACTTCAGTTACATAATGTAATCAAATTTATTTTCATGTATGTATAACAATAGAAATTTTGTAATAAAATTGGTTCGATTTGTAATCCAATTTCATTTCGTCGTCAGACAATCTCCTCCTTCTGTTACTTATGTATTGCTACGTGGCTGATCCAGTACTTACGCTACCAATCTCTTACGCACAAATTTAAGTGCAGTACATGCGCCTATGCAAATTTACAAATGAAAGTGAAATGTCGTGTGACTAGGGCTTCCCGTCGGGTAGATCGGTCACCTGGTGTAAATCTTTTTAGTTGACGCCACTTCGGCGACTTCCGTGTCGATGGGAATGAGACGATGATGAAGACGACACAGAGACGCAGACCCTGAGCGGAAAGACCCTCCGAACCAGCCGGGAATCGAACACGGGCCTCTTTGCAAGGCATTCTGCCGCGCGACCACTCAGGTACCGAGGCGGATAATTTACAAGCTATAAACGGTCATTAGCAATGCTAATGATCAGTGACCATGTAGCGTAATCTATGTCATTTGCGTAAAATTTTCCTTCTATACACGGAACCATATTTTCATAGGTTATTTGATTGTTATAAGTAATCCGTTAGTAGTCAAGATCAAAAAATTTATTTATAATCATTGACTACTGGTTTCGACTAGCCAATCCTTTTTCTACCTATAAGGTTAGGCTATGACTGCTGTTAAGTACAAGTATCTTATTCATTGATGACGTTGTGTCTCCTACCGGCTTACTGATGATACACAGCAATGTTTGTCTTATTTGATCTGAAGTTTTCAATAATTATCAGTAATTTTTGCTATTTTAATCAATAAGGTATTATTTAAAAGAATCCAGTAACTTTTAACATTCCTACATCGTTGATCTCCAACCTGAATATAAGGGGAATCAGCATCATGCAGTATTTTCAGTTTAATTATCAAGTGACTTATTTGGAAACAATTAATTACCGAGTAGAATGGTCATAATGTGGAAGTGAATGAATATTTCGTTTCAATATTACAGGCTGAAAACATTGACGGCGCGTATATTTCGTTATACAGCTCAACAAAAACAGGCAAGTGCCTGCTACATCCAATAGGAGCGTGACTAGTTAAACACCTCTGGGTTCAAACAAAGATTTGGCTTGAAAACATATCAATTATATTTTAAATAACACGTTATGGTGCGCTCGTGGTCGCTTAACTCTAGACCCAAGTACACGACAATAAATTGAAGTGGTTATCAACAAAATGAAAAAAAAAATGGCTCTGAGCAGTATGGGACTTAACTTCTGAGGTCATCAGTCCCCTAGAACTCAGAACTACTTAAACCTAACTAACCTAAGGACATCACACACATCCATGCCCGAGACAGGATTCGGACCTGCGACAGTAGCGGTCGCGCGGTTCCAGACTGTAGCGCCTAGAACCGCTTTTTTTTTTAATCTCATTTTGATCGTTTTCGGTCGTTCTATCTGCTCGGGGCGGACGTTGCAAGACACCAGTTTCAGTTCGTCGTTGATCCATTAACTCAGTTTTTTTTTATTACAGAGGGCAGCTAACCCCCTGACCGAACACGCTGAGTTACCGTGTCGGCTTGAAATCTAAATGAGGATGGCTGGACGCAGGTTTGAACCGATGTCCTCCCGCAGCCGCTCGGCCACTCCAACCGGCTCAATAAAATGATCTTCTGTCAACAAGTATAGGTATAAGCACACACTGATGTGGAGTGCTTCACTTGAGGTCACGGACTGGGCCAGAGAGCTTCCATGCTCGGCTCTATATCGACCTCCGTGCGAGGGCAGTGCTGTGCAGAGAGAGACAGAGAGAGAGAGAGAGAGAGAGAGAGAGAGAGAGAGACAGAGAGCATGTGATCTTTAGCATCTCCCACTCGTCACTGCGGACTCCAGCGACATCGCTAATGTGTGTGGTATCGATGCACACTGCCGACTGTGGCGTGGCACCATGATGTTTGGGTGAGGCTATACATTGTTTCTTTTACTTTTCATTTCATGCACACACAGTAAGACCTGACACATTCAAAATAATTCCTTAAATCTCTTAGACGTCGAATTAGTACCTCGCCTCCTTTTTATCTGTATTCACCGTCGAGTTCTGCAATAGGTTATAGGAAACTAATTTTTTTTATTCTGTAGAAAATCTGTCAGTATTTTCTGTGTTGGGTGTCGTTTATATCTGATGTGTCATTTCAGAGGCTTCATTCCTCGTCTGACCTTCCGTTATACACTGAAGCGCCAAAGAAACTGGTGTAGTCATGCATATTCAAACACAAAAAGATATGTAAACAGGCAGAATAAGGCGCTGCGGTCGGAAACGCCTGTATAAGACAGCAAGTGCCTGGCGCAGTTTTTAGGCCCGTTACTTTTACTATAGTTGCAGGTTATCAAGATTAAAGACAGTTTCAACGTTTTGTTGCAGTCGGCGCACGAGTGATGGAACACAGCATATCCGAGGTAGCGATTAAGCGGGGATTTTCCCGTAAGACCATTTCACGAGTGTACCGTGAGCATCAGGAATTCTGTAAAACATCAAATCTCTGACATCACCGCGGCCAGAAGAAGCTCCTGGAAGAACTGGGCCAACTGCGACTGAAGTGAATTGTTCTACGTGAGAGAAGTGCAACCATTTCGCAAATTGATGCAGATTTCAATGCTGGGCATCAACAAGTGTGAGCGTGTGAATCATTCAATAAAACGTCACTGGTGTACCCTTGATGACCACACGGCACAAAGCTTTACACCTCACCTGGGTCCGTCAACACCGACATTGGACTGTTGATGACTGTAAACATGTTGCCTGGTCGGACGAGTCTCATTTCAAACTGTATCGAGCGGAGGGCGTGAACGGTTATGGAGACAACCTCATAAATCCATGGATCCTGCATGTCAGCATGGGACTGTTCAAGCTGGTAGAGGCTGTGTAATGGTCTGGAGCCTGTGCAGCTGGAGTGATATGGGACCCATGATACGTCTAAATACGACTCTGACAGTTGACACGTACGTAAGCATCCACTCTGATCACGTGCATCCATTCATGTGCATTGTGCATTCCGACGGTCTTGGGCAATTCCAGCAGGACAATGCAACACCCCATACGTCCAGAATTGCTACAGAGTAGCTCTAGGTATAGACTTCTGAGTTTAAACACTTCCACTGGCTACCACACTCTCCAGGCAAGAACATTATTGAGAATAGTCTTGCCGGCCGAAGTGGCCGTGCGGTTATAGGCGCTGCAGTCTGGAACCGCGAGGCCGCTGGTTCGAATCCTGCCTCGGGCATGGATGTGTGTGATGTCCTTAGGTTAGTTAGGTTTAACTAGTTCTAAGTTCTAGGGGACTAATGACCTCAGAAGTTGAGTCCCATAGTGCTCAGAGCCATTTGAACCTTTTTTTTTTTTTTTTGGGAATAGTCTTACGGATTTATGCACAGACCTGCGGTTATCATGGTGTCAGTTCCCTCTAGCACTACTTCAGACATTATTCTAGTCCTTCTGTGTGGTTCTAATGGTTCAAATGGCTCTGAGCAATATGGGAATTAACTTCTGAGGTCATCAGTCCCTTACAACTTAGAAATACTTAAACCTAACTAACCTAAGGACATTACACACACCCATGCCCGAGGCAGGATTCGAACCTGCGACCGTAGCGGTCGCGCGGTTCCCCACTGTAGCGCCTAGAACCCCTCGGCCACCCCGGCCGGCCCTTCTGTGTGCCCTACCGGGTATAAAGCGGTTGTACCAGTTTCTTTGGCTCTTCAGTGTAATTCGGGCAGGATAAACACAAAGAGATACGACTTGCACTGTGCTCTGGACAACATTCCGCACAAAATGCTACGTTCTCTGACGAATATTAATACACTGACGAGATACACGACTGAAATCTTTTACCTCTCGCTAGAGAACGCTTGTTGGTGGTGCGTATCGTGACAGCAAGGACTTAGACGTATCGACACACTCTCCATCTTGATGCTTCCAAGTCCCGGGACAAGATTTTCCATACAACGGACCGAAAACGGTGGCGCGTCCTCAATTTTACATAAACATTAGCTGCGTCCTGCTCGAAGAGCCCGGTGGAGCGATAGGCCGGAGGCAAGGGGTCGCAGCGGGGGCAAGGTATAAATATTAATAGGCGGCCGGCAGGGACAGAAGGAGGGCCGGCCCGATAGCGGGGACCACCGCGCGGCGACCCACCTCTGAGTTATGCCCGCATCGACCGCGCCGTGCCGGTATCGATATCTGGCGCGCTGCGCGGGCAGCCGGCCGCGCCGACGCCATAAAACAGTCGCCGCGCACTTGTTAGCCGCGTGGTTTATGTTCGCGCCGTGCGGACCATTGTCTCGCCGCCATTGGTCATTGAACCGACCAATCAGCATTGTCTCCCGGAGCCGGTATTGTAAATATCTTTGGCGGTCTTCGGCGACCGCACGAGCTGAGCCGGAGACGCCGTGCGCCAACTCCTTGTTTTGCCCCGCGCTGCCCACCCGTTCTCCTCCAGCCACTTCCACGGAGCGCAGCGGCGAACCCCGCTCTCTCGAACGGGGCGCTTATCCGCCTTCTTTCTCCAACTTCCTGCCGAAACTTTTGTTTTATTTTATCCCTTACCAGTTCGCAATTCCTCCTCCCGCGTGCGCTTCTTCGGAGCTCATCCCGTTTCCTTGCGGTCTCCTCCAGAGCTCGCTATTATGTGTCGTAATTCGCGACCGAAATTTGCCTACAAAGGACAGATCAATTCCGCAGGAAGGATTGCCGCCTGCGATGCTAATGCGTAAGCCTTGTTCTTCCTACAGTGGGGGAGTGGAAACAGGAACCTGCAGAATCAAGTGAGCTGTGCCGGCATGCGAAGGAGGGAAGGGAGTAACACAAATACCTCGGAGAGACGCGATTGGAAATATGTTAATCCCTTACCTCTCTAATGTTCGCTACAGTCATGTGAGTGGAACATACCTCTGCGTTTGACGCCGCTGATAATCTCAAACGAAAGACAAAACATTCACATAATAGGAGGTAATGCAAAATCTCCCAAGTAGGACAGAACCGCGAATGAATCGAAACAAACGTGTTAATTGCAACCTATTGAAGCTTGTCAAAGATTCAGTTTTATATCTTGTCAATTTAATCCTTCTATTCACACCCATTTCCATTTTTGGTTTCCCATACATGCTTCCAACGAAGTCTGACAACATAGTAGTTTTCATGACCTACTTTTCACTGCCTGTATGAAAACAGCCAATTCTTATGTTTCTGCGTGAGCATACATCGGCATATTTACTACTATCAGCGTGCTGAATAGTAAGCAAATACCTGTTAGAATTTGTTTGTGTGGCCATCCTCCGCAGCAGGCATATAAATACTTGTTTTGCAAATAGAACTGCCTTTTCCTGCTACTAGTTACTTTATTTATCCCATAAGCGTTTCGCCTTCTGCTCTTCTAAGGCATCATTAGTTACTTACGATTTTCTGATCTGCGTTTCCTCACATCTGGAGGTCGCACAACCACTTTTATCACTGCCATATAATCACATCTTTGTGTTCTCGTCTTCCACACACTGTTCACCATGTTTCTCACTCTTTTTGTGGTGGTCTATTGTTCTTTTGTCACTGGATACGACTTTTTTTGTCGTACACTGCTTTTCACAGCGTAAATATTGCGACTCCATTACATGTTTCATGTTTCATCTTGTAATGGAGTCGCAATATTTACGCTGTGAAAAGCAGTGTACGACGAAAGAGTTGTATCCAGTGACAAAAGAACAATAGTCCACCACAAAAAAGAGTGAGAAACATGGCGAACAGTGTGTGGAAGACGAGAACACAAAGATGTGATTATATGGCAGTGATAAAAGTGGTTGTGCGACCTCGAGACCAGACGTGAGGAAATGCAGATCAGAAAATCATAAGTAATCACTTTTTTTCTTTACAAAAAATTGCGAAGTGAACTGTCTGATAATCTATAACTAACAAAACTGTATCGTTACAGATCCCACTGATGATGCCTTAGAACAGGATAAGGCGAAACGCGTATGGGATAAATAAAGTAACTAGCAGCAGGAAAAGGCAGTTTTATTTGCTAAACAAGTACCTGTTAGAGTCTTTGTCTCCCTGTTTTTCTCTCTTAATGGCTTTATTTTTTAACACATAATTTGATGTTTGAGCACGCGAATAAGTGGCTGACCTTCCTGTGTTCACTAATTTTTAGAGGAAGTCAAATTAAACCCCTTTCAGCCGTCTAGTTTCCAACTTTATTTTATGTGGCAGCCAGTTTCAGCGTTTTACTACGCTATCTTCAGGCCACTGACCGACGTGTAGTAAGATTCTAACTCTGCTCTGCTCAAAACAGGGGCCAGCAATACTGATATTGGTTGAAGTGATCGTTACAGCAGAAATCTGATGATTCCAGTATTGCTGACCCCTGTTTTGATCACAACCGAGCTAGCATCATCCTACACGTCGCTCAGTGACCTGAAGATGACGTAGTAAAATGCTGAAACTGGTTGCCAAATAAAACAAAGTTGGAAAGTATACGGCTGAAAGGTGTTTAGTTTGACATCCTGATCGAACAGCCGAGTCCCTCAATCATATCTAAAAAGATGGACATTCAGAAAATTTTTATAGTGTTCTTAACTCGCCTGTTTTGCTTAATAGATAATAGACATTCTTCTTTTGCTTTAACGTTTGTTCCGCTTGGTGGCAGCGTCTGCTGAGTGGATGCAATGTCTCCATTTTGTTCGACCATGGGCCCCGTCTGGATGAACATTTACAGCCTTCAGGTCATGGTGCAGAGTGGCGGCCCATTGCTGTCCAGTTCATCCCTTGGGTCTCTTTTTCATGACTTCCACTGTGAATGCTGTCGTTGCTGTGCTATCATATCCTCTGCCCGCAGCACATGTCCGAACCATCGTTACGCGGCTTTCTCGCATTTTTTTCTAGGTTAGCGCGACCGCGAAACGTTTCCTGATACTTTCGAAACAGCTTAACAGATCGTGTGTTTTTTTAGTGAATTAAATTTTAAACATTTTTTAAATCCAATCCAGTTTTTTCACCGTCTGAATTTCACAATCACACAGAACTTTCGGTTATACTTAAAATTTCACAACTGCCTACCACATTCCCGACCGAGATTCGATGTAAGCCGGTTTCTTTTGCATACCAAGTGTTTTTTAAACACCTTGTCAGTCTCTTCTTCGTAACTTTCAATATTACCTTTACATATGTAGTCGTGGCTTCCAGGTACACAACACATGTAATTCTTCTGTTTACGTTTTTCTACTCTTTGCCAGGATGCTACTGTAACTCACGCTTCTTCTCGTTCGTTTTTTGTTTACCATTCATCGCAACTTTATGCTACTTAAGTCCTCAATTTTATAACATTCATCTAAATCATTGCATAAAGAATGCAGTTTAATTTACAAATCTCAGCGTCGATCTCAGTCTACTTTCCATGTTAATTTCCGTTGATTCTGCAATATTCATGAAAAAGGGGAACAGACGAAAAGTGGATATCCTATATTATAATGTTTCTTACACAAGGTTGCATTTCTTCACGCGATTCTTTTGCTATCTCCAGCTGGCTGTTTTATCACTCGTCTGTCGTTTCGGAAAGCGTAAATCACTTGATGATACTTTATTTCACTACAATTCTCTTCATAATTTCCACCGTCTTAAGGTAAGTTACATGATTTAAGTATTTTTATGGGTCCTCAATAGTTAAGGATCATACCGCACGGCAAAGAAAGCCAAATTGTGTCTTCCAGAACCGGTCGACAGTTAAGAGTTTTGATGTGTTAACTGAGGGTTCCATAGTTATGATATTTATATACTGGATCCTGGTGCTTCTTCTAATTCCGATGGTAGATTTGTTTACATCTAAACAATGGATAATTTTTCTGTCCTTTCGCCTAATTATAGTAATTAGAAACAATCTTGACGTTATGAAATTACGCGGACAACCGCGAAAGTAACAACTACTATCATTTAGTACAGGCAATAAAGGAGGTAATGGAATAGCTATTGTAGGTCAGTGTGATTAGGGAGCGAAAGCAAAAAAGCCACAATGCTACACGTTCATCTACTACTTTTTAAAATGAGCGTTGCTTTTAAAAATCCCGCCATATGCGAAATCTATTGTGTGACACGGTTTGCAATCAGAGAAAATCTCAAAACTGATGATATTCACCGCAAAACACGTGCTTTACAGGAACCGACTGCGAAGAATGAGATAAATCAAAACTGGACGTACGTGTCGTAGGAAGTTACCTGCGGTCTTGTTTTGTACAAAATAGGCTAATTTTCTATCTGTCAATGGCCGTTTATTTCAGAACGACCAGTGTCGGGCAACGTTGTCAGTCCGCAGATCGTATGTGATACTTACACAGTATTCCATCCTAATGCAACTATCAGTTCAATGTCATATATTAAAAACACATTCATTTTATGTGAATGAACTAACTGTATGTCAGTGGTGTCGTTTGTAAGGAGTGAATTTATGAATATTCATTAGGAAGGCAGAAGTGGTCGTCCATGTGCTGTTAACAAACTGGTACAGTAAATTGACGGAAAATTTGATACAAAGTGGTTTTCATTATATCCCAACTGTCGGAGAACTTTCGGCAGATTTCTCGGAGAGTTTTGCTTGAGATCTTGGATAAAAATTACGCTACCACAGTTTCTGTGTTCGTTGGGTTCCAGCACTCTTTTCTGAGAATCACAAAACTCAACAGATAGCTGTTTCTCTTTACTCTGGTCTGCGTTACAACGCTATAGAAAAAGGCCTGCTGAACTGAATCGTGACCGGAAAAGGTATTCAGACAGGATGTGCGTGGAAGACTGTCTGAAGCACCTGCTAAGAGATATTCCTTATCGTTATTTGACGTTTTGAACAATGAAATGAAATAACTACGCTTCGGTCATTTCAGCTATAAAAAAGTGTGTCGTGAAGGATAAATGGTATTAGTTTAATTTAAAATGTCTAGGACCAATTAGGGTATAAAATAACAGCCTCTAAGTAACCACTTCCCTTGTTTAAATGGCTAATGCCACAGTTTAGTAAAAAACGAAGAAAGATCATACCCTCCCTTACAGAAAAAAGCTAAAAAGAACCATCTTAGGATATGAAATTCCTTGTGAAGTTTTATATTGTTATCAGAGGGCAAGAAAATCATCAGGCAATATGATCTTCTCATAATTATTAATCAGTGGGGATCAGCAGTAATTTGACTTTTAACAGAAACTAATAATTAGTAATACGAAGTAGCTATATGGAATACATCTTCCTCAACGCAGGTGGCGCATGGCATCAGTTTCAAGCAGGACTTATGCTGAGTTAAGGAGAAACCTTGTGCTACGAAGACATTATTAAGAAATAATTTTGTTGTTGTTGTTAAGTGTTAAATAAGTTATACATTTATATACCCTTGAAAAACCAAATCGAAGGAGAACATGTCATGTAATTATTTGGAATGAAATCACGGCAAAGAACCTACTGTAGAATGGAAGAAGTGATGATAGTCATACATATGCATAAGATAAAATATACCTTTCTTAATTAAGAAGCATGGGTCGATGTTGATTTATACGTTTTTTTGGTAGTGAACACAGACAAACGTAGAACCAGGAAAAGGAGAACGACGGAATTAGGCGAAACAGTGTTTTTAAGTGAACTGTTTCTCATAGCTATCAAAGTAATCAGTAGTGGGCAAATTTTCCTGCTCAGGCTGTACTTACTTGAGAGGTAGCTTAAAGGCGGTGTTGGCGATTCACATAAAAAAGTCCTCGGCTTTCGACTGAACATAAATTACAAACTTTTAGACGTCTACAAGTAACGCGGTTAATGGAAATGAGTTGTAATTAACGGATACAGTCAGTGGCTCAGAAAGCGAATTGAAGATGTATTGAGAGAATTACAGAAATGTTTACTGCATCTGCTAAGAAGACTGCATATAACATTATCGTGCAATTTATTCTTGAGAATTCCGCCATATTTGGCTTTATAATGAAGTGTGTCTCAAGGAAAATTTCAAATGAAACTTTCCAATAGAGATATTACAGCTTAGCTCAGGCCACGAAGATATTAAAAGAATTCGAAGGGGGAACATTATTAAACAAATTTAAAGAATCAGTGTTTCAAATTATTAATGTTGTGGTCATCAGTCAGAAGACAGTCTTAATGCAGCTTCCCATGCTACACCATCCAATGCAAGCCTCTTCATCTCTGAATAACTACTGCAACTTACATCCTCTTGAATCTGCTTATTGAATTCTTATCTTGGTCTCCCTCTATCATTTTCAATCCCTTCTTGTAGTCAGATTGTGCCACAAGTTTCTTTTCTCCCCAGTCCTATTCAGTACTTCCTCATTAGCTACTTGATTTACCCATCTTCAGCATTCTTCTGTAGCACCATTTTTCAAAAACATCTATTATTTTCTAGTCTAAGCTATTTATCGCCTATGCTTCAGTTTCAAATATGGCTAAGCTTCAGACAAATACTTTCAGAGATGATTTCATAAAACTTTAATCTATATTTGATGTTAACAAATTTCTCTTCTTCAGAAACGCTTTTCTTGCGATTGCCAGTCTACATTTTATATCTTCTCTACTTTGGCCGTCATCAGTTATTTTAGTGCACAAACAGCAAAATTCATCTATTGCTTTAAGTGTCTCGTTTCCTAATCTAATTCCTTCACCATCACATGATTTAATACGACTTTATTCCCTTGTCGTTTTTTCGCTTTTGCTGAAGTTCATTTATTCAAATTTGGAAACAACGAAAGAGAATACCAACTGGAGCATTATGTTATTTTTATGGCCTCCTCATGTACAGTTCGTTTTAATGTGGAAAAATAGGATGTCTTACATGAAAGTAATCTATTTATTAGGTCGAATAAATAAATATTTAAACGTAGTCAGACAGTATTTTGTTTCACTACATCAACAGTGGTCAATGTTTCTCCACGCTATGACATTTAGGAAGAGTCCTACTATATCCCTTGTGTACTGTATGTAGCATTAAGATCATAAGAAGTATATAAGAGAGACTAAAGTCATAGGACTACAAAGAGATTCTTTCATGCTTCGATCCAAAATCAAATACAACGTGAAAAGAAGGGAGTTACATTGTTACTACCACTACTGCAGAACAGGCCTATAGTTTATCATATTGTACTCTTGGGCACAGAAATTGTTTTGCATCTCATCATTTCTGGTTCAAACGGTTATATACGCAACTGAGAGAAGCAGCACAAAACGCAAATTAAATGATAAACGTGAAGTGCACAAAATACTGTTTCCCTACTACAGATGATTCATAGTGCACTGAATAACTACACGTTCGAGAAATTTATCACACAGCCACCCTCGTTCACTTAAGCTTGCTGTCAGTCCTTGAATTCACTTATTGCACAGTCTCATTAGCTTAAAAAGAACCCAGAAGAGTGGTCAAATAAAGGAAAATTAAATAATCTTCTATTACTCAGTAGCTTGCTTTCTCTTGAAAGAATTTCTGTAGCTTCATTGAGTTGTCAGGATTTTACAAAAGTAAAATTTACGTTCAGGTTTAGTTTATGTTTATTAACGAGTTTATCTTACATTAATGTTCATTGTATTTCAATTAATATTTATCATAATGGGTGCTTACTTATTTCAGAAATCAATTAATAGTGAATACCGATAAGAATTCGCTCGGAGAATTTTAATCAGTTTTTGATTCACTGACTCCTACTGCATATTTCTTGAGAGATTACGCTTCCAAACAACTGGATTTATCAAAACAACAAATTCTACATTTATTAGCATATTCCTAAAAATCGTTTCAATTTTTTAAATATTGTGTCACGAGTTATTTTAGTCTCTTTCGTGACGTTGCGCAATTTTCCTGTAACTTGTTTCCTACTTTATTGCTGAAATTCAAGGCACACGCCAGGACGATTTGCACAATAATAGGAGACGTCACAAGTAACGCCGTAGAGGAAATCCAAAGGTGAAATCTATGCTCAGTCAGAATTCAGAGAATTAGTAATGATGGCAAAGATTCTCCCAAACTACTTGATGTAGTAATAATAACAATATATGAGCCCAAGTGTAGGCAAACCACACAACTGATGGAGTGTGTCTTTACGATATAAGTTTAATCCTGGATGGTAGATGATATACAGGGTGCTTCAGAAGTGATGGTCAATATTCAAGGATATAACAGAAATGATCATTCGAAACAGAAATGTCAAGTAAACATGGGATCTAAAACTAATATCTTAAGAGCTATGAGGAATTCTTCATATCTGATAACGTGAAACAGATCTCTTCTAGTGCAAGCTCTTTGCTTTCCATATTTTGGAAAGTGGTTGTACGGACCAAAACAAGAAAAAAAATATCCGGTAAACATGTGCTCTAAAACGCATACTCTAAAAATTCTGAGTACTTGTTCATTAGAAGAGTTGTGTTTCAAAGTAGCGAAGATGAACAAGTGCTCATAGCTCTTAAGATATGCATTTTAGAGCACATGTTTACTGGATATTTTTTCTTGTTTTGGTCCATACTACCACTTCCCAAAATATGGAAAGCCAAGAGGTTGGAGTGGAAGAGATTTGTTTCGCAGCACCGAAGTTCAAGAATTGCTCATAACTTTTAAGGTATGCACCTTAGAGAACATATTTACTTCATTATTTTGTTTCGAATGATCATTCCTGTCGTATTCCTGAATGTTGACCATCATTTCTGAAACACTCTGCATACAAAAAGGGACCAAGCTTACGAAGTATAATGTTTCATTGTTCATAATCCACAGTACATGTGAGTAAGTAAAAATGAAGAAGTCATTCATAACCTGCAACTACACATAATCAGTGAACATTAGGGAGGCAATGAAACATGAGACTAGAAAGCAGTAATAATGTCAACACTCTTGTTAGTTACAGCAATCATTTAAGGCGGGTGCACACTGAAGTAATGTGAACATCACATCACGGAACGGAGTCGTTTAATCGAAACCATGTTCCGCAACTTTTGCAAGTTACAAAGTCAGAATTAATACATTTAGAAGTAGATCATATGTTTTGCTTTATTATAAAAAAAATTACTCTGCACATGAGCCAACGTGTCCCTTGTGTGACTGTGGACTTGCTTCTGGAGTACACACGTAGATACAGGCCGGAAGGGTGGAAGACTCAGATGGCAGAGGTCGCTTCCCGCCTTAATCTCAGAAGGCGAGTGACGTTGAAGGCACCCCAACCTCAAGTATTTACGAAACACTGCTTCCTGCTGTTGACTCGCGTATTGCTCCTCGCGGACCTCCCTTCCCTTGAGATCTCGTGTCCCTATTGTTTCGTTGCTGCTGCAGTCAGGCACGAGCAGAACCGTAAGACAGCTCCCCAGGAAGTGAAGACTGGGCGGTAATTTCTGTTTGTTCCCTTTTCCTCCGTCTTTTCCGCTTTCCTTTGTAGCCCACGTCTTACGCACAGATTTTCCCCGTTCTTAGGTCCCGTCTTCCATTTCCTGCTTCTCCCTCTTGTGCGTAAGCCGGTGGTGGTTTCTTCGAGCGTGTGATGCAAATTTCCTTTACTTGTTTGCATTGTCGGGATCTGTGTGTTAAGGGGGCAGTGACTTGTGCAGTTTCCTTGCGCAGGCTCTATCAAACTTTGTTCAGCACTGTTCCCGCTTTTCTTAAACGAGCTCGAGGCCGCCACGACATCTCCAAAGAGCAAACGTACTGTCAAAAGTTCTCCGTTATTCAGATTTTCATACTGTTAGAGCCGTCTAGGCGCAAGTGAATCTATTTCAACACAGCACTGTATTCTGTTTAATAAATTCCCTTTCTTCGTTTGAAATTACTTTCGGCTGAAAGAAGTGGCATGAATTAAGATTATTTCTGAATCCGTATCATTACGCTGCATTTACTTTAAAGCCTAATTAATTTATATTGTTCGTTTTATTTATTTGCATGTGGAACTAGCGCCAAACCACTAGAAGTGTTGCTGTGGTTAGGAAAATGCAGCTAAAAGATGTTTTTCGCCTTTGGAAAACTGAAAAACTCTGCTGCTCTGGTGGGCTATTGCTTATCTAATGGAACAGGAGTAATATGTGAAAAAATGCGCTTGAATGTAGAGACATGCTTGGACTAATGAGCTTCGCTTACTATCTGTATAAATGATCTTGTCATCTATAATCATGAATACTGTGTGTGATTACGAGGGAAATCCCAAAAGTAAGGTCTCCTATTTTTCTATAAGTACATAGACCTGTTTATTTCTACAATGGTTTACATCAGTAACATTTATCTATTTTCAGACATAATCACCATTTCTGTCGATGCATTTTTGTAGACGCTGTGGGAGTTTCTGTATGCCCATGTCATACCAGCTCCCCGCCATGCTGTCCAGAAAGCATGTCGTCGGAGCTGAATCGCTGGGACCACAATTAACGCTGACAGGTACTGGGAGACTCTGTAAAAACTCAAACGTGCAGTTCAGAACCGGAGATGAGGAATGTTGAGCAAGGGCGTACACATTCTCCATGACAACGATCGCCCACACATCGCTCGGCAAACCGTTGCTCTCCTGCAACAGTTTCAGTGGAACATAATCACCCTCCCACCCTATAGTTCTGACTTGGCGCCAGTGACTATCACCTGTTCCCTAGGTTAAAAGAACTTTTGGCCGGAATGCGATTCAGCTCCGACGACGAGGTGAAAGAAGAGGTTCCTAACTTTCTGAACAGCATGGTGGCGAGCTGGTATGACATGGGCATACAAAAACTGCCACAGCGTCTACAAAAATGCATCGACAGAGATGGTGATTATATCGAAAAGTAGCTAAATGTTCAAGCTGTAAACTGATGTAAATCATTGTATAGATAAACAGGTCTATGTACTTATAAAAAATAGGAGACCTTACTTTTGGGATTTCCCTCGTAGGTTGTTTATATTGTTTGTTACTGTAGGCCTATTTCGACGTGGTTGCCATCTTAAGTTATATCAGGCTGTCTTGATATCCATCTGACATCGATGTCTGAGTTACTGTGACACTATTAGATAAGTTTTCTGCTTTGATGTTGTTGCAGCTATAGTAGATCTTAAACTTGCGTTGGAGCAGTTATCTGTGTAGTTTGTTTCATAATGACATTTCGTAACAGTTGTACTGATATCCAGTTGGTGTGATGAATGGTAGCTAGCCCTAAATGTGGAAAAACGTAAGTTAACGCGGACGAGTAGGAAGGTCAAACCCGTAATGTTCGGATACTGTATTATTAGCATCCTGCTTGACACAGTCAGTCGTTTGAATGTCTGCTGGTAACGTTGCAAAGCTATACAAGATGCAACGAACATGTGAGAACTATAGGAGGAAAGGCGAATGGTCGACTTCGGTTTATTGGGAGAATTTTAGGAAAGAGTGGTTAACCTGTAAAGGAGATCGCATATAGGGCTCTGGTGCAACCTATTCTTGAGTACTGCTCGACTGTTTGGCATCCATATAACGTCGAATTAAGGGAGACGTTAAAGCAATTCAGACCTGGGATGCTAGATTTGTTAACAGTAGGTTCGAACAATACGTCAGTGTTACGGAGATGCATCGGGAACTCAAATGGGAACCCCCTGCAGGGGAGGCGAGATTATTTTCGAGAAACTATTGAGAAAAATTAGAGAACCGCCGTTTGAAGCTGACTGCCCAACGATTCTAGCGCCTCCAACATACACTGAGCCTAAGGACCACGAAGATAAAATACGAGAAATTAGGGCTGATGCGGAGACATATAGAGTCATTTTTTTCTCGCTGTATTTGCGAGTGGAACAGGAAAGGAAAAGACAAGCAGTGGCACAAGGTTCCTTCCGCCACGAACCGGACAGTGTTTTGCGGAGTTTCTATATCGATGTAGGTGTAGATGTACTGACAGTTGAGTCAATGTCATAGCAACTGAGACATCGATGTTATCGGGCTTTCAAGACCACCCGATATAACTTGAAGATGGCAATAACCCAAAGATACCAATAGTAATAAACAATATTATAATACACAGCAGTGCCTTGGCCTTATAACATGATATATAATGTCCTTATATGACATACTCGTACGCTACACAGCGGGCCCGAATGAGTACATAATATACAAACATTAGCTGATATCACGTTAGACAGCCTGTCTTTTAGCGACATTCCACCAAATAACGTAAAACAGCTTTATGTATTTAAAACTGAATGCTAAGTGAAGCTTAATCCAGTTCAGAGTGAAAGCAGAGTCGGATAAAGAGCATCCGTGGTTGCTCTGATAGCTTGGAAGTTTTTGTGATACAGTGTTGTAGCAGAAAAACCTGGTGCTGAATAACTTACCGCTCATTTTCCGTCTTCCTAAGTCAAATCACACAAAACTAAATTAAAAAAAAAAAAAACGCTCTGTGATGTCAACTGATCTTGCTGCATGTAGGCCATTGCTCTATTGAAGAACTATTTCAGTTAGAAACTACGACAGAAATAGTAGTTATTTGAGTGTCTAAGATATTTAACGGTAGGCAACTGATTTACACATTACAGTATTACACTACTTACGCAGCGATTGAATCTTTATTACGGTTTAATAATTGTGATTTTATTTACCACTTTAAAATCAAATTTGGCTTCCTTTTGTTATCACAGATGTAGAATTATTTTTGTCTCGGTGCTTCGTGGTATACTGAAGTTATAGGTAGCACTGGAATCAGTTGTTTGTCAAGAATGGTTTCAGGCGCTAGTAGTAGTTCAGCCAAGTATTTATGCTGATTTGAAACATTCTTTGTATTTCACAGTTAATATGTGTACACGATCGTGATTGTACCTAATCGCTACATCTGACCATTCGTTGTGTTGTAATGTTTATTAAATGGGTAAATAAGATTTCCACGAAGCATAGATAATCGAACTTACCGAATGTCTAACAAACATGTGTGATTCACACTAATTTGGTCTGCTGCACTTGGTTGAGCAAAAGAATATGCGATTCTGCATAGTTTGTTTAGTGTTGCCAACGTTGTATGCTTTGTGATTTTGTATAGCGAAAAGGAATCTAAGACGTAATTCAGTTGCTAAAGAGACACATTCTAGTAGTCTTCAGGAGTGTCAGAGAGTAAAAACCTCCTGCGGTGTTCTTATAAAATTAGAAAAATTATGTTGGTCGAGTAGAGTACCTAAGTAAGATCCGTAGTTAGTTTGATTTTTAAGATTGTCTAGTTTATATGACTTCCTCTAAGAGTGGTCTACATACTACCTATACAATGATTTCGGGAGAAACTGCTCTAAAAGTAAAACTTTGCTTTTCACGACCGAGTCTATGAGAACCTCCACTAGTTAACGAAGCGGAAGGAAAAACAGGGTGTATACGGCCCGGGACATCCGGGAGATCCGGGAAAAACCCGGGAATTTTTTCATCCGGGACAAATCCGGGAAAAACCCGGGAATTTTTTAGAATTCCGGGATTTTTCGTTGTTTTAGATTTCAGTTAGTTTTGTAGGTTTGACGTGTAAGACCAGATACGCTGACAAAGAACTTTAGTCCACTACTGCTGAATAATACTGCAGCAATGAAACATAAATCAGAGAATAACACCAAAATAAAAGTTTGGTTGTATAGAAAATGGGTAATTTACACAATGCACAGACCAGTTTGCCGACACCGAAAAGTGTCAAAGGCTTTCGGTCGAAGATTATGCAGTACGTCCGTAACAACTAACGTGCATTCGATGTGCGTGACATCACAACTGTTTAAATTTCTAACAAATCACCAGAAAATATTACGAATAGTGGCTTGAGATGCGTTACTTTCAAAGTAAATTTCCATGCAAGATGATTTATGTTACGTGTGAGAATGTGCAGTGAATTTCTTAAATCACAGGGCTTTATAACTCACATTCAAAACGTAACACTTTGAGGATCAGCTATTTGAAAAATGTCGGGCCTAGAAGATAAGTCATTTATGCCACTATTTAAAATTTTACCGGCACATTTGTATTTGATATGACTTAACATGTAACACACGCTAAAAAAAGACCGAGCTTAAGGTTGGTTTTCATATTTAATGTTGTTCTTTCATAGATAAAAAATTATGCAATCGATGCCAATCAGTGTAATTGATCCTAAAAAAAAATGTGCATAATGTGTTACTGAGCAATGTCACAAGTCTCTTCATGCCAGAGCACTTCGACTTTTCTACGCAACTGGTAATCATTTTGGCACGATTTTAATTGCCAAATTAGAGCCTGTTAGTAGGCCTACGGACTTCCTATCATTGTAGGACTAATAACAGTGGATGCCAATAGACGATGCAATTCTCGTTCGTACATACACATCTGCTTACGAGTTAACCGATGTAGAAACGCACTTAGCTGAGTTGAGCGAGCTCGGCGTAACTTCGTAACGTACGCGCCGCGGCCTGTCTTTCTCGTAGGCGCCGCGGCCTGTCTTTCTCGTAGGCCTCGTGCTCTGAATAACTGTCGTCATTCGCTAGCGAGGTCACATAACATGAGCTATGACTGGCTGACAAAAGTGCATCGCTCAACGCAAGCTCTATTTTAGAGTTTCGGAAGCTACCGTGCTGTAATTTGTGGAATTTGTGTAAATACTTTCGCAATACGAAAATAATTGTCTCGCATCAAACAACTTTCCAAACGCATAGTTTTTCCAGGATTTCGTTTCCTAAAGTGGTGGGACGTCCTCCGCCGGTATAAGACCTTTACGATTCAAAGGACTGATACGTTTTATAGCTCCGAGGGAAAGTATACTGTTACTTAACCCGGATGTATTTTCACCCGCTTTATACGCAATTTCATCCGGGAGAAATTGTGTTTTTAACCGGGAAATCCGGGAAAAATCCGGGATTTTTTTTTCTTGTCCACGTAGACACCCTGAAAATCCAGCTCTGAGACCCACAGAAAATCAGTAATGAATAATGTTGTACCGGCACATGTCGACTGCTAACAAGTACTGCCGTAGAAGTAATAATAGGCGCGTGTGTTTCAGGTTTAATTACCGAGTTAAGCGCCCCATGTGTTTGTCATACGCAGACTACAAGCTTTATTGCTAACCACGATTCGTAGTCCTGTTTCGACTGCGGAACTAGGAGGTGATCTCCTAACCTCCGAACCCATATGCATCAGAAGAGATTGCGCAACATTGTTTAAGGTGGCTTGGTTCTTGCTTGCTACGAGGTATCCAAATGAAGCTGGCACCTCAAAAAGGAATTTCTATACAGTTTACAACAACCTTGAGAGATGGCAGCTGAAACTGCCAAAACAAGATATAGCTTATTCTTTGTATTGAAACTTTTGTTCTCGTGGCACGGAGGACACGATGCCGTTCTTGAGAAATGTGGTAATTGCGCGTACAGCATTCGTGACACTTTATTTTCTACCTTACCTGTGGTTACTATTAACGCCTAACGTCTCGACAAGGTCCTAACAGTAACAACACAAACAAGGAACATTATAATACAACAGCAAATTCTTATACGAGACGGTGTCGTACCAATTACCGCACAGTCTGTCGTAAGATAAAGCGACAGCCATAAACCAAGACAGGAAACAGCCATTTATTCAATACGTTTATGTGGCCACGAGAGGCAGGGAAGCAGTGAAATGATAGGTGCAGTATTTATCCATGTGGTGTTATATTTTCTGACTGGAATAAAGGTTTCATTATTTTTGTTGTCATCCAGAGAAGCAGAAAACACTTAAAAATCAAATTAAACCGGCAAGCATTCACTTTCATTTAATATTCCCTTATAAATTGTGGTTTTACAGTACTTACGAATCATCTACGTAGCTCTAAAATTGCCTTAAATTTTACCACAAACTTATGTAGCTTGTAATAAGAAGAAATTCGGACTTTCCCGTCGTTTTAAGTATCTGAAATCTGTGAAAAACAGTACAGAACCGCGAGACAATGTGCTCACACTTATCAGCTGGGGCGTTTTAGCGCCTCATAACTTAATATCAACAACACAAAAAAGGACACTGCACACAAAATTAACTTACGTTTCTTGTAAGAAGCAAAAAAGTCATAAAGCGCAGGTAGCGCAGGAATAGTGTAATTTTCGACCCAGGCAGAAAATCTGGCCTCAGATACGGAGCTATTCGTGTTCAAATTAAAATCAAATTTCTCTGAGCACCTATGGAACTTAACAGCTGAGGTCATCAGTCCCCTAGAACTTAGAACTACTTTAACCTAACTAACCTAAGGACATCACATACATCCATGCCCGAGGGAGGATTCGAACCTGCGATCGTAGCGGTCGCGCGGTATCAGACTCAAGCGCCTAGAGCCGCTCGTCCACACCGGCCGGCAGCCATTTGTTTACTGTTCGTTCTGTGCAGAGTTTAAGACACTCGTTCGGGAGTCAGTTATAGGATGGACGATTCTGCAGATCGATGAGTGAACACAGGAAGTTCAAATAACACATTAATCTGTCAGTGCTTACAGGTATATGTACTACAATACAACATTTGCATTAAAATAGGAGTAAGTACACCAGCTGCACGAGAGGATACGTAATAATTACTTTTATGCAGTAATGCCGAATCAAAGAACCTTATGCAAAGGCTGGCAACTTGCACTTGATGTAAAGAAACGCAAAATTGTATGTTTCACGCCCCCCTACATCTACATCTACATCCATACTCCGCAAGCCACCTGCCGCTGTGTGGCGGAGAGTACCTTAAGTGCATCTATCGGTTCTGCCTTCTATTCCAGTCTCGTATTGTTCGTGGAAAGAAGGATTGTCGATATGCTTCTGTGTGGGCTCTAATCTCTCTGATTGTATCCTCATGCCCTACGGGCAGACTACACGATTACTTAGTCATAACTAGGGTCAGTCACACCTTACACATATTTAAGGATAACAGCATGCAGGTAGGCATCACACCTGTCATAAGACTGCTAAGTTAGAAAAAGAAAACCCATTCCCACCAGAGAAACGTCATACATATTCCACAAAACGTTAAAATATGAGTACATGCGGAACAAAGAACACACGATTCACAACTTCCTCCCTTATAGTGACTTCCATCTGTGCTGACTGGAGCGGCTTTCTGATGCGCAATGAAGTTAAAAATTATAGGCAAACCGCAATGAGTCACTGCTCATCACGAACGGTCCCTGCCACATGGTCGAGAAATTTTTAGAATCACAATTACAGCTTCATTATTATCTGAGTTTACTACCTCAGCATTACGTAGGTGCCCATTAAAAATGTAACGGTAGGAAGTAAAGCAAATTACGAAATTTTAGTTTTTATCTACACTCCTGGAAATTGAAATAAGAACACCGTGAATTCATTGTCCCAGGAAGGGGAAACTTTATTGACACATTCCTGGGGTCAGATACATCACATGATCACACTGACAGAACCACAGGCACATAGACAAAGGCAACAGAGCATGAACAATGTCGGCACTAGTACAGTGTATATCCACCTTTCGCAGCAATGCAGGCTGCTATTCTCCCATGGAGACGATCGTAGAGATGCTGGATGTAGTCCTGTGGAACGGCTTGCCATGCCATTTCCACCTGGCGCCTCAGTTGGACCAGCGTTCGTGCTGGACGTGCAGACCGCGTGAGACGACGCTTCATCCAGTCCCAAACATGCTCAATGGGGGACAGATCCGGAGATCTTGCTGGCCAGGGTAGTTGACTTACACCTTCTAGAGCACGTTGGGTGGCACAGGATACATGCGGACGTGCATTGTCCTGTTGGAACAGCAAGTTCCCTTGCCGGTCTAGGAATGGTAGAACGATGGGTTCGATGACGGTTTGGATGTACCGTGCACTATTCAGTGTCCCCTCGACGATCACCAGTGGTGTACGGCCAGTGTAGGAGATCGCTCCCCACACCATGATGCCGGGTGTTGGCCCTGTGTGCCTCGGTCGTATGCAGTCCTGATTGTGGCGCTCACCTGCACGGCGCCAAACACGCATACGACCATCATTGGCACCAAGGCAGAAGCGACTCTCATCGCTGAAGACGACACGTCTCCATTCGTCCCTGCATTCACGCCTGTCGCGACACCACTGGAGGCGGGCTGCACGATGTTGGGGCGTGAGCGGAAGACGGCCTAACGGTGTGCGGGACCGTAGCCCAGCTTCATGGAGACGGTTGCGAATGGTCCTCGCCGATACCCCAGGAGCAACAGTGTCCCTAATTTGCTGGGAAGTGGCGGTGCGGTCCCCTATGGCACTGCGTAGGATCCTACGGTCTTGGCGTGCATCCGTGCGTCGCTGCGGTCCGGTCCCAGGTCGACGGGCACGTGCACCTTCCGCCGACCACTGGCGACAACATCGATGTACTGTGGAGACCTCACGCCCCACGTGTTGAGCAATTCGGCGGTACGTCCACCCGGCCTCCCGCATGCCCACTATACGCCCTCGCTCAAAGTCCGTCAACTGCACATACGGTTCACGTCCACGCTGTCGCGGCATGCTACCAGTGTTAAAGACTGCGATGGAGGTCTGTAAGCCACGGCAAACTGGCTGACACTGACGGCGGCGGTGCACAAATGCTGCGCAGCTAGCGCCATTTGACGGCCAACACCGCGGTTCCTGGTGTGTCCGCTGTGCCGTGCGTGTGATCATTGCTTGTACAGCCCTCTCGCAGTGTCCGGAGCAAGTATGGTGGGTCTGACACACCGGTGTCAATGTGTTCTTTTTTCCATTTCCAGGAGTGTATATACACGATGGTCAGAAGCAGTCTGAAAAACTTGTAAGGGTGTTGTAGGGTAGGATGCGCCGAGAAATAACTGCTAAGAAATAAAACTTCCTGGCAGATTAAAACTGTGTGCCCGACCGAGACTCGAACTCGGGGCCTTTGCCTTTCGCGGGCAAGTGCTGTACCATCTGAGCTACCGAAGCACGACTAACGCCCGGTCCTCACAGCTCTACTTCTGCCAGTATCTCGTCTCCTACATTCCAAACTTTACAGAAGCTCTCCTGCGAACCTTGCAGGACTAGTATTCCTGAAAGAAAGGATACTGCGGAGACATGGCTTAGCCACAGCCTGGGGGATGTTTCCAGAATGAGGTTTTCACTCTGCAGCGGAGTGAAAATCTCATTCTGCTAAGAAATATTTTGAAGCGTTGCACCCTTTCCAATGCAATTAGCACCTTGCAAGAAACAGTGTCGCCAAACGTGTCTTCGTCTGGGTTCTTCAAAACGAACAAAAGTAGCTTTTGCTGATGTAGCTTAAATTAATCACTTTGCAAAAAAGTAATGAGCATTTAAACAAGCAGTAGGAACTCACGGATGCTCATATGTCTGTGCACTGCTGCACTTTGACGTGTGCAAGAGCTTAAATTTGCGAGCAACACTCTTATTAGCTAACTTCAATGCTAATTAAACCAGAAATAGCGGAAGGTTTTTTTCTTAACAATTATTTCTCAGCAAAACCTACCCTGCAACACCCTTACAAGCTTTTCAGACTGTGTCTGCCCACCCTGTATAGTGTAGTAGGAAGAATACATGATTGTATCTTTAGGTGAATTTGGGTCACACATGGTGCGACGTTTATTAAAGAGAACTGCCGCTTCTAGACGTCAGGTAAGTGTGCGGATTTTCGTACTTCTTGAATTCTGTGTCAGAGATCAGCAATGACAGTGCCATGGAGCTTTCGTGCCAGTGTGTCTGCAATCCACGACTAGATAATTTTACGAGGTGGAAGATGTACAGAATGTGCTGGCCAGGACAACACACAAATATCCTCTGTATCGAGATATGCCAGGACAGACTGGGCCACATGCAGTCTTGCGTTATCTTGTTTACGGGCAACCACACAGAGACCTGAAAGATAACCAACAGCCACCAGCCTGAACAGTCGGAAGTATAATGATTCTCATTGAAATCACCAGCTGTACAAACCACACAGCGGCCTGTGCGCTGTGAACATACCAGGGAGTATGGTGGATAGTACAGTACTTCCCAGTCCCATCGACCGAACAGAGCAGCTACAGCTTGCGCTGTATGCTCCCGCGCGTTGTGCAGGATGATGGGTGGGTTGCACACGAAGTGTTGCCGCTTCTTTCGCAAAGTTAGTCGCAGGTGATGCTCGAAAAACGAACAGTAATACTGTGCATTGACGGTCTGCCGCGGAGGAACGTAACGCGGTTGGATAACACCATCACAGTCGTACAAGAGAATCACCATAACTTTCACCATACTGGGGCTCTGACGCACTTTCGACTTTCGCGGCGACCCATAATGACGTCATTCGTTGCATTGGCGTTTCAGTGTTCGCTCGTACTATGTGGCCCATGTTTCATCCATTGTTACGATACGGCGTAAGAAAGCAAAGTGCGTCTGAGCAGCGTCGTAGCGCATCTGCATATCCGTCGAGTCGTGCGGAACCCATCGTGGTGCAATTTTTCGCATGCCCAAGCGTTCCTTCAGGCTGCGAAGCACAGTCGTATGCGCTAATCCGGTCTCGTGGGCGAGCTCACGAATCGTATTGCGTCGATCACTGTCCACTAACGCGGCAACAGCATACACTTCTTCAGAGACGCCAGGACGACCTGCCTGATGCATGTCTCGCACAGTTTTCCGACCTTCGTTGAAGGCTGTTACCCAACGTGCCACTGTTCTGTACGGCAATGTCGATTCCCCGCACGTCCTTTGAAGTCCTTTATGACCCTGCCATGCTGTACGACTTCTGGCACATTCAATCTTGATCCAACTCCGATGTTCCTGTTTCGAAAACATAGTGACACCGTTACGTTAGACCGCTCGCTCACAAGTGACTGTGTTTCACTCGAATGTGCGCACACCGGTGACGTCGGACGGGCGAGTCCATTTGTTCGGACTTAAGGTAGGTATGTCAACAACGTGAGTGTTGCCTTCCAGCGTCCTGTCCACGGAGACCTCCGTCACACTTCACTGTCAATATCTGACACTAGTGGGGTACTTCGTCTGCATCATTTCACCTTACCTTTTGCCATGGTTAGTACATCTCTTGTGTTTTTGCTTTCTAGGCAGGAGAAGTCCTTATCTTGTTCTGCTACTAAGCCTTCCGCACTTTCGATGCTTCCACTCTCCATTCTGTTACCTTTCGTCCGTTTTGCCGTTGCTTTGTTTAAGTTTTATTTCTGCTCCAGTCTGCTCCTTCATTTAAACGCTTCTCCAGAGTCTCTCTTACCGTGAGTCAGATGGACTGTGTCACCTGCAGATCCCATCATTGCTATTTGTTCCCCATGCATGTACTTTTATTCCGGCCCTGATTTCCCCTCACATATTTTCTTTGACATGCAAGTGAACTAACATTGACGGTCAGGTGCTTCCCTTTTCGTACAATCTGAAAATGTTTAATCCGACAAATTCTGCGGGGTTGCACGGGACACCAAATATTTTTTTCTGTAATGTCATAATTTCGGGTGAGCTATCTTTAATCCGGTAGAGAGAGTATTCGCTTTTTAGTTGTAATGACTGATTTGTTGCTGTAACGGTTCCTGTTGTACTGGTAGAGGGCGTATGTCGTTCTTCAGCTGAAATATGTGTTTCACATACACATTTAGTTGTGCCTCTTCACCCAGCACTGTACTTCTTTATGAAGTGATACACATGGAGTGGGTACAATGATTGGGTTGCTGCTTACTACATAACGAACGACAACGGACGAGCAGTACAGCGTGTTTATCTTCAACAACATCCCAATCGCCGTACCCCTCGGTCGCAGGTTCGAATCCTGCCTCGGGCATGGATGTGTGTGTTGTCCTTAATTAGTTAGGTTTAAGTAGTTCTAAGTTCTAGGGGACTGATGACCTCAGATGTTGAGTTCCATCGTGCTCAGAGCCATATGAGATGCATTCAAGTTATAAGGCCTCCGATTTTTTTTCTAATTAACTACTAACCCGAAAGCGATGAAACTGGCGTTACTTCTCGACGTAATCGCCCTGCAGACGTACCCATTTTTCACAACGCTGACGCCATGATTCCATGGCAGCGGCGAAGGCTTCTTTAGGAGTCTGTTTTGACCACTGGAAAATCGCTGAGGCAATAGCAGCACGGCTGGTGAATGTGCGGCCACGGAGAGTGTCTTTCATTGTTGGAAAAAGCCAACAGTCACTAGGAGCCAGGTCAGGTGAGTAGGGAGCATGAGGAATCACTTCAAAGGTGTTATCACGAAGAAACTGTTGCGTAACGTTAGCTCGATGTGCGGGTGCGTTGTCTTGGTGCAACAGCACACGCGCAGAAAGGAATTTGTTCTTCATAACATTTTCGCAGGATGCACCTGTTACCGTAGTGCCCTTTGGAACGCAATGGGTAAGGATTACGCCCTCGCTGTCCCAGAACATGGACACCATCATTTTTTCAGCACTGGCGGTTACCCGAAATTTTTTTGGTGGCGGTGAATCTGTGTGCTTCCATTGAGCTGACTGGCGCTTTGTTTCTGGATTGAAAAATGTCGTCCACGTCTCACCCTTTGTCACAACCGACGAAAAGAAAGTCCCATTCATGCTGTCGTTGCGCGTCAGCATTGCTCGGCAACATGCCACACGGGCAGCCATGTGGTCGTCCGTCAGCATTCGTGGCTCCCACCTGGATGACACTTTTCGCATTTTCAGGTCGTCATGCAGGATTGTGTGCACAGAACCCACACAAATGCCAACTCTGGAGGCGATCTGTTCAACAGTCATTCGGCGATCCCCCAAAACAATTCTCTCCACTTTCTCGATCATGTCGTCAGACCGGCTTGTGCGAGCCCGAAGTTGTTTCGGTTTGTTGTCACATGATGTTCTGCCTTCATTAAACTGTCGCACCCACGAACGCATTTTCGACACATCCATAACTCCATCACCACATGTCTCCTTCAACTGTCGATGAATTTCAATTGGTTTCACACCACGCAAATTCAGAAAACGAATGATTGCACGCTGTTCAAGTAAGGAAATCATCGCCATTTTAAGTATTTAAAACAGTTCTCATTCTCGCCGCTGGCGGTAAAATTCCATCTGCCGAACGGTGCTGCCATCTCTGGGACGTATTGACAATGAATGCGGCCTCATTTTAAAACAGTGCGCATGTTTCTATCTCTTTCCAATCCGGAGAAAAAAAAAATCGGAGGCCTTAGAACTTGAATGCACCTCGTATTGAGCCGTACCCCTCAACATACGACGTTTATCGCCGTTTATCAAAGTCTGTGTTAGACCGGTATTTAGCACATTACCTGGACAGGGACAAAGTCTCACAGTATTAACCCTTCAGACTGAGGAAGCTGTCCTGCAGCATGTGGAGCAAGTTTCTTCCCTCTGCACTCGTACAACTGCGCGTAACACTGGGAATTATAAGATGAATGTAAGAAACGTCCTTCATCAGCAGCTGGTACATTAATTTCAGTAACAGCGTCTACAAAAACTGGAGCCAGTTTTCGCAGTGATACCTGGAACAGTGTTAAATGCACCCTACATTTCCATCTATGCCCGCACACCCACCGTCGTCGCGACTGCACAGATATCGCTTCGCCGTATCCCCCCCGGCAGCGGAGCTGATCTCAAAAGTTTGTGTATATATTGTCCCGGTTAGTTAAGAACCATTCCCTGGGTCGGGCATAAAACATCTCTGAATCACATTGTGAATCTAATTGTGTGAACTAGCAGCTCGTTTTCTATTTCCAGAGATATTTCATACAGAAGATGATGGGTACGAAACTCATTGAGACGTTGCGACAAGACGACGCCACCACTCGGCTGATAACCCGAGAAGAATTCATCAGTTGAATACGCCGAGAAAGACTACAACCCCATGTTTCATACACTTTCAACCCCGATAGATCCAAAGACAGTGATTTTATTTATTACTTACGAACAACATGGCAATCGGGTATCAGTCTGTTTTTCTAATTTTTGTTCCCCAAATAATTTGATTTAGTTACTTTCGTAGTCAACATGCCTTCGTTAAATCCTATTATCTGTTTGTAACTCGTGGTCGTGCGGTAGCGTTCTCACTTCCCACGCCCGGGTTCACGGGTTCGATTCCCGGCGGGGTCAGGGATTTTTTCTGCCTCGTGATGACTGGGTGTTGTGTGCTGTCCTTAGGTTAGTTAGGTTTAAGTAGTTCTAAGTTCTAGGGGACTGATGACCATAGATGTTAAGTCGCATAGTGCTCAGAGCCATTTGAACCATCATCTTCTCTCAGTAACCCTTTAATGTTCACAGATATAATTGTCTATGTACTAGCTGATTTTTGGGATTTAGAAAAACACGGAGAAAGTCTTGTATATATTCTTTTTTATTGACACAATTCACTTCTCAAATTAATGAGAGATGGCACTGGGGAATCAATGAGGAAGGAGTCGATCCTAGTGGGCTCTGAGCACTATGGGGCTTAACTTCTGAGGTCATCAGTCCCCTAGAACTTAGAACTACTTAAACTTACCTAACATAAGGACTTCACACTCATCCATGCCCGAGGCAGGATTCGAACCTGCGACCGTAGCGGTCGCGCGGTTCCAGACTGTAGCGCCTAGAACCGCTCGGCCACTTCGGCCGGCAGTTGATCCTAGTGTGTATCGTTTCGGTATAAGTCAGTCCATACCACATTCCTTCGCGTTCCTATAACCAAAGATATGATTTCCCATGAAACTGTCCTTTATTATAGATATGTGATAAACCATAAATATGACTCTCGCTTTACAATGTCTAAGCTTCTTAATTCTCACGACACGATATTAATTATAAGTTTGAGTTCTTTCAGTGTCTGTTCGTCACAAATTTAGTCTTTTCACGGTCACTATATCTCACGTCTCGTTTATTAGCAGAATCGCCTTGACAACGATCGCCAAAGATATTAGTGTAATAAGATCCAACTATTTTCTGTGCCAATGTCCCAAAATAATCTGTTATCCACCACTCCAATGTCAAATACAGTTATCAGAATGATATTTAATTAGGCTTATAATCCGTAACTTCCGACTACCACGGGAGGCTGCAAACATGCTCCACTGAAAACAAAGACTCAAGAGAGCTAACAATGCTGCGCATTGGTTTATATATTATATTCAAAACAAAACGCAGCTCTGCTATGTCTTCCTTGGATTCCCTTTGTACTACTTTGCGTTAGTCTATTTCCAATATCTACTCTTTTTAAAATTTTAACTATTAATTCGAAATACAACTACCGTTTTTTGGGTCTTTGGTCATTTCGTATTATACAATTTAATCTAATATTCGTTTCTGAATACCCACTCTCTAAAGAGCGGTTACACATCATGTGTGCTGTTTACAGACGAAGCAACGTTCGAGCGTGATGGGGTATTCAGTATTCCCAATGCGCGTCTTAGGGATGAGTGTAGTCCACATGACACATTTACTGGCGCTCATCGTGTGTGGTTCTACGAGAAAGAGTTTGCAGGCGTTGTTAGTAACTATTTAACTGGGTCATATCTCCTACATTGGCCATTAAATGCAAACATAATCGCAATTTCCTCATTGTAAGAATTGCTGGATGACTTGCCATTCACTACAAGACAGAGAATGTGGTTCCAGCATGACGGAGCGCCGGCACATTTCATTCGTCCTGTGCATCGACTCTTGAACCGACAGATGCTAGCCCGCAGCTCGTGGTCGTGCGGTAGCGTTCTCGCTTCCCGGGTTCGATTCCCGGGGGGGGGGGGGGGGGGGGGGGTCAATGATTTTCTCTGCTCTGCCTCGTGATGACTGGGTGTTGTGTGCTGTCCTTAGGTTAGGTAGGTTTAAGTAGTTCTAAGTTCTAGGGGACTGATGACCATAGATGTTAAGTCCCATAGCGCTCAGAGCCATTTGAACTATTTTGACAGTTGCTAGGAAAGTGGACTGATCGAGGTGGTCCGGTACCCTGGCCTACTCCATCCTATTGATTTGACACTTCTGGACTTTTTTCTGTGGGGAGAGATGCGCAACCTTATTTGCAAAACCCGTGTTGAATCAGAATAGAGCCTGGTTGTCCTAATAGTAGCTGCAGCAGCAGGGGAAATTACGGATATCCCTGCAGTCTGTGACTGTGTGAGACAGAACATGATACGCTGGTGTAACCTTTGTTTACAAATCAATGGTGGTATTTTTGAACCACTACTGTAACTAAAGTAATTCTGTTGTGTTGATGCCTTTGTCTCTTGGTAAAGAAGAATTAAGAATTGTTTTGTTACGTTTTGTCTACTTTAAGTAAGATGTAATGCCTTCGACAAAGGGGAAAAACTGTTGACTTTTCCAACGCAACCTTTCAGACTTTATTAGATTAGTGAGCTCCATGCCGAGAAACCTCTCTCTACCATTTAAAAAGAAGCATCACTGGAAAATATGACGTCAAAGAAAAATAACTGTTTTGGTTTCCCGTGTAGCCTCCCAGAGTTTGTCGGTTTGAATAATTCTCACACTGTGTAGTTTAACACTAGTTTGTCTTTCTTATTATACAGTTTTCAATACGTATGTGCGTTCTGGTAGGTATTATTGTCAGTTAACTTCCATACTTAATACCCAATCTTGTTTTATTGTTATTATTATTATTATTACATTTGAACATTTTAGTACGTACATAAACAAATACTATTTTATAAGAAATAGGTGCTGAATTCACAAAGGAAATATTTTTGTACTGTATCCAATAGTTAAACGTGCAAATACACCTCAAATTTTCTTTATATGAAATTTTTCTTTTTATGTGAACATATAAATAGGAGCTGAATGCAAATACAGTTAACGGTTTACAAGAATTAAGTAGAGGATTGTGCGCCCCGGGTAGCTGAGAGGTTACCGTCACGATAGTTCAGCGTGTCCGGTCAGAGGGTGTAGCTACCCTCGGCAATAAAAAAATTGAGTGAACGGATCAACGAACAACCTGAAAGAGTGTCATCGGACGTCCACCACGAACAAATTCAACGAAGAATATAGAACAAAATGGAATCACAAAAAAAAACAGCCTGACAGAATGTCAGTCCTAAGGGCCCGGACTCGATTCCCTGCTGGGTCGGAAATTTTCTCTGCTCAGGGACTGGGTGTTGGGTTGTCCTAATCATCATCATTTCATCCCCATCGACGCGCATGTCGCCGAAGTGGCGTCAAACCGGAAGACTTGCATCCGGCGAACGGTCTACCCGATGGGAGGCTCTAGTCACACGAGATTTACATTTTAGTACAGGATTCACCAAACTTATTTTTGCACTGTACGCAATAGCTTTATGTTAAACCAGTATTTTAAGTAAAGAATTCCTTTCCTTGTAGTAAACTGTTCAATTTCCATCATTGAACCACAGGATGAATTAATCACTTATATGCAGATGGCAACACATGGACCGCAACGGGAAAGAGTTTATTCGGCCTTACAGTGGCTACAACGGTATGAACGTTCGCAAATTTTTATTCTGCTGACCTTCTTCAAGCGCAAGTTTAGAACAGATTTTATGAAACTTTACCGAACTATTTCGGTTTAAAAATACAGTGAACACAACAGGTTTGCGTGCCTAGTATTCATTTCTCGACACGTAGCTGTGGAACCCCTACGTGTTACTGCGAAGGCAACATATGACTGTATGGTTTATTAAACGCAACAAATGCATATCTGTTATCTGTATAAAGTAATGATTAGTGCTAACTAGAATTTTCGCCGAGAATATTACATGTATTTTAGAGTTTAGTTCCATTTAACCTTCCGAGAAGACGTCTCATGAACTGCGATTTTTTTCGGAATAAATTCCATTTATAAAGAAACAGTTCTCTTAGTTCAGTGTTACATGAATCTACTCTTTTTAAGATAAGAAAAACAGAATGTATTGCTCTTGAGGTAATGTCAAACTATAATTACTACTGTGGAATCTTACAGGAAGTGTTTTTACAGCAGTATTATGAACAAACCTGTCTGTTTTTCCCCTTTTGCTGTAGCGGGACAAGATTCTAAAAATGAATGTTGACGTGATACCAATGCGTCAGTGTTTCCTTGGTTTCTACATGATAAGGAAAGAGGACAAGTTCTTGCTTATCTATCACTGCCTAACACAATTTCACCTCTCCCAGCATGCAGCCTGCCTATCTAAATGTCCCCATTCACGTTGCAGCGTTTTAGGAAAGATTAGGAAGTCGTAAATGTCAGCAGCGAAACTGACAAGAGTTACGTCAGAGAGTAAATCATGTGCGGATAGCGTACGAACCGGCGATACTTGTTGACAGTTGTTTTGTTACTATGACTTGTTACAAGAGATTTTGTAATTATATTCATTAAGCAAATGAAGCTATATCACACACACAATACTGGACTAAGACCTGTATATGTTACTTTGCCATCTATCATTTTTATCACTTATTCGAAACTGTCTCACGTCGCTGATATTGTATCATCTGCCTGTTAGAATGGGTAACCTTCACACGCAAGGTTTAGTTTCCTGAAAAGGGCGGTACATGTAACCACCACATGACGAGAACTTTCCACTAGAGTAAATTTTGGAATGAAGCTCATTATAAAAAAAGTACTGTAGATTTATTTTATTTGCAAATTTAGAACAGTGTTACTCTCTAAGAAATTTAGACATAACTCTCTTACACATTACGTACCACACCCGACACATCTATCAACACATGTACTGAAATTACGTTAGCGTTTGTACATAAACAAGATTTAATAAAGATGAACACAACAATTGGAGTGCGACCATTATAGTGTCTTATACAAAAGAATTAGTCAGAGTTAAAAAAAAGTTTGAGAATTCGGAGACAGAAATAGTATTAGGAACTGTAAGTCTTTTAATAATATTATTAGTTCCTGCCGGAAAATTTTTGTTAGGTTATCAGGCGGATGAAAAGTTGGTTTTCTGAAGGTTGTCGACTTGTGAGTTGACTGCTCTTCCGGTAAATTCTCGGCGTTATCCTGCAATTCAGTGTCCGTGCCTCTGAGCTATTTCTCATAAAGTAAATGTCGTGTTACTGGGGCCTCCCGTCGGGTAGACCGTTCGCCGGGTGCAAGTCTTTCGATTTGCCGTCACTTCGGCGACTTGCGCGTCGATGGGGATGAAATGATAATGACTGGGATAACACAATACCCAGTCCCCCTGAGCGGAGAAAATCTCCGACCCAGCCAGGAAACGAACCCGGGCCCTTAGGATTGACGTTCTGTCGCGCTGATCACTCAGCTACCGGGGGCGGACTATTGTTCATTATCGATGCGCAGCTTGTTTACATGGCTCGAAGTTCTTGGTGACAGCACGAGGTCATATTCCTCTGATGGTAGGTGTGTCGTGTAGACCACCCGACTTTTTTCCGTATGTTTTCAATGTTTTAGCCGTTTATCCGACTTTTTTTCCGTATGTTTTCAATGTTTTAGCCGTTTGTGTATTATATTTACGAGATCAAGGTGTCGATTATCACACCATGACTGTCTAAAATCGACGTCTAGGCTGGCCAATGTGCTAGATGAACGATCGGGTTATATCTCGATCTTCTTCACCTCCGTTCCTTGCAAAGCAGTCGATGGCAGTAGATGCTATCACACTGTTCCTTCTCTAAATCCTCGCACAAACGAAAAAATGGCTGACATCGAAATAAGTGTCCAAGGAATAGAAAAGCAACTGGAATCACTCAACAGAGGAAAGTCCACTGGACCTGACGGGATACCAATTCGATTCTACACAGAGTACGCGAAAGAACTTGCCCCCCTTCTAACAGCCGTGTACCGCAAGTCTCTAGAGGAACGGAAGGTTCCAAATGATTGGAAAAGAGCACAGGTAGTCCCAGTCTTCAAGAAGGGTCGTCGAGCAGATGCGCAAAACTATAGACCTATATCTCTGACGTCGATCTGTTGTAGAATTTTAGAACATGTTTTTTGCTCGAGTATCATGTCGTTTTTGGAAACTCAGAATCTACTATGTAGGAATCAACATGGATTCCGGAAACAGCGATCGTGTGAGACCCAACTCGCTTTATTTGTTCATGAGACCCAGAAAATATTAGATACAGGCTCCCAGGTAGATGCTATTTTTCTTGACTTCCGGAAGGCGTTCGATACAGTTCCGCACTGTCGCCTGATAAAGTAAGAGCCTACGGAATATCAGACCAGCTGTGTGGCTGGATTGAAGAGTTTTTAGCAAACAGAACACAGCATGTTGTTATCAACGGAGAGACGTCTACAGACATTAAAGTAACCTCTGGCGTGCCACAGGGGAGTGTTATGGGACCATTACTTTTCACAATATATATAAATGACCTAGTAGATAGTGTCGGAAGTTCCATGCGGCTTTTCGCGGATGATGCTGTAGTATACAGAGAAGTTGCAGCATTAGAAAATTGTAGCGAAATGCAGGAAGATCTGCAGCGGATAGGCACTTGGTGCAGGGAGTGGCAACTGACCCTTAACATAGACAAATGTAATTTATTGCGAATACATAGAAAGAAGGATCCTTTATTGTATGATTATATGATAGCGGAACAAACACTGGTAGCAGTTACTTCTGTAAAATACCTGGGAGTATGCGTGCGGAACGATTTGAAGTGGAATGATCATATAGAATTAATTGTTGGTAAGGCGGGTACCAGGTTGAGATTCATTGGGAGAGTCCTTAGAAAATGTAGTCCATCAACAAAGGAGGTGGCTTACAAAACACTCGTTCGACCTATACTTGAGTATTGCTCATCAGTGTGGGATCCGTACCAGATCCGGTTGACGGAGGAGATAGAGAAGATCCAAAGAAGAGCGGCGCGTTTCGTCACAGGGTTATTTGGTAACCGTGATAGCGTTACGGAGATGTTTAGCAAACTCAAGTGGCAGACTCTGCAAGAGAGGCGTTGTGCATCGCCGTGTAGCTTGCTCGCCAGGTTTCGAGAGGGTGTGTTTCTGGATGAGGTATCGAATATATTGCTTCCCCCTACTTATACCTCCCGAGGAGATCACGAATGTAAAGTTAGAGAGATTAGAGCGCGCACAGAGGCTTTCAGACAGTCGTTCTTCCCGCGAACCATACGCGACTGGAACAGGAAAGGGAGGTAATGACAGTGGCACGTAAAGTGCCCTCCGCCACACACCTTTGGGTGGCTTGCGGAGTATAAATGTAGATGTAGATGAGATGTATCAAAGAGCATTATGTCAATATGCACTTATGTGTTGAGTGTAATGGTCATGTAAATGAATATACTCGAATGAACTTCTTTCGTAGCCCGAGAACCTTGGTCTCGGGACACAGATGTTAACACTCTTTCACTTATCATAATAGCATTTCAGAAAGTTCTCTTACAGATAGCTGAGATCAGACCGATACGCAACATTACAGAACAGTTACATGAACAGATTAGGACATATAAACACTATCCTACAATGATGTTATTACGTAATTAAGAGACGAGTATCAATCATTGCTTTCCTAATCGGTTGATGTTCTAGGAGCATATACAAGTTGGCTGAAAACATGTAAGGACGTCGAAAAAAATTCGATCCTCTGAAAAGTAGGAAGTGCGTCCGCAAGTCATATCAGGTGTGCCCCATCCATGTGACGTCATTGCTTATTAGATCCCGTAGATCCAACAAACTGCGGAGGTGTTGTCTGCTACGTTCTACCCACTACTAAAAACAGTCACACGATTTTCTTAGGTTCAAGGTCGTGTAATTTAGTGGGTCAGTCGAGGAACAGTATGGTGCTTGAGTGTTCGTCAGTTTAAGAAAGTACGGATGGTGCGCTATGAACACCGCTGTCGTCGGTCTTTTGCGAGGAACCCGAACCCAAATGTTCTTTCACGTAGTTTACTTTGCAGTTTTTGCTCGGAAACAGGTTGACGTGGACCTGCGTTCACTAACAGCGCAGGTTAGATCACGATAGGTTCCTTCCGACATTTCGACGTTTTCTTCACTGTATCCATGCAACCTGCTGCTACACACACACACACACACACACACACACACACAGTATTTATTACGTCGTGACATGACAGCAGTGGAGTAGCTCTTGACCGCTCAGCACCAGTTTTACACCAACCAAGGCGTTCTATATCTGCCTGTGTGCTCTTTTAACTGGATGACTAACACTTTGTCACGTGAGTTTATTACAGATGGCACAACTTCTTGATGCTTCCTGACAATAGTGATTTTACTAAAGACGGTAGCGAACACGTCACTTCCTTAGATTTCGCTCTAGAATTTGTGTAAAGTTGATTTGTAAAAGTTTGGCGACCTACTCTCAAATACATACAGCAGAGACAGTGGAAGTCTGATGTGTTGCAAATGATACTTGAAGACTGTATGTCAGTTGTACGACGATAGGTCAAAGGTTTGTGTGCGCTGGCGATCATCATGCACATGACTCTGGAAGCAAAGGGCATATTTGTGCGTAAGTTCTTTCTTTTCTCCAAGTCATCGCCACACACTTGCCTATCTGTGGTGAAGGGTTTCTATATTAGCCTCTTCACAAAATTTTAAGTGGGCTGTTCGAAAAGTATGGTCCAGTCTCTCGCGAAATGAAAACCACAGTGAATATCGAAAGTTTTTTTTCTTTTTTTTTTCGCAACAGTTAGCCACACCTTCCAACTACCTCTCTAAATAGTCGCCGCTCCGACTTAGACTTTTGTCGTGGCTTTGTAAGAACTTTCCTGTACCTTCGGCACAGAAAGTGACCCCCGGCGCTTTCCACCAATTCTCTATGCTGGTCTGCCTGTAGTTGTTCGCTCCAAAATGTTGTCTTCGTAGCCAGCGGTTCATGTCAGCAGAGATGAACAAGGGAGGGAGCCAATTAAGGGCTGTATTGTAGGTTTGTGGGACATCACTTGTCGAAAACGCTGCAGGAGCGTCTTCGTTGCCCCTGCAGAATGCGGCTGATAATTGTCTTGAAGAAAGGAACGCATGACTTTTATGTTATGTGGGATGCATAGATTCAGGCGAAATCTCTTGCCACATCCACATACACTCCTGGAAATTGAAATAAGAACACCGTGAATTCATTGTCCCAGGAAGGGGAAACTTTATTGACACATTCCTGGGGTCAGATACATCACATGATCACACTGACAGAACCACAGGCACATAGACACAGGCAACAGAGCATGCACAATGTCGGCACTAGTACAGTGTATATCCACCTTTCGCAGCAATGCAGGCTGCTATTCTCCCATGGAGACGATCGTAGAGATGCTGGATGTAGTCCTGTGGAACGGCTTGCCATGCCATTTCCACCTGGCGCCTCAGTTGGACCAGCGTTCGTGCTGGACGTGCAGACCGCGTGAGACGACGCTTCATCCAGTCCCAAACATGCTCAATGGGGGACGGATCCGGAGATCTTGATGGCCAGGGTAGTTGACTTACACCTTCTAGAGCACGTTGGGTGGCACGGGATACATGCGGACGTGCATTGTCCTGTTGGAACAGCAAGTTCCCTTGCCGGTCTAGGAATGGTAGAACGATGGGTTCGATGACGGTTTGGATGTACCGTGCACTATTCAGTGTCCCCTCGACGATCACCAGTGGTGTACGGCCAGTGTAGGAGATCGCTCCCCACACCATGATGCCGGGTGTTGGCCCTGTGTGCCTCGGTCGTATGCAGTCCTGATTGTGGCGCTCACCTGCACGGCGCCAAACACGCATACGACCATCATTGGCACCAAGGCAGAAGCGACTCTCATCGCTGAAGACGACACGTCTCCATTCGTCCCTCCATTCACGCCTGACGCGACACCACTGGAGGCGGGCTGCACGATGTTGGGGCGTGAGCGGAAGACGCCTTCCGCCGACCACTGGCGACAACATCGATGTACTGTGGAGACCTCACGCCCCACGTGTTGAGCAATTCGGCGGTACGTCCACCCGGCCTCCCGCATGCCCACTATACGCCCTCGCTCAAAGTCCGTCAACTGCACATACGGTTCACGTCCATGCTGTCGCGGCATGCTACCAGTGTTAAAGACTGCGATGGAGCTCCGTATGCCACGGCAAACTGGCTGACACTGACGGCGGCGGTGCACAAATGCTGCGCAGCTAGCGCCATTCGACGGCCAACGCCGCGGTTCCTGGTGTGTCCGCTGTGCCGTGCGTGTGATCATTGCTTGTACAGCCCTCTCGCAGTGTCCGGAGCAAGTATGGTGGGTCTGACACACCGGTGTCAATGTGTTCTTTTTTCCATTTCCAGGAGTGTATTTGGTGGGAGACACAGTTGTTTAAGGCGTTTCTACGTGATCACTTTGCGCTCTGAACTGAAAAGAGCGACGTGAAGAGATCGACAGGCACACTGAAGACACTGTCCAACACAACTGTGCAAACATCCATCTAATTTTCACAGTGGTTTTCATTTCGCGCGTAATCGGACCTTACTCTCCGAATACGCCTCGTATTTAAAGTAACCTCATTTCAGTATCTCTGGCGTCTCAGTTTACAGTAAAATTAGTAAATTGCCTCCCATATAAAAGAAAGTGAGCAACTGCATGCATTCATATCAGCTATGTTTTAGATATTTTTTTATATGTTATCCACTGAAGAGCCAAAAAAACTGGTACAACTACCTCGTATCGTCTAGGGCTCCCGCGAGCTCGCAGAAGTGCCGTGATACGACGTGGCAGGGACTCGACTAATGTCTGAAATAGCCCTGGAGGGAACTGAAGTCATGAATCCTTCAGGGCTGTCCATAAATCCTTAAGAGGACGAAGATATGGAGACTTCTTCTGAACAGGACACTGCAAGGCAACCCAGATATGCTCAATAATGTTAAAGTCTGGGAAGTTTGTTGGACCGCGGAAGTATTTAAACTGAGAAGAGTATTGCTGGACGTATGGGGTGTCGTATTGCCCTGCTGTGATTGCCCAAGTCCGTCGGAATGCACAATGGATATGAATAGGTGCACCTGATCAGACAGGATGCTTACGTTGGTGCCCCCTATCAGAGTCCTATCTAGACGTATCAGGGGTCCCATATCACTCCAACTGCATGCGCCCCACACCATTTCACAGCCTTAACCAACTTGTTCCTCTTCTGACATGCAGAGTCCATGGATTCATGAAGTTGTCTCCCTACCCGTATACGTCCATCCGCTCTATACAATTTGAAACGAGGCTCGTTCGGTTAGGCGACAAATTTCTAGTCTTCAACACTCCAGTGGCGGTGTTGACGGGCACAGGCGAGGCGTAAAGCTTTGTGTTGTGGTGTTGTGCAGTCATATAGGATACACGAGTGGGCCTTCGGCTCTGAAAACTCATATCGATGGTTCAAAGGTTTAAATGGCTCTGAGCACTATGGGACTCAACATCTTAGGTCATAAGTCCCCCAGAACTTAGAACTACTTAAACCTAACTAACCTAAGGACATCACACATATCCATGCCCGAGGCAGGATTCGAACCTGCGACCGTAGCAGTCCCGCGGTTCCGGACTGAAGCGCCTAGAACCGCTCGGCATATCGATGGTGTTTTGTTGAATGGTTCACACGATGACACTTGTTGATGCCCAGCATTGAAAACTGCAGCAGTTTGCGAAAGGGTTACACTTCTGTTACGCTGAAAGATTCTCTTCGGTCGTCGTTGATCGTGTTGTTGCGGGATCTTTTTCCGGCTGCAGCGATATCGGAGATTTGATGTTTTACCGAATTCCTGATATTCGCGGTACACTCGTGGAATAGTCGTACGGGAAAAGTCCCCCTTCATCGCTACCTCGGAGAAGCTGTGTCCCATCGCTCGTGAGCCGACTGTAACACCACGTTCAGACTTACTTAAATCTTTATAACCTGCCACTGTAGCAGCAGTAACCGATCTAACAACTGCGCCAGACACCTGTTGTCTCATTTGGGCGTTGTTGACCTCAGTGGTGTGTTGGGGTTGGGGGGGGGGGGTTGGGGTTGTTTGGAGGAAGAGACCAAACATCGAGGTCATCGGTCTCATCGGATTAGGGAAGGAAGTCGGCCGTGCCCTTTCAGAGGAACCATCCCGACATTTGCCTGGAGCGATTTAGGGAAATCACGGAAAACCTAAATCAGGATGGCCGGACGCGGGATTGAACCGTCGTCCTCCCGAATGCGAGTCCAGTGTGCTAGTGGCGTGTTCTGTCTGTTTACATATCTCTGTATTTGAATACGCATGCCTATATCAGTTTCTTTGGAGCTTCAGTGTCTCCTAATTGGTTAATCAAGATGCACTTGCGCGAAGTCCATTAAATCTGCTACTTCTCTCGCGTTTACAATGCCTCAGTTCCATATTCCACTGTACCTGTCCTTTCTTTTCTCTCCTGGAGTAATAAAACGAATGAACCTGTGTATGAAGTTACGAATTCTATTTGCATAACCGTTGTAGTTGGAGCAGTTTGCAACTGTAACATTGTGGGCAACTTTAGTAGATACTTTGTGGCTAACAATGAGTTGTTTTGTTTATCTTGGTCGAACCTTTTGTGTAGGTCGGCACAAGGAAGTAGGACTGCTCTCTAGTCAAGGATAAACCTCGGTTTCTGGAAGGGGGCTTGACACTGTGCGTTGAAAGCTTGGTGAGACCAGTTGCTCGGAAGAGCTTCTCCTCGGTCGTTTGGTTAATGTTTGAATTTGTGTAAGTTTTCAGTCTAACTGAAGCCCTAACGTTTTTCTCTTGTAGCTTTATACTCTCTCAGTTTGTGTGATGACTTTTATTTTAGTATCGTGGATGTTGGTCACTAAAATTTTGATGATTTCGTAATGTGTTGCTTGATTCAACTGGTCACTCGAACATGTGGAGATGTACTGAATGGGTAACGATTTAGTTTAATCAGCTTCTCATCTTTCTACCGCTAATGCGTATGCACTGTTATGATACGATTGTGATTTTGCCACTGATTTTCCAATCCGTTTTTATTCCGTACCGTCCATTGTTCGGTACTTGCTTTGCTCATTATCACCAGTTGTTAGCGTTTATGTCTAAGAGCCTTCAACCTTCACAACTTGTTTCCTTTGCGATACATTGATAGCAGTTCTGATTCTTTTATCCTGAAATTCCTGTTTGTTTAGTACTTGTCCGTTACCACAGCATAGTCATGTTCTGGTGTATGAGACTTTTCTGCTGTAGCTTCCGTAATCTGCCTCATAAAAGCACATTTAAATTAAATCAATTTTTTAGCTCATGTTTTGTTCTTAGTTTGCGTATTTCAACGGTAGCTTTACACATTCATTCCGCTTGCTAAAATCGAGTGAGCAGATGTCATTGCTAGCCACGTGTGGTCACGGTGGAACGCCTTCGTTGTTTTCTTTTCTCCTCTGTGTAAACCTCATCAGCTGCATGTGGGTGTTAAATGAGTCTATTATTAACCCATCCTTAGATTATTCCTGTTCTATAAACCACGAATTTAATAGTGGACTCAGAACCAAGGTTTATGATGTATCAAGTAAGGAACTTACTATATTTCAGGCACCAGCAATCATCACAGAATTTGTTATGATTTTACTGAAGTTGTCGAAGTCACGAAACGTTCATTGTTGTCCGTAATTGTATTCATCCTTTCCATAGTTGAGATTCATCCCACGCCTCGTCCGCCTCTGATCTAGGGTGCATCGGACAGCAGATACTTTCGCAATAAGTGAATACAGGCCACTATTTTCCGTCACTATGAACAATTTAAATTAGCTTAAGGCAAAGAATGTTGGAGCTTAGTTTCTTAAGTGCACGTATATAAATACCATAGCAGAGCCATGACTAATCAGGCTGCAGGTGAAATTGTGACGTGCGCAAATTCCCGCGAAGTATACGAGCTGGCGGTAGTAACAGCGATCACTCTGTTTCTCTGTTTAACATTACAACTCTTTACAACTAACGTAGCAACCTTTTAATGGTTCTGTCTCATTGCTGAACATCGGCATCTGGAATTCCACAATGGCTCTCTTCTCTGGCTCGTATAGCCTCATTAGCAAAAATCTCTACAGTGAGTTGCCTTTAATTTACGTCTATGGTCACAAACTTTTTATTAACAGATTACTGGTTTCGGTCTATAACGACCATCATCAGATCTGCTACCGTACGACAGCTTGTTTTGAACAGTAGTGCTACTGACAACATGGCTCGTGCATATGATGTTATTTATACACTCCTGGAAATTGAAATAAGAACACCGTGAATTCATTGTCCCAGGAAGAGGAAACTTTATTGACACATTCCTGGGGTCAGATACATCACATGATCCCACTGACAGAACCACAGGCACATAGACACAGGCAACAGAGCATGCACAATGTCGGCACTAGTACAGTGTATATCCACCTTTCGCAGCAATGCAGGCTGCTATTCTCCAATGGAGACGATCGTAGAGATGCTGGATGTAGTCCTGTGGAACGGCTTGCCATGCCATTTCCACCTGGCGCCTCAGTTGGACCAGCGTTCGTGCTGGACGTGCAGACCGCGTGAGACGACGCTTCATCCAGTCCCACACATGCTCAATGGGGGACAGATCCGGAGATCTTGCTGGCCAGGGTAGTTGACTTACACCTTCTAGAGCACGTTGGGTGGCACGGGATACATGCGGACGTGCATTGTCCTGTTGGAACAGCAAGTTCCCTTGCCGGTCTAGGAATGGTAGAACGATGGGTTCGATGACGGTTTGGATGTACCGTGCACTATTCAGTGTCCCCTCGACAATCACCAGTGGTGTACGGCCAGTGTAGGAGATCGCTCCCCACACCATGATGCCAGGTGTTGGCCCTGTGTGCCTCGGTCGTATGCAGTCCTGATTGTGGCGCTCACCTGCACGGCGCCAAACACGCATACGACCATCATTGGCACCAAGGCAGAAGCGACTCTCATCGCTGAAGACGACACGTCTCCATTCGTCCCTCCATTCACGCCTGTCGCGACACCACTGGAGGCGGGCTGCACGATGTTGGGGCGTGAGCGGAAGACGGCCTAACGGTGTGCGGGACCGTAGCCCAGCTTCATGGAGACGGTTGCGAATGGTCCTCGCCGATACCCCAGGAGCAACAGTGTCCCTAATTTGCTGGGAAGTGGCGGTGCGGTCCCCTACGGCACTGCGTAGGATCCTACGGTCTTGGCGTGCATCCGTGCGTCGCTGCGGTCCGGTCCCAGGTCGACGGGCACGTGCACCTTCCGCCGACCACTGGCGACAACATCGATGTACTGTGGAGACCTCACGCCCCACGTGTTGAGCAATTCGGCGGTACGTCCACCCGGCCTCCCGCATGCCCACTATACGCCCTCGCTCAAAGTCCGTCAACTGCACATACGGTTCACGTCCACGCTGTCGCGGCATGCTACCAGTGTTAAAGACTGCGATGGAGCTCCGTATGCCACGGCAAACTGGCTGACACTGACGGCGGCGGTGCACAAATGCTGCGCAGCTAGCGCCATTCGACGGCCAACACCGCGGTTCCTGGTGTGTCCGCTGTGGCGTGCGTGTGATCATTGCTTGTACAGCCCTCTCGCAGTGTCCGGAGCAAGTATGGTGGGTCTGACACACCGGTGTCAATGTGTTCTTTTTTCCATTTGCAGGAGTGTATATATTTGACGATGCTGGTGCTGATTCTGCATTTAACATTTGACGATGGCACTATGGCTGCAGTACATTAGGACTTTGTTTTTATAAAACAGGTATGCCTCTTCATACTTAAAGCGCGCAAATCATATATTTGTCAGTAGTACTTTTCATTATGGCCTATGTATTGTTTTTAAGCTGCGGGCAATCTGCGAGTGTATTTATATATTTCCCATTTTTTTGCTGCAGATGTGATGATGGTCATTATAGACCGAAACCGCTAATCTGTTAACAAAACGTTTGTGACCATAGACCTAAATTAAAGGAAACTTATTGTATATACGGGTCACTGTTTTATTCGCGACGATGTCGCAGCTTGTGAAACCTCTACAATGTCGGTTCGCTTAATGATCAGTGTTCTGCAACCAACAGAAACTGGCTTTCTCTTGACAGGTGCGCCATAATGCTGGAATATCTCATATGTAAGGGCAAATGAGTGATCGCTGCTTTCACTGTACAGAAACTTCAGGAGAGTAAGTGCTGATGAGTTATCCTACAATACGACCATCAGTTATCCATTTCTCTTGGAAACACGCTGAAGATCCTGTGGAAAGGTTACCTCTGCAGTAGGAATACAAGGTGCGACAATAAGGTAATGAGACTGATGTGAAACAAAATGTTGCTTACCGTTTTAGTCAAGTTTAGTGTTGTCTCCTTCAAATTAGTTCCCTTCTGATTGCACACACTTTTTCCAGCGCTTCTGCCATTAATGGTAACATTTCTGGAACTCATCTTCTGTAATATTCTCCAAGACCCTCGTCACAGCTTTTTGGACATCTTGTGTTGTTTGAAAATGGTGTCCCCTGACGGCCATTTTGTCTCTTGGAAATAGAAAAAAAGTCACACGCAGCGACATCTGGTGAATAAGGTGGCTGTGGTAGTACTAAAATTTGTTTTGAGGTTAAAACTTGCTGTCCTGACAGAGCAGTATGGGATGGTGCATTATCGTGATGCAGAAACCAGTTATCAGCAATGTTGGCACGGACACGAAGAACTCTCTTATGAAGTCTTTCTAAAATTTCTTTCTAGTAATATTGGTTAACTGTTTGTCCAGGAGGCACCCACTCTTTATGTACAATTCCCTTGGAATCAAAGAAGCACTCAAGCATGCATTTCACTTTTGACTTTGACATGCAAGCTGTTTTTGGTCTGCGTGATCCGTTTGAGCACCATTGCGAACTTTGGCGTTTTGTCTCTGGATCGTACTGAAAAGACCATCTTTCATCACCAGTGATAACACGGCTCAACACTTCTGGATTGATTTCCGTTTGCTCTAACAGATCGGCTGCCAAATTTTTCCGTGTTTCTCGCTGTTGTGGTGTGAGATTTTTGGGGACCATTTTTGCACAAATCTTTCTCATACCAAGATCTTCAGTTATTATTAGACGAACCGTTTCTCGATTGATGTTCAGTTCATCTGCAATCATTTTAACGGATAATCAGATGGTACGAGTTCACACATCCTGGCCAAGTTGACATCCGTCCATGAGGTTGATGGTCTTCCACTGCGGTCTTCATCTTCAACATTCGTTCTGCCTTCACTAGACATTTGATGCCAACGAAAATCTTGAGCTCTTGATATAACCTCCTCTCCAAAAGCCTTCTGAAGCGTCACGTCACGTTTTCACCCAATTTAACGCAAAAAGAAATGGCATACCGTTGCGCAATATTACGCGGTTCCATTTCCGTGAGGAGAGACACAAACACGTGTTAACTTATTGCAGCACAATTCACGACTGAGCAGTTGCATCGATGTGCCGCTTGGATTAGAAGGTCAAACATATTGTGCCTACGCAAGCCTGCAGGGTTGCCACATCTTGAAAAGAAAATCAGCCTCATTACTTTATGGTCGCACCTCGTAGTAACGCCTGCAGGCAGCACAAGGGAGGTCGTTGACAGGATGTGGTACGCCGGTTGCTGCAGCTGGTGCTGCACGCACATAAGCCATATCCCGCATACTGTAGCTAATATGTCACCTGGTAGCTGAACAGCAGCATGGCAGAGTCTCCTTTATAAAGAAAGGGCTCAATGTTTTATAGTTACAAGTTTTACTTTCCTGTTGTACTTCTCATAATAATAACAATAACCAAATAAACAGTAAAATAATTTACTACAAGAGATACGTAGATGACACTCTATTACTTTTTGATGGTAACAGCAGCAAAATTGATACCTTAGCTGAAGATCTGAGCAAATTACACAACAACACAAAATTCACAGTGGAGCATGAAATAAATAATAGCATCAATTTTCTGGATCTCAAAATATCAAACATAAATAACAAACACCATTTTGGTATCTTTCGAAAACCAACAACCACAGATGTTACCATCAATAACACATGCTGCCACCCGAACCAACATAAGATGGCTAATTTCCGGTCAATGCTACATCGTATGCATAAAGTCCCCTCACCCCCACTGAACAGCACAAAGAAATCAACATAATCAAATCAATTGCCCAAAATAATGGCTATGATGCTTCAATCATAGACACACTCTCTCAAAAAATAAAAGTAAAAATTGCTAGCAATAAGTCTTTGCAACAAGCAACAGCCACAGTAACTATGAAAGACAAAAAATCAGTAAAATATGTAGCCCTACCATATATAGGCCCACTTTCATACAAAATGTCCAACCTATTCAAGAAGGAGAATGTCAAAATCAGTTTCTCTACCAATAACAAACTCCAACAAAGAGTCATACACTCACTCCCACACAGTAGCATACCCCATAAAAGATCTGGAATTTATAAACTTAAGTGTAACAACTGTCCTAAATTCTACACTGGCCAAACAGGTAGAGCTTTTGAAACAAGATTCAAGGAACACCTTGATGCCCTACGTATGAAAAACCTTAGCAAATCTGCCTTTGCCACCCACCTTGCAGAAAACAATCATACAGTTGAGAATATAGAAAACAACCTGCAGATATTACACCTCAAAGGCAAGGGTTTCACATTGAATCTCTTAGAGGAGATTGAGATTCATACACATAAAAACAGGTTCCCTGATCTCATTCTGAATGAACAGACAGAGTCAGTTAACACCCCCTTCCTAAATAACTTTGAAGAAGCTTTCACTTTTTAAAAATAACTTAAGCCTAATATTCCATTAAAAACATTCAGTATACAGGCCCCCAAAAACTGCTTATATGTCATTGAAACATTGCATAATGAAAACATGTGCATTGCTTATCATACCATTTATTAGAATTTATCTCCTAATAATTGTAACAACTAATTAGTAACACACAGTATTCCTGTACTACATATAATGTTTGTAATCTTATTTGTATGTAATTTTATTTATTCCGTTTTAGATTAGTCTTATACAATAGCAAAGAGATATTTTACTGTACCCATTCCGTTTTAGATTAATCTTATACAATAGCAAAGAGATATTTTACTGTACCCATATCGACTATACAGCAACTGTAAGTTAACATCGTTATGACTGTAAGCTCTTTGCAAATATTGTTCTCGTTTGTAATATGAAGTTGGGCCACGTTTTGTAAACGTTATTCGTGTGTGCTGCGTGTGCAATTAAGATGATGATGTTGAAAGTGACGTCCATTGACTGGAATAGCTCTCACATAGTGCATATTGAAAAGTGTATTAAGCTTGCGCTCGTAAACATAAACGCACGAATATTTCGTCAGGCAGAACTACATAGCTCGTAAGTACAATAACCTGCACGTTCACTAAGTTTAAAACAGAATAACTATCTCATGAGCAATTAGATTTTGTAAAAGAAGGAAATCTTTTGTAAAAATACCATTACCGATATGACAACAAAAATATTTCTTTTCTTTCTCAATGCAGCAAACGAATAACAGAAACAAAACTAGGTCCAACTTAGAATGCTTGTAACTGCCATCTGAAGATGGATTTGTAAAGAAAAATCCGAAACCGGTCATGGTCTGAAGATAATAAACCTTTTTAAACCATACATGTGGCTGGTAGCTGTTTTTTTTACAAATTATAAACATCTGTTCTGTTTGTGTTGGTACTGGATGGTAAGGTAAAACTTCTAATTCTTTTCTTTTCATGAACTACATTGGCGGGAAAAAACCAGAATAAAGTTTTTAATTTACTTAGTCCACATCCATTGCCAGGGCTACTTAGATAAACACACCAGCAGGCGTTGCGCCTTGCATTGCACCTATGCTGATACGCCAGAACACTATTAGCACTGTCCACCGCGACGATGGATGCCGCCTGGTGGCGTTGTGATCACGTGACGTGATAACAAAAGTATGTTAGCAGAGCAGACATGGACAAGGGATCACTCTAGCGAAGATATGGGCTGCAAATGGGGAAATCCATTGTCATAAGCGACTCTGACAAAGGGCAGATCCTGTGAACTAGTATCCCGAAAACGCCAAAGCTGGTCGAATGTTCACGTGATACTGTCGTGAGGATCTCTGGAAAGAGAAGCTACCATTAGGTGCTGACTGGCTAGACGTCCACTACTCTTCACAGAACGTGGGGTTCGGAGTCTTGTCGGCTCTGTAAATTAGGAGAGATGGTGGTTTGTGGCGTTGTGGGGATGCAGCCTACTCACGCAGTAATAAATTCACATCAGTCTTTCCATTGTGTGCCAGCCGAGTCCGCTGTAACTAGCTCTGACGTCATGAATGTTGCGCAATACTTTAAAATCAAGTAAATAACCTGAAACGGTTCTAGCATGTCAGGAGTAATACTAAATTAATATGTGTGGAATATCAGTTCGATAACTTTAACCATTTTCGAAATTTGGACGTTTTTCTGTAAAAATCATTGGCGCAACAGAAAAGAGCTAGAGACTTAAAAATTTATATTTAGATTCCTTTTTCATAATTATTTAATAGAAACACTCTTCTGGATCTCACAAATTAAAATTTTAGTGGAAATTCATGATTTTCTGGTTTTTGTCTTTAAAAATTAAGGAAGCAAGATAGATTAAGTAGGCTGATAAATAAGGGTAGGATGTCTATATTTAAGTAGAATGGAGATCCGCTATAATTATAAAGATGTGAAAAATTTCAATTGAATAACTATAAAACTATAGCGATAGCGTATCTCCAAAGGGCAAGTTCAGAGCTCGCCTACTGCGTGTAGTGTAATTAAATTAATTCTCTCGCCGAAAATATTTTACTTAGCTACGTCAGACTTTTATTATGATTACTTACCTGTGTGCTGAATGCACATTTAAATTGAGAGCTTCATCGGCCATCAGCAAAAGAAGCTATGATTTATGCAATGACTTAAAGTGGTGCATTACTAGCCCAGCGGCTAGTTGGGAGAGCCGATTTGATCAGGCGTTCCCTTAGCCGTCCGCACCGCGGCTTTATATATAAGAACGCTGCGCGAGAGATGAAGGCCCCAGTTCTCTCCAGACGCTGAATAGCACACCACCTGTGTCGGGAGTCGCGTCGCGTCGGTATCATTGCTATAAACAGCCTCGGGTGCCGTAATAAGTTACTCGGCATACGCGTAACCATGAAATCGTTTTCGAGTGAAGTATTAATTTTGGGATGACTTTAATGATCTATCTTCAGTTTGCGTATGTCGTATTTTCACGTGCCGCCGCGGGACAGACATTCTACCATTATTTAGCGTGGCGTTTGATGAGCATATTCATCAAATTATGGCGAGCATTCATTTAAACATTTAATTTGGACAGTTATAGTTGCTTCAGCGCATTAGACTCTGAACTGCTCTGTTAGTCAGGTTGTGTGGATTCTTTTTTTTTTCATCTGTGACTTTCAGAATACAGAGAACGTTTTTTCACGATCGTTTTTGATTATGAATCCCTGGCAATCTCCTAATTCCTCAGAGCTATAAGCTGTAGCTATAAGTGTATTTCTCAGATGAAGTGGGCACTAGGAATTCTAATTACAGGCTTCACGTTTTGCTAATCACTTTCAGGTTGCCAAAATTGTAGTTAGAGAGCCGGTGTTGAGAACGGCAAAACAGCAGCATAAATAATAGGAACATTTTAAAACAAAATAATTCCTCCCGCCGCCCCACAGCATCTCTGTCGAAAGGGGCCAAAGCTGGTACACGCACAAGTGTTTCGGAGCGCACTGTCCATCGTACATTGTGGTACACAGAGTTCCGCAGCACACCACCGCTAGGTGTTCACAAGTTAACCCAGTGACATCGTCAATTACGATTGCAGTGGGTACGGAACCATCAACATTCGACGGTCGATCAATGGAAACGTGTCGGCTCTTCGGGTGAAGAACACTTTAGCTCCACCAGGTCGATGGTTGTCTCCACAGACACCGTCAACGAGTGAAAGGCAGCTCGGAACGTGCAGCGAACCACGGACCCAGGCTGGTTTCAGCATTATTATGCTACGGATGACATTCTCCTCTGCTTGAATGGGGTCTGTGGTTGTAATCCAAGAGACGCTGACAGCTGCGAACCACCTGTTTATCTTCGTGCTTGATGTCTTCCCCGACGGCGATGTCGTCTTTCAGCAGTATAATTGTCTCTCAGCCAGAACCATGTTGCAGTGGTTTGAGGATCATTATAGTAAACTCACCTTGATGTCTCGGCGACAAAATTCGCCTGATGTAAATCGTATGGGAACCAACTGGGTCGCTAGCGAGCGCCATTACCGCTGACGCAAATCAGCGGCCCGACATTTACCCGCTTAATGACCTGTGCGTAGACATTTAATGCCACATACCTGTATAAACCTATTAACAAAGCGTCGGATTCCTCATACGCGGAATCAGTGACGTATGTCGTTCCAAAGACAGACAAACTATAAAGCAGGTGGTCATAATCTACGTCCACATCTACGTGATTACTCTACTATTCACAATAAAGTGCATGGCAGAGGGTTCAATAAACCACCTTCAAGCTGTCTCTCTACCGCACGCGGGAAAAAACGAACACTTAAATTTTTCTGTGCGAGCCCTGATTACTCTTATTTTATCGTGATGATCATTTCTCCCTATGTAGGCGGGTGCCAACAGAATGTTTTCGCAATTGGAGGAGAAAACTGGTGACTGAAATTTCATGAGAAGAACCCATCGCAACGGAAAACGCCTTTGTTTTAATGATTGCCACTCCAATTCACGTATCATGTCTGTGATATGATAATAAAAAACGAGCTGCCATTCTTTGAACTTTTTCGACGTCATCCGTCAGTCCCACCTGATGCGGATCCCACACCGCACAGCAATTCTCCAAAATAGGGCGGAGAAGCGTGGTGTAAGCCGTCTCTTTAGTAGATCTGTCGCACCTTCTAAGTGTTCTGCCAATGAATCGCAGTCTTTAGTATGCTCTACCCACAATATTATCTATGTGATCGTTCCAATTTAGGTTATTTGTAATTGTAATCCCTAAGAATTCAGTTCATTTTACAGCCTCCAGATTTGTGTGACTTACCGCGTAATCGAAATTTAGCTGATTTCTCTTAGTACTCATGTGAATAACTTCACACTTTTCCTTATTCAGGGTCGATTGCCACCTTTCGCACCATACAGATAGCTTATCTAAATCGTTTTGCAAGTCGTTTTGATCATCTAATGACTTTACAAGACGGTAAATGACGGCATCATCTGCAAACAATTTAAGACGGTTATTCAGATTGTCTCCTATGTCATTAATATAGATCAGGAACAATAGAGGGCCTATAACACTTCCTTGGGGAACGCCCGATATTACTTCTGTTTTACTCGTTGACTTTTCGTCTATTACTACGAACTGTGAGCTTTCTGACAGGAAATCATGAGTCCAATTGCACAACTGAGGCGATACTGCTTAGGCACGCAGTTTGATTAGAAGACGCTTGTGAGGAACGGTGTCGAAAGCCTTCTGAAAATGTAAAAATATGGAATCAATTTGACATCCCCTGTCGATAACACTTATTACTTCATGAGTATAAAGAGCGAGTTGTGTTTCACAACGATCATATTTTCCGAAACCGTGCTGACTATGTGTCAACAAATCATTTCCTTCGAGGTACTTCATAATGTTTGAATACAGTATATGTTCCAAAACCCTACTGCAGATCGACGTTAGTGATATAGGGCTGTAATTCAGCGGATTATTCCTACTTCCCTTTTTGGGTATGTGACTTGAGCAATCTTCCAGTCTTTAGGTACGTATCTTTCTGCGAGCGAGTGGTTGTATATAATGCTAAATATGGAGCTATTTTATCAGCATACTCTGAGAGGCAGCTGACTGGTGTACAATCTGGACCGGAGGCCTTGCCTTTATTAAGTGATTTAAGCTGCTTCGTTACACCGAGGATATCTACTTCTATGTTTCTCATCTTGGCAGTTGTTCTTGATTGGAATCCAGGAATATTTACTTCGTCTTCTTCGGGAAGGAGTTTCGGAAAACCGAGTTTAATAACTCTGCTTTAGTGGCACTGTCATCAGTGACTTAACCGTTGTTATCGCGCAGTGAAGGTATTGATTGCGTCTTGCCACTGATATGCCTTATATATGACCAGAATATCTTTGGTTTTTCTTTCAGATTTCCAGACAAAATTTCGTTGTGGAAATTATTAAAAGCATCTCGCATTGAAGTACGCGCCGTATTTCTAACTTATGTAAAACTTTAACAATCTTGGGGATTTTGCGTTCTTTTAAATTTGACATGTTTTTTTTCGTTGCTTCTGCAGCAACGATCTGACCCGTTTTGTGTACCATGGGAGATCAGTACCATCACTTATTAATTTGTGTGGTATATATCTCTCAATTGCTGTCGATACTATCTCTTTGAAAACATTCCACAACTTTTCTACATTTACATGGTCAGATCGGAACGAGTGAAGACTGTCTCTTAAAAAGGCGTTATGAGCATTTTTATCTGTTTTTTTTAAATAGATATACTTCGCGTTTGTTTTTGATGGTTGTAGTTGAACTGTTCAGCAACTATATCTTCTGAGTCGGGGGGTCGGTAAAATGATCCAATTAATAGTTTAGTCCGATTGTCAGGTATAACCTCTACCCATACTATTTCTCACGAACTATCTACTTCAATTTCGCTACAAGGCAAACTACCTCTGACAGCAATGTGTTTGTTCAGCAGAGTGTGTAAGTAAGAGACGGAAGCGAGCAGATAGATACAGTGAATCATGTTTACAGAATGACAAATACGCTTTGATCCAGTAGCTAGTTCGAAATAGTTACAACTGTGACAGAAAGGTGTCGGCATCTCACGGGCTACGACATTATCAAGTGCTCAAATCTGTATATTTGGTAAAGAAAACTATTTATTGAGATTATTGCTACTTTAATAAATTATTGCTAATTTGTTTAATTATAAGTGTGAGTGATGGTCTGAATGCGAAATATTAGATATATGAATATTGTTGTGTGTATTAACTGAGTAAACGTTAACGTGAAAACTGCGTGCAGAGAGAGTGAATCATACTGAGGCGAAATCGTAAGGTGCAACTAGTCAGTTTATGGGACTGAGAAGACAAAATACATTTTAAGATAGTTTTGTTAATTAAAGAAGGACTTATTTTATATTGGTGGATTTTTATAAATTCGTTCTTTCATGAAAGCTGTTAAGTCGTGATTGGTCAAATGTAAAAGACGCTGGATTGCACGTGTTATTACGAATATTGGATTGGTTTCGATGTATCTCAGCCAATCAGAGGACAGAACGGTCAGCCTATTTTGTGGGCTGAGTGAATTGCTTTGTGAAGCCTAAAAGCATTCGGATCTCAGCTGTTATCAAGTTCGTACATGGATGTAAGGAGTTCTGAATAAGTATGATAAGTTTCCAGCATAATGATTGAAACTTGATCGTGTAGTGCCGCAAAGTGGACGTGAATGTGCGAGAAAAACGTGACATTCCAATTTTAATACGCAATGTGTGACTTTTGAATAACCAAAATTCGCGTGGCTTGTTATACAAGGTGAGAGCGCAAACTGAACACTCGCAGTAGTCAAATTGTGTAATGTTTGAGCAAGCATCGCGTCGTAGACAATCCATTCGTTAATTCTCTTGGTAATAGATTTGGTTAATTGCACTAAGCTGGGTATTAGGAGTGAGTGTGATCGCATGTGGATGATGAAACTGTAACTTAAGATTAGCACGAGAGTGACATCGTTTTGTATCAAAACAACTTACAATATATTGAAGTTTTCACTCGCAAACAACCTTCCAATTAATCGCTCAGCTAACACGATACTGAAAAACGTTCGTTGCTCCCATTGGCCTCGTGTAATGCTACCGGTTGTACTGCAGCTTTCCGTAAAGAGGAGCATGCGATTTTAACAGGAAAGGCGTGTTGACCGAATTGCAGAATAAAAAAAATCACCACAAGGTGAGTGGAATATTATTTCTGTAGGACGAACACCGTTGCAACTAGCTGTGTAAGTTGCAAACGAGGCATTCGATTTGTTCACGAATGCGATGCCTCGTTTTGTTGAAAGAGAATTTTATCTCTGTAAAAGGGAATGTTTAAGTCCTGTATATCTTAAGCGAGGGATCGTACTGAATGTACGTTCGGAAAAGTATCCAGTAAGTGATGAATTTTTTGCTTACCTTTTAATGTCCCCCTCGAGTTTGCAGAAGATGTGCCGAAACTTTGCTTCACAATTTCGATGGCACTTCAGATACAGTAAAATTTAAAGGTCAGTGTGATTGCGATGGGTTATATATACGGAATCAGGCTCTGTTAAAAACTGCAAATCGAGTGCAGCAGAAACTACGCGCAATTCAAGTGTTATCGAAATTTAACCAAAAAAATTGTACAGACCGAGGAAGGTAATTTCTAAGTTATCATTTACCTTAGAAATACCTACAGTATAATTTGTCAGTTCCCCAGCTTTGTACGGTAAATATCTTGCTGGAGACTAATAAGCTTTTTTTTCGTTTTGCCTCTTTTTCTCCTCTAGTGACCGTGTTTCAAAAACACTGTTACATGTTCTACACAATTATTTCTGCACTGAAAGTTTCTATATCGATTGCAGTCGCTGTTTTCTCCTTAGTTAGAAATGCGCAGAATACCGTGCAGTACGAACTAATTATCAACATTGGACACAGGTCAGGAACAATGTAGCCGCCCACAAGGTGTATCTAAACCGGTCTCTGAGAGCGATAACCAATGACGTATGAGAGTGGAGACCAACGGCCCAGTGCATTCCATCTGATGTCTCCTGTCTGACTGACTAAAGCGGGTAGTGGAGAATCACTTGGTTACAGTGCAGACGCTGTAACGTGGCAGTTTTAGATAGGCGTGGTTGGAATATGATGCTGCAAGATACCGATAGAGGACAGACCAGTACCACCTTGTGAACGACACTGCCAGCCTCAAAAATAACTGAGTAGTGGGCGTCATCGGATGCATCGTGTACTCTGCTTTAGTTTGCGCTGTGCGTCGCTCATTGTTTTATTTTCTTACTACCTGAGAAACCTGGCGTTCACCTGGCATGTATTTATTCAAGTCTTCTACTAGTCCATCTCCTCGTACCTCTTCTCCATATCCATCTTCTCTTCCTCCCTCTCTAGTTCCTTTCCCTCTCTGTCTCTCTCCCCCCCCCCCCCCCACCACCATTCTCACTATTCATGTCCCACTCCTCATCTCTTTCTATGTCGATCAGCTTCTCACTCTCTTTCCTCCTCCCTATTTCTGACCATTTCCTCCTCCCTCTCTGTCCATCTCCTCCCTCCTCTCCTTGTCCATCTCTCCCTCCCCCTCTCCTATTCAACTCCCTCTCTCTGTCTGTCTCTTCCTCCCCCTTTCACTCTCTTCCTCCCCCTCTCCCTTTCTCTGTCCATCTCCTCCCCTATCTCTCTGTCCATTTCCTCCTCCGCCCCTTTCTGTCCACTTCCCCTTCTTACCCATTCTTTGTCCACCTCCTCCTACCCCTTCTCAGTGCATCTTCTTCTAACCCCTCTCTGTCCTCCTTCTCCCTGTCTATCTTCCTCTCTGTCCATCTCCACCTACTCCCTCTCTCTCCATCTCATCCCCCATCTATCTGAGCATTTCCTCCATTTTCCTTTCTTTGTCCATCACCCCTGTATCACCCCCCACCCGATGGGAGGTTGGTGGTTTTTACGCCCAGTATTTCTCTCCGGATAGTAAGTAATACGTTGTTGAGATAGGTAAATAAATTAGTGAAATAAATGTGAAGTGAAGTAGAAATTAGAAAATAAATGAAAAACTTAGTTTACTTTAGAAGAATTACACACTGGCAAACAGCGAGCAGAGCAGAAGTGGCAACGGCCGGCGCTCGAAGTCAGCACGTTCAGGAGAGAAGCGGAAACTGTGGATTCAGCCGTCAGGGCATCGCCCGACCGGCTCACGTCAAGAAGATTCTTCGAGAAGCTTTTCAACGTGACAGAAGAGGCAATGACCGTGAAGTCGTTCACCTCCAGTGAACTGAAGTGAATAAATACGCGAGAAGCAGTGGGCCCGACAAGAGAAAAGGAAGAGTAGTTTTCAGTTCAATTTCGGAGCTGAAGACCGTCATGCAGGAAGAGACTACATCGAACATAGAAGTACGAAGTCCGTCGCTGTAATGGAATAGCAAGCAGCAGCCTCGCCGCCAGAAGACAAAAGTTAGAAGGTGATTTTTACGTACCCGGATGACTGGTGAGGACGGGAAGGAGACGGCCTCACGTCAGCAGTCACCTGTGAGCTGGTATGAAGATCTGACAGCCGAAGACTGTCAAGCGGGGGTCCGTTGTTCGAGTCCGGGACACTGGCCTCCCCCCGCCACGCCGCTCCGCTGGGCGACGCATAACACTGTCACACGCGGCCGCTCTGAGAAGAGAAACAGTGGGACGCCATTGTTGTATTGTAAAATGTTAATTACATCCGGAGATATTGTAACTTAAAGTTGATGCTTGAGTACTACTCCTCCGCTGTTTGATCGTGTGTATCGGAGAGCACTGCAACATACATCGCGTTTCTACAGAATGATCTGCCAACGTTGCTCGAAAATGTCCCACTGGAAACGCGTCGACGTATGTGGTATCAGCATGATGGTGCACCTGCACATTCCGCAATTAACACTAGGCTGACCTTTGACAGGATGTTCGACGGGCGTTTCATAGGACGTGGAGGACGCATAAACTGTCTAGCCCGTTCTCTTGATCTTACACCTCTGGACTTCTTTCTGTGGGGTACGTTAAAGGAGAATGTATACCGTGATGTGCCTACAACCCCAGAGGATATGAAACAACGTATTATGGCAGCCTGCGGCGACATTCCACCAGATGTACTGCGGCGTGTACGGCATTCATTACGGCAGAGATTGCAATTGTGTGCAGCAAATGATGGCCTCCACATTGAACATCTATTGGCCTGACATGTCGGGACACACTCTATTCCACTCCGTAATTGGAAACGGAAACCACGTGTGTACGTGTACCTCACCCCTCATGGTAATGTACATATGCGTCAGTGAAAAAGACCAATAAAAAGGTGTTAGCATGTGGACGTAATGTGCTGTTCCAGTTTCTTCTGTACCTAAGGTCCATCACCGTTCCCTTTGGATCCCTACGTAATTCGGTGCTCTCCTATACACACGATCGAACAGCGGAGGAGTGGTACTCAAGCGTCAACTTTAGGTTACAATATCTCCGGATGTAATTAACATTTCACAATGCAACAAACGGCACTGATTACGTATTTGTTTATATGTTCAGATGTGCTAACAAAACTAACGGGGTTCCATTTAAAAAAAACGTAGGTTTGTGTTAAACATACTTCCATGCATTTTTGTATGGTTTGTATTAACCAATTACACTAATCCCTCTCCTCACGTTCGGTCTGTGGAATCGGTTCGTCAGTATTTGATGTGGTCTTCGAAATATATGCAGCGGTAACGTTAGGTGACTCACCCTGTACATTCCTTACTGTCATTTCTTGTTAACAATAGTAGCTTATTTCCAAGAATAAACAGCTTTCACTCGGTTAATACTCGGCAGAAATCAAACCTGCATTTCGATCGGACTTCCTTAACTCTTGTGCAAAAAGGCATGAAGTATACTGCTGCATCCATTTTTAATAAGCTACCACTCGAATGCAAATATCTTAGCAGTAATCCACGTCGTTTCAAATCAAAACTGAAGAGTTTCCCTATGGGTCACTCCTTCTATTCTGTCGAGGAATTCCTTGAAAAATTAAGCTGATTCTTATTGTACTGTTGATTGCGTTTAGTTATGCTTATGGACTAACCTTTTTCGGGTTCATGAACATTTATTTTTATGTGTTATTACTTTTATTTTGTAATTTGATGTACTGACACGTTCCATGACCTTGAAGATTTGCTCCTCAATTTGGACTTACGGAACTTGGCGTGTAAAAAAAAAAAAAAATACTGTGCAAGAAACACCGACATTGCTGCTGCTTTAACTCTTTAAAACGAAACGTGTATCGTGGTGAAGAGATACACTTCAGCAGTTGCATACAAAGTTCCTGTGTTTGTGAATTATTGATACAGCAGCTACACACACACACACACACACAAACACACACTCACAAACACACACACACACACACACACACACACACACACACACACACAGAGAGAGAGAGAGAGAGAGAGAAGGAGAGAGAGAGAGAGAGAGAGAGAGAGCACCAAGCTCGTGAATCGTGTCTGGAGTCTGCACTGTTGTACCTACGGTCGCAGATTCGAATCCTGCCTCGGGCATGGATGTGTGATGCTCTTAGGTTAGTAAGGTTTACGTACTTCTAAGTTCTATGGGACTGATGACCTCAGATGTTAAGTCCCATAGTGCTCAGAGCCATTTGAACCATTTTGACCATTTGCACTGTTGTAAATAACACTGTCCAAACTGTACCCGCCGGCCGGAGTGGCCGAGCGGTTAAAGGCGCTACAGTCTGGAACAGTCTCCTTACAGATTCGAATCCTGCCTCGGGCATGGATGTGTGTGATGTCCTTAGGTTAGTTAGGTTTAAGTAGTTCTAAGTTCTAGGGGACTTATGACCACAGCAGTTGAGTCCCATAGTGCTCAGAGCCATTTGCCAAACTGTACCCGTCGCGGGTGGTACTCCTCTTATAATGCCTAGATTTTCTGCAGAAGGTACGAATTTTGAGTCGGTATTAATGGATAACAAGCCACACGTGACGTTTCTCGTGTACAGTATCTATGCCACCTGCCAAACATTGTCAGCACGTCCGCCAACATTGTCGTCCGCAGCTCGTGGTCTCGCGGTTGCGTTCTCGCTTCCCTAGCACGGGGTCCCGGGTTCGATTCACGGAGGTGTCAGGGATTTTCACCTGCCTCGATATGACTGGGTGTTTGTGTTGTTCTTATCATTTCATCACCATTCATGAAAGTGGAGAGATTGGACTGAGCGAAGGTTGGGAATTTGTACGAGCGCTGATAACCGCGCAGTTGAGCGCCCCATAATCGAAACATCATCATCCAACATCGTCAACACGTCCTCCTCCAACTGTAGCGTTCGAGCTGAGCGTGGGCGACCAGCATCACGTTTTGCCACGTACCAGAAGACAAACAGTTGACTGGAGATAGTATTCGCAACTGCCAAGAACAACATTTATTTCTCTCGACGGCCGCAAACGTGAAGTGATGTGAATGATGCAGGCTATGTCTGTCTGGAAAAGGTTCAGCATAGAATCTTGCGGAAGCTTCCCATTGCAATCCGCTTTGTCGTATGAAAGCACCATGTCGGTCACTTGTGGAGCTGTGTACTGGTACATGTCGCACTGCTGTGAAAAAAAATTGGTTCAAATGTGAAATTGGTGATGTTCAAAATGGCTCTGAGCACTATGGGGCTTAACGTCTGAGGTCATCAGTCCCCTAGAACTTAGAACTACTTAAACCTAACTAACCTAAGGACATCACACACATCCATGCCCGAGGCAGGATTCGAACCTGCGGCCGTAGCGGTCACGCGGTTCCAGACTATAGCGCCTAGAACCACTCGGCCACACCGGCCGGCTCGCACTGCTGTCAATAACGTTACTGCACTGGCAGACCGCACAAAGCCCACAGTGGGATACGCACAAGGGCTGAGTGGAGGAATGTTTCTAGGCTCAGGTCGTCCATTCGCAGTGCTCCTGTGGCTAAAGCCTTGCATTCAGACATCAGAACTAATCGGAACAAACCGTTTATTGTCAGACTTCCACGCTCTCCAGCATCCAAACTGTGCGATTGTCCGCCCCCCGTAGCTGAGCGGGCAGCGCGACAGAATGTCAATCCTAAGAGCCCGGGTTCGATTCCCGGTTGGGTCGAAGATTTTCTCCGCTCAGGGACTGGGTGTCGTTTTGTCCTAATCGTCATCATTTCATCCCCATCGACGCCCAAGTCGCCCAAGTGGCGTCAAATCGAAAGACTTGCACCCGGCGAACGGTCTCGCCGACGGCAGGCCCTAGTCACACGACATTTACATTTACTGTGTGATTCCGAATATGGGTTCTTTTTGTAAACCTATCAGTTTGCTTTCCCGCATGACTTACTAAGCGTTGCCGGTGTTTGTCGGAACACCCTGTTTGTGTGCAAGATATATTAACATACTAGCTGAGTACCTGAAGTTGTCGGGTATGTATTTATTGTAGTTATATTAGTCCATCTCTTTCTTCACCATCTTTCTATTTATCTCCTCCGCCCTCCTCTCTCACCATCTTCTCCTCTCCTTCTCTCTGCCCATCTGCATCTCTACGAGTCTCCTCCTCCCCACTCTCTCTGTACATCTGTTCATTCCCATCCACCCATCTGTTCCTTCCCCAGCTGTTTATCTGATCCTCCCTCCTCTGTCTTATCCTGCTCCTCACTTCATTTATCTTCTCTTCCTCACACTGTCCATATCCTCCTCCCCTCTGTCTGTCCATCTACTCCTCTCTCTCTCTCTCTCAAAAAAATGGTTCAAATGGCTCTGAGCACTATGGGACTCAACATCTTAGGTCATAAGTCCCCTAGAACTTAGAACTACTTAAACCTAACTAACCTAAGGACATCACACACACCCATGCCCGAGGCAGGATTCGAACCTGCGACCGTAGCAGTCCCACGGTTCCGGACTGCAGCGCCAGAACCGCTAGACCACCGCGGCCGGCTCTCTCTCTCTCCATCCCCTCTTCCATTTCTCTGTCCACCTTATCCTCCGCATCTCTCTCTCCATCTCCTCCTCCACCTTCTATCAGTCCATCTCTTCCTCCCTCTCTCTGTTCATCTCTACCTCTTCTCTGTCCATTTCCTCCCCCCCCCCCTCTCTGTCCTTCTCCACGAACTTGTCTGTTTACATGTCCTCCTTCCCCTTCTCTGTCTGTCCATCTATTCATTGACCTACTCTCTCCACATTGTCACCACAGAAATTACGCCACGTGGGGTGGCCGCGCGGTTCGAGGCGCCATGCCACGAATTGCGCGTCTTCTCCCGCCGGAGGTTCGAGTCATCCCTCGGGCATGGGTGCGCTCGTTGCTCTTACCATAAAGTAGTTGAAAATAGTTTAAGTAGTGTATAAGTCTAGGGACCGATGTCCTTAGTAGTTTGGTCCCTTAAGAACTCTCACACATTTGAACATTTAAACACTGAAATGTCAGAGGAAGCCCCAAGGTGAGGAAATAACTAAACGGACATGGGAAAGGTACAGGCCATTTATCACGTCATTTGTTGCTTCACCAGACAACTATCTTCTATTGCACAGATGCCAAATCACTAATAAAATACAACTTTAACACGGGAACACATGTGTTAATCAAGTAACAAGTACCTTAGCCTCAAAGGTGAGAACAGACGGCACCAGAAAATGAACAACACTACAACACCCACTCCGGCCGCTGTGGCCGAGCGGTTCTAGGCACTTTGGTCCGGAACCACGCGGCTGCTACGGTCGCAGGTTCGAATCCTGCCCTGGGCATGGATGTGTGTGATGTCCTTACGTTAGTTAGGTTTAAGTAGTTCTAAGTCTAGGGGACTGCTGACCTCAGATGTTAAGTCCCATAGTGCGTAGAGCCATTTGAACCATTTTTTTTACAACACACACAACTATGCCTGGTTACTCCAGGGTAAACCGGCTGCATTGAATTTGAGCTCAGGCATTGGGCGACCAACACTACTCCATCGACCAACGGCTCCTTAGGCAATCGTGCATCCGTAAGCTGCGTAAACGGTTCACCGTGTGTCACATGTGCCTGTTGTCTCCCTCTCGGTGCAACCGACTGACTGCCGATATGCTAAACAAGTTGCTCCAAGGAACTACAACCAAAGACTCAACTAACAGCCGACCGAAGTGCCACCTGGCGACTAGACAGAGAAGAATCATGCAAGTAGCCAAATATATAAAAACATAGAAAGGGCCAACACGGCTCCAGCCCCACTCCAGTAGCAGTTGCTGGTTCTTACCCCCACTGTGTTTCTTTCCGTATAGTAAGTAATGTGTGTACCAAGCTTGGTTGAAATGGTTCCAGGGATTTAAGAGGCGGTTTTTACCCGTGGCTTTGCCTGCAGTATATTTCACACATATTTACTATTTCGAACATATAAGTACACACATTTCAACTGTACCTCTAGCGAATTTCGCCCTGTAGTTTCGTTTCCAAGCAGCTCTGCTTTATGACGTCATCTCTCTTGCGCTATGTTTCATCAGTGATATAATTTTGCAGATACATTCAGCAACATACGTAGATACTGTCTGCGAAATATTAAAGACGTTATAAATTAAAATATTCCTGATGCGGAAGTTGTATTGCATGAACAGCGGAAATGTAGTAGTCGATAAACTTTTTCCTTTTCATCAGTTTGTTGAGGTTATCAGCCAAGAAAAGTTTCATAATGGTTTGAAGTTAAGTGCAAAAACTGTTGCAAGTCACTAAGTTACCTTATTCTCACATACTAGATGAGTAGAGTCAGGGTGGTGTGGGATCCTTACCAGGTAGGATTGACGGAGGACATCGAAAGGGTGCAAAAAAGGGCAGCTCGTTTTGTATTATCACGTAATAGGGGAGAGAGTGTGGCAGATATGATACGCGAGTTGGGATGGAAGTCATTAAAGCAAAGACGTTTTTCGTCGCGGCGAGATCTATTTACGAAATTTCAGTCATCAACTTTCTCTTCCGTATGCGAAACCTACATAGGTATGAATGACCATCAAAATAAAATAAGAGAAATCAGAGCTCGAACAGAAAGGCTTAGGTGTTCGTTTTTCCCAAGCGCTGTTCGGGAGTGGAATGGTAGAAAGATAGTATGATTGTGGCTCGATGAACCCTCTGCCAAGCACTTAAATGTGAATTGGAAAGTAATCATGTAGATGAAGATTTAGATGTATTAAAGCCCTGTGGCTACACTCTTTCTCACCCTCAACCACACAATTTTGACTGGTAGGTGGTTCCTACCCCAACAGAGATTCTTTGCGAACAGTAAATGATATGTTGGTTGGTTGATATGGTGGAGGGGACCAAACAGCGAGGTCATCGGTGCCATCGGATTAGGGAAGGATGGGGAAGGAAGGCGGCCATGCCTTTTCAAAGGAACCATCCCGGTATTTGCCTGAAGTTATTTAGCGACATCACGGAAAATCAGGATCGCCGGACGCGGGTTTGAACCCTAGTCCTCCCGAATGCGAGTCCACTGTGCTAGCCACTGCGCCATCTCGCTCGCTAGTTGGTTGCAATGGGCCTAGTGATTCAGGAGGAGATGTGGAACATACATACGTATATATGTGTGGATTTTACTTGTGCAAAACGCATGTTGTGTGCATGCTTGACTCTTGCTTGTTCGTCGATCGTCAGTTTTCGTCTACCCTTCGGAGTTTGCCCTAGCGGAACGTTACGTTCTGTATGCACTGTGAGCCGTGGCTGGCTCATGCTATGCGTTGGATTAAACCTTGGTTGCTATTCTGTGTTTAGTCTCCAGAGGCTATCACGATTATGCTGTTATCTTCTCTTTCTGTGGGTGGCAGCAGCGGTATGTATCGACATTCGCACGTTGGACTATCCTTGGCCTGGCGCTTATACACTCCTGGAAGTTGAAATAAGAACACCGTGAATTCATTGTCCCAGGAAGGGGAAACTTTATTGACACATTCCTGGGGTCAGATACATCACATGATCACACTGACAGAACCACAGGCATATAGACACAGGCAACAGAGCATGCACAATGTCGGCACTAGTACAGTGTATATCCACCTTTCGCAGCAATGCAGGCTGCTATTCTCCCATGGAGACGATCGTAGAGATGCTGGATGTAGTCCTGTGGAACGGCTTGCCATGCCATTTCCACCTGGCCCCTCAGTTGGACCATCGTTCGTGCTGGACGTGCAGACCGCGTGAGACGACGCTTCATCCAGTCCCAAACATGCTCAATGGGGGACAGATCCGAAGATCTTGCTGGCCAGGGTAGTTGACTTACACCTTCTAGAGCACGTTGGGTGGCACGGGATACATGCGGACGTGCATTGTCCTGTTGGAACAGCAAGTTCCCTTGCCGGTCTAGGAATGGTAGAACGATGGGTTCGATGACGGTTTGGATGTACCGTGCACTATTCAGTGTGCCCTCGACGATCACCAGTGGTGTACGGCCAGTGTAGGAGATCGCTCCCCACACCATGATGCCGGGTGTTGGCCCTGTGTGCCTCGGTCGTATGCAGTCCTGATTGTGGCGCTCACCTGCACGGCGCCAAACACGCATACGACCATCATTGGCACCAAGGCAGAAGCGACTCTCATCGCTGAAGACGACACGTCTCCATTCGTCCCTCCATTCACGCCTGTCGCGACACCACTGGAGGCGGGCTGCACGATGTTGGGTCGTGAGCGGAAGACGGCCTAACGGTGTGCGGGACCGTAGCCCAGCTTCATGGAGACGGTTGCGAATGGTCCTCGCCGATACCCCAGGAGCAACAGTGTCCCTAATTTGCTGGGAAGTGGCGGTGCGGTCCCCTACGGCACTGTGTAGGATCCTACGGTCTTGGCGTGCATCCGTGCGTCGCTGCGGTCCGGTCCCAGGTCGACCGGCACGTGCACCTTCCGCCGACCACTGGCGACAACATCGATGTACTGTGGAGACCTCACGCCCCACGTGTTGAGCAATTCGGCGGTACGTCCACCCGGCCTCCCGCATGCCCACTATACGCCCTCGCTCAAAGTTCGTCAACTGCACATACGGTTCACGTCCACGCTGTCGCGGCATGCTACCAGTGTTAAAGACTGCGATGGAGCTCCGTATGCCACGGCAAACTGGCTGACACTGACGGCGGCGGTGCACAAATGCTGCGCAGCTAGCGCCATTCGACGGCCAACACCGCGGTTCCTGGTGTGTCCGCTGTGGCGTGCGTGTGATCATTGCTTGTACAGCCCTCTCGCAGTGTCCGGAGCAAGTATGGTGGGTCTGACACACCGGTGTCAATGTGTTCTTTTTTCCATTTCCAGGAGTGTAGTTTCCGACTTGGCTGTGTGCGGGTTGTTGGTCGGTTGGCGTGGAGCAGCGAGGGAATCTCCATGGCGCGTGTTTGGCAGGGCCCGCTGGCGGCCTCTATGCGGTGTCGGAGTGTGTGGTGCTGTTCCCATTGCTACGAGGTTCGTGGCTTACCGATCCTGGACATGAAAGTTGAGTTTTGACTTAATCTACCAACAAGTCACTACTGTTCACATCGTGTCTTTTGGAGTTCGTTTCGGCTGTTGGGATATTCCCGCAAGGAACAACGTGTGTTTTCAAGCTGACAAATTTTAGCCACCCTCAGGTGGAGTTTAACTGTACTTGGTTATTTGGATTGAAGTGCACCAGCAGAATCTTCTACCTTGTGGCCGTTAACGTTCCTGTTACCTGCCCTGGCCATTGACATAAATTCAGCCAGTGTATTTTCCTCATCGTGTTGTCGCTGTCCAGCACGGTGTGTAGTTTGACAGCTCAATGTATAATTGGTTGTGGGTGCCAATGCCTTCTACGTTGTTCCATTGAACTCCCTGTTGTGTGCTGGTCGGGTGAAGCAGAGGTTATCGTGTCGGTGGGTCCGTTGACTGTTTGTCGGTTGAGTTGTCGTCCGATCGACAATGGTTGGGCCAACTGCCTGTCTCGCCTAAGCAAGCGGTCAGCTGGAGTGGCCGAGCGGTTCTAGGCGCTTCAGTCTGGAACTGCGCGACCGCTATGGTCGCAGGTTCGAATCCTGCCTCGGGCATGGATGTGTGTGATGTCCTTAGGTTAGTTAGGTTTAAATAGTTCTAAGTTCAAGGCGACGACCTCAGAAGTTAAGTCCCATAATGCTGAGAGGCATTTGAACCATTTTGTACCTAAGCGACCGTTAATGTTTGAATTCCAGGCCGACCCTTTTGTTTATTCTTGTTGTTTGTACTTGTATGGCTTCTAGCCGACTTTTAGGTTAAGGCTGTCTTGTCCTTAAGGCATCAGACGATTTGGGCCTTCAGCCTAATTTAAGAACTGTTTTACGTAAAGCCTTTGGCATTTTTAAAATTAATGTCATTGAGTCTTAAGTGTTGGGGCCTTCAGCCGATTTTCAATTTAAGGTGTTTGCTCTTGAAGTGTCAGGTTCTTTGGGCCTTCAGTCTAATTAAGGAACTGTTTTAAGATAAGGCTTTGCCTTTTAAATTTCTGATTTTGGTTGAGATTTGTTGGCTTTCAGCCGTTTTTAAATTAATGTGGTCTTGCCCTTAAGGCATGAGGTTGTATGGCGCATTCAGCCACTAATTAAGTTCCAAAACAAAAACTGTGTTTTTTAAAAAAAATTCTTGGCTCTTATGATGTTTGATGAAATAAAAGGTTGTATGTTCGAATGTAACTGACAGCAGCTTATTTTGGCCCCTTTCCACAGCTTGAACGACCTGTCCTGTCCTACACGTCTCACACTGGTTGTCTATTCGTCCTGTAGAACTTGTCTCGGCTAATATTACGTCTCTTGATTACGTCCTAATTTGTGTGCTGTGTCATGTTTTACTGTGTTGCCCTCTTTGCCCTAGGTTATTGAACAGCCCACTTTCTGTTGGGGTTCGAAATGCACTGCGTGTAAAGTCTGAGTCAAATGGTCCAAATGACTCTGACCACTATGAGACTTAACATCTGAGGACATCAGTCCCCTGGACTTAGAACTACTTAAACCTAACTAATCTAAGGACATCACACACATCCATGCCATAAGGCAGGATTCGAACCTGCGACCGTAGCGGTCGTGCGGTTCCAGACTGAAGCGCCTAGAACCGCTCGACCACACCGGCCGGCAAAGTTTGAGTCATTGGTCATTGTATCTTAGGACAGCAAAGCGAATCCCTTCAGCTTTCTGTGTCCGAATACACAACCTCCCAAGCGAATGGGCCCTTAAAAGCTCGTTAGGATAGTGTGATGTTCAAAATGGCTCTGAGCACTATGGGACTTAACTTCTAAGGTCATCAGTCCCCCAGAACTTAGAACCACTTAAACCTAACAAACGTAAGGACATTACACACAATCATGCCCGAGGCAGGATTCGAACCTGCAACCGTGGCGGTCGTGCGGTTCCAGACTGAAGCGCCTAGAACCGCTCGGCCTGATAGTGTAATGTAATTTACAGTGTAATTCTGGTTGAATTTAAAGCGAAATTCACTCAAAAAGTTTTACTACAAACGACGGCACGGGGAATTAACGTTATGACCCAGAGAGGCAGAAGCGAAAGCTTGATAGCGTCGTGCCGGACACCTTTACCGGGCACGACCGCAGCCGCTTCGCTCATAAGGTACAGTGCGCTGCCCGACCGTATATCCATCAGGCGGTGTTTACAGTTGTAATTGCTCGGTAAACAACCTGTCGCAGGCCTGTTGCGGCGCAGAGTTATCGCTCCGCGGCGGGGGCCCTCGCCTTCTCCCGCCGTCGGTTCTGCGCGCCCTGCCTGCCCCTCCCCCTCTGAGCTAGCTGCCCTTCCCCCGCCTCAGCCGAAGCGTCGCTCGGCCTTCCTGGAGGCGCCTGCCTTCGTTTTTTCAATTACGGCCGAGGGGCCCGGGGTAATTACGATGCCGCTAATTTGTTGGCACTGCGGTGACGGACGCCATGTGTTTTGTGTTCGCGGCGGGGTGTCCAGGGGAGCCCCCGCCCCCTGCCGGGTAGGCAGCCACAAGTCACGCCAACTCCGGCTCCAGCCGCGGAGCGCAGCGGCGTGGGAAGCTGGAGCCGGCCCGGCTGGCCTTCCAGCCTGCAGGCGCCTCGTTCTGAGTCTCGTGGGACGGGCGCACTTGTCCAACATGCGGATCACAGAATATCAGCTGCGCAGCTGCTCCTAAAGCTGCCGTCCTACGGCGAACCAATACCGAACGTCACGTTCCTCTCGATGTAACATTCCTTTCCTTTCGTTGTCACCAAGGGGCCGCTTCGCGATATAGGCAATACGTGCGATTACGCTGGGGAATGAGAATACTCCACAGGGTTCTGTTCTCGGTCCTTTGCTTTTCTTGACGTAGGGGGTGAAGCACTTTATACTTGCATCACTTTCATAAGTAAACGGAGTGAGGTTTTTGGCGAATGATAATAGGCAGAGGGACAAGTACGAGGGTCACTCCAAAAGAAATGCACACAATTTTTTTTTAATCCATCTTTTATTCTACATGTCTGAAGGTTTTACAGTGTGTAGATACATCCTTTATAATTTCCATCCCTCTCAACAGCCTTACGCCATCTTGGAACCAGCGCCTGTATACCCGCACGGTAAAATTCTGGACCAACCTGTTGGAGCCACTGTTTGGCAGCGTGCACAAGGGAGTCATCATCTTCAAACCTTGTTCCACGAAGAGAGTCTTTCAGTTTCCCAAAGAGATGATAGACTCTAAGGCGGTGTTTCAGTGTTGTCCATCCGAGTTTTGTGATCGATTCCATGGGTTTTTGACTGACATGTGGCCGTTCATTATCGTGCAACAGCAAAACATTCTCCTTTTGCTGATGTGGTGTGGTTCAAATGGCTCTGAGCACTTTGGGACTTAACATCTGTGGTCATCAGTCCCCTAGAACTTAGAACTACTTAAACCTAAGGACATCACACACATCTATTCCCGACGCAGGATTCGAACCTGCGACCGTAGCGGTCACGCGGTTCCAGACTGAAGGGCCTAGAACTGTACGGCCACACCGGCTGGCCGCCGATGTGGTATAACACGACCCAGTCGAGCTTTAAGTTTCTTCAGTGTCGTCACATATACATCAGAATTTATGGTGGTTCCACTTGGCATGATATCCGCAAGCAAGAGTCCTTCGGAATAGAAAAACACTGTAGCCAGCAGAAGGTGAGGTTTTGAAGTTTTTTTTCTTAGTGAATTTGCATGATGCCACTCCATTGATTGCGTCTTAATCTCTGGTGAAAAATGATGGAGCCATGTTTCAGCACCTGTTACAATTCTTCCAAGAAATTCATCTCCACTGTTCTCGCACTGTTCCAAAAGTTTGCTGCATACCGTTTTTCTTGTTTCTTTGTGAGCCACTGTCAACATCCTGGGAACCCACCTGGCACAAACCTTTTTTAACGCCAACACTTTCAGTATTGTGCAAACACTTCCTTCCCCTACGCCAACGTAGCGTGACAATTCGTTCACTGTGATGCGTCTGTCAGCAGTTACCAATTCGTTAACTCTCTGCACATTGTCTGGAGTGTGTGCAGTACGAGGCCTGCCGCTGCGAGGACAATCCTCAATACTGCCGTGCCCGCTTTCATCACGTAACCTGCTTGCCCACCGACTAACTGTACTGAAATCGACAGCAGCATCTCCATACACCTCTTTCAACCTGTTGTGGATGTTTCCCACTGTCTCGTTTTCACAGCACAGAAGTTATATGACAGCACGTTACTTCTGACGAACGTCAAGTGTAGCAGCCATCTTGAAGACATGCTGTGACGGCGCCACTCACGGGAACAGGTCGAACTAAGTTTGAAAACAAGCGGGAAAGATGTATCTACACACTGTAAAACTTTCACACTTGCAGAATGATAACTGTATTTTTACAAAAATAGTGTGCATTTCTTTAGGAGGGACCCTCGTAATTTTGATCGATCCATTCAACTCGCGCATCACGCAAGGTACTGTAACAAGGATAGTTTTCTTATGTTAACTACACTGCCTGACAGAAAATGTGAAGCATTCAGAAGAGCAGCAGGAAACGAAATGAATCATCATGGGTTGTGGGGTATGCGAACGTATTTCAGTGATTACCATACCGAGTCACATTCAAAAAGAACTTGACGATATTAGCCCAGCCGGCCGCGGTGGCCGTGCGGTCCTGGCGCTGCAGTCCGGAACCGCGAGGCTGCTACGGTCGCAGGTTCGAATCCTGCCTCGGGCAGGGTTGTGTGTGATGTCCTTAGGTTAGTTAGGTTTAAGTAGTTCTGAGTCCCATAGTGCTCAGAGCCATTTTGATATTAGCCCGTTCAGTACGACCTTGCACGTCTGGTCTAGACACACGTTCTGGTTCGGTTGGGAAGGGTGTCATGCAGTTGTTGTATCATATCCTGAGGTAAGAGGGCCCACAAGTATTCTTGGTACCTTGCATACTGGCACGGGGATGGAATTTCTATCCGAGCTGCTGCCACACATTTCTATTGGGGACAGATCTGGGGATTTTGTTGGCCACGGCAGCACCTCAGCACCTTGCTGGCGTTTCACAGAGATACGTGCCATGTGAGCATGAGCACTGTCCTGTTGAAACATGGCAACGCGAAACTCTATCGTGATATGTAACACACGAGGACGCAGGATGTGTGTGACTCGTCGTTGTCCGATCAGAGTTCCATGAACCACTGCCAGACGTGGGCTTAAGTCTTACTCAATGACGCCGCACACCATGAACCCAAAAGTAAAATTGCCGTGTCTCTCCAAGGCATCGCTCTGCGGCGATGGTCATCCAGGATAAGGCAGAACTGCGATTCCTTGCTCAATAAAATGTGATGCCACTGAGCAACAGTAGTCAATGGTTCCCAGTCTCGCCACTGTTCCAAACGCAGCTGTGTCTGTTGAAGTGGAAATGGTTGCCTTCGCATGGGGCGCTATTTTCCTACTCAGGTTGCTCCCATTCTCCAAAGAACGGCGCGGCAAAGCGCAGAATGTTGCAGGAAGTCCATTATTTGATCTTGCACGACAAGCGCAGAACACGGCCATCTTCCTTTGTGGTGGTAGTGTCACACTCAAGCTGGCCGGTGTGGCCGTGCGGTTCTAGGCGCTTCAGTCTGGAGCCGCGTGACCGCTACGGTCGCAGGTTTGAATCCTGCCTCGGGCATGGATGTGTGTGATGTCCTTAGATTAGTTAGGTTTAAGTAGTTCTAAGTTCCAGGGGACTGATGACCACAGATGTTAAGTCCCATAGTGCTCAGAGCCATTTGAACCATTTGTCACACTAAAGTGCACAACATAACGGCGAGTTGTAAAAGAGAGAGAGAGAGATCGGGAGATGTTTATACGTGTGTATGATCAAACCATTCCCCCAAGAATACATTTCTCTCCTTCATACCTCCTCTGTGTTACCACAGATGACGTGTAACTGATGTCATTTGTACTAAGATTGTCCGCCTGCGTAGCTGGGTGGTTACGTGCTCTCCTCCTATGCAAGCGGGCCTGGGTTAGATTCCCGGCCGGGTTGGATATTTTCTCCGCTCGGGGCCTAGGTGTTGTGTTGTAATCATCATCATTTCATCCTCATCACCGGCGCGCAAGTCGCCCAATGTGGCGTCGAATGAAACAAAACTTGCAATTGGCGGCCGAACTTCCCCGAATACGGGCCTCCCGGCTCTGGGTCAAATGGCTCCGAGCACTATGCAACTTAACTTCTGAGGTCATCAGTCGCCTAGAACTTAGAACTAATTAAACCTAACTAACCTAAGGACATCACACACATCCATGCCCGAGGCAGGATTCGAACCTGCGACCGTAGCGGTCGATCGGCTCCAGACTGTAGCGCCTAGAACCGCACGGCCACTCCGGCCGGCAGATGAAGTGTCACTGATCTCATTTGTACTAAGATTGCAGTGCACGAGAGGTGCCTATTTGCTTCCACCGCCAGAGTGGAATGCATAAGTTGTAACAAAAGTTCACCAACCCTCAGTCTTCTACAGTTGTTGTCCCCTGGACAGAATATAGCACACAGGTCGTGAAAAAATGGTTCTAATGGCTCTGAGCACTATGGGACTTAACATCTGAGGTCATCAGTCCCCCAGAACTTAGAACTACTTAAACCTAACTAAGTACATCACACGCATCCATGCCCGAGGCAGGGTTCGAACATGCGACCGTAGTGGTCGCGCGGTTCCAGACTGAAGCGCCTAGAACCGCTCGGCCACACTGGCCGGCACAGGTTGAAACGTCCCCTTAGAACAATTTATGCATTGCTGTGCTGATAAACCTCTTATATTATTTGCTTTTCAAACAGCTGAGCAAAACTGAACGTACTGAAACATTCACTAAAGTGACACAATATTTTTAGCGCAGCGCAATCTGACTTTGAAAAATCCCTACAATAGAATGGCCCTGACTAACATTAACCTATACCTTTCACAAATCACTTACCTCACCAAAAATCTTCGTTACTCGAACTACTGCAATACAGCGAGCGCCACTACTGCCAGCTAAATAAAAGATTCAAACTACTGAAGGCACTAACTACTAATAGGCGTAGTTAGCAAATGAAAGATTTTGATGGAGAACAAACAATGTATTTACCTTAATAGTGTTGAAAAATCATAATGTACATAGCAGTTCATGACATCCAGTCTTACAAATTTCAAAACTCCACCATTTCTCCCCACATCCACCACTGCTAGCGACTCACCTCCAACTGCGCAACGCTACGTGCTGTTCACATCCAGCTGCCCAACACTACAATGGCAGACAACAATGCAAACTAGCCACAGACTGCACACAGCAGAGCCAGTGATTTCCATACAGAGCGCTACGTGGCGTTACCAATATAAAAACCTAAACAGCCTTCTTACAAGGTCGTCAATCTGTAATCTTGAAGCTATAAGAAGTCTTAATTAACGCCGACCACGCCAGATAACATGTCTGTCCTCCGACACTGCCGAACCAGCCCTATTCACAAACTAGACATTGCAAAATAAGTCTTAATTGATACCGCGGCGGACACCATGTCTATCCTCGGTGATCGCCGAGCAAGCTGCATCTCAGCGGAACCACATCGCCCGCCATCCAAGTCATGCGCGATCCGAACATCACCAAAGTGCTTCGTCTACTTTTTCCTTTATCAGTTGTTTATTATTCTGCTGGTTATTAATGCTTGTGAAATAATGGAATGATAGCATGCTATTGAGAAATGCTTTTATTTGAAATTCAAGTAAATACGCTGTTTAATTTTCTATAAACAGTCAGAGCATGTCGGCTAGCCCGCAGGAATGCAACTTAAAATATTCTCTAATGTCCGTCCTATGTGGTCTGTTCACTGTTGCTGAAGCGGCCATAGTGATGCTTGGATCATCACTGCAGATGCCGTTTTTGTACATAGGCTATCGCTTGTACTTGTCGCCCTTTTGAAATTAGTCACCAACACGAAATAAAAAAAGATACATCTCAGTACAAATTACGATGGAGCTACAACCATTTACTTAAATTAAAAAAGAAGTTACGGACTATTTTTCACCTTCAGCATGCTGCAAGTTAATTAAAAGTATCAAACAATGAACGAAATTTGCGATGTTTTAGAGTTTCTTCTCATTTTGGAGACTCTCAGTTCTTGCTATACTATATTCTCTGAAAGTTTGCTGCAAAAGCTGCAAATGAATGTATGTAGAAACATAAAAGTTTATAACACCACTGCCTGCTACTGTTGTACCATAATTCCAAAGCTGGAGGTAATTCGTATAAATGAAGTCATTTTTATTAAAGCAAGTGTAGTATAAAGAAGCAGAGCAGTGTTACCCTCTCAAAGGAATTAAGTTGTGTTGACCGCAAATACCTAACGGAAGTGGATTATCAGAAGTGAAAGTTAGAATTACATAAATATTTAAACAGTAACAAACAATAATTTACCTATCCACAGTGTCCAATGGATAACAATAACGGTCGCCAGCCTAATTAGCCATAAGAGTGAGTAACATTCTTGTTCAAGAAACTGAAAATAAGTAACTTCAATGGGCAATCACAGCCTATACTTTGTCAGACGAGAGTGCAATGAACTCTAGCACCAGCATATGTTCACGTTAAAGTTGGAGCTGACAGAATAGAACAAACTATTTGAATAAATATAACAGATAACAAAACAAACTTTTACATTGAGGACACAGTCAAACTGAATGGTGTGAATAATGTTACTATTAATATTCACTGTAGAATATTCCTATCTGACATGAAATATGGATATGGTTCACAGCAAAATTAGTTATTGTGCATAGATTAAGTCTCTCACTACTAAACACCTTTCCACTTAGAATGAAAATTAAGTGGAATTCACTAACAGATTATTTCTCACCATCTTTTGAATAAAGAAGTTACTGTTTTCATAGATAGTGGTCTTTCTATTAATCGTTATCTAGCATGAGCATAATAGACAAATTGTGTATCCTGTTACACAATTAATATGCACTTTTAATACACAAGAGGAACCCAATATTGTACAGAATTTCACTTGAATAGCAAGAGTAATTGAAACTTTCTATAATCAAGTAAATTTGTGAATTTTAACTAGTTTCAATGGAGTGGGGCCCTTAATTTTGACCACTGTAGCAGAGCAAACTAAACACCCTTTCAACACACTGAAGAAACAAGCCCTTAACAAGTATGAGCATGTAACTTTCAACAGTAATAGTTCTCCACTTTTACTGCAGTAGAACACTTAAAGTGGTTATAAGACAATATCTCACCTTTGGGTGATTTTCAACAGACTGTACTGTGATTATTTAATTTGCAAAACTCTGTAAGCCACAGTTTTGAGAACATTAACTTTAGAAGTTGGCAACAAAATATTAATAAGCAGTTTTAATAGAAAAATTACTTTCAGCAAGCATCATTTACTATATTACTCAGTTCTGCTACATTAACTTTAACTTAGTTTCTTCTTACTATCTTCAAGTGGCATTAATTAGTGAAACACTGAGCTTTACTGTTCTTTCAGTAAGGACACTCGGTAATCACTTTAGCATGGGAAGGATCTTAAGTGGAAATGTGACAGAGGATAAATCAAGGTAAGTTTTTATAAATAGTCTTTTGGTTACCTTATTATTGAAAACAAATAAATCATCCACATGAGCTGATCCTTCGCTGTACATTTTTGTAATTCCTTGGTTCCTTTTCAGTGATTGCATGTTGGTATGTGGATTTGCAGGAAGAGTTACTGGACTCTATCATTTCTTGGTGGCGATGATAAATACCAATTTCAGAATAGTTCCAACTCTTTATCCATCCATCTGAGGCATTGGAAAGCGTCAGGAAAAGCCTCTCTCGGAACCAGCACAATACACAACTTTTACATGAGCAGTTGACAGTTTGGTAGCTCGTCCCCGACTGACACTTGGTTCCAGCTTTCTATCCATGCTAACCACATTTTGCGCGCGCTACACAGTTCCGTTCCCAAGACGAACCACTCCACCTTTTACATACAAAATAACTAAGAACCCTAAGTGAGGATCAGCAATTACATAACAATAACCAAACATTTTAATTAAAACAGAACATTTGCAGATATTGGTATTTCTGCAAGAAATGATTCACACAGAAATTACGATTATATACATTAAGTTTTGTTCCTTCCAAATGAGACAAAGAATTTAAATGATAGATACACTATATTGCATAGAATCAAACCATGACGTCAAAATATTTACAAAGGAAGGAGTATACAATTTTGTGTTATCGATTCAGTCAAACAATATTTACAGAAGCTCAACGATGGGTTGTTGAGCAAAACAGAAAGCAAAATCAATCAACAAAAGGTATGTAGTGTCTAAGCTATGGTGTTACAAGTTCTTAGTACGATGTCTTTAGGAGAAGATCTGTTACGAATCCCATCATTACGCCTGCCACCCCACCCCCTGGTCACACACTTGTTCGGTATGCCGCAACTAGGACCTCACCTGGCCGGAAGTTTCATCCCCTCAGCTCCGCACTCGGCATTGAAGTTTTGCTACGAATGCTGCTCACATCAGATTTATGCTTTTTTTGTACATTTAAGAGTTTCACAAAGTTTTTTTTCCTTTACTTATGTTTAATGGCTTTTGGTGAGAAGAAATTTCGTACTCTTTTTTTAGCAATTCAGTTTACGAACCGACCACTTTGCATACGTTGCATAGAAGAAGAACTTAGAGACCAATAATGATCACATTGTAACGCCACATAACCTGCCAGTACCCACACTCTGCGACAAGTTTTTTTAAGGTTTCCACTTTGTCTAGTCTTTTCGAAGCTTCCAGTCTCACATTCAACAGCACTATTTTTCTCTTACTCCTACGACTGTACTGTATGAATTAAAACATTAATAAACACACAGTTACATATGTACAGTAGACTGTACATACGTACAACATTTAAAATCAATGTGACTCAGGTGGGTTCAGTATGGAACAGATGATACCACATATTCAGATATAGTTCAAAATGGTTCAAATGGCTCTGAGCACTATGGGACTTAACTTCTGTGGTCATCAGTCGTACAACATTTAAAATCAATGTGACTCAGGTGGGTTCAGTATGGAACAGATGATACCACATATTCAGATATAGTTCAAAATGGTTCAAATGGCTCTGAGCACTATGGGACTTAACTTCTGTGGTCATCAGTCCCCTAGAACTAATTAAACCTAACTAACCTAAGGACATCACACACATCCATGCCCGAGGCAGGATTCGAACCTGCGACCGTAGCGGTCGCGCGGTTCCAGACTGTAGCGCCTAGAACCGCTCGGCCACTCTGGCCGGCTTCAGATATAGTACATACAGCAATGGTCAGCCAATGTTATAAAATGTGTACTGTATTGTTAATTAGGAGTACTGTATTTTAATGACCACAGTTGCTGAGTAGGCACAACAATAGGGGTAACAATGAGGATGGTACGCTGTGTACAACTGATTGCCAAGCGGTCCGGTTAGTGAACGTTCGACAAAGAAAGAGCAGTGCACTCCTCGAAATCTAATGGAAACCTAATAGTATCTGTCAATCTGAAACAGAAACGCATTAGCGATCAGAGACCGGGGTTATTTCTGTGCATTATGAACAAAAATCATAGGTGGGACACTTTTACATGTATTGTACACAGAAAATTGAAAGGAAGTTCAAAATGTAACACATTGGAAAGTGCGTAAAACGTACAAATGGAGTACTTAAGAAACAGAGTTTGTACCTACTTTCACATAAAATTTTAAAGACATGAGCGTTTGGCATCGTTGGTCGGGGCCCCGTCTGGGGAAGTTCGGCCGCCAGGTGCAAGTCTTATTTCAGTCGACGCCACATTGGGCGACTTGCGCACCGGTAATGAGGATGAAATGATGATGAGGACAACACAAGAAGCAGTCGCCGAGAGGAGAAAAGCTCCAACCCGACCGTGAATTGAACCCGGGCCCGCTTGCACGGGAGGCGAGCACGTTACCACCCAGCTAAACAGGCGGACGCGTTCTTCAGATGTCTCAACTACTGTACACATCCGGTCATGAGTCACTGAGACAGTTATGCGCCACCATTGCGGTTGACGAGCTCTGGCATAGAGCTGAAGCGGCACTGAATGACGAACCCCTCTCTGTCATTCCAGTTTGGTTCAACTCGATGCTCATCCGTGTTGGAGGCCTTGTTGCTGCCACATGTAACAGATCTCCGTATTGTATTTCGCATCTCCTGCACCCTCAAATTACCTAGAGATTCAGTCACGTGTTCTTCCTCCCCACTGCATGCGCACAATAAGAGAATGGTTTCGTCATTTGGTAACCCTCCTGGCGTTGCATTTTAATAGGCAGCAGTGCGTTTACCAGTTGGAGAATTTCTTACGTGCTGCTAGTATTACACTACTGGCCATTAAAATAGCTACACCACGAAGATGACGCGTTACACACGCGAAATTTAACGGACAGGAAGAAGGTGCTGTGATATCCAAATGATTAGCTGCACAGAGCATTCACACAAGGTTGACGCCGGTGGCGACACCTACAACGTCCTGACATAAGGAAAGTTTCCAACCGATTTCTCATACACAAACAGCGGTTGACCGGCGTTGCCTGGTGAAACGTTGTTGTGATGCCTCGTGTAAGGAGGAGAAATGCGTGCCAACACGTTTCCGACTTTGATAAAAGTCGGATTGTAACCTCTCGCGATTGCGGTTTATCGTATCGCGACATTGCTGCTCGCGTTGGTCGAGATTCAATGACTGTTAGCAGAATATGGAATCGGTGGGTTCAGGAGGGAAATTCGGAACGCCGTGCTGGATCCCAACGGCCTCGTATCTCTAGCAGTCGAGATGACAGGCATCGTATCCGCATGGCTGTAACGGATGGTCCAGCCACGTCTCGATACCTGAGTCAACAGATGGGGACGTTTGCAAGACAACAACCATCTGCACGAACAGTTCGACGACGTTTGCAGCAGCATGGACTATCAGCTCGGAGACGATGGCTGCGGTTACCCCTGACGCTGCATCATAGACAGGCGCCTGCGATGGTGTACTCAACGACGAACGTGGGTGCACGAATGTCAAAACGTCATTTTTTCGGATGAATACAGGTTATGTTTACAGCATCATGATGGTCGCATCCGTGTTTGATGACATCACGGCGAACGCACATTAGAAGCGTGTATTCGTCATCACCATACTGGCGTATCACCCAGTGTGATTGTATGGGGTGCCATTGGTTACACGTCTCGGTCACCTCTTGTTTGCATCGACGGCACTTTGTGCAGTGGACGTTACATTTAAGATGTATTACGACCCGTGACTCTACCCTTCATTCGATCCATGCGAAACCCTACATTTCAGCAGGATGTTGCACGACCACATGTTGCAGGTCCTGTACGGGCCTTTCTGGATACAGAATATGTTCGACTGCTGCCCTGGCCAGCACATTCTCCAGATCTCTCACCAATTGAAAACGTCTGGTGAATGATGGCCGAGCAACTGGCTGGTCACAATACGCCAGTCACTACTCTTAATGAACTGTGGTATCGTGTTGATGCTGCATGGGCAGCTGTACTTGTACACGCTATCCAAGCTCTGTTTGACTCAATGGCCAGGCGTATCAAGGCCGTTATTACGGCCAGAGGTGGTTGTTCTGGGTACTGATTTCTCAGGATGTATGCACCCAAAGTGCGTGAAAATGTAATCATGTGTCAGTTCTAGTATAATATATTTGTCCAGTGAATACCCGTTTTTATCATCTGCATTTCTTCTTGGTGTAGCAATTTTAATAGCCAGTAGTGTACTATCCTGAACAAAGCATAAATGGCTGTATCTTTAATGGCGTCGTCAGTCCACGCCCCCTTAGCGTTTAGTGTGGTGTCACTTGACACCCGGGCCTGCGGAGACCTTTTCGGCAGCGAAGCGCAGCGACCGCCAGCCAGAAGCGGCGAGCGGCCGGAAGCGGCGGGGCCCGTAGAGGCCCAGGTGGCGGCCGCACCCGCGCCGTCAAAGAGGCGCCGCCGCCGCTGCCGCTGCTGCCGCCGCTGCCGCCGCCGCTGCCGCCGCCGCCCCCGCTGCCGCCCCCGGCCCGGCGACACGCCCATCACGGGCCGCAGCCGTCGACAAAGACGCTGCGCTGGCAGTTCTGCCACGCTGGGACCGCTAATGGCCACCCACCGGCACTGGCGCCTGCCCGCGGCCACTCCCTCGCTGTCTGCGTCGTTCAACTGACCGACATCGCTGGCGCCATTAGCTCTCCGCGCTATTCCGAGGACAGAACTACAAAATCCATCAGACAGAGAGATCAGAAATGGGCTCCGGATATTAACTCGCCCTGTGATGTCATCTCCGAACTCGCGGTCTCCGTGTCCTCCTAGACTCGATCCGTGTGTCTCCGCAGATGTCCACTCGTCACTAGAGTGCTTTTAGATATAAGTGGATACGAATCGCTCAGAAAGTAGAGCGAAAACACGAGTTCACAAGTATAACCGCAGACTCGCAACATTCTCGTTACAAACACAAACACTTTGGAAGAACGTACCGTCTATGCAAGTATTTAAAGGCATTGAATAAAATGTTCTCGGGTTTCCAACCGCGTCAATTGCTTGAAACTACACGAGCTTTCGACGAAGCTCTCCTTGGCCGTTGTCAAGTGATATGACTGCCAGTGGGCTGTTGGTGCGCCCTTATATACGCTAGCTGCCGGCTGTGACGTCACTGGTGCCCGTGACATTGCCATACAGGGTTATTACAAATGATTGAAGCAATTTCACAGCTCTACATTAACTTTATTATTTGAGATATTTTCACAATGCTTTGCACACACATACAAAAACTCAAAAAGTTTTTTTAGGCATTCACAAATGTTCGATATGTGCCCCTTTAGTGATTCGGCAGACATCAAGCCGATAATCAAGTTCCTCGCACACTCGGCGCAGCATGTCCCCATCAATGAGTTCGAAAGCATCGTTCATGCGAGCTCGCAGTTCTGGCACGTTTCTTGGTAGAGGAGGTTTAAACACTGAATCTTTCACGTAACCCCACAGAAAGAAATCGCATGGGGTTAAGTCGGGATAGCGTGGAGGCCATGACATGAATTGGTGATCATGATCTCCACCACGACCGATCCATCGGTTTTCCAATCTCCTGTTTAAGAAAATGCCGAACATCACGATGGAAGTGCGGTGGAGCACCATCCTGTTGAAAGATGAAATCGGCGCTGTCGGTCTCCAGTTGTGGCATGAGCCAATTTTCCAGCATGTCCAGATACACGTGTCCTGTAACGTTTTTTTCGCAGAAGAAAATGGGACCGTAAACTTTAAACAGTGAGATTGCACAAACCACGTTAACTATGGTGAATTGCGAATTTGCTGCACGAATGCATGAGGATTCTCTACCGCCCAGATTCCCACATTGTGTCTGTTGACTTCACCATTAAGAAAAAATGTTGCTTCATCACTGAAAACAAGTTTCGCACTGAACGCATCCTCTTCCATGAGCTGTTGCAACCGCGCCGAAAATTCAAAGCGTTTGACTTTGTCATCGGGTGTCAGGGCTTGTAGCAATTGTAAACTGTAAGGCTTCTGCTTTAGCCTTTTCCGCAAGAGTTTCCAAACCGTCGGCTGTGGTACGTTTAGCTCCCTGCTTGCTTTATTCGTCGACTTCCGCGGGCTACGCGTGAAACTTGCCCGCACGCTTCCTACCGTTTCTTCGCTCACTGCAGGCCGACACGTTGATTTCCCCTTACAGAGGCATCCAGAAGCTTTAAACTGCGCATGCCATCGCCGAATGGAGTTAGCAGTTGGTGGATCTTTGTTGAACTTCGTCCTGAAGTGTCGTTGCACTGTTATGACTGACTGATGTGAGTTCATTTCAAGCACGACATACGCTTTCTCGGCTCCTGTCGCCATTTTGTCTCACTGCGGTCTCGAGCGCTCTGGCGGCAGAAACCTGAAGTGCGGCTTCAGCCGAACAAAACTTTATGAGTTTTTCTACGTATCTGTAGTGTGTCGTGACCATATGTCAATGAAATCTCTTCAATCATTTGTAATAGCCCTGTATATAGGCATGTTTTGAGTCGGCGTTCGATGTGCCCTCTTCAACCGCGCAGTCGCTGGATCCCACGCAGCGCTGAGCTGCAAGCCACCGTCTCTATTCAGGGTGTTTGTGGTAATTTTTATTTCAATAGCTTCCTTTACTAAACTGTCCCAGAAGCCGTTAGTGCGAGCCACGACAGAGGTATCGTCAAATTTTATGTGGTGACCGTTTTCTAACGCATGCTCGGCTAACGCAGATTTCTCTGGATAGCGTAGGCGATAATCTCTCATGTTCTCTCCTGCGTTTTTCCACGGTGCGCACTGTTTGTCCGATGTACTTTTGGCCACACTCACAAGGTATTTCGTAGACTCCACGTGTTCTGAGACCTATTGCGTCTTTAACTGGTCTCAGTAATTGTCGGATTTTCGTTGGAGGCCTGATTTGATCTTGTGTCTTTTTAACAGGCGGCTTATCTTGCCCTACACAGAGCCACAGAATGGCAGCAACGCAAGTTTCTTTTCCTGCTCACTAAGTCGTAGACGGTTGTTTCTATTAAGGAATTGACGCGGTTGGAAACCCGAGAACATTTTATTCAATGTTATCGCCGCGAGACTCTGCATTCATACATATCTGAAGGCCGTCTGTTTATTGCCATATGCTTTCCGCTTCTTTTATTTGGGAAGCATCATCAGTGGCGATTTCCAGCGCTATTAACCCACGTGGAGCTGGAAATCGCCCCTGATGATGCTCCCCAAATAAAAGAAGCGGAAAGCGTGTGGCAATAAACAAACTGCCTACAGTTAGTTGCATAGACGGTACATACTCCACGAATTTAAAGCAACTGAGAGGGAAGGACAGAAAACAGAATGACGATTTTGGGAGAAATTTTTGCCATTACAGTGCGTATTATTTTTCATGTATTTCACGCAATCATGATATCTCCTTTAAGGTCATTCTGGAGCGAAACTTGAAATGTCACAGAATAGCCGACCTACCTAAATGACAGAATAAACTAATGGGCATGACGGTTATTATACACGATACTACTATTATTCACCAATGTAATGACTGATCAGTTAGTTGTGAATACTGTTCTGTTTAACTGTAAGTAGGCTGTTTAGGTTTTTATGTTGGTAACGTCATGTAGTGCCCTGAACGAAAATTGCTGACTGTGCTGTGTGCAGTCTGTAGCTGATTGGACTCATTGTTGGAATATTCGCTAGTGTGGTGTTGGGCACTTGAATGTGAACAGCGCGTAGCGTTGAGCAGTTGGAGGTGAGCCGCCAGCAGTGGTGGATGTGGCAAGAGAGATGCCAGAGATTTGAGAGGTTACTATGAGCGGACGATCTGAACGTGTGTCCGTCAGAAAAGGAAATTTGTAAGACTGGATGTCATGAACTGATATATAATGACTTTTGAACACTATTAAGGTAAATACATTGTTTGTTCTCTATCAAAATCTTTCATTTGCTAACTATGCCTATCAGTAGTTAATGCTTTCAGTAGTTAGAATCTCTTATTTAAGCTGGCAGTATTGGCACTCGCTGTATTGCAGTAGTTCGAGTAACGAAGTTTTTTGTGAGGTAAGTGATTCATGAAAGGTATACGTTACTGTTAGTCAGGGCCATTCTTTTGTAGGGATTATTAAAAGTCAGATTGCGTTGCGCTAAAAATATTGTGTGTCAGTTTAGTGATGATCAGAATAAGGAAAGAGAGATCTGTCTGTGTACGTTCAGTTTTGCTCAGCTCTTTGAAAATTAAATAACGTAAGAGTTTTTCCAGCACTGTCATTCTTTACATACAAAGGGGAAGTTTAAAAACTTTTTTAAAGACTGATGTAATTTTTCTAAATATCTATTCAGAGGATATCTAACAATTACGTTCACATATAGGTACATACTTTCGCCGCATTACCGGATCTCTCCGAAAGTACCAGAAAACGCAACATCTGTAAGAGCGCAATCTCTAAATCCTGATTAATTATTAAAATAAATCTATAACTGTTTCCGAAAAAGTTACAGAAATGTATGATAAGTTACACAACCCGCTGTTAAACCATAAAGACAAGTTGCCATGACTAAAAGAACATACGTAGAAACAGCGCACTTTTTTGTCGCAGGGGTATGACATTGACGTTGCTCTGTGTCAATTTTAGTTTCACGCAGCACATGTTATTCCTCACGGTGGAGGTGGAATAAACAGGAATACAACCGTTTTGTTGGCATTTGACGAAGTTTCTCTGGTTCCCGTCTGAAGTGTGAACTATAGCACAAAACTCATTCCAGACATCACTCCTCCTCTAATACAAAACATTTCCAGTGGTGTACATTGAATGAATTAATTTTTGTCTTTCACCCTCCACAGTCTCACAAAACATAGATTCTTTGAACTGCATTTGATCCCAACAATGGGTCATGCTACTTTACAGCAGCAAGATCGTGTACTTAAATACGTCGTGACTAGCCTTACACTTCTGCATGCTTCAGCAAGAGAGGACGAGTCGACGACTATGAGGAGGCAATAGCAATGACTCCTCATACACGCGAAATTACAGAGGAAACGAAGGAAGACCGTTGTAGCACTAATGTGACAGTGGCGCCTTGATTTAAGCTGACTACTATACTGAGTGTAGCATTCTTGATAGCGAAAACTAGCACTGCTGGATACATTCGGCCGTAGAAACAAAAACATTCTAGTAAACGTGAGTCTTCTAACGAACCTATAGGTATTCTTTTTTTTACTTGTTATACTTCATCTAATTAGCTTATTATTCCTCGATTTCTCGTTGACCTGAATGTTTTATAGGACCTATGGCGTTCCTAAGCTATGAAAACGATTCAGGAGTCAACCTAAGCAGCCCTGTTAGACTGTTTCCAGATGATGCTATCGTTTACTGTCCAGTAGTCATCACAAGATTAAAACCAATTACAAGATCATTTAACCGAGACTTCTGCATGCTGCCAAAACTGGCAATATACTCTAAACAATAAAATGTGTGAAGTCGTCCTCATGACTGTTAAAGGAATCCGTCAACTTACGATTTTCTTCTCTTTTATTGGATCTTTCCCAGACATAATGGACGGGGTACATCTAAAAAGTTGGAAGAAGAGCAGCTCGTTTCGTGTTATCGCAAAAAAGGGAACAGATCGTCCCAGATTTGATGCGCGAGTCCTGATGGAAATCATTTAAACAGAGACGTTTCTTGTTGCAGTGGATATTTCACGAAATTTCTGTCACCAACTTCTACCGAATGCGAAAGTATTTTATTTACTCTCACCTACATAGGGATAAATGACAACGTAATGAAACAACGAATATAGGAGCTGCCACAGAAAGATTTAAGTCTTCGTTTCTCCCATGTACTTTTCGACAGTGAAACGGTAGAAGACTATATGAAAGCGTATTGATGTATCCTCCGCTAAGAATTAAAGTGTAAACTGCTGAGTAATGATGCAGACGCAGATACATCTTACACTAACATGAAATTCATTCAGAAAGTCCTGTCTTCTTCTCTCCATCAAACGTTTGATTTGGGGAGTGAACTGGGATGAATGACGAAGTAGATAACTAACCTAGTTGTTCTTCTTAACAGCGACTGTTTTGAGCAGGTCAATTGTTTATCATGCTCTTCCAAGCATTTGTTCGTTTGAGACTCGGCCGTTCCAAGGTATCTTCAGTGTTTTCCTCCAACATCACATCTTGAAAACTTCCACTATTGTCCTTTCCGTTAGCGTGCAAGTTTCTCCTCTATATAATCAAATTTTCCAGATTCAACTCTTTAAGAAATGTTGGCTGGTACTGCGAACGGCTGAAAGCAAGGGGAAACTACAGCTGCAATTTTTCCCGAGGGCATGCAACTTTACTGTATGATTAAATGATGATGACGTCCTCTTGGGTAAAATATTCCGGAGGTAAAATAGTCCCCCATTCGGATCTCTGGGCGGGGACTACTCAAGCGGACGTCGTTATAAGGAGAAAAGCTTTCGAAATGTGGTGCTACAGAAGAATGCTGAAGATTAGATGGGTAGATCTCATAACTAATGAGGAGGTATTGAATAGAATTGTGGAGAAGAGGAGTTTGTGGCACAACTTGACTAGAAGAAGGGATCGGATGGTAGGACATGTTCTGAGGTATCAAGGGATCACCAATTTAGTATTGGAGGGCAGCGTGGAGGGTAAAAATCGTAGAGGGAGACCAAGAGATGAATACACTAAGCAGATTCAGAAGGATGTAGGCTGCAGTAGGTACTGGGAAATGAAGAAGCTTGCACAGGATAGAGTAGCATGGAGAGCTGCATCAAACCAGTCTCAGGACTGAAGACCACAACAACAACAACAACAGCTGGTGCTCAAGCAGACGCTGTTTGACGTCAGTTTTCTGGTTAAATGGTTCTTTTTCGTAGCCTTTCTGCCTTTAACATGCATTGTACTTCTACCATCAGCTGTGATACAACTTCCTAGATATCTGAAAGTAGTCTCTTGAACCACCTCTTCGCCTTCGAGGTGCATGACTGAATTCCGTTTTCCATGTCTTGTGAGCTTAATTGGTTTTCGGGTTTCTTTAGTTGATCTTCATGTCGCACGCCTGTGTTAAGGCGTTGCTCATTAGTGAAGAGCATTCTGTACCGGATCTGAGCTTATAGTTGTTTATTAAAACATTTACCGTCAGCAATGATGACCTATTATGTTTTTGGGTCTTGGAACCGTTCCCTTCCACTTCCTTATTTCCCACATGCAATACTGAACGATCAAGCAAATAAAAGAAAGGTTCATGTAACTTAGTTAATGTTTCCAAATACATTGCTTGCTACAGTCTGAAGTATTGCTTGCCACCGTTTATTTTGTTCACAGTTCTACTTTCTTACAAAATTTTTCGATGACCGAAGATATATACAAGAAAGATCATCAATCGAACAGTTGAGTCCCGCAACCATCGCTAAAAAGTTGGACATACAGTGTCTTGATTCGCGTGCAAGTACTGCAAACACAGGATTCTCACTCGTGGTGTGTCTGTCTGCAATCATGCAAGGTGAGAAAAACCAGTGCGCTAAGACTGAAAACAATGCGTAGATGCTGAAGAAATGGGAAGGTCTGAAAAGCAAACTATGGAATACGTTTCTGTTGTTTGTACACGAAAACAGCAAGTTCACGGGTAGGTATTGTGTTTAATCTGCTCTACACTGTTGTTTTTCCAATCGGGAACGACTCATTTAAAGAAACACAGTTGTAAGAAATTCCACAATGGCACACTTTCATTAGTTACACCAATAGTAATAAAACATAGTATAACATCAAAATGAGTTGCAATGTGTTCCAAAGATTGAGACCTTTTGATGCTGTTTCAAGTGAAGATTTCAAACAACCAGGCCGAGAAGGTCTAAATGCTAATTACGAAGAAATCAGCGTTTCAAATGTCATGCTACATCCCTCTACTATAAGCAGACACGTCAAAGAACGAATTGATGCAATGTGAAAGAGAATAATGTCTCCTGCTAAGGAGGCATAAGGGGAAAAAATTGAAATGTGGATTGATTAACAAAATCAGGTGCATTATTTGACGCTTGCAGAATATTAGACAAACACAGATTGGTCTTTATTGAATAATGTTTTATTCATAACTTAATTCCAGGATGTCAACAAGATGGGAGTAAATGTTAAAATAGAAATATAAGAGAGTATAGCTTACTGAAACATTTAGCCGGACATGTCGCATAGTTTCGTTTTTGTCAGAGACCGGGGTTCCTATACAATAAAAACACTGATATGTGACAAAAGCTTGTATATGCTGCTCAGTTAACACAGCACTTAGCCACACTTTCACTTAAGATAGCTTTCTGTTAAATGATGCCCCGATGGTTGCAGCAACAACAAATACTGCAAAGTACATGAAGAAAAGTGGTCTCTGCTTTGCTTTGAAATCTTCTATAAAACAAGAGTTCAGTACACACTGGTACTACTAGCACACTGCATTGGTGTGCTTATACAGTCAATATAGCAAAGATGCAACTTTAGTGACGGAAAAGAATTTCTCTTGAAGGTTGCAGAGATATAATATAGAGTTCACAGGAAGAATTGTGGATTCTATGAAATCATTTAAAGAAGAGAATGACAATCTAGAGGGCGAAAAAACATCTACAGTCCAGTTAGTCCTTCTTTAGTTTGACATAGATCTGCCGAGTCAATAAAAATGACTTGTGAAAGAGTGTGGGGTGAGTTACATTACTGTGGTTGCAAGTACTGTTTCATTATGATACGAAGAAAGGATAGGTTTGTAAGTTACTAGGGTAGTTGATATATATTAACAGATACGTATTTTTATACGAGCTACAAGGGATTAAAAATCGAACCCTAACTTTTGTATGTAAGGAGGTCGTAATTATTTCCAAACTCAAAGCTGCAACGTTTCTTTGGTCTTCTTTCCGTGCTGTCAATATGCTTAACAAATGAAAAGCAGGAAATTCTAAGCAGTGTGCGACAAAAGTGTGCTAGTTTTACAGGTACTACTTGCAGTCAGTAACGTAATCTTCTGCATAGTTGGTGCACATTGTCTTATAGTAAACGGGAGTATTATAATTTGTATAATTATTAATGTAAAATACATATTTCCCGGTGAACCTTCATGCAGTTCTGTATTTCTTCTCTCTCTGTTGTTAAACAAGACAGGGCCGTCAAATACGGTGTTATCGCCACTCAGAAAGAGAGCTCGTTTCAGCAACTGGGGCAATAACTGATTCTCCGCTAGGGATAAAATAGGTCTGTATATTTTAACGCACGTAGGAGTGACGTTTACATGTTAAAGTAGTGGAGCAGACGAGATAAGGATATACCAGTGATGGCTGCAATTATACGGAGCATTTCATATATCCCAGCGAGAAACACACCTGGTGAACGACGTGTTACTAACAAATCGGCACAGCCAATTAAATATATACTGCGTCAGTGACCTACTGTTGATCCACAGTAACTACAATTTTCTTCACTTGAAAAGTGAGAAAATTGCAGCTGTGAATATATAACGTTCTTCGTATATTGTCTTTATAGAGACAGTCGTCTTCTACACAGGAGGATAGTATCAATTTAATGTGTACGTAGTTTCCTATGTGTATCTGTTCAGTTTGTTGTATTATTTTTATATTTATATAATAATTCCAATCCAAAAGAAAGCAGGTGTTGACAGATGTGAAAATTACTGAACAATCAGTTTAATAAGCCACAGCTGCAAAATACTAACACGAATTCTTTACAGACGAATGGAAAAACTAGTAGAAGCCGACCTCGGGGAAGATCAGTTTGGATTCCGTAGAAACACTGGAACACGTGAGGCAATATTGACGTTACGACTTATCTTAGAAGAAAGGTTAAGGAAAGGCAAACCTACGTTTCTAGCATTTGTAGACTTAGAGAAAGCTTTTGACAATGTTGACTGGAATACTCTATTTCAAATTATAAAGGTGGCAGGGTAAAATACAGGGAGCGAAAGGCTATTTACAATTTGTACAGAAACCAGATGGCAGTTATAAGAGTCGAGAGGCATGAAAGGGAAGCAGCGGTTGGGAAGGGAATGAGACAGGGTTGTAGCCTCTGCCCGATGTTATTCAATCTGTATATTGAGCAAGCAGTAAAGGAAACGAAAGAAAAATTCGGAGTAGGTTTTAAAATCCATGGAGAAGAAATAAAAACGTTGAGGTTCGCCGATGACATTGTAATTCTGTCAGAGACAGCAAAGGACTTGGAAGAGCAGTTGGACGGAATGGACCGTGTCTTGAAAGGAGGATATAAGATGAACATCAACAAAAGCAAAACGAGGATAATGGAATGTAGTCGAATTAAGTCGGGTGATGCTGAGGGAAATAGATTAGGAAATGAGACACTTAAAGTAGTAAAGGAGTTTTGCTATTTGGGGAGCAAAATAACTGATGATGGTCGAAGTAGAGAGGATATAAAATGTAGACTGGCAATGGCAAGGAAAGCGTTTCTGAAGAAGAGAAATTTGTTAACATCGAGTATAGATTTAAGTATCAGGAAGTCATTTCTGAAAGTATTTGTATGGAGTGTAGCCATGTATGGAAGTGAAACATGGACGGTAAATAGTTTGGACAAGAAGAGAATAGAAGCTTTCGAAATGTGGTGCTACAGAATAATGCAGATGATTAGATGGGTAGATCACATAACTAATGAGGAAGTATTGAATAGGATTGGGGAGAAGAGAAGTTTGTGGCACAACTTGACCAGAAGAAGGGATCGGTTGGTAGGACATGTTCTGAGGCATCAAGGCATCACCAATTTAGTATTGGAGGGCAGCGTGGAGGGTAAAAATCGTAGAGGGGGACCAAGAGATGAATACACTAAGCAGATTCAGAAGGATGTAGGTTGCAGTAGGTACTGGGAGATGAAGAAGCTTGCACAGGATAGAGTAGCATGGAGAGCTGCATCAAACCAGTCTCAGGCCTGAAGACGACAACAACAACAACAACAACAACAATTTTTATTCTGCTGTAGGCCTTACAGGCCAGTAAAGGCGATAAATGACGACGATGATGATGACGACGTAGTTTGCTATTATTGACAAGCAGAATGTGATAATTTTCGAGAAAAAAATTGTCACCATCAGCCTCGCAAGCAATTACACGCACATAGTCCTTCGTTGCTGTTCATGCTATTCTCTTAGGTGGCGAGGAACTCAGGGTACACACATCTTTGAGCACCTCAAGTGGTGGGCGAATGTATGAGCAATAGCAACAGAGACGTTTGCTTGTGCAGTACAGTGTTTGAGTGTGACCCGCAGATCACCTCAGATGAGAGTCTCCGTACCTTCCAGCACTGCAGGAGTCACAGCGTGTGTGCGGCCGGCTGGCACGCGGGAGATTGGACAGCCTGCGTGACTTTTTTTGGGGTCATTACAGACTCCTCGCCCGACGATTCATCATGGTTTTGTTGACTGACAGGTCTTCTTACATACTCTGCAGGCTCCTACGGATATCTGCCGTTCTCTGGTTTTCCAGATAGAAAAGAAACTCAGTGATAGTTCTCTGTTTGCCTCGCGCCTCCATCACAGGCGCCATTTTACGAGCTACGTATAGCGCCGCCACTTATCGGGACTTCATGAAACAAATCTGGATGAAGTGGAAATATTCCACAATGTCACACAACAAATTTCGCATTTTTCCAACAGAAATTGCTGCAAAAAAAGTGTTGCATTACTTATTTAATGCCCCTCTATGTCCACATCATCCGGAAAAGCAACGAAAAAAAGGAGTATGTGGTTTGAAATTCACAGGCATAAAAAAATGAAGGGGTAGAACAGGACACTATCTCATACTGCCGCGTCCCGTTCCACGCCAAGATTACATCTCGGGCGTTCTCGGTTCCCGCGCCCGGGTTCCCGGGTTCCATTCCCGGCGGGGCCAGGGATTTTCTCTGCCTCGTGATGACTGGGTGTTGTGCGATGTCCTTAGTTAGGTTTAAGTAGTTCTAAGTTCTAGGGGACTGATGACCATAGATGTTAAGTCCCATAGTGCTCAGAGCCATTTGAACCATCTTTTTTTACATCTCAGGTTAACAACTTTTATGGAGCATAACAACTGACGGAATTAAAACTAATAGATAACTAACATATAGCGAATGGTACACACGTTGAGATTACGCCTCATTTAAAGCAACGTATCCTGCGTTTAAATTCACCAAAAGTTATAAAAACACAACTGGCAACGTGAAGAACAACCGTTCACATACAAGTCGCACTCCACATCAAGACAAAGGGGCTGTCGCACCTGTCCTTCCATTCAGGGACATAGCTGCATGTCACTACACTAGGTAGCATAGGTTGCAGCATTCTCCAGTCTAGAAAACAGCACAGTCCCGTTCTGCGCCGAGTTCTCCGGCAAAGCAGCAAACGCTCTGAGCAAATCACGATGCGATTCTTACAGGCCGAAACTTCGTATAAGACGCAGTGTAGTCAGTGTTTTCGCGACTTCTTATACAGAACGCCTGTTTTGTCGATATGACCACCTAAGGATCGTCGATGTCGAAACAATCGTGTTTTGAGAGAGAGAGATTGGCTGCTCCACGCGACGCGTACACCACTTTCCTCGCCCGATTTCCAGTTAAAATCGTGTTTATCCTTAAATGTAGCCACTGACTGATTTTTGTTTGGTTCAGTTTGAATATATTACGTACGAAGTGCGTCATTGTTAAATAAGTCAGCTTAATCTAATGCGTTAAATTAATTAGCTTACATTTTCGTTTCACAACTGTATACGAGTGTTCATGAAAGGCGATGAATACAATTTATGCCCTGAAATGTACCCTCAGGCAGTAAATGTCAGCCAGTGATAACGAAAAGTAGGCAAATTTGGAAATTTATGGTAAGGTCTTATGGGACCAAACTGCTGAGGTCTTCGGTTCTAAGCTTATACACTACTTAATCTAACTTAAACTAACTTACGCTAAGGACGACACACACACCCATGCCCGAGGGAGGACTCGAACTTCCGACGGGAGGTGCCTCGCGCACCGTGAAAGGACAATATTTCTATCGTCTATCAGCTACGGTTGCTAACAACCTCTCAACATTTATTATGTTTGATGAATATAGTGATTTGCAATTATGTTGTCTCAAACGCAGGAAATATTGGAAATACAGGAGAGCTTCTGTAAAGTTTGGAAGGTAGGAGACGAGATACTGGCAGAAGTAAAGCTGTGAGTAGCGGGCGTGAGTCGTGCTTCGATAGCTCAGATGGTAGAGCACTTGCCCGCGAAAGGCAAAGGTCCCGAGTTCGAGTCTCGGTCGGGCACACAGTTTTAATCTGCCAGGATGTTTCATATCAGCGCGCACTCCGCTGCAGAGTGAAAATCTCATTCTGGAATACTGGAAAAACTGCATCAGACCCAACGTACCTGCTTTGCTTAAAATCTCTTACAAAACAAGAAATACTGTTTGGGAATGCAATGTAGCCATGGATTAAATTCAACTCATGTGAAGATAACACGCACCCCATAAAAGTACGTGAGAATTTTGAACTAAAGGGCAAGAAATGTGGCGGAAACTGGTAATTGAAGAAAACAATGTAGGGTAAGAATTCGAGGATTTAAAACGCAGCAAAAAGTCACTAAAATTTTCAAGTAGATTAAGCGTACACATTCACCGTGGTGGCGATGAATGAACATCTTGCTGAAATGTCTGCCGGCCGGAGAGGCCGAGCGGTTCTAGGCGCTACAGTCTGGAACCGCGCGACTGCTACGGTCGCAGGTTAAAATCCTGCCTCGGGCTTGGATGTGTGTGATGTGCTTAGGTTAGTTAGGTTTAAGTAGTTCTAAGTTCTAAGGGACTGAGGACCTCAGATGTTAAGTCCTATAGTGCTCAGAGTCATTTTAACCATTTTGAAACATCTAACGTCGCTCCCGAACAATATATCAAAATCACAAAAGCAATAGTAGTACAAAATCACGTGAAAACATCACCGGATCTTGTAAGCCACTTTAATATTCAGATGTCTAGCACTGACATTGATTCAAGCCATCATGGTGTCTGAATCAATTGAAAATGTGACAGAAGGTGGAGTATTTTGCATGTGACATCCACACGTGAACGACAACACGAAAAAGACAATGCTTTGCCGAAGTTTGATGATATCCAAATGTCCAGTCATACGGGAGCTGTTGCAATGCTTGCGGCTGGAAGCGGTCTCAACCTCCACTAAAGACTGCTGGTCGAATACAAACGAATTCTGTCTCCCAGCGTTCCGACTGGCCAGCGTCAATCACAGCTTTCGGCCTGGCAGTACGATACACTAGCGCTACTTTGTTGCTATTAAAGGTGGAGTTTCTCTCGCAGTCAGAGGAAGCACGTCGCTGAATGTCTGCAAGTAACAAGTGACTTACGTCGTGCGTGGAGCAATTCTGCGGTGCAATGGGTCTCGTTCTGAAACGGCTGCCTTCCACATGTTAAAAATTGAAATAGAAACGTGCTAATGTGATAGTAATTTGGTGCATATTTACCTCAATATTTATCTTTAGGTCTTATCTAAACACTATTTAAATTAGGAGACAAGCATAGACGCCCAGAAACATATGGTACTTGCAATAATTTAAATTTAGCTGTAGTTTTATATTCATATGTTCTTTCGCACAACTAAATACGATACACATACGAGTGCTATCCACAAAGTACATTACGTTTTGGAATTAAAAATAAATAAAGTATTGGAAATTTTTTTTTATTATATACAGATAAAGCCACACTTAAATACTACTTTTCTACATAGTTGCCATTTAAATTAAGGCACTTATCGTAGCGATGGACGAGCTTGGAAATTCCTTCGTCGTAAAATTCGGCCGCCTGCGCCTTCAACCACGTCGTTACTTCTTCTTGAAGCTGTGCATCGCATCAAAACGCTGCATAGCCAACCACTTCTTCATTGCTGGGAATAAGTGGAAGTCGCTCGGTGCCAGGTCGGGACTGTACGGCGGATGAGGAAACAACTCCCACTTAAAAGATTCGAGAACTTCACCAGTGGCATTTGCCGTGTGGGCCCGGGCGTTGTCGTGCATCAGCAACATCTTTGAGCCCAACTTTCCCCTGCGCTTGTTTTGTATTGCTCTTGTTGTGCAGGTTGTGCAGAGTTTGGAAATACCTTTGAGAGTTTATTGTAGTGCCTCTTTCCAGGAAATTCACAAAAATCACACCTTTTCTGTCCCAAAAGAAGAGGTAACCACGAGGTTGAAGGAGCAGGCGGCCGAATTTTACGACGAAGGAATTTCCAAGCTCGTCCATCGCTACGATAAGTGCCTTAATTTAAATGGCAACTATGTAGAAAAGTAGTATTTAAGTGTGGCTTTCATCTGTATATAATAAAAAAAATTTCCAATACTTTATTTATTTTTAATTCCAAAACGTAATGTACTTTGTGGATAGCTCTCGTATAGTGATAAAAAGGTAGTCGCCATGACCTACGTATATAGTCCTTTACACTGTAAAGTTATTTTAGGAGTAAAAATTAGTAATGACACAGGTTGAAAAACACTTGGGATACTTCCTACTATCGTATCCGACCACCTTTTCCCCGGCGTTGTGCAGAAACTCGACATGGCATCAACTCAACAAGTCACTAGAAGCTGTAATATTTCTAGCTTAGTCAGCCATCATATTAGGCTCCGAGAAGCTGTTCCCAGAGCAGTGGAGATGGAAGAAGTACAGAGCTATTACAAATGATTGAAGTGATTTCATAAATTCACTGTAGCTAAATTCACTGACATATGGTCACGACACACTACAGATGCGTAGAAAAACTCATAAACTTTTGTTCGACTGAAGCCGCACTTCAGGTTTCTGCCGTCAGAGCGCTCGAGAGCGCAGTGAGACAAAATGGCGACAGCAGCCGAGAAAGCGTATGTCGTGCTTGAAATGCACTCACATCAGTCAGTCATAACAGTGCAACGACACTTCAGGGCGAAGTTCAACAAAGATCCACCAACTGCTAACTCCATTCGGCGATGGTATGCGCAGTTTAAAGCTTCTGGATGCCTCTGTAAGGGGAAATCAACGGGTCGGCCTGCAGTGAGCGAAGAAACGGTTGAACGCGTGCGGACAAGTTTCACGCGTAGCCCGCGGAAAATTGGCTCATGCCACAACTGGAGACCGACAGCACCGACTCCATCTTTCAACAGGATGGTGCTCCACCGTACTTCCATCATGATGTTCGGCATTTCTTAAACAGTAGATTGGAAAACCGATGGATCGGTCGTGATGGAGATCATGATCAGCAATTCATGTCATGGCCTCCACGCTCTCCCGACGTAACCCCATGCGATTTCTTTCTGTGGGGTTATGTGAAAGATTCACTGTTTAAACCTCCTCTACCAAGAAACGTGCCAGAAATGCGAGCTCGCATCAACGATGCTATCGAACTCATTGATGTGGACATGCTGCGCCGAGTGTGGGAGGGATTTGATTATCGGCTTGATGTCTGCCGAATCACTAAAGGGGCACATATCGAACATTTGTGAATGCCTAAAAAAACTTTTTGAGTTTTTGTATGTGTCTGCAAAGCATTTTGAAAATATCTCAAATAATAAAGTTATTGTAGAGCTGTGAAATCGCTTCAATCATTTGTAATAACCCTGTATATAGATGACGAAATGTGGTGTGAGGTACCTGTGACAGATGTTAGATTCGGTACCATTCCCGCGAGAAGGACCGCCTGCATAATGCTACTGCTCTGTGATTGGCTGCTGTGTTCGGAGCAAGGGCGCCAAAACGTTAAAGTATAGTTATTATTATTATTAGTTAAACTACTCATTGGAATGACTTCACTTTTTAATGTAAATATGTCTCAACAGCTGACTATCAGTCAGTCATTTTAGAATTATTAAAAACAATTTAAATGAAAAACATAATACTGACGAAATTGCATACGAAGCACTTCGGAAGCGTTCGGGTCACGCCTTTTCTGGTTTGGCGCCCGAAGTGTTTCGGGCTGTTCGTCACTCTGGATTAGGTAGTCAAGAAGAACAGACATGTTGTTTGTCGTAGGATGTGTTTCCAATTTTTATTTAAGTTCCTGTTCGTCACTCTGGATTAGGCAGTCGAGAAGAACAGACATGTTGTCTGTGGCAGGATGCGTTTGCCAGTATTCAGTATTAAAAGATTCACTCCGGTAGTCATGAGGCACAGACACGTGCCACAAACAGTGTAAAGATACATTTTCGTAAACATTGTGTTTGATCATGTACTTTGCTGTATCAGAAGGTGTTGTATTAAGGTCGTGTAGTCTTCTCGTGTGGCTATACTAAAATACGCGAGTGGCATCCCAAAGAAGTGATACGTTATTTCAGAACAGTTGTTGTTGTGGTCTTCAGTCCTGAGACTGGTTTGATGCGGCTCTCCATGCTACTCTATCCTTTGCAAGCTTCTTCATCTCCCAGTACCTACTGCAAACTACATCCTTCTGAATCTGCTTAGTGTATTCATCTCTTGGTCTCCTCCTACGATTTTTACGCTCCACGCTGCCCTCCAATACTAAATTGGTGATGCCTTGATGCCTCAGAACATGTCCTACCAACCGATCCCTTCTTCTGGTCAAGTTGTGCCACAAACTTCTCTTCTCCCCAATCCTATTCAATACTTCCTCATTAGTTATGTGATCTATCCATCTAATCTTCTGCATTCTTCTGTAGCACCACATTTCGAAAGCTTCTACTCTCCTCTTGTCCAAACTATTTACCGTCCATGTTTCAGTTCCATACATGGCTACACTCCATACAAATACTTTCAGAAATGACTTCCTGACACTTAAATCTATACTCGATGTTAACAAATTTCTCTTCTTCAGAAACGCTTTCCTTGCCATTGCCAGTCTACATTTTATATCCTCTCTACTTCGACCATCATCAGTTATTTTGCCCCCCCCTCAATAGCAAAACTCCTTTACTACTTTAAGAGTCTCATTTCCTAATCTAATTCCCTCAGCATCACCCGACTTAATTCGACTACATTCCATTATCCTCGTTTTGCTTTTGTTGATGTTCATCTTATATCCTCCTTTCAAGACACTGTCCATTCCATTCAACTGTTCTTCCAAGTCCTTTGCTGTCTCTGACAGAATTACAATGTCATCGGCGAACCTCAAAGTTTTTATTTGTTCTCCATGGATTTTAATACCTACTCCGATTTTTTCTTTTGTTTCCTTTACTGCTTGCTCAATATACAGATTGAATAACATCGGGGAGAGGCTACAACCCTGTCTTACTCCCTTCCCAACCACTGCTTCCCTTTCATGTCCCTCGACTCTTATAACTGCCATCTGGTTTCTGTACAAATTGTAAATAGCCTTTCGCTCCCTGTATTTTACCCCTGCCACCTTTAGAATTTGAAAGAGAGTATTCCAGTCAACACTGTCAAAAGCTTTCTCTAAGTCTACAAATGCTAGAAACGTAGGTTTGTCTTTCCTTAATCTTTCTTCTAAGATAAGTCGTAAGGTCAGTATTGCCTCACGTGTTCCAGTATTTCTACGGAATCCAAACTGATCTTCCCCGAGGTCGGCTTCTACTAGTTTTTCCATTCGTCTGTAAAGAATTCGTGTTAGTATTTTGCAACTGTGGCTTATTAAACTGATTGTTCGGTAATTTTCACATCTGTCAACACCTGCTTTCTTTGGGATTGGAATTATTATATTCTTCTTGAAGTCTGAGGGTATTTCGCCTGTTTCATACATCTTGCTCACCAGATGGTAGAGTTTTGTCAGGACTGGCTCTCCTAAAGCCGTCAGTAGTTCCAATTGAATGTTGTCTACTCCGAGGGCCTTGTTACGACTTAGTTCTTTCAGTGCTCTGTCAAACTCTTCACGCAGTATCGTATCTCCCATTTCATCTTCATCTACATCCTCTTCCATTTCCATAATATTGTCCTCAAGTACATCGCCCTTGTATAGACTCTCTACATACTCCTTCCACCTTTCTGCTTTCCCTTCTTTGCTTAGAAGTGGGTTTCCATCTGAGCTCTTGATGTTCATACATGTGGTTCTCTTATCTCCAAAGGTCTCTTTAATTTTCCTGTAGGCAGTATCTATCTTACCCCCTAGTGAGATAAGCCTCTACATCCTTACATTTGTCCTCTAGCCATCCCTGCTTAGCCATTTTGCACTTCCTGTCGTTCTCATTTTTGAGACGTTTGTATTCCTTTTTGCCTGCTTCATTTACTGCATTTTTATATTTTCTCCTTTCATCAATTAAATTCAATATTTCTTCTGTTACCCAAGAATTTCTACTAGCCCTCGTCTTTTTACCTATTTGGTCCTCTGCTGCCTTCACTACTTCGTCCCTCAAAGCTACCCATTCTTCTTCTACTGTATTTCTTTCCCCCATTCCTGTCAATTGTTCCCTTATGCTCTCCCTGAAACTCTGTACAACCTCTGGTTCTTTCAGTTTATCTAGGTCCCATCTCCTTAAATTCCCATCTTTTTGCAGTTTCTTCAGTTTTAATCTACAGGTCATAACCAATAGATTGTGGTCAGAGTCCACATCTGCCCCTGGAAATGTCTTACAATTTAGAACCTGGTTCCTAAATCTCTGTCTTACCATTATATAATCTATGTGATACCTTTTAGTATCCCCAGGATTCTTCCATGTATACAACCTTCTATCATGATTCTTAAACCAAGTGTTAGCTATGATTAAGTTGTGCTCTGTGCAGAATTCTACCAGGCGGCTTCCTCTTTCATTTCTTAGCCCCAATCCATATTCACCTACTATGTTTCCTTCTCTCCCTTTTCCTACACTCGAATTCCAGTCACCCATGACTATTAAATTTTCGTCTCCCTTCACTATCTGAATAATTTCTTTTATTTCATCATACATTTCTTCAATTTCTTCGTCATCTGCAGGGGTAGTTGGCATATAAACTTGTACTACTGTAGTAGGTGTGGGCTTTGTATCTATCTTGGCCACAATAATGCGTTCACTATGCTGTTTGTAGTAGCTTACCCGCATTCCTATTTTCCGATTCATTATTAAACCTACTCCTGCATTACCGCTATTTGACTTTGTGTTTATAACCCTGTAGTCACCTGACCAGAAGTCTTGTTCCTCCTGCCACCGAACTTCACTAATTCCCACTATATCTAACTTTAACCTATCCATTTCCTTTTTTAAATTTTCTAACCTACCTGCCCGATTAAGGGATCTGACATTCCACGCTCTGATCCGTAGGATGCCAGTTTTCTTTCTCCTGATAACGACGTCCTCTTGAGTAGTCCCCGCCCGGAGATACGAATGGGGGACTATTTTACCTCCGGAATATTTTACCCAAGAGGACGCCATCATCATTTAATCATACAGTAAAGCTGCATGCTGCAATACAGAACAGAACCTCGCTAAAAGTCAGTTTCAGCCGCAAGATACAGAACCTACGACCTGCGTGCTGTTTTCTGCGCTGGGGACATCAACTTGAAGACAGCAGGTTAGTGAACTATAACAGAACCTTCGAATTCCACACAGTGCGGTGGAAACAACTAGGCGCCTCACGTGTACGGCATGCACAGAACAAAATAATGTGCTCAGTGACACGTCATCTGCAGTAATGCAGAGGAGGTAAAGGAGGATGCTCGTTATTAACACCAACAATCAATTCATTCTTCCCGTAAAGCCCCTGTTCAAATATTGAGCCATGCTGGCTCTATAGCCGCTCATAATTGCGAAAGTGCTGCCGGTGCAGGATTTTGTGCACGATCTGACCTCTTGATTATGTCCCATGAATGGTAGATGGGATTCTTGCCGGGCGCCCAGTCTATTCCATGTAAACACAGACCACACCTTTATGGAGCCACCACCAGCTTCGGCAGTGCCTTGTTGACAACTTCGGCCCATGGCTTTGTGGAGTCTCCACCACGCCCGAACCCTACCGTCAACTGTTAGCAACTGAAATCGGGGCTCATGTGACCTGGCGACAGTTTTCCAGTCGTCTAGGTGTAACCTCCCCCTCACTTATCGACCTTAATGACAGTGAAAAATTAAACCGCGTGTACCTAATGGAAATTTGGGAACAGCAATCGTCACCGAAGTCAATCTGTCGGTAAAGAGGGAGGAAAGGGTTACATCTAAATGAAAGGAAAAATGCTAATGAAACTGGTGGAAATTAATTTTGAAAAGGGGTAAAGTTAATAAAGAAAGTAAATGTGCGGTCATTACGTTAACAATTAACTAGCAGTAATTAGATATTTGAGATTCGGGGGAAATTACGGTCGCCAGTCCTAAGGACAAATACTATAGTAACTGAAAAAGAAAGGTTATTACACATATAATTAGCACTAGAAGCGTGGCAACTGAAGGTTGACACGTGTAGTGTGAACACTGAAAGTTTGTCAGAAGTAATAAATTTCGCTACACCCTGACTTAATTTAGCAACAGAATTAATAAAACCGGAAAATCGAAAGTTAATTTAGTGACTAAAGTTAATAGTGATCTTTCTTTCTGAAGCACATCGAAATTCAGTCAAATACGGTTAGTCTTGGACTACCTCAACAATCATTTCAAAAGCTACTTGAATCTACGCAATTTAGAAATAAGGGATTTAACTTTGATCTTGAATTAAATGATTCTGAACAATTAACAATAGTAAAATTTAGTACGTACCAAGCTGAGCTACAGTCACAGGTAAGCTAAAACACGGTAACAAAACTCGCACTCTTAATTTGTGCTTGTGCAATCTGAATATTGTAGCCAGCTATGAATACTTTAACTGAACTTTGAAATTAAAGCAGTGAAATGCTATAATATTAATTTAGTGCTGGCGTTTGAATTTCAACGACACTGGGGTTCATTCCGGAAAAGGAAGGGACCCTGCTTGGCAATGCAATTGGGACAATGAGCAACAAAGGTTCATGCTAAGTTGCTGTAATTATAGTTACGAAAATGGTACAGTTTGAAAAGCTGAGGTCTGCCATACAGTTCTAAAACTTTACGTGCTTCCAGTCTTCCTTGTTGGTTGATTGAAGGTTTGAAGCCGTCGATCGAGGAGGTGGCGACAGTCACTCATTGTCGGCCGTCGCTGTTGCAGAAGCTGGATGTTGGCGCGTCTTCTTCTCGACATGGTCACCAGGCGAAACGGGCTCTTGATGTGCGCCAGCTAACGCTTCCCGTCCGCGACACCATGTCAGAAACTATCATCGCAAGTCGAGCGCAATTACATGCTGCCAAACCCCGAAAGCGCGGCAACTCGCGGGAGCTTCACACAACACACCTGCTCCAGTCGCTACTCCAGCCAGACCCCCCTCTCTCTGCCCGCGCTCCACGCGACGGAGTTAACACTACCAAAGATCCTACACACTTTTATTCTTCACACGACCTATCGATGTAATCGTTCGATAGCAGTTTTCCCTAGGCAAGACCCAGCGTAAAAACACAAATAATATTTACGAAACAAACCAATTATACATCGACATAAATGGATATATATATATATATATATATATATATATATATATATATATATATGTACAAATAGTAAAACAATTACAATATACGAAGACACAGAAATGTTATATATTCAGGTAACAAAAATAAGGAAAACAAATTTATAGTACAATAAATGGAAATAGGAGGATATGCATTTCCGGCGTTACATAGGGCCCAACCGATATGGTCACGAGTCTAAGAGAGACGCTACAAGCGATGTCGTGCTGTTGGCAAAGGCACTCGCGTCGGTCGTCTGCTGCGATAGCCCTTTACGCACTGTCCTAACGGATACATTTGTCATACTGATTCTGCGGTAATTTCTCGCAGCGTTGCTTGTCTGTTAGCACTGACGTCTCTACGCAGACACGTCGCTGCTCTCAGTCGTTACGTGAAGGCCGCTGGCCAAAGCGTTGTCCGTTGTGAGAGCTAATGCCAGAAAGCTGGTGGTCTCGGCACACTCTTGACACTGTGGGGTGTTGAATTCCTTAAGATTATCGAAATGGAATGTCCCATGCGTCTCGCTCTAACTACCATTCCGGTTTCAGAGGTTGTTGATTCATGTCATCTGGCCATAATCACGTCGGAAAACTTTACATATGGAGGAGGAGGAGATTAGTGTTTAACGTCCCGTCGACAGCGAGGTCATTAGAGACGGAGCGCAAGCTCGGGTGAGGAAAGGATGGCGAAGGAAATCGGCCGTGCCCTTTGACAGGAACCATCCCGGCATTTGCCTGAAGCGATTTAGGGAAATCACGGAGAACCTAAATCAGGATGGCCGGAGACGGGATTGAACCGTCGTCCTCCCGAATGCGAGTCCAGTGTGCTAACCACTGCACCACCTCTCTCGGTCAACCTTACATATGAATCACCTGACTGCAAATTACAGCTCCTCCAATGAACTGCCCTTCTATGCCTTTCGTACGCGATCCTACCGCCGTCTTTATACGTGCATATCGCTCTCCGGTGACTTTTGTCACCTCAGCGTATCTTCTGGATGTATTTTCACTCGTACTGTTCTGTAGATCCTGAGGTAGGTTCAAATGGCTCTGAGCACTATCGGACTTAACATCTGAGGTCATCACTCCCCTAGAACTTACAACTACTTAAACCTAACTAACCTAAGGACAGTACACACATCCATGCCGGAGGCAGGATTCGAACCTGCGACCGCAGCGGTCGCGCGGTTCCAGACTGAATCGCCCACAACCACTCGGCCACACCGGCCGGCTCCTGAGGTAGATGTTTTACCAGTTATACACCTGCACGTCGAGACCTTCTTTCAACGACTCTCATTCTGTGCCGCATATTTCTCAGCTGGTCTTTATTTCTAACCTTACATCGATGTTGTAGCGCACCGAACATCCTGCAGCAGCGCGTTTCTTTATCGACGTGGCGACAGCAAACAGAGATAATTCCCAAATCACTCGTATTACGCAGTAGATTTTGATCCGATGTCGGACACGCGAGCCTAATTGTTTGTAGTGGCCTTTTCTTTTCTTCCCAGCGCACTTCCGCTTGCAGATGGTATCTCGGGGCAGCCTGCAATTATAATCTATAGGAGATAAGCAGGCAGATATTAGCGGCCGCTGGTATACTGAAGTTGGGCTCACGCAACGCCTTCCTGTTTCTGGAGAACGAGTTCTGGAAACCTGCGTGACGACGAGGAAGGGCCACAGCTCCCGCGGTCGGAATCTCTGAGGTGGTGACCCCGTTCTGGCCGCTACGGTTTCATCACACCCAGCCCGGGACGCCGAGCGGTACGGCGTGCTCAACACGATAACCGTCAAACACTATATTGACAATCACGAGCGTTGATTGCAATTCACTAAGTCGAAAAAACTTATGTAACTACAAAAAAATGGTTCAAATGGCTCTGAGCACTATGGGACTTAACATCTATGGTCATCAGTCCCCTAGAACTTAGAACTACTTAAACCTAACTAACCTAAGGACAGCACACAACACCCAGCCATCACGAGGCAGAGAAAATCCCTGACCCCGCCGGGAATCGAAGCCGGGAACCCGGTCGTGGGAAGCGAGAACGCTACCGCACGACCACGAGATGCGGGCTATGTAACTACAGTGAATTGTAGTAGGTACAGGCATGAGACCCAGTCTAGAAAATTTTCGAGTTTATTTTTGGCTGTTTGTATGCGGACATTCCCATCAGTGATTAATTTCTTGGGAGTTTACCGAGAGCTGTTCAGAGACGTTCACGTACTAAATAAGGTGGCGCTTTATATGAATTCCTTTGGCATATTGATATTGTCAAACGTGCAACTGAAAGATGTGATGTGTCATTACAACAAAAGTGATTCGCTTTGTACTGTCAAAGATATCATCAGTGACCAAACATCAGTTCCACTAGTAAGTACATGTCTAAGGTTGAAACTTGCAAATAAATTTAGAAGTATTTTGAATTTTTAAGCTATAAACAGTTGTTTTGTTGATTTCCGACTAATTTTCGTTTTGTACTTAATTCTTTTCTGAATTAGTATATTTTCACTGGCAGCTACCTATTCTCGTATTATGACCAACTTTAACTATTCACAGAGGGTACGATATGACAGTCTTTACAGTCATCTCCGCTTTCAACACACAGTAGTACGAAATTGCCGGCCGGGTGGTCGAGCGGTTCTAGGCGCTACAGTCTGGAACCGCGCGACCGCTACGGTCGCAGGTTCGAATCCTGCCTCGGGCATGGATGTGTGTGATGTCCTTAGGTGAGTTAGGTTTAAGTAGTTCTAACTTCTAGGGGACTTATGACCTAAGCAGTTGAGTCCCATAGTGCTCAGAGCCATTTGAACCATTTTTTAGTACGAAATTCGCCGTACATTAGCTTGTTTGACAATACTCTTCTTTTACTTGTCGCTGACAACCCTTGTGTGTCTTAGGTTACACAGTGGCTGATTATTTTTGTGGTGGTGGTAAGTGGGTGCTGTGATGGCGGAAGGGTGAACTCGAGGGAGGTATTAGAAGGGTTCAGAAGTTGAGAGGGGAATAAAGGGTGTTAGGCTCAAGAACGGGTATATGTATGTGTGTTTTTGTTTAAGTGTATTTGTAAATGTGTAACTTCTTTAAGATAATGAGTAAAAGCTTTATAATTGCGTTGAATGAAGTCTTAACTGTGGAATGGATACAGATTCGAATGGTCGTGTGGCGTGTTGCAACTGCAAGTGGTGTGCTTACTCTGTGTTATTGTTAGCAAAAGCTTACACGAATCGATTCGGCAATGCAGTTCCCAATACCAATAAAGAAATACAGTCACTGCAAAATACATTCAGCCCCTTAGGCACTGAATCATCTTTCCCTATTCACAACTGATAACTTTCGTCCCTGTGCATACAGCAAATAAATTAATTGTCTTACCTATGCAGCAACAACGGAGTAACGCGATGTATTCTGATCTCTCATAAGAAAATGTAAATATGCTAGCTACAGGCTCAGCATTGTGCGATGGTGGCCATAATACTTGAAATGCACGTGAAATTCATATGGCTGATAAACGAGAACGTTTATGAAAATCCAACTTCTTTGAAAAATAGGACCTGAAAGGGGAGACGGTACTGATTATAGTGAATTACTAACACTGAGATTGTTAGCAAACTTATTTTTCAAGTTAAGTTTGGCTTTTCAAAAACATCTGACAATTGAAGTTGCATTTCTCACAATTGTTACACGAACAATGAGATTTAAACAGCAAGTATTATCTAACTTCATTAATCCAACATAAATGCAAAACATCATATTAAATATAGATCTGTTAAACAATCTTAGAAACATTACAGAGTGAAATATCTAACTAGACCTTTTATAAAAACGGTTTACGTACATTCTGGGGTTACTCAACAGTTACAAATTATCAGTCAATTCATCTACGCTAACACGCTGGCAAAATAACAGAAATCATAATTATTTAATATCATTACCTTGGTTGCATGAAGGCGTCTGCTTCCATGTTAAACAATATTGACATACCTACATTAATTTAATAATTCTTGGGGCTTCACACAGCACACCACGAAACTGCCTAATCCAACGTCTTTCCCACACAGATAGCTACCTACAACTGTTCGCCAAGCGCTTTCTTACTCCAACACTAACAGTATCTCTGGGTCTGCGATATAAAGTCTATGAAAGACATTCAACGTTTATAATACACTAGTTTCATTTTAATTTATTAGTGTTCTTATCTCATTCTGGTGTCACATACAAGTGTGCCCCATTATACTCCTTTCAATGGTATCAGCAAAAACCCAGCGCTGATATTTATCACGCAACTTGCTGTGGTATGTAATTCTTTTCCATTATTGCCTTTAGGACAGGTAGTCTTTATAGTGTTCGTATGCTTCTCTTGCGGTCGCTGCTTCTGACTATTGTAATGTCTTTCTCTTTGGGTATCGCTTCAGCTCAACCGAGTGGCTTGTTAGTAACAATATCCATTTATTAATAAATTGCAGCTGAGGACCAAAGACCTCTAGAATAACAAGAATTGTTTTACTATTGGTGTATTAACCACTACGATTGTCTATATTGCTACAAGAGCAGTACCTTTGTGATACACTTCACAGTGCTTTACAGAGTATGGATGCAGATGAAAGTTAAAAGTGTATGCCGCATTGGGATCTGAAAGCCGATTTATGATGTAAGTGCTGTACCAACTGACACAACCAAGAAAGCTTCAGGCGCCGATTCAAGGGTTCACTTTGCCATTGATTCCTCTATGTTGCCTCCACACTCCACAGCATTAATCGAAGTTTGTAAGGTATGACTAAATAAGTACCACCTGTCACCCTTAGGGGGGGAGTGGGCATCAAGTAAGTGAACATTTTGGCATCTTTTATGCTGGACAAAGATGTGTGATCATGCGTGGGTGTGTTATCAGTTAGATATTAAGGATAATACGAGAACTTATGACTATGGGGATGATGGCCTGCAGTGGGATATTACATCTTCCAGGAGTGGCACCTTGCTGTGAGATATTGCGTCTTCCAGGAGTGGTACCTTGCTGTGAGATATTGCATAGTCCAGGGGTGGCATCTTGCTGCGAGATATTGTGTCTTCCAGGGGTGGCACCTTGTTGCGAGATATTGTGTCTTCCAGAGGTGGCACCTTGCTGTGAAATATTGCATCTTCCAGGGGTGGCACCTTGCTGTGAGGTATTGCATCGTCCAGGGGTGGCATCTTGCTGCGAGATATTGTGTCTTCCAGGGGTGGCACCTTGCTGCGAGATATTGTGTCTTCCAGAGGTGGCACCTTGCTGTGAGATATTTCATCTTACAGGGGTGGCACCTTTCTGTGAGATATTGCATCTTCCAGGGGCGGCACCCTGATGTGAGAAGTTTTGTGGTTACGGCTGACATCCTGCAGTGATTGTTTTTGGGTGACAGCTAAGCTGACACTAAATCTATAACAGGCCTCCTGCTACATAAGAACTGTTTACATGATTAACAGCCATGTATACCAGCCATACATACCATAAAATATTCTGATGTAATAACATGGCAAAACGAGTGTCAGACAATAAAACATATACTGACATAATATACGTGGAATTTCATCCATACTTAAAACCCATATAAAAAGTGCAAATACTAATAACGTGAAGCTCCTTGTCTGGCAAAGTAAAATATAGTATTATATAAGAGCCAGTATAATATAAAAAACACATCTATAAAATGAAATCTTCCAGCCTGACAGATTAGTTACCCTAAACATACTTGTAAGGTAATTAACGAAGCAGTGACTATTAATTAAAAATCAAAAAATCGACAGTCGATAATATATCCGGAATGTGGTCACAATGGCGGCACGCCGTGGCTTCTCTGTATGACGTGCTTGTTTTCATACAGAGAAGCCAGCCATACATACCTTGCCCCACAGTTACTTTCTTTTCCGGTTTCTACGTCATGTACGTATCAAATCTGCTTCCGAGTACTCCAGCTATTCCACAGGTAAACTTCAAGTTTCACGCCTCTCCTGTCACGTTGTCCTCTCTATAGAGGTTAATGCAGTTTCATCGATTTTTTCATTATTTTTATTATTCAGCCTCGTGTATGGTGTCTGATAGCTTCAGAATCAAAATCATTCGTACGCTAGACGATCATTATCAGAATATTTTGAGAAAATGTCAATAACTCCATGCTTCGCAAAGGCCTGGAGCAAGTGTGTTTTCTGATGCTACTTCAGCGACTTGGGTTTCCCTAAACAGTCCCGGTAATCTTACGGTGGAAAGGTGACTCCTAACTACGTGCCATTCTCGGCGAGTTTTCACATCAAACAGAAGCGAAGGCTGTCCTGTAATTTTATTTAACTCAGCGCGCTTTTCGTAAATCAATGATCGATTTCGACCAGTTAAGCTATTCTAGATCAGTTGCTCCAAACGAAAACTGATTGCTTGTCAAACGTAAATTTCACGTAACTAAAGCTGGTTCTGACCTAACAGTGTACAGTCTCGGCCACCACGTAAAACTGTTTGTAATTATCGCTCCCTTTTTGACAGCTTTCTTAGGAAATTGTTGCCATCTCCACTAATATATACTGGAAATCAGTATCACGTCTTTTTCGCAGTGACGTAATAAGTTTTGTGGGGCCTGCCTTCCATCAAAATATCCTAAAAAAACTGATGTACAGCACTGTTCATCTGAATGTCAACACGAATTCAAGAAAAGCCTTTTGAAGCGACGAAGTATTTCAGTATAAACAGGATGTCAAAATACCTCGTTTCTGACTACTAGTTCCACTTAAAAGTCGATGTATTAATTACTGTTAATTAAGAAAAACATCGACAAAGCTGTATCAATAGTTCACAGTTCCGCGCCTAGACGAATCCAATTACGGCTTTGTAAACATCTAATCAAACGTCAGCCGTGCGAGCCCGGCCTCGTTGACGATCGAGGTTATTTGGCCGCTTCCATGCTAGTGAAGGAAGTCCGGTCTGTTGCAGGCTTAAGAAGTGAAAGGATGGCGGCCATGCAGCCTTCCTCTCCAAGTTAATTAACGTCCATGTATCACTCATAGTTAACAGTAGCTGTTTAAAAGTCATTTGCTTAGAATCTGATCACTGAACTTCGGTTAACTGTGGCTGGCTATTCAGTGACTGTTAACTGTTTTTAAAATTCAATATTTTACTGTCTATGAATGACAGTGGGTTCATAATTAATAACAGCTGTTTAAACGTCTCTTCCTTCAAATATGATCAGTGAATTTTGGATACTTATAACTGGTTACTCAGTGACGCAAATTTTCTTTACTTTTTTTAAATGTTGTGTTTTCTTGCTTACTGAATGACACTGGGTTCATGATAAATAGCAGCTGTTTAAAAATCATTTGCTTAAAAGCGAATTTTGGTTTACGGTAGCTGCCTACTCAGCAACTGTTAATTGTTTTTAAAATTCTGTATCCTGTGTTTGTACCGAATGACAGTGGGTTCATATGTAATGACAGTTGTTTATAAGCTATTTGCTTGAAATCTAGTCAGTGAATATTGACTGACTGTAGCTGCTTATTCAGTGACCTTTCTTTTATTTTTTTTTAAATTCTGTCTTTTGCTGTCTGCTAAATGTCAGTGGATTCATAATTAATAACAGTTCTTTAAGAATTATTTGCTTAAAATTTGGTCAGGGAATTTTCGTTAACTGTAGCTGCTTATTCAATGATTGTTGTTTTAAAATAGTGTGTCTCTTCTTTACACTGTTCACTGGGTTCACAATTAATGGCAGCTGTTTAAAGGCCATTTAGTTAAAAAACTACTGTGTGAATTTTGCTACCTGTTGTTAACTGTTTTCAAAATTCTGTACTTTTGGCGTGTAGTTAATGACTGGTGGCTCATAGTTAGTGGCAGCTATTTAAAAGTCATTTTTCTGAAATTTGTTAGGTGAGTTTTGCTGTTGATTGTTTCTAAATCTCGTTTGTGTTTAATATAGACAAGTTATGTATTAAAGATGATTAACCCTGAAGCAGTTATGTGGGGACTCCAATCCTTCCATTAGCATGATCCGATTCCTAATCTTTCCACCCGAATCCCCAGTTAACAGCTGGAAAACACATTTGGCAGACAAGCTTCTCACTTGGAGTACACTTCTATGTTGTGGTTTGGCTTGTCTCACCGGTCGCTACTACTGTAAGTAGGCTGTTTATGTTTTCTTTATGTAAGTAGGCTGTTTATGTTTTCTTATTGGCAACGTTACGTAGTGCTCTATATGAAAATCACTGGCTGTGCTGTGTGCAGTCTGTGGCTAGTTTGCATTGTTGTCTGCCATTGTAGTGTTGGGCAGCGGCAGCGGGATGTGAACAGCGCGTAGCGTTGCGCAGTTGGAGGTGAGCCGCCAGCAGTGGTGGATATAGGGAGAGAGATAGCGGAGTTTTGTAATTTGTCATGAACTGCTATATATATGATGATATTAAGGTAAATACAGTGTCTGTTCTCTATTAAAATCTTTCATTTGCTAACTATCCCTATCAGTAGTTAGTGCCTTCAGTAGTTTGAATCTTTTATTTAGCTGGCAGTAGTGGCGCTCGCTGTATTGCAGTAGTTCGAGTAATGAAGATTTTTGTGAGGTAAGTTATTTGTGAAAGGTACAGTTTAATGTTAGTCAGGGCCATTCTTTTGTAGGGATTTTTGAAAGTCAGATTGCGTTGCGCTAAATAATATTGTGTGTCAGGTTAAGCACAGTCGTGTATAATTTGTTCTAAGGGGACGTTTCATCTGTCGACCCTTAGCCTAGAATACCTCACTGGAATCTTCTGATTTTTTTCTTGTAGTTTGTGTAATTAGTGTAGATTTTGTTTATTGCTAGCGCGTAATTGTAGAGAGAATTTCCTTGGTAGTTGTGGTTTTTCATTGTTGCACAGTAAAACAGTTGTGGCATGCATGTAGATTTGCACCAAGTATTTCGCAGCTACGCTTGCAATTAACTAGATATTATTTTCAGTACTATGTTAATGTGTTCTCTTATTTTTGCTCTTCAAATTGTGCTTTTCTGTGTTATCGTGTGAAATATTGTGACAATAATGACGTGTGAAAAACGTAACACTACGCTTCAAAGTAAACTGAGAAATAATAGTGACGACGAGCGTAGCTTATCAGCACCACTGGGTAGTGAATTAACAGACATTCGAAGTAGTAATTTGGTAACTGTGCATAGGGAGATGGAGCGGGCGGCAAATAATGGTGTAGACAGTCAAACAGGTAGTAAACAGGGAAGCATTATCGATCGATCGGTCGGCAACAGCTCGCCTCAGGAATCCGAAATGATAGGACACAATTTTGCAAATACTGTAGATTCAGGTTTTGCGTCCTCACCGTTTTCTCAACTGAGTCAAGACACATTTTCTGCTTGTCAAAATGTGAATGTTTCCGGTGAAAATGCACTGCCAAAAAGCATAGAGAAACAGATTCCAGACACTAATACATTATTATTGCAATTAATGCAACAAATGGAACAAAATCAGAGACAAATGGGACAAAATCTTCAAAAGTTAGACACAATGGAACAGAATCTTCTAAAGTTAGACACAATGGAACAAAATCTTCAAAAGTTAGACACAATGGAACAACACCAGAGACAAACACAGCAACAGTTACACACAATGGAACAAAATCAGAGACAAACACAGCAAAAGCTTCAAAAGTTAGACTCATTGGAACAAACTCTCGAACAAACACGTGAAGATTTAACTGCTGAGTTACATAACATTGAATCGAAATGTCAGAAAGTGTGTAATGACGTAAAAACACAAATTTGTGAGCATTTTCAACCTATTTTTTCGCGTCATGAAAATGCATTACAGAATCATGAAGCAGCCATAAAAGAACTGCAAACTATTGTTCATGAAAATCATGAGACCTTGTGGGCTAAAACTGACTCAGTTGCATCTACCGATTCGGTTACGCAACTTGCAAAAACTTAGGAAAACTTAAAGGACACAGTAGAAAGACACATGGTGGAAATTAATTCATTATCAGAGAAAGTAGTTGAACTTTCGGATCAGCTAAATAATTTATCTACGAAGGCAGACGATAATCTGAATGACGCAAAACCGGTAGTCTTTAATGACACGGAAGAGAGCGAACAAATTAGGAAACTGAAACAAAATCTGAATCAAATTAATACGCAACATCAAAGAGAAATCCGGGAAGTACAAGATTAGCTGACACAGGTAACACAAGAATTACGTATTTCAGAGGACACTCGCGCTCCAATACGGGAAGAGGGTCATAGAAATACGGAACAGCCACAAATTAATAACATAGGGCACTTCGGAAATTATGAAAGAAATTGGCAAGGTACACCGAATTTTGAGATGGAACCGCCGAAACGACGTAACAATGACCGACATGCGACTCGCCGACATGATGATTTTGATTATAAGCTGTTCATTACTACACGTAAATTCAAAACGTGTAAGAACTCTGCCCACGACATTCATCCACAAGCGTGGCTCCATCAATTCTCTCATTGTTTTCCCCCCAACTGGTCATTGGAGCACAGATTAGAATTGATGTGTGGCTACTTGGAGAATGAACCAGCTGTAAGAATGCGATCGGTTATTCATGATTGTCACAGTGAAGGAGAATTTTATCATGCCTTCCTCTCAGCGTATTGGTCTCAAGCTACACAAGACCGAGTAAAACATAGCATCATAATGATGAAACGTTTCTAACAATCTGAATTTTCCAGTCTTATGAAATATTTTGAAGACATGTTGCATAAGAATCAGTATCTTTCAAACCCATACAGCCCCTCAGAACTCATCCGCATTTGCTTAATCAAACTACCTGAACATTTACGGCATATTATTTTGGCAGGACGTTGCTAAGACGACATTGAAGCTTTTCAGGGACTCTTACAAGAATTAGAAATTGACACAGACAGTCGCGGGATGCGAAAACAGGAAAACAATCACTACAGATCACATCCGTCACAATTCCGCGATGACAGAAATAATACATGACAAGGCTCTTCTTATAACGTAAATCGTGACCAAAACAGACACCACCCGTATGACAACCGTTGGCAGAGTAGTAATAATTACAGGGAAAGATCACCTCTCCGCGGTAATGACTATCACAGAGACAATCAGAGAAACAGACAATATGGGAACCAAAAAAATTTGTAAAATTTTTTGTGGGGAGCATGGGGGCTATGTAAGTAGGCTGTTTATGTTTTCTTGATGTAAGTAGGCTGTTTATGTTTTCTTATTGGCAACGTTACGTAGCGCTCTATATGAAAATCACTGGCTATGCTGTGTGCAGTCTGTGGCTAGTTTGCATTGTTGTCTGCCATTGTAGTGTTGGGCAGCGGCAGCTGGATTTGAACAGCGCGTAGCGTTGCGCAGTTGGAGGTGAGCCGCCAGCAGTGGTGGATGTGGGGAGAGAGATGGCGGAGTTTCGTAATTTGTCATGAACTGCTATATATATGATGATATTAAGGTAAATACAGTGTCTGTTCCCTATTAAAATCTTTCATTTGCTAACTATCCCTATCAGTAGTTAGTGCCTTCAGTAGTTTGAATCTTTTATTTAGCTGGCAGTAGTGGCGCTCGCTGTATTGCAGTAGTTCGAGTAATGAAGATTTTTGTGAGGTAAATTATTTGTGAAAGTTATAGTTTAATGTTAGTCAGGGCCATTCTTTTGTAGGGATTTTTGAAAGTCAGATTGCGTTGCGCTAAATAATATTGTGTTTCAAAAGCAGCGGTCTGAGGATTATCATCTTCAGTCTCTAACACGAAAAGCGACAATTCGCTAATGACTCAGTTGGCGGAATCTCCATTCTAAGAAGCAGCGGGTATGAGGCACGGCATGGAGGAAAGCACTTTTTCAGACAGCAGTCAAAATCAGCAAGCTCCTGCGAAAGGGTTGGGTGCACAGGACTCAAATCCATCTGCTGAAGATATCCAGCGGCGTAAACAGCAAGGCGTTGCTGCCGTTGAGGGCAGCAGCAGCAGCAGCAGAAAGGGCAGGGGACACAGCACCTTACGTCAGCGCCATGGCCAGAAGGACACCAGCACTACTACGGCCATCTTGGGTACTGAAACTTCCTGGCAGATTAAGACTGTATGCTAGCCCGAGACTCGAACTCGAGACCTTTGCCTTTTGCAGGCAAGTGCTCTATCAACTTGCCCGCGAAAGGCAAACGTCTCGAGTTCGAGTCTCGATCAGGCACACAGTTTTAATCTGCCAGAAAGTTTCATATCAGCGCACACTCCGCTGCAGAGTGAAAATCTCATCTCGGGAACTGATTATCTAGATCGGGTATCAAACGGAAGTGACGACGGTATCGATTTTTCCATAACTGTATTGGACAAGTTTGGAGCTGATGAAGGTTACAAGCATACAGTGCTAGAGAACATGGAGAGACGTTACCTTTTTCCCCCTAGAATCTTCTACCACCACAGAAAGCCCTCAGGCTATTGAAAAGTTGAAACGTCCGCTTAGAAAAATTTATGAATGATTGTGCTGGTAAACCTCTTACGCTATTTGATTTTCAAACAGCTCATCGGAACTGAACGTACTCAGACATTTCTCTCTTTACTTATTCTGAGCACCACTAAACTGACACGCAATATTTTTTGCGCAACGCAATCTGACTTTTAATATTACCTACAATAGAATGGCCCTGACTAACAATAACCTATAAGAATCACTTACCTCATAAAAATCTTCATTACTCGAACTACTGCAATACAGCGAGTGCCAATACTGCCAGTTAAATGAAAGATTTTAACTACTGAAGTCACTAACTACTGATAGGCATCGTTAGCAAATGACAGATTTTGATAAAGAACTAACAATGTATTTACCTTAATAGTGTTCAAAAGTCATCAGTTCATGACATCCAGTCTTACAAATTTACTGTCTCTGATGGACACACGTCCAGATCATCCGCTCTCAAAACTCCGCCATCTCTCTCCCCACATCCACCACTGCTGGCGACTCACCTCCAACTGCGCAACGCTACCCGCTGTTAACAGCCAACTGCCCAACACTGCAATAGCGAATATTACAACAATTCCAACCAGCCACAGACTGCACACAGCACAGTCAGTGATTTTCATACAAAGCGCTACGTGGCGTTACCCACATAAAAACCTAAACAGCCTACTTACATAGCCCCCATGCTCCCCACCAAACATTTCACAAATTGTTTTAGGCAGTGGCCAATAATGATTTGATAAAAATTTTCATAATTACACTAACAAATATATCAAATGCACACACTTGTAGATGCAATGTTGGTCAAAAGCAAAAATTGTTCTCATAAATACAGTCCTGATCATTCATCACAATAGTAATTACAGTTTTCCTTTTTTTTCTCAAAGTCTGAGCAGTAAAGGAAAATGCACAAGGAAGTAGTGGATTTCCATGCAAAGAGGTAGTGTTGTCCTTCCAACGGAAAGACAGTGTTGACTCTTGACATGGAGACAGGCAATGGCCCACAACAGAGCAAACCCACAACAGAGTCAGTCGAAGTTTTGAAGAATATTGGTAGGTAGGTCATCACAGAGCAGACCCACTGTAGTCCTGGTAGAGAGTATGGTATTGGTAGGCCATCAAAGGCGCAGACTCACTGCAGTCCTTGAAGAGATGGCCAGCAGCCACATGTTGCGACAGTGCAGGTGCACAATCACCATCGAAGAGTACAAATTTACTGTCTCTGATGGACACACGTCCACATCATCCGCTCTCAAAACTCTGCCATCTCTCTCCCCACATCCACCACTGCTGGCGGCTCACCTCCAATCATACAAAGCGCTACTTGGCGTTACGCACATAAAAACCTAAACAGCCTACTTACAAAGTACCTTAAAGCTGCTTATGGTTCCTTTGCTTTGCCGTTGGATGTTTTAGGCACAGTTAGAAGCAAGATGGCGGGGGGGGGGGGGCTCTAGAGAAAGAAAAGATAATGAACTTTGGGGGGGGGGGGGGAGAACTCCAGGTTCAAGTAGTTGTGAAGGGCGAAAGGGTTAAGGGTTAAGTGAGACACCCGAGGCTGACGTTCCAAAGTCTTCTGCAGGAACCCTGAATAGCATCACACCCGGAACCGGGGTGCAAGTAGAGAACACAATAGCTGGCAGTAGTGCCATGATGCTCCCCACAGAGAGGCCCGTAAGGCTTTCAAGACCGCTCCTACAACTGGAGAAGCGATTATGCGACAGGTGACGCTGAGACGTGTTCTGTATGAACCCTAAATACACAAAAGGTGGGCCTTTACAGCAAGACAACGGTGCTCGTATATCCGAAAACGTGATTGTGTGACATCAAAGATTGCTTTTCCATATAAGCATCACAGTGGTCGACCGAATAAAATTGCGTGTGACTGCCTACTTAACCATCATCAAATGCGTTGAGTATGTGGTTAGTCACGCCCTCAAATCGCATAACTTAATCTCATAGCTACTGAAGTTAGCAGAGACCGCGCTGAATGATGGGAACTTGGCAACAGTTCGATGATCGATGAGTTTAACCACATACTTCACTGTTCTCGCAGTAGAAGCAGTGGAGGCAGCATTACAGTACCACCACAATAGTGCTGTTGGTTACCTCCCAGAACCGCAAGACACCTTGCCCATCGTCCAGATGCAGGGGAGACTGCGAGAAGAGCTGCTCTGATAAGTGATGAGCGCCACAGAGGAAACTGAGAAGCTGGCGCTGCAGGAATCCGGTGTCAGCACGGAAGAATTCACCGAGAAAGGGCTTACGGTGGAAACGTGCTGCGCCCATAACCGAGAGCTCCGTGGATCGAAACCACGCTCTGCTACCAGTTGATAACTAGGGATTCAGATGGGAAGATTTGGGATTGGGTCACCCTAATGGTAGGACTGGGATCTCCACATAGTTGCTTCAGCGTTCATCAACACATAACTTGCCTTTATTAAAGTCAGCTGAGTTTTAGAAACTATCAACAGTAAAACTGACTAGGTAGGCTTTAGAAAAATGAATTTAAAAAGCTCGCAATAATTATGAGCCACCAGCCATTAACTAGGCATCAAAAGCACAGAATTTTAAAAAAACAGTAATGACTTTTGAACAGCTGGTATTAATTGTAAACTCACTTTCACTCAGTAAACATCAAAGGTACAGAACTTTAAAACGATTAATAGTCACTGAGTAGACAGCTACAGTTAACCTAAAGCCCCTGATCAGGTTTTAAACAAGTGATTTTTAAACAGCTGCTATTAATTATGAGTTGTGGTTGCATAAACCCAATAGGGGGGGGGGGGAGGGGCAGGGGAGGGGGGGGGGGTTGAGAAGAGCGAAAGATGAGGACTTACATGGAAGTTACTTAACTTGAACATTATGGCCACCGTTCTTCCAGTCCTTAATGCTGCAAGAGACCGGTCCACCTGTATTAACATCGATCTACCCATATAACCTACAATTACTGGTTTTTTTGTGTCATCAATCTTCTGACTGGTTTGATGCGGCCCGCCACGGATTACTCTCCTGTGCCAACCTCTTCATCTCAGAGTAGAATCTGCAACTTACGTCTTCAATCATTTGGTGGATGTATTCCAATCCCTGTCTTCCTCTGCAGCTTTTGCTCTCCTCAGTTCCCTCTAGTACCATGGTAGCCTTTGTCTCATGTCTTAACAGATGTTGTATCATCCTGTCTCTTCTTCTTGTCAGTGTTTTCCACATATTCCTTTCCTCTCCAATTCTGCGCAGAACCTCCTCATTACTTACCTTATCAGTACCCCTAACGTTCGTCTGTAGCACCACATCTCAAATGCATCGATTCTCTTCTGTTCTCCCCTGTACTCATCTTTCCATTTCACTTTACTGACCCCTACTATATCTAGATTGAGCGTTTGAATTTCCCTTTTCAGATTCTACAGTTTCCCTACTAAGTTCAAGCATTTGACATTCCACGCCCGAATTCGTAGAACGTTATCCTTTCGTTGACTATTCAGCCTTTTTCTCATTTTAACCTCCCCTTCGCAATCCCCTCCCGGAGATCCGAATGGGGGACTATACCAGAATCTTTTGCCAGTGGAGAGATCATCATGACACTTTTTCAATTACAGGTCACGTGTCGTGTGAATGCAGTCTCACGCCATTGATCACTGCTGATTCTTCCGCCTTTAGGGGAAATTTCCCATCCCTAGGGCAAGAGAGTGACCTGAGCCTCTGTGCACTCCTCCGCCCTTTTTGACAAGGCTGTTGGCAGAACGAGGGTGACTTCCTATGCTGGAAGTCTTCGGCCTCCAATGCTCATTATTAATCAAAATTTCATCAGTGGCTGGATTCGAGCCCGTATCCTAGGACGTTTTGATCAGGAATCAAAGACGCTACCCCAAGATCACGGGGTTGCTAGTCACTGTTATGTTTTCCAAAATATCGTGCACACTCATGCAAACCACTTCACAGAGCACAGTCAAAACCAGGCTCCTTGCCGGCCGGTGTGGCCGAGCGGTACTAGGCGCTTCAGTCTGGAACCTCGCGACTGCTACGGTCGCAGGTTCGAATCCTGCCTCGGGCATGGATGTGTGTGATGTCCTTAGGTTAGTTAGGTTTAAGTAGTTCTAAGTTCTAGGGGACTGATGACCTCAGATGTTAAGTCCCATAGTGCTCAGAGCCATTTGAACCAGGCTCCTTCACAGGAGCCGATTCCTTCTGTCGTGTAGCATCCAGCGCTCCAAACGTCTCTCGTCCCAGGCCGACTCGCTCCACACACTACACACTCACTCTCCCAAAACATTCATGGTCCGCTGCTTTTGTCGCACCGATAGCGCCACCAGTGTATCTTTGAAGTTATCCAGAAGAAGAGCGTTATAGAGGGACTAAATCGATAGAAGGCCAAGTCCACGCTGCTCAAAACGGAATCGTTCCATGTTCATCATGATAATATTCTTTGAGATTTGTATTTTGAGATAATTGTAGTGATTTTTTTTTGTTTTAGCGCTTTCCACTGAACAATGTGCATGCTACCAGAGCCAGAAATGTTTGAGGTATTTGCAGAATCATTTGGCTGCAATGAAATATCTGTTTTATTAGCCATAAGTATAGTTTAAATATGCGCAATAATTAATTTGAATCATTAGGTGCGTATCAGTTCTGACGTAGGACTTGTGTGGCACTTTGGGACTGTCATTACTAGCCCCGATAAGAAAGGCAGCAACCTCGCCTGAAGAGGGATCGTCTTGGCAATAGGATGTACATGAAAGGTCATTGTGGTCACACGAGAGAAGTGCGTCTGTTCACAAGATGATTCTGGATTCTATTTCCGTATAGTGAAACTGGTAACACTGACTCACTGGGGCAAAAGAATACGTCACTCGTTCAGTGCATCGATCGGTTGCTCTTTACATGCAAAAAGAAATAAACAAACGTCCCTGAAAATGGCGCCGGAAATATTCATATGAAGCCATGGAACAGCATTCCGGGCAACAAACGATCACAGGCTAATATACCCAAGGGAACTGTAGATTTTGGATTATACTTTATTAGTGGGACCTCCAGTGATTGTAGGGTCCAGTCACATTAATGCGAACACCTAACAAGAGCCTGGATAACCACCTTTTGCAGCGCGCACGGCTCCAAGACGTGCGCATTGAGGTTCTGGAATGTACTGACAGGGATGTGGAGCCATGCTGCGCTAGATCTCTCCATCGAGGATCCACGACGCGAACAGCCCGACCAAAGTGGTTCTGCCTCGTCTCACCGGTCGCTACCATATGTAAACGAACTGTAGACTTTCGCCAACTGTGTCAGCAGCAGCAGATCATCATCTTCAGTCTCTAATATGAAAAACGACCATTCGCCAATGACTCAGTTGGCGGAATCTCCATTCGAAGAAACTTGGATTTAAATCTGGCGAGTTTGGTGGCCAGTGGAGTACGCCAAACTCATCTTGGCGTCCTTCGAACCATGCACACACCCTGCGAGCTGCTTGACACGTTGCATTGTCCTCCTGGTAGATACCGTCGTGGCCAGGTAAAACAAATTGCATGTAGGGGGCAACATGGTGCAGAAGGATAAATGCATACTTTTGTTGATCCTTGTGCCTTCCATAACGTTCCACCCTCCGGCATGGACCCTTACGAACAATGTTGCGCGGCCAGACACACCAATGATCAACCGTATGATGAAGCATAAAAAGTGATTCATCTGAGAAAGCTGCATGTCAGAACTTAGTGGACTTCCAGTTGCGATACTGGCGTGCAGCCTTCATCGGCGGTGAACAGCAGTCAGCATGGATGCATGAGCCAGGCACCTGCTGCGGAGCCCATACCCAGCGACGTTTGGTGAATGATCTTTGAAGAGGGACTCTTGGTAGCCCTTTGCTTCACCTGGACGGTCAGTGGCTCAACAACTGTATATCTCTTCACCCGTATACATTCCCGTAACCGTCGTTGACCCCTGCAAAGTAAAAAAAAAAGTTCAAATGTGTGTGAAATCTTATGGGATGCTTAGGTCATCAGCCCCTAAGCTTACACACTACTGAACACAAACTATCCTAAGGACAAACACACATACCCATGCCCGAGGGAGGACTCGAACCTCCGCCAGGACCAGGCGCAAAGTCCATGACCCCTGTCTTGTACGGCCCATGGTGTATCACAGTCTCCCAAGTACTGGTTTTAGATACCACCACTTTGCATTGTTATAGTTTACAAACTTCGCCGCTTAGGAAATGGTTCCATCCTTGGTCCGGAAGCCAAGATCATGCCCTATAACGCCCACAGCGTACTGCTTTTTGCCCTGCCTCCGTACCCTCAGCGACGCTGCAGACGTCTGCGAGTGGTTATTGCACGTTAGCGTCGAAATAGGCGGTGATCGCATTAACGTGACTGGACGGTGTATAACGGTCAACAGGTAGATCTCAAGGCTGGCTTACTGACAGACTGAACATTCTGTGCTGTGTGATTCACAACATTTCAGTTTGCAGGCACGGAATTTGTCATTAGCACACAAGGTTCAAACCTGCCTCAGGCATGAATGTGTGTGATGTCCACAGGTTAGTTAGGTTCAAAAAGGTTCAAATGGCTCTGAGCGCTATGGGACTCACCTTCTGAGGTCATCAGTCCCCTAGAACTTTACTTAAACCTAACCAACCTAAGGACATCACACACATCCATGCCCGAGGCAGGATTCGAACCTGCGACCGTAGCGGTCTCGCGGTTCCGGACTGTAGCACCTAGAACCGCAGCGCGGTTGGTTAGTTACGTTTAAGTAATTCTAAGTCTAGGGGAGTGATGACCTCACATGTTAAGTCCCACAGTTCTTTGAGTTTATGAACCGATGTTGAACGCTTAATGAGAACATCAACGCTTAATGAGGGCCAGTATCTTGTGTATGTACTTATTACAACGTCGGCAGCTAAAGGACCTGACATACGTTCTTGGAATATGTTTACTGTACCGATTTGGCGCACATACAAGACGCTTACTTGTTTCTTTCGCCAATTTTGTGTAATCACTTCCGTCTTTCCTCTACACTCTTTGCTCCTTCCTTAGGATGAACAAGTTTCGCATTGATGGTGTTTAGTCAGTTTTCCACAGTGATGTTCGTTTGCGCTGTTTGCCTTGTTAGTACACAAAGACACTACTGGAAAGTCAAAGAACACTACTTAGTGCAATAAGTAAATAACAACGTAACTCACTTCGGAATTTTTCATGCGCTGACGTGAAGTCAGAGGTCGATCTTGCAGCTCTAGACCAGAAAACAGCTCAGAAGAATCGCACTTACGTTCTCTGGATAGCCGGCCGGTGTGGCCGAGCGGTTCTAGGCGCTTCAGTCTGGATCCGCGCGACCGCTACGGTCGCAGGTTCGAATCCTGCCTCGGGCATGGATGTGTGTGATGTCATTAGGTTAGTTAGGCTTAAGTAGTTCTAAGCTCTAGGGGACTGATGACCTCAGATGTTCATAGTGCTCAGAGCCATTTGAAGCATTTGAGCTCTCTGCACATCTGCACAGGCAGAAATGTACGGATTTCGATTATTCTCCGGTCGACTGTACTATCGATTCATCTTGCACAGTTTTATTGGCGCATACACACCCCGGTATACCTGAGCAGGTAACCTGGACAAGCAAGCCAGATAGGTACGTCGGAATACATAACGCGATTTTTGACTCTGGGGGCTCCACAGAAGAGCCCATTAACCTCAGTTCTCGTTGTCTGGACTGCAGACGCTGTCCGTATGGTTATGCGGTGGGTGACAACTCACCACAGTTGTCAGAAGCGCTCTCGAGTAGCGCCCGGATGCCTTTGCAGGCTGCATATACTGTACGTCGTCTGGGTCAACGCGTGAGCCGACTGACGCACGCGCTAGGCGGGTTGCGTCGCCGGTCGGCTAGGCGCGACGCAGCCGGTTAATTGCTCCTACAAAGGGAGCCGGCACTAGCGTCGCTGTACCGAAGATCACAGCTGTCGATCGCTGAACACAACCAATTAGAACAGGTGAAGCAGGACAAACAAGACACCTTCTCAGTCAAAGGCAACGGCAGTCGAAACGTGATTAGAGAGACGGGGGAGATCATGATGTATCGGAGAGTGTCCCTTATTCTAATGTGACTGAATATCATCGTCACATCGTAGAACTTAGTTGAAAGTTGTTACTAGAACGTATCACAGCAAGAAGGCAGACGATGATTTACGCTCTGTTGACGACTAGGACATGAGACGCAACACAAGTTCACAATGGGGCAGAAAATCAGCCATCCCCTTTTGAAGACTGGTTTGATTGCTCTCCTGAGCCAACCTCTTCATTTCAGAGTAGCATTTGCAACCTATGTTTTCAATTATTCGCTGGATGTATTCCAATCGCTGTCTTCCAATGCCCTCTACCGTTCCCTCTAGTACCATAGATTGTTTCAAATAGCTCTGAGCACTATGGGACTTAACATCTGAGGTCATCAGTCCCCTAGAACTTGGAACTACTTAAACCCAACTAACCTAAGGACATCACACACATCCATGCTCGAGGCAGGATTCGAACCTGCGACCGTAGCGGTCGCGCGGTTCCAGACTGTAGCGCCTAGAACCGCTCGGCCACCGCGGCCGGCAGTACCACAAAAGTAATTCCCCGGTGTCTATGTCCTATCATCCTGTCCCTTCTTCTTGTCAGTGTTTTCCACGTATTCCTTTCCTCTCCGATTCTGCGCAGAAGCTTCTCATTCCTTACCTTATCAATACATCTAATTTTCAACATTTGTCTGCAGCGCAACATCTCAAATGCTTCGCTTCTCTTCTGTTCTGGTTTTCCCACAGTCCATGTTTCACTGCCATTCAATGATGTGCCCCTTACGTACATTCTCAGAAATTTCTTCCCAAGTTATGGCCTATGTTGGATACTAGTAGACTTCTCTTGGCCAGGAATGCCCTTTTTGCCAGTGCTAGTCTCCCTTTGATGTCTTTCTTGCTCTGGCCGCCGTTTGTTACTTTGCTGCTTAGGTAGCAGAATTCCTTCACGGCATCTACTCCGTGACCACATATCCTGATATTGAACTTCACACTGATCTCACTTCTGCTGCTTCTCATTACTTTCGTCTTTCTGCGATTTACTCTCGATCCATATTCTGTACTCATTAGACTGTTCATTCCATTCAACAGATCTTGTAATTCTTCTTCACTTTTACTCAGGATAGCAATGTCATCCGCGACTGGTATTACTGATATCCTTTCACATTGGATCTTAATTCCACTCCTGAACGTTTCTTTCATTTCCATCATTGCTTCTTCGATGTACAGAGTGAACAGAAGGGGCGAAAGACTACATCCTTGTCTTACACCGTTTTTAATCCGAACACTTCGTTCTTGCTCGTCCGCTCTTATTACTCCCTCTTGGTTCTAGTACACACTGTATATTACCCGTCTTACGTCTATTTTTCTCAGGATTTCCAACATCTTGCACCATTTTACATTGTCGAAGGCTTTTTCCAGGTTGACAAATCCTATGAGCGCGTCTTAATTTTTCTTTAGTCTTGCTTCCGTTATCAACTGCAACGTCAGAATTGTCCCTCTGGTTCCTTTACCTTTCCTGATGCCAAACTCATCGTCATCTAACACATCCTCGAGTTTCTTTTCCATTCTTCTGTGTATTATTCTTGGCAGCAACTTCATCCGTCAACTGTTAAGCTGATTGTGAGATAATTCTCGCACTTTTCAGCACTTGCAGTCTTTGGATTTATGTGGATGATATTTTTTCGAAAGTAATATGCTATGTCGCCAAACTCATACATCCTACACACCAATGTGAATAATCGTTTTCTTGCCAATGATTTTAGAAATTCTGATGGAATGTTAACTACGAGTTGTGCCTTATTTCATCTAACGTCCTCCAAACTTCTCTTAAATTCTGATTCTAATTTGGATCACCTATCTCTTCTAAATCGATTCCTCTTTCTTCTTCTATCACATCAGATAAGTCTTCCATCTCATACAGGTCTTCAATGTACTCTTTCCACCTATCCTCTCTCTCCTCTACATTTAACAGTGAAATTCCCATTGCACTCTTAATGTTACCACCCTTGCTTTTAATTTCACCGAAGGCTATTTTGATTTTCCTACTTGCTGAGTCAGTCCTTCCGACAAACATTTCTTTTTCAGTTTTCTCACATTTTTCATCCAGCCATTTCATCTTAGCTTCCTATTGATGTCATTCCTTTGCTAAGCTATCTATGCACATCAGGAGAAACCTAGACGGCCCGACGGGGATTTGAATCACATTCTTTTGGCGCATCTTCGCTCCGTCCAAGTCAATAAATCGACCATCGTAATTAGATGTGGTAGCAGGTCAGCGCACTTAATCTGATGAAGAACTGGTACTATTTCCGCTTACGGAACGCTTTTGGTTGAGTAACAGTAAGTACTTCTTTATTTGAATACTTTCTGAAATACGACGCCCTGGTACCGTTTCTTCGTATCTATGAATCGTTGTGCTCTTTCGATAAACTGTAGGGCTGAATGAGCGACACCTTCTTGGGTTCTCAACATTCTAGGCTAGATGCCCTAAATTATGTATCCCTATCCATTTTGAAGACTCCCGCGATTCAGGCTACTCACAGACTTATTACTATATCTTATCGGGACTGATATATAATAGCTAATAAGTAAACACTGACATACAGAGCGAAGCACCTAGGAACTAGGCCCTGTCCTTGATAGAACGAGTGTGGGTTAGTTCCGACTGCAAGAGTTGACAAGTGCGACAACTATCGCACAATCAGCTTAACAGCTCATGCGCAGTGGTGCTACACCTGGCGTCATGGCGGAGGAATCATCAGGTATGACTTCTAGTTGCGGGTGGTAGTGACTGTTTGCACAACGTGATCGGCTTTCTATGAAACTTTGTGCACATACAGATTACCGGCGGGTACGTAAATGACTAGATCTGCAATCGTCTGTGACAGGTAAAACAGCCAGTACTGTACATTAGTGTTTTTCGTGGTTAGCTTGAACAGCAACCGATGCTGAGTGATCACGGTGAAGGATACAGAGATGCTGGGTACTCGTATGAGACAGGCTTATCAGTATCTGACAGAGTTAAAAATGGGCCTCATTGTGGGGCTCTATTTAGCTCTATTTAATATGTCGATTTCCACTCTACACTCATTTTCAATAGTTCTCTAGCAGGGGCCTCAATGAAATGGTGACTATCGGCACCTTTTGACAATGCCGTCGGTCAAGCTATACTCACTGGGTATTGATAATGACGATACAGACGAAATTTGCGTAGCCACTGACTAATTTTGTAAGCTTTAACTGATGTAAACTTCATTACAAATTGTTTAGTTGAAATTTCTCAGACATTTTCATTTAAATATATGTTTGCCGACGGAATTCTCTCACAAACTCTACAGCTTTATTAATTTCTGCTAGAGAGAACAGTTAATTCTGTCGATCGTTGTTTCCGTACAGTGTTCATGATGGTTTCTGTACTGCTTGACGTAAAAAGTGAAGCACCCTGAACGGGAGGAGAAAACGAAACGAACCTTCACGGGTCGAGAACGTGTGTGATGTTCTCACAATGACTACAAAATCGTGTCAAATTTAGATACAACTTGGAAGTAGCAACCCAGTTATCAGCATGAAGTTGCACCTTCTGTGGCATGGATGCGTGTACTGATTCGGCAGCGAAGGGTGTCGCAAGATGTTGTATCTCCTGAATCAACCTGGCTGATGACTGGAATGAAGTTGACTTCGGAATTAACTGACACTTGTTCTATCAAGGACAGATCTAGTGGTATTACTGGCTATGAACACCGTTCATATACACATGTTTCATGTGTTGGCGAGCATTGTCCTGCCGAAAAATGGCACCAGGATACTGTGGCATCAGAAGTAACACTTGAGGACGCCGGATACCTGTGACCTACCGTTGTGCGATCAGAGTTCCCTCAATCACTACTGCCCGCAATTAGAAGTCATACCCGGTGGTTCCCCCATCATACCGGCAGGAGTAAAATCACTGTGCATCTCCAAACATTGGAAGAATGGGACCTCTCAACGCACCACCGTCATAATGGCTGACGATGGTCACGTGGAGTAGTGCCGAACTGCGATTCAGTGCTAAACGCAGTGTGACGCCATTATTCAGCAGCCCATGCCTCCTTGTTATGGTAGCACTGCAAACTCATCCGACTACGTTGTCGTGTTACTGACAGCCTACGCCAGGGACGGTAGTTCCGTAGACCGGTTGCAGCTTGTCTCCGACCAATGGTGGAGGATGACACACAAAGTTCTAGCGAGTGCAGTGTTTGTTCTCGGATGTCAGTAACAGTAGTGAAGGGTTTATGATGTGTTCTGCGCACAGCATGACGAACAACACTTGTAGTGATTAGGGATGGGCTATTGGTACCTCAATGAAGAGTATGTTCGCCTTCATAGTCTAACATCGTGCGACTGGCACATCAAAACTCCCGGCCGGCCGGGGTGGCCGTGCGGTTCTAGGCGCTACAGTCTGGAACCGCAGGACCGCTACGGTCGCAGGTTCGAATCCTGCCTTGGGCATGGATGTGTGTGGTGTCCTTAGGTTAGTTACGTTTAAGTAGTTCTAAGTTCTTGGGGACTGATGACCTCAGAAGTTAAGTCCCATAGTACTCAGAGCCATTTGAACCATTAAAACTCCCCACGAGGCTGAATATTGCAAGAATTTCGTGAGCACTGACTGAAATAAATAGTGGAAAATAGTGTGCTCACTGATGCTCTTAGCTTGTATCAAGACATATTTGAAGCAACAATTTACACCTAATTTTGTTCAAGCTGAGTTGTCACATAGATTACCTGTCAGACAATCTTGTTAGATATAAATCCACTAGTATGTGAACAAGCAGGACAAAGCATTTTCACATCTCTTATTCTCTCCATCGATAATCTTCGATGTGACCTTCTGATATTAAATATCTTAGTTCTTTTTTAACACAACAAGAGTATCGCTCCATGAATTTTGTTATTTGTCCTAGCCCCGTTTATGACTTGAAAGTATCAATAGACGAAAAAAACCAACAATGGATATTTTAATCCTGGCTTATATGAGGCCTTACACTTGCTTTCGACTCTCGTGTTCATCTTTCGTAAGTAGTTACTTCAATGCCTTTTTGAGAACAGTGACAGTGCCTTGAAGCATATTATAAAACAGTACACACGCCGTTTTTAAATAAAATTTTATGTATACTGGTATTTTGTTACTTTCCCAATTCACAAATTTCATTATTTGCAAAAGTCTTGTACGTGCTCATCATACGTTCCCTTTTCTGTAAGGAACATGCAATACATTTCAGATTTTAAACTTTGTGACAGATAAAATCTACTTTCTGGACCGGGACTTAAACCCGAAAACTTTGCCTTTCGTGACCGGGTGCCTTACCGACTGAGCTAGCCAAGCACGACTCACGACCCGCCCTCACAGCTCCGCTTCGCCCAGTACCTCTTCTCCTACCTGCAATACTTCCTAAAGTTCATAGAAGTTGCGCAAATTCTAACCGTCAAAAAGTTCAGTTTGCACTGGAAATCGAAATTGTGAGATACCTTCCATTTTTGGATGATTTGGTTCGTCGCAAAAAAATGATGCCACCCTGGGTCACACTCATTATATCGGAAGCTGGCTCGCGCAGACTTACATTTACGTGCAAAAAGCTGCCACCAGCCTTCTCAGACGATATTTCTCCTCAGAACTTTGATTCACATAGCGTTGCTGAGGTGAACAGTCTGCAGGATGAGCTTTTACACTTCAAAGGTGCTTTCAAAGCAGATGCTTATGCTCCACGACAGATATGTAAAGCGCTACAAATAAAACCTAACGGGGACATAAGGAACGAGAAATAAGACAGATTTGAATCCGTGGGTTTGCTCCTACATGTGAGAACCATCGTCGTATCCTCACCGAACAATAAGTTAAAGTAATTTTTCGCCCTCCACCGATGACAGTGGCACTATTGGGTCCCGTCAAACAACACTTGATGCTCCACAAAGATGGGGCTCACCGGATCCCCTGCCAATGTAGCCTCATGCTCATCGGAAAGACGACACTTACACCGTAGGTACACTCCGCGCAATAAATGGCCTGTGGTAGAGCTCTTTATCCACAGCGGTCACTCTATGTGATACGGGCACATCGAAATTCTGGGGTCGACTTCATCTCTTTTGGATTCCTTACAGTCACACCGTGAAACATCTCAAAAATACTCCTCTGTCCACCTTCGGCGTTGCACACTCACCGGCCACCAACTACAGATTACTCGCAGCAAAACGATGGTAACGTCATTTCGTTCTAGTACAACCTCTAGTAACCACAGGGTTGCATACCACCCATGCGTTCAGTTATCCAAAGACGCTCTCTCTGGCAAATACTACCAACAAAACTACTACATCACTTAAAAGAGAAATCGTATAAAGAAGCAGTTGAAATTCGTTTCGTGCAAAATTTAGTCAACAACGAAACAGGAATTCCACGCTTTCTTTACTAAACTCGCAATGATGTCGCTACAGTGAAGCTCACGTTCCAGCATAGTTAGACCGTGCAGTCACAAGTTTAATTTATGCATACGCTTTGCCGCCGATTAAAGTGTCTGGCGCTTGTGTATCTGTGGCTTAAAACAACGGAATGAGTACTGTAGCTTCAGTCTTTTGGCTCACCTGGAAGATGGGAAAAGGTATACGAGCGAAATGTTAGAAGAAGAAGAAGAAGAAGTAGTAGTAGTAGTAGTAGAAGAAGAAACGGAGCTTATGCAGCTGCACTTCCGAAGTTTAGTGAATCAATTCCCGGAAAGTCTCCTTCGTATTTTGTGGGAGTAGCATTCGTGGAACAAAGAATATTTCCGATAAATGGCTCAGCTACAGCTGAGGGGTTTGCTTCATGAATGAATTTTCAATCTGCAGCGGAGTGTGCTATAAAGTGGTTGTCACATTATTTATAATGTGCTGCGAGTTCTCCTGAAAGAGACAAGGTGAAGTCCAGATGCGGACTGCTAAATATATGGACAGCGAATCCATTGCTTATCAGTGTAGGTCTATCCTTCAAAGACTTTATTGGTCCAGCCGGAAGCAATGTCCGCCGTTTGTTAGCGAATATATTCGCCAGTGCTCCGGACAGAACGCTCAGTGTTCGCTGTAAAGTCGGTCCGCGCCCTCCTCGTGGACGTTAGCCAAGCGCCCGCAAGAAGCGGAGGTTTTATTTCACCCGCGGAGTTTCGCGGTAGTCCGCCATCGACGTTTTTACGCGGTCGCCGCGGCCAATTTTTATGACGGCGCGCGCCTGTCGACATGTGTGGTCCCCCGGAAAATAAAGAAGGCGGACAGCACCTTCCCCCAGACCAGTCGAAGCTGACGCGGTTTCGAAACGAACGTCTCAAGATGCTGTGCGTTCGTGAATCAGCACGGCTGTATACGGACTGTGACGCTTACTACGTAGGGACATACAGAACAGCTGTAACTGATAACACACAATAACAACACATCATGGTAACATTGCACTGCATTGCATTTGCCATATTCTGTGATTCCTGAGGAGATAGCTCTCTGGTGTATAATAAGAAGACATAGTAACTCGAACTGATGAGTTGTTATTGTATTACAGTAGTAATATTGATTAAAATGTTTAAGCATTCATTTTAAGATTTCCTGTGAAGATACTCTTGAGCGGAGTAAAAGGAGTTTCTAAAGAAAAAAATGGTTCAAATGGCTCTGAGCACTATGGGACTTAACATATTAGGTCGTAAGTCCCCTAGAACTTAGAACTACTTAAACCTAACTAACCTAAGGACATCACACACACCCATGCCCGAGGCAGGATTCAAACCTGCGACCGTGGCAGTCCCGCGGTTCCGGACTGCAGCGCCAGAACCGCAGGGCCACCGCGGCCGGCAGTTTCTAAAGAGAAATTTCTCAAAGTCTGCTGTTCGTTCTAAAAAGAAGTCCGTACGCAACATGCATCTTTGAATACTGAACGTACTATTCTTGATATAGCTTGAAATCATTGAAACCTGATGTAACTCATTAGTGAACAGAAATCACAGGAATCAACAAGTTGTTAAAATGACAAGTTTTATTGGAAGAAATCTCTGTAGGATGTTCTAGAACACGCTCTCAACTGTGAAAATAATATTCTTGTATGTTGAGTATCCTCAAAAATCAAGTCATCAGTCATAGTCAATACAAATACTCAAAATAAAGTAACTTCTTCATTCATCATTTTGATTTGCAGCTCCTTGTGTTGGCCGTGTTTGCAGTTAAAATTGGTGGATGTGAGGTCCGCCAGCTATGCAATAACATCGCATCGCGACAAACTAAATTACATTCCAGAAGATAGGTTAACTCCCAGCAAACAATAGTTCGTTTTTTTTTGTTAATATCTTTACACTTGGTTTGCATGATTTTTCCGGATCACTTGTGTATTATTTACTGTAGGTAGCTTGTCATCTGCAACTAATCGATGTTGATGAAAAATTTTGCTGGGAGTTAACCTATCATCTAGAATGTAATATCGCGACAAACTAACTTACATTCTAGATAATAGGTTAACTCCCAGCAAAATTTCTCATCAACATCGTTTGGTTGCAGATGACAAGCTACCTGTAGTAATTAACACAGAAGTGATCCAGGAAATTCATGCACACCAAATGTAAAGGTATTTACAAAAAGAAACGATCTGTTCTTTGAACTAAACATCCACTTAATTTTATAATCATTTAACAAAAATATTCACATTACAGAATAAATAAAAACAAAACCCAGTGATGATGGCACAGTGGTGCCGAAACATGTTTGGGTACTGAGAAAAAACGGTTTTTTGCATAACCGGCGGACCTCACATCCAACAATATCTTCTTCATATTTAAGTTATCTGTAACAGCAATCTCCAGTACTGCGTATGCAGCCCAACTAAGTATTACCGTTGTTTATCGAGTGTGGTTCTTGAAATTAAGATTGTGATCTATCTGTAGTCCCAAAAACTTTACAATGTTTACTTGTAGCACAGGCTGACCCAAAACTCCGTAATCACTTGAAAATTCAATACAGAACGGAATAATACAGATATACAGGTAAAAATTGAAACACACTCTTGAAATGAGTTGGGGTTTTATTGAAACTATAAGAATTGCACAAAGTGGCCAACAGATGGAGTTTCATATGATACAAATGTAATAATTAACATAACAACTGATTTTTAGCAAAGACATGTCGGCCATCATTCATCAGCATTAACTGTAGTCGAGGGACATTGTTGTGGGCAACATTCTACAGCATACCAGCAGGTATTGTGAGAAATTGCCGTCGGATGTCTTTCAGCATCCCTAATGAGGTTGAACGATCGCTGTTGACTTGCGACTTCAGGTAACCCCACAACTAATAGTGACACAGACTGAGGTCTTGGCACGTGGGAGGCCAAAACGACGTGGCGGCTCAGCATGCGATCCTCACCAAATGATGTGTGCAAGAGATCTTTAATAATATGGGGTGGAGCGCCAACCCGCACAAAAGTCGTACGTAATAGCAGGAGTTTCGTCAGCCAAGCTACGGATGATCTGACTCTCTCTCTCTCTCTCCAGTTCATTTTATACGCGATTCTCATGCAGCATCACTCAAATTTGCTGTCTACCCCCATCTATTGACCGGTTTTTGCATTCATTTTCTGTTTCAATAAAACCCCACGTCATTTCAGGCATGTACGTCAGTTTTTACCAGTCTACCTACCTTAACCCATGAATTAGCGCTTTTCCAAATGTTAACGTGCTTTGGGGAACTTCACTATAAACCATAAATTTAGACAACATTGTCTGTGGAACGCAGTGATCTGGCGCTAACTTTGATTAAAACAACAGTCGAGATCGCAACAACATTTGTTTATTATTACCGGTTTCGGCTTATGTTAAATCCACCTTCAGAAATTTTAAGCCCCCTATGGCTGGTGCAGGACCGTGCACTATCAGTGTACGATCGTGTTATCACGTGAAGAACCGGGAAGCAGCCTTGTTAAAACCGATTGTAGCCTTGTTAAAATGTTATGACAATTCATTTGCCTTGAACCATTTGTTTGATAATGTCAGATCTTTCCTTCGCTACTTTTTCAGCACTATTAGTGGTAGAACTTCCTATTCTCATGGTAATATGATTATAAAAAATGACAACATTTTCATCTGGGAACAACAGGAAATTTATGCACACTAAAAAGAACAGAGAAGCTAAAATAGAACCCTATGGCACAGTACGTCTGATTACTCCTAATTGGGAGTGTTTATTGCTGTTAATCAGCGTCGAACTGATGCACTTTGTTTGCTGTGACTATTCTCCCATGACATTTTGACTTTTGAATGAGGATGAAATGATTCCTTAGCTAAGCCACATAATATGCTCGGAGGCAATGATGGCTACACACCCAATGCTGCAGCTGTGGCGCCCGCCCGGTCATCGCTGCCCAGTCACGGAACGAGTCGCCCCTTTGGCCGCCAAAGCGCCCCCTGTACGGTGACGCCATGTACCCCCACGTGGTCAGTTCGTCAGCGAACCTGACGATGGCGACATCTCTGATCGTGGAAATACTGTGCCAAAAGTTAGAACAGGTGGCGCACCAGTGAAAGGTCTCTGTTGGATTCCTTTCATGTTAATTTCTAAAATCTGTTGTCATTTACGGCATAAATTCCTCTTCTAAATTTACTGTGGCGTTTATGACTATCTGGGAGGAGACTGAGTAGTGGAACGTGTTACGTTTACACATAAACAAGAACGATCTGTCACACTACTTCACTTTAAAACACAGTTTATATGTAATTCATGTCACACAGTCTCATACGGAACCTACATCCGCTTTCTTTTATATAGTGTATATGATAAGATACTGTCATCCCCCTTCCCTTCTGTGTGAGAGGATGAATGAGCAAATGTATTTCTAGTTGCATGCTTGAGGGCAGCAGACAAGCCTGTCTGCTAGGGAACAGTAGGACCAACGTCGGAACAGGTAGCTACGCTTTCTAAAAGCAAAGAGGTTTCTATTCTTAGTATGGTCCTGTCCGTCTCTTGTCATGTTGGTATAGGAAGCGGCCCCTCTGGCCACTTCCGTTTGTATTTGGGAGCCACCGTCAAGGAAGGGACCAGGTCAGTCTGTCCGTGGCGAGCGTCTGAAGTGGTAAGATCTCCGGCTAAGCGCGTGTCTGCTAAATCCGTAGGACAATGGATTTCTTAAGTTCAGCCTAACTGAAAATTTAATCACCTTTATTTCAGGTTTAGCTCTAAAATATCTAATGTTATCTTAAATTGCAACGCAGTGTATTTCGAGTGTGAAGTTCTGAATATCTTCCAGTAGTTACTTTGTCACTACTTTGTGAGTAAAGTGGAACCACGTGTTGATCAGTAACTCTAACTAAGATCATCAGTCTTAAATGCGAATGTGCGTGAGATTATAACGTCTCGTCTTGACAATATTTTTCAATATAGCAACTTTTCTTTATGTTCAACCCACGTGGGGTGTACTTTGTGAGACCAGTACCACGTTCTTATACAATTGTTTGACCCATCAGGTTAATATTAAGACGTTAGTAACCAGTTCGAGGTTTTTCTTTTGTAAATTGCTTTTCGATCTAATTTATTTTAATTATCAAAATTATTGTGGAGTTACACGCTTTGCGTAAACCAAGTTGACCACGTGAAGCATGTGGTGTAATCATCAAAGTAGTCCTCAGCTATTATTTTCGGGAAGATTTCACAGAGAGTTAGTATGTATTTGGTATACCAGTGTTTGATAATTACATGAGGGACAGGATTGCGCTACGAACGTAACTTCTTTGGGTGAAAATTGAATCGGTTGGTTGTGGTTAATTTCCTCTTGCATATGTTTCAACGCTCTTCGTGTGTTATTTTGTGAATCCAGTGTTGTATGCAGGCTCCCAATCTTGGCTCCATATTTGATGTGTTCCGTAAGATTACAAACTCACATTTTCACAGTCCTAAATAAGGCACCAGCTTAGTTATGACTCACGTTTAATATGCTGAAATTTCAATGATCAATGTTAAAAATAAATTTACAAATATAAACTGATTTATTTCTTTTTATTTAAATTCTGTTTTATATATATATATATATATATATATATATATATATATATATATATATATATATATATATCACCGGTTGTCGTATGACTATTAAAAGATTATAATTAATGTTAGTCTGGTTGGGAATTTAGTAAGCTAGACTGGATACCTGGTGAAACAGTTGCGCAGTAATGCAAGGTTAACTTCCCCAGACAGCTCACAGCTTTTAAACCGCTTTTATTGTCTATCAGTACCGCTTCCATAGCAAATTAATGCAACAACGTTACACCAGTTCTTCGGCGCCGCGAGGCCCGATACCTAGGTGTAGTTGTCGACGAGAGGTGGACCCATACATCACATACTGTCACTGTGACACAGAGGTACCTGGAAACACTTAATAACTTAATTGGGATCGGATACAAACGTTTCCACTTGCCACCAGACGTAATAAAAGTATATCATAATAATATACTGCCTTCGATTGTAGGATATGGGTCAGGAGTCTGGGTACACTGGCTCACTAGGGTCATTCCTGCCATGGCCGTAAGAAGGGTGCAGTGAAATTTGCTCCTGCGTTCTGTAGGGGCATACAGAACAACTCCGGGGGGGAGCACTACTAGTATTAATGGGACTCTGTCCTCTTGATATAAGAAAATTAGAGAATAGGCAGCCTGGGACTGGTGAAAAAAAGAAACAAAGGGAAAAAATAGTTGAACTAATGCGGATTCACTTACGGGCCAAATCTGGGATTAAAACAAGGGGGAGGAATTACAACAGGAACAGTGGGATAACGAAGAAACAGGGCGAAGAACATATGAGTTGCTGCCCAACATCAAGGAGCGTCTACACCTTAGATACTTCAAACCAACAAGAGGACTGCTGCATTTTTCTTACTGGACATGGACCCTACCCGGCATACCCATGCCGGTTTGGGAAGCGGGCTACACCAACGTGTGACTGTGGTACCGTACAGGGCACCCCAGAGCATGTGGTGTAGGAGGGCTCCCTCTTCGACGATGTTGCAGCACAACTTAGACAACAACTTCCCAATCACGACACGTACCACCTGCTCAGGCAAGAGGAGACGTTTCACATTCTAAACAAACTTTCAAACGAAATAACTAGTAAAGTTTTGAAAGAATTTCAAAGGAACAGTCAACAGTAAATAAAACGCAATTTAGACTCCGTGCACCTTTCTTGTTCCGCCGGGGCGTGGGCTTGGCCAGCCGCTTAACGACTGGGATCCGCCACGTCTCGGATTAGGGGGATGGTGTACATTCCAAATGATCATGGCACGTACCAGAAACGACAGTAGAAATAAGAATTAGGTTTGTGTGTAGGATAGTATAGGATAATTCCACTAGGATAGAACTGCAGCGATTCCAACATTTTGGGCCAGCCCGATGCCAGGGGCATGCCCACGGGGACTAGCTCGGTGGGCACGGTCTACAGCGTAGGTTAGTAACATGCTGGCACACCTGTAACGCTGCGGGTAGTGTAGATTAGCTTCAGTATAAATAAAGTAGCATATAAATAAAAAATAGCAGTAGTGAACTAATCCTAAGTAATACAGTAATAACAGAAACATGTAGCATAAGATATTGTTGTGGTCTTCAGTCCTGAGACTGGTTTGATGCAGCTCTCCATGCTACTCTATCCTGTGCAAGCTTCTTCATCTCCCAGTAACTACTGCAACAGCAGTAAAATTTAGCAATGCCCATAGTGGAAATAGTACTAGTGCCGACACACCTGTAGTAATAACAAGGTAAGCTGCAGTATTGGTAATACAAATATAAATTTAGAAACCACTAATGTATTTAGGAAATGAGACACTTAAAGTAGTAAAGGAGTTTTGCTATTTGGGGAGCAAAATAACTGATGATGGTCGAAGTAGAGTGGATATAAAATGGAGTCTGGCAATGGCAAGGAAAGCGTTTCTGAAGAAGAGAAATTTATTAACATCGAGTATAGATTTAAGTGTCAGGAAGTCGTTTCTGAAAGTATTTGTATGGAGTGTAGCCATGTATGGAAGTGAAACACGGACAATAAATAGTTTGGACAAGAAGAGAATAGAAGCTTTCGAAATGTGGTGCTACAGAAGAATGTTGAAGATTAGGTGGGTAGATCACATAACTAATGAGGAGGTATTGAATAGGGTTGGGGAGAAGAGAAGTTTGTGGGACAACTTGACTAGAAGAAGGGATCGGTTGGTAGGACATGTCCTGAGGCATCAAGGGATCACAAATTTAGCAATGGAGGGCAGTGTGTAGGATAAAAATCGTAGAGGGAGACCAAGAGATGAATACACTAAACAGATTCACAAGGATGTAAGTTGCAGTAGGTACTGGGAGGTGAAGGAGCTTGCACAGGATAGATTAGCATGGAGAGCTGCATCAAACCAGTCTTAGGACTGAAGACCACAACAACAACAATGTATTTAGGCAGTGGGTTAAATATGTATCATGTAGTTTTCTGAATAAAGAATTTTTTAAAAAAATAGAAAATATTGTGCCAGCTGGAATCTACGAACCGGTAGCACACTCATGGACTGGTTTGATAAACATTCTACGAGAAGCCGAACAGTCACAGGAATCAAAGTCTGGAGACATATATTTCCAGAACGTAAAATCTGAATGCCCTTTTCGAGACAGCATGCGAACCACTTAGAATGACCTCGAGTCCCGCTCTGAATGCTAGTACTTGAGAGTGTTCTTTTCTATCCACACCCTTGTCCCACAGGGCCTTGAATATCACATTGAATTATTTGTTATTGGTGGGCTCATGTCGGATGACCACTAATGAATGATCGACTTGGGTAGCTCCATCCTGCTACTCACAGGTACAAGTTGCCGTCCTTTTCGATCTCACTTCAGAGATGCTCGGACTGTGGCCAGCAGGTGAGTGTGACCTCGGCGGCGTTCCCACGGCGCTCTAACGTCACCTTGGGTCGTGGCGCAGTCACGAACGCAGCAAGTTCCCTAGCGGGTAACACGCCGGATTTTCTTGAGGAACTTCTGTGAATACATCCAGGCGTCCGTTCTCTGAGTCACCAAGAAGGCTGCAGCTTAACAGCAGTTCCGGGTTTGTTAGTAACAGGAAGGCCTTTAAGCGCTCCCCCCCCTCCCCCCCCCCACCAAATGCCTCAGCGTCACCCAGCTATTAGACGCCGATTTCAGCTGGAAGCAAAACACTTGTTACCGACACCCGTTCGCATCCTGTAGCTTTGAGGAAAATCTCGTGATACCAAGGCGCGGCTTAACTGGGACCCTTTTGTTCACAGCAATGAGTCATGACGTATTACATAGTTTCCTGTGATTTCCCTAAATTGGTATAGGTAAAACCCGAGATCGTTGCCTTTGAAAAGGCACAGCACATTTTCCTTACCAGCTTTCTCCAATTCGAACTTGCGCTTCGTCTTACTGTAGGCGACAGGGCGTGAAATTCCAGTTTTCCTTTCTTCATGAACGGAACACAAACATTTAGAAGTATACAGGGTGACTCAAAAAGAATACCACAACTTTAGGAATTTAAAACTCTGCAACGACAAAAGGCAGAGCTAAGCACTATCTGTCGGCGAATTAAGGGAGCTATAAAGTTTCATTTAGTTGTACATTTGTTCGCTTGAGGCGCTGTTGACTAGGCGTCAGCGTCAGTTGATGCTAAGATGGCGACCGCTCAACAGAAAGCTTTTTGTGTTCTTGAGTACGGCAGAAGTGAATCGACGATAGTTGTTCAGCGTGCATTTCGAACGAAGTATGGTGTTAAACCTCCTGATAGGTGGTGTATTAAACGTTGGTATAAACAGTTTACAGAGAATGGGTGTTTGTGCAAAGGGAAAAGTTCTGGACGGCCGAGAACGAGTGATGAAAATGGCCTCCAAGAAGCCCTGATCTTACCCCCTGCGATTTTTTCTTATGGGGGTATGTTAAGGATATGGTGTTTCGGCCTCCTCTCCCAGCCACCATTGATGATTTGAAACGAGAAATAACAGCAGCTATCCAAACTGTTACGCCTGATATGCTACAGAGAGTGTGGAACGAGTTGGAGTATCGGGTTGATATTGCTCGGTGTCTGGAGGGGGCCTTATTGAACATCTCTGAACTTGTTTTTGAGTGAAAAAAACCTTTTTAAATACTCTTTCTAATGATGTATAACAGAAGGTTATATTATGTTTCTTTCATTAAATACACATTTTTAAAGTTGTGGTATTCTTTTTGAATCACCCTGTATTATATGTGCAGAGGCTTCCGTGGTTTTGGGTGCTGCCAACACCATAGTCAGCCATTTTACATCTACTGCAAGATACATTCGTCCTTCAGACACACAGTATGCGGTCAAAACTATCCGGACACCTGGCTGAAAATGACTTACAAGTTCGTGGCGCCCTCCATCGCTAATGCTGGAATTCAATACGGTGTTGGCCCATCCTTAGCCTTGATGACAGCTTCCACTGTCACAGGAATACGTTCCATCAGATGCTGGAAGGTTTCTTGGGGAATTCTTCACGGAGTGCTGCACTGAGGAGAGGTATGGGTTTCGGTTGGCGAGGCCTGGCACAAAGTCGGCATTCCAAAACATCCCAAAGGTGTTCTACAGGATTCAGGTCAGGACTCACTGCTAACCAGTACATTACAAGGATGTTTTTGTACAAAAAATGGCTCAGAGCACTGTTGGACTTAACATCTGAGGTCATCAGTCCCTAGGACTTAGAACTACTTAAACCTAACTAACCTAAGGACATCACACACATCCATGCCCGAGGCAGGATTCGAACCTGCGACCGTAGCGGTCTCGCGGTTCCAGACTGAAGCGCCTAGAACCACTCGGCCACATCGGCCGGCGATGTTATTGTCCTGTAACCACTCCGCCACAGGCCGTGCATTATGAACAGGTGCTCGATCGTGTTGAAAGATGCAATCGAGATCCCCGGATTGCTCTTCAACAGTGGGAAGCCAGAAGGCGCTTAAAGCATAAATGTAGGTCTGTGCCGTGATAGTGCCACGCAAAACAACGAAGGGTGCAAGCTCCCTCCATGAAAAACACGACCACACCATAACACCACTGCCTCCGATTTTTACTGTTGGCACTACACACACTGGCAGACGACGTTCACCGTGCATTTGCAATACCCACACCCTGCCATAGGATCGCTACATTGTGTACCGTGATTCGTCACTCCACACAACGTTTTTACACTGTTCATTCGGCCGCTGTGGGGGAGCGGTTCTAAGCGCATCAGTCCGGGACCGCGCTGCTGCTACGGTCGAAGGTTCGAATCCTGCCTTGGGCATGGATGTGTGTGTTATGTCCTTAGGTTAGTTAGGTTTAAGTAGTTCTAAGTCTAGGGGACTGATGACGTCATAGTGCTTAGAGCCATTTGCACCACTGTCCAATCGTCCAATGTTACTCCAAGCGAGGCGTCGTTTGGCATTCACCGGAGTTGGTTGGTTGGTTTGGGGAAGGAGACCAGACAACGTGGTCATCGGTCTCATCGGGTTAGGGAAGGACTGGGAAGGAAGTCGGCCGTGCCCTTTCAGGGGAACCATCCCGGCATTTGCTTGGAGTGATTTAGGGAAATCACGGAAAACCTAAATCAGGATGGCCGGACGCGGGATTGAACCGTCGTCCTCCCGAATGCGAGTCCAGTGTCTAACCACTGCGCCACCCCGCTCCTTACTGGAGTGATGTGTGGCTTATGAGCAGCTGCTCGACCATGAAATACAAGTTTTCTCACCTCCTGCCTAACTGTCATAGTACTTGTAGTAGACCCAGATGCAGTTTGGAATTCCTGTGTGTTGCTCTGGATAGATGTCCGCCTATTTATGACCCGCTTCAACTGTCGGCGGTCTCTGTCAGTCAACAGACGGCTTGTACGCTTTTGTGCTATACGTGTCCCTTCGCGTTTCCACTTCACTATCACATCGGAAATAGTGGACCTAGGGATGTTTAGGAGTATGGAAATCTCGCGAACTGACGTATGACACATGTGCCACTGAATCACCTGACCACGTTCGAAGTACGTGAGCTCCGCGGAGCGCCCCATTCTGCTCTCTCATGATGTCTAATGACTACTGAGGTCACTGATATGGAGTACGTGGCAGTAGGTGGCAGCACAATGCACCTAATATGAAAAACGTATGTTTTTGGGGGGTGTTCAGATACTCCTGACTATATAGTGAATTTCCAAATTCCGGTCCTCAACCATACATATCCACGGTGCTTGTAACGCTGGAAATGCATATCCTCTTATTTCCATCTAGTGTACTGTAATTTTTTTTCTTGTTGTGTTACCTCAAGATATGACATTTCTGTCTCTTTATATGTTGTAATTGTTTTACTGTTTGTATATATATATATATATATATATATATATATATATATATATATATATATATATATTTTGTATGCATTTATGTTGGTTTGTTTCGTAAATATTATTTGTATTTTTACGCTGGGTCTTGCCAAGGGAAAACTGCTATCGAACGATTACATCGATAGGTCATGTGAAGAATCAAAGTGTGTAGGATCTTTGGTAGTGTTAACTCTGCCGCGTGGAGCGCGGGCAGAGAGGGAGTCTGGCTGGAGTAGCGAGTGGAGCAGGTGTGTTGTGTGAAGCTCCCGCGAGTTGCCGCGCTTTCGGGGTTTGGCAGCGTGTAATTGCGCTCGACTTGCGATGATAGTTTCTGACATGGTGTAGCGGACGGGAAGCATTGGCTGGCGCACATCAAGAGCCCGTTTCGCATGGTGACCGTGTCGAGAAGAAGGCGCGCCAACATCCAGCTTCTGCAACAGCGACGGCCGACAATGAGTGACTGTCGCCACCTCCTCGATCGACGGCTTCAAACCTTCAATCAACCAACAAGGAAGACTGGAAGCACGTAAAGTTTTAGAACTGTATGGCAGACCTCAGCTTTTCAAACTGTACCATTTTCGTAACTATAATTACAGCAACTTAGCATGAACCTTTGTTGCTCATTGTCCCAATTGCATTGCCAAGCAGGGTCCCTTCCTTTTCCGAAATGAACCCGAGTGTCGTTGAAATTCAAACGCCAGCATTAAAGTAATAATATAGCATTTCAATGCTTTAATTTCAAAGTTCAGTTAAGGTATACATAGCTGGCTACAGTATTTAGATTGCACAAGCACAAATTAAGAGTGCGAGTTTTGTTACCGTATTTTAGCTTACCTGTGACTGCAGCTCAGCTTGGTACGTACTAAATTTTACTATTGTTAATTGTTCAGAATCATAAAATTCAAGTTCAAAGTTAAATCTCTTCTTTCTAAATTGCGTAGATTCAAGTAGCTTTTGAAATGATTGTTGAGGTAGTCCAAGACTAACCGTATTTTACTGAATTTCGATGTGCTTCAGAAAGAAAGCTCACTATTAACTTCAGTCACTAAATTAACTTTCGATTTTCCGGTTTTATTAATTCTTTTGCTAAATTAAGTCAGGGTGTAGCGAAATTTATTACTTCTGACAAACTTTCAGTTATCACACTACACGTGTCAACCTTCAGTTGCCACGCTTCTAGTGCTAATTATATGTGTAATAACCTTTCTTTTTCAGTTACTATATTAATTGTCCTTAGGACTGGCGACCGTAATTTCCCCCAAATCTCAAATATCTAATTAACGCTAGTTAATTGTTAACGTAACGGCGGCACATTTACTTTCTTTATTAACTTTACCCCTTTTCAAAATTAATTTCCACCAGTTTCATTAGCACTTTTCCTTTCATTTAGATGTAACCCTTTCCTCCCTGTTTACCGACAGATTAACTTCGGTGACGATTGCTTTTCCCAAATTTCCATTAGGTACACGCTGTTTAATTTTTCACTGTCATTAAGGTTGATAAGTGAGGGGGAGGTTACATGCTCCTTCGTGCTTTTTTCTCTTGTTAATCTTCTATACTTACCGTCATTGAGGTTAATCATCTCGGTAATTACTGATTCTTGGAATCTACCAGAGAACTTCCTTCGTCCCCCTACCGTCCATTCGCATCGCCACACGTTTCGCGCTCACCTGTATTTTCATTGCAGTCATAATCTCACCAGCCACTCCAGTTCTTTGCCTGAACCATTTGTGTGCTATTTTCTCTCTCCTGGTATTCTTTATCGCGCCCCAAGCGAGATCCTGGGTGGAATCGGGTGGATCGATCACAGAAAGATTCGGGCTTGACCACAATTTTGACTCGCATAAGGGGCGTAATAAGTGAATAGTTTCAAAGCTCTAACTTTATTCATTCTGCAACACTCAAAAGTAATGACCACGTGAGCGTTTTTCAAGGTATTTATTATATTCCCCATGCAGTTAAATTTATAATTAACTAGCTTTGTGAATACGGCTTCGCCCGCATACGTACACGTTATATGTCTCTCTCTCTCTTTGTCTCCCTCCCTCCCCCTCCCCCCCTTTCTGTCTATCTCTTACACACACACTTCTTTATATATATATACAGGGTGAGTCACCTAACGTTACCGCTGGATATATTTCGTAAACCACATCAAATACTGACGAACCGATTCCACAGACCGAACGTGAGGACAGGGGCTAGTGTAATTGTTTAATACAAACCATACAAAAATGCACGGAAGTATGTTTTTTAACACAAACCTACGTTTTTTTAAATGGAACCACGTTAGTTTTGTTAGCACATCTGAACATATAAACAAATACGTAATCAGTGCCGTTTGTTGCATTGTAAAATGTTAATTACATCCGGAGAAATTGTAACCTAAAGTTGACGCTTGAAACCTCCGACGTTCAGTTGCGTGTTGTAACAAACACGGGCCACGGTCGGCGAGCAGCATCTGCAGGGACATCTTTACGATGACGACCGTGTTTACGAGTGTGGCTGTAGTGCACTGTTGTGGTTTGGTCTAGCTGTCGCAGTGTCCGCATGTAGCGCTTGCTGCTATTGTTATTCTGCATTCGTATCCGCACGCAGACCAACTGTAGTACACCGTGTTACCAGACGTCTGTGATAGTGTAGTGTTGTAGGAACTGTGACCATGGTGTATTCGAACTCTGAAAAGGCGGATATGATACTCATCTATGGCGAGTGTCGACGAAATGCAGCTGAAGCCTGCAGGGTGTATGCAGAACGGTACCCGGACAGAGAGCATCCAACGTGCCGCACATTGCAAAACATCTACCGCCAACTGTATGCAACAGGTATGGTCGTAGCACGCAAACGGGTCCGTAACAGGCCCGTCACAGGAGAAGCGGGTGCAGTTGGTGTGTTAGCTGCTGTTGCCATGAACCCACACTTGAGTACACGGGACATTGCGAGAGCCGGTGGACACAGTCAAAGTAGTGTCATGCGCATGCTGCATCGTCACCGCTTTCACCCGTTTCATGTGTCGTTACATCAGCAACTACATGGTGATACCTTTAATCATCGAGTGAAATTCTGTCAATGGGCATTAACAGAGAATGCGTTGCAGTTCTACCTGTTTACCGATGAAGTGGGTTTCGCAAACCACGGGGCAGTGAATCTACGGAACATGCATTGCTGGTCCGTGGACAATCCTCGCTGGCTCAGACAGGTAGAGCAACAGCGACCGTGGACTGTAAATGTATGGTGCGGAATCATTGGCGACCACCTCACTGGTCCTCACTTAATTGCAGGGGCCCAAACAGCTGCAACATACATCGTGTTTATACAGAATGATCTGCCAACGTTGCTCGAAAATGTCCCACTGGAAACGCGTCGACGTATGTGGTATCAGCATGATGGTGCACCTGCACATTCCGCAGTTAACACTAGGCTGACCCTTGACAGGATGTTCGACGGGCGTTTCATAGGACGTGGAGGACGAATAAATTGGCCAGCCCGTTCTCCTGATCTTACACCTCTGAACTTCTTTCTGTGGGGGACGATAAAGGAGAATGTGTACCGTGATGTGCCTACATCCACAGAGGATATGAAACAACGTATTGTGGCAGCCTGCGGCGACATTACACCAGATGTACTGCCGCGTGTACGACATTCATTACGCCAGAGATTGCAATTGTGTGCAGCAAATGATGGCCACCACATTGAACATCTATTGGCCTGACACACTCTATTCCACTCCATAATTGAAAACGGAAACCATGTGTGTACGTGTACCTCACCCCTCATGGTAATGTACATGTGCGTCAGTGAAAAAGACCAATAAAAAGGTGTTACCATGTGGACGTAATGTGCTGTTCCAGTCTCTTCTGTACCTAAGGTCCATCACCGTTCCCTTTGGATCCCTACGTAATTCGGTGCTCTCCGATACACACGATCGAACAGCGGAGGAGTGGTACTCAAGCGTCAACTTTTGGTTACAATATCTCCGGATGTAATTAACATTTTACAATGAAACAAACGGCACTGATTACGTATTTGTTTATATGTTCAGATGTGCTAACAAAACTAACGGAGTTCCATTTGAAAAAACGTAGGTTTGTGTTAAAAAAACATACTTCCGTGCATTTTTGTATGGTTTGTATTAACCAATTACACTAGCCCCTCTCCTCACGTTCGGTCTGTGGAATCGATTCGTCAGTATTTGATGTGGTTTACGAAATATATCCAGCGGTAATGTTAGGTGACTCACCCTGTATATACACTCCTGGAAATGGAAAAAAGAACACATTGACACCGGTGTGTCAGACCCACCATACTTGCTCCGGACACTGCGAGAGGGCTGTACAAGCAATGATCACACGCACGGCACAGCGGACACACCAGGAACCGCGGTGTTGGCCGTCGAATGGCGCTAGCTGCGCAGCATTTGTGCACCGCCGCCGTCAGTGTCAGCCAGTTTGCCGTGGCATACGGAGCTCCATCGCAGTCTTTAACACTGGTAGCATGCCGCGACAGCGTGGACGTGAACCGTATGTGCAGTTGACGGACTTTGAGCGAGGGCGTATAGTGGGCATGCGGGAGGCCGGGTGGACGTACCGCCGAATTGCTCAACACGTGGGGCGTGAGGTCTCCACAGTACATCGATGTTGTCGCCAGTGGTCGGCGGAAGGTGCACGTGCCCGTCGACCTGGGACCGGACCGCAGCGACGCACGGATGCACGCCAAGACCGTAGGATCCTACGCAGTGCCGTAGGGGACCGCACCGCCACTTCCCAGCAAATTAGGGACACTGTTGCTCCTGGGGTATCGGCGAGGACCATTCGCAACCGTCTCCATGAAGCTGGGCTACGGTCCTGCACACCGTTAGGCCGTCTTCCGCTCACGCCCCAACATCGTGCAGCCCGCCTCCAGTGGTGTCGCGACATGCGTGAATGGAGGGACGAATGGAGACGTGTCGTCTTCAGCGATGAGAGTCGCTTCTGCCTTGGTGCCAATGATGGTCGTATGCGTGTTTGGCGCCGTGCAGGTGAGCGCCACAATCAGGACTGCATACGACCGAGGCACACAGGGCCAACACCCGGCATCATGGTGTGGGGTGCGATCTCCTACACTGATCGTCGAGGGGACACTGAATAGTGCACGGTACGTCCAAACCGTCATCGAACCCATCGTTCTACCATTCCTAGACCGGCAAGGGAACTTGCTGTTCCAACAGGACAATGCACGTCCGCATGTATCCCGTGCCACCCAACGTGCTCTAGACGGTGTAAGTCAACTACCCTGGCCAACAAGATCTCCGGATCTGTCCCCCATTGAGCATGTTTGGGACTGGATGAAGCGTCGTCTCACGCGGTCTGCACGTCCAGCACGAACGCTGGTCCAACTGAGGCGCCAGGTGGAAATGGCATGGCAAGCCGTTCCACAGGACTACATCCAGCATCTCTACGATCGTCTCCATGGGAGAATAGCAGCCTGCATTGCTGCGAAAGGTGGATATACACTGTACTAGTGCCGACATTGTGCATGCTCTGTTGCCTGTGTCTATGTGCCTGTGGTTCTGTCAGTGTGATCATGTGATGTATCTGACCCCAGGAATGTGTCAATAAAGTTTCCCCTTCTTGGGACAATGAATTCACGGTGTTCTTATTTCAATTTCCAGGAGTGTATATTGTCCTGCGAAATGATGGTCAGCCCGCCGTGCAGAAAGTGTCATCACTTCTGTCTCTAAGCTGGTAGGTTGTGTTCCAAAAATGAACTGCATGGAGACAGAAGTGATGACGCTTTCTGCAGGACCTGACCATCATTTTGCAGGGCAATGCTCAAGCACGTACAGTGTTAGCGATAGCGATGGGCGTATTTTGTAACGAAATATTAAACACGTAGGTAGAGGGGAGAAGAAATTGAAACCCTAGAATTTTGAATCTGGGGAAGTATGGAGCAGACAGTGTCAATGGAAAATAAACATGAAGGGAGACAGCTTGAATGAGAAAGGAGACCGTGACGCTGGGATACACCTTAAATCAACGGGAGAAAACGCCGACAGTGGCAGAGTGAGGGCGAAATGAGGGCTTAACTACAAAAGGATACTGGGTAGAAGGGTTTAGAATGTTCTGTGTCAAAAGAACGCGAATATGTTCGCCTGCGAAAATTTTTGGGGAGGAAGATGGAATGAGGATTGAGACCACTAGTTCCGTTTTCTATGAGAGTCTTTTAAAGAAGAACATTGTCACTTCATTGGCACTCCGACAGGAGTATTTTTCCACTGGTAGATATATTGTTACAAACTGTCAATGACGTGATTGAGGGAGAAGACAAAAGAATATCATGACGCACATTTGACGACGCGCGGCACTTCTTCCCGTGTTTGCGGGAAACGGGAGACGGGATCAGAGCGTGAAGCTATTAATTTTTGTTTTTGTTTTTATTAATTGTCTTTCGGGACGTGGCCATACAGCCAGCTCAACATTGAAAAGACGATAACACTGTGTTACGACAATTCAGAATATTCATTAGGTACAAGACGTATGCTGGTGAGAAGTTACATAGGCGTAGCCTTCTCATGTGAGGCCATTCAGGCAATTTTTGAGTCAGACGTGACGGTGCAACACAAAACCCAGTCCCCGAGTGGAGAAAATCTCAGATAGCCGAGAAACGAACCCGGGCACATTCGGTTAGCAATCTGCTGCGCTGACCCGGCAGTTACCGGGGCGAACATGCCAGTAAGTTCAATGTCTCGGGCACAAAAGACATACGGGACACTTAGAGACAAATTTTTCTATCGTCCCTGTGGAGCAGATTGTCTGAAGCCAGTTGCGGAAAAAATGCCAACGGTTTTTGGCAGGGAACGAGAGCTGACTTTTAAGCGGACGATGTCAGAAAGCAGACGTATCATGCGGCTATTTCCATGAAGCACGAGTCTCTGCTTCCGTCTCTGGGTTGGTGATTTCCTGAGGTCACTCTCGCCACAAAAAACCATGCTAAAGTGTGCAGGGAAACTCTCTGTACGTAGCAAAATCCCAGAGCAAATGTTCTCCTGATTTCTCCCACTTTCAACTGATTTCTGTGCTTTTGCACTGAAAGACATTTAGAAAATAGGAAGTTTGGAAAGAATGTCACTTAATCCGATAGGAGGTAGTACTGGTCAAAACTAAAAAATGGTTCCTACAGTGATATGTCCTAAAACCAATATCGATTGAGATACTGGCCATTGAAAGCCCGTAGTTCACAGCCTTACTGACTAGGCAGGATTTAAAGGAGCTGAGACAGTAAATTAGCACAATACACACCTGTGGATAGACGTACTTTCTCTAGCAATAGTGGAGCTGAGGCATCAGCATCGCTTCAGTGCCAGTGTATGGGAAGGAATTGTCTATGACAGGCTCTTAGAGAAAAAATCAAGGTAGGTACATAAATTCAGTTATAAAGTACCTTATATTTGAGCACATTAACACATCCAACAAGCTGATCCTTCACTGTACATTACAGCAAACAGGGTAACAGGCGCCGTGTATCACCGATTTCTGGGCTATGACACACCAGCGCTATTGACAGGAGAAGGACCAAGGTTCGATTTTATGCGTGACGACAGAGCACCACTTCTTGTTCAACAGAACTTCACCGGAATGTTTGATGGTCGATGCAATGGTTTATGAGGTCTGTTAGCAAGGCCTCTCCACTGACCAGATCTGAATGCATTGCATTTCTTGCCTACAGGCACACTTAAAGGCATTGTTGTATGCCCGTCGCATCAACAATGGGCAGAAGTTACAGTTGCTTGCGGCCAATACATGTGGCGCTGCCTGAATAGAGCCAGGCATGTATTAAGGTGTGCGTGATTTACTGCGAAAAAGGTGTGAGGGATGTTATCAGGATGCACGGCTGCCACATACAACAATGGCTATAGAGTCTGACTCAACGTAGCAGACAGACAAGAATGAGTGGATCGACTGACCCATATCTGAACAGGTGTTGGTTTACCAGCATTCCTTATTTCTCATGGCGAGCCCAAATAATTGACTGTGTGTTGCCAAAGGCACCCACAGCTCTGGAATCGACACACTGCCACAGTTTTGCTGTCTGACCCTGCTAATAGCAGATTCGAAGCCTTTTTATAGACAGCATTTAAATGTGTGCTGTTATTTTTGCAGAGAAATCGTTGGGTATCGTCAATATGGAGGCCGGTTTTATTCAACTATTGCAACTACGAATACGCGCTAAGTCGCCCGTAATAATCAATGAGCCATGTGCAGTTGATTGCACCATGTATTCTAGAAAATTCGCCGAAAGATCTCCAGATGACTGGGATCTCGAAACCGTGATTTATTTTCAAAGAATATTCTTAAGAATTTATTTTATTTACTAGCGATTCATCAAGAACACTAACGCATTTAATCACACTATGTAAGCATGGAAGTAGTTGCCAGGGAGTAACTGATGAAATCATAACAAAATTCCTTTTAACAAATGGGAATTTTATTCACTTTAATAATGCCTAAAAGCATTTTTTAAAAGAAAGAGATTTAAAATTATAATCAGAAAGCACCCTCTACATATCAAAGTTACAATTTATTCAGAGGCAGAAAGAAACAAGTTTTGACTGTATGAGCTTTGGGGCACAGAAACTTGCAGCTCCCTTTTGACACAGCCGTAGTTACGACCGCTCACAACAGCCTCTGAAAGACTGCACTGGTGAAAACCTGCAACACACCAGATAACTTTAAACTAAGAGTTTTAACAGTTTACACAAGCACACAAACTATGCACCCCCCGTAGGAGGGATGGAAATGGTACAAAACACTAACAATTAAAATATTAACCTTGCCATCTTTTAACTTCTACGAAAAGTCTTACGGTGAAAGGGTGGCAACTTTATATACTAAAATGATCATTTAAATAAAAGCCCATGAAATGCAATATTATATAAAATTCTACAAGGTTGACCAAACTATAATTACGATGCTCTATACTACACTGTACCGCCTCTCAAGATCATAAGCAATAATATCAAAGTTTCCAAAGATCAAAAGATATTTCAGGTATTAGGCCGTTATACTCCAAGCAATAAATTCGTTAACACACCAAATCTGACAAACATGACAGAGGCAGCTACTAACGTACGTTAGACTGATAGGGAGATTACCAAACAACCCGAACCGCAGGTTGCTCTAACCCACCCCTAGTCCACAAGGGAAAAACGGACCACCCAATTTATAAACAACAACCTTCCCGCGGGTGAGCAAACGGAGAAGAATGGTGGGACGACCCCAAAGCAAAACGTATGGTGACCTCACCAAGAAAACAAGTAGAATTTAACAAGAGTAAATCAAACAAGATATCACCAATCTCTTAACTTCTAACAAACTGCGATTTCTCGAGAAGACCTGACGCAGCACCCCCAAATCGCTCTCCCGAACCGTCCGCTGCCAGCCTCTTCAACGGACGCAGGAAGGCGCGCCGATCTCCCGTCTGACAGCATCGCAGCTCACACCGGGCCGGCCGAGCGGTTCTAGGCGCTTCAGTCTGGAACCGCGCGACTGCTACGGTCGCAGGTTCGAATCCTGCCTCGGGCATGGATGTGTGTGATGTCCTTAGGTTAGTTAGATTTAAGTAGTTCTAAGTTCTAGGGGACTGATGACCTCAGATGTTAAGTTCCATAGTGCTCAGAGCCATTTGAACCATTTTTAGCTCACACCGGCCAGACTGATGTCGTGGGTTTACTCCTGTTGCCCTCGTGTCGACCGTGAAGTCACTGCCCCTCGCTGTACGTCGCGGCCCACTGGACTGACGTGGCGACCTCACATGCGCCGACGCTCAAGACGGACAAGTCATCTTGTGTCTCAGTGCGCGACCGACCAACCGATCGATTCAACCGCCAATGACCATTGCCTGAGCAAACTCGAGCAGACTGGTGGCCTAACGCGCAGACTCAGGAGCAGGAACTAAGCCCCGACCGGGCGACCACTCGCTGAGTTCTCTTACTGGCGGAGTGGAAAGAGTGTCATTTTGTCGACATTAAAGGTGGATCGGAACGACAGACATACTAGCACTCCGAACGACAGACAGACACTAACTGTGTAACAAATGCGGACGAGAGGCAGACTAGCAAGCTGGGGACGAGACAGTGACCCAGACTGACCCACTGGCGAGCACATAGCGCCCCTTAAATGCACGTGAACAGGCAACCTTTCCCCTTTCCCGCCAGAGGAAGTCACCAAAGCTGCGATTGCCACCGCGGCGCCACCGCCAGAAACGGAGGGCGACTGCTTCACACTACGCGCTGCGGCGCGCTCTTCGAAACAGCAGTTTTTACCACGGCTCAATCTCCTTCACCGATTTTTCTTCCTGTTCTGTTTCCTACCTTTCTGAACAAGTCTAACGTAATCTGCAGCTCCGCTGTATATATTACTCGTTATACTAACATTGGTTGAATTAACGCCCTTCTCGTGAGTGACATAGACTGTCAAAAAATTAAGCTCACCGTTTGAAAGTAATATTATTTTGTTTCAAACCGAACAATGTGTTCTTCTCCTCTCTCTCCTCTCTCCCTCCCTCATACACACACACACACACACACACACACACACATGTATGATCAAACAAACACAAGCCATACAAAAGATCTTGGGACGGCGAGAACGATGACTTGGCGCTAGCCACAACAGGTCTCGTTAATTGCTGGAGACGCGCCGTGTGACAAACGAGTTAATAAGGCGATAGAGTGGCGGCGCGCTCTGTGCCTTTGTGGGCCAATCATCGACCATTTACTGCGACGGCCGCTCCGTCACGCCGGCGTTGGCAGCCGCTCGTGACTGGCGGGGTTCTGTTCCCCTCCTTTGTTCCTCGCCGTCAATTCTGCGTACAGCTCCTGCTAAAGATACTGGCTGCGCCCGCTCCCAGAAACGGTAAGTCACGATCGACGCCCGGCCTGCGGAAATACGATTTGTTAATGGCTGCGACGTTCCCACCTCACTCCCCGACGTTCATATATCCTGCAGGGCAGGCATCACTCCGAGTGAAAGTACTCTCTTAAAGGCAGTGATACAGGTAATACAAAGAACTCTGAAGTGTCAGCTTGTAACACCATAGCTCTAATCCCCTACTGATTTATTTTGCCTTTTGTTTTATTTAATGTTACATCGTTGAGCACCTGTAAATGTGTTTGATTGAATCAATAACACAAAATTGTTTACTCCTTTCTTTGTAAAAATCTTTGATGTCATGATTTGATTCTATGCTATATAGTGTATCGGTCATTTAAATTTTTTGTCCCAATTGGAGGGAGACAAAACTTACTGTATATATTTGGAATTTGTTTAAATAATTTTTTTATAGAAATGTCAAATGATATTTTTTGTTTAAAATGATTGTTTGCTGTTATGTAAACTGCTGACCTTCACTTAGGATTCATAGTTATCTTGTTGTAAGAGATAGTGTGGTTCCCCTCGCGCAAATTGTGGTTGGCCTAGGTAGAAAAGGTGGAACAAGAGTCAGTCGGGGACGAGCTACCAAACTGTGAACTGCCCATGCAAAAGTTGTATATTGTGCTGGTTACGGGAGAGGCTTTTCCTGCCGCTTTCCAATGCCTCGGATGGATGGACAAAGAGCTGGAATTATTCTGAAATTGGTATCTATCATCACCACCAAGAAATGACAGAGTCCAGCAATTCTACCTGCAAATCCATCTAACAACACGCAATCGCCACCACATTGCGCAATCACTGTAATTGAGCACTATAGTAATGTACAGTGAAGGATCAGCTCGTTGGATGTGTTAATGTGCTCAAATATAAGGTACTTTATAACTGAATTTATGTACCTACCTTGATTTTTTCCTTATCACAATACCTCTCAGGTTCCTCTCCATTTGAACTATGATTACCGAGTGTCCTAGTTTTTGGAAAAAATGAAAGCCTCAAAGTCCAAAAGTTGATTAAACAATGTTGTTTGATCTTTGGTAAGAAGGGAGTATTCAGATTTACTGTGGATTTAGTGAAATTGTTGGAGGTAGTAACTGTAGCTTTGTGAAAGCCTCCCAGTGATGGAAACAGTCCAATTTAAAGTTTTCTGGAGTTTCAGAGTCACCTATTTAATCATTTACTTGAAAGTAGAAGACTGTGGTAATTAAGACAATTTGCTGTTTCTTTTAAAGATTAAAAGTTCTTAAAACTGAGGCTCATAAAATTTTGCTTAGTTCACGATCATAGTCCTGCCTGTAGTAAATTTTAAAAGGTGAGTCAGTTTCATGCAAATTTATCAACGTTGTGTCTCACTGCATTAAAAGTGGAAAAATGCAGTAGTGGAAAGTTATATATTCATGCTTGCTAAGTATTTGTTTCTTTTGGGTAATGAAAGTGTGTATTAATAGTGTAATAGGATCCACAGGTTATCCTTTACGCTTATGAGAAATAACAATTAAATAGAAAGACCACTATTTACGAAAACAATAATTTCTTTATTCAAAAGACAGTGAGAAGTAACGTATTAGTGAATTCCAATTAACTTTCATTGTAAATAAAATAGTATTTAGCTAAGAGAGACTTAACCTGTGATAAGTTCATAGTTTTTCAGTGAACTACATTTACAATTTTATGTCTGCTAGGAAAATGTGTGAAAAGTAATAGTGTGTAATGTTATCTGTTACATTTATGCAAATAGTCTGTTCTGCTCTGTCAGCTTCCAATCTTAACCGTGAACACATGCAGGTGCCAGAGTTCACTGCACTCGCGTGTGGCAAAATATAGGTTGTGATTGTCCGTTGAAGTTACTCATACCTATTTTCTTAAACAAGAATGTTAATCATTCTCTTGGCTAATTAGGCTGGCGACCGTTTTCTTTATTCTTTAAACAGTGTAGATAGGCAAAAATATTGTTTGTTACCGTTTAAAATTTTACGCAATTCTTACTTTCACTTCCGATAAGCCACCTACGTTAGGTACAACACGGTCAACATAACAAAATTCCTCTCAGAGGGTAACACTGCTCCGTTGCTTTATACCATAATTGCTTTAACAAAATAGTTTTATTTACGACCTGCACCCAACTTTTAGGTTATGGTATAGTAGTAGCAGACAGGAGTGTTGTACGTGGATTTTCCGTGACAGGACTACTTTGTTCTGTTGGGGCATAGTACGTAATAAGCCAAACTGATTACGCAAGCTACGTATTGCAGTTGAAGTGTTATAAGCTAAGAGGGGGAGGAGGAATGTCAGAGCAGAAATGAGAGTAGAATTCAGAGATAGAGGCAGTGTTATGTAATCACTCTGCAACTTTACGCGTTATATCACTTACTTATACCACTCAGTCGTGACAGGACAAAATATGATAGTCAGTGTGGACAAAATGGCCTAAGATTTTTGCATAGCTCACAGAATTCTTAAGGAGGCTGCCCACACAATGTTACTTTTCAACCTAAATCTTAACACAGTTAAGATTTCTTAAACCGCCTACTAGTATATGCAAATCAGTGAAACGCAACCAAACATAAAAGAATAAATAATTGAAATAAGGGTGAAATATGTGAATAAGTTTCTATAGCATAATGCTGTTGCCTATACCAGGTTGTTTGCAATTTAAACCAAATATATATTTGAAATAAACACACAAATCTTTGTGAATGGTGGCTTCACATAAAATTAAGAAATCGGCTGAAGAATATTTAAGATAGTAGTATGAAATGTAGATACGTAGTCCAAACAGAGCATTCACAGACTGTAGGCAGTGTAAAATGAGGAACTAAAGCTGTCTACTAATTCACGAAACCAGTAGAATATCTTAAAGGTCTGAGCACAAAATCTCACTAACGTTCACGGAGCGATCTAAAGCTCCGACTGAATTCAAAATCCAATGCTCACTCCCACGAAACTGCTCACAGTCCACGAATTATCGGCAAGTTTTCAAGCTCGTAACAACAAAATATTGTAAATCCCACGAACGCTGTCTTAGGCACTGCGAAGCTCTAGCCGCCCGAACCTCACCAATCTCACAACACTACCCCACACAAACCGGAAGGCCTCGTGCTTGCTCCAGCAAAACTCTTTATGTACTCCATCACTATTCTCATCAGTTCAGGCGTTTATAAGACGACCACAATTCAAGTTTTTCTAATTGAACACAGAAATTTATGAAACGTCCCCTTAGAAAAATTATATACGACTGTGCTTAAACTGACACACAATATTTTTAGCGCATCGCAATCTGACTTTCAGAAATCCCTACAAAAGAATGGCCCTGACTAACATTAACCTATGCGTTTCACAAATCGCTTACCTCACAAAAATCTTGGTTACTCGAACTACTGCAATACAGCAGGCGCCACTACTGCCAGCTAAATAAAAGATTCAAACTACGGAAGGCACTAACTACTGATAGGCATAGTTAGCAAATGAAAGATTTTGATAGAGAACAAACAATGTATTTACCTTAATAGTGTTGAAAAATCATAATATACATAGCAGTTCATGATATCCAGTATTACAAATTTCAAAACTCCGCCATCTCTCTCCCTACGTCCACCACTGCTGGCGGCTGACCTCCAACTGCGCAACGCTACGCGCTGTTCACATCCAGCTGCCGCTGCCCAACACTACAATGGCAGACAACAATGCAAACTTGCCACAGACTGCACACAGCACAGCCAGTGATTTTCATACAGAGCGCTACGTAACGTTGCCAATAAGAAAACATAAACAGCCTACTTACAAATTAAGTGTGTAATTGGCTAATTAAATTGTTTATACACTACTGTCCATTAAAATTGCTACACCAAAAAGAAATTCAGATGATAAACGGGTATTCATTGGACAAATATATTATACTAGAACTGACATGTGATTCCATTTTCATGGAATTTGAGTGCGTAGATCCTGAGAAATCAGTACCCAGACCAACCACCTCTGGCCGTAATAACGATCTTGATACGCCTGGGCATTGAGTCAAACAGAGCTTGTATGGTGTGTTCAGGTACAGCTGCCCACGCAGCTTCAACACGATACCACAGTTCATCAAGAGTAGTGACTGGCGTATTGTGACGAGCCAGTTGCTCGGCCACCATTGACCAGACGTTTTCAGTTGGTGAGAGATCTGGAGAATGTGCTGGCCAGGGCAGCAGTCGCACAATTTATGTATCCAGAAAGGCCTGTACAGGACCTACAACATGCGGTCGTGCATTAGCCTGCTGAAATGTAAGGTTTCGCAGGGATCGAATGAAGGGTAGAGCCACGGATCGTAACACATCTGAAATGTAACGTCCACTGTTCAAAGTGCCGCCAATGTGAACAAGAGGTGACCGAGACGTGTAACCAATGGCACCCCATACCATCACGCCGGGTCATACGCCAGTAAGTCGATGACGAATACACGCTTCCAATGTGCGTTCACCGCGATATCGCCAAACACGGATGCGACTATCATGATGCTGTAAACAGAACCTGGATACATCCGAGAAAATGACGTTTTGCCATTCCTGCACTCACGTTCGTCGTTGAGTACGCCATCGCAGGCGCTCCTGATTTTTCCGGATCACTTGTGTATTATTTACTACAGGTAGCCTGTCATCTGCAACCAAACGATGTTGATGAGAAATTTTTCTGGGAGTTAACCTATTATCTAGAATGTAATATCGTGACAAACCAACTTACGTTCTAGATGATAGGTTAACTCCCAGCAAAATTTCTCATCAACATCGTTTGTTTGCAGATGACAAGCTACCTGTAGTAAATATACACAAGTGATTCGGAAAAAAAATGCACACCAAGCGTAAAGGTATTAACAAAAAAAACTATTGTTTAAACTAAACATCCATATAATTTTGTAATCAGTTAATAAAAAATGTTCACATTACAGAATAAATAAAACGGAAACCCACTGATGATGACACAGTGGTGCTGAAACTTGTTTGGGTACTGAGAAAAAACATTCACATTCAAAGATGGTTACCCAAGATTATGGAAGATCAATTGTTCACGAAGATATCGGATTCGTAAAGTCCATCTCTATAATATTATACAGATGATAGCCTTTTAAAAAAATCGAAGTAAAGTAGCTTGCAAATTGCATTTAGGGATGTTTCTGGATCCCCAGGCATTCAGGTAGCAGCATTATATTAATGCAACATCACTCACTGCGCAGAAGATAATTTATTTAAAACATTTTGGAACATTCTACTGCAATGTTCAAATGGTTCTAAGCACTATGGAACTTAACTTCTGAGCTCATCAGTCCCCTAGACTGAGAAACTACTTATACCTAAGTAACCTAAGGACATCACACACATCCATCCTTCAGGCAGGATTCGAACCTGCGACAACAGCAGCAGCGCGGTTCCGGACTGAAGCGCCTAGAGCCGCTCGGCCATAGTGGCCGGCAAGGGTATGTGTGAAGACGTCTTTTTTAAACAGTGTACACGCTTACTATATAGCGTGGACACTGGGGAGGTGTTGAGGTACATTTTTTAAAGACAGTTCTGTCTTAGCCCCAAGTTTCATATTTTACAGCTACCGCAGGCGATTTTTTACGCAGTCGCACTGTACTGGCATCAGTTCAAGCGAATGCCTCTCCAGCAGCTGCAGCTAAATGCGGAGGCTATTGTTCCACTTTCGGCATGGATCGCAGTTCGTCGCGCAGAGAAATCATATCCACCACCTCTTTCTTGCAGTTCCTTGTCATACGAGATTTGTTACTGCAGTACTTTGTAGTTTCCCTGGGCACTAACATTTCGTCAAAAATGTACAGATATTAGATTGATATATACGTGGACCCCACACACCATATACTGTGCAAAATAAATTACTACCCCTATGATGCACAACATTCAAACCGAGATTTGTATTCTCGAAGGGGAGACCTACGTTTACAGCTTGAAAGGAACATAAATTACAATAACCTTCAGTAGCGATAATGATATACTGCAATTACTTATGATTTTTTGCTGCACTTGGATTATTTTTATTAAAAAGTCATTTACCAAGGTAAAAAGACATCATAAAATGAAAATTTCAGAAGTTTAAGGTTTCAGGTCCGATCTACTTGGATTATCACTGGTATCGCAGCAAGGCACGGATTGAGAAAGGATAAAGAAGGAAATAGATTCTTTTCTCTTCGAGGTCACTATCGCGACATTTAAAGTACGTTGACTAGAGGAACCATGGAAAATCTTTATTTGGATGGGTGGACGGGGATTTATACCGCTGTTTTTTGCAATACGAATTCAGTGGCTAACCATTTTACCGCCGTACTTGGTATAAAATGTTTGATTATTCAAAATAGAACACAGTAGTTGTCTAAGTTTGGCAATAACTGCCGTAATCATTAGAGGCAATCGTAAAATTTTCACTATCAACTCGAAAAAATCAAGCTATGGCCTGAAACTTAGTAATGACGATAGTATTTTTCTGCATATTCATCCTTCAAGGCGAGACATCGATACATTTTCTCTAACAATGGATGGTTTAGAAGACCTTTACCCTTTTAAGAAGAAGCTGGGGAATTCTTGTGGAGCACGAACACTCTGACAGCTTCCCGCTTTTCTTTGTTTTGACATCCTCTCCCAACCTCCTAACCTCGTCAGAAGATTTCAGCAGTATGCTCCTGTTTACCCCTTACCAGTATTGTCAGTTTGGACCACATCGTGGGAGTACCCCAAAACTTTCAAAATCACGTTGTCCGCTGATGGTTGGGTCTTCACCCACAAGTTTCCAGTGCTTGCTTTGCTCCAGCCTGTTGAGGTCACAGTGATAGTCAGACAACTCGGCCATAGTGATTAGCTGGATTGTCCTACAACATTTCCGCTGTTGTCTGTTTGAAGGGATTTTTGAGTGGGGGTGAGAAGTGTCGTAATCCTACGGTGATGGTAGTGACAAATATCTGCTCTTGTCTATCACCTTTTTTTTTCTTCTTAAAAAACAACAAAATTTTATTTATATTTCAACCTAAAAATTTTTGTTACTTTGAAAAGTATTATTCTTTGTAAATGTTGGAGATAAAACACAAGAAAAGAAAACTGCAAAAGATGAAAAACGAAAATTGTAAGAAGTAAGACCTGTTTTAAAACATCCGGTAACAGGTCTATAATTTGGCAATAAATAAATAAATAATAAAAATTAAATAATCCAACGGGCGGGGACCTTTATCTTGTTCAAAATGGTGGCAAGATGTTGGAACCTACGCATGACTGACTGTTGCATTTTTCCCACCGTCGCCTCAATTCCGATAGTCTGGTCGTCGAGCACGCAGGCCTCGCAACCTCTTGCGTGTGCCGATACTTCACACAGAATGGTCTGCAGTTAAGTTGTTCTTCATTCGAATGTCTTTAACCGCACTGGAACTGTCTGTACCACCTAAATACTGTGTCATATATCGCTGCACATTATCCCTGTATCAGCATGGGTCGTAGCAGCATGGCACGCTCCAAATGCAGAGGGAGAGCTACCGCACCGTAGTTTCCGCTCCTCCAGCGCGTAGCGGTTTACCTACAAACAAACAAAAAAATAATTGCGTAACTTAATACACTGCCAGAATACGAGGTGCATTCAAGTTCTAAGGCCTCCGATTTTTTTTTCTCCGGACTGGAAAGAGATAGAAACATGCGCATTGTTTTAAAATGAGGCTGCGTTCATTGTCAATACGTCCCAGAGATGGCAGCACCGTACGGCAGATGGAATTTTACCGCCAGCGGCGAGAATGAGAACTGTTTTAAATACTTAAAATGGCGACGTTTTCCTTACTTGAACAGCGTGCAATCATTCGTTTTCTGAATTTTCGTGGTATGAAACCAATTGAAATTCATCGACAGTTGAAGGAAACATGTGGTGATGGAGTTATGGATGTGTCGAAAGTGCGTTCGTGGGTGCGACAGTTTAATGAAGGCAGAACATTGTGTGACAACAACCCGAAACAACCTCGGGTTCGCGCAAACCGGTCTGACGACATGATCGAGAAAGTGGAGAGAATAATCGCTGAATAACTGTTGAACAGATCGCCTCCAGAGTTGGCATTTCTGTGGGTTCTGTGCACACAATCCTACATGACGACCTGAGAATGCGAAAAGTGTCATCCAGGTGGGTGCCATGAATGCTAACGGACGACCACATGGCTGTCCGTGTGGCATGTTGCCAAGCAATGTTGACGTGCAACGACAGCATGAATGGGACTTTCTTTTCATCGGTTGTGACAATGGATGAGACGTGGATGCCATTTTTCAATCCAGAAACAAAGCGCCAGTCAGCTCAATGGAAGCACACAGATTCACCGACACCAAAAAAATTTTGGGTAACCGCCAGTGCTGAAAAAATGATGGTGTCCATGTTCTGGGACAGCGAGGGCGTAATCCTTACCCATTGCGTTCCAAAGGGCACTACCGTAACAGGTGCATCCTACGAAAATGTTTTGAAGAACAAATTCGTTCCTGCACTGCAACAAAAACGTCCGGGAAGGGCTGCGCGTGTGCTGTTTCACCAAGACAACGCACCCGCACATCGAGCTAACGTTACGCAACAGTTTCTTCGTGATAACAACTTTGAAGTGATTCCTCACGCACCCTACTCACCTGACCTGGCTCCTAGTGACTTTTGGCTTTTTCCAACAATGAAAGACACTCTCCATGGACGCACATTCACCAGCCGTGCTGCTATTGCCTCAGCGATTTTCCATTGGTCAAAACAGACTCCTAAAGAAGCCTTCGCCGCTGCCATGGAATCATGGCGTCAGCGTTGTGAAAAATGTGTACGTCTGCAGGGCGATTACGTCGAGAAGTATCGCCAGTTCCATCGATTTCGTGTGAGTAGTTAATTAGAAAAAAAAATCGGAGGCCTTAGAACTTGATATGCACCTCGTGAATACAATGTTATGAAGGACTGCGTTCAGTGACACCGAGGTAAAACACTTGCGTACTGAAGAGTTGTAGAGTTAGTGATCCATTTCCTACTGTCATAGCGACCAGATGATATTCTAGGGTCCTCTCTATGTGCCCTGTCTTTCGACTCTCCAGACAGTAACTGTGCTGAGTTTGAAGGTGAACTGTCTGTGCAGCTTGCAGGAAACGGATGGGCGTACCGACTGGCTGCTGCTCATGTTGGTCACAGTATATTGTTGGTGTTTCGCTGCTTTCCGCATTGGTCTGAGGAACATTCCCGCACCCGTATATTAGGTTCCGAACGCTCGCGTAGTAGAGACTCACGTTAAGATCGACACATAGTGAGAGGGGTGGTGGCCGAGCGAAGAATATCATCCAGGGAGGATATACGGACACTTGATTTGTTACGCAAGATGCTGTCTACTTGCAGCAAGACTACATCTACATCTACATCTACATCTACATCCATACTCCGCAAGCCACCTGACGGTGTGTGGCGGAGGGTACCGTGAGTACCTCTATCGGTTCTCCCTGCTATTCCAGTCTCGTATTGTTCGTGGAAAGAAGGATTGTCGGTATGCCTCTGTGTGGGCTCTAATCTCTCTGATTTTATCCTCATCGTCTCTTGGCGAGATATACGTAGGAGGGAGCAATATACTGCTTGACTCTTCGGTGAAGGTATGTTCTCGAAACTTTGACAAAAGCCCGTACCGAGCTACTGAGCGTCTCTCTTGCAGAGTCTTCCACTGGAGTTTATCTATCATCTCCGTAACGCTTTCGCGGTTACTAAATGATCGTGTGACGAAGCGCGATGCTCTCCGTTGGATCTTCTCTATCTCTTCTATCAACCCTATCTGGTACGGATCCCACACTGCTGAGCAGTATTCAAGCAGTGGGCGAACAAGCGTACTGTAACCTACTTCCTTTGTTTTCGGATTGCATTTCCTTAGGATTCTCCCAATGAATCTCAGTCTGGCATCTGCTTTACCGACGATCAACATTATATGATCATTCCTTTTTAAATCACTCCTAATGCGTACTCCCAGATAATTTATGGTATTAACTGCTTGCAGTTGCTGACCTGCTATTTTGTAGCTAAATGATAAGGGATCTATCTTTCTGTGTATTCGCAGCACATTACACTTGTCTACATTGAGATTCAATTGCCATTCCCTGCACCATGCGTCAATTCGCTGCAGGTCCTCCTGAATTTCAGTACAATTTTCCATTGTTACAACCTCTCGATACACCACAGCATCATCTGCAAAAAGCCTCAGTGAACTTCCGATGTCATCCACAAGGTCATTTATGTATATTGTGAATAGCAACGGTCCTATGACACTCCCCTGCGGCACACCTGAAATCACTCTTCCTTCGGAAGAGTTCTCTCCATTGAGCATGACATGCTGCGTCCTGTTATCTAGGAACTCCTGAATCCAATCACACAATTGGTCTGATAGTCCATATGCTCTTACTTTGTTAATTAAACGACTGTGGGGAACTGTGGCCAGGCTAACACTGACTCCAAGACAGCGCCTAGCACAGATACTGTGGTGTCGCGAAAGAGTGGAGAATTGAATGGCACTCTGTTCTCTCCAGTGATGTGAGTGGTTCCTGTCTGCGTGCGAGTCACTGACGTACTACACGTGTACGGCATGGATCTCGTAAGCGACCTGTTCCTGAGTGGTGTGAGTGTGTGTGTGTGTGTGTGTGTGTGTGTGTGTGTGGAGGGTGGGAATTAGTTACAAATCGCAGTCACCTTTGGTTAAAGTAACCAGTCCGCAGTATACAGGGTGAGTCACCTAACGTTACCGCTGGATATATTTCGTAAACCACATCAAATACTGACGAATCGATTCCACAGACCGAACGTGAGGAGAGGGGCTAGTGTAATTGGTTAATACAAACCATACAAAAATGCACGGAAGTATATTTTTTAACACAAAAATACGTTTTTTCAAATAGAACCCCGTTAGTTTTGTTAGCACATCTGAACATATAAACAAATACGTAATCAGTGCCGTTTGTTGCATTGTAAAATGTTAATTACATCCGGAGATGTTGTAACCTAAAGTTGACGCTTGAGTACCACTCCTCCGCTGTTCGATCGTGTGTATCGGAGAGCACCGAATTACATAGGGATCCAAAGGGAACGGTGATGGGCCTTAGGTACAGAAGAGACTGGAACAGCACATTACGTCCACATGGTAACACCTTTTTACTGGTCTTTTTCACTGACGTACACGTACATTACCATGAGGGGTGAGGTAAACGTACACACGTGGTCTCCGTTTTCAATTACGGAGTGGAATAGAGAGTGTCCCACTGGAAACGCGTCGACGTACGTGGTATCAGCATGATGGTTCACCTGCACATTCCGCAATTAACACTAGGCTGACCCTTGACAGGATGTTCGACAGGCGTTTCATAGGACGTGGAGGACGCATAAATTGGCCAGCCCGTTCTCCTGATCTTACACCTCTGGACTACTTTCTGTGGGGTACGTTAAAGGAGAATGTGTACCGTGATGTGCCTACAGTAGTTGGGAGCTCCAACGTCAGGCGCGTAATGGGGCCCCTTAGGGATATGGCAGCAAGGGAGGGGAAGAAAACCAAAGTGCACTCCGTGTGCATACCGGGGGGAGTCATTCCAGATGTGGAAAGGGTCCTTCCGGATTCCATGAAGGGTACAGGGTGCACCCATCTGCAGGTGGTCGCTCATGTCGGTACCAATGATGTGTGTCGCTATGGATCGGAGGAAATCCTCTCTGGCTTCCAGCGGCTATCTGATTTGGTGAAGACTGCCAGTCTCGCTAGCGGGATGAAAGCAGAGCTCACCATCTGCAGCATCGTCGACAGGATTGACTGCGGACCTTTGGTACAGAGCCGAGTGGAGGGTCTGAATCAGAGGCTGAGACGGTTCTGCGACAGTGTGGGCTGCAGATTCCTCGACTTGCGCCATAGGGTGGTGGGGTTTCGGGTTCCGCTGGATAGGTCAGGAGTCCACTACACGCAACAAGCGGCTACACGGGTAGCAGGGGTTGTGTGGCGTGGGCTGGGCGGTTTTTTAGGTTAGATGGCCTCGGGCAAGTACAGAAAGGGCAACAGCCTCAACAGGTGCGGGGCAAAGTCAGGACATGCGGGGACCAAGCAGCAATTGGTATTGTAATTGTAAACTGTCGAAGCTGCGTTGGTAAAGTACCGGAACTTCAAGCGCTGATAGAAAGCACCGAAGCTGAAATCGTTATAGGTACAGAAAGCTGGCTGAAGCCAGAGATAAATTCTGCCGAAATTTTTACAAACGTACAGACGGTGTTTAGAAAGGATAGATTGCATGCAACCGGTGGTGGAGTGTTCGTTGCTGTTAGTAGTAGTTTATCCTGTAGTGAAGTAGAAGTGGATAGTTCCTGTGAATTATTATGGGTGGAGGTTACACTCAACAACCGAGCTAGGTTAATAATTGGTTCCTTTTACCGACCCCCCGACTCAGCAGCATTAGTGGCAGAACAGCTGAGAGAAAATTTGGAATACATTTCACATAAATTTTCTCAGCATGTTATAGTCTTAGGTGGAGATTTCAATTTACCAGATATAGACTGGGACACTCAGATGTTTAGGACGGGTGGTAGGGACAGAGCATCGAGTGACATTATACTGAGTGCACTATCCGAAAATTACCTCGAGCAATTAAACAGAGAACCGACTCGTGGAGATAACATCTTGGACCTACTGATAACAAACAGACCCGAACTTTTCGACTCTGTAAGCGCAGAACAGGGAATCAGTGATAGATAATAAGGCCGTTGCAGCATCCCTGAATATGGAAGTTAATAGGAATATAAAAAAAGGGGGTAAGGTTTATCTGTTTAGCAAGAGTAATAGAAGGCAGATTTCAGGCTACCTAACAGATGAAAACGAAAATTTCTGTTCCGACACTGACAATGTTGAGTGTTTATGGAAAAAGTTCAAGGCAATCGTAAAATGCGTTTTAGACAGGTACGTGCCGAGTAAAACTGTGAGGGACGGGAAAAACCCACCGTGGTACAACAACAAAGTTAGGAAATTACTGCGAAAGCAAAGAGAGCTTCACTCTAAATTTAAACGCAGCCAAAACCTCTCAGACAAACAGAAGCTAAACGATGTCAAAGTTAGCGTAAGGAGGGCTATGCGTGAAGCGTTTAGTGAATTCGAAAGTAAAATACTAGGTACCGACTTGACAGAAAATCCTAGGAAGTTCTGGTCTTACGTTAAATCAGTAAGTGGCTCGAAACAGCATGTCCAGACACTCCGGGATGATGATGGCATTGAAACAGAGGATGACAAGCGTAAAGCTGAAATACTAAACACCTTTTTCCAAAGCTGTTTCACAGAGGAAGACCGCACTGCAGTTCCTTCTCTAAATCCTCGCACAATCGAAAAAATGGCTGACATCGAAATAAGTGTCCAAGGAATAGAAAAGCAACTGAAATCACTCAACAGAGGAAAGTCCACTGGACCTGACGGGATACCAATTCGATTCTACACAGAGTACGCGAAAGAACTTGCCCCCCTTCTAACAGCCGTGTACCGCAAGTCTCTAGAGGAACGGAAGGTTCCAAATGATTGGAAAAGAGCACAGGTAGTCCCAGTCTTCAAGAAGGGTCGTCGAGCAGATGCGCAAAACTATAGACCTATATCTCTGACGTCGATCTGTTGTAGAATTTTAGAACATGTTTTTTGCTCGAGTATCATGTCGTTTTTGGAAACTCAGAATCTACTATGTAGGAATCAACATGGATTCCGGAAACAGCGATCGTGTGAGACCCAACTCGCTCTATTTGTTCATGAGACCCAGAAAATATTAGATACAGGCTCCCAGGTAGATGCTATTTTTCTTGACTTCTGGAAGGCGTTCGATACAGTTCCGCACTGTCGCCTGATAAACAAAGTAAGAGCCTACGGAATATCAGACCAGCTGTGTGGCTGGATTGAAGAGTTTTTAGCAAACAGAACACAGCATGTTGTTCTCAACGGAGAGACGTCTACAGACGTTAAAGTAACCTCTGGCGTGCCACAGGGGAGTGTTATGGGACCATTGCTTTTCACAATATGTATAAATGACCTAGTAGATAGTGTCGGAAGTTCCATGCGGCTTTTCGCGGATGATGCTGTAGTATACAGAGAAGTTGCAGCATTAGAAAATTGTAGCGAAATGCAGGAAGATCTGCAGCGGATAGGCACTTGGTACAGGGAGTGGCAACTGACCCTTAACATAGACAAATGTAATGTATTGAGAATACATAGAAAGAAGGATCCTTTATTGTATGATTATATGATAGCGGAACAAACACTGGTAGCAGTTACTTCTGTAAAATATCTGGGAGTATGCGTGCGGAACGATTTGAAGTGGAATGATCATATAAAATTAATTGTTGGTAAGGCGGGTACTAGGTTGAGATTCATTGGGAGAGTCCTTAGAAAATGTAGTCCATCAACAAAGGAGGTGGCTTACAAAACACTCGTTCGACCTATACTTGAGTATTGCTCATCAGTGTGGGATCCGTACCAGATCGGGTTGACGGAAGAGATAGAGAAGATCCAAAGAAGAGCGGCGCGTTTCGTCACAGGGTTATTTGGTAATTTTATTATTTATTTATTGCCAAATTATAGACCTGTTACCTGATGTTTAAAACAGGTCGTACATCTTACAATTTTCGATTTTCATCTTTTTACAGTTTTCTTTCCTTTTGTTTTATCTACAACATTTACAAAGAATGATTCAAAATAACAATAATTTGAGATTGAAATATAAATAAATTTTGTTGTTTTTAAGAAGAATATAAAAAGAAAATAGGATAGATGAGAGATTTGTTAGTACCATCACCGAGTGTGACTGACGGTGAATACCTCGGAATGATTTCATCGAGCCGTTGACCGCCAGTCACACAGACACACACAAATGGTTATTAGTAGAGAAATAATTTTTCTTATCCTATTTGTTACTAATCCTATTTATTAACTACATTAGGTGAGCATCCATATACAGCATTTGGTGTTTTCTTGGCTAGATTGCCAGCAATTTTCTTATTTACATTCACATCTCAGCTTCCTCCTCTTGTTCCTCCTCATTGTCACTATTTTCGCTGTCGCTGTGGGTATCGCTGTCCATCCTCTGGAGATTTCTGTTACGCTGCACATAGGCATGTCTGTGATGTCGTGTCCGCATATACTCTTCATGTGTTGTTTTTGAAATACTGTTTGTCAGTGCGTTTAATTGTGCCCATTGTTCTTCGTCTCTTATTGCTGTGTATATATCTATGTCTGTATCTGTGTAATCTAAGTGTAGTGTATGTCTATTGTTCGCGTATTGCCCGCAGAAAAAGACAGTGTGTTCTGGGGAACCTTCTTCCCCGCATGTGCATGTAGGTGTCTGCCTCAGACTCACGCGGTTTAAGTGCGTGGGATAAGGTCCGTGCCCGGTTAAGAAATGTACCATACCGCGGCTGGGATCGATATGTCTCATTCTCAACCGCTCCCTTATGTCAGGGAGAAAGTCGTGCAGTCTACGTCCCTTATCACTTACATCCCACTCACCTTGCCATGTATCCAAACGCCAACTTTTAAGGTGACGTATCGTCTCTATGGGCACACCGGTTATTGTGTGCACCTTATCTAGTCTCCCCACCTTTAACCAGTACCTTGCAGCTCTGTATTTGATCGTGATATCTATGGGGCATATTCCGAGCACCACACACAGTGCATCCGCTGAGGTGGTACCGAAGGCTCCAGATAGCCTAAGTAGGACACTTCTCTGCCCTCGTCTGACGGATGCTTTGTTGGTGACCACGTTCAGTCTATGTGCCCACGTGCTAGCTGCAAAGCTGAGTACTGATTCGAAGAGCGCACAGTGGTATGTACGTATGACTGGTAGAGGTAGTCTGTACTGTTTTGAATTTAGCCTCACCAGTTTGTGGAGTATTTTTTCTGCTTTGTCTGTTGTTAGCCTTATGTGTTCGTGGAAATTCAATTTTTCATCTATGTGTACCCCAAGATAGCGCGTAATGCGTGCTCGTTTGATGTTTGTGTCCCCAATTTTAACCGAAGGATTCCTTTGGAGTGATCCTTTCAGTAAAGTGTATGTTGTTTTGTTTTCGGCTATCCTGAGTTTGTTGTTGTGACACCACTGAGTAATTGTTTGTAGTAATCCACTGGCTTTCTCTTCTAACTGGGCTCTGTTGTTTGCAGTGACTACAACTAATAGGTCATCTGCGTAGGCGACAATTCCGTCTGACCTGTCATCCCCATCCAGAAGTTGTAGGAGGGGTTCGATTGTTATGTCCCAGAAGATGGGGCCGCAGATCGACCCTTGAGGACAGCCTTTGGTAATTCTTTTAATTACTTTCCGACTGTCCATCTGCCATTCGACTACTCGGTCTTTACAGTAGTCCAGAAAACTGTTGTACAGTGATTGCGGTACCTCCAGATGTCTTAGCCTCTGAAACAATGCTGGCCACCAAAGATTATCAAATGCTCCGGCAATGTCAATCATTATTGCCATGGCGTATTTCTGTTTTGTGGTGTTAACTATGTGCAGGGCCTGGTTGATGGCATCATCTATTGATCTGCCAGATCTGAAGCCGAACTGGTGTTGACTCATACCCCTGAGAGCTCTGTGTGTTTGCAGGCGCTTACACAGTAGCTTCTCCTGAATCTTTGCTAGGGTGTTTATTAGGCATATTGGCCTGTAAGTCTTTGGATCTGAAGGATCCCTGTCCGCTGATTTCTTAATAATGACTGCTTTGGAGGTTTTCCATACTGTAGGTACCCTGCCCAGCCGTAAGGCATCGTTCAGTAACGTTGTTAGGAACGGGGTGATCTGCGGTGCTAGTTTTTTCAGTGTTTCCGAGTGGATACCATCTGGTCCAGGTGCTTTTTTGTTTTTGAGCTCTGAGATTGCTAGCGCAACCTCTTCTTGCGCAAAAGGACAGGTGACAGTTGCAGTGTTGTATGGTGTGTGTAGGTTTTCTCTTAGTGTTGCATGATATTGTGTGTCTGTGTCGATAACGTCGTCAGGGAGCAGTTTATACAGCAGAAACTCCGCTGTATTCCTCCATCCCCTCGTCATCGTGCCGTCATCCTGCCTTAGCGTTCCCAGAACTAGTGGGGTTTTTATCTTCTCTGTCAGTATTTTGTATGGTTCCCCCCATATATTTTGCTCTGTTTGTGTTGTTACAAATAGCTCCCATTGTTGTCTACGCGTGTTGAATAGGGTCTGTCTGTATAAGTCTTGTGCATGCCTATATGCTTCAAGTCTTATTCGCCGGTCCCTATCTGCTATCGCCCTTTGATATAATTTTCGTTTGCGTCTTGCGTCTTGTTTGAGTCTCGTAAGTTCGTTGGTCCATGGTACTGGTGAGCAATTTGTGTTCTTTGCTGTCGGTATTGATGTGTTTTGTGCATGTTGTATCACCTGTGTTAACTTGTGTGCTCTATAATCGATACTTCCATTGATGTTTTGTAGATCGTGTCGTTGGATAATTTCCGTTAATTTGTTCCAGTCTGCTTTGTGCAACAGCAAGTGTCTGGTGTGTGATTTGGTCATTGTGTTCTGAGTGTGAGTTAGTGTGTATGTTGTGACATTATGATCACTACTGGTTATGTTGTCGTGTACAGTCCAGTTTGTTACGTATGCCATGGCTGCATTATTTGCTAGCGTGAAGTCGATATTACTGCTCGTACCATCGAACCCTGCATATGTTGGTATGGGTCCTTCCGTATTCATTACATGTAATTGTGTTTCTTGTATTAGATCGGTGATTATGCGTCCTCTGTCATCTGTTCTGTCTGAGTTCCAGAGGGTCGATCTGGAATTAATGTCAGCACTTATCACTAATTTTTTGCCTCTGGCATACATTACTAGATCTCTGATGTAGTCTGCATACGGCTGTATTTGATGGCTGTATTGGGCGTACATGGATGCAATAACCCATGTGACGTTCCCGTTAGTTATCTCTATGGTAACCAAGTGTTGATTGCATAACTGTGTTACCTTAACTATGTTATAAGTTCTATTTAGAATTACTATTGCAGCCTTACAGTTATTGCTGCCTGTTATTGTGGTAGCATGTTTTGGTAGACATATCAGTTGCCCGTTTCTGTTATAGGGTTCTTGTAAGCACATGATGTCTGCCTGCAGGTCTAGTGCTATTTTAGGGATTTCCGCGCTGACTGTCGTACTGTTTTTTGTATTATGTTGTAAGATATTCATTTTTTGTCTATGTGTTCTGGGTGTTTTACGTGTACAAAACATTTACTGCCAGTCTGTGAGTAATCGAAATATGTTCGTCCGTGTGCTCTTACATGATCTATATATATTTTGTCCAAGTCGAAAGATTCTGACCTGCGCAGGCAGACCTGGAGCATGAGATCGAGCAGCGGCTCTGCTGATGTAGGAATATTTTCTGTCTTTAGGATGATTCTGTCTGTTTGCTCAGTTACTGGAAAACAGAGAGAATCTCCCTTTGGATGGCACAATCTAAGTAGCATCCGCTGCGCTGTCTGCAGTATCTCTTTTTTCTCTAGCCTACTTAAAAGTAAGTTACGTTCTAAATTATCATAATTAGGTGCAGCTGGCTTGCTGTTGGTGCTGGTTTCTGTTGCGGTCTCTGAGGTGGTACTGGACGGATTGTGGCTTGGTGTTGGTCGCTGATTGGGGGACATTTTAAGACCTCTTTGGGATGTCACACGGTTACTTTCCGTTTTGTCACACGCCTCTTCAGTGCTTTTTGCCATCACACGTTTTTCACTGATGTTGGTGGTGCTTGCTGGCGTGGTGTCGGCGATGGTGGTGATTTGTATGGGACTGACTGTACGTGTTATGTTGTCTTTGTTTGTGTTTGGAGTGGAGGTTGTTGCTAGACGCACGTTGACATCGTTGCAAATGTCACATGTCTCTCCCTCAGATTTGTCCTCATCTAATTGGTCTACTTTTATAAGTCTGGGTCCAGTAGTTTTGAGTTTTGTATTGGTCTGTAGCCTGAGTGTTTCGATGTGTTTTGATTCAGGGACTGCATGCCTGTCTGTTCCTTGTTCCTTTTTCCCGGGGTGAAGAGTGCCTCCCGAGACAAATTTGACTGGTTTGATGTACTGTTCACATTTACGTGTGTCGTAGGGTTTTCCATGTGATGATGATTCTGGTTTGTGTTCATCCTGTGTATGTGTGGTGTGATGTACTTCGGCTGGGAGAAATTGTGAGGGAGTATGTCGGTTTTGTTTGTACATTTTCTTGTGCACAATATATGTAAGTTCATCTTCCAACTCATCTATCCTCTGCATTAATGTTATTTGGAAGTTTATCCAGTGGTGTAATTGTCTTTTAATTTGCTTTGCCACCTCGTAGTGGATGGAACCACAGATTGTCATGTCATCTATATATTCTATCGTATTAATGCAGCTGTCCTGTAACGTCGTTGAGTGTGTTAGGGGCGGGATGGGTTCACTATCGACGTAATTCTCCGGCAGAAGATTCATTTGTCTTCTCCAGGAAATAGCTCTTTGGTAGCTTCTCTGTATTGTTGACGGTGATTTGTATTTATGTGTTTTGGGTGATTGGCTTTGGGCGTTCGTGTTTCTTGCGTGTGTGCTGATTTTAGCTGCCATAGTCTATACTGTCCAGGAGCCGGTCATGCAGCTGTTTATAGGTCTGACAATCACCTCCTTTTGTTTTATTGCAGACGCGGCCTCTGTATTTGCAGGGTACACAGACGCAAACCGCGGACCTGCACTCACTGCGCTTGTGTCCTTGGTTGCCGCACTTGGCACACGTGACGTCGGCTTTTCTGCAGGTTTTAGTCGTATGTCCTAGGTCGCAACACCTAAAACACTTGTTTACTACTGTATAGTCTTTCACAGAAAGTGATTCGAAGTCTATGTAGACTCTCTGTCTTCTTGTAAGAACTCTGTACAGGTGTGGGCTGACCTCCAGTATCTGGTGACTGAAACCCCTTCCCCTAGGCCCTGTTTTGAATCTTATTTTGACCTCTCTGTCGAAGTCTTCTTTCGTGGTGTCACCGCTTAGATTTTGCTCGTAAAGGCTTTCTAGAAACTCTTTGTCGGTAAGTGTATCTGGCACGTGATATACTGCCACGAGTGGCTTGCGTTTTCGTGGTCCTTCACAGACAATGGTGTGCAGGTCTTTAGTCTTTTCTATTATTTTTCGACAGTCCTCCTGTGTTTCCGTTTCTACTATAACTGCAGTCTGTGTGGTTCTGATTGATTTTATATGTATATTCTCTTTCCTGGGATTTATATTCTTGGTGATGGTCTGTCGGACAGCTTTGGCGTCTTGATTTTCTGTCGATTTGATATAGAGGGTTGTGGCCTGTTTTGTTTTAGCCTGTTCTATTCTTCGAGCGTCTTTGGTTTTGGGCTCTATAGTTAAGGCGGCAGCATATGTCAGTGTCTGTGCTTGTGTCTGTGCTTGTTGTGTGACTTTATTAGTTAGTTCTCTTATTTGTTGCTGCAAGTCTTGGTTCGCTACACTCAATTCCCTATTTTCGTTCTCTAATTTCTCAGCCTTCTCTTGCAAAGTTTGTATTTGTAAGTCTTTGACTGGATTCGAGGCTCTCTGTAGTTCTAGTCTTAGTCGCCTATTTTCATCGTTTTGGCAGGACAGTTTAGCTTCAAGGCTAGTTATTTCGAAAGCCAAGGGAAACACTTTGTCTCTAATGACGGTTAACAGGGCAGATGAAACATGCTTAGCTTTTAACTCTGCTCCTATTTCACTCAATATTTTGTCTATGGCTGCTATCTTTTGACTGGGGGACATGGGCACAAGTTCTTCCTCCGTGTGTTCCATACCTGGAGTGACGTTGATGGCTCTAGCTAGCGTCTTACCCCATGCTTTCCTTCTTCTTCCGTCGGCCTCTGGTGTGGAGGTGTCGCTGCTTCGTCGGTTGGAATCCAGGGCCGAAGGTAGGCAAGCGGTTGTTTACCAACAGCAGGGAGCACAGCTGGTGGCCGCTACTGCTGACGTCGACGGCGGGGCGCTGGGCAGCTGGTGGACGCTGCCGACGCGTCGGATTCCGCTGCGGCTGGTGAGGTGAGGTGTCGCAGCGCGCGGCGCGGAGTGCTGACACGCGAGAACCGACGCGGCTGACTGGCGAAACCGACACGCGCTCGGCCAGCGGGAGGGCGACGGCCTCTCCGTTGACGCGTTTGACACGACGAACGTACTAGAAGCACTTTAATCACTCTCTTTAATCACCGTGATAGCGTTACGGAGATGTTTAACAAACTCCAGTGGCAGACTCTGCAAGAGAGGCGCTCTGCATCGCGGTGTAGCTTGCTCGCCAGGTTTCGAGAGGGTGCGTTTCTGGATGAGGTATCGAATATATTGCTTCCCCCTACTTATACCTCCCGAGGAGATCACGAATGTAAAATTAGAGAGATTAGAGCGCGCACAGAGGCTTTCAGACAGTCGTTCTTCCCGCGAACCATACGCGACTGGAACAGGAAAGGGAGGTAATGACAGTGGCACGTAAAGTGCCCTCCGCCACACACCCTTGGGTGGCTTGCGGAGTATAAATACACACGATCGAACAGCGAAGGACTGGTACTCAAGCGTCAACTTTAGGTTACAACATCTCCGGATGTAATTAACATTTTACAATGCAACAAACGGCACTGATTACGTATTTGTTTATATGTTCAGATGTGCTAACAAAACTAACGGGATTCCATTTGAAAAAAACGTAGGTTTGTGTTAAAAAACATACTTCCGTGCATTTTTTTATGGTTTGTATTAACCAATTACACTAGCCCCTCTCCTCACGATCGGTCTGTGGAATCGATTCGTCAGTATTTGATGTGGTTTACGAAATATATCCAGCGGTAATGTTAGGTGACTCACCCTGTATATTACCAGTTGTTATCCCCATGATACTGTAATTTTTTCAACGGAAAGGTGATGTTCTTCTTCAGCAGGATAATGCACGTCCACAAACGGTTGTTACGACGCACCGTAATCCTCATCGGGTACAACGACTGCTCTGGCCGGCAAGATCACCAGATCTGTCATCAATTGAACACCTGTGGAACATGGTGAATGAGAAAGTTACTGTTTCTGTAGAGCCTGCAGCAAGCATTTCCGAACTGCTACTGAAGGTGCAAAGTGCTTGGGGCAGTCTATCACAGGAACGCATTCGGCACCTTTACGACCATTTCCATGCGAGAGTACACGCCTGCGTTGCCGGCAAAGGGCGGTACAGTGTGTACGACGGTCAATCCAAAAGAAATATGCACTATTTTTTTTAAATCCATCTTTTATTCTACATGTTTGAAAGTTTTATGGTGTGTAGATACAACCTTTAGGAACAATATTTTAATTTCTCCGTCTCTTTCAACTGCCTTACTCCCACCACACGTATAAGCGCACGGTAAAATTCTGGACCAACCTGTTGGAGCCACTGTTTGGCAGCGTGCACAAGGGAGTCATCATCTTCAAACCTTGTTCCACGAAGAGAGTCTTTCAGTTTCCCAAAGAATAGATAGTCACATGGAGCCAGGTCAGGACTGTAAGGCGGGTGTTTCATTGTTGTCCATCCGAGTTTTGTGATCGCTTCCATGGTTTTTTGACTGACATGTGGCCGTGCATTGTCATGCAACAGCAAAACATCCTGCTTTTGCCGAACTTGAAGTTTCTTCACTGTCGTCACATATGCATCAGAATTTGTGGTGGTTCCACTTGGCATGATGTCCACAAGCAAGAGTCCTTCGGAATCGAAAAACACCGTAACCATAGGTAGCAGAAGGTGTGGTTTTGAATTTTTTTTTCTTGGGTGAATTTGCATGATGCCATTCCATTGATTGCCTCTTCGTCTCTGGCGAAAAATGATGGAGTCATGTTTCATCACCTGTCACAATCCTTCCAAGAAATTCATCTCCACCATTCTCGTACTGTTCCAAAAGTTCACTGCATACAGGTTTTCTTGTTTGTTTGATAGCCACTGTCAACATCTTGGTAACCCACATGGCACAAACCTTTTTTAACGCCAACACTTCCAGTATTCTGGAAACACTTCTTTCCCCTATCCCAACGTAGCGTGATAATTCGTTCACTGTGATGCGTCTGTCAGCAGTCACTAATTCGCTAACTCTCTGCACATTGTCTGGAGTGTGTGCAGTACGAGGCCTGCCGCTGCGAAGATAATAATCCTCAATATTGCTGTGCCCTCTTTCATCACGTAACCTGCTTGCCCACCGACTAACTGTACTGCGATCATCGACAGCAGCATCTCCATACACCTTTTTCAACCTCTTGTGGATGTTTCCCACTGTCTCGTTTTCACAGCACAGGAATTCTATGACAGCACGTTGATTCTGACGAACGTCAAGTGTAGCAGCCACCTTGAAGCCATGCTGTGACGGCGCCACTCACGGGAACAGGTTGAACTAAGTTTGAAAACGAGCGGGAAGGATGTATCTACACACTGTACAACTTTCACACATGCGGAATGAAAATTGTATTTTTACAAAAATAGTGCGCATTTCTTTTGGAGTGACCCTCGTATTAAAGTGACTCTTTGGACACCCTCTAATGTGAGATTTATGTCAAACTTCGTCTGTTTTTGTTATCATACAATCCTACAATGATAAAATACTCTTGCGTCACTTGTCAATAAAGTAGCCTTGGCCGCTGAAGGTCTGGCATTTCTTTTCGGCAATGTATGTTCGAACTAATAAAAATTTATTACTATGGTACTTACAGTAATGTAGAATAGTGCTAATCACAAGTTTTACAGGAGTTTATACCTAAACTTGTCTGATCTGAAATGGGACTTGCTGAAGCTCGTTACCAGTTACGTCAGTCTATGTTATGGCGGGATATTTTTTTTTTTCACAAATAAGTGATCAGAATACTTCGCTGAACTTTTTCGTGGTATGTTCCCCAGTCACACACTTAGATGGTACGTACAGGGAACGCTTCTGTTGTCGTTTCACAGTTCGTGGTAGTGCCAATCCCTCGAAAATCTTTCTTCAGTGGCGATCAGGCCCGTCAGACTGTGCTGCTGCCCACGCGTTGAAACTGACACGCCTGTTACGTGCGATAGGAAATTCTCATCCGTCTGTAAACAAATCATTGTGGATGTCACAGGAAATGGGCTCAGAATTCCTCCTCCTGCTGAAGGTTTTTCTTTTGCTAATTCTTTCGTCAAAAACTTCGTTAACTCGTTAACAAGAAGAACTGTTGAGTGGTACTTAAGTAAATAAATTAGTGAAATCAAAGTGAACTAGAAATTAGAATATAAATGGAAAACTTGGTTTAGTTTGGAGAGTTACATACTGGCACACAGCGGGCCGAACAGCAGAGACAATGACCGTGAAGTCAGCAAGTTCCACATAAGCGGGCGCTGTCGATTCAGCCGTCAGGGCATCGCCCGACCGGCTCACGTGTTTCTCAGTTGTCGCATGTGAGCAAAGGCCCTCACCTACATTCCAAGAGCCAATGACCGACGTTAAGAAGAATCTTCGAGAATCTTTTCAACGTGACAGAAGAGGCAATGGCCGTGAAGTCGTTCACCTCCAGTAAACTGAAGTGAATAAATACGCGAGACGCAGTGGGCCCGACAGATGAAGACGAGAGGAAGACGAGGGCGAAGACGGAGACGAAGACGGAGACGAGTGACGAAGAAGACGAAGAAGAAGCGTAGCAGTTGTTTTAAGTTAGTTTCGGTGCTGAAGATCGTCATGCAAGAAGAGACTACATCATGCACAGACGCACCCAGTCCGCCGCTGTAATGGAATAGCAAGCAGCAGCCTCAGTGCCAGAAGAAGAAGTTAAAAGGTATTTTGAAGTCTGATTTTACGTACCCGGGTGACTCGTGAGGACGGGAAGGAGACGGCCTCACTTCAGCAGTCACCTGTGAGCTGGGATGAAGACCTGTCAGCCGAAGACTGGCAAGCGGGAGTCCGGGGTTCGAGTCCGGGACACTGGCCTTCCCCCGCCGCGCCGCTCCGCTGGTCGACGCACAACACACGCGGCCGCTTAGAGAAGAGAAACACTAAGACGCCACATCCAAGGTATCACCATCCGACGCACGACGTCGCTCGCAATAATTAAACGGGCCACCTCGCGCTGCGCGTCTCCGGTCAGCTGGGCGAGACGGCGACACGAGATACACACCGCTACGCGTAATCAGACGCCGCCGCCGCCGCCGCCGCTGCCGGAGCAGAAGGCTACGCAAACGACACGGCTGCCGCTCTCCGAACCAGAACGTCCAGTAAGATAACAGTTGTACGAAACTTTCAATAAAAGTTATCTTATGTAAAAATGTTTCATTCGACCTCATACCCGAGCCAAGGTAGAACCCACCCTGCCCACATGTTGTTAAGAGAGAAAAGTTAATTTATTTAATATTTCCACCCTGACAGAATGCTTTAGAATGCTCATCCTGACAATTGACAGCATCAAAAGAGAAAACCCAGTTACATTGAGTGACAGAAGTGTCAAATTTAGTAACACAACTGTTACATTTGATGTCAGAAGCCGTAGTAGTTGTTACATTTGGTGTCAGAGAAAAAACCCTTGGCTCAATATGAGGTGTGAATGACAGTCACTAAAGATCCACAGTTAGTATTGTTTAATGTGTGAAAGGATAGAGGTTTGCATAGCAGTCGTAATATTTTCTTTATTTAGAAGTGTATTCTCTCTCATAATTTTAAGAGTTTGTCGAAAATATTTAAACTTCTTTTTCATTCAGATTGTGTAACTAACAGTTTGTAAAATGATGACACGAAATCGTACAAAGTCAGAGTCAGCACCACAAGGGGTTTCTACTGAGGAAGCTATTCAGAGCTTAGTTAATCAGATAGCACAGCTTAGAAATGATAATAATGCATTATTTAAACAGTTGTGTGAGGTTAGGCAAACCAGTTCAGTCCCTCTTACCCTAGATTCCTCAGCAGCAGCCTTGGTAACTCCTTTTTCAGGTAAACCTGGCGAAGACATAACAGCCTTTTTCGATGATTTAGTAGCAGCTGCAAAGTTAGGATCATGGTCAGATGAACAGCTCTTACAAATGACAAAGTTAAGATTGCTAGGAGAGGCTAAAGCACACGTATTATACCATGAAGAAGTACGGAATGCTCCAACATTTGAGGAATTGAAGAAAGGATTACTTAAACGTTTTCAAAAACAGAACAGCTGTAGATTTTATAGGGAACAGTTAAACACTATCACTCAGAGGCAAAACGAGTCGTTAGAAAGCTTTGTAGATACGATTAGAAAAGTTAATATTAACACCTATCAGTTGACAACTAGTGATGAAGCAAATAGAGTTATTTTACAAGAGGCAGAAAATAGAGCTCTGGATACATTTTTACGTGGGTTACCTCCTGAAACGTCCCGTCGTGTCAGGGCAGAGTTTCCTAAGAATTTAGCAGAAGCTGTATCTGTGGCGACAGCTTTTGAAGAAATTGACATTGCCACCAGATACAAGGAGAAGCGAAATGTATTTTCAGCAGGAGTACGATGTTTTAGGTGCGATCGACAAGGCCATATAGCAAAAAACTGCAGACAACCTCAATGCACTAATTGTCAAAGAATAGGTCACACATTCAAGGAATGCAGGTCTAAGAAAGTTTTTGGAAATAGAAATCAGTTAAACTCAAACGGGAATGTCGGAACCGCCGCCAGGCGTTCCCAATAAAATTTCATGCCATTAAGGCGAATGTGAAGGCGGAATGCTGGTTGTCTGCTACCATACAGGATAAAGAGGCAAGGATACTGGTGGATACAGGCGCAAACGTATCAATAGTGAGTAATGAATGTATTGGAGAAAAGAAATATGACCCTCCAAGGTATAGATTGAGTGGAGTAGGAGGAGGTACAGTGAAGTCATTAGGATGTACATCATTGATTTTCTATATTCACGGTGTACAATTTCAAGAAGATGTAGAAGTGGTAACAAAGATAACTGACGGGTACGACGCGATCCTAGGGTTGGATTTCCTGAATAAACATCACGCTAAAATTGACCTCAGACAGCAAACTGTAGAACTTAGCGGAAAAGTATTTCAGCTAGGTGACACCGCTGCAAAGGGCCCTCTGCCGCAAGATTTCCCTAACCGGAAGGCGAAATCAACTACACTGCGTGCAACATCCTTGAAGGTTGATTCGCGGGATCAGATTCCATCTGGCTCAGGAAAACTTCTCTGGATGACCGTTGACCCCGAGGTACCTATAGACACAATATGTCTAATAGAGCCACTAGAGGAAAATGAGGAATTAGATGTATCACATTGTTTTGTACGTAGAAGTGTTGTACGGGTTCAAGACGTTGAGGGAGAAAGAAAAGTACCGGTACATATTGACAATTTCGGAGTGGAGGACAAAGAGTTGCATAAGGGAATATTAGTAGCTACAGTCAGTACTTTTGAAGAAGAAGATTTCATTTGGTCAGATATTAATGATGGTCAGAAACCGGACGCCTATAAAACCGCATTGCGCCAGAAGATTGAGCATTTGCAAGGAAAGGATAGAGACACGATAGAAGCAGTTTTAGTAGAGTTCCAAGATTTATTTAATGCAGAAGGTCCACTGCCAGCAACAGATATCACACAGCATAGGATCCCAACAGGAAATAGCCCCCCAGTTTATAGAAAGCCTTATAGAGTTGCGCATCACTTACAGCCAGTACTGGATGAATTTTTGGAGCAGCATCTAAAAGATGGAATTATAGAATATTCTGATTCGCCTTATAATTCAAATATTGTAATTATTCCAAAGAAGTCTCCCGACGGTACGAAACGATATAGATTTTGTTGTGACTACAGACACCTTAACAAACAAACTATCTCAGATGTTTATCCTCTTCCAAACATTACAGATATCATTGACAGTTTAGGTAACAGTAAATACTTTTCAACAATCGATTTACGTAGCGGATATCATCAATTGGAAGTTGCACCTGAGGATAGGCATAAAACAGCATTTTCTACCCCTGGAGGCCACTGGCAATTTAAAAGAATGCCTTTCGGTTTGAAAAATGCACCAGCAACTTTTCAAAGACTACTCGATGGAGTATTGCGAGGACTAAAAACTCAGCAATGTTGTGTATATCTAGACGATATTATTGTATTCTCCAAAGACATTAATGAACATGCTGTGCGTCTGCGTAATGTTTTTCAGAGACTTAGAAAAGCTAAATTAACATTAAATATGGAAAAATGTAATTTTGCATTGACAGAGGTTACATACCTAGGGCATGTCATTAGTGAAAAAGGAATTAGAACAGATCCTCGATTAATTTCGGCAGTTAAGGACTTCCCAACACCACAACGCGTTAAGGAAGTACAAAGTTTCATTGGTCTCGCATCGTATTACCGAAAATATGTTCAAAATTTTGCTGAAATTGCCCGACCCTTAACCCAATTATTGAAAAAGGGTGCAAAATTTCATTGGTCTGAAGATTGTGAATCAGCATTTCAAACCCTTAAAGATAAGTTAACACACAGTCCAGTATTAGCCTACCCAGATTATAATAAAGAATTTATTTTATCCTGTGATGCAAGTGGTCATTCAGTAGGAGTTGTTTTGAGTCAGAATATTAATGGCGCGGAACACCCCATAGCCTACGCTTCGAGACAACTAACAACAGCAGAAAGAAATTATTCCACAACAGAGAAAGAATTGTTAAGTGTTATTTATGGTATCAAATACTTTAAATGCTACTTGTATGGTAGGAAATTCAAGGTCATTACAGACCACGCAGCTTTAAAATGGTTGCTTGGGTTAAAGGATCCATCTAGTCGTCTTACCCGTTGGTCCCTATGTCTTTCCGAAATGGATTTCGAAGTTATCCATAAACCAGGCAAAAAACACACGAATGCAGATTGTCTAAGTCGGAAAATAGCACTTTTGGAAGCAACAGGCCGAGATACTGAGGACTGGAGAAAGGCACAAAATGAGGATACAGAATGCAAAAAATACGCAACTCAAAAACAATTTTGCTTTGAAGATGGTGTATTATGCCGTAAAACAAAACTTGGACCGCGAATTGTTGTTCCCCAAGACCTTAGACAAGAAATAATGGCAGAGGCCCACGATCATATCCTTGCAGGACACGGTGGACAGCGGACAACCGAAAGACGTGTAGCAGAGCGATTTTGGTGGCAAACTAGAAAACAGGATGTTGCGCAGTACGTTCGCAATTGCATTGCGTGCGCACAACGAGCTGAACTTTCTCGTTCAAAAATACCCTTACAGAGGCTCCCAGAGGCTTCATGGCCATTTCAAATCTGTGGACTGGATCTCTACGGGCCATTTCATAAAACACCTGCTGGTAATAAGTATGTTCTTACAATTATAGATCACTTTTCACGCTATCTAGCTATGGTGAGTCTCCCAGATCAGCAAGCAAATACAGTTGCCCAAGCTTTAGTTAACAATTGGATACTTAAATTTGGCGTACCTGAAGCTATTATCACAGATCAGGGATCTAATTTTATGTCTGAACTAATGAAACAGCTATGCCACTTACTAAAAATACGCAAATTACGCACAACTCCGTTACACCCTCAGTGCAACGGACGCACAGAAAGAGTTCATCGGACAATTGGCAAGATGCTTAGTTATTATATTAACGAACAACATTCTAATTGGGATACGTATTTACCAATAATCGTGTCGGTATACAACGCCAAAACGCATGAAGCAACTGGCATGTCACCTTATGAAGTGGTCTATGGGAGAAAAATGCCGTCCCCTTTTGATGTAATCAGGCAGAAAAACGGAAAAGTCGGAGAAACAGTAAGACATTTCAGTCGAATGATGACGGATGTATGGAAAAAGGTTCAAAAATCTAATACAAAGGCTTTGGAACGACAGGAAAGATTAGGTAATACCCAAGCTAAATATCCAAATTACAAAATCGGTCAGTGGGTTATGCTTTTAACTCCATACGTTGCGAAAGGAAAAACAAAGAAATTTGTAACAAACTACAGAGGTCCTTATCAAATTATTGAGATCACGTCACCAGTCAACGTTAAATTGCAACTGCCCACCCGAACTACCATAGTGCATGCAAGTCGTTTAAAACCTTTTAAGGGTGCTCCAGATGTAATTCCTTCAACAATAGTGTCTGCTTTTCCGAAGGATGGAGGAAGTACCCGAAAAGGAAAAAGAGTGGCCACGCCAGCACAACATACAGACATGGCACCATACGAGTACAATCTTCGACCAAGAGTGCGAATGTCCTAGTGGAATCTCAGTAGACTGTGGATAGTATACATATGTAAATAATTAATAAATGATAATGGTTTATTTTTTAAGAAAAAAAGTTGAACGTAGAAACAGGTAGATCTTGTAGCTAACAATGTATTCCTTCTTTTCTTTATTTTTGTTTTTACTAGGTTGGTAGGTCCATAACCATGTTGATTGCTTTTTTCAGAAAAGCCATGCAAAGCATTTCCTACACAAAACCTATCCTACCTCAATGACTCGCTTGACAGTTCCCTTCTGAAGTCATTAGATACGTTCATAAACTCACAGCAAGACAAAATTGATGCCAATGTTATAATGCAACATGTCTTAAAATTAAAAGGTGAACGCAAAACTAAAATTATAATGCTAGGAACGGGTATATCTGGAACCTTTGTGTTGGTGTTTCTGCTTTGTACAGTTCTCTTTTATTTAAGACGAAAAAATAAGCCAAATAATAATATACCACTTCATCAAATCCCTGTTAACTGGATACCACACTCTTAACTGGTGTACTTCAGTAGTTACTTTTGAGCATTAGTGTATTAATTTTGTTTATTGTACTTCACTCTTTACTAAACAGTCTTATGTTAAAATAAACAATACTGTAGAATAGTTATTCTTGCATTAGTATAGGGTAGATTAAACAGCTGTTGCTATGTAATTTTCTAAGTGAAAAATCTATTTCTGTTTATTCATTCTCATCAAGATTTGTTACACTTATTATAACCATTTATGTGTAAACTATGTGATTCATGAGCGCACAGGGCTTTTATAAAGTGATACAGTATTTTCAACATACTTAATGTGACGCATGTGTAAGTCGAGAGTTTTCAGTGCTTGTGTTTTTTCCGTGTGAAGAGTGGAGGAATGTTGAGTAGTAAATTCGAGGGCGAATTTCTCCGAAGGGTGGAGGAATGTTGAGTGGTACTTAAGTAAATAAATTAGTGAAATCAAAGTGAACTAGAAATTAGAATATAAATGGAAAACTTGGTTTAGTTTGGAGAGTTACATACTGGCACACAGCGGGCCGAACAGCAGAGACAATGACCGTGAAGTCAGCAAGTTCCACATAAGCGGGCGCTGTCGATTCAGCCGTCAGGGCATCGCCCGACCGGCTCACGTGTTTCTCAGTTGTCGCATGTGAGCAAAGGCCCTCACCTACATTCCAAGAGCCAATGACCGACGTTAAGAAGAATCTTCGAGAATCTTTTCAACGTGACAGAAGAGGCAACGGCCGTGAAGTCGTTCACCTCCAGTAAACTGAAGTGAATAAATACGCGAGACGCAGTGGGCCCGACAGATGAAGACGAGAGGAAGACGAGGGCGAAGACGGAGACGAAGACGGAGACGAGTGACGAAGAAGACGAAGAAGAAGCGTAGCAGTTGTTTTAAGTTAGTTTCGGTGCTGAAGATCGTCATGCAAGAAGAGACTACATCATGCACAGACGCACCCAGTCCGCCGCTGTAATGGAATAGCAAGCAGCAGCCTCAGTGCCAGAAGAAGAAGTTAAAAGGTATTTTGAAGTCTGATTTTACGTACCCGGGTGACTCGTGAGGACGGGAAGGAGACGGCCTCACTTCAGCAGTCACCTGTGAGCTGGGATGAAGACCTGTCAGCCGAAGACTGGCAAGCGGGAGTCCGGGGTTCGAGTCCGGGACACTGGCCTTCCCCCGCCGCGCCGCTCCGCTGGTCGACGCACAACACACGCGGCCGCTTAGAGAAGAGAAACACTGGGACGCCACATTCAAGGTATCACCATCCGACGCACGACGTCGCTCGCAATAATTAAACGGGCCTCCTCGCGCTGCGCGTCTCCGGTCAGCTGGGCGAGACGGCGACACGAGATACACACCGCTACGCGTAATCAGACGCCGCCGCCGCCGCCGCCGCCGCCGCCGCCGCCGCTGCCGCAGCAGAAGGCTACGCAAACGACACGGCTGCCGCTCTCCGAACCAGAACGTCCAGTAAGATAACAGTTGTACGAAACTTTCAATAAAAGTTATCTTATGTAAAAATGTTTCATTCGACCTCATACCCGAGCCAAGGAAGAACCCACCCTGCCCACATGTTGTTAAGAGAGAAAAGTTAATTTATTTAATATTTCCACCCTGACAGAATGCTTTAGAATGCTCATCCTGACAATTGACAGCATCAAAAGAGAAAACCCAGCTACATTGAGTGACAGAAGTGTCAAATTTAGTAACACAACTGTTACATTTGATGTCAGAAGCCGTAGTAGTTGTTACATTTGGTTCCGGTACCGGGAATCGAACCCGAGCCTCCTGGGTGAGAGCCAGGTATCCTAGCCACTAGTATAGTGGTTAGTATCCCCGCCTGTCACGCGGGAGACCCGGGTTCGATTCCCGGCCGGGGAGCCACAAATGTAACAACTACTACGGCTTCTGACATCAAATGTAACAGTTGTGTTACTAAATTTGACACTTCTGTCACTCAATGTAACTGGGTTTTCTCTTTTGATGCTGTCAATTGTCAGGATGAGCATTCTAAAGCATTCTGTCAGGGTGGAAATATTAAATAAATTAACTTTTCTCTCTTAACAACATGTGGGCAGGGTGGGTTCTTCCTTGGCTCGGGTATGAGGTCGAATGAAACATTTTTACATAAGATAACTTTTATTGAAAGTTTCGTACAACTGTTATCTTACTGGACGTTCTGGTTCGGAGAGCGGCAGCCGTGTCGTTTGCGTAGCCTTCTGCTGCGGCAGCGGCGGCGGCGGCGGCGGCGGCGGCGGCGGCGGCGTCTGATTACGCGTAGCGGTGTGTATCTCGTGTCGCCGTCTCGCCCAGCTGACCGGAGACGCGCAGCGCGAGGAGGCCCGTTTAATTATTGCGAGCGACGTCGTGCGTCGGATGGTGATACCTTGAATGTGGCGTCCCAGTGTTTCTCTTCTCTAAGCGGCCGCGTGTGTTGTGTGTCGACCAGCGGAGCGGCGCGGCGGGGGAAGGCCAGTGTCCCGGACTCGAACCCCGGACTCCCGCTTGCCAGTCTTCGGCTGACAGGTCTTCATCCCAGCTCACAGGTGACTGCTGAAGTGAGGCCGTCTCCTTCCCGTCCTCACGAGTCACCCGGGTACGTAAAATCAGACTTCAAAATACCTTTTAACTTCTTCTTCTGGCACTGAGGCTGCTGCTTGCTATTCCATTACAGCGGCGGACTGGGTGCGTCTGTGCATGATGTAGTCTCTTCTTGCATGACGATCTTCAGCACCGAAACTAACTTAAAACAACTGCTACGCTTCTTCTTCGTCTTCTTCGTCACTCGTCTCCGTCTTCGTCTCCGTCTTCGCCCTCGTCTTCCTCTCGTCTTCATCTGTCGGGCCCACTGCGTCTCGCGTATTTATTCACTTCAGTTTACTGGAGGTGAACGACTTCACGGCCATTGCCTCTTCTGTCACGTTGAAAAGATTCTCGAAGATTCTTCTTAACGTCGGTCATTGGCTCTTGGAATGTAGGTGAGGGCCTTTGCTCACATGCGACAACTGAGAAACACGTGAGCCGGTCGGGCGATGCCCTGACGGCTGAATCGACAGCGCCCGCTTATGTGGAACTTGCTGACTTCACGGTCATTGTCTCTGCTGTTCGGCCCGCTGTGTGCCAGTATGTAACTCTCCAAACTAAACCAAGTTTTCCATTTATATTCTAATTTCTAGTTCACTTTGATTTCACTAATTTATTTACTTAAGTACCACTCAACAGAACGTTTCTACACAGCGAGACATGTCATCATTCATTTTATTCATACCTGTTTATGTAGAATTATAACTGCATAACATAATGACCGTAAATAGTGACTCATCGACGTCATCCGGCTGATAACTTGCTAAGTACATTAACGCACTTCAGAATAGATTGTTCTGAAGTAAAACATAAATTTTGGTCGTACCAGTGAACGTGTGATGTCTCCGTATACACTCGGTAATGCTACAGAAATGTAAGGAGACACCAACCATCTACTATGAAACTTTCTTTTGATTCATATATAGCTGAAGTGTGTAGCTGATCGTCATTTGTCAGTGGGCGTTTGATAAAGTGCGCGTAGTGCCACACAAAGATTGTTTCCACCACAGTCAGAGGTTTCGCCAGTGCTGTATTTTTTGTTGTTGCTTTTTTTGCTTTTTTGCTTTTAGAGGTGAGGAGGACAATCGAGGAACATCTCAATGTACAGTAAGATAGGACCACGGTCTGACCACTGAGAGTGAAATATTCTAATCTCTCGTTACGATTCACTACGAACGTCGGCTGCCGCTGCCGCAGGAACCGAAACGTGAGATATATTGTTCATCAGAAATACTAAACTAATTAAGACTTTTGATGTAACGGGTGGCGGTATGTAAAATATAAATAGTATCTCACTTCATAACGCTAAACTGGTATTAACTGCAGGCACGTTACAGATCGCAGTACCGGCAAAATGAGGACTTCACACGTATTTCTGCGGCGCGGAAGAGGGAGCTTGTGACCGATGAGAGTCTCGCATATCGGACAGACCCCACGAGGCGGAAAAAAATAATCTGTTCTCCAGGACGCAATCGGCTTTAGTGCTATATGATTGATTAAACAAGTTGTAGCTACATGATTGATTAAAATGTGGGGAGGAAGCTCACCCCGCCGTGGTATTAGGAAATATTTAATAGCGTTCTCGTTGACAGAGCTGCAATGAAATAAGCCCTTCAGACGTCTAGAAAGCTGTGGACTGCCAAGAAGCTGGCATTGTTCCGAAACACCAACTGAAAGTTTGTGGGAGTATTTTTTTCGAAGACAACACAAGCATCTTTCACCTGAAAACTGTATTTTTTCAATGTTCACTTAAGATGTAACTTAGGAACCACTTCGAATACGCAGCATTTCCGTTTTGATTATCAGAAAGTATGTACATGAATTGTGTACCCACATTTAAGCCTCCTTGTCAGTTTTCTTCACCAGTTTTCATATTTCACAGCCATCTACTGTGCTAGCGATGAAGATATTTTTTTCAAAATTCTTGACTTCTACACGAAACTACTTTACCTGATTGGTCAGTTTCCAGTACATTCCTTTACTTCTTTTTAGTATAGCCACGTGACGCAGCAACCAAATACTCTAAAACGGCGGGAGTCATTACCTGTCACTACATTACGGAATACTTATTGTTCGATGTGACGTAGATGGTTGAATAAAGAGACTAGACAGCAATTAAAGAAACTTGAAAATGTTACTAGATGGCAATAAAAGAAACCTGACAATGTTGAGGGATGCGGCTCTCATAGCCACAAAGTTCTTAAGCTAACCCATTTAATGATCATATTAAAAGACTCCCCTCGTCTGTGAACTCTTTTCTCGGATGGAAAATTAATCCGATGAACACGTGTTAGACAAAGGTTTCAGCTATGCGTTGCTGTTGTAGCCAAACATGGCTCACGCACACACGATTTGGTTTCTTGTATGCATATCGACAAGACAAGGATGCGATACTTGGCATGTGCAAGCCAACAAAATGTTGTGGCGCAACGGACAACGACTTTAAGGAGATGATTGAATACACGACACGCGTATGTGCTCGACTGGAAAATAATGACATGAGCAGTGAAAGCGCTAGATACGTGGTGAGGGATCAATCTTTCTTACCAGTTCCTATAGAGCTTTCATGGTTCGATTAAATGGTGGAGACAAGGAACTGGCTAAGCGGTGGGGGTAACGTTAACTCATAGCAAGTTGACTGTTACAATATTAATTTATTATACAGGTTGACCAAAGGTCCGTTAAGATTTGAAAATTCGATATTTCACAGAATAATGTACGTAGAGAGATACACTTGCTTGAGATGCTTCAAATGGCTCTGAGCACTATGGGACTTAACTTCTGAGGTCATCAGTCCCCTAGAACTTAGAGCTACTAACCTAAGGACATCACACACATCCATGCCCGAGGCAGGATTCGAACCTGCGACCGTAGCGGTCGCGCGATTCCAGACTGTAGCGCCTAGAACCGGTCGGGCACCCCGGCCGGCTACTAAGACTAGGACTCGCTGTCCCATCACTACAGAAGCTAATGAAACTTAGCAGACAATGGGCACTACTCAAAGTTAGTCTCATTATGACCCCAAGGATTGTTTGTAAAACACGAAAACGTTGAATGTGAATGCAATCCGAACTCCAAAACAGAAAACTGCACTGGTGTCTCCATCTGCTTTCGACATCCTGGCTCTGTATTGGTCAGTCTCGGTTTTGTTATCATCATCACCATCATTTAAGACTGATTATGCCTTTCAGCGTTCAGTCTGGAGCATAGTCCCCCTTATAAAATTCCTCCATGATCCCCTATTCAGTGCTAACATTGGTGGCTCTTCTGATGTTAAGCCTATTACTTCAAAATCACTCTTAACCGAATCCAGGTACCTTCTCCTTGGTCTGCCCCGACTCCTCCTACCCTCTTCTGCTGAACCCATGAGTCTCTTGGGTAATCTTGCTTCTCCCATGCGTGTAACATGACCCCACTATCCAAGCCTGTTCGCCCTGACTGCTACATCTATAGAGTTCATTCGCAGTTTTTCTTTGACTTCCTCATTGTGGACACCCTCCTGCCATTGTTCCCATCTACTAGTACCTGCAATCATCCTAGCTACTTTCATATCCGTAACCTCAACCTTGTTGATAAGGTAACCTGAATCCACCCAGCTTTCGCTCCCACACAACAAAGTTGGTCGAAATATTGAACGGTGCACAGATAACTTAGTCTTGGTACTGACTTCCTTCTTGCAGAAGAGAGTAGATAGTAGCTGACCGCTCACTGCATTAGCTTTGCTACACCTCGCTTCCAGTTCTTTCACTATGTTGCCATCCTGTGAGAATACGCATCCTAAGTACTTGAAACCGTCCACCTGTTCTAACTTTGTTCCTCCTATTTGGCACTCAATCCGTTTATATCTCTTTCCCATTGACATTACTTTCGTTTTGGAGACGCTAATCCTCATACCATAGTCCTTACATTTCTGATCTAGCAATGAAACATTGCTCTGCAAACTTTCAATCGAATCTGCCATCACAACTAAGTCATCGGCATATGCAAGACTGCTTATTTTGTGTTCACATATCTTAATCTCACTCAGCCAGTCTATTGTTTTCAACATATGATCCATAAATAATATGAACAACAGTGGAGACAGGTTGCAGCCTTGTCTTACCCCTGAAACTACTCTGAACCATGAACTCTATTTACTCTGTTATATGTTCTAGGAACTTAACAAACCTATTAATTCCATCATGTATTTTTTCTTTCATGATTGTAATTTCAATAATTTCCTTTCTCTGTTTCCTAAGACCTAATCAAAATATTGGTTTTATTAGTTACGATTGATAGTTTTCTTAATTTTATTAATTTTATAAATTACTTTTCTGTACGCGGAAAGATAACAGTCTTGATGACATTTTAAAATTTTAGAGCTCGGATGCTTCTGCGGGTTAAATACTGTAGAAAGTGTGTACACTGTATGTCCCATTCTGCAATTTTGTTGTTACTAGGTTTTAATACGTTACTTTTCGAATGTTATAATATGACCAGTTATAACCTTCCTTATGCAGTGTTATGTCCTGTCACAGGAAGACAAGTATAACCTGCCTACACTCTTTGGTATATTATTGATATAATGATCGGTGTTACGTAACGTTCTGTGTTTTACAGAATATAATAATGCTATTGCACAGATGCCTATCCCGCATGACACCAACTGGAAAGGAATTTCGTATGGAATTAAATAATACACCGCAATTAATTCTAATTTTGAATAATTAATGTAATTTTTATTACTTGAATAGTAAATTATGGCCACCAGGACACAAATTAGCGAAATTTATCAATCGTTAACTATTAAACTGAAATCAAAATTACGTAATATTAGCTGGTGAATAGGTGAATAGTAGCAGAACAAAAAATTCACATGTGATGTCTAGAATAGAAAAGCCACTAACGATAAAATACATTTATGTCAATTAGTATTTCATTGAAATTCTTTGTAATTAATGGGGTTCATTAATTATTACCTATTAGTAACCTAATGATGGAAGATTTACTGATCGACGTCACTCACTGTAATGCTAGCTATCGTTAGGTTTTGTGGAGGAAATACCCACTGCTAATCATTATTATGTAAGAGGTATTACATCAGAAACAATCATAATAATTTCACTAACTAACAATAGACACTTTCGCAACACAATGTTAGGGAAATAGAAACAAATGAAATACTTGCAAACACACACCAAAATTATATGATCACTTTAGTCAAAAATGGATGTCCACTATATGCTATATGAAGATTGTGGTGTCACCGCCAGACACCACACTTGCTAGGTGGTAGCTTTTAAATCGGCCGCGGTCCGCTAGTATACGACGGACCCGTGTGTCGCCACTGTCAGTGATGGCAGACCGAGCGCCGCCACACGGCAGGTCTAGAGACACTTCCTAGCACTCGCCCAGTTGTACAGCCGACTTAGCCAGAGATGGATCACTGACAACTACGCTCTCATTTGCCGAGACGATAGTTAGCATAGCCTTCAGCTACGACATTTGCTACGACCTAGCAAGGCGCCATAGCATTTGATATTGAGATTATAACTTGTACCGTCAAGAGCGATGTACACCAATTGTGGATTAAAGTTAAGTATTATATCAACTACGTACTTTATTTGCTACTATTAATTCCCTTAACTGTTCCAGACCTCACGGCAGTCAGCGTGTAATTAAACGCGTGCATTTCGGCCTCCTCTAGCAACACAGTGTTGGCTCTTCTGCCAACACTTCAAAGATACACTCCTGGAAATGGAAAAAAGAACACATTGACACCGGTGTGTCAGACCCACCATACTTGCTCCGGACACTGCGAGAGGGCTGTACAAGCAATGATCACACGCACGGCACAGCGGACACACCAGGAACCGCGGTGTTGGCCGTCGAATGGCGCTAGCTGCGCAGCATTTGTGCACCGCCGCCGTCAGTGTCAGCCAGTTTGCCGTGGCATACGGAGCTCCATCGCAGTCTTTAACACTAGTAGCATGCCGCGACAGCGTGGACGTGAACCGTATGTGCAGTTGACGGACTTTGAGCGAGGGCGTATAGTGGGCATGCGGGAGGCCGGGTGGACGTACCGCCGAGTTGCTCAACACATGGGGCGTGAGGTCTCCACAGTACATCGATGTTGTCGCCAGTGGTCGGCGGAAGGTGCACGTGCCCGTCGACCTGGGACCGGACCGCAGCGACGCACGGATGCACGCCGAGACCGTAGGATCCTACGCAGTGCCGTAGGGTACCGCACCGCCACTTCCCAGCAAATTAGGGACACTGTTGCTCCTGGGGTATCGGCGAGGACCATTCGCAACCGTCTCCATGAAGCTGGGCTACGGTCCCGCACACCGTTAGGCCGTCTTCCGCTCACGCCCCAACATCGTGCAGCCCGCCTCCAGTGGTGTCGCGACAGGCGTGAATGGAGGGACGAATGGAGACGTGTCGTCTTCAGCGATGAGAGTCGCTTCTGCCTTGGTGCCAATGATGGTCGTATGCGTGTTTGGCGCCGTGCAGGTGAGCGCCACAATCAGGACTGCATACGACCGAGGCACACAGGGCCAACACCCGGCATCATGGTGTGGGGAGCGATCTCCTACACTGGCCGTACACCACTGGTGATCGTCGAGGGGACACTGAATAGTGCACGGTACATCCAAACCGTCATCGAACCCATCGTTCTAGCATTCCTAGACCGGCAAGGGAACTTGCTGTTCCAACAGGACAATGCACGTCCGCATGTATCTCGTGCCACCCAACGTGCTCTAGAAGGTGTAAGTCAACTACCCTGGCCAGCAAGATCTCCGGATCTGTCCCCCATTGAGCATGTTTGGGACTGGATGAAGCGTCGTCTCACGCGGTCTGCACGTCCAGCACGAACGCTGGTCCAGCTGAGGCGCCAGGTGGAAATGGCATGGCAAGCCATTCCACAGGACTACATCCAGCATCTCTATGATTGTCTCCATGGGAGAATAGCAGCCTGCATTGCTGCGAAAGGTGGATATACACTGTACTAGTGCCGACATTGTGCATGCTCTGTTGCCTGTGTCTATGTGCCTGTGGTTCTGTCAGTGTGATCATGTGATGTATCTGACCCCAGGAATGTGTCAATAAAGTTTCCCCTTCCTGGGACAATGAATTCACGGTGTTCTTATTTCAATTTCCAGGAGTGTATTTTTACTTACACTGTTTTCCCTTAGATACTGATGAGGTGCAGTGTGGGCACTACAGTGCACAATGAGCTTCGTGAGATGATTGACTTTAAGTTAACTCGCAATTGCAATTAAATTTCTCGAATGAAATGAAATTATCTCTTTCACTTCTGCTTTTGGAAATCTGTAGTAAGGCCTTATGGCACCAAACTGCTGAGGGCATCGGTCTCTGACTTTGCGGGCTACCTAATCTAACTTAAACGAACTTACGCTAAGGACTACACACACACCTATGCTCATTCGAGCCTCCGACGGGAGGAGCGGCGCGGACCGTGACAACACGCCCCAGACCGCGCGCCTACCCCGCGCGGTTCTTTCACTTCTGTTTCATCTGGTAATAAAGATGAAAGGATCGGAACATACTGATGTTCAGTGAAGTAGAATAATGAGCAGCACTTACTTCAATTACAGTTCAACTAAAAACACTACACTGGTCAAAACATTGCGTCTACGACTCTAACAAGCTGCATACATAACTAAGCAATTAAATGATTCGATCTTAATTTGAGGTGAGTCACAAGTGGTGCTATGTAATGCATTATGTGCAATGAATAATGGCAACAGGCTATTATTCAACAACGAGAAACTTTTAAGAACTTTGCTCACACTGAATTTTTATTCCAACACAATAATTAACGATTCTTCTTGCATGCTTTGCACTGTGACCAGATATGTGATCGCTTATCCGTTTATTATCCTCGCCACATTGAAAGCACCATTCTCACAATACGCTTCGATACGACCTTGAGCGCCATCACACTACATACCTACTTCACACCTAATAACTTGCAACTGGAAAATGTCAGTCTCTCTGCACTCTCTCCTGCCCAGTCATATTACTGCCATACCTCAAACATATTCCTTGGTTTTCTACAGTAACAATACATACTTCCCTGACTTCGCCAACATTTCTACCACAAAGTTTTGTATTATTTTTAGATAGTTCTTCATAAATACATTACAGTTTTTAAGTAAAGGACGTTGACAAAATTAATAGATTACGTACATGTCCTGTACACTATAACAGAATTAGAGAATTAATTAATTTGTAATAAGAGGCTCTGGATTTTAGTGTTATACAGTAACTTTGTGAAGTGAGTGAGGGAATCAGGTAGAGTACATGACCAGTGCTAGCGACTTGGGCCAGCTACTGGTTGTATGAACTGAGTTCAACCTGTTTTAAAACTGTTTGGTATGTCTTTGACAAGATGATTGTCTTGTTGGTTTTTTAATGTAAGCCTTTTGGCAACTAATTAACGTATTTTATTCTGTTAGCGCAGTACTGAAATGGTTCAAATGGCTCTGAGCAGTATGGGACTTAACAGCTATGGTCATCAGTCCCCGAGAACTTAGAACTACTTAAACCTAACTAACTTAAGGACATCACACAACACCCAGTCATCACGAGGCAGAGAAAATCCCTGACCCCGCCGGGAATCGAACCCGGGAACCCGGGCGTGAGAAGCGAGAACGCTACCGCACGACGACGAGATGCGGACAGCGCAGTACTGACCTTAGCAAATAACATAATGTTCTTTGGGCAATAATTATTCCCTACATTTACACTGAGGAGCCAAAGAAACTGGTATACCTGTGTAATATCGTGTAGTGCCCTTGCGAGCACGCAGGAGCAACGAAACAAACATTCCAGATTTAAACCGACGCGAAATCCCCGAGATCGGCCATCTTTCACAGAAGCTTGAAATTCAGCGCGGACTTCAATGAGAGATGCTTACAACAGTTTCCACAACGAAACTTTCTCTCGAAACCTGGCAGAAAATCCAAAGAGATTCTGGTCGTATGTAAAGTATGTCAGCGGCAAGAAACAATCAATTCCTTCTCTGCGCGGTAGCAATGTTGATACTATTGAAGAAGACAGTGCTGCCAAAGCAGAATTACTAAACACAGCCTTCCGAAATGCCTTCACAAAAGAAGACGAAGTAAATATCCAGAACTCGAATCAAGAACAGCTGCCAACATGAGTAACGTGGAAGTAAATATCCTCGGAGTGGTAAGCAACTTAAATTACTTAATAAAACCAAGTCTTCTGGTCCAGACTGTGCGCCAGTTAGGCTCCTTTCAGAGTGTGCTGACGCATTAGCTCCATACTTGACAATCATATGCAAAAGTTCGCACGACGAAAGATCCGTACCCAAAGATTGGAAAGTTGCACAGGTCACACCAATATTGAAGAAAGGTAGTAGGAGTAATCCACTTAGTTACAGGCCCATATCATTAACATCGATATGCAGCAGGGTTCTGGAACATATATTGTGTTCGAACATTACGAATCGACTCGAAGAAAACGGCCTTTTAACACACAGTCAACATGGGTTTAGAAAACATCGTTCTTGTGAAGCACAACTAGCTCTTTATTCGCATGAAGTGCTGAGTGCTGTTGACAAGGGATTTCAGATCGATTCCGTATTTCTAGATTTCCAGAAGGCTTTTGACACTATACCACACAAGCAGCTTACAGTGAAATTGTGAGCTTATGGAATATCGTCTCAGTATGACTGGATTTGTGACTTTCTGTCAGAAAGTTCACAGTCCATAGTAATTGACGGCAAGTCATCGAGTAAAACAGAAGTGATTTCTGGCATTCCCCAAGGCAGTGTTATAGGCCCTTTGCTGCTCCTTATCTGTATAAACGATTTGGGAGAAAATCTGAGCAGCCGTCTTAGGTTGTTTGCAGATGACGCTGTCGTTTATCGACTAATAGTCATCAGAAGATCAAAACAAATTGCAAAACGATTTAGGAAAGAAATCTGAATGGTGCGAAAATTGGCAGTTGGCCCTAAATAAAGACACGTATGAAGTCATCAACGTGAGTGCTAAAACAATTCGTTAAAGTTCGGTTACACGATAAATCAATCAAATCTAAAGGCCGAAAAGTCATCTAAATACCTAGGAATTACAATTACGAACAACTTACATTGGAAGGAACACATAGGAAATGTCGTGGGGAAGCCTAACCAAAGACTGCGTTTTATTGGCAGGACACTTAGAAAATGTAACAGATCTCCTAAGGAGACTCCCTACACTACGGTTGTCCGTTTTCTTTTAGAATAGTGCTGTGCGGTGTGGGATCCTTACCAGATAGGACTGACAGAGTACATTCAAAAAGTTCAAAGAAGGGCAGCACGAGTTGTATTACCGCGAAATATGGGAGAGAGTGTCACTTAAATGATACGGGGTTTGGGCTGGACATCATTAAATGAAAGGTGTTTTTCGTTGCAACAGTCATCTTCTCACGAAATTCCAATCACCAACTTTCGCCTCCGCATGCGAATATATTTTGTTGACACAGCACTATAAAATAAGGGAAATCAGAGCTCGTACGGAAAGATATAGGTTTTCGTTCGTTCGGCGCGCTGCAGGAGATTGGAATAATAGAGAATTGTGAAGGTGGTTCGATTAACCCTCTGCCAGGGACTTAAATGTGATTTGCAGAGTATCTATGTAGATGTAGATGTAGAAGTGCCGCAACAAGACGTAGCATGGACTCGAATAATGTCTGAAGTAGTGCTGGAGGAAACTGACACCACAAATCCTGCGGGCTATCCATGCATCCGTAAGAGTACAAAGCATCCAGGTATGCTCAATAATGTTCATGTGTGGAGAGTTTGGTGGCAAGCGGAAGTGTTTAAACTCAGGAGAGTGTTCCTGGAGCCATTCTGTAGCAATTATGCACGTGTGGGGTGTCGCATTGTCCTGCTGGAATTGCCCAAGTCCGTCGGAATGCACAATGGACATGAATGGATGCAGGTGACCTGACAGGACCCTTACGTACGTCACCTGTCAGAGTCGTTTCTAGACATATCAGGGGTCCTGTATCACTCCAGCTGCACACGCGACACACCTTTAGAGAGCCTCCACCATCTTGAACATTTCCCTGCTGACATGCAGGGTCCATGGATTCATGAGGTTGTCTCCAACTACTCGATGCAATTTGAAACGAGACTCGTCCGACTAGGCAACATGTATCCAGTTATCAGCAGTCCAATGTAGGTGTTGATGGGCCCAGTCGTGGTGTAAAGCTTTGGGTCGTACAGTCATCACGGATACACGAGTGGGCCTTCAGCTGTCGGCCATATCACAGCATAGGGCGTCGCTGCCGTAACTCCATAAGAGATAAAATCCAGTCAAGGCATAGTAACGTATGTGTAGCCTTGTCTGTTGCCATGGATACTCCACAAGGTGTCAACGAAGCGGACCTCTTGCACCAGGCGTTGCAGTTCCCTGCATGTGCTAACGTATGGCATTCGATACTGTGGTGACGTTATACAACTGAAGTCACCCTCCAGAATAATATGATCGTAGCATCCCTCGAATAACAGAGCGACTTCCTCCACATAAAATCTCTCCTCTTGTCCAAACCGGAGGGGGCATACACAATCCTGATGTCCTGATATGTGGTAGGAAGTTCTCGTGCTGTCGGAAGGTAGATCACACAATCAATCACCACGCGTTCCTTCACAAGAATGGCAGTAACACTGCCATTGTCCGTGCATGGCGTCATATAAACGTCGTAGCCCTAAATAGACGGGAACTGGTCGAGGCGCATGTCATGGAGGAGAGCGACGTCGAAATCTGCCGCCTGCAACAAATCACGAGACTTCTGCAGCTTGTCCTCAGAACTGATGGTACTGATGTTGATGGTGCCAATCCAATAGGCCTGGCACAGGCATGCAGTATTCTTGGCACCTGTTGGGAGGTGGAGACCTGAAAAAGGCCCCGCCGTGAACAATGGGTCCCCTCCTATGTCCACTGGCATTTAACTGTCGTGATGTGAAGCAACTGCAACCGCCTTAGCAATGGCAGCAGACACCACCTCCTCGACATCGTTCACCAATGTAGTCAGGCTTGTGCAGCGACCATCCATCAGGATTAAAGGGACGGCTGAAGGTTGTATTACGTTTGTGATATCGTCGAACTCTGAGCCCGTCCGCTGTCGGTCATTCAGAAAAATAGCACTGGGAAACATCTCCTTCGACTCCATTGCTGATCGAATGCCGTCAGGGGAATCGACGATCCTGCTGAAGATGCTCGTCACCATAGAGATATTCGTCTTCTGTTGGCATTGTCCTACAGGTATTGGATAGAGGAAGTCGACGTTTCTTCCTTCGCTTTGGAGCCCATTGTTTTCGGACATGAGTGTCGATATCAGACAATGACTTGGGGTCGTTGCAATCAGGGACAAAAGCCTCTGTTCTCACCACCAGATCTGCGGAGACCAACCTCACCTGCGGAGCCGTTCCCACTTCGCATTGCAAAACCGATGCCAGGCGTTGCTCTGGTTACTGAATGTCCACCTGTAGTGCCCAACCGCCGCATCGGAGATTGTTCGACTGAAGGCGACCCTTCTGTCGACAGTCGATGATCAGAAGGAATAGTCTGAAGGTCCCCCACGTATGACAACAGGAGCACCGTCTGATCGGGCGACATCTTCTCCTCCCCATTTGGCAGATTCGTGATGTTCAGTTGCTTGGTCTGAGATGTCCCCCTTGTCCGCATTCCGAACAGATCTTTGACTGGCATTCATAAATTACGGTGGCACGGCATCCGCAGATGTTCGTAACGCCTAAGCACACCTGGCACATCCCATTCAGAACTGGGTATGTGGTAAGGTGTGCACATTTTTCCGCCATATGACTTACCACAGTGGCATAGGGTCTCAACGCTGCGATCAATGTCTTTGCTGGCACCTCAAATGGCAACTCGAACACGCAGGTGTGAGTTAACGAGCATTTCGCTCCCATTTAAATATATGGCCGAAAGAGTCAGCCTTCAGGAATTGTGAAACGAACCCTGTCGTCCAGGAACGTGTACCAGAAACAGAGCAGATTCGCCACGAGATGGGGAAATTCACAGGCGTCTATTGTGCTGTAGTGTGTGAGTGAGGCAGACGAGTACCTACGTCATAGGGAAACCCCGTAGAAGCTGTTAGCGGCCAGAGAGACGTAGCAGTGTTAAATATGACCATAGCCAACGGCCTTGCCGCAGTGGTAACACCGGTTCCCGTCAGATAACCGAAGTTAAGAGCTGTCGGGCTGGGCTAGCACTTGGATGGGTGACCATCCGGTCTGTCCAGCGCTATTGGCAAGCGGGGTGCGCTCAGTCCTTGTGAGGCAAATTGAGGAGCTACTTGATTGAGGAGTAGCAGCTCCGGTCACGAAAACTGACAACGGCCGGGAGTGCAGTGTGCTGACCACATGCCCCTCCATATCCGCATTCACTGATACCTGTGGGCTGAGAATGACACGGCGCCCGATCGGTAGCGTTGGGCCTTCATCGCCTGTTAGGACGGAGCTTAAGATCGGCCATAAAGGAAAACATTTATGAAAAATATTTAATTCTTTAGTTATGCAGGAAATGAGGCCACAGTAATGCTACCATCCTTCATAAATTTTATGGGGATCACCATATCTATAATACGAGGGCAGTTCAATAAGTAATGCAACACTTTTTTTTCTCGGCCAATTTTGGTTGAAAAAACCGGAAATTTCTTGTGGAATATTTTCAAACATTCCCGCCTCGTCTCGTATAGTTTAATTGACTTCCCACAGGTGGCAGCGCTGTACGGAGCTGTTAAAATGGCGTCTGTAACGGATGTGCGTTGCAAACAACGGGCAGTGATCGAGTTTCTTTTGGCGGAAAACCAGGGCATCTCAGATATTCATAGGCGCTTGCAGAATGTCTACGGTGATCTGGCAGTGGACAAAAGCACGGTGAGTCGTTGGGCAAAGCGTGTGTCATCATCACCGCAAGGTCAAGCAAGACTGTCTGATCTCCCGCGTGCGGGCTGGCCGTGCACAGCTGTGACTCCTGCAATGGCGGAGCGTGCGAACACACTCGTTCGAGATGATCGACGGATCACCATCAAACAACTCAGTGCTCAAGTTGACATCTCTGTTGGTAGTGCTGTCACAATTGTTCACCAGTTGGGATATTCAAAGGTTTGTTCCCGCTGGGTCCCTCGTTGTCTAACCGAACACCATAAAGAGCAAAGGAGAACCATCTGTGCGGAATTGCTTGCTCGTCATGTGGCTGAGGGTGACAATTTCTTGTCAAAGATTGTTACAGGCGATGAAACATGGGTTCATCACTTCGAACCTGAAACAAAACAGCAATCAATGGAGTGGCGCCACACCCACTCCCCTACCAAGAAAAAGTTTAAAGCCATACCCTCAGCCAGTAAAGTCATGGTTACAGTCTTCTGGGACGCTGAAGGGGTTATCCTGTTCGATGTCCTTCCCCATGGTCAAACGATCAACTCTGAAGTGTATTGTGCTACTCTTCAGAAATTGAAGAAACGACTTCAGCGTGTTCGTAGGCACAAAAATCTGAACGAACTTGTCCTTCTTCATGACAACGCAAGACCTCACACAAGTCTTCGCACCCGAGAGGAGCTCACAAAACTTCAGTGGACTGTTCTTCCTCATGCACCCTACAGCCCCGATCTCGCACCGTGGGATTTCCATATGTTTGGCCCAATGAAGGACGCAATCCGTGGGAGGCACTACGCGGATGATGAAGAAGTTATTGATGCAGCACGACGTTGGCTCCGACATCGACCAGTGGAATGGTACCGTGCAGGCATACAGGCCCTCATTTCAAGGTGGCGTAAGGCCGTAGCATTGAATGGAGATTACGTTGAAAAATAGTGTTGTGTAGCTAAAAGATTGGGGAATAACCTGGTGTATTTCAATGCTGAATAAAACAACCCCTGTTTCAGAAAAAAATGTGTTGCATTACTTATTGAACTGCCCTCGTAGTTTAGGATTAACTGTTAAAGTGAAATTAACAAGTTTCATAACAAAGACCCGAATGCTAAAATCTGAACACTTTGGTCGATCTTAACGATCGACATTTCATATATAAGCACATCATTAAAATGACAAATGTTGTAAATATAAACTCTGTAACTTTATTTGTTTAAAAGATATAGTAAATTTAAATTATCAGTATTTTCAGTTAAGCATCAGATCATCATTTCCTCCACACAAAATACATTGAACGTTGACAGCATGAAACCTTATTGAATCATTAGGTAATAGAATATTTGTTGTAAAGTTTAGTGCATAATAGTTACTTTTGTTCTTTATTTATTTTTCAGAAAGCACATTGGTGCTGGCCGTCACATTCTAAGTTAAGAAGGAAATTTTATTGGTTCTGTGTAAAAGATTTAAACGTTTATTATGTAATGGATATTATTGAAATGTGGTGCTACAGAAGAATGCTGAAGATTAGATGGGTAGGTCACATAACTACTGAATAGAATTGGGGAGAAGAGGAGCTTGTGGCACAACTTGACTAGATGAAGGGATCGGTTGGTAGGACATATTCTGAGACATCGAGGGATTACCAATTTAGTATTGGAGGGCAGCGTGGAGGATAAAAATCGTAGAGGGGGACCAAGAGATGAATACACTAAGCAGATTCAGAAGGATGTAGGCTTCAGTAGGTACTGGGAGATGAAGAAGCTTGCACAGGATAGAGTAGCATGGAGAGCTGCATCAAACCAGTCTCAGGACTGAAGACCACAACAACAACATTATTGCGGCTTTATTTAGACCGTGAAAGTGGTCAAGCTTTGATTATTTAAATATGTTAAAATGTAAAATAATATAGAATAAGCTGTAGCCAATCAGATGAACGGCTTCAGTGAAGAAACTGCACTAGTCAGCTGAGCGAGTATGCTCGGCGAGCGGGTACCGCGGCTGGGGACGGGCAGAGGGGCAGTGCTGGTGGAGCCGCGAAAGCGGACAGTTCGGCTGGAGACACCAAAAGGACAGTTCGGACTGAAACGCAAAAGTCGGCAGTTGGTCTTTAGGCAGCTAGGAAGTCAAACGAGTTAGAAAAGGTCGCGTTGTGTGGTATGGCGGGACTTAGTCTCTGAGCGGTGACAGCCACGCGCCTGATATGAACTCTAACTTTTGGTGCAAATATCGAGGTGGAGTAGTGGACTCGTGTTTCGAGGTGAGATAGTGAATAATTGAATTATGTCAAATGGACATGCGGTCGAGTGTAATAGTAATTCTAAATACGACCAATTTCGCTATTAGTTTTATTTCTGAATAAATATTATTCTAATCAAATCGCAACTGTGTGGCCTACATCATTTATGGGTCGTTAATTTAGCTCCCGATATTATTATTACTGTTATTATGTGTTGCATTAACTTCGTTTCATACAATATCACAAACTTGCCATCTGCCAGACAATTTAACCAACGAATCACAAGCGTCTAAGACATAAGACCAGAAATCTATCAACGCATCAAGCTTGGTTGGCAAGCATTTGGGAAGAATTCAAAAGTATTCAGATCAAAAATGCCAGTAAATCTGAAGAAAGCAGTACTTGATCAATGCATTCTTCCTGTGATGACGTACGGATGCGAGACATGGACACTGAACTCATTCACAAAAGGGAAACTTAGGACAGCACAGAGAGCCATGGAGAGATCAATGCTGGGCTGTACAAGAAAGGACAGGGAAAGGGCAGATGACATCCGGTCTGTGACGAAGGTTAATGACATCTTAGAGAGAGTAGGTTCCTTGAAATGGCAGTGGGCTGGCCACGTCGCAAGAAGAAAAGACAACAGATGGACAAAGCTAGTACTGGAGTGGAGTCCGAGAGAGCACCGGAGGCCTAGAGGAAGACCACCAGACAGATGGGACAAAGACATCAAGAAGATGGCTGGTAACACCTGGCAGAGAACTGCCCGAGACCGTCCCACTTGGAGAAGACTTCTGAAAGCCTACCTGAATCCACGACTCGAAGAGGCCACATCATCTAATGATTGAATTGGCTGATGATGATGATGATGAATGCGACACGTGCGGTTCAACCCCTAGACAAGTTCGAGCCAAGACATTTCGACGAAGAGGAACCGCATGTGAGCCCAAACATCTTTGGGATACTAGCTCGCACAGGCCATCTTCTGGCCTAGACCTGCATGTTCTACTTTCACAGGCCAATGTGTCCATGGGAACGTCTGAACTGAAAGTCGCTCATCTTTTTGAGATTCCTGCACAAGCTTTGTCGTCCACCAGTTTTACACAGACCACGCTGTTCACGATGGAGAGGCGAATCTCTATTAGTTCGTGACGATCGATGTGAACGTCATCTCGTAAAAAACTATTCTCCAGTGCTTTAGCCCGCAGACACTCGGTCGTAAAACTAAACTTCAGTGTCGACTTTCATTGTGAATCTATCATGGTGCGTCGAAGGAAGAAAGCTACATGGAGACGGCTGTGTATCGCAACACTGCGCACGAAAACATGACGTCTGAGCCTCTGCCCTGCCAAAGGCAGACTTACGATTAGGCTATGCGAGCGCAACTCATGGCCAGACCCAAACCTTGATATGTCGTCAGCCATGTGTCTCTAACCTGTACTCGTACATCCATTATGTACATTTCCGTACAGGGGAGACATTTTACTTGAAAGTCGTTTGTCTGGTATAAGTGCACGTGTCCTCGGAGTCTTTCGCGACGGCATACATGAATAAAACGTTTACGGTTTTCCAGCCGCATCAATTCAAATAAAATGCTCGAGCTTTCGATGGCCATCCCCGCCATCGTCGTCAGGAGTTCGATGGTATAAGTGCAGATAAATATGGTACTGAAGTGTCTGTCTTACTCCGAATTACATGCAGTGTTCCTAGTTATAAACCAGCGCCTCCACACTGTTTTCTATAGAGCAGTAAATCATCACTGTCGGTCGAAGGTGATGCTTATACTGTTGCAAACCACCTTTGTGCCGATCACCGCCTACTCAGGAACGCGTAACGGTCACCACTTGATGCTGTCAGTGACCAGCTCACGTTAATTTCCAGGTTTTCAACACTACAGAGAAATGATAAATTATTCGATAAATCATCATCAATCGCCGTATCATATCGAATAAAATACACAAACGAACTGGTGTAGGCCGGCTGCGGTGGTCTAGCGGTTCTAGGCGGGCAGTCCGGAACCGCGCGACTGCTACGGTCCCAGGTTCGAATCCTGCCTCGGGCATGGATGTGTGTGATGTCCTTAGGTTAGTTAGGTTTAAGTAGTTCTAAGTTCTAGGGGACTGATGACCACAGATGTTAAGTCCCATAGTGCTCAGAGCCATTTGAACCATTTTTTTTTGAACTGGTGTAGTTTAAATGTATGAAGGCAAAATATTGGCACCTTACACGGTAACAGATCCAGCAGTCCGCCTATTAACTGCGTCGATATCTTCCTTTACCATACCTGGTACGGGTCCCAAAGATTCGAGCAGTACACAAGAATAGGTGGCATTAGTGTCCTATAGGCGGCTTCCGTTACAGATAAACCACACATTCTCAACATTCTGACAATAAACCGAATTCGACTATTCGCCTTGCCTTTCACAATTCTCACATGCTCGTTCAATTTAACCTCACTTTGCAACGTGACGACCAGATTTCTGATCGGCTTGACTGTATCAAGCAGGACCCAGCTAATATGTATCCGAGCATTGCAGACTTGTTTTTCCTACACATCCGCACTACCTTACATTTCTCTATATTTAGAACGAACTGCCATTCATCACACCAACTAGAAATTTTATCTAAGTCATCTTGTATCTTCCTACAGTCAATGAGCTTCGACACTTTGCCGTATACTACAGCATTAGCAGCAAACAACAGCAGATGGCTGTCCACCCTGTTTGCCAGATCATTTACGTATATAGAAGTTAATTTTAAATTAACAAATTCTCAGTTGCATTGTTTACCTAGATTTATCTAGGTTTCAGCTGGGATAACCCAAGGTTCTTCAGCATGAAAGGAACTACGATTTGTCCATAATGGACAACGCCAAAAACTAAAAACTGCGGTCCCGAAGTGGGACCGAGGCTGTTATTGCAATATGACGATGTACAACTATATTATAGTTTTTAGTTTTGACGTTGTCCATTATGGACAAATCGCAGTTCCTTCTATTCTGAAGAAGGTTGGATTATCCCAAACCTCGGTAAATCTAGGTAATCATTGCAACTGAGGCTGTTGTTAATTTAAAATTAATATTTATACAGTTGCTGACAGGGCCGCGTAATGTTGAAAACATATAGAAATTATTTGCTGTCCTGTCACATTTCTCTGGGGTGCTCCTGCCTCCCCCTTGTCTCTGATGAACACGCTTTCGAGGACAAATTGCTGGATTCTATTACTTAAGAAATCTTCGAGGCATTCACATATCTGGGAACCTATTACGAATTCTAGTAACCTCGTTAACTGTCTCCAATGGCGCACCGTGTTAAACGTTCATCGGAATTCTAAAAAATGTGGAATCTGTCTGTTGCCCTCCATCCATAGTTCGCAGTACATCACTGTGAGAAAATGGAAAACTGAGTTCCGGACGATGCTTTCAAAACCGTGGTGTCTCGTCTCATGGAAAAGTACCGTATTCGAACTGAGAATATGTTCAAGAATTCTTTAGCAAACCGACGCCACGGATATTGGTGGGTAATCAGCAGGACTTTGTTCCTTTGTAAATTGCAAACGAGTAGCAACGATACAAATAAATTAGGTATTATGGTCAAGCGAGAGTTTTAATTTTATCACGAGATTATATTAGATAAAAGTTAAGACCTTTACAAACTTGGATTAACAAAAGTGGTTGAGTGAGTGATATATATATATATATATATATATATATATATAGAGAGAGAGAGAGAGAGAGACAGATATATATATATATATATATATATATATATATATATATATATATATATATATAGAGAGAGAGAGAGAGAGAGAGAGAGAGAGATTATTACAAAAAAGTGTTATGCCTAGTACTTATTTAGCTGGTGCGTGACCATAACAGCCGAGTTGAACAAGGTACAGAAGACGACGTTATAAAACAGGGATTATACATTGCGGAGAGACTTACACTGAACATAATGAAAATCGAATTTCTAATATACAAGGTGACTGTAACTAAGGTTAAACTTTCAAACCACTGTAGAAATAACACCACTGGTCAGAATGGCGTCACATTGCAACGGAATATTATCGGAGAGGGAGGAAAACGTATGGCAGTAGAAAAATAAATAGTTACAAAATGTAGCAATAGATGGCGCTGTAAGCTAATATTTCTCGACTGCGAATGACAAATGAATCATACACCAATGCCTAAGGAGTACGTAGACGTTAAACAAACTGTATTACTTAGTGTGCATGGGTGTAGAGGTGTGATACTATTAGTTACGTAAGCCTATCTACCACGGCAAGATCATATCACATCGGATGGGAAAAATCGGTTTTTGTTGTCCTGAGGCCAAAAACTGCAAAAAAAAGCATCTCACGTCGGTTTTTACTTGTCCTGAGGCAAAAAACTGCATAAAAAGCATCAATCAAAATGAAATCGGATTATTAATTTCCGTGTGACTGGCGCAAAACATGCTCAGTATGCTGTCCACCGTTTCTTTTACAAGTTGAAATGAAGAAATAGCAAGTTCCACAACTGATCAACGTATTCCCGGGGTCACGTTCAGAATGTGTTGCGAAATACGTGCCTTCAATGCAGCTAAGTTTGCATTCGGGACACTGAACACAATATCTTTCAGAGAGCCCCACAGCCAGAAGTCACACGGATTAAGATCAGGTGATGGGGAAAGCCAGGCTGTAGGGAAACGGCGGCTGATAATTCTAGCATGGCGCTTCAGCAGCTGCTTAACTAGATTTGCAATGTGCGGATTTGCGCCATCTTGAATAAAAGTGATCCCATCCACACATCCACGCTGTTGGAGAGCTGGAATGACGTGGGTGTGCAAAAGACACTCATAGCGGTTACCAGTGACGGTACAGGTAACAGGACCGGAAGTCCGCCGCTCGTGGTCTCGCGGTAGCGTTCTCGCTTCCCGAGCACGGGGTCCCGGGTTCGATTCCCGGCGGGGCCAGGGATTTTCACCTGCCTCGAGATGACTGGGTGTTTGTGTTGTCCTCATCATTTCATCATCATCCAGGAAAGTGGCGAAATTGGACTGAGCAAAGGTTGGGCAATTGCACGGGCGCTGATAACCGCGCAGTTGAGCGCCCCACAAACCAAACATCATCATCATCATCATCAACAGGACCGGAAGAACTTGTCTCTTAGAAAAAGTATGGCTGTATGATAAATGACGCCGTAAACATGCACCACACAGTAACCTTTTCAGGAAGAAGTGGTACTGGTTGAGTTGCATGTGGATTTTCCGTTGTCCATATTCGACAATTCTGTGTATTGACAAATCCTGTCAGATGGAAGTAGGCTTAGTCCGTCCACAAAATCTGCCACGGCCAATCATGTGAACAAGAAATTCTAAAGCAAACGTCACTCTAGCTGGCAGGTCAACAGGAAGCAACTCGTGCACAGGAGTAATTTTGAATGAATAGCAAAGAAGTGTGTTTCGTAGGATTATACGCACCGCGTTCACGGGTATGTCCAATATTCGGGCAATTCTCCGTGCACTACAAGTTTGCAAACCAGCACTCGTCTCCTCCTGCACTGCTGTGGTCACTACTTCCACGGACGTCGTATCAGCTCGTTTCCTTCCTCTACCAGGTAGCACACCAAAAGAACCCGTCTTTTCGAATTTCGAATCATTTTCTCCAGACCCACACCGGTCATCTGACCAACGACTTTTTCCAAACCCTTCAGTGTCCGGAACTTCTGCAGAGCGACGTGTGCACAGTCACCATTCTTGAATACAGCTTTACAAGCACAGCGCGATCCTGCATCGTAGCGAACGTCGCAGACGCGAAAGGAGGATAAGCCGTATGGCTGGCGTGTTTGTACTAATTTCAGTGGGTTGTGCGCACGACAGGTGTTTTCAATTACGTATTCTGACACATACAGCGCCATCTATTGATCAATTTTCACACTTTTTCTTTCTTCTGCCATACATTTTCCCCCTTCTACAATAATATTCCGTTGCAATTTGACGTCATTCTGATCAGTGCTGTTATTTCTACAGTGTTTTAAAAGTTTAACTTTTATTATAATCACCTTGTAAATTGTAGAGGGTACTCACAATGTACTTTCGCAAATAACACCCACGTATGGAAGAGGAATGACAGAAAAGACTTTTTGGTTTCAGTGCACTATATGCCATCTGTCACAGTCTACACGTTCCGCTGGTGACAACAAATAACAATTCAGCCGTGAACATCAGATGTTGCACCAACAACGACATGGCAAGTTTCTCTCACGTCCTTTTTCAACTTTCATGGCTCTTTGCCCTCGAGCACACCTTGAAGTGTCACTAATTCGCCGACGAAACGAAGTCGCCACTCGGCATAGAAGTTAGAAGACAAACACAGTAGCAGAGAAACCACACTTATATGAAAAAGGGAAAAATTATTCAAACACGTTGGCTTGCAAATAGCACTTACAGGTGAACACGTAGATTTCGTCTTCCTTGGTTTTCGAAATGTGACCGACACTGTGCCATAGTGTAGGCAAACAATCGAGGTGATGATAATCGTGCGATCAACCGATTAGCTTGTTGAATTTTTGAGTAATAGGAACAAGTATGTGATACTGAGCACCGAATGTTTAACACAATCGCAGCTACCAGTGAATGTGTCCAAGAAAGCGTAATAGGACGGCTGATGTTCATAACACACACAAACCATTTATCTGGTAGGAGCAGTAAGCCCATCTACACCAGTTTCTTAACTCGCGATGCTGCCGAATACAGCACAATATAGTCGTTGTTCAGTCGTAAGAAAATGCAAAAACTTGCACGTAATTTCCGCTTGGCGTAACGTATGGAAGCTCTCTTAAACGACGGACAACCCGTAAGTTGTAAACTTCTGGAGTCCGTCACATCTTTTCAACGTTTACGTAGATATAACGCTAAGACTCTATACGGAATGGGACTAGCACTTAAGACGAGTAGCACAGAAGGCGAAAGGAAGACTTGGGTTCGTTGGAAGAATTCTGAGAAAGTGTAGTGCTTCTGTAAGAGAAATCACATGCAAGACACTAGTACGACCGGTTCTAGAGTATTGATATGGATCTTGAAACCATCATCAACTAGGCATGACAGCAGACATGATTCTAGAGCCGTTAAAGGACGGTATAGAGGATACGGAAGTTAACACATGGGACTCTCTAAAAGAAAAGTTCTTCTCGCAAAACCCCATCGTGCAGACTTAGAGAAACGTGTGTAGTTCTACGACCAACTTAATATGAAATAACTTCGTAATCCAGCCAGCAGTACCTTAGATAGGTAATACATCCGAAGACAATTTTATTGATCTTTGATAATTTCTTATACCCTTTCAATCCTGAATCTGTACTGTCCAGTTGAATTCTATTATTTATCCGAACCAATTCTGAAACCAGTTGCTACCGAATAAGTTATTTTCTCATTGCTATACCGACCTAGAGTTTACCTTTAATTACTCTGTTCTTTTAACCTCCTTCGTTCTTTACTATTCTTCAGTTCAGATTTCAGTATTGACCCTTCAGTGTTCAATATTCTTCACTTATATGGAAGATATTGGCCTAGAAGCTCGTGAAGTTTCATTCTCTTACACTTTTTAGTCAGTTTGCGAATTTTTTTTTATGGCAGAGATCATCATTACTTCCGCGGAGGTGGATGAAATAGTCTCTGATACGTAGTAACCTTGTTTCAAATAAAGCGCAAACTGTATTTAAATTCTAACATTGACTTCATTGAACAGTTTAGAACATTCCAACTCAAGAAAATTTTAGTCTCAGCAGTTATCACCTGAGATTGATTACGTATCGCCAAACATAGTAACAAGAACTATTTGTTGACTGGCATAAACTTTTAGAAACCAAAGATAAATTTTGTCTCCTCAAGAGCGACCAATTAATTTCTTATTTAATAAATTATATTTATAAAATGTCGTTACTATTTCCAATAACACTTCTTGGAAAAATACTCTTCACAAGAGTTGCAAAACAAATCAATTAATTTCAAAAACTTAACGAAAGTTTTATTTGCACACAACGCGTAGAGAGTCGTGCAACGTAATAACGAGATCAGAAGACAACTCTTGGTCTTTAACGATTTCAAGACAGATTGACAGTTTTTTCCAGTACAGATTATACGTTCACTTCTTTTTACATTGTTACAAAGACAAGGCGTAACAAGACTCAACGATCGTGGCATCTTCATCATCCCTCTGGCCAGCAACTTGACGGCGAATATGTCCGGCGGCGTTAACTGCTTTCACGGACGTGAAGACTGCCGTCGCTGCCAATTTCTTGATGCGCCGCTAATGAAACTTAATAAAATAACATCGTTTGTGTTTGCTTGTGAATAATTCAAAATTCATAACATAAAATTGTCAGTCACAGTTTCAGTAAAATATGAATTCGACTTACCACACGTACATCATTGCCGCTGGGAGGACCAGTTATAATACGATTGAATAAATGGGTTGGATAAATAGTAGTGGCATGACTGTTGAAAGGTCTCTGTTGGATTCCATTCATGTTAATTTCTTAAATCTGTTGTCATTTACGGCATAAATTCCTCTTCTAAATTTACTGTGGCGTTTCTGACTATCTGGGAGGAGACTGAGTAGTGGAACGTGTTACTTTTACACATAAACAAGAACGATCTATCACACTACTACACTTTAAAACACAGTTTATATGTAATTCATGTCACACAGTCTCATACGGAACCTACATCCGCTTTCTTTTATATAATGTGTATGATAAGATACTGTCATCCCCCTTCCCTTCTGTGTGAGAGGATGAATGAGCAAATGTATTTCTAGTTGCATGCTTGAAGGTAGCAGACAAGCCTGTCTGCTAGAGAACAGTAGGACCAACGTCGGAACAGGTAGCTACGCTTTCTAAAAGCAAAGAGGTTTCCATCCTTAGTATGGTCCTGTCTGTCCCTTGTCATGTTTTCCGTTTGTAGTGGGGAGCCACCCTGAGGAAGGGACCAAGTCAGTCTTTCCGTGGCGAGCGTCTGAAGTGGTAAGATCTCCGGCTAAGCGCGTGTCTGCTACGTCCGTAGGACAATGGATTTCTTAAGTTCAGCCTAACTGAAAATTTAATCACCTTTATTTCAGGTTTAGCTCTAAAATATCTAATGTTATCTTAAATTGCAGCGCAGTGTAATTCTCGTGTGAAGTTCAGAATATATTCCGGTAGTTGCTTTGTCACTACTTTGTGAGTAAAGTGGAACCACGTGTTGATCAGTAACTCTAACTAAGATCAATCTTAAATGCGAATGCTTGTGTGATTATAACGTCTCGTCTTGACAATATTTTTCAATATAGCAACTTTTCTTTATGTTCAACCCACGTGGGGTGTACTTTGCGAGACCAGTACCACGTGCTTATGTAACTGTTTGACCCGTCAGGTTAACAGTAAGACGTTAGTAACCAGTTCGAGGTTTTTCTTTTGTAAATTGCTTTTCGATCTAATTTATTTTAATCATCAAAATCATTGTGGAGTTACACTCTTTGTGTAAACCAAGTTGACCACGTGAAACATGTGGTGTAATCATCAAAGTAGCCCTCAGCTATTGTTTTCGGGAAGATTTCACAAAGAGTTAATATGAATTTAGTATACCAGTGTGTGGTAATTACATGACGGACAGGATTGTGCTACGAACGTAATTTCCTTGGGTGAAAGTTGAATCGGTTGGTTGTGGTTAATTTCCTCTTCCATATGTTTCAACGTTCTTCGTGTGTTAGTTATTTTATGAATGCAGTGTTGTATGCAGTCTCCCAATCTTGGCTCCATATTTGATATGTTCCGTAAGATTACAAACCCACATATTCACAGTCCTAAATAAGGCAGCAGCTTAGTTATGACTCACGTTTAATATACTGAAATTTTAATGATCAATGTTAAAATAAATTTCCAAATATAAACTGATTTATTTCTTTTTATTTAAATTCTCTTTTATATATATATATATATATATATATATATATATATATATATATATATATATCACCGGTTATCGTATGCCTATTAAAAGATTATAATTCATGTTAGTCTGGTTGGGAATTTGTTAAGCTAAACTGGATACGTGGTGAAACAGTTGCTCAGTATTGCAAGATTAACTTCCCCAGACAGCTCACACCTTTTAACCCGCTTTTGTTATCTATAAGTTCAGCTTACATAGGAAATTAAAGCAACAACGTTACAGTGTTATAATTGAAAAATTCAAATAGCTCTAAGCACTTGTGACTTAACATCTAAGGTCATCTGTCCCCTAAACTCAGAACAACTTAAACCTAACTAACCTAAGGACATCACACACATCTATGTCCGAGGCAGGATTCGAACTTGCGACCGTAGCAGCAGCACGATTCCAGACTGAAGCGCCTAGAACCGCTCGGCCAAAGCGGCCGGCTTGTTATAATTCATTCAGACGTTATTGACAGACGTTCACTGTACTGCATGCTCTCAATATATTCGCCCACCAACTCTATCACCTTTCCCCACACGGATGGAAGGCGTCATACACCATCAGCGCGCAAATTTCTGCCGATGTCTCGCAAGAACCACGCAATGGCACTGATGATGTTTTCTCTTCTGTCATAGCGCCTGCCATGGAGAAGTTCCTTCATTTTGAGGAACACGTCGTGACCTTAAGGACTCATTTGTGTGAATACGGTGGATCCAATGCCTCTCATCCCCACGTACGTGGGGCTCGCCGTATGCCATCGTGCAGTGTCGTGAAGGATGGTAGGATGAAGTGCTACAAGGTGCCGTCGGTTTCTTCACAAAATGTGGGACGAAGGTGAGGTCGCACGAGCTTGCAGCAGTGGGCTGCAGCAACCGTCTTCTTCTGCGGAACGCTACTTTGTGGCAGGCGCCATCCTCAGCGGCTAACTCACGCGCAGTCCGTCGGCGGTCTACAGCCAGCACAGTGGCCGTGTTGTTGCTGCGGTCTTCAGTCCAGACTGGTTTGATGCAGCTCTCCATGCTACTCTATCCTGTGCGAGCTTCTTCATCTCCCAGTACCTACTGCAACCTACATCCTTCTGAATCTGCTTAGTGTATTCATCTCTTGGTCTCCCCCTACGATTTTTACCCTCCACGCTGCCCTCCAATGCTAAATTGGTGATCCCTTGATGCCTCAGAACATGTCCTACCAACCGATCCCTTCTTCTGGTCAAGTTGTGCCACAAACTTCTCTTCTCCCCAATCCTATTCAATACTTCCTCATTAGTTATGTGATCTACCCATCTAATCTTCAGCATTCTTCTGTAGCACCACATTTCGAAAGCTTCTATTCTCTTCTTGTCCAAACTATTTACCGTCCATGTTTCACTTCCATACATGGCTACACTCCATACAAATACTTTCAGAAATGACTTCCTGACACTTAAATCTATACTCGATGTTAACAAATTTCTCTTCTTCAGAAACGCTTTCCTTGCCATTGCCAGTCTACATTTTATATCCTCTCTACTTCGACCATCATCAGTTATTTTGCTCCCCAAATAGCAAAACTCCTTTACTACTTTATCTCATTTCCTAATCTAATACCCTCAACATCACCCGACTTAATTCGACTACATTCCATTATTCTCGTTTTGTTTTTGTTGATGTTCATCTTATATCCTCCCTTCAAGACACCATCCATTCCGTTCAACTGCCCTTCCAAGTCCTTTGCTGTCTCTGACAGAATTACAATGTCATCGGCGAACCTCAAAGTTTTTACTTCTTCTCCATGGATTTTAATACCTACCCCGAATTTTTCTTTTGTTTCCTTGGCAAGAAGCTCAATTGTCATGTTGTCCGTGGAGGGTCGCCTCAGACAGAGCTGACCTTAAATGGAATTCCTTTTTTCTGTGTCATCGGTCATATGACTGGTTTCATACGGCTCGCCATGGATTTCTCTCCTGTGACAACCTCTTCCTTTCAGAGTAGCACTTGCAGCCAACGTCCTCAATTATGTGCTGGATGCATTCCAATCTCTGTCTTGCGCTACAGTTTTTCCCCTCGACAGGTCCCTGTAGTACCATGCAAGTTATTCCGCAATATCTTGAGAGATGTCCTACCCTCCCTGTCCCTTCTTCTAGTCAGTATTTTCCATATATATTCCTTTCTTCTTGATTCTGCCAAGAACCTCACTCCTTACCATATCAGTCCACCTAATTTTCAAACTCTCCTGTAGCACCACGTCTCGAATATCTCGGCTCTCTTCTGTTCTGCACAGTCCATCCTTTCACTACCATACAATGCTGTGCTCAAACCGTCCATTCTCAGAAACTTGGTAATTTTTGCCAGTGCCACTCTGCTTTGCCGGCCACGGTGGCTGAGCGGTTCTAGGCGCTTCAGTCCGGAACCGCGCTGCTGCTACGGTCGCAGGTTCGAATCCTGCCTCGTGCATGGATGTGTGTGATGTCCTTAGGTTGGTTAGGTTTAAGTAGTTCTAAGTCTAGGGGACTGATGACCTCAGACGTTAAGTCCCATAGGGTTCAGAGCCATTTGAACGACTCTGCTTTTGATATCCTCCTTGAGTCGTCCGTCGTTGGTTATTTTGCTGCCTAGGTAGCAGAATTTCATTTCCTTCGTGATCACCAGTCCTGACGTTGATTTTCACGCTGTTCTCATTTCTGCTGCTTCTCATTACTTTCGTCTTCCTTCTATTTAGTCTCAGTCCATATTCCGTACTCATTGCACGGTTCGTTCCATTTAGCAGATCCTGCAATTCTTCTTCAATTTCGTTGAGGATAGCAATGTCATCAGTGAATGTTATCATTGCTATCCTTTCTCTACGAATTTTAATTACCGTCTTGACTTTTATTTCGGTCGTTACTTCTGCGATGTATTGATTGAACAGTAGGAGCGTAAACCCACATCCCTGTCTTACACACTTTTTAATCCGAGCACATTCTTTCTTGGTCCTCCACTCTCATTATCTCATTATTCTCTCCTGGCTCTTGTACATATTGTATATATCCATTTTTCGCTTTAGCTTACCTCTATTTTCTCAGAATTTCGAACATCTTGCACCATTTTACATTGTCGAACGCTGTTTTCAGGTGGGCAGGTACTATGAACGTACTTTAATATTTCTTTAGTCTTGCTTCTGTTACCAAACGCAACGTCAGAATTGCTCTCTGGTGCCTTTACTTTGCCTAAATGCAAGACGATCGTCATTTAACTTATCCTCAGTTTCCTTTTCTATTCATCTGTGTATTATTGTTGTCAACAAATGCATGAGCCGTTAGGCTGATCGTGCGATAAGTCTCGCACTTGTCAGCTCTTGCATACATGCGAACAGAATGCTGATTTTTTTCCTAAAGTCAGATGACATATTCCCCTCATATTCTGTACACCAACATGGACAGTCGTTTTGTTGCTACTTCCCCCAGTGATTTTAGAAATTTTGATGGAATCTTACCTATTCATTCTTCCGTATTTGATCATCAGTCTTCCAAAACTCTTTTAAATTATGGTTCTAATACTGGATCGGCTGTCTCTTATATATCGACTCCTGTTCCTTCTTCTATCACATCAGAGATGTCTTATCCCTCACAGAGGCCTTCAATGTATTTTTACCACTTATCCACTCTCTCCTCTGCATTGAAGAGTGGAATTCCTAGCCGGCCGCGGTAGTCTCGCGGTTCTAGGCGCGCAGTCCGGAACCTCGCGACTGCTACGGTCGCAGGTTCGAATCCTGCCTCGGGCATGGATGTGTGTGATGTCCTTAGGTTTGTTAGGTTTAAGTAGTTCTAAGTTCTAGGGGACTGATGACCACAGCTAAGTCCCATAGTGCTCAGAGCCATTTGAACCATTTGGAATTCCTATTCCGCTCTTAATGCTTTTAATTTCACCGAAGGTTGTTTTGACTATTTCTACATGCTGTGTCGGTCCTTCGGACAATTATTTCTTTAGCGATTTATTCACATTTTTCGTGCATCCAATTCGCCTTAGCTTCCTTGCACTTCCTATTTTTTTCATTCCTAAGTGACATGTATTTCTGTATTCCTGAACTTCCCTGAACATTTTTCTACTTCCTTCTGTCAACGATCAACTGAATTATTTCTTCTGTAGCTCACAGTTTCTTCGCAGTTATCTTCTTTGTATCTATATTTTCCTTTTAGCTTCTGTGATTGTGTTTTGTAGAGCTGTCCATTCCTCTTCAACTGATCTGCCTACAGAGCTATTTCTTATCGCAGTATCTATTGCCTTGGAGAACTTCAAGCATATCTCTTCATTCTTTAGTTCTTCCATATCCCACTTCTTGTGGAACATTCATTCTTCCTGACTAGTCTCTTAAACTTCAGCCTACTCTTCATCACTACCGTATTGTCATCAGAGTCTACATCTGCTAGGGGCTACGCTTTACAATCGAATATCTGCTTTCAGAATCTATCTCTGACCATGATGTAATGTTACTGTAAACTTCCGCATCTCCCGGCCCCTTAAGTGTACCTCCTCCTCTTGTGATTCTGAACAGTGTTTTGGCTATTACTAGCTGAAATTTATTGCAGAACTCAGTTATTCTTTCTTCTCTCTCATTCCTAGTACCAAGCACATATTCTCCTGTAACCTTTCTTCTACTCCTTCTCGTGCAAATGCATTCCAGTCCCCATGACCCCTATTAGATTTTAATGTCCCTCTATGTACTGAATTATCCGTTCAGTATCCCCATATACTCTACCTACTGCTTCGTCTTCCGCTTTCGACTTCGTCAAGTATACCTGAACTATTGTTGTCGTTGTTGGTTTGCTGTAGATTCTGGTGAGAAGTGTTCACAGTAACACACTCTCTGCGCTACCTCAATATTCATAAGGAATCCTAGCCCCGTTACACCATTTTCTACGATTGTTGCTAATACCCCATACTCATCTGTCCAGAAACCCTTGTCTTCTTTCCATTTCACTTCAGTGATCCCCACAATATCAAGACTGAGCCTTAGTATTTTTATTTTCAGATTTTCTGGCTTCCCTACCACGTTCAAACTTCTGACATGCCACGATCTGACTCTTAGAGTTATCCTTTCGTAGGTTATTCAGTCTTTCTCTCATTTTCACGTCCCCTTTGGCAGTCTCAATCCAAATTTCGGAATGGGGGAATACTCCCGAATCTTTTGTCACGAACAGATCATCATGACACTTTTTCAAGTTACAGACCACATGCGCCGCCGATACACATTATGTGTCTTTAAGGCAGTGCTTTCCATTTCCTTCTACTTCTCATGCCGTTGACCATTGGTGATTCCCCCGCCTGTAGGGGCATTTTCCCACCTCAATGACAAGAGTGTGTCCCAAACGTCTGTAGGTTCCTCCTCCCTCTTTGACAAGACTGAAGAGATTGACTTCTTATGCCAGAAGTTTTCGGCCGCTATTACTGGTGATTTTTATTCAGAACTCAAGAGGGACCGAGGGCGTTTTGAGTAGCAGTCAAAGGTCACTAGTAAGGAACCTGCCATCCCGAAACACTTTCACCCATCGCGCCACCGTACGATATGGCAATGATGCATCACCACACGCTCTCGCGGTCCCTAAGAAGCATTGCTGTGCGCTCCGAAGACATTCCACTTCAGTGTTGATCCGTATATGTTGTTCGTGTTTCCTAAACGTACTATTTGGGTGCTTGAAGTGGCCTCCCACACTTTCAGACACTACGCACTCAACTGATTCAAATACAGCCGCCGTCGCTCGCTGCACTAGTCCATGGGACTTTCTGCTGCCTGCTACAGACAGCACACATGCCCTGACGCACATCATTCTTGTTATGACAGTATTGCCACCCTTAACGTGCCGGTAACGTAATGGTTGCCGCCCAGATTACCGGCTACACAACTCTGAGATGATCGTGTTATGTACCCAGTGGCACCCAGTACCATCATACGAGGTGCATTCAAGTTCTAAGGCCTCCGATTTTTTTTCTAATTAACTACTCACCCGAAATCGATGAGACTGGCGTTACTTCTCGACGTAATCGCCCTGCAGACGTACACATTTTTTACAACGCTGACGCCATGATTCCATGGCAGCGGCGAAGGCTTCTTTAGGAGTCTGTTTTGACCACTGGAAAATCGCTGAGGCAATAGAAGCACGGCTGGTGAATGTGCGGCCACGGAGAGTGTCTTTCATTGTTGGAAAAAGCCAAAAGTCACTGGGAGCCAGGTCAGGTGAGTAGGGAGCATGAGGAATCACTTCAAAGTTGTTATCACGATGAAACTGTTGCGTAACGTTAGCTCGATGTGCGGGTGCGTTGTCTTGCTGAAACAGCACACGCGCAGCCCTTCCCAAACGTTTTTGTTGCAGTTTGGGAAGGTGCGAGGTGCCGGGGCAAGCAGTGTATTTAACACTAAATTCTTCTAGAATCTCCATATGTAAAAGATGCTCTAAGTCGCCCCTATTCTAACTCCGACTTTTGCTGTTGCACATGGATTAAAAAATATACGCGAACTGACTGTAATCAACCCTGCAAGTGGAGTAGAAAAGAGTTTGGCACCTGCAGTAATTTAATTTGATAAATAAGTTAAATAAAGGAAGGTTTCATTAACGTAGTGCGAAATGATGCGTTACTCTACCGATTAACAGAATGAAAGTTCTGTCCAAAATAACAATATGATTTATTAAGACTAAACACAAAATAATAAACAAAAACACGTGAAACATTTATAATATATCAAATTGGCTCAAATTGGATACTCAAACAAACGCTATGAAGGTGAGGTTGTCCCTAAACTAGATTCTGAGGTTTAAGACGAAATGGTATGTGGAGCCAATTCCTTGCCACTCAAATCTTAAGAGAGACACACAGCTAACCCAACATTAATTGCTGCTACTCAAGACAGAACAAAGTTAGAAAAAGACGAACAGGCGCGCTCTGCTGAGCTCTGATTATCACCTAGGAACATCCGTATCTGCCGGTGCTGTGGACATACATTACCAAACTGTCTTCTTAACTGCCAGAACACGATCTGGCGCACCGGAGGCGATGGCTGGTTGCTTCGACGTCCTCGACCGAAAGGCGAGAGCCGACTACCCCCGAGCACCCGTACAGGCCGAACACACAACATTCCCGCCCCCACGACAGTGGCCGTGGTTAAACATTCCAATCAGCAACTCGAAAACTGGCGGAAAATTCCACTCTATTGCCGGAGCACTACCATTCCACCAATGGAGATTCTTGGCGCCAATTTCTGCGCTGATTTTGCTACGTCACGGAGCTATGTCCTGAGCAAGCCAATCACAGTTACTATTTTGCAGAAAGCGCGGGAATTTTCCCGCCACAACTGCCTGGGTACACAAGTCATTCCCATGCCTCGCTGGTAGCCCGCCAGAAAGTGTTTTCGCAAAGTTTCTGCGAAGTAATGGAACCTCTAGCACAGCCGCTACTTCAGACCCCTCCGGGCGTGTCTTTTGACAATGTCGGCGTCTGCAAAGCATTCACTCGGCTCTCTCACACCCGTCGGCTTAACCCCTTCCAGATCAGCAGTGCCCGCCTGTCACCGGACCACCCGGGTGACGAGAGACGCTGCGTGGGAAGTCCGCGTGTGAAGGAATAGCGACTTTTCACTGCATGCAATTAGAGAGGAAAATCGTAAGATAGAAATATGAGAGGGGGCTCATGCCACCTCTCATAGCCCCTACGCCATTTTAGATTGTAACTGGTGAGCGGTTGGCTCACTTAGGAGCAAGGTAGTGAGTCAATCGCCCAAGAACTATCTCGCAAACTGGCTGCACATGCCGCACTCTATAAAGAAAATCACTGCAACTGAAAAATGCAGCTCATAGAGGGAGGATTATTTATGATGTAGCCAATTTCACCTTCTTAATATGGAACACTAACACTCACATCGCACATCCATACCCAGGGAGCCCCTTCCAAACACCGATTCACACAGACATTCACTCTCTAAATATGGCGCGGGCATGTGTGCCAAATATGGAGCAATTTATTCTTTACAATCAGAGCTGGAGTGCTCCGCAATTAAATGCCCAAGATGTTACAACAGTTTTAATCATTAAACTAACCTGAACTCACTCACACATGATGCTACGTATTTAAGTTAACAATCTCTTTGTGAGTTTTCAGAATCTAATTACAAGCTCCGATTCATTCTGTCTCCCTGCAGCAAGAATAACCTTTACAAAATGTTCCCTGAACTGATGGTCCATTCACAATGACAGTTGTGGTATCTGCCTCAGTTTATGGGGACTTCAGGCACACTGTTTGCATACACACAACAATAAATACAAAATACAAAAAAACATGGTGTGGAGAACAGTACAGTAATTTGTAATAAGAATTACAGTGTAAAACACAAACACATACAAGGTATAAAATACATTACAAAAACAACACTAGAGAAAGAAATTTAAGAAAAAAAACAAGGTTCATGGGGCATCAAGTTGTGCGTGCACATTGCACAAAGTTCACAACTGTGCTGAGAATGAGGCACTAAATCACATTGTTAGAAATATTCGAAGCACTTCACAAATTCCACAGTACTGACATCACATAGGGCTAAACGTCGGGTGTTGTTGCTACATTGTTGCAACAGCAATAGGGTGTGCTGGAGCATCTGCAGTACTCTGTTGAGATTGCACCAATACCTACGCATATGATCACGGCAGTACGGTAGGAAGACACAGTGATAGGCCCTCCTCACGTCGATTAATTGTCTCTGAGGTCTACTTGTTGGGATACATCACTAGTCTAGGTCTCTTCTCTCGCTGGACAGTACTTTACGTTTCCCAATATTGCAGTTCGACGAGGGATGATGGCACGTGGAGTGACTCCACAAGTGTGTGAGGTCATCCATACAGGATCGAACTAGGAGCGACGATTGCTAAAACTGCTCTCTAATAGAGAGGAGAAGTTAGAATTGAGACCATACATTTGTTAGTGTGGCACGATACTGCTTTGTGTATGCAGATCGGCCAATGCTAGTGAGTTGTAAAAACCCAAACAGGTGAGTGTATAGCGTCCCTTTCTGTCCTGAGGCACATGAGGCGCTGGTTCTGACACGATATGTGATCTTCTTCGTGTGCTCACGACAACGTAGTCTGCCGCAGGAAATCCCTCCAAACGGCTGCCGCGTCCGGAGAGCTAGCAGGCTGTCGCGTGTGGGTCGCATGTCAGTGTCAACGGCCAGCCTCACGTTCGCTTGTGGCCCGGCGAGGATCCCGCCTAATCCCTCGGGTATATGGCCCGGTGACAGTCAGCTTGCAGGACCGGACGCTCGCCTTCTTGCAGGTAGCCGAAGACCTCTTGTTTTTGCGCTGGCTGGCCTCTGCATTGCCACGATACCCGTCATCTGCACAGTTCTGACAAAAATCTTATGCCTAACTTTTTCCCATGACCTTCTATGTTATAATAAATTTACATAATGACACATTGATGGTCTGTCATTTCAGACACTCTTATTTTACTTTTATAGTTATTAATCTATGGGTATCATTATAACAAAATTTTGGTGTATCAAATTTAGACATGGAAATAATTTATCTTCATATTTGTGTAGAGACCGGTCTCACTACTGTACATGGTGTGTGACACTACTCTGGATGAACAGCTAAATGTGGGGGCCCGCACTAATATTACTGTTAATTATATAGATCGACAGTAGACATGCTCAAGAATTAACTACCATTTGCCAACGATCTGCATTCTATGTCTTTTAATTAAATTATGTTGTTATGCAGGTCTAAGTTTTACTGTGCTACAAAGAACATGCAACTATGCTACTTTCGCTCGCCCGTCGTCCCTCCATCTAGGGTCTGTGGTTTGGTGACCTGAAAAATAGCATCTCAACAGGCGCGCGCCAAACACTTGTGGTAGAAAACCGCCACACTATTAAGGATCTAGTTATTGTAAAGTCCTAAAGTTTAATTTATCCTAGTATATGGTACTCTCTCTATTATTATTATTATTATTTTTTACCTTATACAACACTCTTACATAATTCCTGTTACGCTGAGATGTCTCGCTGCTCGCCGCTATTGACGACAGTGATGTGCGCGCCGTACGACATGGCCTCCGAGTTCTCACTACGCGTCACTGAAACTCCAGAGACTGGGTTAGCCATGGCTATACAAGACAATAAATTTATAGTTGCAACTTCCTTCTCTATGTGATGCGGTTTTCGCGATCAAAGCACACCTTTCCAGAGGCAATGTAATATGACCAAGCCAGGACTGGTCCCTGTTGAGGATTCCGTCGCCCACCACACACCAGCTACACAGTATGTCACGAATCTCCAAGTATAATTCCTTGGTTATTCATCTGTGACAGTCACAAGCAGCACGCTAAATCCCCAACCTGCACATTGGCATGGTAGGCTTTATGCCCGCATTTCTACAGTCTAGGCCCTAGGGCACCATTGGAGTCAAGCGCTCACATGTTCACCCCGACTTGCAAGACAACGAGCATCACTGTAAAAACTATACTGCCCATGTTCATCCTCGAAATCACGCAATATACCACAATCTTGCAGTGCACTGACGCGTGCCTGCAAGCATTGGTATGAACGTCTCACGAACTGGTTGTGGCCGCTATGGAGCGTATCACGACTTCCCAGAACGCTTCTAAGAGCACGTTCTTGTATGCGCCCGTTTGTGCGACATCTCCTCACTCATCATTATCCCTCAACATGGACACCAGACAGGAAAGGACTAAAACATTACTCATGGAAAGATAGTGTCTCCTACTCCATCGACATTGGAAGTCGCGAACATAAACAAAACAAAAAGTTAGCAGCAGTAAATTCTTATGCGAGAAAACGCAGCGTGTTAATACTTTAACAATCTTAATCTATTAATGCAACGATTATTGTTCCCCGAAGAAAGGTTCATATATTTGCCTATTCTATTATGTACACCACTTAAACTACTATTATTCCACGAACTTCTTTGGGTGAGAGAAGTGGTGGAGTCCTATGGACTAGCGCCAATCCCTTCTTAGACTCCCCCTCTTCTGACGTGCATTAGGATTTGGAGGTCTAATTTCAATCTCCTGGTTCTCCCGTTGTCCTTGATTTTGCTCTCTCCAATTACGGTCGCTTTGCCGTTCGTCATTCCTCCTGTCCCAGATTGCTTGTCTAGATTGACCCTGTTCCCTGACGTTCTGGTTTCCGTGTCTCTGGTTTCCATAACCTTGAATAGCGTAACCTTGATTTCCGTAACCCTGATTTCCTAACTGACGAGTGCGATTATGCGATCTGTTGTCGTCTTCCCTTGCTGGCCCGTGGTATTTGTTATTTTGCGCCTTCTTCCTGTCCTTTGCGTCTTGTTTATCGAAGGCTACTTCGAGTTCGCGCAGTAGACTCTTGAATGCATCTATGTCAGATCCACTCTTCCCGACAAGTGTTTGTTGATACCTAACTGGCAATTTGGAAAAGCAAAATTTAATGATTTCTCCGTTGCTGTATGGACTATCTAAAAACTGACTCTTCTTGAGTAAATCATCAAAAAATTTGGTTGCGCTTCTATGCCCGGACACTTCTAGTTCAGGACAAAATATTATTTCCTCTTTAATCCTGTCTTGCGTTTCCTTTGACCAGTAGGTCCGCAGGAATGCACCAACAAATTCCTGATAAGTCCGACACGTCGCTGCCACGCCCCGCATCTTTTCCGCAGCTTGGCCTTCGATGTGTCCACACATGAATTCTAATTTGGCCTGGGTTGGCCATGACGACGGTAATGAATTTGTAAATTGCATCATCCAGCTCTTCGGATGCATCGACCCTCCATTATCTTTGAATTTCTGGAATTTTACTATCGACAGGAAGTGATTGTGATCAAAATTCTGTCCGATCCTCGCCCTGGTGTTGTTACTCGTTTCCGATACTTGCACGTCTGCTGAGTGTCCTGATCTATCTTGCTGATAACTGTGATGTGCTACGTCTGTATCACAGTGGAAGTGGCATTCAGCATTCACTCTTCTAAGTGGGCTGCAATTATTGGAGCTATTACTCGCTGTTTCTGCGTGTGCATTGTTCGTTCCGCACGCTGTCACTGGGCTAGAGCACGGCGGGCTTTTCCTCGGAGACACAATCCTGTGTACTCCATCATTGGTATCCGAAAGCGCAGTGCTCGTGTGCCCGTTTCGCTCTAGTTTTGCTATCCGACTCTCTACTTCTTTCATTCGTTTCGTGATGTTCGTAACCGCAATATTACCTTGAGTCTTTATGGCCGCTAGGGATTTTGAGTGGCCTTGTGTCGCACGTCCCAAGCGCCCTGCGAGTTGAGAAGTTACTCTTGCGATTTTCATTGCCCCTGTTGCTGCAGTTTTGGCTAGGCCTGCTACTTTTTGTGCTACCATTGACATTTGTTTTGCTTCTCCACATTCTTTCTTTATTGTTAATAATTCCCCACGAATTACCCCTATATGGGAAATTATTGCCTCAGTGTCCTTCTTACGCTGTTCGTCAGCTTCTTCTTTCTCCTTCTTACGTTGTTTCTCAGCTTCTTCCTTCTCCTTCTTACGCTGTTTGTCAGCTTCTTCTTTCATTGATCGTAGGAAGCTCAGTATTGGGTTTAAGTCATCTTTTTGATCCTCTTCAAACATGGGCGATGTAACTCTGGACACCCGGGCGCTAGAGCTTTGACGTGGCCGAGCTGGCCCCTGTCTGCTCTCGTTCGTTTGATTATAAATTTCTGCTACCGTCTCGACCTGTGTGCCTGTCTCTGTTTCATCCTCTACCTCACTATCATAATCACGGCCGCGACGCTGCTCTATGATCGCGTCCAAATCACTCTCCTCATCAATGAGTCTTTCGTCCTGACCTGCTAAAAATGTGCCCATCTCATCTCCGAACCTATCCCCGTCAGTAAACTGCCCCTTATCCATTATGCTATCCTCTTTCGTTTTAGCTACGCTCGACAATAGTCGTGCCTTCCTTCTCGTGATCATTCATGAAAAACAAATTTATCTAAAAATACACAATAAAAATAATCTACTCCCAATATTTTTTACACATAAACATAAAATTTCAAAAACATCGTTCCAACGCTATAATTACATGCACGATTTGTTGTGGTACAGAAACCGCACACAAACCCGACAAAGTGTGCTGTGGTACAGACAGCACATAAAAGAAACACAAAAAAGCAATGAACAAACAAAAATATATATACACTGAAAACAAAAACTGTAATCATGCGCCGCTAATAAAAACTAATCGCGGAACTATAAGAAAAAGAACTTGGGTACTAATAATAAAATTAGTAGAGAAAAAAAAATTGAATGTTCCTACTAAGAATACTGTTTGTTAATCAGTGATTCACAGGAAAGATCCGAGGCTAAGGGTCACCATTTTATGCGAGGTGCCGGGGCAAGCAGTGTATTTAACACTAAATTCTTCTAGAATCTCCATATGTAAATGATGCTCTAAGTCCCCCCTATTCTAACTCCGACTTTTGCTGTTGCACATGGATTAAAAAATATACGCGAACTGACTGTAATCAACCCTGCAAGTGGAGTAGAAAAGAGTTTGGCACCTGCAATAATTTAATTTGATAAATAAGTTAAATAAAGGAAGGTTTCATTAACGTAGTGAGAAATGATGGGTTGCTCTACCGATTAACAGAATGAAAGTTCTGTCCAAAATAACAATATGATTTATTAAGACTAAACACAAAATAATAAACAAAAACACATGAAACATTTATAATACATCAAATTGGCTCAAATTGGATACTCAAACAAACGCTATGAAGGTGAAATTGTCCCTAAACTAGATTGTGAGGTTTAAGACGAAGTGATATGTGGAGCCAATTCCTTGCCACTCAAATCTTAAGAGAGACACACAGCTAACCCAACATTAATTGCTGCTACTCAAGACAGAACAAAGTTAGAAAAAGACGAACAGGCGCGCTCTGCTGAGCTCTGATTATCACCTAGGAACATCCGTATCTGCCGGTGCTGTGGACATACATTACCAAACTGTCTTCTTAACTGCCAGAACACGATCTGGCGCACCGGAGGCGATGGCTGGTTGCTTCGACGTCCTCGACCGAAAGGCGAGAGCCGACTACCCCCGAGCACCCGTACAGGCCGAACACACAACATTCCCGCCCCCACGACAGTGGCCGTGGTTAAACGTTCCAATCAGCAACTCGAAAACTGGCGGAAAATTCCACTCTATTGCCGGAGCACTACCATTCCACCAATGGAGATTCTTGGCGCCAATTTCTGCGCTGATTTTGCTACGTCACGGAGCTATGCCCTGAGCAAGCCAATCACAGTTACTATTTTGCAGAAAGCGCGGGAATTTTCCCGCCACAACTGCCTGGGTACACAAGTCATTCCCATGCCTCGCTGGTAGCCCGCCAGAAAGTGTTTTCGCAAAGTTTCTGCGAAGTAATGGAACCTCTAGCACAGCCGCTACTTCAGACCCCTCCGGGCGTGTCTTTTGACAATGTCGGCGTCTGCAAAGCATTCACTCGACTTCCTCACACCTGTCGGCTTAACCCTTTCCAGATCTGCAGTGCCCGCCTGTCACCGGACCACCCGGGTGACGAGAGACGCTGCGTGGGAAGTCCGCGTGTGAAGGAATAGCGACTTTTCACTGCATGCAATTAGAGAGGAAAATCGTAAGATAGAAATAATAGAAGGGGCTCATGCCACCTCTCAAAGGAATTTGTTCTTCAAAACATTTTCGTAGGATGCACCTGTTACCGTAGTGCCCTTTGGAACGCAGTGGGTAAGGATTACACCCTCGCTGTGCCAGAACATGGACACCATCATTTTTTCAGCACTGGTGGTTACCCGAAATTTTTTTGGTGGCGGTGAATCTGTGTGCTTCCATTGAGATGACTGGCGCTTTGTTTCTGGATTGAAAAATGGCATCCATGTCTCATCCATTGTCACAACCAACGAAAAGAAAGTCCCATTCATGCTGTCGTTGCGTGTCAACATTGCTTGGCAACATGCCACACGGGCAGCCATGTGGTCGTCCGTCAGCATTCGTGGCACCCACCTGGATGACACTTTCCGCATTTTCAGGTCGTCATGCAGGATTGTGTGCACAGAACCCACAGAAGTGCCAACTCCGGAGGCGATCTGTTCAACAGTCATTCGGCGATCCCCCAAAACAATTCTCTCCACTTTCTCGATCATGTCGTCAGACCGGCTTGTGAGAGCCTGAGGTTGTTTTGGTTTGTTGTCACATGATGTTCTGCCTTCATTAAACTGTCGCACCCACGAACGCACTTTCGACACATCCATAACTCCATCACCACATGTCTCCTTCAACTGTCGTTGAATTTCAATTGGTTTCACACCACGCAAATTCAGAAAACGAATGATTGCACGCTGTTCAAGTAAGGAAAACGTCGCCATTTTAAGTATTTAAAACAGTTCTCATTGTCGCCGCTGGCGGTAAAATTCCATCTGCCGTACGGTGCTGCCATCTCTGGGACGTATTGACAATGAACGCGGCCTTATTTAAAACAATGCGCATGTTTCTATCTCTTTCCAGTCCGGAGAAAAAAAATCGGAGGCCTTAGAACTTGAATGCACCTCGTACAAGGTGTTGGGTCTGTACGACACTCACGAATCGACTCTTCTGGAAAGGAGACGTGATGAAACTCCTGTATCAAGATGTTTCGCTGGGCGCACCAATGTCGGCGCCTCTATCTCCGTAGTGAGTTAAGTGGCACAGTGGTTAGAACACTGGGCTCGAATTCGAGACAATGACTGTTGAAATCCGGGTCCGACCACCTTAATTTAGGTGTCCCGTCATTTCCCATCCAGTCAGCAAAAAGAGTCACATAATCTGCCTGTTGGCTTATGTCTCGGGTTCACCACCGGCATTGGAGGGTGAAACTTTGACAGTGACGGCCACTCGTGCTAGCGAAACGTCAGTAAAATCATTGGAGGAACGTCGTCCGAAGAACCTGAGACAGAAGCCAATAGGTAGTTTGTCAACAAGTGGCCACGAAAGCCTTAACAATTGAGTCACATAATCCTTGGTAGTACTGCGGCCTCCTAACTCGGGACCATAGAATATCACTACATGGCCGCTCAAATCATCACAGAACCCCCGCCAGCATTCACTCTAAGGGCGTACACTCGGCCAGAACATGAAAACAGTGTTCAACAAGACTCGTTCGATCAAACAACATTCTTTCTTTGCTCCATAGTTCAAGTTTTATGGTTTCGGAACTACGCTTTCCTTTTCGGGACATTTGCGTAACTTAACTAGCGAGGTTACCACGGATTCCGAATGTGAATTAAACTGGGTGAAATTGAGTATCAAAGAACGGTCAAGAATGGTGATAGGTTACTTTCATAGACCACCTGGGTCAGGGTCTATAGTTATAGAACGCTTCAGACACCACTTGCAGAATATCGTTAGTAGTATTCCCGATCATGCCGTTGTAATAGGGGATGACTTCAACTTGTCAGGTATAGATTGGGAGTGTTATGCCATCAAAACCGGTGCCAGAAACAAAGGCATAGTTCCTTAGGCCCCAGACAAGTATGTTCCGAGTAAGGTTTTAGGGAATGGGAGAGATCCACCATGATTTAATGGCCGTGTTAGAAAAGAGCAGCGTAAAGAAAGAGCACTTCATCTCAGAATCAAGAGAAGTAAAAACTTAGCTGACAAACAAAAGGTGAAAGAAGCGAAAATGAGCGTAAGGAGACCAATGAGAGCAGCATTCAATGATTTTGAAAGTAAGACGTTGTCAACCGACCTGAGTAGAATCCTAAGAGATTTTGGTCGTATGTAAAATCAGTAAGTGGGTCAAAATCATATAATCATTCTCTCAGTGACCACACCAGCACCGAAACGGAAGAAAACAGAGAGAAGGCCGTAATAATACTGAATTCCGTTTTCCGAAGTTTTTAACGGCGGATGATAGTAACACTTTCCCTCCTTTCATCCGCCGTACGAACATCGAAATGGCAGATATTGAGATAGCCGATCGCGGAATTGAAAAGCAGCTACAATCGCTTAGTAGCGGAAAGGTTTCAGGACCAGATGGGATACCTATAAAATTCTATAAAGATTATGCTAAAGAACTTGGTCCCTTTGTAGCAGTAATTTATCGTAGATCACTTGAGCAACGAAAGGTACCTAACGACTGGAAAAAACGTCAGGTCACTCCCGTTTTTAAGAAAGGCCGATAAGACAAATCCGCACAATTAGAGACCTACACTCCTGGAAATTGAAATAAGAACACCGTGAATTCATTGTCCCAGGAAGGGGAAACTTTATTGACACATTCCTGGGGTCAGATACATCACATGATCGCACTGACAGAACCACAGGCACATAGACACAGGCAACAGAGCATGCACAGTGTCGGCACTAGTACAGTGTATATCCACCTTTCGCAGCAATGCAGGCTGCTATTCTCCCATGGAGACGATCGTAGAGATGCTGGATGTAGTCCTGTGGAACGGCTTGCCATGCCATTTCCACCTGGCGCCTCAGTTGGACCAGCGTTCGTGCTGGACGTGCAGACCGCGTGAGACGACGCTTCATCCAGTCCCAAACATGCTCAATGGGGGACAGATCCGGAGATCTTGCTGGCCAGGGTAGTTGACTTACACCTTCTAGAGCACGTTGGGTGGCACGGGATACATGCGGACGTGCATTGTCCTGTTGGAACAGCAAGTTCCCTTGCCGGTCTAGGAATGGTAGAACGATGGGTTCGATGACGGTTTGGACGTACCGTGCACTATTCAGTGTCCCCTCGACGATCACCAGTGGTGTACGGCCAGTGTAGGAGATCGCTCCCCACACCATGATGCCGGGTGTTGGCCCTGTGTGCCTCGGTCGTATGCAGTCCTGATTGTGGCGCTCACCTGCACGGCGCCAAACACGCATACGACCATCATTGGCACCAAGGCAGAAGCGACTCTCATCGCTGAAGACGACACGTCTCCATTCGTACCTCCATTCACGACTGTCGCGACACCACTGGAGGCGGGCTGCACGATGTTGGGGCGTGAGTGGAAGACGGCCTAACGGTGTGCGGGACCGTAGCCCAGCTTCATGGAGACGGTTGCGAATGGTCCTCGCCGATACCCCAGGAGCAACAGTGTCCATAATTTGCTGGGAAGTGGCGGTGCGGTCCCCTACGGCACTGCGTAGGATCCTACGGTCTTGGCGTGCATCCGTGCGTCGCTGCGGTCCGGTCCCAGGTCGACGGGCACGTGCACCTTCCGCTGACCACTGGCGACAACATAGATGTACTGTGGAGACCTCACGCCCCACGTGTTGAGCAATTCGGCGGTACGTCCACCCGGCCTCTCGCATGCCCACTATACGCCCTCGCTCAAAGTCCTTCAACTGCACATACGGTTCACGTCCACGCTGTCGCGGCATGCTACCAGTGTTAAAGACTGCGATGGAGCTCCGTATGCCACGGCAAACTGGCTGACACTGACGGCGGCGGTGCACAAATGCTGCGCAGCTAGCGCCATACGACGGCCAACACCGCGGTTCCTGGTGTGTCCGCTGTGCCGTGCGTGTGATCATTGCTTGTACAGCCCTCTCGCAGTGTCCGGAGCAAGTATGGTGGGTCTGACACACCGGTGTCAATGTGTTCTTTTTTCCATTTCCAGGAGTGTATAAATGATCTAGTACGAAGCGTTGGATGCTCTTTAAGACTATTCGCACATGATGCACTTGTTTATACCAAAGTAGCAACGCCAAAAGATAGCAAGAATTTGCAGAACGACCTGCAGTGAATTGATGAACGATGCAAACTCTGGCAGTTGACCCTGAACGAGACGGCTGCTGTGGCCGAGCGGTTCTAGGCGCTTCAGTCCGAAACCGCGCGACTACTACGGTCGCAAGTTCGAATCCTGCCTCGGGCATGGGTGTGTATGATGTCCTTAGGTTAGTTAGGTTTAAGTAGGTCTAAGTCTAGGGGACTGGTGACCTCAGATATTAAGTCCCACAGTGCCTAGAGCCACTTGAACAGTTTTTTGACCCTGAACGTAAATAAATGTAACATATTGCGCATACAGAGGAAAATAAATCCACTATTGTACAGCTACACGATTAATGACAAACAGCTTGAGACTGCGTCTGCCGTAAAATATCGAGGCGTAACTATGTAGAGAGACCTTAAGGGGAATGAGCATCTAAAACAGATACTGGGAAAAGCAGACTCAGATTCATCGGAAAAATCTTAAGGAAATGTAACTCATCCAGGGAAGAAAGGCTTATAAGACACTTTTGCGTCAGATTGTTGAATACTGTTCATCTTTCCGGGATCGCTATCAGGTAGGAGAGATAGCGGAGATAGAGAAGATGTAGCGAAGAGCGGCACGTTTGTCACGGGACCGTTTATCTGGCGAAAGAGCGTTCCGGAAATGCTAAACAAACTCCGCTGCAGGCGTTACAAGAGAGGCATTGTACATCAGACAGAGGTTTACTATTGAAATTTCGGGACGGGATTTTTCAGGAGGAGTCAGACAACATATTACTTCCCCCCCCCCCCCCCCCCCTCCCACTTACATCTCGCGTATTGACCACGAGGAGAAAATTCGAGAAATTAGAGCCCATACAGAGGTTACCGACAGTCATTATTTCCACGCACTATTCGCGTGTGGCACAGGATTGGAGGGAACAAATAGTGGTGCCGACAGTACCCTCCGCCACACTCTATTAGATGGCTTGCGGGAAGCACCCACCATAGGATAACCAACATTTGCTCACGTTAGAATTCACGTATCTACGACCTAACGCACTCGCAACTACGTAGAAGTCTGTTTGACCACGAGTTACACTTGCAACGCGTTGAGGTCACTGCACAATTGCCGCTCGTGGTCATATACTTCAGTGCAAACTGTAGGCTAGTCTATCGTCTGCGTTTATGTTCGAGAATGCATTTCTCGCAGTGTTTTCACATTTTTATCCAGTCTGTGTATTATCAAACGATGCATTTCCGGGTATGGGTTTCCTGTGAAAAGTTTATCTGCTAAGTCCTCTCCACAACTCCCAGAATCCTATAAGAGGAACTGCGAAACACGGTGTATACAGGCTGTATATAACGACAGCCTTCCTACATTACGCGGTTGCACTGAAATGGTAATCATATTTGTGTCCACGCGCGTTTTACACCTTTCCAGTTTCACGGTTGTAGTGTACCGCAGTCATGGTGTTACAGTTTTAGTGGCTAGAAGCGCACAGGTGTCCATTTCTTACTCGGATAGCCTCGAAAGCAGCTACGTAGTAGATAGTGTCGGAGGTTCCATGCGACCTTTCGCGGATGATGGTGCATTATACAGAGAAATTGCAGCATTAGAAAATTGCAGCGAAATGCAGGAAGATCTGCAGCGGATTGGCACTTGGTGCAGGGAGTGGCAACTGACCGTTAACATAGACAAATGTAATGTATTGCGAATACATAGAAAAAAGGATCCTTTATTGTATGATTATATGATAGCAGAACTATCACTGGTAGCAGTTACTTCTGTAAAATATCTGGGAGCATGCGTACGGAACGATTTGAAGTGGAATGATCATATAAAATTAATTGTTGGTAAGGCGGGTGCCAGGTTGTGATTCATTGGGAGAGTCCTTAGAAAATGTAGTCCATCAACAAAGTAGGTGGCTTACAAAACATTCCTTCGACCTGCTGCTGTGCTGTGGCCTTCAGTCCTGAGACTGGTTTGATGCAAATCTCCGTGCTACTCTATCCTGTGCAAGGTTCTTCATCTCTCACTTACTGCAGCCTACATCCTTCTGAATCTGCTTAGTGTACTCATCTCTTGGTCTCCCTCTACGATTTTTACCCTCCACGCTGACCTAAAGTACTAAATTGGTGATCCCTTGATGCCTCAGAACATGTCCTACCAACCGATCCCTTCTTCTAGTCAAGTTGTGCCACAAACTCCTCTTCTCCCCAATTCTATTCAATACCTCCTCATTAGTTACGTGATCTACCCATCTAATCTTCAGCATTCTTTTGTAGCACCACATTTCGAAAGTTTCTATTCTCTTCTTGTCTAAACTATTTATCGTCCACGTTTCACTTCCATACATGGCTACACTCCATACAAATACTTTCAGAAACGACTTCCTAACACTTAAATCAATACTCGATGTTAACAAATTTCTCATCTTCAGAAACGCTTTCCTTGCCATTGCCAGTCTACATTTTATATCCTCTCTACTTCGACCATCATCAGTTATTTTGCTCCCCAAATAGCAAAACTCCTTTACTACTTTAAGTGTCTCATTTCCTAATCTAATTCCCTCAGCATCACCCGACTTAATTCGACTACATTCCATTATCGTTGTTTTGCTTTTGTTGATGTTCATCTTATATCCTCCTTTCAAGACACTGTCCATTCCGTTCAACTGATCTTCCAAGTCCTTCGCTGATTCTGACAGAATTAGAATGTCATCGGCGAACCTGAAAGTTTTTATTTCTTCTCCATGGATTTTAATACCTACTCCGAACTTTTCTCTTGTTTCCTTTACTGCTTGCTCAATATACAGATTGAATAGAATCGGGGAGAGGCTACAACCCTGTCTCACTCCCTTCCCAACCACTGCTTCCCTTTCATGTCCCTCGACTCTTATAACTGCCATCTGGTTTCTGTACAAATTGTAAATAGCCTTTCGCTCCCTGCATTTTACCCCTGCCACCTTCAGAATTTGAAAGAGAGTATTCCAATCAACATTGTCAAAAGCTTTCTCTAAGTCTACAAATGATAGAAACGTAGGTTTGCCTATTCTTAATCTAAGATAAGCCGTAGGGTCGGTATTGCCTGACGTGTTCCAACATTTCTACGGAATCCAAACTGATCGTCCCCGAGGTCGGCTTCTACTAGTTTTTCCATTCGTCTGTAAAGAATTCGCGTTAGTATCTTGCAGCTGTGACCTTTTAAACTGATAGTTCGGTAATTTTCACATCTGTCAACACCTGCCTTCTTTTGGACTGGAATTATTATATTCTTCTTGAAGTCTGAGGGAATTCCGCCTGTTTCATACATCTTGCTCACCAGATGGTAGAGTTTTTTCAGGACTGGCTCTCCCAAGGCTGTCAGTATTTCTAATGGACTGTTGTCTACTCCCGGGGCCTTGTTTCGACTTAGGTCTTTCAGTGCTCTGTCAAACTCTTCACGCAGTATCATATCTCCCATTTCATCTTCATCTACATCCTCTTTCATTTCGATGATACTGTCCTCGGCCTATACTTGAGTTTTGCTCACCAGTGTGGGATCGGTACCAGGTCGGGTTCACAGAGAAGGTAGAGAAGATCCAAAGAAGAGTGGCGCGTTTCGTCACAGGGTTACTTGGTAAGCGTGATAGCGTTACGGAGATGTTTAGCAAACTCATGTGGCAGACTATGCAAGAGAGGCGCTCTGCATCGCGGTGTAGCTTGCTGTCCAGGTTTCGAGAGGGTGCGTTTCTGGATGAGGTATCGAATAATTTGCTTCCCCTTACTTACACCTCCCGAGGAGATCACGAATGTAAAATTAGAGAGACGGGAGCGCACACGGAGGCTTTCCGGCAGTCGTTCTTTCCGCGAACAGGAAATGGCTCTGAGCACTTTGGGACAACTTCTGAGGTCCTCAGTCCCGCAGAACTTAGAACTACTTAAACCTAACTAGCCTAAGGACATCACACACATCCATGCCCGAGGCACGATTCGAACCTGCGATCATAGCGGTCTCGCTGTCCCAAACTGTATCGCCTAGAACCGCCCGGCCCCCCGGCCGGCAGCTAATGACAGTGGCACGTAAAGTACCCTCCGCCACACACCGTTGGGTGGCTTGCGGAGTATAACTGTAGAAGTACATGTAGAGGTAATATTCGGAGTACCATAGCCGGCCTTGAGTGGCCGTGCGGTTGTAGGCGGAACAGTCTGGAACCGAGCGATCGCTACGGTCGCAGGTTAGAATCCTGCCTCGGGCATGGATGTGTGTGATGTCCTCAGGTTAGTTAGGTTTAATTAGTCCTAAGTTACAGGGGACTGATGACCTCAGAAGTCAAGTCCCATAGTGCTGAGAGCCATTTGAGCCATTTTTGAGTACCACAGGGAAGTGTGATAAGACCTTTGCTGTTTAGAATATGAATAAATGATCTAGTACGAAGCGTTCGATGCTGTTTAAGACTATTCGCACATGACAGAGGTGTTTACACCAAAGGAGCAACGCCAGAAGATAGTAAGAATTAGCAGAACGACCTGCAGAGAATTGATGAACGCGGCTGACTCTGGCAGTTGTCCCTGAACATACGAGTACATAAATGTAAGATGTTGCGCATACGCAAGAAAATAAATGCACTACTGTACAGCAAAAAAAATGGTTCAAATGGCTCTGAGCACTATGGGACTCAACTGCTGTGGTCATAAGTCCCCTAGAACTTAGAACTACTTAAACGTAACTAACCTAAGGACAGCACACAACACCCAGCCATCACGAGGGAGAGAATATCCCTGACCCCGTCGGGAATCGAACCCGGGAACCCGGGCGTGGGAAGCGAGAACGCTACCGCACGACCACGAGATGCGGGCACTGTACAGCAACACTATTGATGAAGAACAGCGGGAAACAGCGTCTGCTGTAAAATATCCAGAGCAAACATAAGTGGAATGAGCACACAAAAGAGATATTGAGAAAAAGCAGACACCAGACTAAGATTCGTCGGAAGAATCTTAAGGAAATGTAACTCTTCCACTTGTTCGCCCGATTCTTGAGTACTGTTCATCTTTCTGGGACCCGTATCAGGCAGGACTGGCAGACTCCACTGGCAGACGTTACAAGAGAGGCTTTGTGCATCATTCTTCCCGCGAAGCATACGCGACTGGAACGGGAAAGGGAGGTAATGACAGCGGCACGTAAAGTGCCCTCCGCCACACACCGTTGGGTGGCTTGCGGAGTATAAATGTAGATGTAGATGTAGACCTTCTCCCCGGGGTGAGGATAAGCCGGCGCCGTGATGCGGTCCGCCAGAATCGCAGCTCGGTGCTGCGCGGCGCGGCGCGGCTATTGATTCGTGCGTCGCCGCGGGCAGTTCCTCCCCCGCGCCCTCGTCGTGCCCGTCGAGCCTGGACGCCAACCACGCCCTCTTTCTTCCGCCATTCTTGGCCCCCGAGACGCTGCCTCTGCCCTCCGTCCCCGGCCTCTGCGGCGCCGGCGCCGGATCGATGGGCAGCGCGGCGCCATCTTGTCTTACTGCCATCTTGCTGCGCGCCGTCAGCCTCCAAGTGTCCCGAAGCCTCTGCAAGGCGGACCCGCGGTCGATAGCCGCGCCTCGCGCCGCCGCCACGCCGCCACACTTGCATCTCGCGCAGCGGCCGGCCTGTACTGCGATCGCGGCATCAGGGGTAGGACTTCATCACTGTAAAGGGCCCCTTCAACGCTCAGATATACGCAGCGACTTGTCTGCACAGAGAGTGTTTACATAGACAACTCGCTACGTGTTAATGAATCCCCGAATGGGCAGTTTGCCTGTGCTACTGTCTGTGCCGAGCCTGGCGGCGCTTGAACTGACCCAGAACAGATGAAATGGCTTTATACACTGTGTTCCCCAGGGAAGCGTCCTGGGACCTCTGCTGTTCCTGACCTATATAAATGACCTGGGTGACAATTTGATCAATTCTCTTAGGTTGTTCGCACACGATGCTGTAATTTACCGTCTGCTAAGGTCATCGGAAGACCAGTATCAGTTGCAAAGCGATTGGCAGTTGACGCTAAATAACGGAAAGTGCGAGGTGATCCACATGAGTTCCAAAAGAAATCCGTTAGAATTCGATTACTCGATAAATAGTACAATTCTCAAGGCTGTCAATTCAACTAAGAACCTGGGTGTTAGAATTACTGACAACTTCAGTTGCAAAGACCACATAGATAATATTGTGGGGAAGGCGAGCCAAAGGTGGCGTTTCATTGGCAGGACACTTAGAAGATGCAACAAGTCCACTAAAGAGACAGCTTACACTACACTCGTTCGTCCTCTGCTAGAATATTGCTGCGCGGTGTGGGATCCTTGCCAGGTGGGATTGACGGAGGACATCGAAAGGGTGCAAAAAAGGGCAGCTCGTTTTGTATTATCACGTAATAGGGGAGAAAGTGTGGCAGATATGATACGCGAGTTGGGATGGAAGTCATTAAAGCAAAGACGTTTCTCGTCGCGGCGAGATCTATTTACGAAATTTCAGTCACCAACTTTCTCTTCCGAATGCGAAAATATTTTGTTGAGCCCAACCTACATAGGTAGGAATGATCATCAAAATAAAATAAGAGAAATCAGAGCTCGAACAGAAAGGTTTAGGTGTTCGTTTTTCCCGCTCGCTGTTCGGGAGTGGAATGGTAGAGAGATACCAGAATGAGATTTTCACTCTGCAGCGGAGTGTGCGCTGATATGAAACTTCCTGGCAGATTAAAACTGTGTGCCCGACCGAGACTCGAACTCGGGACCTTTGCCTTTCGCGGGCAAGTGCTCTAAAGCACTGTTTTACAGTTTTAATCTGCCAGGAAGTTTCATATGAGTGCACACTCCGCTGCAGAGTGAAAATCTCATTCTGGAAACATCCCCCAGGCTGTGGCTAAGCCATGTCTCCGCCATATCCTTTCTTTCAGGAGTGCTAGTTCTGCAAGGTTCGCAGGAGAGCTTCTGTAAAGTTTGGAAGGTAGAAGACGAGGTACTGGCAGAAGTAAAGCAGTGAGTACCGGACGTGAGTCGTGCTTCGGTAGCTCTGTTGGTAGAGCACTTGCCCGCGAAAGGCAAAGGTCCCGAGTTCGAGTCTCGGTCGGGCACACAGTTTTAATCTGCCAGGAAGTTTCATGGTAGAGAGATAGTATGGTTGTGGTTCGACGGACCCTCTGTCAAGCACTTAAATGTGAATTGCAGAGTAAACATGTAGATGTGTATGTAGATGTAGATGTAGATGTAGAGCCAAAAAAATCTGATACACTTGCCTAATACCGTGTCGCGCCCCAGCGAGCACGCAGAAGTGCCGCAACACGACGTGGCATGAATAATGTCTGAAGTAGTGCTGGAGGGAACTGACACCATCAGTCCTGCAGGACTATCCATAACTTTGTAAGAGTACGCGGGGCTGGAAATTTCTTCTGAACAGCACGTTGCAATGCATCCCAGATGGGCTCAATACTGTTCGTGTCTTGGAAGTATGGTGGTCAGCGGAGGTGTTAATCCCAGAAGAGTGTTCCTGGAGCCACTGTGTAAAAACTCTGGACGTGTGGGGTGTCGCATTGTCCTGCTAGAATTGCCCAAGTACGTCGGAATGCACAATGAACATGAATGGCTGCAGGTGATCAGACAGGATGCTTGTGTACTTGTCACCTGTCAGAGTCGTATGTAGACGTATCAGGATCCCATATCACTCCAACGTCATTACAGAGCTTCCACCTTGAACGGTCCCGCGCTGACATGCACGATCCACGGTTTCACGAGACTGTCTCCATAGCTGTACACGTCCATCCGCTCCATACAATTTGAAACGACACTCCTCCGACCAGGCAACGTGTATCAATCATCAACAGTCCAATGTCGGTGTTGACGGGTCCAGGTGAGGCATAAAACTTTGTGTTGGGCAGTCGTCAAGGGTATACGATTGGGCCTTCGGCTCAGAAAACCAGTATCGATGATGTCTCGTTGAATTGTTCGTGCCGGCCGGTGTGGCCGAGCGGTTCAAGCCGCTTCAGTCTGGAACCGCGCGACTGCTACGGTCGCAGGTTCGAATCCTGCCTCGGACATGGATGTGTGTGATGTCCTTACGTTAGTTAGGTTTAAGTAGTTCAAAAGTCTAGGGGACTGATGACCTCAGATGTTAAGTCGCATAGTGCTCAGAGCCATTTGAACCATTTGAATTGTTCGCACGCTGACACTTGTTGATGGTCCGGCTTTGAAATCTGCCGCAGTTTGCGGAAGAGTTGTACTTCTGCACGTTGAACGATTCTCTTCAGTCGTCATTGGTCCCGTTCTCGCAAGATCTTTTTCCGGGCGCAGCGATGTCGGTGACTTCATGTTCTACCGATAGCTGATATTCACTGTACACTCGTGGAAAGACTGTGCGGGAAAATCTCCACTTCATCGCTACCTCGGAGATGCTGTGTCCCATCGCTCGTGCGCAAGTTCGAACTCATTTACGTCTTGATAACCTGCCATTGCAGCAGCAGTAACGGATCCAACAACTGCGCCAACACTTGTCTTAAATAGGCGTTGCCGACCGCAGCGCCGTATTCTGCGTTTTTACATATCTCTGTATTTGAATACGCAGGCCTATACCAGTTTCTTTGGCGCTTTAGTGTATTTTACATACGGCACCAAATGTTTCCTAAATGCTGTGGCTCAACGATGATGCTTGGAAAACAACGAAAAGATGAAAGTGTATCGACCCGAAGTGGTCAGCTCCGAGAGCCCGGGATAGATTTCCAGTCCAGCAACAGTCGGTTCCGACATACATTTGATATAACTAAGGAAAGACGTATCCATCATCTTCAAGTCGAACAAAAACACTCCTCACAATGCAACATGAAAGTGGCACTTACTATCCTGTTGGGGAGCAGGACTACCGAACAGGTGCGGCCAGGAAATGGTATGTTGCAAGCCTTGCTCGAGAATAGAAGTGGGTGAGCAGGGAGAGGGAGAGAGTGGTTTTGGCCTTCCTCTGTTATTTGTGCCGTTGCAGTAATTTGCGGAAGGGTTGCACTTCTGTCGCGTCGAATGAGACGCCGACATTGTCAAAAGACACGCCCGGAGGGGTCTGAAGTAGCGGCTGGGCTAGAGGTTCCGTTACTTCGCAGAAACTTAGCGAAAACACTTTCTGGCGGGCTACCAGCGAGGCGTGGGAATGACTTGTGTACCCAGGCAGCTGTGGCGGGAAAATTCCCACGCTTCCTGCAAAATAGTAACTGTGATTGGCTTGCTCAGGGCATAGCTCCGTGACGTAGCAAAATCAGCACAGAAATTGGCGCCAAGGATCTCCATTGGTGGAATGGTAGTGCTCCGGCAATAGAAGGGAATTTTCCGCCGGTTTTCGAGTTGCTGATTGGAACGTTTAACCACGGCCACTGTCGTGGGGGCGGGAATGTTGTGTGTTCGGCCTGTACGGGTGCTCTAGGTAGTCGGCTCTCGCATTTCGCTCGAGGACGTCGAAGCAACCAGCCAACGGCTCCGGTACGCCAGATCGTGTCCTGGCAGTCAAGAAGACAGTTTGGTAATATATGTCCGCAGCACTGGCAGATAGGGATTTTCCTAGGTGATAATCAGAGCTCAGCAGAGCGCGCCTGTTCGTCTTTTTTCTAACTTTCTTCTGTCTTGGGTAGCAGCAATTAATGTTGGGTTGGCTATGTGTTTTCTCTAAGATTTGAGTTGCAAGGAATTGGCTGCACATACCACTTCGTCATAATCCTCACAATCTAGTTTAGGGACAACTTCACATTCACAGCGTTTGTTTGAGTATCCAATTTGAGCCAATTTGATGTATTGTAAATGTTTCATGTGTTTTTGTTTATTATTTTGTGTTTAGTCTTAATAAATCATATTGTTATTTTGGACAGAACTTTCATTCTGTTAATCGGTAGAGCAACCCCATCATTCCTCACTATGTTAATGAAACCTTCGTTTATTTAACTTATTTATCAAATTAAATTATTGCAGGTGCCAAACTCTCTTCTACTCCACTGGCAGGGTTGATTAGAGTCAGTTCGCGTATTTTTTTTATCCTTGTGCAACATCAAAAGTTGGAGTTAGAATAGGGGGGGGGGGGGCTTAGAGCATCATGTACACATGTAGATTCTAGAAGAATTGAGTGTTAAATACACTGCTAGCCCCGGCACCTCGCAAACAGGTGCGGCCGGGAAATGATATATTGCAAGCTTTGCTCGAGAATAGAAGTGGGTTAGCAGGGAGAGGGAGAGAGTGGTTTTGGCCTTCCTCTGTTATTTGTGCCGTTGCAGCAATTTTCGGAAGGGTTGCACTTCTGTCGCGTCGAACGGTTCTCTTCACTCGTCTTTAGTCCCGTTCTTGCAGGATCTTTTTCCGGCCGCAGCGATGTAGGAGATTTGATGTTTTATCGGATTCCACACTAGTGGAATGGTCGTGCGGGAAAATTCCCAGTTCATCGCTATTTGGAGATACTGTCCCCCATCGCTCGTGCGCCGACGATATCCCCAAGTTCATACTCACTTAAATCTTGATAACCTGCCATTGTAGCAGCAGTAACTGATCTAACAACTGCGCCAGACACTTGTTGTCTTATAAAGTCGTTGCCGACCGCAGTGCCGTATTCTGCCTGTTCACATATCTCTGTATTTGCATACGCATGCCTACACCATTTATCATTTTTTAAATGTTCGGATAATACGTTGCCGTCTCTTTATCTAAGAATAGATGATGAATGCAGCTAGCCGCTATCTCTGTGTAATGTCTTGTCTGTAGAGACGTGTATCTGTTGCCTTTAAGATCACTACACCTTCACACATAAATCTATACAGTAAAGTAAGGCCTCTTGGCTTATCCGCGATAAGACAGGCGAAAAATTAGACTAATGGAGGATTATTAGTATTATCTCTATTTTCATTCGCTCTCTCTGTCTTTCTCTCCTTTATCTATGTACAGTTTTTAATATAATATTTCATTACGTGAAATCAGCCAAATAGGATCTTTGGTGGAGTCCTTCGTCTTGGTAATCAGTGGCTGGCTTGCTGTAAGAGATCTTTACATTTATTATTACCGTTAAACACTGCAGTCAGTCGGGAGAATCAATCGTTTGGACAATTTGTTCCTTTTACGAAAGATTGCGAATGCCAGATGTGTACGAAGCCTTTTTGGACGATATAACACAGACTCAGTGATTGCAGGCACTCTTCGACACAGCTGAAACTTCCCCACTAATTACAGGGCCAACGTGATCATCAAATGATTCAGAAAAAACTCATTCGTTCATTCACTCCAGAACAAAAAAGTCACAAACCTTATTTATGGAGGAAATTGTGTATTATATCCATCTCCATCACATGTCCAGATCTCCGGTGATTCCACACCTTAATTATTTTCCGTTTACAGTCTCTTTCTCTTCAAACAAACCGCTAGCGGCACAAATGTTAATTGGCTCGCTTTAGCGAGAAGAAAAGCAGAATATGCATCTCTCAGAAACACGTCAATCCCTCAACAGATACTCCAGAAGCTGTCCTAGTTACCACTCTAACAACCATGGAGAATGCATATATGCATCTCTGTTATTTCGAAGAATAAACGCACTAGAAAATACTTTGGCGTCGTCGAGCTGTCGCCGCATATATTACGAGAAAATCAGATCAGATAACTTTTCCAAAGTGAATGAATGTGGATGGTTTGATTAAAAATGATTAATTGGTGCTTGGTAGAGGGTATTTTCTGTGGGGACATTACAACCAGTTTCTTAGGCGCTTGAGTGTAGTTACGTTTCACACCGCCATGCTGTACGTTACAATTCGGAGCCCTCTAGCGGCAGAGACATTACTTCTCAGCACGCCCTCGTTAACGTACACCCGTAAGATGTGTGGCTTGCAGAGCGCAGACGGAGACCTATATTATAAAAAGTTAAAAGTAGTATGCTCATATATAGGGAACGACATATGCTATGGGTCCACACCGCCATAGGCTAGGGTTTGAAGACCACACACCCCCACATATAATCACCAACACACACACACACACACAAACACACACACACACACACACACACACACAAACAGAGAGAGAGAGAGAGAGAGAGAGAGAGAGAGAGAGAGAGAGAGAGGCAGCCCCCTCAACTTCGCCCCCTGACCAGCAGGCAGTGTCCCCGAGTCTTCCGGCGTCGTCTGAGACGCGCCCCCTGCTCCCTCCTGCTCTTCCACGAGTGGCGACAAATCGATGCGGCCGACCCCTGCTGCAGTCGGAGCTACAACTCTCTGCAGCTGGGCAGAGTACGCGGTACGAAGCAGCAAAGTACCGGATATTACGCTCTGCTTACGTTTTGAAGTTCACTGTCTACAGCGGTCTACATCTACATGTACATCTACGCGATTACTCTGCTATTCACAATAAAGTGCTTGGCAAAGTGTTCAATGAACCACTTTCAGGCTGTCTCTCTACCGTTCCCCTCTCGAACAGCACGAGGGGAAAAACGAATACTTAAATTTTTCTGTGCGAGCCCTGATTTCTCTTATTTTATCGTGATGATCATTTCTCCTTATGTACGTGAGTGCCAACAGAATGTGTTTGCAATCGGAGGAGAAAACTGGTGTTTGAAATTTCATGAGGAGATCCCGTCGCAACGGAAAACGCCTTTGTTTTAATGATTGCCACTCCAATTTACGTATCATGTCTGTGACACTATCTCCCCTATTTTGCTATAATACAGAACGAGCCGCCCTTGTTCGTACTTTTTCGATGTCATCCGCCAGTCCCACCTGATGCGGATCCCACACCACACAGCAATACTCCAGAGTAGGGCGGACAAGTGTGGTGTAAGCAGTCTCTTTAGTAGACCTGTTGCACCTTCAAAGTGTTCTGCCAATGAATCGCAGTCTTTTGGTGGCCTCTACCCACAACATTATCTATGTGATCGTTCCAATTTAGGTTATTTGTAATTGTAATCCCTAAGTATTTAGCTGAATTTACAGCCTTCAGATTTGTGTGACTTATCGCGTAATCGAAATTTACCTGATTTCTTTTAGTACTCACGTGAATAACGTCACACTTTTCTTTATTAAGGGTCAACTGCCACTTTTCGCACCATGCAGATATCTAATCTGAATCATTTTGCAAGTCGTTTTGATCATGTACAACACGCACGATTTGGCAGATGGCTTTGTTTGTGCCTTGTCTCGAGAAGAAAGGACAAGATATTCCGTTGTCGTATTTATCGATTTTTTTCGGTGGTAGATATTAATTCTAAGCACTGAGAGACCAAAAGCAACGGCTCGTCGGCTGGTGAAGCCTGTGCGGCATTTTTTGCCTCTGTCCAGTCCCGGTAGAAATGGTGCCCCAGAGTCAGAGAGAAGGCAGGCTGCCTCGCGCAGACCGTGGATGGCTCCTTGTCAAACACTTGTGATAGTCATGTGCGGCGGTTTATTGGTGTGATTCAAAATGATTCAAATGGCTCTAAGCACTATGGGACTTAACATCTGAAGTCATCAGTCCCCTAGACTTAGAACTGCTTAAACCTAACGAACCTAAGGACATCGCACACATCCATGTCCGAGGCAGGATTCGAACCTGCGACCGTAGCAGCAGCGTGGTACCGGACTGAAGCGCCTACAACCGCCGGGTATTCGTGTGGTAATTTTTGTTCTGCAGTAATGAAGATCCACACTAACGCGTCCTCGGAAACAGATATTCTTGTGTAACCTACAGTACGGTATAACCCAGACGCCTTGTGCCGAATACCCCACGTTCAAAGCCGGTAAACTCAAGACGTGCTTTGGCCCTCAATACACACTTAACCCAAGTCGTGCTCTTGTTTTTACTACACCTGTCTATAACAGTCGGCTTCCACCGGCGTTTGGCCGCCTACTTTATGGAGTTTGTGCCGGGGAAACTATTATGTGGAATAAAATCGTCATAGCCTACGAACGATTTGCGTTAGGATGCTCAAACTACACGGTTGGCCTCGGGGCATGATGGGAATTATTTACTATCAAAAACAGTCTTGATCACAATTTATTTATTACGGTGACCGGTTTCGACTACTACTGTGGTCATCTTCAGACCTACAAGTCGTATACAAAGCCTTAATTAGAGGGCTACATACATTTAAAAAAATACATAAAGTTATAAAGCTATAAAACGATGAATTGCCAATGAGTAAGAACCTCCTTCTCCTGGAGAATCACTACTGGAGAAACCAGTGCATGTCTTACTATATATAATGGAGGCTCCGCCCACTTCTGACGGAATGATGTCATTACTAGAGATGGGGGATCCGCTCCTGAACTGATTCATAGAGTTGAATCTTTCAAAGGAGTGAACAATCAGTGATTCAGAAAAAAAGAACGGTAGCTCCAAACGTTTCCCACGGCAGAGAGAGAGAGAGAGACAGAGCATATCAGCCGTGACTCTGCTGGTCAGAGCACAGTGCACGCCACACAACACAGCCCGCGCCGGCCTCTGCCCTGCTTCTGCCTTGGCTGCCTGCATTGCGCAGTGCCCCATTGGATTTTGTGTTTCACATATGCCTTGCCGTCTCTGTGCGTCCTCTACCGCGTGCAGTGTCTGGCGCACCTTAACTTAGCATCGCACTCTGTCGGCGATCGTTTCAGTCGCTCGTGCTGCCCTCTGGGCAGTTGATGCGAGCAACAGGACAGAGAGCCTCCTAGCGGAGAACATAAGAACTACTTGCAACAACCTGCTCACAAGAGAACGGACGATTTGTCTCGGAGCGGGTGACTGGTGGCCGTTCACCGCTCCCCCCACCCTCGGAACTCGCCCGCTCAACGCTCACCCCACCGTTCTCGACTCTAGCCAGAGCATTGAGCAAAGCAACTCAGGTGTCACTCTGGTCTCTGCGGTCTTAGCTCACGCAGTAATACAGCTCGCGGCTCGACCTGCTTGACTCAGCGCCTCTGCATCAGAGTTCGACCCTACTGGATATTGTTCTTCGTAGTAATACCGCTATGTATATTACATTATTATGTTATGTATACATCATTTGTTTTTATTTTATTTTTATTTGTTTAAACTGATCAGATTCGGTCCCTGACAACTCCTCTTACTATAGGATTTTTATTATGGACACTCAAATTAACGCTTTAATTACGAGGGAACCGATAAACGTATCGCAAAATGTGATACACCAATATTTTCCTTGTTTTATTCTGCGTAAGGCTATATGCAGCACTTTAGTCTTACAGTCAAATTTATATTTTTTTTTTTCTTATTCTGGTACGGATTTTGCGATTTTAGGCGTCTTCGGAAGGAAACGTTCACTTTAAAAATATATGGCTTGCGATGTATTTGTATGAGGTTAATGAAATTTTAATATATTATAGCCAAATATATTGTTAATGTAAATCTCAAGTTACAACATTTTCCGATCACCCAAAAAACCATGATAGTGCAAAATAAATCAATAATCAAAAACTTCGTCATATCATGGAAATTTCAATAAACAATACAAAATTCTTACTCATTATCTGTGTTACTTCAAAATAGGATCAAATAAGATCAAAATACAGGTATAGTACTGGAATAAACCAAGTTTAAAGGGCAATGTGCTTTCCATTTATTTTCTATTGTGAATGAGTGGTGAGTCATGAAAAAGAGCTAGTTCATTTCAGGGAGTGAACAGTTCTGATCCGATCTCTGAAAAGAACAGTTTTGCCCATCTCTAGTCATTACCAGCCAATGGGTTATAGGTCGAATAACAATGTCAAATTTCTTAATTAACATTGCCAAGAAAGGAAATTAAACACACACTAAACTTAGCTTATTTAACAGCTATTGTCAATTAAGAAGCGTTAAAAATATTTTAACATGTAGGATAAATGAACTTCGTTTTGACAGTACGTGGGTTGCCCTCTCAGTGCCTGTTAGTGAACCATTTGGAACCACTGGTTGTCATGGTGAAGTCGGACGCCGTTCCAAAGATGTGGCAGCAGGCTACTTTCCAACGAAGTTGTTGCGAAAGTGAAATGGCAAAGACTGTCACGTCAGACGATGTACTGTTGAGCAGCAACATGTCTTTATTGAAACGATTTTCAATGATTTGGCTGCAATAATCGTTAACTGACAAGTGCGGTACATGCTGCACAGATACGATTTACTGGTGCAATAAGAGACTTCCTTTTACATAGATTGTATAATAATTCTTACAGATCAATACTAAGAGGAAAAAAAATCGAAAGGGCACAGTAGTTGTGAATATTTATGAAATGTTGTCACCGTAATAAATAAATTGTGATCAAGACTCTTTTCGATAGTAAATATTTGTAACTCATTGATCACTGTTCACTCCCACAATGTATTCAAAAGTAATGATGGGAATTAGTATGCGCATGCACGTTGTTTGGGTTAGCGATTAAGCCCGCTTTCATTTGGATTGGCTCGTCAACAAACAAAATTGGCGCATTTGGGGGACTGAGAATCCCCATTAGCGATCGACAAGTTTCTTCACCCTCAACGGGTGACTGTGTGGTGTGTATTGTCCAGTCACGGAATAATCCGTGCGATATTTCTTGATGGCACGATGATTACTGAATGGTACGTGGAGGTTTTGGAAGATGATTTCTTTCCGATTATCCAAAGTGATCCTGATTTCGACAAGACGCGGTTCATGTAAGACGGGGAGCTCGACGCCATCGAAGGAGGAGAGTGTTTGATGTCACGGAGGAGAACATCGGGGACCGCATTCTGGCTATGGGATAACCAGATATCACTGACATGGGCCTCGATTGGCAGCCATATTCTCCGGATCTCAATACATGCAACTCCTTTTTGTGGTGCCAGATTAGACAAGGTAAACAGCAATAGCCATCGCTGAGCTGAAAACAGCCATTCACCAGGTCATCGATAACATCGATGTTCCGATACTTCAGCGGGTCATGCAGAATTTCGCTATTCGTCTGCGCCCCCACATCGCAAACGATGGCAGGCATATCTAACATGTCATAACCTAAGTCCAAATACTTGTAGTGATGTTTACATGTTGAATAAAGTGTATGCACGACGTCGTTCGTAACTAATTTACGTTTTTTTCATGTATCTCAGTAATTGTCACGTTCTAATGTAGTTATTAGTACAGACACAATTAGGTTTCCGAACGCTGAAATTTTTTACCGATGACCAGAGAACAGTTTCCCATCAGTAACTTTGGCGTACAGGCCACGTGGCTATTGTATTCAAGAGTGCTAATAATGAAAGAGCTGCTATAAGGTCGCAGAGATACAACCCAAAGAGCATGAAAGAAATTATTTTATTCATTAACATTTTATTTATCAGCTATATCACTGGAGTGGAGACAATGGAAAAACCAAGAAGTATATGATATCGTAGAGGATTTGGGCATTGGATTACCAAGACTTTGAGAAGCAGGTGGGTTGGTCATGTGCCAAGTGTCCTAAAACACACACCACTATAAATGATTCATTCATTTTCAAAGGTCTGTATTTTCCAAAGTATTACATGAAGAAATGTAACCGGTGCAGTAATAGAACCGTAAGCTCACCAAGTTTGCATTTTGCCCTCTAGAAATGTTCCACGAGCGCTCCTTTGGTCACACGATACACGTTCAGCCTGCAGTCAGGTTCGTTCCGTACCTGATATAGCAAAATCCTATCAATGGTCATCACATTAGAATTTATGCTTTCTCTAAGATGTTCCAGCGTTCTTCGCAGCGAGGGTACGCCAACACGGTACTCAACGTTCTCTCAACTAAAAAGTCACAAGGAATTATGTCAGACGACCTTGTGGGGGAAGGAAGGGGGTGGCAAGTGAGCGGTGTGACATCATATTAATCACTATGCCCATCCAGCGATGCCGAAGTTCATCCTTTAGGTAGCGGTCGAAGTGGATGATCCAAAGAGGGGATACCCCGTCTTCTTCGAAGGTGAAATTCACGGAATCAGCAGCTAGTTGTACGAACTTTTGCGCGTAAATAGCGTGGCAGCTGCAGGTTTGTACGTAAAATTCAGATATTTTACTCGTGTATCTAATGGAGAATGGAGACTGCTATATAACAGTATACACTCCTGGAAATGGAAAAAAGAACACATTGACACCGGTGTGTCAGACCCACCATACTTGCTCCGGACACTGCGAGAGGGCTGTACAAGCAATGATCACACGCACGGCACAGCGGACACACCAGACACCGCGGTGTTGGCCGTCGAATGGCGCTAGCTGCGCAGCATTTGTGCACCGCCGCCGTCAGTGTCAGCCAGTTTGCCGTGGCATACGGAGCTCCATCACAGTCTTTAACACTGGTAGCATGCCGCGACAGCGTGGACGTGAACCGTATGTGCAGTTGGCGGGCTTTGAGCGAAGGCGTATAGTGGGCATGCGGGAGGCCGGGTGGACGTACCGCCGAATTGCTCAACACGTGGGGCGTGAGGTCTCCACAGTACATCGATGTTGTCGCCAGTGGTCGGCGGAAGGTGCACGTGCCCGTCGACCTGGGACCGGACCGCAGCAACGCACGGATGCACGCCAAGACCGTAGGATCCTACGCAGTGCCGTAGGGGACCGCACCGCCACTTCCCAGCAAATTAGGGACACTGTTGCTCCTGGGGTATCGGCGAGGACCATTCGCAACCGTCTCCATGAAGCTGGGCTACGGTCCCGCACCCCGTTAGGTCGTCTTCCGCTCACGCCCCAACATCGTGCAGCCCGCCTCCAGTGGTGTCGCGACAGGCGTGAATGGAGGGACGAATGGAGACGTGTCGTCTTCAGCGATGAGAGTCGCTTCTGCCTTGGTGCCAATGATGGTCGTATGCGTGTTTGGCGCCGTGCAGGTGAGCGCCACAATCAGGACTGCATACGACCGAGGCACACAGGGCCAACACCCGGCATCGTGGTGTGGGGAGCGATCTCCTACACTGGCCGTACACTACTGGTGATCGTCGAGGGGACACTGAATAGTGCACGGTACATCCAAACCGTCATCGAACCCATCGTTCTACCATTCCTAGACCGGCAAGGGAACTTGCTGTTCCAACAGGACAATGCACGTCCGCATGTATCCCGTGCCACCCAACGTGCTCTAGAAGGTGTAAGTCAACTACCCTGGCCAGCAAGATCTCCGGATCTGTCCCCCATTGAGCATGTTTGGGACTGGATGAAGCGTCGTCTCACGCGGTCTGCACGTCCAGCACGAACGCTGGTCCAACTGAGGCGCCAGGTGGAAATGGCATGGCAAGCCGTTCCACAGAACTACATCCAGCATCTCTACGATCGTCTCCATGGGAGAATAGCAGCCTGCATTGCTGCGAAAGGTGGATATACACTGTACTAGTGCCGACATTGTGCATGCTCTGTTGCCTGTGTCTATGTGCCTGTGGTTCTGTCAGTGTGATCATGTGATGTATCTGACCCCAGGAATGTGTCAATAAAGTTTCCCCTTCCTGGGACAATGAATTCACGGTGTTCTTATTTCAATTTCCAGGAGTGTATTTATTCAACATTTTTGGATTGTACAATTTTTTTCACTTTTCACCGCTTATGTGACGGATAATCCATTCTCAGAAGTATCCTAGTAACCATCAGTGTAGGTCCCAATAGTCTCACTATGCCAAAGTAATATTAACAGTCTTCGGCTATTGTACTATCGTTATTTTGTCGAAAGCTGACATTTTGAGATCGTGGCTGTTTAAAAAAATACATATTGTTTCTTACAAAGAAGAAAGCAGCAACCAGAGACTATTCATAATGCTTTTTATTTGCACAAATAGCGCCGTTACTGGTTTCGAACCAACGAGTTCATTTTCAGACCAATTTTCTCGTCTAGAGACACATTTTTTTTCTGTTTACCTAAGTTTTCTTTGCGCATAGCTGTGTCAGTTTAGATATATAGTTCCACATGTTATTATTCTCTTTGAATCTCCGATGTTTCAGTTACGTGATGGAATATGACAGGATGTAGGCCATGCTCGTTTAAATCTGCAGCAAGTGTTTACGGCAAGACGTAACATTTGTTCTTTTCCTCCAAATCTTATCTGCTTGACTACAGTACGTTACGGTCCTTCTTTAACCCGTGTAAACAAGAGAGCGCTCACACTCTCGAGAGATCTTGGTAGGTGGCTCCAATTAGTGTCTGGCGTAATTGGATGTTGAGACGTCCTTGACGCTTCCATGATGTAAGTCTCGCTGGGGATTCCTGCATACACTTTTTCAAATCGCCTCATTTTCTTCTAGCTGCTTGGAAGTGACTGCCAACATATTTCCACGATAAAATTCCTCAGGAAATATTTCTTGACATCGTAGTTCAAAAACAAACCGTCTTAAGAAATGTCTCAAGTTCTCGTCATGCATAATTAAGGAACTCTCGTTTTGTACTTAAATCACCTAGCTGGGTCATTACAATGTGTGTTTGTCATGGACTGTGCGGCTGGTCCCGGCGGAGGTTCGAGTCCTCCCTCGGGCATGGGTGTGTGTGTTTGTCTTAAGATAATTTAGGTTAAATAGAGTGTAAGCTTAGGGACTGATGACTTTAGCAGTTAAGTCCCATAAGATTTCACACACACGCAATGTGTGTTTATAAACATTCAATTTCATGAGTAAACTGTTAAAATGTTTTATAACGGCATCCACAAAAAATATGAGTTCAAGAAAGATTTTAGGTTCCATACTATGTAATTACTTGGCAACTTCGAGCCTTATTCCTCTATATCAACACAGTATAATTCCTATCTTAAAGTTTGCAAATCTCATAAGAGTTTCCGCTGGCATCTGGAGCTGCTCTTTCGTAGTACCGGGTGATCAAAAAGTCAGTATAAATTTGAAAACTTAATAAACCACGGAATAATGTAGATAGAGAGGTAAAAATTGACACACATGCTTGGAATGACATGGGGTTCTATTAGAACAAAAAAAACCATATTGCTATACGCGTGAAAGATCTCTTGCGCGCGTCGTTTGGTGATGATCGTGTGCTCAGCCGCCACTTTCGTCATGCTTGGCCTCCCAGGTCCCCAGACCTCAGTCCGTGCGATTATTGGCTTTGAAGTCGCAAGTGTATTGTGATCGACCGACATCGCTAGGGATGCTTAAAGACAACATCCGACGCCAATGCCTCACCATAACTCCGTACATGCTTTACAGTGCTGTTTCACAACATTATTCCTCGACTACAGCTGTTGTTGAGGAATCATGGTGGCCATATTGAGCATTTCCTGTAAAGAACATCATCTTTGCATTGTCTTACTTTGTTATGCTAATTATTGCTATTCTGATCAAATGAAGCGCCATCTGTCGGACATTGTTTGAACTTTTGTATTTGTTTGGTTCTAATAAAACCCCATGTCATTCCAAGCATATGTGTCAATTTGTACCTCTCTATCTACATTATTCCGTGATTTATTCAGTTTTCAAATTTATACTGACTTTTTGATCACCCGTAATATACTCATACCACATCATTCTAAGTGAGTTACAAAACATACATACTGAAACCCAAACTCCGCGTACCGAATTTTGTACGTAGGATATTTATGATTACTTGGGAATAAGAGAACTACGATGTCGGGTTGCTTGTTACATTAATGTAATTACGATTTATTCGCTTTGTTACCTCAGTTACCGATGTTTCTCGCAAAATATCGTCACAATAGTGAAAAATTCTGTAAATTTACAACACAATAGGAAGAACGAAACAACGATGCTTAGACGTCACGTCTATGGGACGTTGTTGCGTTGAAGTGGGAGCAACTTAGCATTGTGTAGAAGTACCGATCTTCAACTGCATCAGGGAACTCATACATGAAGATTGTATCAACCAGCACGTCATCAATAAACCTATCCGTATTTTTGCATGTCATGGTTCACGTACGACTAAGACTGCCAAAAAAGCAACCCGAAACGGAAATGAGTGGTAGTAACTGCAAACTTGAGGAAACAGATTCAGAAATCAGATACTGGGCTGTAAGGCATATACCGACTCAGATCACAATAAAGTAGTGATGAGGAGTAGGTTGAAGTTTAAGAGGTTAGTCAGGAAGAATCAATACGCGAAGGAAAGGGATACGGAAATTCTAAGAAATGACGTCATATGCTAGAAGTTCTCTAAGGTTGTGGATACAGCGATAAGGAATAGCTCAATTGGCAGTACAGTTGAAGAGGAATGAACTTGTCTGAAAAGGGCAGTCACGGAAGTTGGAAAGAAAAACATAGGTACAAAGAAGGCAACTGTGAAGAAACCATGGGTAACAGAAGCACTTCAGCTCATCGATGAGACAAGGAAGTAGAAAAGTGTTTTGGGATATTTTGGAATACAGGAATACAAGTCGCTAAGGAATGAAATAAATAGCAAGTGCAGCGAAGCTAAGACTAAATGGCTGCATGAAAAATGTGAAGAAACTGAAAAATAAATGATTGTCGGTAGGGCTGACTCAGGATATAGGAAAGTAAAATCAAAGTTCGGTGAAATTAAAAGCAAGGATGGTTACATTAAGAGTGCAGCGGGAATTCCACTATCAAATGCAGAGGAGAGTGTGGAGAGATGGAAAGGGTAAATTGAAGCTCTCTTTAAGGGGAAGATTTGTCTGATGTGATACAAGAAGAAACAGGAGTCGATTAACAAGAGATAGGTGATCCAGTATTAGAATCAGAATTTAAGAGAGCTGTGGAGAACCTAAGATCGAATAAGATAGAACGAATAGATAATATTCCCTCAGAATTTCTAAATCCATTGGGGGAAGTGGCAACAAAACGCTATTCACTTTGATGTGTAGAATATATGAGTCTGGCGGCGAACCATCTGACTTTCGAAAAAATATCATCCACACAATTCCAAAGACTGAAGGATCTCACAAGTGCGAGAATTATCGCACATTCAACTTAACAGCTCATGTATCCAAGTTGCCGACAAGAATAATGTACAGAAGAATGGAAAAGAAAATTGAGAATGGGTTAGATAACGATCAGTTTGAGTTTAGGAAAGGCAAAGGCACGAGAGAGGCAATTCTGACGTTGCGGCTGATAATGAAATCAAGTCTAAAGAAAGGTAAGGAATAAGGAGGCTCTGTGCAGAAACGGAGAGGAGAGAAATATGTGGAAAACACTGAGAGGGACGATAGGACAACTGTTAAGACATCTAGGAATAAGTTCCTTGGTATTAGAGAGAACTGAAGAGGACAAAACTTATAGACTAAGACAGAGACTGGAAAACATTGAGCAAATAATTGAGAACGTAGCTTGTAAGTGCTACTCTGAGATGAAGAGGTTGGCACAGAAGCAAGATAAAGGACTTAACGGGTATAAGTCCAGATACTTTTATATCTGGTACCTAAAGATGTACACACACCAGAGTGCTGGTTGTTTTTTTCTCAGCAGAGAATAGTCTTCCCACAATCACACCACAAACTTTACAACCTGATGTTTTCTGCACGGTCATACCTGGTCTGCAAAGTGGACTACGCCTTTCAGTATAGATTACCAATGGTGGTCCAAGTGTCCACCACTGCTGCTCAGGGTAAAATAAATATTGGTTCAAATGGCTCTGAGCACTATGGGACTTAACTTCTGAGGTCATCAGTCCCATAGAACTTAGAACTATTTAAACCTAACTAACCTAAGGACATCATACACATCCATGCCCGAGGCAGGATTCGAAGCTGCGACCGTAGTGGTCGCGCGATTCCAGACTGTAGCGCCTGGAACCGCTCGGCCACCCCCACCGGCAAAATAAATATTAATCGCTTACTTGTGCCACTTGTACATGGAGGTATTAACCAACCAAAAATATACTCCTCACATTAGCTGTAATTATTAGTCTGCAAATGGTGTAAATACTGATGCAATGTTCTTCAGTACACGTTCACGCGTTACAACTAGATGATCGCCCGAAACGTGAACAGCTTGGAGAGGAGTTGTTGAAACGTTTGGATGAGGACAACGCTTTCTTGAAGTGTGTGGGTTTTTCCATTGACGCTAAATTTTATGTTTGTGGCTCAGTTAACTGCCGTAATCTCAGGATCTTGCCAGCAGAAAATACTTATGTCGTAGGAGAACACATTCGTGAGAGTCTAAAGGTTAAAATGTGGTGTAGGGTAATGTGTAATCGAGTGACTGGCCTATTTTTATTCAGTGAAAGCAATCTAAGTGGATATGTTTACCTGGACTTCTTGGTTAATCATGCCGTTCACCAGCTACAGCATATATAGTACATTATCATCTTTCAGCAGGATGGCGCTCCCCTGGTTGGACCCTAGAAGTACGCGGTTTTGTTAATGAAACCTTCCCCAGAAGGTGGATTTGGAGACACGACCCAATTCTATGATACCCGAGATCACCTGACGTTGCCCCCTTCGATTTGTGACAATGCAACAACCCCCCCTCCCCCCCAAGAACCATGGACCTTGCCGTTGGTGGGGAGGCTTGCGTGCCTCAGCGATACAGATAGCCTTACCGTAGGTGCAACCACAATGGAGGGGTTGGAGGGGTATCTGTTGAGTGGCCAGACAAACGTGTGGTTCCTGAAGAGGGGCAGCAGCCATTTCAGTAGTTGCAGGGGCAACAGTCTGGATGATTGATCTGGCCTTGTAACTAACCATAACGGCCTTGCTGTGCTGGTACTGCGAATGGCTAAAAGCAAAGGGAAACTACAGCCGTAATCTTTCCCGAGGCCATGGAGCTTTACTGTATGGTTAAATGATGATGGCATCCTCTTCGGTAAAATATTCCGCAGGTAAAATAGTCCCCCGTTCGGATCTCCGGGCGGGGACTACTCAGGAGGACGTAGTTATCAAGAGAAAGAAAACTGGCGTTCTACGGATCGGAGCATGGAATGTCAGATCCCTTAATCGGGCAGGTAGGTTAGAAAATTTAAAACGGGAAATGGATAGGTTAAAGTTAGGTATAGTAGTATGTACCCGTGGTTTAGAGGTAGCGTCTTTGATTCATAATCTAAAACGTCTTCGGTCCCGGGTTCGATCTCCGCCACTGCCTAAATTTTGATAAATAATCAGCATTGGCGGCCGAAGACTTCCGGCATAAGAAGTCAGCCTCATTCTGCCAACGGCCTTGTCAAAGAGGGCGGAGGAGCGGATAGAGGTTCAGGGCACTCTCTTGTCCTAGGGGTGGGAAATTGCCCCTAAAGGCGGAAGAATCAGCAATGATCAACGACATGAGGATGCAGAAGGCAATGGAAACCACTGCATTAAAGACACGTAACGTGTATCCACAGGACATGGTGGCCTTTATTTGAAGAAAGTGTCACGATGATCTTTCCATTGGCAAAAGATTCCGGAATAGTCCCCCATTCGGATCTCCGGGAGGGGACTGCCAAGGGGGAGGTTACCATGAGAAAAAGATTGAATAACCAACAAAAGGATAACGTTCTACGAGTCGGGGCGTGGAATGTCAGAAGCTTGAACGTGGTAGGGAAACGAGAAAATCTGAAAAGGGACATGCAAAGGCTCAATCTAGATATAGTAGGGGTCAGTGAAGTGAAGTGGAAGGAAGACAAGGATTTCTGGTCAGATGAGTATCGGGTAATATCAACAGCAGCAGAAAATGGTGTAACAGGTGTAGGATTCGTTATGAATAGGAAGGTAGGGCAGAGGGTGTGTTACTGTGAACAGTTCAGTGACCGGGTTGTTCTAATCAGAATCGACAGCAGACCAACACCGACAACGATAGTTCAGGTATACATGCCGACGTCGCAAGCTGAAGATGAACAGATAGAGAAAGTGTATGAGGATATTGAAAGGGTAATGCAGTATGTAAAAGGGGACGAAAATCTAATAGTCATGGGCGACTGGAATGCAGTTGTAGGGGAATGGGTAGAAGAAAAGGTTACAGGAGAATATGGGCTTGGGACAGGGAATGGAAGAGGAGAAAGACTAATTGAGTTCTGTAACAAGTTTCAGCTAGTAATAGCGAATACCCTGTTCAAGAATCACAAGAGGAGGAGGTATACTTGGAAAAGGCCGGGAGATACGGGAAGATTTCAATTAGATTACATCATGGTCAGACAGAGATTCCGAAAACAGATACTGGATTGTAAGGCGTACCCAGGAGCAGATATAGACCCAGATCACAATATAGTAGTGATGAAGAGTAGGCTGAAGTTCAAGACATTAGTCAGGAAGAATCAATACGCAAAGAAATGGGATACGGAAGTACTAAGGAATGACGAGATACGTTTGAAGTTCTCTAACGCTATAGATACAGCAATAAGGAATAGCGCAGTAGGCAGTACAGTTGAAGAGGAATGGACATCTCTAAAAAGGGCCATCACAGAAGTTGGGAAGGAAAACATAGGTACAAAGAAGGTAGGTGCGAAGAAACCGTGGGTAACAGAAGAAATACTTCAGTTGATGGATGAAAGGAGGAAGTACAAACATGTTCCGGGAAAATCAGGAATACAGAAATACAAGTCGCTGAGGAATGAAATAAATAGGAAGTGCAGGGAAGCTAAGACGAAATGGCTGCAGGAAAAATGTGAAGACAAAGAAAAAGATATGATTGTCGGAAGGACAGACTCAGCATACAGGAAAGTCAAAACAACCTTTGGTGACATTAAAAGCAACGGTGGTAACATTAAGAGTGCAACGGGAATTCCACTGTTAAATGCAGAGGAGAGAGCAGATAGGTGGAAAGAATACATTGAAAGCCTCTATGAGGGTGAAGATTTGTCTGATGTGATAGAAGAAGAAACAGGAGTCGATTTAGAAGAGATAGGGGATCCAGTATTAGAATCGGAATTTAAAAGAGCTTTGGAGGACTTACGGTCAAATAATGCAGAAGGGATAGATAACATTCCATCAGAATTTCTAAAATCATTGGGGGAAGTGGCAACAAAACGACTATTCACGTTGCTGTGTAGAATATATGAGTCTGGCGATATACCATCTGACTTTCGGAAAAGCATCATCCACACAATTCCGAAGATGGCAAGAGCTGACAAGTGCGAGAATTATCGCACAATCAGCTTAACAGCTCATGCATCGAACCTGCTTACAAGAATAATATAAAGAAGAATGGAAAAGAAAATTGAGAATGCGCTAGGTGACGATCAGTTTGGCTTTAGGAAAAGTAAAGGGACGAGAGAGGCAATTCTGACGTTACGGCTAATAATGGAAGCAAGGCTAAAGAAAAATCAAGACACTTTCATAGGATTTGTCGACCTGGAAAAAGCGTTCGACAATATAAAATGGTGCAAGCTGTTCGAGATTCTGAAAAAAGTAGGGGTAAGCGATAGGGAGAGACGGGTCATATACAGTATGTACAACAACCAAGAGGGAATAATAAGAGTGGACGATCAAGAACGAAGTGCTCGTATTAAGAAGGGTGTAAGACAAGGCTGTAGCCTTTCGCCCCTACTCTTCAATCTGTACATCGAGGAAGCAATGATGGAAATAAAAGAAAGGTTCAGGAGTGGAATTAAAATACAAGGTGAAAGGATATCAATGATACGATTCGCCGATGACATTGATATCCTGAGTGAAAGTGAAGAAGAATTAAATGATCTGCTGAACGGAATGAACAGTCTAATGAGTACGCAGTATGGTTTGAGAGTAAATCGGAGAAAGACGAAGGTAATGAGAAGTAGTAGAAATGAGAACAGCGAGAAACTTAACATCAGGATTGATGGTCACGAAGTCAATGAAGTTAAGGAATTCTGCTACCTAGGCAGTAAAATAACCAATGACGGACGGAGCAAGGAGGACATCAAAAGCAGACTCTCTATGGCAAAAAAGGCATTTCTGGCCAAGAGAAGTCTACTAATATCAAATACCGGCCTTAATTTGAGGAAGAAATTTCTGAGGATGTACGTCTGGAGTACAGCATTGTATGGTAGTGAAACATGGACTGTGGGAAAACCGGAACAGAAGAGAATCGAAGCATTTGAGATGTGGTGCTACAGACGAATGTTGAAAATTAGGTGGACTGATAAGGTAAGGAATGAGGAGGTTCTACGCAGAATCGGAGAGGAAAGGAATATGTGGAAAACACTGATAAGGAGAAGGGACAGGATGATAGGACATCTGCTAAGACATGAGGGAATGACTTCCATGGTACTAGAGGGAGTTGTAGAGGGCAAAAACTGTAGAGGAAGACAGAGATTGGAATACGTGAAGCAAATAACTGAGGACGTAGGTTGCAAGTGCTACTCTGAGCTGAAGAGGTTAGCACAGGAAAGGAATTCGTGGCGGGCCACATCAGACCAGTCAGCAGACTGATGACAAAAAAAAAAAAGAACCAGTTTCTTTGGCTCTTCAGCGTAGAAAAACTTCATAGCTACTGCTCGTGTACTGTCAGCATTTCCTGTGGCATATACGGCTTCCAATCATCTCCCACAACTTAACAGTATCGAACACCTTTTCGAGGTCTCCAACTCCTATGAAAGGGTCGTGATTTTTCGTAAGTCTTGTTTCCATTATCAAGCTTACCTTCAGAGCCGCTTCTCTGGTACCGAAGTCGTTGGCAAGTAACGCTCATCGATCTGATCAGTAAAATGGGAGTCTGGATGAACCGTAGTTGCTAGTCGTGAGACTCGGGTCCGTCGCCGGCTGTGGGTTGCCGCCGCCTCACGTCGGCCTGACGTTGCCGTTGCCGCTGTCGCTGTCGCTGTCGCCGCTGAGCCCTCGGCACGGTCCGCAGGTCGCGACGCCAGCGCGAGGCGCGGATCGGCGCAGCGCAGGCCGCAAAGTGGCTTCGTTACCGCGAAACATGCGCCGGCGACCGCCCGCCGCGTTATTGGACCAATTAGCGGGGCGGCCGCTCGGCGCTCGCAGCAGGTCACAGCGGGCGGCCGTGGCGGGCTCGAGTGGCGCAGGGCGTGAGTGGCGGTGGTGGGGGGAGAGGCGTAGCGCTGGCGCGAGCCGGGCGGCGGCCGTGCGCGTAAAAATAGCGCCCGGCGCCCACGCGCACCGCGCTGCAGTTTTCCGAATTACCGCGCTGTTGCGGAACTCGCTCTAGCGCTGCTGTCTGCTCGTCCACCTATTACAGCACCGTGCGAGCGACGCAGTACTTCTAAGCCGCCGAGTATCACAGCTACCGGGTGGCAAATCTCGAACTGAATCTTTCTCGATTGACTCACGAAATAGAGAAACAGCTTGCGAAATCGGTAGCAGACATAAAGATTCCCGACAATCCGCCGGTACAATCTGTAACAGTGAGTGTTCCCACTGCTTCAGTAAAACTTCCGCCGATCGAGCTTGAGCGTTTTTCAGGCGATATCGAGACATGGGCGCGATTCTGGGAGCAGTTTGAGCAGTCGGTTGACAACGATCCGACGTTAACTACAATTAATAAACTCATCTTTCTTCGCGGCTATCTCCCGGGTTTCGGCACCAAATTCTTATGTCGTGAATCACAGTAGAGCAAAATGGTTCAAATGGCTCTGAGCACTATGGGACTTAACTTCTAAGGTCATCAGTCCCCTAGAACTTAGAACTACGTAAACCTAACTAACCTAAGGACATCACACACATCCATGCCCGAGGCAGGATTCGAAACTGCGACCGTAGCGGTCACGCGGTTCCAGACTGTAGCGCCTTTAACCGCTTGGCCACAACGGCCGGCCACAGTAGAGCAGCGATTTGCAGTCCAACAACACTTTAATTCCAGAATGAGACTTTCACTCTGCAGCGGAGTGTGCGCTGATATGAAACTTCCTGGCAGATTAAAACTGTGTGCCCGACCGAGACTCGAACTCGGGACCTTTGCCTTTCGCGGGCAAGTGCTCTACCATCTGAGCTACCGAAGCACGTCTCACTAATTAAAGTTTGGAAGGTAGGAGAGTAGATACTGGCAGAAGTAAAGCTGTGAGTACCGGGCGTGAGTCGTGCTTCGGTAGCTCAGATGGTAGAGCACTTGCCCGCGAAAGGCAAAGGTCCCGAGTTCGAGTCTCGGTCGGGCACACAGTTTTAATCTGCCAGGAAGTTTAACACTTTAATTCATAGTCACAGAACATACAATACAACATGTCAAAGATACACTGTCCTAAGAGTAAACAAACAGTCTCTCACTTGCCCGAAGTACATCACTCTGTGACAGAATGTATCTGTCACGAATTAGCAATACAGTACCTGTGTGATGAAACATGTGCTACGTGCAGGAAGGCGTTGTTGTTGTTGTCTTCATTCCGAAGACTGTTTTGATCCACCTCTCCACACTATTCTAGTCTGTGCAAGACTATAACTACTGCAACTTAACATCCTTTCGAATCTGCTTACTATACTTATCTCCTGGTGTCCCACTACCATTTTCACCCCCAACGCTTTCCTCGAGTACTAAATTGGTGTCTCAGAATACATCCTATCAACCGGTCCTTTCTTTTAGTGAAGTTGTCCCACAAATTTCTAATCCCACAACTATTCAGGGTGGTCCACTGATTGTGACCGGGCCAAATATCTCACGAAATAAGCGTCAAACGAAAAAAACTACAAAGAACGAAACTCGTCTAGCTTGAAGGGGGAAACCAGATGGTGGTATGATTGGCCCGCTAGATGGCGCTGCTATAGGTCAAACGTATATCAACAGCTTCTTCTAAAATTAGGAATCTCCATTTTTTATTACATATTCGTGTAGTACTGTAAAGAAATATGAATGTTGTAGTTTGACCACTTTTTTAGCTTTGTGATGTTTAGGATAATTTAACATTCTGAGAGTTCATTTTTAATATCGTTATGTTTAGGATTATTTCACTTTTTGATGTTGACGAGATGCATTATCCTGACCACTATTTTTGTTATCATATTGAAAACTGTGTAAAAGCGTGTATTTTTGTGCTAATATTGCGACATTAAACATGTCATTTCAACTTACACAGTTGTCTTCCATCCTAGAATTAGTAAACCACAACTATTGCACCTTACAACATTGCAAACCTTTTAGATGGAGAGTAGTTTGCGTATTTGTATGCTGTGTACTGTATTATTTCGGTAATTTACGAGTTGTTTGTGTGTCTGCATATCAGTGTACTGCACTGTTTACGAGTAGTTTTCAGGTCTGTAGACAATTTCCTGTGACCCCAAGCACATCAGGGTGAGTGTTTTGTATCAGTGTAATAAATATACTATGTCAAATCCATTCCTAAATAAATTGTTTTGAAGTAAATAAATTACACTCCTTCCTCTCTCCAACAGCTCAGAACAGGCTGACCCCTTCTCCCACCATTTTCCCCCATCCCAGACCGCCATCTTGGATTACTTCACAGGAGGGGTAACAGCGCTATCTGGTGGTGGTACTGTGTGCTAGGTCAGTTGGACTCCAGACTTCATGGTGAACACACTGGATGGAGCTGCTGCCTCAAATTTTTCAAATAACTGCATGCAAAATGAAGACTCGCGTCCATCCTATCCAGCAGCCCAGCGCAGGTTGATTCCTTTAGCAGCCAATTCCTAGGAAGAGGTGGCGGTCGAATGACTTAAGTTAGTGGGGGTAGTGGAAGTGACCTATTTTCCCGCTATTTTCTAGGGGAGGTGATTTACAAAATTGTTCCTATACTTACGTTTTGATGTTTGTCAGTACTGATTCCAGTTCAAAGTTCGGTACTATTTTCAGGATGACAATCAAGTCTATGGTGGATGGTTAGTTATGTGACAAATTGAGCAAAAGATTACCCAAGGTCGCTCGAGTTTACAGTGGATGCAAGCTGGTGAACCAACAGGTTTATGCCTCTGCACACGGTATTTACCTTAAGCTGCGATGAGCTGTCATCCGCTAGGCCCCTCTCTTCTGCTGAAATCTACTTATTACACCTTTACTGAATTTTCCAGCAGAAACTTTCCCTATGTTTCTCATTATGTGAGAGAACATGTACTCATCCCTAGTCTTAGAATGCGGCGATATACACGCGCTTGGTTGCAGCAGTGCCTTCTCAGTTCTTGCAAGAACAATTAACTAATTGGCTGGTTCGCTTCTCCACATTGGAGCTAAACGATGCTACAGCTAATTTCCAGCTGGTTATCAGCAGCTGTGAACGATTGTTCACACAAATCACTCATCTACGTTGTACAGGGCGTTATGACTCAGTAGCACGTTTAATGTCTTCGGTATCATCATGTTTCACTGTTTTCAGCTGCAATGGATGAGAAAATGTACAGGATGGGACATTCGAGCGGAACATGGAAATGTGCTAGAGGTGGCAGCCTACGCCGATGACGTCCTCGTGTTGGTCGGCAGCAACAGCCACTAGGAAATCGAGCGCAAAGCAAAACAGGCAATGATAAGTTAGCAAATGATGCAAAAAGGCAAAACTGACAATAGTGCTCAATAAGTCAAATTACATACTACTTAAAGGAAAACTAACCAGAGATTCAACTATACGGATGTGTCAAGCACTAGTTCTGAAGTATAGGAGAGCCCGGTAGCTTGGTGTCGTAATAGACCAGCACCGCAACTTTGCGGCCACCACTGATGCAGTAGTCACACAGGCAATGAAAGCCCTGATCAAGTTTATAACAACTGAATACTGGAGGTTTCATTTAACCTCTGGGTTAGCCATACTCATCACAGCGTTCTAAAGTCAATATGGTTTACTCTTCCAGTGTCTGGGTCCACAGGCTAAAGAGGGTGAAATCTGCCGTCGCTGTACGAATGGGGCAGCGAAATATACTCCTACGTTCCACTGGAGTCTACCGCACACACCCAAATGGGGCATTATTGATGGTCCTGGGTTTATGCCCATTAGATCTTACAAGAAGAGAACAAGCTGTTAAACATTGGCTGAGGAAGCAGCATTGGAAAGTACTGAGTACATACACCTACACAGTCAAAGAGATAAGAGAAAGTGTACTTACACAATGGCAAAAATAGTGAGATGAGGAGAGACAGAGAGAAAGAGAGAGAGAAAGAGAGAGAGAGAGAGAGAGAGAAGGAGAGAGAGGCATTAAAAATGAAACATCTTCGTCTAACACGAGGATGTCCGTCTCCGGTAGCTGAGTAGTCAGCGCGACAGAATGTCAATCCTAAGGGCCCGGGTTCGATTCCCGGCTGGCTCGGAGATTTTCTCCGCTCAAGGACTAGGTGTTGTGTTGTCCTAATCATCACCATTTCCTCCCCATCGACGCTCAAGTCACCGAAGTGGCGTCAAATCGGAAGACTTGCACCTGGTGATCGGTCTAACCGACGGGAGGCCCTAGTTACACGACATTTGCATTTTAACACGAGGATTGCAGCATTTTCTTACGGGTCCAGGTCCCTGTAAAGTTTCAGGAATTCCTGCAGTATTTTTCTTCCGTATGTACCACACATTTATGAGAAATCTTGATCGTTTGGTAAATAGCTGTGTCCTCCCGCTGCAAACTAAGCAATAAAGATAAGCACTAGATTGTACAGGAACTGAACCATAACTTTATTTTTGTTCTGCACACTAGTCACTAAACAGAACAAGCTCTTCTTTAATTTTCTGACGGAATGTTGCTTATGTAGTTCAAGATCATGTATGTGCTTTCGTAAGGACCTTTCCTTTCTTCATGTTCAAGATAGCGGGAAATTTAAACTGAGTCATCTGCCAGACTGTGGAGCCCAAAACGATTGCATGGTAAACGGCATTTGACTTCTAGAGTGGTAGGGGCTAGTTTTGCATATTATCAAATGAATGCAGTTAATGAGCCCTTGTTTTGCTTTTAGAATATAGTTCCGTTTCATGTTTACAAAAATTTTGTCCTTTTCAGTCTCAATGATTTTTGCACTACTGACTCTTCTCAAAATCTGTTTCCTCCGCTTTTATATTGCTGCTCAATGGATCACATAGAGTACATGTGTCAGATATGAGCATCCAAAAATTACGTTAAAAGTTTTATACACTGTCCAGTAGAGTTTATGAGGAAGATTGATGTGCTAGTTGTGTAAAAATTGGAGATGCGTACCAGTTAGAGTCAAATCTTTCTGGCAGGTGTTTTCGATTGGGGTTATCACACAGAGAGTAGTGTGGCTGACTTGCATTAAAGGACCTTATGCGACATTCAGTCAATTAAACAATCAGTCCTGGTATCTTTTTTTTTGTTTGTTTTATAGGAACTTCTGTTATCTGTTGCAGATTGATGCACATTACGAAACTGTTCTGAATTCTATTTAATCTGTTCTTGGTTATTACTTGAAAGCTAAGGAATGCTGCTTTTAAACTGGAAAATCACTACCTGCAATTCTCAACTTGTAGGAAACTGCAGATGCCTGAATTCAACGTCCTTCTTGGTCTGCAGTCCTGGTATGCTTCCTCTAAATGTGGTGCATAGTAATTGTGGATCACAGTGCCACACAAAACTCGGCAACGCACATCGATACCGCAGGCGTTAGTGAGGCCTTACTGCAGCCTGCAACGACGAATACGAGGCGCTCCTAAGCACCACGCCTCTCTCTCATCACCGCAACGTCCTTATGCAAAGATCAATATAGGGCTGAGTATGGAACCGCTCTGCTCCAGTGCGTGACTTCAGCTGAAGCAGCTATCATCATCATCATCATCATCATCATCATATTAACAGAATCTTCCGTCGGTTCTGGCCATAAACTCAACCTGCTGGAAGCCCTGGAAATTAAGAAACATCTTGCTCACAGTCCAGATCTCATCCTAAATGACCAGACACAACTCAACACTTCCCCTCTCCTAAACTTCATATAATCATCTTTGTTGTTCATTACTTCCCACACTCTCTCTTCCTACATATTCCCATTTCCCTGTAGTCATTAAGTTGTTTTATTTGATGCAGTTGTCTTTGTATTCCACATATGCTGTAGTTTCAATAGTTAAGGATTTGCTTTTAACTTGTACTTGTATTACTGTCCATGTTTTACTCCCCTTGTAGTTGTCTCATCAAATACTGTTCATATTTTACTTTGCTCATTTATTTAATGTAAACTGGTATACAGCCACTGCTTTGATTATAATGTTAATGTTAAAATGCAGTACCACCACACTCTCAAACTGTAGGCTCCCTCAAACACCTCAATTTTCCTGAATTGATTAATTTCTGTTTATCGTATTGATATGGCTTAAGTTCCTCGTGTATTCTGTATTTACATTGACAACTGTCTCTTCTTTTTTAATTGGTTGTGTATCACTCTCCATGTTTCATACCTCTTGATGCAGCCTTGCCTAGTACTAATTTTATCTTATTTCAATAGTTTTGTTTATCAATAGAAACTGTTATGTAGGCATGCTATTCTTATTTTGTGCTAAAGGTTTTCCTGTCAACTCCATTGTTATTTATGTACTGTTCAGTTTTTACTATTTCATTGCAAAGATGTTACTCACTGTATGTTTCTACTTCACTCTAGATGTGTTACTTCTCTTCCAATGTTGTCTGCTAACATTTAACTTCTTTGGTGATAATACTCAGTAAATGCCTGAAGATGGCCTTGTAAGCCGAAAACCGGTTAGCAATAAAAATAATATTGTAGAACAAAAGCAAACTGGTGCTTTTCATTTATTATCATCATCATAATCATCGAGTGGGATTAAATAGCTATTCAAGTCTCATATGGAACATTGTACTTCAAGAGAAGACTTGTGATTCTACGCATCAAGGAACGTTAGTCAACGACAGTTGTAGATGCTCAAGCTTTCATGTGGCAAAGGACTGTATTAAGTAAATCTTTATCATTCACGTAATATAGTGAACTAATATTCCGTATGTTGAAGTTTAGATGACGCATCTTCCTACGAAATCAAAGAAACCACAGTTATGACTGGACGATCGTAGTTTCTCTGGTCATAACAGTCATCAATCCAGCAAAATGAGAATAGGAAACCTAAGAATCCTGGACTTGTCCGGATTTTCTAGAAATAACCAGAGACTAGTCTGCTCTTTGAAGAAGAACAAGATTTTCTTTGATCTGAAGGGTGTTTGGAGAAACAAATTCTGCAATGAAATAGATGCAGTTTAGACCCGTTTAACATCTGCATTTCTTCTTGGTGTTCCAATTTTAATGGCCAGTAGTGTATTTGTGTGTTTTTAAGAGCACCAGGATGAGTTTACCGACCTCCCCTTGCCATCAAACTCTCTGGATTTTAAACCCAATCGTGAGCTGGCGTGACCACGTGGATCGGGCAAATCACGCCAGGGGCCCTCAGCCGAGGAACGTAGCGCAGTTGGCAGCGGCACTAGAGTTGGAGTGACTGCCACCCTGTCGATACCTTCCAGATGGTCGATGAGTCTCTTTCGACACGTCTCGCAGCAGTATGTGTTGCTGATTCTGTACTATTAGTATTTATGTCAATGATTTCATGTTTTCATATAGTTTGGGGTACCATTTGAAAAGAAGATGAAGTTATGAAATTGGCGGCAAGTGGGTATACTACGAGGTGCATTCAAGTTCTAAGGCCTCCGATTTTTTTTCTCCGCACTGGAAAGTGATAGAAACATGCGCATTGTTTTAAAATGAGGCCGCGTTCATTGTCAATACGTCCCAGAGATGGCAGCACCGTACGGCAGATAGAATTTTACCACCAGCGGCGAGAATGAGAACTGTTTTAAATACTAAAAATGGCGACGTTTTCCTTACTTGAACAGCGTGCAATCATTCGTTTTCTGAATTTGCGTGGTGTGAAACCAATTGAAATTCATCGACAGTTGAAGGAGACATGTGGTGATGGAGTTATTGATGTGTCGAAAGTGCGTTCGTGGGTGCGACAGTTTAATGAAGGCAGAACATCGTGTGACAACAAACCGAAACAACCTCGGCCTGGCACAAGGCGGTCTGACGACATGATCGAGAAAGTGGAGAGAATTGATTTGGGGGATCGCCGAATGACTGTTGAACAGATCGCCTCCAGAGTTGGCATTTCTGTGGGTTCTGTGCACACAATCCTGCATGACGACCTGCAAATGAGAAAAGTGTCATCCAGGTGGGTGCCACGAATGCTGACGGACGACCACATGGCTGCCCGTGTGGCATGTTGCCAAGCAATGTTGGCGCGCAACGACAGCACGAATGGGACTTTCTTTTCGTCGGTTGTGACAATGGATGAGACGTGGATGCCATTTTTCAATCCAGAAACAAAACGCCAGTCATCTCAATGGAAGCACACAGATTCACCGCCATCAAAAAAATTTCGGGTAACCGCCAGTGCTGAAAAAATGATGGTGTCCATGTTCTGGGACAGCGAGGGCGTAATCCTCACCCATTGCGTTCCAAAGGGCACTACGGTAACAGGTGCATCGTACGAAAATGTTTTGAAGAACAAATTCCTTCCTGCACTCCAACAAAAACGTCCGGGAAGGGCTGCGCGTGTGCTGTTTCACCAAGACAACGCACCCGTACATCGAGCTAACGTTACGCAACAGTTTCTTCGTGATAACAATTTTGAAGTGATTCCTCATGCTCCCTACTCACCTGACCTGGCTCCTAGTGACTTTTGGCTTTTTCCAACAATGAAAGACACTCTCCGTGGCCGCACATTCACCAGCCGTACTGCTATTGCCTCAGCGATCTTCCTGTGGTCAAAACAGACTCCTAAAGAAGCCTTCGCCGCTGCCATGGAATCATGGCGTCAGCGTTGTGAAAAATGTGTACGCCTGCAGGGCGATTGCGTCGAGAAGTAACGCCAGTTTCATCGATTTTGGGTGAGTAGTTAATTAGAAAAAAAAGTCGGAGGCCTTAGAACTTGAATGCACCTGGTAAATCCAAATGGAGAAATTTACTAAGTTTTTGATTCTTTGTGTACTTAGGAGCCGGAGCATCATCAAAAGAAGAAACTGTACAAAAATGGATTGGGTAGCAAGTGTTGACTTCTGGTAGCATCGGTGTGGGAAATGGGGATGAAAGAGAGAGTGGAATTACTGTAATTCTACGTGTATGGTAGTGGTGCAGTTGGTGGGTATCGAAGGTGGTACGAACTAGAGATGGGGGATCCGCTCTTGAACTGATTCATAGAGTTGAATCTTTCAAAGGAGTGAACAATCAGTGATTCAGAAAAAGAGAACGGTAGCTCCAAACGTTTCCCATGGCAGAGAGAGAGAGAGAGACAGAGCATATCAGCAGCGCCTCTGCTGGTCACAGCACAGTGCACGCCACACAACACAGCCAGCGCCGGTCTCTGCCCTGCTTCTACCTTGGCTGCCTGCATTGTGCAGTGCCCCATTGGATTTTGTGTTTCACATATGCCGTGCCATCTCTGTGCGTCGTTTGCCGCGTGCAGTGTCTGGCGCAGCTTAACTTTGCATCGCACTCTGTCGGCGATCGTTTCAGTCGCACATCCTGCCCTCTGGGCAGTTAATGTGAGCAACAGGACAGAGAGCCACCTAGCGGATAACATAGGAACTACTTGCAACAACCTGCTCGCAAGGGAACGGACGATTTGTCTCGGAGCGGGTGAGTGGTGGCCGTTCAGCACTCCCCCCACCCTCGGAACTCGCCTGCTCAACGCTCACCCCACCGTTCTCGACTCTAGGCAGAGCGTTGAGCAAAGCCACTCAGGTGTCACTCTGGTCTCTGCGGTCTTAGCTCACGCAGTAATACAGCTCGCGGCTCGACCTGCTCGACTCAGTGCTTCTGCATCAGATTTCGTCTCTACTGGATATTGTTCTTCGTAGTAATACCGCTATGTATATTACATTATTATGTTATGTATACGTCATTTGTTTTTATTTTATTGTTATTTGTTTAAACTGATCAGATTAGGTTCCTGACGACTCCTCTTACTATAGGATTTTTATTATGGACACTCGAATTTACGCTTTAATTACGAGCGAACCGATAAACGTATCGCAAAATCTGATACACCAATATTTTCCTTTTTTTATTCTGCGTAAGACTATATGCAGCACTTTGGTTTTACTGTCAAATTTATTTTTTTTTTCTTATTCTGGTACGGATTTTGCGATTTTAGGCGTCTTCGGAAGGAAACGTTCACTTTAAAAATATATGGCTTGCCATGTATTTGTATGAGGTTAATGAAATTTTAATACATTGTAGCCAAATATATTGTTAATGTAAATCTCAAGTTACAACATTTTCCGATCACCCAAAAAACCATGATAGTGCAAAATAAATCAATAATCAAAAACTTTGTCATATTGTGGAAATTTCAATAAACAATACAAAATTCTTACTCATTATCTGTGTTACTTCAAAATAGGATCAAATAAGATCAAAATACAGGTATAGTACTGGAATAAACCAAGTTTAAAGGGCAATGTGCCTTCCATTTATTTTCTATTGTAAATGAGTGGTGAGTCATGAAAAAGAGCTAATTCATTTCATGGAGTGAACAGTTCTGATCCGATCTCTGAAAAGAACAGCTTTGCCCATCTCTAGTACGAACACAGCTGTTGGCCGCATACAGCGTGCCGAATGCGACGGATCGAGTCCTGTCTTCGGGCTGCAGCTGTTAACTGGATCTCGTCGGCTGAGCCGCGAGGCGGTGCGGCGGGGAGACGCGCCATCGCCAGATATCTGCGGTGATACGGCGCGCGCGGAACACGGCCGTTAATTACGCCGCGTCTCGCGGGCCGCCAGTAATTGCATTCCCAAGCGACGACTCAATAAGGAGCCCGCGATCAGCCGCGCTCGCTGGCCGAGTACAGGCTTCGGTCCCGGCGTACCGCTGTCTGCGAGGCGTCTTGTCGCGTCCAGCGCACAGCATACCAGGGGCCCGCGAGGCGACGGCCGAGCAGGTGGCAAGCCGAGGCTCGCGGTACACTGGCTACTCGACTGCCTCTTCCACACTTGCTGGCCAGGTTCTGATGTGTTAATTACACTTCACACGAAAGGGAACGTACGTCTGGAGCGTACGAGAGTTAATCGTGGAGTGAGGGAAAGCCGGCAAAAGAGGGAATCGAAGAGTTTGAGATGGGATTAACACAGACTGATACTGATAGTTAAATGAGCTGATAAGATGGTAAATGAAAAGGTGACAATCAGAATCAACGACGAAAGTGAAATTTGGATAATACTCTCTAGCAGAAGGGAGAGGTTAAGAGAATAAGGGTTTAAGACATCAGCAAATAGCCCATTGGAGCTAGAGGAAGCCGTAGAGAACAGAAAAAGTAGAGGGAAACAGAGATTATGGTCATACATAAAGCACACCAGTGGCAAGACGCAATCAATACCTTCACTGCGTGATAACAACGATATAGTCACTGATGACGGTGCCACTAAAGCAGAGTTATTAAACACGGTTTCCCGAAACTCCTTCACCAAAGAAGACGGAGTAAATATCCCTGAGTTCCAATCAAGAACAACTGAAAAGATGAGAAACATAGAAGTAGATATCCTCGGTGTAACAAAGCAGCTTAATAAAGGCAGGGCCTCCGGTCCAGATTGTATACCACTCAGGTTCCTCTCGGAGTATGCTGATAAAATAGCTCCATATTTAACCGGCCGGGGTGGCCGAGCGGTTCTAGGTGCTACAGTCTGGAACCGCGCGAACGCTACGTCGCAGGTTCGAATCCTGCCTCTGGCATGGGTGTGTGTGATGTCCTAAGGTTAGGTAGGTTTAAGTAGTTCTACGTTCTAGGGGACTGATAGCGCTCAGAGCCATTTGAACCATTTTTAGCTCCATATTTAGCAATTATATACAACCATTCGCTCACAGAAAGATCCGTACCTAAAGACTGGAAAATTGCTCAAGTCAAACCAACACCCAAAAAGGGAAGTAGGACTAATCACCTCAATTACAGGACTATATCACTAACGTCGATTTGCAGCAGTGTTATAGAACATCTACTGTATTCGAACATTATGAAGCACCTCGAAGAAAACGATTTATTGACATATAGTCAGCACGGATTCAGAAAACATCGTTCTTGTGAAACACAACTAGCTCTTTATACTCATGAACTAATGAGTGCTATCGACAGGGGATGTCAAATTGATTCCATATTTTTAGATTTCCAGAAGGCTTTCGACACCGTTACTCACAAGCGTCTTCTAACCAAACTGCGTGCCTACGGAGTATCGCATCACTTGTGCGACTGGATTCGTGGTTTCCTGTCAGTAGCTGAGTTCTCTTACTGGCGGAGTGGAAAGACTCTCATTTTGCCGGCTTTAAAGGTTGATCCGAACGATGCCTAGAAGAGTCTTTAAATCCTGCTGACATGAGAATAGCATAATCTCCGCGTCAGAAGCTTACTTCTACTTAACCATTTAATAGACTCGCATTCACCGTGACTAATTTTCTAAGATAAGTACATCATTCTTTTCAGCACACTATTGAGGCTGGGAAATATGGCCACAATGGTCTGGTGGAACCAATTATCACAGGTGCACTGCGTGGGTTCAGGAATTTACTTCTAAGAGGCAGAAACAGATTTATTTTACCTGTGGTAACCTCAAGAAAAAGACGTTATAATCCATAGTCCGCATTAAACATCACGTTCCTTCATTACCAACTGGGCAGAGCCGGTTTACGTTGGGAAATGACATAGCGGGAAATCACAGCAAACAGAAATACAGACGCCAGTAAACTCTCTTACATTAGAAAATTTTATTTTATTTGATGAACCGAAAGCCATTTAAAGGAACAGGTCTCTTATTTTACTTGTACTTGATTGAACTAGAGACGTTGAAACATTTGGTGCTGGGCAGTGATTCGAATTCGTATCTCCTCTTTCGAGGATCTGAATCTCTCAGAACAGTATAGTTCAATCATTTCGTTCCTTTTCCCAAGACTGCAATCCTCTCTAGGTCTACTCCAAAGGATCCAGTACAAAAATATTCATAATTTCATTTCAAGCCCTATCAAGTGTACACCCACCTGTTAGTGAAAATTAACGTGCATTTTTAATGTGTGTCTATGTGTTGCCAACAATCGCAATAGGTGTCGTTATTTCTGGTCAAACACGCACACATCTTACTGTTGGTGAGTAAGCAACTGATACTTAAGCTATATTCGTGGATGCACCGTAGGTGTGCAGTTCGATTGTCGCTTACGCACAAAACTTTGTGTCCTTATTTTAGATTCAAACAACTATCAGCTCGTAAGAAAAACCGATACGTAACATTTGATTTTTCTTAGTTAACAATCCGATTACGTGTTGGGTTCGTATCTCCGTCACAGAACTTCACATCTTGCACTTCATCTTCAAATGCATGCACACTTTGTTACTTCAGAATGGAGGTATATCAGACATCTTTCGTGGTTAGCTAACAGGGACGAAAGGGTCTTGATAGGGGTTTATTAGAAAAATTGTCGTCTTTTATTTTCAAGTTTAGATTTGGTTACTGATATTGGCAAAAATTTCGGTAATTCATGACTCTTCATGGCTAGTCATCAATATGATGTGATTAGATTAGATTAATTCTTGTTCCATAGATCATGAATACGACATTTCGTAATGATGTGGAACGTGATATTTTAAAGAAAGATTTCTTTACCTATCATGATTCAGTTTCTTTACAACAATTCTTTGCACACACTTTCTCTCTCTCATTCTCGTTTATTTCTCTCTCTCACTCCCTCTCACCCTCTCTCTCTCTCTCTCTCTCTCTCTCTCTCTCTGTCACACACACACACACACACACACACACACACACACACACAAATTATTTTTTTATTTTTGTTTGTTTGTTGTGCTCGACTATCGGTGAGACACGAAAACGCCTGTGAATGAGTTTCTTAGTTTTGAGTACACTTGCGAAAGAAATATAAAAACAAGTATGAGAGTTACTGATTTATTATGCTTAGTTTTTCAGTCAATTGTGAGTATTTTCAGTAACTACGCTCCAGTCCCTAAACGTAGTTACAGAAATGCGAATCAGTCGCATTACGTATTCCAGGCCGTAGCAGCTGCGACTTGGAGACACCATCTATGGTCACTTTCCAGCCCGCTGTAGGATCACATCGGTTCGTCTTCTTCTTGCTGGTACTGTAACTGAGATTTGGCAACAAGGCAACGTATGTTTGGAAACTCTGTGATCGACGAGTTACTTCCTTGTGTGCACGGCATTAAGCCTCAAAGTTCACTTGATTTTACCTGTCATTTCCATTGAATAATCTCAGTTATTATCGCTTGAGGTGTAACAAAAGATTGTAAACTTACGGTTTTCAGCCCAGGAAAGTCGTTTCACGTGGAAATCGCAACTAATCTCGTCCTTTAAATAGCGGTTTATCAGTTCTAGCCACTATTGGCTTCGTAAAAGGAAGGTCACACACAGACATGTTCGCCAGCTCTGTGGTAACGTGCTGACCTGTGAAAAAGCGTCTGTTATGGTTCGCAGTTCCAGTCTCACTGACTCCAACGTTTTAACCCCTTCTGTAAAATAGTTAAACAATGTTTGAAGAAGAATAAAATACCACTACCACACGACAGCTAATGTAGAAAATACTTTTCTGACGTATTGGGGCACAATGCGCTCTCCCCATACATAATACAAAAGCTTCGAGATGCATCTGCTGCCTATCTATCTATTAAACCTGAAAAGAACAAAATGTCACAGAAGTTAGCCCTTTTTCCACGTGCGACTATTTTGGGTTGAGAAGTGAAGGGAATTACGTTCAAAGTTACATTTGATTGGTAACTTCAGCAGACAGCAGAATTGCGTTTTTAAAATATTTAGTAGTAAATGTATTCGAACTCAGGGCATCTTATCTATGGTGCACAGCACTTACCATTACGCTACTAGCTGACACAGAGCTCCAATAGCTCCAGAGCTGAACAACAATTCCTCCAGAACTTCTGCATACCACAGTGCTGCGAGATAATGCAAATGGCCGGGTATAGACTTCTGACAATGAGAGAAACAGTTACAGCTTTTCTTTTGCGCTGCACGACGTTTTTTACAAACAGATAGCGCAATAGAATAGTTCAAGTGGAAAGGAACACTTCCTAGTTAAATTTCTGCATCCTACACTGTTGGCAGTTCTGTGTAGGTGGCAGTTACGTGATTGTATTTCGGTGGTTACAAAATAGAGTCGAATGTATGCACTGGGTAGCCGAGGCAGCTAGTTCATGGTGATTTGGTCAACCAAGTAAATGAATTTACTGAACATGCTGCAGTCTACTACAGGGAGCCTGTGTGTCAGAATTCTCATCCAGTTGGCGCAGCCGCGTTACAATAGAAAAATGAGTCACAGAAAAGAGGGTTTGGTGGTCTGTTGGACTGATGGTAGGTTCTTATACCTATGGTCAGGGTTCGATTCCCACTTCTGTCAATGATTTTAGATAGGGAGAGAAAGATTCCATTCTCTTCTGACTACACCAAGTGAAGAAGATATAATGGCAGTGTGGTCTGAGGTTTACATTAAAGATGATATTCCTTCTCTGCCAAGTAGACGTTAGGTTGAACCACAATAAAGTCTGGAGTAACCTTTCTCATACTAGTTACTTATTTCTAGTGACGAAACAAACGCTATGTAGAGTCACAGGACACTTATTATATTTTTCATCTGAGCTTCTGTATGTCGATAAAATTGGTTCTGCACTGAGAACTCAGACCGCCCTTAAGGCGGAATTTGATCCCTTCGTGGCAATACAGCTCGGCTACAATTTGTTGTTTGTTCAAAACTGCAGATTCCTCAACATCTCCACATATTACGTGAGAATGGGTTCGAATCCTGGCCCGGCACTAAAGATTTCATTATGTATTATCAAGCTCTAGCATGAGAACACCTATCTGCTGGTGGATAATAATTTTGATTTTTAATGTTTTTTCATTCGTTGTCAACATTAACGATATCTGACGTTTTTGACTCCCAGTGGGACACAGAACTATTTGCGAGATCACTGTAAGTTCAAGATGTTATTCCGAGTTGCTGGTGGAGAAAAATTCGGTTGCTGACGTCTTTTTGTGTGTAGTCAACAACGATATGTGTGGAGCTCTGTTCCCAGTCTGCACTGAACTCTTCGTCATATTATTTCTAGTTCAAACATGCTCACATGTCGCTGCTGGTGCAACAAACCCATATTTAACGTTAGTTTTCTCTAGAATATAACAGCGATAGGTGCCGGGTTGGAGTCCTGGGAAGGAAAAAATTAATGTTTCTTCTCGTCATTTCAGTTAAAACATCTAGCTACTGGCAAGGAAATCCGATAGGTCACAGTTGGTTGTGTTTAGATATCAATCCGTTTATGTTCTGGGTTCGAATCCCTGTCCAACACAAAGCTTTACCTCACGGCATTTCAAGTAAGTTACTTTTGAAGAAGCAATATTTAACATCTCTCGTAGTTCGTTAATAGGGACAAGAAATGCTGGGGAGGAATTCTCGTCCGTTAAAAATGTTTGTGTTAATCTAAAGTTGATATTTGCTAACTGATACTGTCTATAATCGAGGTATATCACCTAATCAGGAATGACTGTTAGTTTGGGTCAGTCACGAAATCTTTGCTTAGTCTGCCTGACCTGGGTTTGAATCCACATGCAGAACGAGACGGTTCGTCGTGTCATTTGAAGTTCATACATATTCTCAACTAGCTGCTTGTGGATAACTTAAATTTTTAATATCATTTTGTGTTAAATAATAAGTACTGTATGTTACTTTGAAGAGGAAATCATGAATACGACGAACTTACTACGTGCACTACCTATCTGACGTAATAATGAGAGTGGTGACATTTCAGGTATGTCATTTATTGTAATAAATGTGAGCTTACAAGCCTTAAGGACAGTCTTATCTGTAATAAGGTGTTCCCTGATATTTGTTGCATCGTGGTATTACTTTACATCATGAGTTACTGCGATACAGAGCAGTGTTTTCTAGTGGTGACTTGTTGGAACCATTTTCAATAGTCAAACGACTGTACCAAGAAGCGATTAGAGGACCTGCTAGACAGCTGCGTTATGCCGGTTGCATGCGAATCAGGCGAAATGCAATTCAGGTCGTTCGGATACTTTTGAGTATGACTGTACATCACACCTACCGATTTCTGTCCTTATCGGAAAATTCCATAGTGGAGCGTTGTTTTTTTTTTTTTTTAAAATCTTAGAGTCTATCTTTGGAACACCTTGTCCTGTTTATTTTATTTCTCATATGGCATACATGACAAATGACATGCAATTAGGTAACTATGGAATCAATACTTAGATCCCTAGACAAATCTAAAAAATAAACATAAATGTATGTAGACTGGAACATAGTACACAAACATCAAAGAGTTAATAAAGTTGGAAAGGATTTATGACTTACTGTCTTGCTGATGGTTCTGGTTCAGAGCTGTTTCTAAAAAGGTGCTACATTCCACCTGATATATTCGTACCGCACTGTCCCCTACGTTACTGCAGATTCTTGGAGTGCTGTGCAGCTACGTGAAGATGTCCGAACATAGTGACATTTCTTAATCAAACTTGTGTCAAACTCCGGTTCTCTTCAGCCAAACCCAGTCCTTGTGCGGTAATTCTGTGGTTGAAGAGTTTCATCTGTAAATTCATTTTTCATAGGAGATTCTATGAATACATGGCGTTCCACAACCATTTTACATTGTTTTCACTTAAATAACTCGAAAAAATAGCAAAAACTATTGATTTTAAGTCACATAAAAAGTCACGACTTCACTGACGACGGTTCACTGTTGACGATGTTCAAAATGTCCTCCATCGGCAGCAATATAAAGTTTACAACTTTGCGGAACAGATCGACACAGATGTATTATGGGTGCCATTGGAATGGATTCAGAGGCAGCCACCATCGTCTCTCTTATGTCATCCATAGTATGTAGCTTTGTGGCGTGCATGGTGTTCTTCATAGTTGCCCACATTAAGAGTTTTAACGGCGGTAGATTGGGAGATCTGCGTGAAAACTCTATAGTTCCTTGTGGGTCTGACTACCACACAGCGAAAGTTTTATCCAGAAACTGCAGCATGTCACGATGGTAATGTGACGGTGCACCGTTTTGTTGAAAAAAGAAAAATAAAAAACATCTTAGCCTCGATACAGTTGGTCAATAACTGGTACTGCAACATGATAAAGTACTTTACATCTGTCACTATTCATTAAAAAAGAGAATGGCCCTACAAGTCCTCTGACATACCACACCACACTGACAACCCAGGAAGATTAATTAGTTCTTCGGTGGTATGGGGTGAGCCGTGGTAAAAATTGCTGTTTCGAAGAGCGCACCGCAGCGCGTAATGTGAAGCAGTCACCCTCCGTTTCTGGCGGTGGCGCCGCTGTGGCAACCGCAGCTTTGGTGTCTCCTTCTGGTGGGAAAGGGGAAAGGTTGCCTGTTCACGTGCATTTAAGGGGCGCTATGAGTTCGCCAGTCGGTCAGTCTGGGTGAGTCTCTCGTCCCAAGCTTGGTAGTCCGCATTTATTAGGCAGTTAGTGTCTGCCTGTCGTTCGGAGTGCTAGTATGTCTGTCGTTCGAATCAACCTTTAAAGTCGGCAAAATTTCCACTCCGCCAGTAAGAGAACTCAGCGACTGGTCGCCCGGTAAGGGCTTAGTTCCTTCATCTGAGTCTGCGCGCTAGGCCGCCAGTCTACTCAGGCAATGGTCATTGGCGGTTGGATCGATCGGCTGGTCGGTCGCGCACTGAGACACAAGATGACTTGTCCGTCTTGAGCGTCGGCGCATGTGAGGTCGCCACGTCAGTCCAGTGGGCGGCGGCGCTTAGCGAGGGGTAGTGACTTCGCGGTCGACACGAGAGCAACAGGAGTCAACCCACGACATCAGTCTGGCCGGTGCGAGCTGCGACGCCGTGAGACGGGAGATCGGCGCGCCTTCCTGCGTCCGTCCGTTGAAGCGGCTGGCAGCGGACGGTTCGGGAGAGCGATTTGGGAGTGCTGCGCCAGGCAGGAAGCACAGGTGGCTTCCTTCTATGACGAGGGTATTCAAAAGTTGGTACAACGCCACGAAAAATGTCTAAATGGGAGCGGCGATTACGTAGAGAAGTAACTGGAAGGTATAGCTAACGACTGCCAATAAAAAATTTTTGACTTTCACAGTGGTTTGCATTTCGCGATCTATCCTACCTTACTTTACGAATAACCTTCGTACATCACATCTACCGATATCTGTCCCATTCGCTTCATTCCTTCGTTGTGGGTATAGCACGAATCGTGGCGTTCCGTGAGATCTGAGACAAGTGTTGCCTGTTCGAAGCCCCTACGTCACATGCCTAACAACGGCAAAATGAAAATTTCTTGGCTTGATGTGGAGTTGGCGTTGATATCGGTCAATTCTGTACATCGTTATGTTGGTGTATGCTGTACAATTAAGTAAGTCAAGAGCCAATCTGAGCTGCGGGATGAGTTTGCAAGTACGCCTCTTTCAATTTAGCTTATAGTGTGTGCTTCATTGAAGTGAAGCAACTGGAATACTATGCCGTTTGTTTTGGCTCTTTGTCGCCAATGGAAGTTCGTACAAAAGAGCTGAGGCTTTACAAGCAATCTGTTCACTATTATTAATTGAGAAATGGGTTAAAGTATTCAAGTGTAGGCATACTACAGTCGAAGATGACTAACGCGAAGAACGTCGCGAATGGACAGTCCCTTTGTAGAGTCATCTGGTTCTGTGTCTGAGGGGTGGGAGAAGGCCAATATGATTTTTTGACCCTAGTAGCAGCATCTGCTGTTTAATAGAAAGGTATTACGAGCAAGCACCGATCACAAATGTATAAATACAGGCAATAATGCAAAGAAATAAAAACAGATAAAACACTTTAAATAAAGTTGGGGAGATAAATGGAACAGATGATTGAATAATGTAGTTAACACGATGGTGAATTTGATTTAATTTTGAATACCGTATTCTCAGTCAAACACACTCACATACGATGACGGCCTTACGAAGGGTGATCAAAAGCATGTTTGTTATATTTGAAATTGAATAACAAAACTTGTATCGAGTGCAGTTAAGTTGCATAAAGTAGCCAATTAAGTGGCAGAGTTCCCAGAACATTTAGCCAACCCAGTTGCGAAAACATAGTCGAAATCCCGACGAAATAGTACCGTGAAATTTTATCAGTAATACTCCACTACTATTCATTAAACATCACCACGATATAATATCATTCGCGCCAAGCTAATATCCTTCAGCCGCGAGAAAACACGCAGCGCTCAAAAGCAGTGTGGCAACTACTCAGTCCACGCCCTCACTCCAAAATTATTCCCTCGGTCTTTCTAGGTGTTGGAATGGTGTGTTTGTATTGCCGATCAGGAAACTAAGTCCAATTTCTGTCTCCACCTGCTGCCTATCACCGACTCGCAGAGCCCTCTCTGAAGCAAAGCTAAACAGCAGAAGGCACTTCACTGCCGCCTATTTCAGATCTCGGAAAACAGACCACACTGGTCAGATTCGTGACCTGTTACACAATTTTCGTTAACATGACCATCATCAGCAAATACATAGATTTCGTTATTGTACAACATTTCAAAGTTATAGTCTTTTTGAAGTATCCGAGACTTGGAACACTTCCCGAAGAAACTCACGAGCATGTACACTACTGGCCATTAAAATTGCTACACCAAGAAGAAATGCAGATGATAAATGGGTATTCATTGGACAAATAGGTTATACTAGAACTGACATGTGATTACATTTTCAGGCAATTTGGGTGCATAGATCCTGAGAAATCAGTACCCAGAACAACCACCTCTGGCCGTAATAACGGCCTTGATACGCCTGGTCATTGAGTCAAACAGAGCTTCGATGGCGTGTACAGGTACAGCTGCCCATGCAGCTTCAAAACGATACCACAGTTCATCAAGAGCAGTGACTGGCGTATTGTGACGAGCCAGTTGCTCGGCCACCATTGACCAGACGTTTTTAATTGGTGAGAGATCTGGAGAATGTGCTGGCCAGGGCAGCAGTCGAACATTTTCTGTATCCAGAAAGGCCCGTGCAGGATCTGCAACATGCGGTCGTGCATTATCCTGCTGAAATGTAAGGTTTCGCAGGGATCGAATGAAGGGTAGAGCCACGGGTCGTAACATATATGTAATGTAACGTCCACTGTTCAAAGTGCCGTCAATGCGAACAAGAGGTGACCGAGACGTGTAACCAATGGCACCTCATACCATCACGCCGGGTGATACGCCAGTATGGCGATGACGAATACACGCTTCCAACGTGCGTTCACCGCGATGTCGCCAAACACGGATGCGACCATCATGATGCTGTAAACAGAACCTGGATTCATCCGACAAAATGACGTTTTGCCATTCGTGCACCCAGGTTCGTCGTTGAGTACACCATCGCAGGCGCTCCTGTCTGTGATAGAGCGTCAAGGGTAACCGCAGCCGTGGCCTCCGAGCTGATAGTCCATGCATTGGCAAACGTCGTCGAACTGTTCGTGCCTATGATTGTTGTCTTGCAAACGTCCCCATCTGTTGACTCAGGGATCGAGACGTGGGTGCACGATCCGTTACAGCCATGCGGATAAGATGCCTGTCACCTCGACTGCTAGTGATACGAGGCCGTTGGGATCCAGCACGACGTTCCGTATTACCCTCCTGAACCCACCGATTCCATATTCTGTTGGCAGACATTGGGTCTGGACCAACGCGAGTAGTAATGTCGCGATACGATAAACCGCAACAGGCCTGCGACACGTTGCCGAGGTGTCTTGGCGGCGAAGGCGGCTTGACGTCGAGGCGGCGCTGTATCCGGAGCAGACTTTTCCTCTAGGCTGGTGCGTAGTAACTGCCACGACCGAAGCGAGCGCGGTCCTAAATACTAGCACGGCGGCGTTACATTTCCTCCTGATTAGCTCTACGTGACACTGGTGGATGTAAGAAAAGATCCATGGCAGGAGGAACCTCTCTTGCTGATTGACACGCCCTCTGTGCTTTGGTCCGGAGCACGCGAAGGCCCCCTGCAAGTCGCGCTGCAAATAGTGGAGCCGAAACGTCGTGTAGCCGCAGGGGCTGATATGGCAACCAGCCCGACGGCGGTGTGTAGCCCTGTGGCGTCGGCGCCTGACGGCTTTTGCGACACGCCACTCCTCATGCTGTTTGCTCGCCCGCCTTCCAAATCATTCTAGCATTAATACTGTTATACCAATGAGTGACGCCTTCATGAACTACGTTAAGATGACTAAGGCATAAGGAAACATACACAGGGTGGTCACAAACAGTGAAAAGCTTGTGTATCGCAGGATAGGTCGTGCTGAGATATAACTGATAAGAAAAAAATTTAATACGTTGCTCCGTTTCCGAGTTAGTTGCCATTGAAGCTAGCCAGTGAGACTGTTGACCGCTCAAATCCAAGCGGCCCACCAGAGACGGAGTCGCCTAACGTGTGCTTCGATTGATTTCCTAAAACTGATCATGAACTAGATACAAAAATTGGACATAGGACGATAGTAAGGATCGAACCGGAGTCTATGAGAACACTTGACACTAAAGTTGTATCTGGCGGGCAACTTGGATTTACGCACCCAAAGGCCTAATTGGCTAACTTCAATGCTAACTGACTTAGGAACGATCAGTTTTTTCTCAGCGATTATTTCACAGCGCAGCCTTCGCTGCAACACCATTACGATCTTTTCAAGATTGTTTCTGATCACCCTGCATATGAGAATGACTTTGTCATTTGGAAAAGGTACACAAACTTTTAGTCTTCTTTGTGATACATTCAATTCGTAGTAAGGGACACCGAATTTAAATTATAACTGATTTACATAATGATATGATTCAGTCTGTGAAATGGTTCAAATGGCTCTGAGCAGTAAGGGACTTAACATCTATGATCATCAGTCCCCTAGAACTTAGAACTACTTAAACCTAACTAACCTAAGGACATCACACAACACCGAGTCATCACGAGGCAGAGAAAATCCCTGACCCCACCGGGAATCGAACCCGGGAACCCGGGCGTGGGAAGCGAGAACGCTACCGCACGACCACGAGCTGCGGACTTCAGTCTGTGAACAAAATACATAACTTGGCACCTAAATTTTACTTAGAACTAATAATTATGAAACATATTCAGGGAATGTTTAAACATCGGACCTCCGTAGCTGAATGGTCAGCATAAATGGGTGCCATGCAGACGATCTGTGTTCGATTCCTGATTCTGCAAGTGATTTTGCCTTGGTGAGAGGACTGATACGCCGTGTATTCAGCCTCGTGATGAAAGTTCAGGAGCTACTGGATAGAGTAATAGCGTCTCCACGGTCTGGAAAGTCTAAAATGCAGCCTTCAGAAGAGTGTGTTGATGACGTGCCGCATCTGCATGGCACCGAAAACCAGCGGATGGATGACACTGCGGCCGGTAGACATCTGTTTCGTCTTCATGGCCTAGAAAAGGAGCTCGTTTTTTAAGAATATAAGGGAACACATTCTGAAGCCAGCCTAAAAGTTTCTCTGGATGACACTGTACTCCGCTTCATTTGATTGAATCGTATTAATTAAACCCATTGTTAGTTTAGTTTCATTTAAGTTCCAGATCAACCAAGTTATTATGTATCTATTGTGTATATGAACTTCAGTTTGACATAGCGATGAAGTGTCTAGGTGCTTTGTTAATAAACAGCTTGTGGGGCAGCGGGTTAATAATAATCATATAAAAATCGCTCATAAATAATCATAAGCAGTAGGAGGAAATATTTGAAATATTGTTCGCCATCTTTTACGAGAGCATGGAAACTATTTCTGTGTCTGTGGTCAGCCAGAAAGCGATGGAGAACATACTGATCATATTTCCCAGTCTGCAAGTCTTGCCCAGCCCACTGTTAGAAATGTTTCTATTGTTAATCCTAATAATAATCCTGTCTATCCTAAACAGCACTATGAACAGTTCAGAGGCGATCGCTACGGTAAGCTCCTATTAAATTATCTTTCACCCTGACTTCTGATAATCAAAATAATTGCTCCCCACAAAAGTGGATGATAATTGTCAGCACATGCCATGCAGTTTTGTTAACCTTATGGGCGGCACACTAACACTTACTTGCGCCAAATCTAAGCGATCCAGGACGGTGTACAGACCTCGCGATTTCACTTCCTGTTTGTAGTGAAAGCATGAGTTTAGTTGTAGTCAGGCTGTGTCGTCATCCAAGGCATCGCGTACTCCGGCTTTTGACTGACGTGGCTCGTACGGTGGCTGTGTGCGAAGTGAAGCCTAATCTTGTCTTCCTGGCTTATTTGTATACTGGCGTAGAGGACGGCCAAGGGAACACCTCCTGTCATCCGTCCTATACCCATGGTAGCAGCCTCTAAACGGCAGTTTTCTTGTCACGAATCAATTTAGAATCTTAGTAATTTTGGTATGAATGTAGTTAATTTGGTTAAAAATCACAGAAAAAGTTTCAGCTCGCCTACATATAAACTTTGTCGTCATGAATATTTGGAATGGAACTGACAGTAGAACATGACAACTTTAAGAGACCTTGTATTTGTTGCTATTTACATCTAGGCCTTCAAATTTGTTATAGCTCTATTATTTAATAGGTTTCATCACGTGCTGCAATCAGAACTTTCTAGTAATAATATAACAGATACTTAATCTACTACAAATAAGGACGCTTTTGTTTCAGATTTAGTTTTCAGCAAATTACTCGAGAACTGTTACAGGTAGCTCAATGGGATTACATAATAAAATGTTTTTATACTAAGCTGAAACTTCATACAAATTTTCATATTTCTAAGCTTAATATTTAGCACCTTCAATTTTCATTTCCTTAAAAATGTGATTTCTGACCAAAATATTGCTTTAATCACGTTGAGACTTGTACCAGTTAATTTTGACATACATCTGCACACTATGAGCAATTTTTGGGTTCATAGCTTTATTATTTAGTACCATTTATTTTTTTCTTAAAACGATGTATTTAGGGAAAAATATTCATCTGATCACTGACAATGTTCAGAAAAGCAACTTTAACTTTAATTACATTCTTAAATTATGGTGGAATACTTGTGTGCTACGCACAGGCGCGTTAACGGTGACGTGGCGCTACTAGCAGTGAACTGGGGTAAGTCCCGCCACACCCACTCGCCTCTGTATCTCTCACAGTGACACAGTGCGTGTTTCGCCACATCACCCTCTATATATTTTTGTGGAAAATTTTAGTTTTAAAGAAAATTAAATATTAGAAACAAGGGATAGTTGACCTCTTGATTTTTAGCCAAATTCCTGAACACTATACTTAGAAATAATCATACATACATACATAGAAAAAATGACATAATGGACTTTTACAAATCATGTACATAAGTTACATCAAAACATGAAATATAATTTTCGATGATTACAAAATTACTTTTTTGCATAAGTTATTCTGTCTTTACCAGAACAAGACACACACAAAAATTTTCACTTTTCAGTACTCACATATTGAATCACAATCGTAGCACCCATGTGAGCGTCTGTACGACACTTTCACTAAATCATTGGAAGTAGAGGGTGGGAGTTCACTTCTCTGTTATGTTTTATTATAGGAAAGTAAGGGGAGGATTCACTGTAGATCGTGTTGTTCTCGTTTCCTTCTCTACTACAGCATGTAGGCTGCCTTTCATGAAGCCTTCGTGTCCCTGAGAAACAGATAACATAGCCTAATCTTTTGTTCTCAACAAACAATCCTGTTGGAATAACATCCGCAACAGAGCATTGTACTAGAGGTTGGAAATACCGCTTCAGTTGTAAATTTGGTTTATTATCACGACCGGTTCCGGGCTCTCATAAGCCCTTCCTCAGGTGTCGCAACTGTGCTGTGACCCAAGAGCGCCGTGGTGGATGTGTACTAGGCGCGCTGTGCTACATAGGAGCGCAGAACAGTGAGTCCCCTGTCTATTAGGCCTTGTCATTATTTAATTTGTCTCCACCCCACGGTTTTGGTACTATCGCAGAATCACTTTTCGAGAGCACTCTTTCTGAGAACCTGAATACTCAAGAACGGTCTCTGCAGAAAATTCCACAAACGGAACGAAAATTTTAAGACAGAAATTATTTCAACACTGACGACATCCGACACTGTCTTTTGGATATTTTACACAGCCGTAGTCACCAGTCGTACACTGGCTTTCTTTGATACACTCAGCCAGTTTCACAGGCGATTCTGAAAATTTTCCTCTAACACTAAGTGTGGCTGCTTTCATCTTTCCAGACGGTAAGTCCATCTGGAGATTTCTTTGATCTTAATATTACTCTAGACAACGATACTATGCGAATGTTTTCAGAGCAAAAATAATACATTACTGGATTTTTTCCCTGAGGAAGCTCCCTCCTAGTTATCATTTTGATGAGTAGTAGGGGGGGAGAAGTACAGACACCTTTCAGTATCATTACTAACATAGGACTTAAAGTTGTGGCACAGTGGTAAGAACTTTGACCAGTACTTAGGAAGATGGCGGTTCAAATCGCAGTTCGGGCGTGCGATTCAGCTATTCCGTGATTTCCCTACATCGCTTAGCTTGAATGTCGAGAAAGGGCTCGGTCGAATTCCTTCTTCATGCTTCTCCATTCCGAACTTGGGCTGAGTCTCTAATGACCTAACCGTGAACGGGACGTAAAACCTAACCTCCGTTCCTTATTTACGAACATCGGAATAGATTGGAACGAAACGGAGAACCACAAACTCCCATAAGTCTAGTAGACATACTCCGTATCGAAAGGAACTGCTTTCGCGTGGATCATGAGCAAACTAAGGTGACTGCTCCTTGGGACTTGGGCTGAGCCACTTTGTAACCGATCCGCCCTACAGACCACTACCTACACTGCGGAGAGGCCAGAAATCTGGTAGCTACCCCATGCAACTAGCAGCTTGCCATGCAGTTTCTCCACAAGCTACCAAATAAATGCACAAACGTGTCACCGCGCACTCTTCATTTATTGCTTACCTTCTCGCTGACACAAGATGTTTCGGATCAACAACTAAAAACAAGTTTTAGACAATCCTCATGACCTTCCTAGCTCATTTTTTTTTTTATCGCAAACATCTTTTTCGAAAGGGAAGATCTCATTCGGATTAGGTTTCGGTGCTCATCCAAACATAAGGACGAATACTAATGTGCATATCATTCTCGAAATATTTAGTCCAAGCCATTAAAAATAAGATGTAAACATAATCACGTACTCGCGAAAATGGTTTAACCCGATGTTCAAGGGGAGTTTTTTCTGTAGGAAGAGTTGAATATTTATTCATAGCAACCACGGTACTCTCCGTAAAGGCTAACGGATGTCTGTGAACAATGGTAAAAGCATGAGGAATTGATGAGTGATTTGTAATAAGACCAACCAGACGTTTATCGCAACATTATATGACTAGAACAAATTGTTGTATATGTTGAGATTTTCAATAAAAATCTAGTTGTTAATAATGACCACAGGAAAATAAAAGGACTTTCTTGAAGAAAACCTACATTGTACATGCATTAATATTTATTGTTCTGATTTCAGTTAGAGTAGTCGCGAATACCTAAAAGACACCATTACTCCGCAAGTCCTCTCTTCTACTTTCCAAGTCATAGCCCCTAGGTAGATTCTTTGAAACTGCAAGATTTTTGTTTTTAAGGTTTAGATGTATCATGACTACACATCGGTCTTGCGGAACGTTCCTTCACTTCCGTCTTTACTTCATTTTACTAATAACTGCAGAGCTCCTCAATATTCAGATTTTTTAAGGTTAAAATACATTTCTTACACGAGTGAAAAATTATAATCGCAAAAGGTTTATTATTAAGTTGTCTAACGTGCCGTTTTATGTAAATAAAATTGCAGCCAAGAAGCGACGGGATGTTGTATTTGTTCTGATCGTGATGCAGTTTCTGAAATTTTGCTCATATATTCGACTTTTATATGTCGAAGTTAAATAAATTTGGAGAATGGATGTGACTGTATTACGAAATGACTCGTCCGACGGTCTTCGTAATTGATGATAATGATGTTTGGTTTGTGGACGCTGAACTGCGGGTCATCAGCGCATGTAAAAAGTCCCAATTTTTCCACAGTCCGTTTTTTACAGTTCGCAACTCGTGGTCTAGCGGTAGCGTTCTCTCTTCCCGAGTGCGGGGTCCCGGGTTCGATTCCCGGAGGGATCATGGATTTTCACCTGCCCCGACATGACTGGGTGTTGTTGCATCGTCTTAATCATCATAATTCATCCACATTACTGTCGGAGGAAAGCAACGGCAAATCCCCTCCATTAGTACCTTGTCTAGTAGGGCGGTGCGTGTCTCCCGCGTCGGTCCCCTACGCTTTCTCAAGGAGCATGGAACCTCATTTCATTTCCTATTCTTACATAGTCCAATCTAGCCACTGTCACGAATGACGATGAGGAAATGATGAGGACAACACAAATACCTAGTCCCCGAGCAGAGAAAATCCCCAACACGGCCGGGAATCTAACCACGGACCCCGTGATCCAGAGGCAGCAACGGTCTTCTTAGTTGAGACAGGGTATTGTCATATCAAATCTACGTTTTGTAATATTTGTAGACTTAGAGAAAGCTTTTAAAAATGTTGACTGGAATACCCTCTTTCAAATTCTGAAAGTGGCAGGAGTAAAATACAGGGAGCGAAAGGCTATTTACAATTTGTAGAGAAACCAGATGGAAGTTATAAGAATCGAGTCGAGGGGCATGAAAGGGAAGCAGTGGTTGGAAGGGAATGAGACAGGATTGTAGCCTATCCTCGATGTTATTCAATCTGTATATTGAGAAAGCAGTAAACGAAACAAAAGAAAAATTTGGAGTAGGAATTAAAATCCATGGAGCAGAATTTAAAGCTTTCACGTTTGCCGACGACATTGTAATTCTGTCAGAGACACCAAAGGACCCGAAAGAGCAGTCGAACGCAATCGAAAGTGTCTTCAAAGGAGGATATAATATGAACATCAACAAAAGCAAAACGAAGATAATGGAATGTAGTCGAATTAAGTCGGGTGATGCCGAGGGTATTAGATTAGGAAATGAGACGCTTAAAGTAGTAAAGGAGTTTTGCTATTTGGGGAGCAAAATAACTGATGATGGTCGAAGTAGAGAGGATATAAAATGTAGACTGGCAATGGCAAGGAAATCGTTTCTGAAGAAGAGAAATTTGTTAACATCGAGTATAGATTTAAGTGTCAGGAAGTCGTTTCTGAAAGTATTTGTATGGAGTGTAGCCATGTATGGAAGTGAAACGTGGACGATAACTAGTATGGACAAGAAGAGAATAGAAGCTTTCGAAATGTGGTGCTACAGAAGAATGCCGAGGATCAGATGGGTAGATCACGTAACTAATGCGGAGATACTGAATAGAATTGGGGAGAAGAGGAGTTTGTGGCACAACTTGATCAGATGAAGGGATCGGCTGGTAGGACATGTTCTGAGGCATCAAGGGATCATCAATTTAGTATTGGAGAGAAGCGCGAAGGGTAAAAATCGTAGAGGGAGACCAAGGCGTGAACACACTAAACAGATTCAGAAGGATGTAGGCTGCAGTAGGTACTGCGAGATGAAGAAGCTTGCACAGGACCGAGTAGCAGCGAGAGCAGCATCAAACCAGTCTCTGGGCTGAAGACCATAACAACAACAGATTTCGCTGATCATTCCTAGTATTATCCAACTTATGCTATATATTGCTTCTAATAAATTTTACTAATGTTTTATTTCGTTGAAGAGTCGAGTTCAGTTTCAGTTTCGATCACAGAGCAAGATAAAGAAACGGATAAGCCTGTAGACACTAGTTTTCATAATATAGGGAAACAAGATGTGTTACATTATTTTCCGGAACGTTACGTTCTGAAACCAGTTCTCAAACTTCTAAGGCTTTGAAAGTGCGATGTAGCTGCGTACCTGACTGGACCGACTGGTCTATTACTGGAGTACTTTTCATTCTGTATTTCCAACTGTATAATAATTTCAAAGCAAAGATAAACTTCCCACTTCATATCCTATCGGATATTTAGGCGACTCACGCTGCTAATTGACAACCTGATACGCGCGGCATAAGTCTGTTATTGTGAGGAGGCGTAATGGACAACCACCTGTTACAAATGTGCCTTGACTCGCTTGCTCGTCACATTCGACGATAGCAGACGGCTTGTCAGTAATCAAAGGAAGATTCCCAGAGGTCCTGTCGTATTTGCGGAACAAATTCCGAGAATAGACATCTAGCGCAGCTATCGACAGTCGTTCTCTTGAACTCTCCTGGTAACGGCATCGTCCCCCACGGCCTGCCCTGGCCACGTCGACAGTTGACTGTGCAGCGCGCCCTCTACCTTCGGCCACCTGCCGCTCTGCGATCGGCGGGCGAGATGGCGCCCCTCCAGCCGTGCACCGTCACTGCGACGCCTGCTGGTAGCTTCCGGCAGCGCCTCACGCAATACCCGCGGCGGTAAGAGCTCTCACGGCGCGCCGGCCCGCCGGACGCCGGCTGAAAGCGCAGGAAGTCTGGCCGCTCGCGCGCGAGGCGAAAGAAACCGGTCGCGAACTGCACCCGCTGAATACCGAGCCGCTTCCGCTCCCCCAGTGGGCAGCTCAGCCACTTCGTGTCCAGCGGCACTAACGTCGGTTAATTCAATGACGAGGCGATGTACGAGCAAGCGCACAGTAATCATGCATCTGCTATACTACTATTGTAAGTAGGCTGTTAATGTTTTCTTTATGTAAGTAGGCTGTTTATGTTTTCTTATTGGCAACGTTACGTAGCGCTCTATATGAAAATCACTGGCTGTGCTGTGTGCAGTCTGTGGCTAGTTTGCATTGTTGTCTGCCATTGTAGTGTTGGGCAGCGGCAGGTGGATGTGAACAGCGCGTAGCATTGCGCAGTTGGAGGTGAGCCGCCAGCAGTGGTGGATGTGAGGAGAGAGATGGCGGAGTTTTGAAATTTGTCATGAACTGCTATATATATATTATGGCTATTAAGGTAAATACATTGTTTGTTCTCTATTAATATCTTTCATTTGCTAACCATCCCTATCAGTAGTTAGTGCCTTCTGTAGTTTGAATCTTTTATTTACCTCGCAATAGTGGCGCTCGCTGTATTGCAGTAGTTCGAGTAACGAAGATTTTTGTGAGGTAAGTGATTTGTGAAAGGTATAGGTTAAAGTTACTCAGGGCCATTCTTTTGCAGGGATCTTTGATAGATTGCGTTTCGATAAAAATATTGTGTGTCAGTTTAAGCACAGTCGTGTATAAATTGTTCTAAGGGGACGTTTCACTATACAGGGTGGTCCATTGATTGTGTCCGGGCCAAATATCTCACGAAAAAACTGCAAAGAACGAAACTCGTCTAGCTTTTTTTTTATGTGTGTGTGTAGTGTGGACTGAAGAGATCATCCTTGATGACTTATTCTTCTAGGATGGGATGTAAGGATAAAAGGAAAACACTTTATTTATTACGCATTCACTTAGGCTTAGGCACGCAATGGGTCCTTTAGCCTGCTGTCTTTGGTGATGTCTATCGCCTGTGGAGGGTGAAATGTGTCAAGGCTGTTATGTGTGACGGCTTCCTCGTGTTATGACAGATTGCCTACGGGGGGTGAAACGTTATTGACTTCGGTACGCGATACTTGTGCCATCTTGCAGGGTTTACCGTTCCTACCGATTGTAATTGTCGAACTTCGTCCCTAAGGGCATCGATCTTGTCAAAAACTCGTAGAGCCTTGTCATGGACTATTGTATAGTGGTCTCGTGGAGTGCGGTGCGGATGTCGACGTTTCTTGTCCACCATGGAGCTCCTGTGATCCATCGATAGCAAATGTTTTGCAGCGCTTGGAGTTTGTTCTAGTTGGAGACGCACGTAGTTCCCCACGAGGTGGAGTCATACAACATTGTGGGTTCCAACGTTGCCTTATACAATTGGAGTTTAGTCTTAGGGTTGAGATACTTACTCTTCAGGAACGGAATCAACGACCTGGCCATCTTCTGGGCTGCCGTCTTCTTGTCGTCAATATGCTGCGTAAAGAGTAATTTTTTGTCATGGTAGACACCGAGATACTTCACTCCCGGCGACCATGGGATGAATTGGTCAGCTATTTGGAGTCTGTCGTTCAGAACTGGTTTCCTCCGTGTGAACATAACGGCTGCCGTCTTCGTCGGGTTGATCGTTATCTTATTTTGCAGCGCCCAGCGTTCCATTACAGCAAGTTGCCGTTGCATCCTAGCGATTAGCTGGTCCAAGTGTCGTCCAGTTGTCAGAAAGGCCGTATCGTCCGCATAAAAACTCGCCGTAACAAGGGGGACTGTTGGGATGTCATTTATATATAAGTTGAAAAGTAGAGGCGAAATGACAGAGCCCTGCGGAATTCCTGCGGAGATCAGTTTCATTTCGGAGTTTTTATCGTCGACTCGGACATACAGTTTCCTGTCCTGCAGAAAGCCTTCTATGAGTCTAATGTAACAATCCGCAATAGGGGTAGTGCGATGCAGTTTGACGATAAGGTTGGGCCGCCACACCTTATCGTAAGCTTTTTCTATGTCAAGGAAGACACCAATCGTGAAGTGCTGCTTGTTGTATCCTTCGTCTAGCTTGAAGGGGGAAACCAGATAGCGTTAAGGTTGGCCCGCTAGATGGCGCTGCCATAGGTCAAACGAATATTAACTGCGTTTGTTTTAAATAGGAACCCTCATTTTTATTACATATTCATGAAGTACGCAAAGAAATACGAATGATTTAGTTGCAATACTTTTTTTAGCTTTGTGATAGATGGCGCTGTAATAGTCACAAACGTATAAGTACATGGTATCACGTACCATTCCGCCAGTGCAGACGGTATTCGCTTCGTGATACATTACCCGTGTTAAAATGGACCGTTAACCAACTGCGGAAATACATCGTGTTGATGTATGGCTATTGTGATCAAAATGCCCAACGGGCGTGTGCTATGTATGCTGCTAGGTATCCTGCACGACATCATCCAAGTGTCCGGACCGTTCGCCTAATAGTTACGTTATTTAAAGAAACACGGAGTGTTCAGCCACGACCTTCAACATGATTATGCCCAAGTAGGTGTCTTAGCTGCTGTCGCAGCTAATCCGCACATCAGTAGCAGACAAATTGCTCGAGAATCGGGAATCTCAAAAACGTCGGTGTTGAGAATCGTACATCAACATCAGTTGCACCCGTACCATATTTCTATGTACCAGGAATTGCATGGCGACGACTTTGAACGTCGTGTACAGTTCTGCCACTGGGAACAAGACAAATTACGGGATGATGACAGATTTTTTGCACGAGTTCTATTTAGCAACGAAGCGTCATTCACGAACAGCGGTAACGTAAACCGACCTAATACGCACTACTGGGCAACGAAAAATCCACGATGGCTGCGACAACTGGAACATCACCGACCTTGGCGGGTTAATGTATGGTGCGGCACTATTGGAGGAAGGATAATTGGGCCACATTTTATCGATGGCAATCTAAATGGTGCAGTGTATGCTGATTTCCTCCGTAATGTTCTACCGATGTTACTACAAGAGATTTCACTGCGAGACAGAATGGCGGTGTACTTCCAACATGATGGATGTCCGGCCCATAGCTCGCGTGCGGTTGAAGCGGTATTGAATAGCGTATTTCATGACAGGTGGACTGTTTGTCGAAGCACCATACCATGGCCCGGACGTTCACAGGATCTGACGTCCCCGGATTTCTTTCTGTGGGGAAAGTTGAAGGATATTTGCCATCGTGATCCACCGACAACGCCTGACAACATGTGTCAGCGCATTGTCAATGCATGTGCGAACGTTACGGAAGGAGAACTACTCGCTGTTGAGAGGAATGTCGTTACACGTATTGCCAAATGCACTGAGGTTGACGGACATAACTGTGAACATTTTTTGCATTAATGTGGTATTTACAGGTAATCACGCTGTAACAGCATGCGTTCTCAGAAGTGATAAGTTCACAAAGGTACATGTATCACATTGGAACAACCAAAATGAAATGGTCAAACGTACCTACGTTCTGTATTTTAATTTAAAAAAACCTACCTGTTACCAACTGCTCGTCTAAAATTGTGAGCCATATGTTTGTGACTATTGTACAGCGCCATCTATCACAAAGCGAAAAAAGTGGTCCAACTAAAACATTCATATTTCTTTACGTACTACAGGAATATGTAATAAAAAATGGGGGTTCCTATTTAAAAAAAAACGCAGTTGATATCCGTTTGACCTATGGCAGCGCCATCTAGCGTGCCAACCGTAGAGCCATCTGGTTTCCCCCTTCAAACTAGACAAGTTTCTTTTCTTGTAGTTTTCTCGTTTGACGCTTATTTTGTGAGATATTGGGCCCGGTCACGATCAATGGACCACCCTGTATAAAGACAAGTCATAGCTTAACGTTGTTACCAAAAATCTTCCGAAGTTCTTGACCAATACTTTCGACTTTCACACATTACTCTAATAAACGTTCGGACGGACATAAACTGTCCATGTTTTTAAATAGATATGGTGCATAAAGAAATACGTGCCGTATAAAGGGGGAAGATTTTTATCAAAAATCTCAGATTGTTCTCAACCGATTTGCTTCAATAAAATCGTTCAGATAGACATAGGCGATATATTTTTATGATGTATACAGTTTATAAATTAACAAATATATAAGTAAATTCATTACTTCTAAATGAAGACAAGTCGTAGTTTAATGATGTTACCAAAAACCTCGAAATGTTCTTGAGCGATTTGTTTCAAATGCTTACATTATATCATAGAATGACGGCTTTCACGGCAGGTGTTGTCATCACTTAACACTTCCGCGCTGACATGCCGTGGTCCTTACATAAAACTTTCCCCTGACGTTTCGCCTTCGACTGCGGAAGGCGTCCTCCGAGGACAATGGGCAAACTGCAACGAGAGCGTGAGTGAGCGCCGTATGTATAAGCCATCCAGAGGACACCGCTGTCAATGCGTGACGTAGGTTGTGCTATGATCTCTGATATTGCCAACTTTCTCAGTTGAAATTAATCGATCGTCATGCTGTTGCTGCAATGTTGACATCCATATCTTATCCAGCTTAATGCTTTCATCTTTTCTATTAAAATTATTCCAGTGTTTGGCAATCTCAGAGGCCTCTCTGTTCATTCGCGCATAATAATGCGATGTCTTTGCTATGTCGGTCGTCTCACTATTTCATGATCACCTTCCTGAAACACATGTCCCGCTACAGCCGATTCATCAGTATGCTCGAGGCGGCAGTTCCTTATGTGTTCACCTAGACGGGTGTTGTCGCTTCTTTTTGTTGTGCCTATATAGACCTTTCCGTGCACGGCATTTTATAGACACGTGGTGTAGCTAGAGGATCTTAAAGATAAACGACATGTAACCTCCCCCTCACTTATCGACCTTAATGACAGTGAAAAATTAAACCGCGTGTACCTAATGGAAATTTGGGAAAAGCAATCGTCACCGAGGTTAATTTGTCGGTAAAGAGGGAGGAAAGGGTTACAGCTAAATGAAAGGAAAAATGCTAATGAAACTGGTGGAAATTAATTTTGAAATAGGGGTAAAGTTAATAACGAAAGTAAATGTGCGGCCGTTACGTTAAAAATCAACTAGCGGTAATGAGATATTTGATATTTGGGGGAAATTACGGTCGCCAGTCCTAAGGACAATTACTATAGTAACTGAAAAAGAAATTAGCACTAGAAGCGTGGCAACTGAAGGTTGACAAGTGTAGTGTGAAAACTGAAAGTTTGTCAGAAGTAATAAATTTCGCTACACTCTGACTTAATTTAGCAAAAGAATTAATAAAACCGGAAAATCGAAAGTTAATTTAGTGACTGAAGTTAATAGTGAGCTTTCTTTCTGAAGCACATCGAAATTCAGTAAAATACGGTTAGTCTTGGACTACCTCAACAATCTTTTAGAAAAGCTACTTGAATCTACGCAATTTAGAAATAAGAGATTTAACTTTGAACTTGAATTAAATGATTCTGAACAATTAACAATAGTAAAATTTAGTACGTACCAAGCTGAGCTGCAGTCACAGGTAAGCTAAAATATGGTAACAAAACTAGCACTCTTAATTTGTGCTTGTGTAATCTAAGTATTGTAGCCAGCTATGAATACTTTAACTGAACTTTGAAATTAAAGTAGTGAAATGGAATGATTGTATTTTAATGCTGGCGTCTGAATTTGAACGACACTCGGGTTCATTCCGGAAAAGGAAGGGACCCTGCTTGGCAATGCAATTGGGACAATGAGCAACAACGGTTCATGCTAAGTTGCTGTAATTTTGTGATGCAACAATTTTAAAAGATTGAAAAGCTGAGGTCTGCTATACAGTTCTAAAGCTTTACGTGCTTCCAGTCTTCCTTGTTGGTTGATTGAAGGTGTGAAGCCGTCGATCGAGGAGGTGGCGACAGTCACTCATTGTCGGCCGTCGCTGTTGCAGAAGCTGGATGTTGGCGCGCCTTCTTCTCGACACGATCACCAGACGAAACGGGCTCTTGATGTGCGCCAGCTAATGCTTCCCGTCCGCGACATCATGTCAGAAAGTATCATCGCATGTCGAGCGCAATTACATGCTGCCAAACCCCGAAAGCGCGGCAACTCGCGGGAGCTTCACACAACACATCTGCTCCACTCGCTACTCCAGCCAGACTCTCTCTGCCCGCGCTCCACGCGGCAGAGTTAACACTACCAAAGATCCTACACACTTTGATTCTTCACACGACCTATCGATGTAATCGTTCGATAGCAGTTTTCCCTAGGCAAGACCCAGCGTAAAAATACAAATAATATTTACGAAACAAACCAATTATACATCGACATAAATGCATAAATATATATATACAAATAGTAAAACAATTACAATATGTAAAGACACAGAAATGTCATATATTCAGGTAACAAAAATAAGGAAAACAAATTTATAGTACAATAGATGGAAATAGGAGGATATGCATTTCCGGCGTTACAGACATCCTTCCGTGGTGTCGCCTTCTGGTCATTGTGTATTACAGGCTCTTTCGTTGCTGTAAAACTATTTCAAAGGTAATTCTGGTAATAAACCCCAGTATATCATAACTACACTATCAGAGATACCGGAGACCACAGATCCCTATACCAAAATAGTCAGAAAAATCCCTGAAAAACCCCAGAAAATTTTGCGGTGGTGTTCTGGTCCACTGTGTGGTGTGGACGATATAATGTGACAGTCGGCTGCGAGCGTAAGTACGATAACAGTTCGCCGTAAGGTAGATGTGCGGTGCAGGGGAACACGCCCCGCCTCCCCCTCACAGCGCCGGCAGCCTGCGTCAGCTTTCTGTGCTTCTACGAAAGCAGAACTGACGTAACAGTCGCAGGAATCGCCGATCTTTTCTCGAGTCGTGCGAATCGTTCTCCAGCCCCGTCGTGCACCGGGATTAGCTGTCACTTGTTTCAGAACTGGAAAAGAGAAGCAAAGGGCAACTCACAACGTATAAGAAAGTGGAGTGATCAAAGCATTCGGTAAAAGCTACAGCACAACTACTTGCTGACGCTGGCAGTGTCGTAAACGAGGTAGCTGAGGTCAGACTTCTACCGGTGTTTAACGGAACCAGGGCTGAAAACACTTAGCCGCCTAAATTGCCATGTTAGGGTGTCCACACAATGCACAAGTTTGTCGGAGGACATTAGCGAACACACAACTGCAAAAGAAAGGTTATAGTTGTTCACACGACGAACATTTCTGAAGCAGCAATTGAGAAACAGTGTTGACAATTATTAGCAAAGTTGTGATCATGACAACGCTCCGCAATTGGTAAATATGTACGGATGTACCGGAATTGGATGTACGTCCTTGTCCACCTCCTCCTCCTCTCCCTCTCTCTCTCTGTCCACCACCTCGTCTTCCCTCTCTCTCTCATTCTCCTCTCTCTCCACCCTGTCTCTCTCATCATCACTTGCTTCCCACTCTCTTTCCATTTCCTCTCCGTTCTCTGTCCATCTCCTCTCGCCCCCCCCCCCCTCCCTCTCTTTGTTTCTGAGCCTTGTTTATTAATGTTGCAAAGCAAACCTTAATTGCAAACTAAATTCCTTTAAGGCGGGTAGGACGTCAAACGGGCCGACTTGGAGCAGGAGAGGCGCCCCAGGACATTTTATTTCCTACTGTCTATACTTTTACAAATAAATTCATAATACTTTGTCAGCATGACCAGGAAGGATTCAGGATTCACACTCATAGCAGTGGAAGTGCAAAAACATAACAAAATAAATTTTTTTTAGATATGAAATATCATTTTTTCACTTACTGTTGGCTGCATTTGTTGCTATAGGTACATTTTTCTTCACAAGTAAGAGAGATTCTTTGATGAATTTTGCACAGCATACAAACCATACTTACAGGTGTATGAAACTCTAGAATTTTCCAAATCTATTAAAAACTGTGCTAATAATTGAAATAATTAACTACAAAATTTGATTTTTTTCTTAACATAAAGTTTAAAACGTAACAGCTCATTCATTTTTCATATATTAAATAGATTCTAGAGTTTCAGACACCTGTAAGTATGGTTTGTATGTTGTGCAAAATTCATCGAAGAGTCTTTCTTACTTATGAAGAAAAGTGCACCTATAGCAACAAATGCAGCCAATAGTAAGTGAAAAAATGATGAAATTTCACATGTAAAAGAAATTATTTTGTTATGTTTTTGAACTTCAGCTGCTATGAGTGTGAAACTGAATCCTTCCTGGTCATGCTGACAAAGTTTTATGAATTTACTTGTAAAAGTATAGACAGTGGGAATTAAAATGTCCTGTGGTGCCTCTCCTGTTCCAAGTCGGCCCGTTTGACGTCCTACCCCCCTTAAAATGTTTCGCTAAATCTAATGGGATCATTGGAGTACGGGGTATGAGACAGACGACTCTTGCTGCTGCATCTGTGACGATAGTAGCTTTAACGATACTATTTCGCATGGTTTTAATCTGCGAATGGGGGTCTGCGTTGCTTCACGTCCGTAGGTATAACCTTTAAATACCCTACACGTGACCCCTGGGTGGTGCTAAGAAAGCAACAACGATAAGATGAGACCGAACTGTCTGAAAAGACCTCTCGGTCAAAGAATGAAGAAGGACATGTGCGGTCCTATTCAGGACCCACAAGCTCGTAGAATTGGACCATCTCTGCGCATCTGTCAACTGAATATCGAAGGGATAAGTCGAGCAAAATGTGAGTATCTTTCCAGGCTCACACAGAAATATGCAGTTGATATCATCGCACTCCAAGAAACGCACACAGCTGATGAACCACAGCTACAGAGTAGGGGGAAAATACCGGGCTTTAAACTGATAGCCTCTAATTACCATCAAAATTATGGCCTTGCAACTTACGTCAAGAATCACATAACAAACTACCAGCTGCTGTCAGAAAATTCTGAAAATGACATTTTTACAACTGCTGTTAAAATTGAAAACCTAACGATAGTTAACGTGTACAAACCCCCAGGGACTAATTGGCCTAATCCCGTTCTACCGTCTCTGCAACATCCAACTATATACCTCGGTGATTTCAACAGTCATCATCACCTGTGGGGATATATGGAGAATGACCTCAACGGTGAAGCGCTTGAGGACTGGATGGAAACTGAAAACCTGAATTTAATTTACGATGCTAAAGATCTGCCTACCTTCCACTCAGCTCGCTGGTCCCAAGGCTATACCCCAGATCTGTGCTTCACAACTCAGTCTCATAATTCCCTAAATCAAGTACGACGAACTGTGCTCAAGGAATTCCCACATAGTCAACACAGACCTGTTATATTGGAGGTGGGGATGTCTATACCTGTTGTACGTTCACATCCTAAACCGAGGTGGAACTTCAAGAAAGCCAACTGGACTGAATTTGCAAAGCAAACAGATTCCAATATCAGATGGATCAAACCAACGTACAACAACTACAGCAGATTTGTTGGGGTTATCAAAGGTGCAGCCAGACGATGCATTCCTAGAGGGTACCGTAAAGAGTATATCCCTGGTTGGAGTTCCGAGAGTGAGGAGTTACTAAAAGAATATGAAGACCATCCTAACTCTGACAATGCAACAAGCCTCCTCCAGTCCCTGGATGATAATCGAAGAAAGATCTGGCATGAAACAGTGGGGTCCCTAGATTACACCCATTCTAGCAGAAAAGCCTGGTCTATCATCAGGAAATTAGACTCATCAAACCCTACAACAAAAAGATCAAAAAATGCCATCAATTTGAATGACTACGCTAAACACCTTGTGTCAGTTACAATGAATATAAAGGACAAGCAAGTCAAAAGGGATATCAAACTACAGCTGAACACCAAGAAAAGAGCAGCCCTACAGTCTTCCGAATTCTCTACTCCATTTCAAGAAGAGGAAACTAAAGCTGCAATCAAAAGTATGAAACTTGGAAAAGCAGCTGGATATGATGGAATATACCCAGAATTCCTGGCTCACTGTGGACCAGCTACAGTAAAATGGTTGACCAACTTCCTTTCAAACATCCTGCAAACTGGAAACATCCCACATCTGATGAAGAAATCAAAAATATTAGCCATACTGAAACCAAATAAAGATCCCACAAAAGTGGAAAACTATCGTCCAATAGCACTCTTAAGTATCACTTATAAACTCCTTGAGCGTCTGATCTACAACAGAATCTGTGAAACAATCAACCATCATATTCCTATCGAGCAAGCAGGATTTAGACCTGGGAGAAGTTGTAACGATCAGGTACTATCTCTCACTACGCACATTGAAAATGGGTATGAGAAGAAATCAGTAAGTGTGGCTGCCTTTTTGGATCTATCTGCTGCCTATGACACTGTTTGGCGAGAAGGACTCCTTTTAAAATTTGTGAGTGTTATCCCATGTCGTAAACTCACGGCCTTACTCAACAATATGCTAAGCAACAGGTACTTTCAGATCTACTCAGATAATGATAGGAGCAGAATGTTTAAACTAAATGACGGCTTACCTCAAGGGTCTGTTCCGGCTCCCCTCCTTTTCAATTTGTATATACACGACTTACCAGAAACATCTTCAAGGAAATTCATATATGCTGATGATATTTGTCTGGTGACTCAGTGCTCCAATTTTGCTGATGCTGAAACTATCTTATCCACTGATCTGGAAGCCTTAGACAAATATTTCAAGAAATGGTGCCTCCACCTAAATCCTCAGAAAACAGTTATATCTGCATTCCACCTACGTAACAGACAGTCAAATTACAAACCAGAAGTTGTATTCAGAGACCAAGTGTTGCCATACTGTAGTACACCAAAGTACCTGGGATTAACACTAGATAGAACTCTGTCTTTCAAGCAGCATTTATCAAATGTGGCTGCTAAAGTTAAAACTAGAAATAATATTCTTCAGAAGCTTGTTGGTACATCATGGGGAGCCAATACTAACGTCCTGAGATCTACAGCATTAGCTCTGTCATATTCTGTTGCTGAATATTGCTGCCCAACCTGGATCAACAGTGTTCACACTAAGAAGATAGACGTGCAACTCAATCAGGCAATGCGATTAATCACAGGATGTATTCGGAGCACAAACACGCTGTGGCTGCCTGTTCTAAGCAATATCCCACCTCCAGCCCTAAGAAGATCAGAAGCTCTCCTAAAGACGTGGAAAAACATTCAGCAGAACCCCCAGCTCCCCATCCATCAAGATATTGTACAAGGAACACACCAACGCTTGAAATCGAGGAAACCACCATGGCGCACAGCACTCGACCTTGAAGGATCTGCTTTCAACATTAACAGTTCATGGAAACTCCAGTGGGAACAGTCTTCAGTAGCCAATAAACATCTAGTCGAGGACCCTTCCAAGCAGACGCAAGGATTTGATCTTCCAAGGCGTCAGTGGAGGATCATTAACCGCATTCGAACTGGACAAGGCAGATGTGGCTATCTACTGCACAAATGGGGATGGGTTGGCTCTGCAAATTGTGACTGTGGTGCCCCCTCACAGACGATTCATCACATTGTTGCTGACTGCCCTCATCGTACTTTCAGAGGAACTTTAATGGACATTCACCGTACATCGGACGAAGCAGTCAAGTGGATTGAAGAACTAGACATAGAGCTGTAAAATTGTACGAACTTGTGATTGTACATTTTAGTCCTGAAAATATTGTATATAAATGTAAATCAATGTACACATCATACGATAAATAAATAAATCTGCGAATGGGTAGGATTACAAAGTTTGGGATGATTCAGATTCCATAATTCTGTTCTTGTCATAAGCCGATAAGCCATAGATACTACTTTCCTGTTCTCTGTTAAAACCGACTGCGAGAGATAAAACGAAACAGGATACCACTGTTTATTAAAATTTTATTTAAAATTGTATATAAGGGGAAGGAGTATATACAGGAGAAACAGTTTGTCTAACTGTTAAGTTAGAACTGACTGCGAGAAAGAAAACATTTTCACTGCTCAGCATAGCACAGCATTTCCCGGAGTCGGTCATAACAGAAAACTTTCATAGTGATGTTTAAAATAACGAATAGTTTACGTTCGTCTGAATGATTGTTAGAGCACTGTCCAAATATTTGAACTAAATCGGTGACGAACTTTTCAAAGTTAGTGCCAACAAATTTTTCCTATCGTATTTTATAAGTATTTGTATACTACATATATTAAAAAATACGCAGTCTATGGTCGCCTAATTTTAGTAGAGTAACATGTGAAAATTTGAAATAAACAGATATAGGACTGTACTGGTAACAACGTTTCCTCCTTACATACTATGTGTGCATTTATACACAAAATACACTCCTGGAAATGGAAAAAAGAACACATTGACACCGGTGTGTCAGACCCACCATACTTGCTCCGGACACTGCGAGAGGGCTGTACAAGCAATGATCACACGCACGGCACAGCGGACACACCAGGAACCGCGGTGTTGGCCGTCGAATGGCGCTAGCTGCGCAGCATTTGTGCACCGCCGCCGTCAGTGTCAGCCAGTTTGCCGTGGCATACGGAGCTCCATCGCAGTCTTTAACACTGGTAGCATGCCGCGACAGCGTGGACGTGAACCGTATGTGCAGTTGACGGACTTTGAGCGAGGGCGTATAGTGGGCATGCGGGAGGCCGGGTGGACGTACCGCCGAATTGCTCAACACGCGGGGCGTGAGGTCTCCACAGTACATCGATGTTGTCGCCAGTGGTCGGCGAAAGGTGCACGTGCCCGTCGACCTGGGACCGGACCGCAGCGACGCACGGATGCACGCCAAGACCGTAGGATCCTACGCAGTGCCGTAGGGGACCGCACCGCCACTTCCCAGCAAATTAGGGACACTGTTGCTCCTGGGGTATCGGCGAGGATCATTCGCAACCGTCTCCATGAAGCTGGGCTACGGTCCCGCACACCGTTAGGCCGTCTTCCGCTCACGCCCCTACATCGTGCAGCCCGCCTCCAGTGGTGTCGCGACAGGCGTGAATGGAGGGACGAATGGAGACGTGTCGTCTTCAGCGATGAGAGTCGCTTCTGCCTTGGTGCCAATGATGGTCGTATGCGTGTTTGGCGCCGTGCAGGTGAGCGCCACAATCAGGACTGCATACGACCGAGGCACACAGGGCCAACATCCGGCATCATGGTGTGGGGAGCGATCTCCTACACTGGCCGTACACCACTGGTGATCGTCGAGGGGACACTGAATAGTGCACGGTACATCCAAACCGTCATCGAACCCATCGTTCTACCATTCCTAGACCGGCAAGGGAACTTGCTGTTCCAACAGGACAAAGCACGTCCGCATGTATCCCGTGCCACCCAACGTGCTCTAGAAGGTGTAAGTCAACTACCCTGGCCAGCAAGATCTCCGGATCTGTCCCCCATTGAGCATGTTTGGGACTGGATGAAGCGTCGTCTCACGCGGTCTGCACGTCCAGCACGAACGCTGGTCCAAGTGAGGCGCCAGGTGGAAATGGCATGGCAAGCCGTTCCACAGGACTACATCCAGCATCTCTACGATCGTCTCCATGGGAGAATAGCAGCCTGCATTGCTGCGAAAGGTGGATATACACTGTACTAGTGCCGACATTGTGCATGCTCTGTTGCCTGTGTCTATGTGCCTGTGGTTCTGTCAGTGTGATTATGTGATGTATCTGAACCCAGGAATGTGTCAATAAAGTTTCCCCTTCCAGGGACAATGAATTCACGGTGTTCTTATTTCAATTTCCAGGAGTGTATATTTAAAAATATGTAGCCTCTGTCTTTCTGTCCGAACGATTAATAAAGTATCGTGTAAAAATTTGAAATGAATCACAACAAAGTTGTCCCCCCCAGGGACAGAATCAGTGTACCCCAGCTGTCTGTGTCTAGTGTAAATTATGAAATAGCAAGAACGTGTTTCAAATGTCTGCGAGTCGTATAACTGAGGCGGGATGTGGGGACCAGCTCGGTATTCACCTAGTGGGATGTGGAAAACTTCCTAAAAACCACATCCAGTCTGGCTGGCACACTGGCCCACGTCGTTAATCTTCCAGGCGGACTCGACCCGGGGCTGGCGCGCCTATCCGAGTCAAGAAAGCAGCGCATAAGCGCTATCGGCTAACCTGGCGGGACTGTCAGCTGTGATTAAGATGAGAATAAAGACACACAAATTCAGATTTACAGAGTAATCTTACTCGATGGCAATAAACTGAGAGCATGGAAAATACTAAAAAATGAAGGCAGAAGAAACATACTCTGCCGAACTTGGTGAGGAAAACCAGCGCAAATTGTATGAGAGGCGGACTGATTGACAACTTTCACTGTGAGCGAATGAAACAAGTTTGTTTCGAAACAAGACATACAGCGCATACCGCCAACATTTGCCCTGTTGTGGCATTATTTTCAGTGCAAAACAGATACAAAACTAGTTGGGACAAGTAACCGAACTGAATGCAACGAATCCGTAACGAATCGCTGGAGATAATAGATCCCTCGTACCAAAATACTCATAAGGTACCACTGGACAACGTCTGGAGGTCTGTCAGTGAAGTTCCGGTTCACTCTGTATCATTGCTGGACCGCACGTGCGTACTCTTCAGGAGATTACTTGTAAGCAGTACTGCTGTGCTGCCACGCATCGATAGTGTACCCCTTACGTATCGCTGGCTTCCCGAACTTTCGGAGCCGAGCGCGCCATGTTTCTGATGGCCATCGTCTAAGCTGTACAATGACAACAATGCCACAGCACTGGTGGTTACTCGCCGTCTTGGAATGTGGAGTACAGTAGTTGCTGAGTTTCCGCAATGAGCGGTCGCGCGTAACCGCGTCGAAGGTAATCAGTACGACAGTAATTCATAGACAGATAATTAACAAGTGCTACTTCTCTCCATAGAAGAAAAGGGTTAGGTGCGAGATCGGAGCTGTGAGAAAGGTGGCTTAAAAAATGCCAGTCAAATGAATTCAACAAGTCTTGTATTGCATGAGCGGTGTGCGGAATGCTTTGTCATGAAGGAGACAGACTCCCGTTGTGTGCGTTTCGCGACGTATGTTTTGTACGGCCGTGCGAAGTTTCTTCGTGGTCTTGCAATATCATGCAGTACTTATTGTGTCTCCTCTTTCCAAAAAATCAATGAGGAGAACGCCTTTTCTGTCCCAAAACACTGACACCAAGTTTTCCTCGCTGCTTGCTGAGTTTTGATTTTTTCGCTGAAGGAGAATGAGTATGGCGCCACTGTAACGTGGCTATAATTTCGCACCTAACAAGGACTCATGGACATAATTTGCCGTGATTTACAATCGGAATTAGGTATCATTTGATACGTTTACGTCGTATACACGAATATTTAAAGATGACTGACATTGTCAGGTATTCCTTGTCTATACTTGTTAACGTTTATTGCGTCAAAGGTGATGGGTTATCTTCATAATGAAAAAGGCGTAATGAACGATTTCTTATACCAGAAGAGGTTGGAACGCCAGTGGAAACGAAACGGCACGCGTAGCTCAGGTCCTGGGTGGAAAAGCCCGCACAGGTGTGTGTGTTGGTCCTGCTTAACACAGGAAGAAGCCAAAGACAGACGGTTGGGGCACCTGAGCGCTTAAGCACAATAGATCGGCCACCGGCCGGTTTTGTAGCGAGTGCAGAACACTGAAAATCTTGGACGTCACAGAGAAGAACGAGGAAGCGTTACCTTGGAAATGGCGCAGCCTGGGTTATTTCCGAGGATTTTTACTCTCTGAGAAGCGTACCATTGTATGAATTCCTAGTTAAGGGGCTCCGGAATGCCCTATACTTGCAATGTTCAAATAACGCTTATTAATTACATCTTTCCTCACAAAGTATTTGAGGTAGGAAGTTGAACTTTTTACAGATTATTTATTGGAATATGGGCTACAACTTAACACAGGGATTTTACAAAATTTTAGTTCAGTTATTAAAGATGATTTTTTTCAATTGTAATGAAAATTCACAACATTTTTTTGCAATTTTTTATTATTATTATTATTCACGTTTGGGCCCTACTGGACCACGCGAAGTACAATCACGGGGCATTCAGTTATTTTCTTTTAGACTTTCTCTCTGCCCAAATTGTTTTCATTCTCTCGGAATGAGCTCTTTTCCTCTCATCATACCATGTGGTTCCAGTTTTCTTTGGTTTTTCAGCTTGACCAACTACCCAGTCATGAATTTTTTGCCTAAATAATTTTCTGTCTTGAATTTCATCTTGTTTTATATCTGCCTCTTTCATGTCCTCTTTTATAGCAGCAATCCATTTTATTGTCTCAAATTTAGCTTTACTTCGATTTTCGTAGAATTCCACTACTTGTTTAGTTAGTCTGGTAGCATCCATTCTTTTAATATGCCCATAAAATTTTAATCTGCGTTTTTTCATATCCGAATATATGCTGGTGTATTGTTGAATTTCACTATTTGCTCTTAGCCTGTATGTTCCTTCTTCAGTATATTTTGGACCTAGAATTTTTCTGATTACTTTTCTTTCTCTTTTTTGGATTTCTTGAATGTCCTTTTTTCTGTTTAAAATTAGCGTTTCAGCCCCATAAAGGCACTCTGGTTTTATGACCGTGTTGTAATGTCTCAATTTAGAGTACCTCGAGAGACATTTTTTGTTGTAGATGTCTTTTGTAAGTCTAAAAGCTGTCTCCATCTTTTGACAACGAATTTCATTTCCAATTTTTCCTAGACCAGTCTCTGAGATTGTTTCACCTAAATATTTGAATTGCGAAACTCTTTTGATTTTTCCATACTTAGTTTCCAAAAGTTTGGGTGCCAGTTTGTTGCTAGTCATATACTGTGTTTTTTCAAATGAGATTTGGAGACCTACTCTTTCTGCTGTTTCTTTAAGAATATTTATTTATATATTCATATTATATTTATATTTATTTATATATTATTTATATATTCAAAAATATACAGTTTTTTGGAAAAAGGCTGTGTTAAATAATGCAGAAGGTACTGTGTAACATTTACTGAAAGTTTGAAACAAATATGTTTGGAAGATCCTTAGAAAACATGTAATTAGTATGAGAAAATAAAAGTTTTGGGAATCGAGCGACAAAGATTGGATTAACTTTTTAGTGCATTCCAGGTCCATAGGATGGATTATCTTCATCCTCTGCAAACTCCTCCTCCAGCTTCCTCTTGTTCCTCCTCCTGTTTACTCTTGCTTGTATTTCTAGACTCTTTACAGTCCTGTCTGCAGCCCGAAGGCGTTCCTTGTCTAAAGCAAGCATCGCTCGTACCATGTTAGAATGTTATTATTTACAATAATAACACATACCTTTGGCTTTCCAACATTTCTCCTTTTCTCAAAAGCCTTCAGAGGATTTCTAATAACTTTACTTTTACTCATTATTATACTTCAACAAAACAGAGACTCAAGAAACAGAATTAATTACGAATATTTTCGAGATAACGACAGAGTAAATAAACATGAAACAATCGACTATCACACCAGCGATATATATTGAACCATCACAGGTTAGCCACAACACATACTTTATCTCACATCACTAAAATGTACCTGATGAACACGGACGTTAATAATAACACCATTTGACAGCAGTTTAACAGCGCCACAGTGGGTCACGCCCATGTAGAACACATTTCAAAAAAAAATTAAAAATAGTTGTAGTCTTCGGAATTGAATAAATTATATATCTATTAAAAGGTAATAGTCTGCAGATTCAGAAAACGCAAAAAAGTAAAAACTGAACTTTTCATGATTTTGAGCCTTTCCGGAGCCCCTTAACGGGAATAGGTATTTCGTTGCAAACTCTCCGCGCTGGACGACAAGAGACTAAAATGTGGCTGGTCGGCGTTTGGAAGAATCTGTAGAGAGGGAGAATATTTCGTGGTTTCCAGAATATTATTCGCCTTCTGCGATTAGGAGGGAGGGGAGCGGAGCTTTGCTGGGAAGAGGAAGCGGTCTTCCGTTTCGAGCTCCCATGTTTTATGGTCGCTCAGGATGAGCCTTTGCTGGCACAGACGGACTTGCTGTCCTTGCTCTCAGGAGATTTTATAGTTAGTGAACGGTTAGGCACTGTTCTGTTGCAACCTTATACGATCATGGACTTCGCCTCCGGGTAGGGAGTCGTCAGTAGTGCGCAACGTTCAGTGATTGAGAGCACTTCTTCTGTCTATACTCACGTTAAGACTTTATCTGAATCCCGTCCTTGTGGCTGGCAGTTCGTGTTTCTCGTCTATAGAATACAGAAAGGAGAAGACAGTGTCAGATTACACTAGGCAGAGGACGGCCTTCTGCCGTCCTAAAGTTTGAATGATTTTTTTTTATTTATGTGATAGCTGGAGTCTTTCCGTCCTGGCTGACGTGTACGAGAACCATCACTCCGACATATCGGAAGCAGTACTTACAGTGCTATTGCTAATCGCTTCGGCTTAATAGGGCTATAAAGCAAAATAGCTGTGGTCACGTAACTTTATTTTCACTGAGGTTGCACACCACTGTAGATCATCTTTGAAAGTAGTGTCTTCTAGTATTTTGTACCTAGATGACGTCAGTCATCTCGAGTTATTTATATTAGATCGCGTGTCAATAAAAAGGGCAAATTTCGGCAGCTGATCAGTAATATTATCTAGGAGATTCATTTGTATCTCTTTATGTCCATTGGATATTGATATATAAACAATTGATATATATATGAAGGTGTTTTAATCTACAACAAATATATTAGCCGAAGCATTTACAATTTTGTGGTTACTACTTCCATTAATCATTCATTTATGTCTTAAGTTGTAATTTATATGTTAAAGACTAAGAAGGAGAAAATGATATCACCATTAGGCGATCCTAACAAGGGAACCTCCCCATCGCACCCCCCTCAGATTTAGTTAGAAGTTGGCACAGTGGATAGGCCTTGAAAAACTGAACACAGATCAATCGAGAAAACAGGAAGAAGTTGTGTGGAACTATAAAAAAATAAGCAAAATATACAAACTGATTAGTCCATGCACAGAATAGGCAACATCAATGATAGACAGAACTCGGGAGCGCCGTGGTCCCGTGCTTAGCGTGAACAGCTGCGGAACGAGAGGCCCTTGGTTCAAGTCACCCCTCGCGCGAATAATTTTTTTTTTATTTTCGCAAAGTTATGATCTGTCCATTCGTTCATTGACGTCTCTGTTCACTGTAATAAGTTTAGTGTCTGTGTTTTGCGACCGCACCGCGATTAGTAGACGAAAGGACGTGCCTCTCCAATGGGAACCGAAAACATTTGATCGCAAGGTCATAGGTCAACCGATTCCTCCACAGGAAAACACGTCTGATATATTCTATACGACCCTGGTGACGGCATGTGCGTCACAGGACAGGAATATGTTGTCGACCCACCTAACTTCCACACTTGGCGAATGGGTAAAAAGATTCTGCTACGTTGCCCGATTTAGGTTTTCTTGTGGATGTGATAATTGCTCCCAAAAAAGTGATGAAAACTTAAGAGTTTGTCGCATAAACTGCAACAAATGAATCCAAAAGTCTCACAATCTACACTTTTCCCTGTGCTCTGTCAAAACATATGTTTTTAACGTTTTCAAGTTTTTCCGTGTGTAGACCGTCAAATACTGCATATGTCCAAGCAAATCTGAACATGTCCTGGAATTTTGGAGAGCGAAGTTGATTATGTGTGGGTGCCTAAACTTTGATAATTGTCTGAAAATAAAAAATGAAACTTTTTTCGCGAAGGAAGACTGGAACCAAAGCCCTGTCGTTCCGCAGCTGCTCACGTTAACCACGGGACCACGGCGCTCCTGACTTCTGTGTATCCTTGATGTTGCTTATCTTGCGCATGGACTAATCAGTTTGTATATTTTGCTTATTTTTTCATAGTTCCACACAACTTCTTCCTGTTTTCTCGATTTATCTGTGTTCAGTTTTTCAAGGTCTATCCACTGTGGCAACTTATAACTAAATCTGAGGGGGGTGCGATGGGGAGGTTCCCTTGTAAGATCTGCTTGAGGGGGTAGTCAGACAGGGCCAAATTTTCATTTTCGCGTTCAGTATTTTTCAGTGCGCAAATTCATTTTTACACCCGCCTGGAATAGCATCATGCAACTGCAATGATTGTTGTTAAGCCCAAGTCTCTTCTCCTGTCACTATGGAGCTGAGAAAGGCCTCGTCTTCAGTCTCAAAGCGGTCAAGAAATTCGCGAGCGGCACTGACCGTTCATTTTGTGTGCTTCGGTAAGCATCTTGAACACCCATCCCACGCACAACTTGCGATAATTTGGTCGACCAGTTACGATTTCATGGACAACAGTTCGTGGAATGTTTGGACAATCTGCGTGCAGGTCGCCAATTGTCGAACGGCGATCAGAGAGAAGATATTCCTCAATTTTCTGCACTACATCATCAGTCACGACAGATGGCCTTCCGCTTCTGCCTTATCGAGAATTTCCGTAGTCCCAGGAACGAAACTTCGTACCCATTTCGTCACATGCTGCCTTGACATTACGTCCTATCCATAAACTGAAACAATTTCGCGATGAATCGCCGCGGCGTCCATGCCCTCAGGAATCAGGTGACGAATGATAGCACCACTTCGCTCTTGGGGAGGGGACGGAATGTGGAGACTCGTATCTAACTGTCGCCACAACACTATCGACAAGCTGATTTTTGGGAATGCTCTCTCCTTCCCCTGGCTTCCCGCTACACGGCAATAGTACCAACTTCCACCACAGATATTCCATGATAAAGCTACATGCCTTGTAACACTAGTTTGTGGATAACCCCCGTGTAAAAATATCCGAAAGTACACCGTTACACCCTATATACGAGGGCAGTTCAATAAGTAATGCAACACATTTTTTTTCTGAAACAGGGGTTGTTTTATTCAGCATTGAAATACACCAGGTTGTTCCCCAAACTTTTAGCTAAACAACACTATTTTTCAATGTAATCTCCATTCAATGCTACGGCCTTACGCCACCTTGAAATGAGGGCCTGTATGCCTGCACGGTACCATTCCACTGGTCGATGTCGGAGCCAACGTCGTACTGCATCAATAACTTCTTCATCATCCGCGTAGTGCCTCCCACGGATTGCGTCCTTCATTGGGCCAAACATATGGAAATCCGACGGTGCGAGATCGGGGCTGTAGGGTGCATGAGGAAGAACTGTCCACTGAAGTTTTGTGAGCTCCTCTCGGGAGCGAAGACTTGTGTGAGGCCTTGCGTTGTCATGAAGAAGGAGAAGTTCGTTCAGATTTTTGTACCTACGAACACGCTGAAGTCGTTTCTTCAATTTCTGAAGGGTAGCACAATACACTTCAGAGTTGTTCGTTTGACTATGGGGAAGGACATCGAACAGAATAACCCCTTCAGCGTCCCAGAAGACTGTAACCATGACTTTACCGGCTGAGGGTATGGCTTTAAACTTTTTCTTGGTAGGGGAGTGGGTGTGGCGCCACTCCATTGATTGCCGTTTTGTTTCAGGTTCGAAGCGATGAACCCGTGTTTCATCGCCTGTAACAATGTTTGACAAGAAATTGTCACCCTCAGCCACATGACGAGCAAGCAATTCCGCACAGATGGTTCTCCTTTGCTCTTTATGGTGTTCGGTTAGACAACGAGGGACCAGCGGGAACAAACCTTTGAATATCCCAACTGGTGAACAATTGTGACAGCACTACCAACAGAGATGTCAAGTTCAGCACTGAGTTGTTTGATGGTGATCCGTCGATCATCTCGAACGAGTGTGTTCGCACGCTCCGCCATTGCAGGAGTCACAGCTGTGCACGGCCGGTCCGCACGCGGGAGATCAGACAGTCTTGCTTGACCTTGCGGCGATGATGACACACGCTTTGCCCAACGACTCGCCGTGCTTTTGTTCACTGCCAGATCACTGTAGACATTCTGCAAGCGCCTATGAATATCTGAGATACCCTGGTTTTCCGCCAAAAGAAACTCGATCACTGCCCGTTGTTTGCAACGCACATCCGTTACAGACGCCATTTTAACAGCTCCGTACAGCGCTGCCACCTGTCGGAAGTCAATGAAACTATGCGAGACGAAGCGGGAATGTTTGAAAATATTCCACAAGAAATTTCCGGTTTTTTGAACCAAAATTGGCCGAGAAAAAGAAATGTGTTGCATTACTTATTGAACTGCCCTCGTACATCACTTCATTGCCACAACTTCTATCAGTGGTGGAGAATCACACGACCACCTATCCACCTTTTACGTCTTCCACAGTGAGCAGCGTACTCTTCTAAGGAGAGGTAACTATTATTTTGCCCGGTGACGTCATCATTGATGGCCATCATAGAAACCTCCGCAGACAGTTTGGATGGCTAGTCGAACAAGAGACACCGTGGCCTGAATACCTGCATTCAGATTTTATCGCGAATTGGTAACACAAGTCTGTGCACGCTACTTCATGTACGGTGGCGCCTCCGGGGCGGGGCTTTTCCCGGTAGCGCGCCGGCGAGTTCCAGGGAAACCTCGCGAGGGGCGAGCTCCCGATTCACCTGCGGCGCGCGCAACACTAGATCCTCATTAGGCTGCGCGTCGGCCGCCCGCCGGACAGTCAATAACTCTATTAGAGCCGCACCTGCGCGCGCCACTCGTCCCCGCCGTAATTGAACTCATTCGGCAGCCGTGAATCGCACCCAATTAAAATTATGAAAGGCGCCGGGCCGGGCGGGGCGCTCCCTCGCGGCTCCCGTCGCAGTCTACGTGCTGCTCATCAGCTCGGCGTTACGGCCGCGACGGCTGGACGCTGCACGCCGGATCGCACTGTGCGCTGCCCGCTGCCCGGAGCCCACTGCAGTGAGTCACTGGCACCGAGGTACGGGGAACAGCCGCGCCACGTTGGCACACTCATCCATCACATCTGTGTGGAATGAAAAGACTGGCATTACGTTCTGAGAAGCTAACACAGATGAACATACAAATCGTAACCTTGCGATGATTCTATGTAAAATCTCTGAGCGGATCCAAGGCTTCCATCCAGTCACTCCTTGAAAAGTGGTTTGGCCACCTTCTTGCAGTGGTGTAGCGTAGGTCTCTAGAAGAGCGTAGCGTTCCAAAGGATTGGAAAAGGACACTGGTCATCCCTGTTTTCAAGAAGGGACGTCGAATAGATGTGCAGAACAGTAGACCTATATCTCTAACGTCAATCAGTTGTAGAATTTTGGAACACGTATTGTGTTCGAGTATAATGACTTTTCTAGAGACTAGAAATCTGCTCTGTAGGAATCAGAATAGGTTTCTAAAAAAAACGATCGTGTGAAACCCAGCTCGCGCTATTTGTCCAGGAGACTCAGAGGGCCATACACACGTGTTCCCGGGTAGATGCCGTGTTTCTTGACTTCCGCAAGGCGTTCGATACAGTTCCCCATAGTCGTTTAATGAAGAAGGTAAGAGCATATGGACTATCAGACCGATTGCGTGATTGGATTGAAGAGTTCCTAGATAACAGAACGCAGCATGTCATTCTCAATGGAGAGAAGTCATCAGAAGTAACAGTGATTTCAGGTGTGCCGCAGGGGAGTGTCGTAGGACCGTTGCTATTCACAATATACATAAATGACCTTGTGGATAACATTGGAAGTTCACTGAGGCTTTTTGTAGATGATGCCGTAGTATATCGAGAGGTTGTAACAATGGTAAATTGTACTGGAGGAGGATCTGCAACGAATTTACGCATGGTGCAGGGAATGGCAATTGAATATCAATGTAGACAAGTGTAATGTGCTGCGAATACATGGAAAGAAAGAACTTTTATTATTTAGCTACAATATAGCAGGCCAGCAACTGGAAGCATTTAATTCCATAAGGAGTGATTTAAAATAGAATAATCATATAAAATTAATCGTCGGTAAAGCAGATGCCAGACTGAGATTCATTGGGAGAATCCTAAGGAAATGCAATCTGAAAACAAAGAAAGTAGGTTACAGTACCCCTGTTCGCCCACTGCTTGAATATTGCTCACCAGTGTGGGATCCATACCAGATAGGGTTGATAGAAGAGATAGAGAAGATCCAACGGAGAGCAGCGCGCTTCGTTATAGGATCCTTTAGTAATCGCGAAAGCGTTACGGAGATGACAGATAAACTCCAGTGGAAGACTCTGCAGGAGAGACGCTCAATAGTTCGGTACGGGCTTTTGTTGAAATTTAGAGAACATACCTTCACCTTTGAGTCAAGCAGTATATTGCTCCCTCCTACGTACATCTCACGAAGAGACCGCGAGGGTAAAATCAGAGAGATTAGTGCCCACGCAGAGGCATACCGACAATCTTTCTTTCCACGAACAATACGAGACTGGAATAGAAGGGAGAACCTATAGAGGTACTCCAATGGAGTACCCTCCGCCACTCACCGTCAGGTGGCTTTGCGGAGAATGGATGTAGATGTAGAAGATACCAAAGGAAAGCCGAAGTTTTAAATTCAGCGTTTAAGGAATCGTTCAACCAGCAGAATGGTACAAACATAGCGTGGTTTTATAACCGCACAGAGCCGCGTATAGACGTTATAGTAATAAGCATCCCTGGTGTAGAGAAACAACTGAAAGAGTTGAAAACAAATAAGTCACCATGTGCGAATGGAGTCCCAATTACAAACAGTACTCTGCATCATTGGCCCTTTACTTAGTTTGCTTTTATCTCGAGTCCCACGACCAGTGCAAAGTGCTATGCGTCTGGAAAAAAGTGCAGACGACTCTTGTATATACGAAGGGTAAATGAATGGACCTACCAAATTACAGACCAGTATCCTTAACATCGGTTTTCTGCAGAATTTTACAGCATAGTCTGATTTTGGTTATAATAAAGTTCCTAGAGACCGAAAAGCTCATTCCACAGCTTTAGAAAGCATCGCTCGTGAGAAACACATCTTGCTCTTTTTCTTACATGATATACTGCCAACTATGGTTGAAGGGCAACAGGCAGATTCTACATTTCTAGAATTCCGATGAACATTCGACACGGTACCCAAATGTAGACTGTTAACGAAGGTACGTGCATACCGAATAGGCTCCCAGGTATGTGACTGGCTCGAAAACATCTTAAGTAATAGAACCCAATACGTTGTCCTCGACTGTGAGTGTTCATCAGAGAAGGGCTAACATCAGGGGAGCCCCAGGGATGTGTGATAGGAGTGCTGCTATTTTCCATATACATAAATAATGTGGCAGACAGGGTGAGCAGCAATTTGCGGTTGTTCGCTGACGATGCTGTGGGGTACACAAAGGTGTCGAAGATAAGTTACCGTAGGTTCACACAAGATGATGTAGACGAAATTTCTAGTTGGTGCGAAGAATCACAGCTGGCTCTTGATGTAGAAAAATATACGTTAATGCGGATGAGTAGGAAAAACAACCCATAATGTTTGGATACAGCATTAATACTGTACTGTTTCACAGTCACGTCGTTTAAACATCTGGGCATGACACTGCTAAGCGATATTAAATGGAACGATCATGTGAAGATTGTGGTAGGGACTACGAGTAGTCGACTTCGCTTTATTGGGATGATGGCATCTACAAGTACAAGGGCAGTTCAATAAGTAATGCAACACATTTTTTTCTAGGCCAATTTTGGTTGAAAAAACCGGAAATTTCTTGTGGAATATTTTCAAACATTCCCGCTTCGTCTCGCATAGTTTCATTGACTTCCGACAGCTGGCAGCGCTGTACGGAGCTGTTAAAATGGCGTCTGTAACGGATGTGCGTTGCAAACAACGGGCAGTGATCGAGTTTCTTTTGGCGGAAAACCAGGGCATCTCAGATATTCATAGGCGCTTGCAGAATGTCTACGGTGATCTGGCAGTGGACAAAAGCACGGTGAGTCGTTGGGCAAAGCGTGTGTCATCATCGCCGCAAGGTCAAGCAAGACTGTCTGATCTCCCGCGTGCGGGCCGGCCGTGCACAGCTGTGACTCCTGCGATGGCGGAGCGTGCGAACACACTCGTTCGAGATGATCGACGGATCACCATCAAACAGCTCAGTGCTCAACTTGACATCTCTGTTGGTAGTGCTGTCACAATTGTTCACCAGTTGGGATATTCAAAGGTTTGTTCCCGCTGGGTCCCTCGTTGTCTAACCGAACACCATAAAGAGCAAAGGAGAACCATCTGTGCGGAATTGCTTGCTCGTCATGTGGCTGAGGGTGACAGTTTCTTGTCAAAGATTGTTACAGGCGATGAAACATGGGTTCATCACTTCGAACCTGAAACAAAACGGCAATCAATGGAGTGGCGCCACACCCACTCCCCTACCAAGAAAAAGTTTAAAGCCATACCCTCAGCCGGTAAAGTCATGGTTACAGTCTTCTGGGACGCTGAAGGGGTTATTCTGTTCGATGTCCTTCCCCATGGTCAAACGATCAACTCTGAAGTGTATTGTGCTACTTTTCAGAAATTGAAGAAACGACTTCAGCGTGTTCGTAGGCACAAAAATCTGAACGAACTTCTCCTTCTTCATGACAACGCAAGACCTCACACAAGTCTTCGCACCCGAGAGGAGCTCACAAAACTTCAGTGGACTGTTCTTCCTCATGCACCCTACAGCCCCGATCTCGCACCGTCGGATTTCCATATGTTTGGCCCAATGAAGGACGCAATCGGTGGGAGGCACTACGCGGATGATGAAGTTATTGATGCAGTACGACGTTGGCTCCGACATCGACCAGTGGAATGGTACCGTGCAGGCATACAGGCCCTCATTTCAAGATGGCATAAGGCCGTAGCATTGAATGGAGATTACGTTGAAAAATAGTGTTGTGTAGCTAAAAGATTGGGGAATATCCTGGTGTATTTCAATGCTGAATAAAACAACGCCTGTTTCAGAAAAAAAATGTGTTGCATTACTTATTGAACTGCCCTCGTATAAGGCTTCCTATGGTATAGCCATCCATGCTTCATTCACCTGGTTCCAAAGTTCATCTGTGCTGATTGGCACTGGGACACAGCACTGCTCCCGTCGTTTCACCGTACCCAATACGTTTTCTATTGGCGACAAGTCTGGCGATTTGTTGAGTCAGGGCAAAAGGCTGACATCCTGTGACACCAATACGGCACGTGTTTGTGTAGCGACATGTGGTCTGGCATTATCTTGCTGGAAAATGGGGTCTGTGGTGTTGTGCCCAAGGGGTAAGGCTACTGGTCGCAGGATGTCACTCACGTAGGTCACACTGGTCACAGTGCCCTGGACACGCACGAACTTTGATCTGTGGTTGTACCCAATAGCATCTCACACCATCAGGCATTGTGCTAGCGCTTTATGTCTTACGCGAATACAGTCGCTGTCATGCCGCTCCCCTTGTCTACAACGAGCCAAAATGCTGCCATCATTTTCAAACAAACAGAACCTGAATTCTTCCGGAAATACTAGGTGATGCCATTCCTGTCCACAATGACGTCATTCCACACACCACTGCCGTCTAGCATAATTCTGCGCATTCGTCAAAGGTAGGCGGAGATGTGGACGACGCGCATGTAACCCATGCCGTTATAAACGGGGTCGGACTGTCACCCCTCATAGGATGTGTTCCACTGTCGCTCAAGAGCGGGAAAGGACGCAAATCTGCCTTGTAATGTCATGCGGATGAGGTGTCGACCTTCTCGGGGTGGCGCGACTTCACAAATCTCTCTGTGTTCTACGGCCTTCCGTGAACTATTCAGTGCACACACCCGTTACCCTGCCGAAACACTTTGTCCCACACGAGCAGCAATTTCGCGGATGGATGCATCACTTTCTCGCCAAGACCATGACGCGCACTCGTTTAGACTCATTGAGCTGTCGGTATGGTTCACGCATACGTCTGCGAGGCATCCTGCACGTCTGATCAAGTCACACCGATCCTTTACCTTCGGTTTATGGCGCCAATGAGAGCCGAAGGCGTATTTTACCGGAAGGTGGCGTTGCGCCGCGATATCGGTATTGATCTTAAAAACCCGGGGGACGACAGGGCTCAAATGCTAATCATTTCAGCATGGCACAATAATTTACGTGTCTTGTGAATATCAACGTCCTATCTCTGTTTGTTCAAGGTTTTCTGCTTTTTCTCTGAACATGAGTGTACTTAACGCTAAATACTCGTGAAAGGGTCCTATAGCCACCTTTCATTAGTTCGGTAGCCGATTTCCACTAGCATTTCTCTTTCTTTTCCTTGTTTCTTTTTTCTCATAATTCTCGTAGTGGTGTGATTGAATGAATGTGGTTGTGTGTCACGTTGCTAGACGGTGCCGTAGTCTGCCGCAGAAAGTTTGCGATAGTCGTACAGATTCAGCGGCAGTTGCACAGAATAGCCAACTCTCGTAGTGGTGAACTAGGCAAAGAAGTTTGCGCTACTTGTTAGAAATCCACCTGCGTTAGGTTGATGGCGGAAATGGCATCTTTGGGTTTCCCGAGCCACGTGGAGCGTGGAAGAGGCTGGAGACGAAGCGGGAGGCAGTCTGCCGCCGGTACGGGAAGCGTCCACAGCTGTGCTCCAGTCGAAGGACGGTGAGTTAGACTGACCGTGTGGCGCGTTGTTACTTGGCGAGGGGAGAGCTGTTGGCTTTCGGTCTCGCTTTTCAACTCTGAAAGATTGCTTTGCCTTATCGCGGCAAGGAATGCAAAACTTTGGCAGATTTTTCTTTTAGTAAATTTCTATAGCAGACTTGGATCCGCCGGAAGAACGCCACACAAAGGTGTCGATAAGAAGTGAGCACTCACTTCTGTATGAATGTCTGTTTGCCTTGAGCTGTGACTGTATAAGCTTTTATTTTCCTAAATATCAATAGCTTTGCCTTCTCGTAAATTTTCCTTGCTTTATGTATCTTTCGTCCGTGGGGAGCCAACTACGTGATTGAACATTAGTGTTTGTTGGGCTACCGTCATCACTAACTGTCCGATCTCATGTTTGTTTTAAAGAATGTCAACTGTTCATGATTGTGTGATGTGATATTGTTGCAACTTGGCCACGGTACGTAGAAATTGCGTCTCCACAAAACACGTGGTCACTCGGGTGTACTGCGAAACGTGTACCGTTTCACGAGTTATTGCAATCAGTTATCAGGCAACAGCAGTTGTATGAATGATTCACACCAATGATTTAAGTGTAGATTATAGCAGTGAATGTACCGATGCTTTTCTTTAATGTTTTAGGAATTAATGTTATCAGGAATTGTGTACATGCCTCACATCCATGTCTTAGGAATAAATGATTTTGTCTACAATTTTCTCTTGTGTTCCGAGGTTACGTTTTTGCACCTAAGCCACTCACCTCGTAGCTTTCCCGTTAGCACATCCAACACGTTTCCTTACGCACAGATCCAGTGATTAGTTTCCACTTTTATTTTAAAACAAATGCTTTAGATTAAGTCTTATTTTCAGGTGTGTTGCTGGGAGCTGATCTTCTGCACAGTGTTCATGCATTTTCTTTTTTATTGTAAATGTTTGATTCTCGTGAACAGTCCACGGGCCATACTATTAATTACATCGCATCCCGTATGAGCGACATCACAACGTATGCATTTTTATGAGTTTTTGGTCTGTGATCAAATTAATTTATTTTCCGATTCGCCCAAAACTTTGATTAGTTGTATGGTTAGAATCGGTGGCGACCCTAATCTTCTCACGTTAATTTCACAATCAATAAGCATGGAATTCCCTATAATAACGTAATAACCCGTAGAAACAGGTTAGTTACACTAGGATTGGCCACACATTTCATTGAAATATTCGTCTACACATGCATATATACTCCGCAAGTCACTGTACCGCTGCTAGTCATTCCTTTTCTGTTTCACTTGCGAATAGAGCGAGCGATCACAGCGAGGGAAAAGCGACAGTGTATACGCCTTTGTACGTGCTGTAATCTCTCTAATCTTATCTTGATGATCCATTCCGGAAATGTGCGTTGAAACCTGCAGTCAACCTCAAATGCTGGTTCTCTAACAGCGCTCTTCGAAAGGAACGTTGTCTTCTCTCCAGCGATTCGTGTCTGAGCTCCCTAAGGAACACTTGGTGTTGTTAGAAACAAATCTAGCAGCCCGCCTCCGAACTACTTCGAAGTCTTCCTTTAATCCGATTTGTTGCGGATTCCTAACACTCGAGAAGTACTGAACAACGAGTCGCACTAGTGTCCCAATAAACCAAAGTCGTCAATTCGTCTTCGCTACCGCACTCCATATCCCTTTAAAACGTACCCCTAGATATTTAATCGATGTGGCTGTTTCATGTAGCACACATTTTTTTGGGGTCATCAGTCTTCTGACTGATTTGATGCGCCCCGCCATAATTCCTCTCCAGTGCGACAGTCTACCTTCATCTCAGAGTAGCACTTGCAACCGAAGTCCTCAATTATTTGCTAGACGTATTCCAATCTCTGTCTTCCTCTACAGTTTTTGCTCTCTACAGCTCCCTCTAGTACCATGGAAGTCATTCCCTCATGTCTTAAGAGATGTCCTATCATCCTGTCCCTTCTCCTTAACAGTGTTTTCCACCTATTCCTTTCCTCTCCGATTCCGCGCAGAACCTGCTCATTCGTTACCTTGTTGGTTCACATAATTTTCAGCATTCGTCTTTAGTACCACGTCTCAAATGCTTCACATGTCTCTGTTCCGGTTTTCCCACAGTCCATGTTTCACTACCATACGATGCTGTGCTCCAAACTTACATTCTCAGAAATTTCTTCCCCAAATTAAGACCTATTTTTGATACTAGGAGACTTCTCTTGCCCAGGAATGCCCTTTCTGACATTAAGAGTCTGCTTTTGACGTCCTCCGTGATCCGTCGGTTATTGGTTATTTTACTGCCTAGGTAGCAGAATTCCATAACTTCATCTACTTCGTGACCATCAAAATTTTGTTAAGTTCCTCGCTGTTCTCATTTCTGCTAATTCTCATTACTTTCGTCTTTCTTGAATGTACTGTCAATCTATATTCTGTACTCATTAGGTTGTTCATTCCATTCTGCAGATCATGTAATTCTTCTTCACTTTCACTCAGGATAGCAATGTCATCACCGAATCGTATCATTGATATGGTTTGACTTTGAATTTTAACCCCACTCCTGAAACTTCCTTTTATTTCCATTATTGATTCTTTGATGTACAGATTGTGTAACGCCGGAAATGCATATCCTCCTATTTCCATCTATTGTACTATAAATTTTTTTCTTATTTTGTTACCTGAATGTATGACATTTCTGTGCATTTATATAATGTAATTGTTTTACTGTTTGTATATATATGCATTTATGTCGATTTATAATTGGTTTGTTTTGTGAATATTATTTGTATTTATACGCTGGGTCTGGCTTAGGGAAAACTATGCTATCGAACGAATACATCGATAGGTCGTGTGGAGAACCAGAGTATTTAGGCTCTTTGCCGCGCGGAGCGCGGGCTGAGCAGGGGGGGGGGGGGGGGGGGTCTGGCGGGAGTAGTGCGGTGGAGCAGGTGTGTTGTGTGACGCTCCCGCGAGTTGCCGCGCTTTCGGGGTTGGGCAGCATGTAATTGCGCTCGACTTGCTATGATAGTTTCTGACACGGTGTCGCGGACGGGAAGCATTAGCTGGCGCACGTCAAGAGCCCGTTTCGCCTGGTGACCGTGTCGAGAAGAAGGCGCGCCAACATCCAGCTTCTGCAACAGCGACAGCCGACAATGAGTGACTGTCGCCACCTCCTCGACCGACGACTTCAAACCTTCAATCAACCAACAAGGAAGACTGGAAGCACGCAAAGTTTTAGAACTGTATGGCAGACCTCAGCTTTTAAAATTGTTGCATCACAAAATTACAGCAACTTAGCATGAACCTTTGTTGCTCATTGTCCCAATTGCATTACCAAGTAGGGTCCCTTCCTTTTCCGAAATGAACCCGAGTGTCGTTGAAATTCAGACGCCAGCATTAAAGTACAATCATTCCATTTCACTACTTTAATCTCAAAGTTCAGTTAAAGGTATTCATAGCTGGCTACAATATTTAGATTATACAAGCACAAATTAAGAGTGCGAGTTTTGTTACCGTATTTTAGCTTACCTGTGACTGCAGCTCAGCTTGGTACGTACTAAATTTTACTATTGTTAATTGTTCAGAATCATTTAATTCAAGTTCAAAGTTAAATCTCTTATTTCTAAATTGCGTAGATTCAAGTAGCTTTTGAAATGATTGTTGAGGTAGTCCAAGACTAACCGTATTTTACTGAATTTCGATGTGCTTCAGAAAGAAAGCTCACTATTAACTTCAGTCACTAAATTAACTTTCGATTTTCCTGTTTTATTAATTCTTTTGCTAAATTAAGTCAATGTGTAGCGAAATTTATTACTTCTGACAAACTTTCAGTTTTCACACTACACGTGTCAACCTTCAGTTGCCACTCATCTAGTGCTAATTATATGTATAATAACCTTTCTTTTTCAGTTACTATAGTAATTGTCCTTAGGACTGGCGACCGTAATTTTCCCCAAATCTCAAATATCTAATTACCGCTAGTTAACTGTTAACGTAACGGCCGCACATTTACTTTCTTTATTAACTTTACCCCTTTTCAAAATTAATTTCCACCAGTTTCATTAGCATTTTTCCTTTCATTTAGATGTAACCCTTTCCCCCCTCTTTACCGACGAATTAACTTCGGTGACGATTGCTTTTCCCAAATTTCCATTAGGTACACGCGGTTTAATTTTTCACTGTCATTAAGGTCGATAAGTGAGGGGGAGGTTACAATTCAACAGTAGGGATGAAAGACTACACCCCTGCCTTACACCGTTATCAATCCGAGTACTTCGTTCTTGGTCGTCCACTCTTATTATTTCCTCTTGGCTCTTGTACGTATTGTATATTACCTGTCTCTCCCTATAGCTTACTAGTATTTTTCTCAGAATTTCGAACATCTTGCAGCATTTTACATTGTCTAATGCTTTTTCCAAGTCGAAAAATCCTATGAACGTATCTTGATTTTTCTTTAGTCTTGCTTACATCAGCAACTGCAGCGTCGGAATTGACTCTCTCGTGCCTTTACCTTTTCTAAAGCCAAACTGATCGTCATCTAGCGCGCTACTGACAAAGTATTCTAACATTATGGTTTTGTTTTTTCCTATTCATCTGTATTAACTCACATTTCTGTACATTTAGAGCCAGCTGCCATTCATCATACCAACTAGAAATTTTATCTAAGTCATCACGTATCCTCCTACGGTCACTCAACAGGGCCAAGAATTGTTTTCTTGCTTTCTTTTCCTTGTGGCAGTGTTAACACCGATTCCCGTCAGATCACCGAAGTTAAGCGCTGTCGGGCTGGGCTAGCACTTGGATGGGTGACCATCCGGTCTGCCGAGCGCTTTTGGCAAGCGGGGTGTACTCATCCCTTGTGAGGCAACCTGAGGAGCTACTTGGCTGAGAAGTGTCAGCTCCTGTCTCGTAAACTGCCATACGGCCAGGAGAGCGGTGTCCTGAACACATTCCCCTCCACATCCGCATCCAGTGACGTCTGTGGACTTGGGATGACACGGCGGTCGGTCGGTACCCATGGGCCTTCATGGCCTGTCCGGGCGATGCTCAAAGTTTTTTTTCTTGTCTGTTACTTGTTTCTTCATTTTGATGGAGAAGCATTTCCTTTGTGCAAATTTCTGCATTTCTGCATCACCTGGACACGGATTTTCCGCTGCTATGCAGGCTACCTGCCAGCATTCTGCCGCAGTGCGTGGACCTCCCCTCGTCTCACTTCCGGGAAGAGCAGCGTCGGCTTGTTTTCTTGCAGCGCAGCGCCGGCAGGCCATAATCTCGGCTGGCGTTCCCCGACAGGTCACCCGGAAGCTGGGGAAACCGCAGGCCAGCGGACCAGCCAGTTTCGCCTTTTAGGACATCCTCGCAGCCTCCTGTATACATCACAGCTGCCCTGCGGCCCAGTCTGTTGTTTTTTTGCGGATAGAGCTGCGCTAGGGGAAGGCAGGGGGACCGGGATTCTTTGAATCGCAAATTAGAACGGCTGGTGCCTCCGATACCTTGCGTGACAGCGCAGTGTTTTTCACATCTCTTTCTTTTTTGCAGTCTACGTACCCGAGACCCTGTTTCCATCACATTAGGAAAAGGACACTGAACGCAGGACGCGTCGCGCTTTTTTTTTTTACTCCTCGCCTGAAATATTCAGTGGTCGTGATCTGGGATAGAATGTAGTATGATGAGAGCCAGTTAAAGCAGTGGACGCTGTAGATACAGCAGGCCTAATTGTCCACGGTATTTTTGAACACTAGCTTACCAGATGTTCATAGAGTAACAGGCTACAGGAGTAAGACTTTGCAGCCTGCAAAAAGGTGGAGACAGTTAACGGTCGCCGGCCGGAGTGACCGAGCGGTTCTAGGCGCTTCAGTTTGGAACCGCGCGATCGCTACGGTAGCAGGTTCGAATCCTGCCGTGGGCATGGATGTGTGTGATGTCCTTAGGTTAGTTAGGTTTATGTAGTTCTACGTTCTAGGGGCTGATGACCTCAGATGTTAAGTCCCATAGTGCTCAGAGCCATTTCAACCATTTTGTTAAGGGTCTCACTAATGTGCTATCGGTTACTAATAAACGTGGCCATCAAAACATTCAGTTTCAGTATTTGATACAATTACTGACAGAATTTAAGAATTGGAAACTGTATCATTATCCACTCGTAAGAAGCATAATCTTACGTTTAAGGTTTAACACTATGAGCCGAATCGTACATTTAGGAACTGCGTGTATACAGGGTGTTACAAAAAGGTACGGCCAAACTTTCAGGAAACATTCCTCACACACAAAGAAAGAAAATATGTTATGTGGACATGTGTCCGGAAACGCTTACTTTCCATGTTAGAGCTCATTTTATTGCTTCTCTTCAAATTACATTAATCATGGAATGGAAACACACGGCAACAGAACGTACCAGCGTGACTTCACACACTTTGTTACAGGAAATGTTCAAAATGTCCTCCGTTAGCGAGGATACATGCATCCACCCTCCGTCGCATGGAATCGCTGATGCGCTGATGCAGCCCTGGAGAATGGCGTATGGTATCAAAGCCGCCCACAACACGAGCACGAAGAGCTTTCAAATACCTCCATAAATGAAAGTCAAGAGGGTTGAGGTCAGGAGAGCGTGGAGGCCACGGAATTGGTCCGCCTCTACCAATCCATCGGTCACCGAACACTTCGACTGAAATGTGCAGGAGCTCCATCGTGCATGAACCACATGTTGTGTCGTACTTGTAAAGGCACATGTTCTAGCAGCACAGGTAGAGTATCCCGTATGAAATCATGATGACGTGCTTCATTGATCGTAGGTGGAAGAACATGGGGCCCAATCAAGACATCACCAACAATGTCTGCCCAAACGTTCACAGAAAATCTATGTTGATGACGTGATTGCACAATTGCGTGCGGATTCTCGTCAGCCCACACATGTTGATTGTGAAAATTTACAATTTGATCATGTTGGAATGAAGCCTCATCCGTAAAGAGAACATTTGCACTGAAATGAGGATTGACACATTGTTGGATGCTAGTACTGTAGAGCAATGAGTTGCATGTCAACACAAGCACCGAAGTCAACATTACGTTCCTTCAATTGGGCCAACTGGCGGTCAATCGAGGAAGTACAGTACATACTGACGAAACTAAAACGAGCTCTAACATGGAAATTAAGCTTTTCCGGACACATGTCCACATAACATATTTTCTTTATTTGTGTGTGAGGAATGTTTCCTGAAAGTTTGGCCGTACCTTTTTGTAACAGCCTGTATATTGAGGCAGTCTAACTTATGGTACGCAATTTACCGGGAGTAATTGTATTGTATTGTATGAAACTGGGGACCTAGAAACGACGGAGAGGGTTCGATCCCGCCGTATACCGCAGTGGTACACAACCCCACAACAGCCTACAGCAGTCCACTCACCCCACCGCCGGTCCACTCCGAACCCAGGGTTATTGTGCGGTTAGGCCCCCAGTGGACCCCTCCTGGAATGTCTCACACCAGACGAGAGTAACCCCAATGATTGCGTGGTCGAGTAATTATGGTGTACGCTTACGTGGAGAAAGTGTTAACGCAGTAATCGCCGACATAGTGTAAATGAAACGGAATAAGCGGAACCAACCCACATTCACCGAGGCAGATGGAAAACCGCCTTAAAAACCATCCACAGACTGGCTAGCTCACTGGACCTCGACAACAATCCGCCTTGCGGATTCGTGCCGGGGACCGGCACACCTTCCCGCTCGGAAAGCGGTGCGTCAGACATCACGGCTAACCGGGCGGACTACCGAGAGTATACTCATCCCGTATTCGAGAATAAGAGCAATCGCGAATTCCAAAATACTTTGCTCGATTTTAAATCTTTCCGAAATTGCTTCTCACTGACACTCTCCAGAAAATAAAGAACAGGAAAGTTGTCTATTGCTTACATTTTCCTTGGTCATCCTGTAACCCGTCAGTATCAAGCATGACGTTTTAATTTATTACCTCTTCAAGATTAATTCTAATTGCTACACATTCTTGAGATGGTATTGATATATTCCTCTAAATGTACTTCCAAAATTATGTCATGTAACTATTAGTAGATAATCCAGTAACAAAGCTACCTTGCGAGCAACACTGGGCTGAGCACCATGTCTATCATGGCTGTAAACACTTCTGCAGTAAAGTTCATGCCGAATGGTAGAACTCTGAACTGATACCTTCGACTGCATATATAAAGGTAGAACATTTTCAGGATTCCCCATCCAAGGAAATCTGCCAGTATGAGGCACATAAGCCAATGCTCCTTAATTACTTCACCCCATGAATACTCTGAATTTGTTCTTCAGTATTTTCAGTTAGAGTTTGGACTGGTACTATAACATTATGAATTGCTTTGGTTTCCATTATTAGCCAGACATTGTCCTTAAATTTTCTATTGCTAGCAGCAGAGTGCAGTATGACCTTGTTGATGATTCAGTAATCTACCTTTTTCCTCATTTTTCTAGCGACCAGTGGATGGGGTAGGAAGTGTAGCAAAATATCTTGTGCTTATGACAAGGCAGAACAACACACATCATGGAGATTACTAAAAGTAACAATGTCTGTAGTAGCATTTGATAATGAGAATAATCTCCCAAAACGCCTAATATAATGGACCAGGAGAAACGCTACTGGTACTGTATTTTATGATTGAATCTTTAGGTTTCCCGTTTCTATCATGTTCACTAAATGAATGGCACCAAAGTAGTAATGCAGTTTTAGTTAAAAAAAATTGTAGAGGGTATATCATAGCTAATAGCGAAATCTGGCACAGTGAAATAACATTATAATAGGAGAGAAAAAGTTTCAGTAAACATGGATCCGTCAATGACGTGTTTTTGGCATTGCGAATATAATTATGGTACTGTCACACATTGACTTCAGTGTGAAATAATGTCCTAGTTATTATGAATATTTTTAATTGTAAAACATAGCTTCTCGATTAATTCCCAATCTGACTGGGCTCAAATCTTCCTCCTGGCCGATGGTGGGGAAATTTGTTAGACGCATGTTGGGACATCGACATATTTTGCTACTGATGTGAGACAACATCTACCGAGACACTACGATCCAGGGCGGATAGGAGGAGCGACGTCTGTACCTTTGGTCTCTGAGATCTCCAATCTCAATTCTCTTAGACTTATGTCTGTCATTCCAAAAGTTTAGTGCCCAATACTATGATTGATATGGTTGAAGAATTGACCTAGCGTAGTGTACAGTTACGTCAAGATTTACGAAACGTTTGGAAAAATTAACAAATCACTGTAGAGGTGAGTACTCTATTGCATTCAAATGTGAGAACGGCATGTTGAATATCTTCTTTAACAGAATCTCGTGTGCAGTGAATTGTGGCGAGCGAAGTGCGGAAACTGTATCGCACTCTCATTTCTTGTCAAGACGTACTATGGGCGCAATTTGAGCCGAGTTAGATGGGGACTCAATCAAAAAGCTTATATAGAAATATATTTTTATTTATTTGGATAATGTTTCGTGCTACAGTTGGTGACGGCTTGTAACCACAGATCAGCAATTATCTCAGAGGCAGCTTGTTTCTGTCCCATTTTCGAAGGAACTTTTGTGCTTGTCCTATTGAGTAATTTCACCTGTGTCAGTTTCAGATATTAATTATTTTACACGTATCTCAGTATTCACTATTAATTATGATACACCCATCTCAACTTTCGCTGGTAGTTACGATTCACTCCGTGTATAAACACGTCTCGTAGTATCTTCATTGCTCAAGTTAAAAAAAAAAAAAATGTGTGAAATCTTATGGGACTTAACTGCTAAGGTCATCAGTCCCTAAGCTTACACACTACTTAACCTAAATTATCCTAAGGACAATCACACACACCCATGCCCGAGGGAGGACTCGAACCTCGGCCGGGACCAGCCGGATAGTCCATCACTGTAGCGCCCTAGACGGCTCGACTAATCCCGTGCGGCCCCAAGTTTTCACATTTTCTGTTGACAGTAGACAAACACGACACTTCCTATAAGATAAAGTGTTGGATAGTGCCATTAAAGCATCATCAGACATCTCTTGCAGCCCAACCTTACTACTGTTAAAACTAATTACTACAAATGTTTTAAACTATAAAACTGAGGAGTGAATAATGAGATTTATCCAGCGTATTCTACTTTATGCACAGGCCAAGCGCCGGCCGGGGTGGCCAAGCGGTTAAAGGCGCTACAGTCTGGAACCGCGTGACCGCTACGGTCGCAGGTTCGAATCCTGCCTCGGGCATGGATGTGTGTGATGTCCTTAGGTTAGTTAGGTTTAAGTAGTTCTAAGTTCTAGGGGACTGATGACCTTAGAAGTTAAGTCCCATAGTGCTCAGAGCCATTTGAACCACAGGCCAAGCGGAATAATAAACCGTGCTGGCCTTATCTTTCGTATTATCTTGCAACACAGACGACAGTCTTTAATTTTGAAAGACTGGTCTTTATTTGTAAATAACTTGTAATTTTCGTTAAAATTATTCCTTTCAACGATTTTTTAGTTCTGTTGCACAGCAGAATAATAATTAAGCGTAGGAATGAAATTGTGTTAGAACTGGCTTGGACAGTGCTAAATGGAACGCTTCCGCCGGGTACGCAGTGGTCAACACTCAGAACAACATGAGGCTGGACACATATTGCCTCAAAGTGTGCGAGAGAGCTCCTAACTCAGTACACTCTTCTGTAATGAGGCCATATTAATAACTCCAACTAGCGATCACACAAGAACGCTTTACAGGGTGAAAACTTTGCATAAAGGAACGCGCATAAGTCCTGAAATTAAAAATTAGGCCATCCAAGATCACTGACAGGCTCAGAAAAAGTGAGCACACTGGGTCATCAGCATGAAGGAAATCACGTCATTCACTGCTACAAAATCCTCACTTTCCTGCACCTCACTCTCAGAGTTATGCCATTGCATCTGCATCACGGATGCTGATAGAAGGTCAGAACTACTAGCTGCACGATACCCTGGTGAGTACAACGAAGTGTCTACAGTCATCGCCACCTTTGAATCCACTGCTAAGAGTCTTCAGCCGTCTTGATGTGGAGGGAACTTGGACTCTGCAAGCTGCACTCCTGCCGGCCACAACGGTGACTCACTGAGGAACTGATGTGCGCGTCTGCGAGCTGCTCAGCTTGGAAGCAGGACATGTAGTGTCCCTTTTGCAATATTCATCCTTATCAAGGTGAAACATAAATAAAACTGACAGTATGTGACTCAAAATGAATTGCAAACATTGATTTATCATTGATTTAACTGTAAAAATATACAATATATATATATCGATAAATGCAGAAAAGACATTATTTTTATTGTATGAGATTATAATATGATTATCTTTGTAAGAGTATAAAATACAATGCAATGCTCATTCTTCTGTCTAGTATGTTTTGTTCTGTTCGTTCTGGTGTTAGCTGGAATAAGGTACGCAAGCTATTGTGCGGCGCTAGCATTTTGTTTCTGTCGTAACGTAATTGCAAATATTTAATGGTGTAAACTGTGTCCTAGTAAGAATATATTAGTATAAAGTGATCTCCGTGTGTTATTTCAAGAACCTACGCCACATTTATCTTATGAAAAGAATATTTAATGAAAATTATTTGGCATGTTTCCAGCTGCTGCGGAGCGAGTAACAGTTATCCCTGACTGTTAACAATTAGCCGCCATTACGCGGTACATTTAAAAATATTTTTTCGCAGCACAATGTCTGATAGCCGGAGCGGAAGAAATTAAGTAAAAATATTCAGTGAGATTAATTGAAGTAATCCAGTGAAATAATTTTATTAAAACTTGTCTATTTTATGTGATAGTAATAATTTCAGAGCTGAGTTCTACTACGCTATTGCATTTACAGTAATTTGTAGGGAGCCTGGCGCTCGATAAAACCAGATATAATACATAATTGGCAACCTATGAAATTCATTATTTTGCTTATTATATCTCTTTTGTATTATTTTTGAAAGCTAAAAGTAAAAACTAACTCCACTAAAAATCAGTAACAGATCACAATAAATCAAAGGACAAACAAATTTACTAGGAGAGTTTTCCTCTAAATAAATAGTTACATTATTTTTCAAGAGATATAATAGGCAGCTGTGCCACCACTGCTGGGCTGAACAAGTACCACTGCTGGATGCTGAGACCACTTTCCGGTCCGTCCAACGCCAGGACCAAACAGGTTTCTGGGTCCGAGCCCAAGGGCAGCTTCACTCAACGAGAGAGCTGAGGCACAGCCACGTTTAGCAAACTGGGTTGTAGGGACGCGCCGACCGCCGTGCCCTCCCTCCTATGACTGGGCCGCAGCACTGGCCTCCGACAACTCTAGAGCCTGTGTGCGCAGTGTGTGCTCACCGGGCGCCTTCGTGCAACTCGGGCTCAGCATGTCCACAGCTAGGCAACCCCAGGAAGAAGACAGAATGAATGTACAACTCCTGCTAATAATTGATTCTTAATTGAATGATGTCACTAGCACTGGTCTATCCCACATTCAAATAGGAGGACGTGTCGGCGGATTCCTATCTTCCTTCGGCTTGAAATCTTTCTCCATCGCTCGTTGTTTTGATGCTACCCGAAACAAGACAAAGAAATTGGTAACAACATTATGGCAATAAAATTTTGTAAAATGTACACTACTGGCCATTAAAATTGCTACACCTAGAAGAAATGCAGATGATAAGCGGTTATTCATTGGACAAATATACTAGAACTGACATGTGATTACATTTTCACGCAGTTTGGGTGCATAGATCCTGAGAAATCAGTACCCAGAACAACCACCTCTGGCCGTAATAACGGCCTTCATACGCCTGGGCATTGAGTCAAACAGAGCATGGATGGCGTGTACAGGCGCAGCTGCCCTTGCAGGTTCAACACGATACCACAGTTCATCACGAGTAGTGACTGGCGTATCGTGACGAGCCAGTTGCTCGGCCACCATTGACCAGACGTTTTCAATCGGTGAGAGATCTGGAGGAAGTGCTAGCCAGGGCTGCCGTGGAACATTTTCTGTATACACAAAGGCCCGTAAAGGACCTGCAACATGCGGTCGAGTATTATCCTGCTGAAACGTAGGGTATCGCAGGGATAGAATGAAGGGTAGTGCCACGGGTCGTAACGCATCTGAAATGTAACGTCCACTGTTCAAAGTGCCGTCAACGCGAACAAGAGGTGACCGAGACGTGTAACCAATGGCACCCCAAACCATCACGCCAGGTGATAGTCAGTACGGCGATGACGAATACACGCTTCCAATGTGTGTTCCACCGCGATGTCGCCAAACACGGATGCGACCATCATGATGCTGTAATCAGAGCGTTTTGCCATTCGTGCACCCAGGTTCGTCATTGAGTACACCATCGCAGGCGCTCCTGTCTGTGATGCAGCAACTGCTAGTGATATGAGGCCGTTGGTATCCAGCACGGTGTTCCGTAGTACCCTCCTGAACCCACCGATTCCATATTCTGCTAGCAGTCATTGGATGCCGATCATCGCGAGCAGCAATGTCGCCATACGATAAACCGCAATCGCGATAGGCTACAATCCAACCGTTATCAAAGTCGGAAACGTGATGGTACGCATTTCTCCTCCTTACACGAGGCATCACAACAACGTTTCACCAAGCAACGCCAGTCAACTGCTATTTGTGTATGAGAAATCGGTTGGAAACCTTCCTCATGTCAGCACGTTGTAGGTGTCACCACCGGCGTCAACCTTGTGTGAATGCTCTGAAAAGCTAATCATTTGCATATCACCGCATCTTCTTCCTGTCGGTTAAATTTCGCGTTTGTAGCACGTCATCTTCGTGGTGTAGCAATTTTAATGGCCAGTAGTGTATCTGCCAACCACTTAAGTGTCGTTTAGAGATTGGACAAGTGTCGCTTAGAGTTTAGTCATGTAGATGAAGTTGTAAGAACAGCTGAGGTTCAAATGGTTCAAATGGTTCTGAGCACTATGGGACTTAACTTCCGAGGTCATTAGTCCCCTGGAAGGTAGAACTACTTAAACCTAACTAACCTAAGGAACATCACACACATCCATGCCCGAGGCAGGATTCGAACCTGCGACCGTAGCAGCCGCGCGGTTCCAGACTGAAGCACCTAGGACAACAACATAGTGTTTATTACACTTTCTTGGGAAACAACTGTCACTGCTGCCTGAATCGACGACTTAAAGTTGATTCTTACGAAGTGTCGCCTTTCTGACAGGAAATCACGTAGCCACGTAATTTTTTACTGGACGCACCTGACTTTTAAGTGCAGTGTTCCAATTTTTTTTTTTCCGTGAGGTCGGTAGGGAGTGTAGGTGGGGAAACCAGTGCTGCTCTGGACGCCTGGCATCGCATCGCCTCGCCTCACCTCCCCCGTTCGTTACGTCATCCTCGGCTGGTGGCCTTCCATCCGGTGGTTTGTTTTAGGAGCGGCCGCCGGCGGCAGGTGGCTCGCGGGGCATTCATTAGGGGCCCAGGCGGGGGCGGGCGGGGGCGGGCCCGGCGCCCCCCATAAACCTGATCACGGCGGGGATAGCGCGCGATGAAAGCGAGAACGGCCGCATCTCGTCCAATTAGGCCGCCCGCCGGCCGGGGGGCTGCGAGGCCGAGAGCCCGTGCCGGCGTCATCCCCCCGCTGTATACACCACCCCGGCGTGGCTCCACATACTCACCCAGAGGAATCACAAACTCAGTCCCACAGGGTTTAATTTCGGATCCACTCCTATTCCTTATACACTTGCGAGGTGCCGGGGCTAGCAGTGTATTTAACACTAAATTCTTCTAGAATCTACATATGTAAATGATGCTCTAAGCCCCCCCCCCCTATTCTAACTCCGACTCTTGCTGTTGCACAAGGATTAAAAAAAATACGCGAACTGACTCTAATCAACCCTGCCAGTGGAGTAGAAGAGAGTTTGGCACCTGCAATAATTTAATTTGATAAATAAGTTAAATAAACGAAGGTTTCATTAATATAGTAAGGGATGATAGGGTTGCTCTACCGATTAACAGAATGAAAGTTCTGTCCAAAATAATAATATGATTTATTAAGACTAAACACAAAATAATAAACAAAAACACATGAAACATTTACAATACATCAAATTGGCTCAAATTGGATACTCAAACAAACGCTGTGAATGTGAAGTTGTCCCTAAACTAGATTGTGAGGATAATGACGAAGTGGTATGTGGAGCCAATTCCTTGCAACTCAAATCTTAAGAGAAAACACATAGCCAACCCAACATTAATTGGTGCTACCCAAGACAGAACAAAGTTAGAAAAAGACGAACAGGCGCGCTCTGCTGAGCTCTGATTATCACCTAGGAAAATCCCTGTCTGCCGGTGCTGTCTTCTTAACTGCAAGAACACGATTTGGCGTACCGGAGGCGATGGCTGGTTGCTTCGATGTCCTCGACCGAAAGGCGAGAGACGACTACCCCGAGCACCCATACAGACCAAACACACAACATTCCCACCCCCACGACAGTGGCCGTGGTTAAACGTTCCAATCAGCAACTCGAAAACCGGCGGAAAATTCCACTCTATTGCCGGAGCACTACCATTCCACCAATGGAGATTCTTGGCGCCAATTTCTGTGCTGATTTTGCTACGTGACGGAGCTATGCCCTGAGCAAGCCAATCACAGTTACTATTTTGCAGAAAGCACGGGAATTTTCCCGCCACAACTGCCTGGGTACACAAGCCATTCCCACGCCTCGCTGGTAGCCCGCCAGAAAGTGTTTTCGCTAAGTTTCTGCGAAGTAACGGAACCTCTAGCCCAGCCGCTACTTCAGACCCCTCCGGGCGTGTCTTTTGACAATGTCGACGTCTGCAAAGCATTCACTCGACTTCCTCACACCCGTTGGCTTAACCCTTTCCAGATCAGCAGAGCCCGCCTGTCACCGGACCACCCGGGTGACGAGAGACGTTGCGTGGGAAGTCCGCGTGTGAAGGAATAGCGACTTTTCACTGCATGCAATTAGAGAGGAAATCGTAAGATAGAAAATGAGAGGGGGCTCATGCCACCTCTCACACTGCCGGGGAAAAAAAAGAGAAAATTTAGTACACCTGGAAACATGACGTCGATTTTGATCCGATGACGCCATATGTCACATGAGGCATACTAGAAGTACTAACAATTTTTTCAACGTTGTCCGCCAACACATACCGGTACTGTGTCTAAAACTTTAATAGGGAATGCTCACAGCCAGAATCTCGTTGTTGTGCAAACGAGTGAAGCAAGCAAGTAATCATGGCATGCAGACGCAATCGTGCTTTCTACAGCCAACCGAGCGAGTTTGAAAGGAGTCCGAATGCAAATCTACATCTACATCTACATCCATACTCCGCAAGCGACCTGACGATGTGTGGTGGAGGGTACCTCTATCGGTTCTCTCTTCTATTCCAGTCTCGTATTGTTCGTGGAAAGAAAGATTGTCGGTATGCCTCTGTGTGGGCTCTAATCTCTCTAATTTTATGCTCATGGTCTCTCTGTGAGGTATACGTAGGAGGGAGCAATATACTGCTTGATCCTCGGTGAAGGTATGTTCTCGAAACTTCAACAAAAGCCCATACCGAGCTACTGAGTGTCTCTCTTGCAGAGTCTTCCACTGGAGTCTATCTATCATCTCCGTAACGCTTTCGCGATTACAAAATGATCCCGTAACGAAGCGCGCTGCTCTCCGTTGGATCTTCTCTATCTCTTCTATCAACCCTATCTGGTACGGATCCCACACCAGTGAGCAGTATTCAAGCAGTGGGCGAACAAGTGCACTGTAACCTACTTCCTTTGTTTTCGGACTGCATTTCCTTACGGTTCTTCCAATGAATCTCAGTTTGGCATCTGCTTTACCGACGATTAATTTTATATGGTCATCCCGTTTTAAATAACTCCTAATGCCTACTCCCAGGTAATTTATGGAATTAACTGCTTCCAGTTGCTGACCTGCTTTATTGCAGCTAAATGATAAAGAATCTTTTTTTCTATGTATTCGCAGCACATTACACTTGCCTGCATTGAGATTCAATTGCCATTCCCTGCGTCAATTCGTTGCAGATCCTTCTGCATTTCAGTGCAATTTTCCATTGTTTCCACCTCTCGATATACTACAGCTTCATCCGCAAAAAGCCTCATTGAACTTCCGATGTTATCCACAAGGTCATTTATATATATTGTGAATAGCAACGGTCCTACGACACTGCCCTGCTGCACGCCTCAAACCAGTCTTACTTCGGAAGACTTCTCTCCATTGAGAATGACATTCTGCGATCTGTTATGTAGGAACTCTTCAATCCAATCACACAATTGGTCTGATAGTCCATATGCTCTTACTTTGTTCATTACACGACTGTGGAGAACTGTATCAAATGCCTTGCGGAAGTCAAGAAACACGGCATCTACCTCGGAACCCGTGTCTACGGCCCTCTGAGTCTCGTGGACGAATAGCGCCTTCCCAGTGGCGGGATGGTCGTTTCGGAGAATTACCACGCTTGTTGGACGTGCTGTGTCAGTTGTGCAACGATGCTGGTATCAATGGTCACGTCAACATTCTCATTCCTGTAGACGGTGTTGTGGATGCACTCGCAGCACAGACGCCCACAAGAACCGTCGTACTGTAAGGGCAGCAGTGGCAGGTACGCACTTCTCTAGCCTGCCTTTCAATCAAGCCCCAGCATCGATATACACGTCGCGATTGGTGCCGTTAGAGGATCGCTTGGAACGTGGAATGGCTTGCCATGGTCTTCAGTGATTAAAGCATATTGTGCCCGCGAGTGAGACCGCACAACACTGCGCTGCGCTGGACTGTCCCACAGTCAGATGCAACGTAAACAGAGTAACAGAGGAAGCGCCCATTCAGGCCTTATGCTCTTGGATCCAGTAAGCTACAACACTCGTTCACCTTTGGTGTCTCTGGAGCGAACGCTAAGCAGGGCTCGGTACGTGCAGAACGTTGTTATACCCGTTCTTTTGCAATTATTACAACATGACGCGTCATGTGTTGTTGCAAAAGGATAATGCTCGCACACACACACACACACACACTGCCCTTGAAACGTACGCTGCAAGAGGCGCAGCAATTTCCCTAGACAGCACGATCTCCTAATTTGTCTGTAATTTAGCACGTCGGATACGATGGAACGAGAAGCGACTCGTACGACAGGTCGAGCAGGAGTCGCATAAAGTACTCCAGGACAGTATTCACCAGCTGTACAATAGATCTGACGCCACAGTCAGCGCCTACGGAGGCTGTACTAGGATGAGTGTTTCAGCAATGATCGATACCTGGTATCTCAGAACCACTTGTGCAAATGATCTATAAATGAAAGATTTTCATGCAATCCATATGCACTTTTGCAACAATAAATCTTAAGTGAACTCGAAACCTCTAAAACGGTGTTCTAACTTTTTACGGCAGAGTATACTGGGTGGTCCATTGATCATCACGGGGCCAAATATCAAACGAAAAAACTACAAAGAACGAAACTCGTCTAGCTTGAAGGGGGAAACCAGATTGCGCTGTGGTTGGCCCGCTGGATGGCGCTGCCATAAGTCAAACGGATATCAACTGCGTTTTTGTAAATGGGAACCCCCATTTCTTATTACATATTCGTGTAGTACGTAAGGAAATATGAATGTTTTAGTTGGACCACTTTTTTCGCTTTGTGATAGACGGTGCTGTAATAGTGACAAACGTATAAGTAGGTGGTATCATGTAACATTCCGCCCGTGCGGACGGTATTTGCTTCGTGATACATTACCCGTGTTAAAATGCACCATTTACCAATTGCGGAATCGGTCGATATCGTGTTGATGTATGCCTATTGTGATGAAAATGCCCAACGGGTGTTGCTATGTAGCTGCTTGGTATCCTGGACGACATCATCCAAGTGTCTGGACCGTTCGCCGGATGGTTACGTTAGTTAAATGGTTCAAATGGCTCTGAGCACTATGGGACTTAACAGCTATGGTTATTAGTCCCCTAGAACTTAGAACTACTTAAACCTAACTAACCTAAGGACAGCACACAACACCCAGTCATCATGAGGCAGAGAAAACCCTGACCCCGCCGGGAATCGAACCCGGGAACCAGGGCGTGGGAAGCGAGAACGCTACCGCACGACCACGAGCTGCGGACTTACGTTAGTTAAGGAAACAGGAAGTGTTGAGCCACATGTGAAACGTCAACTACGACCTGCAAAAAATGATGATGACCAAGTAGGTGTTTTAGCTGCTGTCGCGGCTAACCTGCACATCAGTAGCAGACAAACTGCGCGAGAATCGGGAATCTGAAAAACTTCGGTGTTGAGAATGCTAGATCAACATCGACTGCACCCGTACCATATTTCTATGCACCAGGAATTGCATGGCGTCGACTTTGTAAGACGTCGTGTACAGTTGTGCCAGTGGGCACAAGACAAATTACGGGACGATGACAGATTTTTTGCACGCGTTCTATTTAGCGACGAAGCGTCATTCATCAACAGCGGTAACGTAAACTGGCATAATATGCACTGTTGGGCAACGGAATATCCACGATGGCTGCGACAAGTGGAACATCAGCGACCTTGGCGGGTTAATGTATGGTGTGGCATTATGGGAGGAAGGATAATTGGCCTCCATTTTATAGATGGCAATCTAAATGGTGCAATGTAAGCTGATTTCCTACGTAATGTTCTACCGATGTTGCTACAAGATGTTTCACTGCATGACAGAATGCCGATGTACTTCCAGCATGATGGATGTCCGGCACATAGCTCGCGTGCGGTTGAAGCGGTATTGAATAGCGTATTTCATGACAGGTGGATTGCTCGTCCAAGCACCACACCATGGCCCGCACGTTCATCGGATCTGACGTCCCCGGATTTCTTTCTGTGGGGAAAGTTGAAGGATATTTGCTATCGTGATCCACCGACAACGCCTGACAACATGCGTCCTCATGTGCGAACGCTACGGAAGGCGAACTAGTCACTGTTGAGAGGAATGTCGTTACACGTATTCCCAAATGCATTGAGGTTGACGGACATCATTTTGAGCATTTATTCTATTAATGTGGTATTTACAGGTAATCACACTATAACAGCATGCTTTCTTAGAAATGATAAGTTCACAAAGGTACATGTATCACATTGGGAGAACCGAAATAAAATGTTCAAACGTACCTACGTTCTGTATTTTAATTTAAAAAACCTACCTGTTACCAACTGTTCGTCTAAAATTGTTAAATGGAGACGCGGGGATTTTAGAGACTGCGTCTTACTCAAATGCCTCAGCCCTTACACGTATTCTGTTTCGTCACTGCGTGTTCTCTAGGACGATGTTGCTCATTCAGTCGCACTCGCTTCGGAGAGCAGAAGCGAACACAATCGCAGAAAGTGCGTCGCCCAGCAGCCGCTGGTTTACGCCATGTGCAGAACGCAACGCGCGCACGAACGAGAGCCAACACTTGCGTAATCGACGAGTGTACGCCGGCGGGCGCCAGCTGGTTCGCCATTCGGGCCTCCTACCCCTTTAATTGTGAGCCATTGTTTACTCAAACAACAGTCGCGCCACGCGTGTGGGCAACTTTCCTTTCATAGCTGCGATCTGTATATATGTATGTATGTGCCTCTGTCTCATTACCCTTTCTCCCTCCCTCCCTCAACACCGATCTACCCTTCCCCCTTTCCTCTTCTCCTACACCTCGTCGATCACAATTTACTAGCAGATCCGCTCGGCGTCGCTAAACGCCGCCTCTCCCTGCAATCACAACGCTATTGTGTTCGCTGCAGGACTCGCCCCTTTTACGATCGGCTCCGAAACAAACGAAGAGACGCGAATGTCGACGGAGAGAAACATTGAGCTGTCGGTGGCGTTTTATGATCCGCTCCCGAGAATTAATCTCCGCGAGCTAGCACGTAACAAATAACAAAGGCAGCTTGTTAGGAGCCTTTATCTTTTTCACAGCCCAGAGCCCATCCCGCGAAAGGGGCGGGCGTTAGCAGCTGGAAATACAGCCGTTAGGACTTAAACGACAGATGTTTTGGCAGTACATGAAATTTGTCTCCTAGTCTGTACGTCTGAAGCGCAGAATCTTACAATAATGGAGTTAAGATAATGGGATAATTTGCGAAAGGAAGCACTAGATTCATACCAAAAGTCATCATGCGGAGAGTCGTTACGAATTACAGCTCTCACAGAGGCATTTACGTAATCATTGTTTCCGCGTTACGTAAGCGGCTGCAAGCAAATAAACCCTATCATCTGGTACAGCGCTACGTGCCCTCTGCTGTGCACCTCACTGTGGTCTACAGATTTTCTATTTGGAGACAGATTATTGCAGATACGCTAATGTGCAAGGACGGAAGTCGCCTTCGCATGATATGTGACTGCCAAGTAGCATAGCTCGATGAAACTTCGACCATACACAGTAAGAACTACTACAGTATAATACAGAAGGTAACTGAAACAAGTACGCAATGATACGAACAGAAATTATAGTTTTATTCAAAGACGATAGCTATACTGAAGACAGCGCGGTTCACGTTAGTCCCTTGGTCGTTACAAACGAAGGGACATGGTTGTTAATAGCCTCTGTGATCACAGCGGAGGACAACGCATTCTCTTCAAGACGCTTCCATACAGACAATAAGATTGGTGAGGAGTTCTTGCAGTTGGACGTTCCTTTCTTCCTCCAGTGCAATTAACAACTGCTGCATGGTATTTGGTGCATGTGGAAGTACCACAATAAGCCTCCCCATAGCATCCTATGTGTGCTCCATGGGATTCAAATTAGGCCTGCTAACAAAATATCGATATACTGACATCTTTTCCAATATCGGTATACAGTATATCGGTGATGTCGTTTCCCACGCTACATTGATGTATCGACATCGAAATCGCAATACTGAGGGCAGATATTTTTCTTTTTCTTTTCTTGATGCAATAATCTACCAATAGCCGTATGTATTGCAGAAATTTATTTTACGAACTTTTTATATGCTACCAGTTTCGGCATTACTTTGATGCCATCTTCAGGCCCCATACGTCATACATATAGCGATTTTACAACTATGACGTTTGAGGCCTGAAGATGGCATCAATTAATGCCAAAACTGATAGCATATAAGAAGTTCATAAAATAAATTTCTGCAATACATACGGCTGTTGGTAAACTATTGCATCAAGAAATACATGCCAGCCCTTGTCCCAAAGTCCATAATGGGTCAACAAAGATGCTTATTTTGTGTTATATTTTTTCGCAATTTTTGGTAAATATTTGATATTATTCTTTTGAAATTGCAGTAGAACGTGATTCTACTTTCACTGTGTCAATGAGTCTTCAACGAGGTTCTCGATCTGAAGAAGCAGCACAACTGTTGCTTACGAAAAGAAATTACGCAATGAGTGTGCTGTTTCTTTACATCAGATTCTTCGAAAACAGTTGCTGAAAATGATGAGCAAAAATGTAAATGACAATATCGGTCTTCGCGGTGGGCGAAGATATGTGAGCGGAAATAATGCTGATGTAATCCCCAGCAACGCTACCAACAGGAACTGGAACATTTAACTTCACCACGTAATTTTGACACTACAACTGCTAGGTCGCTGGCGTTGGCAAAAACAAAACAAAAAAAACAGGAAAGCCGACGAAGTGTTCCGGACAAATCCGATACGTGACGAAACCGAACGACGGACACCTTTAATTGTGCCACTTATATGCAGTAACCATTGTTAGCAAATTGGTTATCGCCAAGCGTGAACGTGCATCGTTTTCCTTTCAATTCTTGCTCTAAGGGAGATAGGTAGTTTGGTAGCTTCTTGATGTACAGAATATCTAATAATAAATCAGTTCTTAAGTATACAGCTCCAGAAGTGGCATTGTATTTACAATGTGCAGCCAATATTTTTATAGGACTGTACATCTGCATCTTTTTGTTTCATGCTTCGATATATCGATACTTTTGTTAGTATACCGGTCGCTGTAACGATATCTTTTTAAATATCAATATATCGGATACCCGTTACTTTTAAAAATATCAGCAGTCCTAGTTCAGATGAGGGAAACGGGCAGGGCACTCCATTTGCCGAATATCCTCTCGATCCAGGACTACCTCCACCTGCTCAGCGCGTTGTCATCCATAAGGGCCGAATATACCCCTGAAAAGACATACATCGGGAAGGAGTACAGTGGCGCAGTATTGCTGAATGGTGAGTGTACTGCGTTCAACGATTTGCGGGTCAGTACGGCCATACAACATTCTACCTCCCCACACCAAAGCACCTGGACCAGCAGAACGATCATGTCTGACTATGTTGCTGAGTGCATTACGTGTTCCACGTCTCGCCATATGAGGGCACGTCCAGAGTCATTACTCATACTGAATCCGGCGTCATCGGAGAGTGAACTTGACCCTTTTCCTCGCTAGTCCAGTCCCTACTCTACTGGCGCCATTGGAAACGGTGTCGTCGATTTGCGGGTGTCAAGGGAACACATCGTATTGTTCGCTGGGCAGCCGCTGCACTGTGGAGGATGAGATCGAGTGCACTGCAGTCCTGTTAAATTTGGTTTTCAATTTCCCCCACTGTTTGAAGTGGGTCCTTTCTTGCTTGTTGCACTTACAATAGCCAATGAGTGGTCGTAAAATACTGGTTAAGTGTGAAACTGCAGAGCGGAAGTTCTCCTTTCGGTTATCTGCAGCGTAACACTTTGGAATGGAGCTCTCGATAAATTTGGCAATGTCATGAATGAATAACAAATTAATGTAAAGACTGTTTGTCTACTGGACCTATCATAATGAAAGTCGTGCTATTTAGGGATATTCTCGTGTAATTTTCGTGGTTCCGTCCCCTTTTCTTGGGAATATTTTTTAGTTGCTATTTCATCATTGAAAATTGAACATGTATACTGTAATCGTACTGCCAAGAAGACCATGATTTTGCGTCACAAGGCGAACTTCGTTGTAATGAAGTTGTTAAATTGAAATTTTGACGTTGTATTTATAACTGATGTTCGGAAAAAGCAAACAAAATCGTATCTTACCAGATACATATCGAATTGCTAGCGCGAGTGACCAAGTTAAATATCACTTGTCATCAAGAGCAAAGGCCAGGGTGGAGGAAAAATGCTGTATTTTACATAAAACATATGAGACCTAATTAAAATTAGTTCGTAGGAGGCATCATGTTCACTACTGTCATAAATAACGCTATAACCAAATCAAAAGAAGTGAAAAGTTGACAAAGGTCCTCCGGCGATGAGTTAATTGTGAGTGTATTATACCATCTAACGAATACCATTATTTTCGTAAGATGGTATGCATGGAAGGGATGATGAATTAATAAATTCAGTCTTAAGCCTTAAATTATTTGAAACTATGCTGACAAAGTACTACAGATAACTCTAATGCCGTTAATTTATGATTCCCGTAGTAAACAGTAGATCAATGTGCTCTTGATGTAGTAAAATAGGCTTAATTACACCTCTGACGCTGTTAGTCGTAACCGTCTTTATTTTCTTAAATCTAAATTTACTTTGCAGTTTTGTATATGGCACTTACTGGGTTTACTGCAGAAGTTAAAGCAACAGCTGTTCGCTATTTGCGTTCTCTAGTAAACTGTCATCTCTTTTCGATGCACTTCTCCCTTCCACGTGAAGGTACATATTCTTCAACGGTACGTTCTTTTCTGTTGGAATAGTCAACTCTTGCCACGATCTGTTCTTTTTCTTCGAAATTATAAGGCATGGTCAAAAAGTTTCCATTTGAGGGTGTTGCTGGAGCGCACATGCAAAGTAGCCCGATACCGAACGAGTACATGAGCACCACGTGTGGCCAAAGATTTGTGCGGCATTTGCCTTTCCGCGTGCTTGCGGTAAATGCGGAAACGTGAGCTATAGCGGTGTTTTTACCAAATGCGTTGAAACAGGATGAGCTCTTTCCTTGGTTGCCGAAGAACATCCATCGGAGAATGGAGGAAGTGTATGGGGCAGCATGTCTGTCGGAGACCAACGTTGGGGAATAGTGCGCCAGGCTCCACCCATGGGGTGCTGCTGTTTCATGATAACGCAGAAGTTACGCCAATTCAAGTGGGAGCCACTCGAGCACCCCCCCCCCCCCCCCCCCCCCGCCCCTGTAGTGCTGATCTCTCCCCATGCGGCTATCACGCCTTTGGTGCCTTAAAACAGTCCTCCAAGGGTCGATGATACCTGTCAGACGGTGATGTGCAGGAGGCAGTTCCTAATTCTTCACACAGCGGGACGGGTGTTTTACTGAATGGTGCATCGGTAGGATGATTGCCTCATTGCTCACAGCGATTTTGTCTGATTGGCATACCGATTCTGGACTGTATGGCCTTCGGTCAGAAACTTTTTGATCGGTCCTTATACTATGTCCAACGTTCAGTTCCTTATCATCACCGTATCTAACATGTTCTTTACCTTTTTACTGTCGGTTAACTCAACTCATAATAATAATGTATACTGGCCTCACCACGACCCATAATTGAGTGGTTCAAATGGTTGAAATGATTCAAATGGTTCTGAGCATATGGGACTTAACATCTGAGGTCGTCAGTCTCCTAGAACTTGAACTACTTAAACCTAACTAACCTAAGGACAACACACACATCCATGCTCGAGGCAGGATTCGAACCTGCAACCGTAGTGGTCGCGCGGTTCCAGACTGAATTGCCTAGAACAGCTCGGCCACAACGGACAGAAATTGAGTGGTATTTGAGACTATTTGTAGTTCACTTATATCATTTATACAGTTAATTTAATTTACATTCTTGCTGTCTGAGAGTTTAAAAATCAATGGAAGTTACTTACCAAGATAATCACATGAGACACTTCTACCACGATAAGTCAAAAAATCATTAGCAGAGCACAATACTCGACGGTTCTACATTACATAGAGAACTGTTTCCAACTCCCGCATTAATGTGACGAACCAAGCAGGAAACATCTATCTGGGGTTGGAAGCTACTGTTGACATTTCTTTTTTTTCGTATTTGCGAATGAAGTTTGGTTTTATAAATTTCTCCTTCCGCAAAACACGAAATATTTTTTTCCTGTTTAGTCATACATGCTCCGACACCTATGAGTCATCTCCAGTAGCTCGCGATTGTCTTGTATTTTAGAAAGTTCGCGCTTATATTTGATGCCTAAAATTGTAGCATCCACATTTTTTTAAATGTAATTTAAGGTGGGCAATAAAAAGAAGATGAAATGGTTTGGCTCTGAGCACTATGGGACTCAACTTCTGAGGTCATCAGTCTCCTAGAACTTAGAACTACTTAAACCTAACTAACCTAAGGACATCACACAGATCCATGCCCGAGGCAGGATTCGAACCTGCCACCGTACCGGTCGTGCGGTTCCAGACTGAAGCGCCTAGAACCGCTCGGCCACTCCGGCCGTCAGAAGATGAAATGTATATCTTATAGTTCTTAGAACTAAAATAGAAGAAATAATCATGTATTGTGTACAATACTTTTACAGAAATGAATCTAGACCCACTTAAGATGACTTACGGGTCGAAAATGTTTGGGTAAAAATAATTTGTGTTTTGTAGTAGCGGGGTTTAGAAATATAATTTCAGTCAAGAATCTATTTATTGAAACAATAAGATCCTGGATGCATCCTTACTCCCTTACGGTAATCACCCGCCCTACCCCCCTTCCCTACTCGGAGCTAGATAATTTGTCCCTTCTTTATTGCACAACTCTGTTATAACATTATGGTTATTTTGTTTTCAATGTTGGCTCCTTCCTGCGATGATGATGGAATCGCCACAGCAAGAAAATATAGCGAAGTTGCATTTGGAAACATTTTCTTACCCAGTGCAATGCACGTGCTCCAGGAGGATTCCATAATGGGCCCTTCGCTCGAGAGGTGTTCGTGACAGCGTCAGCGAATGAACTGGCAGTTGTGTGCAAGTGGGGCAGCACACGGCCGTGCGTCTTGGAGAAACGGAATGCCAAGGAAATGACATACAGACGCCGATCGGTATCTGGTACAACTTCTGAATGCGATTCAGCAAAATAAGAGCGGCCTGCCTACGTACGTGAAATGTCGAGGATAAAAAGAAGGAGGACAGGTAAGAATGTCGCTTTGCCTAGAGAGCGGCGGAGTGGAACAGGGTGGATTCTACAGCATTCCCTAGCCGTCCTGCGGTTGTCTGCGCACGATCTAAGCGACACCGTCCAGTTCCCGCAACCTGGTCTACAACCGTGTCCCCCCATCTTCCGTGAGTGTTTCCACGATAAGTGAGATCATCTCATTACAGAAGCTTAAGATAAAGTGGCACAAGGAAATTCACTTCATTCGAATCAAAGGTGAAAACAAAACAAATGGTTCAAATGGCTCTGAGCACTATGCGACTTAACTTCTGAGGTCATCACTCGCCTAGAACATAGAACTAATTAAACCTAACTAACCTAAGGACATCACACACATCCATGACCGAGGCAGGATTCGAACCTACGACCGTAGCGGTCGCTCGGTTCCAGACTGTAGCGCTTAGAACCACACGGCCACTCCGGCCGCCGAAAACAAAACAGGGAACGAGTTCGAGCGCTACATGAAAAGTTGGCGGGCTGCCACAGACATGGCACAGAAAACAAATACCTTCTCTTTATGTAAGTGGGTTTTGTGAAACATAGCAAAGGAAGTGCCAGTGTGGTATGCAGAATGGTTTGGTACTAATGCTGAGTGTGTGTTCAAACGGATGCAGTGGAGCAAAATGTCGTCGGAAAATTTTTTGTTTTGGATGGCTTTTTACCAACGGAAATATCGAAAGTCTAATGATTGATTGTAAAAGAGATAGAAAAATCCGGGCTTGGCCGTATTCTGGAAGGTAATCCACGTGAGGGAAGTCTGAAACCTACGTACTATCACAGAGAAAGAGACCATCATGCAAGTGTAGAGTATGTTCTTCGACGCTCTGCAATTAAAGATGTATTAATGAGGATCTCTTTCGATGTAACGTGTGTCTCGACTTAGTTAATCTGTGGACGTTCGTGTAGTTGCCGACGGCTTCTTTTTAACAATATGAACCACGCATATATATGCAAGCACAATCGCCTGCAGTACATGCCTTAACAATTGTTCATAGTTCATAAGATACAGCGAGCCAATGAAAATGAGTTTACAGCCCGGCACTGATCGAGTGAAACAAAAATTTTAAGAATAAATCTGATGCAGCTGATGACGACTTCTAATAGTAAAAAATCTCGTGAAAGGTGCAGGGCACCGCATGTATAGCAATTACACGAAGGAGCTGAGACCATTAGTATACGAGATTTTCATCTCGTCTTTCTATGGTATTTTAGAAACGGTGTTTAGGAAAACGCTAATTTAACAGCGAAAACGGCACTTCAAAGTAAGTAATATTGTGTACAGGAGTACTGCAACCATCTATTTGGAAATAAATTGTCAGTTTCTTTGGCTAATAAGGAAAACATAAATTTCCTTTACTTCACGTCTATGGTCAAAATCTTTTTGGTTCAAATGGTTCAAATGGCTCTGAGCAGTATGGGACACTCTTACTGTGGTCATAAGTCCCCTAGAACTTAGAACTACTTAAAGCTGACTAACCTAAGGACAGCACACAACACCCAGCCATCACGAGGCAGAGAAAATCCCTGACCCCGCCGGGAATCGAACCCGGGAACCCGGGCGTGGGAAGCTAGAACGCTACCGCACGACCACGAGATGCGGGCCCAAAAATTTTTTTTTTTTTTTTTTTTTTTGTTATCAGACTAATGTTTACGAATATTTAAAGCGCACAAATGCACACGTACGTCAGCAATACTTTTCATTATGGCCTGTTTTATTGTTCTAAGCTGTAGTAGGTCTGCAAGTTGTATCTGTGTTTTTCCCGTATTTTCTGCAGATCTGAAGATGGTCATTACAGACCGAAACTGGTAGTCTGATCACGAAAAAAAAGTTACCATAGGACTTGTAAAGGGACGTCCTTCTCTAGCATTACTTTTCCTCAACAGTAGATGTCGAAACCAGTAACATTTTTCGTATTTTGAACAGGTCAGTATTATCTCAGATGCTTTTCTGAAAAAAATGCATGTAGTTTTACGCACAATATGATATTTCAAGCTAAAATTTACGAAAAGGAATTATTTTATTTGCGATGTTACAATCGGTATGTACTAGCTCTGAACATACAGTTAAAATTATTGTTTTTAGAAGCATGTGAAATTACGAAATACACTTCTGGAAATACACTTCTGGAAATTGTCCCAGGAAGGGGAAACTTTATTGACACATTCCTGGGGTCAGATACATCACATGATCACACTGACAGAACCACAGGCACATAGACACAGGCAACAGAGCATGCACAATGTCGGCACTAGTACAGTGTATATCCACCTTTCGCAGCAATGCAGGCTGCTATTCTCCCATGGAGACGATCGTAGAGATGCTGGATGTAGTCCTGTGGAACGGCTTGCCATGCCATTTCCACCTGGCGCCTCAGTTGGACCAGCGTTCGTGCTGGACGTGCAGACCGCGTGAGACGACGCTTCATCCAGTCCCAAACATGCTCAATGGGGGACAGATCCGGAGATCTTGCTGGCCAGGGTAGTTGACTTACACCTTCTAGAGCACGTTGGGTGGCACGGGATACATGCGGACGTGCATTGTCCTGTTGGAACAGCAAGTTCTCTTGCCGGTCTAGGAATGGTAGAACGATGGGTTCGATGACGGTTTGGATGTACCGTGCACTATTCAGTGTCCCCTCGACGATCACCAGTGGTGTACGGCCAGTGTAGGAGATCGCTCCCCACACCATGATGCCGGGTGTTGGCCCTGTGTGCCTCGGTCGTATGCAGTCCTGATTGCGACGCTCACCTGCACGGCGCCAAACACGCATACGACCATCATTGGCACCAAGGCAGAAGCGACTCTCATCGCTGAAGACGACACGTCTCCATTCGTCCCTCCATTCACGCCTGTCGCGACACCACTGGAGGCGGGCTGCACGATGTTGGGGCGTGAGCGGAAGACGGCAAAACTGTGTGCAGGACCGTAGCCCAGCTTCATGGAGACGGTTGCGAATGGTCCTCGCCGATACCCCAGGAGCAACAATGTCCCTAATTTGCTGGGAAGTGGCGGTGCGGTCCTCTACGGCACTGAGTAGCATCCTACGGTCTTGGCGTGCATCCGTGTGTCGCTGCGGTCCGGTCCCAGGTCGACGGGCACGTGCACCTTCCGCCGACCACTGGCGACAACATCGATGTACTGTGGAGACCTCACGCCCCACGTGTTGAGCAATTCGGCGGTACGTCCACCCGGCCTCCCGCATGCCCACTATACGCCCTCGCTCGAAGTCCGTCAACTGCACATACGTTTCACGTCCACGCTGTCGCGGCATGCTACCAGTGTTAAAGACTGCGATGGAGCTCGGTATGCCACAGCAAACTGGCTGACACTGACGGCGGCGGTGCACAAATGCTGCGCAGCTAGCGCCATTCGACGGCCAACACCGCGGTTCCTGGTGTGTCCGCTGTGCCGTGGGTGTGATCATTGCTTGTGCAGCCCTCTCGCAGTGTCCAGAGCAAGTATGGTGGGTCTGACACACCGGTGTCAATGTGTTCTTTTTTCCATTTCCAGGAGTGTATTTGGCACACTTAAAAAGCACTCCGTCCTCAGACCGCAAGTGGACCATCGGGACCACCCGACCGCCGTATCATCCACAGTTGATGATGCGGATAGGAGGGGCGTGTGGTCAGCACTTCGCTCTCCCGGGTGTTATGATGGTTTTCCTTGACCGGAGCTGCTACTATTCTATCGAGTAGTTCCTCAATTGGCATCACGAGGCTGAGTGCACCCCGAAAAATGGCAACAGCACATGTCGGCTGGATGGTCACCCATCCAAGTGCTGGCCACGCCCGACAGAGCTTAACTTCGGTTATCTCACGGGAACCGGTATATCCACTGCGGCAAGACCGTTACCAGGCACACTTAAAATTTCTGATATTATTTACGAAATCTAGTACTGTTTATTATGTTTATTTCTCGATTCATTCATGAAATAATAGTTGAACAAATAGAAATTCATTTGTCAAAAAAATTGTAAACCTTTTGGAATATTGGTATTGAGAGAGGACAAGATACTCTCTCACCTATTTTTCTCATATGCAAAACTGTTAAAGATTTTATTACAACCTGATATACCTTGAGTGAGACTAGAAAGATAACAGCCTGAGCAGATGTTGATAGGGCCTGGTAGAGCACTAAAAGCGTAAGGCATTTTTATGGTTCTTAGCTCATAGAAACGGCATGTTGGGAGTTTAAAGCAATTGGCAGCGAACCCATCCCTCAGTAAATCTTACTGGACAGGCCCACAGCCATACAGGGCAGAAAGGGCATTCCCTCATTGAGACTAGTCTCCAGTAGAACAATGCCCTGATACCTGCTGCGCGGGATGAGGACAACAGTCTTAAGGAACACATCTACACAGTGGGGGTTGTAAACTGGGCAGTGTGTGCAGAGCAATGCATAATAAAGATTCGCCTGTTTTCATGTTCACCAATAGAGCAAATAGGCCAGTGACCACATCCTGGCTGCCAAGGTTGAATAAGAAAAAAACTGGTTTCTGATAAACGTTTGGAGATAGAATCTCTATTGCACCTCATAGCTAGGACTAACAAGCGCCAAGGCACAGACGGTTTAGATAAAGATCTTTAAGACTGTATCTGTTCGCTTGTTGCCATGGGAAGTGGCATGACTTTGGAGAAATCTTCCCCCTCTCTGAAAACTTAAAAAGAGCCAGTAACTCGGCGGTTTCCTTTTCTTTTCTGAGACACAGGTTTCTTAAGTCTTGCCCTGGTTCGATATGAGTTTGTGCTGTCATGTGGGAGGAGAGATTTAGCGCCTCTAGAGCCCAGTGATTGGTTCAAAATGGAGTGAAGGTGGTGTCGTTCATGCACTTTGTGGGAAAACGGAATTTTTTTTCTGGAGAGGTGCAAAGCACTTGGGTCCAGGACTTTGGTCTGGAAGAACTTCTGGTCGAATCTCTGGCATGTGTGGTTGGTACTTGGGACCTGTCCTGAGACTGACTTCACTTGAAAGTACTTTAGACTGGGGAGGCTGTGGTGAAGTTGTTAGTGTACTGACAGTGTGACTTCAAATGTCTCAGACTACTCATGTTTCTGAGGGCACACACATTCGTTTTTGGTTTACCAGTCTTGACATTTGGAATCCTTGTACGCTCTGTCATATAGGTGAGCGAATTGGTCCTTGGTATGACCTGTGAACAGGTGTGTCACACACTGAAATCTAGCATGATTTCAGGACGCTGGTAGAGAGTAAATTGCGATCCATCTGCCTGATCGCTAGACTGTGAGATTTTTGCATTTATTTCATGGCTGCGATCGATTCACAGGTGCTGCCTCCTAGTCTCACCTCCACCGCACACATATCGCCAGCTGCAAGTTACATCGTCACATGAAGGAAACAGGGTAACATACTGCCACTCTGGCACTGACAGGGCATACAGATCTCAATTGCCACTTGCTGTCAGCTTGTCAGCTGCAACTATGTTGAGAAATTACAGTAAATTTGATCAATCAAAGTCTGCTCAACGTCAGATCAATTCAGATTGAGTTATCCACATTTTTAAGGCCAGAGTACTTGAGTCACCTCTGCCACCCAGGATCCTTATGCATTGTGGTCTTAAACCACCTGTTAGTTGTTTTTGGTATTCAATCAATAACTTGTTTAGCATAATTTATGTCTGTTTTTTTTCTTTCGAAAAATAATGCCAACATTCTCAATTAATTTATATAGTCCCCACTAGAGCTGCCTTGCATTTTGGCGACCCTGCCAGGATCTCGAATTGATGGCTCTTTCTGTGACTGTCAGATCATGTTGCCTAGCATGGACATTCAGTTTGACGTACCTTGTGCAGATTTTTGAATTGATGGCACCTTCTGTGACCATCAGATCGTAGATAGTATTGCTTAGTGAAGTTTCTGTTTTCCATGTTTAATGTGTTGCACTGGGTAGATTCATGTTGCTGGCGCCTAGACATAGTACCAATGCATAATTAATGTACGTGTGTATTTTCATGTTGTGTTTGTGACTTCTGTGTCACCTGATTGTTTGTTTCTGATGACCAATGGCGTTGTGCAGATTTGTTAGGATAGATTGAGATTTTCGTTTATGAGCATAGACAAGCGTGCTGCTATTGGAATTCATTGTCAGGAACTAGGAATCAGTAGCTCATGGAATCGTAATTTAAAATAGAATCTGTGTGGCATAGGAACGTATATTGTTTAAATTCGTTTGGGTGAAAATTAGAGTGCATGCTTACAAGAAGCAAGGCACTTGGCTACAGAGTAGAGGAAGTAATTTTGTTTTGTTAACCATGCACCCACGTCAGATTATTAGCGGTGACCTGGCAAACATTACACAGGATTCTCAGGTAAATGCGGTTGCAGACCGGGAAGAAATGTCCAACGTAGAACTTGCAGAGTATGACGACATGTCTGAGTCATGTGACGAAAGTGAACAGAAGACAGCGGCAGAACGAAATGTAGGCGCTGCTGATACGAGACGCACCGTCAGTGAAACTGACAGACCAGAATCACGAACGAAATGTCACAGAATGATGAAATCTCGTTCATCTAGTCCGGAAGGTGTTAGCAGTGAATCTCAGTTTTGAGGCTCTCATGCAATTCATGAAAGAGGCAGACAAAAATAAACGAGAGGAAGAAGAGGAAAGACGCAAATTAGTCATAAGAACGGTCACAGACGGTATAGATGGTGTCAAGAAAGAGATCGCAGGAATCCAAGAACAACTAAAGAATGTCAAAAAAATGACAGCAGAAACGCGTGAGGTCGCGGACCAGCGAAGTGCGATTACAAGACAGCGCGATTTGTAGCGCAAGTAGCACGAAAGGACGCATCAGTGGCCAAAGAACAAGTTAAACTGACGACAACTGAGGTGTGTAAGCCAAAAAAGGCACTTGCAACTCTCCAAAAACAAGGCAAAAAAATAGTTCAAGAAACGCAGGAAGAGATGAGTGAGGTGGTGAAGCGAATCGAACAGACAGAAATCAAAAAGGCCGAAATCTCTTAAGTTAAAGATCACCAGACCCGAGTCACTGAGCAACAGCAACAATACGAGTTGGCAAAGGATGTTCGGCAGGCACGTGAGCGGGTCGCGCAATTGCAAACACAATCTCGTCCGTTAGAGCGCCAACGAGAACATCACAGAAGTGAAGACAATGTTTTGCGACTCTCCGAACCGCTATATGAGGACACACCCCATGCACATGGACGAATGCAGTAGGAATGTGCTCCTGCAGCGGTGAAACGCTTAATAGAACACGCTCCGTTGGTAACACTCAGCATGTCAGAGATCGAGACGGAAAACAATTGTACACATCTGCGGAAGTCAGAAACGTTATTACGTAAATCTGACAACAGGAGGAGGTACCATAACAGTGCACGAGGATTGTTTGGGCACGGATAGATGGAGTCACGTGCTGCGGACGAGAGGGAAAATTCCTATGGTGTATGCGTCGAACCTTTCGACTACAAACTTTTCTTGACCATCCAGAATTTTCAAATCTACAAGGAGGAAAACAACGCGTTACATCCAAAGACCTGGATGCCACAATACAAAATGGTTCAAATAGCTCTAAGCACTATGGGACTTAACATCTGAGGTCATCAGTCCCCTAGACTTAGAACTACTTAAACCTAACTAACCCAAGGACATCACACACATCCACGTCCGAGGCAGGATTCGAACCTGCGACGGTAGCAGTAAGTAGCGAGGTTCCGGACTGAAGCGCCTAGAACCACTCGGCCACAGCGGCCGGCTGGCACACTTCGATGACGTGCTACCAGAATCATGGCCACTGAAGTACAAGCTCCAGTTTATCGGTGGTTTCTTAGAAGGGCCGACTGCAGAACATATGCCGGAGTTGAGGAGAGTTGTCGCTCCTACCAAGAATTTAAGGACGCATTCCTTAGCAAATACTGGTCTATAGACACACAGGAAAGAATAAAACAGGAGATCATGTTAGGAAAGGTCAGGATTCCACAGTCCTGTCAAATTCTTCGAATCCCTGATCAAGAAGAACCGATTCTTGGATAAACCGTACAGTCCCAAGGAAATTATAAGGCACTGCTTTACATTACCAGCAACTGCTCATCGGTTGACGTAGCGATTCAATAGAAGCTTTCAGGAGTGCGCTGTGCAAACTGGAGTAAGTGAATGAAATTCACAACTCGTGAGAAATAAGTAGAAATAATGACCGTAACTGGCGAGATTTTCCAGTTGGGAATGACGATGGACAAAATGGGGGAAAACATCGATTGAATCGAAACCAAAGTTCAAAATTCAAAGGGAATAACCAGCCACCATAGGAAAATAGAAGAAGACGATGAAATTATAATCATAACAATACCAACTACTACCGACGAAACAGAAAATGGAGAGAGCAACAGAACTCGAACAAGGGCTAACAGGATTCTAGGGACCAACAGCAAAGGAATTTTATTACAGCCTGACACAACTGGAGTGAGGCTCAAGGAAGTTAATCGCCTGAGCAGACGTTGATGGAGCCTGGTATGGCACTAAAAGCATGAGGTATTTTTGTGGTCCTTAGCTCGGAGAAACGGCATGTTGGGAGTTGAAAGCAACTGGTTGAAATGGCTCTGAGCACTATGGGACTTAACTGCTGAGGTTATCAGTCCCCTAGGACTTAGACTACTTAAACCCAGATTAGAGTGCATGCCTAAGGACGACACTCACGTCCATGCACAAGGCAGGATTTGAACCTGTGACCATAACGGTCGCGTGGTTCCAGACTGTAGTGCCTAGAACTGCTCGACCACCCCGGGTGGCTGAAAGCAATTGGCGGTGAGCCCGTCCCTTAGCAAAATTTGCTGGACAGTCCCACAACCATACAAGGCAGACAATGCCGTGGTACCTGCTGTGGCGCCAGCGGAAACCTGGGCTGGGGGCAACGGTCCACATCTACATGGTGGAGTCGTAAATTTGGCAATGTGTGCAGAGCCATGCATAATAAAAATACGCCTTTTTTTCATATTCACCAATAGTGCAAATCGGCCAGTGACCACATCCTAGCCACCTCAGTTGTATAAGAAGAAAACCAGTGTCTGATAAACATTTGGAGATACACTCCTGGAAATGGAAAAAAGAACACATTGACACCGGTGTGTCAGACCCACCATACTTGCTCCGGACACTGCGAGAGGGCTGTACAAGCAATGATCACACGCACGGCACAGCGGACACACCAGGAACCGCGGTGTTGGCCGTCGAATGGCGCTAGCTGCGCAGCATTTGTGCACCGCCGCCGTCAGTGTGAGCCAGTTTGCCGTGGCATACGGAGCTCCATCGCAGTCTTTAACACTGGTAGCATGCCGCGACAGCGTGGACGTGAACCGTATGTGCAGTTGACGGACTTTGAGCGAGGGCGTATAGTGGGCATGCGGGAGGCCGGGTGGACGTACCGCCGAATTGCTCAACACGTGGAGCGTGAGGTCTCCACAGTACATCGATGTTGTCGCCAGTGGTCGGCGGAAGGTGCACGTGCCCGTCGACCTGGGACCGGACCGCAGCGACGCACGGATGCACGCCAAGACCGTAGGATCCTACGCAGTGCCGTAGGGGACCGCACCGCCAGTTCCCAGCAAATTAGGAACACTGTTGCTCCTGGGGTATCGGCGAGGACCATTTGCAACCGTCTCCATGAAGCTGGGCTACGGTCCCGCACACCGTTAGGCCGTCTTCCGCTCACGCCCCAACATCGTGCAGCCCGCCTCCAGTGGTGTCGCGACAGGCGTGAATGGAGGGACGAATGGAGACGTGTCGTCTTCAGCGATGAGAGTCGCTTCTGCCTTGGTGCCAATGATGGTCGAATGCGTGTTTGGCGCCGTGCAGGTGAGCGCCACAATCAGGACTGCATACGACCGAGGCACACAGGGCCAACACCCGGCATCATGGTGTGGGGAGCGATCTCGTACACTGGCCGTACACCACTGGTGATCGTCGAGGGGACACTGAATAGTGCACGGTACATCCAAACCGTCATCGAACCCATCGTTCTACCATTCCTAGACCGGCAAGGGAACTTGCTGTTCCAACAGGACAATGCACGTCCGCATGTATCCCGTGCCACCCAACGTGCTCTAGAAGGTGTAAGTCAACTACCCTGGCCAGCAAGATCTCCGGATCTGTCCCCCATTGAGCATGTTTGGGACTGGATGAAGCGTCGTCTCACGCGGTCTGCACGTCCAGCACGAACGCTGGTCCAACTGAGGCGCCAGGTGGAAATGGCATGGCAAGCCGTTCCACAGGACTACATCCAGCATCTCTACGATCGTCTCCATGGGAGAATAGCAGCCTGCATTGCTGCGAAAGGTGGATATACACTGTACTAGTGCCGACATTGTGCATGCTCTGTTGCCTGTGTCTATGTGCCTGTGGTTCTGTCAGTGTGATCATGTGATGTATCTGACCCCAGGAATGTGTCAATAAAGTTTCCCCTTCCTGGGACAATGAATTCACGGTGTTCTTATTTCAATTTCCAGGAGTGTAGAATCCTTATTACACCTCATAGGTAGGACTAACAAGCTCCCTAAAATTTTTTAAGATTGTGTCTATTCATTTGTTGCTGTGAGAAGTGACACGACTTTGGCGAAAATCATCTTCCCCTCTGTGAAACTAAAAAAAGCCAGTAATTGGTGGTTTCTTTTTTTTTCAGAGACTCAGATTTCTTAACTATTGCTCTGGTTCGACATGAGTTCGTGCTGTCGTGTGGGAATGGAGATTTAGCGCCTCTAGAGCCCTGTGACTGGCTCAAGATTGGGTGAAGGCCGTGTCGTCATGCACTTTCCGGGAAAACGGAATTTATTTTCTGGAGAGATGCGAAGCACTCGGGACGGACTTTGGTCTGGAAGCAAGTCTGGTTGAAGTTCTGGCATATGTGGTTGGTACTTGGGACCTGTCCTGAGACTGAATCCACCTGCGAGTAGTTTGGACTGGGGAGGCTGTGGTGAAGGTCTCGCGGTAGCGTTCTCGCTTCCCGAGCACGGGGTCCCGGGTTCGATTCCCGACGCGGTCAGAGATTTTCACCTGCCTCGAGATGACTGGGTGTTTGTGTTGTCCTCATCATTTCATCATCATCCCGGAAAGTGGCGAAATTGGACTGAGCAAAGATTGGGTAATTGTACGGGCGCTGATAACCACGCAGTTGAGCGCCCCACAAACCAAACATCATCATCATCATCATCATCAACAGCTGTGGTGAAGTTCTTACTGTGCTGAAAGTGTGAGTTCAAACATCTCTGACTACGCGTTTGCCAAGGGCACACTTACTCGTTTTTGGTTTATCCGTCTTGACGTGTGCTAGCTTTGTGTGCTCTGTCGTATAAGTGAGCCATGTTGTTCCTTGCTACGACAAGCGAACGGGTGTGTCATATACTGAAACATATCATGATTTCAAGGCTCTGATAGAGAGTAAATTGCGATCAGTCTGCCTCAGCGCTAGACCATGAGATTTTTGCATTTCTTTTGTAGCCGCGATCAGTTCGTAGGTGCCGCCTCCAAGTCTCACCTCCGCCGTACACATCTCTCCAGCTGCAAGCTACATCATTGCACGAAGCAAACAGGGTTACGCACTGCCACTCCAGCATTGTCAGGTCATACAGATCTCAATCGCCACTTGCTCTCAGCTGCACCTACGTAGTGAAACCACAGTAGATTCAAAATGGTTCAAATGGCTCTGAGCACTATGGGACTTAACATCTGAGGTCATCAGTCCCGTAGAACTTAGAACTACTTAAACCTAAATAACCTAAGGACACCACAAACATCCATTCCTGAGGTAGGATTCGAACCTGCGACCGTAGCGGTCGCGCGGTTACAGACTGTAGCGCCTAGAACCGCTCGGACACTCCGGCCGGCCTGAAGGCTGTAAATTCAACTAAGTACTTAGGGATTACAATTAAAAATAACCTAAATTGGAACGATCACATAAATAATGTTGTGGGTAGAGCAAATCAAAGACTGCGATTCATTGGCAGAACACTAAAGAGACTGTTTACCCTACACTCGTCCGCCATATTCTGGAGTATTGCTGTGCGGTAGGGGATCCGCATCAGGTGGGACTGACGGATGACATCGAGAAAGTTCAAAGCAGGGCGGCTAGTTTTGTATTATTCCGAAATAGGGGAGATAGTGCCACAGACATGATACGTGGAGTGGCAATCATTAAAACAGAGGCGTGTTTTGTTACGATGGCATCTTCTTATGAAATTTCAATCACCGGGTTTCTCCTCCGACTGCCAAAACATTCTGTTGGCACCCACCTACATAGGGATAAATGATCATCACGATAAAGTAAGAGGGCTCGCACTGAAAAATTTAAGTGCTTGTTTTTCCCGCGCGCCGTTCTGGAGTGGAAAGGTAGAGAAAAACTTGAAGTTGGTTCACTGAATCCTCTGCCAGGACCATAATTGTGAATAGCAGAGTAACTACATAGATGTAGATACAGAAAATGGGCTTATAACCCAAAACCTAGGTTGTGCAGCAACATGAATAATAAATTGTGAATTAAAGCTAAAAACTGTGTTTGTTTAGTTAATTTACAATGTTTCACCAAGAACCCACAGTTGATTCAATTAAAACGGTTATACGGTGTTATTTTTGCGTGTGTCGCAGAATTCTGAAAGTTGAATTTACAAGGAGAAAGAAAATGTTAACGACAATTGCAAGTCTATGGAGGTACTGCTAATAATATAACGTACCAATGCACCGAGTCACATAAAACGAGTAACGTGACGTCGTAACAATAATAGTAATCAGTCTCACAACTGTTCGTGAAAACTACACTACTAATCGCCCACAAAGCGAAACTGGTATTAGTACAACGGATACCAAGTTGCAAGTGAAATCTCCTATGTTTACCTCAATGACAATACATTTTTGTGGTTCCATTGGTACTTCGTGTGTCTTTAAGAGCCAAATACATTACTACTTTATGCTGATAGGTTGTAGAACAATAGAAAGCTAGTTCATCAAATTGTGCGATATTTATATCTATGGAAATACTGAGATATATATTGAGAAAATGCATTTTACACATTTCTTGGAAAACTTAGCTGGCTCGATGCACTGTTGATGTGGACGTCCACGTTGCGTAATTTTAGTCACATCTCTATGCTACATATAAAAAATGTTCAAATGGCTCGGAGCACTATGAGCCTTAACATCGGAGGTCATCAGTCCGCTAGACTGATCCGCTAAACCTAACTAACCTAACGACATCACACACATCCATGCCCGGGGCAGCATTCGAACCTGCGACCGTAGCAGCCGCGCGGTTCCGGACTGAAGCGCCTAGAACCGCTCGTCCACACCGGCCGGCGGTACATATACATCCAGGGCAGTATTTTTCTACTTCTCGTTAATATGTTACAAGCCACGCTTTTCTTCCAGATAATACGTTTCCATTACGCTGCTCTTTAAGCACCATATACCGCCACGTCGCCAGCCCGCCACAGTTCATTACTCCGATGCTGTTACAATAGACAAAGTCTCGGCCTTACCAATACAGTTACTTTACAGGCTTAATAAATGTTTTACATATTTGAGTTGCTTTTCATTTTACGTTCTGTTGTCTCTACGTTTGCCTTTGAGAGAATGTCTCACAAAAATAATATCTGGAATTACTGGTTTGCTCACACAGAATAATGACAACGTCTGTGCAGACAGTTTCGTACGCCACTAATGGCTCTGAGCACTTTGGGACTTAACTTCTAAGGTCATCAGTCCCCTAGAACTTAGAACTACTTAAACCTAACTAACCTAAGGACATCACACACATCCATGCCCGAGGCAGGATTCGAACCTGCGACCGTAGTGGTCGCGCGGTTCCAGACTGTAGCGCCTAGAAACGCTCGGCCACCCCGGCCGGCACGCCACTAACAGATGACTTTACTTGTTACATTTACATAACTTCGGCGCACCCGTCAAAATACTTCTCACTGAATTATTAAATACAATTAAGAAATAAACGACGGAGGCTTAACTGTGTAATTACAGTCTCCGCAGAAATATCAACATATTCCATCTGCGCACGAGTGTTACTCTTCGCTACTATCACGAAGTCGTTTAAATCCACGCTCAGCTATCCAGATTAGCTTTTCTGTGATTTCTCTAGTTTAGGACGAATGCCGGGATGGTTCCTTCGAAACGGCACGGCCGATTTCCTTCCCCATCCTTTCGCAGTCTGGCCTTGAGTTTCGTCTGTAATAACATTATTGTCGACTGGACTTTAAATTGTAATCCTCCTTTTTCAAAATTTAAATTTCATGTAAATTTTTGCTAAACGGTTTGGGAAAGCTGCCATAGAGAAAAGAAAAGAAAGACAAATAGCAGACAAAGATAACCGAGTAAAATAAAACAAAATAAAAGAGACAAAAACAAAATACGATCAACTATGAGCCGCCTCCACGAGGCGGGACACGGGCAACGGTTGAGATCGGATGTGGGAACTGGTGTGGAGGTTCAGCCACATCAGCGCCCATATGCCGCTTGCAGCTGCTAAGTGGTCAATAAAGACCCACCTTAAGGGGCTCCGGAACCCCCTATACTTGCAATGTTAAAATAACGCTTATAAATTACATTTTTCCTCACAAAGTATTTGAGGTAGGAAGTTGAACTTTTTACAGATTATTTATTGGAATATGGGCTACAACTTAACACAGGGATTTTGCAAAATTTTAGTTCAGTTATTAAAGATGATTTTTTTCAATTGTAATGAAAATTCACAACATTTTTTTGCAATTTTTTATTTATATATTCAAAAATATACAGTTTTTTGGAAAAAGGCTGTGTTAAATTATGCAGAAGGTACTGTGTAACATTTACTGAAAGTTTGAAACAAATATGTTTGGAAGATCCTTAGAAAACATGTAATTAGTATGAGAAAATAAAAGTTTTGGGAATCGAGCGACAAAGATTGGATTAACTTTTTAGTGCATTCCAGGTCCATAGGATGGATTATCTTCATCCTCTGCAAACTCCTCCTCCAGCTTCCTCTTGTTCCTCCTCCTGTTTACTCTTGCTTGTATTTCTAGACTCTTTACAGCCCTGTCTGCAGCCCGAAGGCGTTCCTTGTCTAAAGCAAGCATCGCTCGTACCATGTTAGAATCGTCATCGTCTTTATTGTTTACAGTAATAACACATACCTTTGGCTTTCCAACATTTCTCCTTTTCTTAAAAGCCTTCAGAGGATTTCTAATAACTTTACTTTTACTCATTATTATACTTCAACAAAACAGAGACTCAAGAAACAGAATTAATTACGAATATTTTTGAGATAACGACAGAGTAAAGAAACATGAAACAATCGACAATCACACCAGCGATATATATTGAACCGTCACAGGTTATCCACAACACATACTTTATCTCACATCACTAACATGTACCTGATGAACACGGACGTTAATAATAACACCATTTGAGAGCAGTTTAACAGCGCCACAGTGGGTCACACCCATGTAGAACACATTTCAAAAAAAATTTAAAAATAGTTGTAGTCTTCGGAATTGAATAAATTATATATCTATTAAAAGGTAATAGTCTGCAGATTCAGAAAACGCAAAAAAGTAAAAATTGAACTCCTTTCCGGAGCCCCTTAAGCAATTAGGTGGTGGGTCGTAGAATGAGGGTGGCAAGTGAAAAAAAACGAAAAATCTTCCTACGATCGAATGCCTGTTATCGAAAACAAAAAGGCGAATGGAAATAGGAATTGTTAACTTAAAAGGAGGGAAACCACGTAAATAGGTCGTCGAGACACTGTTGGTAATCGCTCCCCGATGCTGCGCTGTTGTGCAGATGCAGAAAATAGTTCGCCAGACAGCTACGCCTTTCTTTTTAAACGGCGAGTCTCGCAGTCTTTGCGGCGCGCGTTTTCATTTTGCAACGACGCGGTCGCGCCGCTCTCAGTGGAGGGAAGTGAGAACGCCAGTGGCAGAAGCGGCCCGTAACGAGCAGCCCGGAGTCTCGCGGGTCGCATAGACGCACGCGGGTACTCGGACGGCGGCGAGGGGCGGCGTCCCGTTACAAATGAATCGGCCACGCAGAGGCCGCCCCCTGCCTGCCGGGTCACCAAATAAGAGGGCATTAATTCCGTTAAAAAAAAAAAAGAGAGAGACGGCCGCGAGGTGGGGTCTCCCCTGCGGCTCCGACTGGGCGCTCGTTAATTCTTCACGGATCGCATCGCCCCGCTAATCCGGCAGTTAACAAGTCTATCTGGCGAGGGTGGCCGGCCGCGCCCGGGCCCGGCGCCATTGTGCTTTGATGTCCGCGCGCCCGCTGCTTGACGCCAATTAGTTGGCATATGTGACTCGCCCCCGTCCGACGGGGGTGGCTCGGCCACGCACAGTGGCGATGCCACTTGACCAGAGCGCGTGACGTCACCGGATAATGGCCGGGGGTCGCCGTACCCGCCGCCTGCGAGAAGGGCAGCCGAGCCGACGCGGCCTCTGTTCCGTCGGAAGGACGGACACGGGTCGCTTTGTTCCTCGCCGGTTCTGCTTTGTGCGGGGTGTAGCGCTCTTGTGTCTCCATTCTTTCAAGTTTCCCTCGTTTTTTTTCTTCTTCTCTCTCTTTCGACCTGTAACATGTATTCCTTCGAAAGCGGATGTACTTGTCGAAAAAAACGCGCCTTTTGGTAGCGTTTTATTTACATACTAGCTGAGTACCCTGCGTTGCCCGGCTATGTTCTTATTCCAGCCTTGTATTAGCTTATCTAATCCTTCTCTGTCCCGCTATCCATCTTCTCTTTCACCATTTTTCTGTCGATCTCGTCCAACCCGACATCCACATCCACTCTTTGACCATCTACCCCTGCCCCTGTCTACAACTCCTACATCTACATTTATACTCCGCAAGCCTCCCAACGGTGCGTGGCGGAGGGCACTTCACGTACCACTGCCATTACCTCCCTTTCCTGTTCCAGTCGCGTATGGTTCGCGGGAAGAACGACTGCCGGAAAGCTTCGAATCTCTCTAATTTTACCTTCGTGATCTCCCCGGGAGGTATAAGTAGGGGGAAACAATATAGTCGATACCTCATCCAGAAACGCACCCTCTCGAAACATGGACAGCAAGCTACACCGCGATGCAGAGCGCCTCTCTTGCATTTGATTGTTAACGCTTTCGTGGCCACTTGTTCACAAACTGCCTATTGGCTTCTGTCTTGGGCTCTTCGGCCGACGTTCATCTAATGATTTTTCTGACGTTTCGCCAGCACGAGTTGCTGGCATTGTCAAAGCTTCACCCTCCATTGCTGGTGCTGAACTGGCAATGGAGGGTGAAGCTTTGACAATGCCAGCCACTCGTGCTGCCGAAACGTCAGAAAAATCATTAGATGAACGTCGGCCGAAGAACCCGAGACAGAAGCCAATAGGCAGTTTGTCTGCCACTTTAGTTTGCTAAACATCTCCGTAACGCTTACCAAATAACCCTGTGACGAAATGCGCCGCTATTCTTTGGATCTCTTCTATCTCCTCTGTCAACCCGACCTGGTACGAATCCCACACGGATGAGCAGTAAAGTATAGGTCGAACGAGTGTTTTGTAAGCCACCTCCATTGTTGATGGACTACATTTTCTAAGGACTCTCCCAATGAATCTCAGCCTAGCACCCGCCTTACCAACAATTAATTTTGTATGATCATTACACTTCAAATCGTTCTGTACACACTCTCACAGATATTTTACAGAAGTAACTGCTACCAGGGTTTGTTCCGCTATCATATAATCATATAATAAAGGATCCTTCTTCTCGCCCTTCTCTCTGTCAATCTGCTCCTAGTCCCTCTGTCCGTCTGCTCCTTCCAACTGTCCATCTCCTGTTCCCCCTCTCTTTTTCCATCACCTCCTCCACCCTCATCTCCTCCTCCCCTATCTCTGTCAATAACCTCTGCTTTTCTTATATCCTCCTCTTACCCTGTTCTGTTCAGTTCCTCCTCCCCCCTCTCTCTGTTAATCTCCTCCACCCCCGCATATCTGTTCCTCTGCCTCTCTCTTTCCATCTCTTCCTCTTTTCTTTCCATTCTCTCCTCACCTCTTTCTCTGTCCATTCCCCCTCCTCCTGACTCTGTCAATCTCCTGTTCTCCCTCTCTTTTTCCATCACCTCCTCCCCACTCTGTCCATCCCCCCTCCGCCCTCTCTCTCAATCTCCTCCTCTCCTACCTCTGTCAGTAACCTCTGCTTTTCTTATCTCCTCCTCTTACCTTCTTCTGTTCAGTTCCTCCTCTGCCCTCACTCTGTTAATCTCCTTCACCCCCATTTCTCTGTCTGTAGGTTCCTCTGCCTTTCCCTTTCCATCTCTTCCTCTTTTCCTTCTTTGTCCATTCTCTACTCACCTCTTTCTCTGTCCATTTCCCCTCCAACTCTGTCCGTCTCTTCTTCCTCTGTATCTGTGCCAATCTCCTCCTTCTCCTCGCTCTCCGCCCATCTCCTCTTCCCCCCTCCTCCCTCCATGTTATCACACTCATTCCAAAAAGGTCCAGTGGTTCTTTCTCCCCACAGTATTTCTTTGTAGACTGTCACTAATATGTGTGCCAAATGTGATTGAAATCTTTCTAAGGGTTGAGGATGAGATTTTTACCCATGGCTTTGCCTGTGTACACCACACGTGAAATACACTCCTGGAAATGGAAAAAAGAACACATTAACACCGGTGTGTCAGACCCACCATACTTGCTCCGGACACTGCGAGAGGGCTGTACAAGCAATGATCACACGCACGGCGCAGCGGACACACCAGGAGCCGCGGTGTTGGCCGTCGAATGGCGCTAGCTGCGCAGCATTTGTGCACCGCCGCCGTCAGTGTCAGCCAGTTTGCCGTGGCATACGGAGCTCCATCGCAGTCTTTAACACTGGTAGCATGCCACGACAGCGTGGACGTGAACCGTATGTGCATTTGACGGACTTTGAGCGAGGGCGTATAGTGGGCATGCGGGAGGCCGGGTGGACGTACCGCCGAATTGCTCAACACGTGGGGCGTGAGGTCTCCACAGTACATCGATGTTGTCGCCAGTGGTCGGCGGAAGGGGCACGTGCCCGTCGACCTGGGACCGGACCGCAGCGACGCACGGATGCACGCCAAGACCGTAGGATCCTACGCAGTGCCGTAGGGGACCGCACCGCCACTTCCCAGCAAATTAGGGACACTGTTGCTCCTGGGGTATCGGCGAGGACCATTCGCAACCGTCTCCATGAAGCTGGGCTACGGTCCCGCACACCGTTAGGCCGTCTTCCGCTCACGCCCCAACATCGTGCAGCCCGCCTCCAGTGGTGTCGCGACAGGCGTGAATGGAGGGACGAATGGAGACGTGTCGTCTTTAGCGATGAGAGTCGCTTCTGCCTTGGTGCCAATGATGGTCGTATGCGTGTTTGGCGCCGTGCAGGTGAGCGCCACAATCAGGACTGCATACGACCGAGGCACACAGGGCCAACACCCGGCATCATGGTGTGGGGAGCGATCTCCTACACTGGCCGTACACCACTGGTGATCGTCGAGGGGACACTGAATAGTGCACGGTACATCCAAACCGTCATCGAACCCATCGTTCTACCATTCCTAGACCGGTAAGGGAACTTGCTGTTCCAACAGGACAATACACGTCCGCATGTATCCCGTGCAACCCAACGTGCTCTAGAAGGTGTAAGTCAACTACCCTGGCCAGCAAGATCTCCGGATGTGTCCCCCATTGAGCATGTTTGGGACTGGATGAAGCGTCGTCTCACGCGGTCTGCACGTCCAGCACGAACGCTGGTCCAACTGAGGCGCCAGGTGGAAATGGCATGGCAAGCCGTTCCACAGGACTACATCCAGCATCTCACGATCGTCTCCATGGGAGAATAGCAGCCTGCATTGCTGCGAAAGGTGGATATACACTGTACTAGTGCCGACATTGTGCATGCTCTGTTGCCTGTGTCTATGTGCCTGTGGTTCTGTCAGTGTGATCATGTGATGTATCTGACCCCAGGAATGTGTCAATAAAGTTTCCCCTTCCTGGGACAATGAATTCACGGTGTTCTTATTTCAATTTCCAGGAGTGTATATTGCACATTGAGACGCCTGGTTAAATCTGCAGGACAGAACAGGTAGTTGAAATTGTGGAAAGGGGCCAAAACTGAGATGGCTGTCAGTTACACTCGAACACATATAACTTTATTTAGTTGCTCAAACATTACAGCGCAAATTTCCGACCTCAACTATCGACTGAATATGTCATACAATCTTATGGTTTAAGCCACCACGCACTCTGATATCAAGAGCTCGTTGAACGTTTTTGAAATTTTTTCCAGATCTTGAAACACTTCCGAGATTTTCGCCTTTTATAATAGAAGATTACTAAATTTTCTTATTGCATTTTGAATGAGAGCGTTCCCTTTATATGTGCTGCAGTCATTTTCTGAAGTTACAAAAAATAGGTTTTCACAAATGTGAAAATTGTTCGAAAGTACAATATGCTCATTTACCAAGGAACAAATATTCTTTTCAAACTTAAAAGTGTTGGAGTCGACAAAATCTTCTCAATATTGTATTTAATAGTCTATCTGTTACATTATTGCTGTAATAGAGACCCATAACGAATAAGTAAAATGGAATTAAAAAACCACTTATAGGCTATAAAACAATCTGAAACAGAAGACACGGGTAACCAACACAAATTTTCCAACACAGGATAATTGTTAAGATATTAAAGAAACTTAGTTCACTTCCAAATCTCACGTGCTCCGTAGAAGAAGGCATTCCGTTTCGAGGTACAAGATGGCACACTACCGAATAGGTACGCCTAACTGTCCACAGGTTCTTTACCTGATTTTAAAAAAAGAAATACTCACCACAAAACTCTATAACTGAAGTAATATCAGTTTCCTCCAAACAGCCCTAATGCATTATACATTTACAAATGCCCCGCAAAACACAAGCTCCTGTTTCCTAACTACATAGGCAGTAGAAAATGCCGAAAAGTGCTTGTGACGGTTTCTCGTGCATAGTTCTTCATGTGACTCTGCATTCGGTCACTAGATTAAAACATCGACCAGGAAACATCGTGTATTCCACGGTACCGTTACAAATAGTTGTATCATCCTAGAAAATCCTCGAGTAATGTTAATATTGTCTACAGATCATTAATATACAACACGAATAGCAAGCGTCCCAAGAAAGTTTCGTGGATCACAACTGAAATCCCTTCTACATTTGTTGAAGACTCCCCATCCGAGACGACATGCCGCTTCATCCCTGCCAAAAATTTCTCAATCCAGTCAGAGATTTCACTTAATACCCCATACAGTCGTGTTTGGATAATAAACGTATGTTTGGTACTCAGTCAAATGCTCTTTGAAAGTGAAGGAATACTGCATCTACCTCATTGTTATGTCTTTCAGGATGTTGAACAGTTGTAACGTACCATTTCGTTGTCGTGGATTTGGACTATTCCTTTTCCAGATTTACTAAAAGACTGTTGTCTTTTTTAGTGAGTGAGCAAAATGCATCGTATATCAATTTGTGGGAAAAAATTGGAAATTTGTGGTAAGGTCTTACGGGACCAAACTGCTGAGGTCATCGCTCGCTAAGCTTACGCACTACTTAATGTAACTTAAACTAAATTACGCTGACAACACACACCCTTGCCCGAGGGAGGACTCGAACCTCCGACGGGTGGAGCCGCGCGAACCGTGACAAGGCGCCCAAGACCGCGCGGCTAGCCCGCGCTGCTCAATTTTTGGAGCTAAGTCACTGGCTGGGTGGTAGTGTTTTAGTGAATGAGATAGATCCGGGGAAATTCAGTAGAAAACAATAAATTATATTTGTTTCCGTGGAAATTTGAGTATGATCTTCCTGCGTTACTTTTTACCCATATTGATACTGAAATGTATTCCTGTTTTGTTGCGTGGAAATTATCAGCGGTAGCTGTAAGTACTGTTAGAGTTGTACGTATTCCAACTCATTACTCGGATCTTAGAATCTTTCTGAAAATAGGTCGATTGCTACAGGGCTTTAATAATTGACATTGGATTGTTGAGAAGTTTAACCCTGTCTCGTGAGCCAAAGCGAGGCTAGTGACCATTATTTATACTGCTTCGCACACGTGTAGTAATGTAGGAAATTAATCCGGGTCCACCAATAAACGTTTCCAATTAAACCCGCGGAGTAGTAAGTCGCAAAGTTTGTGTCGCGCCGCCCATCGCCAGAGTCTGTCGGTACTGCCGCGACAGCAAGTGTGATTTCGCGTGAAGGTACAGAAGTTGCGGGAAGTGACGAAATGGACGTTTCAGAAGTTCTAGGTGCAGTAGACGGAACACTTATGGACGCGTACCCATAAAAAACTTTATGGATCACGTTATCACTTGCAGAAAACGGCATGGCTATATCGGTCATAATTCCTTAGAAATAAATTTCCTTAATCAGAGAAAGACTTTATGCTCACCTCGTGCTACTGCAAGATATTAAAGTATTTATTCAAGTTCCTATGGAAGCGCCCTGTATAATACAAGCTTTACTGACGCTGGGTGCCATCTGTTAACCTAATGACGAGATGTTCCGTGTCTCGCATTCGGAAGACCGCAAGGCAAAAACTCGACAGCAGAAGTCAGCCAGGTTCAGGCGCCAGCTTCAGCGGCGGAGAGGAAGGAGCCCTTGCGGCTGGGGAAACGTGAATGGGAAGATTGCAGTGACACACAAAGGAGCGGAGGGAACCGGCCGCTGACACGCGGTGTTTATGGCGACCGTGCCAGGAGCCGGCGCGGCGGCCATGGCGGCGGAATGCGGGCAGCGGCAGCCAGGCGCCGCCCCCAGGCGCGCAAAAACCCGCCTCCCCGCCCATTAAAATGTTTTCGGCTATCGACAAATTACAAGTGCCGGCTGCAGCCGTGCAGAAATGCGGTCACCCCCGGTCCGGCCGCCATATGGCGGGGGCGCAACTAACGGGAACAGCCGCTCTCCTTCTCTCCGCATCCTCTGCTTTTTTCGTCCAGTGGCGTTTGTTTCGTATTCTCTTTTTAAACTGCTTTAAACAACATAGCACTGTATAATGCTGAGGCTTCCCGTTATGTCAAGGAGTAGGCGATCCACCTGTTCCGGTCACAGCGTCAGTTGCCAACATTTGATTGGCCATCAAAAGTAAAGAGGAACAATACGGAAGGGCAGTTACGTCTAAGGTCAATTTTACATAGTAAAACGTCTTGCGTGCCGTACATAGCAGTCTAGACTTCCGGCACACTTTCTCAGTGTCATTTGCAGAAGTTAGAATTTGCGCATAATCATTTCCTTTTTTTAACACGGAGTATGTAAAAACGTCCCTTTTTTATTTTCATACACTCATACCTCACTAGTCGTACTAAGCTATGTGGCACAACGGCAAGACAGTGGACTTGGCGATTTAAATCTTAATCGAATGCCGATATTCAGCTTAGCGACTTCCTTCGTGCAATTCGAGAGGATTAGGGTGTGTGCTGGTCTCGAATATCATTCTCTCCCATCTTTTTCGCCAGCAGCAACAAAATGAAACCGTCTCTGCACCCAAATCGCACCCATCATTCACCTGATCTAAGGCCAAACTGAAGACGCAACAGTCCCGCTCCACAAAGGCAATGTATCACACGAATACGAATTAATCAGTACCCTCTAGTTTGGACGACTGAAACACAATGCGTACAATGCATTCACCCTTGAGAATATGGAAAACCATCAGCTGCACTACGAAATAGCGACAATGAAAATTTGTACCGGATCGGGGCTCAAACACGGATTTCTCGCTTATCACGACCGGTCTCCTTACCATTTGACTAACCGTGCACGACTCACGGCCCCACCCAAACTGCTGTATGAGGTGCATTCAAGTTCTAAGGCCTCCGATTTTTTTTCTCCGGACTGGAAAGAGATACAAACATGCGCATTGTTTTAAAATGAGGCCACGTTCATTGTCAATACGTCCCAGAGGTGGCAGCACCGTACGGCAGATGGAATTTTACCGCCAGTGGCGAGAATGAGAACTGTTTTAAATACTTAAAATGGGGACGTTCTCCTTACTTGTACAGCGTGCAATCATTCGTTTTCTGAATTTGCGTGGTGTGAACCCAATTGAAATTCATCGACAGTTGAAGGAGACATGTGGTGATGTAGTTATGGATGTGTCGAAAGTGCGTTCGTGGGTGTGACAGTTTAATGAAGGCAGAACATCGTGTGACAACAAACCGAAACAACCTCGGGCTTGCACAAGCCAATCTGACGACATGATCGAGAAAGTGGAGAGAATTGTTTTGGATGATCGCCAAATGACTGTTGAACAGATCGCCTCCAGAGTTGGCATTTCTGTGGGTTCTGTGCACACAATCCTGCATGACGACCTGAAAATGCTAAAAGTGTCATCCAGGTGGGTGCCACGAATGCTGACGGACGACCACACGGCTGCCCGTGTGGCATGTTGTGAAGCAATGTTGACATGCAACGACAGCACGAATGGGACTTTCTTTTCGTCGGTTGTGGCAATGTATGAGACGTGGATGCCATTTTTCAATCCAGAAACAAAGCGCTAGACAACTCAATGGAAGCACACAGATTCACCGCCACCAAAAAAATTTCGGGTAACCGCCAGTACTGAAAAAATGATGGTGTCCATGTTCTGGGACAGCGAGGGCGTAATCCTTACCCATTGCGTTTCAAAGGGCACTACGGTAACAGGTGCATCCTACGAAAATGTTTTGAAGAACAAATTCCTTCCTGCACTGGAACAAAAACGTCCGGGAAGGGCTGCGCGTGTGCTGTTTCACCAAGACAACGCACCCGCACATCGAGCTAACGTTATGCAACAGTTTCTTCGTGATAACAACTTTGAAGTGATTCCTCATGCTCCCTACTCACCTGACCTGGCTCCTAGTGACTTTTGGCTTTTTCCAACAATGAAAGACACTCTCCGTGGCCGCACGTTCACCAGCCGTGCTGCTATTGCCTCAGCGATTTTGCAGTGGTCAAAACAGACTCCTAAAGAAGCCTTCGCCGCTGCCATGGAATCATGGCGTCAGCGTTGTGAAAAATGTGTACGTCTGCAGGGCGATTACGTCGAGAAGTAACGCCAGTTTCATCGATTTCGGGTGAGTAGTTAATTAGAAAAAAAATCGGAGGCCTTAGAACTTGAATGCACCTCGTATGTCGTCAACCATGCATCTAGAGCCTGTACTTGTACATCCATACCCGGGTATATACAGGCGAGACATTTTACTTGAAAGTCGCTTGCCCAGTGTCGGGGGATTAATACGATATTGCAGTGCCTTTATTCTGAATTACGATCCGAGGTTCCTTTTGGCATGCAGCCAGCTAAAGATGATGGTTGCCTATATAAGCAGCTGCGAATACATTTAATGTATGTCATAACGGCTGTAGTCGCAACGGTTCCTGTTCCTTTGAACATGCGTGTCCAAAGGAAGTTTGCATCGTAATTCAGAATAAAACAGGCGCCACAGTATCGTATTCAAACACAAGGCGTGACCTGAGCCAGCAACACAGTTTAAAATGTATTTGCATTCCAACCAACCACGTTATAAGAAAAATATTATGATTCTCAGACGCAGACCTCCCCTCCTAAGAAAAAATCAGCGGTCTCACGTCGGTGTAATATCTTGGTTATAACACATTTCTTTAACGAACTGATTACAATCTGATGAAAGACAATCAAAACAGTTTTTCGACACGCACAGCTTCATATTTCACAACAATACAGCCATCTGGTATTATATAACAAAATTAGTAGTATAGGGTATGTAATTGCGAGTAGTGAAGATAAATTAATTAACTAGAAGGGCTACCTGCCATCCTTTTAGTCAAACTGAAAACAAAATATTTATTGTCATAGTGTCGACAAATGATTCTTTGAAGTAAAGCTAAACACATTTGGTCAAAATAAAAATTCACTGCAATAGCCAAAACGGTATAATTAATATATTACTCGTAAAATTGTGAATGTGGATTCGAGACCACACGTATGTACACGTGAGGGCTCTTGGCAAACCGCTGCATTGACTATTCGCATCCAAGTCAATGTTCAGGAGATTCTTGGACAAAATAAAAGTGCGTGAATCGTGTGTAGAGCGAAAGGACAGCATGCGACTGAAACGATTCCGGGAATTCAACTTCTGCAGTTATGTAACCTCAATATGCTTCGCCTTTCAGTTTGTGGAGATGCAGTGCACGTATATTTTCTTCATCCTTTGCGTCCAGCGTTTATAGTCAGTGAAAGTTGGAAAGTTTAGCTGTCAACTTTCGCGATCAAAAACAATAGCCACTGTATTTAGTTACGCTTCGTTGTGATGTTTTCGAATTGTCGGTGAAGGAGGCTATTTCAGTTTCGATTACACGAAATATTCAAGTATTCATTACCCCTGCACGTCACCTCGTGGGTTTTTGTTTCTAAGTACAAAGTTAAACTTCCCCTTTCAATGAAAAGAATGACTGTGCTGGTAAAACTTCTACGTTACTTGATTTTCAAACTGCAGAGTGAAACTGAACGTACTGAGACTGTTTTCTCTTTACTTATTCTCAGTATTTCTGAACTGACACACAATATTTTAGCGCAACGCAATCTGACTTTCAATAATCCCTACAAAACAATAGCCCTGACTAAGAATAACCTATGCCCTTCATGAATCACTTACCTCACTAAAATCTTCGCTATTCGAACTACTGCTATACTGCGAGCGCCAATACTGCCAGCTAAGTAAAAGATTCTAGCTACTGAAGGCACTAACTACTGATAGGCATATAGTTAGAAAATGAAAGATTTTGACAGAGAACAAACAATGTATTTAACTTAATGGTGTTCAAAAGTCATTATATATTCGTGACATCCTTTTTCTGACGGACACACGTCCAGATCGTTCGCTCATAGTAACCTCTCAAAACTCTGGCATCTCTCTCCCACATCTACCACTGCTGGCGGCTCACCTCCAACTGCCCAACCTTACGGGCTGTTCACATTCAACTGCCCAACACTACACTGGCGAATAACTTCCAACGACGAGTCCAACCACCCACAGACTGCACACTGCATAGACAGCGCTACGTGGCGTTGCCAACATAAAAACCTAAACAGCCTACTTACAAAAGCATAAGAGGGGAGTGGGAGTTGACTGCCTCCAGGCAAGTCCTCGACACGCAGCAGGTGGACTTAGTCGCCCCTAAGCACCCGACACAGACCTCTGGACAGAATCAAGATAAACAATTGACGCACTATAGTCGCCAGTGGATACTATCTCATCGAAGAAAACAGACCAGCAATTATTTCTTCCAATAGTGAACAAAATATTCCGCCTGATGCAAAACCTAATTCTTTTCAGCAACTATTGAAGCTTGTTCAGGTAGTTTTTTGCCATTAGCAGTGGGTATTTTCATTAAAGTTGTGGCCTCGTGGTTGCACAGGCATTTATTACAAGTAACGTAAAAATGAGTATGTTGCAATGATTGTAGTAAACTATGATACAGTGGGAGTTATCTGTATTTTACGTTCTTGATAATGCGAGTTTGCAGTGCAAGCGGCGTGTTTACGATACGCAACTGCGCTTGTTAATTTTTTTCGCTGAGTGATTGTTTTTGCAACTGTTGTACAGTCTCTATGTTGGCAGAGAATAGGTGTAGAACACACTCAATTGCATACCTTAGAATGGGCGTTGTGTGAAATTTACGGGGAACAATGAATTGAAATGATTGTATGACATTTATTGGCCGGGATATCCCCTTCGGGGTTCGGCCGACGTATTGCAAGTCTTTTTAGTTGACACCACTTCGGCGACTTGAGTGTCAATGATGATGAAAATGATGATGAAGGACACACAACACCCAATTCCCTGCCGGGAATCGAACCCGGGCTCCTTTGCGTGGTAGGCCGTAACGCTATAGGTACTCAAGGTGAAACAGTGGTGCCCACAGGTGTTGGGCAGCAATATACAAAAAAGCACTAGTATGCCAATATTATAAGGTAAACAGGAAACAACGGAATTCTGAGGGATAATCTTTCTCCCTATATTAACCCGCCAGGGTAGCCGAGAGCACTAAGACGCTGCTTCCTGGACTCGGGTAGGTATCCAATCCACCCGGCGGATTAACGACGAAGGGATGGTGTGCCGACCATCCTGGATGTGGTTTTTAGGCGGTTTTCCACATCCCCATTCGTGAATACTGAACTGGTCCCCACGTTCTGCCTCAGTTACACGACTCGCAGACGTTTTCAATACGTTCGCACTATTCCATGGCTTACACTAGATGCAGACAGCTGAGGTCCACGAATTCCTTCCTGGGGGATACGGGCTGTCGGCAGAAAGGACATCTGGCTATCCCTTAACCTTAACATGCCACATCCGACTAACCGTGGCCAACCCTGCGTAACCGCAGGACAAGGGTTAGAAAGAGAAAGAGAATCTTTCTCCCTATATTACCCTCACTACAAAAACCTAGTCTCCTTGACAAATTTCAAAATTAAAAATCAGTCCGTTAAATTTTATTACTTGTGAAATGTGTTCTTTCCGTTTTTGTTCCCATAAACATAAAAAAACTGTTTAATCGCTGCAAATATTTTTGGAGAGAATCGTCTTTTCATTATAGCACTGTTTGTTTGCCTGTTCTCAAAACTATAACCAATTAAACATGTTTTCCTCAGGCCGTTGTCAGCAACTGAGATATGTTTCACGGCACCCATGACACTTGGCTGCAAACTTCTTAATTTGTTACCGGTCTTGGTCAACGACCATCAACTGGAACGAAATATTGGCTACTGCAAGATGACAGTCGTTGACCGAAACCGATAGCAAATTAATAAACTGTTGTAATGAAGCCAAGTGTCATGAGTCTGCTGAAATATAACCTATCATCTGGAAGATTTCAATCCATGTTGATAGAGTTCCACGCTGTGGGATGCATAGCGCCTGGTAGCGTTTCGGAGACGTGATGCTGTAGGAAATGTGTAAGTCTATAAGCGAAGCGGAGACGAATATAACGACACAGGCTACAAATGGGGAAACCACTGGAAAAGTGATTTTAAGAAAGGGCAGATTGTTATGGCCTGGTCTCTGAGAACGAGCATCTCGGAAACAACAAATGTGGTCGTTTGGTCGCGTGCTACTGTCGTGGCGTTAGACGTCCAGGTTTATCACAGATCGTGGAGATCGGAGGGTTGCCTGCTCTGGAAATTATGATCGGCGGCAGATCTGACGCTGGAGCGAAATACTGGGGCAGGCACATGGGCTACAGGGCACACCCTTAGGCGCACGTTGTTGATGGGCGTTACGCTATCGACCAACCGTGCTCTGTGAGAGTGTTGATAATACCTAGTTGGCACCAAGGTCTACGGCCTTTCTGCCTTACACAGGGAACGTCTCCAACAAGACTGGTTGAACTTTGCCGGAACGTGTTTTGAAATCTGTTTTCCGGTCACCATATAATATTAGGATCTTTTCAAGTTCCGTTAAAGATGACCTTGGTTTGCATAGGGCGGATGTCTATTGCAATCCTTGCTGTTGTGGCATGTGATACTCGTATTTTGGTGAGATCATCAGGACCGTGGAGAACCTGTGTACTGATCATAAGCGTCACGTACGCCTACGAGAGCCGGGCTAATCTGCTGCTACAAAACATTGTCTTCGCACCGGTCATCCTGTAAAATATAACAACACGGTGGTTCTGGCATGTACTTCCAGCTGTAGGTTGGTTCAAATGGCTCTGAGCACTATGGGACTTAACTTCTAAGGTCATCAGTCCCCTAGAACTTAGAACTACTTAAACCTAACTAACCTAAGGACATCACACACATCCATGCCCGAGGCAGGATTCTAACCTGCGACCGTAGAGGTCGCGCGGTTCCAGACTGTAGCGCCTTTAACCGCTTGGCCACCACGGCCGGCCCAGCCGTCTTGTTAAGGAAGCAGTTGAAATTGGAGAAGGTTTTTGCTTGACTTTTACGTGGAATCCTGCTGTCTCCCTTGTCAAAAATCACTGGGACTGAATTGACGCAGCCCACCCGTTCTTTAGTAACTTTCAATGTCGATAACTTCTGGCATCAGTCATCTTTGGTTGTGTAGTGGCGCTAGTGTTTACAGTGCATGTGTGTGTTTGGGTATTATCTTTCCAGAATTTCTCTGTAGACTGAGGATACACTCACTTGCACAGCGCTTACTTGCTTCAATTTTGCTCTGAAAACGACAGGTTTGTCACCTGTCGAAATATCGGCGATTGTCGACGACGTCACCCAGCTGTATTTGGACAGGTAGTCGTAATGTTTTGGGTCCTCAGTGTACTGCATAGTTGAACAAACTGCTCAAAGTGTTTCTATTGTTGCTTGGATTCTTGAGTCCAAATTTAGACGGTATGGATGAGAGACACAGCCGTAGCAAAGTCACGCTGCTTCGTAGACGCTACCAGAACCTCGTAAAAATAAACAAAGTTTAAGACTGTTTATTTTTAAGTAAGATTTCTCTATGCATGTATGTATGTATAAACGCCTGAAGATGAACAGAACATGTTCGAAACGCGTTGCATTATGTTAAATTAAGCATAAAATAAAAAGTGACTGGTAGCAGAAACTTGAAATAAATAATTATCCCACACAGTCACGGTTCACAAAAATAGCCAGTATGGCTGAAAATAAACATAAAGAGAACGCTGAATTTGAGAATAGGAGTGAGGGCGACAGTGTCGTTGTAACTTTTGCGCGGGCCATATGAATGCTGCTGCATTCTTCAAACAGTTCCTTCTTACTGCGATTTCCGCCACCCATTCACATGTTTCCAAATTAACTTCTGGCAAATTCTGGGTCTGAAACGTCCCCTTAGAAAAAACTTATGAATTACTGTGCTGATAAACCTCTAACATTATTTGCTTTTCAAACAGCTGAGCAAAACTGAACGTACTCGAACATTCACTAAAGTGACACACAATATTTTTAGCGCAACGCAATCTGACTTTCAATAATCCCTACAAAAGAGTGGCCCTGAATAACATTAACCTATACCTTTCACAAATCACTTACCTCACAAAAATCTTCGTTACTCGAACTACTGCAATACAACGAGCGCCACTACTGCCAGCTAAATAAAAGATTCAAACTACGGAAGGCACTAACTACTGATAGGCATAGTTAGCAAATGAAAGATTTTAATAGAGAACAAACAATGTATTTACCTTAATAGTGTTGAAAAATCATAATATACATAGCAGTTCCATGACATCCAGTCTTACAAATTTCAAAACTCCGCCATTTCTCTCCCCACATCCACCACTGCTGGCGGCTCACCTCCAACTGCGCAACGCTACGTGCGATTAAAAGCCATCTGCTCAACACTACAATGGCAGACAACAATGCAAACTAGCCACAGACTGCCCACAGCACAGCTAGTCATTTTTCATACAGAACGCTACGTGGCGTTACCAATAAGAAAACCTAAACAACCTACTTACAGGTCGATTCCTTCGCACACTGTAATTATCTTGATGTCAACGAAATGTTAAACTCAAATATTCATTCCTTCTTTCCTTTCCTCCCACAAGACAATTAATTGAATTTGTTCCTCATATAATACGTTAAATATCAAAACTGAGGGCATGATTGCTACAAATCTAATGGCAGATGTCCAGATACCGAAGTATTACTTTCGTTTCTGTGGCTGATTTCGGTGGTTTAGCGGTTCTAGCGCTGCAGTCCGGAACCGCGGGACTGCTACGGTCGCAGGTTCGAATCCTGCCTCGGGCATGGGTGTGTCTGATGTCCTTAGGTTAGTTAGGTTTAAGTAGTTCTAAGTTCTAGGGGACTTATGACCTAAGATGTTGAGCCCCATAGTGCTCAGAGCCATTTGAACCATTTTTTTGTGGCTGATTTTATTTGAATTTCAACGAAAAGTCCATTTATGACGTTTACGTAATCTTTGTCGTTCTGCGGCGAATATTTGGTGAACGTTAGCGTTATACACTAGGGGCCCGACGGATGTCACGTAAGAGAATTACATCAAAACCGTTACTTGCTAGCTGTCTTGTGCGCCCTTGTAAATCGTTTGCCTCAACACTCCTATCGGTCTTTTTGTTCACCTACCGCCTCCCTAGTCTACCGTCGACAGAACTGAAAAGACAAAGAACAAACAATGGATTATGCGTCAGTAACTATCGTCCCCTTCCATCAAACAATAAACTGTTGCTACTATTGATCCGCTCATGTAGTAGTTCCCTATTTTTATGAGAACTAATACTTGAACTGTGTCAATGTACACCTTTATGCTCACTTTTTAATGTAATAGGTCACACATGGTGCGGTTACCTCAAACATTTAATCGTCCATCGCTGTGTCATCTGAAGTATCTACACGTGCTTCGCATAAATTGGGACACGGAGCTCCCATCTGTTTTGTTAATAATACTACAGGAATGCCCATGACGCTCCCAGCGTGAGAGGGAGTTCTTCTCACTAAAATGATTCCTTCCTCACTTATTTTTTAAAAAAAGTCTTTAAGTTGTAACGCAGTGAGACATACAGCAGCAAAGGGTTTAGGAAGATGTATGCTGCTTGTACTCGCAGTTGTGCGAGCCATTCGTTTGAATAGTTTGTGCCGAAGCTTTTCCGGCTGACTGGGAAGTCTACATTTGGGCATGGCAAGTCTGCCGTTTGCGTTTAATTACACTTTCTCTGCAGGTATGCCTACTCTCTGCCGCCAGAGATTCCTCGACGTGCGCTCTGAAACACACTAGTCTGTGAAAAAAAATTAAAAAAGAAAATGCTTCCGTGTATACGCCATTCTGCCTCAAGAAGTTTTACAGTACAGCCGCTTAACGTTGTCACGAGGTGACTTCGCGGAATTGCTCGTCTCGAAGTTAAAACTTTGTGAAATATTTCAGTGTTTGAAAAAGGTCAGCAAATTAGCGTTTCCTGTCAATATCAAACAGGTCTTTCATCTTACTACAATTACCTTTGCAAGTAAGCATTTTTAGAAACTTTTGTACTCTTGAGAACGAGTCGAAGTTTCTAAAGGCAGTTGTTCGTGAAAAATGTAAATGCTGTTACGAACTTCAATTTGGTGTCCAGAAAGCGATTCTATGGTCAAGATTTATTTCATTAACAATTTCTCTTTCCCACGTTTTCCTGTACGTCTTAGGAGTTATCGCAACAATACCGATATCCGCTGCTGGCTCGGCAGTCAAAGGAGCACAAGGAATAATTATCAAAGCAATACATAAATTAGGATGGCCTGAGGAAAACCTCATTCCTTTCACCGTCAATCTCAATCTCCAGTGTCGTAACAAAATGTACACAGAATGAGATTTTCACTCTGCAGCGGAGTGTGCGCTGATATGAAACTTCCTGGCAGATTAAAACAGTGTGCCCGACCGAGACTCGAATTCGGGACCTTTGCCTTTCGCGGGCAAGTGCTCTACCATCTGAGCTACCGAAGCACGACTCACGCCCGGTCCTCACAGCTTTACCTCTGCCAGTACCTCGTCTCCTACCTTCCAAACTTTGCAGAAGCTCTCCTGCGAACTAGCACTCCTGAAAGAAAGGATACTGCGGAGACATGGCTTAGCCACAGCTTGGGGGATGTTTCCAGAATGAGATTTTCAATCTGTAGTGGAGTGAGCGCTGATATAAAACTTCCTGGCAGATTAAAACTGTGTGCCGGACCGAGACACAAACTCGGGACCTTTGCCTTTCGCGGGCAGGTACTCTACCAACTGAGCTACCCAAGCACGACTCAGTTTTTACATTGTATTAGCAAAGATGTTATATACTTTGCGTTTGTGCTTAAGTCTAGACGTGTAACTTCTTTTCCAGAGTCATTTACAAACTTTGCAACTTCTTTGGCGATAGTAATCAGTAAACAACTGATGACGGCCTTGTAAGCCGAAAACCGCTTAACACAATTAATACCATAGAACTAAATCAAAGTAGCGTTTTTCGTTTATGATAGAGACAAATTTACATGACTGTTCAATTGAAGAATGACCGAGATAATGTTCACATAACGTTCGGCATATGACATTTAAACACTGGTCGCCTATCTAAGACAAAGCTGTCGCCTTCACTGTCAACTGTGAACTGGACTTCGAGTTCCTCTGCTCAGCTATAACTAGAACATCCGTTGCAGTCCTGTAGCAAGCCTGTAGGGGGCGTGGCTGCGCCGGCGTTGCTCATTAATCTGTGCGGCATGCTGCGATTATAACCTTTTGTAGATTCGTTGCGAGGTGCCAACCTCGCTTTGGCACCACGAATCCCATGCATTGGTGACACGATCCTGCCACGACTGTACGTTGTCGATGGGTTGGGCATACACCAATGCCTTTAGGTGTTGCCATAGCAAGAAATTCAACAGATTCAGGTCCCGTGGAAGGGGAAGCCTTGCTACTGCACCTGGCGCTGGCGCATTCTCAGCCCATCCACAATATGCAGGCGTTACAGGATCCTACACATCCGACATTTAGTGATGATTGCTTTTTGAAGCAATAAAAATTAAATGGTAGAAGATATGAAACTACTGAAGGAAGTATATGAAGTGTTGCAGAAGGATTTCGTATACTTTTACAGCAACTGCTCATACTGTAACTTGCGAAACAAATGCTAATACTAATACACTCCTAAAAATGGAAAAAAGAACACATTGACACCGGTGTGTCAGACCCACCATACTTGCTCCGGACACTGCGAGAGGGCTGTACAACCAATGATCACACGCACGGCACAGCGGACACACCAGGAACCGCGGTGTTGGCCGTCGAATGGCGCTAGCTGCGCAGCATTTGTGCACCGCCGCCGTCAGTGTCAGCCAGTTTGCCGTGGCATACGGAGCTCCATCGCAGTCTTTAACACTGGTAGCATGCCGCGACAGCGTGGACGTGAACCGTATGTGCAGGTGACGGACTTTGAGCGAGGGCGTATAGTGGGCATGCGGGAGGCCGGGTGGACGTACCGCCGAATTGCTCAACACGTGGGGCGTGAGGTCTCCACAGTACATCGATGTTGTCGCCAGTGGTCGGCGGAAGGTGCACGTGCCCGTCGACCTGGGACCGGACCGCAGCGACGCACGGATGCACGCCAAGACCGTAGGATCCTACGCAGTGCCGTAGGGGACCGCACCGCCACTTCCCAGCAAATTAGGGACACTGTTGCTCCTGGGGTATAGGCGAGGACCATTCGCAACCGTCTCCATGAAGCTGGGCTACGGTCCCGCACACCGTTAGGCCGTCTTCCGCTCACGCCCCAACATCGTGCAGCCCGCCTCCAGTGGTGTCGCGACAGGCGTGAATGGAGGGACGAATGGAGACGTGTCGTCTTCAGCGATGAGAGTCGCTTCTGCCTTGGTGCCAATGATGGTCGTATGCGTGTTTGGCGCCGTGCAGGTGAGCGCCACAATCAGGACTGCATACGACCGAGGCACACAGGGCCAACACCCGGCATCATGGTGTGGGGAGCGATCTCCTACACTGGCCGTACACCACTGGTGATCGTCGAGGGGACACTGAATAGTGCACGGTACATCCAAACCGTCATCGAACCCATCGTTCTACCATTCCTAGACCGGCAAGGAAACTTGCTGTTCCAAAAGGACAATGCACGTCCGCATGTATCCCGTGCCACCCAACGTGCTCTAGAAGGTGTAAGTCAACTACCCTGGCCAGCAAGATCTCCGGATCTGTCCCCCATTGAGCATGTTTGGGACTGAATGAAGCGTCGTCTCACGCGGTCTGCACGTCCAGCACGAACGCTGGTCCAACTGAGGCGCCAGGTGGAAATGGCATGGCAAGCCGTTCCACAGGACTACATCCAGCATCTCTACGATCGTCTCCATGGGAGAATAGCAGCCTGCATTGCTGCGAAAGGTGGATATACACTGTACTAGTGCCGACATTGTGCATGCTCTGTTGCCTGTGTCTATGTGCCTGTGGTTCTGTCAGTGTGATCATGTGATGTATCTGACCCCAGGAATATGTCAATAAAGTTTCCCCTTCCTGGGGCAATGAATTCACGGTGTTCTTATTTCAATTTCCAGGAGTGTATTTCTACAACGATTACTTTTAGTGTTTGTGTCACTCTCTCTCTGAGAGGTCAGTTACGTAATATATTGTCTTGATTTGCTACACTCAGCTTTCCTTTACTGTAACGTAATATATTGTCTTGATTTGCTACACTCAGCTTTCCTTTACTGTACTTCGAGATGGACACACATATCCAACTGTTATTAGATATTATCTAGTATCTGGTTTTTCCTTACTTTCGTTACCATATCACCAGTGCTCTCAGGTCCAGACAGCATGAAAATGGATCAGAGCCCTTCATTTATCTTTTAACTATGAACTATTGATTTTTCTATTTTTCATCAGGTACAAATACGCCCACAACCACCCACTGCTCCATTACAGGGCCAAGTGATCATAGAGTTACTTGGCTTCGATTTCGTTCCATAGGCCCGTCTATCGGTCTTCCTCGTCTTTGCTGTGGTATCTTTTCACTATGGCTACACTTTGATTTTTCTCTGGCGGCACGGGCTAAAAGCTTATGAAAGTCCTCTTTTATGCTAATTATATCATGAACAGTTTTCTTTCTAAAACACCTGCCAAGGTGCTCATCCTCTGTTTTTAGCAAGGGGGCATTTCCATAGGACACAGCCACGTCAGAGAATACGTAATCTGACCCGTTTTAATAGAGGAAAAATCACGTCTAGGTCACAATATCTTTCACTGAGCGGTCCAGCCTGCCCTGCAAAGCATCAGGTCTGGCACCACAAGACACAGTTTGTCAACAGTTGTACGAATGACATGAAATTAATGTACAAAGTACTATAAACAAAACGTATAAATATTATTTGATTGCTAGTTTCATATCATTTGTGCTCCTGTTGACAAACTGCACCTTGTGGGGCCATAACTGAAAATGATCTGCAGGGCAGTCCACAACTGGTGGTCATGAATAAAATACATTGTGGTCGAAACGGTGCTTCTTCATTTGTTAATGGTATATCTCACTATCTCTTTTATTCCCTTATATAGCGCGCTGTTGGGACTGATGACTCATTCCTAAGTCAGCAAATTTTCAGCCAAATACAAAGCAGGCTGGTAGTGGGAATGAGGGTGTCCAAATTCGTAATATTTTTGAAAGGAATTTTTGTTGTGATGTTTATCTTACAATCAAGGGAAACCTTCCAAAAACTGAACTTAGAGCCAGGAGGATTTGAACTATATGAAATTTAATCCTGAAACGATACGTCTCAGACGAAAGAAAATAAAGTCTTATGTAGGTGAAAGTTTATTCTTGTTTATATGTTCACGCTCGACATGTGCAGTGCACCTGAACCGTCAGAGGAACACCGACCTCGCTGTCTTTATCCCCCTGTTACTTTTGATCTCTCGAGGAAGGAGGGTACGTTGGAGTATTGACGCATCTGGCGTCAGCGACTTTCCATGAAACTACCGGAGGAGTACCAGCTGTTTACAAGGAAAGGGAGTATCCTTTTCCAGAGCTCCCATCACAACCAAGCTAAACTTCCCGAAAACCGTGGTCAGAAGCGAGAGTTGCGAACTCGGTTCTAAACAAGAAACTGAAAGCCTTGTCCATGTGAAAGTGCGTTTGTTTACAAAATGGTTCAAATGGCTCTGAGCACTATGGGACTCAACTGCTGTGGTCATAAGTCCCCTAGAACTTAGAACTACTTACACCTAACTAACCTAAGGACAGCACACAACACCCAGCCATCACGAGGCAGAGAAAATCCCTGACCCCGCCGGGAATCGAACCCGGGAACCCGGGCGTGGGAAGCGAGAACGCTACCGCACGACCACGAGATGCGGGCGTTTGTTTACATGTAGAGCTATACAGAGTGCTAGTTAAGTGTTGTGTACCTATGACGCTATACATCGGTGGCAATGACTTTTTTTTATTTTTGCTCTTCCATTCTCCCCTTTCAGAAGAAGAGCCGTTTGTTGTAGATCCATTCCAGTACAGAATCGCGGTTCCTTACAGTCAATTACCAAGCGATCTGGTAGTATGAAAGAAGGCATCCCTATTGAGAATAAATCGGAAGGGACTACTAACTCGGAATCAAGGGGAAACTTTGTCAGAACCACGGGGTTGTAAAAACTTTTATTTCTGGGATAATGTTGTTCATTGTCCCAGACAGTAAACAAATATTTCAAAATATTTCAATGTGCGTATGGGATGTGTCAAAAGTATAGGCGCTAGTAGGAAATAAGGAAGTAAAAATTATGCTGAATGGAGAAATACAAGAAGAGGTGCAAAATTTTAAGCATCTTGGAAGCTGGATAGACACCAACTGGAAGTGCACCACAGAAATTAAAACAAGCACAGCAATGGTAAAAGAGGCGTTTTATAAGAAAAGGAGAATTTTCTGCAGCTGTCTGGATAGAGGACTCAGGAAGAGACTCATAGAATGTCTTGCATGGAGTGTTCTTCTTTATGGCGCTGAAACATGGACTTTGCGGAGGAAAGACAGAGAAAGACTGGAGGCTTTTCAGTTGTGAACATGGCGGAGGATGGAAAGAGTAAGTTGGATGGACAGAGTAAAAAATGAAGAGGTACTGAGAAGAGTGGGAGAGAAAAAACAGTTACTAGATGTAATAAAAAAAAGAAAAAGAAATTTGATTGGGCATGTATTTAGAAAGAATGACGGAATGATAAAACAGTTTTAGAAGTTTATGTAGAAGGGAAAAGGAAGCGAGGAAGGAAGAGATTCCAGATACTGATTGACATTATGGACGGTACAACATACAGCATCCTTAAGAAGGAAGCAATGGATTGCAGAAAATGGAGAGGCAAAGGACCTGCTAATATAGCAGATAACTGATGATGATGATGGGATGTGTGTATATGTAAGTGTAAGGCTGTGTGTGTGTGTGTGTGTGTGTGTGTGTGTGTGTGTGTGTGTGTGTGTGTGTGAGAGAGAGAGAGAGAGAGAGAGAGAGAGTGGGTGAGTGACGAAATTATTACTATCACACTTTTTTTTTTCACTTTTCATTTTGTATCCCATGGAGCAGACCCCACTGAAGAGTTGTAGTCCTTGCAGTCTAAATATCCCAGCGGGATGGCAGTCAAGCAGAATCCCAATAGTAGCGCATGTTGGGAAAAGAACTTCCAATTCTGGCATCAGCCTGATTACCAAGCAAAACCTTGGAGGAACATTGGTGGGATCTGGAGGACTGGGACTCCTAAAAAAAAAAAAATGATTCAAATGGCTCTGAGGACTATTGGACTTAACTTCTGAGGTCATCAATCCCCTGGAACTTAGAACTACTTACACCTAACTAACCTAAGGACATCACACACATCCATGCGTGAGGCAGGATTCGAACCTGCGACCGTAGCGGCCGCGCAGTTCCAGACTGTAGCACCTAGAACCGCTCGGCCACTCCGGCCGGCGGGACTCTTACAGTTTATTTCAGGGACAGTGTTAGCAACAGTCCAGATCAGATCCAAATTTAATCTTGTTTTTTTTTTTTTTTTCCAGCCTTCCTTGGTATCCTGACAGGGTCGCCTGCTATTCTGCATTTGGCAATGCATTGGCAGAGGATGCCTGGGTGACCTTCCGCCCCCAACCCCCAGGATGGAATTTCTGTACCTCACCTGTCTGCATCTAGTGTTATCCCATATGAAAATGCGAGAACATTTTCGAAATGGATGTGAACTGTGCAACTGAAGGGGGATTTGGATACCAGCGTGATATTCACATAACTGAACGTGGGAAACCACTTAAAAACCATCCACAGGCTGGCCGGCACACTGGTCCTCGTCATTAATACGCCGTGCAGAGTCGATCTGGAGCCAACATACCTCCCCGAATCTCGGAAGTGGCGTCATAATGCGCGCGGCTTGTAACCTCCCCCCACTTATCGACCTTAATGACAGTGAAAAATTAAACCGCGTGTAGCTAATGGATATTTGGCAAAAGCAATTTTCACCGAAGTTAATCTGTCGGAAGGATTACATCTAAATGAAAGGAAAAATGCAAATGAAACTGGTAGAAATTAATTTTGAAAAAGGGTAAAGTTAATAAAGAAAGTAAATGTGCGGCCGTTACGTTAACAGTTAACTGGCGTTAATTAGATATTTGAGATTTGGGGAAAATTATGGTCGCCAGTCCTATGGACAACTATTGTAATAACTGAAAAAGAAAGGTTAATGCACATATAATTAGCACTAAAAGCGTGGCAACTGAAGGTTGACACGTGTTGTGTGAAAACTGAAAGGTTGTCAGAAGTAATAAATTTCGCTACACTCTGACTTAATTTAGCAAAAGAATTAATAAAACCCGAAAATTGAAAGTTGATTTAGTGACTGAAATTAATAGTGAAATTTGTTTCTGAAGCACTAGGAAATTCAATAAAGTAAAATTAGTCTTGGGCTACCTCAACAATCATCTCTAAAGCTGCTTGAATCTACACAATTTAGAAATAAGAGATTTGACTTTGATCTTGAATTAAATGATTTTGAACAATTAACAATAGTAAAATTTAGTACGTACCAAGCTGAGCTGCAGTCACAGGTAAGCTAAAATATAGTAACAAAACTCGCACTCTAAATTTGTGCTTGTGTAATCTACATATATTTCTGTTTGGTTATTGTAGCCAGCTACTGAACTTTGAAATTAAAGCAGTGAAATGGCATGATATTACTTTAATGCTGGGGTTTGAATTTCACCGACCCTCAGGTTCATTTCGGAAAAGGAAGGGACCCTGCTTGGTAATGCAATTGGGACAATGAGCAACAAAGGTTCATGCTAAGTTGCTGTATTCTAGTGATGCAAATGGAGCAGTTTGAATAGCTGAGGTCTGCCATACAGTTCTAAAACTTTACATGCTTTCAGTCCGCCTTGTTGTTTGAATGAAGATTTGAAGTCGTCGATCGAGGAGGTGGCGACAATCATTTACTGTCGGCCGTCGCTGTTGCAGAAGCTGGATGTTGGCGCGCCTTCTTCTCGACACGGTCACCGGGCGAAACGGGCTCTTGATGTGTGCCAGCTAATGTTTACCGTCCGCGACACCGTGCCGGAAACCATCATATCAAGTCGAGCGCAATTACATGCTGCCAAACCCCGAAAGTGCGGCAACTCGCGGGAGCTTCACACAACACACCTGCTCCACCGCCCTACTCCAGCCAGACCCTGCTCTGCCCGCGCTCCACGCGGCAGAGTTAACACTACCCAAGATCCTAAACAGTTTGGTTCTCCACACGACGTGTCGATGAAATTGTTCGATAGCATAGTTTTCCCTACACAATACCCAGCGTAGAAAATACAAATAATATTTACAATGCAAATCAATTATACATCGGTATATATATATATATATATATATATATATATATATATATATATATATATATATATATATATACAGGGTGTTTCAAAAATGACTGGTATATTTGAAACGGCAATAAAAACTAAACGAGCAGCGATAGAAATACACCGTTTGTTGCAATATGCTTGGGACAACAGTACATTTTCAGGCGGACAAACTTTCGAAATTACAGTAGTTACAATTTTCAACAACAGATGGCGCTGCAAGTGATGTGAACGATATAGAAGACAACGCAGTCTGTGGGTGCGACATTCTGTACGTCGTCTTTCTGCTGTAAGCGTGTGCTGTTCACAACGTGCAAGTGTTCTGTAGACAACATGGTTTTTCCTTAGAACAGAGGATTTTTCTGGTGTTGGAATTCCACCGCCTAGAACACAGTGTTGTTGCAACAAGACGAAGTTTTCAACGGAAGTTTAATGTAACCAAAGGACCGAAAAGCGATACAATAAAGGATCTGTTTGAAAAATTTCAACGGAGTGGGAACGTGACGGATGAACGTGCTGGAAAGGTAGGGCGACCGCGTACGGCAACCACAGAGGGCAACGCGCAGCTTGTGCAGCAGGTGATCCAACAGCGGCCTCGGGTTTCCGTTTGCCGTGTTGCAGCTGCGGTCCAAATGACGCCAACGTCCACGTATCGTCTCATGCGCCAGAGTTTACACCTCTATCCATACAAAATTCAAACGCGGCAAACCCTCAGCGCCGCTACCATTGCTGCACGAGAGACATTCGCTAACGATATAGTGCACAGGATTGATGACGGCGATATGCATGTGGGCAGCATTTGGTTTACTGACGAAGCTTATTTTTACCTGGACGGCTTCGTGAATAAACAGAACTGGCGCGTATGGGGAACCGAAAAGCCCCATGTTGCAGTCCCATCGTCCCTGCATCCTCAAAAAGTACTGGTCTGGGTCGCCATTTCTTCCAAAGGAATCATTGGCCCATTTTTCAGATCCGAAACGATTACTGCATCACGCTATCTGGACATTCTTCGTGAATTTGTGGCGGTACAAACTGCCTTAGACGACACTGCGAACACCTCGTGGTTTATGCAAGATGGTGCCCGGCCACATCGCACGGCCGACGTCTTTAATTTCCTGAATGAATATTTCGATGATCGTGTGATTGCTTTGCGCTATCCGAAACATACAGGAGGCGGCGTGGATTGGCCTCCCTATTCGCCAGACATGAACCCCTGTGACTTCTTTCTGTGGGGACACGTGAAAGACCAGGTGTACCGCCAGAATCCAGAAACAATTGAACAGCTGAAGCAGTACATCTCATCTGCATGTGAAGCCATTCCGCCAGACACGTTGTCAAAGGTTTCGGGTAATTTCATTCAGAGACTACGCCATATTATTGCTACGCATGGTGGATATGTGGAAAATATCGTACTATAGAGTTTACCAGACCGCAGCGCCATCTGTTGTTGAAAATTGTAATTATTGTAATTTCGAAAGTTTGTCTGCCTGAAAATGTACTGTTGTCCCAAGCATATTGCAACAAACGGTGTATTTCTATCGCTGCTCGTTTAGTTTGTATTGCCGTTTCAAATATACCGGTCATTTTTGAAACAGCCTGTATATATATATATATATATATATATATATATATATATATATATATATATATATATATATATATATATTGTAAAGCAATTACAAATAATAAAGACACAGAAATATCATATCTTCAGGTAACAAAATAAGGAAAAAATGTGTAGTATAATAGATGGAAATAGGAGGATATGCATTTGCAGCGTTACAGGCTCTCTGGGAAAGTCAAAAATCAAAATAATGCATATGTTTATAGTGTTTCGTGTCTGTTGTGTGTGTCCGTGTGACAGCGTGCACGTGATCTGTGTAGTGACCTCCTTGTCGCTAACACGGCCATCTGTCTTAACACGGTTCACGAACCACCTCCGAGAAGGACGCCTACTCCCTACTCCCAGGACGGTTCTGCGCGCTGCGCCGTGCCAGCGGCTCTCGCGAGCTTTCTACGCATTACCATAGCAAAAGGAGGTCGGCTGGTGTAGCGACTCGAGGAGAAACTGCTGTCAATCAAGGAGCTAGGCAGACGCTGGGTGACCGGCGGGTAGTGGACAGGTGAGGCTGGGGAACCGAGGAGCAGCATTAAAATACCGCGCTTCGCCACAGGCGGGCGGGCCGCGCCTGCGCAAAAAGCCGGCGCCGAGCGTCTCCGCACTTTTGACGAACGCCGTCACCTGTCAGCCGCGTGTGTGCCCGTTCCGCAGCGACTGCAGACGGCAGCGTCAGCGGGCAAGGCGTCGCCGTCGGCCGCGGACGGCGATTAAGACATAAATAGCGCGGAAGGCGAGGCGACTAGCGGCCTAGGCGGCGACTTGCAGGCGCTGCACGTCCCCGCCTCGCCTTAGGGGTCGCGCTAGCGGCGGCGGCCGCCGGCCTAAGGACTTCTCAGGCGCTTCCTGCTTTCCTTTTGCCGACACTGCTGCACACCCATTCGGGGCTTTGTCAGCGGAAAAGCCGGGATCGCCTCGGGAAGCAAGAACTCGATCTCTCTCGGTTATTAGATAAAGTTCGCCATTTGAGACGGAATGGTGCCGCTGGCAATTCCAGAATCGATCTTTCACTCTACGATCGAATGCACTCTGTTGAAAAAGTAGTTGACGTACCGGAATGAAAAATGTTGCAGCCAAAGCTCTTAACCGACTTAGCTATCCCACCAGACTTAAAAAAAAAATGGCTCTGAGCACTATGCGACTTAACTTCTGAGGTCATCAGTCACCTACAACTTAGAACTAATTAAACCTAACTAACCTAAGGACATCACACACATCCATTCCCGAGGCAGGATTCGAACCTGCGACCGTAGCGGCAGCTCGGCTCCAGACTGTAGCGCCTAGATCCGCACGGCCACTACGGCCGGCACCAGACTTCAAATCCGTCCTGAAGCTCAACTGTTCCTTTGGTCTCTTCTATGAGCTTGTGAGGACGATGGTTCAAACCCGCGTCCGGCCATCCTGATTTAGGTTTTCCGTGATTTCCCTAAGTTGCTCCAGGCAAATGCCCGGATGGTTCCTTTGAAAGGGCACGGCCGACTTCCTTCCCCGTCCTTCCCTAATCCGATGAGACCGATGACCTCGCAATTTTCAGAATTAGTGTATGATTTATTTAACAGAACTCTACAGAAAGTGCAGGCGATGCGGAAGATACTCAGAACAAAGATTAGGCTATAGACGGAGGGACTCGGCAGTGTTCAAAAATGATTCAAATGGCCCTGAGCACTATGGAACTTAACTTCTGAGGTCATCAGTCCCCTAGAACTTAGAACTGCTTAAACCTAACTAACCTAAGGACACCACACATATCCATGCCCGAGGCAGGATTCGAACCTGCGACCGTAGCGGTCGCGCGGTTCCAGACTGTAGCGCCTAGAACCGCTCGGCCATTCCGGCCGCCCTCGATATTGTTGTTACTGCGTCTTTAATGAGCTTAGACGTCAAATTTTCAGAATTAGTGTATGGTATATGACACACACAGTGGTTACGGTTACTACAAGCCACGCCACAAATTGGGAAACGGAGCCAAACTTCTAGTAGTTTACTGTCGAGTTGAGATCTTCACACACAAATGTTTCATTCATATCTTACAGAAACTAGCGGTACGGCAATAAACGGGCTTTTAAACGCGCCGCTAACGGCAATCAAGTAATTTATAGCAACCAACACTCGGGGAGCTCTTCCGTCAACTCGACCCGATCGTTACACACAACCGACACGCATCACCTGGCGACTCGGTACAGCAGACCACGCCTGGTCCGCGCTGGCGAGCCACACCGCCCTCCCGTGTCCACCAGACTCTCTGAGCGCACCCCCCCCCCCCCCCCCCCACTACTTCCGCGCCACCACACAAGATTACAACCGGCCAAAGACCTTACTTCCTCCATAGCAGTTTCCCGGAAGCAAAAACGCAGATATCGATATCAGAGGGAAAAGACAAACAAGCAGCTACTTAATGACAGACAACATATCAAACAAACATGTCAGGGGAAGAAAAGGAAAACCAATGCGATCCAAACACAAGGTGTAGCACGAGTCGATACACGGCTCAGTATATTTCACAGATTTCTACAGAGAAGTCCAGGCGATGCGGAAGATACTCAGAACAAAGATTTGGCTATAGTCGGAGGGACTCGGCAGTGTTCAATGTCTGCCGAATAGCTGGAAGCTCTCGTAGTAGAGGGGTGAAATAGTGCTGACCACCTGGCAGGCTCGTCTGTTGCATCCAGCATTCCTATTAAGCCCGTACCGATGTAACTGAAACCTTGGTAAAAGCTTAGCAAAACAAGCACCCGCGTCGTGTCGGTTGCGAGTACGCTCGTCCAAATGGGCGTAGACAGATAAGCCGCGTGGGATTAGCCGAGTGGTCTAAGGCGCTGCAGTCGTGGACTGTGCGGCTCGTCCCGGCGGAGGTTCGAGTCCTCCCTCGGGCATGGGTCTGTGTGTTTGTCCTTAGGATAATTTAGGTTAAGTAGAGTGTAAGCTTAGGGACTGATGACCTTAGCAGTAAAGTCCCAAATGACTTCACACACGTGAACAGGTAACCATCGCCATTGCCTGTTTATTTATCACCGAAGATTTGGTCAGATTTTTTTTCCTTTATTGAGTTTCGATTCCCCCTAAAGGGGGCGGGCTGGCAGCAGCTTATTACGCCGCTCTTCAGCCTACAGAATTTGTTTTAAAAAGATGGAGATAATAAAAAAAATAATAACAGTTGGCGATAAAATCAGTGACTTAAAGGTAAAATGGTAGAAAATTCTGGAGCTTAAAACATAAAACACAGGGTTGATGATGCTAATAAAATACACAGGAAGCAGAAAAATAATAGACAGACAATTAAAAAACACAGCGACAGTCTGGGTTCTGTTCGCAAGAGATATAAAATGCACACCCAGCGACACCACGATTTCTGTCCGCAACACTGTGGAAAGACGCAGAACACTGAACACTCACTTAAACACTGCACTAAAAAGTTGGCACAAATATGACATACCACACCCGAGAGCAGGTGGGGGGAAACTGGTCAGATGACGGAAAAAAAGGGGGGGAAGGAGAGGAAAAGTGAAGGGGGAGGGGGAAAGGAGCCAATGGAAGATGAGGATCCATAAGAGGGGTGGGGGGTGCTGAGCAGACATGCCAGGGAGTGGAGAAGGCAGAGGATACAAAAGGACTCGGGGGGGGGGGGGAGAGAAAGGAGATAGGGAGAGGGTAGGCAGGGAGAAAACACAGGATGGAAGGGGGGAGGAAGAGGGAGCCCAGGGAGAGGAGAGAGGAAAGGAGGGGGGGAGATCAGAGTTGATAGGAGGGGTAAGTGGAGGGAGAGAGGGCACCATCCGGAAGGGGGAGTTGATGGAAGCCACCTTGGGAAAGGAGATGTAGGGTGTAGAGATGGAGGGTAGGGGGGATACAACAGTGAAGACGTGGCAGGGGGCGGGGATGGTGGGAGAGGAGAGGAGCAACCAGGGGGTGAGGGGGTTCAAGGCGGCGGGAGGTGTAGAGGATGCGGATATGTTCGAGGAATAGGAGCAGATGGGGGAAAGGAATGAAATGATGGTTATAACCTCTCAAAAAAATGTGCAAGAATATTAATTGGCATCAACACTTACGACCTGGAGTCTAAAAAGACCAATCTGCGATTGTCTTATCGTCTCAGAATATAATTGTTCATACCAGATGCTGAAGTGAGAAAAGTCGTCGAATACCTGAATGCACATATACAGATGGCGGTTGGTTCGCGTACCCAGGTATAAAGGGGCAGTGGATTGGCGGAACTGTCATTTGAATTCAGGCGATTCATGCGAAAAGGTTTCCTACGAAATTGTGGCTTGAACGCCGAAAAGTAGTTGGAGCTAGACGCATGAGACGCTCCATTTCGAAAATCGTTAGTTCCATTTCGGAAACCGTTAGCAAATTCAATATTTCGAGGTCTACAGTGTCGAGATTGTACCGAGAATACCAAATTACAGGCATTACCTTGAGGTGTTACTATCTCATGGTGGGTCACGTCGCAGTCTCTCTGCGGATATATTAGTAATCAGAAGCCTTAAGACTCTTCTGGACGAGCGTATCTTACGTAGCTCGTAGGCAAAGTAAGTTACACTTCCTTCTTCCCAGGGATCTTACATCTCTATATATCCGAAGATTAGTAAAATTATTATTTAGCCAGGTTCACTCTGCTCTAGCGGTCGAATTGTGAACACTGAATAGCATAAATTCTTCAGAAAAACTGTTTTTTGATGTATTACGTCAACTGGAACAGAAGATGTTCCTCTACTCGTTTATCTGTAACTATGCGAACCATGGACGACTGTTAACACCAAGATCTGTAAGCACAATTCACTCTGTTATGTGTATTAAAATTCGTAAATGCTGGAAATTATCAATTATGTAATTTGTGTTAAATTTAGACGTCTCTTGAATAATAAAACTGATAATGTTTCAATGATGTAACCTATCAGATTACTATACTTCTGGCCGTGCGGTTCTAGGCCCTTCAGTGTGGAACCGCGTGACCGCTACGGTCGCAGGTTCGAATCCTGCCTCGGGCATGGATGTGTGTGATGTCCTTAGGTTGGTTAGGTTTAAGTAGTTCTAAGTTCTAGGGGACTGATGACGACAGATTTTAAGTCCCATAGTGCTCAGAGCCATTTGAATCATTACTATACCTCGAAAATCATTCCTAGATTCACAGTTTAAGTCACTTTCCTTAAACTCGATGTGTTTGAGATTAACCATCACTTTATTTTAGCGTCGTAAGGTATACAAATTTTCGTTTAGTAAAAATCGACGCTCTTCCTGATCTTCACACACATCTCAGTGTAAATAAACAGGTGTCATCAGTTTCCAAAATAATTAATTCTTAACACCATACACAGATGACTGTCACGTAAGTATTTCGATATATATGTCTGCCATATAGCATAGCTGTTTCTGACATAGTAATTCAATTAAAACACTACATTTTCGTTTATGAAACATTACGTCTGTTGTGACTTGGCAAGACAGCCAAGCCACTATGACCGGTAGCCGAAAGGCACGCGTTTAAGCTCACGCAGGCTGGCGTGAGGTCTGGAACAGTTAAAGGAGTTGAGGCTAGTAAAAATAATACGTAGCTGCTGAAATACTTAACTTTAATCCATAATTGGTGAACATCCGTCTGACGGTACATGTATCACAAGATAAATAGCAAATGATAATGGCGCCTTGCTAGGTCGTAGCAAATGACGTAGCTGAAGACTATGCTAACTATCGTCTCGGCAAATGAGAGCGTAATTTGTCAGTGAACTATCTCTAGCAAAGTCGGCTGTACAACTGGGCGAGTGCTAGGAAGTGTCTCTAGACCTGCCGTGTGGCGGCGCTCGGTCTGCAATCACTGACAGTGGCGACACGCGGGTCCGTCGTATACTAGCGGACCGCGGCCGATTTAAAGGCTACCACCTAGCAAGTGTGGTGTCTGGCGGTGACACCACAACGTCATTGTTAAAAAACATTAGCCACAGCATCTGAGGGAAGCTTCCGGCACCTTCTTGCTGCTCACGGCCGTCGACTCTCTGGTGTCTGCGTCCAATGACTTCAACAGGTGGAGGATTCCTTCCGCTGTCGCTTAGCTGCTCCGCCGCTCATGAAACATACGAAACAACAAACACCCACATTTATAGATGTCAAAACAGAAACTAACCTAATTTATACAAACATTGTCTGTGTTCTACTACGCTTAACATGAAGCCGGTCACTGTGGCCGAGCGGTTCTAGGCGCTTCAGTCTGGAACCGCGCGACCGCTACAACAAACACCCACATTTATAGATGTCAAAACAGAAACTAACCTAATTTATACAAACATTGTCTGTGTTCTACTACGCTTAACATGAAGCCGGTCACTGTGGCCGAGCGGTTCTAGGCGCTTCAGTCTGGAACCGCGCGACCGCTACGGTCGCAGGTTCGAATCCTGCCTCGGGCATGGATGTGTGTTATGTCCTTAGGTTAGTTAGGTTTAAGTAGTTCTAAGTCTAGGGGACTGATGACCACAGATGTTAAGTCCCATAGTGCTCAGACCATTTGAACCTTAACATGAAAAAGGTCAGGCGCATAGTTGCCATAAGTCATTGCTGAGATAATTGATACCGTTAAAAGCTCTGTATCATTACAACCTCTCATCAGGTCAACGTAGTACCGATGACTTTCATTAACGACCGAGAGTAGCGGCGTTTACGAATAGTTGTCATTACTAACAGTAACACTGCGTGAAATAAACGCAGAAAAGAAATTGAGAAAGACAACGAACGCATACGTTAGGACAGTGCGGCGAAAGTTGGCGTAAAAGGCATTTCTAGATTTCAAAACAGAAACTAACCTAATTTATGCAAAAAAATTGTTCAAATGGCTCTGAGCAATATTCGATCCTGCGACCGTAGCGGTCGCGCGGTTCCAGACTGTAGCGCCTAGAACCGCTCGGACACCCCTCTGGGCTAATTTATGCAAACACTCTCTGTGTTCTACTACACTGAACACGAGTTGCTATGGAGGCGGCGGTGCGTAGTTGCGGTAGCGCGATCCGTGTTGAGTGCAGCTCTCTACTTGTTTGCTTTGCCACGTATCTTGTGTCGCTTGATTTGATTATCATTTGTCGATTCTTGTAGTAAGGTTAACTATGATGTCACGAGATGCGCGGATAACAAAAGTCTCGTTGTACTTACTCCATAAAATCTCCCTTATTTTCTGGTACCTCCCCACTGTGTATGAGTATATTAGATTAGGAAATGAGACACTTAAAGTAGTAAACGAGTTTTGCTATTTGGGGAGCAAAATAACTGATGATGGTCGAAGTAGAGAGGATATAAAATGTAGACTGGCAATGGCAAGGAAAGCGTCTCTGAAGAAGAGAAATTTGTTAACATCGAGTATAGATTTAAGTGTCAGGAAGTCATTTCTGAAAGTATTTGTATGGAGTGTAGCCATGTATGGAAGTGAAACATGGACGGTAAATAGTTTGGACAAGAAGAGAATAGAAGCTTTCGAAATGTGGTGCTACAGAAGAATGCTGAAGATTAGATGGGTAGATCACATAACTAATGAGGAAGTATTGAATAGGATTGGGGAGAAGAGAAGTTTGTGGCACAACTTGACCAGAAGAAGGGATCGGTTGGTAGGACATGTTCTGAGGCATCAAGGGATCACCAATTTAGTATTGGAGGGCAGCGTGGAGGGTAAAAATCGTAGGGGGAGACCAAGAGATGAATACACTAAGCAGATTCAGAAGGATGTAGGTTGCAGTAGGTACTGGGAGTTGAAGAAACTTGCACAGGATAGAGTAGCATGGAGAGCTGCATCAAACCAGTCTCAGGACTGAAGACCACAACAACAACAACATGAATTGTATAGAATTTTTCTCTTCGTTCATTTCATTGTGATTTAAGTCAATCATAAGAGTACGTGAATAACTGCTAATCTGAGTCTTAACTTTGACTTCAAGAACCTTTAACTTGTCCTGGTTAAAAAAATATAACCTGATGTATATCCATTTGGTTCACTCCCAGTGTCTCCGCGTTGTCCTAAGAGGACGTATTACTTTATGAGGGCAACGAATATTGCACTCATTCGTCTTCGATAGGTACGATTTGGTTTTACTTGTTATCCTGTGACAGTGACGAGCATTGCATTCGCTCGAGTTGTGTTACGGCAAGCTGGGTTTAGTAACAAAAAAGGCTAGAACTTCCGGCGCAATAGAAGTTTCGAAACGGAATCTTGTAGCCGACCCCCAAACGTTTACATTGTAGGCGAAAAGTACTGGTGAGCTGATACCTTGCAGTTGCTTATGAAATGCGTCTGTACAGCTTTCTGCAAGATTTTCTAGAGAAGATCTTCGGCCCATGTTCTATTCCAGGCATGGCACACTGTTTTAATCCGACATTAAGTTTCATACCTTGCTTTTCTTTCCTTCTCTCACTCAAAGTCTATGTTTATGTCCAGCTAAACGAAGTCATAAGACCTATTAGATTTGTGCATTTAAAACTGTTTGGCGACAAATTTTTCACTACTTTTCATGCCCGGTTGCGACCGGTAAGATGATCATCAGATGTGTCTCTCTTTCTGTGGTATCGATAGCTACGATGCCACGGCGTAGCATGGAAGCAATGAGGTCTCAGTAGGTCGCTGGAGGGAGTTGGAACCACATCTGCAAACATAGGTAACCTAATTCCCGTAAATTCCCGGGAGGGGGCCATCATCTCTGACAACACGTTCAATCGCATCCCAAACGTTGTAACGCCGGAAATGCATATCCTCCTATTTCCATCTACTGCACTGCAAATTTTTTTTCTTATTTTCTTACCTGAAGATATAACATTTCTGTGTCTTTGTATATTGTAATTGTTTTACTATTTGTATATATATGCATTTATGTCGATTTATAATTGGTTTGTTTTGTGAATATTATTTGTGTTTATACGCTGGGTCTGGCCTAGGGGAAACTATGCTATCGAACGAATACATCGATAGGTCGTGTGGAGAACCAAAGTGTTTAGGATCTTTGGTAGTGTTAACTCTGTCGCGTGGTGCGCGGGCAGAGAGTGAGTCTGGCTGGGGTGGTGCAGTGGAGCAGGTGCGTTGTGTGAAGCTCCCGCGAGTTGCCGCGCTTTCGGGGTTTGGCAGCATGTAATTGCGCTCGACTTGCGATGATAGTTTCTGACATGGTGTCGCGGACGGGAAGCATTAGTCGGCGCACATCAAGAGCCCGTTTCGTCTGGTGACCGTGTCGAGAAGAGGGCGCGCCAACATCCAGCTTCTGCAACAGCGACGGCAGACAATGAGTGACTGTCGCAACCTCCTCGATCGACGGCTTCAAACTTTCAATCAACCAAGGAAGACTGGAAGCACGTAAAGTTTTAGGACTGTATGGCAGACCTCAGCTTTTCAAACTTTTACAATTGTTCAAAATGGCTCTGAGCACTATGGGACTTAACATCTATGGTCATCAGTCCCCTAGAACTTAGAACTACTTAAACCTAACTAACCTAAGGACAGCACACAACACCCAGCCATCCCCGCCGGGAATCGAACCCGGGAACCCGGGCGTGGGAAGCGAGAACGCTACCTCACGACCACGAGATGCGGGCAACAATTGTTGCATCACAAAATTACAGCAACTTAGCATGAACGTTTGTTGCTCATTGTCCCAATTGCATTACCAAGCAGGGTCCCTTCCTTTTCCGGGATGAGCCCGAGTGTCGTTGAAATTCAAACGCCAGCATTAAAGTAATATCATTCGATTTCACTGCTTTAATTTCAAAGTTCAGTTAAAGTATTCATAGCTGGCTACAATATTTAGATTACACAAGAACAAATTAAGAGTGCGAGTTTTGTTGCCGTATTTTAGCTTACCTGTGACTGCAGCTCAGCTTGGTACGTACTAAATTTCACTATTGTTAATTGTTCAGAATCATTTAATTCAAGTTCAAAGTTAAATCTCTTATTTCTAAATTGCGTAGATTCAAGTAGCTTTTGAAATGATTTTTGAGGTAGTCCAAGACTAACTGTATTTTACTGAATTTCGATGTGCTTCAGAAAGAAAGCTCACTATTAACTTCAGTCACTAAATTAACTTTCGATTTTCCGGTTTTATTAGTTCTTTTGCTAAATTATGTCAGAGTGTAGCGAAATTTATTACTTCTGCCAAACTTTCAGTTTTCACACTACACGTGTCAACCTTCAGTTGCCACGCATCTATTGCTAATTATATGTGTAATAACCTTTCTTTTTCAGTTACTACAGTAATTGTCCTTAGGACTGGCGACCGTAATTTTCCCCAAATCTCAAATATCTAATTACCGCTAGCTAATTGTTAACGTAACGGCCGCACATTTAATTTCTTTATTAACTTTACCCCTTTTCAAAATTAATTTCTACCAGTTTCATTTGCATTTTTCCTTTCATTTAGATGTAACACTTTCCTTCCTCTTTAACGACAAATTGTCCGCCCCAGTAGCTGAGTGGTCAGCGTGACGGATTGCCGTCCTCCGGGCCCGGGTTCGATTCCCGGCTGGGTCGGAGATTTTCTCCGCTCAGGGACTGGGTGTTGTGTTGTGTTCATCATCATTTCATCCCCATCCGGCGTGCAGGTCGCCCAATGTGGCGCCGAATGTAATAAGACCTGCGCCAAGGCGGCCGGACCTGCCCCGCGAGGGGCCTCCCGGCCAATGACGCCAAACGCTCATTTCCAACGACAAATTAACTTCGGTGACGATTGCTTTTCCGAAATTTCCATTAGGTACACGCGGATTAATTTTTCACTGTCATTAAGGTCGATAAGTGAGTGGGAGGTTACAACGTGTTCGATCGTGTTCAGACCTGGCGAGTTGGGTGGCCAGCTCGTCAATTGGCTCTCGCCACTGAATTCCTCAAACCACTCAATCACGCTCCTCGCCTTGTGACACGGCGCACTGTCTTGTCGAAAATTGTCAGTGCCGTCAGGAAACGTGAACCTCACGAAGGGGTGTACGTGGTCTGCAACTAGTATAAAATACTCCTGGACGGTCCTGGTGCCTCGCAACAGCTCCACTGGACCCATGGATGCCCAAGCGAATGTTTCCCACAGCATAATGGAACCGCGACCAGCTTGTCTCCGTCCCACACTACAGGTGTCAAGGAGCTGTTCCCCTGGAAGGCGACGAGTTCGCGCCATCCCATGGGCACGATGAGAAAGATATCGGGATTCATCAAACCGTGCAACCCTCTGCCACTGCACCAACGTCTAGTACGGATGGTTACGGGCCAGCTACACTCGTAATTGCCGATGTCGTTGTGTTAACATTGGCATACGTATGCCAATTTATTTATTTACAGACGAATGGAAAAACTAGTAGAAGCCGACCTCGGGGAAGATCAGTTTGGATTCCGCAGAAATACTGGAACACGTGAGGCAATACTGACCTTACGACTTATCTTAGAAGAAAGATTAAGGAAAGGCAAACCTACGTTTCTAGCATTTGTAGACTTAGAGAAAGCTTTTGACAATGTTGACTGGAATACTCTCTTTCAAATTCTAAAGTTGGCAGGGATAAAATACAGGGAGCGAAAGGCTATTTACAATTTGTATAGAAACCAGATGGCAGTTATAAGAGTCGTGGGACATGAAAGGGAAGCAGTGGTTCGGAAGGGAGTAAGACAGGGTTGTAGCCTATCCCCGATGTTATTCAATCTGTACATTGAGCAAGCAGTAAAGGAAACAAAAGAAAAATTCGGAGTAGGTATTAAAATCCATGGAGAAGAAATAAAAACTTTGAGGTTCGCCGATGACATTGTAATTCTGTCAGAGACAGCAAAGGACTTGGAAGGTCAGTTGAACGGAATGGACAGTGTCTTGAAAGGAGGATATAAGATGAACATCAACAAAAGTAAAACGAGGAAAATGGAATGTAGTCGAATTAAGTCGGGTGATGCTGAGGGAATTAGATTAGGAAATGAGAAACTTAAAGTAGTAAAGGAGTTTTGCTATTTGCGGAGCAAAATAACTGATGATGGTCGAAGTAGAGAGGATATAAAATGTAGATTGGCAATGGCAAGGAAAGCGTTTCTGAAGAAGAGAAATTTGTTAACAACGAGTGTAGATTTAAGTGTCAGGAAGTCATTTCTGAAAGTATTTGTATGGAGTGTAGCCATGTATGGAAGTGAAACATGGACGGTAAATAGTTTGGACAAGAAGAGAATAGAAGCTTTCGAAATGTGGTGCTACAGAAGAATGCTGAAGATTAGATGGGTAGATTACATAACTAATGAGGAAGTATTGAATAGGATTGGGGAGAAGAGAAGTTTGTGGCACAACTTGACCAGAAGAAGGGATCGGCTGGTAGGACATGTTCTGAGGCATCAAGGGATCACAAATCTACGTAGTATTGGAGGGCAGCGTGGAGGGTAAAAATCATAGAGGGAGATCAAGAGATGAATACACTAAGCAGATTCAGAAGGATGTAGGTTGCAGTAGGTACTGGGAGATGAAGAAGCTTGCACAGGACAGAGTAGCATGGAGAGCTGCATCAAACCAGTCTGAGGACTGAATACCACAACAACACACAACAACGTATTCGGGGGCCCATCGTTAGCAGTGTTTCGTGCACTTCTTCTTCCGCTCATCATTACTGATGTTAGTTTTGCTACAGTTCGCCGCAGTTTACCAGTCTCCCGTCCCTACGGCGTCCGACATCTGTAATGAGGGCTGCCCGCTCAACACCAACACGTCCGGACGTGGTTTAACCTTGGTTTCGCCGCGTGTTGAAGACATTCACCATTGCATTCCTCGTACATCCGAGAAGTAGCGCAGTTTTAAAAATGCTCTTACAGAGCCTCCGAGCCATCACATTGTGCCCTCGGTCAAAATAAGACAGATAACTCGCCTTTCCTATTCTACACATGGACAGCACGTTCACTGTTACTACATGCACTGTGCGGGTGTCTGATTCGCATTCACTCCTTTCGAGGTGCCACTGCTATCCCCTGGACGTGGTAATATGGATAGTAGCTCTGTGGTCATTATGTTTTGGCTATGTACACACGTGATCATAAATTAAGGATAATTGCAGAATGTGGTGCCACACAAAGTGGCACTACACAAAACTGGCGCTAATAGCATAGGCACATACGGAATACACACGACACAGATGTGTTAAGTTCACGGTATTGGTGATAAGTTGAGAAAACTGTCCCGAACACATGTGCTACAAAACGCCACTGTTTCATGCGCATGTACCCCGACATCAGTATGGGATATGATCACCATGCACACGTACACAGGCCGCACAACGGGTTGGCGTACTCTGGATCAGGTGGTCGAGCAGCTGCTGGGGTATAGCCTCCCATTCCTGCACCAGTGCCTGTCGGAGCTCCTGAAGTGTCGTAGGGGTTTGAAGACGTGCAGCGATACGTCGACTGAGAGCATTCCAGACGTGCTCGATAAGGTTTAGGTCTGGAGAACAGGCAAACCACATTCGCCTGATATATTCAGTTTCAAGGTACTCCTGCACGATGGCACCTCTGTGGGGCCGTGCGTTATCATCCATCTGGAGGGAGGTTGGACCCACTGCACCCCTGAAAAGGTGGACATACTGGTGCAAAATGACGTCCCGATACACCTGACCTGTTCATCTGTCAGAGACATGCAGTGGTGTTCGTGCACCAATCATAATCCCACATCACACCATCAAACCACCGCCAACATCAGGTCCCTTTCAAGGACATTAAGTGGTTGGTATCTGGTTCCTGGTTCACCACAGATGAAAAAACGGCGAGAATCACTGTTCAGACTATACCTGGTCTCGTCCATGAACCTAACCTGGGACCACTGTTGCAACGAACATGTACTGTGTTCTTGACACCAGGCCTTACGCGCTCGCCTGTGACCAGGGGTCAGTGGGATGCACCTTGCAGGTCTCAGGGCGAATAAACCATGTCTGTTCAGTCGTCTGTAGACTGTGTGTCTGGGGACAACTGTTCCAGTGGCTGCGGTAAGGTCCCGAACAACGCTACCTGCAATACTCCGTGGCCGTCTGTGGGCACTGATGATGAGATATCGGTGTTCTTGTGGTGTTGTTCACTGCGGAAGTCCCGTACTGTAGCACCTGGACACGTTTCCTGTCTGCTGGAATCGTTGCCATGATCTTGAGATCACACTTCATGGCACACGGAGGGCCGTGCTACGACCAGCTGTTTTTGACCAGCCTCCAGTCGCCCTAGTATTCTACCCCTCATAGCGTCATCAGTATGTGATCTTTGAGCCATTTTCAACACACAGTCACCATTAAAACATCTGAAAACCTCTGCTCACTTACTCGCTGCACCGTGCTCTGACATGCACTAACACCCCTCTGCGTATGTGGACTGCTGCCAGCGCCACCGTGCGACGACCGCAGGTCAAATGCACCGCATGGTCATACCCCGAGGTGATTAAAACCCGCAAAGCACCCACCAGAGCGTTGTTTCACCATGTATCATCATTATCCTTAATTTATGAGTGTATACTGATTGTATGATTAGCGAACTTGTGCATTACTTGTAGAGATGATTTCTGTCGTTCATGTGGGACTACCACGTATGTACTAGTACACCGAACAATATAACGTTCATATCTCATACTTTTTCGTAAGTTTGTTGTTGTTGTGGTCTTCAGTCCTGAAACTGGTTTGATGCAGCTCTCCATGCTACTCTGTCCTGTGCAAGCTTCTTCATCTCCCAGTACCTACTGCAACCTACATCCTTCTGAATCTGCTTAGTGTATTCATCTCTTGGTCTCCCTCTACTATTTTTACCCTCCACGCTGCCCTCCAATACTAAACTGGTGATCCCTTGATGCCTCAGAACATGTCATACCAACCGATCCCTTCTTCTGGTCAGGTTGTGCCACAAACTTCTCTTCTCCCCAATCCTATTCAATACTTCCTCATTAGTTATGTGATCTACCCATCTAATCTTCAACATTCTTCTGTAGCACCACATTTCGAAAGCTTCTATTCTCTTCTTGTCCAAACTATTTATCGTCCATGTTTCACTTCCATACATGGCTACACTCCATACAAATACTTTCAGAAATGACTTCCTGACATTTAAATCTATACTTGATGTTAACAAATTTCTCTTCTTCAGAAACGCTTTCCTTGCCATTGCCAGTCTACATTTTATATCCTCTCTACTTTGACCATCATTAGTTAATTTGATCCCCAAATAGCAAAACTCCTTTCCTACTTTAAGTTTCTCATTTCCTAATCTAATTCCCTCAGCATCACCCGACTTAATCCGACTACTTTCCATTATCCTCGTTTTGCTTTTGTTGATGTTCATCTTATATCCTCCTTTCAAGACACTGTCCATTCCGTTCAACTGCTCATCCAAGTCCTTTGCTGTCTCGTAAGTATATGTAGTGAATTAGAGCATTTTCGTCGTCTTTGTACTCGGCCACTTGGCTTGGTCTGTTCATATCTATGCTAGAAGGATGGCCACATGAAACCTAGCCCCATTTTGCCGTGTGTTTCTTTTGAAAGCAAAGCACCGATTCGCCTTGAAATGCATGCTCTAGCTAAATTTCTTAGCATTTTTCAGTGATCAGAAAAGGACGCCGTGGTACACTTGTGGAAACGCAGTTAGGAACAGTAGCTTGATTTCAGATCCACCTCAGCTCATTGGTTATTAAGTTTTCCATTGACAAATACAGGTTGAACATAAATAAAACCGACACATTGCAGCGACGGAAGTGGAGGAAAATGTCCCATGAACATGTGTCCGGAGGTTCATCGTTGCCGCAGTAGATGGCGCTGACGAATGAGAACTGCACTTTCACTTGCACCATATTGGCGGGCCACTTACTAGAATTGTTGTAGGGTTCGCCTCAATGTCCTGTAGAACCTGGTCCTTCAGACCTGGTGTTCGCACAGTGCGCCCCCTCCCTGCACGTTCGTCTGTGTAAAAGGACCCACGATCGCACAAACGCCCAAAAAGAGCTTGAAATGTTGTGTGATGTGGTTTGTGTCTGTGAGGGTACTTGTTTTTTTTTATCGACATTCTGCCTCTCAACCGCTTCCATATGCTTGGTCGTACACAAACACAATCTCGGCTTGTTCCAGACACGAATACGGGGTCAGTCTACTGCTTACATTACGCTACAGCCCGAAACATACATGGAACGCAAAGCACATTGTCACAGAAACTGTCATTCGTCAGCGTCATCTACCGTGGCAACGATGCATTTCCGGACACATGTTCATAGCACCTTTTTTAGTCCATTTCCATTCAGGAATCAGTCCTCGCAGTTTGTCGGTTTTATTAATGTTCATCGTGTACAAAAGATGGGTAGCACATTTGCCCTGCACGAACAGAGCCCATAAGGAAAAGATCATCACACATTTATTCTTTGTTTAGGCGATGTGTGTATCAAATATTCAATGTATGCTTGATAAATAATCCCTGTTGCGCTTTCGAAGGATCTGCCGCGTCAGTATCATATTTTCTGGGTTGGGTGGCCTTTGTCAGGTTTTCATATTTGAAAATGCGGTATAAAATTAGGTTGAAAGTTGTTCAAAACTCATTTTGAACTTTCGCTTGAAGTTTTACAAGAATTGTTATTTTCTGATACTGTGATAAACAGACACAAATGATTAGAACGCTAGCATCACAAAAAAAAGTGTCCGAAATGTAAGTACATAGCTGTTACGTTTCATTTGTTAATTTTTGTGACCATACTTTTGCACAGCACGAATTTTATGATGCTTAGATTATTCATTTGTGTACTTTCTTTTCGAGTGTGTGCCATCTATTTCTACTTTTACTAACGTCTGTTCCATTTATCAGTTGCCTCAGAACAATGCGAAGATGAACGTGGGAAAAAAATCTGTTTTATACAAACACGTCGATTTAGTCGCAACACCACCGTCGTACCTGGTACAGCACTGCGAGCAGACACGACAGCACACTTAGTACCCTGCTAAATACTGGGCGGAATGGGGATAAGAGGTGCTGGGCGTAACCAATATTATTCAGCTGTGCTGTTTTTGTTTAGTATTGGATGGTTGACTAGGAATTCTTCTATTTTGCTATGATATTTATCATCTGGACTAGGCCTGGACTGGACCTGGACTCTGGCCGAAATACTAAATGTCTTTTTCCAAAGTTGTTTCACAGAGGAAGATTGCACTGTAGTTCCTTCTCTAGATTGTCGCACAGATGAAAAAATGGTAGATATCGAAATAGACGACAGAGGGATAGAGAAACAATTAAAATCGCTCAAAAGAGGAAAGGCCTCTGGACCTGGTGGGATACCAGTTCAATTTTACACAGAGTACGCGAAGGAACTTGCCCCCATTCTTGCAGCGGTGTACCGTAGGTCTCTAGAAGAGCGTAGCGTTCCAAAGGATTGGAAAAGGGCACAGGTCATCCCCGTTTTCAAGAAGGGACGTCGAACAGATGTGCAGAACTATAGACCTATATCTCTAACGTCGATCAGTTGTAGAATTTCGGAACACGTGTTGTGTTCGAGTATAATGACTTTTCTGGAGACTAGAAATCTACTCTGTAGGAATCAGCATGGCTTTCGAAAAAGACGGTCGTGTGAAACCCAGCTCGCGCTATTCGTCCACGAGACTCACAGGGCCATAGACACGGGTTCACAGGTAGATGCCGTGTTTCTTGACTTCCGCAAGGCGTACGATACAGTTCCCCACAATCGTTTAATGAACGAAGTAAGAGCATATGGACTATCAGACCAATTGTCTGATTGGATTGAGGAGTTCCTAGATAACAGGACGCAGCATGTCATTCTCAATGGAGAGAAGTCTTCCGAAGTAAGAGTGATTTCAGGTGTGCCGCAGGGGAGTGTCATAGGACCGTTGCTATTCACAATATACATAAATGACCTGGTGGATGACATCGGAAGTTCACTGAGGCTTTTTGCAGATGATGCTGTGGTGTATCGAGAGGTTGTAACAATGGAAAATTGTACTGAAATGCAGGAGGATCTGCAGCGAATTGACACATGGTGCAGGGAATGGCAATTGAATCTCAATGTAGACAAGTGTAATGTGCTGAGAATACACAGAAAGATAGATCCTTTATCATTTAGCTACAAAATAGCAGGTCAGCAACTGGAAGCAGTTAATACCATAAATTATCTGGGAGTACGCATTAGGAGTGATTTAAAATGGAATGATCATATAATGTTGATCGTCGGTAAAGCAGATGCCAGACTGAGATTCATTGGAAGAATCCTAAGGAAATGCAATCCGAAAACAATGGAAGTAGGTTACAGTACGCTTGTTCGTCCACTGCTTGAATACTGCTCAGCAGTGTGGGATCCGTACCTGATAGGGTTGATAGAAGATATAGAGAAGATCCAACGGAGAGCAGCGCGCTTCGTTACAGGATCATTTAGTAATCGCTCAGTAGCTCGGTACGGGCTTTTGTCAAAGTTTCGAGAAAATACCTTCACCGAAGAGTCAAGCAGTACATTGCTCCCTCCTACGTATATCTCGCGAAGAGACCATGAGGATAAAATCAGAGAGATTAGAGCCCACACAGAGGCATACAGACAATCCTTCTTTCTACGAACAATACGAGACTGGAATAGAAGGGAGAACCGATAGAGGTACTCAAGGTACCCTCCGCCACACACCGTCAGGTGGCTTGCGGAGTATGGATGTAGATGTAGATGTAGACCTCGAAACTGGACATTGTTTTTCACTGAGAGTGAGCCTGCCGCAGTTAAAACCGCCGAGCATCCTTCACGGACCGTTTGAAAGCTTCGGCCTGTCACTGACTGAAGAGAAAGGCCCAGAGAGAACTCAGTGGAAAGCTGTAGGGTTCTTCAGTTCAACGAACACTGTCTTTGAAGGGCTGGTTTCCCCGTTAGTCCTGGCCCGGGGCTGTAAATTGTCAAAAATGATTAGTACACGGTCATTTAAAGATGATGCTATGGTATCGTGTGCTGTCGATAACGCGTGGTGCCAGCCGACATCTGGGTGGGTATTGGCAGTAACAGTTGTGACTGCACTGCTAATCTACGACAACTCTGCGACACATCCTCTTCACCTGGCCCGACCAGCGCCAATATGGAGCCGACTTGAAAGGATGCCACACCGACCTATATGGCGTCTTATAGTTTCTCTCTGCCTTAGTAGTCGAAGCCTTATAATTCAACCTCCGTTGTTTATTGTGGATATCGAACCGGCCTACCGCAAGGATTCACCTTGGATTGTGCTCTGGACGTGCTGTAATTCGAGCTAAGTAAAAGAAGTTTATGAAAACTTCCGGGCAGATTAAAATTGTGTGCCGGACCGAGACTCGAACTAGAGACCCTTGTCTTTCGCGGGCAAGTGCTCTACCATCTGAGCTACCCAAGGACGACATCCCCCAGGTTGTGGCTAAGCCATGTCTCCGCAATATCCTTTCTTTCAGAAGTGCTAGTTCTGCAAGGTCTGCAGGAGAGCTTCTGTAAAGTCTGGAAGGTAGGAGACAAGGTACTGGCAGAAGTAAAGCTGTGAGGACGGGGTACTGGCAGAAGTAAAGCTGTGAGGACGGGGCGTTGGTCGTGCTTGGGTAGCTCAGTTGGTAGAGCACTTGCCCGCGAAAGGAAAAGGTCCCGAGTTCGAGTCTCGGTCCGGCACACAGTTTTAATCTGCCACACTCCGCTGCAGAATGAAAATCTCATTTTAAAAGAAGTTTATTATACACTGCATGTGTATCTCATTATTATGAGAATGGTGCAGCCTATATGAGCCAATGTCTGGTGCAGTTGTTACATCGGTTGCTGCTGATACAATGGCAGGTTATTAAGATTTTAGTGAGTCCGAACGTGATGCTATAGTCGGCGCACGAGCGATGGGACACAGCATCTCCGAGGTACGAATAATGCGAGGATTTTTCCGCACGAGCATTTCACGAGTGTAGCGTGAACACTAGGAATCAGGTAAAACATCAGATCTCCGACCGGGAAAATATCATGCAAGAACGGGACCAACGACGTCTGAAGTCTATCGTCAACGTGACAGAAGTGCAACGCATCCGCAGATTGCTGCAGATTTCAATTCTGGGCCATCAACAAGTGTCAACTTGCGAGCCATTAAACGAAACATCATCGATATGGACTTTTGGAGCCGAAGGCCCACTCGTGTATCCTTGATGACTGCACGACACAAAGCTTTACGCCTCGCATGGGTCCATCAACACCGAAACTCGACTGTTGATGACTGGAAATATGATCATACAATGTAAGCTTTCACGGCCGGTATTGTCTTCATTTAAAACTTCCGGGCTGACAGGCCGTGGTCGAAGTATAAAACTGTCTCCTGACGCTTCGTCTCCAACTGCGGGAGACATCCTCGGAGGTAAAACGGCGTTTTACCTCCGAGGATGTCTCCCGCAGTTGGAGACGAAACGTCAGGAGACAGTTTTATACTTCGACCACGGCCTGTCAGCCCGGAAGTTTTAAGTGAAGACTCGAAATATGTTGCCTGGTCGGACGAGTCTCGTTTCAAATTGTATCGTGAGGATGAACGTATACTGGTATGGAGACAACGTCATGAATCAGTGGACCGTGCATGTCAGTAAGGAACTGTACAAGCTGGTGGGGCTCTGTAATGGTGTTGGGCGTGTTCAGTTGGAGTGATTTGGGAGCCCCCATACGTCTGGATACGACTATGACCGGTGAAACGTACGTAAGCTTCATGTCTGATTACCTGCATCCATTCATGTCCATTGTGCATTCCGATGGACTTGGGCTATTGGAGCAGGACAATGCGAGACTCTGCATGTCCAGCGTGGTTCCAGGAACACTCTTCAGAGTTTTCTCTTCCACTTGCCACCAGACTCCCCCGACATTAACATTATTGAGCATATCTGGGATGCCTTGCAAACGAGCTGTTCAGAAGAGATCTCCAACCCCTCGTATTCTTACGGATTTATGGACAGCCATCCAGCACTACTTCAGACTTTAGTCGAGTTCAAGCGACGTAGAGTTGCTGCACTTCGTTTGCGGGTGCCCTACACGATATTAGGCAGGTGTACCAGTTTCTTTGTCTCTTCAGTGTATACCTGTTACAAAACTATAAAAGCGTCTTGTCTGTATGTCTGTTTGAACGCGCTCGTCTCCAAAACTACTAGCCCAATTTTCATTTGACTTTCACAGGTAACTTAAGTACAGCTGAGGGAAATGTACAGCTTGGGGACAATGTTTCATCAAAATCTGACCACGAAAAAAGAAAAAATATAATGATTTAAAGTTCTATCCGTACTAACATTATAAATGTCAAAGTAACTCTGTCTGTGACATTTTCACAACTAAACCACAGAACCGATTTCCATTAAATTCGTCATAGGGATAGCTTGAATCCTAAGGAAAGACATAGCCTATTCTATACGGTAAAAAATGGTGATACATCAGTGAACATAAACGATGTTAAGAACTATTAAATTTTGCTGTAAAACGTACATGTTTTACGATGTGCAGCAACTTCAGTAGCACAGATCATAGGTGTACGCTCCTGTCCATGCCCCTATGTACGCAATGCTCGGCACCGACGCTGCACACGTCACCGCATCGTGCGTTGACACAACGTGGAAGGGCGGGGGGTGCGGAACACACCACGAGCATTGCTTAGCCAAACCGGCAACACGTGAAGGCAGCTCACTTTATTATACACCCGACGAATTAGGTGCTCACCAGCTCTCACCGTAACGAAACTACTGATGCACAAGAGTAGCTGCAGGTGACAGATGGTCTTACATAAACATTTCCACTGCGCTATTGTTAAACGGGGTAATGTTGGAGCGTCATAAGAAGAAATTAAAAAAAATGGACAGTATCCATGCTACATAAACATAGCAACGGTGCTTGTAAGACTCAAAAGTCAGAATATTTAAAGATAGATATGTGCGCTCTGGCCGGCCGCGGTGGTCTCGCGGTTCTAGGCGCGCAGTCCGGAACCGTGCGATTACTACGGTCGCAGGTTCGAATCCTGCCTCGGGCATGGATGTGTGTGATGTCCTTAGGTTAGTTAGGTTTAAGTAGTTCTAAGTTCTAGGGGACTGATGACCACAGCTGTTAAGTCCCATAGTGCTCAGAGCCATTTTTTTTTGTGCGCTCTGCACATGATAGGTTAAGATATGTCATACAGTGAAGGTGTGTGCGAAAGAGACAGTTGTTTGTAGGCGCTGTGGCAGTGATGGGTCGTGTGTGACAACAATCTCAGTTTCACGAAGCAGGCGGGCTGTTTAACTACGTTTTATTATCCGGTAAATATGTGGAAACACCTGGACTTGGTAAAAGTTAACAGAAAATGGTTCAAATGGCTCTGAGCACTATGGGACTTAACATTAGTCCCCTAGAACGTAGAACTACTTAAACCTAAGTAACCTAAGGACATCACACACATCCATGCCCGAGGCAGGATTCGAACCTGCGACCGTAGCAGTCGCGCGGTTCCGGACTGAGCGCCTACAACCGCTAGACTACTGCGGCCGGCGAAAGTTAACTTCAAAGTGACGGCAAACGTTTAAACAAACACTGGACTTCGGAGACGTCTTCTGATAGAACGGCGTCACGGAAATACCTACTGCTCGTCTGCCTCAACATCTGCTAGTGAGGAAAAGAATAAAAGAAAATCGTTACCTCCCAGGTTTTCTTGGCATGGGTGGTCATAGTGAGCTTCCGGAAGTTCCACAGAGCTATTGTTTCCATATCGTGCAGACTATTTCGACGGCCGACTCAGCCGTCTTCTTCAGATGTTGCGACTTTTGCTGTTGTGTGCAATGGCTGCATAGCCCCAATTAGGCTGTGAAGTACTGTTGGTAACAGGCAGCATAATTTCGATAGGAAGGCCGTACTACTGTGAGAAATGGAAGCTGTGACGTCAGCGAGAAGCGGCGAATGTCAATATGTGTCTCGTGTTGTATCAGCAAAATGTTGTATATATATAAAACAAAATTGGTTTTGCTTTGACGTCGTTAAGAGCTTTGTATTTAAGTACACTGAAATCTTATTATGTTTTACTAACAAGGGAACCTCCCCATCGCACCCCCCTCAGATTTAGTTATATGTTGGCACAGTGGATAGGCCTTGAAAAACTGAACACAGATCAATCAAGAAAATAGGAAGAAGTTGTGTGGAACTATGAAAAAAATAAGCAAAATATACAAACTGAGTAGTCCACGCGCAAGATATGCAACATCAAGGATAGGGTAGACACAGGGTAGCCGTGGTGCCGTGGTTACCGTGAGCTGCTGTGAAACGAAAGGTCCTTGGTTCAAGTTTCCCTCGAATGAAAACTTTAATTTTTTTTATTTTCAGACAATTATTATCTGTCCGTCATCACTTTTTTGGCAGTGATTATCACATCCACAAGAAACCTAAATCGGGCAAGGTAAAAAAATCTTTTTACCCATTCGCTAAGTGTACAACTTAGGTGCGTCGACAACATATTCCTGTCATGTGACGCACATGGCGTCACCAGTATCTTACAGAATATATCATACGTGTTTTCCTGTGGAGGAATCAGTGGACCTATGACCTTGCGATCAAATGTTTTCGGTTCCCATTGGAGAGGCACGTCCTTTCGTCTACTAATCGCACGGTTTTGCGGTGCGGTCGCAAAACATAGATACTAAACTTATTACAGTGAACAGAGACGTCAATGAACGAATGGAGAGATCATAACTTTGCGATAATAAAGAAAGTAAACTCTTCACCCGAGGGAATACTTGAACCTAGGACCTCTCATTCCGCAGCTACCTACGCTAACCACGGGACCACGGTGCTCTTGGGCTTATACTCTCCTTGATGTTGCCTATGCTGCGAATGGAGTACTCAGTTTGTATATTTTGCTTATTTTTTTCATAGTTCCACACAACTTCTTCCTGTTTTCTTGATTGGTCTGTGTTCAGTTTTTCAAGGCCTATCCATTATGCCAACTTGTAACTAAATCTGAGGGGGGTGTGATGGGGAGGTTCCCTTGTAAGTCTTTTTTTGAGTGAGTTCGAAGCAAGATACTATAGTTTATTGTTTCATATTCATTATGATTATGAAGCGTTGTGTACCGAAAGGTAATGAGAATCACACGTCAGGAAACAGGGTTCATTTGCTCAAGTTTCCTCAAGACGACGTAATGAGCCAGAAATGGCTCCATTCAATTCCAAGGCAGGATTTCACACTTACTTATTACACTCCTGGAAATTGAAATAAGAACACCGTGAATTCATTGTCCCAGGAAGGGGAAACTTTATTAACACATTCCTGGGGTCAGATACATCACATGATCACACTGACAGAACCACAGGCACATAGACACAGGCAACAGAGCATGCACAACGTCGGCACTAGTACAGTGTATATCCACCTTTCGCAGCAATGCAGGCTGCTATTGTCCCATGGAGACGATCGTAGAGATGCTGGATGCAGTCCTGTGGAACGGCTTGCCATGCCATTTCCACCTGGCGCCTCCGTTGGACCAGAGTTCGTAGTGGACGTGCAGACCGCGTGAGACGACGCTTCATCCAGTCCCAAACATGCTCAATGGGGGACAGATCCGGAGATCTTGCTGGCCAGGGTAGTTGACTTACACCTTCTAGAGCACGTTGGGTGGCACGGGATACATGCGGACGTGCATTGTCCTGTTGGAACAGCAAATTCCCTTGCCGGTCTAGGAATGGTAGAACGATGGGTTCGATGACGGTTTGGATGTACCGTGCACTATTCAGTGTCCCCTCGACGATCACCAGTGGTGTACGGCCAGTGTAGGAGATCGCTCCCCACACCATGATGCCGGGTGTAGGCCCTGTGTGCCTCGGTCGTATGCAGTCCTGATTGTGGCGCTCACCTGCACGGCCCCAAACACGCATACGACCATCATTGGCACCAAGGCAGAAGCGACTCTCATCGCTGAAGACGACACGTCTCCATTCGTCCCTCCATTCACGCCTGTCGCGACACCACTGGAGGCGGGCTGCACGATGTTGGGGCGTGAGCGGAAGACGGCCTAACGGTGTGCGGGACCGTAGCCCAGCTTCATGGAGACGATTGCGAATGGTCCTCGCCGATACCCCAGGAGCAACAGTGTCCCTAATTTGCTGGGAAGTGGCGGTGCGGTCCCCTACGGCACTGCGTAGGATCCTACGGTCTTGGCGTGCATCCGTGCGTCGCTGCGGTCCGGTCCCAGGTCGACGGGCACGTGCACCTTCCGCCGACCACTGGCGACAATATCGATGTACTGTGGAGACCTCACGCCCCACGTGTTGAGCAATTCGGCGGTACGTCCACCCGGCCTCCCGCATGCCCACTATACGCCCTCGCTCAAAGTCCGTCAACTGCACTTACGGTTCACGTCCACGCTGTCGCGGCATGCTACTAGTGTTAAAGACTGCGATGGAGCTCCGTGTGCCACGGCAAACTGGCTGACACTGACGGCGGCGGTGCACAAATGCTGCGCAGCTAGCGCCATTCGACGGCCAACACCGCGGTTCCTGGTGTGTCCGCTGTGCCGTGCGTGTGATCATTGCTTGTACAGCCCTCTCGCAGTGTCCGGAGCAAGTATGGTGGGTCTGACACACCGGTGTCAATGTGTTCTTTTTTCCATTTCCAGGATTGTATATTGGTCAGTTCCGCAAAAAATAAGGATATCCGGATACAAGAACCACTCGATACAACGACAGGCACGTTCGTTGCACCAGAATGTGATTTGATATATACGCGATCAAAAATACACCTGAAACACGGATAGTTGTTTTAGTCTCATCGATGACCTTTGTAACAGCTCTCCCTGTACGAGGTCTCGCAAATAAGTCCTCACATAAGCAGATACGCAAATAGCTAATGGAGGCAAACTCGCGTAGTCCTCTTCCACTTGGGAGTAACAACTGGAGTGATGAATCTCCTTCGTTACTTTGTGTAAATAATCTCTGGCTTCTCTGCCTTAAATCAGAGATTAACTTAGACAAATGTAATGTATTGCGATTACATAGAAAGAAGAATCCTTTATTGTATGATAATATGATAGTGGAACAAACACTGGCAGCAGTTACTTCTGTAAAATATCAGGGAGCATGGGTACGGAACGATTTGAAGTCGAATGATCATATAAAATTAATTGTTGGTAAGGCGGGTGCCAGGTTGAGATTCATTCGTCCACCAACAAAGGAGGTGGCTTATAAAACACTCGTTTGACCTATACTTGAGTATTGCTCATCACTGTGGGATCCGTACTAGGTCGGGTTAACAGAGGAGATAGACAAGATCCTAAGAAGAGCGGCGTGTTTCGTCACAGGGTTACCATAAGCGTGATAGCGTTACGGAGATGTTTAGCAAACTCAAGTGGCAGACTTTGCAAGAGAGGCGCTCTGCATTGCGATGTAGCTTGCTGTCCAGGTTTCGAGAGGGTGCGTTCCTGGATGAGGTATCGAATATATTGCTTCCCCCTACTTATACCTCCAGAGGAGGTCACGAATGTAAAATTAGAGAGATTAGAGCGCGCACGGAGGCTTTATGGCAGTCGTTCTTCCCGCGAACCATACGCGACTGGAACAGGAAAGGGAGGTAATGCAGTGGCACGTAAAGTGCCCTCCGCCACTCACCGTTTGGTGGCTTGTGCAGTATAAATGTAGGTGTAGATGTAGATGTAGATGTAGAGCAGGAACTCGAGCTTAAGCTCCATCCTCAAGAGCTTATGACCGTCGTAGCTACTGTTATGATGAGTTTATATGACGACTACCCTGCGTACGAATGATCGACCAACGTTATAACGTCATGGGACTAGTATCATATCGATTATACCGACCCTAATAGCGTCACAAGTTCCTTGAAGAGATTGACGCAGTTCTCTCAATGCCAAAAGCTAGCTTCCATGCAACAGCAAAATTGTAGCCAATGTCTAGGTTAAAGTTATTGTTGCACACTCTGATCGCTATGGAACCTTTAGGTTGATTCGTGGGACAAGATTATATGTGACTCTTTACTTAGCAAATCACGAATTATAGTTGCCGTTGTTATTCTCTACAACGTTCGCAAGTGGTACTTGCAGTTTGTCCGTTATTATTATCGCGATGTTTACCTTCCAAAAGACGTGGTCTTAACATCGCAGCCATTGCCTCGATCTTTGGCGACATATAGTTACCATGACGTAGATGGACAGGCCGATTATTCGTTTCGTCATACACAAGACGGGTAATATACAGCCGGCCGCGGTGGCCGAGCGGTTCTACGCGCTTCAGTCCGGATGTCGTTAGGTCAGTTAGGTTTAAGTAGTTCTAAGTTCTAGGGGACTGATGACCTCAGATGTTAAGTCCCATAATGCTCAGAGCCATTTAAACCATTTGGTAATATACAGTATGCAAAGTAACCAAGCAGAAAGAATGTAAAACCAGGAGCGAAGAGCCCGGACTATGAAGGATGTAAGATAAGGATACAGGCTTACCCGTTTGCTGTCCAACTTGTATATCGAAGAAACATCGACAGAATAAGAATATACGATCAAAAGTGGGATTAAAATTGATGGTGAAGGAATATCAACGATAAGATTCTCTGATGACGTTGCTATCCTCAGTGCGGGAGAGAAAGAGCTACAGGACATACTGAGCGAAAGGAGTAACTTACTGATCACAGAATTCGGACTGAAAGAAGACAGACGTAAGCAAAATTTAATGAGGAATAGTATTTATGAGATTAGTGGTAAAATTAGTGTCAAAATTGCAGACCGAGTTCGAAGTGAAGGAATTCTGCTACCTTGGGAGGAAAACAACGTGCGATGGACTAAGCAACGAAGACATAAGAAGCAGACTATCACAGGCAAATTGCCGGCCGAAGTGGCCGCGCGGTTCTGGCGCTGCAGTCTGGAACCGCGAGACCTCTACGGTCACAAGTTCGAATCCTGCCTCGGGCATGGATGTGTGTGATGTTCTTAGGTTAGTTAGGTTTTACTAGTTCTAAGTTCTAGGGGACTAATGACCTAAGCAGTTGAGTCCCATAGTCCTCAGAGCCATTTGAACCATTTTGAACAGGCAAATTGTACATTCCTAGAATGGTACGAAACATTTCTCTCAGTCTGAGGAAAAAATCTCCAAGAATGAACATCAGGCGCACAGCCACGTATGGAAGTGTATCATGGACTTTGGGCGGAAACTGAGAAGAAGAAATCAAAGCGTTTCAGATGTGGTGCTGTAGAAGAGTGCTGAAAATTTGCCGGACTGATAAAATAAGGAACGAGTAGTTTATCCGTAGGATCTACGACGAAGCATTGACAAAAAGAAGGGACGGAATGATAGGACATGCTTTAAGACATCGGGGTAAAACCTGTATGGGAATTTTAAGATAGGAATATGTCCAACAAGCAACTGAAGGATGTCGAATGTAGACGCTTTTCTGAAGATGAAAGGTTGGCGCAGGAAAGGAATTCGTGGTGGATCACGTAAAACCAGTCAGATGACTGGGGGGTCAAGAAAAGGTCTAAAAAATAGTAACTACGAGACATCCGAGGTTTGGAACGGGACATTTGCACACGAAGTGACTAGTCAGGCTTACTCTCAGAGCCATTTTCGCTCTTGCGTAAAACTACCTCGCCGGCCAAGCATAACTAAAATCAGTGCTGCAACGCAGCGTTTGTCGTCACCCCAAAAGCCGTCAACGCCTGTCATTTTGGATCTGGCGCCTTCTCCAACTCCTTCGCTTCAAATTCGATGTCCGCCGCTAATATCGCCAGTGATACACATTCGAAATCTTCGCTTGCTGCCGCCACTCGTTCTCTCGACGCCTCCCACGTCTATCTCTGATCGACAGAAATCGGTTTCTCTGCTAACACCGCATCAAAAGTTATCTACACCTCCTGTCTACCATATTAACAGAAACCTACACTTTCATTCAAAATTCATTATCCACATCTATATCTTCCTCGTTTACGATGTACCCCACCATCACGGCAGTTCTCCTTAACATCTTCACATTCTTCAAGACCACCAAACACATATGTTTCTGCGTCTGACATTTCCTAATACGCAGTAGCTCCACTGCCAACGCTGGTATCGTATGCAAAGGGCCAACATCAACAGCAGCTCCATCAGCTTCATCATATCATCCGAGAGACGGAGACATCATGCTGCAGTAAATCCAGTTTCTCAGACCGACCAAATGACGTCAGTAGCCATGTCACATAAGAATCTCATAGGATTTAGCGCGAACGCTCTAGTCGGCCCAGAAGCAAAAATTATCTTGGACAGACCTGATGTCACTCAACCAGTGGACTATAATTCCTTCTCACAAACATTCCACTCCTTTATGATATTGCAATGGCTGTGTTATTTCGATTACAATGCTAAGTCCCTTTGTACATGCATGCATGCCCAAAGGAACTTTGCATCGTAATTTAGAATAACAAAGGCACTGCAATATCATATTTATCTGCCGATACCGGGCAACCGACTTTCCAGTACAGCGTCTTACCTGTACAGGAATATACATAATGGGTGTACGAGTACAGGTCATAACGCATGGATGAGACATATGGAAGTTTTGGGGAGGCCGTGAGTCGTGTACGGAGAGCTAAATGGTTTGCCAGCATGGTAGCTCAGTGTGTTCCATCAGATGGTAGAAAAAAGTGGTAAGGCGACCGCTCGCGATAAGTGGATGATCCGGGTTCGAGTCCCGGTGCAGCACAAATTTTCACTGTCGTCATTCCATTCTACAGATGATGGTTATCCTTATTAGCAATTTCAAATTCATTTAATGTATTTCATAACGGCTGCAGTCGCCTCAGTGCCTGTTTCTTTGGACATGGGTGCATGTCCAAAGAAACTTTGCATCGTAATCAGAATAACACAATATCGTCGTTTATTGAAACAAGGGCATACAAGAAACTGATGACACATAGTCTGTACTTTGGGTACTAACTTATCATAGCCTGAATTGGAAAACCTGGGCTGTAAAATAATGAAGTGCCTTAATTCGAGCCGGCCGCTGTGGCCGAGCCGTTCTAGGAGTTTCAGTCCGGAACCACACTGCTGCTACGGTCGCAGGTTCAAAACCTGCCTTGAGCATAGATGTGTGTAATGTCCTTGGGTTAGTTAGGTTTAAGTAGTTCTAAGTCTAGGGCACTGATGATCTGAGATGTTAAGTCCTATAGTGCTTAGAGCCAGCCCTTTTTGCCGGCCGTGATGGCCGTGAGGTTCTAGGCGCTGCAGTCCGGAACCGCAGGACTGCTACGGTCGCACGTTCGAATCCCGCCTCGGGCATGAATGTGTGTGATGTCCTTAGGTCAGTTAGGTTTAAGTAGTTCTAAGTTCTAGGGGACTGATGACCACTGAAGTTAAGTCCCATAGTGCTCAGATCCATTTGAACCATTTTGAAAGAAACTTAAAGAGGAAAGTATGAAAGCCCACAACCAACTCTACGACAACAGCGAAACGTCTTACAAAAAAATATTCCATTACGTGGCGCTTGAGCGAGGGGGGAACTTGCAGCGCCATTAACAAAAACTGGAGCGACCGCCCTAAATATGATCCGCTTAGCGTATTAATTACGGCTGCCTCTAGGCCGCCTGTTCTGGACATAGTTTTAAGGCGGTTTTCCGGATCAACGCCAGTAAATACCAGATTCGTTCCCAAGTTCCACCTTAATTACACTATGGGCGAATACTTTGAAAAACGATGTCACATTTGACCATGCAATTACACTAGAAATACACGAAAGGGGTACACAGATTAGTGCCCTGGAGTGTGGCAGCTGCTTAAAAATACCTTCAAGAAAGGCGCTCTCATCGTAATAATAGCCTATATGCAGATACGACCGGGTATCCGCGCAACTGGAGAAGTACCACAACGGTACTGACCCGACATTGCCTGGTAAAAGGTGTCGGACAGGAAGGAAGGAATCCATTTTATGAATAGGCATCGCCATTTTCTTTTGGCTGGTGTGGTGCCGGTCTGTGGCGCAGACACACAGAAGTGCAGACTTGTAGCTGGAAACACCCGAAGATCTTGTTTCGCAGAGGTCATAATTAAAGGTTTATGAATTCTTCGCATTGTCCATTTGGACTATCTGTTTTTACTGTCATTTTTAATAAAGATTGGACATCTTAATCGATCACTTTTTGTTCATTGTAGGGATGTGTACCTCAGAATTATGTTGCTGCTTAATTTGCAGCAGGAAGTTGCGAAGTTTAACAATCAATATCCTGTTCAGTAAAACACCGCCTGCAGAATTCATTTGGTGAGAGATGGGGGGGGGGGGGGGTGGAAGAAAAAACGAAGCGCACAGCACGTAAGGCACTTGTGTCTGAGAGGGCGCGCCGTAAAAATTCCTGCGTGCGCTGCGCCGCAGACGTCGTCGCTGTCATCCGACGTGGAGGTTCGTGACCGGCGGGCGCAAAAATGGCGCAAAGAAAAGAACGCGGCGAGCGGCGGGCAGCGGCCAGCGGGCGGTCATTGCGGATGCAGGCGACGCGGCCGCCCGCCCCCCCTGCCGGTCCAGCTTCCAGCTTCCAGCTCCAGCGCCACCGCCGCGCCGGGCTCCAGTTGCAGCGGCCGCCTGCGTTATGGAGGCGGCGCCGAGGCAGCAGCGAGCGACCTTAACAAGCCGGCAGCGGGCCATACATTTATTCATCAGCCCGCCGTCCGCAGCTCGCAGTTTCTGCTCTCTCTCTCCTGCACCTCCTCCTCCAGGCGCCTCTCTCCCTTCCTTCTTCCTCCTCCTCCGTCGCTTCCGCCATTTTCGTCGCCGTCCGCCATGGCTCGCAGTTTCTTGCGGCGCCCCCCGCGCGGACGCAGCCGGCGTTCCGCGCATTCTTCATCCACTCACTGCCCCCCCCCCTCCCCCGCACCGCCCCTGAGCGACAGCGAATCTTGCGCGTACAGCACGCCATTCATGCCGTACCAGCTTCCGCTGAATCGCTTAACAATTACGCCCAATAATTCATTCACCGCCCGTTGTCCCGCGCGGAAAAAGAGAGAAATCCGAATCCCGTCTTGTCCCGTCCTTTTATGGAGCGAAGAACACAATATTTTACCGGCGCGTTGTTTCCTGTCTCCTCAGAACAAAGAAACTATAGGAAAACAAAGAAAATTAAGGAGAAAGGAATACACTCCTTCGTTGTGGAGCTGTCGTGAAATGAAGCTTCTAGTGACGTAAGAACAACTTGACGGTCAAAACTCCAGATTCACGAAAGTAAATAGCTGCATATTTTATTACAGTAATAAAGGGTGGCCCTAGGGAAATTGATTATTTGCAAATATCCGAGAAATGCGGACACGGAGGTATGCATTTAGCAGGGTAACTCGGAGATTTGCGTACGCCACCAGTGCAAGGTTGTTCGACACCCCTCCTCTCCTTCCCCACATCGCTTTCCTCATCCGTAACTTTCCCGACACTGTCACTACGTCACGGGTCTCCACATGTTCATTATTTACATAAAAATATGGCATTTCAGTCATTGATCGCTATTTTTTATTTTTAATGACAGGTTTCAGGCTAGCTGCCCATCTTCAGATCATATATTGCAGTTACAGAGTAACCTGTCAGTACAGAACTATTGTCATAACAGCGAACCAATACTTCTGTACTGACAGGTTACTCTGAAACTGCAATATACGATCTGAAGATGGGCAGCTAGCCTGAAACCGGTCACTGAAAATAGAAAGTAGCGATCAAAGCCTGAAATGCCATATTTCTATTCAAAGAACGATCGCGGCAATCCCAATAAGAAAATCATGTCTAGTTTTGTTCATTATTTGTTGTTTGTTGTTGTGGTCTTCAGTCCTGAGACTGGTTTGATGCAGCTCTCCATGCTACTCTATCCTGTGCAAACTTCTTCATCTCCCAGTACCTACTGCAGCCTACATCCTTCTGAATCTGCTTAGTGTATTCATTTCTTGGTCTCCCTCTACGATTTTTACCCTCCACGCTGCCCTCCAGTACTAAATTGGTGATCCCTTGATGCCTCAAAACATGTCCTACCAACCGATCCCTTCTTCTAGTCAAGTTGTGCCACAAACTTCTCTTCTCCCCAATCCTATTCAATACCTCCTCATTTCTTATGTGATCTACATATCTAATCTTCAGCATTCTTCTGTAGCACCACATTTCGAACACTTCTATTCTCTTCTTGTCTAAACTATTTATCATCCATGTTTCACTTCCATACATGGCTACACTCCACACAAATACTTTCAGAAACGACTTCCTGACACTTAAATCAATGCTCCATGTTAACAAATTTCTCTTCTTCAGAAACGCTTCCCTTGCCATTGCCAGTCTACATTTTATATGCTCTCTACGTCGACCATCATCAGTTATTTTGCTCCCCAAATAGCAAAACTCATTTACTACTTTAAGTGTCTCATTTCCTAATCTAATTCCCTCAACATCACTCTACTTAATTCGACTACATTCCATTATCCTCGTTTTGCTTTTGTTGATGTTCGTCTTATATCCTCCTTTCAAGACAATGTCCATTCCGTTCAACTGCTCTTCCAAGTCCTTTGCTGTCTTTGACAGAATTACAATGTTATCGGCGAACCTCAAAGTTTTTATTTCTTCTCCGTGGATTTTAATACCTATTCCTTTTTTTGTTTCCTTTTGTTTGTTAACAATACTGTATTGTCAGTTCTTGAATATACTGAAGATACCGTCAGTAATCATGTGATTACTTTCATTTGAAAATGCGGTTTGAAGAAGTCAAGAAGACTTTGACCATACACGAGTGGCTTTGAATAAGTAATGCTTTTCTGAAAGTAGGCTGCTTTTATTGAGGATTGCAATACATCGTATTATTCCCCACTCTTTTGATCACAAAACCGTACCTTTCAACATAATGTTTGTTCATTAGGATGGCCGTACGCTACCTTACCGGGAGGACCTATATGCCTCATGTTACCACTCTACTGGTCGCCGTCAGGACCAGCGTTTTGTTGCATTAATGATCTCCCCATCACCCATTACTGTTTCCCGCATTGTGCAGCCCTCATTGCGCCAAACAGATGGAATTCGACAGGTGCATAGGCAGCGAGGAATCCAGGGGATACACATCTCCGAGTTGCCCAACTGATCGTCGATTACGTCAGCACTATCAGCAGAGTTGCCAAGTTGTGCAACGAGGAGCTTGGTTGTAATTCGTTGATCACTTCGCACGTTCCAACACTACAGGAGTCACAGCGGGGTGCGGTCGGCCGGTATGCGTGAGATCCGACAGGTTTTCGCCCCCTGGTTGCGATGATGACAAATACCTCGCCCAACGAATCACCGTGCTTTTGTTCACTGTCAGGTCTTCGTAGAAGTTCCGAAAGCACCCATGGAATATCTGCGATGCTGAAACTCAATGACAGCTCTCTGCTTGGAACGCACCTACGCTACAGACGCCATTTTGAAGGCTACGAAATGGTTCAAATGGCTCTGAGCACTATGGGACTTAACTTCTGAGGTCATCAGTCCCCTAGAACTTAGAACTACTTAAACCTAACTAACCTAAGGACATCACACACATCAATGCCTGAGGCAGGATGCGAACCTGCGACCGTAGCGGTCACGCGGTTCCAGACTGAAGCGCCTAGAACCACACGGCCACACCGGCCGGCTGAAGGCTACGTATAGTTCCGCCACGTATCAGAACGTCATAAGCTACAGGGAATGAAGCGGCAATATTCCACGACGTCCCACCACAGATTATTCATTTAGTAAACTGCCACTGGAAAAAGGTCAGTAGTTCAAAATGGTTCAAATGACTCTGAGCACTATGGGACTTAACTTCTGAGGACATCGGTCCTCTATAACTTAGAACTACTTAAACCTAACTACCCTACGGACATCACACACATCCATGCCCGAGGCAGGATTCGAACCTGCGACCGTAGTAGTCGCGCGGTTCCGGACTGAAGCGCCTAGAACCGCTCGGACACTCTGGCCGGCAAGGTCAGTAGTAAATGAAATTTCTGGCGATAGGATTCCCATTTGAGTCATGTCTATTGTTGCTGTATCAACAAACACCAGCACTTTAACTGTCACAAAAAGGTGCAAAACAATTATATCTGCCGTGCAACAATGTTAACTGAAGAAAAGTAAATAATTTTTTTTAATGTTTTGTGATTATGATCGCATACGGCATGAAGATCAGTGTAACTGTAGAGCAATGCCCAAGTTTTAACAAATAGGGATAAAAATCTTATATATAGACAAATTTAGCTTTTCATTAGAACGTGTATAAGTATTGCTACAGCTGGATGTCAAGATTGGAGCAGTTGTCTTGTCCAACAATAACAGAGAACTGGGCGACAGTCGACGCCACTTTGCTGCTGACTATTATGAGAGTGTCTATTCACAAGCTCAAAACGTTTATAGAATATTTAATACTTCTGTTCACGGTTTTGATCGATAAAGATAGCTAACAGCAGATCATTTGCTACCATCGTTGCATCTACCCAACGAGAAGATTCAGAGTGGCACATTCCTTGCGCCTCAAAGTACTATATTTCGTGATCTCGTACGCTCATCGTTGTCGTCTTCTAGCGCTACCTGGTTCACTGACTTAAGAAGGGTGACTCACGAGTCATTTCCTCAACTACGTTGCCTGTACTGGGCCCTCTGTTCATCTATTTCTCTAAATATATATTAGAGTTTAAACTGTTGTCTCAACGATGGTAATACAATATGTTACATTACTTTCTCGGGTGCGGAAGCGAAAATTTCAGGAGTGGTGTCATTTTTGTAATGAGTTTATTACCAGTTAAACACAGCTTGATGTTTGAGTCACTATTAACTATTATGACCACGCGCCTTGGCATCACTGTGTCATCTTCACCTGTAGTATTTTTGTTACATATATGTTTCGTATCCAAATTTCACCTGTTTCATACATCTTGCTCACCAGATGGTAGAGTTTTGTCAGGACTGGCTCTCCCAAGGCCGTCAGTAGTTCCAATGGAATGTTGTCTACTCCGGGGGACTTGTTTCGACTCAGGGCTTTCAGTGCTCTGTCAAACTCTTCACGCAGTATCGTATCTCCCATTTCATCTTCATCTACATCCTCTTCCATTTCCATAATATTGTCCTCAAGTGCATAGCCCTTGTATAGACCCTCTATATACTCCTTCCACCTTTCTGCTTTCCCTTCTTTGCTTAGAACTGGGTTTCCATCTGAGCTCTTGACGTTCATACAAGTGGTTCTCTTATCTCCAAAAGTCTCTTTAATTTTCCTGTAGGCAGTATCTATCTTATCCCTAGTGAGATACGCCTCTACATCCTTACATTTGTCCTCTAGCCATCCCTGCTTAGCCATTTTGCACTTCCTGTCGATCTCATTTTTGAGACGTTTGTATTCCTTTTTGCCTGCTTCATTTACTGCATTTTTATATTTTCTCCTTTCATCAACTAAATTCAATATTTCTTCTGTTACCCAAGTATTTCTACTAGCCCTCGTCTTTTTACCTACTTTATCCTCTGCTGCCTTCACTACTTCATCCCTCAAAGCTACCCATTCTTCTTCTACTGTATTTCTTTCCCCCATTCCTGTCAATTGTTCCCTTATGCTCTCCCTAAAACTCTGTACAACCTCTGGTTCTTTCAGTTTATCCAGGTCCCATCTCCTTAAGTTCCCACCTTTTTGCAGTTTCTTCAGTTTTAATCTACAGGTCATAACCAATAGATTGTGGTCAGAGTCCACATCTGCCCCTGGAAATGTCTTACAATTTAAAACCTGGTTCCTAAATCTCTGTCTTACCATTATATAATCTATCTGATACCTTTTAGTGTCTCCAGGGTTCTTCCGTGTATACAACCTTCTATCATGATTCTTAAACCAAGTGTTAGCTATGATTAAGTTGTGCTCTGTGCAAAATTCTACCAGGTGGCTTCCTCTTTCATTTCTTAGCCCCAATCCATATTCACCTACTACGTTTCCTTCTCTCCCTTTTCCTACACTCGAATTCCAGTCACCAATGACTATTAAATTTTCGTCTCCCTTCACTGTCTGAATAATTTCTTTTATTTCATCATACATTTCTTCAATTTCTTCGTCATCTGCAGAGCTAGTTGGCATATAAACTTGTACTACTGTAGTAGGTGTGGGCCTCGTATCTATCTTGGCCACAATAATGCGTTCACTATGCTGTTTGTAGTAGCTTACCCGCATTCCTATTTTCCTATTCATTATTAAACCTACTCCTGCATACAGGGAGCGAAAGGCTATTTACAATTTGTACAGAAACCAGATGGCAGTTATAAGAGTCGAGGGACAAGAAAGGGAAGCAGTGGTTGGGAAGGGAGTAAGACAGGGTTGTAGCCTCTCCCCGATGTTATTCAATCTGTATATTGAGCAAGCAGTAAAGGAAACAAAAGAAAAATTCGGGGTAGGTATTAAAATCCATGGAGAAGAAATAAAAACTTTGAGGTTCGCCGATGACATTGTAATTCTGTCAGAGACAGCAAAGGACTTGGAAGAGCAGTTGAACGGAATGGATGGTGTCTTGAAGGGAGGATATAAGATGAACATCAACGAAAGCAAAACGAGGATAATGGAATGTAGTCAGATTAAGTCGGGTGATGTTGAGGGTATTAGATTAGGAAATGAGACACTTAAAGTAGTAAAGGAGTTTTGCTATTTGGGGAGAAAAATAACTGATGATGGTCGAAGTAGAGAGGATATAAAATGTAGACTGGCAATGGCAAGGAAATCGTTTCTGAAGAAGAGAAATTTGTTAACATCGAGTATAGATTTAAGTGTCAGGAAGTCATTTCTGAAAGTATTTGTATGGAGTGTAGGCATGTATGGAAGTGAAACATGGACGGTAAATAGTTTGGACAAGAAGAGAATAGAAGCTTTCGAAATGTGGTGCTACAGAAGAATGCTGAAGATTAGATGGGTAGATCACATAACTAATGAGGAAGTATTGAATAGGATTGGGGAGAAGAGAAGTTTGTGGCACAACTTGACAAGAAGAAGGGATCGGTTGGCAGGACATGTTCTGAGGCATCAAGGGATCACCAATTTAGTATTGGAGGGCAGCGTGGAGGGTAAAAATCGTAGGGGGAGACCAAGAGATGAATACACTAAGCAGATTCAGAAGGATGTAGGTTGCAGTAGGTACTGGGAGATGAAGAAGCTTGCACAGGATAGAGTAGCATGGAGAGCTGCATCAAACCAGTCTCAGGACTGAAGACCACAACAACAACAACATATGTTTCGTTGTGTAACAGTAAAAAAAAACCATGATGAAAGCACATTACGGAAATGAGTCACGTTAGTTTGATTGCCTAGAAAAGACTGAAATAGTACACAGTATTTACTTTGTTGTTTTTAAATGTACACCTGTTCCGTTTTTTGACACAGATCGGAAAGTCGTGTTCATTTAAGCCGAAAACGTCAAGCACTTGCAGCGATGAAATATTGTGTGACGTGCACGAGTGAAAAACCATCTACTCAGTAGATCCATCGGGAAAGCCTGGAATGTCGAATATAATCTCTCTCTCTAGAATCGTTTACTATCCACATTTCCCTCCACTGACAATTCTATTGTTATTCAGATGCATCGGCAGATGTTATTATATTGGATACAGTTACTGTTGTCATTAAAAGGAAATGTGGGAGACACATCACGACGTATGTAAAGCCCTCTAGTGGTTACGTTCTTACGATCGGTGCGCGCCTACATAATGTCCTGGCGGCCGACCCAACAGAGGGCGCTGATCATTGAGCTATCTTTTGTTTAGCTGTCATATAGACATTTTATCTTTCATCGGTAATTTATAGGTTGCTACAGGCAATGTAAAATGTATACTAATTTTTGACCGGTAATTCACTATAAAAGGGTCAGATCCATTACCTTCATACATTTCGTTTTAATAATTTTATATGGGTAACTGTATTCGTCTTTTACTGTATCACAATTGGTTTCTATAATAGTTACCAATATTTAAAAGTCTGCTACATGTATTTTAGCTAATGTCTTTTATCATATTATGTTTCTTACGTAAATATTGACTACATCTAAGCCCACAGTAGAGACATCTATGTAAGATGTAGGCAAACATATTTCTGGTAGCTACTGTACATCAGTAGCAAGTTGCAAAAATGACTGTGTGGACGAATTGGTCTATTCTTCACCTTATTTTAGATCTATGTGACGATGCTGTGCTGAGTATACATATATGTTTCGACGAAGCCATTACGGCCTTGTCACTTTAGGACATATTGCAGAAAAGGTACTTTTTACCGTATTTTATCTGTACATTTCCCTTGTTGTATGATAACATATTGTGATACGTAATCCTGTAATGTATTGAAAGACACACTGCTCACTAGGTGTATATATTTTTACTTTGTAGATCTGAAGATGGTCCTTACTGACTGAAACTGGGCATCGTCAGAAGAATTGATATTGTGATCAAAGACTGGAATAAAAAACATTTGACCATTACAGTTTATTGATTCCACGTTTATTTGCCTCTTTCATGTACCTCGCCACATAATATGGGATGGCGACTCCATATGTACCTTCAGCTACAACACAACCCTCCCTCCACAGCTGCATTCCTTTAGCGGAAAATTTAGTCGCCAAACAACGCCTCCGTCATCCGTGAAGCAAGAAATATGGAAAAAACTTATTGTATTGTCTGCTCCGTCAATCAATCAAAAAAAGAAAACCTCATATTTTATTTTATTTGTAATCCACTCATGTTATTTATGACTGACACTACTGCGAAGGTGAAAGACAAGAAAACTGTAGTCGTGAATTTTAAAAGAAGAAAAAAAAAGCTTTACATGAATCAAACAAGTAGTGTAATCGCAACTTTCCCGCTACTGAAAATCCTAAACCAACAAAATATTTTTGAGGTATATTGTATCGATGTATGTTAACCACTATTGGAATTCGTTTCCATGATTTCACCAAAATTGATTTTGTACACACTTAAATGAAATGTAAAGTCTTTAGAAACTCTACAGTCCAAACCACCGTTTTTGAAAACATTCAATCAAATTCAAACTATGTATATGTTGACGTAACGAAAAATTTCAAGCGGTTATAGGTCTATCCCACGGTTTTCACCTGGGTTTTCCTTCGAACCATGCCCTAATGAGAAGGCCAATAAAGAAACTTATCCAGGGTCATTCAAGAAAGATCCAACCTTATGAACAGTAAAAGGACCAAATGATTAGCAAGCTCATAAATAACGACTACTGTTATTATGTGAAACACTGAAAAATAATATAGCTCACAACTATGTATTGTGTGAAGTGACGAAAAAAGTGACTCTATCTTTGTTACTACCTTTAATGTAAAAGGAGCATTTTTAATGAAAGCTTTTGTGCTACAAGAAAATGAATACTGTCACGTTTATGAAGAAATTCCAAATGTCATATGCTGTTATAGAACATATTGTAGGAAACAATGGTTAAATGGCTCTAAGCACTATGGGACTTAACTTCTGAGGTCATCAGCCACGTAGAACTTAGAACTACTTAAACCTAACTAATCTAAGGACATCACACACATCCATGCTCGAGGCAGGATTCGATCCTGCGACCGTAGCGGTCGCGAGGTTCCAGACTGAAGCGCCTAGAACCGCTGGGCTACTCCGGCTGGCATTATTGTAGGAAACACAAACTAATTATTGTATGCAAATGAAACATCTCTGTAGTACGGTGTAAAAGCAAGAAAATATATCGAGTCATACTGAAAATAATTTATAACTGAAAACCTGAAAATTGGTAAGTAAAGACACCATTTTTATGTAATCACAGGTGGCTCAGAAGGGCTCGATACCAGTAGTATGAATTATGACATATACCTCACCGTTGGGGGCATATGTAACAGATGGTACACGAACAAGTGAAACGTAGTTACATACCGATTACTGTGCTGGCCAGCAACTGTATTATGTTGAGAGCTATATTGAACAGACGTGGAAAATCACCTGTGAACACTTTTGTCCACTCGTTGTTTACACTAAATATTAAAACGAAGTAACTTGTGTTCCCCTTCTCATTTCGACTTTTCGATATGGTACAGTCTATTCTGATGTTTGATGTATTTTAGATTTGTGGCTGGAGATATGACACGGTGCTCCAATGAAATAAAGGTGTCGTCTTTGGATCTCTCTTACGTCATTTATAAAGAACCCAGTTTTAACCTAGGTCTTTGGAAGTAGGAGTAATTCATCATAAACAGTATACCTCCAGTGCAGAATAATATTTCAGACTAGAAGAGTGAAGTAAACTGCAATAGGATTTTGCTTTGAAATGCTATCTGGCTGGATTTGTATTAAGCCTGTAAATTTGGTGCCTTATAATTTTCAACACACGTAAAGATAGAGCCTGTAACCTTTAGCAATCAGTATTATTCCCTATTTATTTGGTCAGTCATTACACATCCATACATGTCAGTTACTAATTGTACCAGATAGACCGCAGCAATTTATCCATCACACGTCGTTGGTTCGGTAAATGCAAAAAAGACTAACAAAGGTCTACTATTGAGTGATAAATTTGCGAACATAAAACGAAAAACAGGTGAAATTCTTGATTGTCATCTCAAGCAAAAGTCGAGCATATGTGATGAACCTATGTTCGCACGTCCAAGGAACGCTGGGGAGTCCTTTCTCCAGAGAATCGTTACTTCACTGGCTGTGATGCAGTTTTTAGAAGCCCTCTACATTTGCCGACTTCCTTGAACACTTAATTTAGGACTTGATATTTTCATCACTTTCCTACTCTGTAGCCCCAACACATTTCTAAAACTATCGCAGAATAACACTACATAAAATAGGCATTATGAGAAAGGAGGTTATGGTTGTGAAAGTCTGTTTTGGAAAGAGCTCCACCGTTTTCCATTTTCACGGACGAAGACTCGTAGGAAAGGACTCGGAGCATCCACTTGCCGAAGAGAATGGACGAGTCCGTCGCAGTTACGCGAAGCAATTACGGACCCGTTCCATCGTAGAACCCAATTAGGAGCTACCAGTTCCGGCGAAGAGCGTGTTAAGATCCTGTGTCGTAGAGTCGTCTCCGCGCAGCCCGGGGTAGCAAGCAGCTTCTTACAGAGGCGGAATTCCTCACGCCGCCAGAAGGTGCTTGCATGGCAATCTGAAAGCAATTGACGCGGTAGCGCGAATTTGCTGTGTATTTTTTGTCTCCTTAGTTTCATAAATCTCGGCAGCGAAAGCAAATGGGAATTAAATCGCCTCTTCTGCGTCTTGTCCTTACATTCGTTCGCACTGAAATGTTATACGACGTAAGAGGACGAGACGCCATTCGTAATAACATAGTCGTTTGCAAAATCATGAAACCATGATGGATAATTACGTATCGTTTGAATCGGCGCGATCTTTTATACCTTCTGCAGATAGATAACTGCCAACCAGTGAAATTTCATCTGTTTTTATCTTTAATTGTATGCAGACCAAAAAGAAAGTTTCTACCTAATGTGGCTAAACATTTCTGAAAATATCTTGTGAAGTCATCGTCTGTCGTATGGTCAATTTAATAACGTATGTATCAGAATCAAAATATGTAACCAAGTTCCATATTTGTTTTATATAAGTTTCCTTGGAAGCTTGTTTCTCATTGCTACTGAACAGTTGACTTTACTAAACGAGAAGCGTAAGTAAACATTATGCCTATATTTACGATAATTACACACTAATGTTGCTTCGTAACTTCCTCAAATCTGCAGTAAGTTAACTAACAAAGGTAGTGTTTTTTTTTTGTAATTTTAAAAAAAATACACCGGAAGCTATTCTTTCGAAGTTTTGAAGAAATTCGCTACCTGAAGTTATTTATATTTTCCGAATAAATTAAATATCACACATACTTTATGACATTTTGAGATAGCTCGGCAACTGTCTAACAAAGAACATTCTGCTATATTATTGACATATGTGTAATCATTAGAAATGTTTTCTCAACGATCACTGAATAGTGAAATGTAAATGCTCTTCCGTACGAATACTATCGTCTCTGCTGACCAACTATAAAAAATGAGGGAATCATCACACAGTTTCTTACATAATCCTTATGCCTTGAGTTATCTCCGGGCCGTGAGATAAATTTGTCAGCCACTTTTCTTAATTTTGCAAGTATTCATATTTGCGAAAAATGATGTCATTAAAGGCGGTAAAAGCCACTTATATAAACATAACAGCGTTCCATGTAGTTTACCGTTAACAGAAATATGGTTATTTATTTCAGTGGCAATGCCATCTATCGTTCGAATTTCAATTTTCAGCTGCTATAGTACCGTACTCGTCTTGAAACTACCGGCATTGCTCAATTCTTCACTATTTTATGCGAATAAGAAACGTTCCTAAAGATGTCGCTAGTGTGGTGTCATTGAGGATTTTGTGTGCCGTATGGTAAGGGAGGACTGGAAGAAATTAAACACAGCGGATGCAGCAACATTAGATAAAGATGAAAAATGTCGATGATGTTACATAAATTAATATTTTCTCAGTAGCACCAACAAAAGCGGGGAAAATGGGAGAAAGTGTTCACCTAGGAAGCAATGGTACATAAAGAACGGAGAAATTTGTTACTAAATACTACTGATTTCTAGTAACGGGACAGCCTAACAAATGTGAAGTATATCAAGATAGTGAGCTACTGAGCATTACTGACGTGTCGATTGTGATCACACATACTATCGTCCAAGATAAAGAGGTGCCTATCGATTGATTCGAATAACATAAATGAATGAAGCGACTTCTTACGCAGTTGATACGTTGGAAATTTAAAATAACATGTAATTTGAGTTAAAATTAAATGGTACACTTGTGTAAACGTCGATGCTGCAACAACAACCTTGGAGGACCGTTATTGTACCACTCCCATCTGCTTTCAAAATATGAACGCAGAGAATTTTTTTTCTTTCTCTTCTAGTTAGAGTTTGTGACTCCTTGCAAGGACCACTAACGACTGGTAATCGCCGTGTTGTACGTAAATAATTTTCTTTTGAATACATTATGGGAAAGGCACTGATCAATGTCTTGCAAATATTTACTATTAAAAACAGTCTTGATCACGATTTATTTATCAAGGTGACCGGTTTCGACCACTACTGTGGTCATCTTCAGACCATTGACTAGGAACCTCTTTTTGTTGGAGAATCAGTAGTGGTCGAAACCGGTCACCTTGATAAATAAATCGTGATCAAGACTTTTTTTAATGGTAAATAAATCATTTTCGTTTGCTGATTTCAAATTTTACTCTAAAGTGCTTTGATCAACATTAAAAAAATCCTTTGAACTAAACCAACTTTTCACGTTCGATACCATTAAAAACCATCACCACATGAATTAGATCCCCAAGTTGAACATAATAAACGTAGTCATATCAATTACGCGTTTTTAAATGTTCGTTTATGTTGCACAGTGTACATAAAGCGTTGACTTCTTACGAATGTTTCATGGATTCTTTTGTGTGTGTAGATTTTAAATGGACAGATTGCTATAATTTGGAGAAGATTTGGCATGCACTTACAACACTTGAGAAATACCGGGCCATATTACTCTTAATCGGCTCTCCACAACTGCAACCATACATACAAACATCGGCAGTCACTCCAGTGGCGCATCGTTTGTGGCGACACGATGAGCACAAAGTGATTCGGACAGTAATAACTTTTCTCATGCCTTAAATGTTATTGATAGATTATTATCGTTAGTACCTCCTAATGATTACATTCATAAGAGCACTTTATACAGAATCCCTATTTTACGTTTTTTTTAACAAATAATGAGTAATAAATTTGTACGTTTCGGCAGGCGTACATCTCCTCAGCAGCCAAGCAGGATATAGAATGGCGCCACAGTTGCGGCGTCAGTTAAATAAAGGAACGATCGAACTACTGTACTGTGGCAAATGACACCTGTCGCGTTCATTGGTCTCATAAGACGATGAATAATCTCTGATGTCGGCTGCAGCTAGTAGTATTGTTTTGATAATCGTAGCCGCAAAAAAGGACACATAAAGTAGGAAGTTCATATGTTGTAAGGACCTTCACAAAAAATGCCTGTCTAAAAATGCAAAACTAAGGCGTAATAATAGAGCAGTGTAGCCAGAAAGTCTATTTGCAAGCGAATATCTAGATAAAACCATAATTTATATAAATTAGAAATACTACACAGTCGAATCATAAGGAAAATACAAGAGCTGGACAAAATGTGGAAACACCGCGAGAAATATAAGCTTGAAAATAAATGCAAATGGTTCAAATGGCTCTGAGTACTATGGGATTTAACATATGAGGTCATCAGAACTTAGAACTACTTAAACCCAACTAACCTAAGGACATCACACACATCCATGCCCAAGGCAGGATTCGAACCTGCGACCGTAGCAGCAGCGCGGTTCCGGACTGAAGGACCTAGAACCTCTCGACCACACTGGCCGGCAAAATAAATGCATATAATAGACAAATCTACAGGTACTGTTCTGTTTCACCATGAACGAAACATGTGCAGTGTACTCATTAGGTTTCAAGTGTTCGTCGTGGTAAGAACAGTTTTCTGTGTGGTGATGAATGCATTACGTCGGGGCTAGATGAATTCGAATGTGGACAAATTGTTGGTGTTCGTATGGTGGGTGTGCTTCCATAAACACCGTAGCCAAAGTGTTTAATGCCTCAAGAAGCACCGTATCGAAGATTTATACAGCATAAAGGGAAAACAGAAAAACATCACCTTCCAAGTCACCCCAGGTGGTTCCAGAAGCTGGAAACTGCAGGACGAGCTAGAGTTCCAAAACCACTCACCAGCGGTGCTAATGCCCCTAACAGGAAAACGTAATACCAAATCCACAAAAACTGGGCTATTGAGCAATGGAAGAATGTCATCTGGTCGGATGAATCTTGTTTCATACTCTTTCCAACTTATTGTTGAGTATAGGTCACAAGAGTGAACAATGGTGGAGGTTTGGTGGTGGTTTGGACAGCCATGTCGTGGTACTCCATGGCTACCCTGCAAAGTTGCTTTACTGCCTTGGATTATGTGAGCATTTTGGCTGATCAAGTCCACCCCATAGTACAGTGTTCGTTCCCGAATGGAGCAGCAGTGTTCCAAGACGATAGGGCTCCTGTTTACAATATAGTGAACAGATGAAACAGTACTGGAAGGAAAGGAAAGAAGAACGAGCAAGGAACCGAAATTGGCACGTGATTCTCAGTTGGCCCAGACGAGGAAAAAGATCCTCTTTATCAATGGGCTGCGCTGTTTTTCCTGCCCAACAATATCTCTGTTCGTTAGTTGCTAACGAACAGAGGTACTTTTGGGCAGGAAAAATCACAGGCAGTAATGCACGACGTGAAACAAAGTATGTATGTATAACAGGTGGAGTGGTATATTTATAACGAACAATGGCACGGATTCCACCACATGAGAACGCAGGGTAACAGACATAAATAACGTTCGTGTTTGGCACAGGTCCCAACATGAAGGTCGATATCGGACTCTTAGTAAGGGGTAATCCCTCCTCGGAAACGATTGCACTTTTTGCTCCTGTTATTCATGGTGGCTACCAAACTGGTGAGGACTCCTTGGTGCATATTGTCCCACCCGTCTCTTACGACTGTTTTCAGATATTTCACAGTTCGGAGAGGGAGTGTTCGTTGAGAAACACGTCTGCAAAGAGCATCCCAGGAGTGGTCTATGGGAGTATCCAGGCCATTCCACGCGTTCAATATCTTCGCTTTCCAGTGTGTCTGGAGGGTGGGCACTGTAGTCCGCAAAGAGAAAATCAGGAAGTACAACACCCCTAAACAAGCGGACATGATCCAGAGTAATCTTCCTGCAACACAGCTGTACTGTAAAGGTACCTTTCGTTAATACGGCGTGTTCAAAAAGTCTCTCCGCAGTGTCGTATGATTGTTAGCAGCGCGTGCCGTGTGATTGTTCGCCTGCCTGGGTTACTTCCCTTCAAGTGGACTCTCCCAACATTCCACTGTTTCGTTTATCTCAGCCAGCATCTGTAGTATCGTTGGTGTGTGTCGTTACGTCTTGACATGAACGTTTATGTTTAGTTCCTTTGTTCATTTGTTTCGTTTTTGTCACTGTTAAAATGCTAACCTTTAAAGAACGTGTGTTCTTAGCCGAACAAGTGTTCAAAGCTGGCGGTAAATACGAAGTTTCAGTTCGTCAAACATTTAATTCAGTTTTCCCGGAGACAACACTCCAACATCGCGATACTGTGCGAGATTTGATTAACAAATTTCGAAGTACGGGTTCAGTGACAGATGCAGCGAGAAGTGGTGGTCCTAGCGTTTTGTCTGAGGATAAACTGCTGATATTTCCGATAAAATGTCCATGAGTCCGAACAAGTCGGTAAGAAAACTCGCCCAGGAAATCAATGTTAGTTCAAATGGCTCTGAGCACTATGGGACTTAACATCTGAGGTCATCAGTCCCTTACAACTTAGAACTACTTAAAACCTAACTAACCTATGGACATCACACACATCCATGCCCGAGGCAGGATTCGAACCTGCCACAGTAGCGGTTTCGCGGTTCCAGACTGAAGCGCCTAGAACCGCTCGGCCACAACGGCCGGCAAATCGATGTTAGTGTCGGAATGGCCCACACAGCTGTAAGGAAAAATTAGAAATTTTCCCATACAAAGTGACAGTCGTGCAAGAACTGAAAAATACTGATCATTGCAAGAGACTGCATTATTGTCAATGGTTCAAAAATTTCGTTCAACAAAATGGAAGGGATATTCTGAATGAAACGTTTTTCACTGATGAGGCGTGGGTACATGAACTCGCAAATTCTCGTATGTGGAGTACTGTAAATCCACTGTGTGTTCATGAGGAACCACTTCATTCTGTGAAAATAGGAGTTTGGATTGCAATTTGTAGACGTCGGATTGTGGGTCCCATGTTTTTCAACGAAACAATAAACGCACAACGATACTGCAGTGATATTCTGTACCCATTCACTTGTGTTAAGTGAGATACTGAACGGTTATTTTCAACAAGATGGTGCAACCGCGCATGTAGCCCGCGTTTCAATGTCAGTGCTTGCTGTTGCTTTTGGTGATAGCATCATTTCACAGGGACTTTGGCCTCCACGATCGCCTGACCTAACACCGCCTGACTTTTTCTTCTGGGGTGCAGCGAAAGCAAATGCCTATAAAAACCCTACAAAATCCATCGACGAATTGAAAACTGCAATATCCACATTCAATGCTTCTGTTTCAGAAGAAATGTTACAGCTTGTGTTTGGAAAGATGATTAGACAAATTGAATTGCGTATTCAACAACAGGGGGGACACTTTCAACATTTACTGTGAAAATTTGTAAGTAAAACTGAATATTCAATAAATTAATAACTTGTATTTCACTGAGTTTCATTTCGGTATATTCACTTACGGTACTGCGGAGAAACTTTTTGAACACCCCTTACATGTAGCGGAGTTCAGCCATTGTACATAATGCCTGGTCACACCATAACGCCTACGCAATTCTGATGAAGCTAATGAACACTGTTTGGTGCGTAACGTGTTCCCCTCCATCTCCATACTGTCTGGTGGCCAGAATAGCTTGCCACATTGAAGCAGGATTCACCAGAGAACACCACTCTGTACCACCGTCTCTGACCCCAACCAAAATGCTCCCTTCATCTACGAACTCCTTCTCGACGATGTTGCGGTTGAAGTGGGATTCAGTTAACAGGTCACTGAGGATACAAATTAATCTGATTTAATCGTTACGAGATGATTCTGACAGACACACCAGAACCAGTAGCAGTTGCCATGATTGCAGCGATGTACCTAGAAGTGAAATGTTTGCATCTGTCCACCACTAGGGATACGAATCGATCTTCTTGTTGTATGTGGCGGTACGTCTACAATCACCGGCATGCTTTCGTATAGAGTTTCCACCTTCAGCGGTCATTTTTAATGGCGAAATGACACTTTTGGACACACTCTTTACTGGGGCCACAGCAGTGACGCTTTGACCGGCTTCGAGGCGACCAGCTGCTCTTCCACGACCGTAAGCACTCAAATTACGTCTTGCACACATGTTGCCGTACTTCGCAGAACGTCAAACTAATCGGTTTGTAACCTCCCCCTCACTTATCGACCTTAATGACAGTAAAAATGAAATCACGTGTACCTAATGGAAATTTGGGAAAAGCAATCGTCACCGAGGTTAATCTGTCGGTAAAGAGGGAGGAAGGGTTACATCTAAATGAAAGGAAAAATGCAAATGAAATTGGTGGAAAATAATTTTGAGAAAAGTGTAAAATTAATAAAGAAAGTAAATGTGCTGTCGTTACATTAACAATTAATTGGCGTTAATTAGATATTTGAGATTTGGGGAAAATTACGGTCGCCATCCTATGGACAACTACTATAATAACTGAAAAAGAAAGGTTATTGCACATATAATTAGCACTAAAAGCGTGGCAACTGAAGGTTGGCACATGTTGTGTGAAAACTGAATGTTTGACAGAAGTAATAAATTTCGCTACACTCTGACTTAATTTAGCAAAATAACACCGGAAAATTGAAAGTTAATTTAGTGACTGAAATTAATAGTGAACTTTGGTTCTGAAGCACTAGGAAATCAAATAAAGTAAGGTTAGTCTTGGGCTACCTCAACAATCATTTCAAAAGCTACTTGAATCTACGCAGTTAAGAAACAAGATATTTAACTTTGAACTTGAATTAAATGATTCTGAAGAATTAACAATAGTAAAATTTAGTATGTACCAAGCTGAGCTGCAGTCACAGGTAAGCTAAAATATGGTAACAAAACTCGCACTCTTAATTTGTGCTTGTGTAATCTAAATATTGTAGCCAGCTATGAATACTTTAACTGAACTTTGAAGTTGAAGCAGTGAAATGTAATGATATTACTTTAATGCTGGCGTTTGAATTTCCACGACACTCGGGTTCATTCCGGAAAAGGAAGGGACCCTGCTTGGTAATGCAATTGGGACAATGAGGAACAAAGGTTCATGCTAAGTTGCTGTATTTTTGTGAGGCAAATGGAACAGTTTGAAAAGCTGAGGTCTGCCATACAGTTCTAAAACTTCTCGTGCTTTCAGTCTTCCTTGTTGGTTGATTGAAGGTTTGAAGTCGTCGATCGAGGAGGTGGCGACAGTCACTCATTGTCGGCCGTCGCTGTTGCAGAAGCTGGATGTTGGCGTGCCTTCTTCTCGACACGGTCACCAGGCGAAACGGGCTCTTGATGTGTGCCAGCTAATGTTTCCCGTCCGCGACACCGTGCCAGGAACTATCATAGCAAGTCGAGCGCAATTACATGCTGCCAAACCCCGAAAGCGCGGCAACTCGCGGGAGATTCACACAACACACCTGCTCCACTGCACCACCCCAGCCAGACTCCCCCTCTGCCCGCGCTCCACGCGACAGAGTTAACACTACCAAAGATCCTAAACACTTTGGTTCTCCACACGACCTATCGATGTAATCGTTCGATAGCATAGTTTTCCCTAGGCCAGACGCAGCGTAAAAATATAAATAATATTATTTACAAAACAAACCTATTATATATATATATATATATATATATATATATATATATATATATATATATATATATACAGGGTGTTTCAAAAATGACCGGTATATTTGAAATGGCAATAAAAACTAAACGAGCAGCGATAGAAATACACCGTTTGTTGCGATATACTTGGGACAACAGTACATTCTCAGGCGGACAAACTTTCGAAATTACAGTAGTTACAATTTTCAACAACAGATGGCGCTGCAAGTGATGTGAAAGATATGGAAGACCACGCAGTCTGTGGGTGCGCCATGCTGTACGTCGTCTTTCTGCTGTAAGCGTGTGCTGTTCACAACGTGCAAGTGTGCTGTGGACAACATGGTTTATTCCTTTGAACAGAGGATTTTTCTGGTGTTGGAATTCCACCGCCTAGAACACAGTGTTGTTGCAACAAGACGAAGTTTTCAACGGAGGTTTAATGTAACCAAAGGACCGAAAAGCGATACAATAAAGGATCTGTTTGAACAATTTCAACGGACTGGGAACGTGACGGATGAACGTGCTGGAAAGGTAGGGCGACCGTGTACGGCAACCACAGAGGGCAACGCGCAGCTAGTGCAGCAGGTGATCCGACAGCTGCCTCGGGTTTCCGTTCGCCGTGTTGCAGCTGCGGTCCAAATGACGCCAACGTCCACGTATCGTCTCATGCGCCAGAGTTTACACCTCTATCCATACAAAATTCAAATGCGGCAACCCCTCAACGCCGCTACCATTGCTGCACGAGAGACATTCGCTAACGATATAGTGCACAGGATTGATGACGGCGATATGCATGTGGGCAGCATTTGGTTTACTGACGAAGCTTATTTTTACCTGAACGGCTTCGTCAATAAACAGAACTGGCGCATATGGGGAACCGAAAAGCCCCATGTTGCAGTCCCATCGTCCCTGCATCCTCAAAAAGTACTGGTCTGGGCCGCCATTTCTTCCAAAGGAATCATTGGCCCATTTTTCAGATCCGAAACGATTACTGCATCACGCTATCTGGACATTCTTCGTGAATTTGTGGCGGTACAAACTGCCTTAGACGACACTGCTAACACCTCGTGGTTTATGCAAGATGGTGCCCGGCCACATCGCATGGCCGGTGTCTTTAATTTCCTGAATGAATATTTCGATGATCGTGTGATTGCTTTGGGCTATCCGAAACATACAGGAGGCGGCGTGGATTGGCCTCCCTATTCGCCAGACATGAACGCCTGTGACTTCTTTCTGTGGGGACACTTGAAAGACCAGGTGTACCGCCAGAATGCAGAAACAATTGAACAGCTGAAGCAGTACATCTCATCTGCATGTGAAGCCATTCCGCCAGACACGTTGTCAAAGGTTTCGGGTAATTTCATTCAGAGACTACGCCATATTATTGCTACGCATGGTGGATATGTGGAAAATATCGTACTATAGAGTTTCCCAGACCGCAGCGCCATCTGTTGTTGAAAATTGTAACTACTGTAATTTCGAAAGTTTGTCTGCCTGAAAATGTACTGTTGTCCCAAGCATATTGCAACAAACGGTGTATTTCTATCGCTGCTCGTTTAGTTTTTATTACCGTTTCAAATATACTGGTCATTTTTTAAACACCCTGTATATATATATATATATATATATATATATATATATATATATATATATATATATATGGTAAAACAATTACAATATAAAAGACCCAGAAATGTCATATCTTAAGGTAACAAAATAAGGAAAAACTTTATAGTACAATAGATGGAAATAGGAGGATATGCATTTTGGGCGTTACAGGTTCCACAATAACCTTCGTCAAACAACGTACTGCATGATGTATTAAATGCATACAGGGCGTTGGTACACAGGCTTTGCTGCTCTACATTTTCTTTAACTTTCATTGGCCAAGTATTCTGCAGCAACTGTCAGTTGTTCTGTAACAACTGGCAGATGTTCCTTAGTCAGTACCAGTTATTACTTAGCAACTGTGAAGCGTAAGAGATTAGTTTCAGTTGGAGTAAATCTTTGATTAGAGCTTGCAGTGTGCATTTCAGTCACAACATCGTCAGATTCCCACGCCTTGCTTCTTAGTACAGGCGGTGTAGAAGGCTGACGCATGAAGCAGCCTGGCACAGTGCTAAATTACGATCCCCGCAGCGTTGTCTGTGGCTGGAGGTGGCCGGTGCTGGCGTATCAGCGGAGTGGACGGGTAAGGCGAGGTGAAGACAGGGCCGCGGCTCGCACGGGAAGGCAGGGCAGGGCGTCCAGGGAGCAGGGCCGACTCGAGTGGAGTGGATGTACAGTAGATGCCGGCTGGGCGCTCGCTGAATGCCGGTTGATTGCGGCCGTTTGAAGAGGCCGCCGGCTGATAAATGGCCGCCGGGCGCTACCTGCTGGCTCCCGGCTTTTAATATCAAAGGGCTGCTGCCTCATCACGGGCCCATTATCAATCAGGCGCCCCGGGCCGCGTGACCCGGCCGCCTAATGCCGCTTATCTGCACGCCCTGTCGCCGCCGCCGGCGCGGACCCGGCCTGCGCCGGGCAACATCTACATCTACATCTGCATCTGCATCTCCCCTCGTCATCCCCTCCTCTAGACCACTGCCGCGGCTGTCTCGTCGCCACGCGGCGGCGAGGGTGATACGCGCCTATTGTACATTCATTACAAACCACGGATCGTGTGAAGCCATCCCCCACTCCACGCAGAGTCTCTGCTAACCTACAATAGGCAAGGTTCTGCTTACCCCTGTTAACGTGAACCCACGTCCATCGCGGCAGATTAGAGGAAATGGTCGAAATTTCCGCTGGGGTCTAAATTTGGACTCGCTTGGAGGGTCAGCAGCCTAATGGAAACAATGTAAAACAGGGCTTCAGGCTAGATTAGTTCTTCTGTAAAATGCGAAGTCAGTTCAAACCCCCATGTAATTGTAATCAACTCCAACTAAATTTTGACCATCTTAAAACCATCGCGCTCATGCATTCATGATTTTTTCACACAGTTCCTTTGTAGTATTTCGCGTTAAGGGGGGTAGGACGTCAAACTGGACGACTTGGAGCAGGAGAGGCACCACAGGACAATTTAATTTTCTCTGTCCATACGTTTACAAATAAATTCATAAAACTATATCAGCATGACCTGGAAGAGTTCCGAATTCACGCTCATAGCAGTATAAGTTCAAAAATATAACAAAATATATTTTTTTACATGTGAAATATCATTTTTTTCACTTTCTGTTGGCTGCATTCGTTGCTATAGGTACACTTTCCTTCATAAGTAATTGAGATTCTTCGATGAATTTTGCACAGCATACAAACCATACTTACAGGTGTAGGAAACTTTAGAATTTTCCAAATCTATTAAAAACTGTGCTAAAAATTGAGATAATTAACCATAAAATTTGGGTTTTTTCGAAAGATAAAGTTTAAAATGTAACAGCTCATTCATTTTTTCATTAATTAAACGAATTCTAGAGTTTCATGCACCTGTAAGTATGGTTTGTGTGCTGTGCAAAATTCATCGAATAATATCTCTCACTTGTGAAGAAAAGTGTTCCTATAGCAACAAATGCAGCCAATAGTAAGTGAAAAAATAATGAAATTTCACACGTAAAAAAAATTTATTTTGTTTTACTTTTGAACTTACATTCCTATGAGCCTGAATCCTGAATCCTTCCTGGTCGTGTTGACAAAGTTTTATCAATTTATTTGTAAAAGTGTAGACAGTGGAAATTAAAATGTCGTGTGGTGCCTCTCCTGCTCCAAGTCGGCCCGTTTGACATCCTACCCCCCTTAAAGGTAATCTCAGATTTGGAATATCTTTAATTTTAATTTTCACCAGCTGCGACATAGTCGCGAATACGAACAGTGATCCAGTACTGTCAAATGTTGCAAAATGACTGTGTGGACGATGTGGCCTATTTTACACCATTTTTTAAATCTATGTGACGATGCTGTGCTGAGTATATTTATATTTTTTGACGATGCCATTACGGCCATATCACATTAGGACATGGTGTAGAACAGATCTGAAGATGGCCATTACTGACTGAAACCGGTCATCGTCAAAGGAATTGATGTTGTGATCAAAGACTGGAACAGAAAACATTTAATTTTAATAACTACTCGTTCTGTCTTCCGTTTTTTGTAATAAACTTAATAATTATGTACTAATAGTGGTGTAAATTTGGACGATAGATAGATTTTGGACTATTTTGTGAATACGACTAACCTCCGTCGTTTTCGTTCTGAATGTACAAAGAGAAGAAATTGCTGTCAATGGTTTCACAGTCATAGGGATATATCCTCTCAATAAAAATATTTTAACCGAAGCCCAGTACTTGGAGTCCAAGAACGAAGCAGCAAAAAGTTGTAGCTTATTGTCCATACCGCAGGAAAACGACAAGAACAACCTTTTTTCACAAGCTGCGGCATCGTCGCGAAAAAACACAATGACCCTTATAAGTAATAAGTTTCTTTAATTTACGTCTATGGTCACAATCTTTTTTGTTTAACAGATTTCCGGTTTCGGTCTTTAATGACCATCATCAGATCTGTTTCATAAAAACAAAGTCCTAATATACTGCAGCCATAGTGGCATCGTCAAATGTTAAATGCGGAATCAGCACCAGCATCGTCAAATGTATATGCTGGTGCTGATTCCGCATTTAACATTTGACGATGCCACTATGGCTGCAGTATATTAGGACTTTGTTTTTATGAAACAGATCTGATGATGGTCATTAAAGACCGAAACCGGTAATCTGTTAAACAAAAAAGATTGTGACCATAGACGTAAATTAAAGAAACTTAAGAACAATCTTCTCAAGGCTTCTAAGCTACTTCCTAGAGACCTACATCGGGAACATTTGACTTTCCACCCTCTTGAATTCGGGACCCTCAGCCAAACAAGCCTACCTCATTGGCTGTCAGTCTTTACAACAACATTGATGCTGTTCCTACGGCAAACAAAGTAAAAAGCAACAAAAGGCGCAAAGCCGTACGATCTGTTTTGATAGCTGGAACTCCTTGCAAAACAGTTACAGAAAGGTGGAACAGAAGAAAAGAATTTATACTAATTCTCCCAAAAGGAACACTATGAAGAAAAGCAGAAATTTGAAAAACAGTTTGAAATCTTATACAAAAAAGTGAAGATTCAGAAAAATACAAGAGAAACTCATGATGCGGAGTGCATTTAGTATCTGAACACACAGTGGATGTGCTGGGGCTTATTAAGACGTTTGTATTTGTGGCTTTCGTCAATAGAATACAATCTTTTACGTTATGTGATCACATATTTTGAAGAAACATAATCATTTAAAAATAAAAATGTCATACTGTTATTTAAATATTTCATAAAACGCTTCTAACTTCTTTCTTCAAACAAATTGTTTTTCGCTTATTTTACTGAGTTTTTTCAGAAATAGCCAAAATTTGGACCATACGTGCAACTTGTGCCAACTTGCCAATATATTTTTAAAATCCAAAATAAGAAAAAAATAATGAGAGTATGCTATTTTTCACCATAGCGGTTCAAAGCTGGACACTTCAAAGTACTGTTAACTGCAATACTCTTTACTTCATTTTCAACAAAATATGAGTTAGATCTCAGAACGGAAATGGTAGCCGAAATTTAGACCAGTTCCTCTACTAAAAGCAGCAAAGCACTTTTTTTTTCTTTTAAGAGGAGGGTGGAGGGGGAGGGGCTGTCCTGCTGAAAACCAGCTGCCTGTACATTTGTTATTTCATTTGCTGCCTCTTAATTCTGACCTGACACCCAGTGACTGAGTGTACGTTTATGCTACAGCCTCGCTGCTGCCACCTCGCCGCTGGCACATCTCACCTCCCTACTCTCCGGGAGCCTTCTTAGATTTTGCGGTGCAGCCTCCCTGCTGCCACATCGCTGGTCACGCAGACATCACGCTTCTCCAGGAGCTTCTACCTGCATTTGTTCCCACCGCTAGTAGAGTTTGTGTAGACGGTCCGCAATGCAGATACTTTCACCAGTTCTACCTACAACTCGAAAATGATTCAGAGCTCATTTAAAGACACTTACGAGCATCACTACATATTTTCCAGTTTGTTTCAATTACTACTGAACCATAATATCAAGATTCGAACCAATATTATTAATGTAACCTCCCCTGAGGTAATATATCGTCAATTTTTTATTCGCATGTGCTACAATTAACACTAGCAGGTATTTGTGCTGATTTTCTATACAAAAATAAGACAGTAAATTAGGGGAAACACAGGAAGTAATTTATAAAAATTATTATAGCTTATATCATCTGTCACGAAGCAGTTATGATGACATGTATGGCCCCATTCCCAGATACCAGTGCAGCCAAAATACGCCTGAAATACACGGCCCAGTCAAGCTAATGTGACCAGCACCAATGTTCGACGTCAACTTGCAACAATCACTCACAGACGGCAGGTGGCAGCACTAGCAGTGGAGGGTGTATAAACCGTGTCGACGGGACGCGGAAAACAGTGCAGTCGTTCTTTCCATGCGAAAACGGAGCAATTTATCTAACGTACAAAAGAGCATGATTATTGACTCTGTAAGGTGGCTATAATTTCGCACATTACAAGCACTCATCCACATTCTTTGCTGTGAACTACAAGCACAATTGGGTATCATTTGGTAGGTTCTACATCGTATATATGACTAATTAAAGGAGACTGACATTTTCACGTACGCCTGGTCAATATTTGTTAACGCAAATCGCATGAAAGGTGACGGAGTGTCTTTGTTAACAGAACGCCGTAATGAATGATTGCCTATACTAGTAGAGGCTGGAACGCCAGTAGAGATGAAACGCCAGGCAGAACTCAAGCTCTGGGTGGAAGGCCCGCACATGTGTTGGTCCTGCTTAAATACAGGAAGAAGCTAGACAGACGTCGTGGCACCTGAACTGTGGGGCACAATAGGGTGACGGCTGGCCGCTATTGTATTAGGGCTGGAAGGATAACCGGATAATACTTCCGAACTCTGCAAATCTTGGACGCAGGTGAGAGGAACGAAGAAGTGGCACCTCTGAAACCATGCAGGGAGGGTTATTTCCAAGGATTTTTACTCAGAAGCGTACCATTGTACGAGTATAGGTTTTTTCCTCTCAAACTTTTCGCACTGGACGACAAAGGAGTAAAATATGGTTGGTCGGCGTTCGGAAGAATCGGTAGAGAGGGAGGATATTCCGTGGTTTCGGGAATATGATTCGTTTTCGGAATTACCGGGTTGGAAGTCATCATTGAGTACGCAGCGTTCAGTAATTGAGAGCACTTCTTCTACCTACACTTACGTTGAGACGTTATCTGAACTCCATCGTTGTGGCTTGGAGTTCGCGTTTCTCCTCTGAAGAACACAGAGAGGAGAAGACAGTATTAGAGTATATTAGTCGGAGGACCGCCTTCTGCCGTCCTAGTGTCTGAAAGCGTTTATTTGTGGCTGGAGTTCTTCCATCGTCGCAGACGAGTACGAGAACCATCACTTCGACACACCGGACGCAGTACATACGGTGATATCGCAAATTGCTTCGGCTTATTAGGGCTATAAAGCTAAACAGCTGTGATCACGTTTATTTCCACTGAGGTTCCACACCACCGTAGATCGTCTTTGACAGTTGTGTCTTCTAGTGCTTGGTACGTAGATGATGTCAGTCATTTCGCGTTATTGATATTAGTTCGCGCAGGGGCAGAGTTAGGCAATTGATCAATAATTTTAGTTAGGAAATATAGACAATTGTACTTAAAGGGTTGATTTTAATTTATAATAAATATATATTGAACAACAACGTTTATCATTTAGTAGTATTAGTTGCCTTCATCATTCATTTATGTTTAGAATGTAATCTACAGGGTTATTACAAATGATTGAAGCGATTTCACAGCTCTACAATAACTTTATTATTTGAGATATTTTCACAATGCTTTGCACACACATACAAAAACTCAAAAAGTTTTTTTAGGCATTCACAAATGTTCGATATGTGCCCCTTTAGTGATTCGGCAGACATCAAGCCGATAGTCAAGTTCCTCCCACACTCGGCGCAGCATGTCCCCATCAATGAGTTCGAAAGCATCGTTCATGCGAGCTCGCAGTTCTGGCACGTTTCTTGGTAGAGGAGGTTTAAACACTGAATCTTTCACATAACCCCACAGAAAGAAATCGCATGGGGTTAAGTCGGGAGAGCGTGGAGGCGATGACATGAATTGCTGATCATGATCTCCACCACGACCGATCCATCGGTTTTCCAATCTCCTGTTTAAGAAATGCCGAACACCATGATGGAAGTGCGGTGGAGCACCATCCTGTTGAAAGATGAAGTCGGCGCTGTCGGTCTCCAGTTGTGGCATGAGCCAATTTTCCAGCATGTTCAGATACACGTGTCCTGTTTTTCGCAGAAGAAAAAGGGGCCATAAACTTTAAACCGTGAGATTGCACAAAACACGTTAACTTTTGGTGAATTGCGAATTTGCTGCACGAATGCGTGAGGATTCTCTACCGCCCAGATTCGCACATTGTGTGTGTTCACTTCACCATTAAGAAAAAATGTTGCTTCATCACTGAAAACAAGTTTCGCATTGAACGCATCCTCTTCCATGAGCTGTTGCAACCGCGCCGAAAATTCAAAGCGTTTGACTTTGTCATCGGGTGTCAGGGCTTGTAGCAATTGTAAACGGTAAGGCTTCTGCTTTAGCCTTTTCCGTAAGATTTTCGAAACCGTCGGCTGTGGTACGTTTAGCGCCCTGCTTGCTTTATTCGACTTCCGCGGGCTACGCGTGAAACTTGCCCGCACGCGTTCAACCGTTTCTTCGCTCACTGCAGGCCGACCCGTTGATTTCCCCTTACAGAGGCATCCAGAAGCTTTAAACTGCGCATACCATCGCCGAATGGAGTTAGCAGTTGGTGGATCTTTGTTGAACTTCGCCCTGAAGTGTCGTTGCACTGTTATGACTGACTGATGTGAGTGCATTTCAGCACGACATACGCTTTCTTGGCTCCTGTCGCCATTTTGTCTCACTGCGCTCTCGAGCGCTCTGGCCGCAGAAACCTGAAGTGCAGCTTCAGCCGAACAAAATTTTATGAGTTTTTCTACGTATCTGTAGTGTGTCGTGATCGTATGTCAATGAATGGAGCTACAGTGAATTTATGAAATCGCTTCAATCATGTGTAATAGCCCTGTAAATGTTAAAAAAGAGCATTAAGAGATCCTAAGATGTGCTTGAGGGGGATAGTCAGACAGGGCCAAATTATCATTTTAGAGTTCATTATTTTCCGTTGCCCACATTCATTTTACACCCGCCTGGGGTAACATCTTGGAACTTTCTGGCCAAAGATGTGAGCATTTTCAAAATGGTTAAGTTCGTAAATTGTTCGCGTGAGCCATGGTGAAAGTATACCGTGCATGGCAAAATGTCGCTATCAAAAATCGGTGCCAAAACAAGTGTGGTGCACCATCGGCCATAGAGGACAGGGGTGAACGGTGGCTGCGGAGATGTGTACGGGCGAATAAATGTGCAGCTGTTGAGCATGCGACAGCCCAGATGAACCAAGGGGCCCCCAACACGGTCTCCTCACCGACCATTCAGCGAACACTGCTGCCTGAGGGCCTGTGCAGCTGGCGCGTCGTTCGTGCGCTAATACTGACTGCTCTTTATCGCCGATTAAAGCCGGAATTCGCGCGCCAGTGCCGCAAATCGACATCCAATGAGTGACGACAGGTGACCTTTTCAGACAAGTCGCTTTTTATGCTCCGTCTTATACACTCCTGGAAATGGAAAAAAGAACACATTGACACCGGTGTGTCAGACCCACCATACTTGCTCCGGACACTGAGAGAGGGCTGTACAACCAATGATCACACGCACGGCACAGCGGACACACCAGGAACCGCGGTGTTGGCCGTCGAATGGCGCTAGCTGCGCAGCATTTGTGCACCGCCGCCGTCAGTGTCAGCCAGTCTGCCGTGGCATACGGAGCTCCATCGCAGTCTTTAACACTGGTAGCATGCCGCGACAGCGTGGACGTGAACCGTATGTGCAGTTGACGGACTTTGAGCGAGGGCGTATAGTGGGCATGCGGGAGGCCGGGTGGACGTACCGCCGAATTGCTCAACACTTGGGGCGTGAGGTCTCCACAGTACATCGATGTTGTCGCCAGTGGTCGGCGGAAGGTGCACGTGCCCGTCGACCTGGGACCGGACCGCAGCGACGCACGGATGCACGCCAAGACCGTAGGATCCTACGCAGTGCCGTAGGGGACCGCACCGCCACTTCCCAGCAAATTAGGGACACTGTTGCTCCTGGGGTATCGGCGAGGACCATTCGCAACCGTCTCCATGAAGCTGGGCTACGGTCCCGCACACCGTTAGGCCGTCTTCCGCTCACGCCCCAACATCGTGCAGCCCGCCTCCAGTGGTGTCGCGACAGGCGTGAGTGGAGGGACGAATGGAGACGTGTCGTCTTCAGCGATGAGAGTCGCTTCTGCCTTGGTGCCAATGATGGTCGTATGCGTGTTTGGCGCCGTGCAGGTGAGCGCCACAATCAGGACTGCATACGACCGAGACACACAGGGCCAACACCCGGCATCATAGTGTGGGGAGCGATCTCCTACACTGGCCGTACACCACTGGTGATCGTCGAGGGGACACTGAATAGTGCACGGTACATCCAAACCGTCATCGAACCCATCGTTCTACCATTCCTAGACCGGCAAGGGAACTTGCTGTTCCAACAGGACAATGCACGTCCGCATGTATCCCGTGCCACCAAACGTGCTCTAGAAGGTGTAAGTCAACTACCCTGGCCAGCAAGATCTCCGTATCTGTCCCCCATTGAGCATGTTTGGGACTGGATGAAGCGTCGTCTCACGCGGTCTGCACGTCCAGCACGAACGCTGGTCCAACTGAGGCGCCAGGTGGAAACGGCACGGCAAGCCGTTCCACAGGACTACATCCAGCATCTCTACGATCGTCTCCATGGGAGAATAGCAGCCTGCATTGCTGCGAAAGGTGGATATACACTGTACTAGTGCCGACATTGTGCATGCTCTGTTGCCTGTGTCTATGTGCCTGTGGTTCTGTCAGTGTGATCATGTGATGTATCTGACCCCAGGAATGTGTCAATAAAGTTTCCCCTTCCTGGGACAATGAATTCACGGTGTTCTTATTTCAGTTTCCAGGAGTGTAGATGGAGCGTGGAACATCTTGAAAGCCAACACTCAGCAGCAGTTACTGGAAGGGTCCGGATCGGACTGCTTGCCTTGGGTGATTTCGTCATTCTGGAAGGCATACTGGATGAATATAATTATCCATCTATCCTTGGGGACCATGTCCACCCTCACATGCAGTTCGTCTTCCGTCGGAACGATGACATCTACAAGCCGGACAGTGTAATCAGTCGTACAGCTCACAGATGCTTTTAATAGTTTCCACAATGAAACATTGTGTCAAGATATGGTAGAAAACCAAAGGAGATTCTGGTCGTATGTAAGGTACACCAGTGGCAAAAAAACAGTCAATACCATCACTGCGTGGTAGCGATGGAAATGTTGCCGATGATGGTGCCACTAAAGCGGAGTTACTAAATACAGTTTTCCGAAATTCCTTCACGAAAAAAGACGAAGTAAATATTCCAGAATTCGAAACCAGAACAGCTGTTAGCATGAGTGACATGAAAGTAGATATCTCAGGTGTTGCGAAACAACTCAAATCACTTAAGAAAGGCAAGTCTCCCGGTCCAGATGGTATACCAATCAGGTTCCTTGCAGAGTCTGCAGAAACAATAACGCCTTTCTTAGCAATCATATACAACCGCTCACTTGACGAAAGGTCTGTTCCTAAAGACTGGAAAGTAGCACAGGTCACACCAATATTCAAGAAAGGAAATAGGAGTAACGCATTGAATTACAGACCCATATCACTGACCTCAATTTGCAGTAGGATTCTGGAGCATATACTCTAGTCGAACATTATGAAACACCTTGAACAACATGACTTATTGATACATACCCAACACGGATTCAGAAAATATCGTTCTTGTGCAGCACAGCTAGCTCTTTATTCCCATGAAGTAATGAGTGCTGTCGACAAGGGATCTCAGATCGATTCCATATTCCTAGATTTCCAGAAGGCTTTTGATACCGTTCCTCACAAGCGACTTTTAATCAAACTGCGTGCATATGGAGTATCATCTCAGTTGTGTGACTGTATTCATGATTTTCTCTCAGAGAGGTCACAGTTCGTAGTGATTGACGGTAAACCATCGAGCAGAACAGAAGTCATATCTGGCGTTCCGCAAGGCAGTGTCATACGCCCTTTGCTGTTCCTGATTTTCATAAATGATGTAGTTGATAATCTGAGCAGCCCCCTTGGATTGTTCGCAGATGACGCTGTGATTTACCGCCTAGTAAAATCATCAGACGATCAATTCCAATTACAAAATGATCTAGAGAGAATTTCTGTATGGCGCGAGAAATGGCAATTGGCACTAAACAAAGAAAAGTGGGAGGTCATCCACATGGGTACTAAAAGAAATCCGACAAATTTTGGGTGTACGATAAATATCACAATTCTAAGGGCTGTCAATTCTACTAAATACCTAGGAATTACAATTACGAGCGACTTAAATTGGAAAGACCACATAGATAATGTTGTGGGGAAGGCTAAACAAAGGCTGCGCTTTGTTGCCAGAACACTTAGAAGATGCGACAAACCCGCTACAAAGACAGCCTACATTACACTTGTCCGCCGCTCGTGGTCTCGCGGTAGCGTTCTCGCTTCCCGAGCACGGGGTCCCGGGTTCGATTCCCGGCGGGTTCAGGGATTTTCGCCTGCCTCGAGATGACTGGGTGTTTGTGTTGTCCTCATCATTTCATCATCATCCCGGAAAGTGACGAAATTGGACTGAGCAAAGATTGGATAATTGTACGGGCGCTGATAACCACGCAGTTGAGCGCCCCACAAACCAAACATCATCATCATCATACATTACACTTGTCCGTACTCTGCTGCAATTTTGCTGCGCGGTATGGGAACCTTACCAGGTAGGATTGACGGAGGACATCGAAAAAGTGCAAACACGGGCAGCTCGTTTCGTGTTATCGCCCAATAGGGGTGAGAGTGTCACTGATATGATACGCGAGTTGGGGTGGCAGTCACTGAAACAAAGGCGGTTTTGTTTGCTGCGGGATCTGTTTAAAAAATTTCAATCACCACCTTTCTCTTCCGAATGCGAAAATATTTTGTTGACGCCCACCTACGTTGGGTGAAATGATCATCATAATAAAATAAGAGAAATCAGAGTTCGAACGGAAAGATTTAGGTGTTCCTTTTTCCCACGCGCCATTCGAGAGTGGAATGGTAGAGAAGTAGTATGAAAATAGTTCGATGAACCCTCTGCCAGGCACTTAAGTGTGAATTGCAGAGTAACCATGTAGATGTAGACGTAGATGTAACTGTGTATGTGAGTCGTTCGAAGAACAGCAGAATGAGTTTACCATACTCCTGTGGTCACCGAACTGCCCGGATTTAAACCCAGTAAATAATTTAGGAACCATCTCGATTGGGCTGTTTGCGTCATAGATCGTCAACTGAGATACCTAGCACAGATGGCCACTACACTGGAGTTAGAATGGCTCCACATCCGTGTCAGTACCTTACAGAAACTCATTGACTCTCCTCCTGCACATCACGCAGTTGCCCGAGCTGCGGAAGGTGGTTATTCAGGCTTTCCGCAGGTGGTCACGTTAATGTGAGCGGACTGTGTAAGTGTCTGTCAAAAATAGCCACTTGTTCTTATTTTTGAAATTATCTACTACATTCACAGCAACCGTTTCTGTTTGCGTACAGTGGTAAAATAAATTCTATTGGGTTTCTTACTGTTTCAACAAACTTTTAGCTTTATACACTTACAAACATAAAACTAATTACGAAATGAAAATATTTATAACCAACAATTTTTTATTAAGAAGATAGGGAAGTCGGTAGATAGGAAGGAGTATAGATTTATAAAATACGACCGCCGCTGCGATCCAGGAGGGAGTACCACAGAAATACGTTGAACCACTCGCTCCTGGGCATCCATCGCTCGATCTACTACTGCTCGCCATCCGAAGACGACGACCTCAGCAATACTTGGAGCGTTTCGCCGTCGGATGACGGGGTCCTACATATAGGTTACCTTATGTTTTTCCTCTACTCCGCATGGCAGCGCGTACTGTCGTCTGATTTCACACATGTTCTACAATCTAATATTACTGTCCACTGTACACTTGTTTTCCTGGCAGTTCGGATGGGATCACCAGTCACTGTTGATTATGATCCTATTTTTAATTTCACTTGTTCTCCACCATGAATCAGTTTGTTGTGTCGCATATGTTGAAGTGTCGCTATTGTTCCATGCATAGGGATATAGGATTCAACTGCGTTTGTAGCTACAAATTCTAGTGTCTCGCCTACTACATACAATAATAATCTCCCATTATTGTAAGATTTATAGTAAGACTAAATATGTACTTTTTATTTGCACTACCACCTTCCTTAACAACTGTTGTAAGGAATTATAGGACCGAATGAGGTGGCGCAGTGGCTAGTACACTGGACTCGCATTCGGGAGGGCGAAGTTTAATACCGAGTCCCGTCATTCTGATTTAGGTTTTTCCTGATCACCCTAAATCACTCCAGGCAAATGCTGGGATGGTTCCTTTGAAAGGGCACGGCCGTCTTCCATCCCAGTCCTTCCCTAATCTGACGAGACCGATGACCTCGCTGTTTGGTCTTCTCCCCCAACCCAAGGAATTATTATTCGTTTTTCCATCTTAAGCTTACTGCAATTAAACAGCGTTTTTCACCAGATGCTTCTCGCCTTTATTTATAAACCCTTTCTGGTGTTAATTCGTGGTGTTGCTTCTTCTTTACAAATTTTTCCAACCACTGCTGTTACTATCGTTCTTAGCGAAGGCTGAAGTCCAAAGAAACTTGATTACACGTCCAATGTTGGCAATTTTTCACCTTTTTTGGATCAATTCTTTCTTAAGCTGCGTTGCTCCTTTTTCTCCTTTATCTCAGTTTTGTAAAACTTCACAAGAGAAACAGCACCGTGGGTTTTGCGTGTTCTTCTCCAAGCACAGTCTCTGCTGTGAGTGAGATGAAGGAGCAAGAAAAACCAGTCCAGCGTAAGGAAAAAGGTGAAAAATTACATTGACTTATGCTTTCTCTTAAGGATTGGCCAACTCTGGTTATAACTTTACTGCTGCGGCTTCTACTCTGTTTCCTTTTCTCACTGCATCCTTACGTTGCAGATACGCTTTTGACAGCCATTTCTTTCGCTGTTTTATTTCATGACTGAATTTTACAGTTGCGCGCTGGGGCACCTGCGTGCGTGTGTGTGTGTGTGTGTGTGTGTGTGTGTGTGTGTGTGTGTGTGTGTGTGTGTACTTGTGTGTGTGTGTGTGTGTGTGTGTGTGTGTGTGCTCTACCAAAAAAAAATAAAAATTAAAGAAAAGTTCAAATGTGTTTTAAATCTTATGGGACTTAACTGCTAAGGTCATCAGTCCCTAAGCTTACACACTACTTAAATTATCCTAAGGACAAACACACACACCCATGCCCGAGGGAGGACTCGAACCTCCGCCGGGACCAGCCGCACAGTCCATGACTGCAGCGCCGGAGACCGCTTGGCTAATCTCGCGCGGCGCTCTACCAAAAATATGGTTTTTTGCACAATATGTAAATGACGCAGTAAATGGATTGCAGGTAGTACTGGTAGGGAAAGAAATGTAAATTAATAGGTGACAGAGAAACTGGGAGCCGACGACTACTCTCTGTTTATTGTTTGTTTGTTTGTTTGGCACAGTGTTTCCACTGTTAGGCCACTGAGAAGTTCATACGAGTAAAAAAATTAAATTATATCTTATAGGTATAAAAATTGTATGATTTCGTAACCAATGACTTTTTATGTAACTAAAGCAATTACTTTTGACGCAAGTACAGATTTTTTTGACGCAAGTACAGATTACATGCACAAACGTAAAATAATCTACAGTTATTATTGTTCTCATTTTGTACTCAATAGAACGTTCGTAATCAATGACAAGAGGTTCTTGTTATTACTGATAAATGCGAATATTGTTCATGAATAACAGAAAAGTGTTTTACATAAGCTCGACGAAGTACTAAAGAGATGTCTGATATGTTCTTTTTATGCAGTTCCTTTTTGTTTTACCTTTTCTTTGAGTAAAATGTGTTTTCTAACGCTATGTGATGAATTTGTATTTTTTTTTTTTTTTTTTTTTTAGTTTTCACTACAACACCCCTCTTCTCCAAGGCACAAGTCAACTATTTTCGAATAAAACTAGAATTATACTTCAACAATTGTACTTTTGCTATACATACTCATTATTTTTAAGTAAGAAACCGGAGGATAACTATACAGAACAAAACTTTTCTGTAAGTTACGCGGGCGTTTACATATCATCGCTCAGTTTCTACACTGTTCACCACTGCCAGTTTCTAGGGGAACCTAGTAAGAGAATGCACCACAGAAATTAAAACAAGAATAGCAATGGCAAAAGAGGCGTTTTATAAGAAAAGGAGAATTTTCTGCAGCGGTCTGGACAGAGAACTCAGGAAGAGACTTATAAAATGTCTTGTAAGGAGTGTTCTTCTATATGGCGCTGAAACATGGACTATGAAGAAGAGAGACAGAGAATGGCTGGAGGCTTTTGAGATCTGGACATGGCGGAGGATGGAATGAATAAGTTGGATGGACAGAGTAAAAAATGAAGAGGTACTGACAAGAGTGGGAGAGAAAAGATAGTTACTAGATGTAATAAAGAGAAGAAAAAGAAATTGGATCGGTCATATATTAAGAACGAATGACGGGCTGATAACAACAGTTTTAGAAGGTTATGTAGAAGGGAAAAGGAGGCGAGGAAGGAAGAGATCCCAGATACTGGATGGCATGATGGACGGCACAACATACAGCAGCCTTAAGAAGGAAGCAATGGATCGCAGAAAATGGAGAGATAAAGGACCTGCTAATATAGCAGATAACTGATGATGATGATGATGAGGAGTAAGAGAGTGACAACATACACAGACAAGGCTGCCGAAATTAGGTAACGCCCGAGACGCATGCAACACTCCTTATGTACAGATAACACGTTTAAGGTCATAACTGACCACAGATACTAGGAAAGCTACTATTTTTGTGTTAGCTGAAGAGCCAACACCGTGTTACGAGTGGAGGACGAAATGTATGCGTTTTAGCTCACGCAGGCTGGCGTGAGTAGGGAAGAACTATACTGACGCGAGGTCTGGAACATGACAAGGAATGAGGATTCAGAAAGCGGACGTAAGTAGTTTAATACTTAACTTTAATCCATTAATTATGAACGTCGCTCTTGACGGTACATGATTCACAGTATTATCTGTTCAGAATACATTCTTGAAGATAGTAATTATAGTAACTGAATATGGCGCCATGCTAGGTCGTAGCAAATGACGTAGCTGAAGGCTATGCTAAACAGTCGTCTCTGCAAATGAGAGCGTATGTAGACTGTGAACCATCGCTAGAAAAGTCGGCTGTACAACTGGGGCGAGTGCTAGGGAGTCTCTCTAGACTAGACCTGCCGTGTGGTCGCGCTCGGTCTACAATCACTGATAGTGGCGACTCGCGGGTCCGACGTATACTAACGGACCGCTGCCGATTTAAAGGCTACCACCTAGCAAGTGTGGTGTCTGGCGGTGACACCACAACTATAGTGTATGCCGACTTAACGATAGTCTACGGTAGGCTACGGCAGTTGCACAGCTCTAGTGTTGTTTGATAGCTCCCTTAAGAGTGCTGAATACCTAACTCTAAGCCGTCGTCCTCCTCCCTATCTAGCCGTGTCTGAGGTGTGGGGTTGATCTGTTATTCTGCGCAACGGATTAATCTGAGATGTACCCTTTACCCTGTGCTCCTGCAAGATGCAATTTCCACCCGCACACTACTACAGAAGTCAGACACACGCTCCTAACGTTCTAAAGAGAAATGCCTGAAAAACTTTCAGCAATAAATATCTTCTGGAGTCATCCGCTGTAAGTAAATGACACAAAAATTCACAAAATTTCTTACGTAACTAGTGGGATACTTGGGTACTAGAGTAGTGCTAGTTAGCGTAAGAAAAACATGGAACTAACGAAAGTTATTATTTACTTTTCAAAAACTCTGAGAAATCATAATGACACTTTTAGTTATGAATTGAACAAGTTATATCCTGGTTCTTTTCAGAGCGTGAAGTTACTTTTCAAGGATAGGATTCGCTAATGAAATTTGTACACAAAGTTTAAGATCGTAGTTAACTTGGCAGAATGACTGAGAGGCGCGCCTACTCAACTTGAATAATTATCCTTTAGAATGTTGTTAGGTACGGTCGAGGCTGTCGCGTGTGAAATGCAGTGAAGTGCAGTGTTGTGGAGGAAATATGGGGCTCGCAATAGCTGTAGCGCCCAATACCATAAGCTGCGATGAATGCTGTCTGCGCCGCTCGTTGCTGACAAATAAGATAACTCTCGTTCTATCTGCATTGACCTTCGCCAATCAAACTCTCCCTACACCTTGATGAAGTCAAGGACTCCTATTCGCCCCTAGTCTAACTATTGGCGTGGTACACCAGTCAGATAACAAGTCCACCGCAATGCCACTCAAAAATTTGCTTGCAGGCGTTTAACTATAACTCTGTCCATTCACACCACACAATAAGTGTGGCAGCCAACACAGTGAACAACGCTTAATCACAAGGACTCATTATAGAGTCGCACTTCGATTTGCTCTCGACAGAGGTGCTCTCCCAGTGAAGTACTGAGAAGAGACTTGTTCTTTGCTGTTTCGAGTACACGTACGAGCGCGCACGCTTTTGTTACGTGTTCTCGCTCCAAGAGCGACAACGAAATGGCCTCTCCACACCAGACGTGAAGGGGTATATCTTTCGGTCTCTTCCATTATTCCTTCAGCTTAAGGCGTCAGAAATATCGTCTGCGAATCAGCATTGCTCTTCTAAAATGGGAGAATGACATTACGTTTAAGGCGACCAATCCTGAAACTTGTAGCTTTGGCGTTTGGCGTTTGCTGTCTCCCTGTGAAAATCTCTGAAACTGCATGCTATGTGTAAAGAATGCGTAGGCTGGCCACTGCCACAGAAGGTAGCGGAATTTGCTTTTAAGCCGAACACGGGGTTGTTCGCGCCTTTCCACTCGGGCCCACGCTGTCCGCTACGAGCAGTCACCAGGCGACATGGGCTGGGTCGTCCTCTGAAGGGACCGGCGTCCCGTTGTGCGGCCTCTCTCCCGAACTAAAAGCTCCTGTGACCGTCGTGTGTGGAATGTATGTGTGTGCACGCCAGCCTCGAGTATTTCAACCACGGTGCGCTCACTTGTCAATTGCACATAGTTTACATGAATTCATACAACACTGACTTTATCTTATCGAGTTTGGGTTCGAATGAAGCGTCTTGATGTGCGGAACATGATTGTGAGGGCGGAACATGTAAGCAATGAAGGTCAGGAGACCGCGACGTCTTACACGTGGAAGCTTGCAATAAACGCTATTTAATTTGACCTTTCTGGATTGCGAAAAGAATGGCAAATGCCGGATGCGAGTGGTGCGGTAGGACGCACGCTGCATGAGAACGCCTGCCGCCGGTAGGTTGGGCCCGGCCGGCGCGGAACTGCCTCCGCGGTGGCCGCTCGCGGTCCATCGCTTAGCCAGATGAAGGAGCTGCCCGCCGTCCCCTGTGTTTATGTAAAGCAGCGGCCGCCGCTGATGACGGAGGCGGCGCGCAGGTTCCCATGCGCGCCCGGGCGCCGCTACCTGCCGCCGGTGACGCAACCCCGTGCAGCGCTATCCGGGACGCCGGCTGTCCGCAATGGGCATGGCATTCGCCCCACGGAGGGAATTGCAGTTTCCTTGTGAAGCGCCGCTGACCCGCGTCGAATCGAGGGCGCGCCAGCTCTCTCGCAGCATATCGCCGCCTCCCGATCGCGCGCGGAACGAAAGGCCGAACCTCCACACGCCAACATTTCAGATTCGATTGCCGACTGTTCGTTTATTTCTACTGTGGTCCGCCTTCTCTGCGATTGCGTACTCGGATTTCACTGCACGATGTCAATTTATGGTCTGAAACGAAGCAGTTTTTTCTATTCCTTTTTTATGTCGACACTCACAGCACACGCGACCGAGCGGCATCCGATTCCATATTCGTCACGGAGCACTGTCGCTGTCGTGCAGCACGATTTCTCCTTTTGTTTCTGAAACAAATTGTCATCGATATCTCACACAATCGACAGGAATCTGCCGAAGTCTGATGTTTCCCGGAATCCAGCCCAGCTGTTAGCGACAGGTCGAACTATTTGAAACAGTTAACGCAGAACAGGGAATCAGCGATCATAAAGCGGTTACTGCATCGATGATTTCAGACGTAAATACAAATATTAAAAAGGTAGGAAGATTTTTCTGTTTAGCAAAAGTGACAACAAGCAGATTTCAGAGTACTTGACGCCTCAACACAAAAGTTTTGTCTCAAGTACATATAGTGTTGAGGATCACTGGACAAAGTTCAAAACCATCGTACAATATGCATTAGATGAGTATGTGCCAAGCAAGATCGTAAGAGATGGAAATGGAAAAGAGCCACCGTGGTTCAACAACCGAGTTAGAAAACTGCTGCGGAATCAAAGGGAACTTCACAGCAAACATAAACATGTCCAAAGCCTTGGGGAAAAAAAAAAAAAACGCGAGAGGCGTTCAATGAATTCGAAGGTAAAGTTCTACGTACTGACTTGGTAGAAAATCCTAAGAAATTGTGGTCTTACGTGAAAGCGGTAGGTGGATGAAAACAAAATGTCCAGAAACACTGTGACCAAAATGGTACTGAAACAGAGCATGACAGACTAAAGGCCGAAATACTAAATGTCTTTTTCCAAAGCTGTTTCACAGAGGAAGACTGCACTGTAGTTCCTTCTCTAGATTGTCGCACAGATGACAAAATGGTAGACAGAGGGATAGAGAAACAATTAAAATCGCACAAAAGAGGAAAGGCCGCTGGACCTGATGGGATACCAGTTCGATTTTACACAAAGTACGCGAAGGAACTTGCCCCCCTTCTTGCAGTGGTGTACCGTAGGTCTTTAGAAGAGCGTAGCGTTCCAAAGGATTGGAAAAGAGCACAGGTCATCCCCGTTTTCAAGAAGAGACGTCGAACAGATGTGCAGAACTATAGACCTATATCTCTAACGTCGATCAGTTGTAGAATTTTGAATCACGTATTATGTTCGAGTATAATGACTTTTCTGGAGACTAGAAATCTACTCTGTAGGAATTAGCATGGATTTCAAAAAAGACGATCGTGTGAAACCCAACTCGTGCTATTCGTCCACAAGACTCAGAGGGCCATAGACACGGGTTCCCAGGTAGATGCCGTGTTTCTTAATTTCCGCAAGGCGTTTCATACAGTATCCCACAATCGTTTGATGAATAAAGTAAGAGCATATGGACTATCAGACCAGTTGTGTGATTCGATTGGAGAGTTCCTAGATAACAGAAAGCAGCATGTCATTCTCAATGGAAAGTAGTCTTCCGAAGTAAGAATGATTTCAAGTGTGCCGCAGGGGAGTGTCGTAGGCCGTTGCTGTTCACTATATATATAAATGACCTTGTGGATAACATCGGAAGTTCACTGAGCATTTTTGCGGATGATGCTGTGGTATATCGAGAGGTTGTAACAATAGAAAATGCAGGAGGATCTGCAACGAATTGGCGCATGGTGCAGGGAATGGCAATTGAATCTCAATGTAGACAAGTGTAATGTGCTGATAATACATAGAAAGAAAAATCCTTTATCATTTAGCTACAATATAGCAAGTCAGCAACTGGAAACAGTTAATTACATAAATTATCTGGGAGTAGGCATTAGGAGTGATTTAAAATGGAATGACCATATAAAGCTGATCGTCGGTAAAGCAGATGCCAGACTGAGATTCTTTGGAAGAATCCTAAGGAAATGCAATCCGAAAACAAAGGAAGTAGGTTACAGTACCCTTGTTCGCCCACTGCTTGAATACTGCTCAGCAGTGTGGGATCCGTACTAGACAGGGTTAATAGAAGAGATAGAGAAGATCCAACGGAGAGCAGCGCGATTCGTTACAGGATCATTTAGTAATCGCGAAAGCGTTACGGAGATGATAGATAAACTCCAGTGGAAGACTCTACAGGAGAGACGCTCAGTAGCTCGGTACGGGCTTTTGTTGAAGTTTCGAGAACATACCTTCACCGAGGAGTCAAGCAGTACATTGCTCCCTCCTACGTATATCTCGCGAAGAGACCATGAGGATAAAATCAGAGAGATTAGAGCCCACACAGAGGCTTAGCGACAATCTTTCTTTCCACGAACAATACGAGACTGGAATAGAAGGGAGAGCCGATAGAGGTACTCAAGGTACTCTCCGCCACACACCGTCAGGTGGCTTGCGGAGTATGGATATAAATGTAGATGTAGACTGTACAGTAGTTAAACCACTCGACTCGTGTTCAGGAGGAGTGGGGTTCAAATCCCCATTCGACCAACCCGGTTCTTATTTGCCGTTCTCCAAATCGGTGAAGGTAAATTGACTTTTTTTTATATGCGGCCGATTCCTTTCCGCATACTTATCTCATCCGAGCATGATATCCTTTTCTAATTACCTTGTCGGCGGCACCCTTTTGCTGGGAGGAGGCACGTCGTGAAACGAACTATTGTTACAGTCCCATGAATCGTAAGGAATCACGGGGACGGATATTTCTGTAGTTGCACACAATTAGCATCACACGTAACTTCCTAACCATTCTGAAACGTTTGCTATCGATCTCATTACACACACTAGATGTGTCACACTTTAGAGAAAAAAAAAATCTCCGCAGACAAACAGAAGATTTCAGTTCCAGAAAAACTGGATGATTAACCAATTTTTATTCCATAAGCAACTGTTGTGCACAGTGAGCACAGACTGTAAGGAAGGATAGGCATAAAGCAATCAGTGCGACTGGATGTCCTCCTGAGGGATACGTGCCAAATTCGATGTAATTGGCTCGTTATATCGTCAGAATCCGGAACTGGTTGGAGGATCCTGCCCATAATTCTTCGCACGTTCCCACTGCAGAGAGATCCGGAGATCTTGGTGGCCAAGGTGGAGTTTGGCTAGCATGAAGACAAGCAGTAGAAACTCTCGCACTGTGCAGGCGGACATCATCTTGCTGAAATGTCATGCCGTGGTACGCAACAAAACGTGGTGTAGAATGTCGTCGACGTCCCGCTGTGCCGTAAGCATGTCCTGGATAACAACCAATGGGCTCCTGCCGTGACGATAAATATCACCCCAGACTATTACTGCTGATTGTCGGGCGTACGGCGAGCTACAGTCAGGTTGGTACCCCACAGCTGTCCAGGCCGTCTCCAGACATGTCTACAGTCTGTAATCTCGTTGAGTGCAGAAAAATTGTCCTCAATGATGGGTCACGCTTTGTACTGGTTCCCGACGACTATTGAAGTCATGTTTGCAGTCGGCCCAGGTAGCAATGGGATACCAACCTGACGGTCACCTGTCGTAACGCCCCGAAAGCCAGAAGTCATGGTCTGGGGTGTCATTTCTCTTCACAACAGGACCTCATTGGTTGTCGTTCGCAGCACCCTTACAACGCAGCGGTTCGACGACGATATTCTACGCCTCGTTTTGTTGACTTCGTGACAGGCCAGCCAGGGCTTCATTTAAGCAAGATGACAGCCGCTTGCATACGTGGAGAGCTTCTACTGCTTGTTTTCGTGCCTCCCGAACACTACCTTGGCCACATAGGTCGCCAGATCTCTCCCCAGTTGAGAACATTTGGAGGAGTATGGACAGGATCCACCAAAGAATTCGTGATTTGACGATTTAGAAGAATTTGGCATGATATACTTCAGGAGGCCGTCCAAACTCTATCAGTCAGCGCCAAGTCTAACAACTGCTTGCATAGAGGCCACAGGTGGACCAACGTGCTATTTACTTGCTCAATTTGTGAAGTTATTCCCCTTGAATGAATCATCCCATTCTTCTGAAATTATAATAATCTGTTTGTCTGTACATGTTCATCATATCTACCGACTTCCGTCACATTCAGATAATTCCTCTGTGGTGCGTCTTTTTGTTCTTTTTTTGTCTTAGAATGTATCATCGTCATCATCAGCAGCAGCGATTTCATCACAGACTGGCGAGATGTTTTCAAGTGAGCGGTTGTTTCTAACCAGTGCGATCTTCAGCCGTTCTGGATCAGATGTTCGCAGCAGCTTTGTCGACGTCATTGATCAGGCTGTCTAAGATCCTTATCTTCGGACCTCCCTTTGTTTCTGGCGTTCCACTTCTTTTTTTTTTTTGGTCATCAGTCTACTGACTGGTTTGATGCGGCCCGCCACGAATTCCTTTCCTGTGCTAACCTCTTCATCTCAGAGTAGCACTTGCAACCTACGTCCTCAATTATTTGCTTGACGTATTCCAATCTCTGTCTTCCTCTACAGTTTTTGCCCTCTACAGCTCCTTCTAGTACCATGGAAGTCATTCCCTCATGTCTTAGCAGATGTCCTATCATCCTGTCCCTTCTCCTTATCAGTGTTTTCCACATATTCCTTTCCTCTCCGATTCTGCGTAGAACCTCTTCATTCGTTACCTTATCAGTCCACCTAATTTTCAACATTCGTCTATAGCACCACATCTCAAATGCTTCGATTCTCTTCTGTTCCGGTTTTCCCACAGTCCGTGTTTCACTACCATACAATGCTGTACTCCAGACGTACATCCTCAGAAATTTCTTCCTCAAATTAAGGCCGGTATTTGATATTAATAGACTTCCCTTGGCCAGAAATGCCTTGTTTGCCAAAGCGAGTCTGCTTTTGATGTCCTCCTTGCTCCGTCCGTCATTGGTTATTTTACTGCCTAGGTAGCAGAATTCCTTAACTTCATTGACTTCGTGACCATCAATCCTTATGTTAAGTTTCTCGCTGTTCTCATTTCTATTACTTCTCATTACCTTCGTCTTACTCCGATTTACTCTCAAACCATACTGTGTACTCATTAGACTGTTCATTCCATTCAGCATATCATTTAATTCTTCTTCACTTTCACTCAGGATAGCAATGTCATCAGCGAATCGTATCACTGATATCCTTTCACCTTGTATTTTAATTCCACTCCTGAACCTTTCTTTTATTTCCATCATTGCTTCCTCGATGTACAGATTGAAGAGTAGGGGCGAAAGGCTACAGCCTTGTCTTACACCCTTCTTAATACGAGCACTTCGTTCTTGATCGTCCACTCTTATTATTCCCTCTTGGTTGTTGTACATATTGTATATGACCCGTCTCTCCCTATAGCTTACCCCTACTTTTTTCAGAATCTCGAACAGCTTGCACCATTTTATATTGTCGAACGCTTTTTCCAGATCGACAAATCCTATGAAAGTGTCTTGATTTTTTTTTAGCCTTGCTTCCATTATTAGGCGTAACGTCAGAATTGCCTCTCTCGTCCCTTTGTTTTCCTACAGCCAAACTGATCGTCACCTAGCGCATTCTCAATTTTCTTTTCCATTATTCTGTATATTATTCTTGTAAGCAGCTTCGATGCATGAGCTGTTAAGCTGATTGTGCGATAATATTCGCACTTGTCAGCTCTTGCCGTCTTCGGAATTGTGTGGATGATGCTTTTCCGAAAGTCAGATGGTACATCGCCAGACTCATATATTCTATACACCAACGTGAATAGTCGTTTTGTTGCCACTTCCCCCAATGATTTTAGAAATTCTGATGGAATGTTATCTATCCCTTCTGCCTTATTTGACCGTAAGTCTTCCAAAGCTCTTTTAAATTCCGATTCTAATACTGGATACCCTATCTCTTCTACTCTAGTGCCATGATTGCACATAACTTGTTTCTGACTACGTTGCCAGCCCGATACTCTTGCCTGTTCAAGAATGTCACGGACGTTAGTAATGTACATACCTCTTCCCCTGAACCTGCCTTTTCTTTTCTATTTTCGGGCTTACACTAACTTTTCCATAGCTCTTTGGGCTGTTCTGAGAATTCTTTTAGTTCACTGAATGTCCAAAGGTATGCACTGGTAAGACACACTGCTCGAAAACAGTTACTTTTTTTAAAATCTCTTTGCAATTTTCATCTTAAAGCCACAGAAAATAGGCCAAACGCTTGCCATCCATGTTAGATACGACGCTAAATTTCAGATCTTACATCACTCTTCATATGACAAAGCGTACTGTCATTTCCAGTTTATAAAATATAAATAATATTTAGAGCACTATAGAAAGAATAGTTTTGTCATCTAAATGGCGCACATGAGGCAAACCATTTAAAACACACTTAACTGCTGGCCAGAAGAGTTGAAGCCGTCTCTGCTAAAGAGGCGACCATTGACTCATGAATCGAGCAGAGTGTAAGAATCATTCCCAAAACAGTCACAGAGTGTTCTGTACTGCGGGCGCATACCACACAGTTGGCAGTTGGCAAGCTTTACAATTGCACTTTCATGACTGGAAACCACGTAAATGAGGTTCATCGTCTTCATTTCTTGATTTTCAAGCTTATCTTTAACGACACTTCTTACGAACTATCTTGCATAATCTCTCTCTAATGGCCTTGCTTATATAAAGATGATCAGTGAAGGACTTACGTAAAGCAAAAGACGGGGTCCCTTTAGAGAGGCGTCATAGGACGGGTGAAAGGGGCTGCGAGGAGTAGATGATAATGTAGTCCGTGGGGTGGCACGTGACAAAGAGCGAGTGACGCACGATGTTATTTGAGTTTAGGGTAACTAAGATGGGGAAAGAAAGTTGGGGTAGTGTTAGGTAACGATCAGTTTGGCTTTAGGAAAGGTGAAGTTACCACAGAGGCAGTTGAGACGTTGTGCTTGCTGCCATTAGGAACTACAGCTTAAGAAAAATCACGTCACCTTCATAGGACTTGTCGATAAATAAAAATCAAGTGTTTTGGTCTTCTCGTGGAAAATTTCTTATTTGCCAAGATACAACGATTACTAGTTTCGACCAGCTGAATGGCCATTGAAAGCAGTGTCTACTTCGGTAATTAAAGCGAAACACTTTGTCACAATGATTATTCAATGGAAAACTCAAAAATTGTAGCTAAATTACAGTACATACAATACACTCTATGCACCATTTAATAGCATATATTTATTGTACATAGAATTTTAGATTTTGGAATTGAAAACGTGATTGTGACAAAAGTTCTCGCTTTATTACCGATGTAGACACTGCTTACTATTATGTGGTCTGAAGATGGCCATTCAACTGGTCGAAAATGATAATGGTTCTATTGTTTATTAGGATCCTGGCAAATAAAAAGTTTTCCAAAATAAGACCACAACAGTATATTTAAAGATCACCTCCTACAACAGTGAAAAATCAGGTAATTACCATAAAAATAATCTGATGGTATAAAATGATGCAACATATTCGAAATTCTCAGAAAAATAGACATTTGCTGCAGGAAGTTCTCGGATTAGAAAGGGTTCAAATAGCTCTGAGCACTATGGGACTTAACTTCTGAGGTCATCAGTCCCCTAACTAACCTAAGCACATCACACACACCCATGCCCGAGGCAGGATTCGAAGCTGCGACCGTAGCAGTCGTGCGGATCCGGACTGAAGAGCCTAGAACCGCTCGGCCACAGCGGCCTGCGATTAGAAAGGGTGTAAGGCGATGATGCAGTCTTGTTCCCCTACTGTTCGAATTTTACATCGAAGAAGAAATGTGGGTGAACGTGTATCAGCTATAAGATTCGCAGTTAACTGAATGAAACGAACAGTCTATTGACCACAGACTGTGGACTGAATGGCGGAAGACGAAGGCGATGAACAGTAGTAGAAATGAGATTAGTGATGAAATTAACATCGAAAGTGGGGACCATGAAGTGGAACTCTGCTACCTTAAAAACAGAACAGTGTATGACAAAAGAGCGAATTTTTGACCAAATTAAATCTACTAATATCAAACACAGGCCTCGAGGAAGAAATTTCTGTACATCTGCAGTACAGGATTGTATGTAAGTGAGCCATATATACAGAGGAAGGCGAGAAAAGGAAGAGTTTCTTCGCAGGATCGGCAAAGACACAAGTACGAGGAAATTATTAACAACAAGAAGCAGCATGACGGTAGGACATGTGGGAAGACATCAAGGAATAAATTCCGTTCTACTAGAGAGAACTGTAGAAGGTATAAACTGTAGGGGAAGACCGAGATTGGAATATACCCATAAAATTTGAGGACGTGGAGCGTAAGTGAGATGAATTGAATCTAGATGAATAGTTCTGAAATGTTTTAATCTGGGCCTCTATTCACGAGAAAAAATAGTATCAGCCCCGCCACAACCTTGTGGGGCGGCGGGTGGAAATTTTTTGGTTTATAAATGTAGAATGTTATGTAGAAAAGATGCATTTCCCGGCCGATTAACCATATGTGGGGCGGCGGGTGGAATTAATTGTTGTTAAATGTTCCTATGCAGTCTTTTGCCGTTCTCAACACTGGCTCTCTAACTACAATATTGGCAACCAGAAAGTGATTAACATAACGTGAAGCCTGTAATTAAAATTCCTAGTGCTCACTTCATCTGAGAAATACATTTATAGCTACAGCTTATAGCTCTGAGGAATTAGGAGATTGTCTGGGATTGATAATCGAAAACGACCGTGAAAAAAACTTCGTTATATTCTGAAAGTCACAGATGAAAAAAAATAGAATCCACACAATCTGACTACCAGAGCAGTTCAGAGTCTAATGCGCTGATGCAACTATAATTGTCCAAATTAAATGTTTAAATGAATGCTCGCCATAATCTGATGACAATGTTCATCAAACGCCACGCTAAATAATGGTAGAATGTCTGTCCCTCGGCGGCACGTGAAAATACGAAATACGCAAACTGAAGATAGATAATTAAAGTCATCCCAGAATTAACACTTCACTCGAAAATGATTTCATGGTTACGTGTATCCCGAGTAACTTAATACGGCATCCGAGGCTGTTTATAGCAATGATACCGACGCGACGCGACTCCCGGCACAGGTGGTGTGCTAATCTGCGTCTGGAGAGAACTGGGGCCTTGCTTCTTCGCGCAGCGTTCTTATATATAAAGCCGCGGTGCGGACGGCTAAGGGAGCGCCTGATCAAATCGGCTCTCCCGACTAGCCGCCGGGCTAGTAATGCACCACCTTAAGTTATAGATTAAATCATCGCTTCCTTTGCTGATGGCCGATGAAGCTCTCAATTTAAATGTGCATTCAGCACACAGGTAAGTAATCATAATAAACGTCTGACGTGGCTAAGTCAAATATTTTAGGCGAGAGAATTAATTTAATTACACTACACGCAGTAGACGAGCTCTGAACTTGCCCTTTGGAGATACGCTATAGCTATAGTTTTATAGTTGTTCTGTTGAAACTTCTCACATCTTTATGATTATAGCGGATCTCCCTTCTACTTAAATTTAAACATCCTAGCCTTATTTATTAGCCTACTTAATCTATCTTGCTTCCTTAATTTCTAAGTCAAAAACCAGAAGATCATGAATTTCAATAAAAATTTTAATTTGTGAGATCCAGAATACAGTTTTTACTAAATTATTATGAAAAAGGAAGCTAAATATAAATTTTTAAGTTTCTAGCTCTTTTCTGTTGCGTCAATGATTTTTACAGAAAAACGTCCAAATTTCGAAAATGGTTAAAGTTATTGAACTGATATTCAACACATATTGATTTAGTATTACTCCTGACATTCTAGAAACGTTTCAGGTTATTTACTTGATTTTTAATGTATTGCGCGACATTTATGACGTCAGAGCTAGTTACAGCGGACTAGGCTGGCACACAATGGAAAGACTGATGTGAATTTTATACGGCGTGAGTAGGCTGCTTCCCTACAACCTAGTTTATTAATAAAAATAGTAATTTTTAAATATTTCCTTTGCCTTAGTCTCTCATTTAAGAGATTCAGTTTAGAAGGATTCTACGCAATAGAAACCAAAACTATATGAATTATTATAACGAAAACATAGAACAAACTGTTTCTCTTCATCACATTTTCCTTTATTCAAAAATATGAAATGAACAATATTTACAATTCAGAAAACAAGTGTAACTGGAACACCGAAAATTTAAATTACGAAGTTTCAATTTTTTGTTTGTTTGTTTTTGAAATCACCCTTCTTCTCACTATTCGCCGCGATGTCATTAGCGAGTTCGGATTGGAGTCTCTGGTCGCAGCATATTTTTGGCGAGTTGGCTTCCCGCGCGCCATGAGGCGACTGAACAAGGAAGAACGGGGTTGCTGGGAGTTCGTTCTGGACTGTGCTTGAGCAGCGACGTCGGTGTCGGAGGGAAAGGCCACTTGGTCGGTGGGCCCCACGGAAGAAGTCGGTCGGGGACGAAACGCCGTGGGCTCGAAGATCCTAGAGTAGAGGGCCGGTGTTGTCCTGATGGCGATCGTCATTCTAGGACAGAAGTGATTTCTTGGTCCTGCCCTTGGATTCCGACGAAGAATCACGGCAAATTTGGTGTATGAGGTGAACATAAGAATTCTAAAAAGGTACACGTTGGTGACGCTTATATCAGACCTGTGAGTGGTGTAAGCTTTGCTTCGGTACTGCTGTCTCCAGGTAGAGCGCTGCTTGGGAGGAGGGCGTTGGTATCGGCATTGTCATCTATTTAGCTGCTTTTAAGTGAATGACTGTTTTGGATCGAGGGTGGATCCAAGTGAGGGACCGAATCCTTGCTTGTCTTATTAAGGGACCTAAGTCGGTCCCCAGCGTGTTAAACTCTGTTAGCTACTGTTACAACGAGTAATTGTCCACGATTTAACTTTCATCTACATCTACATCTACATCCATACTCCGCAAGCCACCTGACGGTGTGTGGCGGAGGGTACCCTGAGTACCTCTATCGGTTCTCCCTTCTATTCCAGTCTCGTATTGTTCGTGGAAAGAAAGATTGTCGATATGCCTCCGTGTGGGCTCTAATCTCTCTGATTTTATCCTCATGGTCTCTTCGCGAGATATATGTAGGAGGGAGAAATATACTGCTAGACTCTTCGGTGAAGGTATGTTCTCGAAACTTTAACAAAAACCCGTACCGAGTTACTGAACGTCTGTCCTGTAGAGTCTTCCACTGGAGATTATCTATTATCTCCGTAACGCTTTCGCGATTACCAAACGATCCTGTAACGTAGCGCGCCGCTCTCTGTTGGATCTTCTCTATCTCTTCTATCAACCCCATCTGGTACGGATCCCACACCGCTGAGCAGTATTCAAGCAGTGGGCGAACGAGTGTACTGTAACTTACTTCCTTTGTTTTCGGATTGCATTTCAGTGGGATTCTTCCAACGAATCTCAGTCTGGCATCTGCTTTACCGACGATCAACTTTATATGATCATTCCATTTTAAATCACTCCTAATGCGTACTCCCAGATAATTTATGGAATTAACTGCTTCCAGTTGCTGACCTGCTATTTTGTAGCTAAATGATAATTTCTATGTATTCGCAGCACATTACACTTGTCTACATTGAGATTCAATTGCTATTCCCTGCACCATGCGTCAATTCGCTGCAGATCCTCCTGCATTTCAGTACAACCTCTCGATACACCACAGCATCATTTGAAAAAAGCCTCAGTGAACTTCCGATGTCATCCACCAGGTCATTTATGTATATTGTGAACAGCAAGGGCCCCATGACACTCCCCTGTGGCACACCTGAAATCACACTTACTTCGGAAGACTTCTCTCCATTGAGAATGACATGCTGCGTTCTGTTATCTAGGAACTCCTCAATCCAATCACACCTTTGGTCTGATAGTCCATATGCTCTTACTTTGTTCATTAACTTTGGAGGTACTGTTAAGTGTTTGTAGCTCAAATGGTTCAAATGACTCTGAGCACTATGCGATTTAACATCTGAGGTCATCAGTCCCCTAGAACTTAAAACTACTTAAACTAACCTAAGGAAATCACACTCACCACACTCGAGGCAGGATTCGAACCTGCGACCGTAGCGGTTGCGCGGTTCCAGGCTGAAGCGCCTAGAACCACTCGGCCACAGCGTTTGTAGCAAGGGAAAGATTGGCTGTCGAGCTTTTCAGTCGTACGCTGATGAATCGTGTTAATCGCAGTTCACTTCTTATGGTATTTTACGGTTCTACTTGTCGCGACGAAATCACCAATAGTATGTTCATAATTTAGCTTGGGTCGTCACTCTGTGTTTTGGTGTGGCAATCCAAAGAGTTTACAGCACCAAATATTTTCTTACTGCCTTTGCTGAGGTTGCCTTGCAACAGTTGTTAGTTTCTCTTGTCTACCCCATCGTACTGCTGTTTGGTGCGGTGCGGTATAGTCGAAGTGTTCAGTAGTACCGCATCTACTCCCTCGCCCGTTTTAAGATTTGCAAGACGCCTCCATGTCGACTTATAATACCAGTATGCAATTTGTGTAAGTTGGTTGCGCCCTGTTAACGATTTGTACACCGTGGAAAATCTTTCGCGTGCCGCATGTGATCCTGAAGAACAGCACGGTGCACAATAGCGCCTGACCATGATGAAATCAAAGGCTATGTGTTGTATATTATTTTTTAACGGGTATAGCAACTGAGCTTATGAGTTGATTTTTGTGTTTTTTCTTATTTATTTTGAAAGGAAAGGATTTTCATAACATCTGTGCTTAATTATTTGTCATAATTCTTTGGGTGACGTGTGCATCACATGTAGGGAGGTATATGGTGTTAAGTGTTTGAAAGGAAGGAAAACATTTTGTGATACGGAGCGCATCGTAGAGGTTATGGAGTTTGAGTGTACGTTGAAAGTAATCAGACTTTATTGCATTTAAGATGTTGTTTTAATTAGAATTTTGTGTAAATTTTAGTACTTCCATGTGGCGTTAGAATCTTTTATTTAAACTTGCATTATGCAATTTGCATTTTTTCCCTTTGCTTGAAAAGAGATTTTGAATTTTAAGGGTGGATGTAAGGCAAAATGTAAACATTTATTTAAAAAATCATTACAGTCATATTTATTAATGTACAAATCTCTAATTTTGATATGTAAAGCAAAACAACTGTGTTTTAACGGAAAAATATAATAAAATATGCAGGATTAATATTTTTTTCCATAAATTTGAATTTTTAATTTTTTCCGTCTTTTTTATAAAGAGCCATAACTCAAAATCCAATCATGCAATTAATCTGAAAGTTTTATAGTAGTGTTCTGAGAAGATATTAAGACCACTGAACTACAGTTATTAATTTATGGTACAAATTGTGTCATTAACAGAGTTTTTAAATTTTCACATCCAAAATTTACTTTTTTCTATATACAATCATCTAAAAATCACAGTTTAATAGCAGGATCTCGTATTTTTTAGTTCCATGGCGACAGCAACACTTTGCGAACAGTTCCTGAAAATTTCGTGGCATTACCGCATATACTTTTTGAGAAAACGCTTCGAATAACGTAAAAAATGTGAAATACGGAAAATGAGGTTTAAAGATTTTCTTCTCATACTTCTACATGTAATAAGCTTACCTCAATTTTAAAGTCCTCCATAAAATCCTCATCCTCCTGCGATTACTGCGCAGTTGAGCGCCCCACAAACCAAACAAAGATCCTCATCCTCCAGGTTTCTCTTCTCTTCGAATCTGCCTGGCCCGTATTTGCAGGTAAGACGCTGATCTGTTAGCTTTCGTTGCCCTGCTCTCGTAGTTGGTGTAAAATGCTTTTGTTGTAAACACACCAGGATCTGTACCCTCTCTTCAGCACTTCACTTCTGGCATTATTTCCGTTATTGTAACACAAAACTGCATCATAGACACCTATTTTGAGTACTTAAGTCCACATAATGTCCTTTTTGAGCATCTAATCCCAATTAAATTATTGAGCCTTTCATATGCATTTTGTCTTTCCATGAAGAACCATTTCGAGACGATTAAATAAACTGATTTATATGCTCGGAAGCCTGTTAAATGCATCCCACTTCAACTACACCATTGCCGAGAAAGGATTCGTTGCTGTAGGGAGCATGTTAATTGGGTTTTGCAACAGTAGTCCAGAGTGATGTTATCCGACGAATTCCGTTTCACTGTAGCAAATAATTGGGATGCTGTTGAAAGACGTGTTTCTCAATGAAACACCGCCTTCCCGAGACGCCCAAGAATTGAAAACCGCCGTGGGAGAGGAATGGGAGAACATCCCCTAAGAACCCTTCAGTAGGTTGGTAGTCAGCATTAATAACTGGTGCGAAATGTGCATTAGTGGGCGAGGAGGACATATTCCTTACTGAGAGTCCAATATAGACCTTTATGTTGGGAATCTAGTCCGTGTCGAACATGAACGTTATTTTTATCTCTATCCTGTTTCCCGATGTGGTGACATCTATACCATTTTTCGTTATAAATTTACTACTTGACCTTTGCTATATACGTATTGTGTATCATGTCAGCCATAATGCCTGTGATTACTCCTATCCAACAATGTGTTTGTTTCTTAGCAGTTGTCGAGCGCTATTGCTGTTGTTGTTGTTGTTGTTGTTGTGGTCTTCAGTCCGAAGACCTCTACTATATACGTACTGTGTATCATGTCAGCCATAATACCTGTGATTACTCCTATCCAACAATGTCTTTGTTCCTTAGCAGTTGTCCTGCACTGTTGTTGTTGTTGTTGTCTTCAGTACGAAGACCGGTTCGACGCAGTTATCCGTGCTGCGTTATCCTGCGCAAGCCTCTTCATCTCCGAGACACTACTGCAAACCTACATCCTTCTGAATCTTATTACTGTATTCATGTGTAGATCTGTCTCTACGATTTTTAGCCCCCACGCTTCCCTCCAGTACTGAACTAGTGACCACTTGATGCCTCAGAATGTATCCTACCAACTGATCCCTTCTTCTAGTAAAGTTGTGCCACAAATTACCTTCCTCCCCCCCCCCCCCCCAATTTTATTCGGTAGCTCCTCATTAACTAAGTGACCTATCCTTCTAATCTTCAGAATTCTTCTGTAGCACGACATTTCGTTAGCGGTGTATGAGGTGTGGTATCGATAGCAACGATGCCACGGCGTAGGTGCCAGTTCATAAGTTGGCACTACGAGACACATTACGACAGCGCCCTCTAGCAACTTCGCTTCAGCTTTGCTCTACATACGACGAGTCTAAGACTTCGCACCTCATTACAAAGTTATGTATGCCCTGTATATATTCATGCACCAGTAAACCACTTTTACTTTCTTGCAGTACCGACGTGTATTACCTTTTCCTGCTCTTACTCACTTCCCTCATTCGGCCAACCTTTCAGTTTTCAGGAGCAGACTCACGCGCCGCCTTCCAGGCGGGATACAAAATGAGGGAACAAATGGGACTGATGAGACAAAGGATGAACTTGATACACAGAGTCATCAATGTGGATGACATAGGGGAGGAATTCGGTAAACGGTCATGTTCAGCTGGCTAGCAGTTTCAGTACTGATATGTTGCAGGCTTTCTTTTGAATGATTATTAGTTAGATTTTGCGGTGCGGCACGTTACTTTTTACCGCCCTACCAGTGTCCAGCAATGTTCACTTGTCTAGCTAAAAGCTGTAGCAGAAAATACTAGACCACTACTGTCTATTGCAGGTCGCAACATACATAGAATTGTCCGGTAAGCGGGATGTGGCTAGCTACTGAAATAAAGGTTTTAACTTGGCAATGTAAATTTTCAGTTGTATTTTTACGATAAAGATCACAGTTAATATTGCCAAGTCCGTACTAAGTGGCAACGCAATGTAAAGGTCACACGCAGACCACAATCACACACGTAGCCAGTTTATGGTACTGTATTTACACCCGTTACCGAAGTTAATAGTGTTCACCGATCGTTTAGTTATGAAAGTGCTCGCTCAAATGTTGTGCACTCTGCTCTACACGTAATACCTGTTCCAGTCTTAGATAGCACAACACGCCACGCGGTTGTAACTGTCAAAAGCAATAACTTTGATATTCCTTCCGAAATTCCACACGACTTCCACTATACCGCTCACTTAAATACACTTTGTACTACTTCGCGAACTCGTAATTAGCATTTTTCCGCTATTTTATACAGTACTTTCGTCGGAGCTGCTTTCAATGAGATGTTACTAGTTCGAATCCTCAGCCCCGACCGACCTAGATCGCCCCAAAGGCTTTGTTCCCAGCATAGATTGGCGCGAGCCTGCATTTTTCTGATTGGCTGATATCACAAACAGTAACTCAGGTTGCAGTATCATCCCACACTAACCCACGCTTTACTTCAATGACCAATCATAGTAAAACATTGCTTTTTATGGAAATTGCTAAATAAATAAATTTAGAAAAGTATCAAGTATAAAATTACTCCTTCTGAAATTACCTATTAATCTGTGTTCTACTCACAATTTATTAGTACCATAAACTGAGTGCACCTTTAATTATAGTAAATCCCCAGTATAGTTTAACTGGTACTTTGTGAATAAACAAAACAATTTTCATTTACGTCTGTTCTTCTTCACTCAAACAACACTCACACTGCTAATTACTACACATATAAAACCATTATAATCATGCAAATACATTAAATATTAATCAAACACAACTTTACAACATTGTTTCGACTACGACTGCTAGCACTGTCCGTCAACTGCTGACCTCTGCCGCCTACTAGTACAACTACGTGCAGCTCTGTAACTCAGGTCCATGTCAGCTGGTGACATCTGTCGATGACTCATGCCTATAACGATGTCGTCCTAAGAAGTGACAGGAGCGATGCGAAGGCGCTGCGCCTCAGTTTCCAACTATAGTTCAGAGTTGAGGGTTGGAGCGATAAACCGATTATGCACTCTTCACAGTAGTCGTACAGGCAGCAGTTGGAAGTGAGATAGGAAGAGCATGACGATTAGTAAACTCGAGTGGTTCTAGGCGCTTCAATTCGGAACCACGCGGCTGCTACGGTCGCAGGTTCGAATCCTGCCTCGGGCATGGATGTGTGTGATGTCCTTAGGTTAGTTAGGTTTAAGTAGCTATAAGTTCTAGGGGACTGATGACCTCAGATGTTAAGTCCCATAGTGCTTAGAACCATTTGAACCACTTTTTGGTTAGTAAACTAGAAGAAGCTCTGAAACTTCGGCAAGGTACACAAGGCGTGTTATTTAGAACTTCACTTTTTTTTTCACTAGCTGCTTATATTTTATGACCCACCGTCTAATTTCTTATGGTGGGTCGTATGTTGCCACTTAGCAGCTGTGACTGGGTCCGGGGTCCGGTGTGACTGAAGGTAACACCACACCGGCTCCCGTCCCCACTCACACCGTTGCCCTTTGTGCAGCATTAGAAAAACTTATAACTAATACAGATCAAGCGAGATATTAATAAACAAAACGAAATTAAATATTTAGAAAGAAGGAAGGAAGAGAATTGAATAGAGAAGAGGTAGGTATAATATTGCCCGTCACCTGATTGTGGGCGGCGGCCCGGGTCTTGGAATGACCCTCAAGACGCTCACCATGCCTTTAAAATCTACCATCGTAAAAACTAACTTAACTAGAAAAGATTAGAGTACGTTAAAGCTAGAAACTAAGACTGAGACCTCCATGTCCAGCATGCTAAACTATTTACGATATACAATAGAGAGATAACTGATTTTGTGCTTGGTTCAAAGTTGGTAATGAAAGGGTACTTGTGGTAAAAGTAATAAGGTAATGACGCTAACGGTTTGTGTTGAGCCTACAAGGCTCCTAGTAGAGTACATCAGGCGCAAGCACCTCCCGGCCCCGCCGACAACACGACCTGAACGGTCGTTTTCCCCGATCTACTATAGGTAGCCGTCGGGTTGGGCTCAAAAGAGAGGAACTACAATTATGATTCTTCCATCCAGGCCGTGCGCCGCCTCTTACCAGGGGGCATAGGTCCCTTGAAGAGGTGCCAAACTTTAAGCTTCAGATCAGAAGTTATTAGTGTAGTGGAGGTTTAGGTATAGGCTGTGTAGGTTGGTTGTACAAACAATTTACGCTGAGCCAATGAGACTTACAGTGATACGTGGTGTGGCAGTTAGCACCTTCCGGCCCCGCCAGCAACACAGCCTGAACGGTGGTTTTCCCCGATCTATCATAGGTATCCGTCGGGTTGGGCTCAAGAGAGAGGGACCACAATTAAGATCCTTCCATACAGACTGTGCGCTGCCTCTTAACGGAAGGCGTAGGTCCCTTGAAGAGGTACCTAGCCTTAAGCTCTTATTGAACATGGAGATGCTGTTAACTGTTTATATATAAGGTGCAATCTGTTTTTAGGATTGTGTGTGACTTGTGCACCTCTTGTCGGTTGTTCCACTCTGTTCTTTGAATTTAACTTGGTTGACACTGTGGATCATCCGCGCTGGATGCTTCAATATCTGTGTTGGTGCCCTGGTCTGTATCTGTTTCTTGTTCATCACTCGTGGTGCTAATCATATCTGTGTCCCCCTGGGCGTCGTGACGTCAGTTTGGACCGACTTGCCTTCGGTAGGGTCTGTTGCGCAAGTATTCTATTTGTTGGATCTTCGAGATTTCGTCCGTTAGTTTGTTGAGTTCAGTCCACCTTTCCGGGTCGCGTATTATGGCATGTAGTTCGTTCTGTGTGTTCAGGCGATTTATGTGTACTGTGTGTCTTATGTTCGTGCGTTGTCCGCAGAAGAAGACAGTATGTTCAGGGGAACCTTCTTCCCCACATGTGCATCTATTAGTCTGCTGCAGACTCACGCGGTACAGGTGCGTGGGATAAGGGCCATGTACTGTGATGAAATGTACCATACCGCGGCTGCGATCAATATGTTTTAGTTTTAGTCTTTCCCGGATGTCAGGGAAGAAGTTGTATACACGGCGGCCCTTATCGCTGTTGGCCCACTCGCTCTGCCAGGTATCCACTCGCCATGCTCTGAGTTGGCGTGTTGTCTCAATCGGTACACCAGTGATCTGCCGAACCTGGTCTATTCTGCCCATCCTAAGCCAGTACATTGCTGCGCGGTACCTGATGGTGATATCTATGGGGAAAATTCCCATGACGACACATAGTGCGTTATTTGATGTTGTGTTGAATGCCCCTGTTAGTCGAAGTAGAACACTTCTTTGGCCTCGACGTACAATGGTTCTGTTGGTTGAGAGATTTAACCTGTGGGCCCACGTACTGTCTCTTGGTTGACACTATGGATCATCCGCGCTGGACGCTTCAATATCTGTGTTCGTGCCCTGGTCTGTATCTGTTTCTTCTTCGTCACTCGTGGCTCCGGCCAGGATGACGACAGTAAGCGGCGAGCAGCGTTCGTCGGCCCCGCGGCCGTCTGTTCTGATCTGCACCGGACGCCGTCAGCTGGCGTCGCCCGTCAGACCGGAGGGCTGCTCGGTTAACGAAGCGTCGCCGCCGATGGACGCCCGCCAAGGCCAACACGGCGAGATCGCCGCCGACTAATTGGGCGTCGCCGTGACGTGTGACGCAGCGGCGTCGCGGCGCTAATTATAGCCCGCGCGGTGAGGCGCGCAGCAGACGCCCCGGCGTCGGCGGGCCGCGCGGACGCCGATCGCCGCCTCCGCTAACGAGCGCCCGGCTATTCCCGGAGGAGGCGCCGCCTGCCGCTGACAGGGTGACAACCCCCAGCCTGGCCGCGGGGGCGGAACCGCCTCCGCAGGCCGCGAAACGAGCGTCAGAGCGCCGCGGCCGACGCCTCTTCCGGCGGGTCTGCTCCGCCTCGGGCAGCTTGTGGACTGCAAGTGCTACACTCTAATACCGTTTTCGCAGCGGAGCTCCACGCGATCCTGAAGGCACTGGAGCGGATGAATCGTGTTCGGGGCAATAGATTTCTCCTCTGCTCCGATTCTCTTACTGCCTTACAATCATTGCAGAATCTGTACCCAACTGAGGAGACGGTCCAGCTGATATACAGGGCTATTACAAATGATGGAAGCGATTTCATAAATTCACTGTAGCCCTATTCATTGACATATGGTCACGACACACTACAGATACGTAGAAAAACTCATAAAGTTTTGTTCGGCTGAAGCCGCACTTCAGGTTTCTGTCGCCAGAGCGCTCGAGAGCACAGTGAGACAAAATGGCGACAGGAGCCGAGAAAGCGTATGTCGTGCTTGAAATGCACTCACATCAGTAAGTCATAACAGTGCAACGACACTTCAGGACGAAGTTCAACAAAGATCCACCAACTGTTAACTCCATTCGGCGATGGTATGCGCAGTTTAAAGCTTCTGGATGCCTGTGTAAGGGGAAATCAACGGGTCGGCCTGCAGTGAGCGAAGAAACGGTTGAACGCGTGCGGGCAAGTTTCACGCATAGCCAGCGGAAGTCGACGAATAAAGCAAGCAGGGTGCTAAACGTACCACAGCCGACGGTTTGGAAAATCTTACGGAAAAGGCTAAAGCAGAAGCCTTACCGTTTACAATTGCTCCAAGCCCTGACACCCGATGGCGAAGTCAAACGCTCGGTTGCAACAGCTCATGGAAGAGGATGCGTTCAGTGCGAAACTTGTTTTCAGCGATGAAGCCACATTTTTTTTAATGGTGAAGTGAACAGACACAATGTGCGAATCTGGGCGGTAGAGAATCCTCACGCATTCGTACAGCAAATTCGCAATTCACGAAAAGTTAACGTGTTTTGTGCAATCTCACGGTTTACAGTTTCTGGTCCCTTTTTCTTCTGTGAAAAAAACGTTACAGGACACGCGTATCTGGACATGCTGGAAAATTGGCTCATGCCACAACTGGAGACCGACAGCGCCGACTTCATCTTTCAACAGGATGGTGCTCCACCGCACTTCCCTCATGATGTTCGGCATTTCTTAAACACGAGATTGGAAAACCGATGGATCGGTCGTGGTGGAGATCATGATCAGCAATTCATGTCATGGCCTCCAAGCTCTCCCGACTTAACCCCATGCGATTTCTTTCTGTGGGGTTATGTGAAAGATTCAGTGTTTAAACCTCCTCTACCAAGAAACGTGCCAGTACTGCGAGCTCGCATCAACGATGCTTTCGAACTCATTGATGGGAACATGCTGCGCCGAGTGTGGGAGGAACTTGATTATCGGCTTGATGTCTGCCGAATCACTAAAGGGGCACATATCGAACATTTGTGAATGCCTAAAAATTTTTTTTGAGTTTTTGTATGTCTGTGCAAAGCATTGTGGAAATATCTCAAATAACAAAGTTATTGTAGAGCTGTGAAATCGCTTCAATCATTTGTAATAACCCTGTATGACCAAATGTACTTGCTCCAACGGCGAGATAAGGAGTTGTCCTGCTGGGTGCCTGGTCATGTAGGAATATGGGGCAATGAACAGGCCTATTGGGCTGCCAAGGAGGCCTGCAGAGAGCAGGATGTGATCCAGTATCCTATTCCCTTGCAGTCTACATCTACATTATTACTCTGTAATTCACATTTAAGTGGTTGGCAGAGGGTTCATCGAACCACAATCATACTATCTCTCTACCATTCCACTCCCGAACAGCGCGCGGGAAAAACGAACACCTAAACCTTTCTGTTCGAGCTCTGATTTCTCTTATTTTATTTTGATGATCATTCCTACCTATGTAGGTTGGGCTCAACAAAATATTTTCGCATTCGGAAGAGAAAGTTGGTGACTGAAATTTCGTAAATAGATCTGCCCGCGACGAAAAACGTCTTTGCTTTAATGACTTCCATCCCAACTCGCGTATCATATCTGCCACACTCTCTCCCCTATTACGTGATAATACAAAACCAGCTGCCCTTTTTTGCACCCTTTCGATGTCCTCGGTCAATCCCACCTGGTAAGAATCCCACACCGCGCAGCAATATTCTAACAGAGGACGAACGAGTGTAGTGTAAGCTGTCTCTTTAGTGGACTTGTTGCATCTTCTAAGTGTCCTGCCAATGAAACGCAACCTTTGGCTCGCCTTCCCCACAATATTATCTATGTGGTCTTTCCAACTGAAGTTGTTCGTAATTTTAACACCCAGGTACTTAGTTGAATTGACATCCTTGAGAATTGTACTATTTATCGAGTAATCGAATTCCAACGAATTTCTTTTGGAACTCATGTGGATCACCTCACACTTTTCGTTATTTAGCGTCAACTGCCACCTGCCACACCATACAGCAATCTTTTCTAAATCGCTTTGCAACTGATACTGGTCTTTGGTTGACCTTACTAGACGGTAAATTACAGCATCGTTTGCGAACAACCTAAGGGAACTGCTCAGATTGTCACCCAGGTCATTTATATAGATCAGGAACAGCAGAGGCCCCAGGACGCTTCCCTGGGGAACACCTGATATCACTCCATTTCTGCACTCCACAATAAGTTCATGGAGTTGTGGGAGGAAGAAGGCTGGCGGTGACGGCCAATAAACTGCGTTTGGTGAAGTCAACAAACAACTCGGCCGTGGCGTTCCTCCTGCCGGTTCCTCACCCGTCTTCGGATCGGACACTCTTCTCTCTCACATAGCTTTCTATTACGGCTGGAGGATCCCCCGTTTTGTGATGCTTGTGGTGTGCACATCTCTGTCCGGCACATTTTAACAGTCTGCATTCATACCGTGATGCAAGGGCAGAATCACGTTGATGGGGAACTACGTTGCGAGTTACCTAACGCTGAGACGTGTGTGTCTAGGGTTTTAAAGTTTTGTGATGTGTCTGGACTCTGGCCTAAGCTTTTAGGCTGTAGGTTTTAGTGTATTGCAGAGTGGCTGGCTCCTCCCTTTTTTCCTTGTGGCCAGCCAGCCACTTCCATCTGCTATATTGTTTTAGCTCCCTATACCACTTTCTTCCTATATTGCCCATGTTTTACTGCTGACGACATACTTCGTCCCACGCTTCGGTGTGGGTAGGCACATATTTTTCCAAGCTTGTTTCCTGTGTCTTGCGCTCTGTTTTATCTTATTGGTCTGAGCCTTTTCTTGACACCCGTCTCAGTCTGTTACTGAGCGGGTGCTGAAGATCTTGCCTTCGTGCGCCCATAAAACCCTCACCGTCCATCAATCATCAGCATCTAGGGCAGCGGTTTCCCAACTGGGGTAACTACCCTCTTAGGGGTAAAGTGAGATTTTGTGAGCGGTAAAACAAAAGGTACCACCGAGTGAGGTGGCGCAGTGGTTAGCACACTGGACTCGCATTCGGAAGCACGACGGTTCAAACCCGCGTCTGGCCATCCTGATTTAGGTTTTCCGTGATTTTCCTAAATCGCTTCAGGCAAATGCCGGGATGATTCCTTTGAAAGTGCAGGACCGATTTCCTTCCCCAGCCTTCCCTAATCCGATAGGACAGATGACCTCGCCGTCTGGTCCCCTCCCCCGATTCAAACAACCAACCGAAAGCTACCAATTGTGTTTCGGCCACGACACTATTTTTTAAAAAGGTCATTACTATTATCGCTATGTCATAAGATGTTAATACTGATTATGTAATTTAGCAATAACATGTGACGCAATTTGGTGATTGCGTTTTGTGAGACGAATGTATGTACGTCTTCTTCCTCACATAGTTTATCCACTATACACATACTTTGCACTTTGTACCATGCTTCTATGACAATATAATTGAGACATATACAGCGTGTAATTGTTGTAAGTGAAGATATTTCTAATGGTGACTGAGGCTGATGTACTGAACAACGTTGCATGAGTATTTACGTCATTTGGAGAATAATAATCACAGCTACTAGCAGAAGTACGTTTTTAGGTTGGTTGGTTTGAGGAAGGAGACCAGACAGCGTGGTCATCGGTCTCATCGGATTAGGGAAGGACTGGGAAGGAAGTCGGCGGTGCCCTTTCAGAGGAACCATCCCGGCATTTGCCTGGAGTGATTTAGGGAAATCACGGAAAACCTAAATCAGGATGGCCGGACGCGGGATTGAACCGTCGTCCTCCCGAATGCGAGTCCAGTGTCTAACCACTGCGCCACCCCGCTCGGTGTTTTTAGGTTGGTTAGTACCTTCAAGCACAAGCATTAAAAGGAAGCACTAATGGCTGTTACCCATGGACAGCAAGTCAGAAGTGCGACGCGTGGATACCAAGCTGTTATAGTTCAATTCTTTTATCTTGGCGGTTCGCGCATGCCCGCCCAGACGCGGGAGGTTGCTGCGCTGCCAGTTGCACGCGTCAAGTGAAGCAGCTCCGTAGTATAGTTCGCAAACTTACATTTAGGGGGAGCGCGCAGTTTATGAAGTAAAGCCACCACGGCCGCATTAACCCTTTCGCTGCTACAGAGACGTGCTCCCCGCATTCCGCGATGTGCGCGATTTTGTCATCATTGCACTGCTCGCCTGTGCAGACACATGGTGTTTCGACTGCTTTGACACACTTTATCATTCGATTTCACAAGAACTATTTGGCCCAAAAATTGGATTTTTACACATAGTCTTGACTGATACCTTCCTCCCATAAATGACTTAATTTTGCCGGCCGCAGTGGCCGTGCGGTTAAGGGCGCTGCAGTCTGGAACCGCAAGACCGCTACGGTCGCAGGTTCGAATCCTGCCTCGGGCATGGATGTTTGTGATGTCCTTAGGTTAGTTAGGTTTAACTAGTTCTAAGTTCTAGGGGACTAATGACCTCAGCAGTTGAGTCCCATAGTGCTCAGAGCCATTTGAACCATTTTTGAACTTAATTTTGTTTCGAAGTTCAACGCAGTTATTGTGCAGCATTAGATGGAGTAAACCATTGCACGAAATTTTGAAGAGTTTGCAGAGGTAAAAGTCCATAGCGTATACTTTCCGTATAGTCGATTTTAGTTGCCATTATAAATTTCAAAAAATTACATTCAAACGAGTAAAATTCATGAAGTAAGACACTTCGATATTGTTTCTAAATAAAGAAAATATTAAGCACCGAACAAGGCTTGAACTCACAACCTTCCGCTTAGGAGCTATACACTTTTTTTTTCTCATTTTTTGTTCGTTATTGATCGTTGTGTTTGGTCGTTGCGGACGTCGCAAGACATCCTGTTCATGTTCAGTGGTTGATCCTTCCACTCAGTTTTTTATTACAGAGGCCAACCGGCTCTCTGACCGAACACGCCGAGCTACCGTAACGGCGACTTTAACCATTACGCTAATGCAGCTCGTCATTCAATACACCTCCCGGAGGACTTTAAATATCATGCAAAATACCGAGAAATACTGTTGGTATGACTATGAATGACTCACGTTTCGTCGAAGTACAATAGGAAATAAACAATTACCGCTGTTCTTTATTGCAAAAAAGTGGTTAGTGAGAATGATACAAACACCTTTCCTTGCTATCGCCTGAATTAGGAGGCTTATTGCTTGTTTGGTATAATTAATTAATAGAATATGAAGCAATTGGTATAAAGAATGCTTTTTCCAAACTTTCTATAAAAGAAAGTCTGCTATCAAGGCACTGCTTTTGTTCAATTACTTTATTTATGACTGAAGGTTTGTAAAACTGAAGACACTCGTCCGTGCTCTGCACTGCAGTCGAGCTCTGGCAACGTCGTTCTCTGTTCATTGGCTGACTGTGTTTTGTGACATCAGATGCGCAGAACGAATCTAAACTCGGCCGCCGTCATCAATGACGCGCACTTTAGTCTACATTGACAGGCTATACTCACAGACGTAGTCCACTTAACGGTGCAGTTACGATATTGGAGAAAACATCAGGTAGTAAAATTTGTGATCCCTTTGTGGGAAGACCGTTCGATGCAGAGAAGAAACAATCAACACATTGGTGTGAGTACATATTAAGGTACCACATATAAAAATATCTACACTCATATTCATTACACAGTGTATATCACATATGGATCAATGTATGACGAAAATGACTTCTCAGAGTAGTCTGTAGTTTCGCCAGTAGACATGATATTGCTTCATTATTCGCAGTAGATAAACTAACTAATTGACAAATGGTTCAAGTGGCTCTAAGGACTATGGGACTTAACATCTGAGGTCATCAGTCCCCTAGACTTAGAACTACTTAAACCTAACTGACCTAAGGACATCACACACATCTATGCTGGAGGTAGGATTCGAATCTGCTGCCGTAGCGGTCGCGCGGTTCCAGACTAGAGCGCCTAGAGCCGCTCGGCCACCCCGGCCGGCTGATTATTAGGTCGCATACAACTATCAAGGTACGGGGAAGTTAACTCTTTGTTCCAAACAGTTTTGGGTAGTTTCTATGGGTTTAATATTGGATAATTTACTGAGGCAGTCAAGATGAGGTATTACTGTGTATTCGTCAGTCGTGTAGCCCTCTTAACATGGCTAAGATCATAATGGAATAAGGGAATCTCCAAATCAAACTCATCATGAAGATCTAAAAGAAAGGGCATCACTTGGTCGTAGATAATGATGAAATAAACAACCAGCTTCAAGTTGGCAGTAGCCTGCATGAGTGGTCTTAAGTTATACAACAGCTGTACAATTTGTTGGCTCAGTGAGATATGTTATAAAGTCCCCTTTAGATATTTCGTATTAAAGATAAAGACTTATTGCAACATTTATGGAATATTCCTTCGTTTCTTGGAGGAACTTAGACATCTTGATAACTGGAATACAATGTATTAATGTTCCACAGTAATATTTATTAGTTTGTTATGAACCGGCTTTCGGCTCCTTAGGCCATCGTCAGATAACTTCATGCTAAAGAGATAGTCCACACAAATTCAGCGAGAATTCATAGCAGTACGAAAAATGCTGTAAAAAGATGTGACATTATATGACTATACCGATATAAAACACAAACATGATGTAATACCTAAAGAGACACTAAACATATACATCTTATATTACAGATACTCAAATATTAAGACTAAGCGAATGTGTAAAACAACTTATCTACGGAAGCAGCTGGAAGCTGCAGCTAACTGTTTGAAATAAATTTCTTTTTTGTTTTCCCTGTGTTTTCCTTTTCGTGACCGGTGGGATCTAACTTGCCGAATAGCCCTCGTATGTCGTCGTAAAATACAGCCGCGAAATATATCTGTGCAACAAAGTTATGTTTGTAGATGAATTGGTGTGTTACTCACCAACCGGCCTCACAATATCATTTCGTCGTATATCGTGAGAAATATACGAGTAGTAATGTAAAGGTCCTACAATATTTAAGATTCTACAGAATACGGCCGCAGTTACAACAAAGTTTTGAGACCTAATTTCAACTGTAATAATTATTACTTGAAACGTGTGTCAAATTGACAGACCTGTAAAGTAGTTTCTACTGGTAATGGCACAATGCGGAAACATATTTGCGCACTATAAAGAATAGCTGTTTTGCAATAGCAGAATTGAATTTGCAAAGACAGCTACTGTCTGAGCATCGAAACTACATGATGCTGCTCGAAGGTCGTTATCTTTCCTCCTTTGTAATTAGCTATGCAAAAATAACGGGGATCGCTTAAGCCCAATCGTATGAGAAAATTGAGGAAGTAGTTCTCATAGTAACAAAAATGTACAACGAGCTACTTTTACAAACAACTTACTCCACTCTGTTCTTAAGTTGATTGTTAATAACCTTTTAAAGCAGTGCAAATGGCGCACGGAAAAGACAACGAAAAGTACAATGGAGTTTTTAGTAACCGACAGTAGTTCAATGAAGGTATTTGTAAGCACGGTCGCCAATCCAGTTGGACAAATTCTGTAGATTAACGAGTAGGTTATCAGATCAGTAATGATAATGTAACTAATCTGAGGAAATGTGTGCTGAAGAAGAATTTACTGTGCGTAACTGACACAAAATGCAGTATGAAATAGAAAGCAATATATTAGCTATTATATTCAAGTAACAAAGAAATTCAAATGTAATAATTTGGAAAGATGTACAAGCAGCCGTTACTGAAATCGTTATATGGTGAAATCTGTTTATTATACTCGAAAAAAACGCAGGCTTAAAATAAGTTTTACCTACACAGGCTAGTATCATTAACTTCCCAAAATATTTGTAATTAAATAAAACAGTCCACATTCAACATAGTAGCATCGCTGGGATACATATCATCAGCCAAGCATAAATCACTTGTGATATGCAGAATCTAGAAAATTATAGTTAGTTTTAGTTTTTGGTTTGCGAGTGTTATTTCACTTAAATTTTATTCTACTAACTCACTTTCATTCAAAACGGTAATTATACACATTGCCTGTGATTGTTAAATAGGACAAACTGACCCACTGAGACGTCATCAATTTCAAGACGAGCAAAAGTGGCTTAGACTTCGTTTTATATTTTTTCTTCAACAGATTAACAATACTCGGCTATGTTAAATTACGAATGGTACAGAACCCTAGGTAACAATGAGTTCAACGAGAATATCGGGGAGCTAGAGCGTTACACAAGTAATGTTATTATTTAAATTCAATAAGAAACCACTGTAATTTACAAGGTATTCCTTACAAAAGTACTAACCTGATCTGTTGTGAACAGTCCAACAGGTTGTCGATGCTGTAAGGACGACAGCTCTCTGATTAATTTCAGATGATTATGGTGCACGATCTTGACGTCATTTGCAGCTTAATTCATCTGCTCACATACGTCGCTCCCACGGCTCCTCGTGAATTGCACTTTGGCCTCACGTGGACCAAAGTCTCGTCTTGCACTACGCACTTCCACCCCCTGTCGTGGCTAGTGCGAGAATGCCCAGTGCTTGCACCCTGACGTAACAGACGCAGCACGGAGAGGCATTGCTACCATTACAGCCTGCTCTTTCCGAAATATACGAAGCACCTCACTTTCACTAACGTTCCCCTGCTGTTTCCCAAAGACAGTGAGTCTGCGCGATACTTATCTACATTCAAATGCAGAGATCATTACGAGGGCCGTAAAAGTAATGAGCAAGAAAATTTTAAAATATTTAATTTCAGTTTTTAGGCAGACAAGGTACATCATCTGAATCGAAATACTTTCGTTCACTTTTCAATATAGTCACCATTATTTGCACAAATTTTTCCCCTCGTAATGGCACCACATTCCATCTTCACGAAGACACCGACGCACTTCTTGCCGAACATATTCCACACTCTCGTAACCTTGGCCTCACATCTGTCCCCAAATGGACGGAGAAGGATGGTAATCGGAAAGTGTAATTTCGAGACAGTAGGGAGGATGCAGAAGAGCTCACCACCCAAACGTCCTGATCTTCTCCACAGCGACACGAGCAGTGTGAGGACGTGCCTTATTTTGTTGAAGGGTGACCTTCTTCCCAGGGAGTTTTTTGCGTGACACACAGTGGAGCCTCAGAGGCATTTGGATATAACGGCGGCGTTTATGGTTTTTCCAGGTTAAGAACAGTCAATTAGAATGCCACCACGTGCATCTCTCTTCTTATACAGCAAATCCTCATTGCCACTTCACACTGACACTTTGTTTTTGGTTTCAGATGATGGAACCACTTTTCATCGAATCAGAATACTCATAAAAATCATCAGCTTCGATTTGGGATGTTTGAAGCAAGTTTTTTGTGGTGGTTCTTTTCTGACCTTTGTGGGACCCAACGTAAGCTTTGAATCATTTATTGCTTTGCACTGTGTCCTACGGCAGGTTTTGTAGCAATCTCGTTCATTGTGACACCCCTGTCTTCTTTAATGAGTTCATCGACCCTTTTCTTGTTACTTTTCGTGGAAGCAGTTCGAAGACGGCCTCTACTGGGATACTCGTGTTTACATCGTCGAAATGTTTGTCTCCTAATACCGCCGGTGCCCATGTGGACGTTTCCGTATCACGATCAAGTCTGAGCTGCATTTCAGCAGCCCATTTTCCCTCTTCCACAAGGAATTCAGTGACAGCGCACAGTCGAACGAAACATGGATGTCAGCCATTTTAGAATTACTGTCTGTGGTCACGTGATAGACGCTAATGGGGTCACACTGTAGCAACTTGGAGCCACTGGAAAATACAGGGCTATTACAAATGATTGAAGCGATTTCATAAATTCACTGTAGCTCCATTCATTGACATATGGTCACGACACACTACAGATACGTAGAAAAACTCATAAAGTTTTCTTCAGGTTTCTGCCGCCAGAGCGCTCCAGAGCGCAGTGAGACAAAATGGCGACAGGAGCCGAGAAAGCGTATGTCGTGCTTGAAATGCACTCACATCAGTCAGTCATAACAGTGCAACGACACTTCAGGACGAAGTTTAACAAAGATCCACCAACTGCTAACTCCATTCGGCGATGGTATGCGCAGTTTAAAGCTTCTGGATGCCTCTGTAAGGGGAAATCAACGGGTCGGTCTGCAGTGAGCGAAGAAACGGTTGAACGCGTGCGGGCAAGTTTCACGCGTAGCCCGCGGAAGTCGACGAATAAAGCAAGCAGGGAGCTAAACGTACCACAGCCGACGGTTTGGAGAATCTTACGGAAAAGCCTAAAGCAGAAGCCTTACCGTTTACAATTGCTACAAGCCCTGACACCCGATGACAAAATCAAACGCTTTGAATTTTCGGCGCGGTTGCAACAGCTCATGGAAGAGGACGCGTTCGGTGCGAAACATGTTTTCAGTGATGAAGCAACATTTTTTCTTAATGGTGAAGTGAACAGACACAATGTGCGAATCTGGGCGGTGCAGCAAATTCGCAATTCACCAAAAGATAACGTGTTTTGTGCAATCTCACGGTTTAAAGTTTACGGCCCCTTTTTCTTCTGCGAAAAAAACGTTACAAGACACGTGTATCTGGACATGCTGGAAAATTGGCTCATGCCACAACTGGAGACCGACAGCGCCGACTTCATCTTTCAACAGGATGGTGCTCCACCGCACTTCCATCATGATGTTCGGTATTTCTTAAACAGGGGATTGGAAAACCGATGGATCGGTCGTGGTGGAGATCATGATCAGCAATTCATGTCATGGCCTCCACGCTCTCCCGACTTAACCCCATGCGATTTCTTTCTGTGGGGTTATGTGAAAGATTCAGTGTTTAAACCTCCTCTACCAAGAAACGTGCCAGAACTCCGAGCTCGCATCAAAGATGCTTTCGAACTCATTGATGGGGACATGCTGCGCCGAGTGTGGGAGGAACTTGATTATCGGCTTGATGTCTGCCGAATCACTAAAGGGGCACATATCGAACATTTGTGAATGCGTAAAAAAACTTTTTGAGTTTTTGTATGTGTGTGCAAAGTATTGTGAAAATATCTCAAATCATAAAGTTATTGTAGAGCTGTGAAATCGCTTCAATCATTTGTAATAATCCTGTATTGACATTACAACAAACTTGCGACGTCACGATAGTTGACTTCACCACCGACTAAAGATATTGGCCATAGTACTGGAAGTCATATTGACTAATGGCCGTGAGTACTGTCTGTACATACCAAGTTGACACTCAGTGTGGTGCTAAATGGAAACGACCGTACATGGGAAATTTCATTACAGTCGCCCCCACCAGCCATCAAGCCGAGCGTCATCTTAGTTTGTGTGGACAGTACTCACGGCTTCTTCTGTTTCTACGTCACAAACAAAATGGCTTCCATTACCCAGGCCAGTATCTCAAGTCGGCCGTAAACTGCCTTGCGAGACTTACAACGTGAGTGCTCGTCTATGGCCGTGGCTAGGAGGGAAATCAGTAAGTCGATGAAAAGGTACCCAATAAAGTCCTTAACTTTGTCATATGTTATCGAGAGGGTGAATCTATTTAAATGCGCAGTTCGGAAGTACTGAAGCGGTCTCACATAGTAACCCTCTCCCCGCTGGAGACGGTCGCTGCAACTCGTAAGACCTTTAGTGTCACGCGTTGTGACATACGCTGCAGGACCATTACATCACGTTAGCCCCGATGGCAACATGTGATGTAAGGTCTCCAGATTATGGTCCTACAGTCGCTTTTGTTACGTTGTTCGAAATAGAATTTTAGCAATTAGGCGCTCACGACTTAAAGTTGAGGCCTCGCACAACTGGTTTTACGAAATACATTTCAATTAACGAAACGTATTCTGGTTCCAATTACAGATGAGATTTAAGTTATACAGGGTGTCCCTGGAGGAACGCTCAACATTCAGTAATATGACATGAACGATCATTCGAAGCAAAACAGCAAAGAGCTATGAGCACCTGCTCATTTCCACTTCTGTGAAACACATCCCTTCTTCTGCACCAGTGGTCACAGCTCTTAAGGTATGCCTTTTAAAGCCCATGTTTACTGGACTTATTCGCTTGGAATGATTGTTCCCGTCATATCCCTGAAAAACTTTCCATTCCTCCCGGGACACCGTGTGGAGAAAGCGAAGATTCTTATCAGAACAAGGTTATATCATATTTGAGAAAAAATATTGAACATATGAAATTATATGTCCCAATGGCGAGCCGGCCGCGGTGGTCTCGCGGTTCTAGGCGCGCAGTCCGGAACCGCGCGACTGCTACGGTCGCAGGTTCGAATCCTGCCTCGGGCATGGATGTGTATGATGTCCTTAGGTTAGTTAGGTTTAAGTAGTTCTAAGTTCTAGGGGACTGATGACCACAGCTGCTAAGTCCCATAGTGCTCAGAACCATTTGAACCTTTTTTTCCAGTGGCGAACCGTGGTAAAAATTGCTGTTTTGAAGAGCGCGCCGCAGCGCGTAGTGTGAAGCAGTCGCCCTCAGTTTCTGGCGGTGGCGCCGCAATCGCAGCTTTGGTGCCCCCGTTTGGTGGGAAAGGGGGAAAGTTGCCTGTTCACGTGCATTTAAGGGGCGCTATGAGCTGGCCAGTCCGCCCCATTCCCTGTCGCGTCTGCCCAGCGCCCCCCACCCCTCTTATGGGTCATCATCGTCCATCAGCTCCTTTCCCGGTTCCCCCCCCCCTTCACTTTTACTCTCCTTCCCCCCTTTTTTATTTTCCCATCATCTGTCCAGTTTCCCTCCCCCCCCCCCCTGCTCCCGGCTGTGGTATGTCACATTTGCCAACTTTTTAGTTCAGTTTTCCAGTGACTGTTCAGTGTTGTTCGTCTTTCTCGTGTTGCGAACAGAAACCATGCTGTCGCTAGGTGTGAATTTTATGTCTTTTGCGAACAGAAACCAGACTGTCGCCGTGTTTTTTTGTCTGTCTATTGTTTTACCTGTCTACTTCGTATGTATTTTATTAGCATCATCATCCCTCTGTTCTTTGTTTTAAGTTCCACGATTTTTTTTTCTCGCCACGTTACACTTTAAGTCTCCGATTTTATCACCTGTTTTTATTATTTATTCTCTTCATCTTTTTAACAAAGTCTGTAGGCTGAAGAGCGGCATACTAAGCTGCTGCCAGCCCGCCCCCTTCGGGGGGAATTGAAATTCAATAAAGGAAAAAAAAAGAAAAACCTCGCCAGTCGGTCTCTCGTCCCCAGCATGCTAGTCTGTCTCTCGTCCGCATTTGTTAGGCAGTTAGTGTCTGTCTGTCATTCGGAGTGCTAGTATGTCTGTCTTTCTGATCAACCTTTAAAGCCGGCAAAATGAGAGTCTTTCCACTCCGCCGATAAGAGAACTCAGCGAGTGATCGCCGGGTCGGGGCTTAGTTCCTGCATTTGAGCCTGCGCGTTAGGCCGCCAGTCTGCTCGAGTTCGTTCAGGCAATGGTCATTGGCGGTTGGATCGATCGGTTGGTCGGTCGCGCACTGAGACACAAGATGACTTGTCAGTCTAGAGCGTCGGCGCATGTGAGGTCGCCAGGTGAGTCCAGTGGGCCGCGGCGTATGGCGAGGAGTGGTGACTTCGCGGTCGATACGAGAGCAACAGGAGTCACCCCACGACATCGGTCTGGCCGGTGCGAGCTGCGACGCCGTGAGACGGGAGATCGGCGCGCCTTCCTGCGTCCGTTGAAGCGGCTGGCAGCAGACGGTTCGGGAGAGCGATTTGGGGGTGCTGTGCCAGGTCTTCTCGAGAAATCGCAGTTTATTAGAAGTTAAGAGATTCGTGATATGTTGTTTGATTTACTTTTGTTAAATTCTACTTGTTTTCTTGGTGAGGTCACCAGCCGTTTTGCTTTGGGGTCGTCCCACCATTCTTCTCCGTTTGCCCACCCGCGGGAAGGTGGTTGTTTATGAATTGGGTGGTCCGTTTTTCCCTTGTGGAGTAGGGGCGGGTTAGAGCAACCTGCGGTTCGTGTTGTTCAGTAATCTCCTTATCAATCTACCGTACGTTAGCAGCTGCCTCTGTCATGTTTGTCGGATTTGGTGTGTTAACGAACTTATTGCTTGGAGTGTAACGGCCTAATACCTGAAATATCTTTTGATCTTTGGAAACATTGATACTATTGCCTATGATCTTGAGAAGCGGTATCTGTGTACTGTAGAGCATCTTAACTATTGTTTGTACTGTAGAGCATGTTTGGCCAACCTTGTAGAATTTTATATAAGATTGCATTTCATGGGCTTTTATTTAAATGATCATTTTAGTATATAAAGTTGCCACCCATTCACCGTAAGACTTTTCTTAGAGGTTAAAATCAAGTTGCACCTTCGGTGGCAAGGTGAATATTGGAATTGTTTGTGTTTCGTACCATTTCCATCCCTCCTACGGGGGGTGCATAGTTTGTGTGCTTGTGTAAGTTGTTAAAACTCTTAGTTTAAAGTTACCTGGTGTGTTGCAGATTTGCACCTGTGTAGTCTTTCAGAGGCTGTTGTGAGCGGTCGTAACTACTGGCGTGTCAAAAGGGAGCGGCAAGGTTCTCTGCCTGAAAGCTCATTCAGTGAAAACTTGTTTCTTTCTGCCTCTGAATAAATTGTAACTTTGATATTTAGATGGTGCTTTCCGCTTACAATTTTAAATCTATTTATTTAATAAAATGTTTTTAGGCACTATTAAAGTGAATGAAATTCCCATTTGTTAAAAGGAATTTGGTTATGACTTCATCAGTTACTCCCTGGCAACTACTACCATGCTTCCATAGTGTGATTAACTGTGTTAATGTTCTTGATGAATCGTTAGTAAATAAAATAAATTCTTAAGAATATTCTTCGAAATAAATCACGGTTCAAGAGGTACACTGTGTTTCTATTTTATCTATGATAATGAATACCGGCCAAAACAAAATTTGTACCAAGGTCAGGATTCAGCTTCGGCTCTTCTGTGTATTAGGCAGATTCACTAAGCAGTGCGCCACCATGGCACTGAAACTAACACAGCTACGTGGATTACCGCAGTACGTCTCTCCCCACAACACAGTGTTGAAGAATCTCTGCAACACTTGTAAGTAGGCTGTTTATGTTTTCTTATTGGCAACGTTACGTAGCGCTCTGTATGAAAATCACTGGCTGTGCTGTGTGCAGTCTGTGGCTAGTTTGCATTGTTGTCTGCCATTGTAGTGTTGGGCGGCTGGATGTGAACAGCGCGTAGCGTTGCGCAGTTGGAGGTGAGCCGCCAGCAGTGGTGGATGTGGGGAGAGAGATGGCGGAGTTTTGAAATTTGTAACATTGGATGTCATGAACTACCATATATATTATGACTGTTAAGGTAATTACATTGTTTGTTCTCTATTAATATCTTTCAGTTGCTAACTATGCCTATCAGTAGTTAGTGCCTTCTGTAGTTTGAATCTTTTATTTAGCTGGCAATAGTGGCGCTCGCTGTATTGCAGTAGCTTGAGTAACGAAGATTTTTGTGAGGTAAGTGATTTGTGAAAGGTACAGGTTAATGTTAGTCAGGGCCATTCCTTTGTAGGGATTCCTGAAAGTCAGATTGCGTTGCGCTAAAAATATTGTGTGTCAGTTTAAGCTCAGTCCTGTATCATTTTTCAAAGGGGACGTTTCATACACTGATACGAGTTTAGAAGAGGAACATCAACATGTGCTCAGCAGTGAACTGGAGTTTATATTGGGAAGGGAGACATACCAAGATAATCCATGCAGCCATGTTAGCTGCAGTGGCAGGATAGCACAGTGTTCGGCGCTAGTAAACAAGATTCCCCGTTTCGAATCCCTAGCTTGGCGGGAATTTTAATTCCGTTGGTCTGAATCCTTTATCGTCAAATTATTGGGAACAATTAATATCCCATCTGCGTAGTAGTGTCTGTGTGCTTTATAACGCTACAGTGGTATCGTGTTGTAACCGCTCGGTGCACATACACTGAGTGATCAAAAGAATGCCGACTCCCCCAAAAACATACATTTTTCATATTAGGTGCATTGTGCTGCCACCTACTGCCAGGTACTCCGTATCAGCGACTTCAGTAGTCATTAGACATCGTAAGAGAGCGGAATGGGGCGCTCTGCGGAACTCATGGACATTGAACATGGCCAGGTGACTGGGTGTCACTTGTGTGATACGTCTGTACGCGAGATTTCCACACTCCTAAACGCCCATAGACCCACTGTTTCCGATGTGATGGTGAAGAGGTAACGTGAAAGGACACGTACAGCACACAAGCATACTGGCCGACCTCGTCTGTTGACTGACAGAGACCGCCGATAGTTGAAGAGGTTCGTAATGTGTAATAGGCAGACATCTATCCAGACCATCACACAGTAATTCCAAACTGCATCAGGGTCCACTGGAAGTATTATGACAGTTAGGCGGGAGGTGAGAAAACTTGAATTTCATGGTCGAGCGGCTGCTCATAAGCCACACATCACGCTGATAAATGCCAAACGACGCTTCGTTTGGTGTAAGTAGTGTAAACATTGAACGATTGAACAGTGGAAAAACGTTGTGTGGCATGACGAATCACGGTACACAATGTGGCGAACTGATGGCAGGGTGTGGGTATGGCGAATTCCCGGTGAACGTCATCTGCCAATGTGTGTAGTGCCAACAGTAAAATTCGGAGGCGGTGGTGTTATGGTGTGGTCGTGTTTTCCAAGGAGGGGGCTTGCACCCCTTGTTGTTTTGTGTGGCACTATCACAGCACAGGCCTACACTGATGTTTGAAGCACCTTATTTCTTGCCACTGTCGAAGAGCAATTCGGGGATGGCGATTGCATCTTTCAACACGATCGAGCACCTGTTCATAACGCACGGGTAGTGGCGGAGTGGTTTCACGACAATAACATCCCTGCAATGGACTGGCCCGCACAGAGGCCCTGGCCTGAATCCTATAGAAGACCTTTGGGATGTTTTGGAACGCAGACTTCGTTCCAGGGCTCACCGACCGCCATCGATTTCTCAGTGCAGCACTCCGTCAAGAATGGGCTGCCATTCCCCAAGAAACCGTCCAGCACCTGATTGAACGTTTGCCTGCGAGAGTGGAAGCTGTTATCGAGGCTAAGGGTGGGCCAACACCATATTGAATTCCAGCTTTACCGAAGTAGGTCGGCCCGCATCTCGTGGTCGTGCGGTAGCGTACTCGCTTCCCACGCCCGGGTTCCCAGGTTCGATTCCCGGCGGGGTCAGAGATTTTCTCTACCTCGTGATGGCTGGGTGTTGTGTGCTGTCCTTAGGTTAGTTAGGTTTAAGTAGTTCTAAGTTCTAGGAGACTTATGACCACAGCAGTTGAGTCCCATAGTGCTCAGAGCCATTTGAACCATTTTTGAAGGAGGTCGGCACGAACTTGTCAGTAATTTTCAACCAGGTGTGGCCGGCCGAAGTGGCCGAGCGGTTCTAGGCGCTACAGTCAGTCTGCAACCGCGCGACCGATCGGATCGCAGGTTCGAATCCTGCCTCGGGCATGGATGTGTGTGATGTCCTTAGGTTAGTTAGGTTTACGTAGTTCTAGGGATCTGATGACCTCAGAAGTTAAGTCCCATAGTGCTCAGAGCCAATTTCAGCCAGGTGTCCGGATACTTTTGATCACATAGTGCACATTACGACTCGTCTGTGGCTTCGCTCCTAGCGGGAACCGGGAGAGGTAGTGGGAGTGGCCCGCTACACACACACGCCGACACCAGACGGCAGCAGACCGGCACGGCACACGTGGGCCGGCGCGCCGATGGTATCTGCGGCAGAGCCGTATAATCAGCACCAGCTGGCGCTACTGTGCGGCCGGCCGGCGGAGCCGATGCTATCGCCCGCCCTGCCCCCTGTAATCACGGCGCACCCGATGCCCGCGCGCCTGTCGCCTCAAATTACCGCCACAGCCGACGCTTTTCGCGCACGCCTCTCGCAGCCGACACACCCGGACTCTTCCAAACAGCAGAGACTTCTGCTGCTGCAATACTCGCTGTTCTGCCCCTTACTGGAGTGAGGTGGGTGGGGTGGGGGGCGTAGTAGCGAATATAGCAACGCTGCATTGCCTTCACTACAGCGTCCCACTATAGATGACCCTCCATTGTCTGGTCGCTAGCGGCGTGTGATTTGTAGTTCTGTGGTGTGCATAACTGTAATGACTGCCTGTGAAATACAGTTCTGTTGTCCGAAATGATACCGACGAGTATGGAACGAAAGAAGGCATAGGTCGTTTACTCTTGAGTGGCGTCAAAGGAAGCCGTCAGGCACACTTGACATCAACTGCGCCTCAGGTGGATAAACATCTCTCGCCCTCTCTGTATGGGAGGCTGTAATTTGGCCCGGGACGCCGTCGCATGATCCGGAAATGTACAGTCACGATCATAAGTACCTTCCGGTGACAACTCGCTGCAATTACGGTAGTAGAGAACAATCCTTCCTGGGAGAACTCTTCGACCTCATTACTTCTGGCATTGCAATAAGAGATTTACTCAAGCGTTACGGAAGACAATTGAAAGCCAATCTCAAAGAAAGCAGGGGTTGACAGATGTCAAAATTACCGAACTATCAGTTTAATAAGCCATGGCTGCAAAATAATAACGCAAATTCTTTACAGACGATTGGAAAAACTGGTAGAAGCCGGTCTCGGGAAAGATCAGTTTGGATTACGTAGAAATGTTGGAACACGTGAGGCAATACTGACCCTACGACTTATCTTAGAAAATAGGTTAAGGAAAGGCAAACCTACGTCTCTGGCATTTGTAGAGTTAGAGAAAGCTTTTGACAATGTTGACTGGAATACTCTCTTTCAAATTCTAAAAGAGGCAGGGGTCAAATATAGTGAGAGAAAGGCTATTTACAATATGTACAGAAACCAGATGGCGGTTACAAGACTGGAGGGGCATGAAAGGGAAGCAGTGGTTGGGAAGGGAGTGAGACAGGGTTGTAGCCTATCCACGATATTATTCAATCTGTATATTGAGCAATCAGAAAAGGAAACAAAAGAAAGATTCGGAGTAGGAATTAAAATCCAGGGAGCAGAAATTAAAACTTTGAGGTTCACCGATGACATTGTAATTCTGTCAGAGACAGCAAAGGAGCTGGAAGAGGAGCTGAACGGAACGGACAGTGTCTTGAAAGGAGGATATAAGATTAACATCAGCAAAAGCAAAACTAGGGTAATGGAATGTAGTCGAATTAAATCGGGTGATGCTGAGGGTATTAGATTAGGAAATGAGACACTTAAAGTAGTAAAGGAGTTTAGCTATTTCGGGAGCAAAGTAACTGATGGTGGTGGTTGTTGGGATGTTTAAGGGGGACTAAACAGCGAAGGTCATCAGTCCCCCAGCAAAGTAACTGATCATGGTCGAAGTAGAGAGGATATAAAATGTAGACTGGCAACGGCAAGGAAAGCATTTCTGAAGAATAGAAATTTGTTAATATCAAGTATAGATTTAAGTGTCTTTTCTGAAATAAATTGTATGGAGTGTAGGCATATATGGAAGTGAAACGTGGATCATAAATAGTTTAGACAAACAGAGAACAGAAGCTTTAAAAATGTGGTGCTACAGAAGAATGCTGAAGATTAGATGGGTAGATCACATAACTAATGAGGAGGTATTGAATAGAATTGGGGAGAAGAGAAATTTGTGGCACAACTTGACTAGAAGAAGGGATCGGTTGCTAGGACAAATTCTGAGGCATCAAGGGATCACCAATTTAGTACTGAAGGGCAGCGCGTAGGGTAAAAATCATAGAGAGAGACCAAGAGATGAATACACTAAACAGATTCAGAAGGATGTAGGCTGCAGTAGGTACTGGGAGATGAAGAAGCTTGCACAGGATAGAGTAGCATGGAGAGCTGCATCAAACCAGTGTCTGGACTGAAGGCCACAACAACAACAACAACAACAACAACAACGACTGTTAATCGACCGTGACTGTTTCAAAAACAAGTTTTACAAATACTGCTTCAGCTCACAAACCTTTCTGACTACTTAAATTATTTGATTAGCTACATGTTTCGAAGCTATACGCCATCATCAGGCTACAGTGGCATCACAAAGAACATTTAACGTAAGTGCGCATATACAGGTTGTCCTAGATGTACACAAACAGCGCATAATATATCGTTCGGGAAGCCACACGGATTGGTTTTCAAGAAGGAACCCGTATCCGGAAACTCACGGCTTGGACGCTGGAGAGCATCGAAGTGTGATATCGGTGTGCGTTCTACATAACGTCAATAAACCCAACATGAGTATAACATCGCGCTGTCTGCACTGCTAACGGACTTCGAAACGCGTATCACCTACAACAATGCAGAGGCTACAACAGGGGCGCTGGGCCCCACGCACATGAGCCAATACGTGCTGCTATCTTGTAAGTATTTCAGTTGATCCACGGACTTGGGCCAAATACCATACTCTTCACACTGCCCCACAGATAAATGCCGAGAGGCGTCATATATGGTGACCGTGCTGGTCATGGAACTGTCCAACCCAGTCAATCCATCGACTGGGATATGAGGCTTTGGGGTGATTCCGCACATCGACATCAAAATGCGCTGGGGCTCCGTCGTGTCGTAGCCACATGTCGATCCGAATATTTAGTGGCAGTACGTCCAATATTATAGGGAAAACACCTCTAATAAATATGAGGTACATCGGTCCTGTTAGTCTGTTTGGCAGTAGATATGGACCAAAGATATGGTCACAAATTGTCTCGGTCCAGATGTTAATACTGACCTTAAGCTTCTGATTTGAATCATTTGCGAACGTGAATTTTCGTTCACTCAAGGATGCATGTTTCGCCTTCTCTAGTAAACGTGCATTCATCCGTGAAAAGCCAAGAATAGCACCAAACTCGGGAACCGTGGCTAGATTACGCAGTGTTGTAAATACCACTGTGCAAACTGTATCCGTCGTGGGTGGTCCTCCTCCCGTAATGCTTGGACTTTATGCAGATGGTGTGGATGGAACAGGTCTTCGTGGACAACACATCACACTGTACTTTTACTCGTGTGCAGCACCTGCGCCACCTGCCACTTGCTCGCGGCTGGATCCTTATCGCAAATTGTCAGCGCGTCCTGTTCCAACTGTAGTGTCCGAGCGGCGTCACGTTTCGCCACTCACCAGAGGACAAACAGTAGAGTGTTGACAGTCTTCTCAAGTATGAAGCACTAAGAGCTACTGCTTTGTGTATAATGGACACACCTGGGGCAGAAAACACCCACGTGCAACTTTCCGACTTCTCTGAGGCGTCTCTCGATGGTCGCGAACGTAGAAAAAATGGTTCAAATAGCTCTGAGCACTATGGGACTTAACGTCTGAGGTCATCAGTCCCCTAGAACTTAGAACTACTTAAACCTTACTAACGTAAGGACATCACACACCCATGCCCGAGGCAGGATTCGAACCTGCGACCGTAGCGGTCACGCGGTTCCAGACTGTAGCGCCTAGAACCGCTCGGCCACACCGGCCGGCGCGAACGTAGCATGATGTGGGGCACATCTGTTTGGAAAACCTTCCGCATACAATCTTGCAACGACTCTCCCATTACAATCCGCTTTACCGTATGCAGGCACCATGTCGGTCATTTCTGCAGTTGGGTGCAGTGAGTCCAAAAAGTATTCGTCTAGTTGCATATCTTTTAGAAAACAAAGTCTATGTAACGTGAAAAGAAATATATACAAAATCTTAAGAGCCAGTCATGTAAAAATTACCTTGGTAAGTCATTTTTGTTGAAAAGCATGGAAAGAAATACATCCAAATCGACAGCAAGGTTAGGTTGGTTGGTTGGTTGTTTGGGGAAGGAGACCAGACGGCGTGGTCATCGGTCTCATCGAATTAGGGAAGGATGGGGAAGGAAGTTGGCCGTGCCCTTTCAGAGGAACCATCCCGGCATTTGCCTGGAGTGATTTAGGGAAATCACGGAAAACCTAAATCAGGATGGCCGGACGCGGGATTGAACCGTCGTCCTCCCGAATGCGAGTCCAGTGTCTAACCACTGCGCCACCTCGCTCGGTAGGCAAGGTTAACAAAATAGAAAATGTAATACAATAGCTAGTTCATAAAGTATTCGTCCATCATCTGAACATGCCGAAACTCTGCGCGCAGTGATTAAACTATAAGCCGCCAGTGGTGGACGAGCGGTTCTAGGCGCTTCAGTACGGAACTGCGCGGCTGCTACGGTCGCAGGTTCGAATCCTGCCTCGGGCATGGATGTATGTGATGTCCTGCGGTTAGTTAGGTTTAAGTAGTTCTAAGTTCTAGGGGACTGAAGACCTCAGTAGTTAAGTCCCATAGTGCTCAGAGCCATTAATCTATAACGCTGACCCACGACACACACTGGAGCCAACCATGCGCGGCCCCTCTCTATCGTCTGTCGTGGTTTTTAACGGCGCCGATACAGTCGAATTAGCGCCATGGGCCGTGAGGGTAGTGAGACGACGCTGCGCTTACATAATCAGTGCAAATCTTCTTACGAGATTGCTAAAGTAGTCGGTAGACCTAGATCGACGGATCGGTCGGTAATAGACCGATTTTGCGCAACAAAAGCCTTAAGTAACCAACCACGTACCGGACGCTCTCACACTTTGACTGATAAAGACGTGAGATTTACCATGAGGGAAATGAAGAAGAAACCTAAAATCAGCGTTCCTAAGTTGGCTGGGGAGTTGGAGTCTAGGGGAAAGAAGGTATGTGCCAACACAATCAGAAATACCTTCAAAACGTATGGGTATCCCGGCCGGGTAGCGCGCAAGAAAATTTGGGTCAGTGAACAGAATCGAAAGAAACGTCTTCATTTTGCGATGGAGCATAGATTCAAAAAGGAAGACTTCTGGAACAGAGTAATAGTTTCTGATGAGAGTAAATATAACGTATTCAGATCGGATAGCAGGCGAATGGTGTGGCGTAAGAAGAATGCGGAAATGTCTCCGAGGTAGCGATGAAGTAGGGATTTTCACGTATGACCATTTCACGAGTGTACCGTGAATATCAGGAATCCGGTAAAACAAATCTCCGACATCGCTGCGGCCGCAAAAAGATCATGTCAGAATGGGACCAACGACAATTGAAGAGAATCGTTCAGCGTAACATGTAACCTCCCCCTCACTTACCGACCTTAATGACCGTGAAAAATGAAACCGCGTGTACCTAATGGGAGTTTTGGAAAAGCAATCGTCACCGAAGTTAACCTGTCGGTAAAGAGGGAGGAAAGGGTTACATCTAAATGAAAGGAAATGTGCTAATGAAACTGGTGGAAATTAATTTTGAAAAGGGGTAAAGTTAATAAAGAAAGTAAATGTGCAGCCGTTACGTTAACAATTAACTAGCGGTAATTAGGTATTTGAGATTTGGGGGAAATCACGGTCGCCAGTCCTAAGGACAATTACTATAGTAACTGAAAAAGAAAGGTTGTTACACATATAATTAGCACTAGAAATGTGGCAACTGAAGGTTGACACGTGTAGTGTGAAAACTGAAAGTTTGTCAGAAGTAATAAATTTCGCTACACTCTGACTAAATTTAGCAAAAGAATTAATAAAACAGGAAAATCGAAAGTCTATTTAGTGACTGAAGTTAATAGTGAGCTTTCTTTCTGAAGCACATCGAAATTCAGTAAAACACGGTTAGTCTTGGACTACCTCAACAATCATTTCAAAAACTACTTGAATCTACGCAATTTAGAAAGAAGAGGTTTAACTTTGACCTTGAATTAAATGATTCTGAACAATTAACAATAGTAAAATTTAGTACGTACCAAGCTGAGCTGCAGTCACAGGTAAGCTAAATATGCTAACAAAACTCGCACTCTTAATTTGTGCTTATGTAATCTGAATATTGTAGCCAGCTGACTTTGAAATTAAAGCAGTGAAATCGAATGGTACAATTTTAATGCTGGCGTTTGAATTTCAACGACACTCGGGTTCATTCCGGAAAAGGAAGGGACCCTGCTTGGCAATGCAATTGGGACAATGAGCAACAAAGGTTCATGCTAAGTTGCTGTAATTATAGTTACGAAAATGGTACAGTTTGAAAAGCTGAGGTCTGCCATACAGTTCTAAAACTTTACTTGCTTCCAGTCTTCCTTGTTGATTGATTGAAGGTTTGAAACCATCGGTCGAGGAGGTGGCGACAGTCACTCATTGTCGGCCGTCACTGTTGCAGAAGCTGGATGTTGGCGCGCCTTCTTCTCGACACGGTCACCAGACGAAACGGGCTCTTGATGTGCGCTAGTTAATGTTTCCCGTCCGCGACACCATGTCAGAAACTATCATCGCAAGTCGAGCGCAATTACATGCTGCCAAACCCCGAAAGCGCGGCAACTCGCGGGAGCGTCACACAACACACCTGCTCCACTCGCTACTCCAGCCAGACTCCTTCTCTCAGCCCGTGCTCCACGCGGCAGAGTTAACACTACCAAAGATCCTACACACTTTCATTCTTCACACGACCTGTCGATGTAATCGTTCGATAGCAGTTTTCCCTAGGCAAGACCCAGCGTAAAAATACAAATAATATTTACGAAACAAACCAACATAAATGCATAAATATATATATACAAACAGTAAAACAATTACAATATATAAAGAGATAGAAATGTCATATCTTGAGGTAACAAAGCAAGGAAAAAAAAATAGTACAATAGATGGAAATAGGAGGATATGCATTTCCGGCGTTACACGTGCCCCACATTGTCTGAGGATGTTCGTGTAACGTAAACAGACTCAGAAAATGTCCCAAAAAAGAAACAGCGGAAATGCATATGCTCAAAACATCAAAAAAATTTAGCATTCGTCTAATTAACCATAACCCAATTTTTTAGACAATAATAATTGAGTGGAGACACTCCTAATCTTATTCCACTCTGTCATCTTGCACAAAATAAAACAGGTTGACAACATATTAAAATTCATAGAAAACATAGAAAATCGTTTAGTTATTCCAAAATCGTCAAAATTCGTTACACTATCAAGAAATGGAATACTATTTACAAAATTAATCAGAGTACATGGTCATAAAACCAGGTAGATCAAAATACGCAAATTAATTATTAATTGCATAGAATACACATTTTTATGTAACCTTTTCATAATTAATTTTCTCGTCATGTCCAATTAACGCTAAACAAGAAAATAATATACAGCAGATCGAAGAAAACATAAATATTGACAGCAGAATTCTTTCACATCAGCTGCCCGGGTAAGAAAAGCAACTCCACATTCCGTACTCGCGAGTACAAAGAATGCCGACAGCGGTACAAATGCCGACAGCGACACAAGAGCCGATAGCGGCTTCGCCTCGCAAGTATTGTTGCGCACGCCTGTGCGGCACGCTTGATCTCACTCGCCTGCGTAACGGCATTTCCAGAACGTCCATTTCACTGAATTCTTTCGGAAAAACTCACTCCCGAGTAATCTCAAGGAGTCCATAAACACTATCACAGTGGATAACTCAACACTGTCCATCATCACACGCATGTACTAGCCTGAAACTTAAAACAGCGTCTAAGTACATCGGCAATGACTAATAAAAACACACTTTCATGAAATATTACAGAAAGTTACAAAATCATATTTACATTCCTTAATCTACTGTGACTCAGCTGAAAACTTAAACTAGCAGCTTGGATTTTTCAGATGATTACTAATCAGTTACTCTTAAATCATTTAGTCAAAATTAATTACATATTAATTACAACTTCTTTAATGACCTCTAGGTCAGGCAAAAGCATCGTAACATGGCACATCCTTAAATCTTACACTCTATATTTACATACTGTACAAATTACCCATTGTGTGGTATTAATCGATCCTAGGTTGGTACAATTTCAAGTTTACAATATTCCGTATACCTAATCGTTTTCCAGAACTTGGATACTCTAAGCAATAAGCATTTGTGTGAGGTATACCAATGACTTTATATGGTCCATTATAAACAAACTTAAATTTAGAGATTTCATTGTCTATCTCGCTCGATTTCTCATGAGCTTTTACAAGTACTAAGTCTCCGATTGCAAACTTAGCAAAACGCGTTTTAGCGTCATGACGACGTATGCGAGCATCGGCTTTTAGCTTCATTACTTCTCGCAAACGATCTTTTTTCACACCAATACTAATGTCAATCCGTGGAGGGAATTTGATTATCTCTTCCACTAAACTTTTACTTCTGTCATCCAACAGGATTTCCTCTGGAGAAAATCCCGTCGATTCATGTCTCAAGGTGTTCATAATTCTCTCAAATACTGCTACATATTTGCCCCATGCCCTATGATTGTGATGGCAATAGGTACGGCAAAGTCGGCCTCGTCTTTGTTCGTGTGTTACGTTTGACACACCGTCTACAATACTTTCCAATTCACTTCCTACAATATTGTCAATGCCGAAATTCCTCACGTTACGGCAGTTCAAATTCATACCTCTGTCAATAGCATCCGGCCAGTTAACAATGTGTATAGGCTGGTATTGCCTATGCACACCGTCTCCTGCCTCGTCAAAACTAACTACTATTGTTTTATTTTGTGACGTACATGTCAAAGTTTTACTTTCGCAATTAATCACTGCACGGTACTTTAATAGCCAATCTAACCCGATAATTACTTCCGTAGTCAAGTCTGGCACGACGACAAACTCTTGTTCAAATCGTGCCCCACATATCTCGAGGTTGACAAAAATCTGTTTTGTGACCGGTTTACTGGCCTTCCCAGTAGCACCGATAATTTTCACTCCTGCTACTGGCATAACTACGATGCCAGGTCTGTCTTTCAGTAACTCAAATATTTTCCCAGATACAGCACTCAATTCTGCACCTGTGTCAATCAACACGTTTAGTTGTAGGTCATGCATATTAACAGACACTACTATCTGTCTACACTTGTCCTCGGCTGTTTCTTTATTTTCCCACAGTAAATCCTCGTCTATATCCAGGTCATTCCAGAAAAAACCATCCGGCTTTGATCCTAAATCCGGCTTATCTGGCGGCTTTTTCAGCCTCTGTTCACATACAGTTTTAATTTCAACACGTTCGTCCTGAGGCTTAGTCTGTAGCTTCGCCTCCAATACCGAAACCTTTTCCTGTAACTCGTCACCTAGTGAGTGTTGCTTTGCTATCAATTCATTAATCGTCACCTTCGTTGATTCCACTTTGGTCAGATTAATCTCATCCGCCAATCTACCTGGAGGAATGTGTCCAGTAGTTTCTGCAATTACTTCCGCTAGATCTGCGCAACCCACACTGCTATCGTCTGACCGTATAATGTCAGCTCTAACCTCATACACGTTGTAATCTATGTGCTTTTCTACCAATCGTGTCCGGCTATCACTAAAATTTTCGCAATCTTTCTCCTTAATACTCTCGCAATGTTTAAACTGGAGGTTTGCGTCGGATGGGTCGGTTACTTCTACCACTGAAACTTTCGGTAAGGTCTGCCGGTTAGGGCCAGAACTTTCCGTTACTACTTCAACATCTAACTCCTGCGGGACGAAACACGACGAATCTTGCTCGTGCTCCCCCTTAACATCAACTATTTCTAGTAAAGTCTGCCGATTAGGGCCAGAACTTTCTATCATTTCACAAACACTATCTTCCTGCGGGACGAGACGCGGAAAATCCTGCACGCGCTCCCCATAAACGCTTCTCCCATACAGACCCCTATAATCTCTTAGTTCGTCGTATAAGCGATCGAACTGCCTTAACCAGACCTCATCCCTCTCTGCATCCCCTCGCTCGATGACGGACGTTTTATCCGACATCTGATCTTCTCTCAACACTTGTGAATCATTATTAAACTCAATCTCCAGTTCCGCTGTGGGTATTACAGCTGCCACTTTATGATCGATTTCCGGAACACTACTTAAATTGTTCTCACTGACAGCGAATGTATTTTCTACTGCCGTGTATACAGCTGATCTACTACTTGTGGGCGCACTCTTTTCTCTTAACACTGGCACACTCTCCCGCCGTTGATTATTCCATACGGAATTTTCATAATGACGATACCTGGGTTTTCTCCTGTTATTGGGCCGCCAAAATTTCTCCACGCCCGCTCGGCCCCTCACCGGCGCGGCTAATGGTTTCCCTGTCTCGTCCCAGCAGATACACTCCCCGGATGCTGCTGAGGCGGCTGATCACACCCTCTGGCGTTATTACTATTCTGTGAAGCCCGTATCACGTTAGTATGATACTGGTTTCTGTCATTCCTGTTATTATTTGCATTGTACCGATTGTTATTACGGTCCGAACCATTATTGTTATTGCTGCGGTATGCATTATTCCCATGGTTATCGTTGTTATGGTTGGGGTGGTAAACGTTGTTGTTACCACGGCCTCTACCACTGTCGCGATTATTGCGCCAATTGTCCTCGTCCTCAACTCTTTCCAGGAAATCATTGATTGTCCTGTAATTGCTTCCTACATAGCGTTTTGTATCATCTGGAAGCTTCTTGTAGAGTTCCCAGACTATTTCGGATTCCGTGCGGCGATCACGCAAATATTCCAACTTGCGGATGCAGCCCTCACAAAACTCCCTCATCGAACCGCGCGAATTCGCATCGAAAGGCCTCGATACGACAAATTCGCGCCAGACACTTTGCTGTTTTTGCTCTGACCAGTATTCAGCCAGAAACAAATTTTTAAACTCGTCAAAAGCCAGGTTCGTAATGTTGAGGTTTAAGCCCCAACGCTTGGCATCACCAGCCAGCACATCAATAACCGCATTAATTTTTCTCTCATTAGTCCATGATCTGGGTAAAACTCTTTCACAATTTTTAATGAAATCCGTCGCGTGTATACCGCCTTTTTTCAAGGGGTCGAACCGCTCCTCTTTCGTCAACAATTCCGAACTATGTGCACAGATTGGCACATAGCTCTGTTTTTCGTCCAGTTTCTTTTCTAATTCCGACACTCTCGTAATTACTTGGCAAGTGGTTGTCGCAAGCGTTTCCACTTCCCTCTTTTTCTCTTCGCAGGTATTAGCCTGCTACCTCACTTTAGTGTCTACTTCGGACACTAATGCCTTTAAAGTTTCCACCTTCTGTTGATCCTCTTTTTTCACTAATTGAATTTGTTCCGTCACCTTATTCTCGATGATCGGAGCAACTGCTTCTCCTACACTTTTCTCGATTCTGCTAATTTCGGAATCAAAACGAGTATTTATGCTCGCAATTTCCGCCTGAACGCCTATCATTTCCTGTTTAAGATTACCGATTTCGGTATTAATTACAACAATATCTTCTTTGATTTTATCAACTTTTGTATTAACAACTCCAACATTGTTGTTAACAACGTTAATAGCTTTGTTCTGATTGTCTAGCATCCGTTCAATTTTTTCAGACTGAGCTTCTTGCTTGGCAGCCTGAGCTTCTTGCTTGGCAGCCCGAGCCTCTTGCTTGACAGCCTGAGCTTCTTGCTTGGCAGCCTGAGCTTCTTGCTTGGCAGCCTGATCTTCTTGCTTGGCAGACAGAGCTTTAATTTCTGCCGATTGACTCTTGATTTCGTTAATCAAAACATTCAATAAATCAGTTAAATTCTCGGAAACTACCGGTTTTACTTCCGTAGCGGCTTCCTCTTTAATTGTCCCCCCGTATTCGTCATCAAGGGATTCACATTTGATTTTCACTTCCGATTCCGAAACATTTTCTAAAGTGTGGAATTCCATTTCTGCTCTTTGTTGCGTTTCGGCGGTCGCGTCTTTCATGCTAGCCGCCTGCCCCTGAACAATGGGTACCGCGGTGCGCGTTTCCCACTGTTCGACCGATTGTTCCGTATCCAATTGGCAATTCTGGCAATTGTTGCCTTCACTCATTTTAATAATTTTCAATATAAATGACAAATCTCAAATATAATTAGGATTACTCCCACTACTTATTCTCGCTGACGTAACGGCCTGTACGTAACCAGTACTTTGTTACGAGATTTGCACAATGCAAAATTCGTGTACAGAACAACCTCAAATTCGAAGATTGTCCTGTCACCAGGTCGCCACGTGTAACCTCCCCCTCACTTACCGACCTTAATGACCGTGAATAATGAAACCGCGTGTACCTAATGGGAGTTTTGGAAAAGCAATCGTCACCGAAGTTAACCTGTCGGTAAAGAGGGAGGAAAGGGTTACATCTAAATGAAAGGAAATGTGCTAATGAAACTGGTGGAAATTAATTTTGAAAAGGGGTAAAGTTAATAAAGAAAGTAAATGGGCAGCCGTTACATTAACAATTAACTAGCGGTAATTAGGTATTTGAGATTTGGGGGAAATCACGGTCGCCAGTCCTAAGGACAATTACTATAGTAACTGAAAAAGAAAGGTTGTTACACATATAATTAGCACTAGAAATGTGGCAACTGAAGGTTGACACGTGTAGTGTGAAAACTGAAAGTTTGTCAGAAGTAATAAATTTCGCTACACTCTGACTTAATTTAGCAAAAGAATTAATAAAACAGGAAAATCGAAAGTTTATTTAGTGACTGAAGTTAATAGTGAGCTTTCTTTCTGAAGCACATCGAAATTCAGTAAAACACGGTTAGTCTTGGACTACCTCAACAATCATTTCAAAAACTACTTGAATCTACGCAATTTAAAAATAAGAGGTTTAACTTTGACCTTGAATTAAATGATTCTGAACAATTAACAATAGTAAAATTTAGTACGTACCAAGCTGAGCTGCAGTCACAGGTAAGCTAAATATGCTAACAAAACTCGCACTCTTAATTTGTGCTTATGTAATCTGAATATTGTAGCCAGCTGACTTTGAAATTAAAGCAGTGAAATCGAATGGTATAATTTTAATGCTGGCGTTTGAATTTCAACGACACTCGGGTTCATTCCGGAAAAGGAAGGGACCCTGCTTGGCAATGCAATTGGGACAATGAGCAACAAAGGTTCATGCTAAGTTGCTGTAATTATAGTTACGAAAATGGTACAGTTTGAAAAGCTGAGGTCTGCCATACAGTTCTAAAACTTTACTTGCTTCCAGTCTTCCTTGTTGGTTGATTGAAGGTTTGAAACCGTCGGTCGAGGAGGTGGCGACAGTCACTCATTGTCGGCCGTCGCTGTTACAGAAGCTGGATGTTGGCGCGCCTTCTTCTCGACACGGTCACCAGACGAAACGGGCTCTTGATGTGCGCTAGTTAATGTTTCCCGTCCGCGACACCATGTCAGAAACTATCATCGCAAGTCGAGCGCAATTACATGCTGCCAAACCCCGAAAGCGCGGCAACTCGCGGGAGCGTCACACAACACACCTGCTCCACTCGCTACTCCAGCCAGACTCCTTCTCTCAGCTCGCGCTCCACGCGGCAGAGTTAACACTACCAAAGATCCTACACACTTTCATTCTTCACACGACCTGTCGATGTAATCGTTCGATAGCAGTTTTCCCTAGGCAAGACCCAGCGTAAAAATACAAATAATATTTACGAAACAAACCAACATAAATGCATAAATATATATATACAAACAGTAAAACAATTACAATATATAAAGAGATAGAAATGTCATATCTTGAGGTAACAAAGCAAGGAAAAAAAATAGTACAATAGATGGAAATAGGAGGATATGCATTTCCGGCGTTACAAACAGAAGAGCAACCCTTCCGCAAATTGCTCCAGATTTCAATGCTGGGCCATCAACAAGTGTCAGCTTGCGAACCGTTCAACGAAACATCACCGATATGGGCTTTCGGACCGAACGCCCACTCGTGTTTCCCTGATTACTGCACGATACAAAGCTTTACTTCTCGCCTGGGCCTGTTGTTGATGACCGGAAACTAGTTGCCTGGTCGGACGAGTCTCGTTTGAAACTGTATCGACCGGATGAACGTGTACGAGTATGGAGACAACCTCATGAATCTATGAACCCTGAATGTCAGCAGGGGACCGTTCAAGTTGATGGAGGCTCTGTAATGGTGTGGAACGTGTGCAGTTGGAGTGATATGGGACCCCTTTTAAGTCTAGATACGATCCTGACAGGTGACACGTACGTAAGCATCCTGTTTGATCAAGTGCATCCATTAATGTCCATTGTGTATTCCGACGGACTTGTGCAATTCCCACAGATCATACGTCCAGAATGGCACTCTACAGAGTGGCTCCAGTAACACTCTTCTGAGTTCAAACATTTGCGATGACCACCAAACTCCCCAGATATGAACATTGCGGAGCACATCTGGAAAACCTAGTAATGTGCTGTTCACAAGAGATCTCTACCCCTCGTAAACTTTCGAATTTATGGACAGCCCTACAGGATACATTGTGTCAGTTCCCTCCAGCACTACTTCAGACATTAGTCGAGTACATGCCACCTCGTGTTGCAGCACTTCTGCGTTCTGGCGGGGGCCCTACACGATATTAAGCAGGTGCACCAGTTCCTTTGGCTCTTCAGCGTATAATGACATAGGTAACACAAAATGCGCGGCAGAGCAAGTCAGTTACGATCTGTTCAGAATACGGACCGTCCTTCTCCAATAGCGACACTCACATTTTCCCAAAATCACCCAGTGTCCATTTAGCAACAGACAGCGGCTGGGAGACTAATAGCCCAGAACCTTCAGCCACTACCCTCAACACTTAATTAAAAAGAATGAACTATGCTTGTAGGGGACACTCAATGCTGTTATCTATCGGCAACCAGAGTATTGCTTATTTCAGGAAGAAAAAAGTTGAGGATATCAGCGGTATAGTGGGGTAGCTCACAGCACACTGGTTTGTGGGAATGGACACTGGAAGATACTGACGTTTGCAGAATTGATGTGCAAGATAGTGACTACGGCGTATAGCAATGATTGTGGTATACATAACGTGGTACGGTGACCGGTAATCGTCTATACGTGGAGTTAACCGTAATAGTGTTTTTAGACCGTTTTTGTGTGGGTTAGGCTATTGTTGTTTCGGGGCACTTGGCCGTAGTACACGAAACATGTGGGATAGGCTGTTATTGCTTTACATACTGCAGTCAAACATTGGACAAGATACACATGAGGCGTTAATGTTCATCATCCGTATCATCATTTACAGAGATGGTGTCGCCACACGATTAAACCATGGTACACTGGAGGTACGAATCGGAGGAAGGTCATTAAATCGGTCTTTTTCAACGCGCTAATTGCGTGTCCATTGGGATATAGCACGTCTCAATTACTTTCGACCCTCGTTTAGCAAAACTGACGTCGGCAAACAGGACATCTGGCTCACTGGAGTACTTATAAAACGTGATAAGGGGGAAGGAAGCCACTGAATATGGAGCCATTGCACCCTGGTATTTTGTGTCGACACACTACGGTTACGTATGTTTCTGTGTAAACGGGCTATTGACATGGAATCATTCCTTGTCATCGGTATAGCAGTGAAGTGTTGTTGTTTTCGTGCAGTGATTATGACACTCATCCAGTCGGAGGGTGTGTGTATGTTCGGGTGGAATTTCCTGTTCTTCGGGATGATACCGAAGTCCTGGTCACATGGTAGGTACGAATGGCCACTGACTAGGAATTTATGGAGGATTACTTACTGTGTGAAACCTGCATGCAGAACCACAAATTGACAAAGTAAGGCCATTTTTATACTCCGATTTTTTCCGCCACAATGATCCGAGTACATAATCATTCGCTTTTTTTGGACGTTATGTTTAATGTAACGCATGAGACACGATGCAATTTCTTGCGGTCCTCAGGCCAAGCGGGATTAGCCGAGCGGTCTCAGGCGCTGCAGTCACGGGCTGTGCGAATGGTCCCGGCGAAGGTTAGTGTCCTCCCTCGGGCATGCGTGTGTGTGTTTGTCCTTAGGATAATTTAGTTTAAGTAGTGTGTAAGCTTAGGGACTGATGACCTTAGCAGTTAAGTCCCATAAGATTTCACACACATCTGAAATTTTTTTTTTTTTTGCGGTTCTCGGGATGCTTCGTCCTCACTCCATATATACATGGTAGCTTTCTTGGTACACAGGTCGTATATTCCAAGGCAGTATGTCCACAATTGCCGCTTGTAGTAACAGATACCTGTCGTAAGTATCGGCGTCGGTAAAGTCCTCACCAAATCAAAGGCAATCACGGTAGTATTGTTGTCCTGATGCCTACCTCCTGCTGCAGTGCGATGCGTTCCCGTCCGCGCGCTCTCGGCCTTTCGTTGACGTGACTCTCTTTCACGTTCCCATTTACCCTTCTCTTCCGCGGTGTCGGCTGCAGCATGTTTGATGTTATAGAGGTCACAATTACGGCAGGAATTACTTACAGGGGGAAGAGAGGACAGATTAAATCTTGTATTAAATATCTGACCAAACGTGTAGTACGAGACCGGATCATCATGCTCGGCTTTATATAAATGGTATAACCTTCCCATGTTCAGCTCTGATGACAAATACTTCCGATCCACCATTTCATTCATTCGTGCATAATGTCACCGATACACTGGAAACTTGAAGTTCTCTACCGCAACCGTCTTTGCTACTGGTGTTTTATTTTTAGCAGGGCGTGCGCCTCGCTTATAGATGAGTGGGGTCTGGTGCTGCATTTTGTGTGAAATAACCCTTGTAATCCTGCAGTTTGATATCAGCAAAATGTTCTTAAAGAACGTTTTACACACCTTCACGTCCACTCCCTCTTCATTCTGGAAATGGTATAGACGTGTTGTTACTCGACGCGACTGTCGTACCAGAGGAATACACGCGTGTCGTAGAGACTACCTTCACCATAGCAAATATGTATGCCGACTGCAAGTCGAAACTACCTAATGCATAGAACGAGTCAAATAGATACTGCTGGTCAAAAATGTCGTCCACATTCCTTCTCGCACGCGCATGCTCCGAGGGTGGGACATGTCTTTGGCACTACATTTCCCTTGACGTTAATATATTCTTCCCCTCTCGATCGCTTTCCTTTTAGAATGTTCCGTGCCAACAGGTGGGCATTCTGGATTCATTTTCTTTCTCGCTGCTGTGCAATTACGGTACCAGTGCTGCGGTCCCTTCCGATACGCCCATGGTTGACGTAGTGGGTTTGGTATCCTTCGATTTACCGGGTAGATTGGGCTCTGCTAACATGTCACGTAAGCCAACGGCCTTGCCGCAGTGGTAACACCGGTTCCCGTCAGATCACCGAAGTTAAGCGCTATCGGGCTGGGCTAGCACTTGGATGGGTGACCATCTGGTCTGCAGAGCGATGTTGGCCAGCGGGGTGCACTCAGCCACTGTGAGGCAAACTGAGGAGCTACTTGGCTGAGAAGCAGCGGCTCCCGTCTCGTAAACTGTCATATGTGCTGACCACATGCCCCTCCATATCAGCATACAGTGACGCCTGTGGGATGAGGTTGACACGGCGGCCGGTCGTTACCGTTGGTCCTTCATGGCCTGACCGGGAGGAGTTTATAGTTTAACAAATGGTTCAAATGGCTCTGAGCACTATGGGACTTAACATCTATGGTCATCAGTCCCCTAGAACTTAGAACTACTTAAACCTAACTAACCTAAGGACATCACACAACAACCAGTCATCACGAGGCAGAGAAAATACCTGACCCCGCCGGGAATCTAAACCGGGAACCCGGGCGCGGGAAGCGAGAGGGCTACCGCACCACCACGAGCTGCGGACGTATAGTTTAACATGGCACGTAACTCATCCGCTGTACCACTTACACGCTGGCTGAATCGGCTAGGTGCACGTTCCACGTGAAACGTCCCCTTAGAAAAATTATACACGACTGTGCTTAAACTCACACAATATTTTTAGCGCAACGCAATCTGACTCTCAAAAATCCCTACAAAAGAATGGCCCTGACTAACATTAACCTATACGTTTCACAAATCACTTACCTCACAAAAATCTTCCTTACTCGAACTACTGCAATACAGCGAGCGCCACTACTGCCAGCTAAATAAAAGATTCAAACTACGGAAGGCACTAACTACTGATAGGGATAGTTAGCAAATGAAAGATTTTAATAGAGAACAAACAATGTATTTACCTTAATACCATCAAAAGTCATAATATATGTAATTTCAAAACTCCGCCATTTCTCTCCCCACATCCACCACTGCTGGCGGCTCACCTCTAACTGCGCAACGCTACGAGCTGTTCACATCCAGCTGCCGCTGCCCAACACTACAATGGCAGACAACAATGCAAACTATCCACAGGCTGCACACAGCACAGCCAGTGATTTTCATACAGAGCGCTACGTAACGTTGCCAATAAGAAAACATAAACAGCCTAGTTACACACGTCTGAGGCGTCGGTAATAGTGACCGGTACAAATAGGCCTGAAATGGAAATGTTCCTTATCTGCACCGGTGTCCATATCAGATCATCTCAGTCCAATAAGAGAACTTAAACACCATCCTTACCTCGTCACCAGGGCTACTGCACATGTCGTTCTGTAGTACGCACACACTAATGAGCGTTCAGCGGTGTGTCGGCCACAATACTGTGAGTCTATACTGCAGCTGCGTCTTCCGCCGGCCGTCACGTGCAGTATTACGTATGTACGCATGTCCCACCGCCCTACTCGCTATGTATACATGGTGCAATAGTGGCCTGTGTAGCATAGACCATTTTTGCGCCCCGTTTCGTATGGCACTGCACGTTGCATAAAAAACATCTGACCCTGCCACATTGTCCATGGTGTCCGAATGCATGTCCGGCGATTGTAGGACGTTATGGTAGGGCGTTCTGTGTGACTATCTCATTTTTTCCAGAAATGTGGGTTAGGCCACTATTGCGCTGATAGCCTCAATTAAAAAAGATAAAAGACAAGGAAACGCAGCAGTAACTTTCCACTCTTTCGGTACAGAACCTGAAATGCCCTGCTTAACCCGTAGGACAGGACAAACAGAAGAAATTGTGGAAAGGAGCCAAAATAAGGGGCTGTCAGTTACACTCGAACGTACAACTTTGTTATTTGATCAAACATTAAAACAGCCGAAAAATTTTTTTTAAACACACAACGTTAATCTTTGAGACTTAATTACTGTCTGAAAGCCATCTTAATTTAAAAACGGCTGAAAGCCAATAACTTAAAAGGCAAGCATAATCAGAAATTTAAAAGGCAAGGCTTTTCTTAAAACAGTTCTTTAGTTAGGCTGAAACCGAGCGAGGTGGCGCAGTGGTTAGCACACTGGACTCGCATTCTGGAGGACGACGGTTCAATCCCGTCTCCAACCATCCTGATTTAGGTTTTCCGTGATTTCCCTAAATCGTTTCAGGCTAATGCCGGGATGGTTCCTTTGAAAGGGCACGGCCGATTTCCTTTCCAATCCTTCCCTACCCGGAGCTTGGGCTCCGTCTCTAATGACCTCGCTGTTGACAGGACGTTAAACACTAACCACCTACCTACCTAGTTAGGCTGAAGTAAAGCAGTTAATTTCAAATCGGATGTAGAATGAACACTTAAAACTCCAACACATTAATTTTTTTTAAATACCAAAGTCGTTACGTGAAACAGTTCTTTAATTTAGGCCGAAGGCCTTGAGGACAAACAACTGAAAGTCGACCCGGCTGAAGGGCGAATACTTAAAAATTCAATAGTTTGAAGTAAACAAATTAAATTCAGATCGGCTGAAGGCTGAAGACTTAAAAATTCAAAATGTTTTAAAATGACAAAGGGCTTACGTGAAACAGTACTTTAAACTAGGCTGAAGTCCTTAATAGTAAAACAACTCTAATGTAAAACACAAAAGCGGCTAGAACAGGTGAGGCAGGCAGTAGGGTCAACAATTCACGATCCGACGACAACCCAACCGACCGACAGTCAGCGGACCCACCGACAACATAACTTCCACTTCACCCGAGCAGTGCACAACAGGGAGTTCAACGGAACAATGTAGAAGATATTGACGCCCACAATTAATCATACACGGAGCTGTCAAACTACACACCGTGTTGGACTGCAACAACACGATGAGGAAACTACACTGCCTGAAATTTACGTAAATGCCCAGGGCATGTAACCGGAACGTTAACGGCCACAAGGCAGAAGATTCCGCTGGTGCACTTCAATTCAAATAACCAAATACAGTGAAACTCCACGGAGGGGGGGCTAGAATTTTCCAACTTGAAAACCACGTTGTTGCTCGTGGGAATATCCCAACAGCCGACAGCGAACTCCAAACGACACATTGTGAACAGTGTTGACTTGCTGGTAGGTTAAATGAAAACTTAACTTTCGTGTCCAGGGTCGGTGAGCCACGGACCTCGTAGCAATGGGAACAGCGCCACAGACTCCGTCACTGCGTAGAGACCGCCAGCGGGCCCCGGCCAAACTACGCCCCTCCGAGAATTCCTAGCTGCTCCACGCCAACCGACCGACTCCTGAGAGGCAGTACGCCGACAATATTTAAAATAACTTGTCAGTCAAAATCACAAAAACTACACACAGTTTCACGAAGACTTCCACGAAGAACCAGACAGTGCTAACGGCAGTGACTGTACAATACCAGGGACCAATCACGAGTCGGCCCACACAGCCAACCCTTAAGCGGTCGCCAGCCAAATACACGTCGTCCGGCTAGACGACCGACCGACGTCCAACCAAAGTCGTCGCCACTCCAATCATGTGTGTCGGCAACCGTCGGGAGAGTCACGGCGGTCTGACATCACCGCTGCCGCGCCCCGACTGAACTTGTGCCGCGTGCCAACTCAAACACTACCAGGTCCGAACTGCACTGCTAGCGCCTCCCAACTCACTGGCAGATCCGAACTCACCCCGAACACACTGGAACCGGGAAGTAATAGCAGTCAGCAAAGATAATACGCCAGGGCTTGTATCGATAAGCGCCGCTGCTGCCGCTCACGGGCAGGCAAGGCGGCAACTCAGTGACACCAGTAATTGAAGTTAAGATAACGAGGTGGTAGTACAGTAAAAACCGGATGTCAAATGAGATATGGCATGAACACGAGCCACGCACGTGCTCAGAACCCTCATTAACGAACCAGACTTTGGCAGTGACCTGGAGTAGTGTCTCACGGATTGTTTAAGGGTCTCCGGAAAGGCTCAAAATTATGAAAAGTTCAATTTTTACTTTTTTGCGTTTTCTGAATCTGCAGACTACTACCTTTTAATAGATATATAATTTATTCAATTCCGAAGACTACAACTATTTTTAAATTTTTTATGAAATGTCTTCTACATGGGCGTGACCCACTGTGGCGCTGTTAAACTGCTGTCAAATGGTGTTATTATTAACGTCCGTGTTCATCAGGTACATTTTAGTGATGTGAGATAAAGTATGTGTTGTGGCTAACCTGTGATGGTTCAATATATATCGCTGGTGTGATTGTCGATTGTTTCATGTTTGTTTACTCTGTCGTTATCTCGAAAATATTCGTAATTAATTCTGTTTCTTGAGTCTCTGTTTTGTTGAAGTATAATAATGAGTAAAACTAAAGTTATTAGAAATCCTCTGAAGGCTTTTAAGAAAAGGAGAAATGTTGGAAAGCCAAAGGTATGTGTTATTACTGTAAATAATAACATTCTAACATGGTACGAGCGCCTTCGGGCTGCAGTCAGCGCTGTAAAGAGTCTAGAAATACAAGCAAGAGTAAACAGGAGGAGGAACAAGAGGAAGCTGGAGGAGGAGTTTGCACAGGATGAAGATAATCCATCCTATGGATTTGGAATGCACTAAAAAGTTAATCCAATCTTTGTCGCTCGATTCCCAAAACTTTTATTTTCTCATACTAATTACATGTTTTCTAAGGATCTATCAAACATGTTTGTTTCAAACTTTCAGTAAATGTTACACAGTACCTTCTGCGTAATGTAACACAGCCTTTTTCCAAAAAACTGTATATTTTTGAATATATAAATAAAAAATTGCAAAAAAATGTTGTGAATTTTCATTACAATTGAAAAAAAAATCATCTTTAATAACTGAACTAAAATTTTGTAAAATCCCTGTGTTAAGTTGTAGCCCATATTCCAATAAACAATCTGTAAAAAGTTCAACTTCCTACCTCAAATACTTTGTAAGGAAAGATGTAGTTTATAAGCGTTATTTTAACATTGCAAGTATAGGGCGTTCCGGAGCCCCTTAACCACTTCACTCCGAATATGGCTGTGCGGAGACTCAACTGATTTGAATACAGCAAATATCTGGAGTGAAAGCACTGCCCAGGCCACACCACGGCGTCCTGTCCTTTAACGTCTGTACAGAAAAGGCTAAAATATTACGCTCAGTTGTAACCTGGGAACGGCAGTAGTGGAAGGGGCGGTCTGTGCTCTGGCCAAAAAAAAGCAAGGAGCGGGACTGCGGCACACTTCCGACAATTCGCTCAACCCTCGCGACATGCTCGCCCCTCCTAGTGAGACGCGCTGACCTCTTTCTGCTGGCAAACAGCAGCTAGAGATGAGACCAGGAGCGCACCCTCCCGCCGAGAAAAACGCAAAATCTTCCCTCCCAGCCGGCCGGTGTGGCCGAGCGGTTCTAGGCGATTCAGTTTGGAACCGCGCGACCGCTACGGTCGCAGGTTCGAATCCTGCCTCGGGCATGGATGTGTGTGATGTCCTTAGGTTAGTTAGGTTTAAGTAGTGCATGTTATAAGCCCATGTTCAGGATCTTGTTCAGAAACTCCATACACCACGGAGAGTACCTGGCCCAAATGAAGTTATTAACACATGTTCTCAAATTGACAGTTTCTTTAATGACAGAATCCTGTAGGTAGATGCATGAGATGAGATTGTTGTTTAATCAAACAGCATTTAAATTCACATAATTTGCTGTCAAATGTGCAGTTTGGTTTTAGAAATGGCTTAACAACTGAAAATGCTATAGTCTCTTTTCTCTGTGAGGTTTTGGACGGATTAAATAAAAGGTTGCGAACGTTAGGTGTTTTCTTTGATTTAACGAAGGCTTTTGACTGTGTTGACCACAAAATATTACTGCAGAAGTTGGAACATCATGGAGTAAGGGGAGTAGCTTACAATTGGTTCGCCTCTTACTTTAAGAACAGAAAGCAGAGGGTAATTCTCCGCAATATTGAGAGTGGTAATGATGTTCAGTCCCAATGGGGCACTGTTAAATGGGGCGTTCCCGAAGGATCGGTGCTGGGGCCACTGCTGTTTCTTATTTATATAAATGATATGCCTTCCAGTATTACAGGTGATTCAAAAATATTTCTGTTTGCTGATGACACCAGCTTGGTAGTGAAGGATCTTGTGTGTAATATTGAAACATTATCAAATAATGTAGTTCATGAAATAAGTTCGTGGCTTGTGGAAAATAATTTGATGCTAAATCACAGTAAGACTCAGTTTTTACAGTTTCTAACTCACAATTCAACGAGAACTGATATTTTAATCAGACAGAATGGGCATGTTATAAGCGAGACGGAACAGTTCAAGTTCCTAGGCGTACGGATAGATAGTAAGCTGTTGTGGAAAGCCCATGTTCAGATTTTGTTCAGAAACTAAATGCCGCTTTATTTACCATTAGAACAGCATCTGAAATAAGTGACATTTCAACACGAAAAGTAGTCTACTTCGCATATGTTCATACGCTTATGTCAAATGGTATTATTTTTTGGGGTAATTCTTCTGATTCAAAAAGGGTATTTTTGGCTCAAAAACGGGCTGTTCGAGCTATGTGTGGCGTAAGTTCTAGAACCTCTTGTCGACCCCTATTCAATAGTCTGGGAATTCTGACATTGCCCTCACAGGATATATTTTCTTTAATGTCGTTTGCTGTTAGCAATATTAGCTTATTCCCAAGAGTTAGCAGCTTTCACTCAGTTAATACCAAGCAGAAATCAAATCTGCTTGTGGAATGCACTTCCTTGACTCTTGTGCAGAAAGGAGTGCAGTATTCTGCTGCATCCATTTTCAATAAGCTACCACAAGAACTCAAAAATCTTAGCAGTAGCCCAAACGCTTTTAAGTCTAAACTGAAGAGTTTCCTCATGGCTCACTCCTTCTATTCTGTCGATGAGCTCCTGGAAGAGCTAAAAAATTAAGCAAATTCCAGTGTTACATTCTTGATTTTCTTTATTTAAACTAATGACGTGTCGCCTGAATATGTTTCTTATATTTCATTTTATCTGTTTCTACAACCGTGTTATAATTTCATGTATTGACTCGTTCCATGACCATGGAGAGTTCTCCTTAATGTGGTCCCACGGAACAATAAATAAATAAATAAATAAATAAATAGTTCTAAGTTCTAGGGGACTGATGACCTCAGATGTTAAGTCCCATAGTGCTCAGAGCCATCTTCCCTCCCAGGCAAACATGTCCACCAATCTCACCAGAATAACCACGCAACAGTGGTAAAAATGAGTCATTACCGGATAGCGATATATGACAGTCGTGTCACAGTACTTAGATGAATATTTGGCTGAATTACGTCATGGAGATATCATGAAGTCAGGGTACTTCCAGGTTTTACGAGAGACCGCGTCGAATATGATGAACATTAGCGGCGAAGCTGATTCCAATGGATGTTGGATAATTCAGCTTATTTCTCCGTAGCCTTTCAGCATCGAGTGATCGTCTCCATACACCACGGAGAGTACCTGGCCCAAATGAAGTTATTAACACATGTTCTCAAATTAACAGTTTCTTTAATGACAGAATCCTGTAGGTAGATGCATGAGATGAGATTGTTGTTTAATCAAACATAATTGTCGGTTTTTTCGTGAGGCTATGTTCGGCGACAGCAGATCTGTCAAAATGGCAATTTTTTGTGTGGTGCAGCATTCTGAAATCGTGTTTGTAGACTAACTAATGTAGCTGCTAGCGCATTCGTAAGGGATTTTATAACTTCGGCGGACACTGAGACCAAGGCTGACTTTTACCTGGGGCAGTATCGCTTCAAACTTCTTTGGCGGCCGGAAAGGGATGTAGCTAGGATGTCTGCGTGGAAATAAGCTGTGTTATCCACCACATAACCAAGTCAACATCGCTGCTAATGTTACTTCGTCACAGACAGCGACACGGTCTCTGGTAGCGTATGATAGCAGCATGGCTTCGGGACGTCTCCAAAATAAAATTGGGCAACATACATACCACAGTAATTCGCAACATATTAGCACAAAATTTCCTATGATGATGCCAGAAGTAGTCGTGGAAATCATCAGAAGACATCAGAAGCGACAGCAAAATCGAGAATTATTTATTCTATTTAAGGGCTTGTCATACAGCTGGGAAGAAATATCAGAGCCAGTGGGAGTAAACGAAAGATCGAAACAGTTATTGATTCGATGTGTTGGTGGTTACCCTCCCATGATTCGCATTTTGAGCGTCTCTTCAAAAGGCGGCAAAAGCAATGGAATAGTCCTGCAATGGACAAAAATGTAATCGACTAAAAAACGACTAAAATGGTCACCCGATCATCCATTCCCTGCTACAGGTATTCCATGTAAAAGCAACAAAGTTTTATTTTCAATGTTTCATATGTTTAACGAAGTAATATAAAAATTTAAATTGTTGTCATTATTTATTAATTAAGAGATGTAATCATAGTTTACACATTTAACGCAATAAGTCCATTAGATCTATTAAAGTTAGAAACTGAGTATAGTCTTGAGGCAACAAAACACACTACATATATTCATGCAATGTTTGAAAGTAAGAGTATTTACGGAATTCAAAAGGCTTCACAATAATTTCAAACTTTCTCGACCCTTTGTCACGCAGTACGAGAATTCCTCACAATTTTTTATACGAAAATTCTTAAGTCTTTTTAAATAAAGCAAAAGTTATCAATATTCTATGCACTTCTTCTTCAAGTCTACATATCTTCAGCCCTCTGCAGCTAGAGGGCTCCGACTTCAGGGTGAAACATGACGTCATCTAACATAACTGCTTTGGTGAATGAGAAACAGTGCACTGTAGTAGACTTCGAATTCGCAGAGTTCGCCCACACGTAGAGAATCGCCTCATTCGGTATGACAATGTCAATCTAAACACAAGCTTTGGGCACACTGTCATTGATAATGGTTCAAATGGCTTTGAGCACTATGGGACTTAACATCTGAGGTCATCAGTTCCCTAGAACTTAGAACTACTTCAACCTAACTAACCTAAGGACATCACACACATCCATGCCCGAGACAGGATTCGAACCTGCAACCGTAGCGGTCGCGCGGGTCCACACTGTAGCGCCTAGAACCGCTCGGCCAATCCGGCCGGCTCATTGATAGTCCTCCATAGAGTCCCGGCATAACAACATCCAGTTTCATGTGTTTTTTATGCTTAAATAAGACTTTCGGGGACTTCACTGTGATACTGATGCAAGCAGAGGTGAGGTTGCAGCTCCGTCAACAATGCCAACACTATACAGTGACGGTATTAACAAACTCGTCACTGTTTGGGAGAAACGTGTTCTTCGCTGTGGTGACTATGTTTATAGGTTGGTTGGTTTAGGGGAAGGGGACCAAACAGTGACGTCATCGGTTCCATTGGATTAGGAAAAGATGGGGACGGAAGTCCGCCATGCCCTTTGACAGGAACCATCCTGGCCTTTGGCTGAAGCGATTTTAGGGAAATAGCAGAAAACCTAACTCAGGATGGCTGGACGCGGCTTTGAACTGTCGCCGTCCCGAATGCGAGTCCAGTGTGCTAACCACTGCCCCACCTCACTCGGTGGTGACTATGCTGAGAAGTAAAAATGTAGACATGTAGAATAAAGATGTAGAATGATAATGACGTTAGTTTTATTTTAATAGTTTCAAAGGTTTTCGCATAAAAAATTAGAGGCACAACCTTTCAGCACGCCCTCGTATGTTTTCACTGTTCAAGCAATGAAACTTCAGTATCCGGAATGACATCTTAATTTATTGCCCTTTACACTATTCACAACAGATTTTGTAGACTGTAGCCACACATATCACTGAGGTACCTGCAATATTATATTATTTTACTGAATATAACTTAGGAGATATGACGTCATAAACTTTCAGACAGGTGAAAAATTGTTCTGTATGTTGGAGTTTGATTGTTTAAGGAATAGGGCAGAGGGGAGTTACTACACTGAAGAGACAACGAAGCCGGCCGGAGTGGCCGTGCGGTTCTAGGTGCTACAGTCTGGAGCCGAGCGACCGATACGGTCGCAGGTTCGAATCCTGCCTCGGGCATGGATGTGTGTGATGTCCTTAGGTTAGTTAGGTTTAATTAGTTCTAAGTTCTAGGTGACTGATGACCTCAGAAGATAAGTCGCATAGTGCTCAGAGCCAGAGACCACGAAACTGGTACACCTGCCTAATATCGTGTAGGAACCCGCGACCACGCAGAAGTGCAACAACACGACGTGGCATCGACGTGGTGGTGAAGTGGTGCTAGAGGGAACTGACACCATAAATCCTGCAGGGTTGTCCATGAATTCGTAAGAGTATGAGCGGGTGGAGATCTCTTCTGAACTGCACGTTGCAAGGTATTCCAGATATGTTCAAAATGTTCACGTCTGTGGAGTGTGGTGGCCAGTGGAAGCCTTTAAAGTGAGAAAAGTGTTCCTGGAGCCCACTCTGTTGAAATTCTGGACGTGTATCGTGCTGGAATTGCCCAAGTCCATCGGAATGCGCAAGGGACATGAATGAATTCAGGTGATCAAACAGGATGCTTACGTACGTGTCACATGTCAGAGTCGTATCTAGACTTACAAGGGGTCCCATATCACTCCAACTGCTCACGTCCCACATCATTACAGATCCTCCATCAGCTTGAACACTCCCCTGCAGAAATACAGGGTTCATAGATTAATAAGGTTGTCTCCATACTCGTATACGCTCATCCGCTCGATAAAATTTGAAACGAGACTCGTCCCACAAGGCAACTTGTTTCCGGTCATCAACAATCCAATGTCGGTGTTGACAGGCCCAGGCGGGGCGTAAAGCTCTGTGTCGTGTAGTCATCAAGGAAACACGAGTGGGCGTTCGGCTCCGAAGGCCCATATCGATGATGCTTCGTTGAATGTTTCGCCAGCTGACACTTGTTGATGGCCCAGCATTGAAATCTGCAGCAATTTGCGGATGCGTTGCACTTCTGTCACGTTGAACGATACTCTTCAGACGTCGTTGGTCCCGTTCTTGCAGGATATTTCCCGGTCGGAGATCTGATGTTCTACCGGATGCCTGATGTTCACGATACACTCTTGAACCGGTCGTGCGGGAAAATCCTCACTTCATTTGTACGTCGGAGATGCTGTGTCCCATCGCTTGCTCGCCTGAGTGTAGCATCACGTTCAGACTCACAAAAATCTTAATAACCTGCCATTGTAGCAGCAGCAACCGATCTAACAACTGCGCCAGACATTGTCTCATATAGGCATTGCCGACCGCAGCGCCGTATTCTGCCTGTTTACATATCTCTGTATTTGAATACGCAGGCCTCTCTCTGTCCGAGCATTAATCCCGACTTGCGGGGTCTGCTGGTTAATCGGGCGTGGCAGGTTAATTTTAAGGGGTGGCCGGATGCCCTTCCTGTCGCCACCCCTTACCCTTGAAAGGTGGCTACACTGAGCCACAGCGCCAGAGATCGCGCCAGAGAGTATTGTTCTGCCGCCTGCACTAGCAGTGATTATTGAGAAGTAGCGGCAGGCAGTTCTTGCCGAGAAGTTGTGGTGGACAGTGCTTGTCGTGAAGTCGGAGTGAGATGTGATAGTGGAGAGTGTTGTTCCATGTTTTAGGCAGTGCTTTTCGTCAATATCTATGAAGGTAACAAATTCCCTGTTTTTTCTTTTTATTATTTGTGTGTCCTGAATAATGCATCATTACAGGTTCAGTCAACAAAGCATCTGGCTTGTGTTCTTGTATTAGAGTGTAATTCTGATTTTCTTGCGCAATTATAGTATTTCTAATTTTTTTAATTACTTCAATATAAATGGTACTTGAAATTTCTTGTCTTATTGGAGAAGAACCGTGCCAGATGTGTACGTTGAGTCACACTTCCACACACAGAGCAATTACACTTGTGCTTTGGTTTCGTAGGTTTTATAGTTGCTGGGGACATAATTAATTAACTGTGTTAACGAAAATTTTCATTTCATTCTTTGTTGTTGTTCTAAGCAGTCAGATTGCGTACTAAAACTAGTCAGGGCCAGCCGTTTACGAGACTGCGTAATCGGACATACAGCTACTAAAAAATATTTGCATTTTATTTAATTAAGCCCCCATGCACCCTCTGGGAAGGAATTAGTGTACCCCAACTGTCTGCGTCTACTGTAATCCATGGAATAGTGCGAGCCGTGTTACTGAGGTGGAACGAGGGGACCAGCCCGGTATTCACCTAGTGGGATGTGGAAAACCGCCTGAAAACCTCATACAGGCTGGCTGGTACACTGGTCCTCGTCGGTAATCCGCCGGGCAGATTCGAACCGGGGCCGGTGCGCCTACCAGAGTCCAGGAAGCAACGTGTAAGCGCTATCGGCTACCCTGGCAAGTATTTGAATACACATGCTTATACCAGTTTTTTTTGTCCTTCAATGTAGTAGGGTCTATTGGCGCGGTGTTGTGTACTGGTAAAGATTTCTAAAAAGGAGATTACAGGCGAGGAAACGAGAACAGTCGGCCTAGCTACAGCGCAGCCGGATGAAAGCAGTGCATGCGAGCGCCGTCTGTAAACCCTCTCTTTATCATGTCGGCTGTTGAAGCGTAGCGTCGTCCTCTGCTGTCACGGCAGGCTTGTAGCCGTCTGACCCTCTGCTTATTCAGAAGAATCTTGCTCCACGTCTCGTCGCGCAGAGCTGAAGAAACACGGACGCGCCGACGGTACGTGCATAGAACGGCCTGACACGCGATGACAGGCAGCTGGTTCATCACGCCATCGGGACCAGCGTCTTACGATATCCTGCAGCCCGACGCCAAGGACGTGGTGTGCGGTGCCAACGCCCGGCGTTACGCGGCTGCCGCGCGGTCTTCCCAGAAACCGCCGGCCGCGGCATCGGCAGACGCGCCGCGCTGTCTCTGATAAGCGATCGATAAAACTCGCCGTCGGGGAACACAGGCCGGCCCGGTCCGGCCCCAGAGCGGACGGCGAATTCTGGCCGAGTCACGCCCGGCCGCTTTTGTGCGCGGCTCGCTACTGTCAACAGCACCTCCTGCTGTCCGGCAGCACAAACTCCGGACTCATCTCGACACCCAGGCCGTGGGGCTCGCTCCTGCTCCAGTGACGGCCCGCTTTGTCGCTACTGCCACGTCTGACAGCAGAGATCGCCAACTCATCGCGGTAAAAGTACTGCACGGCCCTCTTCGGAAAGCAACTGCGTCCTCATTCAAAAGAAGCACGTATAAACGACCTGCTGGGGAACTGAGCTAAATATTGAAAGCAGTGAGGCTATGTGTTTCGTGATGAGAAGTTCTGATCTCCCGCTGTATTACCCACGTTCTGTAAATCAGTTTATTTTCAAACTTTAATGCGTCTTGTAGAATAGAGGAAATCGTAAGGGACTGATTCAGTATTTAGTGAGTAGGTTCGTGGTCACTTCACAGGAAATGCGAGTAGACAGGTGCTGTATGGACAAATTCAAAACAATCTGATTTCCAAAAGCAATATTGAATACGCGGATACGCGTATGCGTGAACTGGATGGGCAGAAGCAGTCTGAAAAACTTGTAAGGGTATCACAGTGTACATTGCGCGAGAAATAATTGTTAAGAAAAAAGTTTGATACAATGTGCCGTTTCTGATTTAATTAGCACTGACGTTAGCGAATTCTGGTACTTGGACGAGCGAATTCAAGTACCTGAACGGGCGAATTCAAGCACTTGGACGCGTAAATTCAACCTCTCGGATGCACTAAAATACGGTACTGCACACCAACTGAAACGTCCCCTTAGAACATTTATATAAGACTGTGCGTAACCTGACACACAATATTATTTAGCGCAACGCAATCTGACTTTCAAAAATCCCTACAAAAGAATGGCCCTGACTAACATTAACCTATACGTTTCACAAATCACCTACCTCGCAAAAATCTTCGTTACTCAAGCTACTGCAATACAGCGAGCGCCACTACTGCCAGCTAAATAAAAGATTGAAACTACGGAAGGCACTAACTACTGATAGGGATAGTTAGCAAATGAAAGATTTTAATAGAGAACAAATAATGTATTTACCTTAATAGTCATAATATATATAGCAGTTCATGACAAATTTCAAAACTCCGCCATCTCTCCCCACATCCACCACTGCTGGCGGCTCACCTCCAACTGCGCAACGCTACGCGCTGTTAACAGCCAGCTGCCCAACGCTACAATGGCAGACAACAATGCAAACTAGCCACAGACTGCACACAGCACAGCCAGTGATTTTTCATACAGAGCGCTACGTGGCGTTACCAATAAGAAAACCTAAACAGCCTACTTACACAACAAACATCAACATATATGTGGACCTGTAAACAAAACTTTAAGAAATGAAGTTACCGAGGCCGTAAAATTGAAACTATGAAAGAGTGGCAGTGCCTATGCTAGTTTGTGCCAGAGAATCCGGGGTTGAGAGAAGAACAAATAGAAATTCAGCACAAATGAGATTTTTTAAGAATTGTCAAAGTGTGCTCAAGCAGGGATCACATAATAAATGAAGTCATCCGGGCAGAATTCCTCCTCCTTCTCCCGAATAGCCCATGAAGGCATAACGGGACCGACCGGCCTCCGTGTCATCCTAGCCTATAGGCATCACTGGATGCGGATTGGAGGGGCATGTGGTCAGCGCACCGCTCTCCCGGCCGTATGTCAGTTCCCGAGACCGGAGCCGCTGCTTCTCAATCAAGTAGCTCCTCAGTTTGCCTCACAAGAGCTGAGTGCACCCCGCTTGCCAACAGCGCTCGGCAGACCGGATAGTCACCCATCCCACTGCTAACCCAGCCCGACAGCACTTAACTTCTGACCAGATCCGGTGGTACCACTGCGGAAAGGTCGTTGGCACTCCGGGCAGAATTAGGAATTCATGATGTAAATGAGAGGACTGAAGAATACAGAGCCGGCCGGAGTGGCCGAGCGGTTCTAGGCGCTACTGTCTGGAACCGCGTGACCGCTACAGTTGCAGGTTCGAATCCTGCCTCGGGCATGGATGTGTGTGATGTCCTTAGGTTATCTAGGCGCTCAGTCCGGAACCGCGCGACTGCTACGGTCGCAGGTTCGAATCCTGCCTCGGGCATGGATGTGTGTGATGTCCTTAGGTTAGTTAGGTTTACGTAGTTCTAAGTTCTAGGGGACTGATGGCTACAGATGTTAAGTCCCATAGTGCTCAGAGCCATTTCAACCATTTGTCCTTAGGTTACTTAGGTTTAAGTAGTTCTAAGTTCTAGGGACTGATGACCTCAGAAGTTAAGTCCCATAGTGCTCAGAGCCATTTGAACCATTTTGAAGAATACAGATAAAAATGGAAACAAAGCCTCAAGCGGACGGAAGAAGACAGAATTCCAGTCGTTGTAAACAAATATAAGCCCTCAGGGAGAAGAGATATAGGTCGGTGGAGAAAGAACTGAATTGATTATGTGAAATCGGAACAGGTGTAAGCGTTGAAATGCAGAAGAAGAAGAAGACTGCTGAATACACACTGACGATCCAAAAAGCTTTTACAACTTTCCATTGCGAGGTTGCATACCTACTCTTGGCGTTTCGGCCATGTGATGCAGTAAGGAAAATGTATATGCGGAGAGGAGATGATTGGGAAATCGCGACAGGGCCGCAGCGGGTAACTCCACTGACATGGGAAACTTGATAGATTGCTATGGTGCAGCGCTTGGGATCGCGCATCACGGAAACGGCAAAGCTTGCAGCTGTCGTGATAATCTTTCGGTGAACCAAAAGTGAGCAAGTAGATGTTGGACGTTCAGCCCACAATACGGAACCTGAAGGTTGGAAGCTACTCCTTTCTGTAGAACAGGAGTGGCTGCGACCTTTGGTAGATCTGATGCCAGGGCACAGTTCTGGTTCAGGCACAAGTGTTTCGAAGTACACCGTTGACCGCATGTTGTTGAACATGGAACTACACAGCAGACAGTCCCTGTGAATTCCCATGTTGAGCCAACAACATCGTCAGTTACGACTGCAATGAGTTCGGAATCATCACAATGGGACCGTTGATCAATGGAAACTTGTCGCCTAGGTGGATGTCTCAGGTTTATTGCCACACCGGGTAGATCGTCGTTTCCAAATGCACTTACAGTGAAAATGTGCTTAATTCATTAGACGAAAAATTGCAGGCAACTGGTATATTTTGTGATCTGTCAAAGGCATTTGACTGTGTAAATCACAATATCCTTTTAAGTAGACTAGAATATTATAGTGTAACGGGAAATGCTGCAAAATGGTTCAAATCTTATATCTCTGGCAGGAAACAAAGGGTGTTATTAGGAAAGAGACATGTATCAAACTATCAGGCATCATCCAACTGGGAACTAATTACATGTGGGGTCCCACAAGGTTCCATTTTGGGGCCCTTACTTTTTCTTGTGTATATCAATGACCTTTCATCAGTAACATTACCAGATGCCAAGTTTGTTTTGTTTGCCGATGATACAAACATTGCAATAAATAGCAAATCAAGTGTAGTCTTAGAAAGATCAGCCAATAAAATATTCGTGGACATTAATCACTGGTTCCTAGCCAATTCTTTGTCACTAAACTTTGAAAAAAACACACTACATGTAGTTCAGAACTTGTAAGGGGTGTCCCAAGAGTATATGTCTAACATATGATGACAAGAAGATAGAAGAAGTGGACAGTGTTGAATTCTTGGGATTACAGCTTGATAATAAATTCAACTGGGAGGAGCACACCACAGAACTTCTGAAGCGTCTTAACAAATCTCTGTTTGCAATGCGAATTTTGTCAGACATAGGGGTTTTAAAAATGAAAAAGTTGGCATAGTATGCTTACTTTCATTCCATAATGTCATATGGGATTATTTTTTGGGGTAATTCATCAAGCCAAGCTAAAGTTTTCCGAGCACAAAAACGTGCAGTAAGAGTTATATGTGGTGTGAACTCAAGAACATCCTGCAGAAGCCTGTTTAGGGAACTAGGGATACTAACTACTGCTTCCTAATATATTTATTCCTTAATGAAATTTGTCATTAAAAATATATCACTTTTTCAAACCAACAGCTCAATTCATGGAATCAATACCAGAAATAAGAATAATCTTCACAAGGATTTAAAGTCACTTAGTCTTGTACAAAAAGGTGTGCATTATTCAGGAACACACATCTTCAATAACTTGCCAGCAGCCATAAAAAGCTTAACAACCAATGAAATTCAGTTTAAGAGAAGCCTGAAGGATTTATTGGTGGCCAACTCCTTCTACTCCATTGATGAATTTCTTAGTAAAACCAACTGATTTGTATATAAGTAGAACATAACTTCTGCACAATTTCAGTGCAGTAATGTGTTCATTGAAAATTTGTGTGTGTGTGTGTGTGTGTGTGTGTGTGTGTGTGTGTGTGTGTGTGTGTAAGTTTAATCTAACTTCTGCACTATTTCAGTGCAGTAATGTGTTCATTGTAAATAAGTATTACAATAGTTGTATTACATGTTTATTACGTTATAAATAAATAAAAACTTTTTTATTTTAAATTCAGTGCATTAGTATTTGTAAAATGACTCTTAGTGTTCATTAAAAAATGACGATCATTCCACTTGGGACCTGTGGAATGGTACATTAGCTTACTTGTTTTAGTTGTAAATATTTGTCGTGTATTGTTGTTTTTCTGACATGTTCCACATCCTGGAGGACCTCCTCACTACGGATCAATTGGAATGAAAGTAAATCTAATCTAATCTAATCTAACCGTCACAAAGGCGAAAGGCTTCTCGAACCATTAACAACGACACGGAGGCAAGCCGTTGGGTTCATTCACCTGGACTTCCGTGGGACTAGTGGTAGTAGTCGAAGGTATCATGAAAGCTGCGGACTACTTACCTAATCCAGTCCCAATATTTATACCAATCCCTTGTGGCGAGGCATTACAGCAACCTTATATGCGATTAATCATGTAATTAATATTTTTAAAAAGTCGTAGGTTGCACAGTGTTCCTCACTGGTTAAAAAAAAAAGACCCGTTTTACGCTTGCAGGGTATCGTCAGGGTAACTTGTGCGCTGTGGGTCATTGGTCATAGCAGTATAGAATAAGACCACCCTCATAAACTGTAAAGATGACCCCGGAACAAAGTGTCGGGGCCAATCCGCGCCTGCACAGTGTATACACAGTAACGTGCTATGCCCTGACCTGAACCCAATGGAGCACTTTGTGATAACTTAGAACGTCGGCTTCGTTCCAGACTCCAGCGTCCATTAGCCGGTAGTTTGGGCTCTTGAGGAAGAATGTGTTGCCATTGCTCCAAAGACATCCAGACACTTCACTGAAGGTGTCTGCAGGAGAGTTCAAGCAGTCGTGAAGAGTGGAGTAACCCTACATTAATGTTCACTAATAGCCGGATACTTTTCATCAGATAGCTTGTTTAGGATTATACTTTCTTTTGCAGTATGTCATTTTACTTAATGAAAAATACTATTTCTGTCTCATGCTTATTCATATGTGTTTTTAGGTATAGCTAGTGAAATTCCTGGGCTAGCTGGACAGAGCGGATTAGCTTGTGGAAAGGGGCCAAAATGAGTTCCTGTCAGTTGCACTCAACATTGTGTAAGTAGGCTGTTTATGTTTTCTTTATGTAAGTAGGCTGTTTATGTTTTCTTATTGGCAACGTTACGTAGCGCTCCATATGAAAATCACTGGCTGTGCTGTGTGCAGTCTGTGGCTAGTTTGCATTGTTGTCTGCCATTGTAGTGTTGGGCAGCGGCAGCTGGATGTGAACAGCACGTAGCGTTGCGCAGTTGGAGGTGAGCCGCCAGCAGTGGTGGATGTGGGGAGAGAGGTAAGTGATTTGTAAAAGGTATCGGTTAATGTTAGTCAGGGCCATTGTTTTGAAGGGATTTTTGAAAGTCAGATTGCGTTGCGCTAAAAAAATATTGTGTGTCAGTTTAAGCACAGTCATGTATAATTTGTTCTAAGGGGACGTTTCAATTGTATTGTACTGTATGTTAACCGGGGGCCTAGAAACGACGGAGAGGCTCCGTCCCCGCCGCAGCCGCAGTGGTCCGCAGCCCCACGACGACTACCGCAGTCCACTTCACCCCTCCGCCGCCCCACACCGAACCCAGGGTTATTGTGCGGTTCGGCCCCCGGTGAACCCCCCCAGGGAACGTCTCACACCAGACGAGTGAACCCCTATGTTTGCGTGGTAGAGAAGTGGTGGTGTACGCGTACGTGAAGAACTTGTTTGCTCAGCAATCGCCGACATAGTAGAACTGAGGCGGAATAAGGGGAACCAGCCCGCATTCGCCGAGGCAGATGGAAAACTGCCTAAAAACCATCCACAGACTGGGCGGCTCACCGGCCCTCGACACAAGTCCGTCGGGCGGATTCGTGCCGGGGACCGGCGCTCCTTCCTGCCCGGAAAGCCGTGCGTTAGACCGCACGGCCAACCAGGTGCGCTTTGCACTCTAAAATAAAATTGAAACAAGGATGTAAAACACTCAAAACTTTAATCGACCTCCTTTGATTAACTTCAGACCGGCTGAAGGCCACATTCAAAATCCAAGACACAAGGCTTAAGCAAAATTGAAATACAAGGTTCTTCTGGACGTTTCACCCAAGAATATTTTCTAAATCTTCAATCTAATCGCCTGAAGGCCTTAGCAATTTAATTTTAATGAAATTAGGCTGGAGGTCCCATATTAGGCAATAAGAGGAGTTTCAATCTAAAAGGTAGAAGGCCTTATCTTAGAAACTCTACAGTAAAATTCGGCTGAAGGCCCCATATAAAAATATAAGTCTCATGCCTTAAGGGCAAGACAAAAATATTAATTTGAAAGATATTTATAATCGGCTGAAAGCCACACATCAACCTAATAACTAAAATCCAAACAGGGAAATTACTACATAACACACAAGGAACGGCGCTCTGAAGTTCCCAGGGGTCGGCCTGGGATAACGAGTTCTTAATCTAGAGGCAACACAACCGACAGACAGCCGACCGACCAATCGACCAAATCAGTTCCGCTCCACGCAACCAGCAAAACGACCACAAGATTTCAATATACGACACACACAACATTGGCGCCCACAACAACCAACAACACCTCAGCTCTCGAACTGCATGCCATGCTGGACAGCAACAACACGGCGAGGAAAATACACCGCCTAAAATTACGTCAACGACCGGGGCAGGTAACCGGAACGTCAATGGCTACAAGGCAGAAGATACCGCTGGTGAGCTTCCATGACAGGTTCAAAATGGTTCAAATGGCCCTGAGCACTATGGGACTTAACTTCTAAGGTCATCAGTCCCATAGTACTTAGAACTACTTAAACCTAACTAACCTAAGGACAACACACACATCGATGCCCGAGGCAGGATTCGAACCTGCGACCGTAGCGGTCGCGCGGTTCCAGACTGTAGCGCCTAGAACCGCTCGGCCACTCTGGCCGGCTTCCATAACAGGTAATGAATTAAGTTAAATTTCACAGGAAGATAGCTGGAATCTTAGTCGGCTTAAATACTCACACGTTGTTGCTCGCGGGAATGTCCCAAAAGCGACAACCAGGATCAAACTAAGAAATGTAAAAAGTTGAGGCTCGATACTAAGTTAAATGAGGACTCAACTTACATGTCCAAGATCGGTGGGCAACGAACTCCGTAGCACTCGCAAGCGGCACCTCACACTCCAACAGCGCGTGCACGCCGACAGCGGCTTCAGCCCGACTCCGCGCGATGGGGGTCTTGCTTGCTGCTCCCCACCAACCAACCGACCAACTGGACTGCTGGTCCGTCCGCGACTGCTGCTCCGTCGCGACTGCACTGCTGGTGCGTCTTCCACTCACTGACTACCTGACACATGACGACCCGGAAATACTATCGGACACTCCAGAGATGGTACAACAGTGTGCTTATTGATACGCGCTGCTGCTGCCACTCATGGGCAAATAAGGCAGGAAATTAGTTCAAATGGTTCAAATGGCTCTGAGCACTATGGGACTTAACATCGGAGGTCATCAGTCCCCTAGAACTTAGAACTACTTAAACCTAACTAAACTAAGGACATCACACACATGCATGCCTGATGCAGGATTCGAACCTGCGACCGTAGCAGTCGCTAGGTTCCGGACTGAAGCGCCTGGAACCGCTCGACCACCGCGGCCGGCGCAGGAAGTTAGTGACCCCAATAAATGGAATAAGAAAACGAGACGGCACTACCGTAATAGAAGATGACGAACAATGCATGGCTCAGCCACACTTGTTTATGTTGTCTAGAAACACAGAAGCTTTCTTTTCATCCAACCATGTGCACCCTACCTACAATCAGTCAGTTACACCGCATTATTTGACAACAGTATCAAGAAAATGGCCCCTACATGCTACATGGAATGAAATATATATGCAGAAGCTTTAAACTTCCCTTATTGAAAATGGTTCAAATGGGACTTAACATCTATGGTCATCAGTCCCCTAGAACTTAGAACTACTTAAACCTAACTAACCTAAGGACATAACACACGTCCATGCCCGAGGCAGGATTCAAACCTGCGACCGTAGCAGCCCCGCGGTTCCGGACTGCAGCGCCAGAACCGCACGGCCACCGCGGCCTTCTTCCCTTATTGATACTACGGTGTTATCACATTTAGGGGGGGGGGGGGAATTAGGAAATACCAAATAGTTCAGTTTATTTTATTGAGAGGTGGCACGCCATTCTCTCACTTTAACAACACAATCAGTCAGATTAATGTTCATATTTTAGCTCATTATCTCGGAGTTCCTCAGTACCACATTTGGTACGTAGAGGGACTTCGGTCCGTGCCAGTCTCCTCTTCCCACTTGGAGTGGGAGCAGGAGAGCGCTGGTTCACAAACCATTTTACCACAAAGGTGGCCAGTTTGCAGAAAGTGGGTGGAGAAAGCTATTTAAGAGAGACTGCTTGTCTGAGCTTTTGTGCAAACAGTGATACGGTCATAAAACTCCAAGCATTCTCATGTTAGAAGCTGGGACGACACAGGCAGTATAGTGGAGGCAAGGCTGTAGCCCCCTGACACCAGGAAGTCGCCATGGTCTTTTAGCGAGTGACAAAAACAGGTACTTCATGGGAGCGACTGTCTGGGGAGTTTAACAGCCTTCAGTCAGAAACTGGAAATGGACAGTCTGGAAAGATTAGATCTCTCCATAAATGATGGAGTGTGGTTCCGTCCAGGGAGATGCTTTTTGAAGTTGGGTCTGATTCAAGAAATTGAGAAGGCTCGAAGGAGAGCGGCAAGATTCGTGACTGGTAACTTTAGCCATCAGGAGAGCGTTACAAATCTCAAAGAAAGTTTGAAGCGGGACACACTTGCAGATAGACGACGCGCTAAACGGAAGGCGCTGCTCACTAAATTCCGAAATCCAATCTTCGACGAGGATGTAGAGCATATATCATTACCACCACCTTTCAAATCGCGTAATGATCATCATTCAACAAAGGTAAGGGAAATAAGAGCTCGTACTGAGGCGTTCAGACACTCGTTTTTCCCTCGCGCGATCCGCGAGTGGAACAGAGGGAGGGAAATATGACTTTGGCGCGAATTGTGCCCTCCGCCACAAACCGCTTGGTGGCTAGCGGAGTACCTATGTAGATGTAGATGATGAGTCAAATTGATTTGGCCAGACCAGCGAATGGGTGCACCTCTCACTGAAATCTGCCGGGGTTTGATGGCTCTGATGGGAAACTTTCCCCTGTTGTGATAATCAGAACGCACAGTCCGTGTAGTTTGCAAATATTCGAGGACGCGTCAGAACATTACAGCTGCCGCAACGCGCCGGTTCTCGCCCACGGCGTGCCGTTGTCTGCTGCTTTCTTAATCAAGGTAAAAGGGTAAAGTATTGCTCCACCGGCGTAGAGTTATTAAATGATATTCACTGTTACCTGTTCTCCGGTGAACATAGTTTGTGGTGTACTTGATCGTAGTTGATTCCGTTTGAATAGAAATGGGGCTCACAATGGACTCATGTAAGCAAAATTAGACTGTGGTGTCACCGCCAGACACCACACTTGCTAGGTGGTAGCTTAAATCGGCCGCGGTCCATTAGTACATGTCGGACCCGCGTGTCGCCACTGTCAGTACTTGCAGACCTAGCGCCACCACATGGCAGGTCTAGAAAGACGGACTAGCACTCGCCCCAGTTGTACTACGACTTTGCAAGCGACTACACTGACGAAGCCTTGCTCTCATTTGCCGAGAGACAGTTAGAATAGCCTTCAGCTAAGTCCATGACTACGACCTAGCAAGGCGCCATTAGCCTTACAGTGATTGTAATTAACCGTATCTGGAGATGGACTCATTTGTATCGTCAATAGCGATGTACCACAAGGATGAATTAAAGTTAAGTATTAAAGGAGCTGCATACTTTTCTTATAGCATTAATTAAGTATCCTGTTCCAGAACTCACGCCAGCCGGCGTGTGTGTACGCGTGCCTTTCGGCTACCTCAAAGTGGCGTGGCTGTTTTGCTACGCCACAACATAGACTGCGTTGTAACAGGTATTAAATCAGAGTAGAATTTCCACGCCAATGAACGATTTGCCAATCGAGCACCATTCCTTTTTCTGATTCGTGTTTTCAATTTTTTGTAAGATTTATCAGTTTGTTGTAGTTATAAAAAGATGAATAAAAACTTGTCATCATCTTTGTAAACTCCAATACGCCAGAGTTCTCATTCATACTCCCTCAACTACTCACCGTTTTTATTTTTTTGTTGTAGTACATGGGTGCACTAGCAATGCAAGGCTCAACCTTGTGAAATTAGCTATTTTGAATACTAATTTGAGTTCTGAAAGTGACTGCAGACATAGGCAACAAAAGTGCCATGAGAAAATTTGCTAATTTCATAAATATTAGATTAAGAATGTAGCTTCCCATTTTAAGGTTATTGAGAGAATAATACTTTTCTTTATGTAAAGACAAAAACATTTATCATCACGTGGAGATATATTTATGAATAAATATTTATGAATAAAGCAAGCAACGGCTTGCAATGTCTTATAACTCTGTATTCTGAGATTTTCCGATGACTTACCTTTTGCAGCTTCTTCAAATCGTAGGTATCCTATCATATCCCTCAGTTAGTATAAATAAATCGTATCCATTTCCGAAGTATGAGGAGAAATATCAGCTGTATTTAGTTGACTGTTGAACTGAAACGACTTTCATTCCATAAATCTCGGTGGCTTGTGAAGCTCAAAGACTGTACCACGATAAAAGCCTTGAAAATAAGGAAAGTCCAGTCCCCATTCATTTCGTTAGCTTGGGGTATCACGATCGCTTTGAAGCTAATCAGAGCTTTCTCGATGACACATGCCTCTGTAGTATTACAGAAGTTTTGGTCCTTGGTTTGATCTGGTATGGTGACTTCGTATATAGCAGCGCAGAATAATAGACATTGCACAGGTCTCCTCTGTTCCTGGCCCCGGCTGAAGGCCCCATATAAAAATATAAGTCTCATGCCTTAAGGGCAAGACAAGGATATTAATTTGAGAGATATTTATACTCGGCTGAAAGCCACACATCAACCTAATAACTGAAATCCAAACAGGGAAATTACTACATAACACACAAGGAACGGCGCTCTGAAGTTTCCAAGGGTCGGCCTGGGATTGTAACACTATCGCCCATTTAGGTGAGGCAGGCAACCTGTCCAACGAGTTCTTAATCTGGAGGCAACCCAACCGGCAGACAGCCGACCGACCAATCGACCAAATCAGTTCCGCTCCACGCTACCAGCAAAACGACCACAAGATTTCAATACAACGACACACACAATATTGGTGCCCACAACAACCAACAACACCTCAGCTCTCGAACTTGATGCCATGCTGGACAGCAACAACACGACGAGGAAAATACACTGCCTAAAATTACGTCAACGATCAGGGCAGGTAACCGGAACGTCAATGGCTACAAGGCAGAAGATCCAGCTGGTGAGCTTCCATAACAGGTTCAAAATGGTTCAAATGGCCCTGAACACTATGGGACTTAACTTCTAAGGTCATCAGTCCCCTAGTACTTACAAGGGAACCTCCCCATCGCACCCCCCTCTGATTTAGTTATAAGTTGGCACAGTGGATAGGCCTTGAAAAACTGAACACAGATCAATCGAGAAAACAGGAAGAAGTTGTGTGGAACTATGAAAAAATAAGTAAAATATACAAACTGAGTAGTCCATGTGAAAGATAGGCAACATCAAGGCTAATCTAAGCTCAGGGGCGCCGTGGTCCCGTGGTTAGCGTGAGCAGCTTGGTTCAAGTCTTCCCTCGAGTAAAAACTTTAATTTTTTATTTTCAGACAATTATCAAAGTTCAGGCAATCACACATAATCAACTTCGCTCTCGAGAATTGCAGGACATGTTCAGATTTGCTTGGGCATATGCAGGATTTGACGGTCTACACACGGAAAAATTTGAAGATGTTAAAAACCTATGTTTTGACAGCGCACAGGGAAGACTGTGAGACTGTTGCATTCATTTGTTGCAGTTTATGTGACAAACTCTTATGTTTTCATCACTTTTTTGGCAAGGTAGAAGAATCTTTTTACCCATTCGCCAAGTGTACAAGTTAGGTGGGTCGACAACATGTTTCTGTCATGCGACGGACATGCCGTCACCAGTGTCATATAGAATATATCAGACGTGTTTTCCTGTGGAGGAATCGGTTGACCTATGACCTTGCGATCAAATGTTGTCGGTTCCCATTGGAGAGGCACGTCCTTTCGTCTACTAATCGCACGGTTGTGCGGTGCGGTCTCAAAACACAGACACTAAACTTATTACAGTGAACAGAGACGTCAATGAATGAAAGGACAGATCATAACTATGCGAAAATAAATAAAGTAAACTTTTCACTAGAGGGAAGACTAGAACCAAGGACCTCTCATTCCGCAGCTGCTCACGCTAACCACGGGACCACGGCGCTCCTGAGCTCACATTAGCTTTGGTGTTGCCTATCTTGCGCATGGACTACTCAGTTTGTATATTTTGCTTATTTTTTTCATAGTTGCACACAACTTCTTCCTGTTTTCTCGATTGATCTGTGTTCAGTTTTTCAAGGCCTATCCACCGTGCCAACTTATAACTAAATCTGAGAGGGATGCGATGGCGAGGTTCCTTTGTTAGAACTACTTAAACCTAACTAACCTAAGGACATCACACACATCAATGCCCGAGGCAGGATTCGAACCTGCGACCGTAGCAGTCGCTCGGTTCCAGACTGAAGCGCCTAGAACCGCTCGACCACCGCGGCCGGCGCAGGAAGTTAGTGACCCCAATAAATGGAATAAGAAAACGAGACGGCACTACCGTAATAGAAGATGACGAACAATGCATGGCTCAGCCACACTTGTTTATGTTGTCTAGAAACACAGAAGCTTTCTTTTCATCCAACCATGTGCACCCTACCTACAATCAGTTAGTTATACCACATTATTTGACAACAGTATCAACAAAATGGCTCCTACATGCTACACGGAATGAAATATCTATGCAGAAGCTTTAAACTTCCCTTATTAAAAATGGTTCAAATGGCTCTGAGCACTATGGGACCCAACATCTTAGGCCATAAGTCCCCTAGAACTTATAAGGACATCACACACACCCATGCCCGAGGCAGGATTCGAACCTGCGACCGTAGGAGCCCCGCGGTTCCGGACTGCAACGCCAGAACCGCACGGCCACCGCGGCCGGCTTCCCTTATTGATACTACGGTGTTATCACATTCAGGGGGGGGGGGGGGGAGTGAAAATTAGGAAATACCAAATAGTTCAGTTTATTTTATTGAGAGGTGGCACGCCATTCTCTCACTTTAACAACACAGTCAGTCAGATTAATGTTCATATTTTAGCTCATTATCTCGGAGTTCCCCAGTACCACATTTGGTACGTAGAGGGACTTCGGTCCGTGCCAGTCTCCTCTTCCCACTTGGAGTGGGAGCAGGAGAGCGCTGGTTCACAAACCATTTTACCTGGGCCAGGCGACAGAACATAGCGAAGGTGGCCAGTTGGCAGAAAGTGGGTGGAGAAAGCTATTTAAGAGAGACTGCTGTATCTGAGCTTTTGTGCAAACAGTGGTATGGTCATAAAACTCCACGCATTCTCATGTTAGAAGCTGGGACGACACAGGCGGTATAGTGGTGGCAAGACTGTAGCCCCCTGACAGCAGGAAGTCGCCATCGTCTTTTAGCGAGTGACAAAAACACGTGCTTCATCGGAACGACTGTCTGGGGAGTTTAACAGCCTTCAGTCAGAAACTGGAAATGGGCAGCCTGGAAGGATTAGATCTCTCCATAAATGATGGACTGTGGTTCCGTCCAGGGAGATGCTTTTTGGCGTTTTTTGCTGTGAGAACGACGCCCGCCTAGTCTAAAATCTTTTTTCAGGCAAGAGAGATTTGAGTGGTTTATTGGCTCCTCTCAGGATGTGCACAGCAGAGACTCGCCCTCCCCCCCCCCCCCCCCCCCCCCCAGTGTGGGATCCTCGGAGCTGTGTCTGGATTGGCTGCCAGGCCAACAGGACAGTCAAGAGCGGAGATTCAGTGAGTAGAAGACAGTTTGATTGATTTCTACAACATCGAGGCGGTTTTCTTTTGTTTCGCTTATTTCGCTACCCTACCAAGGCTTGGTGAAAAGAGTCTGTGATTCTTTGGTTCTACGTCTTCTGGTCCTCTCCTGGTGGAGAACTTCAGGTCTTTCTCTAACGCCGTGCGGCTGATCCCGGCGGAGGTTCGAGTCCTCCCTCGGGCATGGGTGTGTGTGTTTGTCCTTAGGATAATTTAGGTTAAGTAGTGTGTAATCTTAGGGACTGCTGACCTTAGCAGTTAAGTCCCATAAGATTTCACACCTTTTTTTTTTTCTCTAGCGGACGAGACTTCTGGTCTGCAACTTGTAGGGGACTGAGGGCCAGTGGCAGTTTCCAACTGTACCGACATCTTGGACATATCATGTGTCACATGGGTGAACTTATTCGTCCTGAGTCAGCCATCTGACGTTTGACACTTCCAGCATGCACTGTCATGCCTGTGTGCATTGACGGAGGCCTTATACTGTTTGCCGATGATGCTGTAGTCTAGAGGAAAGTAGTATCACACGAAAATTGTGAACAAATCAATGATGATTTACAGAAAATAAATGTGTGGTGTAATGACTGGCAGTTATCTCTCAATGTTAGTAAGTGTAACCTACTGCGTATAACAAGGCGAAAATCCCCATTAATGTATGAGTACAAAATAAATGCCCAGTCTTTGGAAGCGGTAACGCCCGTCAAGTATCTGGGTGTGACTATTCGAAATTATCTCAAATGGAATGATCAGATTGCTCGAGTAACGGGTAAGGCGAACTCTAGATTGCGGTTTATTCGTAGAATCCTGATGCGATGCAGCCCTTCAACAAAGGAAATAGCTTACAATAGGTTAGTTCGTCCAGTCTTAGAGTATTGTTCGTCTGTATCGGACCCTTACCAGTTGGGTCTGATTCAAGAAATTGAGAATGTTCAAAGGAGAGCGGCAAGATTCGTGACTGGTAAATTTAGCCATCAGGAGAGCGTTACAAATCTCATAGAAAGTTTGAAGCGGGACACACTTGCAGATAGACGACGCGCTAAATAGAAGGGGCTGCTCACTAAATTCCGAAATCCAATCTTCGACGAGGATGTAGAGCATATATTATTACCACCAACTTTCAAATCGCGTAATGATCATCATTCAAAGGTAAGGGAAATAAGAGCTCGTACTGAGGCGTTCAGACAGTCGTTTTTCCCTCGCGCGATCCGCGAGTGGAACAGAGGGAGGGAAATATGACATCTACATCTACATCCATACTCCGCAAGCCACCTGACGGTGTGTGGCGGAGGGTACTTTGGGTACCTCTATCGGTTCTCCCTTCTATTCCAGTTTCGTATTGTTCGTGGAAAGAAGGATTGTCGGTATGCCTCTGTGTGGGCTCTAATCTCTCTGATTTTATCCTCATGGTCTCTTCGCGAGATATACGTAGGAGGGAGCAATATACTGCTGGACTCTTCGGTGAAGGTATGTTCTCGAAACTTTGACAAAAGCCCGTACCGAGCTACTGAGCGTCTCTCCTGCAGAGTCTTCCACTGGAGTTTATCTATCATCACCGTAACGCTTTCGCGTTTACTAAATGATCCTGTAACGAAGCGCGCTGTTCTCCGTTGGATCTTCTCTATGTCTTGTATCAACCCTATCTGGTACGGATCCCACACTGCTGAGCAGTATTCAAGCAGTGGGCGAACAAGCGTACTGTACCCTACTTCCTTTGTTTTCGGATTGCATTTCCTTAGGATTCTTCCAATGAATCTCAGTCTGGCATCTGCTTTACCGACGATCAACATTATATGATCATTCCATTTTAAATCATTCCTAATGCGTACTCCCAGATAATTTATGGTATTAACTGCTTCCAGTTGCTGACCTGCTATTTTGTAGCTAAATGATAAAGGATCTATCTTTCTGTGTATTCGCAGCACATTACACTTGTCTACATTGAGATTCAATTGCCATTCCCTGCACCATGCGTCAATTCGCTGCAGATCCTCCTGCATTTCCGTATAATTTTCCATTGTTACAACCTCTCGATACACCACAGCATCATCTGCAAAAAGCCTCAGTGAACTTACGATGTCATCCACCAGGTCATTTATGTATATTGTGAATAGCAACGGTCCTATGACACTCCACTGCGGCACACCTGAAATCACTCTTACTTCGGAAGACTTCTCTCCATTGAGAATAACATGCTGCGTCCTGTTATCTAGGACTTAGGCGCGAATTGTGCCCTCCGCCACAAACCGCTAGGTGGCTGGCGGAGTACATACAGGGTGTTTCAAAAATGACCGGTATATTTGAAACGGCAATAAAAACTAAACGAGCAGCGACAGAAATACACCGTTTGTTGCAATATGCTTGGGACAATAGTACATTTTCGGGCGGACAAACTTTCGAAATTACAGTAGTTACAATTTTCAACAACAGATGGCGCTGCAAGTGATGTGAAAGATATAGAAGACAACGCAGTCTGTGGGTGCGCTATTCTGTACGTCGTCTTTCTGCTGTAAGCGTGTGCTGTTCACAACGTGCAAGTGTGCTGTAGACAACATGGTTTATTCCTTAGAACAGAGGATTTTTCTGGTGTTGGAATTCCACCGCCTAGAACACAGTGTTGTTGCAACAAGACGAAGTTTTCAACGGAGGTTTAATGTAACCAAAGGACCGAAAAGCGATACAATAAAGGATCTGTTTGAAAAATTTCAACGGACTGGGAACGTGACGTATGAACGTGCTGGAAAGGTAGGGCGACCGCGTACGGCAACCACAGAGGGCAACCCGCAGCTAGTGCAGCAGGTGATCCAACAGCGTCCTCGGGTTTCCGTTCGCCGTGTTGCAGCTGCGGTCCAAATGACGCCAACGTCCACGTATCGTCTCATGCGCCAGAGTTTACACCTCTATCCATACAAAATTCAAACGCGGCAACCCCTCAGCGCCGCTACCATTGCTGCACGAGAGACATTCGCTAACGATATAGTGCACAGGATTGATGACGGCGATATGCATGTGGGCAGCATTTGGTTTACTGACGAAGCTTATTTTTACCTGGACGGCTTCGTCAATAAACAGAACTGGCGCATATGGGGAACCGAAAAGCCCCATGTTGCAGTCCCATCGTCCCTGCATCCTCAAAAAGTACTGGTCTGGGCCGCCATTTCTTCCAAAGGAATCACTGGCCCATTTTTCAGATCCGAAACGATTACTGCATCACGCTATCTGGACATTCTTCGTGAATTTGTGGCGGTACAAACTGCCTTAGACGACACTGCGAACACCTCGTGGTTTATGCAAGATGGTGCCCGGCCACATCGCACGGCCGACGTCTTTAATTTCCTGAATGAATATTTCGATGATCGTGTGATTGCTTTGGGCTATCCGAAACATACAGGAGGCGGCATGGATTGGCCTCCCTATTCGCCAGACATGAACCCCTGTGACTTCTTTCTGTGGGGACACTTGAAAGACCAGGTGTACCGCCAGAATCCAGAAACAATTGAACAGCTGAAGCAGTACATCTCATCTGCATGTGAAGCCATTCCGCCAGACACGTTGTCAAAGGTCTCGGGTAATTTCATTCAGAGACTACACCATATTATTGCTACGCATGGTGGATATGTGGAAAATATCGTACTATAGAGTTTCCCAGACCGCAGCGCCATCTGTTGTTGAAAATTGTAACTACTGTAATTTCGAAAGTTTGTCTGCCTGAAAATGTACTGTTGTCCCAGGCATATTGCAACAAACGGTGTTTTACTATCGCTGCTCGTTTAGTTTTTATTGCCGTTTCAAATATACCGGTCATTTTTGAAACACCCTGTATGTAGATGTAGATGATGAGTCAAATTGATTTGGCCAGACCAGCGAATGGGTGCTCCTCACACTGAAATCTGCCGGGGTTTCAAGGCTCTGATAGGAAACTTTCCCCTGTTGTGATAATCAGAACGCACAGTCCGTGTAGCCTGCAAATATTCGTGGACGCGTCAGAACATTACAGCTGCCGCAACGCGCCGGTTCTCGCCCACAGCTTGCCGTTGTCTGCTGCTTTCTGAATCAAGGTGAAAGGGCAAAGTATTGCTCCACCGGCATAGAGTTATTAAATGATATTCACTGTTACCTGTTCTCCGGTGAACATAGTTTGTGGTGTACTTGGTCGTAGTTGATTCCGTTTGAATAGAAATGGGGCTCCCAATGGACTCATGTAAGCAAAATTAGACTGCGTTGTAACAGGAATTAAATCAGAGTAGAATTTCCACTCCAATGAACGATTTGCCAGTCGGGCACCATTCCTTTTTCTGTTTCTTGTTTTCAATTTTTTGTGAGATTTATCAGTTTGTTGTAGTTATAAAAAGATGAATAAAAGCTTGTCATCATCTTTGTAAACTTCAGTACGCCAGAGTTATTATTCATACTCCCTCAACTACTCACCGTTTTTATTTTTTTGTTGTAGTACATGGGTGCCCTAGCAATGCAATGCTCAACCTTGTGAAATTAGCTATTTTGAATACTAATTTGAGTTCTGAAAGTGACCGCAGACATAGGCAACAAAAGTGCCATGAGAAAATTCGCTAATTTCATAAATAATAGATTAAGCATGTAGCTTCCCATTTTAAGGTTATTGAGAAAATAATACTTTTCTTTGTGTAAAGACAAAAACGTTTATCATCACGTGGAGATATATTTATGAATAAAGCAAGCAACGGCTTACAATGTCTTATAACTCGGTATTCTGAGATTTTCCGATGACTTACCTTTTGCAGCTTCTTCAAATCGTAGGTGTCCAATCATATCCCTCAGTTAGTATAAATAAATCGTATCCATTTCCGAAGTATGAGGAGAAATATTAGCTGTATTGAGTTGACTGTTGAACTGAAACGACTTTCATTTCGTAAATCTCGGTGGCTTGTGAAGCTCAAAGACTGTACCACGATAAAAGCCTTGAAAATAACGAAAGTCCAGTCCCCATTAATTTCGTTAGCTTGGGGTATCACGATCGCTTTGAAGCTAATCAGAGCTTACTCGATGACACAATCCCCTGTAGTATTACATAAGTTTTGGTCCTTGGTTTGGTCTGGTATGGTGACTTCGTATATAGCAGCGCAGAATAATGGACATTGCACAGGTCTCCTCTGTTCCTGGCCCCGCTAAAATAACCGTCGACACTTCACCATTCGTTCTTACTTGACGCTATGTCATATCATTATTTTCTTCTTTATATAAACGACCCGCTAATAGTTTTTTTATAAAGCTATGGTTACTATCACATTATGTCCATTAATTCAGTGTCTCCTGCAAGATCAATTTTAACTGCACATAAAAAAATTCTTTGTGTAGTATTTGTCACGCATAAATTTTTCAACCATTCAAGTCCTCTCAGCTTTGGCTTCAGTATAAATAAATGTTTCGCTAATCATGCAGGTGCGTATCGTTCATATCGTGGCGGTAGTTATTGTACTTTCCATGTGGGCGACCTAACTGTCGTCAACTAAGTTTATTAATTTCAAATTCTTTTCCCTTTTTTACTTTCCACAGTTTAGACTAATCCTCGTGCTTTTGTCTTACTCCCATCTTGTAACTCACCTCCTGGGTCCCTCTTTGCTTTGGGTGTGAACTGTAAGGTTATCTTTGGAATCATTCAGAGACGTTCTTTCTAGTTTTGTTTATGTTCTTCTCTTCTGTCATTTACTGAAATAATACTCATTTATTGTTTGATTTTTCATTAAAAAATACTGTTCAACCTCTATTAGTAAAAAATTCAGCCGACTTAACATTGCTAGGATGTTTCCTGTACGTAACATAGGTTCCATTGCTATACAATAGAACGGGTACAGCCATCACGTTACAAATTACATTTTTGTGCCTCTTCGTGCATTTTTAATGTGCTGCTTGTAGTGCTACATACACACTCTAAAATCTGTGTAATTTAATATCTACATCCTTATCTTCGATAAAAGTAACGTAGCTCCCTAGGTAATGCAAGTGCTGAACTTGTCACAAAATCTGATCGTCAGTTACATATATATATATATATATTCGTACTGAGTATTTCCCACAGAATGCCATTGTCTTAATTTTTTGCTGCTGTCTTAAAATGTTAATCCTTTCGAAGTAACTTTAAAAGATGGATCGATATTTCTTGGTCGTCTTCAGAATTTGCCATTAACATAATCTCGTCAGCCTGTAATAGACTGTTGTGCGAAAAATTTCTGTCAGGAAGACAGACTTTCTTGGATTGGTGTATTTTCTGTTGCCTGTGTTAGTATCGTTACCTCAAAGTATAATATTTTGTCAGTTACTTTGTTGCGTAGATACGGCTGTAATGTTGTGCACGGACAACTAACACCGCATTACGCATTCTTTCGCCTCCGGCAACTTTCTTTTGAATTAGTTTGGTCTGTGACAAAAAGTTGTAGTCTGTCCCCGGAAACCTGTCATCCATGCTCAATGCGGTTAAGCTCTTCTGTCCCTCAGGTTGTTTATTTACATAGTTTGTATGTCATGGACTTTGCTGTTTTGGAATTTTTTGCTGACGAAGCTGTTCCCGCATGCAATTAATTAGCTTGTATGTGCATGTACGTCTGTACCTGCAATCCTCAAACCACCTTGGAGGCTACTTCGAATGCCATGGTAACTTCCGCCTTTTTTTTGCTCCGGTCGAAAACAGCCCTCGGGTAGAACGATTCTTGGTAAGACTCCGTGTGAGCTCTAATCCCTCTTACCAGTACTTTCCTTTCATAGTGTTTTCGCGAGATACACGTAGGAGGAAGTAATACCTGACTCCTCTAGAAACGTACATTCTCGGAACGTCCCCTCGCTCTCCCGTAAGTCCCTACGTACCGTTCGTAATAGCCATAGCAGGCCCAACGCACATTTCCCGCAGAGAAAGCCATTTATTTCACTCCATAACATTAATGCCGTTACGTCAGTGGATAATGGGACCTTCTTTGGTCTAAAAATTTTGAGTCTGTCTGCTTTTGTTAACCTTTTATCGGGAAAATTTAATCATTTTTATCCGCCACGGAACACATGGTGTATTTGTCTTCTCCTCTTTCTAAAAATTTAACATCAGCAACAAAGCGAAATTATCGATTTATCCGGAAAAAACTGCACCTTATTTCAAGCAAAGACGAAACATCGAGTAAGTAAGTTGTAATTTACAAAATAACATTTCGCTGAAAAATAGGCTAGACCTAATATGGAGGGATCAGCACACGGCTCGACGAATACCGGAAATGTACGCTGATACCAAATAGGTAGAAATTGGATCGCATCGTGTCTTCTGGATCAAGGAAAAAAGCGATTGTCAACAAGTTAATAGCGATCAGACCGGTCGCCGGCAGAAAGAAATGTGCAGCTAGAATTTCCCGTGGAGAAAGTGAGACAGAAATTTCCTGCTCCTTGAGTTCTACTGCCACGTGAAGGATCTGAGGGTTCAGATAAAATACGTGCCTTACAGTTACCGGTGGAAGTCAATACAATCAGTTTAGGTGTTCTTCACTCCGGTTCATTACCTAGGCGCATTGTCGTGTAGACCAAGAAATGCGTTTAAACATTTTAGCTAGCTTCCTGCGTACAGAAAAAAAAATCTGATAATTGTTGTACATACTGTCTGTCTCACAACTAGAAACTCCATCAGTCACCCAGGTAATAATCCTGGACGGAGACTAATGGTACTTATTCGAACGTTGCGGTAACGAAAAATATTTTTCGGTGGCTCTGAAACGGAGTTCCAACTTGCTTTGACGTTATTTAACACTGTTTAAGTGTCTCAACCGCCGAATATACGCGATGGTATAACGAAATGGGGCATTCTGTTCTTTCCCTCTCGAATTCATTTAACTGTCTCATTGCGCCATTTCGCGAAATGGCCTTTCCGACCACAGCTGAAATATTTTCTTTTTTAATTTTTATTTCTGGGGATCACTCAATCAATCAGATTTTTGATACATGAAGATCAGAAAAAAAACTTTGACCAACGTGATTTCCCTGCAACTGCATTTACTTTTCGTGTATCTGAAGATTGTTGTTCGATAATTGACAACTGTTTTCTAGATGATTCTTTCTGTTGCTACTAAGAAAAATGAATTTATACTGAACTATAAAGAATCATGTGCCTCAAATGACTATGTCAGACATACAAAAAAAATAATTCGTGCTATGACGGAAAAGTGACACGCCTGATTTGTGACCAAAGTGCAATGTCCACTCTACTCAGCGATAATGGTATACCGTCTCCTGTTGACCTGCTGTTGACAATATTACACGCTGCTGCGATAAGGAACACCAGAGTAAGCGGCTCGTCTGAGAAGGAAGGCCGGTTGCTGTGGCCGAGCGGTTGTAGGCGCTTCAGTCCGCAACCGCACTGCTGCTACGGTCGCAGGTTCGAATCCTGCCTCGCGCATGGATGTGTGTGATGTCCTTAGGTCAGTTAGATTTAATCAGTTCTAAGTCTAGGGGACTGATAACCTCAGATGTTAACTCCCATAGTGCTAAGAGCCATCTGAATCATTTTTGAGAAGGAATGGACATTTCTGAATAGGGCAGTCACAGAGGTTGGCCAGACAGAAATAGCTACAAGGATGGTAACTTGATGAAATCTTGGGTAACAGACGAAATACTTCAATTGATCGAGGAAAGAAGGAAATACAAAAATGTTCTGGGAAAGACAGGAAAACAGCAGTATAAATCCCTTGCGAGTGATATAGTAACAAATGCAGGACAGCCAAGGCGAAATGGCTGCAGGAATGATGTTAAGAAATGGGAAATGGAATAATCTTCGGGAGGTCTGATTGAGCATATAGAAATGTTAAAACAACCTTCAGCTAGGGAGAAATTAAAATCAAGGATCGTAACATTAAGGGTGCAATGGAAATTCCACCGCTAAACGCAGAAGAGAGACAGCATATAGATGGAAAGAGTACACTGAAGGCCTCTATGAGAGGGAGGATTTGTCTGATGATGTGTTAAAGAAGAATCTGGAGCCGATAAGACTGACATAGCGATCTAGTGCTAGAGTTAAAATTTAAAAGAGCTCTGGAGGACATTAAATAAGACAGAAAGGATAGATAACATTCCATTGGAACTTCCAACATCATTGGCGTAAGTGGCAACCAAACGACTATTCAAGATGGTGTGTAGATCTGTGAGACTGGCCAAGTACCTCCAGTCTTCCAAAAACACAATTCCGAAGATAGCGAGGGCAGATAAATGAGACAGCTAGCGCAAAATCAGCTTAACAGCACATGCATCCAAATTGATGACAAGTGTAATATGCAGAATAACGGAAAATTAAATCGAGGATCAGTTACATGCCGATCAGTTTGGCTTTAGGGCACCAGAGATGCGGTACTCACGTTGCGTTTGATGATGGAAGCAGGGTTGAAGAAATATCGAGACAAGCTCATAGCACTCGTCGACCTTGAAAAAACGTTCGATAGTGTAAAGTGATGTAAGAAGTTCGAAATTCTGAGAAAAATGGGCATCAACTCTACGGAAATATGAGTAACATATAAAATGTGCAAGAACGAAGATAGAGCAGTAAGATTGGACAACAGAGAACGAATTGCTCGGGTTGAAAAGGGTGTAAGACCGAGACGCAGTCTTTCACCCTTTCTGTTCAGTATGTACATCGAAGAAGCAATGAGGAAAATAAATGTGAGATTAAAGAGTTGGATTAAAATTCAGGATGACGATAAGATTTGCTGATGAATCGCTATTCTAAGTGAACGTGAAGTAGAATTGCAGGTTCTGTTGGATGTAATGTATTGTCTAGTGAGTGCAAAAAATAAACAGTATAAACTGGAAAAATACAACGGTAATGGATGGAGCAGCAATGTGAATAGCGAGAAGCGTAACATCAAACTTGAAGACCACGAAGTAGATGAAGTAAAGGAATTCTGCTCCTCTGGAAGCAAAATTACCCATGACGGACGAAGCAATGAGGACATAAAAAAAGGGTAGCAGAGGCAAAGAGGACATTTTTGGCCAAGAAAAGCCTGCTGGTAGCAAACATTGGCCCTAATTTGAGGAGTTGAGTAGGCCTTGTAACCTACGTCTTCATTTATTTGCTGGACGTATTCCAATCTCTGTCTTCCTCCACAGCTTTTACCTTCTACAGATCCTCTATTACCGTGGAAGATATTCCGTGACGTCTTAACAGATGTCCTGCCGTCCTACCCCTTCATATTGTCAGTGTTTTCCTTATGTTCCTTTCCTTGCCGATTCATCGGAGAATCACCTCATTTCCGTTTTTCCAGCCCATCCAAATTTCAACAATCTTCTGCAGAGTCAAATCCATCGATTCTCTTCTGTTCCGATTTTCCCACAGTTCACGTTTCACTGCACACTATTGCGCTCCTAAACGTACATTCTCAGGTATTTATTTCTCAAATTAAGACGTATGTTTAATACTAGTACTTCTCTTTACCAGGAATTCTCTCCTTGCCACTGCTAGTCTGCTTTTGATGTCCTCCTTGCTCCGTCCGTCATGGGTTATTTTTCTGCCTAAGTAACAGAGTTAATTCATTTCACCTACTTCACGATCCTGGTGTTCATTTTCTCACTGCTCACATCTCTGCTATTTCTTATTACTTTATTCTTTCTTCGATTTACTTTCAATCCCGATTCTGTACTCATTAGACTGTCCACTTGATTCAGCAGATCCTGTAAAGCTTAACTTCCATTGAGGATAGCAATGTTATCTGCGAATCTTGTCATTGACATTTTTTCACCTCAAATTTTAATCCCACTCATGAATCTTTATTTTACATCCGTGGTTCAAATGGCTCTGAGCAATATGAGATTTAACATCTGAGGTCGTCAGTCTCCCAGAACTTAGAACTACTTAAACCTAACTAACCTAAGGACATCACGCACATCCATACCCGAGGCAGGATTCGAACCTGCGACCATAGAGGTCGCGTGGTCCCAGACTGAAGCGCCTAGAACGGCTTTACATCCGTCATCGCATCTTCGATGTATGGATTGAACAGTAGGGTCTAAAGACTGCATCCCTGCCCTACACTCTTTTTAATCCGATCATTTCGTTCTTGGTCTTCCATTCTTATCGTTCCATTTGGCTCTTATACATAGTGTATATTACTCGTCTTTCCCTATAATTTATCACTATTTTTCTCAGAATTTCAAACATCTTGCAGAATATTACATGATCGAACGCTTTTTCCAGGACAAAAATTCCTATGAACGTGTCTTGATTTTTCTTTTGTCTTGCTTCCATTATCAACCGCTATGTCAGAACTGACTCTGTGGGGCCTTTACTTTTCCTAGAGCCAAATTGATCATCATCTAACACATACTCAGTTTTCTTTTGTATTCTCTTTATATTATTCTTGTCACCAGCTTGGATACATGAGTTGTTAAGCTGATTGTGCGGTAATTGTCGCACTTGTCGGCTCTTACAATCTTGGGAAACGTCTGGATGATGGTTTTCCGATAGTCTTATGGTATATCGTTAGGCCCATACATTCTAGACACCAAAGTGAACAGTCGTTAGTATCCATTTCTCCAAATGATTTTAGAAATTCTGAATATTATCTGTCCCTTCTGTCTTATTCGTTCTTAAGACGTTTAAAGTTCTTTTAAATTATGATCCTAATCTTGAATCCACTGTCTCCTCTACATAAACTACTGTTTCTTCTTCTTTCACGTCATTAGACAATCTTCCCCTCAAAAAGGCCACCAGAGTACGCATTCCACCTAATCATGGTCTCGTCTGTATTTGACGGTGGAATGCCCATTGTGCTCTTAATGTTACTACCCTTGCTTTTAATTTTTACCGAAGGTTGTTTTGACTTTTCAATATGCTGAGTCAATTCTTCTAAGAATCATTTCTTTTTCGATTTCTTCACATTTCTCATGCAGTCATTTAGCCTTAGCTTCCCTGCCCTTCCTATTTATTTCATTCCTAAGTGACTTGTATTCCTGTATTCCCGTATTTCCCTTAACATTTTTCTACTTCCTCTGTCATCCGTCAACTGAAGTATTTCTTCTGTTGTCCATAGTTTCTTCGCAGTTATCTTCTTCGCACCTATGCTTTTATTTCCTACTTATTTTACTTTTTTTAGAGATGTCCATTCCACTTCAGCTGAATCTCCTACTGAGCTATTCCTTATTGTAGTATCTAAAGCCTCAGAGAACTTCAAGCCAATCTCTTCATTCCTTAGTACTTCCGTATCCCATTTCTTTGCGCATTGATTCTTCCTGTCTAGTCTCTTGAACTTCAGCCTGCTAACTAAATAGTGATCTCTGTCTTCATCTCCTCCCGGGTAGGCCTTGAAATCGTGTATCCGATTTCCGAATCTCTGCCTGATCATGATGTAATCTAACTGAACTCTTCCGTATCTACCGACCTTTTTCCAGTATACCTCTTCCTCTTATGATTTTTGAACTGAGTATTCGATATTACTAGCTGAAAGTTGTTGCAGAAAGTTAGTCTGCCTCCTCTCTCATTCCCGTTAAAAAGCCCAGATTCTCCCATTCTCCCATAACTTTTCTTCTACTCCTTCCCCTGTAATCGCATTGCAGTTCTTCATGAATACTAGATTTTCATCTGCCTTTACGTACTGAATTACCCGCTCAGTATCGTCCCATTCTTCATCTTCTGCTTGCGACGGCTTATGTGTACCTGAACTATCGTTGTCGGTGTTGGTTTGCTGTCGATTCTGATAACAACTCTACCACTGGATTGTTCACAGTAACTCACTCTCTGCCATAGCTTCCTATTCGTAACAAATACTACTTCCGCTATGTCATTTTCTGCTGCTGTTAATGTTACCTTGCACTCATCTGACCAGAAATGCTTGTCTTCTTTCCACTTCACTTCACTGACTCCCACTATATCTAGACTGAGCCTTAGCATTTACCTTTCCACATCTTCTAGCTTCCCTACGACGTTCCAACTTCCGAAATTCCATGCCCCGACTCGTAGAAGGTTATCCTTTAGTTGATTATTCAATATCATTCTCGTAGTCACCTTCCCCTTCACAGTCTCCACCGGGAGATCCGAATGGGGGACTATTCAGGAATCTCTTGCCAGTGGAGAGATCGTCATGACACTTTTTCAGTTATGTGCCACATATCCTGTGGATAGACATTATGTCTTTAATACAATGGTTTAAATTGCCTTCTGCATTCTCATGCCGTTGATTATTGCCGATTCTTCCATCTTTAGAGGTAGTTTCCCAGCCAAAGGGCACGAGAGTGCCCTTAACCTCTGTCCGCTCCTCTGCCCTCTTTGACAAGGCAGTTGGCAAAATGAGGGAGTCTTCGGCGCGGTGGCGGGGTTCGAACTCGGGACCGAGGACGTTTTGATTGCTAATCGGAGACGCTACCCTCTTTCCTCACTCCCTCTCTCTGTTCATTTTGTTCTGTATTGTCGTTACATTTGGTCTGGGCTGACATCACATGACTCGCATTCAAGTATATCATTGATTCCTTCATTTATTTTTAACACTGAGGGCAGACAGCCCTCTGACCGAACACGTGGACCTACTATGGCGGCGACCCTACACCACCGGATGCACTTCACAGGACTGATGACTCGACGAACAAACGAAAAGTTAACAGAATATTAAATTGAACATTTCTGTTGAACTTGTTCTCGAGAACTGTGTTCGAGTGGTACCGCAATACTATTTGAAAATCCTTCCGTAACTACAGCATCTGCTGCGGGAGAACAAACCCTCTGAGTTATCAGATCAGGACACCGCACGTACAGAAGTAGTACAATGTTTTGGTGTAGTTAGACTATTTTTAGCACTCTAATGCTCGTTCAACAAGAGTTTTTGCACTGTAGAGTGTCGTAAATTTTTCTCGTCACTGCTATGCTTTTATAACTGTTTTTCATAAAGACATAGGACATTATAAATTCTGTTCCCTCTTGGGTCGTGGTATTTTCTGATTATTATACAGATATAATTAAATTTTCCTCGAGACAAATGGATCTCATACAGACATCAAAAAAAGTTTTCCATCACTTCTGTCCCCAGAACTCCTGAAGATAGACGTTGATTGTGCATATTGTATCACAGGCACAGTCCCTTTGACTCTTCAGAGATGTCACTAAACCCACCCAAAGATGTAAGTAATCATGCATGAGCAGCGCCTATTAGATGGAGGGAGTCCGACAGCCGAACAGTTCCTATCATTCCACAGGCTCGTGTTGTCTGTAGTTCAACCATGAATAAATAGTCAATACCGCGGTTCGTTCGCGTTCACATTGTTACTCTGTGCCAGGAAGTGCTCTCAACAAAGGAAGTGTCCAGGCGTCTCGGAGCGAACCAAAGCGATGTTGTTCGGACATGGAGGAGATACAGAGAGACAGGAACTGTCGATGACATGCCTCGCTCAGGCCGCCCAAGGGCTACTATTGCAGTGGATGACCGCTATCTACGGATTATGGCTAGGAGAAACCTTACAGCAACACCACCATGTTGCTTTTCTTGTAGCCACAGGACTTCGTGTTAGGACTCAAACTGTGCGCAATAGGCTGCATAATGGGCAACTTCACTCCCGACGTCCATGGCGAAGTCCATCTTTGCAACCACGTCGTCATGCAGCGCGGTACAGATGGGCCCAGCAACATGCCGAATGGACCGCTCAGGACGGGCATCACGTTCTCTTTACCGATGAGTGTCGCATATGCCTCCAACCAGACAATCGTCGGAGACGTGTTTGGAGGCAACCCGGTTAGGTGGAACGCCTTAGACACACTGTCCAGCGAGTGCAGCAAGGTGGAGGTTCCCCGCTGTTTTAGGACGGCATTATGTGGGGTCGACGTACGCCGCTGGTGGTCGATGAAGGCGACATAACGGCTGTGCGGTACGTGAGTGCCATTCTCCGACCAACAGTGCAATCATATCGGCAGCATATTGGCGAAGCATTCGTCTTCATGGACGACAATTCGCGCCCCCATCGTTTACATCTTCAGGCCAGCATGTTCTCCAGACATGAACCCTATCGAACATGGCTGAGATAGATTGAAAAGGGCTGTTTATGGAGGACGTGACCCACCAACCACTCTGAGGGATCTACGCAGAATCGCCGTTGAGGAGTGGTACAATCTGGACCTATAGTACGCCGCGACTAATACAGGCATGCATCAATGCTACTGGGTATTAGAGGTACCGGTGTGTGCAGCAGTCGGAACCATCACCTCTGAAGGTCTCGCTGTATGTTGGTACAACATGCAATGTGTGGTTTTCATGAGAAATGAAAAGGGCGGACACGATGTTTATGTTGATCTCTATTCCAATTTGCCGTAAAGGTTCCGGATCTCTCGGAACCGAGGTGCTGCAAAAATTTTTTTGGCGTGTGTATTTATCTACGATAATGATGAAAGCTGAAGAAATTTTAATTCATTTTTTCAGTTTCCATCATGTTCTTATTACTGCAATGATTTATTCCAAATATGTCGTCTCCAGTTTGTGATACCCCTCTTAGACCGTAAAGGGATTGTAAAAACTGAGCATAATAATAAAGTAAATGTGAGAGCTGGCTTAACGTAATCGAAAAGAGTTAGAAAGCTAAAAACGACGTAGGTTGGTTTGGATATAAGTTTTACGTAAGTTTGCATCTTTTTGTGAGTTTCTGCATTGATAGTGCGGTACTAATTTAAAGTTTATTGTTGAAATTTCGAGAAGACACGTTCCAAAAAATGTCGAGCAACGTATTACGTACTTCCACATACGTCTCGCGGAATGACCACGACGAGAAAATCAGATAAAATACAGCTCACTCGGTTTTTTACCAGCAGCCGCTCTTGCCACGTACAATTCGTGAGTGGAATATGGCAGATGATAAGATAAACGTACCAGAAGAATCCTCTGCTACACACCGATGTAAAATATAGATGTAAATATAGGCATTAGTCAACGTGGTGCGTCGAAATGTCGCACATTTGTACACCGTCTTTGTGGTATTGCTTTCCGCAGCACTGGACACGATTTCCGTATAATTTTGCTGTAGAGGCCATACGTGTGCCTTGATGTTTGTGTTATGTGGTTGTGTGCAGGCACGTTAGTGTGGAAAATGAAGCCACTGTATTTAGTATGAACTTCTACACCACAACTAATTGTTATTTCTGCTCACTATTACGACGCCCGACGTAGTATTTTTCGTCAGATGGTCCGAGTGATAGCGCCATATGTTATTGTTGTCCAGGCGCCACGCATGTGGGGCTTCCGTAGTGTTGCACGTCCTCAATCGTGCCTGTGGACTACCGCCTCAGCTGTGCGACTGGTTTCGTGATTTTTCTATCAGAAAGGTCACAGTTCAGGGAAAGCCATCGAGTAAAACAGAAGTAATCGTAATATCTGGCGTTCCTGAAGGAAGTGTTATAGGCCCTCTGCTGTTGACGATCTACATAAAGGATTTAGGAAACTCTTAGACTGTGAAACGACCCCTTGGAAAAATTATACATGACTGTGCTTAAACTGACCCACAATATTTTTTTAGCGCAATGCAATCTGACTTTCAGTAATCCCTACAAGAGAATGGCCCTGACTAAATTAACCTATACGTTTCACGAATCACTTACCTCACAAAAATCTTCGTTACTCGAACTACTGCAATACAGCGAGCGCCACTACTGCCAGCTAAATAAAAGATTCAAACTACGGAAGGCACTAACTACTGATAGGCATAGTTAGCAAATGAAAGATTTTAATAGAGAACAAACAATGTATTTACCTTAATAGCCATAATATATACAGCAGTTTATGCCATCCAGTCTTACAAATTTCAAAACTCCGCCATTTCTCTCCCCACATCCACCACTGCTGGCGGCTCACCTTCAACTGCGCAACGCTACGCGCTAGACTTGGCCACTGTTTCAATGTTTCGATACAGTGTATCGATACGTGGAACTGTTTCAGTGTTTCGGAACGGTTGTGGTTCACTGTTTCGAAACAGTGGTGTTTCATTCCGCCCCTGTCTCGGACCAGATTCGATCTCGAGCCAGACACAGAAACTGTATCGTTGTTTCAAAATAAGGCTGTTTCAGTCCACCTGTGCCTGGAACGGACCAATTGTATCGAAACAGTGATGTTTCATTCCACTCTGTGTCGGACGAGATTCGGGCTCGGCAGAGGTACTGAAACACAACATACCACTTCATGAAACTCTTTCAAGAGTGTCGAAATCTTTTTGACAAGCAATAGCATGAAGCTTAGAGATCCGAAAATAAAGCTTCGTTTCTAGCTGACTGTCCTATTTCGAAATGGCGTAACATCTGCTTTATAAACACTAACCAAACAATAAAACAACGCATACTATTCACATTCAAAATAATAAATATGTGAAAATCATTCAGTTAAATTACACTTTTTTTATAACATACGCTTCTCTGTTCATGTACAGTAATCATATTAAGAAACGCAAGTAAGCCTACAACATTTCGAATAAAAAAAGACGTAGAGTGACAGTTATTAGACATATACATAAATTTGATGTAGGTATAATTGCAAGCAATCTGTTTGACAAATCACTGATAGTGTAGTGGTGTACGGGAAGGGCTGGGAAGCATGGTGAATTTATAGTAACGGTTCGAAACACCTTGAAAGACAAAAAAAATTTCTGTTATATTTTGTTATTTATTCGAATTATTTGGCGTTATTTGTGAGACTATAGTCACTGTGCCTATTATCCACAGTGATTCCCTTTGTGTAGATGGAAATTAGCGGGATGGGTATATTACCCATACTAACGGAATATGGGACTCCCAGTAGAATATCCGTTGTTTCTGCAGTTTGCTCCCACCTCCAGTTCCGTTCGTGGTGGTTCTTCTGTCTTCAGCTATGGCTGTCCTCAGCCAATTGAAAAGTATGAAAGTCACGCGACACGAAAGCAGCGCATTTGCTGCAGGAAATACGAAACTGCCAAGACGCCTAAGTGATAGTTTCATACTTTCTGCGACATGATTAGCGCTCTCGCACCTAGTTTGTGTTTATATGGACATACTTATACTGTAGACATTCAAGATGATAAAATGTGTAGGTCTATTAGATTACAAAACACAAACTGTTTCACTGTTTCGAAACAGCGTATCGGAACATCACATTGTACTGTTTCATTTGTTTCGGAACAGTTACGTGTTTCAGTTTGCCCATCTCTACTACGCGCTGTTAATATCCAGCTGCCCAACGCTACAATAACCAAAAACAATGCAAACCAGCCACAGACTGCACACAGCACAGCCAGTGATTTTCGGAGCGCTACGTGGCGTTACCAATATAAGAACCTAAACAGCCTACTTACAATTGTCTGCAGATGCTGCTGTCATTTGTAGCCTTATAAAATCAGCAGATACTAAAAACAAACTGGAAAACGATTTAAGACAAGATTCTGCATGGTACTACTCGCAGAACTGGCAGTTAACTCTAAATAAGTTACAAACAATCCTGTCGGGGGAACATTGGCAACTGAGCATTACACCTGAGGTCGAAAATACCGCTTCAGTTGTAAAGTTCACCCTGTTCTGCTCTTGTAAGAAAGACCCCGCGCCTATTACACGTCCACTGCGTCGCGGCGCTCGGGGGCCACAGAAACAAGTTCGGCACTTGAAGATGGGCTTAGTCCGCAGCTCGTGGTCGTGCTGTAGCGTTCTCGCTTCCCACGCCCGGGTTCCCGGGTTCGATTCCCGGCGGGGTCAGGGATTTTCTCTGCCTCGTGATGACTGGGTGCTGCGTGCTGCCCTTAGGTTAGTTAGGTTTAAGTAGTTCTAAGTTCTAGGGGACTGATGACCATAGATGTTAAGTCTCATAGTGGTCAGAGCCATTTGAACCATTTTTTGAAGATGGGCTTATGAGAGCCCGAAACCGGTCGTGTGATAGTAAAAGAACTTCACAACTGAAGCGATGATTGCAGCCTCTCGCTAAATAACTTAAGTTGGGACGATCAGATAATGTTGTGGCTAAAGCGAACCACAGGCTACGTCTTACTGGCGGAACACCGAGATAATGCGACAGCTCTACTAAAGAGACTGCCTACAACGCTAGTATGTCCTCTACTGGAGTACTGCTGCGACTTGAGCGATCCCCACCAGATAGGATCGACGGAGGACATCGAAAAAGTTCAAAGAAGGGCAGCAAGTTTTGTACTATCGTGAAACAGGGGAGACAACGCCATGGATATGATGTGTGAATTGGAGTGGCAGTCATTAAAACAAAGGCGTTTTACGTTGCACAAGGAGCTTCTCATGAAATTTCAGTCATCAGCTTTCTCCTCAGAATGTAAACATAGTCTTTTGGCCCCGCAAACATAGGGAGGAATGATCACCATAGTAAAATAAGAGAAATCAGAGCCCGCAAAGAAGGAATTAAGTGTTAGTAATTAAGTGTTAGTTTTTCTAGCGGGCTGTTCGAGAGTGGAACGGAAGAGAAATAGCTTGAAAGTGGTTGGATGAACCCGCGACCAGGCGCTTAATCGTGAATTGGCTCTGAGCACTATGGGACTCAACATCTTAGGTCATAAATCGCCTAGAACTTAGAACTACTTAAACCTAACTAACCTAAGGACATCACAAACACCCATGCCCGAGGCAGGATTCGAACCTGCGACCGTAGCAGTCCCGCGGTTCCGGACTGCAACGCCAGAACCGCTAGACCACCGCGGCCGGCTTAATCGTGAATTGCAGAGTAATCATGTAGACGTAGATATATGCCGCTGATCATTGTAGATGTCTGTATAATATCCCATGGAGCTGCTACCTGCTACCTGTCCATTTTTTTTTAAAAACGTTCAAATGTGTGTGAAATCTTATGGGACTTAACTGCTAAGGTCATCAGTCCCTAAGCTTACACACTACTTAACCTAAATTATCCTAAGGACAAACTCACACACCCATGCCCGAGGGAGGACTCGATCCTCCGCCGGGACCAGCAGCACAGTCCATGACTGCAGCGCCCTAGACCGCTCGGCTAACCCCGCGCGGCTCCACTTTTTCTGAACTCTAAATAGTATGAAACTTCCTGGCAGATTAAAACTGTGTGCCCGACCGAGACTCGAATTCGGGACCTTCGCCTTTCGTGGGCAAGTGCTCTACCATCTGAGCTACCGAAGCACGACTCACGCCCCGTGGGGCGCACAGTTTTAATCTGCCAGGAAGTTTCATATCAGCGCACACTCCGCTGCAGAGTGAAAATCTCATTCTGGAAACATCCCCCAGGCTGTGGCTAAGCCATGTCTCCGCTATATACTTTCTTTCAGGAGCGCTAGTTCTGCAAGGTTCGCAGGAGAGCTTCTGTAAAGTTTGGAAGGTAGGAGACGAGATACTGGCAGAAGTAAAGCTGTGAGTACCGGCCGTGAGTCGTGCTTCGGTAGCTCAGATGGTAGAGCACTTGCCCGCGAAAGGCAAAGGTCCCGAGTTCGAGTCTAGGTCGGGCACACAGTTTTAATCTGCCAGGAAGTTTCATATCAGCGCTCACTCCACTGCAGAGTGAAAATCTCATTCTAAATAGTATGTTGTATTGTAAAGCGGCAACGGCCTTGCACCTTACATGAGTCAATTTAACGTGACACTTTAGGTTTTGTTGGAGTAATACTCTAAATTACGGTGTAGGAATTCTATGTGGAAACGCATCGGCATGCGAGAATTCTGCGATTTTGTAATTATAAGATTTTGCACAAAGGCAGGACGCGAGACAGAGCTTGGCTACCTCCCCGCCTAGCCGAAGGCCACAGCCTAATGGTATGAATGGTGAATTGGGGGATTTATGTAATCCTTTTAGAGAGGCCACAGCGGTCGCCAACCTCTGAAGGACGTGCGGCTGCAGGTGTTGAAGTGTTTACCGAAACAGAGGAGTGGATAGCTGGACGGGCTTTCCTGTGCCTGCTCTCACCTATGTCCCACTAATTTTACGCCTTCGAGTAACTTAAGTGGGACAGGCCAGGAGTTCCGAATAACAAACTTTCAATGCAAGAATCTGTGTTCGCTATGACGGGGAATCTTGCCGGGAAAATCTCGAGTGGTCTCTTGGGAGAAAGCTTCCACAGCTGTGGTTCTTCCCAGCCAGCGAGGGCGGAGTTTACTTGTGAACTTTGGTAGAAATAAAAGAATGGTGGAAAAGAGTTCTGTTCCCAGGCCGTACATTGGTCGGCACTGGCAAACTGGGTATTTTGAGAGCTTCTAGTGATGTGATTCGCTCGGTAAAAGTAGAGGTGAGAAAACAGATGTGAAGAGCGACCTTGCTCGACTCTCTGTAGTGGTCTTCAGCTCTGGGTTCTCGTGCTGAGAGGACGTTAGCCAAGTCGTCTCCCGTCTTGGTCATTCGTCCTGACAGGACGTTAGCAGCGCCAGCTCTTTGCTGCCGGGAAGATCGTTGCAAATAGAGAAATTTATGGACAGCAGTCTGTTGTTCGAATACTGTAGGATTGTACTTTCTGAGACGCCACACGCCAACCGCACAGCCGCGCCGTCGCCGTCGGAGACCGCGGCTGCAACAGGAACATTACGGTGAGATTGCTCCCGCTTCGGCCTGTGTTAGGAGTAACGTTAAATACACTCCTGGAAATTGAAATAAGAACACCGTGAATTCATTGTCCCAGGAAGGGGAAACTATATTGACACATTCCTGGGGTCAGATACATCACATGATCACACTGACAGAACCACAGGCACATAGACACAGGCAACAGAGCATGCACAATGTCGGCACTAGTACAGTGTATATCCACCTTTCGCAGCAATGCAGGCTGCTATTCTCCCATGGAGACGATCGTAGAGATGCTGGATGTAGTCCTGTGGAACGGCTTGCCATGCCATTTCCACCTGGCGCCTCAGTTGGACCAGCGTTCGTGCTGGACGTGCAGACTGCGTGAGACGACGCTTCATCCAGTCCCAAACATGCTCAATGGGGGACAGATCCGGAGATCTTGCTGGCCAGGGTAGTTGACGTACACCTTCTAGAGCACGTTGGGTGGCACGGGATACATGCGGACGTGCATTATCCTGTTGGAACAGCAAGTTCCCTTGCCGGTCTAGGAATGGTAGAACGATGGGTTCGATGACGGTTTGGATGTACCGTGCACTATTCAGTGTCCCCTCGACGATCACCAGTGGTGTACGGCCAGTGTAGGAGATCGCTCCCCACACCATGATGCCGGGTGTTGGCCCTGTGTGCCTCGGTCGTATGCAGTCCTGATTGTGGCGCTCACCTGCACGGAGCCAAACACGCATATGACCATCATTGGCACCAAGGCAGAAGCGACTCTCATCGCTCAAGACGACACGTCTCCATTCGTCCCTCCATTCACGCCTGTCGCGACACCACTGGAGGCGGGCTGCACGATGTTGGGGCGTGAGCGGAAGACGGCCTAACGGTGTGCGGGACCGTAGCCCAGCTTCATGGAGACGGTTTCGAATGGTCCTCGCCGATACCCCAGGAGCAACAGTGTCCCTAATTTGCTGGGAAGTGGCGGTGCGGTCCCCTACGGCACTGCGTAGGATCCTACGGTCTTGGCGTGCATCCGTGCGTCGCTGCGGTCCGGTCCCAGGTCGACGGGCACGTGCACCTTCCACCGACCACTGGCGACAACATCGATGTACTGTGGAGACCTCACGCCCCACGTGTTGAGCAATTCGGCGGTACGTCCACCTGGCCTCCCGCATGCCCACTATACGCCCTCGCTCAAAGTCCGTCAACTGCACATACGGTTCACGTCCACGCTGTCGCGGCATGCTACCAGTGTTAAAGACTGCGATGGAGCTCCGTATGCCACGGCAAACTGGCTGACACTGACGGCGGCGGTGCACAAATGCTGCGCAGCTAGCGCCATTCGACGGCCAACACCGCGGTTCCTGGTGTGTCCGCTGTGCCGTGCGTGTGATCATTGCTTGTACAGCCCTCTCGCAGTGTCCGGAGCAAGTATGGTGGGTCTGACACACCGGTGTCAATGTGTTCTTTTTTCCATTTCCAGGAGTGTAGTTGGATCACGTGCAATTGCTGTTTCCACAGAGGTTTCGCAGTACTTTGGGGTGTAGTGGTTCTTTGTATGTTACGTTTTGTGTCGATGTCAGCCGGTCAGCCAAGTTATAAGAGATCGCGCTTTTGGACCAATTTTAACACAGTTCACTGCCAATGCCAGTGAGGAGGATAATTTGTAAACTGTTTTATTCAGCATTGATCTGAAGGTTATAATAAAATAATTGTGATTCAGTAGAGCCTTTACTTTCAGTAGTTGAGCCTGAATTCACCTTTTTTCGTTATTTTATTTTTGTGTATGTGTTTGATGTCATTGAATAAGTGTTCTAAGTGTTCATGATCATTTATGTTTGGAAGTAAAAACAGGTGTGATTCATCGTCAACGCAACCACTGCAGATTAATTAGGGGTGACAGGGCCACATTTAAATCTAGTGTTATCCATTTTTGCGTACAGTTCCACTCCCAATTTCCCAGTAAGTTGTTTGTCAGGGGCGAACACACGCAAAAAGCGGACAAGCAACGGGTGGGGTTTCACAGTATATTGTTCTCTTAATGAAGGGGAACGTCGCTCTATGTACAAATCTTTGATCGCCAGGATCAGAAATTAGTCTCTAGGACTGAACCCAAATTCTTCAGCTCACAATTTCCATCAGACCATGGCACTCCTAATCACTTATACACATACCGAAACAGCTTTTTTTTTTGCTGTTGTTTTCCTCACATCGGAGAGAGACTCATTTCATGAATGAGATAGTTGACGATAAATAAGGAATGCACTGCAGGTCTGCGTCGCGACCGGAACGGCTGATTGGCATGCTGGCAGCCGTCGCGTCGGCCCTTTAACTAATTAACGCTCGGTCCGTCTCTCTCTTCCCAGTAACTTTATACTTGTTGCCGCCGCCGAATACAAACCGTCAATTTGCGGACGCGAGCTGCGCTTCCCGCCGCGGTCAGTGGCGGCGAGTGCTCCTGCCGCCGGCCGGGATTCCTGCCTGTTGTACTACAGTCCTCATCGACGCTTCGCGCATGCGCGCGCTCGCAAAAAGCGGCCGGCAGCAGCCCACCCACGGAGGCCATTCATCGCAGCGTCGTCCACCGCCGGCGGCTCTGCGCGCAGACCAGCAGCTGACGGCGACTCCACTCACACGTCCCCGGGCTGCGAGTGCGTGCTCGAAAATCTCCACCGCACCAGGCGGGGCTGATTATATGATAGCGGAACAAACACTGGTAGCAGTTACTTCTGTAAAATATCTGGGAGTATGCGTGCGGAACGATTTGAAGTGGAATGATCATATAAAATTAATTGTTGGTAAGGTGGGTACCAGGTTGAGATTCATTGGGAGAGTCCTTAGAAAATGTAGTCCATCAACAAAGGAGGTGGCTTACAAAACACTCGTTCGACCTATACTTGAGTATTGCTCATCAGTGTGGGATCCCTACCAGATCGGGTTGACGGAGGAGATAGAGAAGTTCCAAAGAAGAGCGGCGCGTTTCGTCACAGGGTTATTTGGTAACCGTGATAGCGTTACGGAGATGTTTAACAAAATCAAGTGGCAGACTCTGCAAGAGAGGCGCTCTGCATCGTGGGGTAGCTTGCTCGCCAGGTTTCGAGAGGGTGCGTTTCTGGATGAGGTATCGAATATATTGCTTCCCCCTACTTACACCTCCCGAGGACATCACGAATGTAAAATTAGAGAGATTAGAGCGCGCACAGAGGCTTTCAGACAGTCGTTCTTCCCGCGAACCATACGCGACTGGAACAGGAAAGGGAGGTAATGACAGTGGCACGTAAAGTGCCCTCCGCCACACACCGTTGGGTGGCTTGCGGAGTATAAATGTAGATGTAGATGTAGCTGTCGACCTCCAGTACTGTCATTCAGGTGATGTGGCTCCGAACGTGCTGATTTAAGAATTGCAGTTCCTCTCTCATTTCACAGTTGTTGACAGCGCTCTGGAGACGTATGTAACGACTAATGGATTCAAGGCGGAATAGACCTAACCAAAATTCGGAAACTCCTGAAGAAACAGAGACAGTTGTACTCTCGACTGAGGAACGAAGGCGGACATGTCGAAAGGCAAGGGTTAAGCAGATATTCGTGCAGCTACACAACTGGCCATTAAAACTGCTACACCACGAAGATGACGTGCTACAGACGCGAAATTTAACCCACAGGAAGAAGGTGCTGTGGTATGCAAATGATTAGCTTTTCAGAGCATTCACAAAACGTTGGCACCGGTGGCGACAGCTACAACGTGCTGACATGAGCAAAGTTTCCAACCGATTGTCCCGTACACAAACAGCAGTTGACCGGCGTTGCCTGGTAAAACTTTGTTCTGATGCCTCGTGTAAGGAGGAGAAATGCGTTCCATCAAGTTTCCGACTTTCATAAAGGTCGGATTGTAGCCTATCGCGATTGCGGTTTGTCGTATGGCGACATTGCTGCTCGCGTTGGTCGAGATCCAATGACTGTTAGAAGAATATGGAATCGGTGGGTTCAGGAGGGTAATACAGAACGCCGTGCTGGATCCCAACGGCCTCGTATCACTAGCAGTCGAGATGACAGGCATCTTATCCGCATGGCTGTAGCGGATCGTGCAGACACGTCTCGGTCCCTGAGTGAACAGATGGGGACGTTTGAAAGACAACAACCATCTGCACGAACAGTTCGATGACGTTTGCAGCAGCATCGACTATCAGCTCGGAGACCATGGCTGCGGTTACCCTTGACGCTGCATGACAAACAGGAGCGCCTGCGATGGTGTACTCAACGACGAACCTGAGTGCACCAATGGCAAAACGTCATCTTTTCGGATGAATCCATGTTCTGTTTACAGCATCATGATGGTGGCATCCGTGTTTGGCGTCATCGCGGTGAACGCACATTGGAAGCGTGTATTCGCCATCGCCATACTGGTGTATCAACCGGCGTGATGGAATGGGGTGCCATTGGTTACACGTCTCGGTCACCTCTTTTTCGCATTGACGGCACATTGAACAGTGGACGTTAAATTTCACCCGTGGCTCTACCCTTCCATTCGATCCCTGCGAAACCCTACATTTCAGCAGGATAATGCACGACCGCATGTTGCAGGTCCTGTACGGGCCTTTCTGGATACAGAAAATGTTCGACTGCTGCCCTGGCCAGCACATTCTCCAGATGTCTCACCAACTGAAAACGTCTGGTCAATGGTGGCCGAGCAACTGGATCGTCACAATACGCCAGTCACTACTCTTGATGAACTGTGGTATCGTGTTGAAACCGCATAGGCAGCTGTACCTGTACACGCCATCCAAGCTCTGTTTGAATCAATGCCCGGGCGTATCCAGGCCTTTATTACGGCCAGAATCAGTTGTTCTCAGTACTGATTTCTCAGGATCTATGCACCCAAACTGCGTGAAAATGTAATCACATGTCAGTTCTAGTATAATATATTTGTTCAATGAATACCCGTTTATCATGTGCATTTCTTCTTGGTGTAGCAATTTTAATGGCCAGTAGTGTAAATATTGCAGTTCCTCTCTCACTTCAGAGTTGTTGACAGCGCTCTGGAAACTACTCAAGAAACAGTTGTACTCTTGATTGAGAAACGAAGGCGGACATGTCGAAAGGCAAATGTTAAGTAGATATTCGTGCAGCTATATATAAAAAAAAGATCATTTCACGGATCATATAACAACTTACACCTTTGTAGGATGCGTGTGTTTCAAGTAAGTACCGATCTGAAGTAAAAATAAAAAAGTAGACTTGAAACTTCCTGGCAGATTAAAACTGTATGCCGGACCGAGACTCGAGCTTGGGGCCTTTGCCTTTCGTGGGCAAGTGCTCTACCATCTGAGCTGCCCAAGCACGGCTCACGCCATACCCTCACAGCTTTATTTCTTGCAAAAGGCAAAGGTCCCAAGTTCGAGTCTGGGTCCGGCACACAGTTTGAATCTGCCAGGAAGTTTCATATCAGCGCACACTCCGCTGCAGATTAAAAATCTCGTTCCAAAAGTAGACTTTTTTTAGCAGTTTTATTTTTACTTGAAAGCTTGTACTTTAATATACTTTTCTACATAATTCCCCCAATATTAAGGCACTTACCGTATCGTACAGCCAGTTTTGAGTACCATCCTTGTTCTAATCTGCTTCCCAAGCATAGCTTTTGATAATTTAAATTTTGTAGAACTACGTCACCGCTTTTGTATAGGCCTCGTCGCTACTGCTGTAGAGGTCGGGTTTTGTGAGTTCGTGAAACGGCATCTGGTGCAGTACGTCGCTAAGACAATTTCTCTCTGCCACCATTACACAGCTATGCTCCAGGGTCAGGTAACAGGATAGGAGAACGAAGGTTCTACAGCCCTCCAAAGAATTAGTAACAAATGAGTTAAAAAAAGTTTACTTATCTTTGTGACTTGTTGAATTATTAAATCTGCAACACTGCTTTGAAATATAGCACAAAAAGGCCCTCAATGGCTGAGTGCAAATAATGATGGGTAAACTTCACAGTACATAACAAATGCCGGCCGGAGTGGACGTGCGGTTCTAGGCGCTACAGTCTGGAGCCGAGCGACCGCTACGGTCGCGGCTTCGAATCCTGCTTCGGGCATGGATGTGTGTGATGTCCTTAGGTTAGTTAGGTTTAATTAGTTCTAAGTTCTAGGCGACTGATGACCTCAGAAGTTAAGTCGCATAGTGCTCAGAGCCATTTGAACCATTTTGAACATAACAAATGCAATTTACAACAATTGTCTCTTCACTTCTAAAAGTTCACTAATCGACGTTCCGTGTCTAAGTCTGCCTGGACGATGATCTATAACCAAGTGGGTGAGAGCCGCTCTTCTATCTTCCGAGTAACCTTCGGCCCACTGTCATCCAGTGATTGCTGGATTGTAGTAGGCCGGCAACTGGCAATGTGAAGTCGATATCTTCATCCTCAGAGTCGTCCGTGGCGCTGGTGGAACTTTCACAAGTGGCTAGTGTCTAAGGCACCGGCGCCAGCTCGTACCCCTGCACCTGTGGTGCTTTTTCCCTGGCTGTGTCTTGTTCGAACGACACAGCATTAAAATTTATATAACAACTGCATAAAGTACTCTTCTTGACACGTGAGAAAACTCATCGCAGAACGTCAAAATCGTAAAGCGTGTGTTCTTCCTCACTTTTTCATCAACTTTCTTCACCAAATTGTCAGTAACCACTGAAGATCGCCCACTTCGTACCTCATCATGCACACTCGTACGGCCATCTTTAAAAGTTGTCACCCATTTCCGTGTCATTCCATAGTTCACAAGGGTCAAGAAGGTGCTTTAAGCAGGTGTATAGCAAGTTTAAATTATAGAAACCTATCTTCTGGCGGCAGATTTCTACGAAGATGGCAATCTTCTGGTGGCAGATTTCTACGAAGATGGCAGTCAAAGCTGATGGTACAATATGATAAGTGCCTTAATATTTGGTGAGAATGATGTACAAAAGTAGATTAAAGTACAGGCTTTCATGTAAAAATAAAAGTTTTATTTCAAAATGGTGGTTTTAAAAACACGCCTCATAGATGCTGCTGTGTTCTGCTACAGCAACGTGGTGATACTGATTGTAGAACTGATTAAAAGTGCCTAACTTCTGAGTCCCAGTTAACAGGTAAATCTAGGGCTACCTGCTAATTTACTTCTGTCTCGGAATCCATTTCACCCAGCAGTGGTTCGTTATTGCTAACGGAAATAGTTCTAACAAGAAAGAGACCAGAAGTCCGACAGAGCTGATAAAAACTTGCATATATTGTTAAAAAAGCGATTGAAATTCGAGACAGCCTGCCACAAGCTACAAGTAACTACCACTTATCCGTACACAGGTGATCAGCTTAGCGTGAAAAGTCTTGCTGCAGAACAAGAAATTACAAATAGGTATTTGCAATATAAACGACTGTTTTGATAATTCGTCCAGCCCCTGATCAGACGGAGAGTACACGGGGAGACTCGTCAAAATGATTAACAGTCGCGAGAATTGAATAGCCTGAAGCCTAAGCAGGGGCAGTACAAAGTACAAACGCAACGGAATGATGAACTTCATCGTGGTCGCCAGTAAATACGCAAATCGTTGCATTTCTACTAATTCACGACCGAAATAATCACCGCTACATTACAGTGAATGCGAAACAGCAGTAACCCGAGGGCCGGCCGATGTGACCGAGCGGTTCCAGGCGCTTCAGTCCGGAACCGTGCGACCGCAACGGTCGCAGGTTTGAATCCTGCCTCGGGCATGGATGTGTGTGATGTCCTTAGGTTAGTTAGGTTTAAGTAGTTCTAAGATCTAGGGGACTGATGACCTAAGATCCCATAGTGCTCAGAGCCATTTGAACCATCTGAACTAACACGAGGAGTGAGGTCCATGACTGCTACTAAGAACAATAAGCATTCGCGAAAACGTATAAATGGTGGCAACACTCAAGCTATTGAAGATCACGAACAGACTCCAAGCAAGCACTGCAAACGACTGCGGCCTCTCCTTTCAGTTCTGTTACCGCGGGCATTGCACCTCAATTCGCGTCCACTGGCAGGAAGAGGCGACTAGCGTCAACCTAAACAGGGCGAAAGGTAGGATTTGTTCCGGTCAGTAAGGCCTTGTCTCAAGGTTCAGGGGTTTGGGGTTCCTGGAGCGACAACAATTCTGTCACGTCATTGCGCCACGTGGAATCCGTAGCAAGAAACCAAAAGTAACGACTCGACCAGCCTTCGTGGTATTCGGCATTTCGTGAATTAATATAAGTAAAAAGGTTCGGACAATTCCTCCGCTACAATAGAGAACAGTTCTCTGATGCGCAAGCCTACGATGACGTCCAAATCCTGGATAAAACTACACTACCGGCCATTACAATTGCTACACCACGAAGACGACGTGCTACAGACGTGAAATTTAACTGACAGGAAGGAAATGCTGTGATATGCAAACGATTAGCTTTTCAGAGCATTCACACAAGGTTGGCGCCGGTGGCTACACCTACAACGTGCTGACATGAGGAAAGTTTCCAAACGATTTCTCATACACGAACAGCAGTTGACAGGCGTTGCCTAGTGAAACGTTGTTGTGATGCCTCGTGTAATGAGGAGAAATGCGTACCATACTTTCATAAAGGTCGGTTTGTAGCCTATCGCGATTGCAGTTTATCGTATATCGCGACATTGCTGCTCGCGTTGGTCGAGATCCAATGACTGTTAGCAGACTATGGAATCGGTGGGTTCAGGAGGGTAATACGGAACGCCGTGCTGGATCCCAACAGCGTCGTATCACTAGCAGTCAAGATGACAGGCATCTTACCCACATGGCTGTAACGGATCGTGCAGCCACGTGTCGATCCCTGAGTCAACAGATGAAGACGTTTGCAAGAAAACAACCATCTGCACGAACAGTTCGACGACGTTTGCAACAGCATGGACTATGAGATCGGATACCATGGCTACGGTTACCCTTGACGCTGCATCACAGGCAGGAGCGGCTGCGATGGTGTACTCAACGACGAACCTGGGTACACGAATGGCAAAACATCATTTTTTCGGAAGAATCCAGGTTCTGTTTACAGCATCATAGTAGCATCCATGTTTGGCAACATCGCGGTGAATGCACATTGGAAGCGTGTATTCGTCATCGCCATACTGGCATATCACCCGACGTGATGGTATGGGGTGCCATTGGTTACACGTCTCGGTCACCTCTTGTTCGCATTGACGGCATTTTGAACGGTGGACGTTACATTTCAGATGTGTTACGACCCGTGGCTCTACCACTCATGCGAAACCCTACATTTCAGCGGGATAATGCAAGACCGCATGTTGCAGGTACTGTACGGGCCTTTCTGGATACAGAAAATGTTCTACTGCTGCCCTGGCCAGCACATTCTCCAGATCTCTCACCAATTGAAAACGTCTGGTCAATGGTGGCCGAGCAACTGGCTCGTCACAATACGCCAGTCACTGCTATTGATGAACTGTGGTATCGTGTTGAAGCTGCATTGGCAGCTGTACCTGTACACGCCATCCAATCTTTGTTCGACTCAATGCCCAGGCGTATCAAGGCCATTATTACGGCCTGAGGTGGTTGTTCTGGGTACTGATTTCTCAGGATCTATGCAACCAAATTGCGTGAAAATGTAATCACGTCAGTTCTAGTATAATATATTTATCCAATGAATACTCGTTTATCATGTGCATTTCTTCTTGGTGTAGCAATTTTAATAGCCAGTAGTGTTGTTTGATAGCATTTAATTAATAAGTAATTTCACTGACTTTCGGAATATATTTCGGAGCAAGCCATGGCATGTTTCAAACGACTCGCAAATTGGCGTACAGCCAAAATCTACCGCCGAAAATGCAAATTATATTTCGTTATGACGCTCTGCCTTCGTGAGGAAGGGTGGACAGGTAGGCAGTTGTTCCTACTGCACACCTCGCGGAAGGCTAAAGAAAAGCCCCTGCTCACATCGACATAAATTAGAGGAAGATTTCGCCGAGGACCTGAGAAAAATTTAGTGCTACGTAAAATCGCTAAGGGTATCGAAAGCCCCTGTTGATTAACTCGTCAACTATTCTGGTGCGGCAATAGAAGACAGCAAAGGGGAAAACGAAGTTTTAAATCTTAACGTTTAAAAAATATCACTCACGCGCGAGGATCGTACAGACGTACCATCGTCTGGCTGTCGCACAAAGTCCCATACCGAGGATATACAAACAAGCATCACTGGTGATGAGAAGTAACTGAAAGAGTTGGAAAAAAATGAGTCGCCAGATCCGGAATCCTTGTTCAGTTTTACAGAGAGAATTCCTCGGCATTGGTCCCATACATAGACTGAATTTAGCGTAAAATACTCGCCCAGAGCCAAGTTCCAAGCGTGTGGAACAAAGCCTTGGTATCGCTCGTACATATGAAGGGTAAAATGGGTGGATCCTCAAAATTCGATATGCTCAACAGTGGTTTGCTGCAGAATTATTGAGTGTATTGTGAGCACGAATATAACAAATTTCATTAGATCGGAAAAGCTTTGTGCATAAATCAGCACGGCTTTAAAAAGCATCGTTCATGCGAAGCTCACCTTGTTTTCTCGCAAGATATCCTGCGAACCATGGATAAAGAGCGACACACACATCCAGTATTTGCACATTAACGGAAAGCGTTTCACAAAGTTCCTTACTGCAGACTGTTATCCAAGTTCCAAGCATATGGAATAGGTTCTCTGATACGTGCGTTGCTCAAAGACTTCTTAAATAATAGAACGTAGAATGTTGTTCTGAAAGACGACGTCAGAGAGAAGGATATCGTGAGGAGTGCCCCAGGGAAATATGATAGGATCACACTCATTCTCTGCAAACATAAATGATCTGACGGACAGCTGATGATGCCGTGGCGTATGGGAAAATGATGTCACTGAGTGGTTGTAGGAGGATACGGGGTGACTTAGACAAAATTTTTAATTGGTGTGATGAATGGCAGTTCTCTCTAACTGTTGAAAAATGTAAGTTAATGTAGATGAGTAGGAAATAGAATCCCTTGATGTTCGAATACAGTATTAGTGGTGTTCTACTTGACACAGTGATGCCGATTAAATACTTAGGCGGAACATTGCAAAACGATATAAATTTTAACGAACGTGGAAGGTCGGTAGTATGGAATGCTGCCCGTCGATAAAGGAGATTGCGTATAGAACACTGGTACGACCAATTCTTGAGTACTGCCTTAGTGTTAGTGATTCTTACCAGGTTTGAATAAATGAAGACATCGAAGCAAGTCATAGGCATGCTGCTAGTGCTACTAGACTTCTTACCTTCAGGTTAAAGTAATATGTAAGTATATGGAAATGCTACATGAACTCGGAAAAGGATTCCTGAAACGAAAAATAGAAACGCTAAAGAGAAAGTTAAGAGAGCCATTTGCGTCAGACTGCGAAACGATTCTACTGCGGCTAACGTACATTTCACGTAATGACCGCGAAGACGTGGCAAGGGTAATTAGGGTTCGTGTGGAAGCGTATAGACAGCCGTTTTTCCCTGGCTTTGTTTTGGAAGTGCAACATGCAGCGGAATGGTCAGTAGTGGTACATAGTATCCTCAGCCACGCTCCGTATGGTGGCTTGCGGTGTATGTTGTCCTGGAAATAACTCAGTAGGGTAACTAAACTAAGACACAGCATGTTGTGTTACATAGTTCCTTCACGAATTGACTCATGGTGAAGAAAACGGTTCCCACGTGACTACTCCGCACAATTTTGACTCTGAATTTCGATTATTCGTTAAAGAACTCGTTTTACTTAACGAAATTAACAACCGCAGAGTTTGGTTGGGTCAAATGGCTCTGAGCACTATGGGACTTAACATCTGAGGTCATCAGTCCCCTAGAGCTTAGAACTACTTAAACCTAACTAACCTAAGGACATAACACACATCCATGCCCGAGGCAGGGTTAGAACCTGCGACCGTAGCGGTCGCACGGTGCCAGACTGAAGTGTCTAGAACCGCTCGGCCACACTGGCCGGCCGTAGAGTTAGGCAACAAACACCAAAAGAACATATAATAAATTTGTAAATAATTAAGGAAGTGGCTATAATTTTGTTTAGTTATAACTGTAAAAGCTAAATAAACTCACACTTGGTAGAGAGAATGCCGTAATATGACGTGTTATTGAATATGAACAGTTTATGTTGTTGACTGTTGTCAGATTCGAAGTTCCCACCTATCGCCTGCCTTGCACCCGGCGACGTATCACAGTCAGGCGACTTCGGCATACAGATCCAGTAATAGGAACGGAAAACTACATCCCAGTCTTACACCCTTTTTAACTCGAGCACATCGTTCTTGGTCTCCCATTCTTATCATTCACCATTGGAACCTGCACATAGGGATTTCAGGAAGTAGGTTACACGTTTCTTCCCACACTGGGCCAATATGCGCAACAACAGTGGCACAGAGTCAACTTGGCTACAAGTTCCGAGTTTTCTGTCGACACAGTTCTCCTGCGGTACGGATAACAGGTGCATCACAGTGTGTAACTAAAATGGTGCAGTAACTGGAAAAGTAATCCAGAGTCGAAGAACGTTCGGCTGTACAATTTTTTATGGGTGACACGTCTAGAATGCAGACAGTCACAGTGACATACTGACGTTATGTGGGTCAAGTGCTACTTCGTGTACAATCGAAGTGAAATGGTAACAACAGTTTGAGTCAGGCCGCACAGACAAGGGCGATGCTGATCCTAAGAAAGTAAGGAAGGAGGAAGGACATGCATCAAAGTGAAAGAACATATTTGAGAAAAGATATTTTCCAACTATGAGGACATTCACACAGCGATTCCCGACCGGCTCTCTCACCAAGGAGAGAATTTCTAACGTCGAGGGAGTGATCAAGTTGTAACTACTTTTTGAAGTTCCATCACGCGAATCACTTACTACCTGCCCCTCCCTATAGCTTACCCCTCTTCTCAATGAGAATATCGAACATATTGCACCATTTTACAATGTCGAACGCTTTATGTATGACGGCAGTTCCTACGAACGTGTCTTAATTTTTTCTTAAGTCGTGCTTCCACTGTTAAGCGCAGCATTAGAACAGCCTCTCTGATGCCTTTTCCTTTCCAAAAGCCAGACTGATCGTATCTAACAGGTTCTGAACTTTCTTTTTCAAACTTCTGTATATTATTCGTTTGGACAGACGCTAGAATCATTTTGTAAATAAAGTTACGAAGCTGCAAGAACATGTCATTGAGTCGTGCCTATTGCATGGGGGCTTAATTAAATAAAAAAATTAAAATGCCAATAATTTTAGTTGCTGTATGTCCGATTACGCAAGTCTCGTAAACGGCTGGCCCTGACTAGTAATTGTTACACTATCTGACTGCATAGAATGACAACAAAGAATGTAAGAAAATTTCTGTTAACACAATTAACTAATTAAGTCCCCAGCAACTATAAAACCTACGAAACCAAAGCACAAGTATAACTGTTCTGTGTGTAGGAGTGTGACTCAACGTACACATCTGGCACGGTTCTTCTTCAACAAGACAAGAAATTTCAAATACCATTTATACTGACGTCATAAAAAAAATTTGAAATACTATAATTGCTCAAGAAGCCAGAATTACACTCTAATACAAGAACACAAGCCAGATGCTTTGTTGACTGAACCTGTAATGGCACATTATTCAGGACACACAAATAATAAGAAAATAAAGAACAGTAGTTAGTTACCTTAATTTATATTGACGAAAAGCACTCAGGTCATTACAATATCTCCATTGGAACAACATCTGCTATCTCTCCCATCACATAGCTGCATAAAACATCGAACAAACACTCACTACTACCCCATCTCATTCCAACTTCAGATACAACCAGTGTCCCCCACAACTGCTCGGCAAGAACTGCTTGCCACTACCTCTCAATGAGCACTGCCAGTGGAGGCGGCGGAACAATACTCTCTCTGGCGCGATTTTTGGCGCTGTGGCTCAGTGTAGCCACCTTTCATATGCCCTTCCTCCACGGGCTAGAATTTGATGGTATTTTTGCCAGCATTGGTGGTGAAAATACCACCAAATTCGTCAAAAAAAAAAAAATACAGACAAACATAAAAGATAATATTAATACGTAAGTATCATATAACTAGATAAAATTTTGGCTTTGCACTGACCTTTCAATAGCCTAATATATAAAATACACTAAGCAATACAAATTCTTTCATACATGTGACTTTACATAATAGTTTACAGAAATATCATGTGGTTAAACAATTCAATCGATAACGTCAGCAATGTCGAATATGAGCAGGTAAGAGTCTTATAACTTTTCACAAACAGTAATACACAAAAAATCAGTTAATACAATATTCACAACAAGTAGTTCACAGTTCCAGCAGTAGCACCCAGCACTGTTGAATAGATGCTGACAGCAACAAGTGACATCATCTCAGTAGAAGCAGTCCATCAGTGGCACCCAGCATTGTGGAACAGGTGCGGACTCCAACGGGTGACATCATTTCAGTAGAAGCAGTCCATCAGTGGCACCCAGCATTGTGGAACAGGTGCAGACTCCAACACGTGACATTATTTCAATAGATGCAGTCCATCAGTGGCACCCAGCATTGTGGAACAGGTGCAAACAGCAACAGGTGACATCATCTCAGTAGAATCAGTCCATCAGTGGCACCCAGCATTGTGGAACAGGTGCAGACTCCAACGGGTGACATCATTTCAGTAGAAGCAGTCCATCAGTGGCATCCAGCAATGTTGAACAGGTGCTACAGCAACAAGTGACACCATTTCAGTAGAAGCAGTCCATCAGTGGCACCCAGCATTTTGGAACAGGTGCAGACTCCAACAGGTGACATCATTTCAGTAGAAGCAGTCCATCAGTGGCACCCAGCAATGTTGAGTAGGTGCAGACAGCAAGAAGTAACATCATTTCAGTAGAAGCAGTCCATCAATGGCACCCAGCAATGTTGAGTAGGTGCAGACACCGACAAATGACATCAAACAACTATCACTGATCACACTGTTCCTCATCACAAATTAAACATGTCCTAGTGGCACCAATCATGTAGAAAAAGTACAAGTAACAGTCCATAATCAGTCACTATTTAGACAGTTCAAGCTTGAACAATAGTTTGAATGCACATACAAATGCTTTTACAATGCTCTTACACTAAACATACAAATCATAACAAACACTCAAATGATATCAGATAATTGTCATATTACTATTACAAGTACATAAACATCAGTAAACCTATAATATTTATGGGTGTCAGTGCAAGCCACTACAAACAAATAAAATAATATTTAGGAGATAGGTGGGTAGGATTAGGAAGGGAAAACACACAAAACACACTCACTCATCTTTCATCCACATTAAGTACTACTGTGTAATTGTATAGTGTTAACTGTCTGAATCCACTTCTGTCAAATTTCATGTTCATCATGTGTATCAAGTAATAGTGGCAGCAATGTATAACAGTCAATAATAGTTAAGTCAACGTCATAGTCATCATGTCAAGACCAATGTTTGCCAAGCCAAATAAAAATGTACGGTTGCTGAACAACTGTCAGTGTGCCAAGATATGCAATGCTTCCTCTCTCCAAAAAAAAATACATACTGCTTAGTGATTTAACAAAGTGTGTGTAGACAATCTTCCTTCCATTTTAGTATTCTAGTCTGCTATCTTCATCCTCCTTGTTCCATGTAGACCAACAACAAAAAACAAAAAAAAAATATGCACCTCACTTACTTTCTCCTTATCCACCAAAACTCCAATCAACTTCATATAATCTCAATACCTCAATAATACCTCTTCAATACGTCAATACATGTAAACCTTATTGCCAGTATCATTTCTTATACACCAAAACTCCAATCAACTTCATATAATCTCAATACCTCAATAATACCTCTTCAATACGTCGATACATATAAACCTTAGCACCAATATCATTTCACTTCCATAACAACTCTTTCCTCAAGTCAGTCTCCTTGAACAAGTACAGATAAAATCCTAATGCAAACCTCATCATCCCATACAATCCGAAGACACACTGTCAACACACAACCTCTGTGTAATCCATCTGACCAAAATCTTCTACTCATTATGAATTATAAACAAGGAATGCATACATGACCTCTAACAGACTTAGTTCGAATAACTCTCAGTAATTAAGTACGATTACGGAGTGTGAATGATCCTAATATTTCACAGTGTGTACACCACTTCAAGAATTATGGCAAACAGAAGCAAACATGTGGAGTATTTCTTGTGTCGAGTGTCACTTCCTATTTCAATTGCTCACGAAAAATGCAGTGTAATAACTGTGTTGGTATGTCATGTCGTTAGCTTCCTTCAATTTTCTTATCTTAAAATATAAAGCACTGAGCGTAAGCAAAACAAGCACTAGCGAGTAAATATACCAGTAGAGAACAGAATGTCAACAAGTGGATGCAGCACAATTTCTATAACGAGGCTTCGCCAAGCGAACAATCCGTAACCCATACCACAGCGTAACCCACACTCCATGTCCGTACACTGTACATCAGCATTGCTATATACCAAATTAAAGTATAGCTATGACAACAAGCAGAAATGTGTAAATGTGCAATCCATACGCATAGCAGTAAACGTATATCTTACGTACTAAACAGGTCATTAGCATCGTATCTTAATAAGTAAACATGAAGGCGCAAGCAGATAAATCACAAAGTATAACTTACATACCTAACCACATCAGCACAATTAATCAGGTGACAATTATAATTTAAATAAATAGGCACAGCAGGCACATAATTAAAAATATGACATCAGTGAAAAAGCAGTGCAGCCAAGCGATGCATAATATACACAAGTTACAACTCAGTTCATTAATAATGATTGTCAAAATCAGTTAACGTACGCAAGCACGTCGCTTCACAAGTAAATTCATTGTTGTTGTTGTGGTCTTCAGTCCCGAGACTGGTTTGATGCAGCTCTCCATGCTACTCTATCCTGTGCAAGCCTCTTCATCTCCCAGTACCTACCGCAACCTACATCCTTCTGAATCTGCTTAGTGTATTGATCTCTTGGTCTCCCTATACGATTTTTACCCTCCACGCTGCCCTCCAATGCTAAATTTGTGATCCCTTGATGCCTCAAAACATGTCCTACCAACCGATCCCTTCTTCTAGTCAAGTTGTGCCACAAACTTCTCTTCTCCCCAATCCTATTCAATACCTCCTCATTAGTTACGTGATCTAGCCACCTTATCTTCAGCATTCTTCTGTAGCACCACATTTCGAAAGCTTCTATTCTCTTATTGTCCAAACTGGTTATCGTCCATGTTTCACTTCCATACATGGCTACACTCCATACAAATATTTTCAGAAACGACTTCCTGACACTTAAATCTATACTCGATGTTAACAAATTTCTCTTCTTCAGAAACGCTTTCCTTGCCATTGCCAGTCTACATTTTATATCCTCTCTACTTCGACCATCATCAGTTATTTTACTCCCTAAATAGCAAAACTCCTTTACTACTTTAAGTGTCTCATTTCCTAATCTAATCCCCTCAGCATCACCCGATTTAATTTGACTACATTCCATTATCCTCGTTTTGCTTTTGTTGATGTTCATCTTATATCCTCCTTTCAAGACGCTATCCATTCCGTTCAACTGCTCTTCCAAGTCCTTTGCTGTCTCTGACAGAATTACAATGTCATCGGCGAACCTCAAAGTTTTTACTTCTTCTCCATGAATTTTAATACCTACTCCGAATTTTTCTTTTGTTTCCTTTACTGCTTGCTCAATATACAGATTGAATAACATCGGGGAGAGGCTACAACCCTGTCTCACTCCTTTCCCAACCACTGCTTCCCTTTCATGCCCCTCGACTCTTATAACTGCCATCTGGTTTCTGTACAAATTGTAAATAGCCTTTCGCTCCCTGTATTTTACCCCTGCCACCTTCAGAATTTGAAAGGGAGTATTCCAGTTAACGTTGTCAAAAGCTTTCTCTAAGTCTACAAATGCTAGAAACGTAGGTTTGCCTTTTCTTAATCTTTCTTCTAAGATAAGTCTTAAGGTTAGTATTGCCTCACGTGTTCCAATATTTCTACGGAATCCAAACTGATCTTCCCCGAGGTCCGCTTCTACCAGTTTTTCCATTCGTCTGTAAAGAATTCGCGTTAGTATTTCGCAGCTGTGACTTATTAAACTGATAGTTCGGTAATTTTCACATCTGTCAACACCTGCTTTCTTTGGGATTGGAATTATTATATTCTTCTTGAAGTCTGTGGGTATTTCGCCTGTCTCATACATTTTCCTCACCAGATGGTAGAGTTTTGTCATGACTGGCTCTCCCAAGGCCATCAGTAGTTCTAATGGAATGTTGTCTACTCCCGGGGCCTTGTTTCGACTCAGGTCTTTCAGTGCTCTGTCAAACTCTTCACGCAGTATCTTATCTCCCATTTCATCTTCATCTACATCCTCTTCCATTTCCATAATATTGTCCTCAAGTACATCGCCCTTGTATAAACCCTCTATATACTCCTTCCACCTTTCTGCCTTCCCTTCTTTGCTTAGAACTGGGTTGCCATCTGAGCTCTTGATGTTCATACAAGTGGTTCTCTTCTCTCCAAAGGTCTCTTTAATTTTCCTGTAGGCAGTATCTATCTTACCCATAGTGAGACAAGCCTCTACATCCTTACATTTGTCCTCTAGCCATCCCTGCTTAGCCATTTTGCACTTCCTGTCGATCTCATTTTTGAGACGTTTGTATTCCTTTTTGCCTGCTTCATTTACCGCATTTTTATATTTTCTCCTTTCATCAATTAAATTCAATATTTCTTCTGTTACCCAAGGATTTCTATTAGCCCTCGTCTTTTTACCTACTTGACCTTCTGCTGCCTTCACTACTTCATCCCTCAGAGCTACCCATTCCTCTTCTACTGTATTTCTTTCCCCCATTTCTGTCAATTGTTCCCTTATGCTCTCCCTGAAACTCTCTACAACCTCTGGTTTAGTCAGTTTATCCAGGTCCCATCTCCTTAAATTCCCACCTTTTTGCAGTTTCTTCAGTTTCAATCTGCAGTTCATAACCAATAGATTGTGGTCAGAATCCACATCTGCCCCTGGAAATGTCTTACAATTTAAAACCTGATTCCTAAATCTCTGTCTTACCATTATATAATCTATCTGATACCTTTTAGTATCTCCAGGATTCTTCCAGGTATACAACCTTCTTTTATGATTCTTGAACCAAGTGTTAGCTATGATTAAGTTATGCTCTGTGCAAAATTCTACAAGGCGGCTTCCTCTTTCATTTCTTTCCCCCAATCCATATTCACCTACTATGTTTCCTTCTCTCCCTTTTCCTACTGACGAATTCCAGTCACCCATGACTATTAAATTTTCATCTCCCTTCACTACCTGAATAATTTCTTTTATCTCGTCATACATTTCATCAATTTCTTCATCATCTGCAGAGCTAGTTGGCATATAAACTTGTACTACTGTAGTAGGTGTGGGCTTTGTGTCTATCTTGGCCACGATAATGCGTTCACTATGCTGTTTGTAGTAGCTAACCCGCACTCCTATTTTTTTATTCATTATTAAACCTACTCCTGCATTACCCCTATTTGATTTTGTATTTATAACCCTGTAATCACCTGACCAATAGTCTTGTTCCTCCTGCCACCGAACTTCACTAATTCCCACTATATCTAACTTTAACCTATCCATTTCCCTTTTTAAAGTTTCTAACCTACCTGCCCGATTAAGGGATCTGACATTCCACGCTCCGATCCGTTCATAGAACATGAAATTAGTACAAAGTATGAATCACGTAATCGCGAGCAGCAAATTACGTCTAAAGTACGTACCTAAGTGGAAATATGTTACCTGAAAAATAAACTCAATTAATAATTACCTTTTTAGTTTATTACTTTCTTCTTCGAAATGACATTTTTCCTGAAATTTTCTCGATAGCAAGTCGTCTTGACGTCGGACACGCACAGAATTTACCTGAAGTTCTTAAATATTTTAGAGAACCGTATCCTGAAAAATACTGAATGTTAATAACAGAATTCATCAAGTCACTATAGCTTTAAACTGAATTTAGTCGGAGAAATTAGACTGTGTATTTATTTACGGCTGTCAGTGCATTCGCACTGAGCGCTCGATCAGCTGTAGGCGCGTGACGTAGGAAGTGATTGTTTGCGGTTAACGACTGCCTTGTGCGGCGCGCAGACTTGACTGTTGCTTTGAGTGTATGCCGCCGCCAAAACACAGCGCGGTATCCTTGTACTCTCCGTGTGTTTACATACAACTGTTAGTTTCTCAAAAGTATGTCATTCTACAAAAATTTTTCAAAAGTATATCATTCCACAAAAATTTTAACGTTAGATATATGATGTATTCCCTTAGAGCGTCGTGATTTAAGAGTTTCTACTTCGACAGTGTTATCATGAATAATTTTGCGAACTCTATATGGACCGTTATAAAGCAGAAAAAATTTGCGACATAAGCCTTTTCCTTTGTGAGACAAACGATGAGCCTTAATTAACACCTTCTGACCAACTGACAAGATTTTTAAACGACCAGGACGCTTAGCTGATTTCTCTCTTCTAGCAGCCGCAGATGCAATATTTTGTAGAGCCAGGTTGACAACTTCAGAATGCCGCAGCTTCCGTGAAGGTGGAAAAGGAACGATTTCAGAAACGCGATTTGTCGGTGCTTTGTTTTTTAATATCAGTATAGGTGGTAAAGAAGTTGAGTCGTTAGGAAGTTCATTCAGAATGTTTTGAAAAATATGAAGATACTGATCCCAAGTTCTGTGATTCTGATGACAATAAAGACGACACAATTTATTGATTTCCTTCATCCATCTCTCTGAAGCGTTAGATTGAGGGTGAAAAAGTGAAATGAAAATTGGTTTAATTTTACGACGCTGTAGAGTCGAAGCCAAATTTTAGAACGAAACTGTGATCCATTATCTGATATAACCTTATCAACATGACCAACTTCTTTAAGAAAATGTTTGATGAAAGCGTTAGATACTGAACGAGCTATTGCTTTGCGTAACGGTGTAAAACACACATATTTTGATGTCAATTCCACTGCTACGAAAATGTACGCAAAACCATTAGTAGATCGAACCACTGGACCGAACAAATCGACTGCAGCCATGTCCTTTAATTTCGCTGGAATGATAGGAAACAATGGTGCTCTGTGAGAAACTGTTGGCGGCTTTACCTTTTGACATAATTTGCATTTGGCAAGAACAAATCGAATACGTTTTTCCATATTATTGAAGTAGCAATTTTCTCGTAATTTATGAAAGCATTTTCTGGGACCAAAGTGCGCATAACTGAAATGCGTATACCAAATCAGCTTATTAACCCACTCATCAGGAATACAAACTAACCAAACAGAGTTGTCGACCGATTTTCGTTTAAAAAGAACTTTCCAGATAGATCGCAAAAACGAGGTGTGACAAAATTGTCCAATCTAACAAAGCGTCTAAGAAAATTACAGACACCAAGGAAACTACGAACATCACGTTTTGTAGTAGGAACAGCATAATTACGAATAGCGTCTAGTTTCTCTGGATCAGGAAGAATACCTTCTGTAGAAATAATGTGAGCGAGAAATCTCACCTGAGAACGACCAAATTCAGATTTTTCTAAGTTCACTGTAATGCCAAATCTTGCAAAAATACGTAATAGTGAATCCAAAATTTTGTTATGCTCACTCCAAGAATGTTTAGCAATAAGAATATCGTCAACATATGAAGTAATATTGTCACGAAGATAAACAGGCAAAATTTCATTTAAACTACGATTGAATGCTGCTGAAAGTAAAGTCCAAACGGTAATTTACGAAATCACTTTTAGGTAAAATAGTCATATCCGGTTATTGTTTACTACTGTCTAGATAGATTGATAGTCGAAGAGTTGTTTTGACAGATGCAAAGAATAGTAAAAGAGTAGGCAGCGGTACAGAAAACTAAAAGAGAAATAGCACCACTACAGCTCGAGGCCCTGTGCACGCTACGGCACATATTCACTTAAGAGTACTGAATCCCCTTAGGACTTTAATAGCTGCACATAAACTTCAGTTTGTGACTTAGTGGCAAATTTGGCGGAAGTGCGTACTGAAATTGAGCTAACCATGAACATGGATGTAGGTCATTCTTAGATTTTCAAAAGATCTTAAATTTCCGAACAGTCAAAAAATGTTTATAGTCAAAGTTTTCGCCTCGTGGCGACAAAGACCTACCGCGTCTGTCCCAGTCCGAATGTCGATTATTGTCAAGTTCGCGCGCCTGGCGCTCTCTTGTTGCATCCCGTAAATGAAATAAATTACTTTCTTCAAACCCCTCTGCTATCTGTGATTCCAAATTTCTTTTGCTATGTTTTCCTAAAATTTCGCCTTCGATTTGTTTGACTTGCTTTCGTAATGCCTCAACTTCCCTTTTAACGCGTTCATTAAATTCTCCCTGATTTTCAACATGCTTATTTATGTTCTGGTACTCTTCGGTTTCTGAAAATGGCAATGGAGTTGTATCATCTGAATCTGTGTCCCCATTTAAACTAAGATTTGACAATTTATCTGAAATCTCCTCCACTCTTTCCGATAAGTTTACGTCTTCCGTAAGTGTCGCGACTCGGGTTTCGGTATTGTCACATTTAGTAGTTAACTGTTCACACTGTTGCGTTAAGTTATTTATTCTGTCATTTGGTACGGATTCCTCGGTTCTTTCAATTATTTCTTCCTTATCGTGTGCACGATGTAAATTTAACTCTGAAAAATTTTGTACTATCACGCGATCTTTTTCTTCCTGTTCTCTGTCCTGTTCCTCTTGTCTAATTTCTGTTGAAATTAAACTATTATTGTGAGCATTCAAAATTGGTTGCACTTCTTCTATAATTTCTTTGTTTGATTCATCTTTCATATTGAAATATGTCCCTATTCGTGAACTTAACCGTGTTGCCATAGTTCCAATCTCTGTTTTAAATTCAGATCCTAACTGTGATCCCAATGAGTCTAACCGTGTTTCCATTGTTTCCCTATCTGTTTCTAATCGTGTTGCAAAAGTTCCCATCTCTGTTTTTAATTCAGATCTAAACTGAGTTTGCATTGTTCCCATATTTAATATAGCACTCATCAACTGCTCCAAAGTGACTGTTTCAAAATTCTTTTCACCCCTCACATTTCCCACAAAACCAACTTCCTTCTGCATAGCCATAAGGCCATCTGTGTTCGATACTGTTCCAGAATCTTCTGTCGTTAATCTCGTATTCTGAGAATTTTTCGATTGTGAAAAATTTTGAACTGTTTCCGGACTATTTTCCCGACTTATTAAATTGTTTTCAACACCATTATTCATCATACTGTTGTCCTGTGTCGGCGAGTTCGCCAAGTCAACAATTTCGTTATTCTGACTATTCATCATTTTTGCCTTTTTCATAGATCGCGTAATCATTTACAAAACATACAAAGCTCGCCACTATATGAAAATTGCACACAATGACACTTTATCATCAACAATATCAATCACACGAAATGCTTCCTTCAAACACGATTAACGAACGATAGAAGAATGACAATCACCAAATCTACACATGCAATACAGACTACAACTATTAAGCTACAAATTACTACAACAATGCTACGGTCTACTATTTTTACAATCAGAAGATTCCAAGGGACAATCCGAAGCAGCGGTCGCCACGTGCATGGGGGCTTAATTAAATAAAAAAATTAAAATGCCAATAATTTTAGTTGCTGTATGTCCGATTACGCAAGTCTCGTAAACGGCTGGCCCTGACTAGTAATTGTTACGCTATCTGACTGCATAGAATGACAACAAAGAATGTAAGAAAATTTCTGTTAACACAATTAACTAATTAAGTCCCCAGCAACTATAAAACCTACGAAACCAAAGCACAAGTATAACTGTTCTGTGTGTGGGAGTGTGACTCAACGTACACATCTGGCACGGTTCTTCTTCAACAAGACAAGAAATTTCAAATACCATTTATACTGACGTCATAAAAAAAAATTTGAAATACTATAATTGCTCAAGAAGCCAGAATTACACTCTAATACAAGAACACAAGCCAGATGCTTTGTTGACTGAACCTGTAATGGCACATTATTCAGGACACACAAATAATAAGAAAATAAAGAACAGTAGTTAGTTACCTTAATTTATATTGACGAAAAGCACTCAGGTCATTACAATATCTCCATTGGAACAACATCTGCTATCTCTCCCATCACATAGCTGCATAAAACATCGAACAAACACTCACTACTACCCCATCTCATTCCAACTTCAGATACAACCAGTGTCCACCACAACTGCTCGGCAAGAACTGCTTGCCACTACCTCTCAATGAGCACTGCCAGTGGAGGCGGCGGAACAATACTCTCTCTGGCGCGATTTTTGGCGCTGTGGCTCAGTGTAGCCACCTTTCACTATATAGCTAAGCAGATTCCAGCAATGGGGTGTGTGGATAGTGCAGCGATCGAAACCCCAATGCAATGAAGTTGCAAAAACTCTACCAATGTACATATTCTTTGTTTTTATAAGTAGTATCTTAGGATATGATTTCTTGATTCTGAAATCCGTCTTATTACAGTGTGTAACTGAACTGTAAAGTGTACCTGTAGATGATAAATTCTCATTCCATGAAAGCTTTGACTGCAGCCCCCACGCTTATGTTATTAATTAGCGAATGTACACGTGAAACGTCCCCTTATAACATTTTATACACGACTGTGCTTGTTCGTCCCAGTTCCAACTAGTATTTTTTCCAGTGAGAGAACAAAGTTTTGGTGTAACTAGAATTTGCATATTCAGAAAACGACGGTAAAAATTTACGAGACCTAGAAAACTGCGGACTTGTCTTTTTGTGGATGGAACTGGAATGGCTCTGATTGCTTCTAACTTTTCTGGATCCGGCTGAATGCCTTCAGAAGAAATAATATGTCCCAAAAGCTTCACCTTTGATCTACCGAATTCTGACTTTTCCAAGTTAACTGTAATTCCAGATTCTGCAAAAATACGTAACAAACTGTTGAGGATGCGGTTATGTTGTTCCCATGAAGCTTCTGCTATTAGAATATCGTCCACATATAAAGTGATGTGACGTTTTAAGAACTCAGGTAATATGGAATTTAACCCACGAATGAATGCTGCCGAAGAAATGTTCAAACCAAAAGGAAGTTTCCGAAACTGATAACAAACGCCGAAACAAAGGAAAGCTGTGTATTTTCTGCATTCTGGATGAAGTTCGATCTGATAAAAGCTGGATCTGAGATCAATGGAAGACAACACTTTTACACCATTAAAATTTTGAAGAAGTTCTTCCATCGTCTGCGGCCTGTCTGTTTCAGGAATAATGATAGTATTGATTTGTCTCGAATCTAAGACAAGCCTGATCGATCCATTTTTCTTCTCAACAACATGTAACGGATTGTTGTATGAGCTTACTGCAGGCTCAATAATGCCCTCGTCAAGCATAGATTGTATTTCTGTTCTAACACGGTCCCTATAATGTGCTGGAATTACGTATGGTCTAACACAAAATTTAGTATGCTCACGAACACGAAATTGGTATTGAAATCCCTTGATTGTTCCTGTTTTGTGAGTAAAAACTGTGGAATGTGCTTGTAAAATCTCAAAAAGGTCCTGCCTATCAGTGTCATTACAATTCTCAATTGTTTGAATTTTATTCTGAATTAACTCATTAATTTCAAATATGCCGTCGATATCATCCCTTTCAGTACTTGCAGAGTGATTGTTGGTGTCTACTTCCGTAGAAAATTCCGAACTGTTGTCTAACAGAACATAAAGCCGATTAATTTCCTCATCATGGTTTGAGAGCCAGTCTTCAAATTTCAAAGCTATTGACTTACCTTCTTTCTCTAAACTTATTTCAGCATCGTGAAAACTTAAGATTGCTTTATATTCATTCAAAAGTCTACTCCCAGTATAATTTCCGTCGACAATAATGGAACAATAAGAAAGTTCATAGAGAAGCTGTGGCTTTGGCAAACGAATTCTAAATTGGTTTGTTGGCGTACATCTACACTTTTTCCAAAGATTGCACCTTGTAATTTAATCTTACGTAACGGAAGTGTGGGGCAATCGTTCGATTTGTTGCATTTGCTAAAAGCTGTTTCACTAATTACTGAAATGGGACTGCCAGAGTCAAGTACTGCCGTAAATTTTACGTCATTTACAGTAATGTGAATCACAGGATATGCAATGTTGTTATGTTTTACGTCGTGTTCCTGGAGTAAGATGTCCCTAATGTCTTCCATTTTTACGTAATTACTAGCTACGGCAGCTCCGTCGTCAGTTTCATAAGTACGTATTGTGGCTGCCAGTGGTGTGAGTCATTGCCTATTGTCTCTTTGTTGGCGCGGGTCGTTATTGGGATTTGGAGACCTAACTTCTACAAATTCACGTTGACCAGAGGGCCCAGCTCTGTTAGAAACCCGCCAGTTCTGATGAAATTCACGTCTGTCGTTTTGTCGGTAGTTTACATAGTTTCTTTCTTGTCTGTCACGTGGTGGAGGATTTCTCCCTGAGTCGTAACTGCGTGCTGGACCGTTGCGTCTAAAGTTATTCTGTCTCCCTTGATAATAATTGTTTTGGTTCCCATATTGTCTGTTTCTCTGATTGTCTCTGTGATAGTCATTACTGCGGAGAGGTGATCTTTCCCTGTAATTATTACTACTCTGCCAACGGTTGTCATACGGGTGGTGTCTATTTTGGTCACGATTTGTGTGGTGAGAATAGCCTTGTCGCGTCCAGTTATCGTTTCTGTCGTCACGGAATTGTGACGGATGTGACCTGTAGTGATTGTTTTCCTGTTTTCGCATCCCGCGACTGTCTGTGTCAATTTCTAATTCTTGTAACAGTCCCTGAAAAGCTTCAATGTCGTCTTTGCAACGTCCTGCTAAAATAATATGTCGTAAATTTTCAGGCAGTTTGATTAAGCAAATGCGGATGAGTTCTGAGTGGCTGTATGGGTTTGACAGGTATTGATTCTTGTGCAACATGTCTTCAAAATATTTCACAAGACTGGAAAATTCAGATTGTTCGAAGTGTTTCGTCATCATGATGCTATGTTTTACTCGGTCCTGTGTGGCTTGAGACCAATATGCTGAGAGGAAGGCATGGTAAAATTCTCCTTCACTGTGGCAATCGTGAATGACCGATCGCATTCTTACAGCTGGTTCATTCTCCAAGTAGCCACACATAAATTCTAACCTGTGCTCCAATGACCAGTTGGGAGGAAAACAATGAGAGAATTGATGGAGCCACGCTTGTGGATGAATGTCGTTGGCAGAATTCTTAAATGTTTTGAATTTACGTGTAGTAATGAACAGCTTATAGTCAAAATCATCATGTCGGCGAGTCACATATCGCTCATTGTTACGTCGTGTCGGCGGTTCCATCTCAAAATTCGGTGCACCTTGCCAATTCCTTTCATAATTACCGAAATGCCCTGTGTTATTATTTTGTGGCTTTTCCGTATTTATATGTCCCTCTTCCCTTATTGGGGCGCGAGTGTCCTCTGAAATACGTAATTCTTGTATTACCTGTGTCAGCTGATCTTGTACTTCCCGCATTTCTCTTTTGTATTGCGTATTAATTTGATTCTGATTTTGTTTGAATTTTCTTATTTGTTCATACTCTTCTGTGTCAGTGAAGGCTACGGGTCTTGTGTCATTCAGATCATCATCTACCTTTGTAGATAAGTTAGTGACCTGATCCGAAAGTTCAGCTACTTTCTCCGATAGTGAACACATTTCCTCAGTGTGTTTTTCTGAACCAAGTTTCAGAGTGTCCATTTGTGTTGAAATCGAATCTACTGTGTTCTTTAAGTTGTCCTGAGTTTTTGCCAGTTGCGTAACCGAATCGGTAGATGCAACTGAGTCAATTTTAGCCCACAAGGTCTCATGATTTTCATGAACAATGGTTTGCAGCTCTTTTATGGCTGCTTCGTGATTCTGTAATGCATTTTCATGCCGCGAAAAAATAGGCTGAAAATGCTCACAAATTTGTGTTTTTACGTCATTACAGACTTTTTGACATTTCGATTCAATGTTATGTAATTCAGTAGTTAAATCTTCACGTGTTTGTTCAAGTGTGGTGTCTAACTTCCGAAGATTTTGTTCCATTGTGTCTAACTTTTGCTGTGTTTGTCTCTGGTGTTGTTCCATTGTGTCTAACTTTTGAAGATTTTGTTCCACTGTGTCTAACTTTTTAAGATTTTGTTCCATTGTGTCTAACTTTTTAAGATTTTGTTCCATTGTGTCTAACTTTTGAAGATTTTGTCCCATCTGTCTCTGATTTTGTTCCATTTGTTGCATTAATTGCAATAATAATGTATTAGTGTCTGGAATCTGTTTCTCTATGCTTTTTGACAGTGCGTTTTCACCGGCCGCATTCACATTTTGACAAGCAGAAAATGTGTCTTGACTCATTTGAGAAAACGGTGAGGACGCAAAACCTGAATCTACAGTATTTGCAATATTGTGTCCTATCATTTCGGATTCCTGAGGCGAGCTGTTGCCGACCGACCGATCGATAATGCTTCCCTGTTCACTACCTGTTTGACTGTCTACGCCATTGTTTGACGTCCGCTCCATTTCCCTATGCACAGTTACCAAATTACTACTTTGAACATTAGTTAACTCATTACACAGTGGCGCTAACACATTGCTTTCGTCTTCACTGTCGTTTCTCAGTTTACTTTGGAGCCGAGTGTTACGTTTTTCACACGCCATTATTGTGACAATATTTCACACGATAACACAGAAAAACACAATTTGAAGAGCAAAAATAGGAGAACACATTAACATAGCACTGAAAATAATATCTAGCTAATTGCAGCTGCGAAATACTTGGTGCAAATCTACATGCATGCCACAACTGTTTTACAGTACAACAATGAAAGACTGCAACTAAAAAGGAGATTCTCTCTACAATTACACACTAGCAATAAACAAAAGCTACACTAAATACACAAACTACAAGAAAAAAATCAGAAGATTCCAGTGAGAGAGATGGCGGAGTTTTGATAATTTGTAATACTGGATGTCAATTATGAATATTGAGCTGGCAGTAGTGGCGCTCGCTGTATTGCAGTAGTTCCAGTAACGAAGATTTTTGTGAGGTAAGTGATTTGTGAAAGGTATAGGTTAAAGTTAGTCAGGGCCATTGTTTTGTAGGGATTATTAAAAGTCAGATTGCGTTGCGCTAAAAACATTGTGTGTCAGGTTAAGCACAGTCGTGTATAAAATGTTATAAGGGGACGTTTCACACGTAGTCTCTGTTCTTGATTTTGTAAACGCCAGTGACAGTAATGTAAGTACGTTTTCGCTCCAAGAGCAAGTTAGTCTAGACAAATATGACACCACTCGGAATTCAACGGCCACCATTATTTCATGAAGTGGGAAAACTGACAATTATACAATTTGTAATAGTTGCATGACAATATACAGGGTGGTCCATTGATCGTGACCGGGCCAAATATCTCATGAAATAAGCGTCAAACGAAAAAACTACAAAGAATGAAACTTGTCTCGCTTGAAGGGGAAAACCAGATGGCGCTGTGGTTGGCCCGCTAGATGGCGCTGCCATAGGTCAAACGGATATCAAATGCGTTTATTTAAATAGGACACACACATTTTTTATTACATATTCGTCTAGTACGTAAAGAAAGATGAATGTTGTTGTGGTTGGCAGGAGAGCCAACACCGTGTTACTAGAGGCTGGCGTGAGGTCTGGAACAGGACAAGGAAATTAGAATTTAGAAAAACGGACGTAGCTGGTGGAATACTTAACTTTAATCCATTAATGATGAACGTCAGTCTTGACGGTACATGATTCACAATCTCAATAGTAACTGATAATGGCGCCTTGCTAGGTCGTAGCAAATGACGTAGCTGAAGGCTATGGTAAACTGTCGTCTCGGCAAATGAGAGCGTATGTAGACAGTGAACCATCGCTAGCAAAATCGGCTGTACAACTGGGACGAGTGCTAGGGAGTCTCTCTAGACTAGACCTGCCGTGTGGCGGCGCTCGGTCTGCGATCTCTGATAGTGGCGACACGCGGGTCCGACGTATACAACCGGACCGCGACCGATTTAAAGGCTACCACCTGTCAAGTGTGGTGTCTGGCAGTGACACCACAAATGTTTTAGTTGGACCACTTTTTTTGCTTTGTGGTAGATGGCGCTGTAATAGTCACAAACATATGGCTCACAATTTTAGACGAACAGTTCGTAACAGGTAGGTTTTTTAAAATAAATACAGAGCGTAGGTACGTTTGAACATTTTATTTCGGTTGTTCCAATGTGATACATGTACCTTTGTGAACTTATCATTTCTGTGAACGCATCCTGTTACAGTGTGATTACCTGTAAATACCACATTAATGCAATAAATGCTCAAAAAGGTTTCCGTCAACCTCAGTTCATTTGGCAAGACGTGTAACGACATTCCTCTCAACAGCGAGTAGTTCGCCTTCCGTAATGTTCGCACATGCACTGACAATGCGCTGACGCATGTTGTCAGGCATTTTCGGTGGATCACTATAGCAAATATCCTTCAACTTTCTCCACAGAAGGAAATCCGAGGACGTCAGATCCGGTGAACGTGCAGGCATGATATGGTGACCAATCCACCTGTCATGAAATGGGCTATTCAATACCGCTTCAACCGCACGCGAGCTATGTGCCGGGCATCCATCATGTTGGAAGTACATCGCCATTCTGGCATGCAGTGAAACATCTTGTAGTAACATCGGTAGAACATTACGTGGGAAATCAGCATACATTGCACCATTTAGATTGCCATCGATAAAATGGGGGCCAATTATCCTACCTCCGCCGGTCGGAATGGCCGAGCGGTTCTAGGCGCTACAGTCTGGAACCACGCGACCGCTATGGTCGCAGATTCGAATCCTGCCTCGGGCATGGATGTGTTTGATGTCCTTAGTTAGGTTTAAGTAGTTCTAAGTTATAGGGGTCTGATGACCTCAGAAGTTAAGTCCTATTGGGCTCAGAGCCATTTCAATCATTTTTTATCCTTCCTTCCATATTGCCGCACCATACATTAACTGCCAATATTTAGCAACTTGACCCATTTGTGCAGTAATCAGAAATTTAAAGCTGTTTTCTATACGGGAGCACGATTCCTTTAAAGAATAGGTACATTACTGATTTGTGTTTGTTTTCTGTATGACTTGTAGCTTTCGTACAGACATCCCTGGAGGTACCTATAAATAACGCCGTAGTACCTTACATCAGGGTCGTCAGGTGCCGAACCTATCGAGACGTCAGGTTTGAATGTGTTTGGTTTTTCTGGAAATCTCTTTCGGTTCAGTGAGTTGCATCACAGAGGCCAAAACAAAGTGACAGGTCTAGGGGGGAGTATAAGATGGCCCGTTTCGTTCCCTTCGTGGCAGGCTAACCGGACCTAAATTTCAGCAAGATAATATCCGCCCGCACATTACGAGAGTTTGTACTGCGTGGCTTCGTGCTTGGTAAACCCTACCTCGGCCGCGCGAGGTTGCCGGTTCTCTCCTCAGTTCAGAACATTAGGAGCATTATGGACAGGGCACTCCAACAGTCTCGGGACTCTGACGACCTAACGTGCCAGTTCGACAGAATTTAGTACGATACCCCACAGGAGGACATCCAAAAACGCTCTCAATCAATGCCAAGCCGAATAATTGCTTGCATATGGGTCAGAAGTGGACCAACGCGTTATTGACTGAATTAGTGTAGCTCTTTCTCCTGAGTGAATCGTCCAATTTTTCTGAAATTGTAATCTCTTGTTTGCACATTTCTACCGATTTCCCGTACCTGGAGTCACGACCTACTCGTAGTACTAGCTCAGGCACGAATGTTTGTACCCGCACACAGTGAGGTAATAAAGCCCCCCAGTCCCACTGGGAACGACCTGCACGCGCCTTTATAGTGGGTGTGTGTCCAGCAGAGCTCTCCTCGGAGGGAACAGACGTGAACCCTTCCGCCTCCCGCCAGCGGCGACCTTAGCAGTGTTCGTCGGCCCGCCGTCCTTTCGGAAGCCTCAATCACTCCGCCCGCCGCTATTTGCATAAGGAGTTTACTCGGCAAACGTGCCCGCCTTGGAAATTGCGGGCGCCCGAGCGCCGGTACTGGCGGGCGCGTTTGTACTCCGCTATTACCCGCTACTCAAGTTGTTGACCCGCGTTTAGCAGCGTCGTGCCTCCGACGTTATCCGGTCAGTCGCGAGATTAACCTCTCATCAGACACGAGAGCGCCTGTGCATTGTTTTTACTTCCCCGAAATAGCAGGACACTGTCGTGCACTTACCCACTGGAACTCTCCTTTCACCAGCAACTGAAGACGTATTTCAGGAACACCCTTCGTGAGACTTGCGCTGGTTCCGTATCTATTTCCATGCGCCGGCCGTGGTGGCAGAGCGATTCTAGGCGCTTCAGTCTGAAACAGTGCGACCACTACGGTCGCAGGTTCGAATCCTGCCTTGGGCATGGATGTGTGTGATCTCCTTAGGTTAGTTATGTTTAAATAGTTCTAAGTTCCAGGGGACTGATGACCTCAGCTGTTAAGTCCCATAGTGCTCAGAGCCATTTCAACCATTTTTTTTTTATTTTCATGATGGTGGCAGACATTAACAGGGTAGCATGAAAGCGGAGTCCCCATTGTGACAATATTACTGTCAGTAATGATAAAATATACAAGGTGTACCATAATTAATAGCGAAACCTGACCCGGGCGAAAGTAGATTGTTCAAATGGCTCTGAGCACTATGTGATTTAATTTCTGAGGTCATCAGCTGCCTAGAACTTAGAACTAATTAAACCTAACTAACCTAAGGACATCAAACACATCCATGCCCGAGGCAGGATTCGAACTTGCGACCGTAGCGGTTGCTCGGTTCCAGACTGTAGCGCCTAGAACCGCACGGTCACACCGGCAGGCCGAAAGTTGATACATACGACAATAAAAGAAACGCAAACGGTTCAGTAAACATGGCTCCACTTACGAGCAGTTTTATAGGTAAGCAGTAGCATGTGATTAATATCCGCCATTGATTTCAGGATGAAATACTGTCCTAAGCAGTACAGATGCATCTGACAGCCTTGCGGGATTAGCCGAGTAGTCCAAGGCACTGCAGTCGTGGGCTATGCGGCTGGTCCCGGCGGACGTTCGAGTCCTCCCTCGAGCATGGGTGTGTGTGTTTGTCCTTAGGGTAATGTAGGTTAAGTATTGTGTGAGCTTAGCGACTGATGACCTTAGCGGTTAAGTCTCACAAGATTTCACACACATTTGAACATTTTTTTTGCATCTGACATGTAAACATTTTGGTTAAGTTGAAATTGGCCGTAAACTCACAGTCTGCTTATAACTCACCAAACAGTCAACGTTTCTCGTTCAATGTGTGGTTAGGACCTAACTGAGTCGAATAATATTGCAAGAAAACTTTATGAACAGCGGTTCAGGCCTCTGTGCGGCTTACTATGTCATATTAGCCCTATGATTGAAGATACGTTCCACGCACACCTATGTAACGTAACCTGGACGTGCACGGGAGCGGTGACTTTAAACAAGGGCGCCTATCACAAGTGGTGTTGAGTGTACAGCAGGAAGGGAGGAGTTTAAGCACGTCTCTTAACTACGACGTAAAGAGCAAGGTGCGAGGGAGACTGGCAGCACAGTGGATTTCCGTGCCACCTAGGTGCTGGGTGGTTACAGTTCAACTTATAGTGTTCCGAGTGCTACGGTGCGGGAGGAGTGCGCCGCAGGAGGCTGAAACATCATAGGCATGTTTAGTAACCGGTGCGCTCGCTGGAGTAAGCTGAAAAACTGTGGTGTCACCGCCAGACACCACACTTGCTAGGTGGTAGTCTTTAAATCGGCCGCGGTCCGTTACTATACGTCGGACCCGCGTGTCGCCACTATCAGTGATTGCAGACCGAGCGCCGCCACACGGCAGGTCTAGAGAGACTCACTAGCACTCGCCCCAGTTGTACAGCCGACTTTGCTAGCGATGGTTCACTGACAAAATACGCTCTCATTTGCCGAGACGATAGTTAGCATAGCCTTCAGCTACGTCATTTGCTACGACCTAGCAGGGCGCCATTACCAGTTACTATTGATGCTGTAAAACATGTACCGTCAAGAGCGATGTTCACCATTTATGTATTAAAGTTAAGTATTCCACAGCCAAGTCCTTTTTTGCTAGTCTAATTTCCTTGTCCTGTTCCAGACCTCACGCCAGCCTGCGTGAGCTAAAACGCGTGCCTTTCGGCTTCCTCTCAAAACCGGGTTGGCTCTCTTGCCAATCCACAACAAAAACAATAGTTCCACTCTGTCACTGCATGAAAATAGGGCGCTGTAAGCAGGCAGAATGTTAAATTTTCCCTGTTTTGACGCCAGCATGTTGTTTATTTGGCGACGCGTGTTGATTTCTTGTGTGAAGAGACTTGCTGCAAGGAGTTATATGAAGGTCTAAGTTTTCCGTACGAAACGCGTGGCTGTTGAGAAGAAGGGCCATGCGCTGCAGGTAAAGTCGTTTTATCAGAACAATAGCAAAAGCAGCGCTGCATAGCGGGAATGTCAGAGCTGTGACGCGGCTCCATCTCAATAAATGGGCTAAAAAACTGATCAAGGAACTGGTGAATTAGGTGGTGAAACAGAGGAGGCGGCCCATGGTCTTGATAGTTGTTGATGAAGCTGCTGTAGCTATAGACCCTAGCCAACAGTGCAGTACATGTCTCAAATTCTCGAGCCAATGCTCGAGCTTTGTCATGGGAATTCTCTCTCCCACGGTCAACAGCTCAACGAATTTTGGGCGCCCGTTTTACACTGGTATCCCTGCAAGATTCACAACGTGCCCCAAATGAAGTCCCAAGACAGGTTACAGCACCGTGACTGAGCCCTTCGTTTTTTGGCCCGCGTGGAAATGGATGACATGTGGCCAAGGCAAATTCTTTAGATGGACGGAGCGCGTCTTACTGCGCACAGAACCGTTTATGAACGGAAGTGTCGCATGTGGGATTCTGCACGCAACATCCTGTGCAAAAAATGGTTCAAATGGCTCTGAGCACTATGGGACTCAACTGCTGAGGTCATTAGTCCCCTAGAACTTAGAACTAGTTAAACCTAACCAACCTAAGGACATCACAAACATCCAAGCCCGAGGCAGGATTCGAACCTGCGCCCGTAGCGGCCTTGCGGTTCCAGACTGCAGCGCCTTTAACCGCACGGCCACTTCGACCGGCAACATCCTGTGCAGGAAAATCCACTGCACTCAGCTGATGTGACTATGTGGTGTGGTCTTACAAGCTTCTTCAGTTTGGGACCATTTCTCTTTGAGGGCATGACACCTCGTGGACCTGTTAGTTGTAGTGTGTCATCTGCACGTCATAAGGACCTCGTTGTGCACCAGATGATTCTGGCTTCGCAAGAATGCAACTGTGTCCACAACACCATTTTCATGCTCATGTCACACACCAACAGAAAGATTTGCTTCGAGAAACCTGTGGTAATGACGCATCATCTCAAAGGAATTTCAAGATGTGTGGCCTTACTGATCCACCAACATAAATCCATGTGGCTTCTAGTTGTGGGGATATCTCAAAGGTCTTATATATCAGGGATGAATGACTCCTACTGCTCTGAAGGACTGCATACGACGACATATCACTCTGATTACATTGCTTACGTTGCGAGCGACTATTGACAATGCAGTGTTTCGGATGCAGCAAAAAAAAAAAAAAAAAAAAATGGCTCTGAGCACTACGGGACTTATCTTCTGAGGTTATCAGTCCCCTAGAACTTAGAACTACTTAAACCTAACTAACTTAAGAACATCACAAACATCCATGCCCGAGGCAGGATTCGAACCTGCGACCGTAGCGGTCGCACGGTTCCAGAATGTAGCGCCTAGAACCGCTCGGCCACCACGGCCGGCTCGGATGCAGCATATTGCTGACTCGCGGTACTATATTCAACACATGTTGTAACTTGTAATCATGTGCTAATAAATGTGCCAGAATCACCGTTATCCTGCGTTTGATCGTTCCTTCCCTTTTTCTGCAGCCACCACACATCCTGACTGGTTCAGCACCAAATGTTTATAAATTCTATGTAGATGGTTTTGCGTGTGTGTGTGTGTGTGTGTGTGTGTGTGTGTGTGTGTTTATTTACATTATGTTTCACTTACGTTTTCTATTTTCCTCACCTTCTTCACTGTGTTATTGAGATGTCACTCACTGCTTCACTGTTTACCAGCTGCAGAAACAAAAAAGACGGCAGACAGTGGAACAGTGGAAGGTGTACCTGGCCGTTGTTTTGAATCTTTCAGAGGTATCTGCATTTACACCTTCAACTGTTCCACTGTCCGCTATCGTGTTTGTTTTTACAGCTGGTCAACAGTGAAAAAGCGACAGTGACAGCTAAATAACACATTGAATGAGGAAAACAGAAAACGTAAAAGAAACATAATGTAAATAGACATAAACACACTCACACACACTCACACAACCTTCTACATAGAATTTATTAATTCAAGCATAAGCATAATAGTTGCCAAATCATAATTTTTGCTTAAATAATTTGTCTACATTAAGTTGTATATGGTTGCAGTTGACAGACTGTGAAAGAAATGTCACTGTGAAAACATAACACATCAGGAAAATCACAGCATGTGGTAAAAAGGTATGAATTCATAATTTTATGTATTTCTTCGAAAATCAGTAATTACGATTTAAAAACTAATATTTACATGTATACAAACAGTAAAGAATATATATTTGACAGCCTTAAAATAAAAGCCCACTGAGGCTGCTGCAACTGCAGTGAAACATTTATGGGATAAAAAACAAAATTGTGTTTTGCTAAAGGCGGGCCCCATAGGGAAACGTGTGTATCGTTAAAGCAAACACGGACAAAAGAGCTTCAACTCCAAGATGACGTTGAATTAAATTTGAATACAAGAGGGAAGAACGTTTCTGTGGCCTCTGTGAATAGCAAAGGTGAATAAAGAAAAGTCTGTTTTTGCAATGATGTTCTGCATTGCTTTCGGAATGACCCCCGTTCTATAAATGCCTTTTCTGAAATCGCATGTCAAGAAGTGGGAGTTTCGGGAAATTGTACGGATTGAAAGTAACAGAGAATGTTTCCATGTTAATTTCCACCAACAACACACGAACTCTTAATTGCGCGTTATTGCAGAGGAATATCAACTGCTGCAACCATCTTCACGGAATGCTATTGCAGCGCGAATTGCGGAAACTGGTTGAATTAATACATATGTTGCTGGATGGAATTTGAGGAGAGGAGTACTGAAACTACGATAATGTATACTTCCGCACCAAATGTCACTATGGTTGAGCTTCTCGTTGAATGTGTTGGACTGTATGTGCTATGTCGTCCCATTTCATGGCTTAGCATGAGTTGTTATACGAGGAGTTCGAAAGATGCGCTCTTCCTCGATCGGGAGCAAGGAGGGTATTCTAATCTCCTTGATTGGCAGTACACCTTAGGCCAGCAAGAGTTTGAAAAGGCTGTGCTAGGGGGACGTATTAAGTACGCTGAGGGGGCATGATGCTCTTATTTTCTATACTACATTCACTCTGTTTTGAATGTTTCTTTCACATGTGGTAAGTCCATCCATTTTATTGATGACCCGCATGGACAAGAACACAATGTTTTCCAAATGGGTTCTGGTTTGTACTCGTGCAGACACAACGTCTCTCAGCTAGAGGCAAGCCATTTACATGTTTTAGTAGCTTTCTGTAGAACATTATCTTAAACTGTTGAGAAAAATGTATGAGACAGAGATAGTCTACGTGTACGGATAATGCTCTGAGGAGAGTGTCATGAATAACGCCGTCTGTTATCTCTTAAATTCTGCACTGCTGCTGGACTTTTGCATTCTCTTTGTGCATTTGTATGACATTAATTTGCAAGTCCATTTCTATGTAAGACTTGCTTATAAAATGTTACTGATTAAATATAGTGAAACCAGTTCAGGTTTCGTCCATGTCTGTATAACTTTCTGGAGAGTTGTTTCCATTTGGCATACTTATTACTTGTCCCACGTTTTCGTAGGGCAACAATAGGCAGTGTTATGTATAAGATACTATTTTTAAAAGAACATTCTAGCTGTAGCTAGAAGATGCGTAACTAAGCATTTTTAATTTTTAGTTCCATGAGGGAAGTCGACGAGCAACAGACCCAATCACTAAACGTCGTGCATTTCCTTGATTCAGAATGAAATAGCCTCTTTTCACATGCATAGCAATGCTTTTGTGATCTGCAGTCACTTGCTTTGTAGTGTAACCTCCCCCTCACTTATCGACCTTAATGACTGAAAAATTAAACCGCGTGTACCTAATGGGAATGTGGGAAAAGCAATCGTCACCGAAGTTAATATGTCGGTAAAGAGGGAGGAAAGGGTTACATCTAAATGAAAGGAAAAATGCAAATGAAACTGGCGGAAACTAATTTTGAAAAAGGGTAAAGTTAATAAAGAAAGTAAATGTGTGGTTGTTACGTTAACAATTAATTGGCGTTAATTAGATATTTGAGATTTGGGGGAAATTACGGTCGCCAGTCCTAAGAACAATTACTATAGTAACTTAAAAAGAAAGGTTATTACACATATAAGTAGCACTAGAAGCGTGGCAACTGAAGGTTGACAAGTGTAGTGTGAAAACTGAAAGTTTGTCAGAAGTAATAAATTTCGCTACACTCTGACTTAATTTAGCAAAAGACTTAATAAAACCGTAAAATCGAAAGTTAATTTAGTGACTGAAGTTAATAGTGAGCTTTCTTTCTGAAGCACATCGAAATTCAGTAAAATACGGTTAGTCTTGGACTACCTCAACAATCATTTCAAAAGCTACTTGAATCTACGCAATTTAGAAATAAGAGATTTAACTTTGAACTTGAATTAAATGATTCTGAACAATTAACAATAGTAAAATTTAGTACATACCAAGATGGGCTGCGGTCACAGGTAAGCTAAAATACGGTAACAAAACTCGCACTCTTAATTTGTGCTTGAGTAATCTAAATATTGTAGCCAGCTATGAATACCTTAACTGAACTTTGAAATTAAAACAGTGAAATGGAATGATGCTGGCGTTTGAATTTCAACGACACTCGGGTTCATTCCGGAAAAGGAAGGGTCCCTGCTTGGTAATGCAATTGGGACAATGAGCAACAAAGGTTCATGCTACGTTGCTGTAATTTAGTTATGAAAATGGAACAGTTTGAAAAGCTGAGGTCTGCCATACAGTTCTAAAACTTTACGTGCTTCCAGTCTTCCTTGTTAGTTGATTGAAGGTTTGAAGTCGTCGATCGAGGAGGTGGCGACAGTCACTCATTGTCGGCCGTTGCTGTTGCAGAAGCTGGATGTTGGCGCGCCTTCTTCTCGACACGGTCACCAGGCGAAACGGGCTCTTGATGTGCGCCAGCTAATGCTTCCCGTCCGCGACACCGTGTCAGACACTGTCAGAGCAAGTCGAGCGCAATTACATGCTGCCCAACCCCAAAAGCGCGGCAACTCGCGGGAGCGTCACACAACACACCTGCTCCACTGCACCACCCCAGCCAGACTCTCCTCTGCGCGCGCTCCACGCGACAGAGTTAACACTACCAAAGATCCTAAACACTTTGGTTCTCCACATGACCTATCGATGTATTCGTTCGATAGCATAGTTTTCCCTAGGCCAGACCCAGCGTATAAATACAAATAATATTCACAAAACAAACCAATTATACATCGACATAAATGCATATATATACCAATATAATGAGGAAGTATTGAATAGGATTGGGGAGAAGAGAAGTTTGTGGCACAACTTGACCAGAAGAAGGGATCGGTTGGTAGGACATGTTCTGAGGCATCAAGGGATCACCAATTTAGTATTGGAGGGCAGCGTGGAGGGTAAAAATCGTAGGGGGAGACCAAGAGATGAATAAACTAAGCAGATTCAGAAGGATGTAGGTTGCAGTAGGTACTGGGAGATGAAGAAGCTTGCACAGGATAGAGTAGCATGGAGAGCTGCATCAAACCAGTCTCAGGACTGAAGACCACAACAACAACAACAACAATACCAATAGTAAAACAATTACAATATAGAAAGATACAGAAATGTTATATCTTCAGGTAACAAAATAAGGAAAAATCTACAGTAGACGGAAATAGGAGGATATGCATTTCCGGCGTTACAGTAGTATATAAAGGACGATAATAAAAGTTCGTCTGTGGGCGTTGCTGCAGCGTATATGCAACGTATCGTGAGTCTGATGTCGGTATATAAACACCGACATGTGTAAAAGGGATTAGTGTGGCATTCGTGTCTTTCCGAAGTGCGTGCAGTGTGAGACGCCTTGTCACGGTTCGCGCGGCTTCCCTCTTCGGAGGTTCGAGTCCTGCCTCGGGCATGGAAGTGTCTGTGTTGTCCTTAGCGCGACTTTGTTTAAGTAAGTGTGTAAGCTTAGGGACCGATGACCTCAGCATTTTGGTCCCGTAGGGCATACTACAAATTTCCAATTTCCAATGATTCCTGTAAGAAAGAACCCAGTTATATTGATGTTCTCAGATGAATGACGTAAATTTTAACGGGCAGGTAACTTTCATTGAGCTTACCCCGCCATAATATTTCAGCTCGTAAATCAGTAACATTGAAACAAATAACTTTCAGTGTTAAAATATCAGCATCAGCAGCAAGCTGCTATTGTTCTGTGTCATGAATTGTGTCGGTACAGGTTACAACTTTGCTCACTCACACTCATTAGTGAAGAGTGTCTTATACTTATCGAGCTGAATGACGATGCAAAACCGCGATTGCTTTACTTTTTTTTTTTTTTTTTTTTTTTTTTTTTTTTTTTTTTTTTTTTTTTTCATCAGTCTACTGACTGGTTTGATGCGGCCCGCCACGAATTCCTCTCCTGTGCTAACCTCTTCATCTCAGAGTAGCACTTGCAACCTACGTCCTCAATTATTTGCTTGACGTATTCCAATCTCTGTCTTCCTCTGCAGTTTTTGCCCTCTACAGCTCCCTCTAGTACCATGGAAGTCATTCCCTCATGTCTTAGCAGATGTACTATCATCCTGTCCCTTCTCCTTATCAGTGTTTTCCACATATTCCTTTCCTCTCCGATTCTGCGCAGAACCTCCTCACTCCTTACCTTATCAGTCCACCTATTCTTCAACATTCGTCTATAGCACCACATCTCAAATGCTTCGATTCTCTTCTGTTCCGGTTTTCCCACAGTCCATGTTTCACTACCATACAATGCTGTACTCCAGACGTACATCCTCAGAAATTTCTTCCTCAAATTAAGGCCGGTATTTGATATTAGTAGACTTCTCTTGGCCAGAAATGCCTTTTTTGCCATAGCGAGTCTGCTTTTGATCTCCTCCTTGCTCCGTCCGTCATTGGTTATTTTACTGCCTAGGTAGCAGAATTCCTTAACTTCATTGACTTCGCGACCATCAATCCTGATGTTAAGTTTCTCGCTGTTCTCTTTTCTACTACTTCTCATTACCTTCGTCTTTCTCCGATTTACTTTCAAACCATACTGTGTACTCATTAGACTGTTCATCCCGTTCAGCAGATCATTTAATTCTTCTTCATTTTCACTCAGGATAACAATGTCATCAGCGAATCGTATCATTCATATCCTTTCACCTTGTATTTTAATTCCACTCCTGAACCTTTCTTTTATGTCCATCATTGCTTCCTCGATGTACAGAGTGAAGAGTAGGGGCGAAAGGCTACAGCCTTGTCTTACACCCTTCTTAATACGAGCACTTCGACCTTGATCGTCCACTATTATTATTGCTTCTTGGTTGTTGTACATATTGTATATGACCCGTCTCTCCCTATAGCTTACCCCTACTTTTTTCAGGATCTCGAACAGCTTGCACCATTTTATATTGTCGAACGCTTTTTCCAGGTCGACTTTACTACTCAAGTCATAAGGAAGGCGACCTGCATTAGCTTTCCTCCAGCAACAGGTGCATTTAGCCAGATACTCAAACATCGGCAGCGCAACTTGCGATCCACCAACTTGTTGAAGAGAACATATAGACATTCACCTTAATTGATTTAAGAATCTACGAAGCACATAACTGACGAAAACCAGCTGTAATCCCTGGAAAGAGTTAATGTACAATAAGTAAAAACAATTCGAAAGTAAGATCGGTTAAGTCGAGAAAGCTTAGCACATTTGTTGTTACAACGTTTGCAAAATTGTAAGAAACAAGAAAGAAATGCAATGCTTTGTCTCCATGTTGTACTTAAGTCCTGTTTTCTGTTTTTGTGGCACACGAGATTAGGAAGAACAAGCTCATGAGAAAATGTAATTTCATGTAGACTTAAAACAGTCTCGCCATGTAGAGTAACTGGAATAGCAGAGAAAATATGAACTGCAGCCGGCCGGAGTGGCCGAGCGGTTCTACGCGCTACAGTCTGGAACCACGCGACCGCTACGGTCGCAGGTTCGAATCCTGCCTCGGGCATGGATGTTTCTGATGTCCTTACGTTAGTTAGGTTTCAGTAGTTCTAAGTTTTAGGAGACTCATGACCATAGCAGCTAAGTCCCATAGTGCTCAGAGTCATTTGAACCATTTTTATGAACTGCATTGTAATCACAAATTCTTAACAGAGGTAGACTACACGCCTCTTCTTGACTGTACAGCTTAGTTGCAATTAGGCTTTAGCTACTTGAGCCGCTGTAGACGGAAAACTATAGTTACCATGTGGGGTGCCCAGCTTTATAAGAATGATGTTCAGACTTCAAATTGTAAGTAGGCTGTTTATGTTTTCTTATTGGTAACGCCACGTAGCGCTCTGTATGAAAATCACTGGCTGTGCTGTGTGCAGTCTGTGGTTAGTTTGCATTGTTGTCTGCCATTGTAGTGTTGGGCAGCGGCAGCTGGATGCGAACAGCGCGTAGCGTTGCGCAGTTGGAGGTGAGCCGCCAGCAGTGGTGGATGTGGGGAGAGAGATGGCGGAGTTTTGAAATTTGTTAGACTGGATGTCATGAACTGCTATATATATTATGACTATTAAGGTAAATACATTGTTTGTTCTCTACAAAAATCTTTCATTTGCTAACTATGCCTATCAGTAGTTAGTGCCTTCCGTAGTTTGAATCTTTTATTTAGCTGGCAGTAGTGGCGCTCGCTGTATTGCAGTAGTTCGAGTAATGAAGATTTTTGTGAGGTAAGTGATTTGTGAAAGGTATAGGTTAATGTTAGTCAGGGCCATTCTTTTGTAGTGATTTTTCAAAGTCAGATTGCGTTGCGCTAAAAATATTGTGTGTCAGTTTAAGCACAGTCATGTATAATTTGTTCTAATGGGACGTTTCATAAAATGGTTCAAATGACTCTGAGCGCTATGAGACTTAAATTCTGAAGTCATCAGTCCGCTAGAACTTAGAGCTAATTAAACAACCTAACTGTCCTAAGGACATTACACACATCCATTCCCGAGGCAGGATTCGAACCTGCGACCGTAGCGGTCGCGCGCTTCCAGACTCCAGCGCCTAGAACCGCTCGGCCACTCCGGCAGGCCGAAAGTTGATACATACGACAATAAAAGAAGCACAAACGGTTCAGTAAACATGGCTCCACTTACGAGCAGTTTTATAGGTAAGCAGTAGCATGTGATTAATATCCGCCATTGATTTCAGGATGAAATACTGTCCTCAGCAGTACAGATGCATCTGACAGCCTTGCGGGATTTTAGCACACTGGACTCGCATTCGGGAGGACGACGGTTCAATCCCGTCTCCGGCCATCCTGATTTAGGTTTTCCGTGATTTCCCTAAATCGCTTCAGGCAAATGCCGGGATGGTTCCTTTGAAAGGGCACGGCCGATTTCCTTCCCCATCCTTCCCTCACCCGAGCTTGCGCTCCGTCTCTAATGACCTCGTTGTCGACGGGACGTTAAACACTAATATCCTCCTCCTCCTTGCGGGATTAGCCGAGTAGTCCAAGGCACTGCAGTCGTGGACTATGCGGCTGGTTCCGGCGGAGGTTCTAGTCCTCCGTCGGGCATGGGTGTGTGTGTTTGTCCTTAGGGTAATGTAGGTTAAGTATTGTGTAAGCTTAGCGACTGATGACCTTAGCAGTTAAGTCTCACAAGACTTCGAGGTGCGGGATTTGCGTTGTTAGTAGTGTTAGTGTCATAGTTTGCAGTTAGGCGTCGGTACAGGTACGGTGACGTGGTGTTGACACGCAAGCAAAGTGCATTACGGTCGCAAAAAGTCAATGTGGGCCCGGACAGGGCGAGCCGGGCTTTACTCATGAGGCTGTTTTATCAAAATAAATAAAAATAACCAAAATGAGCAAAAGTGATGGAGATCTTTGCTAGCGTCGATGCATTAAAGAAATACTGGGAGTTCCTGTTTCAGCATGGGAGTCGAAGGACATGATTCGGAAGTTCTAATTAACTGGCGATTTTTGAAATACTACTGGGAAAGACTGATAGTCAGTCGCACCGTAAATCGTTGAACAGATGTGCTGTTTCAATGGCTGAAAATTCTGTAAGCAATGTGGAATCTTCAAGCGGTTCACGACCTGTGCCACAACAGCGGAACATTTCACGGTCCACAGCTGTTTCGGGAAGCAGTAGAGCAATTTTTAGTGTGGTTCCGTGGTGTTTTGAATGCAGACGGTCGTCTTATGGGGCAACGTTTTTACCCTGGACCCTAGACAGGGTACGCAATTAACAAAGGTTACCCTCTCATGTCTAAATTAAAATGTGTTTCTTTCAATGGTATATTCATTACTTCTCATCTGGATGTCATTAAAAATGTTTGTACGATGTTCTGTTGCCCTACGATCGCTCGTTTTTTGTGGCGGCCCTCTCAAGCAGCAAAAATTTAATTGTGTCTATCCTGTATTCATACCTGTTGCTGTGGATGACACTCTTGGGGATAAAGCTGAAAGTCTCATTTGCTTTCTAATGACTTAGCTGACATCAGCATCAATCACCGTGACTTCTGCTGTTGTGATAGCTACTGCTGAACAGTAAAGGTGTTGTTTGAGATTCAAATGTGTTAAGAGAAGGAAGAAAGGAAGTAAGTTCAAGCTGTGGACACTATATCAGTAGCTCAGTGGCTGTGGGCTGTGATGGGAATCAGGTAAGAGTTTGATAAGTAAGTCATCGAGGCATTCACATGAAGTGAACTGGGAAACCACGGAAATGCTAAATCACGGTGGCCAGACATTCGAGCCAATGTATTGGGTGGTAGAATAAATGGTCAGATTCGCACCTTCCATGAGACCTTTACAAATCGCAGTGAGAAAGTGAAGATGACGCCTAACGTATATCGACAGTTACGAGAATATTTGCCTATCAATATGTAATGCAAAAAGGGATGAGAGTCAATAGATGGTAATTAAAACACCATTCCTATACAATGCTTGTCTTTGAGCGGAAGGTAGAACAGGGAATGCGAGTCGAGTCACTTTTAGTTTTGAAAAGCCAGGTCCACAACGGTGTAGTGAAACCGCACTGCGGGAGTTACGCCGGCAACCACTTAAAGGGATGGCAGGAAAGAGGACAGCGACTGCAGTCCAGGTGATTGAAGCTAGGGCCGCCTGTAGCGAGGGCATCGGTACAAGAGCAGAGAAGGAGCTTTAGAAAACTGCATTTCGAAATTGCAATGAGATATGAACAAAAGCAAGTGACGCATTTTCGTCCAGCGAGTGCGACACACGGAAAGGTCAATGTACTTTAGGCGTCTAGAACAGGCACAAAACGTCGATTGGCAGAGACTCACAAGGAAGGAGAAAACTACTGAAGTTTCGACGCAGTTTGATAGAAGAGACGTCGTCATTGGTAGACGGTTTTTCTACAAAATAAGAGGAATGCTCCGATTGGTCGAAAAGAGCCATGACATGAAAAAGGAACCCAAGTCGAGGGAGGCAGCTCTGCCATCAGAGGACGAGAGAGTAATGTTGGTGGTGGGCTCTTCTCTGAACTGGTGTCAAGTGCAGAACAGAGCGCTTAAAGCTCCGTACGACGCAGAGAAGAAATTCGTGTGGACACTGCGATCACAGCGGCTGCACCCCAGCTAAAATTAGCTGTAGCAACGTTTAGCTCCAACTATATCTACATCTGCATTTATACTCCGCAAGCCACCCAACGGTGTGTGACGGAGGGCACTTTACGTGCCATTGTCATTACCTCCCTTTCCTGTTCCAGTCGCGTATGGTTCGCGGGTAGAACGACTTTCTGAAAGCCTCCGTGCGCGCTCTAATCTCTCTAATTTTACATTCGTGATCTCCTCGGGAGGTATAAGTAGGGGGAAGCAATATATTCGATACCTCATCCAGAAACGCACCCTCTCGAAACCTGGCGAGCAAGCTACACCGCGATGCAGAGCGCCTCTCTTGCAGAGTCTGCCACTTGAGTTTGTTAAACATCTCCGTAACGCTATCACGGTTACCAAATAACCCTGTGACGAAACGCGCCGCTCTTCTTTGGATCTTCTCTATCTCCTCCGTCAACCCGATCTGGTGCGGATCCCACACTGATGCGCAATACTCAAGTATAGGTCGAACGAGTGTTTTGTAAGCCACATCCTTTGTTGATGGACTACATTTTCTAAGGACTCTCCCAATGAATCTCAACCTGGTACACGCCTTACCAACATTTAATGTCATATGATCATTCCACTTCAAATCGTTCCGCACGCATACTCCCAGATATTTTACAGAAGTAACTGCTACCAGTGTTTGTTCTGCTATCATATAATCATACAATAAAGGATCCTTCTTTCTATGTATTCGCAATACATTACATTTGTCTATGTTAAGGGTTAGTTGCCACTCCCTGCACCAAGTGCCTATCCGCTGCAGATCTTCCTGCATTTCGCTACAATTTTCTAATGCTGCAACTTCTCTGTATATTACAGCATCATCCGCGAAAAGCCGCATGGAACTTCCGACACTATCTACTAGGTCATTTATATATATTGTGAAAAGCAATGGTCCCATAACACTCCCCTGTGGCACGCCATAGGTTACTTTAAAGTCTGTAGACGTCTCTCCATTGATAACAACATGCTGTGTTCTGTTTGCTAAAAACTCTTCAATCCAGCCACACAGCTGGTCTGATATACTGTGGAGAAACGAACCAGCCAAATTAGTTAACTGTTCTTGCGAGAATTGAAAGGGCACTATAATATGAACACTGCTCCAACCATGCGCGTGTATATCACCACATAATAAGACTAGGGCTGAGTACATGTTTTTTCGCGTCACGAGAAACATAGGGAAAGTTTCTGCTGGAAAGTTCAGCGAAGGCCAGATTAGTTTTGTAGGAATTTCAGTGGGAGAGAGCGGCCTTGCAGACAGCAGCACGTCGCAGCTTAAGGTAAATACAGCGTGCAGAGGCGTAAACTCTGTTGGTTCACCAGCTTGCGTCCACCCAACTTGAGTGGCCTTGGGTAATCTTACGCTCAAATTTGTCACTTGACTAACCATCCACCGTAGACTTGATCGTCATCCTAAATACTACCGAACTTTGAACCGGAATTGGACGATCTACATCTACATCTACATATATACTCCGCTAGCCACCAAGCGGTGTGTGGCGGAGGGCACAATTTGCGCCAAAGTCATATCTCCCCCCCCCCCCACCCACTGTTCCACTCGTGGTTCGCGCGAGAGAAGAACGATTATCTGAACGCCTCTGTACGAGCTCTAATTTCCCTTACCTTTGAATGGTGATAATCGCGCGATTGGTGGTGATAATATATGCTCTACATCCTCGGCGAAGATCGGATTTTGGAATTTAGTGAGCAGCCCCGTCCGTTTAGCGCGTCATCTATCTGCAAGTGTGTCCCACTTCAAACTTTCTATGAAATTTGGAACGCTCTCGCGATGGCTAAATGTACCAGTCACGAATCTTACCGCTCTCCTTTGGACCTTCTCAATCTCTTGAATCAGACCGAACTGGTAAGGGTCACATACAGACGAACAATACTCGAAGACTAGACGGACTAACGTATTGTAAGCTATTTCCTTTGTTGAAGGATGCATCGCTTCAGGATTCTACCAATAAACTGCAATCTAGAGTTCGCCTTACCCATTACTTGTGTAATCTGATCATTCCATTTGAGATCATTTCGAATAGTCACACCCAGATACTTGACGGACGTTACTGCTTCCAAATGTGGTGTCACCGCCAGACACCACACTTGCTAGGTGGTAGCTTTTAAATCGGCCGCGGTCCGCTAGTATACGACGGACCCGCGTGTCGCCACTGTCAGTAATTGCAGACCGAGCGCCGCCACACGGCAGGTCTAGAGAGACATACTAGCACTCGCCCCAGTTGTACAGCCGACGTTGCTAGCCATGGTTCACTGAGAATTACGCTCTCATTTGCCGAGACGATAGTAGCATAGCCTTCAGCTACATTTGCTACGACCTAGCAAGGCGCCATTACCAGTATAGAGATCAAGATTCTATTAATGTATCATCAAGAGCGATGTTCTACAAATGTGGATTAAAGTTAAGTATTCCAGAAGCTACGTACTTTTCTTTATAGCATTCATTACGTATCCTGTTTCAGACCTCACGCCATCCTGCGTGAGTTTAAGCGCGTGCCTTTCGGCTTCCTCGCCTTGTGTCTAGACTGTCTTGTCTAGACACAACACCAAAGACTGGGCGTTTATTTTGTACTCGTACAGTAATGGGGATTTTCGCCTTGTTATACAAGGATACATCTAGTGATAACGCCGTCGCACGCTCGTTGCCTGCAGCCTCGTTAAGTAGTGCACTAAGTTCGCTTGCACATGCCCTTGTCATTGACGGCAGCGTTAACAGTTTCTTCAGATGTGCTGACGCAGTCAGTCGAGGGTTACTATTTCGGTTGCAGACCATATCAAAAGCTATCTTAAAATTAGTGCTAGTTACGGAAAAGGAGACGAACAATTACATTGTGAGCCTTACTTGTTAATGAACTAAGCAAACGTCGATATTTAGCAATGTCCTCTAATTCCTCTTTATGTACCACAGGATTTTCGTAGTACTGACCAATATCATAACGTATGTGTAGGAGCAATTTTGTAAAGAAACGACCGATTAAACTTTCATATTATTGTGCTTAGGATTAATGTAAAGAAACTTCCAATTAAACTTTCATAATATTGTGCCTAAGATTAATGTTCCTTCAGAGAGTTAATATTTAACATTGTTGTGTATAAACTTATTTCATTTTTTGATGTTGGCAAGATGCGTTATCCATTGCGCTGTTTTACTGTTGGAGAGTTGAAAACTGTGTGAAAAACTGTAATTTGCTGAGAAATATTGCGACATTAAACTTGTCATTTCAACTCACATAAGAATAAGCAAAAACATAACCCTCATCCTTACAATTGTCGTCCCCAATATGAGTGCAGTGTCCCAAACACAGCGCCAGGTTTTTAAGCGAATGTAATCTGAACCAGCTCAACGACGCGGCAAGCACTAGAGGCTGAGCCGCCTATGCACAAATCTGTCAACACAAGAGCAAAATTGGAAGAAGATAGTGGGCAATTGCTTCGAACCCGAAGCGACTGGTACGCGAAAAATAAATAGAGAGTAGCACAGTAAACAGTTTACATGTTAGTAAAAGATCGAAAACCCCCCAAATCCGTATCAATGGCCATCTAATGAAGAGGAAAGACGCATTTAGGTATCTTGATATAAATGTCTACGAAAATCAAAACTTTCATGCAAACGTGAAAATTGTTTGCAGGGCTGGTATTCAAATCCTGAATAAAACTGCATCAGTTGACCATAAAAACTTTCAGGAGCCTGAAAGTGCGACAAGCACGCAGCACAACGCAAGCTTAATTAGTGTTGTGAGATACGATAAGAGTATAGGAGCCCACAAAGCCAGGAAGATAAAGACAGCGCAGGATCTTCGATGCCCACAGTGAAGTGTACATACCCTCCTAACAGGCGCGTGTAGCACAAGACGGGCTGACGCACTCCTGGTGATATCGAGCGAGGTGGCACAGTGGTTAGGACACTGGACTCGCATTCGGGACGACGACGGTTCAAACCCGTGTCCGGCCATTCTCATTTAGGTTACCCGTGATTTCCCTAAATCGCCTCAGGCAAATGCCGGGATGGTTCCTTTGAATGTGCATGGCCGGCTTATTTCCCCATCCTTCCCTAATCCGTTAAGACCGATGGCCTCGCTGTTTAGTCCCTCCTCTCCTCCCTCCCCCTCCCCCACCCCCGGAATCAAACAACCAATAAATTCCTAGACACTATACTTCACTACAATTGCACGTAGCAGTTAAAGTGAGTGAGTGAGAGAGAGAGAGAGAGAGAGAGAGAGAGAGAGAGGAGGAGAGAGAGAGGTAAGGAGACGACAACAGTGGCTCAGAAGGGGTGAATACGGTAAGTCGGAAGACCAGGCACAAGAGCCACATGTGTTGACAGAGACTGTCAAGAAGTTTGGGACACGCCAAAAACTGGAAGGAGAACTTTCCGGTACCTTCGTAACGTAAAATATCAAGAATTGTGTATTTCACGAAGCAACTCACCACCTGCCGGGATAGGATCCATATGACAGCTGTGTCCCAAAAATACGCCAATGCACGATGCCTACGAATGTGAAGCAGTCTGCACCCCAGATCACATCATAAAAGGAGTGAACCTACAAAAAACATGTTACAGGAAAGGGTATGAATGTCTTCGGTAACACACCAGTCTATAGCATGAGAAGAATTAAGGTGCAGCGCCATTAGCTGAACTTGTTGACAGGCAAGATATCAGCCTACGAACTGCAAGCCTACATAACCGAGATGCAGACAAGTGGAAGCTGTACGTCATGACAACAAGACGCTACAAGGCACGGCACCCAACTACAATGTCCTTCCGGAGGCAGTGAGGAAGGGAACTTCGGGGCATAGTTCCCCATGTCTACCCCTTTGTTGGAACGGCAGTGCAGTCTTTACGAATCTGGTGCCATGGAATATCAGTCGAGACAAAATGAATTCAACAAGTTTTGAATCTGACACCAAGTAAAACGGGAGATTAAAAAGTCCCCTTTCGAAGGCCGTGCAGTCCAGAATCGGGATGCCAATCGGGCAAATTCAACGTGAGTATTGAGGCCATCATGCCACCGACGCATCGTGATGAAGATATACGTTTCGTAATACACAGTGTCTTGCTGCGTGAACAAGTCCAAAATGGTTCAAATGGCTCTGAGTACTATGGGACTTAACATCTATGGTCATCAGTCCCCTAGAACTTAGAACTACTTAAACCTAACTAACCTAAGGACATCACACAACACCCAGTCATCACGAGGCAGAGAAAATCCCTGACCCCGCCGGGAATCGAACCCGGGAACCCGCGCGTGGGAAGCGAGAACGCTACCGCACGACCACGAGCTGCGGACTGAACAAGTCCGCAACTGCTTTCTGCACATCCTCGTCCGACAGGAATCGTCAATCCTCCAAAACCTTTTTTGAGGGACTGAAGGTATGATAAACGCATGGCAAGGAAACAGGACCAAGGGGCGGGTGCTCAACTGTCTATCACTTGTGTTGGGGTAACTTCTCCGACACGACATTTCCCGTGTGGTAACGTGCGTTATCATGAAGCAATAGCACCCTTCGTCCTTCTCTGACGTTTCGCCTTAATTGCACGTCTCAATTTATCCGGCGTTGAGCCGACCGTTCCCCAGTGATGGAGACACCAAGTTCATTTAAATAAATAAGCAAGAACGGTAATCTTGAACCAATCGTGAGGTTCTTCATTTTCCGATGGATGTCTACCGGCATTTACCCTTCGGCAGCCAGGGAAAGGATACGAGCGGTTCTAGGCGCTTCAGTCCGGAAGCGCGCGTCTGCTACGGTCCCAGGTTCGAATCCTTCCTCGGGTATGGATGTGTGTGTTGTTCTTAGGTTAGTTAGGTTTAAGTAGCGTGGCATCCGTCTTTCCAACCAGCGTGCGTAAACGCAGAAACGTGAACTATAGAGGCGTTATTCCCAAATACGTTCAAACAGAACCAACGTGCTGTTATCCTTTTCTTGGTTCAAAATGGTTCAAATGGCTCTAAGCACTATGGGACTTAACATCTGAGGTCATCAGTACCCTAGACTTAGGTTAGTTAGGTTTAAGTAGTTCTAAGTCTAGGGTAGTGATGACCTCAGATGTTAAGTCCCATAGTGCTTAGAGCCATTTGAACCATTTTGAACCAAGAAAAGGATAACAGCACGTTGGTTCTGTTTGAACGCATTTGGGAATAACGCCTCTATAGTTCAAGTTTCTGCCTTTACGCACGCTGGTTGGAAAGACGGATGCCACACTGACCCCCTGCCTACACGTCAGGGCTTATATACCAGCATCCGAGTCGCGCTGCATTCCATATACGCTGCAGCAATGAAATCAAGCAGAAATTTTTTTAGTCGCGTATGCAGTATTATACTGTTGTGCAGTGCTGTGTAATGTACTGTTGTTTATTGTACTGCAGTGTAATGTGACAAAGCGGTCCAATACAGTAGCGTAATAGTCTACACCATCGAGATTCCGGATGATCATATATCTGTGAGCCAGAATACCAACGAGTAGTATAAACACTTTCTTTGCCTTTAACATGTAATTACGTTTGTTCAGTCTTTCTCCATTTCTTCATCCCGCACTTGGTTTACTTTCCTAAAACATCATAATGTTCAAACGCATAAATACCTTTCAAGTTTTACGTCAATGTATTATACTTTGATACAGTTTCTACGCTAATCTATCCTGCGCGAGCGTCTTCATCTCCGAATAACTACTGTATCCTACATCCATTTGAACCCGAGTATTGTATTCAAGCGCAGGTGTCCCTATGCAATATTTAGACGACACACTTATTTCCATTTTCGAATTAATGATATCTTGATGGCGTCGTGGAATGTATCCTGTCAGCCCATATCATTTTTTAGTCAAGTTGAACCACAAATTTCTCTTTTCCCCACTTTGATTCAGTATCTCCTGGTTAGTTAATCCATTTTTCGATTCAGTCCTAATTATTGTTTTGTAGCACACAGTCCAGAAGCTTGTATTCCATTCCTGTCCGAAGTGCTAATTGTGCACGTTTTACTTACGCACTACGCTTCAATCCAGACAGATAGCTTCACAAAAGACTCAGCAACACTTAAGTTCATATTAGATGATAAGAAATACCTCTTTTTTTTTAAAAAAAAAAAATCTTTGCCTCCTGTGACCAACCTGTAATTTATATACTGTCCCGCCATCGTCAAATATTTTGATGTCCAAACAGCCAAACACATGGCCTACTAGTAAATACTACTTTATGTGCAGCGTTCGGTCCGTTTTAGTGTCTAGGTAACAGAATGAAAGTAACAGGCATATAACTAAATAACCTCTGGTTTGCCGTTGAAGTACCAATACCTGAGAAATCAATAAGTAACTACGTTACTCTTACACGACAGACGCACAGATTACACTACTGGCCATTAAAATTGCTATACCACGAAGATAACGTGCTCCAGACGCGAAATTTAACCGACAGGATGAAGATGCTGTGATATGCAAATGATTAGCTTTTCAGAGCATTCACACAAGGCTGGCGCCGGTGCCGGTGGTGACATGAGGAAAGTTCCCAACCGATTTCTCATACACAAACAGCAGTTGAACGGCGTTGCCTGGTGAAACGTTGTTGTGATGCCTCGTGTAAGGAGGAAAAATGCGTTCTATCACGTTTCCGACTTTGATAAAGAACAGTTGTAACCTTTCGCGATTGCGGTTTTTCGTATCGCGACATTACTGGTCGTCTCGATCCCTGAGTCAACAGATGGGGACGTTTGCAAGACAACAACCATCTGCACAACAGTTCTACGACGTTTGCAGCAGCATGGACTATCAGCTCGGAGACCATGGCTACGGTTATCCTTGACGCTGCATCACGAACAGGAGCGCCTGCGATGGTATACTCAACGACGAACCTTGGTGCACGAATGGCAAAACGTCATTTTTTTTGGATGAATACAGGTTCTGTTTACAGCATCATGATGGTCACATGCGAGTTTGGCGACATCGTGGTGAACGCACATTGGAAGTGCGTATTCGTCATCGCCATACTGGCGTATCACCCGGCTTGATGGTATGGGGTGCCATTGGTTACACGTCTCGGTCATCTTTTGTTCGCACTGACGTCACTTGGAACAGTGGACGTTACATTTCAGACTTGTTACGACCCGTGGCTCTACCCTTCATTCGATTCCTGCGAAACCCTACAATTCAGCAGGATAACGCACGACCGCATGTTACAGGTCTTGTAGGGGCCTTTCTGGATACAGAAAATGTTCGACTGCTGCCCTGGCCAGCAAATTCTCCCGATCTCTCACCAACTGAAACTTCTGGTCAATGGCGGCCGAGCAACTGGCTCGTCACAATACGGCAGTCACTACTCTTCATGAACTGTGGTATCGTGTTGAAGCTGCATGGGCAGCTGTTCGTGTACACGCCATCCAAGCTCTGTTTGACTCTATGCCCAGGCGTATCAAGGCCGCTATTACGGCCAGAGGTGGTTGTTATGGTTACTAATTTCTCAGGACCTATGCACCCAAATTGTGTGAAAATGTAATCACATGTCAGTTGTGGTATAACATATTTGTCCAATGAATACCCTTATATCATCTGCATTTCTTCTTGGTGTAGCAATTTTAATGGCCAGTAGTGTAGATATTCCGAAGCCTATAACGAAGTATTACTTGATAAAATTCCATCATGCAACCGTGGCGATACTGGGAAGACGAGCTGCAAGAATCACCCGTGCTCGCGGTGGAGAGAGCTCGGAATTACGGACGGCTCCCGTTTCGCGATGCGGGCCGCGCTGCTCCGAGAAGTCCAGGACTAGGTTGCCATGGCGACCAACTTCTCTATCGATTCCCCGGCAAGAGGGCGGGAAGCGAGGCTAGCGGGGCTGCTCGGCGCGGCTTGAGAAGGGGGCGGAAGCGGGCGGGGGCGGAGGGAGCCCCGTGTCTGCTGCAGCGGCGGGCACTGCTTCACTGTGTGGGCCATCGCGGAAACGGCGCTGTGTGGCCGGAGCGGACGGGGGATCCACACGACTTACCGACACACTGGAAACATCTGACCGAACACAAGTGCGACGTAATCCAGTAGGGCGCGAGTAATAAAAGGTCTAGATGGTTAAAATAAACCATGAATGCTTGTACGCATTGCATCTGCAACATCCATCTATATCTCTGTATGTCCATCTGTATGATCCATAGTGTCAACCAAGTCAAATTCAAGAGTGGAACAACCGACAAGAGGTGCACAAGTTACACACAATCCTAAAAACAGATTGCACCTTATATGTAAATAGTTAACAGCATCTCCATCTCTAATATGAGCTTACAGCTGGGTACCTCTTCCGTTAAGAGGCAGCGCGCAATCTGGATGCAAGGATCTTAATTGTGGCCCCTCTCTTTTGAGCCCAACCCGACGGATACCTATGGTTGATCGGGGAAAACCACCGTTCAGGCTGTGTTGCTGGCGGGGCCGGAATGTGCTAACTGCCACACCACGAATCACTGTAAGTCTCATTGGCTCAGCGTGAACTGTTTGTACAACCAGCCTACACAACCTATACCTCAACCTCCACTACACTAATAGCTTCTGATCTGCAGCTTAAAGTTAGGCACCTCTTCAAGGGACCTACGCCCCCTGGTAAGAGGCGGCGCACGTCCTGGATGGAAGGATCTTAATTGCGGTTCCTCTCTTTTGAGCCCAACCCGACGGATACCTATCGTAGATCGGGGAAAACCACCGTTCAGGTCGTGTTGTCGGCGGGGCCGGGAGGTGCTTGCGCCTGATGTACTCTACTAGTAGCCTTGTAGGCTCAACACAAACCGTTAGCGTCATTACCTTATTACTTTTACCACAAGTACCCTTTCATTACCAAGTTTGAGCCAAGCACAAAATCAGTTACCTCTCTATTGTACATCGTAAATAGTTTAGCAGGCTGGACATAGAGGTCTTAGTCTTAGTTTCTAGCTTTAACGCACTCTAATCTCTTCTAGTTTAGTTTTTATGATGGTAGATGTTAAAGGCATGGTGAGCGACGGCCAGCGTCTTGAGGGTCATTCCAAGACCCGGGCCGCCGCGCACAACCAGGTGACGGGCAATATTATACCTATCCCTTCTCTATTCAGTTCTCTTCCTTCATTCTTTCTAAATATTTAATTTCGTTTTGTTTATTAATATCTTACTTGATTTTGTATTAGTTATAAATTTTTCTACTGCTGCACACAAAAAAAAGATATCAAATGGATGTAAACAAATAGAGCCCGCCTCCACGTGGCGGGACACGAGCAACGGTGTGAGTGGGGACGGGAGCCGGGGTGGTGTTACTTTTAGTCACTCCGGACCCCGGACACAGTCACAGCGGCTAAGTGGCAACATACGACCCACCGTAAGAAATTAGACGTTGGGTCATAAAATATAAGCAGCTAGTGAAAAAAAAAGTGTCCATCTTATGGGAGACGATTTCGGGGCCTCAGCTGTTCAATAAAAAATGTCAAATCAAACATCTCTCAGCTGTCTAAATTGCCAAGCTATTACTTTATTGGGCTACCAGTTTCGACGACGTATTACGCTAATTTCAGGCGACTCGGTACGTGATGTTCGAAACGATCTCAGTATCAAGTATAAATCTACAGATACCACTCTTTGAATGGTGGCCCCTATTTTGACCGGAACAGAGGTCAGGGGCCTGAAGATGCCGTAACATATCGCCAAAACTGGTACCTTAAAAACATAACAGTTTGGAAATCAGACCGCTGAAAGGTGTTTGGTTTGGCTTTCTGGCCAATCTATTGGCTCGTGTCAGTGCTCTATACTCCCAATCAGAATGATTGCGGCCGGACAAATTACGTGCCTAGCATACGTATACAGGGTGTTCAATTGACAGTGACCGTGCCAAATACCTCATGAAATACGCGTCAAACTAAAAAACTGCAAAGAATGAAACTTGTCTAGCATGAGGGGGGAAACCACATGGTGCCATAATTGGCCCACTAGATGGCGCTGCCATAGGTCAAACGGATATCAACTGCGTTTTTTTAAAATAGCAACCTCCATTTTTAATACATATTCGTGTAGTACGTAAAGAAATATGAATATTTTAGTAGGACCACTTTTTTCGCTTTGTGATAGATGGCGCTGTAGTAGTCACAAACATATGGCTCACAATTTTAGACGAACAGTTGGTAACAGGTAGGTTTTTTAAATTAAAATACAAAACGTAGGAACGTTTGAACATTTTATTTCTGTTGTTCTCTTGTGATACATGTAAATTTGTGAATTTATCATTTCTGAGATCGCATGCTGTTACAGCGTGATTACCTGTAAATACCACATTAATGCAATAAATGCTCAAAATAGTGTCCGTCAACCTCAATGCATTTGGCAATACGTGTAACGCCATTCCTCTCAACAGCGAGTAGTTCGCCTTCCGTAATGTTAGCACATGCATTGACAATGAGCTGACGCATGTTGTCAGGCGTTGTCGGTGGATCACGATAGAAAATATCCTTCAAATTTCCCTACAGAAAGAAATCCGGGGACGTCAGAACCGGTGAACGTGCGGGCCATGGTATGGTGCTTCGACGACCAATCCACCTGTCATGAAATGTGCTATTCAATACCGCTCCGACAGCACGTGAGCTATGTGCCTGACATCCGTCATGTTGGAAGTGCATCGCCATTCTGTCATGCAGTGAAACACCTGGTTGGAACATCGGTAGAACATTACGTAGGAAATCAGCATACATTGCACCATTAAGATTGCCATCGATGAAATGGGTGCCAATTATCCTTCCTCCCATAATGCCGCATCATACATTAAGCAAGGTCGCTGATGTTCCACTTGTCGCAGCCATCGTGGGTTTTCCGTTGCCCAATATTGCATATTATGCCGGTTTACGTTACCGCTTCGTCGTTAAACAGAACGCGTGCAAAAAATCTGTCATCGTATCGTAATTTCTCTCGTGCCCAGTGGCAGAACTGTACACGACGTTCAAAGTTGTCGCCATGCAATTCCTGGTGCATAGAAATATGGTACGGGTGCAATCGATATTGATGTAGCATTCTCAACACCGACGTTCTTGAGATTCCCGATTCTCATGCAGTTTGTCTGCTACTGGTGTGCGGATTAGCCGCGACAGCAGCTAAAACACCTACTTGGGCATCATCATTTGTTGCAGGTCGTGGTTGAGGTTTCACATGTGGCTGAACACTTCCTGTTTCCTAAAATAACGTAACAATCCGGCGAACGGTCCGGACACTTGGATGATGTCGTCCAGGATACCGAGCAGCATACTTAGCACACGCCGGTTGGGCATTTTCATCACAATAGCCATACATCAACACGATATCGACCTTTCCCGCAATTGGTAAACGGTCCATTTTAACACGGGTAATGTTTCACGAAGCAAATACCGTCCACACTGGCGGAATGTTACGTGATACCACGTACTTATACGTTTGTGTCTATTACAGTGCCATCTATCACAAAGCGAAAAAAGTGGTCCAACTAAAACATTGATATTTATTTACGTACTACACGAATATGTAACAAAAAAGAGGGTTCCTATTTTTTAAAAATATGTAGTTGATATCCGTTTGACCTATGGCAGCGCCGTCTAGCGGGCCAACCATAGCGCCATCTGGTTTCCCCCTTCAAGCTAGACGAGTTTCGTTCTTTGTAGTTTTTTCGTTTGATGCTTATTTCGAGAGATATTTGGCCCGGTCACGATCAATGGACCACCCTGTATATACATATTCCAGCGACCACACTGCTGCTTCCACAAACTGCCTCCATTCCTTTCTGTTTTGTCCTCGGTTCCTGCAGATGTCTTCAATCCCAAGGGCTGCCAGATCTTCACACATTTGTCTTGGTGGTACTATAGGGCGTCTGGTGTTTGATTTCCCCTCAGGTGCCTTCTTCACCTTTCTTCTGGCATACGAGCTAAACGACCAGCCCACTGGATTCTTTTATCCTTCAGGTCCTGTAGGATTGTTGGTAGTTGCATCAAGAGATGGATTTCCTCGTTCTTCCTCCTCCTCCATTCTCTTCCATCTAAGATCGGTCCTCAGACTCCCTCATTACTCTCCTTTCAAACATAAATATTTTTTGCTTTTCTAGTTCCGTCATGGTCTAGGTTTCCGATCCGTAAATGGCCGCATCACCGTGTTATAGATTCTCAGAGTTAGTTGATACTGATTTTAAGCTGATCATCTCTTGAGGGAATAAAAGCGTTTCATTCCCACTGATGTTCTGTCCTTGAAGTCCATTACTATGCTGTTGTCACTGGTAAACCAAGATCCCAAATATTTGAACTGGTGAACTCTCTTGAACCTTACGCCATATATCTCAAGAATTTCTTCCTCCGCTTGTCTTATTCCTAATTGCACTAACTCGTTTTGTCTTGATACCTCTTTAGCCTGACCTTCTGTGTCGATTTTGTAGTACATTTCTTTCAACTCATGATTTCATTTAGTTAGTGGTACTAATCATCTGCATGTGCGAGACAAATTAAATTACTATCAATCTGTACTCCATCCCACTCCTGTTGCCTACTTCCCATTATTACTTTCCCTAAGACTACAGTGAACACAACGCATGACAGAGCATCCCCTTCTGTGAAACCTGTCTCAGTCTCGTACGTTTATGATGCTACCGCTCGCAAACGGAATGCTATCATTGAGCCATCCTTACAAGATTGCAACACCCTCACTACTTTCAAGCATTCTGAAATGATGCAGTGACTTGTATAGGCTGCTTCTGTAGATGCTGTCTTACGCACGTTGCAAATCGACGAACGGTCTGTAGATATATTTACGGTAATCGCAATACAAAATCCCACTTGTCAGTTACCCAATGCCCATCCATAAAGCAAAAACCTTTCTCCGACTCCTTGTCTGTCCCTGCTGTCCGCCTTCTGGGACCAGCTACTCGGTACTCTGAGTCAGTTCAGTGTCCTATTACACTTAAGAAAAAGCTGAAGCACTTCTTTTGTCAAAATCACAATATTTCCCTAACAAAAATTAACGTATACGTCCAGTTTCCCCATATCAAGCAGTAAAGCAAGTTCTGCTACCTTCTCCCATTAAGGTTTCATTATTCTTTCTTTTCTGAGTAAGCCATTACTTTTTCCTTTCCCGTATGGTTAGTTGCGTTCTACCACGTTCCCCTTTGTCGCCACTTCCTATCCTTTCTCGTAGTTTAAATCTAATTGCCTGTAATTTAACTTTGTTGTTCTCCTTTTGATGAACAAATCTGATTGTTTTCATTTGCTATTGCTGCTTCAGTTTCCACCTTTCATGTCTTAGACAAATAAATGAGATTCTGAAACAACTAGAGCTTATTGTGCGATTACGGTTCTTTCTCCTGTGAGAGATACGTGCAGAGTGTGAAACTGTTCCTTAGTTGGCCGGCCGCGTTGGCCGAGCGGTTCTAGGCGCTTCAGTCCGGAACCACGCGGCTGCTACGGTCGCAGGTTCGAATCCTGTCTCGGCCATGGATGTGTGTGATGTCCTTAGTTAGGTTTAAGTAATTCTAAGTCTAGGGGACTGATGACCTCAGATGTTAAGTCCCATAGAGCTTAGAGTCATTTGAAACATACTTTTTGTTACTTGACTTCTTTAAGATTAATCCCCATAACTGTTAATACATTTATCCCAAGGTGAGACACGACGGCCAACGTCTTCACGGAAAAATGTTTGCCGTTGCCTACTAAACGACGATTGTACCCAGGCGTAACCCTCTTCGTCCGAAGCCAATCGACCCTCACGAATGTCTTTTTTCAGGAATCTGAAAATACGGAAAGAGCTTGGGGAGATATAGGGTCTGTGTGAAGGATGTGTAAGGGCTTCCCATCGAAACTTCGGCGTGTAGTCGAAACAAAAGGCACGCTAACTTCAGCAATTTTATAATGACATTGATCTTTGACTGCAAGGGCCCGCTGTTCTTGATTTTCTGGAATACGGCGCCACAGTGAATGCGCATTGGTACGTGAACACTTCGCAAAAATTGAAGTTCGCCATCAAATCCAAATGGCCAGGAATGTTGAGGTGCGACATCATTTTCTTGCAGGATAATGCCTGCCTGCCTGGCCATATGCTGCCGAAGTTGTTTCGACTACGCTGCAGAAGTTTCGCTCGAAAGGCCTTACACATCCTCTGTACAGTCCCGATCCCTCCCCTTGCAATCACCATATTTCTGCAAACGCAAAGAAAGACATTCGTGACAGTCGATTTGCTTTGGACGAAGAGTTGCACGACTGGTTACAGTAATATGCAACCGGAAACATTTTTAAGTGAAGGCACTGACAGTGTTGTCTCGTCGTGGAAGTTTTAATACTCTTTTCCTGAAAAACTGTTTCGTGAAAAACATTTGTATAAACATTGCGACGACAGAGTCGATGGGTATGTCTGTATTATCTGTGTAATAAAAGAAGGTGTAGCCTTCGAATTTTTGAGATCAGGTAGGTGAAACTTGGCTTTTCGCACTTGCTGTCTTGGAACCGTTGACCTCGCTGTTTTGTCCTCTCCACCAAACCAACTAACCAACCAACCAATTTGTTGTCTGCCATCAGCTTTTGACATGTACGCATCGTGGGCTGCAGTAGTTATTTCACAATATACGAACTTATTTTGAGTTACTGTTTTATTATCAGTTGACCAGTTCACATGCTTAATTTCATTATTCGTTTCATTATGTGTTTTACTTTTCAGCATTTCTAGCAGTGAAGGCGCAACACTTCGATGTGGAACCGATGCGCCACGGTCCTAATTTAATTACTGATTTACAGTTTCCATTTTTATTCATTACATGTGTGGAATTGCAATCATTCGGAAGAGAAGTCCGATTTTTTTTTTCCAATCGCTATAGCGATTTTTAAATGAGTCATACAGCATAGAGAGACTACCAAATCGCGATACGCAAATTCATTTTCTAGAATTTATTCGTCCAACAGACATTGCTGAGCCGCTCACAACGCCAATCTGGTACCACAATCTTCATTCTGGTAACGAAATGCTAAAACATTTAAGTTGGTGGAGTTGGAAGCACAACTTACTGATTACTTAACTAACAGTTATGGGGATTGCTTTTAGTCGATGTGCTTTGGTTTGAACTGATTGCCCCTTGCAGAAGGCAAACGTTTTACTAGCAAACGATTATGGAAACCTGTTCGACCATACTCAATTAAACAAAACTATTTGAAAATGTCTTCGAGAGAATATGGGAGGATACCAAGAAAATATGCTAAGAAAAACGTTTAAAAGGTATAAGAAAGTGAAAAAGACACTCATCTGGTCAGTCAAAACTTAATAACAATTTTGAAAAGAAGGCAAAGGGAATGTGGAACGGCTAGGCAAGGTTCAGGGAAAACACATATCACCCGTTAGTTAACACACTTTATTTAAATAAGACCCAAATTTTTTCAATAAGGAAGCATCTCCAGGTGTTTGAAGAAACATAATAAAAAAGTTTAAAAGATGTAAATAAAAAGCTCAGACCGGACCCAATACTCGGGCGATCGCAAAGGGTCCAAAAACTGGGGTACTTTAGCACTTCCTCCCTTTCTGATTAACATTGGGATTCCGCAGAAAAACTTTATCACCTGCCTTAACCCTAAATTATCAACGCTCCTGATTATAACGATTGGGCTACCTCTTATTGGGCCACTGAATATTTCGACATGCCATCCTCCAATTCTCTTGCAGAGCCTTAGCGCCAATATGCTCGAGGAGCAAATTGTTAACTGACCACATGCTGGACAGTGGAAATTAACTTGATAGCCCATCAAAAGAGAAGCGGGCTGAATTTTCAGTGACTCGTATTGGGCCGTATTGAAGGCAAAATTAAACCACTTACTCTGTGAGTTACTATGGAAGACCATGAGATCCCCTTTGAAATTTCGGTTAACACGTTCCACAAAAGATGGTCGAGGATAACTGAGGGTAGTTGTGATGTGGCAGATAGCCTGCTCAAATAAAATCTCCTAAATCCCTTAGATTTAAAACCCGGAACATTATCACTGACTAAATACCCTGATGGGCCAAAGATGGAAATTATCCCCTACAGATTTCGAATAGTAAAATGAGCCCTAACCCCGCGACTAGGGATTAACCAGCAGTAGAGTGAGAAGGCGTCCACCACCATAAGCGTGTAGTGGTTACCGTCGCGAGCGCGTGACAAAAGACGAATACAGTCGGTGAACCACTTATCCATCGGATAAGTTTTCCTGGTATTTGCATAAGACCTTTACTGGGACTAGAATATGGTTTTGTTGTTTTGTAAACTACACACTCACTCACCATCCGCCAGACACCCTTGTATAAAGGAGACCGAGATACATGATGCTTAATATTAGCGATTGTTTTGTGGACACCTAGGTGCCCACCAACCAGCAGACAGCTAAGCCGTCAGCCAGGGTTTTGTAAGCAGGATCAAAATTAGTGTCTGGGGTCACAGCACTACAGCCACTCCACCAAATAACAGAACTAAAATAAGGTCACTAGGTAGTGGAAAACAAATAGCGTGGACGATGATCCCCTTCAGCCGAATGCAAACACCTATTGGCTTCTCGTTTTGGAATCAGACGGGACCACATCCCTTCCGTTCTGGCGGTTGCGTCCTAACTCACTGTGCCACTTCCATCTGGCCACAGCCTCTCCACCAGACTGCGTCGCACCAATCACACTGTCCAACGCACTACCGACCTCGCCCTCTCGAGGCCACAGTCACTAAAATCGAGTTGCCGCCGACAGGCCATCGCCTCGACCATAACAAGAACTTCTCAGAAGTGAAGAAACAATGGACAGACAGACCGTGAGAATTCGAAGGAAGCAGAGCCCCACGACTCAGACGTGACTATTCATCAGGTAAGATCGGAAACAGCACAGTAACTAACGTTGGAGAGAAAACTGTACAAGCTTTCCGACTTTAGCTGAAATGTCTGTGTAACGTGTAACCTCCCCCTCACTTACCGACCTTAATGACAGTGAAAAATGAAACCGCGTGTACCTAATGGGAGTTTTGGAAAAGCAATCGTCACCGAAGTTAACCTGTCGGTAAAGAGGGAGGAAAGGGTTACATCTACATGAAAGGAACTGTGCTAATGAAACTGGTGGAAATTAATTTTGAAAAGGGGTAAAGTTAATAAAGAAAGTAAATGTGCAGCCGTTACGTTAACAATTAACTAGCGGTAATTAGGTATTTGAGATTTGGGGGAAATCACGGTCGCCAGTCCTAAGGACAATTACTATACTAACTGAAAAAGAAAGGTTATTACACATATAATTAGCACTAGAAGAGTGGCAACTGAAGGTTGACACGTGTAGTGTGAAAACTGAAAGTTTGTCAGAAGTAATAAATTTCGCTACGCCCTGACTTAATTTAGCAAAAGAATTAATAAAACCGGAAAATCGAAAGTTAATTTAGTGACTGAAGTTAATAGTGAGCTTTCTTTCTGAAGCACATCGAAATTCAGTAAAATACGGTTAGTCTTGGACTACCTCAACAATCATTTCAAAAGCTACTTGAATCTACACAATTTAGAAATAAGAGATTTAACTTTGAACTTGAATTAAATGATTCTGAACAATTAACAATAGTAAAATTTAGTACGTACCAAGCTGAGCTGCAGTCACAGGTAAGCTAAATATGCTAACAAAACTCGCACTCTTAATTCGTGCTTATGTAATCTGAATATTGTAGCCAGCTGACTTTGAAATTAAAGCAGTGAAATCGAATGGTATAATTTTAATGCTGGCGTTTGAATTTCAACGACACTCGGGTTCATTTCGGAAAAGGAAGGGACCCTGCTTGGTAATGCAATTGGGACAATGAGCAACAAAGGTTCATGCTAAGTTGCTGTAATTATAGTTACGAAAATGGTACAGTATGAAAAGCTGAGGTCTGCCATACAGTTCTAAAACTTTACTTGCTTCCAGTCTTCCTTGTTGGTGGATTGAAGGTTTGAAGCCGTCGATCGAGGAGGTGGCGACAGTCACTCATTGTCGGCCGTCGCTGTTGCAGAAGCTGGATGTTGGCGCGCCTTCTTCTCGACACGGTCACCAGACGAAACGGGTTCTTGATGTGCGCCAGCTAATGTTTCCCGTCCGCGACACCATGTCAGAAACTATCATCGCAAGTCGAGCGCAATTACATGCTGCCAAACCCCGAAAGCGCGGCAACTCGCGGGAGCGTCACACAACACACCTGCTCCACTCGCTACTCCCCCACACTCCTTCCGCTCAGCCCGCGCTCCACGCGGCGGAGTTAACACTACCAAAGATCCTACACACTTTGATTCTTCACACGACCTATCGACGTAATCGTTCGATAGCAGTTTTCCCTAGGCAAGACCCAGCGTAAAAATACAAATAATATTTACGAAACAAACCAATTATACATCGACATAAATGCATAAATATACAAATAGTGAAACAATTACAATATACAAAGAGACAGAAATGTCATATCTTGAGGTAACAAAGCAAGGAAAAAAAATAGTACAATAGATGGAAATAGGAGGATATGCATTTCCGGCGTTACACGTGCCCCACATTGTCTGAGGATGTTCGTGTAACGTAAACAGACTCAGAAAATGTCCCAAAAAAGAAACAGCGGAAATGCATATGCTCAAAACATAACAAAATTTAGCATTCGTCTAATTAATCGTAAACCAATTTTGAGACGATAATAATTGAGTGGAGACACTCCTAATCTTATTCCACTCTGTCATCTTGCACAAAATAAAACAGGTTGACAACATATCAAAATTCATAGAAAACATAGAAAATGGTTTACCTATTCCAAAATCATTAAAATTCGTAACACTATAAGAAATGGAATACTATTTGCAAAATTGATCAGAGTACATGGTCATAAAAAACAGGTATATCAAAATACGCAAACTAATAATTAATTACATAGAATACACATTTTTATGTAACCTTTTCATAATTAATATTCTCGTCATGTCCAATTAACGCTAAACAAGAAAATAATATACAGCAGATAAAATAAAACATAAATATTGACAGTAGAATTCTTTCAGCTGTCCAGGAAGAAAAACAGTTCTGCCTTCCGTACTCGCGAGTACAAAGAATGCCGACAGCGGCACAAGAGCCGACAGCGACACAAGAGCCGACAGCGGGTTCGCCTCGCAAGTATTGTTGCGCCCGCCTGTGCGGCACGCTTGATCCCACTCGCCCTTGTAACGGCGTTTCCAGAACGTCCGTTTCACTGAATTCTTTCGGAAAAACTCACTCCCGAGTAATCTCAAGGAGTCCCTTAATACTATCACAGTGGATAACTCAACACTGTCCATCATCACACGCATGTACTAGCCTGAAACTTAAAACAGCGTCTAAGTATATCGGCAATGACTAATAAAAACACACATTCATGATATATTACAGAAAGTTACAAAATCATATTTACATTCCTTAATCTACTGTGACTCAGCTGAAAACTTAAACTAGCAGCTTGGATTTTTCAGATGATTACTAATCAGTTACTCTTAAATCATTTAGTCAAAATTAATTACTTATTAATTACAACTTCTTTAATGACCTCTAGGTCAGGCAAAAGCACATTCTTAAATCTTACACTCTATATTTACATACTGTACAAATTACCCATTGTGTGGTATTAATCGATCCTAGGTTGGTACAATTTCAAGTCTACAATATTCTGTATACCTAATCGTTTTCCAGAGCTTGGATACTCTAAGCAATAAGCATTTGTGTGAGGTATACCAATGACTTTATATGGTCCATTATAAACAAACTTAAATTTAGAGATTTCATTGTCTATCTCGATCGATTTCTCATGAGCATTTACAAGTACTAAGTCTCCGATTGCAAACTTAGCAAAACGCGTTTTAGCGTCATGACGACGTATGCGAGCATCGGCTTTTAGCTTCATTACTTCTCGCAAACGATCTTTTTTCACACCAATACTAATGTCAATCCGTGGAGGGAATTTGATTATCTCTTCCAATTCACTTTCTACATTTTTGTCAATGCCGAAATTCCTCACGTTACGGTAGTTCAAATTCATACCAACGTCAATACCATCCGGCCAGTTAACAATGTGTATAGGCTGGTATTGCCTATGCACACCGTCTCCTGCCTCGTCAAAACTAACTACTATTGTTTTATCTTGTGACGTACATGTCAAAGTTTTGCTTTCGCAGTTAATCACTGCACGGTACTTTAATAGCCAATCTAACCCGATAATTACTTCCGTAGTCAAGTCTGGCACGACGACAAACTCTTGTTCAAATCGTGCCCCACATATCTCGAAGTTGACAAAAATCTGTTTTGTGACCGGTTTACTGGCCTTCCCAGTAGCACCGATAATTTTCACTCCTGCTACTGGCATAACTACGATGCCAGGTCTGTCTTTCAGTAACTCAAATATTTTCCCAGATACAGCACTCAATTCTGCACCGGTGTCAATCAACACGTTTAGTTGTAGGTCATGCATATTAACAGACACTACTATCTGTCTACACTTGTCCTCGGCTGTTTCTTTATTTTCCCACAGTAAATCCTCGTCTATATCCAGGTCATTCCAGAAAAAACCATCCGGCTTTGACCCTAAATCCGGCTTATCTGGCGGCTTTTTCAGCCTCTGTTCAAATACAGTTTTAATTTCAACACGTTTGTCCTGAGGCGTAGTCTGTAGCTTCGCCTCCAATACCGAAACCTTTTCCTGTAACTCGTCAACTAGTGAGTGTTGCTTTGCTATCAATTCATTAATCGTCACCTTCGTTGATTCCACTTTGGTCAGATTAATCTCATCCGCCAATCTACCTGGAGAAATGTGCCCAGTAGTATCTGCAATTACTTCCTCTGGATCTGCGCAACCCACACTGCTACCGTCTGACCGTATAACGTCAGCTCTAACCTCATACACGTTGTAATCTATGTGCTTTTCTACCAATCGTGTCCGGCTATCACTAAAATTTTCGCAATCTTTCTCCTTAATACTCTCGCAATGTTTAAACTGGAGGTTTGCGTCGGATGGGTCGGTTACTTCTACCACTGAAACTTTCGGTAAGGTCTGCCTGTTAGGGCCAGAACTTTCCGTTACTACTTCAACATCTAACTCCTGCGGGACGAAACACGACGAATCTTGCTCGTGCTACCCCTTAACATCAGCTATTTCTAGTAAAGTCTGCCGATTAGGGCCAGAACTTTCTATCATTTCACAAACACTATCTTCCTGCGGGACGAGACGCGGAAAATCCTGCACGCGCTCCCCATAAACGCTTCTCCCATACAGACCCCTATAATCTCTTAGTTCGTCGTATAAGCGACCGAACTGCCTTAACCAGACCTCATCCCTCTCTGCATCCCCTCGCTCGATGACGGACGTTTTATCCGACATCTGATCTTCTCTCAACACTTGTGAATCATTATTAAACTCAATCTCCAGTTCCGCTGTGGGTATTACAGCTGCCACTTTATGATCGATTTCCGGAACACTACTTAAATTGTTCTCACTGACAGCGAATGTATTTTCTACTGCCGTGTATACAGCTGATCTACTACTTGTGGGCGCACTCCTTTCCCCTAACACTGGCACACTCTCCCGCCGTTGATTATTCCACACGGAATTTTCATAATGACGATACCTGGGATTTCTCCTGTTATTGGGCCGCCAAAATTTCTCCACGCCCGCTCGGCCCCTCACCGGCGCGGCTAATGGTTTCCCTGTCTCGTCCCAGCAGATACGCTCCACGGATGCTGCTGAGGCGGCTGATCACACCCTCTGGCGTTATTACTATTCTACGAAGCCCGTATCATGCTAGTGTGATACTGGTTTCCGTCATTCCTGTTATTATTTGCATTGTACCGATTGTCATTACGGTCCGAACCATTATTGTTATTGCTGTCATGGTTTCGGTATGCATTATTCCCATGGTTATCGTTGTTGTGGTTGCTGTGGTACCCGTTGTTGTTACCACGGCCTCTACCACTGTCACGATTATTGCGCCAATTGTTCTCGTCCTCAACTCTTTCCAGGAAATCATTCACTGTCCTATAATTGCTTCCTACGTAGCGTTTTGTATCATCTGGAAGCTTCTTGTAGAGTTCCCAGACTATTTCGGATTCCGTGCGGCGATCACGCAAATATTCCAACTTGCGGATCCAGCCCTCACAAAACTCCTTCATCGAGCCGCGCGAATTCGCATCGAAAGGCCTCGATACGACAAATTCGCGCCAGACACTTTGCTGTTTTTGCTCTGACCAGTATTCAGCCAGAAACAAATTTTTAAACTCGTCAAAAGTCAGGTTCGTAATGTTGAGGTTTAAGCCCCAACGCTTGGCATCACCAGCTAGCACATCAATAACCGCATTAATTTTTCTCTCATTTGTCCATGATCTGGGTAAAACTCTTTCACAATTTTTAATGAAATCCGTCGCGTGTATACCGCCCTTTTTCAAGGGGTCGAACCGCTCCTCTTTCGTCAACAATTCCGAACTATGTGCACAGATTGGCACATAGCTCTGTTTTTCGTCAAGTTTCTTTTCTAATTCCGACACTCTCGTAATTACTTGGCAAGTGGTTGTCGCAAGCGTTTCCACTTCCCTCTTTTTCTCTTCGCAGGTATTAGCCTGCTCCCTCACTTTAGTGTCTACTTCGGACACTAAAGCCTTTAAAGTTTCCACCTTCTGTTGATCCTCTTTTTTCACTAATTGAATTTGTTCCGTCACCTTATTCTCGATGATCGGAGCAACTGCTTCTCCTACACTTTTCTCGATTCTGCTAATTTCGGAATCAAAACGAGTATTTATGCTCGCAATTGCCGCCTGAACGCCTATCATTTCCCGTTTAAGATTACCGATTTCGGTATTAATTACAAAAATATCTTCTTTGATTTTATCAACTTTTGTATTAACAACTCCAACATTGTTGTTAACAACGTTAATAGCTTTGTTCTGATTGTCTAGCATCCGTTCAATTTTTTCAGACTGAGCTTCTTGCTTGGCAGCCCGAGCCTCTTGCTTGACAGCCTGAGCTTCTTGCTTGGCAGCCTGAGCTTCTTGCATGGCAGCCTGATCTTCTTGCTTGGCAGACAGATCTTTAATTTCTGCCGATTGACTCTTGATTTCGTTAATCAAAACATTCAATAAATCAGTTAAATTCCCGGAAACTACCGGTTTTACTTCCGTAGCGGCTTCCTCTTTAATTGTCCCCCCGTATTCGTCATCAAGGGATTCACATATGATTTTCACTTCCGATTCCGAAACATTTTCTAAAGTGTGGAATTCCATTTCTGCTCTTTGTTGCGTTTCGGCGGTCGCGTCTTTCATGCTAGCCGCCTGCCCCTGAACAATGGGTACCGCGGTGCGCGTTTCCCACTGTTCGACCGATTGTTCCGTATCCAAGTCTACCAAATTTTGGCAATTGTTGCCTTCACTCATTTTAATAATTTTCAATATAAATGCCAAACCTCAAATATAATTAGGATTGCTCCCACTACTTATTCTCGCTGACGTAACGGCCTGCACGTAACCAGTACTTTGTTACGAGATTTGCACAATGCCAAATTCGTGTCCAGAACAACCTCAAATCCGAAGATTGTCCTGTCACCAGGTCGCCACGTGTAACCTCCCCCTCACTTACCGACCTTAATGACAGTGAAAAATGAAACCACGTGTACCTAATGGGAGTTTTGGAAAAGCAATCGTCACCGAAGTTAACCTGTCGGTAAAGAGGGAGGAAAGGGTTACATCTACATGAAAGGAACTGTGCTAATGAAACTGGTGGAAATTAATTTTGAAAAGGGGTAAAGTTAACAAAGAAAGTAAATGTGCAGCCGTTACGTTAACAATTAACTAGCGGTAATTAGGTATTTGAGATTTGGGGGAAATCACGGTCGCCAGTCCTAAGGACAATTACTATACTAACTGAAAAAGAAAGGTTATTACACATATAATTAGCACTAGAAGCGTGGCAACTGAAGGTTGACACGTGTAGTGTGAAAACTGAAAGTTTGTCAGAAGTAATAAATTTCGCTACGCCCTGACTTAATTTAGCAAAAGAATTAATAAAACCGGAAAATCGAAAGTTAATTTAGTGACTGAAGTTAATAGTGAGCTTTCTTTCTGAAGCACATCGAAATTCAGTAAAATACGGTTAGTCTTGGACTACCTCAACAATCATTTCAAAAGCTACTTGAATCTACACAATTTAGAAATAAGAGATTTAACTTTGAACTTGAATTAAATGATTCTGAACAATTAACAATAGTAAAATTTAGTACGTACCAAGCTGAGCTGCAGTCACAGGTAAGCTAAATATGCTAACAAAACTCGCACTCTTAATTCGTGCTTATGTAATCTGAATATTGTAGCCAGCTGACTTTGAAATTAAAGCAGTGAAATCGAATGGTATAATTTTAATGCTGGCGTTTGAATTTCAACGACACTCGGGTTCATTTCGGAAAAGGAAGGGACCCTGCTTGGTAATGCAATTGGGACAATGAGCAACAAAGGTTCATGCTAAGTTGCTGTAATTATAGTTACGAAAATGGTACAGTATGAAAAGCTGAGGTCTGCCATACAGTTCTAAAACTTTACTTGCTTCCAGTCTTCCTTGTTGGTGGATTGAAGGTTTGAAGCCGTCGATCGAGGAGGTGGCGACAGTCACTCATTGTCGGCCGTCGCTGTTGCAGAAGCTGGATGTTGGCGCGCCTTCTTCTCGACACGGTCACCAGACGAAACGGGTTCTTGATGTGCGCCAGCTAATGTTTCCCGTCCGCGACACCATGTCAGAAACTATCATCGCAAGTCGAGCGCAATTACATGCTGCCAAACCCCGAAAGCGCGGCAACTCGCGGGAGCGTCACACAACACACCTGCTCCACTCGCTACTCCCCCACACTCCTTCCGCTCAGCCCGCGCTCCACGCGGCGGAGTTAACACTACCAAAGATCCTACACACTTTGATTCTTCACACGACCTATCGACGTAATCGTTCGATAGCAGTTTTCCCTAGGCAAGACCCAGCGTAAAAATACAAATAATATTTACGAAACAAACCAATTATACATCGACATAAATGCATAAATATACAAATAGTGAAACAATTACAATATACAAAGAGACAGAAATGTCATATCTTGAGGTAACAAAGCAAGGAAAAAAATAGTACAATAGATGGAAATAGGAGGATATGCATTTCCGGCGTTACAAACGCAAGAGATGAATCAAAAACACTGAGAGCTGTTGATGAAAATAACGACATTCCGGAAGCAATGCATAGGGAATTGTCTACATACATCACAGGTATAGAAAAGAAAAAATGCTCGTAGATAACGGTATTTCAATAAAAATGCCAAAGCAACTTTAAAGTTATTTTCAAACTGTTTACGAAGAAGGTAGCTACCAAAAGCTAATTATTATTCCTCGCAAGAAACGAGACAAACAAACCACAAAAAGAATGGTGCTGAAATGCTCTCAGTAAATGATTAAACTTTGCTCGATTAAACTTATCACCAGCCGCAGAGAAAATCAGACAAAGGAACACGCCGCCTCTGAACGAAATTATGAGTACGATCGAATGTATGAGGTAATAATTTGTCTGTAATATTTACGCACTGAGGGTTTCTCACTCAGTCCCGAATAAATGTGAGCTATAAATGTTAGAGAAACAATACACTGATGCATGTGTGCATACTGGTAGAAATTATATGTCTGTACCACAGCTTCCATTGCACTTAAACACTATATCGAGAAATTTAGAATTGATAGGGCACTCAACCCAGGAGATTCGACATCACAAAAATTATTCCGAGTATTCTTAAACAATGTTTCCAGTTCCTTTAACTGGGGAACGTGGAAGAAGTATCCATTAATGGATCATCTTTCAATAACCTTCGTTTTACGGATGACATCGAAATGAATCCCACACTATAAGCTATTTTTACAATTCATGTGACATCGTCTCCGCGAGCAGAGCTTTGTAATTTGTCTCCACTAAATCGTTGCTCACAGAAAGCTGAAACTGCTTGTTCGAGATACGGACACTATTGTGAAATTATTGACTTATCTTTCACTCTACAACTCTTTTTTTACACATCCCTTCTTATCTCACTAGGGGTAACATAGATACTGCCTACAGGAAAATTAAAGAGACCATTGGAGATAAGAGAACCACTTGTATGAACATCAAGAGCTCAGGTGGAAACCCAGTTCTAAGCAAAGAAGGGAAAGCAGAAAGGTGGAAGGAGTATATAGAGGGTCTATACAAGGGCGATATACTTGAGGACAATATTATGGAAATGGAAGAGGATGTAGATGAAGATGAAATGGGAGATACGATACTGCGTGAAGAGTTTGACAGAGCACTGAAATCCTGAGTCAAAACAAGGCCCCCAGAGTAGACAAAATTCTATTGGAACTACTGACGGCCTTGGGAGAGCCAGTCCTGACAAAACTCTACCATCTGGTGAGCAAGATGTATGAAACAGGCGAAATACCCTCAGACTTCAAGAAGAATATAATAATTCCAATCCCAAAGAAAGCAGGTGTCGACAGATGTGAAAATTACCGAATAATCAGTTTAATAAGCCACAGCTGCAAAATACTAACACTAATTCTTTACAGACGAATGGAAAAACTAGTAGAAGCCGACCTCGGGGAAGATCAGTTTGGATTCCGTAGAAATACTGGAACACGTGAGGCAATACTGACCTTACGACTTATCTTAGAAGAAAGATTAAGGAAAGGAAAACCTACGTTTCTGGCATTTGTAGGCTTAGAGAAAGCTTTTGACAATGTTGACTGGAATACTCTCTTTCAAATTCTAAAGGTGGCAGGGGTAAAATACAGGGAGCGAAAGGCTATTTACAATTTGTACAGAAACCAGATGGCAGTTATAAGAGTCGAGGGGCATGAAAGAGAAGCAGTAGTTGGGAAGGCAGTGAGACAGGGTTGTAGCCTCTCCCCGATGCTATTCAATCTGTATATTGAGCAAGCAGTAAAGGAAACAAAAGAAAAATTCAGAGTAGGAATTAAAATCCATGGAGAAGAAATAAAAACTTTGAGGTTCGCCGATGACATTGTAATTCTGTCAGAGACAGCAAAGGACTTGGAAGAACAGTTGAACGGAATGGATAGTGTCTTGAAAGGAGGATATAAGATGAACATCAACAAAAGCAAAACGAGGATAATGGAATGTAGTCGAATTAAGTCGGGTGATGCTGAGGGAATTAGATTAGGAAATGAGACACTTAAAGTAGTAAAGGAGTTTTGCTATTTGGGGAGCAAAATAACTGATGATGGTCGAAGTAGAGAGGATATAAAATGTAGACTGGCAATGGAAAGGAAAGCGTTTCTGAAGAAGAGAAATTTGTTAACATTGAGTAATAGATTTAAATGTCAGGAAGTCGTTTCTGAAAGTATTTGTATGGAGTGTAGCCATGTATGGCAGTGAAACATGGACGATAAATAGTTTGGACAAGAAGAGAATAGAAGCTTTCGAAATGTGGTGCTACAGAAGAATGCTGAAGATTAGATGGGTAGATCACATAACTAATGAGGAAGTATTGAATAGGATTGGGGAGAAGAGAAGTTTGTGGCACAACTTGACCAGAAGAAGGGATCGGTTGGTAGTACATGTTCTGAGGCATCAAGGGATCACCAGTTTAGTATTGGAGGGCAGCGTGGAGGGTAAAAATCGTAGGGGGAGACCAAGAGATGAATACACTAAGCAGATTCAGAAAGATGTAGGTTGCAGTAGGTACTGGGAGATGAAGAAGCTTGCACAGGATAGAGTAGCATGGAGAGCTGCATCAAACCAGTCCCAGGACTAAAGACCACAACAACAACAACCTTCCGTATTCATCGGTCAAGTGTGTGGAGTGGTTAACGCCAAGAATGGAACAGTGTTCACCGTTGAGGAGAGCAATCTGAGTACGAGTTACGTCATTTCCCGGTGTTTGCACTGCACTAGTCCAGTATCAGAAGCCACATTGATCAATTTATTCAGATCGCTGTCAGGATTCGTTCCATTCCGACGAGTTTTAATTGCTTCACTGAAATTCTACATCTGCTCCTCGATGTCTAAAGAGGAATAATGTACAGGGTGTCTATAATTAAACTTGCTATTTGAGAGGGCGCCCCTGAAGAACGATTGATCGTAAAACAATGAACCATCGTGGGAATATTTATCAACACATGTGGAAGAGAAATACCAAATAAGCAGTTAAAAGAAACACATTTTAATTTCCACATGAGACTAGTACATTTTTTAATTGCGTACCATGTTTACGTTCGAGATTAGAAATGTTGCTCAATGTGACTATCACATGCATCCACTGCAGACTGAAAGCGCACTAGGATTGAGAGTCCTGCCGACCGAAAGGCGCGATGCTGCCTTCCTCTCTCGCTACGCTCATCTGCAGTCCCCAGTGTACGTTAGTGTCCCGTTGATAAAACCTGCCTTTCATGTAACCTCCTAGTAGAATTTCTGATATTTTTAAAAATATCGGGTTCCGATGTATCGATATTTAAAATTGGAATGTTATCGGCTCTCGTTATATCAAAAAGTGTATAGATATATCGATATATCGACGTAAAAATTACCAGCATACCTGTCTATAAAAATATCGGGTACACATTCTATATATACTGCCGGTTTTAGGGCTGTTAAAACGTAGCTGGTGTGCTTTTTCTTCACATCGGAAATAATGTTAATCCATTCACACAGCCACCCTCCCCCTCACCCTCCCACCTCACCATCTCCAGTGCAATCGAACTTCTTTTTTTGTGCCACTTATATTTGCTTCAGACAGTCAGAGAGAAATACTGGATGTGATGAATGCTCAAAAAGCAGTAAGACTTCCCCACAAAGTGAAAGTAAAATAATATTCTACTACAATTTTGAAAGCACAATTTCAAATATTTACCGAAAATTGTGAAACATAATATAATATAAAATAAAAATATCGGCATTCGATTTTGCTATTTTGGTATCGATATACCGACATATCTGAAGGAAGGAGTTCTCCGGTGCATATCGATATGTTTTTAAAAGGTATCGATATATCGATATTAGCAGGACGTCAAACGGATTCGAATCTGGTGATCTTCGTGGCCACGCAATTCGGAACACTCGGCCAGTGATTCGGTTTTTCTCCAAATATGTTACGGAGTAACCTCACGAGAAATGAGAGAATATGCTATTCACACTACATGTCGTTCGTCTTTGGGGTCCGATCTCCTGGAAGAATGATGGACCAATTGTGAAATTTGCCGTTAAGCCTCACCACCAGACAGCGACTCGTTCACTATGCAGGTGTACTTCATGCTTCATGAACCTTCGTTGGCCGTAACTACCACCAAATGCGATAATTTTGTGTTCACGGCTCAAGTGATTGTAAAGTATGCTTTATCACTCCGCAAAATGTTCCTAAGGCAAATCGCGTCAACTTCAACTCTTGCAAGAAACGAAAGAGCAAAGACCCTTCGAACATCACCGTCACATTGCAGAAGTTGGTGGTTGGTTGGTTGGTTGTTTCGGGGAAGGAGACCAGACAGCGAGGTCATCGGTCTCATCGGATTAGGGAAGGACGGGGAAGGAAGTCGGCCGTGCCCTTCGAAAGGAACCATCCCGGCATTTGCCTCGAGCGATTTAGGGAAATCACGGAAAACCTAAATCAGGATGGCCGGACGCGGGATTGAACCGTCGTCCTCCCGAATGCGAGTCCAGTGTCTAACCACTACGCCACCTCGCTCGGTAGAAGTTGGTAATGTGAAGTTCGTGAGGATACCATTCCACAATTGTAAACAGCACTATTCGAACTATGAATCTCGGAATGTTAAGCTGTCGTGACCTAGCTGATGCACCACTCGAAGATCGCCAATTGCGTTCAACATTCCCAGCCATGGCAACCATTTTTTTTTTCTTTATTGAATTTCAATTCCCCCCGAAGGGGGCGGGCTGGCAGCAGCTTAGTATGCCGCTCTTCAGCCTACAGATTTTGTGACAAAGATCAGGAGAACAAATAATAATAAAAAACAGGCGATAAAATCGGAGACTTAGAGAGTAACAAGGCGAAAAGAAATCGTGTAACTTAAAACAAACAACAGAGGGATGATGATGCTAATAAAAATACATACGAAGCAGACAGGGAAAACAATAGACAATTAAAAAACACGGCGACAGTCTGCATTCTGTTCGCAAAAGACATAAAATCCGCACCTAGCGACAGCATGGTTTCTGTTCGCAACATGAGAAAGACAAACAACACTGAATAGTCACTGGAACACTGCACGAAAAAGTTGGCAAATGTGACACCACAGTCGAGAGCAGGTGGGGGGAAACTGGACAGAAGATGGGAAAACAAAAAAAGGAGGGGAAAGGAGAGTAAAAGCGAAGGGGGGGGGAACCGGGAAAGTAGCTGATGGAGGATGAGGACCCATAAGAGGGGTAGGGGGCAGACGCGACGGGGAGTGGGGTAGGCAGAGGAGGGGAATACAAAAGGACTGGGGGGGAGAAGGGAGGTAGGGAGAGGTTTAGTGGGGATAAAACAGGACGGAAGGGGGGGGGGAAGAGGGAGCCCAGGGAAAGGACAGAGGAAAGGAGGGGGAGGGAGGATCAGAGTTGATAGGAAGGATAAATGGAGGGAGAGAGGGCATCATCCGGGAGGGGGAGTTGACGGAAGCCACCTTGGGAAAGGAGATGGAGGGTGTAGAGATGGAGGGTAGGGGGGACACAACGGTGAAGACGTGGCAGGGGGCGGGGATGGGAGAGGAGAGGAGCAACCAGGGGGTGAGGGGGTTCAAGACGGCGGGAGGTGTAGAGGATGCGGATATGTTCGAGGAATGACAACCATAACTTCGTCAATAATTTGTGGCGCAATTGGCCGTCGGCCTCTTCCAGGAGCAATTCGCAATTCACCAGTAAATTTGAACTTCCGAATCATCTTCTTCAAGCCGGTGCAAAAAGACGACCTCTCCGTATTTAATTAAAGTGTAGATACTCGAGAAGAGCATCAGCACTATTGCTGTTGTTTTGATAAAACAGATTTACGAGTAAAGCCCCACTCACCTTGTGCAGACCTATGTTGGCTGGAACGGTAATGCGCACTGGTGCCTCTGTTTCAAACGTACCAGTATCGGCACCTGACAGTGAGTTGTGACACTAACACTGTCGACAACGCAAATCCTGCAGCGCACAGTGTGAACATCATTTCCGCGAAGTTGCGTACCCATATTGTATACAGTCTACACTGTCTGAAGTGGTGTATGCTTAGTTACGTAGAACCACCTTGTGTTTCAAATTCTGTGTTGAGAAATACGACTCTGTAAGAATCGAATATGAAAATATATATTTCTTTCACCCAAATGTTTTGTTCTTTTCCACATTATATCACATTTGTGGCTGCTGTGAACTTGCTGGTCGTAACTGACAGTTATTCAAATGTTCAAATGTGTGTGAAATCTTATGAGACTTGACTGCTAAGGTCATCAGTCCCTAAGCTTACACACTACTTAACCTAAATTATCCTAAGGACAAACACACGCAGCCATGCCCGAGGGAGGACTCGAACCTCCGCCGGGACCAACCGCACAGTCCGTGACTGCAGCGCGTTGGACCGCTCGGCTAATCCCGCGCGACGAACTGACAGTTGTACTGTATTGTTTTTCCAGCGACTTGGCCTTAGTACCGTTGGATCCGTTTAGTTTCAAACATTGATTATACACAAATGAAGAGTTTTGCAAATCGATAACCTTCACAGGTGGTGTAACGGACATATTTCGTATTTTAAAATAATAGTATTAATTTCTTCTGTTCGTGGTGGGTTACTTCTCTTTTGAGTCTGCCGATCGACATCTTAGTACCTTTCCAGGCTGATTGTCTTTTGTAAAGCTAAGAACACAGCATCCAAGCGCAAGAGATTGTTTCCTGGACCTGACGTTCCTGTACCGAGAAAAGAACCACAACTTGATCAAGAGGAGCATCTCCTTCGGGCATGTCGTGGTCCAAGAGCTCTTGAGACAGTGGCTGCTGTACGCAGTGGTGATTTTCAGACAGTCATCTTGGTGCCCGTGTTACACACCCATATAACTAAAGTCATGACTCGTGCTGTGTTCTACGGTAGTTTCATCAACAACTTCGTGACGGTTGTCAAGCATTGGTTGCTGCATCTCCTGCTCCACCGTCTCCGTCTGCAGGGACACAGTAGTGTGTGTGTACTGCACACAGCAGAGGAACAATTCGGAGGCGATGAATGTTCATATCAGAGTGACTGTCCAGCCTGCCATAAAGCAGCATCTGTGAAACAGTGGTTTGTGGACAACAACATCGCTGAAATGGACAGGCTTGCCCACAATTCCGACTTGAATCCAATGGCAATTTAGGATGAGTTAGAATGTCCAACTCACTTCCGATCTCGGCGTCACTACGTCCTCTCGCTTCGTCACAGGAGGAAGAATGGGTTGGCTTTTTTCCACAGATTTTCAGACACCACAATGAAACTATCAGCAGAAGAATTCAAATCGTTTTAAAGGGGAACATACTCCATGTTACTATTCACTAATACTTGTCCGTATACGTTCGATCACGTATCATGCGTCTCCACGGTAACGCTTCAGTGTTACTGCAGCTCTACAGAAGTGTTCGGTGCAACCAGAAGCCTTTAGCTCAAAGTCCAGTTAGCTGTGGGCGCAAATCACCCTAGTCAGGTGTCTGGCTATGGTAAGTTGACATTCGTAAGGAATCAGCAATAAAGCAGTGATGACGTTCGGTTGTCGGAGCGACAGGACGGCTTCCCCGGCGTGCGTCGGCGGCGGCGGAGCGGATTGAGACGGCGGGCGGCCTTGATGGATGGGGCGCTCGCTGACGCTGCACTCCGTTGGTCCGGTGGCAGGTTGTGCACCCGGGCCGCCGGCCGGCGCGCGCCCACAATGCCATTCAATCAGCGCCAGCTGCCGCGCGCGGGATACTCACACCGCCGAGCCGAGCCGTGTTGACTCAGCGAACAGCCGGGCCCAGCTAAGCAGTCCTCCCTCTGACGGACCGCCATGCAGCCAAGCCGCTCCTTGGGCACTTGCTTATCCGCGTCTGGAACGTTATATCGCTCTGTTCAATGTAGAACCTCTAAGTTTACCCATACCTGTTACGCATTACGGTCTCATGGGTCGATTTTTATTGCGGTCGTGTGCCACGCTTTTTCCATAAAAAAAAAAGATACGGGAAAAAAGAAAGGAAAAAGCTTACCTTGAGGAAGGCCACTTGCAATAGTGGCCGAAACGTCGGAAGTTTTACACATTTACAATACGTTTATACACTCCTGGAAATTGAAATAAGAACACCGTGAATTCATTGTCCCAGGAAGGGGAAACTTTATTGACACATTCGTGGGGTCAGATACATCACATGATCACACTGAAAGAACCACAGGCACATAGACACAGGCAACAGAGCATGCACAATGTCGGCACTAGTACAATGAATATCCACCTTTCGCAGCAATGCAGGCTGCTATTCTCCCATGGAGACGATCGTAGAGATGCTGGATGTAGTCCTGTGGAACGGCTTGCCATGCCATTTCCACCTGGCGCCTCAGTTGGACCAGCGTTCGTGCTGGACGTGCAGACCGCGTGAAACGACGCTTCATCCAGTCCCAAACATGCTCAATGGGGGACAGATCCGGAGATCTTGCTGGCCAGGGTAGTTGACTTACACCTTCTAGAGCAAGTTGGGTGGCACGGGATACATGCGGACGTGCATTGTCCTGTTGGAACAGCAAGTTCCCTTGCCGGTCTAGGAATGGTAGAACGATGGGTTCGATGACGGTTTGGATGTACCGTGCACTATTCAGTGTCCCCTCGACGATCACCAGTGGTGTACGGCCAGTGTAGGAGATCGCTCCCCACACCATGATGCCGGGTGTTGGCCCTGTGTGCCACGGTCGTATGCAGTCCTGATTGTGGCGCTCACCTGCACGGCGACAAACACGCATATGACCATCATTGGCACCAAGGCAGAAGCGACTCTCATCGCTGAAGACGACACGTCTCCATTCGTCCCTCCATTCACGCCTGTCGCGACACCACTGGAGGCGGGCTGCACGATGTTGGGGCGTGAGCGGAAGACGGCCTAACGGTGTGCGGGACCGTAGCCCAGCTTCATGGAGACGGTTGCGAATGGTCCTCGCCGATACCCCAGGAGCAACAGTGTCCCTAATTTGCTGGGAAGTGGCGGTGCGGTCCCCTACGGCACTGCGTAGGATCCTACGGTCTTGGCGTGCATCCGTGCGTCGCTGCGGTCCGGTCCCAGGTCGACGGGCACGTGCACCTTCCGCCGACCACTGGCGACAACATCGATGTACTGTGGAGACCTCACGCCCCACGTGTTGAGCAATTCGGCGGTACGTCCACCCGGCCTCCCGCATGCCCACTATACGCCCTCGCTCAAAGTCCGTCAACTGCACATACGGTTCACGTCCACGCTGTCGCGGCATGCTACCAGTGTTAAAGACTGCGATGGAGCTCCGTATGCCACGGCAAACTGGCTGACACTGACGGCGGCGGTGCACAAATGCTGCGCAGCTAGCGCCATTCGACGGCCAACACCGCGGTTCCTGGTGTGTCCGCTGTGCTGTGCGTGTGATCATTGCTTGTACAGCCCTCTCGCAGTGTCCGGAGCAAGTATGGCGGGTCTGACACACCGATGTCAATGTGTTCTTTTTTTGTATTTCCAGGAGTGTATATCCAGATGAATTTTGTTGACTGTGACAATGGGTGCGGAAGCCTACGTTTACAAGTACCTATCAGGTTAACATCAAAGTAACTGTTTTGACACCTCCACTTCCCCACGATATCACTGACTTACGAGCAGGGCAGCCATGACTAACATCGATGCGGCGACTTTACGGCGAGCCTGGGCCAAATTAGACGATAGAGTGGTCGTCTGCCACGTGACTAACGCTTCACTCGTTGAACATACACCACTGGCCATTAAAATTGCTACACCACGAAGATGACTTGCTACAGATGCGAAATTTAACCGACAGGAAGAAGATGCTGTGATATGCAAATAATTAGCTTTTCAGAGCATTCACACAAGGTTGGCGCCAGTGGCGACACCTACAACACGATGACATGAGGAAAGTTTCCAACCGATTTCCTTATACACAAACAGCAGTTGACCGGCGTTACCTGGTGAAACGTTGTTGTGATGCCTCGTGTAAGGAGCATAAATGCGTACCATCACGTCTCCGACTTTGCTGAAAGTCGGATTGTAGCCTATCGCGATTGCATTTTATCGTATCGCGACATTGCTGCTCGCGTTGGTCGAGATCCAATGACTATTAGCAGAACATGGAATCGGTGGGTTCAGGAGGGTAATACGGAACACCGTGCTGGGTCCCAATGGCTTCGTATCACTAGCAGCTCAGATGACAGGCACCTTATCCGGATGGCTGCAACGGATCGTGCAGCCACGTCTCGATCCCTGAGTCAACAGATGGGGACGTTTGCAAGACAACAACCATCTGCACGAACAGTTCGACGACATTTGCAGCAGCATGGATTATCAGCTAGGAGACCATGGCTGCGGTTACCCTTGACACTGCATCACAGACAGGAGCGCCTGCGACGGTGTACTCAACGACGAACCTGGGTCCACGAATGGCAAAACTTCATTTTTCGGATGAATCCAAGTCCTGTTCACAGCATCATGATGGTCGCATCCGTGTTTGGCGACATCCGGGTGAACGCATATTGGAAGCGTGTATTCGTCATTGCGATAGTGGCGTATCACCCGGCGTGACGCTATGGGGTGCCATTGATTACACGTCTCGGTCACCTCTTGTTCGCATTGACGACACTTTGAACAGTGGACGTTACATTTCAGATGTGTTACGACCCCTTCATTCGATCTCTGCGAAACCCTACATTTCAGCAGGATAATGCACGACCGCATGATGCAGGACCTTTCTGGATAGAGAAAATGTTCGACTCCTGCCCTGGCCAGCACATTCTCCAGATCTCTCACCAATCGAAATCGTCTGTTCAATGGTGGCCGAGCAACTGGCTCGTCACAATATTCCAGTCACTACTCTTGATGAACTGTGGTATCGTGTTGAAGCTGCATGGGCAGCTGTACCTGTACATGGCATCCAAGCTCTGTTTGACTCAATGCCCAGGCGTATCAAGGCCGTTATTATGGCCAGAGGTGGTTGTTCTGGGTACTGATTTCTCAGGATATCCACCCAAATTGCTTGAAAATGTAATCACATGTCTGTTCTAGTATAATATATTTGTCCAATGAATACCTGTTTATCATCTACATTTCTTCTTGACATAGCAAGTTTAATGGCCAGTACTGTATGTGAACATGGTGTAAATCTTCTTAAGTTTCTGTTTGTATACATAGAGGGTGTAACGGGTACAAGTACACATTTTTGTGTGTGTTACCTTGTATTGTATTGCATTGTATTGTACTGTATTGAACTGGGGACCTAGAATCGATGGAGAAGCTTCGTCCCCGCCGGAGCCCTCAGTGGTTCAGAACCCCACAAAAGGCTACAGCAGTCCACTCACCCCACCGCCGCCCCACACCGAACCCAGGGTTGTGTGGTATCTTAATATGTACATAGCTCAGCGTGTTGGTTGTTTTTCCTCTGCGTCGAACAGTTTTGCCACAAACACGTCACAAACTGATGTTTTCTGCACAGTAGTGGCTGCACCACTGACAAGGGGAACTCCCCAACGTGTCCTCCTCAGATTTAGTGGTAAGAGGGCACAGTGGACAACCCGTCAAAAATTGAACGCAGATCAAGCATGAAAACAGGAAGAAGATGTACTGGACTGTGAAAAAAAAATTCCAAAAATAGAAACTGTGTCCAACGAGAAGAAGTGCAGTATAGAGCATTGTGCAAAAGCAGTAGCGTTGTTCTTAAGTAGTTACTGCGTTGGACTACCAAGTGGTTAAGCCGTGTTCAAACCTCTCTCGTGCCCAAATTATCTTTTTTTTTCACTGTTCGCTTTATTCAAATTTGTATCTGTGTCGTGGTGTAACGCCCGTTTACAACAGTAAGGTGTAAGGTGTGGACCTACAATGACAGTTGATTCTGCACAACTTCTCTAGTAGCAGCCGAAAGAACGAGGCTTTCGAATGGGAACGTTTGATGACAAGGGGACAAGTCAACCGAATCCTCCACCAGAAAACACATCTGGTGTGTTATGCACGGCATTAGTGACTGTACCTGTGTCACGTGATAGGAATCACTTATCGACGCACCTAATTTGTAAGAGCGGTCAATGAGTGAGATATGCCTCCTTGCCCGACACAGCTGCTCATATGAATGCGAATGTGATCACTCCCCAAGGAAATTATGGAAACATTGTCACCTAAGCTGCAACAAATGAACGCAACAGTTTCACAATCACAGAGTGTCTTTGTGCTCTGTCAAAACAAGTTTTTAACGTTTTTGAAGCTGTATTCCGTTTTGGAAGTCTTGACTCTTGAAATCCCTGGCTGTAGCATAGTTCACACCAGTTTATTTGTTATTTTGATTTCCGGGAGGCGTCTATGTGGCATCTCGCCTGATCTCACTATTCACGACGTTTGCTTCCGACAGTAACGTATTCACAACACATGCCTCATGTTCTATAACCAATGACTGCCAACACTACAGAAAGACAACAAACATTTCACTGACCGGACAGACAGTTCATAATGTTGTAGAAAAAAGAAAAAGAAGTGCACGAGGGAGTTTTGAACACGGTTCGACCTCTTAGCAGACCAACACCGTGACCACGACGTGATTGGCGTTTGATGCTGCTTTTTATGCCCTTCTTGCTGTTGGACAGTTCACTGTTTCAATTTTGATTTTTTTCCACAGGTGAGTGCACATTCTTTCTGGATTTTTTTTTTTTTTTTTTGACGGGCTATACACATAGTGAAAGAACTCGAAGCGAGGTGTAGTAAAGCTAATGCAGTGAGCGCTCAGCTACGATCTACTTTCTTCTGCAAGAAGGAAGTCAGTACCAAGACTAAGTTATCTGTGCACCGTTCGATCTTTCGACCAACTTTGTTGTATGGGAGCGAAAGCTGGGTAGATTCAGGTTATCTTATCAACAAGGTTGAGGTTACGGATATGAAAGTGGCTAGGATGATTGCAGGTACTAGTAGATGGGAACAATGGCAGGAGGGTGCCCACAAAAAGGAAATCAAAGAAAAACTGGGAATGAACTCTATACATGTAGCAGTCAGGGCGAACAGGCTTACATGGTGGGTCATGTTACACGCATGGGAGAAGCAAGGTTACCCAAGAGACTCATGGGTTCAGCAGTAGAGGGTAGGAGGAGTCGGGGCAGACCGAGGAGAAGGTACCTGGATTCGGTTAAGAATGATTTTGAAGTAATAGGTTTAACATCAGAAGAGGCACTAATGTTAGCACTGAATAGGGGATCATGGAGGAACTGTATAAGGGGGGCTATGCTCCAGACTGAACGCTGAAAGGCATAATCAGTCTTAAATGATGATGATGATGATGATGATGACGGGCTATACAATGGGTCATCTTACCACTAAACCTGAGGGGGCTGTAATGGGGAGTTGGCCTCGCAAGTGGACTACGCCTCTCCGTATAGACTTTCCGTTTTGCACCCACCAGCTGCGTGGGGGGAAAATAAGCATTATCGGCTTGCCCTCGAATATCATTCTTCTGGACGAAGTGGCGCTTGGAGTCCGATTAAAAGGATGAACAAAAATTTGAGACCGGAACTGTCAACAACCACAGCCACGAAGTGGAAGTACGTACAACACGACAACGGCTGCAGCGCGGCTACTGTTGTTGTAGCTTGCTCCTGCCACATGTACTTGGAGATACTACTCAGTCTAAAAGCGTACGATTTATAATAGTTATGAAACTTCCTGGCAGATTAAAACTGTGTGCCGAACCGAGACTCGAACTCGGGACCTTAGCCTTTCGCGGCCAAGTGCTCTACCGACTGAGCTACCCAAGCACGACTCACACAACTTTACTTCCGCCTTGGGTAGCTCAGTTGGTAGAGCACTTGCCCGTGAAAGGCAAAGATCCCAAGTTCGAGTCTCGGTCCGGCACAAAGTTTTAATCTGCCAGGAAGTTTCATATCAGCGCACACTCCGGTGCAGAGTGAAAATCTCATTCTGGTTATAATAGCTATAATTCTTAGTCTGCAAATGATATAAATGCTGATGTAATGTTGCTCAGTACAACGTCCTCGGTCACCAATAGAAATATCTTCAGGTGAAGCCGAAAAAAAAATGGCTCTGAGAACTATGGGTCTCAACTGCTGAGGTGATCAGTCCCCTAGAACTTAGAACTACTTAAACCTAACTAACCTAAGGACATCACACACATCCATGCCCGAGACAGGATTCGAACCTGCGACCGTAGCGGTCTGGCGGTTCCAGACCGTAGCGCCTAGAACCGCTCGGCCACCCCGGCCGGCGGTGTAGCCGATATATTCTGCATAATCATACAGTATCTAACATCAATACAAACATTTTTTGCAAACACTTGAAAGACTTTACGTATTTTGAATAAACTTGGATATCTCAGAATAGAGACAATTGAAAAGACGTCATATTGAGGATGGACAGTAAGAGATTCACGAAGCTTGCCTTCGAATATCATTCTTATGGAGGAAGTGGCGCTGGGAGTCCGATAAAAAGATGATCAAAATTTGAGACTGGAACTGTTAACAACCACAGCCATGAAGTGGAAGTACGTACAACACGACAACGGCTGCAGCGCGGCTATCATTGTTGTAGCTTAGCATGTTGAAGTGGCAGCATAGAGCGACAGCGGTGTGCCCATGGAGAACACCGGACGTAGGCGTGGCAGTTCATCGCCTTTTCAAAGGACCTCTGGTCATGGGTTGCATAGAGATTTGTACATCACCACTCGACAGTCACTACGTTGTTGAACACTAACGTGCGCGCGTGGTGTAGTGGGACGCGAAATTGAAGCGTCACCCATCCACCAGTGTCAGCCCAGTTTGCAGGTGACTATAAGTGTAATTTAGTTTGTTTATATATTTTTCTTATTATTTGTAATAGATATGAATTATCTAAAAGTTTTGTATTTTTTTGTGTGTTTCATGTACGGAGAGGGCGGCGCAACGAACGGAGACAGCATCTTCGTTGCCGCGACCAGAGAGGAAATTGCTGGCCGCTATACGTCGCGGGTCGACAGCCGAGGAGCAACAGAAGATCCTGGAACCGAGTTGTTGCGTCGTGCTTCTAAAAATTAAAAAGAATGTTTTATACTCTTTTTTGTATAACAATGACGTCATAGAGATCTTAATCTTATTGAAAAGTCAGTCCGAATCTGTTAAGCCTGAGGTTCAGAACGTCTGTATATAGAAAGTTAATAAAACGGTGTATACTACTAAAGTTGAAACACGTGTTCTGAGGAATTATTTATGAAGAAGTATGTGAATTGATTAATAGTATATTGGACAAGATTATTGTGGTCATCGCAACTTCGAGTCTAAAAAGTTTGTTTAATGTGTGGTTCTAATTTCAATTCAATCAAGATAACGTGTATCAATATAAGTTCTGAGGAGAAAACAAACGAAGTTTAAATCGAAAAGTTTACGAAAACCAATTGGCCCAAGTGACGAAATTCTTTGCTTACGACTCAACTGATGTTTTACAGTTTCGTTCAAGAACCATTCTGTGACAATTTAAAAAAGAATATAAATCATTTTTGAAGTGGGTTGTAACTGACGTAGGTGACGAAGTCTGCACATGGTCATATGATAAACGAAAGTCATTTATAAACAAACCTATACGTCGTTACACTACACCGTGGCGACCTTATAAACAGGACTTGTGTGCAACTAAGGCACACAGGTACGAAACAAAGCATCAAGAGTCCTTCGGAAGTCAACGCGAGTTCTCGTGGAGCCTTCACCAGCTAGCGGCGATTTCGCGGGTGTGGGCATCTGACGGAGAGCAGCCAAGCAGTACGGTCACGCAGTTGTTCCACGAGAAGGCGCATCTGTTGGGCAGCAGCTGAACGCTGCAAACCCCGACAACCTTTTTTTTTTCCTAAACTAATAGGCCCAGTACATCAGCTGCGGGGTGTTCCTCCGGCTGGTATTGGAGGTGTTGCTGAGGGCTTCGCCTGTCTACGGCGGTGCCGGGCGTGGTTGCAGCCAGTGACGTCTCCGGTGTTCGACTCAGCGTCCTGCCGGTTGCGGAAGCGGGGTCGCAGCATCTCAGCGGCTTCATCGACGGCTGTTACTTCTGCAGCATATTGATCATCGAGAACTACAAATTACAATATTAGTGTCCGGTGAGTTTGTTTCAAGTTGGAAGTGCAGTGTTGTACATAGGGAGTGTGCTTTTACAGGATTGTTAATTACGAGTCTGCGTGTGTAACTAGTTAATATCTTACAATAATGTCGGGAAGTGAAATGTCAGACGAAGAGCAGTCTATGTCCGATAGGAGCATGAGATCCCTTTTTAGGGCGATCGCTAAATTAAAACAGTCTAACGGGGATTTTTTAGCTGAACTAAAACAGTCTAACGAAGAATCTATGGCTAGATTAAAACAGTCTAACGAAGAATCTACTGCTAGATTAAAAGCTGAACTAAAACAGTCTAACGAAGAATCCATGGCTAGATTAAAACAGTCTAACGAAGAATCTATGGCTAGATTAAAAGAGGAACTAAAACAGGAACTAAAACAGTCTAATGAAGAATCTACTGCTAGATTAAGTGATAAAATAGAGTCTTCTAAAGTTGAAATGCAGGAAAAATTAGCAGGACTTAGTAATAAGATTGCTGATAATTGTAAAAGGTTAGAAGAACATATCCAGGAATCGCGCGAGGAAAAAGCTCGCATGCGAAACGATATTACTGACTTAACCGAGAGACTAGATAGTGTCAATATCTTAGTTGTAAATGAAATACAGAAAAATAACGATATGTTACGAGATGAATTTTCTATGCAAACGGAAACTGTTCGTAGAGAATTATTGGAATCTATTAAAGAGGTCTCTACCAAACCTGTAGAGATTTCTTCAATAGATAATGTAGAATTAGAGACATTAACTCATCAAGTAGAAAAGGACCATACCGAAATCGAAAACATGAAATTTTTAATTACTGAAATATGCAGTAACCTTGAGACTGCCAAAGATAATAACATTCATGAAGGTACAGAGCGTTCACATCGTGAACACAGTGAAGAATCGATATTAGCTAATCGCGTTTCCAATACAGAAATGCGAATACAGGAAATTACTAAACGGTTATCGGAGTTAGATAATAACGAAAACATTTCAGATAGCAGAGGTAATAACATAATCAGAGACAACAGTCGCATCGAATTTGCTAGCTCGGACGACAACAATATGAATAAAGAAATCACGGCAAGCCAATCCGATGCAACTCCGTCTCCGCAATCTAAACAAAATCCGACTATTTCTCTCGCAGAATGTCTGGATGATATAACGACAAATTCAAATGTAGCAAGTCGATTTCCTGTATTCAAACCAGGAGGCAAACTTCACCCTATAATCTTTATAAAAGCTTTTGAAACTGCATTATCTCCTAAATGGAGTAACGAAAAACGGATTCAATTCGTAATAGGACATTTAGAAGCAGAAGCTGCGGAGTGGGCAGTACTGCATAGAACTGAATTTAGGGACTGGGATGATTTTGTTAAGCAGTTTAAACAACATTATTGGTCAAGAGGAAAACAACAACACTTAACTTTAGAGTTGTTAGACCCTCCTCCATATTCTAAGCGGTGGGGAGGTTATAGGAATTATTTTGAATGGCATTTAAACCGTGCTAAATTAATTGAAGAACCAATTATTGAAAGTCATTTAATACGAGTCCTAATTAGTAGGTTACCGTATTATGTAAAGGAAAGAATGATAGAAAAAGAATGGTCACAGCCGTGCGAATTGTTAGGGTATTTAGAGCAGCTAGATATACTTAACAGAGAAAGGGAAGACGAGAAGTTTAGATTTGGTAGAAATGACAATCCTCGAAATAATAATAATAATTCAGAACCACGAAAAGCTAATAACAACAATCATAGCCGGGTTTGTTATATAAAGCGTCAATCTAAAGATAAAGAGAGCCAACAAAATCGTGGCAATAACTCGAAAATGCGGAAATTACACAATAACGATCATGAAATAAATCATCCTCAAGTAATTAATGAAGGTCAAGTGGTAGGTGACGTTATCATAGAAAGTTCGGAAAACTAGTAAAGTCCTTTAGTACGGGTCAACTAAAGGGAACTGTTAGTCAAGATTATACAAGACCCAATTGCAATTTAGCATTAAGCTGCCAAAAGGACGGTGACTGGCAACAAGATTTGCTTCAGGAAGACAATCTGATAAGGGAGAATATAACTTATAAACCCGTTATTAAAGGTTATATTAAAGATACCGAAATAAATATTATAATTGATTCGGGTAGCGAAGTAAGTATTTTATCGAAAGAATTATTCCAGCTTAAAAGAAAATATTGGAATTTCCCAACCTTACCTGTAACTGGGGTGAAAATTATAGGAGTTACTGGTAAAAGAAGTCAAAATATTACTGAGGAAGTTTATTTAACTTTTGAGATTGCTAAACAATTAATTGCTCACTCTGTACTTGTCGTAGCCAACTTAAATGTGGCCCTAATTTTAGGTATAGATTGGCTGTGTAAATATAAAGCTATATTAGATTTTAAAGACTCTTCCTTAACCATCCGTAAGGAGGCATGTGCTTTTAAAGTGAGGTTTTCTGATAATCAAGTACCGGAAAATTGCTACGAATCCTTACAGATTAAGTACGCACAGACCATGAGCCTATTAACAGATTTTAGTGATCTTGAATATGAAGTATACCATGGTCAGGCTAGTAGCAGTGTCGAAACCGAAGTGAAAGAAAAATGTTATTCTACGAATTATCTATCCGAACAAGAAAAGGAAGAGTTGGAATCTTTGTTGTTAGAATTTAGAGCCGTCTTCTCAGATGAACCGGGGAGAATTAAAGATTACGTCTGTAAACTTAAGATTAAAGATCAAAAACCATTCTTTAAGAAACCTTATCCTATTCCAGTACAATTCAAAGAACTGGCTAGTAGAGAAATAAGTAAGATGCTAGAACAAAACATTATCGAACGATCATGTAGCGCTTTTAACAGTCCTTTGTGGGTAGTTAAGAAAGCTACTGGTGGGGTACGACTAGTTCTGGATGCCCGTGAGTTAAATAAAATTATAGAGATGGAGAGAGACAGACCTATTCCTATGGAGGACGTACTTCTTAAGATTGCTGGTTCACGTTATATGAGTACAATGGATTTAACTGCTGGCTACCATCAAGTAATATTACACCCGGATTCACGGCAATATACGGCTTTTCTTTTTGAAGGCAGATCATATCAGTTCCAAGTTTTACCTTTTGGACTTAATATATCAGTGTCAACTTTCATTAGGGCATTAGATTCTGCTTTGGGTCAGCAATTGTTACAAAAGATTATTCTATATGTAGATGATATTTTGGTAGCCACCAAAACGTGGGAAGAACACGTAACGATATTACGGGAATTGTTTGACCGTTTAATTGACAGAGGAATTACTTTAAAATTATCTAAGTCTTACTTCGGAAAGGAGGAAGTGAGATTTTTGGGGCATATAGTGGACAGTAAAGGTATTATGCCAGACCCAGCACGTATTGAAGCTATTGCTCGATGTCCGAGTCCTAGAAATCGGAAACAATTGAAATCATTCTTGGGAATGGTAGGATTCCTGAGAAGATTTCTTCCAGGGCAGGATATTGTTAATCCTAAATTACTAGATTTATTGAAAGAGAAGTCAGTATGGCTCTGGGGACAAGAGGAAGAGGAAGTTTTTAATAAGATAAAAGGAGCGTTAACCGAAGCCAAAATGTTATACCACCCAGATTTCAATCAGGATTTTTGTATGTGTACGGATGCCTCTGATTATGGTGTGTCTTGTGTAATATTCCAAGGTGATCTGACCGATGAAAAGGGATTATATCGGCCTATTGGATTCGCTAGTAGAACTTTAAATAAACACGAAAGAAATTATTTTGTAACCGAGAAGGAAGCTCTCGCTGTGGTATGGGGTTTTCAACGATTTAGAGGATTATTAATGGGAAGAAAAACAATTGTATATACTGATCATCAGGCTTTAATCTTTCTGAACAATTGTCGGTTACTTCACCGTAGACTATTACGTTGGGTATTATGCTTGCAAGAATTTCAGTACGAAATTAGGTATATAAAAGGATCTCAGAATGTAGTTTCGGATGCTTTGTCGAGACTCCCCGTAGGAATGGAGAATATTAATATTGCAGAAGAACCAGGAACAAATTACCATGTTTATTTCCTTTTAACTAAGGAGAACGAACGTAAGGTTAAACGGATAGTAACTGCTGTTAAGTGCAATCAAAGACATGGCGATCAATATAGGGACCTTATACAAAACCTTAATAATGGGGACGAAACAGTTAACACCCGGGGTGTGTGGTTATATTTTAACGACTTGTTATATTGGAAAGCACAGAGGGAACATCAGAGTTGGAAAATCTGCATTCCGAAAACTGTTGTGTACGAGTTAATTACTTATATTCATGAAGGTTACGGGCATTTTGGAATTCATAAATGTATTAAACATCTAATGAAGTATTATTATTTCAAAAATATGTCCCGTATTGTGAGAAGTATTATCAGGGCTTGTGAAACCTGTCAAAAGGTTAAAGTTAATAACAAATCTAAGCGTTATAAATTATATGCTGTAATTCCTCGAGGTCTGTGGGATCTACTGTCATTAGATTTTTTCGGCCCCCTGCCTCGTAGTTCAGGAGGATTAACTTATGTGTTTGTTGTAATGGAATGTTGGTCCAAACATGTGAAGCTATATACTTTGAAACGAGCGAATACAGCAAGCGTTATACGTTGCCTCACCCGAAATTACTTTGTTAACTGGGGCATTCCTAAACGACTTATGTCTGACAACGGTAGTGCCTTTATTAGCCAAAAGTTTCAAGATATGATAAAACAATATGGGATCGAACATATCTTAATTTCGAAATATCACCCTCAAAGTAATTTAGTAGAAAGAGTCATGAAAGAATTAGGACGATTATGTAGAACTTATTGTGCACATAAACATACTCGGTGGGCCAAGCTAATGCCTGAATTCGAAAAGATATTAAATGAATTACCTCATCTAACGACGGGATTATCACCTATAGAAATTTTAGGCAAACGAATTATAGGTGAGCCTTTACTAGCTGCTCTACCTTGGCCACCAACAAATGAGATCCAACAATGCATCCCAGACGAAAAAGTTTGCGAACAGATTATTAAAAATGCCGAACGGAGAATTAAAATTCATAATCAACATGCTATAGAACCCTCATTTCAGGTAGGAGATCTTGTGCTAGTACGATCGCATCCTAAAAGTTCGAAGATCAGTAAGGAATGTAGAAAATTCTTCTTTATCTTTGAAGGGCCATATGTTGTACATAAGATTGTACATCCCAAAGCGTTACTTCTTATGGAACCTTCATCAGGTGTAATTAAAGGATTATATAGTGTTGATCAAATGAAACCCTTCATTCCTAAATAAGTTAATATTTAGTATGTGTTACACACGGAAGAGCGTTCATAGTTTATTCATGTGAAGTTTTCGTGATAGTTACGTGTTATTTTAAAGAAATAACAGAAAGCTTAAACAAGTGTTCTACAGTAATCTACTGGTACTTCAAAAAGAGGAAGATAACCAAAAGGGGGATTTATATGGAAGAAATTTTGTTATTAGGTCAAGAGGAATTTTGTATATTTTATGTTTACTCGGATAGTAGGAACCAAAGGGGATGGTCAATAATTTTAGGGACCATGGGCGTCCAGAGCTATAGGGCTCACGAGAACATAGCAGAATGCCTTTAATAGAGGTTTGTAATAGTGTTAATATAGAACACACCAAACGGGGCTCTCTCGCATGTTTCTCCTAAATAAATTGCCATTACCCAACAAGGTGTCCGAAGGCAAAGAAAGCCGTGCCGAGATGCTAAAGAAAGTTTTGCTTGATTTCTTCTTGACCTCAGGCGTAAATAAGGTATTAGGGAAAAGAATGAAGTAAAGTAAGTAGTACTATTAGTTATTGTGAGAAACTAATTAGTAATGTACATTTTAGGAAAGAGTAACTCTAGTAAATGAATAAAACTGAAACTAATTTATCGCAATTTGAACGCTCTGTCCTAATGTAACCACGTGAAGGAACGAACTAAATTGTTACTTACTAGCAACTATTAAATGAAGAGGAATAATCTCCATATATTCGGTTATGAATTACCACAATGGCACAATTAAGGGTAAATGACAAATAGTCGCGACAATATCGTATTAAAAAGATTAAATCTATCTAAGAGCAAGGGCTCTAGGGTAAGTAAAATGTGAGGGAAATGTATTAACAGTTAAATATTGTATATTGAAAAGTTTTATTTATCGGTTAAAACCTGACAAACTGAGCTTGTGGGTGGGGTATGTAGTGGGACGCGAAATTGAAGCGTCACCCATCCACCAGTGTCAGCCCAGTTTGCAGGTGACTATAAGTGTAATTTAGTTTGTTTATATATTTTTCTTATTATTTGTAATAGATATGAATTATCTAAAAGTTTTGTATTTTTTTGTGTGTTTCATGTACGGAGAGGGCGGCGCAACGAACGGAGACAGCATCTTCGTTGCCGCGACCAGAGAGGAAATTGCTGGCCGCTATACGTCGCGGGTCGACAGCCGAGGAGCAACAGAAGATCCTGGAACCGAGTTGTTGCGTCGTGCTTCTAAAAATTAAAAAGAATGTTTTATACTCTTTTTTGTATAACAATGACGTCATAGAGATCTTAATCTTATTGAAAAGTCAGTCCGAATCTGTTAAGCCTGAGGTTCAGAACGTCTGTATATAGAAAGTTAATAAAACGGTGTATACTACTAAAGTTGAAACACGTGTTCTGAGGAATTATTTATGAAGAAGTATGTGAATTGATTAATAGTATATTAACTGAGTTTCTTTTCTGTACAAGTTGATGTACATTCATGCAAACCAACACGTAATAACACTGCATAATATAGTAAATTTTAGAACTAGAAAATCTATTGAACTGATAGTTTCACTTTCTGTACTGATATGGAAAAAAACCATGAATACATAACACTACACTATAATGTATACTACCAAACTTCGTACTGTTTATTGATCCGATTAAAATCGGGCATAGGTTACCCTAGAAATAGTAATTTCGAGCCACAAACAAATTGTCAATTTTCATAAAGATAAAACACTGATTAATTTTGACTTTTGTATTGATTTTAACTTTTGCTGGTCAAATCAATTTAGAACACTTCAGAATTCAAATGAATAAAGAAAAGGGGGGGGGGACCTTGAAACTGTTATGATCACAGTATAAAAAAACTTAATTACTGACATCATTATGCGCTCAGGATTTCCAATATATGAGTTACTACTCTCTTTATCTTATTTCCTATTTATTTAAATACCTTTATATCTGTCTCGAAATAATTAAACTTCATTATTAAATCAATATTAAAGTTATCTTCCAACTTTGTCAGACCTTCGTTATTCATTTACTGGTTCATTAACAAAACAGTTCTTTAAACACCATTCTAACGTAGTTAGGTCTGCAGGTAATTATTAATAACACAAACTTTAATTTTTCATCTCGGGACACTCGGATTGCACAACATTTGGAAAGGACCCTGTCTAGGTTAGTTGTGAGGATAATTAAATGATAGGACAGTTCTGGTAAAATTTAAGTTGTTATTGAACAGGATGGAACGAAAGTAACACTGGTCCATACGAACACAGTACTAAAAGTTTCAACCTGTTTGTATCGATGCGGCGGTTGGCAAGCGGCGAGATGGCGAGGCACAGAGCACACATACAACCACAGCTATGGCTCTTGACGTATCGGAACTTTAATTCTTCTTAGCGTCGCCATACTTTTCCGTTTAGTGCCTATGGAATTTTGCCATGCTGTATGGGCGTTGGAACGGCATACCCGAGGCTCAATGAAACCACGTCTTCCAGGAGAGCCTCCTCGATCCAGAACGTGTTGCTCAGACCAATGCCAAACTCCAACTACTACTGCTGAGCCCGTTGTGCCGTGCAGCGCCCGTACGCATTTTCCCGCGCTCGCCTGCCATCCACCTTTTACTGCTCCCTTACAAGCCGGGTATTCACCCGAGGTTTTGCATTCTACATATCCTAACACATTGCCTACGTATGGACCAGACGCACAGTTACAATTTTTAAACATCTTACAACAGTTTCAACATTTGTTACATTTCAATTCTATTGCAATATTACTTGACGTTTAACATGAACATTAATCTTCACATTGAAAATTGTTTACAGTTTTCTTAAGACAATGGCAAGAAACAAGAAAACAAATGAAATCAGAACATCAATTACACTAATTTATCGAAAAATCAGATGAAAAAAATTTACTTATCTGTACAATAGTACAGCGTCGTTGTTGTTACAACTGGTCTATAACGACCCAGCATCAAATGACATACCCATGTCTGCAATCCCAGTTCAGGATACCTAGCTGTATTAGAGTCATTGTTATTGCAAGAGGCGGTAGCTCGGCGTACTAAATTTCAGATTTTGTACATTCCCAAATTATGTGCAAATTAGTCATGTTCTCTTCGTATTGCGCTGTATGTAAGTGAAATTTCGTTATTTGTTAACCTGCCATGTGTTGCAGTTTTCATGGCTGGCAGTTACTGTAGGGTAGCCATTAAAATTAAAAGACACTTCTGACGAAGCAAGCTGGGATACTTTTACTTACCTCTTGTTTTGCCATCTGCATCCTTAAATTCATTTTTTCACTTTTAACTAATTGCCATTAACATATGTGATTATAAACTGCATTTTCATAAAAGAGAAAGGTTTTAAAGAATATAACACCAGATCTAATTTTGTGCTTAGTTTTATGGATGTAATTGATTTTCTAATTTATTTCTACTATTCCTAGTTAATACTGTTGTTACAGGGTGAAATTAGTAATTGTTTCGTAACTTAAATTCTATTGTTGGCTTATAAACATATATGAATTCTGTACTAATTACAAACATTTGGAAGACGAATTACTAGTATTCTTAAATGATCTATTTGGCTCTATTTGAAAACTTTTTAGCAAAGCCAGCCCTTAATTAATTCCAAAGTAATTAACAGTTTGGTCTAAATTATTGTTTGTGTAACGATATACGTTAGTTTCATCATTTAAACAAATAATTTGGCCTAAGCCTTGTAGCAGATGAAACTCTTAAAAGGAAAGAATTTTTCGATGTATTCAGTTAATTTAATGGTTTAAGCTTTAATTGTATTTTCTGTAAATTTAACTTCCAACAGTATGTAGTTTCAGAGCCTATTATTGTGGAGATATATAAGGGCCGATTTTTGGTCCTGAGTCAGTCAGTCCAAGACCGAGTTTCAGACGATGAACCTGTATTGGTTAGATCAACAACACTGCAGCTGTGAAATAAGTGTAACACAATTAGGCCGTGTGTTGAAACAATTAGAGTGTCTCTTCCATACGAACCTTTTTATTCTTCAAGATATGTGAACCACGTGGTTAGGCTCTTACTGTCCATAAATGTTCAACAGGAAACTATTGTAGCAGTATGTGGATGTTCACCTACAACCTATTAATAAGGCTTATCAAAAGTTAAACAGTAGTGCACTAGCCATACAACTGTGTATTATTGGGAGGTTGTGAACAGTGAAAGTAAAGTACTATGAAATGCAAATGGGCACCTGTCAGCCACATCATTTAAGGGGAGTACATATGATGAATTTCGTCAAAAATTTTCTGATTATTATCTTTTAATAATATTTGATCTCTCCTGAATAATTTGATGCATCATTTGTCGATTAATTCCAATTGGAAGTGTGCTTTTTATCATTTCAAATGTAAAAAAAATCCCGTTTTTCTGCATTGACTTGCTATCTCTGGAACTGTTTAATCTACAAGGCTGTTACTTCCAGCTATTTATTCCTTGAATTCATGTTAAGACGATAAATGCACTGTGTAAACAGAAATGGCAGTATTGCAAATGAATTTTGTGGATTTGCTTTGAGGGTGTAGTGCTTTACAGGTGTTGAACTGTAAACATAGTGGTTTGGTGTACTATTACACGTTCTTATACCTCTTTTCAACATGAAGAAAGGAAAGAGTTCTTTTAAGAAGCGACGTTTCCATGGAAATCAGTATATGACTGGATCTGAATCCAGTGCTGATTCTGAAACAGATATTTCACAGACACACAAAAAGGACACTCCTAGTGCTTCGGGAAGGAAACTTGGAAACCATGAGGATTTATGTATTAACAAAGGAGAACATATTAATAGTTTAGGTTATCTTTTTGTAGATTTGAGTTTGTTAAAACAAGTTTTACAGGATGCTATATTATGTAAGGTTTGTGGGGGGAAAATTAGCATCTTTGAGGACACATGTGCAAGGATTGGACTAGCTAACAAACTTTTTGTTCAACGCAAATTTTGCAGGCTCTCTACGTCATTTTGGACTTCTCAAAAGTGCAAGGATGACTTGTTTGAGAGAAATGTTAGATACTTGTATAAAATGAGGTGCATAGGTAAAGGATTGACTGCAGCTCAAGTATTATGTGCGACACTGAACTTGTCAAACCCACCAACCAGATAAAGTAAGTATACAGAAGTAATTGTTGAATGTGTCAAATCTGTTGCTGTTGCTTTTATGAAAGACGCTGCTAATGAAGCAGTAGAGTTAAATATTACGACAGACTTATCTGTGACAGTTGATGGTACATGGCAGTAGAGAGGCCACAAATCTAAAAATAGAGTTGCAACTGTCACTACTGTAGACACAGGTAAAATTTTCGACATCGAAGTGCTAACTAAATACTGCCATCAGTGTAAATCAGTTGATAATGAAACAAGTGAAAGTCATAAAGCACATTGCGCCATTAATTATGAGGGAACTAGTGGGGGTATGGAGGCTGCTGCAGTTGTTTGTATGTTCAGACGCTCACAACAGGAAAGAGGTGTGTGCTAAACTGAGTACAGGTGGAATGGTGATTCGAAGGCCTTCGAATCAGTCGTGGTAAGCCAACCTTATGGTGAAAAGCATATTTTGAAGATCGAATGTGTGGGCCACGTTCAAAACCGTATGGGAACACGCCTTCGAAAAGCAGACCAAAGGAAAAGAGAAGTTATTGGATGGAAAGACCCTAAATGGTAAAGGAAGACTTACAGACAAAAAAAATGATGAACTCCGACGATATTATGAAATGGCAATAAAGAAGAACACACATGACCTACAGGGAGTGAAAAGAGCAGTTTGGGCTACTTCCTTCCACCAATCATCCACTGATGATACACCAATAGATGGTCTTTGCTCAACTGGTACTGGTTCATGGTGCAAGTACAGCAAAGCTCAGGCAACAGCTACAGAGGAACAATATGGGCCCAGAAACTGCATACCTACTGCAGTGACGGAGGTAAAAGCCTATGTATATAGAGTTAGCTCATCCTCATCTTCTTTCCAAATGTCTCCATGGTCGAACGCAAAACCCGAATGAGTCTTTCAATAATGTCATTTGGACCCACATACCAAAAAATGTCTTTGTAGGCATGGAAACTCTATGCTTGGGTATTTTTGATGATGTTACAACGTTTAATGATGGCAATAAGGAAAGAATTAGGGTACTAGAGCAACTTGGTATCACTCCAGGAACCAACAAATAGCAAGCCTTCCAGCGAATGGATCGACTCAGGATCATGAAGGCGCAGCGTGCAGCAAAGGAAATGACTAAAGAAGCAAGAGGCAGGAAGAGAAGGAAGCTTCTAGGTTTGCAGTATGATCAAGTACACGATCCAGATAATGCTGATTATGGGTCTCGCAGTTTCTAGGAGCTGGCATGGCTCCATATGTAACCTTTTATGTCCGCCCCCGGTAGCTGAGTGGTCAGTGCGACAGACTATCAATCCAAAGGGCCCGGGTTCGATTCCCGGCTGGGTCGGAAATTTTCCCCGCTCAGGGACTGGGTGTTGTGTTGTCCTAATCATTATCATTTCTTCCCCATCGACGCGCAAGTCGCCGAAGTGGCGTCAGATAGGAAGACTTGCACCAGGCGAACGGTCTACCCGACGGGAGGCCCTCGTCACACGACATTTCATTTCATTTCATCAAATAAAATGTTTAAACTTGATTTCCCAGAAATGACATTTTTTAAAAAATTTGACCCATTATCTCAGGAACTATTACAGATACATATGCGTCATTTTACACTATGTTACCTCTTAGTATACTGCACCTACTAAACCACAAAACTTGTAACAGTTTTTACTTAGAGAAGGAACAGAGGACTCGTTTTTAAAAAAAGTTGAACAGAATTTTTTAAGAATCATAACTAACTAAGTATTTGTCTGTGTATTCTGGTCTTGCTTCGGTAACCAGAAAAGGAGTGAAACTAGACTTCCTAAAAGTTTCAGATCTCTATCTCTCAAAGGTTCTGAGATAATGGGTCATCAAAATTGCCATTTTAACACTATAGGTACAGGACGTACGTACTTGCCTCAAAGTAGTCAGTGTTATACGTCCACACACCATTTTTCACCCAGTGCAGCAACGCAGTACATCACCACTGAGGACAATCAACGAAGAAAAAAAGCAGGCGAACCGTCACACACGCCGTTTACCGATTATGTTCAGCGCCTTTTGACCTTCTCAGTGGATGCTGACAGCATTTTAGACTCATAATAAGTCGAAGAAAAGCTACATACCGACATAAACTAAAGTTTTTATCATTTCGTAAAATACTCTCAAATTACGATCATGGATTGGCGCCTTTAACAGTGCTGGATGCCTATATTGCTAGTACTTGGTGTTAGCAAAACTCCTTCATCGCCCCATCAAGCGGTCTATCGGTATCTGTTAAACTGTGAAGCAAAGCTGTTGCATTCAGTGAGCAGACGAGCGGTTGGATTCTCTGCAGTCTGTGGAGCCTCCCATTCATACCGGTTTGCAGACCCACGCTCCGTTCCCCCACCCCCCGCATAAACTAACTTTTTACCCGACGTCTCGGGCGGGCAATTGTCCCGTGGAGGGCAGCTGTACGTGTCCTAAATACGCAGTGCCCTGTTAGCGCTGCTCGGGCTTCGAATCGCGGTCTCCGGACACAACGGCTTTCCCATGGCCGCGCTGCGTCACATGGGAAAACTCCCTGTCTGTGGGCTGATTCGACAGTATGAACGTCTTTGACTTCAAGCTGGCGAGAAGAACAGTCGGTTCAGCTGCCTAATGTTCCAAACTACATATCTCGTATCAAACGTTTTAACAGTGGATATTGCAAATCACACGATTTTTTTATTTCTCTGTAAAAAAATATCTGCAGCATGTATTACATCCTAACAGCCTCTCTGTATACGTACAGAGAAAAACAAGAAACTCGTCGCTATCCGTCTGAAATTAGCATCGTCGTTTCACTCTCTTGTCATACGTTTTACGTAAGATTTGTTGAAACGGAATGTTTTCAATGTACTAGCCACTGTTTTATTTCATTGTGTGACGATTGTCAATTCCCTTCGCGTTCTTTATTTAAAAGATTTCGTATAATATCGCGTAGTAAAGTAAGAGATGGGTGTAATATTCTGCAAGTATAATCCTTCTTTGAATTGAAGATCATCCCAGTGAGCACGAATGAGACGCAGTTTATTTGTAATTAACTGTAGATCGCGTTCCGTAAGATTTTTCGGTGCCCCTGCGCCAGGTAATCAGCTTCTATGTGATGTTCATCAGCAAAAACGAATTCACTGATGTAACTCAGGAGGCGATGTGAACGTTACCAGCATTTCTCCGGCTGTAAGCATTCGCAAATGACGAATGTTTAAAAGGCAACTTTTAAATAATCTTCATTTTTTTATAGTGGCTACTAGAAAACTGTGGGTATTTTACGTACACGGAATAGATTAGCCGCTTTATGCTTATTTCGCTCGTAGTCAAGGAACATCGAACAGGTTGACACAATTCCACTCGCAGCCTGGGACAAACCCCCATGAATGATAGATACACAATAATAACATAAAACTGTTATTAAAAACACCACATCAATTAGTATTTAAAGATCGGACACACACACAAGCTCTCTCTCTCTCTCTCTCTCTCTCTCTCTCTCTCTCTCTCTCCCTCTCTCCCTCTCCCTCTCACACATACATATACATTAAGATCTTAAAAGGCCCTCACCATTTTACAAATGAAGAACTAAATGTTGTCAACAACGACGATAATGTTGAGGAAACATCGAAAGACACTTACTGACGGACTTATTGCAAAATAGTGTCAACTATCATGGACCACACACAGAACAGTAACTGTCGGTAGTAAAAGAAAGAGACTGTCAGACAAAAAGCTTTATCACAGTACCGTGATAATAATTGTAATGGGAAATAGGCTGATTTTAGGTGACGAGCTTCGAAAGAGCAATACCAAAGCCCATTTACTTGATGATGATTTTCCGTGATGTTGATAACTATTCTTCTGACTTTTGAAAATTCACCCCATTTTCACGAGACACGGTATTCTTCTGCAGTAACATTTCTGTCCCTTTCTGCAACTTAACCGTCAGTTTGGTGTTTATGACCTCACATCTCCAAGTGCTTAATCTCCCAAGTTTACCGTTTTAAATATGTTTATTACCTATGTTTCATGCATCAGTTAACTTTTCACTAGTACGCTGCGGTAGACGTTGTTTCGTATAAAAGAATTTTAGTATACAAAGTAATTCTTGTTCCTACTGCTGTTCTGACGCTGTATGTATTTTATGTATGCTGAGGTTCATAAAGTCCACACTAGTAAACTGTTTTCACAGTTTAATTAATTTCAGCTATTAGACTGTTTAATTAGTAGCAGAGCTCACATTAGTTGATCGCATTCTCTTCTAACCATGTACTCTAACCAATACGAGTAGTAATACTAGCTTGAAAAATACGGAATAACAACAGTTCAGGTATCACGATGCTTATGGAATTTTGCGTTCAAATATCAGTCACTATGATTGTTAGCTTTTACACGCACGCTGGTGAAATAATTACTCCACCTCTCACAGACGAGAATTCTTTCATTTATATGATGTGCACGGAGTAAAATGGCGTGTGTGTAAGTCACTCGGTATATGGTTTCCTCTTTCCCATGTTAACTGTTTCACATCCACGTTAATATCTTTAAAGCGACCACACACCTCGCGTGCATACTCCGACGCCCGGCCCAACACACTCCACACTGTCAAACAGACTGAGTTTTCGAAATTCGCCTTTAGCATACAAAAAATTCCCCAAAACTATAGCATTTCGGAAATATTTCCCCAAATATCTTAAACCTGTTGCTTGTTATCAGTGTTGGAAACTTGAAGAGGTGGGATTACTTTTACAGGCCCCTAAAATTATAGTAAATATAAAGAAATATATTAGGTAAGTTAAAACCTGTAATTTGTAAATAAAAATAGACACGCAAAAAATAAAAAAAACCTACTGTAGGGGCGCTGCATTTGCTTTCCTTATGCTTTTGTCAGTGGTCTATTGATTTAACATTAGCGCACCACCTGTTTTTCGCATGAGATCGACACTATCCATTACGCTACTGTGAACACACAAAATCCGTGTCTGTGTTTCTACTTACAATTCCAGATTGCTCTTAATCGCCGACCTGTCATTACATCTACATCTACATCTACATCCATACTCCGCAAGCCACCTGACGGTGTGTGGCGGAGGGTACCTTCAGTACCTCTATCGGTTCTCCCTTCTATTCCAGTCTCGTATTGTTCGTGGAAAGAAGGATTGTCGGTATGCCTCTGTGTGGGCTCTAATCTCTCTGATTTTATCCTCATGGTCTCTTCGCGAGATATACGTAGGAGGGAGCAATATACTGCTTGACTCTTCGGTGAAGGTATGTTCTCGAAACTTTGACAAAAGCCCGTACCGAGCTACTGAGCGTCTCTCCTGCAGAGTCTTCCACTGGAGTTTATCTATCATCTCCGTAACGCTTTCGCGATTACTAAATGATCCTGTAACGAAGCGCGCTGCTCTCCGTTGGATCTTCTCTATGTCTTGTATCAACCCTATCTGGTACGGATCCCACACTGCTGAGCAGTATTCAAGCAGTGGGCGAACAAGCGTACTGTAACATACTTCTTTTGTTTTCGGATTGCATTTCCTTAGGATTCTTCCAATGAATCTCAGTCTGGCATCTGCTTTACCGACAATCAACATTATATGATCATTCCATTTTAAATCACTCCTAATGCGTACTCCCAGATAATTTATGGTATTAACTGCTTCCAGTTGCTGACCTGCTATTTTGTAGCTAAATGATAAAGGATCTATCTTTCTGTGTATTCGCAGCACATTACACTTGTCTACATTGAGATTCAGTTGCCATTCCCTGCACCATGCGTCAATTCGCTGCAGATCCTCCTGCATTTCAGTACAATTTTCCATTGTTACAACCTCTCGATACACCACAGCATCATCTGCAAAAAGCCTCAGTGAACTTCCGATGTCATCCACCAGGTCATTTATGTATATTGTGAATAGCAACGGTCCTATGACACTCCCCTGCGGCACACCTGAAATTACTCTTACTTCGGAAGACTTCTCTCCATTGAGAATAACATGCTGCGTCCTGTTATCTAGGAACTCCTCAATCCAATCACACAATTGGTCTGATAGTCCATATGCTCTTACTTTGTTCATTAAACGACTGTGGGGAACTGTATCGAACGCCTTGCGGAAGTCAAGAAACACGGCATTTACCTGTGAACCCGTGTCTATGGCCCTCTGAGTCTCGTGGACGAATAGCGCGAGCTGGGTTTCACATGACCGTCTTTTTCGAAACCCATGCTGATTCCTACAGAGTAGATTTCTAGTCTCCAGAAAAGTCATTATACTCGAACACAATACGTGTTCCAAAATTCTACAACTGATCGACGTTAGAGATATAGGTCTATAGTTCTGCACATCTGTTCGACGTCCCTTCTTGAAAACGGGGATGACCTGTGCCCTTTTCCAATCCTTTGGAACGCTACGCTCTTCTAGAGACCTACGGTACACCGCTGCAAGAAGGGGGGCAAGTTCCTTCGCGTACTCTGTGTAAAATTGAACTGGTATCCCATCAGGTTCAGAGGCCTTTCCTCTTTTGAGCGATTTTAATTGTTTCTCTATCCCTCTGTCGTCTATTTCGATATCTACCATTTTGTCATCTGTGCGACAATCTAGAGAAGGAACTACAGTGCAATCTTCCTCTGTGAAACAACTTTGGAAAAAGACATTTAGTATTTCGGCCTTTAGTCTGTCATCCTCTGTTTCAGTACCATTTTGGTCACAGAGTGTCTGGACATTTTGTTTTGATCCATTGTAAGAAATCAGACCAATACGATGCGTTTTCGAGAGATGCTCAACATTTGAAATAGCATATATTCATGGGACATGCGTCATAACATGAAAGGTATAAAATACAAGCTTCACCTAACACAACGAAATCCAATTCGGCATCTGCTCAGAAATGGACACGACGACGAAAGTGGCCAGGTATACGTCATATTGACGTCACGCAGAGGCACCACTCGGTGACCCTAGAGTGTCCTAAAAAAGGAAAGGTGTATCGATTGATTTGAAGAAAGCGTGGTATTTAGGGAATATCTAGAAAATTAGCCGTGAGGAGTGGAGTCACTAATTGCGCTGCCCCTCCCGCCGGAGGTTCGAGTCGTCCCTTAGGCATGTGTGTGTGTGTGTGTGTGTGTGTGTGTGTGTGTGTGTGTGTGTGTGTGTGTTGTTCTTAGCATAGATTAGTTTAAATAGTGTGTAAGTCTAGGAACCGATGACCACAGCAGTTTTGTTCAAACTGGTTCAAATGGTTCTGAGCACTATGGGACTTAACATCTGAGGTCATCAGTGCCCTAGAACTTAGAACTACTTAAACCTAACTAACCTAAGGACATCACACACATCCATGCCCGAGGCAGGATTCGAACCTGCGGCCCATAGAGGGCGCGCGGTTCCGGACTGAAGCGCCTAGAACCGCTCGGCCACCGCGGCCGGCCAGCAGTTTGGTCCTGTAGGAATTCACACACATTTAGAAAATTAAGTGCGTAGTGTATGAACTAAAATATCAGAGATGGCATCAATGGTAAACCTACGGATATAAAAATACTTCCGCAATTAGCCCAATACGAAAAAGTTCTTCAACGGAATTTTCACCAAGGTTCCCGTTTGCCCAAAGTTCCCCCCCAAGAAGCTATTTTTCCACAAAACTGCGAAAAATCACCGATGTGGAGAAGCTGCTGTGCTCAAACAGTGCCTGGATGGAGGCGCTACCTGTGCTTCAGTCCAATGGCGGAAGAAAGGGAGAGTGGCTAAGGTGAGTGGTAGGCTTGGAGACTATTTCTTTCTTTCTTTTGCTTACGCCATAGTCCCGCAGCGATCGCAGGGTCGGCGTGGTTAGAACGGATTTGTCAAGGTTACTGTTATGGGTGGCCAGATGCCCTTTCTGCCACCACCCTGTACCCCCCGGGACGGAATCACTGTACCCCAGCTGTCTGGACCTAGTGTAAATCGTGAAATAGTGCGAACGTGTGTCAAATGTCTGCGAGTCGTGTAACTGAGGCGGAACGTGGGGACCAGCCCGGTATTCACCTAGCAGGATGTGAAAAACCGCCTAAAAACGACACCCAGGCTGGCCGGCACACTGGCCCTCGTCGTTAATCCGCCGGGCGGATTCGATCCGGGGCCGGCGCTAGACCTAGAGAATATACAGGGTGATTCAAAAAGAATACCACAACTTTAGGAATTTAAAACTCTGCAACGACAAAAGGCAGAGCTAAGCACTATCTGTCGGCGAATTAAGGGAGCTATAAAGTTTCATTTAGTTGTACATTTGTTTGCTTGAGGCGCTGTTGACTAGGCGTCAGCGTCAGTTGATGCTAAGATGGCGACCGCTCAACAGAAAGCTTTTTGTGTTATTGAGTACGGCAGAAGTGAATCGACGACAGTTGTTCAGCGTGCATTTCGAACGAAGTATGGTGTTAAACCTCCTGATAGGTGGTGTATTAAACGTTGGTATAAATAGTTTACAGAGAATGGGTGTTTGTGCAAAGGGAAAAGTTCTGGACGGCCGAGAACGAGTGATGAAAATGTAGCACGCATCCAGCAAGCATTTGTTCGCAGCCCAGGAAAATCGACTCGCAGAGCTAGCAGAGAGCTGCAAATTCCACAATCAACTGTATGGAGAGTCCTACGAAAAAGGTTAGTTATGAAACCTGAACGTCAACTACCCGAGGCAATGGATCGGCCGCCAGGCAGCCCGTGACAGAACACTTCATCACTGGCCTCCAAGAAGCCCTGATTTTACCCCCTGCGATTTTTTCTTATGTGGGTATGTTAAGGATATGGTGTTTCGGCCACCTCTCCCAGCCACCATTGATGATTTGAAACGAGAAATAACAGCAGCTATCCAAACTGTTACTTCTGGTATGCTACAGAGAGTGTGGAACGAGTTGGAGTATCGGGTTGATATTGCTCGAGTGTCTGGAGGGGGCCATATTGAACATCTCTGAACTTGTTTTTGAGTGAAAAAAAAACCTTTTTAAATACTCTTTGTAATGATGTATAACAGAAGGTTATATTATGTTTCTTTCATTAAATACAATTTTTAAAGCTGTGGTATTCTTTTTGAATCACCCTGTATAGTAAAGATAAGTACTTTGCGAAGACAGGATGCGAAAATGTACAACTAGCAAAACAACTCTCGACAGAAATAGGAGCTCTTTTACGTGGTCTGAGAGAGAGTAATGCGTAGAGTCGCTAGGAACAGTGGATTCCTTCATTCCGTTCCATTTCTTCTGCTCGTTTCAGCCCAAAAGCCAGAAACAGACAAATCGTGAGCCGTAATTAACCATTCCTTGCCGGGAAATATTTTCCCCCCTTTTCCCAGCGCGGTAGACGTCGCGGAAAGCCAACCCGGTCGCCGCCAATTTCGCCCACATTCGTCGCAGTCCGGCGTCCCACCCGCGGGGGCGGCGTGTCTCGTTGCCCGCGTTATTTATCCGTGCCGGCGCGTCTGGAAGTCATTAGGCGGCTTCTGCCGCCGCGGCGCCACCGGCGCCTCAGACTGACGTCATCCATCACTGGCGACCCGTGTCCAGGCCGGGGGCTCTCCTCCTAAATCATCGCCGCCGACGCCGCCGCCGCCGCCACAGCCGCCCCCCGGCCGCCGTGTTTGACTCTGCCGGATTACGGGATTAGGGAGGCCGGGCGGCGGGGCAGCAGCCAGCGCGCCTGTTTCCGTTTAAACAAACAGCCGAGTGCAGCGGCCGCGATTGTCTGAGGCGCGCTTGTTTGCATTGAATAATCCTCTGTTTGCTCGCCGGCGGGAAGGAAGGAAAGGAGCGGACCAAAACGACTACCGCCTGCCGCGGAACGCACAATGCGGTGGCCGCGCCGCGCCGCTCCGTGCCGTGCTGACGATTGCATTAGGGGGATCGCGAAGAGGTGCGCGGAAACTGCAACTCAGCTCTGCCGAGCCGTGTTTCCATTTCTGTTTAATTTACGAGCTTCTTTCTGTTTCTTAGGCCACCTTTACCACACTATTTCGCATAATTATTTGGATTCGCAGCAGATTTACACTACTGACCATTAAAATTCCTACACCAAGAAGAAATGCAGATGATGACGGGTATTCATTGGACAAATATATTATGCTAGAACTGACATGTGATTACATTTTCACGCAATTTGGGTGCATAGATCCTGAGAAATTAGTACCCAGAACAACCACGTCTGGCCGTAATAACGTGGTGGTGGTGGTTAGTGTTGAACGTCCCGTCGACAACGAGGTCATTAGAGACGGAGCGCAAGTTCGGTTTAGGGAAGGATTGGGAAGGAAATCGGCCGTGCCCTTTCAAAGGAACCATCCCGGCATTTGCCTGAAACGATTTAGGGAAATCACGGAAAACCTAAATCAGGATGGCCGGAGACGGGATTGACCCGTCGTCCTCCCGAATGCGAGTCCAGTGTGCTAACCACTGCGCCACCTCGCTCGGTCCATAATAGCGGCCTCGATACGCCTGGGCATTGAGTCAAACAGAGCTTGGATGGCGTGTACAGGTACAGCTGCCCATGCAGCTTCAACACGATACCACAGTTCATCAAGAGTAGTGACTGGCGTATTGTCACGAGCCAGTTGCTCGGCCACCATTGACCAGACGTTTTCAATTGGTGAGAGATCTGGAGAATGTGCTGGCCAGGGCAGCAGTCGAACATTTTCTATATCCAGAAAGGACCTGCAGCATGCGGTCGTGCATTATCATGCTGAAATGTAGGGTTCCGCAGGGATCGAATGAAGGGTAGAGCCACGGGTCGTAACACATCTGAAATGTAACGTCAACTGTTCAAAGTGTCGTCAATGCGAACAATTGGTGACCGAGACGTGTAACCAATGGCACCCCATACCATCACGCCGGGTGATACTCCAGTATGGCGATGACGAACACACGCTTCCAATGTGCCTTCACCGCGATGTCGCCAAACACGGATGCGACCATCAGGATGCTGTAAACAGAACCTGGATTCATCCGAAGAAATGACGTTTTGCCATTCGTGCACCCAGGTTCGTCGCTGAGTACACCGTCGTAGGCGCTCCTGTCTCTGATGCAGCGTCAAGGGTAACCGCAGCCATGGTCTCCGAGCTGATAGTCCATGCTGCTGCAAACGTCGTCGAACTGTTGGTGCAGATGGTTGTTGTCTAGCAAACGTCCCCATCTGTTGACTCAGGGATCGAGACGTGGCTGCACGATCCGTTACAGCCATGCGGATAAGATGCCTGTCAGCTCGACTCCTAGTGATACGAGGCCGTTGGGATCCAGCACGGCGTTCCGTATTAGCCTGCTGAAAGCATCGATTCCATATTCTGCTAACAGTCATTGGATCTCGACCAACGTGAGCAGCAATGTCACGATACGATAAACCGCAATCGCGATAGGGTACAATCCGACCTTTATCAAAGTCGGATACGTGATGGTATGCATTTCTCTCTCCTTCTTACACGAGGTATGACAACAACGTTTCACCAGGCAACGCCGGTCTACTGCTATTTGTGTATGAGAAAGCGGATGGAAGCTTTCCTCATGTCAGCACGTTGTAGGTGTGGCCACCTGCGCCAGCGTTGTGTGAATGCTCTGAAAAGCTAATCATTTGCATATCACAGCATCTTCTTACCGTCGGTTAAATTTTCCGTCTGTAGCACGTCATCTTCGTGGTGTAGCAATTTTAATGGCCAGTAGTGTATATGTAAGTATGCTTCCGTGGCCATTGTCACTGTCAATAAAATTCATCTGGAGATGTGACCGTATTGTAAGTGTGTATAACTTCCAACGTTCCGGCCGCTATTGCAAGTCACCTTCCTCAGGGTAGTGTTTTTAATGGCCAGTAGTGTAATTATTACGACGTGTCTGGCTAGCGGGAGTACGCACTATCGAGTTGCACTATCGAGTTGCCGGCTAGCAGCAAGAGTACTCAGCCGTTTCCAATAGCAGGAAACAGCAAGATAAGATGGAAGCCCCCTGCCGGTTGCCAACAGGTCTCCACGGTACCTGGAGTTATGATGATTGTAGTAGTTCACACAGCTACTAAACTACTCCCTAGAGAATATGAGTGGATGATTCCAGACAGTAATTGATAGCATCCGTCTTCTTGGATTTCCGAGAGGCATTGGACACTGCATCTCATCGACAACTAATCAAGATACAGTAATACCGAATATCTTCGCAAATCCAGGCTGTAACAAGAAGATATAGCCAGACTTTCAGCAAACGTTCCTCGCACACAGAGAAATAAAATGCATTATATGGACATGGGCCCGCAAACGCTTTGTTCCCTTGTTAGTGCTCATTTTCTACTTCTCCTCACAATCATATTAATCATGGAAGACACCCAGAGAGTGATTTTACCAGAATTACAGGAAACATTTGTCTTAAATGAGATGTTCAAAATACCGTCTTGGCTACGTTTGCTTGGAATGTACAGTGCAGTAAGTTGTAATTCTTCAGTTCACCGCCAGTGTTTGTTTTTCCACTTAAATGAAGATAATGTTGATGAAATGCCCTGCTCAACCCGTAGGACAGGACAGATAGAATTAATTGTGGAAAGGGGCCAAAATAAGGGGCTGTCAGTTATAATGGAACATATAACTCTATTATTTGATCAAACATTACAAGAGCCCAAAAAATTTTTTTTGAACACACAGCCTTAATCTCTGAGACTTAATTACCGGCTTTAATTTAAAAACGGCTGAAGGCCAATAACTTAAAACGCAAGCATAATCACAATTTAAAAAGCAAGCATTGTCTTAAAACAGTTCTTTACTTAGGCTGAAGTAAACAAGTTAAAGTCAAATTGGCTGAAGGACGAACACTTAAAACTCCAAAACAGTCCTTACGTGAGACAGTTGTTTAATTTAGGTTCAAATGGTTCAAATGTCTCTGAGCACCATGGGACTCAACATCGTAGGTCATAAGTCCCCTAGAACTTAGAACTACTTAAACCTAACTAACCTAAGGACATCACACACACCCATGCCCGAGGCAGGATTCGAACCTGCGAACGTAGCAGTCCCGCGGTTCCGGACTGCAGCGCCAGAACCGCTAGACCACCACGGCCGGCCTTTAATTTAGGCTGAAGGCCTTAAGAACAAATGTCTGAAACTCAAACCGACTGGAGGCCGAAGACTTAAAAATTCAATAGGTTGAAGTAAACAAGTTAAATTCAAATCGGCTGAAGGCCGAAGACTTAAAAATAAAAAAAAATTAAATGCTAAAGGGCTTACGTGAAACAGTACCTTAAACTAGGCTGAAAGCCTTAAGAGTAAAACAACTCTGATTTAAAACACGCCCGCATCTCGTGGTCGTGCGGTAGCGTTCTCGCTTCCCACGCCCGGGTTCCCGGGTTCGATTCCCGGCGGGGTCAGGGATTTTCTCTGCCTCGTGATGGCTGGGTGTTGTGTGATGTCCTTAGGTTAGTTAGGTTTAAGTAGTTCTAAGTTCTAGGGGACTGATGACCGTCGATGTTAAGTCCCATAGTGCTCAGAGCCATTTGAACCATTTAAAACACAAAACCGGCTAGAAGCGATATAAGTACCAACAACAAGAACAAATTAAAAAAAAAATAAGGCAGTACACAGACAAGGGCGCCCAGACGTTCGAGGGTTGGCCTGCAATTCAAACACTAAAGCTCGCTTAGGTGAGACAGGCAGTAGGGCCAACAATTCACGATCCGACGACAACCCAACCGACCGACAGTCAACGGACCCACCGACAACATAACTTCCACTTCACCCGACCAGGGCACAACAGGGAGTTCTGCGGAACAACGTAGAAGATATTGGCGCCCACAACCAATCATACACGGAGCTGTCAAACTACGCACCGTGCTGGACAGCAACAACACGATGAGGAAACTACAGTGCCTGAAATTTACGTCAACGCCCAGGGTAGGTAACTGGAACGTTAACGGCCACAAGGCAGAAGATTCCGCTGGTGCACTTCAATTCAAACAACCAAATACGGTGAAACTCCACCGGAGGGTGGCTAGAAGTTTCCAACTTGAAAAGCACGTTGTTGCTCGCGGGAATATCTCGACAGCCGACAACGAACCCCAAAGGACACAATGTGAACAGTGTTGACTTGCTGGTAGGTTAAGGGGCTCCGGAACGCCCTATACTTGCTATGTTAAAATAACGCTTATAAATTACATCTTTCCTCACAAAGTATTTGAGGTAGGAAGTTGAACTTTTTACAGATTATTTATTGGAATATGGGCTACAACTCAACACAGGGATTTTACAAAATTTTGGTTCAGTTATTAAAGATGATTTTTTTTCAATTGTAATGAAAATTCACAACATTTTTTTGCTATTTTAATTTATATATTCAAAAATATACAGTTTTTTGGAAAAAGGCTGTGTTAAATTACGCAGAAGGTACTGTGTAACATTTACTGAAAGTTTGAAACAAATATGTTTGGAAGATCCTTAGAAAACATGTAATTAGTATGAGAAAATAAAAGTTTTGGGAATCGAGCGACAAAGATTGGATTAACTTTTTAGTGCATTCCAGGTCCATAGGATGGATTATCTTCATCCTCTGCAAACTCCTCCTCCAGCTTCCTCTTGTTCCTCCTCCTGTTTACTCTTGCTTGTATTTCTAGACTCTTTACAGCCCTGTCTGCAGCCCGAAGGCGTTCCTTGTCTAAAGCAAGCATCGCTCGTACCATGTTAGAACCTATCTTCATTCCCATATTTCTAAATACCTTGCACCTTACAATGTTGCCATAATTGAAAGTCGCAACAGCATCATACACACCAAAGTGAAGTGTTTCTATTCCAACAAATACAGTCTTGGGGATTCTCGACCATATAACACTATTTACACTTTCATTGGGGTTTTGAGTTTTTCCGTGAATACACTTTTTCAACAGTTCAGGTGCCGCTAAGTCTCTGAAAATAGGTTTAGCCACAACACATACTTTATCTCACATCACTAAAATGTACCTGATGAACACGGACGTTAATAATAACACCATTTGACAGCAGTTTAAGAGCGCCACAGTGGGTCACGCCCATGTAGAACAGATTTAAAAAAAAAATTAAAAATAGTTGTAGTCTTCGGATTTGAATAAATTATATATCTATTAAAAGGTAATAGTCTGCAGATTCAGAAAACCCAAAAAAGTAAAAATTGAACTTTTCATGATTTTGAGCCTTTCCGGAGCCCCTTAAATCAAAACTCAACTTTCGTGTCCAGGGTCGGTGAGCCAAGGACCTCGTAGCAATGGGAACAGCGCCACACTCTCCGACACTGCGTAGGAGACCGCCAGCGGTTCCCGGCCAAACTACGCCCCGCCGAGAACTCCTCACTGCTCCACACCTACCCACCGACTCCTCGCACACCGCACAGCCGGAAACAATACGCTCCAAGTCAAAGATAGTGCAAGGTGCGAATATCGATACACACCGCTGCTGCCACCGGCGGAAGGAGAGGATAACAGCATAATCGCGATAGCCGCGAGAGACTAAAGACCGAATCACAATGAAGGTTTAATCCAGCACATAGCTCGAGCCAGCCACGGCTCAATTGAGTTGTCACTCACTTTATTGCTTGCATTAACTTCATTGCTCTACTAGCACCAAGTACGAACTGGTTAGTGTTAATCACGGACTTGCTTCCTGATTCAGTGCAACCGAAGTACACTCAAATGTGGAGTTGAAAGGGCCGATTCGCTGTGCGGATTAGGAGATGCTAGCGGCCGTTGACACTCAAATGTTTCTATCGCGAGATGTTTCCAGAACGACAGGTGGATGCTTGAAGCAAGTGATCGCCGTCTTAGCGATTGGAACAGGCCTAGAACGACGAGGACACCTGAAGTCTAATAGGAACTTCTTCGTGCAGTTCACAACTTTCCTAGTGTCAGCGTAAGACAGTCTGCTGCAACAAGTAATGCTGACCACTTGATTGTCTGGAGAGTGCTACACGAGAACATCCATGATGCCCTACTCCACCTGCAACGGCAGGGGAAGGAGGTTTCTTTCTGCTGGGTGCCGGGGCACGTGGGTATTAGGGGAAACGAACTGGCGGATGTGGCTGTCAAAGATGCATGTTCCCTCCCTCACGTTGTTGAATGTGCCGTCCCCCTTCCATGCTGTTACCTCCCTTTTGCGTTTTCGTGTTATGTGTCAGTGGGAAGAGGAGTGGCTGGCAGTCGGTGAAAATAAGCTGCGTCTGGTCAAGGCCACCACGCGGCCATGGTGTATGTCTTACCAGTCATGCAGGCGGTATGAGGTTCTCCTCACTCGCCTCCGCATCAAATGGCTCTGAGCACTATGATACTTAACATCTTAGGTCATCAGTCCCCTAGAACTTAGAACTACTTAAACCTAACTAACCTAAGGACATCACACACATCCATAGCCGAGACAGGATTCGAACCTGCGACCGTAGCAGTCTCGCGGTTCCGGACTGCAGCGCCTAGAACCGCACGACCACCGCGGCCGGCGCCTCCGTATCGGACACAGTCCCTTAACGCATGGTTTTTTACTCCGGCGGGAGGACCCCCCAATCTGCAGTGCTTGTGGCGTCCAGATTACTGTCCGCCACATTTTACTTGACTTTTATTCTCTGACCAGAGGGCGGTGGTTTCCTTGCGACCGGATTTGCCCTCTATTTTGCAAGACGACGCAACGACTGTGGTTAAGCTCTTACGGTTTTGTATCCTGTTCAATATGTTGCCTCAGATTTTAGGGAGAGGATTTTAAGGTGCTGCTGGGTGACTGGCTCACCCAGGGTTTAGGTAAGAGGTTCGCCAGTCACGATTACCTACTTGTTTCACTTCGATTTCTGTTCTCTTTTCGTTGTGTTTCCTTTCCTTTTTTTATTGCGTTTCGTCTCCTCTTGTTTTGCCTGTGTATGTGAGGATTTGGAACTGCGTCAGGTCTGTGTCTTTTAGCCGTTCTCCTTGTTCGCTGTCCGTCTTCGTCCCTTCACAGCATGTGTTACTGTTTCTATGCGTTTGGGCGCTGATGACCACGCTGTTTAGCGCCCCCGAAAACCTCAAACCACACACACCACACACACACACACACACACACACACACACACACACACACGAGAACTTGGGGTTGTACAGCGTGTGCAGGCACTAGCAGCTGATTTCCCTGCACCGGTGTACTTCTGCGAACAGATCGTTCAACAATGTGTCAACCCTCATATAGTTCAAATGTGCTTTTCACGGACGAGGCTTAGTTTCGAAATAGATGGATAATGTGTTAAAGATATGTCGAAACTGAGCTCTAACATGGCAATAAAAGCGTTTCTAAACTCATGTCCATGTAACACATTTTCTTCCTCTACGTGTGAGGAATGTATCCTGAAAGTTTGTCCATACCTTTTCCTTAGGCCCGGTGTATAATGCGCTAGAGGAATTATGGGCTAATTCAGCTCTCAATGCTATACTGGCAGACGAATCTTCTACGGAAACGGAAGTAACACCGGGTGTAGTTCTAGGAAATGTATTAGTACCTCTAATGTTTTTAAGTAACATAAAGGATTTAAACGACTGGATGTTGTTGTGAAAAGGAGAATATCGTCGTTGGACAACTTAAAGAATTGCAAAAACAACTGGACAACATTTACACTATACAGGGTGAATCACCTAACATTACCGCTGGATATATTTCGTAAACCACATCAAATACTGACCAATCGATTCCACAGACCGAACGTGAGGAGAGGGGCTGGTGTAATTGGTTAATACAAACCATAAAAAAATGCACGGAAGTATGTTTTTTAACACAAACCCACGTTTTTTTAAATGGAAACCCGTTAGTTTTGTTAGCACATCTGAACATATAAACAAATACGTAATCAGTGCCGTTTGTTGCATTGTAAAATGTTAATTACATCCGGAGATATTATAACCTAAAATTGACGCTTGAGTACCACTCCTCCGCTGTTCGATCGTGTGTATCGGAGAGTACCGAATTACGTAGGGATCCGAAGGGAACGGTGATGGACCTTAGGTACAGAAGAGACTGGAACAGCACATTACGTCCACATGCTAACACCTTTTTATTGGTCTTTTTCACTGACGCACATGTACATTACCATGAGGGGTGAGGTACACGTACACACAAGGTTTCCATTTGTAATTACGGAGTGGAATATAGTGTGTCTCGACATGTCAGGCCAATAGATGTTCAATGTGGTGGCCATCATTTGCTGCACACAATTGCAATCTCTGGCGTAATGAATGTCGTACACGCCGCAGTACATCTGGTGTAATGTCGCCGCAGGCTGCCACAATACATCGTTTCATATCCTCTGGGGTTGTAGGCACATCACGGTACACATTCTCCTTTAACGTATCCCACATAAAGAAGTCCAGAGGTGTAAGATCAGGAGAACGGGCTGGCCAATTTATGCGTCCTCCACGTCCTATGAAAAGCCCGTGGCCCGTGTTTGTTACAACACGCAACTGAACGTCGGAGGTTTCAAGCGTCAACTTTAGGTTACAATATCTCCGGATGTAAGTAACTTTTTACTATGGAACAAACGGCATTGATTACGTATTTGTTTATATGTTCAAATGTGCTAACAAAACTAACGTGGTTCCATTTAAAAAAACGTAGGTTTGTGTTAAAAAACATACTTCCGTGCATTTTTGTATGGTTTGTATTAAACAATTATGCTAGCCCCTCTCCTCACGTTCGGTCTGTGGAATCGGTTCGTCAGTATTTGATGTGGTTTACGAAATATATCCAGCCGTAACGTTAGGTGACTCACCCTGTATATAACGAATCGCAAAACTCTTTAACTGTGAAAAATGTAGGATAATACGTAAAGAAAGAGAAAGAACCCTATAGAATCTGATTGTAAGATTGTGGTGAAAATTTTGAGCGTGACACGTCATATTAGTACTTACGGGTGCGTGCAGAACGTCTGCGAACACCTGGTGGTGAACAAAAGCACGGTGAGTTGTTGCCCGAGGCGTCTGTCATCGACCTCAACAATGGCGCGAGGACCAGTCTGCTATCGCCCTTGCCGGCCGGCCGCACACAGCTTGTAACAGCAATATCGATTGTAAGTAGTTTATACTGTGTAATTCTATGTATGTAACTATGAAGTAGTAGTTCTTTACTGATTAAGTTCATTGAGTTGTGAAAGGGAAATTGATATGTTGTAGTGGGACGCGAAATTGAAGCGTCACCCATCCACCAGTGTCAGCCCAGTTTGCAGGTGACTATAAGTTTAATTTAGTTTGTTTATATATTTTTCTTATTATTGGTAATAGATGTGAATTATCTAAAAGTTTTGTATTTTTTTTATGTGTTTCATGTACGGAGAGGGCGGCGCAACGAACGGAGACAGCATCTTCGTTGCCGCGACCAGAGAGGAAATTGCTGGCCGCTCTACGTCGCGGGTCGACAGCCGAGGAGCAACAGAAGATCCTGGAACCGAGTTGTTGCGTCGTGCTTCTAAAAATTAAAAATGAATTTGTATACTCTTTTTGTACAACAATGACGTCATATAGAGCTTAATCTTGTTGAAAAGTCAGTCCTATTCTGTTAAGCCTCAGGTTCAGAACGTCTGTATGTAGGAAGTTAATAAAATAGTGGATACTACTAAAGCTGAAACACGTGTTCTGAGGATTTATTTATGGAGAATTATGTGAACTGATTAACAGTATATTTGACAAGATTATTGAATTTTGACAGTGGTCATTGCAACTTTGAATCTAAAAGGTTTAGTCAATGTGTGATTCTGATATCGATGAAGTCAAGATAAAGTGTGTCAATATAAGTTCTGAGGAGAAACAAACGAAATTTAAATTGAAAAAAGTTTACGCAAACCAATTGTCCCAAGTGACGAAATTCTTTGCTTACGACTCAACTGATGTTTTACAGTTTCGTTCAAGAACCCTTCTGTGACAATTTAAAAAGAATATAAATCATTTTGAAGTGGGTTGTAACTGCCGTAGGTGACGAAGTCTGCACATGGTCATATGATAAACGAAAGTCATTCCTAAACAAAACCTATACGTCGTTACACTACACCGTGGCGACCTTAGAAACAGGACTTGTGTGCAACTAAGACACACGGGTACGAAACAAAACATCAAGAGTCCTTCGGAAGTCAACGCGAGTTCTCGTGGAGCCTTCACCAGCCAGCGGCGACTTCGCGGGTGTGGGCATCTGACGGAGCGCAGCCGAGCAGTACGGTCACGCAGTTATTCCACGAGAAGGCGCATCTGTTGGGCAGCAGCTGAACGCTGCAAACCCCGACAACCCTTTTTCTCCCTAAACTAACAGGCCCAGTACGTCAGCTGCGGGGTGGTCCTCCGGCTGGTATTAGAGGTGTTGCTGAGGGCTTCGCCTGTCTACGGCGGTGCCGGGCGTGGTTGCAGCCAGTGACGTCTCCGGTGTTCGACTCAGCGTCCTGCCGGTTGCGGAAGCGGGTTCGCAGCATCTCAGCGGCTGCATCGACGGCTGTTATATCTGCAGCCTATAGCAGCACACTGATCGCCGAGAACTACAAACTACAATATTAGTGTCCGGTGAGTTTGTTTCAAGTTGGAAGTGCAGTGTTGTACATAGGGAGTGTGCTTTTACGGGATTGTTGATTACAAGTCTGCGTGTGTAACTAGTTAATATCTTACAATAATGTCGGGAAGTGAAATGTCAGACGAAGAGCAGTCTATGTCCGATAGGAGCATGAGATCCCTTTTTAGGGCGATCGCTAAATTAAAACAGTCTAACGAAGAATCTATGGCTAGATTAAAACAGTCTAACGAAGAATCTATGGCTAGATTAAAACAGTCTAACGAAGAATCTACTGCTAGATTAAAAGAGGAACTAAAACAGGAATTAAAACAGTCTAACGAAGAATCTATGGCTAGATTAAAACAGTCTAACGAAGAATCTATGGCTAGATTAAAACAGTCTAACGAAGAATCTACTGCTAGATTAAAAGAGGAACTAAAACAGGAATTAAAACAGTCTAACGAAGAATCTATGGCTAGATTAAAACAGTCTAACGAGGAATCTACTGCTAGATTGAAAGAGGAACTAAAACAGGAGTTAAAACAGTCTAACGAGGAATCTACTGCTAGACTTAAAGGGGAGCTAACAAAATCTACGGACAGGTTACAGGAATATCTTAATGAAACCAGCCGAGAATTAAGTGATAAAATAGAGTCTTCTAAAGTTGAAATGCAGGAAAAACTAGTAGGACTTAGTAATAAGATTGCTGATAATTGTAAAAGGTTAGAAGAACATATCCAGGAATCACGAGAGGAAAAAGCTCGTATGCGAAACGATATTACTGACTTAACCGAGAGACTAGATAGTGTCAATATCTTAGTTGTAAATGAAATACAGAAAAATAACGATGTGTTACGAGATGAATTTTCTATGCAAACGGAAACTGTTCGTAGAGAATTATTGGGATCTATTAAAGAGGTCTCTACCAAACCTGTGGAGATTTCTTCAATAGATAATGTAGAATTAGAGACATTAACTCAGCAAGTAGAAAAAGATCATACTGAAATAGAAAACATGAAATTTTTAATTACTGAAATATGCAGTAACCTTGAGACCTCCAAAGATAATAACATTGACGAAGGTACAGAGCGTTCAATCGTGAACACAGTGAAGAATCGATACTGGCTAATCGCGTATCCAATACAGAAATGCGAATACAGGAAATTACTAAACGGTTATCGGAATTAGATAATAACGAAAATATTTCAGATAGCAGAGGTAATAACATAATCAGAGACAACAGTCGCATCGAATTTGCTAGCTCGGACGACAACAATATGAATAAAGAAATCACGGCAAGCCAATCCGATGCACCTCCATCTCCGCAATCTAAACAAAATCCGACTATTTCTCTCGCAGAATGTCTGGATGATATAACGACAAATTCAAATGTAGCAAGTCGATTTCCTGTATTCAAACCAGGAGGCGAACTTCACCCTATAATCTTTATAAAAGCTTTTGAAATATCATTATCTCCCAAACGGAGTAATGAAAAACGCATTCAATTTGTAATAGGACATTTAGAAGCAGAAGCTGCGGAATGGGCAGTACTGCATAGAACTGAATTCAGGGACTGGGATGATTTTGTTAAGCAGTTTAAACAACATTATTGGTCAAGAGGAAAACAACAACACTTAACTTTAGAGTTGTTAGACCCTCCTCCATATTCTAAGCGGTGGGGAGGTTATAGGAATTATTTTGAATGGCATTTAAACTGTGCTAAATTAATTGAAGAACCAATTATTGAAAGTCATTTAATACGAGTCCTAATTATTAGGTTACCGTATTATGTAAAGGAAAGAATGATAGAAAGAGAATGGTCACAACCCTGTGAATTATTAGGATATTTAGAACAGTTAGATATACTTAACAGAGAAAGGGAAGACGAGAAGTTTAGATTTGGTAGAAATGACAATCCTCGAAATAATAATAATAATTCAGAACCACGAAAAGCTAATAACAACAATCATAGCCGGTTTTGTTATATAAAGCGTCAATCTAAACATAAAGAGAGCCAACAAAATCGTGGCAATAACTCGAAAATGCGGAAATTACACAATAACGATCATGAAATAAATCATCCTCAAGTAATTAATGAAGGTCAAGTGGTAGGTGACGTTATCATAGAAAGTTCGGAAAACTAGTAAAGTCCTTTAGTACGGGTCAACTAAAGGGAACTGTTAGTCAAGATTATACAAGACCCAATTGCAATTTATCATTAAGCTGCCAAAAGGACGGTGAATGGCAACAAGATTTGCTTCAGGAAGACAATCTGATAAGGGAGAATATAACTTATAAACCCGTTATTAAAGGTTATATTAAAGATACCGAAATAAATATTATAATTGATTCGGGTAGCGAAGTAAGTATTTTATCGAAAGAATTATTCCAGCTTAAAAGAAAATATTGGAATTTCCCAACCTTACCTGTAACTGGGGTGAAAATTATAGGAGTTACCGGTAAAAGAAGTCAAAATATTACTGAGGAAGTTTATTTAACTTTTGAGATAGCTAAACAATTAATTGCTCACTCTGTACTTGTCGTAGCCAACTTAAATGTGGCCCTAATTTTAGGTATAGATTGGCTGTGTAAATATAAAGCTATATTAGATTTTAAAGACTCTTCCTTAACCATCCATAAGGAGGCATGTGCTTTTAAAGTGAGGTTTTCTGATAATCAAGTACCGGAAAATTGCTACGAATCCTTACAGATTAAGTACGCACAGACCATGAGCCTATTAACAGATTTTAGTGATCTTGAATATGAAGTATACCAAGGTCAGGCTAGTAGCAGTATCGAAACCGAAGTGAAAGAAAAATGTTATTCTACGAATTGTCTATCCGAACAAGAAAAGGAAGAGTTGGAATCTTTGTTGTTAGAATTTAGAGCCGTCTTCTCGGATGAACCAGGGAGAATTAAAGATTACGTTTGTAAACTTAAGATTAAAGATCAAAAACCATTCTTTAAGAAACCTTATCCTATTCCAGTACAATTCAAAGAACCGGCTAGTAGAGAAATAAGTAAGATGCTAGAACAAAACATTATCGAACGATCATGTAGCGCTTTTAACAGTCCTTTGTGGGTAGTTAAGAAAGCTACTGGTGGGGTACGACTAGTTCTGGATGCCCGTGAATTAAATAAAATTATAGAGATGGAAAGAGACAGACCTATTCCTATGGAGGACGTACTTCTTAAGATTGCTGGTTCACGTTATATGAGTACAATGGATTTAACTGCTGGCTACCATCAAGTAATATTACACCCGGATTCACGGCAATATACGGCTTTTCTTTTTGAAGGCAGATCATATCAGTTCCAAGTTTTACCTTTTGGACTTAATATATCAGTGTCAACTTTCATTAGGGCATTAGATTCTGCTTTGGGTCAGCAATTGTTACAAAAGATTATTTTATATGTAGATGATATTTTGGTAGCCACTAAAACGTGGGAAGAACACGTAACGATATTACGGGAATTCTTTGACCGTTTAATTGACAGAGGAATTACTTTAAAATTATCTAAGTCTTATTTCGGAAAGGAGGAAGTGAGATTTTTGGGGCATATAGTGGACAGTAAAGGTATTAGGCCAGACCCAGCACGTATTGAAGCTATTGCTCGATGCCCGAGTCCTAGAAATCGGAAACAATTGAAATCATTCTTAGGAATGGTAGGATTCCTGAGAAGATTTCTTCCAGGGCAGGATATTGTTAATCCTAAATTACTAGATTTATTGAAAGAGAAGTCAGTATGGCGCTGGGGACATGAGGAAGAGGAAGTTTTTAATAAGATAAAAGGAGCGTTAACCGAAGCCAAAATCTTATACCACCCAGATTTCAATCAGGACTTTTGTATGTGTACGGATGCCTCTGATTATGGTGTGTCTTGTGTAATATTCCAAGGTGATCTGACCAATGAAAAGGGATTATATCGGCCTATTGGATTCGCTAGTAGAACTTTAAATAAACACGAAAGAAATTATTTTGTAACCGAGAAGGAAGCTCTCGCAGTGGTATGGGGTTTTCAACGATTTAGAGGATTATTAATGGTAAGAAAAACTATTGTATATACTGATCATCAGGCTTTAATCTTTCTGAACAATTGTCGGTTACTTCACCGTAGACTATTACGTTGGGTATTATGCTTGCAAGAATTTCAGTACGAAATTAGGTATATAAAAGGATCTCAGAATGTAGTTTCGGATGCTTTGTCGAGACTCCCCGTAGGAATGGAGAATATTAACATTGTAGAAGAACCAGGAACAAATTACCATGTTTATTTCTTTTTAACTCAGGAGTACGAACGTAAGGTTAAACGGATAGTAACTGCAATTAGATGCACTCAAAGAAATGATGATCAATATAGGGACCTTATACAAACCCTTAATATTGGGGACGAAACAGTTAACACCCGGGTGTGTGGTTATATTTTAACGACTTGTTGTATTGGAAAGCACAGAAGGAACATCAGAGATGGAAAATCTGCATCCCGAAAACTGTTGTAGACGAGTTAATTACTTATATTCATGAAGGTTATGGGCATTTTGGAATTCATAAATGTATTAAACATCTAATGAAGTATTATTATTTCAAAAATATGTCCCGTATTGTGAGAAGTATTATTAGGGCTTGTGAAACCTGTCAGAAGGTTAAAGTTAATAACAAATCTAAGCGTTATAAATTGTATGCTGTAATTCCTCGAGGTCTGTGGGATCTACTGTCATTAGTTTTTTTCGGCCCTCTGCCTTGTAGTTCAGGAGGATTAACTTATGTGTTTGTGTTGTAATGGAATGTTGATCCAAACATGTGAAGCTATATACTTTGAAACGAGCGAATACAGCAAGCGTTATACGCTGCCTCACCCGAAATTACTTTGTTAACTGGGGCATTCCTAAACGACTTATGTCTGACAACGGTAGTGCCTTTATTAGTCAAAGATTTCAAGATATGATAAAACAATATGGAATCAAACATATCTTAATTTCGAAAATCACCCTCAAGGTAATTTAGTAGAAAGAGTCATGAAAGAATTAGGACGATTATGTAGAACTTATTGTGCACATAAACATACTCGGTGGGCCAAACTAATGCCTGAATTTGAAAAGATATTAAATGAATTGCCTCATCTAACGACGGGATTATCACCTATAGAAATTTTAGGCAAACGAATTATAGGTGAGCCTTTACTAGCTGCTCTACCTTGGCCACCAGCAAATGAGATCCAACAATGCATCCCAGACGAAAAAGTTTGCGAACAGATTATTAAAAATGCCGAACGGAGAATTAAAATTTATAATCAACATGCTATAGAACCCTCATTTCAGGTAGGAGATCTTGTGCTAGTACGATCTCATCCTAAAAGTTCTAAGATCGGTAAGGAATGTAGAAAATTCTTCTTTATCTTTGGAGGTCCATATGTTGTACACAAGATTGTACATCCCAAAGCGTTACTTCTTATGGAACCTTCATCAGGTGTAATTAAAGGATTATATAGTGTTGACCAAATGAAACCCTTCATTCCTAAATAAGTTAATATTTAGTATATGTTACATACGGAAGAGCGTTCATAGTTTATTCATGTGAAGTTTTTTCGTGATAGTTACGTGTTATTTAAAGAAATAACAGAAAGCTTAAACAAGTGTTCTACAATAATCTACTGGTACTTCAAAAGGAGAAAGATAACCAAAAGGGGGATTTATATGAAAGAAATTTTGCTATTAGGTCAAAAGGAATTTTGTATATTTTCATGTTTACTCGGATAGTAGGAACCAAAGGAGATGGTCAATGATTTTAGGGACCATGGGCGTCCAGAGCTATATGGCTCACGAGAACATAGCAGAGTGCCTTTAATAGAGGTTTGTAATAGTGTTAATATAGAACACACCAAACGGGGCTCTCTCGCATGTTTCTCCTAAATAAATTGCCATTACCCAACAAGGTGTCCGAAGGCAAAGAAAGCCGTGCCGAGATTCTAAAGAAAGTTTTGCTTGATTTCTTCTTGACCTCAGGCATAAATAAGGTATTAGGGAAAAGAATGAAGTAAAGTAAATAGTACTATTAGTTATTGTGAGAAACTAATTAGTAATGTACAGTTTAGGAAAGAGTAACTCTAGTAAATGAATAAAACTGAGACTAATTTACCACAATTTGAACGCTCTGTCCTAATGTAACAACGTTAAAGAACGTACTAAATTAGTATTTACTAGCAACTATTAATTGAAGAGGAGTAATCTCCATACATTCGGTTATGAATTACCCTAATAGCACAGTTAAGAGTAAATGACAAATAGTCACAACAATATCGTATTAAAAGGATTAAATCTACCTGATAACAAGGACTCTAGATTACGTAAAATGTGAGGAAAATGTATTAACAGTTAAATATGGTATATAGAAAAGGTCTTATTTTCGGTTAAAAACCTAACAAACTGAGCTTGTGGGTGGGGTATGTAGTGGGACGCGAAATTGAAGCGTCACCCATCCACCAGTGTCAGCCCAGTTTGCAGGTGACTATAAGTTTAATTTAGTTTGTTTATATATTTTTCTTATTATTGGTAATAGATGTAAATTATCTAAAAGTTTTGTATTTTTTTTATGTGTTTCATGTACGGAGAGGGCGGCGCAACGAACGGAGACAGCATCTTCGTTGCCGCGACCAGAGAGGAAATTGCTGGCCGCTCTACGTCGCGGGTCGACAGCCGAGGAGCAACAGAAGATCCTGGAACCGAGTTGTTGCGTCGTGCTTCTAAAAATTAAAAATGAATTTGTATACTCTTTTTGTACAACAATGACGTCATATAGAGCTTAATCTTGTTGAAAAGTCAGTCCTATTCTTTTAAGCCTCAGGTTCAGAACGTCTGTATGTAGGAAGTTAATAAAATAGTGGATACTACTAAAGTTGAAACACGTGTTCTGAGGATTTATTTATGGAGAATTATGTGAACTGATTAATAGTATATTTGACAAGATTATTGAATTTTGACAGTGATCATCGCAACTTTGAATCTAAAAGGTTTAGTCAATGTGTGATTCTGATATCGATTAAGTCAAGATAAAGTGTGTCAATATAAGTTCTGAGGAGAAACAAACGAAATTTAAATTGAAAAAAGTTTACGCAAACCAATTGTCCCAAGTGACGAAATTCTTTGCTTACGACTCAACTGATGTTTTACAGTTTCGTTCAAGAACCCTTCTGTGACAATTTAAAAAGAATATAAATCATTTTGAAGTGGGTTGTAACTGCCGTAGGTGACGAAGTCTGCACATGGTCATATGATAAACGAAAGTCATTCCTAAACAAAACCTATACGTCGTTACACTACAATGTGTAATATATGTATTATAAAAACTTAAAAGATGTTTTAAAAAATAATGAAATTTCGTAAGTTATGCCTGTTTATAAAAGAGAATTTGAATACTGGTTCATACTTAGGGAAATTCTATGATGTAACTGAAGAGACGTAGGGAATCCCTCCGGTACGAAAGGGACTTTGCGCGTGGGAAAAGGTGGATGTGGCGGTCAGTATGGGCGGCAAGAGAGAGAGCACAGCACGCAGTCAGTGGCTAGACGTTGTACTGTTAACAACGCGGGTGCCAAGTGAGGCATTTGGAAGCCAATTTATGTTGAAATTGCCTCGGTTGTGGTTTTGGCTGTCGTATGGTGCTCTTGTTGTCTTGGAATGGCTCTGAAATGAAGGAAATACGTCGCCAAGAAGAATTTATAAAGAGCATTCAACTTCAAGATCATGGGACCACTTAGCCGCCAAGTGCTTGCCACCATTATTGCGCCACTGCTCCACCAACAACAGGAGATTAGATATGTATCACAGTATGGACCAGTATATTGATGTGAGTGTTTTTTCAATAATAATTCCAGTGACATAAAAATGTGTCTGCACTTAAACATTTTCCCACTCACCAACCAATGCAGGCTCTTGTCCTTAACGTACAGATAACCGAGCATCCTGTTTCTGAAAATGGTTTGTCGTTGCACTAAAGGTGATAAAGTTCAGTGTTAAAATGTTTAAATGTTATCAAAGTTACTTCCTTTACAGGTAGTGAGAAAGACACGTATATTGGACTATTATGAAAAGTAAATTGCATTGACTAGTACCATGAACTATTTTCTGAACTGATTGAGCTTAATATTTGAATAACTTGCTTTAAAGCATTGAAACATAAAAAAATTTAAGTGGGGTTAGACATTCACAATAGTGCTAGGTAATTTGCCTCTGAAATAGTTACAGATTTTTCCTGTAGAGTAATTGACAGTTTATGGACCCCCAACTATATTATTTTCTGTTATGAGAAAGGTGAACTAAATATTGTTTTGCTAAAGAAATCTGAAGTATTCCTATAAATGAGAAGCAGCAAAGCACTCCTTCTTCAGGCCACAAGTGGCCCATTGGGGCCATCCGACCGCCGTGTCATCCTCAGTTGAGGATGCAGACAGGAGGGGCGTGTGGTCAGCACTCCGCTCTCCCGGTCGTTATGATGGTTTTCTTTGACCGGAGCCACTACTATTCGGTCGAGTAGCTCCTCAATTGGCATCCCGAGGCTGAGTGCACCCCGAAAAATGACAACAGCGCATGGCGGCCTGCATGGTCACCCATCCAACAGCCGCCCACGCCAGACAGCGCTTAACTTCGGTGATCTCTGGGGAACCGGTGTATCCACTGCGGCAAGGCCGTTGCCTCATAAATCACGGAGAGTAAAAAAAAAGTGTTTGTATAGCGTTATTTATCTGCATTTGTGGTGTGTGTGTGTGTGTGTGTGTGTGTGTGTGTGTGAGAGAGAGAGAGAGAGAGAGAGAGAGAGAGAGAGAGAGTTAAACCAGGACTCTTGTCATACTTCATTTAGTCTCATGAGGTCCCTGATTACTTTTTGGTGTTGAATAGGTGAATGGTTGAGGTGGTGATTGTTGTCAATAGGAGTAAAGTGGTAATTATCTTCCTGTGATTGCCAATTTATGGAAATGATAACTACTGCTTACCACTGGTCAGTTCGTCTGGTATTTGTGTGTGTTCATTGCACTTTACAAAGAGAGGACGAATGGAAGCCACTTTTGTTAAATTATATTTAAATTCTTTGAGATTAATGTTCCAAATGGTTATGCCTAATTAGGCTGGCGACCGTTTGTTATTTCATTTGTATGCGTTTACTATGTTCCTTATCTACAAAGTCTTTCAGCTTTCTATTAATTGCCATAGTAACGAAATTCATGTTCGATACCCTCTATCCATTAGGTAAACACACGGTCAAATACAAAATTCCTCACTGCAGGTAACACTTTTTGTGTGTTAGTATCATATTTAGATGCTGACATACAGTATACGTGTTAAAAGCTGTGAGTCCTGTAATGTTTGAACGCGAATATCCTCTCATTCGAGGTTATCGACGAACGGGTTGCGAGGAGCCGGGGCTAGCAATGTATTTAACACTAAATTCTTCTAGAGTCTTCATATGGAAATGATGCTCTAAGCCCCCCCTTTTCTAACTCCGACTTTTGCTATTGCACGGGGATTAAGAAGAAACATGAACTGACTGTAATCGACCCTGCAAGTGGAGTAGCAAAGAGTTTGGCACCTGCAATAATTTAATTTGATAAAGGACAGTTTCATTAATGTAGAATGAAAGTTCTGTCCAAAATAACAATTTGATTTATTATGACTAAATTCAAAATCAGAAACAAAACACATGAAACATTTACAATATGTCAAATTGGATATTCAAATAAACGCTGAGTAGGTGAAGTTGTCCATAAACTACCTTGTGACGTTGATGACCAAGTGGTATGTGGAGCCAATTCCTTGCAACACAAATCTTAAGAGAAACACCCAGCCAAACCAACATTAATTGCTGTTACAGTAGTGAGAACCCAGGCAATGAACATCCAAGACAGAACCACATAAGAAAAGATGGGAACAGGCGCGCTCTGCTGAGCTCTGATTATCACAGAACAAATTTTCTAATCTTCCGGTGCTGCAGACATACGTTACCAAGCTCTCTTCTTAACTGCAAGGACACGATCTGGCGTACCGGAAGCGATGGCTGGTTGCTTCGAGGTCCCATCGTGGTGATGATAATGTCGCGGGGTATAGCCCGAAACAAATTATCCTGGTCTGGTTGTTCCAGACGAAAGACTTCCTATCAATACAAATGCGCCTCTGAGGGAGACGAAGAAGGCCCGCCACACAATCACTGACGGTACAGTGAAGTGAAGCGAAGTCACACAGTAACTCTGATACAGTCATCTCTAGCCAAAACTGCTCAAGACGGATAACATAGGCCGCTTGTACGCAGAACGCTCAATTGCCAACTGTACTCGGAAAGTTACGTTGAAGTCGAAACTTCAGCAACTTCGCCAAACAGTTACGATTAAATGAAAGTATATTAGACAGCCAACGGAAGGCAGGTTGTCCAGAGCAGCGAGAGCTCAGTCCTGTAACCTACACCGACCGAAAGGCGAGAGACGACCCTCTCATGAGCACCCGTACAAACCGAATGCAGAACATTCCCACCCCCACGACAGTGGCCGTGGTTAAAACGTTCCAATCAGCAACTCGAAAACCGGCGGAAAATTGCACTCTATTGTCGAAGCACTACCATTCCACCAATGGAGATTCTTGGCGCCAATTTCTGCGCCGATTTTGCTACGTCACAGAGCTATGCCCTGAGCAAGCTAATCACAGTTACGATTTTGCAGAAAACGCGGGAATTTGCCAGCCAAGTCTGCCTGGGAACACAAGTCATTCCCACGCCTCGCTGGTAGCCCGCCAGAAACGGTTTCCACTAAGTTTCTGCCAAGTAACGGAATATCTAGCCCAGCCGCTCCTTCTGGCCCCTCTGGGCGTGTCGCCGCCGTTCTTATGACAATGTCGGCGTCTGGAAAGCATTCACTCGGCTCCCTCTCACCCGTCAGCTTAACCCTTTCAAGATCAGCAGAGCCCACCTGTCACCGGACCACCCGGGTGACGATAGACGCTGCGTGGGAAGTCCGCATGTGAAGGAATAGCAACTTTTCACCGCATGCAATTAGAGAGGAAAATCGAATTACTCAGAGTAAGATAGAAATACGAGAGGGGGGCTCATGCCACCTCTCACGGTATCAAACATCTCGCTGCACAACTGGACATTTCTGCTGATAATGCTGACACACCCGTCCACCAGTACTCAAAGGTGTATGTTCGCTGGCTTCCACAAAGAGCCACGAAGAACCATCTCTGCGGAATAGCTTGAGCGTTACGACGTTCGTCGTGACAGTTTTTTGTCGATCATCATCTCAGGTGATGAAACATGGAAGGAGATGCAGATGCTATTGGAGGAGCGCTATGAAAACTTTAAAGTTCTTATTTCGACTTCGAATTCCTCGGTCTTAATCCATCTTAACATCTGGGGAATCATCTTAATTTGTTACGTTCGTCGTGCATCTTTTGACAGGTGTGGCTTCCACTACCAGTTGCAGACCAGTCATCTCATTACCGTTGCTGCCATTGCAAGTGGGATCATCTTAATACTAGTGGGTGCTCACAGCAACATGACTTGACACCAACCAAATTCGGTAGACATATGACTTACTGCTAGTACGAACCTTCAATAAACAATGCCACGTATTTTTTTTTAAATCAGACTGGTTTTATTGAAGATTCCAATACACTACTTCATTCCCCACCCTTTTGGCTGCAAAAACCTATTTTTTTAAGATAATCTTCGTTCGGTGCCATCTTTCTGGAAGGGCCTGTAAACCAGCATGGTAACACTTCACTGGCCAACGTCTTGCAGCACCAGTAACCTTCCCATCATCCAGGTACTGCTTCCCGTGGAGTGCGTCCTTCATTGGACTAAACAAATGAAAGTCGCAAGGTGTGAGATCAGAGCTGTAGGGCAGATGAGGAAAAACAGTCCAATGAAGTTTTTTGAATCCAAGTTTAAAGATATCTCTTCGAAAATTGTCTGAATTATTTCTCGGACATGTCCGCAGAGAGTAACAGTCTAATTTAAAAAAAAAGTTTAATTAATTCATTGGTTACTGCAAGAAAACGTGACCAAAACACACGACAAAACTAAATCTTTGTTTCACACGTCCCCCATTTTATTATTTTGCGCATTTCAAAAGAAAAAAAACTGTGCTATTACTCTGTGCACAGCATCGTATAAATTAAAAAAAGTTAGTTTTTTGATTTCAGTTAAGATTGCATACTGCAGAACCTCCGACGTAGACACTCCTCATATTGGGCGGAGAAACTTTATCTCTTTGGATGGGGAACTTAGCGATAACTGAATTTCCTTAAAAAATCAATCAACTTTGTCGAAAAATCGTTAAATGATGTGCAAAGAGATTTACGTTTATTACTTCATTACTATGTTCCAAAAAATCTAAAAAATCGCTTATATTATTGACTGAATGAAGTGGAAATTAATCAGGAGAGCTCGCCTACGCCTACAGCACTGAGCGTTCTCGAAATACACTCCTGGAAATTGACATAAGAACACCGTGAATTCATTGTCCCAGGAAGGGGAAACTTTATTGACACATTCCTGGGCTCAGATACATCACATGATCACACTGACAGAACCACAGGCACAAAGACACAGGCAACAGAGCATGCACAATGTCGGCACTAGTACAGTGTATATCCACCTTTCGCAGCAATGCAGGCTGCTATTCTCCCATGGAGACGATCGTAGAGATGCTGGATGTAGTCCTGTGGAACGGCTTGCCATGCCATTTCCACCTGGCGCCTCAGTTGGACCAGCGTTCGTGCTGGACGTGCAGACCGCGTGAGACGACGCTTCATCCAGTCCCAAACATGCTCAATGGGGGACAGATTCGGAGATCTTGCTGGCCAGGGTAGTTGACTTACACCTTCTAGAGCACGTTGGGTGGCACGGGATACATGCAGACGTGCATTGTCCTGTTGGAACAGCAAGTTCCCTTGCCGGTCTAGGAATGGTAGAACGATGCGTTCGATGACGGTTTGGATGTACCGTGCACTATTCAGTGTCCCCTCGACGATCACCAGTGGTGTACGGCCAGTGTAGGAGATCGCTCCCCACACCATGATGCCGGGTGTTGGCCCTGTGTGCCTCGGTCGTATGCAGTCCTGATTGTGGCGCTCACCTGCACGGCGCCAAACACGCATACGACCATCATTGGCACCAAGGCAGAAGCGACTCTCATCGCTGAAGACGACACGTCTCCATTCGTCCCTCCATTCACGCCTGTCGCGACACCACTGGAGGCGGGCTGCACGATGTTGGGGCGTGAGCGGAAGACGGCCTAACGGTGTGCGGGACCGTAGCCCAGCTTCAGGGAGACGGTTGCGAATGGTCCTCGCCGATACCCCAGGAGCAACAGTGTCCCTAATTTGCTGGGAAGTGGCGGTGCGGTCCCCTACGGCACTGCGTAGGATCCTACGGTCTTGGCGTGCATCCGTGCGTCGCTGCGGTCCGGTCCCAGGTCGACGGGCACGTGCACCTTCCGCCGACCACTGGCGACAACATCGATGTACTGTGGAGACCTCACGCCCTACGTGTTGAGCAATTCGGCGGTACGTCCACCCGGCCTCCCGCATGCCCACTATACGCCCTCGCTCAAAGTCCGTCAACTGCACATACGGTTCACGTCCACGCTGTCGCGGCATGCTACCAGTGTTAAAGACTGCGATGGAGCTCCGTATGCCACGGCAAACTGGCTGACACTGACGGCGGCGGGGCACAAATGCTGCGCAGCTAGCGCCATTCGACGGCCAACACCGCGGTTCCTGGTGCGTCCGCTGTGCCGTGCGTGTGATCATTGCTTGTACAGCCCTCTCGCAGTGTCCGGAGCAAGTATGGTGGGTCTGACACACCGGTGTCAATGTGTTCTTTTTTCCATTTCCAGGAGTGTACTCATCTGCAGTTCAGTAGTGCTGGATCCACGGTGACAAACGTCAAATGGTTGAGGCACATGAAAAATTAAACCCGGCCTATTTAGAGCTGCTGTATTCCAAATGTCATAGCCATACCTTTCCACTTCACGTCGGATAGTTTCTTCTCCAGTATCTGCAGACAGCAGGAAGAGGTTCGGATAGCTGCTTTCCCTTGGTTTCTATCACACAATATTCAACTGCTTTCGCGTAAGTATGTTTACGTCCTTGAGATCCTACTTGCTCATGTCTAATTTGAACGTATGTCTGTACAGACATGTGTGTGTGTATATTGGATCCTGACCACCTTTGAAAGAATTTCGCGGAATAAAATATCTGTAAAAATGAAAATCTTCAGCCTAATAACAATGCATCTCATCCATAAGATTAGAAGGAGAAAGGTCTGATGATATCTATTCAGGATATCTCTAAGGATGACCTATTAGTGGGAAACCCAATGAACGCTATCACGATTAGACATAAAATTTGGAAACCTCATAATGTAGCTGAAAGCACATGTAGTCACTTAATAGTGACAAACAGGATGGTGAAAATCAAAACAGCAAAAAAGGGCATACGATATAGAGAGATTGGTAGTTTTACGCGTTAAGAAAATAGAAGAGCATAAATTCTCAGGGCCAGTGACTACAGGCCAAAACGAATGTACTGAGAACTCTTACACAGAAGTGCAATAGGATGATACGATGAAATAAATAATTAATTCTGGTGCAGCCACAATCAGTGTAGTGAAAGCACAGGCGGACATAGCAGAGATATTTCAGGAAATGGGCGATATTATCAGTGGAAACCCAAAACACAAAACTGATAAGGTTTATTTGTGAAAGAAACAGTACCGGACGCTTTTAAATGAAAGCAATAGGCAATGCAAAACAGAAAAATCTGAAAGAATGGTGGATAAACCAGAAAAGACATAAAGAAAATTGGGAGATGTGAAAAGAGATTTACGTTTATTGCTTCATTACTATGTTCCAAAAAATCTAAAAAATCGCTTATATTATTGACTGAATGAAGAGGAAATTAATCAGAAGAGCTTGCCTACGCGTACAGCACTGAGCGTTCTCGAAATTCTCATCTGCAGTTCTGTAGTGCTGGATCCACGGTGACAAACGTCAAATGGTTGAGGCACATGAAAAATTAAACCCGGCCTATTTAGAGCTGCTGTATTCCAAATCTCATAGCCACACCTCTCCACTCCACGTCGGATAGTTTCTTCTCCAGTATCTGCAGACAGCAGGAAGAGGTTCGGATAGTTGCTTTCCCTTGGTTTCTATCACACAATGTTAAACTCATTTCGCGTAAGTATGTTTACGTCCTTGAGATCCTACTTGCTCATGTCTAATTTGAACGTATGTATGTACAGACATGTGTGTGTGTGTGTGTGTGTGTGTGAGAGAGAGAGAGAGAGAGAGAGAGAGAGAGAGAGAGTATTGAGTACCGGGTGATTCATTCTTTGTGTTTAATACCAAAATCTTTCAATAATACTATTTGAATTCGACCTGGGACATGTCGAGAACCGGTTTTCGACTTGACGGGAG